>NC_134141.1:26575000-28975000 GCF_033958435.1 Carettochelys insculpta | reverse complement strand
CAAAACACACTTGAAAGAGAGGTTGCCAAACTGTCTTTTATATTCAAATTCAACACTCTAACACATGGTTTGAACCAGGATGGGAATTTTCTGAGTCACTATAGGGGCTCGTTTGGATACTTGGCTTAATCTAATTCTTGACTCCCCACCGCAGCTTTCTGCCCCTCTACTCTCTGATTTGCTCACCTTGATCATTTTGTTTCTGATTTGTCCACTTTGATTACTGTTTTTGGTTCACTGTGCCTTAAATATTGAGTCTGTTCTGGTCTGGCTATGGTCTGAAGAAGTGGGTCTGTCCCACGAAAGCTCACCTAATAAATTATTTTATTAGTCTTTAAAGTGCTACTTGATTGCTTTTTTGTTTTGATAGTATAGAGACTAGCACGGATCCCTCTCTGTTACTATTACTGGATATGCGAGTTCTTGCTGTATTCTGCTCCACAAGAATCTCTAGGGATCTGTGTAACCCCACAGCACACAAACACCCCCACCCCACAGATTGCTGCCAGGGTCATATTAAGCCAATCTATGGTCCTGGGCACACCCTACCTGGCACCTCCTTCCATACCAAATTGTGGCCCAGAGCCTTTCAGAACTAACAGGAGGTTTCACATCTAAAATTATCCAGTTTGCACCCCACAGGTATTTTTTCTGGCAGGAAACAGTTATACTTGGTTCTCACATTTCCACTTGTCTTTGTATCATAAGGGCTACCGATTTTTTTTTTGTTTTGTTTTTTGTTTTTAAACAGAAGCTGACATTCTGATTTCATGTAACTCCAGCAGTTGGGGCTCTAGTCTTGAGGGCCCATGCCTTAATATAATCCCATTGTATAATTTGTTACAATGTTAACAGATTGGGTGACCATGGAAGGGACTATTTTCTCTACAGTGGCCCAGCTTTGTATGGATCCATCATGAATTGTGCTATGATGCAAATGTTACCTTTTCCCAGATGGACCAGAAGGCATGCTCAGTGTTTTCTGTAGATTAAATTTGTTAGCAGGAAGATTCTCAACTGATTGGGATAAACTAATGCTGCGATGTCTGAAGAACTCAAAACCACCACTTGAGCTGGGTTCCTACAACAAGGAAGCATATGACCAACTAAAGTAAGAACATGTTAGCGATTTATAATGTTTAGTAACAGATATACAAGAGTCATGATTCTTCTAACAAACCTGAGTTGTGGGTGTAGGTGGCGGAGTCTCTGATTCACCAGAACCAATGGCTTTAAGAAATCGGATCATGTGGCGACAAAGGTCCCATTTCCCCTGCTCCAGGGCGGTGTTGAACAGAAGAGTGGCATGCTGCCTGCTAACTGCTGGAACCTCCATGTTCTACAAGGAACAATGAACAGTATAAAAAAATAATTTGCTGCAGGAATCCAGTAATTCTCAGGGGTGGGGGGGAAAATCACACACATCCTCCGCAGCAACACATGCAAAAATTAGTTGTAGGTAAAGGCATATTTCCCCTGTTGTAGTTTGTTGTTTTTTAGGGACCTATTCATATTTAATTTGATCCCTAAACAGATTCAATTGAGATCAGTTGCCCATCCAAAAACGCATTATATCTATTATTAAAAATGCTCATGCTGAACATACAATAAATCACTTTAGTAAAACAAAAAAATGGGCCTACATGATAATGTCACTTCCTTATTTAATAGAGTAGTAGGATACCATTACCTGTAGGATAATGAGGTAAGAGGCAGCTGTGTCTAAGTCCTGGGCCATTAAGCACTCCTCAAATAAGTCTTTTGGGTTTCCAACAGCAGCAAAAAGGTAATTCCACAGGGCATATTCTGTTTTCCTAGCACAATGAACAACTGTCTGCAGGAAAAGGGGGAACTCTGTAATGAACTTAGCCACAGTGGGAAGCAGAGGGTCGGGAATGGGCTCCCGCGAGGTAGCTTCTTCTTCCAGCACTTCATGAAGCATCAATTCCAGCACATGAGGAAAGTACGGTAATGTGGCACAGGAATGGGCCAAAAGCAAGGCTTGCTCTCCTAGATTCCTAACCAAAAGCTGGCGCAAAATGTGATGGAGGTAGATCTGAGAGGTTCTCTCAATAATACAGAAAGGAAAGAGGACCTCCAAATGTTGTCTAGCACTGCTGTGAGTGTACAAACAGTCATAGAGCACAGTGTCATTGACAGCACCAAGAACCAAGGCATCTTCGAACAGAACAGCCAACGGGTATATGTTGATGTGGAAAGGCAGCATGATCCGTCTTGACAAAAAGGAATGTGGTTTGCGGTGATCCCTGGGAAACAAAGGAAGCCAGACTTTCATACCTGACCCACCACAGCTGAGCCAAAGTGCCTCCAATAAATGGCGCTTTTGTTTGTTTGCCCTGCAGGTAGTCCAAACGTTTTCAACAGACTGAGCTAGCACAACTGGAGCACAAAAAGGCAGCTGGAAAAAAAAAAAATCTTTTAATACCTCTTTATTCATGCTTCATCTCACAGCACCCTTCCTTCAGCTGAAAGGGGCAGCAGCAGCATCCTAAAAAGGGCATTTCACAAAAAGACGCATCAATGAGGGAAGCTATAAGATAGGAATTCACTATTGTAAAAATATAGCATTCTCTAAATAGACATTTCTAAAAGCAATTCAACCTCTGTTTCCGTCCTCACAAGCCAAAAACTGGCACAAAGTATAGTGTAGTGTAGTGTACCACACCACAGATGGTTATCAATACTGCACTCATCCTTTTTGAGGTTCTTTCACAAACACAGCTTGCTGTCACCCTGGGATCGCTGCTTTCCTGAAATTGAAGACTGCCAAAAGCATAATGCCTCTGCAATTTAATCGTGCTGCATGTTGTGCACAAGGTGGCCCAAGACTGCCCCAGCATCAGCTGGCAAGGTTGGCCCAGGGGCTGCTCAAGCAGCCTTCACACCAGCCGCTGCAGAAGTCACAGAAGCTGACAAACTTTCAGTCTGACTCAACCTTTGAAAAAGTGGTGTGTAATCCCAAGTCTGTTTACTTACAAGCTTCCTTTGGTTAGGACTGCTTTCTTTTTCTCGTATCTGGGGGCCAGACCGATCTCTCTGCACCATGATGAGCTGTCCTGCCAAGTTTAACATAATGCTTTCAGCCTCGGAGGCCTGAAGAGAAAAAGAAAGTGTAAATTGGTTCTGCCTCCATTTTTGCTTTGATGGGTACAGCACAGTCTCTTCATACACTCAGAACCAAACTAGTAAATTCACAGCACTGGCCTTTCCCACTAAGCACATCTTTATAGTAGGCTTGTAAATACTAGCTAATGAACTCTGGGTACAATTCTTTTTGCCTATCTTTCAAACCAGCTTGAATTTAAAGGAAAAATGCGAAAACTCAAGGCTTTTATCTGTTTTTTAGGGAGGGAGCTATCCCATATTCTCCCTAAAAGCCTTGCTTGCCTAAGACTAAAGGATGTAAACTGGTATATACTGGAGGGAGGTACAGGCCTTTCCTCATTTTAATTAGTTTAACTGTAAGCTGCAAGGACATCTCTACAATGAAATGTTACACCTGCAGCTGGCTCAGGATTGGGATGTGCAGCTGTAAAACTGTGGAGTTGACACCTGGGCTCAGGCTGGAGCCTGGGCTCTGGGACCCTCCCCCCGTAGGGTCTACATTGCAATTTTTCAGCCCCATTCTCTAGCCTGAGCCCAGCCAGAGAGGTGTAACTGCAATTTAGACATACCCTAAAACTGCACTGCATAATGCCATGGTTTTAGAAAGAGTTTCTTACTCTTCAGCTCTCCTACTAGTTAGTACGTAATACACTCCCACTGACCTCTATGTAAATCTCAGCTGAAGCGTTGACTTAAATCTAGTGCTGGATCTGCCCGAGCTGGAGCTAAATGAACTCACTGACAGTTCCCAAAGGGAACATCACACAAGCACAGCTGCTTTCAATACTCAGGCTATGTCTATACTGGAGAATTTTTTCCAACATTACTTATTTTGATGTTCTAATGTCTAAATAAGTAAGGCTGGAAAATTGCATTCACATAGCCACAGCACTGGGAAAGGGATCATTCTCATTTACAGCCACATTATTGCAAAAGAAGCCTTTACATGAATTGATAACAGCTGTGCTTTGTTCACACACATTCCTTTTCCAATTTAAAAGAGTCAGCAAAAGTCATTTGCAGAGGTGGAGTAAAGATTTCAAGGAAAAAGCCCTCTTACCACAAATTACCCCACTTGGCACTGTGAATTCTTTGCCCCACCCCGAAAGTTTTTTTGAGTGAGTGTAGACAAGCCCATAGCTTTTGAAAAAGAAACTAGCACGTGGTGGTTGGAAAGTATTTCATTCTCCAAAATGAAATAAAAAAGTACATATTCTATATGCACAATATTTTAGTTCCTTCACTTTACCCAGATACATGCACCCCAATCATCTAAGTGTCCCCTGTGTCCTTGAATTTCAAATTCACTTATTTTAGCTGGCTGCTGCCAGTTTGTGCAAGTGCCTTGTCATGGTGAAATTGGTTATACCAGGGTCAAGTCTTCCCAAAACACCGCAGCAAGCTTCTCAAAGACCCAATTTAGTACAAGTGATCAGAAGAAGCAGTGCTGGGCACCTACAGAAGGAAATGTTTTATGTTTTTAGTGTAAATCTAACTAAATACACCATCTTCTTGTTCAACAGAACTACTACCTGTATCTATTCAGAGTCCTACCTCACAACCTTACAACTGGAATGAACTCTTTCTACTTCTGTTCTGGTGACTTTGCAGAAAACACAGTTACCAGTTTCCATAACTGGTGGTTTTTGAGATGCAATGCTCTGAGACCTCCATTTGATTTAAGTATGTGTGCACTCACCACATGCACTGGTACCAGAAGTTTTTTCCCTCTGCCGCAAGAGGGCCAGCAGAAGGGGCAAGACTGGAACAGCCAAGCATGCAGCACTGCCCATACTGTGCCACGCTCCTCCACAGCCATCCCTTAGTGCCACATGGAGCGTGCCACTCAGGGCTCTGGCTGTGATTTAAAGGCCACACAGCCAGCCAATATCACAGTACTAACATTAGCGTCAGCCATGTCCACTGCCACCTGGAGCACTGCCCTAGCCACTGCGGAGCCTCTCTAAGAAGGCCTTGCCCTCTGTGCTTAAGGATTCTAGGAGGGTAGACTGCCCCATGTTGAAATCATGAGATCCTGATGATTAGACACCCGCAACTGAAGTATTAATAAGCCCTTCTCCCAAACAAATTGAGCCTCTTGGGAGTCTTCATTTTTAGGGGTGGCACCTGGTCAACCCTGTCACTCCCTGTAATTCATTGCCTCTACAATCAGGGATTTAGGAGCTGGGTGGCTACTCATACTCCTTAGAAGGCATGAAGTACTTGTGGTCCACCCTTTTAAAGATCTGTGGATGGCCTTTGCCATAGGAAAACTAATTTTAGTGACCACTTCAAGCAAGGGTGCTAGACAGAGCCAGTGGGCAAAGGACATCAAAAATGGAGTCTGTAGATTCCTCCATCTCTTCTGCACGCAGGCTGAGATTAGCAGCCATCCTACAAGATTTCTTGACGAGCTTTGGCATCATCCTGAGGAATTAGTGGGGGAGCTTCAACAACCATCTCATCCGCCATCTTCCTCAGGACCAGCCGGTGCCCACTATGAAAGCTTCTTATGCCAGTGGTGGGTGCAGGAGGGAGAGACATGGTCGTACAAAGCCCTGGCTACTGAGTGGTCTGCAATGGGAACACTGGTGGAATCCCACAGATTCCAGGGATATTATTGCCATGGACTCTGCAGCCATGGGCCACATGCTACACTGACTGCCAGTTACACAACTGCCACTGTGGCCAATCCGCCAGGTGGGGAACCTTGCAACCAGGAGTACACAGAGTGAGGGCTCCTCTCATCCCACGGCGAAGTCCCAACTAGGAACCTAACAAGACACTAAGTGCTATGGATTTTGAACTACAACAGAAGGAAACTTAACTACAAACAATTAGAAGAACAAGATCAAATTAACTTCAGAAGCATGGTCCCAAGCACCACCACTGGTGGCAAATCAGAATGTGGGCAGGGGGAACTGGCACCACCCTATATAGCATGGCATGTGCATGTCATTCCAGAGGATGCCAGAGCCAGTCGCCTATGGATACTGCACTGCAGAGGGAAAAAGCTTCCAGCACTGGAGCCTGTGGCAAGCACGTACCCCTAAGCAGAATGGACTTGAGCAAGCACACCAAGAACAATCAACTCTACTACATAAGAGGAAGGTGCATTCCATTTTGGCTGAGATATCAATAAAATTGTAATCAAAATCAGGCTTCTGGGACTTCATTCTTAACGTCAGGGCCAGACAGAATCCAGCTTAACTTTTATATTCAAGGTTCACTTGCAGCAACAGAAATCGAGTATCTTTTTACTTGTAAAACTCTACTAATTTAGTCTGAGATTTTGTTGACAGAAAAAGAAGTAGGGACACAACCACTAGTGCAATTCCCCCTCCCCAAATAGAAGTGCACTAAAAACCTTATCTGATACTGCACTGACACTTGGATATCTGAAAAATGTCTTACATTTGAATCAAACTGTCTAAAAACTTACATACTATCATATGCATGAAACCAACATCCATTTTACTATCAGTCTAGAAGGACCCGCATAGCAGATTCTCAGCATCTGGGATGGAAAACTGAATTTGATCCTTTGTGTGTGAAGATTTTCTTGCAGCTAGCTAAGAAAAGAGAGAGACTGTGTCCCACAGCGCATGATGTATCAAAAGCTTTGCTGAAGTCAAGGTATATCACATCCACTGACTTCCCCACTTCCACAGAGCCCGTTACCTCATCATAGAAGCTAATCAGATGGGTCAGGCAGGACTTGCTTTTGGTGAATCCATGTTGGCTACTTTTGATCACTTTCCCCAATTCCAAGTGCTCCAAAATGAATTCCTTGAGGATCCCCTCCATTATTTTTCCAGGGATTGAGGTAAGGCTGACGGGTCTATAGTTCCCTGGATTGCCCTTCTTTCCTTTTTTAAAGATGGGCACTATGTTTGCCTTTTTCCAGTCATCCAGGATTTCTCCCAATCTCCAAGAGTCTTCAAAGATAATGGCCAAAGGCTCGGCAATGACATCTGCCAATTCCCTCTGTACCCTTGGGTGCATTAAATCCAGACCTAAGGATTTCTGTACATCTAGACAGCTTAGAACTTCCTCCTTCCCCACAGATGGCTGCCCTCCACCTTCCCATATTGCACTGTCGAGGACCGTAGTGTGAGAGTTGATTTTGTCCGTGAAGACCAAGGCAAAAAAAGCATTGCGTACTTCAGCTCTTCCTACATCATCTGTCACTAGGTTACCTCTCTCATTCAGTAATGGCCCCACACCTCTGATAACCCATTTATTGTTAAC
This sequence comes from Carettochelys insculpta, assembly GCF_033958435.1. NCBI lineage: Eukaryota > Metazoa > Chordata > Testudines > Carettochelyidae > Carettochelys > Carettochelys insculpta. The sequence continues at coordinate 28,967,623 of NC_134141.1, read as the reverse complement.
ATGCCTTGTTACTTCTTTTTACTCTTCACACCCCTTGGCAGCTGCAGTTCCAGTTGTTCTTTCGCATTCCTGATTACTCCCTGGCATTCTCCAGCCGTATGTTTCTACTCCTCCTCAGTCAATTATCCATGTTTCCATTTCTCGTATACATTCTTTTTGAGTTTAAGCTGACTAAGGATTTCCCTGTTATGCCAAGCTGGTTGCCTACCATGTATTTGCCACAGCACCCTCCCCGCCAAGCTCTCCCAACACCCCCTCACCCCCCCCCATATAAATGCTGGTGACTCACCAGAGCCACTGGGGGTGAAGTAGCCACTGTAGTGGCTGGGGCTGCCACCAAGGCTGAAGGCACACACAGGAGCAGCCCCAGTGGCCCCAGCCAAGGCTGAAGCCACACACTGGAGTGGCCCCAGCAGCTCCGGTGCTCACTGGCATTTATTTATTTGAGGGACATTATTATTTTCCATGTTTGTTAAATCAGGGCCCTTTAAATCGAGGATCTACTATACATGTATCTTCTGTGCCTCAGTTTCCCAACCACAGAATGCGGATGATAGATTCTCTGCCTTACAGGACTGTTGCAAGTGTAAGTATATTAAAATTAGGAGTCAGTCTAGTAATATGGTAACAATTAGCACCCACGATACAAAAAAAAAAAAAAAAAATCAGTCTAATGCTACACAGATACTGTTCTTCTCCCAGGAATCAGCTGCTCCTTTAAATGGATTCACTGCCTGAAGGTGGATCTATACTAGGGAAATACGTTGATTTCAGATATGCAATTCTAACTACGGCACTTGTATAGCTGTAACTGACATCAGAATTGGCTTATTTCCCTAGTGAAGACCTAGCCTCTATGCTCTTGCACCGACCTCCCTACGTGGAGTACAGGGGTCGACTGCCAACTCCAGCCGCATCTTCACCAGACATGCAAAAATTGATCTCTGGAAGATCTACCCTCACCAGGCCGCTCTTCTGCTTAGCACAGACAAGCCCTGATTGACTTTGGCAGGTAATACCAGAAAGATGCACCTTGTCTGCATGCAGGGACCCTATATTTTAGAAAAGAATTGCAAGCTGTTCTTTTATGGGCACTGATTCAGATGTATATTTCATACTCACAACTACTTAGAGGTATCCAGATTTGGTTTTGTTTTCATCCTTTGGGGCTTTTAAACAATAGAAGCATTTTATAAATATTTGAAAAGCATCTTGAAAATAACTATTGCTACTGCCTGCTACCATCACCCAGATAGAAATTTTAAGATTAAAACTATCAACTCCAAGACTATCAACAGTTACTTCTTTCTGTACTACATCCATTGTAACACACGGGACAGACTCATACCTGCTGTGGCATTTTCAAGCTGATACCAGTCTCTGTTCTCACCGATGTCAGAGTTACAGAAACTACAAGGAAGGGATGAGGAATGTAACGAGACATGGACACCTCCTGAAGAACCTGAATACTGGCAGTAGGGTTAGGACTGTAAGAGAGGGAAAAAATAAAAATAAAACAGGTACTAAACATTCCTCCTCTTAACGGTAATTAAAGGAACAATTACAGCTAGTTTTTAAGCTCCTGCCTGCCTTTGTCCAAACACCACTCAATGCAGCTGGCTGCTCAGGCCTCTGCGTGCATGCATGCATGCCACGTACACAGCAAAGGCCACAGAGATGAGCTCCTTGAAATGTCTGCACCTGCAAGCATGGCCCAGACAACTCCTATTAGCCAGCTTCAAGCTAGTGGGAGCTTCAAGGATTAAGTTGGGAAGGGGCAGCACACAGAGCCCCCCCAACACACACACACACCCACCCACCCTGCCACCCACCCACCACCACGCTGCTTAGAGTGACGTGCAGGACACAGGAGGTAGGGAACTGCCTTTAGGACATGAGTGGCCTAGGGTATCATGGTAGGCTGGATCTTGCCCCAGGGCTGTATTTTGCCTACCCCTGCTCTCATGTAATCTCTTCAATGCATAATACAAGTCCCAAGAGGAAAACACTAAAAGCCCAGGCTACCTTCCCTACCAGCTACAATGGGCCAAGTTTTCAAGGTGCCTCAATTCTGACACTTTTTTCCACAAGCACAAGTTTGCTTGAAATGTACACATACGTTCTCACTGCACATGTAAATTTTGTGTGAAACTGATAGTGCTCAAAAAGTTTGAGTAACCCATCCGTACATCCACATTTTGATCATTATCATTTGCACAAAACAAGTGACCAAATTAAAAGAAGTGGATGCTACGTTTTAAAAAGTTGTCTCAATAAGTAATTTTACAGATTTGCATCAGTCATACTCACCAATCAGGGCGTCTTTCAATACTATAAAGGCAAATAGAACAATCTGCTCTAAACAATATTACTATGTCCCGGAAGACACTGAGTAGTAATGTTTCTGCCTGTAGTTTGGTGACATGTGCAAATGCATTGTCCAGATTGGATGTTCGCAGGTAGATTCTTAGCTGTAATGACAATTAAACTATTTAAACAAGAGTTCTCTTACCACAAACAAGATCAAAATACTGTAAGTAACCCATTAATCCCTCATATGGATTTTTCTGATATGGTTCTCTAGGATCCAACCAAGGCATTTGAAGATGCAATTTTACATTGTCTACTAACCTAAGGGCTTAACTGGTAGTGCTATGGCATTCATATCAACAGTTAGAAGTTTAAAAAAAATTGAGCAATCCAGTTCTAAAATGGCAGACCTTGAACACGAATTTTTTTTAACCTTCCTCAAATTTTCTTAAAATATGCAGATATTCATCCAAATTCCGACTCACAGTAAGCCCCAATCATCTGCAGCATTATACAAGATTCCCTCCACATGCATGCCTCTGTATTTAGAAAACCCAAACACCTTTTGTGATGGGGCATTTCATATGCTATATGCAAATATTCTACCATTTATGAATACGGCTACTCTAACCAAGATGACTGTTGGAAACACCTAGGACAGAATTGGGTGGTGGTGTGGGGGGAGGGGGAAATGAGCCCAGATTAGAAGGCTTTTCAATGTGTGAAGGAAGCTTATCAGAACAACTTTGAAGGTGAGATTACGTCTAACGCCCTGTGGTGTTATGTTAGTGTTTGTATTACAGTAAACACTTTCATATCCCACAGCCCCAGGACAATGAGGTTGCCAGATATTCAAAAATTCTAAACAACAGAGGAGGGGTATACCTAGTAACGCATAACACTAAAGCAAAGCAAGATTAGATATTAAGAAACAAACAAAAATGTATACAGACTACTTTAGTTACCAATAGTAGCATTTTGTACTGTAAACTTATACTGTATTTGCTGTATTTATTTATATTTACTCTCACTATACTGTACAGATGGAAAACGTAACTAAAATTTACTTGTGGTCAAAGTGCAGGTTCGAAAGTTCCGGATGATAGAATGCCAGATATGAAAGAGTTTAACTGTATATGGCAGAGGGCTGTGAGTGGCCCTTACCTCTGTGCCACTGCTGAAGGAGGCCAGAGGGCCAGGTTCAGCAGGACATAGCTGAGGGGCCCCCATGAGAACAGGAAGGTAGGCTTAATGATAACTCAGCACATCAAATGACAGTCCCAAGGAGATTTCAGCAACTGAACCCATCACACCTTTAGGCTAGAATTCAAAATGGTGTCAAATTTCTAAGAACAATGAACATATGCTTTTATGTTGCCATTTTCATGTCAAGAAGACTTTTAATGCCAATGGATATCTCTTCCAGAAGGGATTAGTGAAGAGGTATTGATGCAGGCAGATTAAGAAAGTTTCAAATATCCAGGTCTGGAAGAATGGAACCTCTGTTAGCTGTGATTCCTACAGATCTATGTTTGTTTTGCTGTTACAAAATCTGAATATGCCGAGCATTGAAATAAGACAGTTTATTTGAATAATGCCTTACCTCTTCTTGGTGATCACTTAAATTATAACATGCAAGAACAATGAAATCATTCCACCAGGCTATGCCACCTGTTATGATCATATTTTGTTCCTTAAAATAAAATGAAAAGGATCCAGTCAGCAAGGTTAAAAGCGACTTACAAATTTTCATAAATCTCGTAACTACATAAAAAAATGAATACATAGAAAATGATACACACATTTAATAAATACATAAGCCCCCTGTAGACTACACACAACTGAAAACCTCTTGTAGATGATATTTAAACAATATTACTATTGATGTGACAATTTTATTTAGGTATGACATTCAATAGTAAAGAGTTGCCAGATGGATATGTGATCATCAAAAACTATTAAAAAAAAAAGCCAAGTTCTACGTATGGTTCATCAATTTCCTGGCATCCTTCAGCAAACATACATCTTTTTTAAAGCACAGTTACTTTTTTACTATAGGCCAACATTTGCAATTCTGGGTGCCTAACGTTGATCTGCAATTCCCCCATAAAGACACTACACCTGGATTTACGAATTTCACTTTAAGGATACAGGTTTGAAAAATTTTGCGATAGTTCATATAATTTACTGTCAAGGATGTTCCTAACTATAAAACAATAATTTGTTTATGTCAAAACCATGCAAACCCAGCTTTCCCAATCTCAGTTTTCAAGAGATTCATTACACACATGCACACGCACGCACACGCGCACACACACAATTTAGTTGAAAACTAAAAAAATGTTTAAAGTATTGTAAATATTACAGCGCTGTATAAATTGCACCCAAAAGCCGATTGAACTAGTCAGAACTCACCTGGGTAATGTTCCCAAACAACTTCCATTTTTTGGTGAGTAAAGAATAATGTGCAAAACCAAACTTGCCAACAACAGCTACATTCTGCCCCAGCTTGTCGATGGCTGAAAACTGTTCAAACAAAAATTTAGTGGAAAAAACAAAATGCCCAGAAATATTTCAAAAATTGCATATTTCTATTCAAAATTATCAATATATTAAGCAATATTAAAACACTCAACTTGAAAATTGTCTGAGTACTAATGTTCTCCACCATACTTTTAAATGACATTTTTCTTTTAAATATGAACTGCTTTAGTACAGGGTGACAGTCTCATCCTATCACAAGAACAATTATAAATATCCAATGCTTGCATTTTTCATCAAGTATCACGGTATTTTGAAGTAACTCACCCGTATAGGCCAGTTGCTCTCTAGATATGTACTGTGAATCTATAAAAAAATATAATGCAGATCACTGTACTGAGAAAAAAATGATAAAACTTGACACTAAGTGACGTGCACGCAGTTAACAAGTGTTTATTTTAAAATGTTTCGGTTTCATAACTTTCTGGTTTGTTTAAAACTGTGAGGTTTCTCACTACCTGAATTCTTCTCTCACTCCACTCTAATATATTTTAGAATTATATATATAAAGTTTCAGTTTCAATTGATTTGCTGTGCTACATTTAACTATCATTATCCAAAGTGCAATTCACTGAAAGCAGTAATCTCAGATGTTCAGAAACTTGCATTCAAAGTCTGATAATTAGAATTACACAATTCTATCATTTTCCTAGAAAATTGTTTTCTAATTTTCTTTGCTTTGATTAAATATGTAAAAAAACCTACTAATCATGTTGAAATATTTTTTAGACTTTTTCCCTCCAAACAGTTGATTCCTTTCCCTCACCACCCCCTCCCATCAATTGAAGAGTTGTCAATAGAAACTTCTATTTCTCAGTGGCAGAGAAAGGGTCCAGGGCAGGGTGTGTATGTGTAGAAGCAAAGAGAGAGCCCGGGCTGGCAGGCAGAAGCAATGGGGTTGGGGTGTGAAGGCAGCCCAGGTCAACCATGGGGCCTTCCCACCCCCAAGAGGCAGGTTGACATGACATCATTCTGCCATCTGGGAGGGAAAAAAATTTTTAGACAGTGAGTTAGTCTGTATACAAACTGCTGCACAGCATACTAGTTTCAAGAAGTGGAACTAGAACTATTGGTGTAAGGAAGGTAAGAATTCTGATCTCTAACATGGTTCTCTGAAAATACTTGGCTGCTTTAAATTGGCCTCAACTTTTGCCCCAGACAAAATGAAATTCACTATGGAACATCAGTCAGTTTCTTTTTGCTAACATTCAAATTATTTCCTTTGGGGATGAAGAGAAATATGAGTCAACTCCTCTTCCCATCTGTACTTTATAAGGATCTTAACCTTAAATCATTTCAGATGAATTTAGTGTTTACTGTAACCCATCAGGTAAACATTTCACAAGATAACTGGAGGGAACAGGTCTTCCAGAGTTAGATTTTAAATTCTGGATCTTCTGACTACAGTCCAAGGGTTTGGCAAGTGACTGGCACTAAAATGAGAAAAAGGTTTGACCTCCTAGGAAGACACTGAATTATTAACCACTGGTGCAAAGTCTAAAAGACTCAATGTAAGCATATTACAAAAGCCTCTAGCACCTTTCCAGATAAAGACTTTACATACTCAATATTTTGCTGACGGAATCATCCAAAGTTTTACTGAATTAGGTTTTTACTGTCCATAAGATACAGCAGCTCCTTTTCAAACAGAAACCAATCAAAGTATTCACAGGACACAGTTCAAGGGAATTTTTCTCCTGCAAATTTTCAAGTTGGATGAGTTCAGGCAAGAGAAAACAATATTTGGTTGAGGCACAAAATAAGATCATTCAATTCTTGAAAGGACTGATGTCTGTATTTTTCAAGCAAGTTAAACCTGTATTTTGTTAGTTGGATACATTCCTCTAATACTGAGCTGTCTCGTCTTTCTTTCATGCTTTTATTATTCATTACCAACTGACACCTATGACTTAGCAGGCAAAGTAGGGCAAACACATGAACACAGTAGCTGTCTGAATATTCCTCCCATTAACTGCGGATAAAAGACCATTAAACAGATCTCATTGCAGACTGGTGTTGCGTACTGTTGGTCTCCTGCATAACATTCCTTTCCAATTCTAAGTGTGATGTAGAAACAGACGAAAAGGAGGGACGAATGCAAAGTCTTCCATGCAAAGTCTGTTAGAACAGCTGACTGGCACCACTTCTTCCATAATATAAGCATCTACACCTTTAGCCTCCATAACTCAAATGAAGTTGCTTCTCTAACTAAAGTAGTTTTCTTTAAAGCCAAGCAGATACATTCTCAAAATTAGAATCAGATCAGAAAGTCACATTAAAAACATGCTCCAGGTTCCACAGATTGCTCGTTTTAAAAAGACATCAGTTGTTAGATATCATGGGTTAATGATGGTAATTCGTCATAAAGCAGCCAAAAAACCAGGAAATGTATCGAGGAGTTTTAAATCAGACCTATGAGGTAATCTGTAGAAAATACTAAATCCACAACTTTCGTAAAGATCGTGTCCAAAAATCCCCAACCCTAAATGTTCTATCAAACAAAACATGAGGGCTAATGCCAATATGTTGATCTCTAAGATTTGACAACAGGTGGTATAGATGCTAGTGCCTAATGCAACTTGATAAAACTGATGCAGATGCTGCACATACCAGGGCTGAATAATGTAATCCTCAGTTTTAGGGAATTAAGGATTCAAAAGTGTCTAAATTGTTCCTCATGCTAAAGATGGAAGGAAATGGTGAGGGAGGCATCAGACACCAATGGGCACTGAGTCCATGGTTATTGATGATGATTCTTAATACTGACCTAAGTAACATTGACGTCTTTGGACTTAAACTTTTTGGAAGCAGCTTCTTGCAAGCTATGATATCACAAAATGGTTTCAACTCCTCACCTAAACAAACAGTTTGTATGTAATTGCCAAAACCGTGAAGCTAACTGCAAGTGACGTTGGTCCTTAAATCTGTCTTCCTGGGCATTAGAAGCATTGTATCTATTCTACTGAGTGTTTTACGCATCCAACATCCCCAGTGCTCCGACAGCGCAGGAGGAAAGAATATGACAAAAATAGCTCTCTTGCTTTCTCTCATGAGGTCAGAAAAAGGTCTGTAGCCCTTTCAATCCCTTGACTGGCTAAGATGCAAACCTACAGCTGAAGAAAAAAGGACCGCCAGAATTCCTTTTGGTGCTAGGGGAATAACAAACTATACCATGGGAGCAAGCAACAGGAAGCAGGAGGACAGTGAGATTTCATGCTACATGAACCAAATGCAATACTTGCTGGAGGGATAGAAAAAAAAATAGACATCCCCCAGGTCAGTTGACAGCAAAGTGCACAAATAATATCTGAGTGACAAATGAAGAATTACCTGTACAACATGCCAATGCCTGTGTCCTAATAAAGTGCTTAAACCCTGAGAGTCTAAACTACCATCAAAAAATGGGCCTTTTTCCCTGATGGGCTTATGATCAGAGTGTGCTGAAGCACTTCTGGGATTCTGGGTCTGTGTTGCATCCCCACAGTTCAAATACAAGCGATCTTCTCCTTGCAGGAGGACCTGCTCCTGGTTACTCTAAAATAAAAAAATTAAAATGTGACTTTGCTGCACAGAAAATAAAACACACTACATCATTTTGCAAAGTCCAAATTAAACCAACAGTAAGAAGTATGACTAAGGCACTTTTATTCATCTTTGAAGCACCACCATACACAGAAGTACCAAACAGGAGATTGGTGGTGGGCAACCTGAAACCCTCCAGGGTTCTGTTGATGGCCTAAATACCATTTTGTTTACCATTGCTCAGGCACAGGGTTGCCAAATTCTGCTGGTTTCTGTCTGAATAATATTTTCTTTTCCCTTCCAGTACAGGTTGAACCTCTCCAGTCCAGCAACATATGTAGCTCGGCACAATTTTAACTTGACAGATGTTTGTTTATTGTGAGCATGGCTAAGTTTTCCGCAGTCCCACATAGTTTGTTTACTACCCCTGGTCCTGGTTCTCAGTGTTCTATGCTGTTATTCAACTCTAAATTACCCCCATATGTCTTCTAAGAGACCAGCAAGCAATGAAAGTGGTGGTAAGGCTGCCAAGCATAAGCATGTTTTTTATGCTTTAAAATACGGCTGTGTCAATACAGTAAAGCCTCAAAATGCATGATTGCCAGTTAAGCGCAACTCAAAATCCTGACTCCGCCCCCCAGTTCAGCCCCCAGCCCTGGTTCACAACCCTTCACACGCAGTTCCAGCTCTACCTCTGACTCTGCATGCAGCTCCATCTCTAACCCCCCATGGTCCCAGTTGACACCCCCTGCACACGGTTCCAGCTCAACATCCCCCCCCCCGGCCCACCTGCAGCCCCAACCCACCTGAGGCATAACCCCCCAGCCTCCCCCCATGGCCCCAACCCATCACCAGGCTTAACCCTCCCCAAACTGCCCCTCCTCCCTCAGCCCCAGGACTTACCTTTCAAAAGGAGCTCCAGGTGCTCTTGCTGCTTCTGGGCTGCAGAACATACATTCCGCCAGTAGAAACCAACCCCCCCCCCCCCCGCCCCCCGCAACAACTTACACAAAACTCCAGTTACACGAGGATGCCTGGGAATACGACCCTCACATAAATTGAGACACTACTGTACAATAATATTGTACAGTAAATTCTTTCATTCTATCATCCAGAACTTTCAAATAAGCAGCATTTTAACTATAGGTAAATTTTAGTTACATTTTCCATAAGTACAGCATAGTGAAAGTAAATACAAATAAATACAGCAAATACAATATAAGTTTACAGTGTACAATACTACTGTTAGTAAATAAAGTACTCTGCATACATTTGTTTGTTTCTTAATATTTAATCTGGTTTTTGCTTTAGTGTTATGCATAACTAGGTATGCCTTTCTATTACCCAGAATATTTGAATATCCAGCTACCAGATATGAAAGTTTACTGTGTAACACTAACAATTTCTTATGAAGAGATCTGAAAAAGCCTTGGCTTATAGAGGATGCATCAGAACTGTTACACATTATTCAGCAGCACTGCAAACGTCCTGCCATTTATTTGCCTCAGTGAAACAAAAATAGAGACCCACTCTCTATTACATTGACCTCCCATAGCTCTGAAAATTCTCTGGTTTGGCAAATTCCCTGGTCAGCTTCTGAAAGTGCCAGATTAGAGAGGTTCAACCTGTATTACTAAAGAGACACACATATAGAGCAAAGGCACATGAAGTGAGCTGTATACCGACTGCACACAATACTGAATGCGAGAGCCACACGCTCCCTCTGCATCCAGTCAAAGCACTGCTAGTGTTCCTATCAGCAGACCCAACAATTCTAGGTACAAAAGTGCCATTGGCAAAACTACGCTATCCTGGGAGACCAGCTTGGTTATGACACTCTTGCAACCTACTGAGATAAAGGAGGGCTACTACTGCGGCCCCGTCACTAACTGGGGTTGCCCATTACTGCAGTAGATGATTGTGTACAGCACTATTTTCAAAATATCGCCTATCTCAAAAGCAGATTGTTTAATTAGAACGACATACTTAAGACAAGAAAAAACATACACAAACCTGACAGCTGGCCTAATGGAAAACACATCAGATTTCATTTGATAAAATAGTAAGACCTATCTACAAACACGTACCATGCAAGTGTTAGCAGTGAGTGCACTTTTGATGAACTGAAATTGCAGAATGCCAAGATGAGGAGTTTCGTTCTTGGTATTTACATCGCAGCCTGAATTTAGAGAACAATTCCCATCAATCACCCATAGGTGATAGCCTTCTGAACCCCAGCTCTGAACACATGCCAAAAAAAAAAAAAAAGGGGGGCACTTAATTGATTTAGACCTTCAAAAAACCAAAACATACAGAAACTCTTTACACAGATCAGATCATCCCTTTTGGGCCATCATAAGACTGGCAGGGAACTCCCAGTACTCAAGCAGCAGCTCCAGCATATATAGCATACCTACACTTGTCACGAAAGACACTTTAGTGTCCAGTTTAAAGTCTTCTCTATGTAAAAGCTAGAATATACAGAATTTGAAAAAATTAAGAATATTAAAACACCATAAATTATAATGAAAATTAATTACTGAGGTTGTTTAAGTTAAACTGAGCTGGGTGAGGATTTTTTTGATTGTGAGTGTTTTTAAAAAAAACACATACCACCACCACCACATACACAGTATAGCTACTTGTTACATTTACTAAAAAAAAAGTTTGGTTACATGAATTATTTTTCTAATAAAAGCACATGAGACTCAACTCGACTTCTTACTATGTTGCTTTTTGTACTCACCATAGAGCTGATTTTAAGAGGGTCTTTTTTGGTACCATCAGACCGATAACTAAAATAGAACACAATAAGTCATACTTGATGCTAATCGATCCACACTACAAAATAATCTTACTTTATCAGCACTGTCTCAGTACTTGTATTTTTGCTCACAGCTGAAAACAGTCTATTTGATTCATGCTACTGTTTAAATGTAAAACCACTGTCAGTTGTTTGTAATGTAAGAGCGCTATAGTTTGTGGTTTTGGTTGTGCTGATGCTATTAAAACGTAGCATGCCAATTACAGAAAGTAAAGGGGAAATTTTATATATTTCTGGTAACTTCTTCTTTAGAGTGATGTGCTTTGCTTGAAACAAAGACTACCTCAAAAGAGGCAGCAGCGCTATTTTTCAAACCTCACTTAAACTGTCAGATTTTATTAGCCTCTATGGAAACATAAAATAGATCAAGAAAATAATCTATATCTAAAAATTTATCATTTAAAGAATTGTCCAGTGACTGTGTAGCCATGTAGCTAAAACACAAGTTTATGTATGTAATATAATGCACCTAAGTGAACCTTGTTAACCACCCTTTCTGACTAGGCTGATGGTAACAAGCTGGTAAGTATAACACTGGTATAACTGGTGGGTGGGTGGGTGGGTGTGTGTAAAAATAAATACATACACTTTTTACTTTGTGTTCTTAATCAACATGGCATATTGCCTTCCCCCTAAAAAGATTGTATGTGCTTCTTTTAAACGTAACAACTGTACACAGATTGCAGAGAAAACGAGTTTTTTAATCCAAAACAGATTATTCTCATAACTAACTTAAATTTACTTACGCAAAATCTCCTCCTAGAGTACAAATAAGCTGGGCACCAAAAACACTCCATAAGGACAAGCCTCCACATTCCCAGGTAACCATAACAACACAGTTATCAGGAGACCATCTCATCAGTTTTACAGCTCCTGTTTTGTTCCAAACATCTTTAAAAAAAAAAAAGAGAGGAAAACAAAATTAAAATCTTCAAAATAATGATTTAGCTGCTTTACCACCATGTTGTGCACACACAGTTGTTTGAAATACAAATGTTTTTTTTAATATGTGATACAGAATCCTTCTCTCAACATGTCCAAAAGAAATAAAATAGATGATATGAAGAACATAATAGGAATTCTTCCCAAGATTTTATGAAGATAATTGGATTTCTACTGAAGTACATTAGGGGTGGGAATATGCTTACTCAAATGGAAGATATACAATTCCCCTAACCTCTGAAAAGAAAACGTTGGAAAACTAAGAGTTTAGCGCTCCCCTTAGGCATCTTTAGCCTATACAATTATCACTTAACTCATCTTTGGGCCACACTGATTTTGGCAGCATGACAAGCTTCAGATCTTTACATGTATACATATTCTTGGTTGCACACGTCTGAAGGGTTTACTGTATGCAAAAAACAGATTTACATCTTTTCCTTTAAAATACTAAAGCATTCCTGTCTAAATTTTATTAAAGCAAGCCATTAGCTGAGTTCCACACATCATTTGCCACCTTTGGACTTGTTTCATAAGACAACTACATTCAAAACAGTCAATTAAAAGCACCAAGGAGGCCAACATAAGTGCACAGAAGTAAAAGCATACAAATACCACTTGATATGGTAAATAAAAAAATAGATGTGTACTAACATTGGATAATATATGCAATATTCTTTGACTTCTGAAAAAAGGCAATAATTTGCCGTTTCAAAACATGCAAGAAAAAAATAGTTTGTTTTTAAATCACTGTGCCAAAAATAATGTACTATTTTAAATTGTGTGTGATAGGAAATCAACAACACAGTTTAAATTATTAACAAGCATCAAACTGTTTTCAGAATATTTACATTCAGCAACATGACACTCAACACAAAAGAATTTAACAGGTGTCATAAAAATCAGCATGATCTTCATAAAATAACTGCAAATTCTTATAAGAAGGTCAGCACAGGAGAACTCACCAGGATATTGTTTTGGTGTCAGCTCTAACTTATGAGATAACTGCATGGCTCCTGTAGAGTTATCTACTGTATAAACTTGCACAGAGCCACTGGAAGAGATAACACACATTTTATGCTCAAACACTTTTAAAAGATTATTTAACTCTTACATTTAAAAATTGGTATTTAAATTGTATAATTGGGAGACAAACAGAGATGGCCCAAATTTATATAATCTGCTCTGAAACTAGGTATTCCCTGGTGAGATGTAATTTCGCATATCAGAGTTTCCTTATATTCAAATTTCTAATAAAAAATGTCCCAGGCACATGGCAAACTTGATAAGTGACTCCTCTCTAATTACAAAGTATACTAAAGAGACAAATATTTTTGTCAATAGCAATTGTAACTTGTATCATCTCTAGCCATGTTAGCATTACTGAGTTTTAAAATGCAGGCCTGATTCCTGCTCACTTGAGACTGGGAAGCCTGACTCTCAGGCCTATTGAAAAAGTTTTAAAATTGGAAATGAAGTGGGAGTAACTGGCAGTTTCAAACATCAGAGTTCAACTGCTAGCTCTCTGGCAGTGACTCCTTCTTTGCCCTCTCCCACTTACTCTACAAACTGCTGCATTTATGCTTTATATACGGAAGAAAATATACAAATGTCTATAAATGCTATGAAAAATACAGGAATGGCAAAACCAATTTAGTTCTAAACAGGACTGTTTAATTTTGGTTTCAAAAGCATTAAAAGAGTTCAGATGCGGCAAGAAAACAAGGCGCATACATTTTCATCTCAGAGCATTTGTGGAGAGCAAGTTTGCTAGCCAGCACAGGTCTGAGGGTTTGTTTTGTTTTGTTTTTTTTAAAATGTGGTGGTAGTTTCCTCAAAAGAAATAATATATTTATAGTTACCCATGTAAAAATTTAAACTAAAATCTAAAAAATACAGAACCTAGACTCATAGTAGAGAAGTCCAAAGTAGCTGCCAATTTGAGTAAGTCTCATTTCTGCTCATCAAAGTGTTCTAGTTCCCAAATGATTTACTGGGAGGAAAAAAAAAAAAAGTACAGAAAGACTTTCCAAAATAATACAACTGAAAAGAAATGGGCTGAGTCTGGCCTAAAAATATTTAAGCAGACACATCAACTGTACTGAAACTAGTCTATGTAAAACTGAGCACCTCAGTGGCATTCCAGAATGCTGTGAACCTAACACAAGATGGGCAATAATTTCTGAGGTGAAGCCACTCAAGATTTGGTAAGTGCTCCCGGGTCACGATTTGCTATGAAGGGGTTGCAGGGACGGGGATGGCGGCTGGATGCGGAAGGAGTTTGGGATAAGGGACTGGTGTGCAAGAGGGTGTGGGGTCTGAGGAGGAGTTTGGGAGGAGGGGGCTGTGACCTGGGGTGCAGGAGATGACTCTGGCCTGGGTGAAAGGTGTGGGATCTCGAAGGGAGACGTGACCTGGGGCAGAGGGAAAGGCGAGATCTGGCTGGTTTAGGTGGTGATTGGGGCAGGGAGTTGGAGTGCCAGAGGCAGGCTCTGTGGAAGAGGCGTTTCCCTAGGCAGCTCCCAGACAGCAGCCCAGTGGGACCCCAATGTAGGCTCTCCGCCTGCTCCAGTCCCAGACTGCTCAAAACAGCTCGAGGCTCCTTCCACAAGCCTCTCTGTACCACATGCCTCTTTCAGGGGAAAATGGCCAATGGAAGCTGTGATGACGGGGCTGGGGACAGGGGCAGCATGTGAAGTTTCCATCCTCTCCCCCCTGCAAGAGGCATACAGCGCCCAGAGAAGCTGAAGCCATTCTGAGAAGCCTGGGGCTGCAAGAAGGCAAAGAGCCTTCCTCAGAGACCTGGAAGGATGGGCCGCAGGCTGGATCAAAAGGCTTAGCAAGCTGGTTCTGGTCCACAGCCTGTGTCTTGCCTGCCCCGATGTAACAAGATCAGATGATAAATCAGTAGAAGAATGGTACACTATTTACATCTTTTCATGTTGTTTCTTCTAGTTGGGGCAGGGGGAGGGAAGAAGAGAGCGATAGAATGTACACAATGGGAATGAATCTTTGGACCTTAGAAAAAATAGCAGAAGGTCCCTCTTGCCCCTCCCCCTCAAAGTTTTGTCACAGCATTATTACACAGGTATTCCATTTCAAGTTTTAGCAGTACAGGTCTCAAGGCTGAAAATAAATCAGGCTGCATTTCTATTGTTAATACTGTGCAGTCCTATCTTTGCTTAATTTTTAAATCCATCATTAAATTTTCTACTGCGCTACACAAAACTGCTTATTTAACTGCAGCAGGCAAAGGTTAAAAAAACGCACAACAGGCTATCCAATCATTTAAAATAAAAGGAAAAAATTCTCCTCAGCCCAGAAATATGAAGTAGTATTTTTATCTTCAAAAACTTTACTGGTAAAATGATGTTTGCTCTTAAGATGTGAGAAGAAAGCGTTTGCTGCAGTGCACTCAGTTATAAAAACGCATCATGCAACTCAAGAAAGCCATGGGACAGCTCTGATGAGACTCAACTCAGGACAATGATTTTCAGACAACTGAGGTGGGGAAAGAGGAAATGGGGAGCTCTGGTGTCTCACTCAAAGTGGCAAATATGCCAATTTAAATAAATACCACAGCCAGTGGTAATCCCCTTGTTTACCACTTTGCATGTTACATCTTTACTAGGAATACTTCACTGTATCACTGCAAAGTATTTATATTTGAGAAGCTCATTTTTTATTACAGCAAAAATACTTAACTTATGGGACACTGCTTCATCATGTTGTAATGTAAGACATTCTGAAATTTCTTTATAGGCCAGAGCAAAAGTTCCATTTGCAATGGAACATCAATTCATTTGTTTACAAGTTCAAACAATGTAATGTTTTACTCTTTTAAAAGTAGTACTAAGTATACAAAACTGTTTCATAACCACCCATTCCCAACCTTTCCCATCCAATGTTTAGAATAGCGATAAAAAACTTACTTGGAACATCCAAATGCCATTAATCTGTATTTGTTATTTACTGCCACACAAGTTCCATCAGAAACATCTTGTGCCCAAACACCACGGAGCTGCTGCAAGGTGAGGGGGGAAGGGGTAGGAATAAAAAGGAGGCATCAAGAGATGTTACTCACACCACACATGAATTCATCTAAGTGAGCCCGATCGGAGTCCTTCCATACATGGACTTTACTCTGAATTCACAGATGTGATGACCACAGAAGACAAAAAGGTATTCTGAGAACGGAGGACGAACTGCTGCATTGGGCCAAGAGGAATTAAAACCTACTTTTTTTTAAAAAAAATTCAGATATCCCCTCTATTCAAGCTACATTTATTTGGACATAGCATACCTTTGAAAACAAATTATTTCTTGATAGCCTGAAGCAACACATCTGCCCTTTCCTTTGAAATACAGCAAAAGAACAGTACATACTGAGCTGCAACTTGTTAGTTTCTGACATCTACCACTTAGGAGAATGCAATGTTTTTCGTAAATTTTTTAAAATGTTGCTCTCCATATCTTAACAGAAGCAACCTAACACTTTGGAAACTGTGGTGGTTGATAGAGATACCAAGTCAGTTCTCTATTCTTTTACCACATTTGTAGTAAAACACATCATGCTTCTATATTGGAAAGCCCAGAATATTTCAAAGGCACTGAGGGTATATTCTAGAAGTCTGTGTTTAAAATTACAAGAATGACTAATTATAAAACCATGTAACAAGCACAGTTTGCCTCAAAAATTGACATTTTTCTCCATTTTTGTAGGATAGGCATAAATCTGGTTAGGACCACCCCCATGTAAAAATGCCTTGAAATTTTCTGAGTTATGGGCTTAAATTTAATGAGTTAAACAAAACACATTTGCAATGTTTATTGCAAATCATGTGCTTTTACTGGACTTCACAAAACATAGAATGAAATAAGCAAGAACTCAGGCAAGCAAAAAACATGACCTAATCCAGGCTGCAACTGCTGAATCTAGAAAATACTAAAAATGTAAGTTGTGTAAAATCCAGAAAGGTGAAAAGCATTCTATGGAGAATAAAGTCACATGAGGAAATTAACAGTACAAAGTTCAATATATTAAAAATCACAGTCCCTGAACACCTGAACTTTAAGGAAAATTATTGTTTTTCACAGTAGTGGCAGTCTGTAGGTTAGATTAAAAGTGAAGAAAACTGATCTCAGAAACAGTGATAATTCTCTTAAGAGAAACAATCACACCTATAATAGTGACAGGAACCTGTGAAAGGACTTAAATCAGAAATTAGGCAGAATACCATCTCTCTGAGGTATTACACAGCTGGAGAAACCACCCATTCTATCATTCCATTTACAGCTGGTAACAAGAAACCAATGGCAAAAACAGGAATAAAACCCCAGAACTAGGAACAGAAACAGAGGGACAGCTCCTGAGGTGGCAAAAATTGTGATAGTTCCATTGCCTTACAGACAAATGTGACAATTTTTACCTGTTCTCTCTGTCCCAAGATCACTTAACCTCCTATCTTGTGCTTTCCCACAAGGCCATACTTCCTGCCCTAAAAATAATTTAACTTACTATGTTTTACAGCAGCTCTACTTGTTCATACTACTATGCTAGCAAAAGTGGTACTACAACTAACATATAAGAATTAAGGTGAACATAAAGCACTCATTTAAGCAAAGAAAAAAATAATGCCAAGAGAAAGAAAAGGAACAGTTGCAAGGATTGAAACTATTTAGAAAACTGTATCTTAAAAGCAGTAAATAAACTTTACCTCAGTCAATCTACTCGATATTGGTGTAATGAAACCAACTCTTCCATCATTAAAAACAGCAGCAAACCCATCAAGTGTAGCACAATATTCCATATCTCTTATGTGTATATCTTCAAAACCCAAGAATGAACCTGCTGACATAACAATAGCAATTGTTAAGAACTGTCATCCAACTGTACTGCTAGCAATCTTTCAAATATTCTCTGGAATTGGTAATAGGAGCTCAGTAGAATGAACTAGATTGTCTGAATTTACAGAAGAAAAATAACACTTCTCTGCAGTTGTTATAGAAGAAAAAAAGATTATTAGAGTTAGCTTTTTGGCACCAAAAGGTATTTTTTCCCATCACATCTAGCCAGTAAAAGGGGTGGGGGAGAGAAAGCACCTCGAGAAGATTGCAGATCCACAGAAAATGGTACTGTAGATAGGTTGATGGCCTTCCTTCCATTTGTCATGCCATCCCAGTGAATAAGGTGGAGCAATCCATCAGCAGTAGCAACCAGTAGATCCTCCAGCATGGACTGCAAACTAAGGAAAAGCAATTGTTAGGCTGCCTCTCAACTATGAGATAGATTTGAATTTTTAGGCAGTTAGCTCACCTGTACCAGGTGACTGTCTTCACTGGAAATACCATCAGCTTGATTTGGGGAGCACTAATATCAATATCATAATATCATCAGAACCGGGGTGGGGGGGCTGTGTAGCCTCAAGTTCAAATATAACAGTTCAAAGAAAGGCTAGTGTGGCAGCACCATCTCTTTAAATCGAATTCATTAGCCTCCAGAGGCCAAAAGGCACTGCTGCACTCGGCTCCCAGCTCCCTGCCACTTGTGGGAGCCAGGAAACTGACCAGCACAGCAACCAGCGCAGCACCTGGCTCCCACAAACCAGGTACAGCAACACTGCTCAGGTTTTCCAACTCCTCCAAGCTGCAGGGACCTGGGAGCCAAGCACCAGGGTGAGTGCTGCCAGTGGTTGGGGTGCAGCAGGGCCCGGGGGGAGGGCGCAAGAATGCAGGGCCAAGGAAACTGTGGGTTAAGGTTCCATAATGCACTGCTGCAACAGTCGATGTTTGGCTACTGTACTGTGGCCGCATTAACTTGATTGTGTGGACTTTGTGGGAAGTGAGGATACTCCAAAACAAGTTTATAAAACCCAGAGTTAGGAAACTGAATTTATCTGGTACTGTAGATGTAGCCTTACGCTCTAGAAATAAACTTTGTAAACCGAACTCTCAGAGAACTGTTCATGTAACAAACCCTGCTTAATAAAACACTGTGGATAAACAAGTAAATGGAAGCAGTTTCTCAAGTAAATTACTCTGTGGAAGGTGTGGTATGTTCTTAAAAAAGTTAACCAAGATTTTGAACTATCAGCATGAAATGTGTTTCCAGTTTCCAAGAATTCCAAGTTCACTAACACTCAATAGATGAATTCATAGCATTCCTTCTTCAGGGTTTCTCATATCAGACTTTTCTTTTTTCAAAAGTGAAGGAAAAATATAAAATTACTGGAAGTAACAATGTATCGTACCAGATTACTAAAATTATCATAAAACCAGAAGGGACTACAGTGTTCATGAAGTCTGAGCTCCTGCATAAGAAAAGCCATAGGACTTCCCTAAATTAACGCCTTAAATCTACTCAATTTAAATTAATTCCTGTTTGAAGTAGAATTTAGGGTTTATGTTACAGCTGCTAATCTGAGACCTATACCTATTGGCCAGAGTAAAAAAAATACCCGTTGCTGCGATCTTCTCAAAAACCAAGCTCCCTAAAATTTAAAATGGCTAAGACCTGTACTGAATTTTCACTTATACTACTTTTCACTTAAATTTTTGTTTTTTAAACACACAACTTTGCTTTTCATTTTTGTTACACTTTCTTTGGCTGTCTGGGTTCAGATGAGTTTCCTTCCTACAGTTGAGTATGGTGGTCTCTTCCTACCGCTCCCCAAGTTATTTTTAATGTCTTCCTCCTTTCTTCACTCCATATCATTTTCTCCCTTACCATGTTTCCTATCTCCCTCAATCCCATATTTATTCTATAACCTGCTCACTCTGCCACCCATCCACATTGCGCACACCTTAATCTTCATCCTTCCACAAAGGATTCAGAAGTTTTACCAGGAGCCTATATAGCAAGAGTATACTAGGCCAAAGGCTAAAAAAAAAAAAAATTGGAGGTGTGCCACAGCCAACACCCAGCCTGCTGGAAAAATAGACAATACTGCAATTCTGACTCTGCTTTTGACTCTTATTTAGAAAAACGTGTTTGATAAAGTTGAGTACCCATCCTGCCCAGTCCTTCAGAACCTCCTGGCTTTCTACAAAAAGCACAGAGGTATTTGCTACCCTATACTTCTCCTAGCCTCCTATGCACTGAATTTTCTGCTACTACTACTGTTTTCTTACACTGCAGCAGAATGAAGATGACTACTTTCTTTTCAAATTCAGAACTGTTCACAGGATACTACTGAATGACAGCAGCTAAAACTTACAGCTCTGGCCAATTTGCATGTTGCTTCAACTTTGCAAAGGCCTGACAGATATAACAGCCTTTTGCATGCAAACATAGAAAGACATTTCATCTGACCATGTATGTTTCATAATCAGCCTGTAAGCAATTTTCTCAAAGGAAGTCCTAGAATTTGCATATATCAGTATACATATTCCTTCTCATTATGAAACAAATGTATCACTTGCCCCACATAAATGCAAAGAATGTCCTCCTTGCTTACTGTTTTTGGTTCTCTGTGTCTTAAATACTGAGTCTGTTCTGGTCTGGCTATGGTCTGAAGAAGTGAGTCTGTCCCACGAAAGCTCACCTAATAAACTATTTTGCTAGTCTTTAAAGTGCTACTTGACTGCTTTTTGTTTTGATAGTCACAAGATGTTTATTTTGTTCCAAAATATTTATACTGAGTCACTGAAATAATCATTTACTATAGGTTGCACCTCCCTGATCCAGCATGTCACAACCTGTCACAAGAGAGTTTACTGGACCAGTTAAGGTCCAGGCCTTCTGCCCCAGCCTCATGCTCCCCAGCACCCACGCTGCCGCAGAGCAGGCAGAGACTCCAGTCCCTGTTCCCTGCACTGCCATGTGGTAAGCAGGGTCTCCAGCTCCAGCCCCTGCTACAACCCCAGCCCTGGGACACTCTGATCCTGGAACATCTGTGGTCCGGTGTATCTAGACAAGAGGAGTACCACATTTAAGAGGTGGAACCTGTAATTTATTCTCATTTCTAAGAATATTTTTGAGTTTTCATAAGCACGTGCATCACAATTACTTTAATGGGGCATGTGTAAATGTGTCATACATATACAATAAGTGCAAAATCAATGTTTATACCTTCTACAAATTTTCAAAACATCCTACCAAATTAAGAAGTGAGGAAGGTAAATATCTTAGTCTACAACATCAGAAATGAAGTTTGTTCCTTTCTATAACACAAAAAGAATTGGAAGCAGTGCTACCCATTGAACCACAACTGAAAAGGTCAAATGGAAGTTAAAATTCAGCAGTTGTATGCACATATTGTATTTCTATTTCCTATCTCCGTCTTCTTTCATTATTATTTCTGTGCTTTCTTCCATGCCATCCTTACACTTGGAACTTTTTTTCCACACCTGTGAATCATGCCCCTACCCTTTTTCCCTTCCAGTCCCACCTGAAATAAATAAATAAATAAATAAATCACTTCCACAAGTCCAGACACAACTCCAAGGTGCTGCCGCTTTAAAAAAAAGCCACTCCTATTATAAAAAATCCAGACTGAATTTCTGAGTAATCTATTGTACTTGCATTTAGGACTTGTTTTAGATTGTGAGTCTCTTGAGGAAGGAAATATATCTTCGTCTTGCATTAATGCTGAACACAGCACAGACAGTTCAACAGAGAACTTTTCAGAGCTTGAAAAAGAGGAGTTCACTAATGGAAGTGGAAACATTCCCTGAACTTCACTCATCATGTTCTCTATACAGCCTCTGTCTTGGCCCTATCAGGTTTAGTGCTCTGGTACTTCCATTTATGGATATCACACAACCCTAATTTTGCATGTGCCAGAAAGAATATAAAAAAAGGTATTTGAAAAATTCCTAAATTTCTAAAGAGTGTACACATGGCGCACGATTGCACGTAACGCTTTACACCTGTGCAGAATGTCAGTGTTAGATGTTTGTTCAGATGTGCTATACCAGAGCAAAACAATCCACAGCTCAGACCAGACAGACAAATGCCAAGGTGAAGCATTCAAGTAACTGTCCATTTTCCACCTACACATTAGGAAGTTATATTGTATTTTTCTCAGATCTACTTTTTGTCTCCATTCCCATCTCTCCCCATCATTTTTTTAAATTTAATAACCAACTGTTTTATTGAGAGAACCTTGAGATAGGTATACTATTATGTACAACACCTGGTGATAGATGCTTGCAAATCGAGCACTTTCTTCATCTCTAGATTTAATGAAGGAGCACATTGCTCTTCCTTATAACGTGGTGTCCCCTTCACATGTGGGCTTCCTCTATAAGGGGGGGGGAAAAAAACATTAAATTGAAATAAAGCGTTTGCATCTCAAGTGTTAACGAATATACAGATCCACATTTCTCACTCAGTTTTTTTTCTCTTCAATTATAATTATGGGTGCTTATTTAAGAGTAAATGACACTGGCAAAGTTAAGCATTTTAAATACAGTACTCACACATTCACATGAGATTTATTCTTAGACATATGGTCCTAACCCAACCTGAATACTAGAGATATCAGTGCCTGGATAATTTTCATGAACAATATGAGCAGCTGTTGCAAATGTCTGCTGTTTATTAGTAAGTATGTGACCATATATTTTGTCATTGCTTACATCAGTTTTGATTTAGCGCTTATTACAGTTTGTAGTATAACACATGCAGTGCTGTATATTTTATAAAATTAATGGCAATTGTCATGTGAAACTTCTCTATAAAGTTTAATGTATTTTTTCTGAGCAGTGAAAAGACTCCAATCTTCATGGTGATTCTGAACAATGCAATTTTGCAAACAGTAACTTAGCAAGTCCCTGTTGTCTTAAAAGAGATAAATACATTAACAAGACACAAGCATTCCAACAATGCTTTTCAGAGGACCCAAAATTTAGATCTACATTAATTCTGCAGCACACCACCTAAGACGTAGGAAAGCATTTATTATTTCTTCACTCATGGGAAAACAAAAGGCCCGCAATGAGTCAACGGCAGAGCTAGGAACGGAACAAAGCAGTCCAAGCTAACAGTCCCCTGCTTTATCCAGTTGAAAAATCAGGTCTAGCACCCTCCAGATGTGAAATGCTTTTTCAGCATTTTTTCCTGTAACTTTCATATCCTTAATTTTTCTCTGCTAACCATAAATTTGTAGTTATTTTAAATCTAAACCCAATCTTGCTAAACTACAAAACAAAAAATGCTATAATTTTCCAATTAAAATACTGTTGCAAGAGCACATCTACAAATCATCCAAAAGCCAAAGTTTTATAAAGCTAAAAACAGAAGCTAAATTTAAGTACAGCCACACATCAAGAAAATTTAGAGAGTTATGTTCACAAACACATAAAATTGTACAAAAAAAATAACCCCAGGATTGCTTGAAAAAAGTCTGAAGAGGAAGAAAATTTGTCAGATGTGGTTAACATTTCAACAACGGTCTCAACTCCACTGCCTAAGCAACGCACAACACTTTGTCTTTCAGGCTATGTCTAGAGTCAAGAGTTTTGTCAACAAAACCTGGGGAGCATCCAGATTGCCAAGCACTTTCTGTAGCCAGTAAGTTGACAGCACGCAGCACTTTTGTTGACAGCTGTACCTCACTTGCCACACAGAAGAGTGCCACCGTCGACAAATACCCCATCTGGTGTTCCAGGGGCCATCTGTCAACAGACAAGGCCTCTGAGGCATCCGGGACCTGCTGCAATGGGTGATGGCCATGGCCACCTCCCTACTCCCCTAGGTCCACCCTGCCCACCTAGACCCCACCATAGCCCCTGCTCCCCCGACCTCTCCCCAGACCCTCCCCCCAGTACCTTCTTCCTGGCCTCATCCCAGGGCCCAACACACCACCACAACTTGGTAGACGTTTCACTCCCCCACATCCAGGAGGGCAACGACTGAAGCATGCCGTGATGTGGCCGAAGGCACACTAGGCCTGCATCCTGGGCCAGCTGAAGCAGGCATTGAACAGTTCCTGGCTGGGATCTAGCTGGCTGGTGTAAAGTTTCATAAATGCAGAGGGGCATCTGAATGTCCCTGACCACCAGCTCATAACGGATCATGAAATGCCTGCCTCCATCCTCCAGCACAGGACAGATTTGCAGAACGCACAGGCATCATGTGCCCAGCCCGGCTACCTGATGTGAACTATCCATGGCAGTCAACTAGGGCCTGCAGCACCATCAAGGTATCCCTTGTGGTTTGCATACTTGGCTGTGCTATGCTCCAGGGCACGTATGGGGGTGTAGGTCCCACTGATGGCCTTGACGGAGTTCAGGAACCCCAGGGTGGTGAATCTGTCCACAACTTTGCCAGCATCTCCCAAACAGATGGCACTCTAAAGCAGGATCAGGTTGATGGATGTCATCTGCAGAGGGAGAGGACCGAACTTGTACGTCAGGGACTGAAGGGAGGGGGTCCCCAGGCCAGGTGGTCATCTCCCCCGACCCCCGAGCTCTCCAGAAGCCCCCTGTGAGGCCACCCCACTCCACCCATCAGCTGGGCTATGCAAAGGTGGGACAATTTATTTCCCGGGAGGAGCTTCCCCCCATCCCTCACACCCCCAACCCCACTTCACCAGGGTCTCCCTTGGGCAGGACACTTGCCTCCCCCATGCAGGGACAGCAATCTGAGAGTGCCATACCTCCACAAGGAGGGCCCTAACAGTGGACTTCCCCATGCTGAACTGGGTGCCCACTGACCAGTAGCTCTCAGAGGTGGGGATCTTCCAGAGGGCAACTGTGATCCACTTCTCTACAGGGTGGTGGGCCGCAGCTGGGTGTCTTGTCCCTGGAGGACGGGGGTGAGCCATGCACAGAACTCCAAGAAGGTGGCCTTCCAAGTTCAGAAATTCTGGAGCCACTGCTGCAGTACTGCTGTGGCCTCACGGCCCCACGAACTGGCGTGGTGCCTCCAGAGCTCCCTGTGCACCTGGGAGGGGCAGGTACAGGTGTGAATGTCCTGCAGCCAGGGCAAGGTCCTCACAGGCGGTCTCAGACTCACCCTCCATGAGGAAGAGGAAGATGGCCATCAAAAGGTTAAGAAGCTGCTGTGTGGGATCAGCACAAGTATGGGGGCAGTTCCAGCAGAATGGCTCCTTGGAATCAGCTGTGCTGCCCACAAATATGCGAAGCCCTGCTCTAGCTGTGCTGTCCCTCAAGGAGGCAGGCACACTCGTAGCAGAGCCAGGGAGCACTTGTCTTGGTGCCTGTGCTCCCAGAAGGAGCAGATGACCTGTGACCTCGTCTGCTGTCGTTCCAAGTGACTGTTCTGCCAGTAGAGTGGTTGGGCAGTCCAGCCACTCTTTGTTGACAGAGCAGATCACACTTTTGATCCACCTTGCAGTCTGGACGTGACCTGTCAACAGAAATTTTGTTGCAAGATATCTTCTGATACAAACTTCTGCCGACAAATCCCTGCAGTCTAGACACAACCTTGGAGTATTAAGAGGTCTTCCTGGGGGTGCGTAACTCATCTAGATGCTTGCTTAATTTCACAACAGGCCACGTAAAATCACTAGTGAAGTTAGTATAAACTCCTATTTTATACAGAGAATAATTTATTTATGCTGCTCTATAGGCTATGTGCTGGAATGCAAGTCCATTATTTACATTCCAATTGATTTTATAATTATATCATGCAGTAACAGCAACGAAGGGTCCTGTGGCACCTTATGGCATCTGATGAAGTGAGTCTGTGCTCACGAAAGCTCATGCTCAAAACTTTTCTGTTAGTCTATAAGGTGCCACAGGACCCTCCATTGCTGTTACAGATCCAGACTAACATGGCCACCCCAATACATCATACAGTAAGTGAGCCATTTTTCAGTAACTGTGCTGTGACACTTTTGTATTTTTGTTTGATTTTGTGAGCAAGTGAGGTGCCACTTGGGGTATTCAAGAGAAAAATCAGGTGGAAAGGTTGAGACACACTGACCTATAAATGGGATATTTCAGGCAAAAGCTAGCATACACACTTCCTGCTTCAGCATATATAATATTAACACTGCTTAGAGAAAAAGCCTTTTACAACCCTCAGTGAAGTTGTACACTATACAAATGCAGACATCTGGAGCCAGTTAATATGAAGCCATTGTTTCTGCAGAACAGCAGATCTCTCTTGGGAGAGAATACAAATGATTCAAATTAAAAGAAAAAACACTGGAGACACTACTGTGTGCTGGAAAAGGAACAGGAAATCTCAGTTGGTGTACACATACGTGGCTCTTTTAAAAAAGCAACACAAATCTTGTAAGCCACCAAACCTCTTTTTCAAAAGGAGAAGTGAAGTGATCTAATAATTTTGAAATTTATTTACCACTAATTGCACTACTCTATTCACCACCACCAACTGCTCAGAAATTAACTGATTATAATTTTGCAAATAAAACTAATCACCTATCAATCATATGGGCATATGGATTTCAGTCTGATTAGTTCAAACTATTTTATAATGTTTTTAAGTAAACCCTGTAATCTTCTCTCTCTGTTCATTGAAGAAATGTAATTATTACATGTCAGATTCTCTGGCTTAAAAGACAAACATCCATTTTTGGGTAATACGAATACAGTTTAAGAAGCTGTATTGTAAGTGCTCAGAATGGTGCACATTTACATGAGTTGGTTTTACTATTTAAATCACTTTGACCTTTAAACCATAAATGCATGCTGCTGACAGAAGCAGGAAGGAATGTTCTGTGATGCCACATCAGCGGCTACTGCACTTCTATTCAAATTCTAAGTAACGGCAGTGATTTCACACCAGCACATTAGAGGGGTGAAAACATCATCCAAAAGCCAAAGAACTTGTCTATGAGCTTATGAACACATATCTGAAGAACTCTACCTGCATTACAGTGCAAGCTTTGTTACCTACCATGCATGGAGAACAGGGGTGGGGGTTGCTGGTGCCAGTTAATCGTATGTGCTGGTCACATAAGCTTTTTAACCAAATGCAAAATATTTAGATGAAATAACATTACTGTACACTACACCTTAACACTACACTATTACTGTATACAGCAGTGTATGTCAGAGGTGGTACATCAGAGGAGGGTACGTCAGCAGAGTCTGGGGGTACTTACAATTTTTTAAAGGGGTACTTTATTTAAAAAAAGTTGAGAAACACTGGTATTCAGTACTGTAATTTACTGCTCCTCTATGCCTCAGGGCCAAACAAGCAAGTGCTGGAATATTATGCCAGATAGCTATCATAATTTTTCAACTGAAGGGGGAACTGTACTGCCCTCTGTGGCAGATGCTGGTTAACCAAGTTTTCCAGATATTAAAAGAACCAGATAAAGATTTTACTCTATATTGCATGGGGGGAGGAGGGGGTGCCCTCTTGCTGTTTTTGGTTTTTACTTCTTTATACGGTAACCAGTGGATACAAAGATTTCTCTGTTTTTATCTCTCCACTGGGAATTCAAATCTTGGCTGACTGAAGGCCTGGCAGAATGCTGACATCACAGACACCACAAAAGAAATAAAGTTGGGTTTTAGTTAAGTTAGTCACGAGATGATTTTCACTGGCACATAAGGCAGGAGTTCAGCCCTGCCCATCACCCGCCATGCAGCTAGGAACAAGCTGAAAGCCATGCTTCCTGTGGATTAACAAAAGACCAGCTACTGCTACCAACGATCACCTAAACAGTAAAGCTCAGCCTCTTAACTTATTTATTAATGAAGCTTTTGTAGGGATTTTTAAAAGTATCAATGGTGCTTGGACCATACATGGGGTCAAAATTTGCCATTCCTCCTTGGAAGGGTTGCTGACAGCTGACATCCACATCCAGAATCCTAGACAGGTAAGACTGGAAAGGATCTCCAGAGGTCATCTAGTGGAGTCCACCCCCTTGCTGAGCCAGAAACAAATACACCTAGACTAACCAAAACGGGTGTTTTTCTAACCCATTCTTAAAACCCTTCACAGAAGGGGATCCACACCCCCTTCACTAATGTACTGCAGTACCTAAGCACATTTAAAGTTTTTCCTGCTATTTAATCCCAGGATGGCCAACCAGATAAGGATGAAGAGCCACAAGGTAGAGTAAAAAGAGACACCCATTATATATCTATGTTTATCTATATCATTTTCGATATAGAGAGAGACATATCTATTTGTGTATGGACAGATACGACTAAATGTGGCTCAATGCCCTCCCATTCTGCAAGAGCCAGGCACCCCCAGCCTCCCGCTCTAACCCAATCCCCCACTCCCTCCCTGAACCAGGCACCACCAGGCCCACACTCTAACTTAATGCCAGTGACTCACCAGAGCCACTGCCACCATCACTATGCACTTCTCCCACTAAGCGGCAAGGCACACACACAGAGTGACAGACGGCACTCCCAGCGTGCAGCTTTGAGGAGGAGCTGCATTTAATGGCTCAAAGAGCCATGGGTTAGCCATCCCGATCTAATCTAAATCTCCCTTGCTATAAATTTATGTTATTGAAGGTAGGCGAAGCAGCAGACACAGAAAACAAATGATCACCATGCTCTTTATAACGTTAGCATATTTGAAGATTTATGAGGTCTCACACACATCCTACTCTTTTTGTCAAGACTAAACATTCCCAAATTTAGGTTTGTTTTATTTTCTAAACCTTTACTCACCTCCTCTAGACTCCCTCCAATTTGTCCACATATCCTCGATCATCTTTGATCTGCCTATGCTGATGAAAGGGGGAGGGCTGACCTAGGAGAGAAGGACTTAAAAGCCACAGGCTAGGCAACTGGGGTAACTAGAGACCAGGGGACCGCAAACAGGGGATTCTGTAGTAGGGGAGTCACCCTTCCTCTCTGGGCTCCCTTGTGTTGAGTAAGATTTCTCCTTGGACTCCTAGGTGAGAAATTAGGCCAATTCTGGCAAGCAACATTCTCTGGCAGTGACTGTACATGAAGTCTCTGTCTTCACTGGTGCCAACACCAGCGACACCAAATGTGGGCTCAGGATCTCTGGTCTTCTCGGCAAGGATGCTAACAGTGGTCCATCTGTCCTGCCACGATACCTAATACTCGCCTCAGAGAAAATGGCTTAATCTCAAACTGTTGGGCACCATTCTTGGTGGTGGCCCTCCAGGTTATCTGATCTTCCATCCGCCTCTCCCAAATGTCATTGTCCACATCTCACTTTTACTGAGGTGTTCTTAAGGATGTCTCTGTGGCACCTTCTCTGCCCATTACAAGACCTTGCCGCGATCCACAGGAAGCATAGAAAATCTGTTTAGGCAGACACAACAGGCATCCTAATCACACAACCAGACCATTGTAGCTGCCTGTAGGCTATTGTTGCCTCAATGCTGAAGGAATAGTCTCAGCAAGGATGCTAACAGTGGTCCATCTGTCCTGATGATACCTAATACTCCCCTCAGGTTCCTTTCATGGAATTTCTCCAGATCCTGCATGACGTGTTTAGGAGTCCCAGCTTCAGTTCCATAGAGCAACACTGGTATGACTAAAGCTTCGCAGACATTGATCTTGGTCTGTGTCTTGATGTCACAGACAGCAAAGAGTTATTACCTCATAAATGTCCATAAACTGTACCGGCACTGGAAATTCAGTGGTGGATTTCATCAATGTCACCACTGCAGGATAGACAGCTTCCAAGACAGAGGAAGCTGTCGACATTTTCCAGCACTTGGGCATAAGCCATGAAGGTTGGGTTGGTTAATGGTATGGCAAGTGTTGGCTGAAAGAAAACTTTGGTCTTTTGTATGTTGACAGTCAATCCTAACCTGAGGCAAGCCACAGCAAAAATGTTGACAACTGCTTGGAATCCATCTTCCAAAGGAAGCAATGACCTCAGTGTGGTCAGCATACAGGAGTTCTACCACTGCTGATGATGTGGTCTTGCTCTTGGCACTCATGCAACTCGGACTGAAGAAGCTACCATCCACCCTATAAGTTTATTTTGACTCCACTTGGGAGATCATCTCCAATAACCTGGAGCACAGCTGTCAGGAAGGTATTAATAGCATAGATCCACGGTGTCCAAAACAATCACCACTCACCACATGTGGCAAATAGGGCACTGCTTTGTGGCAAATGAGGCTCTTGGAGCACGGGGCAGGGACAAGAGCCCAAGACCCTGCTGTGGGGCCCTCACCAGAGCATGTGGCCAGAGCCCAAACCTCTGTCACAAGGCCCACCACCAGAGCACAGTGCTGAGGCCAGAAACCCAAGCCCCCGTTGTTGGGTCCCTACTGGAGTGCACCACCAGGGCTGGAGCATGAGCCCCTGTGGCAGGGTCCCTGCCAGAGTACAGTGCCAGGGCTTGAGCCCCTGCCAGAGACCGGCACTGAGTCTACAATGCTGTATCCTGAGCATCTGCCACAGGGCCGCTGCTGGAGCATGGCACTGGGGCCAGAGCCCCTGCAGTGGATCACCCACCAGTAATGGGCGGTGCAGGACAGAGGGGTGGGGAGGCCTAGGCAGGGGTTTGGAGGATGCATAAGTCACGGCATGGGGGAGGTAGGGAGACCATGCTACCCAGCTGCCCAAGACCTGGGCTTGCTGGAGACTGCTCTGCCCGGTTGCCCAAGGACTGGAGCTGGCTGGGGACCACAGCTGCCCAACTCTTTGAGCACCAGGACTGGGGCCTGCATGTGCTGTGGCCATGCAGCACAGGGTGCCGGCAAACATCCAGAGCCCCACCCCATCCCCATTAGTCTATTACAAGTGCAGTGCACCAGGACACACTGGCTTTTTTTCACCTTTGGGGAAGAGGGAGACCCACACATATAAAATCCATTAAATCCTCAAGTAATTATTAGTGCTACTTGTGCAAGCACGTCTGCAAACAGCTGTTTAGGTACTTGCTCCCTGTTAACAGAGCTATACAATTTAATTCTCAAATTGTGGCAAATGTGAATACTGATACAACTTTTACTATGACTTTCCTACACAAATCTGGTCTTCACTTTGAAAATTCTGACATTTGCCTATGGCAAACTAGGTATGCATTTTGTAGTAACAGCGAGCCAAGATGCTAAACAGTGAAGCTGAGAGTACCTTGCTCTGGGGGAGCCTGGCTCTGGGGAAGGGAGAGAGCATTTATTTAAAGTGGGGCCAAATAAGGAAAATACAGAAAAGCAACAACCACAAGTGTGGCCATCTTTGAACTCCTATCGGACCCCACTGGCATACATGATATCATACACCCCTGTTTGACTCCAGTACTTATGTCAATATGGTCAGCTGTGTAGCCATTGTTGAGTACCACCCCGTCTCCACTCTTCTCCTGTCATCCAAGAGCTTCCTAAATGCTGCTAATAAGTTGTCTGCAGCACTCCAGCAGCAGCTTTAATCAAAGGCAGCAACACTGGATTAACTAATGGACAGATTTTAATTTTTTTTTTGAAAGTAAAGCTGGCCAAGGGGTTGTCATAACCAGAAAATGCACAATGTAACTATTGCGTATGGGTAGATTTGGATGTCAGAAGGCAGTGAAACACGTTTTAACAACTAAAATTCCATAACTGTCAAATCATAGTTGGTCCACAGATGGTAGAGCCAATTTAGACAAGAACAAGCGAAGTATTGCCCTTAGTAGGCTAATTAGCAAATACCTGCAGAAAAACAAATGCATCTCCAACATGAAAGACTAAATCTTTGCAATCTTGCCGTTTGTGGAATTTTTCATGCTTGCCAAAAGATGTCCTTTCCACAACACCTTTGCAAGTTAATAGGATGCTTCAGACATTAAAACCGTCTTCAGAGACAGGAATTGCAAATAAAGCAGTCACGTCATAGCATCATCTAATTTGCTTATAGTATACATAGACAAATCGCCACCCAACCACTTGTGATGCACCTGCTACTCACAAAAAATATTACAAAAGGCCAACTCACGTAAGATTGAACCTGGTGGCACTGACAAATTATACCATTTTTGATTAAATGTTTAAAGATGATTCAGTGTCTGTCAGCATAGACCAGGCATAATTATTTTATAAGCAACATTTGAATACAGTTTTCGCTGGTATCTACATTAAAAAGTTACCTCTCACTGCCACTTCATTGTTTAGTATACTTTCTGTAAAAGGTTCTGAAAAATGTTTGGCCTCTAATGCATAAACGCAACAAAACAAGTTCAATCCAACTGAAACATTTCCAGACTAGATCACTGCCTAGACTTGAAAACAATTCTCAAAAGTCATGTTAACCAAATGGTACCCAGTCCACAATATAGGCAGGAGTATGGCTAAAAGTTTTTAAAGTGAATTTGTAGCAGTCTTTTCTAGACTAGGTGCTTTTCCACAGGATGCCACCTCTAACAACATCACTATGAACTGGATTTGACTGTATATAGAGGAAAACGTACAGTCAATAAGTATATTTCAGAAAACTAGGCTAAGTCTACTCTAGGCAAAGTCTGATATTGAGTCTGTTCTCATGTGGCTATGATCTGAAGAAGTGGGTCTGTCCCATGAAAGCTCATCATCTAATAAGTTACTTTGTTAGTCTTTAAAGTGCTACTGGATTGCTTTTTTGTTTTCACTAGGCAAAGTATGTTGACTGCAGACAGGCAATTCTATAATTCTATCCATGGCAACTGCATAACCAGAATAGACATCTCTCTTCTCTTCCCTACTGAAGAAGGAAAAAAAAAAAAAAAAATCAGTCCTGTAGCATTTTAAAAGACTAACAAAATAATTTGTTAGGTGACGAGCTTTTGTGGGACACACCCACTTCTTCAGAGTTTCTCTTGTCAATATCCCTTACTCCTCATGTCTTGCGAGGAGTACGGGGTTGACTGAAAACCCTGACAAGTCTATTTTGTACATCCCTCCCAGACATGTGAAAATCGAGCCCCAGAAGATCAGCCCTGAGTGGGTTGATCTTCCAGACTAGTGTAGATTTAGCCTTTGTTTGCTTTGTAGCTTTGACAGGTCAAGCTCACTGAAGACACCAAAAATTCCTTATATTTCTCCATTCCACAAGCTCCCTGGGAGCCACTCTCCCATTTCCTTTACTTGAGGGAGCTCCCTGTAACTCTCCCATCTGTTCTTTTATGCCTGGGGCTCTGTGTGCACTGCATTCCTTGGTTTCTGTGCCCCACTCATACTAGGGTCCTGTATTCTCTGCCTTCCTGCCAGCGGCTCTGTACGCAACCCCTTTCTCCACGCTGTCCCCTCCTGTACCCATAGGGAGGGCTTTATCAGCTAAGTCTCTCTCTCTCTCTCTCTCTCTCTCTCTCTCACACACACACACACACACATTCCAGAGTTCTCCAATTTCTCTCATGAGGAGTATGCACACCCATTGAAAGGATGTGAGTGCCCCCCATTTACTCCTCATGGATTGGGTCTCTTTCTTGCTATTTGTTACCTTTCCCCCACGAAATGGGCTGTGTCTTCCTTTCTCCCCATACCAGGATTTGTCAATTAGTCCTTGCTATGAGTTGTGTCTCCTCACTGGGGTGCCCTATTCCCACCCCCATGTCAGAAATGTGTGGGCATATGCCCTTCCCCTTCCACCTTACCTGAATCCGTTCGGAATGTTGACATGTTAAACTCTATTGAGAGGAAGAGTAGAGATGAGATAGGGGCACTATTAGGCTGGAATGTGTTAATGGGCATCAAACAGTTTGATGTACAGCCAGTTGAGACGGTGTTTGCACTCAGCTGGGTTAAACAGATGTCAGGAGTTCCTTATGTTCTCTATTTTCAATCTTTTGTTCATGTGATTTCCAAATCAGTAGGATGCTCAGCACAGGTTCCAAGAACATTCACTGAAAATTTGGGATTTATCATATGTTGTGTCAAAAGATCTCACGCTGCATACAAGTAAATCCTATCAAGTTGAGCGTATGGACTCGCAAGCCAAGGCAATTAGGGTTTCACAGACTGACACATAAGGTAAAAAACTTTTTGGACTGTCATGTGCTATCAAATACTGATAGCTGATCTACATTTAGTTAAGCACATAGCATTAAGCTGATCAGTGAAGAATAGCAGCCTATCTGAACATATAACTAAATCACAGTCCAGTACTAAATTTACTTCCCCCCAAAGATGCTTTGACTAAAGTATGAAGTAGTCAAATAACTACATACTACTTCATTTCTTTGATAGATGCTGATATTTTATGGTTCAAAACTCAAACCTCTGACCATATTAACCTCATCCTACTGAATCAAAGAAAAAACACTGACTGATAAAAGGTAACAATCTGTATACACTCTACCTTGCTAAAAAGACAGTAGTAGTGGGTAAAAATTCTCAACTCGGGGTCTAGGACACCCTGGGTGAGCTGTGAGCAGGTTTCAGGGAAGCCGGAATGCAGGGCCAATGATCTGCTGGGGTACAGGGCAGAAAGCTGAAACTGCCCTGCCACCAGGGGCCACAGCCTAAATAATTCAGCTCTGAGATGACTCCAAATGCCCTGCTTGCTGCTGATAATGCTGACCCTAACTTTTATATTCAGAAAAAACAGTTACTGTAGCCATGGAGTTTTTCTAGATTGGGGAAGGGACTCAAAGAAAAAAAAGTTCAGAATCCTTGCTCTAGGTTTTCTAGTTAAAGCAGAATATAGACGTTAACATTCATTTAGAAAAACCTTTCATTTTCTATTAACCTCCTCCTATCAAAATTCTTTAAAAAAATATTTAGCACGCCAGTGAAATTACAAGAACGTTTCATTTTTAACTAGTTCTCTCTCTCAGCAAATACACAGGTATCCAGAGCTCCTTAACATCTCACTAAAATGTTGGAAGTTTTTATGCTCTGTGGCTGAATTTTGTTTTTAGTATTAAAAGATGACAACATTCGTGCACTGGTACATTCTCTGACATGGATTTCTGTGATTGTCTCTATAACTAGAAGAGAAGGAATTTTTGCCATGGATTTTAAAAATTATGCAGTACAAGGTATGCTGAACATTTCTGCAGAATTCAGCTTTCAGAAGTAGTAAAAAGTTAAATCAGCTCCACTCTCACCATTCATGTTTCTGTAGCCAAAAGCACTGCTACTATAGGGTGAAACTCTAGTCCGGCACTCTCTCGTCCAGCAACATCCATAATCCAGCATGATCTCACATAGCCCGATTTTCACATAGCCCAATTTTCACATACCATGGGTGTGGCCAAATTTCCTGTGGTCCCATAAAGTTTGTTTACAGCCACCAGTCCTGGTCCTCTGTATTCTCTGCTGTTATTTGGATGTACTTTACTCCTAAATGTCTTGTAAGAGCAAAGTGAGCAGTGGAAATGTTGATAATGCTGCTAGACCATATTGGCCTCCTGTGGTCCAGAAAATTCTTTTGTTCAGCAACAGTCTGGTCCCCAGAGTTCTGGACTAGAGAGGTTCAATCTACAGCACAGAACTCATATTTGCAAACTGATCTCATGAAAAAAGGAAACCGTAACCGCTAATAGGCAAGGACCACCTTACTAGAATGAAGTGATTGAAGAGAACCAAATTCCTTTCCTAAGTATGTTTCATGGTTAAAAAAACTCAACAAACGTTCCTCTGAGGTGTCACATGGTATCATGAACCTGAAGATTCCTACACTCCAACAGCTAGATCTCCTGCTAATGTGTCACTACTCTTTCCCCCATTTACCCTACAACCAAGATGTCAGAGTGAGACTGACATATGTTACAATAATTAGATTAAAACAGTAGTTTTAATTTTACATATACATGCTCAACTGAGATTTTAGAAAGTAGGTCACCCATAAAACACAAGAGCACAATTCTGAACAGGTTCTTTTTATCAATAAAAAAGAATATCCTAGCATAAGAAGTCACCTTCAGATGTTAAGAAACCTGACAGAGATAAATGCTGCCTAAGTTAGTATTAAATTGGTTGTCATGTGTTATGGTCAAACGCTGTACAAAATGCACGTTCAGAGTAATGACTGCACTGTGGGTAGCAGGGTTGAACATCTAAATGACACTGTTGTTGTGTACCTGTGTTTCTTCCCTTTACACTCTCACTGTGCTTTGGTATGTACTTACTGTGTTAAAGAATTCCATCTGAGTTCGCTGAAGTAAATCGTTCTTCAAACTGTATTAGCAATTTTTGCCATTTAATGATTAAGCACCAAGAACATGAAACTAAGTAACTTACAGAATTGTACTAAATTGAGAAAAGGGATGTTGGAGAGCACTGGCTCTTTTTCTGCATATAAGAGTTATTAGATAGTGACAGATCATTCATAAAAACTAGCAAAATGTTACCTTGTGGTTGCTCAGAGCTTCATACTGGGTCTCCCAAGTGAATTTTGCAGTCTGAATGTTCAAAAATGATGAACACTTACACTGGCATCACCATCACAGAGACAGGGCTTGGAAAGAATTTTAAAATAGCTTGCATCTTTCCTTTCAGGCCAAAGAGCAGGGATAAGGCAAGCACTTCTCCATTTGCACAGGATTCTGTGGATGGAGATCCAAGGCTCAACCCTCTTTCCCATCAATTTAAATATTTTCATAAAGCCATTGGGAGTAAGCTTGAGATGTCATGATCAGTGACAGACAATACCCAGCTTTACATCTTCCTTAATTCAATACAAATATCTCCACAGTCATTCTTCTTGGCAGAGATAAACATCTGCACAAGACGCAGATGGCTGAAGTGCAAAACAACAAGTTAGGAGTGTGGGTGGAGAAAGAGTACAACATACAGAAGACGTAGCAACTGTAGAGGTTTTCCCAGAGATCCAAGACTGGTTGGGAATTCAGCCTGAATCAACAGATCTAGGTGACTTCAAGGCTAAAAATTAGCTACCTGCATCACTCAGACTGCTGAAAAACAAAAATCCAAGTAATCTGGAAGTCATATTTAACCAGAATCTATTTAACACACATATTAATTAAATCTCAATATGAAAATGAAAAGCGATCCCTGAAAAAAAGTCATTTTAAAAATTAAAAATACAACTCAAACATGCAGAATAGCACTATGAGCCAACACATCAGCAAGCTATTAGCAGCAGTTGCCCAAGTACCAAACAGTTTCTAATCCCAGAAAGCTGATTTATGAAAGAAAAGGTGACGGAAAAGGTGCTCATCTCGTGATAGTTCTACATTATATACAGGTCTTCCCACAAGCTGTTTCTTGGGGTGAAACAAAACAAGATCCAGGAGTCTGAATCCTATAAAAGTATTCCTCCCACGAAATGAAGCACATCACAGAAAGGCATTCAAATTTTGATATCTACACATCTCCATCTCTCCAGGAACAGAGTCCTGACCAACTACATGGGAGAATCAGAAAGCAACTATACATAGAGCACTGTTCAAGCACAACCAAGATAAAAAAGACAAAACACAAAATATGCTAATCACATTCATTACAGATTCTAGAACTTCATGTGCTACTTATAAATCAAAGATTCTCACAAAAAATTAATCTCCTAGGCTCACACTTGTGTGAATCTTTTGTTCAGTTTTATGAAAAGATATGCTATGTAACAAGATAAATGTGGCATTTATTTGTGAAGTATAAATAGCTCTAGCAAATTGCAGAAAAATACAGTCATGAAAATAAAAGTAAATTCAGCTGTCTGAAGAGCACAAATATGCACCACATGGTAAAGTTTCCACTCAGCCAAGTAAGAATTCATTTTGAAAGCCTTTAACACATTTGCAGCTCTGCTCCTTTTCCTACTGGCACTGAAAAATCAGTCCAATTTCTCAGGTGTCTGAAAAAATGTGAACACCTGGTCTCCATGTTGCATTTAAAACTAAAAAGGCTTCTATTTATACCATCTTTAAAGGGAAAAGAGCACTTTGACAGTTGCACAAGGGGCATTGCTAGTAGGGTAGAAGTCCCTGAACTGTGGAGTAGGAAGGAACAGATGGGGCAGCGCAACTAGGGCTCAGACCAGCCCCCCTAAGAAGCAACACCACCCAGTTCCAGTCCTGGTCCCAGATCCCAGTTGTGGTCCCAGCTTCAGCACCCTTATCCCTGTCCACATTCCTCCATCCGAGAGCCATGGTCCCAGCCCTGATTAGGGATGGGAGGTGGAGGGAGGACAAAATATTCTGGGCCCCTGCACTAGGCAAAAGTGAACCAGTAGGCACCTCATAGGTGGCTACTTAAGTCAATGTAGCTTACACTGGTCAGGGATATGAAATAGGCACCCTGACTGATGCAAGTTACTTTGCCTTAAGCTCTGTCTGCACTGTGCTATGTCAGTAGAAGATGCTCTCCTATCGCCATACATGACAGTGGCACAATTATGTTGACAGACAAGAACTCCCCTATCAGCACTGTGACCTTTTATCACTTGCATTACAGAGGTGCAGCTGCCCCTATGCATCTGTGCAGACATAGTATGGTCACATCTCAAGAGCTGCTCAAGACAGGCTCGTCAAAAAACAAACCAGTTTCATCAGGGTCCCGCTCCTTGGTTTGGGCTGAACACAGAGAGGCAGGTGGGTGGGGCGCGGCTTGAGCCCTACAGCAGCACAGGAGGGTTTGGAGGGCAAAGGCTAGGCAAGGGGAGAGGTGCTGGAGTCCCAGGGAAAGGAGACTGGGGTTGAAAGCAGCCACAGAGCACAGGGATGTCTTGGTGCCCTAGACCTCCCCCTCACTGGACAAATTCTCTTTTTGGGACCTGACAGGTCTTAAGCATGGCAGATAAGGGAGGTACAACCTGTACCTTATCTGTGCATAGAAACCCAAAGGTTTTCCACCACCTATATCTCACTTCTCCACTAAACAGCCCTCCAAAAGTTCTAGGAATTGTTTCCAGTGAGCATTAAATTATCTCTGAAGACACTTTTGCATCATATCTAGTTCTATTAACATTTTTAAAGACGTTCTTTGTAAAGAATACATTCAACATAAGTAAAATTATTTACTGTAGCATACATTGCAAAGAGTAAAGCTTAAGCTACTTACTTGGGATACACAGGCTCATAGAGAAACTTGTCCCTTGAGGATGGAATATCGAAAAATAAAATGTATCCATTTGCAGTCTGAAAGAGACATATGTTGCTGCTTTTACAAATGTTGTATTTGTATGCATATGTAAAACACACAGGAATTCCACTCAGAACAATTAAAAAGTCTCCAATATTTTAAAAACTAAATAGTATATCCAGTAAAAGAAACTTGTATCAGTTTCACTAGTGTGGTTACTACAACATGAATGTGTGTGCTATTTAAGACAAAATATGGTTGATCATGAACAAGATGCTTTAAAAAAAAAATCTTAAAAGTCAGCCAATTACATGCAAAATGTTACAAAAGAAAGTTATACTGAACTACCTAGAAAGAACGGTGCATTCCTGGTAAAAATCCATAGTACTCATTAAAATACACCTCAAGGATCGTTTCTACCTCAAAAGACGACACGAAATGCATACCACTGATAATTATTTTCCTCTTTAAATACAGAGATCAGAATTCAGACCATAAAGGAGCATGTCTCTGATTCTTAAAGAGATATTTTCATTTAAATGAATGTGAATTTGGGACCTAGGCACTTTTGAAAATCCCACTAGGTTCCTATCTGAATTGTTAGCATCTAAATACCTTTAAAAATCTGGCCTAAAGAGCCCACAAAAGCATGTAGAACAGACCAACTGCTACAGTAAACACCAGTGTAGCACATCCTCAGCATCTCCAAAAATGAAAAAGAGATGGTATGCCCAAACTCATTGCCACATCACCATAATTCAGATTTGCCTTTCCAAATAGCAGAAGACAGGTCCAAACTATTTTAATGGTCTATTCAACTAGCAGACCTATGTTAATAACTGAATAAACATTTAGTTAAGACTAAACTCATCCAGTGCCTACATTAAAACCAAGTCATCCAGCCAAAGACTTCTTACTAAATGTTTAACAAACTCATAGATCAAAAGGTGTCCAAGGTGAGGGATGGGCCCCTTTGGGGGAATGCCAGGTGTGAAATTTCCTAAGTGGGGGGTGCAGCATGATCATCTGCTGGGTCTCAAGCTCATCCACCTCACTGAAAATGTTGAAATATGTTACCAGTTTAATGTGCGTGCATTTACATTTATATATCAATTAATAATGTTATTCTACATATTTTCTTACATGTGCTGAAACGGTTTTTATTTTCTTTAAAAATATGAAAAACACAAAATTTCCCTCAGTTTGGCTTGCATTAGACAGGTGGAGGGGCGGGCTGCCATTTGCAAGGACAAAAAGTGGGGCCTGATGTAAAAGGTTTGCTCACACCTGATCTAGACTAGTGGACAAATACATTTAAACTAAACTAGGTCTCATTCATTTTTAAACAGGATGGGCATCCACCCAAAAAGAGTCCAAGGGCAAGAAGTGGAGAAATATGAAAGGTTTCAAATTTCTTTCCAAAGTTGGTTTCCTGTTTTTCAGCTAAGGAACCAAAAGGAAAGCCTGCCTTTCCACTTTCATTTCACCAGCGTGGATACATTTTTGCATCAGAAACTTAGTGCTTTTTAATACATTCAAGCTGAGTTTCAGCTTTAAAAAAATGTGTATGTCTAAAATAGATGGGATTCTTCAAGGTAAATACTTTTCCTTCTTCCAGATGATCTGACCTTTACAGTTAAGTTTCCATTTATTTCAAGCCACTGTGCAACAAAAATTGAACTTCACCGCACAAAACCATACAGAAATTTATGCATATATTTTTAACATCTATATAAAAAGTTCTCTGTTTAGCTCCTGTACAAATATTTAAACTCATCAGTATCCTATCCAGATACTGTAAAGTATCTTCCAACTGACATTAACATACAAAGGCTTGCTTCAATTCCATCCTCAGTACAAACTGCTATCCGCAAGAAGTTTTACTTCTGAACAGTACATCAAATGCCGTCAATGAAGTTACCTGCACAGTGAAGGAACTGAATATTATTACAAATTTGTTGCAAGCAGATCATCATAATTATTCAACTGGGCACCTACTTTACATGAGCCAGGATAGTTCTACACTGAAATACTCCGATATAAATTACCACACTTTAAAACTCTCCAATACCCTGCCCTCCCCATCAGGGAGACTTGCCCCTTGCTCCACTCATCCAACCCCATGCCTCAAGGTCCCACCCTGCTCACGGCAGCCGCCAGAACAATGAGCACTCCCCATCTTTCTCTCTCTCTCTCACACATACACACGGAACCCCAACCTCTCCTCCACTTACCCGAAGAAGCCCTGAGCACTCTCCTTGCCCCAAGGCACCTAGAAAAAGATGCAGTATCTCCTCCAGAAAGAGAGTGGGCTTCACATATGCCTGATGCAGGTTCCAGGGAGGCCAAAGAGGCAGTATTGCTACTCTGCTTCTGTGGTGTTAACTGGTAATCCCTCACATCCAGAAAGATTAATGATGAACACAGAAAGCTGAATAGTACGTACTGACTTCCCCAGCCATCCTAGAACCTGCATGGGGTAGTAGTAGTAGTAGCATCCTTCAGTCTACGTAGACTATGGATTGCGCCCTTCGTAGTTCCATTTGGAATCATCATTTGCAGCATCGACTGTGACTGTGAAGGTCCACACGAAAGTGACAGTCCTTGCTGCATCTGTTGAATGCGTAACGGGTGTCTGGCAGGTCCTTACTGTGGGCTTGCTTCTCCTCTGCTAGCTGTCTGATCCTCATCTCACCCTTCTGAAGGCCTTTGTGTCATTCCTGCCTCCATCTGCTGCAATCGTCTGCCAGCTCCTCCCAGCTGTCCAGCTCAATGTCTACCTCCCTGAGGTCCCTCTTGCAAACATCTTTGTAGCACAACTGGGGGTGTCCAGGAGGTCTTTTGCCAGAGGCTAGCTCGCCATGCAGGATGTCTTTTGGGATCCTTCCATCATTCATCCTGTGGACGTGGCCAAGCCAGCGGAGCCGCCGCTGCCTGAGGAGGGTGTGCATGGTTGGGATTCCAGCTTGCTCAAGGACGGCGGTGTTGGACACTCTGTCCCTCCACGATATTCCAAGGATGCGCCTGAGGCAGCGCAAGTGGAAGACGTTCAGCCTCTTTTCCTGGCAGGCGTACAGGGTCCAAGACTCGCTCCTGTAAAGGAGGGTGCTGAGGATGCAGGCTCTGTAGACTTGAATTTTGGTGTGGGTGTACAACTTGATGTTATTCCACACTCTCTCGCTGAGTCTGGACAGAGTGTGCATGGGGTATAATCAAGCAAAAGCTTCCCTCTACCAATTCCACAACCATTAGCGGCACCTCACTTATTACAGTAAGGTCTCAGAGTACATGACCCCGCTCTTATGCATCTGACCCCACCCCCGGCCCCATTTAAACCCCCTGCAAGCGGCTCTGGTTCAAGCCATCCCCGCCACTCCAGCACAAGCACCCAGCCAGCTCATAAGCTGCCCTCCCTCACCATGCATGGCTCCAGCACAACACCCATGCTGGCTCACAAGCTGCCTGCCTGCCCGCCCGTTTGCCCCATGCGGCTCCAGCGCAGCCCTCCTCCACCTGCAACCACCCCCCTCCCCACCAGCTTGCAAGCTGCCCACCTCGCGTGGCTCCGACACGACCCCCCACCCCGCCAGCTCGCAAGCTGCCTGTCTGCTGGCACGACCCCCCCTCCACCAGCTCACAAGCTGCCCCTCCGCCCTACACGGCTCCGGTGCATCCCCCCCTCCACCAGCTCACAAGCTGCCCGCGCCGCGTGGCTCTGGAGGCCACCCACCCCGCCCGGCTCATAAACTGCCTCCTCGGCCAGCTGCCCACCCCACGTGGCTCCGGTGCACACACAGGCCCCCTCCCTCACCGGCTCACCACTCAGGCATGGCTCTGGTTCCAGTTCAACTCCCTGCCCCCCTCCAGCCCAGCTCACCACCCACACTCAACTCCACCCCTCACCCCCCTGCAGCCTTAACCTACCACCAGGCTTAGCTCACCCCCCAAACCACCTCCCACAGCCCTAACCCACCGCCAGGCTTAACCTTCCCCAACTACCCCTCCCCCCAGGCCAGTAGTTACCTTTCAGCTGCTTCCCAGGCTGCAGAACATGTGTTCTGCCAAGGAAAAAGCCAGACTCCAACTTGCGCAAAATCCCGGTTTACGTGAGGGTGCTTGGAACAGAATCTCGTGTACGCTGAGACCTTACTGTATACGCTGCCCCTATTAGTCACTATCTCAGTAGATTGCCAGGACTGACACCTTCCTTGCTCTGAGAGATAGGTATGCTTACCAATCAAGAATCCTATTCGCTGCACTGCAGAGAACTGATCAATATGATTTCCCTTTGACAGTGTATAAATGATTTACTCTTGTTTCCACAGCTTTTCATTAACAGTATAACCTCACTGCATTTGCTGGTAATCGAGTCCTGAACACATAAGTAATAGAGGACAGCATGTGACTCTCTCCTGTGGAGGGCAATCCAGATCCAACCTGCAGGCCGTAGCTTAGCCACTCCAACCCAGACTAAATTTTTTGGTCCTATTGTAACAATGTAACTAACTGTCAACTGAACAGAGTAAACTGTATTAGAAATGCTCATCTGGACACACTTGATTTGTTCATAGCCCTGATTTAGAACAGAGCTAAGCCTGAGGCACAGTGTGGAGAGATACAGAAAGGAACTAAGAGGGAAGATAATGCCAAGATGAAATGGAAGAGTTTTGTGCCTATTATAGGCTCTATTCGCAAGTAACAATTAAAGTTCCCAGAAAAGTAGCTTTTCCTACTTAAAATGTCAAATTATTATTGCACTGGACCTCACTTTGGTCACCTGAGGAACAGTAAAATTGAAGTACGTGCAGTTAGTTGCTCCAATGCCAAAAAGAGAAAAGGGCATACTGCACTCCCGCCTCCACCTGCCCACCCTTAAGGAATTTTATATATTAGGTCAACAAACTCATCCTCTAATTCAAAAATCCATATAGCTCTGGTTTTCTAAGTCAGGACTAGTGCTATCACTTTTCTTGAGCAGGAAGTATTTAAGCTTCTGAAGCTGCCCATTATGACATTGAATTCACATACCTGGTTCACTTCGAAGAGTCACTATTGTCAGTTATCTGACTGAAGTTTGAATAACCTGTATCTTGTGCCTAGAATTAAAGGCTGATCACCCAACTTTTTTAAAACTAATATTCAACTGTGTCTTGCGAATCTGAGGCTGTGTCTACCACTACCACCCTACTTCAAAGGGAGGGTGGTAAGCAGGGTGTTGGGAGTTTACTAATGAAGTGCTGGGCTGCGTATGCAGCACTTCATTAAGC
Organism: Carettochelys insculpta; assembly: GCF_033958435.1. Lineage (NCBI taxonomy): Eukaryota > Metazoa > Chordata > Testudines > Carettochelyidae > Carettochelys > Carettochelys insculpta. The sequence continues at coordinate 28,923,386 of NC_134141.1, read as the reverse complement.
AAATTCCCGCCCCCCCACCCCCCTGTGGCAACTTCAACGTACCGGCTCGCGTCTAGCCATGGCACACCTGCTGGTACTTCAAAGTGCCGGGGCAACTTCGAAGTTTAAAACTTCGAAGTTGCTTTTGGGGGGCGGGGGGAGAATTTGCTCAATGAAGTCCTGAATATGCAGCACAACACCTCATTAGTAAACTCCCAAAACCCTACTTACCAACCTCCCTTCGAAGGAGGGTGGGAGTTTAGACAAGCCCTGATTGTTTTAAACATGAGCCATATCATAAATACCATGTTTCAACAAGTTTGACTTTCAGTATGAATGTCATTTTAGTTAAACTGAAACTTGCATGTACTCTGTCTTGAAGACACAGGAGTTTAGAATTACCACCATCTGGCAACAGAAATATGTTGAGCACTCTCCTGTACAAACATTCTAAAGAACCGTAACTTATTCAAAGATCACTAAAAATCACCTCTGGTTCACAATGAAACAAATCAATGGGTCCTAACACTTCAACACCCTAAACTACATTTAAACAAGCTACTTCGCCAAAAGTGGACAGCAAACAATATCATAGTTAATATTAGCCTGCATATTTAAGCAGTTTAAACTACATTTAAAACATTCATGAAACTAGCTATTCCAATCCTAATTGCAGCAACTTATTTGGCAGTTTGAAACTGAAGTTATTTTGGAAGGCGATGGTTTCTTTAAACACTCTCTCTCTCTCGGTATGAATACATGGTCTATCGCACTTGCATATGTACTTCATCTTAACCCCAGAGATCCCTTTTAGGTACAAATCTGAGCATGTACCTGTAATTTGACGAACACAGACCCCTCCCTGTTTCACTGCTCAGACAGTCCCTGAGAGAGACACTGGGCCAAATTCTGCTGTTACATTTCTGCTAGAACACTGGCTAACATGCTTCCTTGGAACACACTTCCATGACCAGTAATACCCTTAGGCTCAAACTCTGCCATAATAAAAACAGGGAAAAAAGCCAAAAGGGTAAATTTTTACTGTATTTTATTGAACCACTTTGTATTTCCACTCACAAGACTTCCACAGATTGAAATAATGGTTTAAGGAGTCTGAAGAGCACCACAGAAATTTAAGTCCAGGCAAGATTCCACAGAAGCAACAAAGTGATTTAGTCAAAGGGTCCCTGGCCATTCAACCAATTTCCAGAAGTGCTCATCCAGTCCACTAAGTCATAATTTAAAAGTTGTACAATATTAAATGGCAATAATTTAAAATATCTTATTATTGCAATCCTCAATTCACAATTAAAACTGAGAAAACAAGATTTACAAGAAGTTCACCTTATAATAAATAATTCATCGCAATTCATGCCTGTAGTTGTGCATATAATGACAATTAAAAATGTTGAAATTACTATAAAGCTCTGCTGTTAGCTTGGTAATGCTATCATATAATTATCCTGAATCTTTTTTGTCTAGCTGTGCTATAAAGAATGCCACATAGGTGTACTGCAAAATTCTTCTTGGCCATTCACTATTGGAGAATTATGTTTTCGATAAGTAAAACTCCATTAGCATTCAGAGAGTAGGTTTTCTTGACAGTTTTGTACAGATAGAACAGTACATAAAATAAGTGTCAAGTAAAGAAAACAAAAAAGGCTACATGGTACATAATCAGATTTGTACAGTATCTGATGAGTTTCTACTAAAAAACGTACACGTTTTTAATGTAGTAGAGCAATCACTAATGAAAACGCTAACGGTAATTTATATTTGAAGAATTTATATCTAACAATTCATATGTGTGGTTCAGATGCAGTATACCTGATGAACAGCTAAGCTTTCAGTACTTAGAGCTTTCCAGTCATCTGAAAACGTATTTATTGGCTTCTCACTGCAGCTGAGACATACAAGGAACAACACTGCTGAGAACAGAAATACCAGAACTCTTCATCCCTATACATACTCTTCATCACTGTACATACTTATACCCATCATTCCAGCCATACCAACCCTCGTCTTCAGCAGTCACCAGCTCCAACAGTCTGCCCAGCTGCCCTCCATCTTTTAATTGGTTAACCAGATAAATCTAGCCTTTAACTGGTTAACCAATTAAAGGGGATTTTATACCCCTAATACAATTAAGATCCAGGCTTCCTCCTCTATATACTATCAAAATTAATTGTCCATCTGGACTACTGAAATCTACACTCTAGCCTCTTAAATCCATTCAATATGCTGCTGTTGAGATAGTTTTCCTAGCAATTTGCTAGATTATACTGCCAGAAGCTTCTGTCTCCCCACTGGTCTCTTCCATACATAAGAAATAAGCATGTTCTCCTTCAGGTACTTCACTAACTAAATTAATTGAATAGCCATACAGCTACAGGGTTGACAGCTGCCTGTGCTCCAGTGTTCTCAGCTTTTAATACCTACTTCTCAGCTTCTCTCTCTCTCACAACACTCCATTGCTCATTCTCATGCCATTCCCTACACACAGAAAAAGCCTCTCCCAAAATATTCATGAAACCATTACTTTACCTTCTAAGACTGACTTCTGTTGTGATGTCTACATAGCTGAAAAGCTACGGCTATTACTTACCATGAAAGATGTTCTTTTTTTAAGCACTGTGATCTCATCAATCCTTTGCCTTCTCCACACCACTTTTCCCCACTGGTCTTTTAAGTCTTGACTGTAGACTTGGGATCAGGGACTGTCTTTGCACTTCATGTCTGTAAAATGCCCATGAAGAGGAGGCACTGGTCCCTGACTGGGGCCTCTAGGCATTATGGTAATGCGTATAATGAACATCTGCTCTACATTACACTATTCTTTTGGGCAAAATTCTGAATCTTTATTTTATACGTCACACATGAGACAAATGGGTGCCAAATAAATTATCGATACTGATTGCCATTTGTATCTTTGGTCTTTATATGGGACTTGTTACCTATGCAACAGCAGCGCTTTTGGCATAAGTTAAGACTGATATTCATTCTCTGTGTGTGTACACACACATGCACACACGCGCACACACACACACACACACACCCCTATTAGTGTAACATCACAATTTCAAAAGAAAACAATTCTCTACTTACTGAAACAGCTATCATGGTGCTGTCAGGCCTCCATTCTGCTTGCTTATAGGGTCCAAACTGAGAAGCTGGTTTTGACAGTTCCTTGTAGCTGACAATTAATACACTGGGCTGGGGAAAGAGTAATAAATTGTAGTTACGTTTCATGTCTGAAGACAAAAGGAATAGGTGTGTGTTTGTTTGTTGTGAGGGGGTAAGGAGTTGGTTCCGTTTTGTCATTGCCCCAGAAACTAAAAATCAAGTTATTCTGATGCTAAGAAACAGAATTTCAGGTAAATCATTTCTGTGTTGTTGACAAAGAATACCTTTCTACTTCTGAAAGTGATTACATACATTGCAACAAGTGATCAATATACTTACTAAACCTACTTCCCAGCTTTTAAAACCAGGCCACTTTCCCATATAAATGTGCTTCAGATATCAGATCAAGTGCCATTATATAACACACATAGGCAATGACCTTTAGAGGTAGGGCTGGTATCACTATCTTAGTAAGGGTACCTAACCACTGCTCATTTTAGGATTTTTCTTTGGTTCTTCCAAGTTTGACATACCATTTGTTCCAAAGCTTTTCTATACCAGGTGTGTGCCTCAGGCTAACTTTCACTGGAAAAAAATTAAGCCAAATTTTCTGAAAACAAGGCTTAGGAAAAATAAGTTTTACCTCCATGCTTTGGTCACAAGCTTGGAATTTAGCAAAGGGGTGTTTTCTGTATCAAGAATGTGTTTCTTTCCTTCTCCATGAAAATCCACATAAATCTGGCCAAGTTACAAACCTTCACAAAAAGTGAAGTTTACACATCACAGTACAAACATGCTGCAACTTTGCAGTTTGATTGCACAAAGTTTGAGCAGAACTTTCCTTGCAATTGGGGCTCTGCTCCTCTGCTGGCGAAGCTAGGGCCAAGCAATGAAACAGAGCAAGAAGCCTGTTCCTCCTGAGGCCTAGAGGATGCAACTGTTAACTTGCTGGGCAAAGAGACTGGAACTGATTTGGTGAGAACAGGACTGGAACAAAGAGACAATGGCTGGAAAGAGACAGTAGGCATGGGGCAAAAGGGCTCAAGCTTGAAAGTAATGAACAACAGTGTGCCTACTAGAGTATACATTCCCTACTGTCTGGAACGAAACTCAAGATTCCTGTGAAATCCACTGGCAAAATATCCCACTGCCTTCTACTTAGGGACAATAAAGAGCAGTGGTTCCCAATCTTTTCACTAGGCAAACCCAATCACCCCACAACCATTTTGCAGACTCCCACCAAAGCCAGTTCTAATTTCTATGATTGTGGACACCAAGTTGAGGACTACTGAGAATAACTACCTACCAACAGTTACTCTACTAACAAAAATGACAAAGGTCAGTGCAGTACAGCTAAAAGTCCAAACTCTCCTGAGGAATCACACAGGCATCAACATGATGGCACAGGCCAGAATTTATTCTGTTTTATATTTTTAAAATAAAGACTATAAAGTCATTGAAACAATACACATTTCTTCATGAGAACACTAAGAAATCTGGAAATAAACTAATTCTATGCATTTTTGTCACGGGATGCACAAATGAAAATTTGATTGAACTAAGTTACAAAATAATTTTACTCTGTAGTATTGCTGCAATTCAAAGACATGTCAGAAAAGATTAATAGCCAGCAGAGTACATCTTATTTGGCCAAAATGTATGGTGTTTCTGGAAGTGATGTTACTCTTTTCCATACTAGGGTAGACATTTTGTTCTAAATTAATAGGTGATGAAGTTAGTCCACCAAGACAGAATTTACTGGAACAGCTACTGTTACAACCCACTTTCATGAGCTGAAATCAATAGTACATGTCCACTGATGACGAAAGGAGGAAGTTATAGGGAAGGGTTCACACTGTCAGCTGGACATGCAAACCTGAAACTAAGTACACTATAGGGCATGCTACATTGTTTTCTACTGACATCTAAACCAACTAAGGTAAAGTAGCTGGCAAGGCTAGCACAACAGAACCCTGCATGGATAATTTGTAATGTAATACAAACCCTGATACATGAACACTTATACTAATTAGTTTTACAGACAGTTCAGAAAAAACACACTACAGCTAGACAGATAGTTGCCTTCCCTACTCTATTATTGGAACAAGACAACATCCCATTTTATCTCCAAAGCAATCTGTTACAACCCAAAACCCAAATACAGCTGTGTTAGCATCCTTGCGAAGTCCTACTAATGTTAACAAAAGAACATGCATGGTTACCAATAAAAGAATCAGGGTTTATTGTGGAACATACTGTTGTTAAAAAGCATTTCCATATAACAAATGCACGTTAACAGAAAAGTTGGCTCACCTACTCAAAGTAATACTATAGTTCTTTTTGACAAATCTCCCTTCCTCTTTTATTACAATTAGTATTGGTTATTTAAAATTACGTCCTAAAGCCTATACAGAAAGAGCCTAAAAAACCCTACTGAAACATCTACAGAAAGTTGCATCAACACCACAAAGGCTATTTTATGTATATGGCATTAAGTTGGAGTGAACATACTATTGGAAAAATACTACAAGGTATTTTTTCTCATTACACTTTTGGGGGCATAATGATGAAAGATCATGTAAACAAAGCTACTCATGTGCAGCTGTAATGAGAAACACAGGTTGCAGTTCTTCCAGAATCAGATATGTCGATTCACATTACCCTTAATTTTGTAATACAGAAAAACATCACAGCTTGCATGGAAAGTGAGATTTTACCATTTACAATTTGCAGTTAATTACAGAAAGCTGTTATAAAAAGTGATCAACACTAGTGCATAATATTCCAGACTGTGAATAGATTATAGAGTAAAAATTGAACACCCACAGCTCAGGAGCAAAAAAAACTTTCTGTAAGCCTGGCAAGCAAATTGCATACCCCTCACACAGATGCATAATTAAAGACACAAAGCTACATTACCAAATCAGATCAAGAGGCCAGCTCTGGAACTCCCAAAAATCTACCCCAAGAGAGGACCTGGGGTTTGATATGACAATGCATAGTGCTTGCAAGTACGCCTGCAGCTTTCAGAAATGCACCCTTTCAAAACAGGGCAGGCACTTAAGACATTCCCTACCCTATTTAAAGAATTTTTTTCTAAAATGGAAGCTGGCAACATAGGGTTGTCTGCCCCTTCATGTTACTCACCAAGGACTATAAATGAAAGCTGTTAACAGCTAGGGCTGAGAGAATTAATGGCTGACAACGACAACAACTATACAGTGAAACAAAGTATTTATTTCACATTTCTACATACAACCGGAACACAACCTTGGTATTTAGGTTTACTAAACTGGCCAGACTATAAGGTTCTTTCCACCCTGGAAATAGTCCCCAGGGCAGTAGTTGCACTACTTTTTGATGACCTTAGAGCAGGGATGAGCAATAATTTTTGAAGACAGCCACTAGAAGATTTTGGTTAAGTGGTCAAGGGCCACACTTTCGTATGGAGGAGTTGCAGGGTCTCAAATAAAGGGATGGTGCAGAAGGGAGCTCAGGACAAGGAACTGAGGGTGCAGGAGAGGATGTGGGAGTTTGGGTGAAGGAGCGGGTAGTGACCTGGAACAGTGTATTGGAGTGCAGGTTCCAGAAGGAGATATGGGTTCAGGAGAGGATTCTGGCTTAGGGGAGGGATGGAAGAGCAGGTAAATGGTCTGAGAGGGAGCTGTGACCTGGGGCGGGTAGAAAGGGGGGTTCAGAGGGTTTGGATTGTGAGCTAGAGCAGGAGATTTGAGTGCAGCCTCCAGGAGCAGATTCTGGCCATGGTCAAGGGTGCACGAGGTGGTGCAGGGTCTGGGAGGGAGTTAGGATGCAGAAGCGGGTGGGGTGCCAGAGGCAAGCTTACCTAAGCAATACTGCCAGTAGCACTCTCAGAAAGGCTGCTCTCAGTAGCCTGCCAGACACTCCAGACTGCTCAAAGCATCTGGCTGTTCCATGTGCCTCTGTGCATTGCCAGGGGAGGCTTCGCGTGCAGCTTCAGCACCCAGCAAAATCTCTCAGCTCCTATTGGCTAGAAATGAACCAATGGGAGCTGAGAAATTTTGCTGGGGGCAGAGGCAGCACACAGCCCTCCCTCCACAGCCCAGAGAGCCACAGGGAGGAGCCAGCCCCATGACAGATTAAAAGGCTTGGTAGGCTGCACACCTGCCACTTCCTTAGGACAACATATATAAAAGCAGTAAGATGTATCCATTCCCTCTTCACTTTCATCCCACCAGTCCACTGTATTGAAATTCCAGCCCAACCCTTAACACAGTGGTTCTCAACTGGGGGTCCATGGCCTTCTAGGGGGCCAGAGCCCTGGTGACTCCTTCCCCAAGTCCATGGGCAGAGCTGAGTGGACACACCACAATGCCTTACCTGGAGCTGCCCTCGCGATTGCTCTGCTCTATTTCCCCACCTCTTTCTCTCCTACAGACTTGCTTCTCAGCTAGGCGGGAGGTGGGAAGGTGGAATCAGGCAGCAAGGGAACACTGCTACTCTGACTGGCACCAGGGAGTGGGCTGCCAAGGTGTTCCCCCATCTGCTACTGCGGCCTGAAATTGCGGCTGCTCCCAACTCTTTCACTGCTTGAACAGCTGCTTGGGCAGGGAGAGCCAGCTCTGGAGCCAGCAAAGCAGCTACCCTGTGGGCCGAGGAGGGGACAGCCCTCTCCTGATACACAGCCAACAGTCAGGCATGGCAACGGACTTGGTCGGACACTGGGAAATATTGGTGGGGGAAGCCACTTGACTCCAGGCTCCCTAGGGTGGGCTGGGCCTTGAGTGAAAGGATTAGCTTCCACCTGCTCCAGCAGGACTGGAGCATGCAGGGTTCCAGTGGCAATTTATAGAGGGCCTGGGACTCTGGCCACTGCTGCAGCCACAATGGCAGCAGCCCAGAGCCCTAAGACAACTGTCGCTTTTGTCCTGCCCTCCCCCATCACGGCCTTCGCCACAGCTACCCCCTTCCCTGCACAGAGTTCCTAGGTACTGCCTCCCTATACTCTTAATTATATACCCCTCTGGGCACAGCTTCTAGCTACCCTCTCCCTGCCATATAAGTTATTTTCAAACCTTTGAGCCAAATCCTCCCTTTGAATTATAATTTTTGGTTGCAAACCAAACAGAGCCCAGACTGGCTGGGTGACATACTGAGGTGAGTCAGGGAGTAGGGGCTGTGCTCCTACCCCAGGCCTAACCTTACCCCCCCCCCCCACACCCTGAGGTCAAACTATGCCTACACACAAGGGCATCTCCCCTCACCTGGCAACCACAGTCCTGAGTACACCCCTCCCCCCACCAACAGCGTTCCCTGTAAACTGAACACTTGGGTGGCCGCCCAGGAGAGATTCAGGTGCTGGCCACCTAATTAGCACAGTGCCCACAGTACCCACAGCCAGCAGTATGTGTTTCTATTGGTGATGTACATCCGCTCATGCACATTAATTTTTTCCATCCCTGGGTGGAGTATATTTTAAGGGAATACTGCCCCCAGACCCTGGAGTTTTTATAGCATACTGGTGTGGGTGGGTTGGCAGATCTGGCCAAAGAACAAAGGTTGCCCTAATACTTTAACTTAGTCCATCTGTGTATACATTTTTGTACACTCTGTTTTCATTCTTTCAAAGTTAAATGCACGTGATTCTCTGTCCATGTCTTAACTCCACTTCTACTATCTTGCATACCCTTTCCATCGCAGCTCTTCCACTCCATCCCCTTCCTTTATATAATCATTATGCTCCTTCCCTAGCACAAATATTCCCTTTTTTTGCTGACATCAGAAAATTATTAAACTGAGGTTACGAAGATACGCGCTCTCTACCTCTACATCTCCAGCTGGCTCCCTAAGAGACAAGGAAATACAGCTTGAAATATTAGAATTGTGTAGGCCAAAAAGCTTCAGTATTCGTCAACCATGCTGAAAAACTGATCCACAGGTTAATAACATTTACAGAATCAGCTGTAATTTTGTTCTTGGTTGTCATTTTATTACTATGTCAGGTAGAAGCATGCAAAAAGAATCTTTAATCAAAGTGACTTCGGTTGTTAAGGCTGGCACCAGCATTTTTTTGAGAGTGACAGTTATGATGCTGCGTGTGTGTCTCCATGGCTCAGAATCTACAAAAAGGTTAATTAAATTGATAAGCATTTTATTGTATCTGGCAGTGCACATTTGCTTCTTTCCTATTTAGCCACTCAAGCAATAAATATTACAAATCTTCTGAGTGGTTTTTAAAAGTTAATTCTAATCCAGAAAACAGTACTATTTTTAAAAATGTTCAGTAGTTCAAGATATTAAAATTTATTACATATTCAGTCTTAAAAATCTCAGCATTCTAGATTATGGAATACTGCCAGGGTCCCAAAAAGAAATATACTCCAATGGCATTCTGACTCAGGTTTAAATGCTCAATTAGCATGCATTTGTAACGTTAGTGCTGTTCTGAGAAAATGTTTAATTTCAATTAATTAGGTAATGGGTTCAGAAATCTGAGAAGACCACGTTCACATAAAATACTACTTTTCAACTGCTGCCATGTTATTGCATTTTTGTTGTCCACGATAAACATATTAAAATTTTGCCATATAGCAAAGACAAGGTCTCTTACTGCTTGTCAGTCCCTTCAATGTTCCTGAAAGGCACTAAGAGCGCCACCAGAATAAATTGTGTACAAAAATGTCACCCTGTACTTTAGGAACAATACAGGAAGAGTAGAACGGCTAACCCTTATTTAAGTATTTAAAATAATAAAAGTACAGGCAGAATGCCCTAGTCAGTGAAGCAGTGGGAGAACTGGTGCATTATATTAAGTCCTTATCTGTACCTAACTTATCTAAGAATCTCAAAATTTTGGCTAGATTACAACAGGAGCCACAAGAAATTACAGGTTGAACCTCTCTAGTCCAGCATCCTCAGAACCTGACCAGTGCCAAAGGAGAGAATTTGTCGGACCACAGGAGGTCAATATTGTTAGCAGCATTACCAATGCTTCCACTGCTAACTGAGCTCCTGGAAGACATTTAGGGCCAAATTACAGTTAACTAACAGTACATTGAGAACCAGGACTGGTGGCTATAAACAAACTTTACAGGATTACGGGAAACTTGACAACACCCACGATAAGCAGTTGTCTGGCTAAATAAAACCATGCTGGATTATGGATGTTGCCAGATGAGAGGTTCTGGATTAGAGCGGTGCAACCTGTACTACACTGTAACAATTCAGTATGCCCTGCCATTTACATTCAATTATAATAAGATGAGACTAAAGTATTTAGTTGGGTTTCATTATTTTTGTTTTGGAATTGTCGGCATTCTATTCGGGAGTTTGGAGGCAGTTAAATTGAGATTCTGAAACTTGATTATCCCTGAAGGATTCTCTAGCTCCATTCCCATCAGACATGATTCACAGTGTGAAAAAACCAGCTCATTAGGCATTTAAAAAGACAAAAATTGTCATTTAATTGGGGCTATCAAATACTGAGCTTCTGGCTGACAAGCACTATTGCCAGCTGCAATATGTAAAATGAGTGTACTAGTACATTTGCTGGAACATGCAGAAATATTTACAGCAGACAATATACAAGCATGTAATATCACTGGGATGCCAATGGATGAGCATGGAAGGTCAGAGATTTGTCAGAGTGCTAAGGTTACTACACTCACCCACTTTTTCAGGACTGGGCAATGACTTTTTTTGATGAGGTGCCCATTCCAAAATTTTGGAAAGTGGTCAAGGGCCACACTTTTCCACAGAAGAGATGTGGGGTCTAGGATGGGTACAGAAGGGAGCTTGGAATACGGGATTGAGGTTCACGATACGGTGTGGGGTCTGAGAGAACATTTGTTTGAAAGACGGAGTTGCCCTGGGGCAAGATATTGGGGAGCAGAATCCAGGAGGAGATGGGGTGCAGGAGACTATTCTGACCTGGGGAAGGGATGTAAAAGCAGGTGAAAGGACTGGAAGTGAGTTGGGATGCAGTGCTGGAAGCAGGTTCTGGTCAGCAGGTGCTGGGAAGTTGTGCTGCACTGCCCCCACCACAGCAAAATTTCTCAGCTCCCATCACCATCAAAATCTCTCAGCTCCCACTGACCAACTTCTGGCCAATAGGAAGTGACAGATTTTGCTGGGGGAGGGGACAGCACCCAACACTCTCCTGCCTCTGCAGCCTCAGGGACAGACTGCAGGTCAAATCAAAAAGTTTTGAGGGGTGGGATCTTGCCATCACTGCACTAGGTAAAATCCCATTTAACCAGTTTGGGGAGGGGGGGAGGCAGCTGGGGAAACCACTAAAGCAGCCTCCTCAGCTGCCCCCATGCCTGCAGCACGCCAGGAACCAGGGTTGCTCCCACCAGGCTGGGGGGCTGCTCCAGTCCCTACTGATTAACTGGAACCAGTAAGCCACATCCATTTACGATGAGGCTTACCAGTTAACTGGTAATCCAATCAACCTGTAACATCCTCACTCTGTACTACTCAGTATTTTAGACAGGGCACTCAAAGTTTCATTTGAAACTAAAAGTGGTTCCTATTCCTGAATACAAGATAAAATTCCTTGTCTTAGAAGTCTGAAGAGAAAGTGAGGAAGGTTAAGCATACGAGAGAGATAAATACTTAGTGAATAAATATGGCTCAAAAGCACACTAGACTCAAAACACTGTAAGACTCAAAATATTCAGCTTCTGCCTGAAATTGTAAACAATCTAAGCAGTGACTGAGTTAAGACCGAAGAAAACAGAATGAGAAGTTGACAGACTAAGAAATAAAGGTTATACGTGCAAGATCATGGGTGAGCTTGATGGTACTGTACACATCTTGATTATGTTTATGATTACATGGGCAGCTCTCACATGTTCATGCTGAGATATTGCAGGATGAGAAGGCGGGAGATTGGAAGAAGGGAAGAATGTTAGAAGAGAAAAAAAGGGAATGACCAAGCAGCAGGTAAAAGGCATCAGCTCAGAAGAGCAGTAAAAAATTATTTTTAAGGTCTGTCTACTCTATGCTTCTTGAAGCGAAGAGGCAGTGGCAGCCCAGGTCAGAGCAGTGAAACAGTGGCCATTTCTACGCTTGGAGAAATCTTCCAAATAACCACGCTAATGGCCATTTCGAAGAATACTAATGAGGTGCTCAAAGGCATATTCAGCGCTTCATTAGCATGCTGCTGGCCATGGCACTTCAAAATTGCCGCTCTTCGCTCCTGCACGACTCGTCCAGATGGGGGTCCTTTTCAAAAGGACCCTGTCAACTTCAAAATCCCCTTATTCCTATCAGCATTTGTAACGTTAGGGGTCCTTTTCAAAAAGGCCCCATCAACTCTGAAACCCCTTATTCCTATCTGCTGACAGCACTAACTTTACAAATGCTGATAGGAGTAAGGGGATTTTGAAGTTGGTGGGGTCCTTTCGAAACGGATCCCTGTCTGGACGAACTGTGCGGGAGCGAAAAGCGGCAATTTCAAAGTGCCATGGCTGGTGGCATGCTAATGAGGTGCTGAATATGCATTTCAGTGCCTCATTAATAGTCTTCAAAATGGCCATTAGCACAGCTATTTCGAAGATTTCTCTACATGTAGACATGGCCAGTGGGTTGGCATGGAGTGGCTTACCCAGAGCCAAGCAAGCCTGAGGGCAGCTGTTTCCCCAAATCACCTGTGCAGCTCCTCTTAAGCTGGTGCAAGTACTCTTCATAAGGGTGCCCTTCATTGGCAGAAGGAGGATAGCATGGACATGAAAAGTTGCAGTAATTATTGCAGTGGCTGTATGCCCACTTAAGTCTGTAACAGACAGGATCAGAACAAGGTGGCACGTGAGACAGAAATAGCAATTGGTGGCATTAAGACAGGTACAGGCTGGAAACAATAACCATTGTAGTAAAACTATCAAGCATGCTGAGAATAATTTACAAATACATCATGTTAATTACAGAGCTAACCGCCCACTGTCCCTTCGTGGGGTTTCACCAAGTGCTCACCCATACGCAGACTTCTCTTGGGCTGGAATTCCACAATTCTCCCACTTAGACCAGGACCCGGGTTACAACCCTGATTACTAAATAAGCAGTGTTTGGCACCTGCAAGACTTTTTTTCCCTTTAGGAACCTGTGACAGCACAGGTTTGACAAGTGACACAAAAATAGCTTCTTCAAAAACAAGGCTTCATTTATTACTCAAAGTACAAAGCACGTAGAGCACTGGAAAAAAACAAACAGCATAACAACTCACATGGGTCTTATTTATATAATGGCAAGTTCCTCTTAGCCCCTCTAACTCCATCCCCAAGCAGGGAGAAACAGCCATACTACAGAAGCCTGTCACTCAGACTGGCAGATTTTTTTTTTTTGGATACATCCTAGCTAGCCTCTCCCAGTTCATCTAAGCCCCTTCTCTATGTTTCTGAGGTTTTACATCTCCTTTGATCCCTGGCTTACCTTTGGGAAGAGAAAAATCCTAGCATGATGGAGCCAGCTAGGTAAATTCTCCCTTTCACTGCACACAGAAATGGTGCTTCAGCCATCGTTATCTTTATTCCTTTGAAACTGCGTATTGAGAGGCTCTTATCTCTATCACTGTTTTACCATTTCTGCAGATTCTTTAGCCAGCTCTTTACTTCCTCCTTCAATTTGATCCCCTACACTCAAGATAGGCAGTAATATATAACTGAACAGGAAAACCACATCAGTCATAAAAATAGACTTTTTCTCAGTGCATTACATATACCACTTATATCAACCTTGACAATGTCACGATCCTTTACAAATAGAAGATAATTCATCCATCACTGAGGTGGAATATAGCAGTTAACACTCTATGGCTGTGTCTACACTACAAAAATAACTTCAAAGTTCCTTAGTTTGAAGTGCAACTTCAAAGACCATCTGCACACACACACACACACACACACACCCATACTTTGAAGCAGGACACTACTCCATTCCCAGGATTGGAGTAAAGACTTTGAAGTTGGGCTCCCTACTTCAAAGTTAACTTCGAAGTAAGGGAAAATGAGTGTAGGCGCTCTGCTGGTTACTTCGATGTAGCATCTAACTTCAAAGTTAGTTCCTAGCATAGAAGCACCCCATGTGTTTAACAAAAATAAGAGCACACCCTATTCAGTTTAAATTACAATGGAGAAGTTCAAATACAATGATTCAGGGTGACTTTGGATATTTTACAAATATCTAGCACACGGTGGGCTTCATACAAATTTCTCCCCCAACTGAAAGCCCTTGTAACTACCAAATCTGTTGTCCAACAATATACTACTTGTTAATAGAGTGCTGCTACTGAATGCCACCAGCAGACTGTCAGCTGCGAAGATTAACCAGTGATACCTTAATATGGTATTAGTAAAAGAGTTTCTGTATAAGTGAGGACAGAGTCCTAGCTGTCCCATTACTTGTGCACATACAACTCAGACTGGCTTTAGGGTCAGTTGAGTATAGGCAATTTGGTGGGACAGCCAGGTACCTGTTATACAATGCTATACCAGCTTCCAAGGCAGAGGATTCTGAGGGAGCAATTCCAGGAGAGGCAAAGCTCAGGTCTCTGCCACCTGCACATCAGAGCAAAATGTTTGAGGACTCCTGGGCATCAGTGGCAATTTCTCAATCTCATTAGTCTAGTGGAGACTTATCGGTGGGTACTTCCTCAATTATGCAACCAGATAAGCAGTTCTGCAGCCATAGCACAGCTGTTACAGTGCATTTGAACAACTTATCCAAATATATAAAACTGAAGACTGACAGAAGCAGCCAGGGGAAGGACCAAGGTATGGCACAAGTGGAAAATATAGATTATGATCACTGAAACACGGATATACACATATATCTCATAGAACTGGAAGGGATCTCAGGAGGTCATCCAGTCTAGTCCCCTGCATTCACAGAAGGACCAATCTCTATCCGACAGGTTTTTTTGGTTGCTGTTTTTTTAAATTTAACCTGCTCCAGACCCTTGAAAGGCCCCTGGATCTACACAACCCAGGGTTTACAAGGCCAATGCCATAACCACTAAGCTACCCCAGCTGTCACCCCAACCCCCAGGACA
Source organism: Carettochelys insculpta (assembly GCF_033958435.1). Lineage (NCBI taxonomy): Eukaryota > Metazoa > Chordata > Testudines > Carettochelyidae > Carettochelys > Carettochelys insculpta. Next base: position 28,908,256 of record NC_134141.1, on the reverse strand, counting down.
AGGGTTCAAGTTCAGGCCAGATCTACAGGAAGGCTAGTGTGATGGAGCCAGCTAGCTTCTAAAGACTGTTTGGAACCCTACAAAAATGACACTGTACTGCAGCCCAGGACCCTGTCTAAACGTGGAAGAATTGCAAAATTTCTTTCCAGGAAAGGTAAAAGTGCACAACCTGAGACCTGACAAGAAATGGAGATGCAGAGCTAGCCCAGCCACCAGGACAAAGTAATTATGAAGCATTCGCTTCTGAACATAAAGCATCTTTGCTGTTTCAGGTTACATAAGGCTACAGTCTAGCACAGTATAGTCACCCCATGTACATCTTTTGTCAAACTTTTTATTTAATAGAAAACTAAAGGAAAATTAAAAATTCTCAGTTTCATGGAGTATTAATTTGGAGTGGTTGTGGCCATAGGAGATTTTGTTTAAACTGAAAGATTGTTTTTCGTTTTACAACCAGCATTAGTCTTTAAAGTGGTCTATATGCTTTTTGCTCATATAGGGAAATAATGGTAAGAGGCAACAAGCCAAAAGCTAAACAATAGGAACCCAAAAAGCAGAAGTCTTACAGACTGGTTCTAATCCAGCTGGGCTCTGAGGGTGCTGTGCCCCTGATTTCAGCATATAACATGTGGACTGGGGTGAGAAGAGAGACAATATTAATAAAAACTAGAATACAATTTCTTCAAGGCCAATCTGGTATAGTAAAACTGGTACAGTCTGCCTTGTTATATCTCCCAGAGACAGCTGAGAGGATTTGGCAGTAACGCCAAAGGAATTCAAGGACCCATGAAATAGAAACAACATTAGCAGTCCAGATTTCTTTCAGTAAGTGTCTTGCACAAGGCAACAAGTTATGGCTGACATCTGAAACAAAGGCTAGGTTTATGCTACAAAACCTACGTCAACACACCCAAATTGGCATAGCTCCCTTTCACAAACGCAGTCTACACCAACAGAATGAATTTTTACACCAGTACAAGAAAACCACTCCCCCAAGTGATGATGATAGTTATGTTGACTAAAGCACTCTTCTGTGGGCACAGCTGGATCGAAAAAGGGAGTTTTGTCCACGCAGCTATGTCAGTCAAGGGGTGGTGTTTAACACCCCTAACTGACATAGTTATACCACCATAAGTTTTAAATGCAGACAACGTCAAAAATAGGATATTCTCCCAGATTCTGTGCCTCATTCAACTAGAGAGACTCCTGGTATAATCCTTATTCTCCTGGAAAAAGATGCTGCCTCTTCAGCCAGTCTTCAAGCACCCACATTAATTCTAGGCCTACACAGGCCATGAGATTAGTGGCTTCTAGAAGGCCCTAATTCCATTTTAGTGAGCAAGCTAAATGGTGCCTATCCACTTGTCCCAAAAAGAATTAACATTTTTTTCTACCTCTGCTTCCATCTATATGGCTGAAAAGCAGCAAGAAATCAAAATGTTCAGTACCGATCATTCCACCTGACGATATTGGCGGGCACTATTACAGTTCTGTATTAAAATGAAAACACATTGCCACAGTTTACTTACAAGCCTAGTTCTTGCTTCTCACAGCAAGAAACAGTACAGTCACCACCTCCACCCCCACTTTCTCCTGCTAAAATACAAAACGGTATTTGTGAAATAGTTAAGATTCTTAGCCTTATAAAAACACAAACAAACTGTAGAGCTCAGTTATACATTTATCCAATTTCTTCCTGTTTCTAATCATGGAATATGTACAACATTCCCAAACAATCTAAAACAATCTAGAGATGTTTTCCTTAACAAGTACACACAAGCAAACAATATCACTTTGCCTGAAAGTGATACCTCACTATGTTTACAAAGCTGAACTAGGAATTTAAAATGTTAAGGTGCTGGAAATAGACATAATGCACCACAGAACTTAGCCATATTGATTACCCTTCTGATTACCACCAGCAACTGCAAGATATTCCGCTCCACAAAGTTACTGATTACTGATACTTAACACTGTTTTGAACAAGCTATTACTGAAAAAATATGGAAACCAAAAATCTTATTTCCTCCACATGAACCCATGATGTAATTTTGATTTAAATGTCACCTTCAAATAGGGGACAGGGAAAACAAAATATTACTTTTATTTCAATGACACCTACAAAGGAGGGGAGAGGGAAGAATACTCTAATTTTATGCAGGAAACAGGGAACTTGAGAAGTTCTTTCAAAAAAAATTTTAAGGGGGAGAAGAAGGGAAGGGGTGGTGTTTTGGTTTTTATTTTTAGCAAGAAGCTTTGTCTATCCAGACTTTTAACATTTCATTTGAATTCTCTCACCCGTTAAGAGATAGAAATTGAACAATCCTAACAAAGTAACATTTCTCAAAAATGTTCATTTGGCATTAAACTGGTGTTAGCAAAAGTAAGTTTTGAACATTCGAAGTCTCTTTCTCCCGATTGCTCAGCTTTCATTATCTTGTGATACCCTAAATCCACAAGTTCTCTTTAATGCAATTATAACTAGTTAAAACAAATTTAGAATTATTAGTGACAAATATATATTTGTAACTAACTGTTCATAGTAATAATACCTGCCACCAAAACTATCTACAATAGCTTCATTACCCTCAGCCCCTCTCAGTCCCAAATGTGCCTGGAATAAAGCAATTACAGTGATAAAACATCCACAATTAACAAATCTAGGTTTTGATGGGCTAGAGACAACCCAACAAGATAGAGACATTTCAAATAAAGCACCCTATAAGCAAACTTTTTTTTCCATTAAGCTAGGAAAGTGGGACTTTAGATTTAGTATGCCAGGGGCAGAGCAGCAGCTTCAAGTAAAGCTATGTAGGGCTTTATAGGTTAAAAACCAATGCCTTCGTTCATTCCACTCAGAAGCTAATGAACAGGCAGTGCAGATCACAGAGTACCAGCATAACCTGATGAAATCTCACTGGCATCATTTGATGAAGCTATTAAGCACTTTACTATTGTTTGAAACTAAGGCTCCTTTAAGTGCACTCTAATGTAATTGCTCCATCCTCTCATTTCAAAAAGTTTATTAGATTTTGGACCCTTAGTATTGATGTGTGAAGACTAAGTCAGTGGTGTGCAAAAGGAATTCAAAGCTTGCCACACTTGTGGTAGTCATCTTTCCATATTTGCCACATTATACTGCACAAAACTTCATTAAATATAAGACTATTGGTAGTTAAATGCCCTCCCCCAGAGCCAGGCACCCCTACCCCCTCCACCCCACTCTAATTCAATGCTGGCGACTCAGACCTGCCATGTGCTTCTCCTACCAAGCAGTGGGGCATAGGGCAGGCGGGCAGCACTCCCTACATGCAGCTCTCAGGAGGAGATGCATTCAAAGGCTACAAGAGCCATCGGCTGAACACCCCCATCTTCTGATTTTGGTATGCATGCATTCACTAAAACGCAGTCTCCTATTCACTACATGTGGCAAGCAATGACCATACTGGACAGGGCAGGACTAAGTATGGTTATTTAAGACTGCAGGCTGTAAATCTAAATTGCAATATTTAAATCAGTTCTTAAATTCAGCTTTTAAAGACAACATTGCCCTGCATTATTTCTAATTCCAACACTGCAATGAGAGTGTCTACAAGATGAACTAGTGCAGAACAGATGTTTAATTCAGAACCTAGTTATTTCACACTAACTTCCCTGTGAATTGTGTAGCCAAATCTTATGTGATACACAAGGTTACACAATTTTCACTGGCCAAACTGAGTGAAATATAGGAAGTAAACAACAGAACTACTGAGTTTCAGTTTTTAGTTTCAATGCAAGGTGCTACGTAGTAGACGTTTTTAAATGTTACTGTTTGTGCTTCTATATCTAGACTAACTCTTGAATAAAAGTCTGCATACGCCCTTCTCCACCACCATGAAAATGACTGCAAAGTGACAACATTAAGGTCATTACAGGACTGGGAACGAATTGATTTTTATTCTACATGCATTTCATGCTTCCCTCTGATTTACAATTTTAAGTTCAAAGTAGCTCAGGAGAGACCTGAACTAGGCCTGGCCTAACCTACTTTTGGGGGTAATTATCCATAGTCATTTGAAAGTGCTACCAGGAATTGCTGAAAGTTTCAGTGAACACAGCTGTTTGGTCACATTCCCATAAGGTATCCATAACTCAACACTGCAGTATTATACTAGTGAGAACAAAAAAGAAAAGCCTGCCATCATTTCCTGCCCAAGACAAGTGAAGAACAAGAACTACCTTAACTAGATTATTTTTTTCCAGTTCCAGCTATTAACCCAAAGGGCTTGAAGTTTCCAGAAGTCACACGGCAGCAAGTCGTTACAAGTAACTCTTGAAGGATTGTGTAACTAGTCGGATTTACAAGATTGCTCTGCAAATACCGAAGTACACGCACAGGAGCTAGTCCAGCGCCTGCACAGCGCGGTGTAGGCAGACAGGGCCGGGAGAGAGAGTACGCTCCCTACAGGTGAAGCTGCCCTACTCACCCTGCCGTACCAGATGCTGAGCTGGGACGGTGCCAGCACTGCGAAGAAAACCCTCTGGGGGTCCGTCTGGATGTGCAGCGGCTGCTCCAGCGTCTCCAGAGGGCTCCGCAGCCTCTTGGGCCAGCCGCTCAAGAAATACATGGCCGGAGACTCGCCTCTTTCGGCGCGGGGCGACGAGAGCGCTCAGCACGGACTGGGTCGGGCCGACGCCGCTCAAACTCCCTGCCGCGTCCTGTGTGGCGAGCCGCGGGGGGAAGGCAGCCGGGGGCCGGCGGGGAGCGCGGGCATACTAACGGCGCCGGCCTGCCGGCACTCCGCGGGATGGAGGAGCCGGGAGGTCTGGAGGACCCCGGGCAGCTCACGGGGGCGCTAAGGAGGAAGGGGCGCGGGCCAGGCCGGCGGGTCGCCGCGGGGTCCTGGAAGCCGGAGGCGAGAGGGACCGGGCCGGGGTCTCCGGGACACGGCGGTGGCTAGTGGTCCGAGCGACCGGGCAGCAGCGTCTGCTGCAACGGCGGGGCCTGCTCCTCCCTCCGGCCTCCGCCAGCCGCTCCTGTAGCCGCCTCCATGTCCCTCCGCCGCCACGGGCTCGGGACGACAGCCACCACAGCGCGGCGCGGCTCCGCCCCGCAGCGGGGTGGGAGGGCGAGCCGGGCGCGCGGATTGGCCCAGCGGCAGAACCCTTCCGGAAGTGACGATGGGCCGCAGTCGCCCGGCGCCCTCGATGCCTTCGCTTCGGCAGGGCAGGAGGGAACGCGCGCTGGTTGTGCGCGAGAGGCGCGCAGGCGCACGAGGGGAGGCGGAGAAAGGAAGCGGGTGCGGACCCTTGAGCCGGGGCAGGGCTGTGCAACTGGCGGGAGCGCGCCGCGCGTGGCTCCTTCAGGGCTTCTGTGTGGTTCCCAGCGCTGTGATCGCCGAGTTAAAAAGCAGCCTCTGATTGTTCTTGATAAGTGGTGAACGTCTGAAAGCCCGACGAGGAACAGCTCCAAAGAGCAAAGCCTGGGTGATGGCGAAGCGCTGCCGGACTGCCCCTTCAGCACGTGCGGTGCACTCTGGGACAGGATATGTCTCTGTGTTGCTGATGGTCTGTTCACGTGCATTGTGGCTCTTCAGTTACTGAGGTGTTCTTGTTTTTTTCCTACCGAACTGGAAAATAATGGCTTTTCGTGCTGTTTGGGTGGGTGAGCCCTGGCCCAGGGGCTCCAGAACCCAACCTCGGATTGCACGGGCTGCTCATGCACCAGCTGCAGCCCTGTACCTACCAGCCAGCCAGCGCCCAAAGCTGCTCCGGATAGACTGGCCTGACTTTGTGCCCCAGTGCAGCTGTACAGCTCAGACCCACAAAACCAGCAGAGTCAGTATCCCCTTAGAGACTAAAGGATTTATTAGGGCATAAGCTTCCGTGGGTAAAACCCACTTCACTAGCAGGACTAGGCAGGGAAATGATAAATTACAAAGCCAGGTATAGATGTAAGACCGCTGTAAATTAGGGTGATGAGTCAGGGTGGGCACAGACATTCAGTGTAGCTCTCTACCCTCAACCCCTGAAGCACAGGACTCCCCTAAAACATGGGGCGCAGGGCAGTTGCTCTGTTTCATCCAATGGACTGAACAGGTCCTATGTGAAGCTATACCTACCTACGTGAATCCTCAACCTAGCACCGTGTGCCTTGCCCATATAAACCGTAATCCTGGTTACAAATCTACTGTACGTAAGACAGCTAACAGGAGGACAAGAAACCCTAGCCATGGGAACCCTACCTTGGAGCAGGAAGCAATAGTGATAGTAACACAAATTCTAGGGCAAGAAGCCCCATGCATAGGAGCCCTACTGTAGTTTCAAGTTCCCTAACCATAAATACCATAACCCAAAGTCCAAAGCCTTCACTCGTATGTGCCCTAACCTTAGTTCCAACTACCCTAGACATAGGAATGAGGACCATAGCTCCCAATACAGTAAACCCTTGAAATGAATGTTTTCGAGTTGCGCTTTATTCGCATTAATGCAAGATAAGCACAACTCAAAATCCCACTCCTACCCCCGCCCCGGCCCTGGCTCAAACCCCAACCAGCCACGCAGCCCTGGTTCAACCCCCTCCACCCAGGTTCAAACCTCAAGGGCCAGCTCATCACCCACAGCTCCAACTCACCACCCCTGCCACAGTTCAACACCCACACTCTCCATGGCCCAGCTCACCACCCCTGTGCATGGCTCCAGCTCAAGCCCCATCCTGGCCCAGTTCAAATCAGCTGCGTGTGGCTCCAGCTCAACCCCTCCCAGCCCAGTTCAACCCCCCCCATGGCCTGGCTGACCACCCCATGTGTGGTTCTAGATCAACCCCCCCACCCAGCCCTGCTTAACCTCCTGCGGCCTGGCTCACCACCCAAGCATAGCTCTGGCACAGCTCCCTGCAGCCTTAACTGACCCCAAGCATAACCCCCACAACCCCAGCCCACCTCCATGCTTAACCCTCCCCAACTGCCCCCCACCAACTCCAGGACTTACCTTTCAAAAGGAGCTCCAGGTGCTCCTGCTGCTTCCCCAACAGCAGAAAGTACATTCCGCTGGGAAAAAAAAGCTGTCCCCCAAACTTATGCAAAAATCAAGTTATGCGAGTGTGTGGGGATGCAAGCCTCGCATAACTCAAGGCACTACTTTACCTTAGTCACAGGAAACCAAACCACAGGGCAGCGGGTCTCAAAGTGCATTACCTACAGGACCCCTAACCATCATTCCAAGTGTTTTCACACAGGAACTTCAGTTGCGTCTGCACTACAGAGATCTTTCGAAAGAACTTCTTCAGGAGGACCAATTCCAAAAAATCTTCTTTCAAAAGGGGTGCATCTATGCACAAAAAAGCAGATCAAAAGATCAATCTGTTCTTTCAACAGAGAGCGTACACACAGCTCCCGCTCCTTTGAAAGAACGGGCCAGGGACCAAAAATCCAGCACCATGAGGACTGCTCTTTCAAAGAAAGGGCCCATGGAGTGTCTACACATGCTTTTTTCGGAAGAAGCTTTCAAAAGGAGATGTCCTTCCTGATCCAGAAGCAGAAGATGGCTTCCAGAAGAAAAGCTGCATTCTTTCAATTTCAGATTGAAAGAGCACATTTTCCGTGTGGACGCGTCACGTGTTCTTTCAAAAAGGGCCTGATTTTCTGAAATAACTTGCTAGTGTAGACATGGCCTAAGTGGCCAGTACATAGGCACTCTAACCCAAGTGCCAAGTCCCCTGCACTTCAGAATTGTACCACTAGCTCTATGTACCCTACCCATACAGCTGTAATTGTACAAATATTCTGCACCTAGAAACCCTAATGTAGAGTGGGGCCACCTACCCATAGGAGACCTAACCATAGCTCCAAGAGCCCTGACCATTATGAACCATAATCATACAGCAGGGAGACCCCTACCCATATGAACATTAAAGGTAACCCAGGAAGCACTGCCAAAACGAACTGTGACCATAATGTCACTACTCATAAGAATGCTAACCCTTTGGGATGGGAACCCTACTCTTAGTGGGGCCAACAGCCACTGCAGGTCCTGGGGCAAGGTGGGAGGGCCGCCCGGCTCTGCATCCCCCAGCAGGTCCAAGGTGGAAGGGGCAGGGCCTAAAGAAGTCAGCCATCTGCGCCATTTATTTCATGGGGTACCCCCCCACCTTCTTCAGAACTGGATGGAGTGACGCAGCAGCACCACCATGGCATTTTAAAAGGGGCCAGAGCTCACCCTTAGAAACCAAACCTCTAGGCCAAGTAGCATTGACGGTCATCCAGGATTGCCTTGGTGTCTCTAGGAATTAAAAAGTAATCTGTAATTAAAGGCTAAATCATGTGATAAAATCTCAAAGAATACATCCATTCTAAATTTGCAACTTTAATCTGAACTTCTATTTTGTCCCAAGGCTAATTCTGTAACAGTCCCTCTTCTTGAAGCAGCTAAACTGGAGCCTTCCCCAGGCCAATCTGATTTAGTTAGGTAATGCAGTGTCATAGGTGCAGAGCATAACCGTGTCACAGAAAGCAGCAATAAACAAGTTAAAAAAGGGAAGAAAACACACAATGAATGAAAGAAATTAGGGAGCAGCACCACTTAAATCATGCTGTAAAGTGAAAAGCATGAAAAGCCTTACACACATTTCACAAATTTCTCACACGGTTGACATGGAAAGTAGAAGTGTTCTCATGTCACAGGGAAAAAGATTGTTTTCAGGAAGGAGCTACAAGGATTACATTAATTATAGTAAGTCTTCCAAATACGTTCCCTGGTTGCATAAATACAGTCTTAGTTTTAATTAACCTCTCTAGTCCGTCACTCTCTTGTCCAACAACATCCATAATCCAGCATGATTTTAGTTAGCCAGATGACCACTTACGGGTGTGACCAAGTTTCCCGTGGTCCCACAAAGTTTATTTCCAGCCAGCAGTCCTGGCTCTCAGTGTTGTGTGCTATTATTTAGCTGCCATGTACCCCTAAATGTCTTCTAAGAGCCCAAGAAACAGTGGAATTATTGGTAATGCTGCTTGACAATATTGACCTCCCATGGTTTTGGCAAATTCTCAGGCTCAGCACCTATGAGTTCCTGCAGGTGCCAGATGAGAGAGCTTCAACCTGTACAGCAAGGTTGCAACATTCGTGGGTGGCTCATCGCCTCCTGCACTGTTGCTGCTGCATGGTGCTTCTATAGCCGCCGCGCAGCGCAAGGTACTGTAGCTGCCTGCGTGGTGCTTCCAGAGCCACTGCATGGTGCCCTAACCACCCATGCAGTGCATCCAAATATTCACGAAATTCAACGTTTGCAAGGATTCTCAACACTGAACCCTCGCAAATGTCCACAGAGTGAGAGTTGCCATCAAGACATCACTTCTGCATCAGCTTCCTGACCTACCAACTTGCATCAGTGAGCATCTGATCAAGCTCCGCTTCCCCCTCAACACCTCTTGCTATGTTACGGTCATCAGCACTTCCACCCCCACACTGACTAGCAGCTACAAAGCAAAAGAAAGTTTCTATGAGGACCTTGACCATCTTGTGAAAGCAACTCCTCCTAGTGACAAGTTTCTCCTGTTGGGTGACTTCAACGCCAGGATCGGCAAGGACTGTAGGACCTGGAAAGGGGTGCTGGGGCATCATGGTGTTGGTAACATGAATGCCAATGGCCGCCTTCTGCTGAGCTTGTGTGCAGAACACAACCTGACGATTACCAACAATCTCTTCAGGCAAGCTGATAAATACAAGACCACATGGATCCACCTGAGATCAAAACAGTGGCACCTGATTGACTATGTCATCAGTTGCAGGTGGGACATTCAAGATGTTAAGATCACCAGGGCCGTGCAGGGAGCTGCGTGCTGGACTGATCATAGACTCATCAGATAGTGCTTATGCTGCACATCACACCACTGCACCGCAAGAAGCTCAAGGTTGTCAGACCCTCCTTCAACATTGGGAAGCTGCAACATACTGGTCATCATGAGAAATTCACAGCCTGCCTTGACGAAGTGCTGACATCTCATGGCTGTGACTGGAGACCCAACACAAAAGTGGGACCAGTTCAAAACCCTGGTGACGGAGTCAGCCCAGTTAACACGAGGACTGAAAAAGGGAGTTCACCAAGACTGGCTTGATGAAAATGATGAGGCCATCATGAAGATCTTAGAGAAAAAACAGAACACATTTCTGCTATAGCAAAACGATCAGTCCTCAATCTCCAAACGTGATCGTTTCAAACACCTTCAGAGCAAGGTGCAAATGGCACTTCGCAAAATGCAAGACAAGTGGTGGGAGAGTAAAGCTGATGAAGTCCAATACTACGCTAACACATCCACTAAGTCTCTGATTATGTATTTATCCTGTTTTGAATTATTTCTTTCAAAATGTGCTGTCAGGAAAACCTCACTGAATTGCAAGATCTCCTTCCAAGACTGCCTTGGGATGAAACAAAGAATGTAGTAGGAATACAAATCCACGTTATTACAAACAGCCATACAAGAAAATTAAAAAAAAATACAAAATCGTACATCATACAGTTTCTGGCTGCTTTTATGATGTAAGTGTGAGTTGTGAATGGCTAGAGAAGATCTTTTTGTACAGCAAAAGAAAGAACTCCAAGAAAATAAAATACAGGTTTTATGACATCATTTATATGCAAACCACATAGGGACAAACATAATAAGATAAAGAAAACATACTGTGTTGTAACAGTTAAAAAGTTAATGTGATGCAAGACAGCTTTTAGCTTGGGTATACAGGATAGATGAAATACAGTTATGTAACCGCTAAGATGGTTCTGCATCAATGGATGGGGTGAAATAGGGAATTGGAAACTTTCACCTCCACTGATGAAATCCAGGCCTGACTGGAGTCACTGGCAAAACTCCCATTGTTTACAGCGGACCAGAATTTTACCCCAGGTCTTTAGCCCAGGCCATTCACGAGCAAAAAAGCACTACTAACTTGATGGGTGAGCAGGTATCTATGAAATTGGCTTGAAGTCTCATTTCAGTTCCTTGGGGGAAGGTGACCACATCACAAAAAGAACTCTCCGTCATAATGAATCCTCAGTCAAGCCTTAGTCAAGAGATCAGGTATCAGTGAATACAGTGAAGGAACTGCCCTACCACACATACATAAGAGATGGCTTGAAGCATGTGGATGGGACAGGCATGCAACTTTACATTGTTATTAATTTCTGAATAATGGAAGATAGTAATTTTCTAAGGCAGTGTCAAGCCAGCATCTTTCTGCAGCACTAAATCCACAAAAAAGTAGATTTAAGTGCCAAGGCTGCCTTTGTCTATTTGTGAATGATCTATTTATTACTTTAGGTAATCTCTAGTTGCTGAAACAAATAGGGGTGATTTCCTATGTAGGACGTCATGAAAAGCCATTCTCACCCACAGGCACCATTGAGTAAAGTGTTACCAATCCCTTAAAATGACATCAGAAGATAAGTTGTTACCTGTACTGTTTTTCCTGCAAAAAACAAGACTTTTTATTTGCTGTGTTCATCCATGGGTTATTTTTCATCTAGTATACTCTCTAATGAAGCAAAATGTGTTTGACAATGAGGCTGAGAGGACTGAGCAGAAGGGTAGGCATAGGGTTATGCCTAATCTGAGTTCTGATTCTTGATCATAAAACAATATCCCTTTGGCCTTCACTAAACATCTCTCTGCTCCATAGGGGTGTAATGCAGATAAATTAATTTATTAGCCTGACCTTAAATTCCTCAAAACGTCTGTTTACTTCCATTGAAGTTTTGAGCAAACAAAAGATACAGGATCAGGTCAAATATTTTATGGAGGACTATGAAGTTACAGAGTGCAATATACATAACGACAGTATAGTCTGACATGTTTCAGCATTGTCACTATTTTTCTAATCCCTGTAATGTCTGTAATAGTTATTGTGTCTTACATGACAAGCAGAGGACTGAGCAAATGGTCTAGGGCATAGGGTGTGCAAAGTCCAGTCAAAAGATAGCAGGCACAACATTAATCTGTCTTTTTGGAAACAGGTTTGAAGTTCAGCTGTAAACACTGGGTGGAGCCATTGAACTTGATTTTCTGGAAACAGAAAATTAAAATAGAACTCATTGATACTGTGATAGTAAAGAGAAGTTCAATCTGAACTTTTGTTTTTAGATACCTGCTACACTCCAGTCGTCACAATTTGTGTTAATCACTAAACCATGCCAACTATCTGACAGTTCCTTGACAGAGTTAAACAAATCTTCTTCATGCCATCAGGGCTGTTTGCCTTCTGGAACGTGATTTTTAATATGAGAGAGAAAAAAACTTTCAAACTTGCTCAAACCAGACCCAGAAATGTGTTTATTTAGAAGGATGCTGGATAAAGATATAGCACACAATAAAATATACATTTATTTTTGCTAAGAAATGTGTTGTGTATCATCGGATTACAGAGCACAGACTTACTTTAGGACTTGATTTTGTAACTGGAGTAAACAAGCTGTGAGGCTGATGAGATTTCTCACACAGAAATGCTTCCCACTCTCAATCTCTTTTTGGTAACAATAAAATGTGTCACATCCATTTTACATGGTCCCAAAAATATAGAAATGGGACCATTAAAAGGTCCTAAGAAATTACATTTTTAACTTTACCTTGTTTCAAAAGTATTATGTATTGCTTACAGTTCCTTCAACTTTATATGTCAAAATAGATTTCAAAAATCAGTTCAAGAAAAAAAAGTAGGTGTCTAACATAAAGTATCTGTTGCACAGATTTAATTGATGTAGGCCCCAGTTCAGCAAAGCACATTGTCAAAGCTGTTCCCCACTTTGCCACTTTGAGTACAGAACTTTAAAGAACCCCGCCACTACAGGCTCTACCTGGCGGAAGGGTTACATGAGTAATTAACACATGACGGGAGGCTCATTTCTTAGAGGACAGAATTAGGGAGGTAAAGAGATCATTAAGTTAAAGTAAATAATCTCTCTTTTTAGCCTACTGACCTAGCTACTCAACTTCCTGAGCATGGGCAGCAGGTATAACAGGTTGAGCTACAAGATGCCTGGCCCAGGGTGGCCTGACCAGCACTCTGCAACTTCTCCAAGGCCTCCACCATTCGTTGCTGCCTGGTGAGTCTGCCCTTCCTTTCCTCCACTCCACCTCCCCACTGCTCCCCACGTTCCTCCTCTCCTTGGCCTCCCTCCCCCAAGCCAGTGAGTGACCCTGCAGAGGACACACACTAGGCCAGCACCACACATGGCAGGCAGGCGAACGCAGACCAGCAAGCAGCCACAGTGCCCTCCAACCCAATCTGCCCTGTATCCACCAAAACAACAAGCAGCCCCTGGGAGGGGCACCTCTTTCTTGCCCACCCCTCTACTTAGTTGTAGTTCCTCAGGTGGAGGGTAGGGAGGATTGAAGTCCAGCATCCAGGAGGACTCCCAGGCATCTGCGTGTCCTCTCTGCGAGTCTAACTCAGACTAAGGCTTTGAAAAAATGCAGCATGGACTGACACCCCCGCCCCTACGCTTGGTTCCCTGAATCCTTTCCCTCATTGGCCTGTGCTTTCCTGTCCATCAGGCTCCCCATTGGTCCTCGGATCCGTCAGTCTACAGTCTCCTCCAGATCCTTTCTTTTGCTTGGAAGGATTGTGCAACCTGGAGCCAATCACATGCTCCACTGGAAAATTCAAAATAAGCAGCAGCTGCTTGGGCAGTTCAAACAAGCAAAAACTCCAACAAGCAACAAGCCATTGAAAGAGTCAGGAAAGCCCTGAAGGAAGCAAGCAACAAGTAATTCCAAGAAATTAGAAGCCACATCCACTTAAAACAAGCGGGAAATGGGCTTTTTATAAGCCATGTTGGTGGCGTGGGGGTGGAGTGTCTTTGGAGCTGCAAGCAGAAGAGGCAGAATAGGAAGCTAGCCTCCCCCAGGGAAATCTTCACCTGCCACCCATGTTGCCTGGCTATCTCAGACTATCATAATATTATCTGAAAGTGACAGTACTAAGCGATGGTCCCTTGTCCAGGTTGACCATATATTAAAGCTATCAATAGCCATTTATTACATATGCATTTGGAAAAATGTTCAATTATTTTTCTGTAATAGTATCAGGGGAACTAGCAGTTCTCACGAAGGGTGCAGGGCAGGTTAATGATTGGGCCCAGGGTTTCAAATTTCTGCATGGGTGTGTAATTCTAATAAACAATCTGTGGTCCTGCCTCTCCTGCAGCCAGAGGAGAACAATTTTCTTTTTCTTGAACAAAAGTAGGTGATAAAAGAAACTACCTAATAAACTAACACACTGATAATTTAGAGCAGAGGTGGGAAGCCCCTAGCCCGTGGGCTGGATCTGGCCTGCAGCTTGCCTGGATATGGCCCACAAGACTCAGGGCTGCCCATCCCCTGCAATGAAGCAAGCCAGTGCTGGAGCTCCTGCCATGCGGGAAGCACCATAGCTAGAGCGCCAGCCAGCTTGCACCACTGCAGTGAGTGGGGGAGCCCCAAGTCATGCAGGCCCAATCCTGGCAAACTGTGACTGGATCTGACCTGCAGGATCTGCTGGGCAACAAGGGAGAACACCTCTGTGTTCTACAGGGAAGTCCTCCATGCAGGCACTGCCCCCTGCTGTTGCCATTGGCTGAATTGTGACCAATGGAAGAGGAGGGGGGGTGCTGGCAGCTGCCTTCCCGGCCACACACAGCATTGCATGGAGCAACGTGCATCCCCGACCTCCAGAGCTGCACCAAATAGGTGCCTCCAACCTTATCCCCCTCCTTTCCAAAACCCCACAACCGTAAGCCGCTCTCTCATGCTCTCTCTCGCCCAGATGCCACACCCCCAGCATATTCCTGCACCCTCCTTCTTACCCAGGCCCCTTCTCCCTCACCCGTCTCCTGCACTCTCCTCCCTTCCACACCCAGCCCACTCCTACAGTTTCTCCCCTTCCAGGCCCCACTCCCTTCCACTGCCCACTCCTGCACCTTGTTACTTCATGCCCAGGCACTGCACCCCTTCCAGTTCACTCTCTGTCAACCTCCCATGCAATGGACCCCTAATTTTTGGCCCCACCCCAAAGCCCGGAGGGCCCCACAAAATCAACTAGCATCAGCTGGGGGCCACATCTATAATGGTGGTTGTGGGGTCTTTTTTCTGTGGCCCTCAACTGATTTTTCTGTGGATCAGTGGCCCCACCATCCCAAAAAAGGATTTCCAGCCCCTGAGTTAAAATAGCAATCTGTAACAGTCTAACTTCAATCCACCAAAGCCATAATATTCAAAGTATGAAACCAAAAAGATCACCCAGGTCTACAACTCACTCCCTTAACATTTGTCACAGGTGGTTTTTTTTTGTGATTTACTTAACAGGGAGGTGTGATTGTTACGCTCCTCACACAAGCTTTAATCCCACTGGATTCAAAAGATGTGCTCATGTGCACAAAGGTAAGCACTTGCATAGTGCAAAATTCAGCCACTATTTATGATTGCAGCCATAAACATCTTGCCTATGCAAGCGTTCCCATTGTTTTCATTCCCATGAAAAACAAGAGGGAAAATGTCTAGCATACACCACACGTAAAATAGCCAACTATACATGACTACCCCCAGAAAACGCCACACCATATTTCTGGTGTTCCGCATAGATGCTGAGATATTTTCAGTTCTTGCTGGTTTAGTGAAGCATTTATGGGTATGACATAGCAACAAACACTCAATTTTTCAAGAAATATTCCCAATGGGGTTTTCTATGTCAGACATGCTAGTGCACATTTCATATACTTTGTTTTGGGAAAAACCCAGGCAAATTAATACCGCTAAGCAAAGCCCCAAGGGGAACTTCTGTATGTAAACAACAGTCTTCTTGTGTTCCTAAAATGTGAATTAAGCCTCTTCAGAACGTAAGTGCAATAATTCTGTAATGGATGCTAACAGCTGCTTACTTAGTCCGTTTTCCTGGAGATCCCTTCATTTGCCTGGTTTTTGCTGTAAAATTTCATAAATTAGACAACTCTTCCTCTATCTATAGAAAGATGAAAAGAGCGCCCTCCCTTTAGGGAGATAGCTTTGTTTCAGGGGCTGACCAGACAGTCATTATTCACCCCTCTGAGCAGGGTGGGAGCCTTTTTGTTACTTTGATTTTTTTTTCCTATTCATGGGCGGAATGAATTTTGTTATGTGCATCAAACATGTTTGGATTTACATCACTACAGAAACACATGTGCCAGCTGTGAGTGGCCATGGGCACACTGGTAACCAGCTGGGCAGCACCTGAATCTCTTCTGGGTGGCCTCCCAAGTGTTCAGCTTACAGGAAATACTGATGGGAGCCCTGCTTCCATGAGCTGAGATTCAAAGAATTTTTTAGATGCTTTTCTGGAACAATATGTACTTAATGTATTTAATCCACCCCTAAAGTCTGCATAATTTGTACTATATTCTGGCTTGTTTGCTTCTCTGTGTAAAACACCACATAGTTTGCATGAAAAACACTGTGCTAAATGAAATTGTTTTGTTAATATTTTTCTGTGCACAATGCTCCAGCTGACACAAAAAGGACATTTCATTTCTCAGTTGGAAAGCCTGGTGGAGAAACTAGATTACTGATTCTGTGCAGAGAAGAGAGCAGTAAACATGAAAACAAAAGCAAAATCTAGTGGAAGATGTATAATTACTCTAACATTATTATTGTGCTTCAACCAGTTTCTCTTTTATCAAAGTCTAATGAGAACAAATTCCAAATGAGGAGGGATTACCTTCTAAGACATAAACACATAATCTTGCACTTCCATTATTTACATGAACAATATGGTTTGCTAAGCTTTTTTCCCCACACCATTTCAAGAATTAGTAGGCTGTTTTGCTTTTGCTGGCAAGCAGCAGGTTTCTGCCAGGGAGGGGAGTCATTTAATAAGGGAAAGAGCTGGATCTGTACAGCTGAAGAACAGTTTGCTTGTGTCAGCTGTGCAGGTCTTAAGGAGGTATCTTCAAAAGTTCATACCCCACCGTCACCAGGATAGAAAGAAGATGTAGGCATTTTCCAGGAATGTGTGTTTTGAGCTTCCAGGCCAGAGTTCAGCCCCTTTGAAGTCAACAGGATTTTTACTATTAAATTTGATGAGATCAGGACTTCTTTGCAGTGCAAGAATTCAGGGGTTTAAGTGATTTCACTAACTTTGCATGTTTGCAAAATTTAATGTTTTTGTCTATGTAAAATAAATTTCAGACCATTCTAAACTCAAAATTATCCACTACAAAGGATCTACAAAGGTTTGGTTGTTAAAGAATTACAGGGAAATTCCACACAAAAAATTTAAGCTTCCCAATTAGCAGTTTTTAGATTTATTCAGTTTTTTATTACGTGGAGGCTCCACACATCAGAAACTTCTCTCATGTCCTCAGCCCAGAGGCAATTAAAGTTTTCACACATACTTGTTTTGAGCAGCTTTTCTTCATCTTCCTCTCACTCACCATTATAGCAGATTGGCTTCAGTAAGGATGAAGGTTTTCTCCAAAGATGCTGATCTTCAGGGAGCTGACAGTTGCTTTCAGTGTTACCAGTGTAAATCCAGAGTAACTCCACTATTAAGATTACTTTAGATTAACTCTAGTATAGGAAAGAATTAGATTGGACTGGTATGCTAACATCTGGAGGAAACATCTTTTCTCCCCCACCTCCCTTTTTTCTTTTTTTGTTCACCAGACACCATTTTATTTCCTCTTCCTTTTCCCTAAATAAAGTTGCAGTAAAGTCAATATGTTGCTGTGGCAGAAACTTAAATTGCAGCTAGGCCTTAAAAGTCTACAGTAGAAAACTCAAATTCTTGGAAGTTGAAAAGTGAAAGAGAAAGCAAACCCCTGCCACACAATTTTACTGCAAATGTTAGACTTTCTTTGCTACTGGTAAGCAGCAGAAACAAAAGAGTGCTCCCAGCTAGGTAGGAGGAGTAGAGGACTATATATACAAGTGCTTCATGAAATTCAAAACTTCATGCATAATTGGAATTTGGAAGTGCAAAATCACAGTAAATCAATGGATGAAAAATGTTGCATGTTTTTTCAAAAAATGTTTCAACAGCTCTAATTAAATCACCAGACCCAATATGGTGGACTAGCACATAGTGATTTAGTGTATCGTCAGAGTGGTGGTATGGAATGAATTTATACATCTGAATGAATGATGTCTGTGTCAGAAGAAAACATGGGAGTCCAGGATGGGAGGTTTCCAATGTTGCAGTCTGTGATGACAACTTGGGCTGATGGTTTGAAATCTGTACACACAGACTTCCCTTTGCATACCATTTTAAAACTTCAGAGTGTTTGATATGCAGCCTGAGAGCAGCTTTCAATCCACTGAACTTTGGAAACAGCTCATGAAATCTTGATCTCGCACCATTGTAAGCCAGAATGTTCCTGCCTTACCTGCTCCAAGATAACAACTTCTGAACAGCAGTAGATGAAGCAGAAAGTATTAAGAGTCATCATATTGCATCCATATCATATTCTCAGGGGATTACAGAAAAAAATAACCCACTCATGCATGAGTGCATAGGCAAATACAGATTGGCTAAGAAGCCGCCTTGCAAACTTTCTTGTGCTGAAACTTGAGAGCTGTTTTCTCTCCACTGTGGCACAGACAGGATCTATCCCAGGTAGGTTAAGGTGCAAAAATGCAGACCAGGATACATTTATGATTCTGGGAGCTAATTACTAAAGAGGATTGTGGTCTTGCTCATCTCTGGCATAGAAAAACATAGAGCAGTAGTTTACATGCTGAGGTGGTTTGAGATGTTCTGCCTCTGGAGATCAGGAGGAGATCATGGAGTCAGCATGCTTAATGGAGCACAAGGGGAGCAAACTGTGTATTGCTTTTTACACCTGAAGGTGAAATGTATAGTGTAGGCTCATCCACAGGACCAGCTTCCCTGCTACTGAGTTCACACCAGATAAGTCAAAGTTAAATCTTCAGTATAAGATGATAACATCAGGCAGAACTTCCTCAGTCCCATCATTTGAATAAGGAGGGAACATCAACACACAAGTATTATGTTTTTTTTCAAAATGTAAAGAGCAAACAGGTGCTTCCAGCTTGAATTACTTTTATTTTATGATCATGGAAAACAAAAGAGTAAGAAGAAACAAAAAAAAATAAAATCTTCATGTGAGAGCACAATGGGCCAGATTCTCTGTACTGATCGGGGAGCACAAAGAGAATGTAGACAGCCCATAACTTCTGGTTTAGATTAACCCTGACTTGGGGGTAGTCCCCAGTGTGTCTGGAGCCATTTCCCATGCCACTCTCTCTACATCAGAGCAGCTCTCCTAGCACAGCAGACGTGTCAAAGCAAAGAAGGAATGGCTGACACCTAATATACTTGGCTGTCCTCCCCCGGTGAGTCTCCAGATTACTTTGCACACGAGAATTGACAAAAAATCAGGAGCTATAACCAGAACTCAGCAAGTCTTCAGATATATCCACAGATCATTTTTGCTGATTGCAGATATATTCAGATCCTCATTTTAGCTCTGTAGATATCCACTTTGCATCTGTGCACTGTTTTTGTGCATCTTGGATTAGCTGTGGTTACAAATTTTGTACCCACACAGGCTTCTAGCTGTAACTGACTCTCCGACATTCCACGTGATTGCTAAACTCAGCAGAAAATCTGAGACACAGCAGGCACACTGTAATCTGGATCAGTGTGTCTCCTCTGCAACAGGCTACATATGAACTACATAAAATGTCAGTTGCTTCCAGCATTCAGTGGGCTCCTGGATATTTAAAGTGCAACACATGGGAAGCAAAGTTATGATTCTAAAGTTTGTTCTTTCCCCATCAGTCAGTGGCTGTTCACAAAATCAGTACTACTGCTAAATCTGTATGTCAACTCCTGCAACACATTAGAGACCTAATTCTCTATTGTGCTGCATGTCAGGTAGTCATTTACAGCAGGGAAAAATGAATGCAAAGTGGGTATATATGCTATCATGCTGATTAAGTAGTGTTGTACTGAAATTACAGAAGGAGAGGAGTAGGTTGGATATTAGGAACAACTACTTCACCAGAAGGGTGGTGAAGCACTGGAATGCGTTGCCTAGAGAGATGGTGGATTCTCCATCCCTAGAAGTTTTTAAGTCCTGGTTTGATAAGGTCCTGGCTGGGATGACTTAGTTAAGGTTGATCCTGCTTGAAGCAGGGGGCTGAACTAGATGACCTTCTGAAGTCCGTTCCAGCCCTATGATTCTATGATACTCCACCCATGGGGGAGTAACTGCACAAGATGCAGAGCAATAGAGAACTAGATTGCAAATATCCAAATCCAGACCTGATAGCTTTCTTTGATAGAATGACAAGGCCTGTGGATATGCAGTAGATGTGGCATACCTCAACTTTAGTAAAATCATTTAATACAGTTTTGCATTAACTTCTTGTCAATAAATTAGGAAAATACAACTTAGATAATGACATAAAGAGTACGTTTTTAAAGTTTGTGGATGATATTGATTCGGGGGGGAGGGGAGGTTGCAAATGCTTTTGAGGATGGGATTATAATTCAGAATGAGCTGAGAAAACTGGAGATGTGGTCTGAGGTAAACAGGATGAAATTGAACAAGGACAAATGCAAAGCACTCCACTTAGGAAGGAGCAATCAGTTTCACAGATAAAAAATGGGCAATGACTGTTTACAAGGGGAAAAAAGCAGTCCAGTAGCACTTTAAAGACTATCAAAATAATTTATTAGGTGATGAACTTTTGTGGGACAGACCCACTTTTTTAGATCTGGAAATTCTGATAAAATTAAAACAGACACAATGAGAATTAAAAATAAAAAAGAAATTAAAATTGACAAATCTGTTGCATAGGACAGAAGGAGAGGGGCGAAGGGGACAGGAGAGGAGAAAAAATTACTTTTGTTTCCCTCCCTCTATTCACCCCCTCTTCTGTTCTATGTAGCTAATTTGTCAGTTTTCATTTTTTTCTAGCTTTCTGTTACATTCTTGTCATGTCAGTTTACTTTTATCAGACTGTCCAAATCTGAAGGAGTCTGTCCCACAAAAGCTCATCACCTATTAAATTATTTTATCAGTCTTTAATGGGCTACAGGATGGATATTTTGTTTTGTGAAGCTACAGATTAACACAGTTACCTCTCTGTGACTGTTTAGGAAGGAGCACTGCAGAAAGGTATCTCGGGGTTCTAGTGAACCACAAGCTGACTATGAATCTAAAGAGTGACCCTATTGCAAAAAAACCCATAATTCTGGGATGTATTAGCAGGGGTGTTGTTAGCAAGACACAAAAAGCAATTTTTCTGCTCTAATCTGCATTGATTAGGCCTCAATTGGAGTACTGTGGGCAGTTCTCAGTGACATATTTTAGGAAAGATGTGAACAACTTGGAGAGATTCAGGGAAGAGCAACTAAAACGATTAAAGGTCTTCAAAACATGACCTGTAAGTGAAGACTGAAAGAACTGAGTTTGTTTAATCTGGAAAAGAGAAGATTGAGAGGGAGACAGCAGCTTTCAAATATGTAAAATGTTGTTACCAGGAGTGCAGGGGAGGGGGGAGGATTTGTTTTCCTTAACCTCTAAGACAGGACAAGAAGCAATGGGATTAAATTGCAGCAAAGAAGGATGCAATTGCACCTGTTGGGGATGGTCTACATGGTGCTTGGTGCTGCCATGAATGCAGAGGACTGGATTTGATGACCTCTCAAAGTTCCTTCCAGTTCTAAGTATTCTGTACTTTTAAGAGGAAGAGGCAAATGTTAAGTTTGCAATTGTGGCCATATTTATACAGCAGGACCAAAATATTTTAGGAAACCTCAAACCGGGAGTTCTGTGGAGAGTGGAGATATGACAGAAGATGGTTTCATTGGCTTGTGTGGCTCTTTTTTTTCCAGGAGACAAATCCCACTGCTCTGGGGACAAATTATACCAAGTTCTGTCAAATTTTGGGTCACAATGTGGAGACAAAGCTTCTTTCCAAAATGGTATTTCAGGAAGTAATATCAAAACATAGTGCCTCCCTGTACCCAATTATTCATAGGTGATAGGCATTCCTTGAACATGATGTAGGGACTCTATCCAATGACTGGCATGGAGAGGATTAACTTTCATTTCCTGGGGAGGATTAAAACTGCCCCTGGCTAGTAAATGCATTGAGCACAGAAATCTGGACTTCATTCTATTTGTAGTTTTGACTTGCAATTCTGCATTAAGTAATGTAAACAAGTGTAGGATAAAACATTTAACAAATGTGTAGATAGAGCATCCTAGTCAACATGTTTAGTAGCTCCCCCACTGACCTGTATAACAACTTTATAACATGCAGACCTGTGAAAGGTGACAAATGCAGCAGTGGCGGTGGCCAGAGACCAGGGCCCTTTAAATTGCCACCAGAGTGCCTGAGGGATACCCCTTCTGAGAGCAGGAAGCTGCCACATCCCCATCCCCCGCCACAAACACACCTTGCCCAATGTTCCAACAAGTATGTTGGCTCCCCTGACTGCATGCCTTCTGCAAATAGGAAATAACTGTAAAGAAAGCAGCATAACACACCATACATGGAACTGCGGGTTGTATGACAATGTTGATCCGGGGTAGTGTTTGGATCTGTTGCTTGATGTGTACTTCAAACTCTTGTTAGCATTGTAAAATGAAATTTCTTCGGTCGGCCTCTTTGCAGTTGGTACTCTAAGCAGTTTCCAGTTATGTATTGCAAAGTTTGTCCATGAAAAGAGATATGTAGAAATTTCTGCATACAAAAGATGATTGTCCAGGCATCTGATAGCTCTTACAGCCTCTACTCAGAGTCCCATGAGAAGTGACACAATCTTTGTACCCTGACTCTACTCCTGAAATTAAACCAGTGAGTAAGGGGGTCCTTGAACACAAAACACTCGGTGCACACAGTGTTCTCAGGTGAAAAATATGCCCATGCATACAATTTTGGATTATATTCCCATAATCCCTTTATAGTTGTTAATCTCATTTAATACAATATGGTTCTCTATAACTCTAAGCTGACGTGTCAAAAGGCACAGGGAGCCTTTAAGTGGTATAATAAAAACAAAACCAAAAATTTGTGATGTTTGTTCCCGATATAAAGTGCTGTGGTTTCCCTATGCTGTCTCCAAAAAGGAATCTGAAAAGTGCAAACAGCAAGTATGGCAGATGAAGTGTCTTCATGGTCACACTTCTGTGCAGTCGCTTGAATCTTTGACATTTGCCATGATTAAATCCTGGGTTTGAGGGGTCAAGTCTCCTTTAAAGAAACAGAACAGTGTAGTTTAGAAGGAAAATTTAATTTAAAAAATATTTCTGCTTGAAAACCATGAGAATGAATTATCAGGCCTTACATATTGCTCCTAATAATTGTGGCTCCAATTATGAACACTTTGTTCAACTGGTGAGCATTTATTTTCCTAAGCGGCCCTACTATATGGGCCTATATAATTTAAACTTATTTATTGCAGTCCTGGAGGAATTCTATAATTTTACTATGCCTCTGAATGCAACAATTGTAAAATTCCCCTAGCGCTATTATTGCCAGAGATTTGTGTGCTTGCACATGCACATCAGGGATGAGAAGGACCAAGATGATTTGCATGACATTTACTATGGCTACTGTCAAAGTAATTGTATTGACAGAATCCCTTAATCTTCCTGCATAGCTTGCATAAAGAAAGTCACTAATGTTTATGCAGTGTCATTCATATCAATGATACAGCACATGTAATGATAGCTTAATTGACCTGCAGATACAGAAACCTATGTATGAGGAACAATATGCGAAATGGGTAATCTGCAATCATTATTTCAGGCTTTATGTGGTTAGAAAACATTGTAGTACATTTTAAATAGTTGCTTATGACCATGAGGGGAATATTTGCAAACTTAGTTGTTAGTTTTTTCATATAGAGAGGTAGGGAAATAATTACAGGGTTTCATGTGATTTAAAAAAAAATAGATGTATCTGCTTTCATTATATCTCCAGATCTGAAGAAGTAGGTCTGCCCCACAAAAGCTCCTCACTTAATAAATTATTTTGTTAGTCTTAAAAGTGCTACATGACTGTTTGTTTGTTTTGTTACAATACTGACTAACATGACTACCTCTCTGTTGCTTTCATTATGTTCACACTTCTTTTTTGTTCTCTATCTGCATTTTGTGTGGCAACAAGTTTACCAGCAGGAATGTCTGACAAAGCCAAAATTCAGCAAAATGTGATTAACTTCAGAAGTCCCATTGACTTCAAAGGATCTAGTTTTAGACTTAAAGCTAAGCACGTGAATAAGTGTTTTGCTGAACTGCAGCCCCAAACAGCAAACTTTTATGACTGTTCTGCTGATTATTATCAACATACAGTTTTGAATGCTCATTCAATCAAAGAACAGAAACAGGGCCTTGTTGTGACCAATCAAAACTTCAGAATCTGAATCTAGACCACTGTCAAAAAGTTGCTTGTGAACAAACAATGGACCAAGCATTATTTTCAGAAATTATCTGGCAAATAATTTTGAATAATGACTATAGTCATTCATGTAGAGAAAAATAGTCAAAGTTTATCTAATTATTCATAATGAATTATCCATTGAGTGTGTTTCCAACTCTAATATCTATGAGCTGCATCCTGAATTTCTTATTCAGAGAAAACTCTCATGGACCATTATATACGAGTTCAATAACAACAGTTCTAAAACCTTCCAAAACAAAGTCCAAATGAATTATTCATGTGAATAGCATGTGCAAATTGGGTACATGTTTTAAATCATCATTGCTGACATAGCTTAAATTACACAGTTCAGAATTTCTTATACAAAAAAATCCTGTTCCACAAACTGAGTGACTGTTGGACATTTCCAGTGCATTACAGTAAGCATCTGTGGCTTTCAGAGTTCACAAACACTCATCATAGAATTAAGGTTCTTTCCACTGTTTCTTAAAAGTGCATGGTGCTGAGAAATACAATTGGCTGTCATATGATTTACTGCATACTACACAAACATTTTGTCATTAGAATGAGGAAGTAAAACAAAACCCCCAAAGGCAATGACTATCCCAATAACCTTCCCTTTCAAATTCTGTTTCTAACAGGTTTCATTATAATCTGCAACATACATCTTGACAGAACCTAGGCATTAAGGTGAAAAAAAATTCTACAGCTGTAAGAAATCAAATCCAAGAGAAGCCACGCCATGTGCTCAAACAATGCACATTAGGGTTAGGTTTGGGCATGCATTGGAGCTCCGCTCCAGAGCTTATCTTGCCTGATGGCTTTAGTTTAGTTGGGATCAAATTTTGCTGTCGTGTGCACCAGCAGTCATTTCAGTAAAGTTTTACATCCGTTTATGAGAGTAAAGAATTTGTCTCGTAATTATTAAGGTTTATTTTTAAAGTGCTTAATTGGGAAGGCATGAAAGTGTCTGGTTTTGGATATAGCACCTATTAACATTAGTGAACTGAAAAGCCAGAAGTATCCTGCAGTAGGTATCATTCAAGATGCAGGGAATCATTTCCATGAAAAACCCAATCTGCACTTCTCACGTGTAAGCTAAAAGTGATTTTGTCACCAGGCCACCATCTGACTTGTATTTTATGAATTAGAAGAGATCATTTATGTTCAGCTAAACACAATCTTTTGAAAACATGTAATATTAACTGTCTTTTAAACTCCAAATTTGTTTCTACAGAGACCATTCCCAGTACAGAACCAAAACCTCACCTGTGCCAGAGATTTGCTCCACATATTTCACTAACTCTTGGGGCTTTGGTGGTCTGTTTGGCTTGTGGAGTAACTTAAAACAGTTTTGGGACTGCTTTAAATTATGTCCTTCTTCAATGACTCCCAAGGGGCCATTCTGGTAATGAGGGATTGCCAGGATCCCACAACACTACGGCCACAATCCATCCTGTAGCAACCAACTATGGCACATCGCCTGTTCAGGGTTTAGGGAGAATGTTGGTGGAGTAGAATCTGCTTCGTATGCCAGAAGAATTGCCCTTAGGCCAAATGAGACCGACTTTAAGGGCACTTTGTGTTGCAAAGGAGACTAATCAGGGGACAGAATCTGGCCCATAATTTCAACTGTGTCCTACAGAGTATAGTATCCAGCAGTTTTCCATAATGATTTTATCCTGGGTCTGTCTTCAGCCTATTATTGATGAACAGTTTTATAGAGATTTTTATCTACAGTATCTCAGGCTGAAATATATAATTATCAGATAATATTTTTATCTGAATATCCAGTCAAAATTCTTGGTTCTAGGAATCCCCAGTTGGAATTAGAAATTCATGGTGGAATCTATTATTTTCTTTCATTCATTCTTGTTTATTTACAAGGAATGCACCAAGCCCTGCATCTCTGAGTACAGGAAGAACTGAAACAAAAGGATAGCTTCTTTATTACCGGTCTCAAAATCCTTTACCCAGCACCAGACCCAAAATCTCACTCTCTAGCTTTGTCTAGGGTTACACATCATGCTTATAGACTCCTGGTTGGCTTTCTTGCTGTATGTGAATCCCTCTATCATCTTCTTATCTGTCCCACTGGGGCGGCTGACAGAGTGGGATGGGGGGGCAGTTGCCTCAGAGCCCACCGATTTAAAAGGGCACACTGCCATGGCAACAGCAGCAGTGGCTGGAGCCCAGGACCCTTTAAAACAGGTACTATACTAAATTTAAAACAAAGGCCGAAGAAAAGAGTCTTACATAGTACTTACTACTACAGAAAACTTTACAAAACAAAAAGTTAATGTATCATTCAGAACTGTACTAGATTACGGCTAGACAAAAATCAATGGCCTGATGTAGACCTAGAACCAGACTAGCAACCCAGGCAATATTTTGGAGGAAGTGACCTGTTCTTTATTAAATACAAATTTCTGTGTGATCTGTAAAGTCACAAGATGACATTTAGAATCTGGAGAATCTTCTGAATAGGGTTATAGCACTGCTAAGGAAAGTCAAACTTAGACTTCAAAGTTCATAGCGATTCTTTAGTGTTGTCATTTGACTGATTCTTTACATGTTGATAAAGCCCTTGTTAAAAAGAAAAAGTCATAAATAGGAAGGATAAAATTCCAACACTTACTATGGTCTTCTTTGTGTAACCAGGGGTATTTCCTTTTGTTGTCTGTTAAAGCAAGCATGAACAAATTTGACTTAGAGAATTTTATTTTAAAGGATTCTATATTATAAATAATATAATTCAACAGATATTTACATATCCAAAACATTTGGGTTCTTATATTTGGCATGGGCCTGTAACAAATTTCTCTACAGCTCTTCTGTCTGACAACTGCACAGCCAGATCCGGTAGCCCACAACTACAGGATTAGGCCCATAATCTTGTGTCCATTCAAGTTTTGCATTAAGATAATGTATATTTGACTGGAGAAAGGAGTTGTAACAAGAACAGAGTTGAATAATGGAATAATTCATTATTATTTTCCACTATTGTTTTTCTTCAGACAGTAAAAACATTAAGAAAAACCAAAATAAATCCAGCAAGTAAACCCAGCTCGTACACCACCATGTTAGCTATTTAGTCTGCATAAAAATCATACATAAAAAATTCCTGTGTTGCATGGTGAGTGAAGTAAAGCCTAACCCAAGTCTACTCTGGGCATGTCTTTACTTGCTGAAAAATTGGTTCTGCTGCAATCCGTGCAGCAAGTATCAATTTAGCAGATCTGGTGAAGATATGCTAAATCAATGGGAGAGCACTTTCCTATCGATTTGTGCACTCCACCACCTCAAAAAGCATAAGGGACATTGACAGGAGATGCCACCAAGGTAAGTGGATCTAACAGTGTTGACGGCAGTTATGTGATTTATGGAACTGAAGTTGCATGTGTTAGATCAATTTACCATGGTAGCGTAGACCAGCTAGAAACAATCAGTCATGGTTAGATCAGTTCCTCTGAAAACCAAAAGAATCATATGTCAAATGAATGGAGGTAGATGTAGGACCCACTAAATGAAGTCAAAATTTACCTTTTTTGGCATGGAGCTTTGAGAGTGATTTTCTCTTTAGAAAGATAATTAATGCAGATATGAGAATAACCGCTATTACACAGGTTGGGATGATAAATAAGATGAGAGATTGTCTTCCAACATGTGATACACTCTTTTGAGCTACAAAAACAAAACAAAACAAAGCAACCAAATATAGTTTATAAAGTTATTGGACATTTGTCTCATTTATACTCAGGCCTTTTTATACCACCATGGCAGACCAAAGTGTCCTTAAAGTGGATGAGTATAAGCTTTTATCCTTACAGTAAGATTCCAGTACACTTCACTTGCTTAGACTGAGGACTAGTTGGATAGAGTTCCAGAAAGCGTAAGATGGTGCAGATTGGAGATATACAGCAAGGAATACCAAAAGATTGGCAGCTAAGCAAGTGCAGCTATTACAAAATTTCAGAAAGGAAATGCAAATATGAGACAGAGGAAGGGTGTTTTAAAAATAAGGTTAATCTGAGTTCAGAAACAGCTCGTAAAATGTTAGGTTCACAAAAGCAAATAATTTTTTGTATTTTTACCCCCGAACAAAAAAAAACAATACTATACTAATTAGAAAGGAGTTTTAGAAATTTTCCTCTCTCTCACACACACACAGACGCGTGCACACACAAGCAACACCCTATGTAAAAGTTCAAAGAGAGACACAAACCTAAAGTGAAAATGTAAGAAGTTTCTGCATTCAGTTCTTTGTTCCAAAATGTGCAGCTGTAGTTTTCACTAGTATTTGGCTTGAATGTCAGCATACTG
This sequence comes from Carettochelys insculpta, assembly GCF_033958435.1. Lineage (NCBI taxonomy): Eukaryota > Metazoa > Chordata > Testudines > Carettochelyidae > Carettochelys > Carettochelys insculpta. The sequence goes on along the minus strand of NC_134141.1, from coordinate 28,879,532 downwards.
CTTATATTGTATAGTCCATCTGTGGTCAATGTATATGTAGTATTTACAGATTCGTTGACTATAAGATTCTTCTCATTTTTCCAGAAGACCTCAGCTAGAGGAAACCCTTCTGACTGGCAAGTTAAAATCAACTCCTCTTCTTCAGGTTCACTTATTTTTTGTACATTTATTCTTGCGTACGATGCTGCACAAGAACAAGGTTAGTGACATTGCTTTTAAATATGTATTAATTTTTTCCCCACTGCTCCTTCCTTCTCTCGCCCTTCCTCTGTCTTGCACTAGAACTGTATCTGGTATACTATGATTGGAAATGATGGCCATTTTGCAGCAAAATACAGGATGTATTGCTCATTCGTCTTCAGGCCTACCATGTCTATTCTTTCTGCAGGCTATTTACAGAGCCGTACTAGACTTTGTGAGTGTGTAAGTAATTCATGGATCTAGAGACAGCTAGAACCTAGCACAATGGGCTCCATTCACTGATGAGGCCTGGATGCCTTACCATAATAAATACAACAGTGGTAATATAATAAGGAACAATTCAGGGAGGGAAAAAAATGGGTGTTTAGAATGTTTGTGTAATACTAATGTACAGCTGTGTCATTATCATAATATTGGAGTGAAACAAAGAAAATGACTAGATGCTTGCAAATAGTTCCGCAGCTGAGGAGCTATTTGCAAGCCAGACGAACACAGCTGATCCTTTAAAACTGGTGTCTCCATTCTGATCCTTTCCTTGCTTATAAACGATTGAAGAGGTGACGATTCATCCCAGAATCTCACTGACATGCTACGAACAGCAAGAAAGGCCATGAGACAAATTCCATCCTCAATTACATCAACATAAATTATGTTTAATATTGTTAGGCTCGTACAGATAACAGCTCCCAGGCCTAACAGGTACAATTACTTGTGCAATTCCCACTTGATCTAAGATTGTACAACTTAGAGCAGCACTAAAGCTGCTCCAAATTGCGTAGGGGGATGAAACAGGTTCTAGAATCCAGAGGAAATGAAAAGTGATATAAAGGTACTTTCCACATACACACACTCCCACATGAGCTACATCAAATATAGGCTGGGTGAACCTGAGGACTGAGGCTGATATCTTTGTAGTAGAGCCAGAAAGTGTTAATTCTGTCTTAGGAAGTATTATATTAAATTTGAGTAACTATCTTATTCATGTCTTATGTAGCCACTAACCTTTCACTTCCAAAGTAACGTACTTGTAATCAGCTCCTCTGTAGTCAATGAGACAGAGGTAAGACCCTTTATCTGTGAGCTTTACATTGGTGATTTGGAGCACAGAAGATCCCAAATTCAATTTATCACGTAACAATGTTGCTCTTCCCTTAAAGTCGCTGTGTTGGGATTTAAGGTCTTCTTCTCCCTTCTGAAGAGTGTAAACCTCTTTCGATTTTTGCTCTTCTAACTCTTTCTGTGCCCAACTGACACTTAAGTCTTTAAGATTTAACTGACCATCCACTGGAAACCTGCATTCCATGGTTATGTTGCTTCCATATTCCGCAATGTACCGCAGCTGAGGAACTTCAACTGTGAAAAAAGCTAGCATACACAAAAATCATATGATACCCACTGAGCAAATGCCATGATTTTTCCTTTAATTGGATCATTGGTCAAAAGGTGTCCAAAAGGCATATATTAACAATTATTGGTAGACTACAGTTTTGCAGCTAACATTAATAGTGATAATCAAGTAAAATCCAGATAGCTACTCCTGCATCCTCAACTTTTGTGTCATTTAATTAATGAAACATCATCAGCAAAAACATTATATTTTTAGCTGTGTGATCATTGCTTTGTTTGTAGCAATTGCCATTGTGGAAGAATGATACATAATGCTGGCTTCAACTCACCCTGTGGTGAAAGGGAAATAATAAATCAGAGCAGAAGAATATCATTGTGCTGTAAATTCCATTTGCATTTGGTCACGTATTACCAGTATTTAATAGATATATTGGACAGGAGTCTCTGGTCTGCCAAGATCATTTTGAACTGCTGATGGGGTACAAAATAGCTTTACAATGTCTTGCGATAACCAGTTCATTTTGCATCATGAACTATGTATCTGCAGAAGGCTGACAGAGATAACTCCACTACCTCCTATAGTGGTCATGCCATCCCCCAGTCTAAGGAACAGAGGTCATTCTGAGGAACCGCAGTCATTCTGTGGAACAGATGTGGGAGGTTGCAGGGAAGGCAGGAAGGAGAAGTGATGGGCAGAGTTCTACATTGCCCAATCTTCTTGTAATCTTGCTAATTGCTGACTTTTCAGCATGGCTTACAAAAGCATAACAAGGTCCAATGGCTGGAGGTTGACATTAGACAAGGGAGAGCTTGTTGACAGGGGAGGATAGCTCAGTGGTTTGTGCAGTGACCTGCTGAGCCCAGAGTTGTGAGCCCAATCCCTGTAGGGGCCATTTAAGGAGCTGGGGCAAATAGAGTTAAAAAAAATCTGTCAGGGATGGTTGACAAGTCCTGCTGTGAAGGTTGGTGACTGGACTAGAGGACCTCTGAAGGTTCTTTCCAGTTCTACGAGATAGGTATATTAAGTTCAGCCTTGAAATACAACACAGTTTCCTAGCTGAGAGTGTGAACAAACTTTGGAATGGCTTTCCTAGAGAGGTGGTAGACTCTCCATTGCTGAGAGGCTATACAATACAATCAGGCATCCTATTAAAAGTTATGCTTTAATCTAGCTTCTGGGAGGAAACTCTGTACCAGGAGTGCCAACACATGGCCCAACCTGAAGCTCCAAAGACACATGTGCTCCGTTAAGGGGCCATTTGCAGCTCTGGACACTGCTGCCTCTGGCTCCCTGCCCCGCCCTGCTGAAATAATGGAACTAAATGTAATTGATTTAATGTCTGGCAGAGCAGCAGGAGGGATCCCGCCATTAAACCAGTTTAATTTAGTTCCATTATTTCAGTGCAGTGGGGCAGAGAATCACCCACACTCCAGGAAGGAAAAGGGAGTAGGAGAGCTGGGGTGGAGCTGCTAAGCCATGCTGAGGTGGAGGCAGCAGCTGCCACAAAGGAGCAGCAGGTGGGTGGGGAGCAGAGATCATGTGAGGTAGGTTAATCCTGTGTTTGAGGCTCAGAGGGGTTAAGCCTAGGGGTGGGCAGGCAGTTGGGATCTGGGAGGGTTAAACCTGGAGATGGGAGTGCAGGTTTGGGGCTATTTTGTATTTGGCCCCTGGAACATGTAAAAAATTGCCATGTGTTCCCCCATGAAAAAGGGTTAGCCACCCTTGCTCTGTGCCTTTTGTGTGGTAGAGGACAGGCTGGACTATCATAGTGATGTCTTCTAGCCTTGGAACCTGTGAACCACTTTCTTTCATTGGCTGTGGGGACAAAAATGTTACTGCATTGCCCTTTATGTGTGCATAACATGAGCAGCTGTGCGTTAAGATAATAACTATAACCAAATCTCATGCTTCTGGGCGTTCAGCAGATCACCTGCAGGAGCAAGGATGGAACTTTTTCCCCTGATGTACAACTGTGCAGATGCGTTCTGGGCTTGTGTTTGTTTTCTCTTCCCACTTTTGCCTGAAGAGCCAGAGAGGAGGACACAAGATGGAGACAGCAAGTGTTGCCATGGATACAGAGAATCCTTTTTCTAGATGCCTGGCTGGTGGCTCTTGCTCATGCACTCAATGTCCAGCTGATCACTAGATTTGGGATTGGGAAGGAATTTCTCTCAGGTCAGGTTGGTAGGGAACTTTAGGATTATTTTTTCACCTTCCTCTGTAGCTTGTGGTGTGGTGCCTTGGCATATCTCACTAATCAGTTGTTTTACAATTGCAGGAACCTCAGGCATGGGTCAAGCCTTGGTCACTCTAGTTTGCTGACAGTGACACTTAGTTTAGTCTCCTGGAGACTGAAAGTCGTGGGTCTCACTAAAGTATTTGGGCTGAACATAGAGGCAGATGGGTGAAATTTAATGGTCTGTGATACACAGGTGGTCAGACTAGAGTCTCTACTTATCCCTTCTGCTCTTAAATGGTACGAAATCATGAAACCCTCCTGAACTGTCAATGGCAGACATTAGATCAGTAAAATGGCATTCTCCACACACTCAGGATTGCCATGCTCCCATTTTCTGAGGGAACAACTGCACTTAGAGTTACCACCCATACTTTGGGAACCTCTGCTCTATGGGCTGTTGCAACAGCCAAGAGTACACAGGGTTCTGAAGTGCTTTGTCCACACTCACACCCATAGGTAGGGCAAGAAAGGAAGGATGTTCCAGTAGTTCAGGTGCTAGTCTGGCACTTAAGAGATGTAGGTTCAGTTTCCCTCTCTAGCATTGATTTCCTGTGTGACCTTGAGCAGGTTGCATGGTGTCTCAGTGCCTCAGTTCTCCACCTGTAGAATGGGAGTAATAGTGCCTCTCTATCTCACAGAAGTATTGTGAGGACAAATAAATTAAAGATTACAATGCACTCAGATACCACAATGAGGGGGGGCCATATATGTATCTTAGGTAGAAGCCCATAAGCGAGGACCTATGAAGTCCAGCCTACTTGGCTTTACAATCTAAACAGCCTTTATACTGGAAATATTCCTCACTGGGTAGAGGCACAACAGGATATTAGAACAACAAAGATCTGGGCCCAAGATTTATTTTCTATAGCTCGTTCTTTGTATTGGGAAGGGGAAACTCCAGCACACCAGCCAGCTGCAGTTCACCATGCTTAGCCTGGGCAGGCTGCCAGGCACTTTGTTTACCTGAGTGTCTGTAGGTACAAGTGCCCGAAGACCCCAGTGGCTGCAGTTCGGCATTCCCTGCCAATGGAAGCTATGGAAAGCAGCATGGGCTGATCCACTGCTTCCCATAGCTCCCATTGCCTGGAAATGTTGAACCATAGACACTGGGAGCTGCAAGTGGCCATGTCTATGGACGCTCAAATAAACAAAGCATCTGACAGACACCAAGGGCTAACGCTGATGAACCACATACGGCCCATAGGCCAGATGTTCCACACCCCTGCCTTACATGGACAGTTAGCCTATTCCTTGACTTGTCCCTTGTTCCTAACAGGTCTTCCAATATATTTGTGTAACTCTTGATCCTGAGTGGGGCCTTTGGTTTTACCACAAACCAAATATTTAATAATTACTAACAGTTTAATAGGATTGGACTCACTTGAAGCTTTTGTTTCTATTTTGGTTCATTTCTCTCTTGTCCTGTTCAAGTCACTTTCACTGAATGTTCAAGAGTGAGTTCTTGTGCAACTCAAACCCTTATAATTTTGGGCGATAAGGTTTGGATGATTTAGGTGCTCAGCTGCCATGGCAATGGGAGTGTGGGGATTTCACATGAAATAGATTAGATAAAAAGACCTCTCACCTCTTATCAAGTAAAGCTGCACTTCCAGTATCAGGAATGGCAGGATTCTGAACATTTTCTCAGAGAAGTCTAAAACACAACAATATTAGCAACTTAATTTTTTACAACTGTCTTACCATGCTGATATGAAGCAAACTCCTTTACCACAAAAGTTATCATTAAAAGTTAATCCACTTTCTAGGATTATTAAAAGTCAGCTAATATAAATATGTCTTTGGATGCTGAATAAATCAAGTGGGTTATGATGACACACAAGCACATACTGTATATACTGTGAAACACTAAACTCTGACACTGAAAACAGGGAATAACTTTAAGAGCTCTACATCTGAGCCTTTAAGAATTCAAAAGAGTTCAAAGGGGACTTACTAATTCCAGTTACTTTCCGGTCTTATTTCTTGCACTAATGTCAATAACCTCACTTTGAAACTATACCCATGAAAAACATAAGCAACTGAAAATAAACATTCCTAGTCAGTAAATAATTGAACACTGTGGTTTTTGTGTAAAAAGAGAGGAGCCGACATGCCTCCTCACCTCCCTCCCCCGCAACAGTTCCTGCGGCCGGGGCTGCCACAAAGGCAGTGGTGGATCCAACCCCCAGCCCCATGCTGCTGCAGGGATGGTGGGGGCTCTGGGTCCCAGCCCTGTGTTGCTGCGAAGACAGCAGGGGGTCCAGCTCCCGGCCCCTGCACTGCTGTGGGAACAGCATGGGAACATTGGCAAGGCACGTACTGGCACATACTGCCACCAAAAAAGCCTTTTTGGTTCTTGTATAAATATGCCTCCCACACTCCCATAGCTGAAGGAGTCCGGTCTGCTCTGCAACTTGATAGTTGGCTAGCCCTGACTTTGTTTCCTCTCCACTGCACTCACCTTTTCAGTGGATTTTTCATATTAGCCCTCTGTGATCATGGCCTGTACTTGTTTTAGGTCTCAGTGTAGGACACACAAAGGGAGGCCTCCTTCTATTCTCAATCCTATGCACAGGCTAGGGACAATATGGCCTTTAGTCTGGTCTAAGGAGGTTAGATTTTTAGTGAAGGGACCTTCTGCAGTGGAAAGCATATTCTGTTCTAAGTACCATACTGTATGGACAGCAAACAGACAGCCCATAAATAATGCATCAGAAAGGAATAAATCTAGTTTTACTGAGAGCAGCGTTTTGTGCCATTGATTATTAGCAAAGACACTCTTTTTCATAAAACAGGAAAATGAAAGAAAGACAAAGGAATGAAATAGCTTTAAATAACCAGGAGTGCCAGAGCTAGTGAAATGGGAAAATAAGCAGCAGGTTTTACTTTTATAAAATCAAGATGACACAAACACACACAACCAAAAAAGCAAACAAAATAGAACCACAAATAAATATAAGGAAATAAAGAGTCCACACTGGATTGTAAACATAGGCTCCCCAGCCATACTGACACATCCTTGCTGCTCTATGCAGACCCAGGTCAGAGCATCTGCTCCTGGGGAGGCTTCTTAGTGCCATCACAGCTAGTCAATAGTGGGAGATCTTGCCTGTCCATCCCATGTGCCCTGACCAGAAATGATTTGAGCTGTTTGAGCCTGTCAGTATACCCAGCAAACCATTTTCTAATCTGCATGTTCTCAGCAGCCAAAGTCATTGGCATGGATCCCAACCTGGTGAAAGAACTTTTCCAGCTCACACTGCCAGCCCTGTTTTGGGAATCAGGCAAAGCATCTGTGAGATAGATGATGGTGGAAATTTTGACAGTGGTATTTGACCTGCCAAAGGCAGCTCTTAACAGGAGACACTGGTGGGTCAGTTGTGACCCCCTCTACTGCGGCTCAGGCTGGTTACCATAGAGACACATTTCCCCCTCCAAAGAGAGGTGCTTCTGGAGCAGGGCTGCAAGCACAAACTCATGGGACCACGTCATCACACAGATGTGCGATGACCAGCAGTGGCTCCAGAACCTTTACACATGAAAGAAGCAGACATTCCTAGGGGTTTGTGATCAGTTTGTCCCAACCCTTCAGCATCTGGACAACAAATGTGAGAGGGAGCATGCTAGTTGAGTAGTGGGTCCCTCTAGAAGTGGTCTGTTCTCTCTCAGACTGCTGTAGCTCCATTACTAAGCAGTTTAGAATTGGCCTATCAATGGAGGGGGTTGTTGTGGAGGAGGTTTGTGATGTAATCTGGAAGGTGATGTTTCTAAAGGTGGTGGGCATTACATATGTTCCTAAAATACTAGCTGGCTTTCAGAGAATGAGCCATTGATGGGTCTCGTGACTATAATTTGCAATCGGCAAGGAGCACATAAACTCTAAAGAGTACTACTCCACCATTATGCGGTCTTGTTGACCACACAAGCAAATATATGGAGGCTAACGACAGAGGTACTAGCAAGGTACATGAGGCCAGGGTATTCTGGAGAATGAGACTTTGTCTTTGTTGACAAACTGAAAAGCCTCTGTGCCCTGACTGAGCTGCCCCGCAGGAGCTCCTGAGAGAAGACTGCAGGAGGAGGGGGAGGGGAGTAGCCCCTACATGCTCTGGCCCAGGGCACAACAACCCCTAATTCACCTCTGCCTGAGACATGGCTGTGTACTCTGTGGGACACAACTTGAAGGAGGCTTGGGTCATGGGGCTGGAGCAGGAAGCAAATCTGAGGCTGGAGCCTGCAGTCTGCTTTCTTTGAACATTATGAATTCCTTCGGCTGCACTCTGTTTTCCTTCCTCAATCTGCAGTCATGTCCCTCCTTTTGCTGTGCAGCCAGCCCATCCCTCTCCACGTCAAGACACGTCTATGATACATGCATAAAATCTCTTCTTTCACCACCGTTTCTCCACCATTTATCCTCATTCGGTCTCTCTCCCTATTTTTATTAATCTGACTTCTGTGATTTATATCACTGAAATAGTATTTACACCAAACTTCTTTTAGTGTGTTGAGTTCAAACCCTGTTCCTCTGAGGCTATTTGTCTATGCACATCCAAGCTGCGTCTACACGTGCACGCTACTTCGAAGTAGCGGCACCAACTTCGAAATAGCGCCCGTCGCGTCTACACGCGTCGGGCGCTATTTCGAAGTTAACTTCGACGTTAGGCGGCGAGACATCGAAGTCGCTAACCTCATGAGGAGATAGGAATAGCGCCCTACTTCGACGTTCAACGTCGAAGTAGGGACCGTGTAGACGATCCGCGTCCCGCAACGTCGAAATTGCTGGGTCCTCCATGGCGGCCATCAGCTGGGGGGTTGAGAGATGCTCTCTCTCCAGCCCCTGCGGGGCTCTATGGTCACCGTGGGCAGCAGCCCTTAGCCCAGGGCTTCTGGCTGCTGCTGCGGCAGCTGGGGATCTATGCTGCAGGCACAGTGTCTGCAACCAGTTGTCAGCTCTGTGTATCTTGTGTTGTTTAGTGCAACTGTGTCTGGGAGGGGCCCTTTAAGGGAGCGGCTTGCTGTTGAGTCCGCCCTGTGACCCTGTCTGCAGCTGTGCCTGGCACCCTTATTTCGATGTGTGCTACTTTGGCGTGTAGACGTTCCCTCGCTGCGCCTATTTTGATGTGGTGCCGCGCAACGTCGAAGTTGAACATCGACGTTGCCAGCCCTGGAGGACGTGTAGACGTTATTCATCGAAATAGCCTATTTCGATGTTGCTACATCGAAATAAGCTATTTCGATGTTGGCTGCACGTGTAGACGTAGCCCCAATGTGTCATATCTGGGCACCATGTCTTTTAAAGTTAGCTGTCTGTCTAAATCAGGTTTTCCATAAAGTTAAGAAACTAGTGCCGGAATTGAAAATACTATTAGTACCAGGGGAGACTGAACCAGTTAAAGTTAGTTTTGATCTCCAGCTAAGTTTCTTTACTAAATAGCTATTCAACCGCATGAGTCTATGTCTCTCCCAATCTTTCAAGCTCCTCCCTGGTTCACAATAGCCGTGTCTACACGTGCACACTGCTTCGAAGTAACGGCACTAACTTCGAAATAGCTCCTGTCACAGCTACACATGTTGGGCGCTATTTCAATGTTAACATCGATGTTAGGCGGCAAGACATCGAAGCCGCTAACCCCATGAGGGGATGGGAATAGCACCCTACTTCAAAGTTGAACGTCGAAGTAGGGCACGTGTAGACGATCCGTGTCCCGCAACATCGAAATAGCGGGGTCCGCCATGGTGGCCATCAGCTGAGGGGTTGAGAGACGCTCTCTCTAGCCTCTGTGGGGCTCTATGGTCACCATGTGCAGCAGCCCTTAGCCCAGGGCTTCTGGCTGCTGCTGCGGCAGCTGGGGATCCATGCTGCATGCACAGGGTCTGCAACCAGTTGTCGGCTCTGTGGATCTTGTGTTGTTTAGTGCAACTGTGTCTGGGAGGGGCCCTTTAAGGGAGCGGCTTGCTGTTGAGTCCGCCCTGTGACCCTGTCTGCAGCTGTTCCTGGCACCCTTATTTCGATGTGTGCTACTTTGGCGTGTAGACGTTCCCGCGCAGCACCTATTTCGATGTGGTGCTGCGCAACGTCAATGTTGCCAGCCCTGAAGGACGTGTAGACGTTATTCATCGAAATAGCCTATTTCGATGTCGCTACATCGAAATAAGCTACTTCGATGTAGGCTTCACGTGTAGACGTAGCTAATGTGTGTTAAGATCTGGGTTGGTTTTTTTTTGTGCCATGGGTGTCATTGGTGAGGGAAAGAACTTTTTTTTAAAAACAAAAACAAAAATCAGTGGATGAAAAGAAACATGGTAGATATATTTGGATTTCAGTAAAGCATCTAACCCATTTTACTGTACATATAATTTAAATCTAGAGACGGTATGAGCTAAGTTACTTGTGATATTGGAAGGGGACATACAGTGAGGAGCAGCAGAGACTGATGTAATGGCAGGTCTTATTTTACATCTACATGATTTTGAATAGGAGAGAAAACACATTAAACGATACTCACTATTAGACGGATGTTGACAAATTAGAGGGAATTCCAAGAAGCATAAAAAAAGGGTTCATGGCTCAAAGATGGACCACGTACAAGGAAAGACTACAAAAATTCAACCCATGCTGGTTGACTAAGGGGAAAAAAAGTATTTAATATGTATAACCCAGGAGGGGGAGACTTTACCGAAGTGTCAAAAGAAGGCAACCTCATAACTAGGAGCAATCAAATGAACAGACTTCCAAGGGAAGTGATGGAAGCACTGTCACTTGGAACTTTAATGTAAACTGCTTTTCTGATATCTTCTGCTCTTCCCCCACCCCTCCAAATGTATCTCTCTCTTGTCTCACTTCTTACACTTAGATTGTAAATTCTTTGGGACAGGGACTGTCTTTTTGATATGGATATGCACTAGGCCTTGAACAATAGGGCTACAATTTCTGCTTGAGGTGTCTGAGTGCTACCATACTCACCATAGCCAATCATCAGAGTAGATAAAATAAAATAAAAGTTACTACTGGGAACGTGAATTGAAACAGAAGATAGCAAACTAAATATTAATTTTAGAAGCCTGTAGCACTCAGTACTTAATCATGCTGTGCCAACCATTGTCACAGGATGCCACTGAGGCAAAGCACTTAATAAAAGACAAAAAGGGATCAGAAATTTATATGGAATACAAGAGCATCCAAAATAGTAACTGTTAGTGCAAAAAATGGGAAGTGATCAAAATGTCAAGCTTTAGAGTTTTCACCAATCTCTGTTGTACATCTGCCTATGGTCAAGTTCTGGTATCTTCCACTAGTGTCTGATGCTTTCAGAGGTAAAAAACAGGATGAAATGGATCATGAGTCTGATACAATCTGTGTATCAGTTCCTAAATTCTGCATTGGCTTGTGCTGAACATTATGATTTAAGAAGTTCAGTTTCCATGACTAAACTTCATACTTCATGATTCAGTGTTTGTCAGAAATGCTGGAAGCTTAAAAATAAGGCTGGATAAATCAAAAACCCCTCTATGGGACTGTGTGAACAGAAGTGAGGGAGATCATTCCTACAATACTGTAGGCAATCTGGTCACAAGATTACAGGAAAGTTATTGACTTACCAGAAGACTTAGAGAAGGGATCAGTGAAGATGATAAAGATTTTGTATGGCATAATTTCATGGAAATTTCAGGGATTTTAGGTGTTTTGTATTCATTGGGAAAGAGAATATGGGCCAAGACTGACTTTAAAATGTCCTGAGAGGTGTAGAGTCATGGGATGTCACAAAACTATTTGAGGTAGTAATACATTAGCAACATCAAATACAGTTTCTGCCAACTTTATGCACCTTGTATTTTTCTATCTTCCCTAACCCAGCCATTTCCCCTGCTTTTTTAGCACCAGGTTCCTCTCTGCCCCTTCCCAGAATTTCTCCACTGTTGGTGGAGTCCTCATCTCTGTAGCTTTTGCATGAACAGACTTTCTGTATCTTTCTGCCTCATCATTTGTCAGTGCATCTTTACAAACCTCACATATTTTCTGCTGTTATTAACCTTGTGACTGTAAGCTTTGTCGTGTTCTGTGCCATTCCATATGCAGTCATATGTTCCGCAGCATCAAGTCCTTTGTAAAATACACTCCACTCCATAAAGCATTTTGACCTATAGCTTCAATGACAGAGGCTGTACAAAACACCATGTTATTGTACCAAGCTAGAGCTGAAAGTAAGTAATGTGTGTGAGACTATCCAGGGCAGTCATAGACACTGAATGTGAGATTATTAAAAGAAGGGTCACGCATAAGGCCTAATTTTCAGAGGGGATGAGCACTCATTGACTTTCCCTGGAATTTTGGGTACACATCATAGCTGGAAACTAGGACCCTATAGCCTCAGCCTGCTTATTGCCCTTAACTGAAGTTAACGAGAAAGAAAGTTAATTCTTTACGTAACCCTTCTGCCAGAAGGAGTCGGCAGCAACCAGGGCTGGGTTCAACATTTAGGGGTTCCTTTTCATCCATCTCACACAGAACTGGCTCAAGCCCCACCCAGTAGCCTGGGAAATTCACACACCCCTCGGAGAGGCAATGCTTCCCCCCTCCCAAGTACTGAGTCTGAGTGTAGAAAAGAAACTTTTAATGAAAGAGGCAGAAAAATTATATGGCATAATCTTGGGAAAATACCATATCCGGAGTTCATAACCAACCCTCAAGTAACTGTCCCCGCTCAAATGGATTGAGAAGTGTCCTTTGCTTCTCAGGCTCACCAGTCCAATACTATAAGGATCCAATCCACACACCCAAACTTCCTTCATACCCTCCCTTTCAACTGCCCCACTTGTACATGTGGGCCCTGACACATCACCCTGATGCATTCCCTCATTGAGCTGGAGGCAATGCCACCTTTGCACTGCTCCGGCATTCTGCTTGCTCCCTGCCAGCTGCCCCACCGGCTGCATGCCGGTTGCTCCTGCCGCACACCTGCTGCTTCTCCTACCCGCCGGCCGGCCGCCAGTTGCTCCTGGCAGCCACTCGCTGCTTCTCCTACCAGCCGGCCACCTGCTGCTTCTCCTACCGACCAACTGCCCAGTCGCTCCTGCCAGCCACTCGCTGCTTCTCTTATTGGCCATCTGCCAGTCGCTCCTGCTGGCCACCTGGTGCTTCTCCTACCAGCTGACCAACCACTGCTCTTCCTACCAGCCACTCACCAGTCATGCCTGCTGGCTGCCTGCCATTCCTCCTACCAGCCATCTGCTACTCCTTCTACCAGCTGGCCACCAGTTGCCCACTGCTGTCTTGTGGGTTTTTCCTGTAGACAAAACCCTGTGATTCTAGCTCTCAGTGATTACAGCTCATAGCAGCATTCAGCTCTAGGCTTAGCCACAACATCTCAGTATCCACCAAGGTGGATTCTCACAGAATAACTATACATCTATCATTAGATCTACCTTTGAATATTGCGGGGAAAGCTAGTCAAACCCATCTTACAGCTATATAGACAAAAGCCTTCCAGTCAACTGGTTCAACCACTGTACCTCTTCCCTTTCATCCTCACCACACTTTGTGGGAGGCAGCCCTCTGCAAGCCATATCTTATGCAGGAGTGATAACTGCCCTGTACCCCCAGAAAACTTCAAGCATTGTTGAGACTCCACAATTCTTACACTGGGTGACAGCATAAATTGTGACTTTAAAACAACATGCTGTTTACAATAGACAAAACCTCATTGGTTTGCCTGCTCCCATCAGGCTTTGTTTACAAGGCATTACATATGCACATCTTTGCATTTTCATGCAAATTATCTCTGTAGGACACATTCCCCAACTCCTTCATCAGTACTGAGCTCCTGCTAGCACATTCCTTCCATTTAGAAGGAAAATAAAAGCTAATGCAAGGGTACAAATCTTCCACAAAGAGGGAAATGGATCAAGGTAAATGCCAGGATCCGGTTTTTCCCTACTACTCCTTTTGTAAAAGAACTCAACTAAATCTGCTTCTTGATTGTAGAGAACAACAAGAAGTCTTGTGGCACCATATAGACTAACAGATATTTTGGAGCATTAGCTTTCATGGGCAAAGACCTGCTTCATCAGATGCATGAGTAGGGGGGTGGTTTCAGAGGGGTATTTAAAGAATGGGGTCCTGGTAAAAGGGAGGGCCAGAACTGACAAGGTCGATTCAGCAAGGTGGAAATGGCCCATTGTCAATAGCACGTATCAAAAGAGGAAAAAACAAGTCAGATCAGACAGGAGGATGTGAGCCTTTGTCAGAGTCTAATGGGGAGATATTAACACCCAGAACAGAGAAGCTGTTTTTGTGAGCTGTTAGCCACTCCCAGTCTCTGTTTAATCTTTGGTTAATGGAATCAAATTTGCAAATAAATTGCAGCTCAAGAGATTTCTCTCTCCATTTGATTTTTGAAATTTCTTTGTTTCAGGACTGCCACCCTTAAATGTGCTACTGAGTATCCAGGGAGATTGAAGTGTTCCCCCACAGGCTTCTGTACATTACCATTCCTGACGTCTGATTTATGTCCATTTATTCTTTTACATAGAAACTGTCTAGTTTGGCAAATGTGAATTGCAGTGGGGCATTGCTGGCACATGATGGCATATATTATATTAGTAGATGTGCAGGTAAAGGAGCCCCTGATGGTATGGTGGATGTTATGTCCTGTGACGATGTCACTGATGTAGATATGTGAGCACAGTTGGCAGCAAAGATCATTGCAGGGGCTGGTTCCAGGCCTAGAGCCACTGGTTTGTGATTTGTAGTGGCTGGTGAGGATTTGTTTAAGATTGGTAGGCTGTCTGTAGGCGAGGACAGGCCTGCCTCCCAAGGTCTGTGAGAGTGAAAGATCATTGTTCAGGATGGGTTGCAGATTGCTGATGATGTGTTTGAGAGACAAACTGGATGTATACATAGAATGCTTCCGCCGGTGTGCACAGGCAGAAATTGTGGAAAAGCAGCATCGCTTACCCCATAACCTCAGCCGTGAAGAACACAATGCCATCAACAGCATCAGAAACAACTCTGACATTGCCATCCAAGAGGCCAACAAGGGAGGCGCTGTTGTCATCATGAATAGGACAGACTACCAAAAGGAAGCTGCCAGGCAACTCTCCAATACCACATTCTACAAGCCTCTCTCCGAGGATCCCACTGAGGAATACACAAAGAAACTATAACATCTGCTCAAGACCCTCCCTATAAAAACACAGGAACAGATTTACACAGACACACCCCTTGAACCCAAACCAGGTTTATTCTACCTGCTACCCAAGATCCATAAACCTGGGGATCCTGGATGCCCCATCATCTTAGGCATTGGCACCCTCACCACAGGATTGTCCGGATGTGTGAACTCTCTACTTAGACCCTATGCTACCAGCATCCCCAGCTTTCTTCGAGATACCACCGACTTCCTCAGGAAACTATAATCCATTGGTGACCTTCTTGAAAACGCCATCCTGGTCACCATAGACGAAGAGGCCCTTTACACCAATATCCCACATGAAGATGGACTCTAAGCTGTTAGGAAAATTATCCCTGATGAGACCGAGGCACAAATGGCGGTGGAGCTTTGTGACTTTGTCCTCACCCACAACTATTTCAGATTTGAGGACAAATTATATCTTCAAATCTATGGCACTGCTATGGGCACCTACATGGCCCCACAGTAGGCCAACATTTTTAGGCCTGACCTGGAACAACACTTTCTCACTTCTTGTCCTCTAGCACTCCTCCTCTACCTACACGACATTGATCACATCTTCATCATCTGGTCCCATGGGAAGGAGGCTCTTGAAGAGTTCCACCGTGATTTCAACAGTTTCCACCCCACCATCAACCTTAGCCTGGACCAGTCCACACAAGAGATTCACTTCCTGGACACTACTGTGCAGATAAGCGATGGTGACATAAATAGCACCCTATACCGAAAACCCACAGACCGCTATGCTTACCTACATGCCTCCAGCTTCCATCCAGGCATACTACAAGATCCGTTGTTTACAGCCAGGCACTAAGGTACAACCGTATTTGCTCTGATCCATCAGGCAGAGACAAACATCTACAAGACCTTTACCAAGCTTTCCTCAAACTACAATACCCACCTAAGGAAGTGAGGAAACAGATTGACAGAGCCAGACGGGTACCCAGAAGCCACCTGCTACAAGACAGGCCTCGCAAAGAAAACAAGAGAACACAACTGACCATCACATACAGCCCCCACCTAAGGCCTCTCCACTGCATCATCACCGATCTACAACCCATCCTGAACCATGATCTTTCACTCTCACAGACCTTGGGAGGCAGGCCTGTCCTCGCCTACAGACACCCTGCCAACCTTAAACCCCCACCAGCCACTACAAATCACAAACCAATGGCTCTAGGCCTGGAGCCAGCCCCTGCAGTGGTCTTTGCTGCCAACTCTGCTCACATATCTACACCAGTGACATCACAGGACCCAACATCAACCATACCATCAGGGGCTCCTTTACCTGCACATCTACTAACATAATATATGCCATCATGTGCCAGCAATGCCCCACTGCAATTTACATTGGCCAAACTGGACAGGGTCTACATAAGAGAATAAATGGACATAAATCAGACATCAGGAATGGTAATGTACAGAAGCCTGTGGGGGAACACTTCAATCTTCCTGGACACTCAGTAGCAGATTTAAGGGTGGCAGTCCTGAAACAAAGAAATTTCAAAAATCTAATGGACAGAGAAGTCTCTTGAGCTGCAATTTATTTGCAAATTTGACTCCATTAACCAAGGATTAAACAGAGACTGGGAGTGGCTCGCAGCTTACAAAAACAGCCTCTCTGCCCTGGGTGTTAATATCTCCCCATTAGACTCTGACAATGGCTCATATCCCCCATCTGATCTGACTTGTTTTTTCCTCTTTTGATACGTACTATTGATAATGGGCCATTTCCACCTTGCTGAATAGACCTTGTCAGTTCTGGCCCTCCCTTTTACCAGGACCCCATTCTTTAAATACCCCTCTGAAACCACCCCCCACCCGCACTCATGCATCTGATGAAGTGGTTCTTTGCCCACGAAAGCTTACGCTCCAAAATATCTGTTAGTCTATAAAGTGCCACAAGACTTCTTGTTGTTCTCGAAGCTACAGACTGACACGGCTACTTCTCTGATTCTTGACTATAGCATATTCATTGGGTTCCACAAAGGAAGGGGAAATTCCAGGGCTGCTATGTTGGTTAGGCCACAACCTATAGATTTTATTAGTTGCTCTGCAGCACCACTTCCCATTTTTTCCCTCTCAGTAAATCATAGATGATTAAAACATTTACTTCTCTGAATGTTAACACAGTGCATTCAACTCAGTGAATATAAGGAAAGGACTTAGCTATCAAGTTCTGATCCAGATCTGCGTCCAAAGTTTGTGGGCATTCAGATCTGGGGTTTTGTATCAAACACATCTCAGTTCTCTAGCACAGACTTGAGGATAGTTCAAAGAATGGAGGATCAGGAAACTTAGCATGTAACCCTGGCTTCATTAAAGTCAGTGGCAAAACTCCCCATGAGTTTCCAGAATATCATCACTGGTTTGTGGCTCTGGATCTGCCACTTACTCACACTGAGATCTTGGACAACTGAATTCACAATTAAGCACAGTAGCCTGATATTGGGTTGACATAATTATCAATGCCAATTACATTGGGGTTCATAGGCTGTGTGTGACCCCCAGGCTTGGGGAGGCAAGTAGTCTCATTCCACCCCCATCCAAGGCCCAGACCCCTGCCCACCACTTTGCCCATTAGCCTCTTCCAAACCCCTGCAACACACATACAATGAAGCTGTGGACCCCTGCCCCCAAAGCACCAGACAGCATGGCTGCAGCTTCCCTCAACCCCAGAGCTCTGGGAAGACAATGGGCTGCAGGGCAGCCCCCAGCAGAACATGGGTGGTGCCAGATGAGGCAGTATGGGAAGCCATTGCCTTCCGCTAACTAGGGTACATGCTGCACATTCTGGGGCTGACCTCTCTTTCCTTCTCCCGGTAGAAAGGGCTCCTCTATCAAAGTGAAATTCTGGAGGAGGAGGAAAGGTTCTGGCACTTCAGAGGGACAGGTGTGAGACTTTTCCATATCATGAACCAGTCAGCTCAAAGCCCTTCT
Organism: Carettochelys insculpta; assembly: GCF_033958435.1. Lineage (NCBI taxonomy): Eukaryota > Metazoa > Chordata > Testudines > Carettochelyidae > Carettochelys > Carettochelys insculpta. The sequence goes on along the minus strand of NC_134141.1, from coordinate 28,861,615 downwards.
GATGACCCCTGCCCAGTCCCATAATCCCATCTCCAGGATACTATGTCCCTCAACTTATGGGCAATGCTGACTGGGTTTGGAGCTAGTTAAGAAGCCATAGAACAACTCAGAATCAGCTGTACCCTTTACACTCTACATCTCTTCCAAGGTCACTAGGAGGGAATAAAGTACCAGTTTGCCCATTTTAAACAGGCCAGACCTCTGGAACATCCTCCCACTGTGCATTGTCCATGCATCCTTTGTATGTGTCCATTTATCTGCCAAGGTGGCAGCATTGCATCCTTTCATCTTGAAGTACTTATCTAAATGGTGGACTTAAGAGGGTATATTTTTGTGTGCCATCAGTTCCTCCTGATACTGGGGAAACATTGCCGTTTGATCGCCACAATTATTTCAGGGATATTTCTAACTTTTTCAAATCTGGGGTCAGCACAGCACTATTTGCTTTGCAAATGTCCATGACCATCATGCCAAGCATGAAGTTGCCAACATATGAATGGACTGCCAACAGATCGGTAACAAGAGAGGGATGCCAGCTTGCACAGAGTGATGGAAACACATTTCTGGACCAATATTCCTTTTCTCGTTAGAGTGCGCCAGCACTCAAGGGCAGGGAAAACTCCTAAAACAACTCCTTAACACAATTCCAGGAATGTGTCTGTCTTCATGTGAAAATTCTGTGCCTACTTCTGGTCATCCCATGGATTACATCATGATGAATACATCATGTTGTGCTTGTGATCCTGATCCAGAAATGCCACTCTGGATTGGGGCAGGCAGGGGTCTGCCATGAAAGACAGCAGCAGCTGAGTTTATGCTGCTATGTTCTCATGGTGTTGGCCTCCTCTCCTGCTTGAAATAACAAGCTGCTATGTTCTCCAAGCCAAAAAGCCACCTCCCTAACACAGTTATCATTTTTGATGGCAGCTTCCCCCTCAAAACACCAGACAAACATGGCTTCCATAAAAAACAGTAGCAATTGGTCCTTGCTGTTCCAGTCAGATCTGTAAATTACAGTGGCACACTAACAAATATCAGAGAGGTAGCCATGTTAGTCTGTATCTTCGAGAACAACAAGAAGTCCTGTGGCACCTTATAAACTAACAGATATTTTGGAGCATAAACTTTCATGGGCAAAGACCTGCTTCATCAGATGCATGAGTGTGGAGGAATCGTGGGGGCACACTGAGGACACAGCACACCACCAAATCAGCTTAGGCCAAGCCAGAAAATTAATTTCCAGACATAGGACTTTTGTGTCCACAATTCCCAGAGAGAACAGAATAACTGTCCCTTGGTGCTGTGCAAAACTGAACATAGTATAAAGCAGTGCATTTGCGGTGCTGTGAACCAAGGGGCACACACCAAGACAGCTGCATATCTCTACCATTAGATCCAGTCTCAGCAGGGACATGGCATGTGACAGCAAGTAACTGCTCTTCTTGAGTGAGACAGCTAACTTGTGATTTCCAGCTGTGAGTCTGGGCTGAAGTGAAGACATAGATATAGATTGTGAAAGAGTAAGCATGACTGTTTGAGGATGTGACAGAATGAATGTGACACAGGAAGGAAAAGAATCCAGGATCCCCTTTACAACAGCCTTCTGATATTACAGCAAGTACTAGGCTCAAAATAGCATCAACACTTGTGGTCCCAAAGGTGCATAACGGAAGGAGGTTTCTTAGCAATGTGCTAGCTAGGACACTCTGGGGTTAGTGATCGTACCTTGTTAAAATTCCACCCCCAACTCAAAGGGATGCTTTGGGTTGTTTCCCACCCTGAGGTGAAATTCACCAGCTCTCTGCGTTCAGTCCTTGCATGAGAAGACTTAGGTGGTCAAGCAAATCATTTGGCATCGGAATGCACCAATTCTCAAGTATTTTTGAAAATTTTCCTGTAGGGAAAGATAAATTCCTGGTTCTCCTGTCTGCCCTACAACCCCATTTCAAGTTGCATATGCTGCCTTTTTGATTCTCTACTACAATCATCCACTCAGCATATTTTTAAGGAACACATTTATAGTGAAATACTCTTTAAATAAGTCTGATTGCAAGTGGTTTTGCCTCCTTCCTTGATTATAAGTTTGAGGAAACATTTTTGCTTGAACAGGGAAATAAATTGATTCTTGTGCCCTTTTCCCACTCCTTTTCTCCCCTACTCATCTTGTCTCTTTGAACCCAGCATACTGCTGAGACATAGCAAATATTACAAGTTAAGGTGGAAGCTCATTGCTAAAATATTCAGGTTTTGTGTATATACATGGTAGAATATTGTGTCATCAACGTTTGGATTTTTCAGAGTTATAAAACTCTTACACAGTCAGCAGTGAGATAATGTAGTAATGAGCAAGGGACCCTAAGACCAAATATACAGATATACCCTTCTTCTCCGAGATTTAAGAATAAGTTATAAATTCTTTGTGGAAGAGGTTCTGGCACCCTGATTCACACTGGGTAAGACCCAGTAACAGAACCACGTTGAGAGCAGAGACAGAGACAAGGGATGATAGGTCATCGATGGTCCCACTTTCAGTTAGATATATTGGCTTGAAACAGTACCATACATACACAAGTCCACCAGGGAGCACTGGTTACAGCCTGCTCCATGATGGTTTAATTGACTTCAATAGGATATTCATAGAGTGAGGGTCTATTCACCACAATGAAGAGTATCCGATTCTGGCTTTTAGAAACTGACACGTGGGTGCACTGTTTTTACTATAGCTGAGTTTCTGGTAACCCTGGAGATGCATAAGAGGAAATAAACTCACATATACTCATTTTCATGGCTCCTGGGAGCTCCCAATACACACGTATGAGAGTGGTGGCTCCACTATCTCTGGAGAAGATTTAAAGTGTTCCCCACTCCCAGCCAGCCAAAGAGAGGGTGTTTTTTGTGTTTTCCTCCCATCCATCCAGCTCTCTAGATTCTAACATAGGCCCCATCACTGAAATAGCTGAGCAGCCTACCTGACCTTGGACTGGTCAAAATCTGTCCCAACATTAAGCAAAAAGTTGCACAACAAATTTGCATTTAATATGTTGTGAAACTCTTTTACATATAGCAACATGTCAGTGCAGTGAGGAGAACAATAGAATGAATGCATAGTAGGACCCATGCATAGTAGAACCTGTCAGTTAAATTTGGAGCATGTTCTTTAAGATGCTCTATGAATTGCAGTACAGTAGGGTCTCAAGATTTGCAAACTTAATGTTCTCAAATTTAATCATTCATGAGCAGCTGAGTAGCCGCTTCCCCGGGGTGCTGGGCAGGATCACTGGCAGCCACCACTTCCTCTGGGGCCCTGGCACCCCCTGTAGTCACGAAAAATCAACATTTGAGAATGTTGGGACCATACTGTACTACAGAATTTAACTCACTTCAGCTTCAGGCCTTATTTGTACAAACCCTCACTTACATAGGTGGCCCTTTGCCACACAAGTAATAAGTAATTTTTGCACAATCAGGACCTCAGTGTAGTATACTGCTAATTAATTCAATTCCAGTTTGTTCCAATATATCCTGACATTATTATTTCTCAGCACGCTATTAAAACACTTTCTAACTGAAACAGAAATCGGAGAAATAAGGGCATTTTTGTTCAATTTTATTGTACTGTATTAAAAATGGAAACTATTGTTGCAATCTGGCCTTAAAATTGGATACATACTTACACATGGAAACTATGTAACTAGACTGAGAACACAGTACTGTTATTTGAAAAATACCCATATTATGTACTAATTGATATAAAGGGCTAAATTCTACCAGACAGAATGAATGAGTTTGCACCAGTTTAAACAGAGGACCTCAGGTATCATTGGAACAGGACATTATTTGTTTTCAATTAACATTAAACGGTACTACTTAATGCCAATTGAGGTTAGACATAGTTAAATGAACTAACACAAAAAGGTTTGGTTCATTGAAAACACACTTCCAAGATATGTGATAGCCCATAAATACATTTTGATATTAAGTGAACCTGACTTTTCAGTGTTTAACAATAGCACCATTCCTGTAAGTCTGTCATTAATGCAATAAAATGTTTCCATTCAGTCAAAGGGCGTACATACACCTGTACACAAATTTGAGGGGAAAACATCAAAGGATGAGATTTTTTTAAAAAATGATGCTTAATTAGTCTTCAACTTCCTTATTTAAGTGCCTAAATATGAACTCAGGAGCCCAATTTTAGACCCCATTTTTAAAAAAAAATTGCCTAAAATATTTTCTGTTTATTCTAAGATTATATTTGTTTTACACATAGGCTGTGTCTACACAACAACAATACCTTCGAAGTTGCTTACTTCAAAATACAACTTTGAAGTAACAGACTTTGAAGTCGAGTATCCTGGGAATGGAGTAAGGACTTTAAATTTGGGCTTCATGTTTATGCATGTAGACTCTGTGCTGGCTACTTCAAAATAGTGCCTAACTTCGAAGTTGATTCTAGCACAGACACACCCTTACTGTAAGGTCCTCATATCAAAGACCCTGGATTTTATGTGCCTCTCCCCATGCAACACCCATGTACCCTGTGGTGCTGTACAAATAACTGTAACTAATTAATACTATTATTCTATCCACTTACCAGCACCATTATTATATGCTGCTTTATAGTATTTTGTATTGCTTGGTGAAAACCCACTTCTTGGTGATACTCTGAACATGTTACCAGGCACAAAATTACCATAGATTATGGATCTTTTTTCTCAAAATACCAACATTGAAAAATGGTTTCAGCTACTTTCCATCACTTTAAAGTAACACAGAAATTTGTCATGTTCAAAAACAAATTTGTCCTTAATACAACTTCATGGACTTCAAAGGGATTATGCGATAGTTTATGAAGGGAAATACAAATGCACCCATTTGACACTTCATTGAGAATTTAGATAAGTAGAATATGGTAATCAGAATTAGAATCTGTCAGGGACACATAGGTGTTCCACCTTCTGTACGTGCCATGCCTGTCTGGACCAGGTGAATTGTTCAAAGATGGAAATAAGTATCAGAGGTGTAGCCTTGTTAGTCTGTATCTGCAAAAACAATTAGAAGTCCTGTGGCATCTTCTAGACTAACAGATTTTATGGAGCATAAGCTTTTGTGGACAAAGACCTGCTTCGTCAGATGGAAATGATTCTGCTGAGTAAGCAGAGACCCTTCAAATAATTTCAGCTCCTGTCTTCATAATGCATACTTCCCATTTGCCTGCCAACTGTTAACATCAATATTCTAGTGGCAACTAATGGGTTCAGTCAGCATCAGATTATCGCTGAGCAAGGCACTGTACAAACACAAATGAAGGCATGGTCCCTGCCCCAGAAAGCTTAAAGTCTAGCAAGCTGGGCATATTAATTATCTCTAACCTCTCCTCATTCTCCATGTCTGCAGGTGCCCATATTCTGGATGGTAAAATTAGCCATAGTAATAACACTCAGCATTTATGTAGCATTTTTGCTCACTTTACAAACGTTAATTAATAGCATAATCTTATAACACTCCTTTGAGAAAAGTAAGAGGCATTTTAGCTGATAGAAGGTATCAATACAGATATACTTTCAAAAGATTTATACATTCCAAGATTAGAAAGCACCATTGTTACCATCTAGGCCAAGTTCCTGTATACAGAAGCCATAGAACTTCGCAACAATAATTCCTACAGTACATCTTTAAAAAAATAATCCAACCTTGGTTTTAAAGTTGTCCATGATAGAGACTCCACCATGACCCTTGGTAAATGATTCCAGTGGTTAACTGTTCTCTTTCTTAAAAACTTGCATCTTATGTCCAATCTGAATTTGTGTACCTCTAACTTCCTGCCATTGGATTGTGTTTTACTCTCCTCGGATACAACGAGAAAAGACTGTGACTAAATATGTGTTTTTCCTGCAGTTACTTTTAGATTGCAAATCCCTTAACAGTCTCTTTGTTAAGCTTAATAGATTGAACTGATTGAGTCAATCACTATAAGGCATGTTTCCAGTATTTTATTTGTTCTCTTGGCTCTTCTCTGAGCCTTCTGCAACTTTTCAACATCCTTCTTGAACTGCAGATACCAGAATGGAGCAAAATATTTGAGCAGCAGTTGCACCAGTACCAAATACAGACAAAGTAAACTTTCTACTTGAACTTGAGATTCCGGTTTATGCATCCCAGGATTACATTAGCTTGTTTCACCACTGCATTGTATTGGGAGCTTAAGGTCATCTGACTATTCATCACTCAAATCTTTGTCAGAGTCTCTGCTTCCCAACATAGAGTCCCCTCCCTCCCACAGCTGTGAATATTGACATAGGACAGTAAGGTAGACAAATAGCTTATTATAATATGGATCACCTGCTATGCAACATGGTCTGTGTGTACTACTGCTCAGCTCCACCTTTACTGTGAAAGAAAATATGATCTGGCAAATGGGGTACTGGATTGTGAATCAAAAGACCTGGGGTAAAAGTCTGTTACAGTCAATGGGGATTTTGCTCTTGATTTCAGTGGGGCCAGGATTTCACCCCAGATTCTACTTGTCTCTTTCTGATCTACTGTGACACCTTGGTTAAGTCTCTTCACCTCTCTGTGCCTGTTTCCCCTCACACCTTTTGTCTCGTCTCAGAGTATAAGCTCTTTGAGGTCTTTCCATATATGTTTATACATTTGCACAGTCTTGGCTGGTCCCTCTAAATGCCACTGTAATAACCACAATTAAGACTACTGTTTAGTCACAGGTATTTTTAGTATAAGCCATGGACAAAAATTATGGCCTGTGACCTGTCCATGTACTATAGAACCCTATAGTCTGTGGTGGGGGCTGCCTGGTGCCCCCACTGCTGCTGGAGAGGGGAGTTTGGCAGGGCTGGTAGGCTTCCTACCTGGATCTGTGTGACTCCCCAGAAGTGCCAACTTGTCCCTTGGCTTGTAGGCAGAGCACAGCCAGGGGGCTCCAATCACTGCATCCGCAGCTTCCATTGCCTGGGACCCACAGCCAATGGGAGCTCGTGGGGGCCATGTCTGTGGGTGGATGCAGCACACAGAGCCACCTCGCCATGCCTCTGCCTAGGAGTTGAGGCATATGCTTCTGGGGAGCCACTCTGAGTTGAATGCCACCCGGAGTATGTACTCCCTCCTGCACCTCAACCCCAATACCTCTCCCACACTCAAACTCCTAGGAGGATGGAGGATACAATGGCCTGAAACTGCCCTGCCAGTGGCTGGCGCAAAGATTACCTGAGCTTCCCAGGTGGCTCCCATGCCAGCCACATCGGAGAATGGAGAAGTCACAGAGGTCACGGAAAGTCATGGAATCCCTTACCTCCATGACACACACAAAGCTTTAGACATAATTAATAATATTAAACTCTTCAAGGCAAGAATACAGAAAGGAGTGTATGACTGATGCAACTCCTTTCTCGCCTTTTACTTCCACAAGTCCTCCAAACTCAGCTTTCTCACATGTCCAAAGAAGTTCAACAACATCAACCTCCTCCTGAAATGAAAAGATTGCCTCTCCTTTCATTCCAGGACCCACGTCAAAAATGTCTCCTTTATTTTTAAAATGCCCCAACCTATCTCCCAGTGCTGCTGCCACATGCCCCATGGAGCTCATCTTCTGTAAGCTATTTATCCCTCTGTCTTATGCTCATCAACGTGGCTTCTGACCAGCGAGTCTGCTCCCTTCTCATCTAGCACTGGCTTCCTACCTATTCCTCCTCCAGACAATCAAGAGTCCTCTCTCCAGCACCCACCAGCCACACCAGCCTTCTTGTAGCATTCTACCTCATTGGCTCTCCATCTCAGTTCTGATTTCCTTTACTTCCTCCCACCTGGCTAATGTTCTTCTGTCATTGCACTGGCAAATGACATATTTTTAGATGCATTTTGTGTGCAGCCGCTACACAAAATAAATCTGCTTTGTGCTGTATTTTATATGTTTTATGACCAGGTTAGCTTTAAAGCAAGGCTGTTAGAGCTACTGTCATGAACTATATCAATATTAACGGTGCACTCTAGACAATATTTGACTTTCCACTGTCACCAAGGGCATGGTACAACATCTAAACAGTGCTCTCCTGTTAGTTTTAGTTCTCCTCTTCCTTCTGCATATGACACAGAAAGGAAGAACTGGCAGACAAGACATAAAACCCTCACTGTCTTCCTTTATCCCAACCCCTCTGCTCCTGCATGGAAAGCAAAAGGTAAAATTCCAGTGCTGTTTGTAAAAGCAAATCAAACAGAGATACAACAGCGACCCCAGAAATACAGGATGCAATAAGGAATTAATATGGATTAAAAGAAAGTAAGCACAGTTTAATATGATACACTTTCTAAATCTCCTAGTGAATTGGAAGCACGGCAGTGTAAGCCAGAGCTTTAAGTCAGAGTAAGATGCACTCTGGCAGAACGATACATGGGCAAAAACTGCAACATATTGATCCACCTGTTGAAGTTGTCTCTGCCCTCCTCCAACTTCTTCCCCCCTCCCCCGTGGCTTTTGCTCTTCCTATAATATAGAAAAGACTCATCTGGCAGATTCTGCGACATATAAGATTCTGAAACTCCTGGGGTTTGCTGATGTTTGGACCCGGTGGTTTGGTTCTGATCCATCTCTTGTCCAAAATCTGAATGGAAACTAAACCAGCTGAAACCAGATAAACGGACCATAAATCAAACAAGACAAACTGACTATAAAGACAAACAGGAACGCGGTTACCTGCTAGTCACCAAATGCAGCAGAAATTATAATTTTACATTTCATATTTTACATTTTAGTAGCATTATACTCACATCAGACCCATGTAGCTGTTGGAAGAAGCTGGGATCATACAGCAGTTGAAATCGTCAAGGTTTCCAAGGCAAAGCACCTCTAACCTATTTGTTTGATGCCACAAGAACATCAGAGAAGAATAGAGGAGCAGTCCCCTAGCACTTTATGCAGCCAGTAATGGTTCGTTTACTCTCTGAATGCTGATTTAATGCAAGTAAAAGCAAGAGATTTTATCAGAAGGAAACCACCCATGTTTCACAGGAATGGACAGGCACATGTTGCAGTTTCATTCTGACTGTCTAAAGATAGTGACAGTCTCTGAGGTCACTATTTTGCAGTGCTTTTCCAATAACAGAATCACTCCTTTAAAACATTTGTGTAAAGCACATTGCAAGCTGATTGGGTCAAATCCTGTTCTTTGCTAACCCATGAAAAATAATTAAAGTTACATCTGTGTGGTGCAATATGGGGGCAGAATTTGGCCACAGAGTTAATAGCCTTGTAACCACTCATACTGCATTGTGAAACCATAGACTATCTCACCAACTTTCTTTGTCCACATCAACAAAACTTATGTGGCTCTTACCTAACATTTCTGTAGCAGGTGATTTACAAATTACTAACAACACCCTTGCAAAGAAAGCAATCTCTCTGCTTCCTTTCCTCAAACCCCATTTAGTTTTCCAGTCTCTCTAACAAGGACCCACCTTTCCAAGGCAACCTAACAGTGTTCCCTGTAAGATGAGCACTTGGGCAGCTGCCCAGAAGAGATTCAGGTGTCACCCAGCTGATTAGCAGAATACTCACAGCCTCCCACAGCTGGGAACATGTGTTTCTATTGGTGACGCACATCCACAAATGCCTCTGCGCACAGAATAAAACTTATTCTGACCATGGGTGGAGAAAATTAGAGGGAACCCTGCAACCTAATCTCAGGTAGAATAAATTAAGAAGGAAGAAACTCACTGTTTGTTGTGCAAGTGAGAGCAATTTCATGACAACCTTCATTTGTATAAACTACATTCCTCCTCCCCCATTATTCACTGCCATATTTCCTGCATTGTAGAATGTGGTATCTAGACTGCATGCTCTGTAGAGCAAAGGCTATCCTATTACCAAGCCCTGTGCACACTTGTGACAGTCAATAACAATGCCAAATAACAAGCAGTTCTGTGGCACCTTAGAAACTAACAAATCTGACACATTCATTAGGTCGTGAGCTTTACCCACAAAAGCTCATGACCTTATACATATGTTAGTGTCTAAGGTGTCACAGGATTGCTTGTTATTTGGGTGCTACAGACTAACACCGCTACCCCTCTGAGACTAAATGTCAAATAAGAATTCCCCCCCACCCTTTAACAGAGAGAGAGGCAGAGAGGTTAAATGACTTGTTCAAGGGCAAAAGTCCCAGCTCTTACAATAGAGCTCAAAAAGAAATGAATTTTGGCTCTCAGGCTTGTGGTCCGGTTGCACAACCATACAATGGCGTGGTCAAACCCAGTCCTTTCTATCTAACCTGAACACCAGGGGAAGGAGAATTTAAGACTTTTCTTTTGAGGTTGTGCTGTGCTACAGTCACATAGCTGCTGCAGTGCATCTCACTTGTACGTTGTTTGTCTTGGGAATCCATTCCCTCATCGTTGCTCAGTCTCCACAGATCCTGCATACCGAGGTATGATGAGGACTTAAATTCTGAGCTCTGCACTGCACAGGAAATACCTCCTCCTGAATGCATTCCCAGGTTCCTATCCCCTCATGCAACAGAGCTGCATGGCTCTGATTCCACTGCCTTTAAAACCCTCCTCACTAGTGGAGGGGCTCCACTGCCACCAGTGGCTTGATGGGTATAGAAGAGTTGTGTGCCTGTATTTGCTGTGTTTCACTGTTCTACAAGGCTGGTGTGTAGCTGTATTAGCAGAGCTCTTTTCTGCAGTATTACTTTTACTGGTTCAAAAGAGCTTAACAATCTCATGTAATACAGATGGTTTATCCTTGAGTTTATAACTATAATTAGCATTTACAGTCAACTTACAACCTGCAAATCATGCCCAGAAAAGATGACACATTCTAATCATCGTTTGTCAAAATCTGACACATTTTTCTAGCTCTGCTTTGACTTTTACAGTAAGCCAAATAGATGGGGAAAATTCATTCTCCTTTGATTGTTTTAAATTCAGGCTATTTTCTGTTACTCTTATCTCTTGGATCCATGAGATCTGGAAAAGGCAAAGAAAGCGTTATATATTTCCTCTTGCTCCTATTATGCACAATAACATTGGCATTTAGCTGCCAAATGGGAGCCCCAGTTTCACACATTTTCATTTTTGTCATTTCAGAACTTTTTACTGATTTCTTCACAGTACTGTCCAAATTCCTATTCTGAACTGTTTTAGGAAGTGTATTCTGGTACATTATGCGTAGACATGTCTGTCTTCTTCTAAGCAATTTTTCAACCAGCTTGCAGAGCCATGAGCCTCAGTACAGAACTTAGTTTCACCAACACAGCTGAGTTTGTTCAGTGAGATATTTTGTTTACCATTGCCCATGTGCAAGTTTGCCAGATTCTGCTGGTTGCTGTCTGCCTAGTTTTTTTCCTACCAGAATTATTAAAGTGACATACAGATAAAGCAAGGACATGTAAAGCGAGGTGCATGCTGACTGCTCAGCAACATTGACTCAAGAGCCACCATGCTTCCTCTGCACCCAATCAGAGCCCCGATATGGCTCAGTCAGCAGATCCCACAGATTCTAAGTACACAAGCCCCATTCGCAAAATGACCCTATGCTGGGAGATGAACTTGATTACAACAATCTTTCAGTGAAGGAGGGACACTCATGCAGCCCACTCACTAGCCTAGGCTACCCATAGCTGGTATAGAGCACTCGCAGAGTGCGTGAGGAACAATGGATTTTGAAAGAGTTTAATTTAGTATTTCTACAGCATGTTACAAAGCCATTTTCAAAACCACCAGAACTCTGTGTTAGGGTGACCAGGTGTTAAAAGCGCGAAGGTTCTTGCACAGGCCTGAGCAAGACAGGACTGCCCACCAAGCCTTTTAATCTGGCCTGCCCCTGCACACATAGCAGTGCTGCTCAAAGCAGCTAGCTGCTCCCCGTGACTCTCTGTGCTGTGAGGGATGGGGGAGAGAGTCCTCACGTGGCTTCCAGCCCATCTGAGCTGGGAGATTTTGCCAGGGGTGGGGGCAACATGCAAAGACTGCTTTGTGGCACAGAGAATCACATAGGTTGTGTCTGCACTAGCTCCCTCCTAATGGAAGGGGGCATGTTAATGAGGCAGTTCGGCAGAGGCTAATGAGGCGCTGACATCAATATGCAGTGCCTCATTAGCATAATGATGGCTACGTGTGATTCAAAAGTGCTCCTTTTGCAAGGCACACCGTTCGTATAGATGGGGGCCGTTCGAAAGGAAACCCTGACTTCGAAAGCCCCTTCTTCCTATTTGGTTTCAGGGAGAAGGAGCTTTTGAAGTCTGGGTGGGGGGGGAGGTCCGTTCAAAAGGTCCCCAGATACATGGATGACGTGCCTTCCAAAAGTGGCACTTTTGAATCGTGGATGGCCACTATTATGCTAATGAGGCACTGCATATTCATATCAGCACCTCATTAGCATCTTCCAAACTGCCTCATTAACATGTCCCCTCTGAAAGGAGGGGGCTAGTGTAGACAAAGCCTTAGAGTGGGCTAGGGCTACTAGCAAGCCTGGAAACTTGCCTGAGAGTGCTGCTGGCCAGGAGCTACTTAGGTAAATGCCTCCCAGCCACAGCCTGCCTCTGGCACCCCATGTCCTTTTGCACCTCAATTCCCTCTCACACCTGGCACCCCTGCTACACCCCTCCTCCAAGCCAGAGTCCTCTCCTGCACCCATGTCCCCTCCCAAATGCTGGACCCCCATCCCCTGCCCCAGGTTACAAACACCCCCTTCAACCAAACTCCCTCTCAGATACCCCCCACTTCCTCTTGCAGCCCAGTCTCCTACCCCAGGCTCCCTTCTGCACCCAACCTCCATCCCAGATCCTGCATCTCTTTCATAGAAAAGAAAAGCTTTTATCACTTACCAAAATCTTGGCGTGCCCCCCCCCCAACAAAAATTATTGCCCACCCCTGTTTTTACTGACATATAGCAAAAAGGGTTTTACTCAACCACATCCCTGGGGTAACTCTATTAACTTTAGTGAAATTGCACCAGGTATTAATTTGAACTCACTGTGCTCAAATTTTAGTTCTCCCCCATGCAACACGCATGAACTACATCTAAGTCAAACATGATGAGGCAAAACATAACTGGCATTGGTCCAAAGCCAAACTTTGGCTGTAGCTGTTCAGACTGAGAATTGCTTGGATTGCAATTTCCTTTCTTCACCACCCTCTTAGTACCATATTAATTTAAGGGATTGTTACAACACATACAGTTTCTTATATGATGTAATTAGAAGATTTATGGGCTTGTCCACAACTTCAGTTTCCTTGTGTAGACAAGTCCTGAAAAACATGTATTACTATAGTGCCATCACTATCAACCCTGAATGAGCAAATGCTGTATGCCCAAGGGATTCATACAAAGCTAGGATCAAAAAGCATAGCCACAAATACTTTACTTGCTTGTCTAAATCCACAAGCCTCAGGCCAATTTATCAAACCCACTGATCCCACAGTAACAAGAAGTCCTGGAGCCCTTATAGACTAACAGATATTTTGGTGCATAAGGCTTCGTGGGTAAAGGCCTGCTCCAAAATATCTGTTAGTCTATAAGGTGCCACAGGACTTCTTGTTGTTCTCGAAGATACAAACTAACATGTCTACCTCTCTGATACTTCATCCCACAGTTGCAATTCTACTTTCCTTACTATTTTTATCCTACTATCACTGCTAATAAGAAGTAAGGATAATAATTTCACTGAGAACATAACGAAAGGATAAATTGCGTAACAGGTCACCAAACGAGTTTATAACAACTTTAAATCTACATTTTAACTGAAGGCATGGCTAGGTTACAAAGTTAAATGGATATGAAGGATGAGCCCTAGACTCTAACAAGAATATATCACTTCAGCGTATGTGTTTAACAAGCTGTTGTGGTATAGAGTGACCAGACATCCTGATTTATTGGTACTGATCCTATATTAGGAGCTCTGTCTTATATAAGACTCATTATTCGCCCTTACACCAGGCCCAATTTTCACCTCCCTTGCTGTCTGGTCTCGCTACTGTGGCACTCCTTGGGCATTAGAAATCACCTGGACTTTGAGGTGCAAAAATAACCTGTTAATTAGTACTCTGCTGTGGCCGACTGCTTTATTTCTAGATCTTCACAAAGCTAAACATTCACTCAATGTACATATAATATTGAAACAGAAAGTGTGATGGTTACATGCATTATTATTAACCACGGTAGACCCCCGACTTATGCGGAGGTTGCCTTCTGTGAGTGGCAGGTGGCCCAGAGCCTAGCTCTGGGCTGCCCGCTGCTCACAGGATAGGAGAAGCTGATCAATACTGCTGTGCTGGTCAGCTTCCCAGCTCCTGTCAGTGGTGGCAGCCAAGAGTCAGGCTGCCACCCCGATGGGGTCAGTGACTCTCACTGCTCCTGACAGGAGCAGGGACACCACTCCTGTCAGGGATGGCAGGAGTCAGACAGGAGCAGTTTTCCTGCTCCTGTCAGTGGTGGCAGCCAAGAGTCAGGCTCAGTAGCCTGGTAATTTCCGCTGCTCCTGTGAGTGGCGGGGAGCTGGCTCCTGGTTCCTGGCTCCCGGCTGCCAGCTGCACTGCTCAGTTTCCCAGCTCCCCTGAGTGGCAGGCAACCCGGAGCTAGGTGCCAGCTCCCCGCCTCTCAGAGTTGTGTTAACCTGAGATTCTCTCAACTTGAGTGTGTGTATCTCTGGGTTCTACAGTATAGATGTTGTGTAAAGGAAGTGCAAATTGTAAACTTACCTAAAGAGCACAGATCCTTTCTCATTATCTTTGTTCCCTGAAGGAACCAACATTTCACTCCTCTACCAAGAGGACAAAGTATCAATCTCCATATACAACATGGATTGACTTTCTTTCAGATACAGACACCGATTGGAGTAAAAAGATAGATAGGAATAAGGAAATGGAGATGGAGATTACCTCCAAAATAAACTATTAGTAAAATGGGTTCGTAACTGAACCTATCGGTCTATTATCTGTCAGTCAAATCCTGAGAGGCTTTACACCTTAAACTCCTGTTTTGACATTAAGTGCTCAGGATTCTAGGAGTAGGCTATGTGTGAGAGTGTGTTTGGACTCTTCTAAACAACTCTTTCAATAATCTCTGTTTCACGAGTCTGTATTTCTGATGTAAATAATGTTTAACAATGGAAATGAGAGGACACCAAATATGTGTGGTAAGTAGGGGACATAAATGCATGATATCTGTCCGAATGAGTGACTATTGAGAACTATGTCTAAAGAAATAAATTATTAAAAGGTCCTTTCAGTTCTTATCCTGCCATAGGACATTTTTAGTCTTAGTCGAAAACTGATTTTGGGTGAATAGGCTGTAAAATTGGAGGAAAAGTCTTTCAGGCATTTTCAATCTAGGTAGGCAAGAAACTGTATTCCCACTAAGTTAAAACAAAATATATAATAACAATTATGAATCTCACGTTGTAAACAACTAAAATTTCATTTTTGATAGCTTAATCAATCAAAATACAGCATGAAAGTACAGTCTGTGGAACTTGGTAGCCCTTTCTAACCAGGGTTGCCAACCCTCCAAGATTGTCCTGGAAGCCCCAGGAATTAAATCTTGATCTTTCATTAAAGTGCGTGTCCTATGAGGAAACCTCTATGTCCAGATAGGGTTGCCAACTTTCTAACTGCATGAAATTTAATACCCGTGCCCCTCCCCCTTCCTCACCAGCCTGCCACTGGACTCTGGCTGGGGACATGGGCTCTGGGGTGGGGTCAAAAATGAGGGGTTATGGGTTTGTAAGGGGGCTCCAGGCTGGGCCAAGGTTTTGCAATGCAGGAGGGAGTGAGGGCTCCAGCTGAGGTTGCAGGATGGGGCTAGGGATGACAGGTTTGGTGTGCATTAGGCACTCTGAGCTGGGGCCAAGAGGTTTATCATACAGGAAGGGATGTGGACTCTGGGAGGGAATTAGGATCCAGAAGGGAGTTCTGACCTGGGACAGGGCGTTGGGGAGCAAGGTTGGGGACAGAGTTAGGATGCCGGAGAGTGTTCCAGCTGGGGCCAGGGTGTGGAGTCCTGCCAGGCTCCGCTTACCTCAGCTGACTCACAGCTAGCAGCGCAGCAGGGCTAATGCAGGCTCCCTGTCCACCCTGGCTCCACACTGATCCTGGAAGTGGCCACCATGCCTGGCCCCGTGTTACAGGCATAGCTAGGCAGCTTATACCCATTGGCACGGCCCCCAGAGCTCTCATTGGCTGTGCTTCCTTGCCAATGGGAGTTGCAGAGGAAGCAATGATGGGTGGAGTGGAAAGTTCACCTGTGTCACTTCACCTAGAAGTTGTAGGAAATTTGTGACCACATCTGGGAGTTACATAGAACCATGGCAGGCAGGGAGCCTGCTTGAGACCTTCTGAGCTGCCGGATAGACTTTTAACAGCTTGGGCAGTTCTGCTGACTGGAACCACCAGGTCCCTTTTCAAGCAGGCATTCCAATAAAAAATCAGACGTCTGCAACCTTACATCTCACCAAAACTGGCAACCTTACCTACCAGCTCAGGGATAAAACCAGCCAAACCCAACTCTGTTTTACACAAGCTCTTTCAAGCTTCTGCCAAGCAAATACAAAAACCATGGAGAAGTGAGGACTGACAGCGGGAGGACCCTAATCCCCCAGTAGCTCAATAGTCACAGTCTTCCCTTCACCTTGCAGGCAACCATGGGGGCCTAACCCCACTTCTGCTTCTTCTACTGCTGCATAGGGTGACCATCCATCCCATTTTGGGTAGGAGAGCCCCTGATTTATTTTGCCAAAGGGGCTAATTGCCCCCATATTCCACTGTTTTTGCTAGTGCTGGTGGCTGCTGCCTGACTTCTCCCGGCTGAGGGGAGCTAGGAGCCGGACCTGTGCAGTGGCATGGCTGCTGTCCAACTTCCCCTGGCTGTGGGGAGCTGGTACCCAGACCCACGCAGTAGCACGGATGCCACTCGACTTCCCCAGGCCTGGGGGTCCCGGGACCCAGACCCAAGCGGTAGCATGGCTGCCGCCCGACTTCCCCTGGCTAGGGTGAGCCAGGAGCTTCACTGACAGCCTAGTTCCCGGTGCCCCAAGTCATGGGACAGCTGCGAGCCACAGCTGCCCCCTGCACTCCACCCAGCAAGGTGGCAGCCACCACAGGGCAGTCCACCACCTGACTCCCAGGTTGGGTGACCATCCCTCCCGTATTGGCCGGGACAGCATCATTCCACTGTGTCCCATATTTGGCTGGGGAGAGATATGGTCACCTTACTGCAGGAAGGAATCAGAATCAATGATTAGCTGCTACTAGGGCCATCCCCAGTGGGGGGGGGGCAGGATCTGGGGCAACCCCCTCCTCCCATCCTGCAGGCTCTGCCCCCTGCTGTGCCCCCTTACCTCCTCCCTGGCCAACCTGGCTGTGGATTACCATGGGCAGGACACAGCAACTGTAGTAAGGGGCTGCCTCACCTCAGCCCCTCTGCTGCTCTCACCATGCGGGCAGTGCAAGCGGCAGCCTGGTCTGTGCCACTCTGACCTGCTGCACCTTCCCAGCCTTCTGAAAGAAAGCTCAGTGGGCCAGGAGGGTGCAGCGTGGCGGTGGAGCAGAGCAGGTTGCCGCTCACACTGCCTGAGTGGTGAGGGGCTAAGATGAAGCAAACCTTTGCTGCTGCCAGCAAGGGTGGTTAGGCGCCATGGACAGGACAACTCTGGCTGCTGTTTAAGCTGGATCAGCAGGTTCCTATCTGCTGGGCTTCTTTTTAGGCCAGGACTGGTTGCTCCCAGGCTCCACTGGCCCTTAAATGATATAATGTGATTCTATAGTGTGGTGTCATTTAAAAATGCAGCGTGGCAGAGTAAGTTTGTGTTGCTTACAGTTGCCAGTATAGTATTCTAGAAATAAGGGATTGTTTTCTTAGCACCCCTACCCCAGTCCTTCACCGGATATTATTGCAATAACAACAATAACCAAAGCTATTTCTTGCTGCTTTTAGCAGAACTCAGCAACTCCTGTCTTGTTCTACAGAGAGGAAGCAATATTTGCAGGATTACTGGAACTTTATGCAAATTTGGAGTTCACTTTAAATTGAATATATACTTTTTCCATCCCATATTTCAGACCATTTATTCCCCATTAATGAAAAAAACCCTCTCTATGAATGCATTTGATCTGATTACAATAACTACAAACTACACAGTTGGAACAGGAGTGACACATTTTCTTTCCCCACACTTCTGACAAACATGCATCCATTTTTCAGTGATAGATCTGGAAATGCAATTTCTGGACATTTTGATCACATCTCAACTGGTGCAGCATTCCTCACAGAGCCTCAGCTGATCCATGTTTACGATTTCCCTCCTTTTGAGTGCATCTACTATGCCCCCATGATCCGAGAAAGCTTCTTGAAGAGACCCATGGGTTTCAGTTTCATTATTGCATTGTCAGGAGAGAAATCAAATCCTTATTCAACGTACAAACGCACAGAGTCATAAAACATAATGATGGCTTACTTTACCTCCACTTTTTGTTCTTGTAGGAGATTTCATATCAATTGTTTTCCCTGAAATTTAAAAAAAAAAATCAGCATCTTCAGTTTAAAATGGCACATTTCTGTTTGCATGTCAGCTTTGATCCCTCCAACTTTCTCACAAGTGCAAAAAAGACACAGTCCACATCGTGCTAAAAATCATATGCAGGCTACTGCGTCTCTTATGTCAACATGTTCTTCAGTGCTACAGGACAAGGCTCCCACATTGACTTGAAGTAAAGTCGATCAACTGCTGGATTAAGGGATGGTACTTGTACTGACTAATCACAGTACTTCTTTCTACTCACTGTCAACAAATTCAAAACTCTTTGGAGTTCTCTGCATATTGTGGAGACAGGAAAATTGCTGTAAATTTCCAACATCATTGTTTCTAAGTCAGAAGGATCACTCTTTTGTTAAAGATTGGGAGGTATGTGTGAAGAGCAACTTGCCATCAAAATGCAGTCATGGTCAGTCCATAACCTGTGACATATGGGGTTGAGGGGGCCATAGGCCACATTCGTATTATCAGTAGAGTAAGTCAATTAACATTACACTGGTGTTTTTCTAGGCTGTTTATACTAGCATGGTAAATGTCTTTTGCGGATTCATCACCATCTTCATAAATATCAAGCAGCTTGTACTGAATGTTATATGTGATGGTAACTATTGTAGGTACATTGCAAAGCGCTTCCTGGTCCCCTTATTTGTGGCATCAGTTACTATAGAGAAATACATGCACTGCTCTAGTAATGATAGCAATAAATCCTTAAAACAACACCCACAGACACTGGGGCTTAACCATTGAGCATGAATGGCTCTGCTTCGGTTGTTCCACAACACAGCTTGTTCTCAATATTTGAATCATGAAACATTTTGCTAGCACATTATAATTTAGGCTATGTTTCCTGGCTACGTCTACATGTGCACGCTACATCGAAATAGTCTATTTCGATGAATAACGTCTACACGTCCTCCAGGGCTGGCAACGTCGACGTTCAAGTTCGACGTTGGGCAGCACCACATCGAAATAGGCACTGCGAGGGAACGTCTACATGCCAAAGTAGCACACACCGAAATAAGGGTGGCAGGAACAGCTGCAGACCGGGTCACAGGGCAGACTCAACAGCAAGCCGCTCCCTTAAAGGGCCCCTCCCAGACACAGTTGCACTAAACAACACAGGATCCACAGAGCCGACAACTGGTTGCAGACCCTGTGCATGCAGCATGGATCCCCAGCTGCAGCAGCAGCAGCCAGAAGCCCTGGGCTAAGGGCTGCTGCACACGGTGACCATAGAGCCCCGCAGGGGCTGGAGAGAGAGAGCGTCTCTCAACCCCTCAGCTGATGGCCGCCATGGCGGACCCCACTATTTCGATGTTGCGGGACGCGGATCGTCTACATGTGCCCTACTTCAAAGTTCAACTTCGAAGTAGGACGCTATTCCCATCCCCTCATGGGGTTAGCGACTTTGATGTCTCGCCGCCTAACGTCGATTTCAACTTCGAAATAGCGCCCAACACATGTTGCCGTGACAGGCGCTGTTTCGAAGTTGGCGCCGCTACTTCGAAGTAGCGTGCACGTGTAGACGCGGCCCCTGTGTGGTAAACAGTTGCAATTATGCATGCTGTCATTCCATCACTTTTAGTGTTTGAAGAGACAAAGAATGTGGTGATATTTGTCATGTCTTTGGCCTGTGTGTTTTTTGTATGTCAACTGGTTGCTGTGTGCTTTATCAGGTTGCTTTCATCTGTGTCCCTGGTAGTGAATTTACGCTGACACAAAGCACAACAGGCTTTGCCAGAATGGCAAATAACAGGTTTTAATCCAGTTATAATTTTCTTCCTGTTGACATTTATATCTGTGCTGGCTCCCCATATTTTTCTGTGTAGAGCCAGGAGGAATCTCTAGGGTTCCTAATATTTTTCTGACTTGTAAGGTTGGGCTGCAGCTAATGTTACCTGCTAATCATAGGATTTCCAATTATTAGTCCAACTACAGCAAGAGATTCTCAGACTATGAGGTGTGCCCTCCCTGGGAGAGGCAATAAAGTTATGGGGAGCACAAAGACCGGATGGGGCTATGCTGAAAGGCTGGAGTTTGGCAGGGGCTCTGTCTGACAGGGGAAATAGAGAGGGCTCTGTGCTGGTGTTATTGTTACTAGGACCGTGCTCCCTGCCCGCCTTGCTCTCCCATGGGTGCAGTAGCCACCACAAGCAGCAGTTGTGCTGGGGACACCGACAGACTCTTCAAGCAGGGCGGCTACACCCTGAAGTGCTGACTGTGCTGCCACACAAAGCCCCTTCCTGACTCTGGCCCTTCAGCATGGATCCAGGGCACACACCCCATTCACTTGCTTTGCCCAACAGAACCTCTGCAGGGAAAGTAGAGAGGGGCCATAGTCCAGGGCTAGAATCAGCAGGGTGCCCTGTCCAGCAGGTCACTACTATCAGGTACATCTTTCCACTCTAGTCTGGACCCTGGCCCTTGTCTGTGGCCTTGTCTGCTTTCCCTGCTTAGTGCTGGAAGACCAAAGGAGGGAGGGGAGTGGTAAAATGCAGCTATGATTTTGTATGGGACAGGTAATTTTCTATTTAAATATGGGGTGTCCCTTTTTCATTTCCTTCACGTTTAAAAGCTATAGATGCTAAAATGTTTTATTAGTGCCAAGTTAAGGTTGCAAATAGAAACGAAGGCTGGAAATGTAAAAATGTTTGTACCATGAGAAAAAAATTCTACAAAATCCCCTCATATGACAAGGAACTGTGCCTCAGTCATGTGATATTATGTTTACGCTTATTGTACTGTTTAGAGAAATGTGGTCAGCGAAGGGAAGCTAAATGGACTCTTTTGGTTTTTGACTGTAACATGCAAATAGCTGCTGCTATGCTGAAAGAAAAATTCAAAAATGAAGCGCCCGTAATGAAAGTGCAGCACCACACTGCTGTGAAAATAAGCTTTGCATGTCAAAGAGGATTAGGTGCTTTTCCCAGGCCCAATCTTGCATCCTTGGAGCAAATGGGAACTTGGCCATTGACCTTAAAGGGACACAATCAGGGTTTTAGGGGGTCTGTTGAAGATATTGGTGTTTTCAGAACAGTGCTAATGAGCAATCACTGTGCTTGTTTCCCATCCTGTAGCATGCCTAAAGGTATTGACCTCCTGCATCAGCCTTATGCCTGTGGATGTCCCCTTTGCCACAGAAGTCTGCTCCTTGTGGTGATTAAGCCAGGTTTACAGTCAAAATGTGCCCATGCTGCAGCATAAAGCAGCCATGCTACACGAGTGGCTTTCATGACTTCTGCGATCAGTATGACAAAAGCACTTTCCTGACAGCACAGAGGATTCGAGCGGTGAAAGATCTGAAACACGCTACCACATCTACAATTGAACAGGCCAGGGCTAGCACATCACCAAACTGCAGCAAGAAAACTAGACTCCAATCTCCTTTAAGAGGCGAAAGCCAAGTAGGACTGTCAGACATTTTGACCTTTAGGTCACTGCTGCCGGATCACTTGCATTAAGACTATGGAATCTCTTTAAAGACAAAGCAGCTGTGTTTGTAACCATTGTAGTGTCACCCTGACTTACAGCACTTTATCTTCACTTTGGTGTATAACTAGAGAAGTTGAGGGAGGGGGTTTGTTTTGTTTTTGCAACACTGGAAGCGAATCACACAATGTGTTTTGTATACTAAGATTCAGAGGTGGAAAATGTACCCCTGAAGTTACTTGAGTAAAGGTGAGGCTGCTTGAGAGGAAGGGGGGTGTATTTAAGTACAAGATACCAGTGTTGCTCTGGAAAACTACTTGAGTAAAAGTACACTTATGTGCCCACATGCACAAACACACGTGTCACATTTTTGTTGTACTTAAGTACCCAGAAGTGAAACCAGCTGCACTTTTAGTCAAGAAACTTTTTGGGTACTTTTCCCACCTCTGCTAGGATTTTGAAAAGTGAGGCACTCCACCACTGTTCCCTCTAATTTCTTCCATCTGAGTGCAGAATAATTTTTTTATGTGTACCAGGTCTGTGCAGCTATGCACCACTAATGGCTGTGGACAGCTGTGGGCACGCTGCCAATCAGATGGACAGCAACTAAGTCCCTCTTGAGCCCAAATGCTCAGCTCACAGGGAACACTGCACTTCACTTTAAAATAAAGTTTTCCAACTTTTTCACACAGTCGTATCTCATGAGTATTGCGGTCAGTATTTATTCTCTTCTGAGGTCCTGAGTCAGATCCTGTGCAAGAGGACTTGAACGAATAAGGTTGTGCTGATTTTAAGAGTTATTCTCCCAAAAGCAATTCATGTCAGCAGAACCTATGCACTGAAGTTTCACTTAAGCCCTATTTTGAAGGCTTATGGGGTAGCCATACCCAGAAGACTAAATTTCACCCTATAAATTTCAGTGCTGCAGGGGAACTTGTTCATAGGTGTTAATAACACTTTAGTTTTTTTACGGAAAAGAAGTGGCTACTTTAAGTCTGAAAATAAGACTTGAGTACATTGAGTTTCCAGATCTCAAATGATGATTTTCATAAGAGATTGGAAGAGGTTACTTGAAGTGACTACGACTGATAATTTAAGTTACTGTATTAAAAGACACACACACCTTAGTAAGTATTTGCGCTGGTAGTGCACTTTTGACATGCCAATGTAAAGATAAAATGCTAGTGCTAAGGCAAAGTGCTTGGGAAATGGGAAACAAAAGGAAACAAAACTCCCTCTTTATTAAAAAATATAGTTTTGAATTTTATTGCAATAAATAATTTAATAATTTATGACACAGTGACAGTCAAAAACAAGAAGATACCTTGCAAAATATAACTAAACATAGCATCATGGTACTTAGAATCCAAAAGTGCATCTAACATGTTTTCATGAGAGTTTTTTTTTTTCCTTTACATCATAGAAGAGCAGATATTTCCAAGATGGAAAACTCCAAAAGACTCCACTTCGCAGGCTGTTCTTCTAGATGGCAAAAGTATAGTTTTTCAGATAGTTAATCAGAATAGTGACCAGTTGCAAAGTGGTGGTGCCATGATTATCCTTAGTGACAATAAACAGTAGAACTTATAGCTCTCTTTGGAGCATCTTCAAAGTACAAAAGCTTATCGGCTGACTTCCAAGCCAAGAGGAACCATGATGTTGCCAAGAGGACTAAACAGCCTTTTCAAACCTCAATTGCTGAACAGTACCAATATCTTAAAATGTGCAATAAGAAGAGATGATGATTCACATGCCTTAGACTCGGTGCCTCCTTATCCTTGTGTGGGTCAAAGTGATAACAATTTCATTCACGGAGGCAGGACGTGATGGAAGTCTCAGATGGGAATTTAGAGCTCAGATTAAAATTGGAACATTTTAAAAACAAGATGAAATGCATTACAGCCAGGGACTTAAAGTGCTTTTTTTCTGGTGGAAGTAGTAAAAAAAAAATCTTGAACAACTTCCAAAAAAGTGCATATGTGACAAAGCAGACGTAGAAATTTAAATAAATACACATACATACATAGAAGGCTTTAGTCTTATAAGTTCTTCATCAGGATAATTCTATGAAGTTACTCTCAATTTATGGGTAAAAATGAAAGGTGAAACAGACCACAAATTTTTAAAATAATATTTAAAACAACACACAGACCCTAGAACTTGCGAATATATTCAGTGACGGTCACATTCTGCTGATGATGTTGCCTAGGTCTCCACAATCCGTACATCTATGAAAGGAAAAAACATTAAACAAAGCATTATGCTGAAAGACATCACTATACATTTATGACATCATTTCCCACCTTTAGATTAACTAAAGCCCAAAGTAAAATAAACAAAAAACATATAACCTACACTACTAGACAAATTCTGCACCAACTTGCACCCATTTAGCTAGCCTAGTTGAGACAGTATAAATCAATGCAGAATTTGACCCAATCCTTTTAACATCCAGAAGAAAATAAACAATCTCTATCATGGGCCTGTAGTTGTCCAAGCAAAACATCATGGGCCGAGTACAGGCAAAATTTGGTTACATTAAGGGTTTGTACCTTTTTAACTAGATTAATTTTTAATTCAGCTGTACACTTCTAGAGCAAACAAGACCAAACTATCTGACGTTTAAAGATTAACTGACTGATGGTTCATATTTTGCAGTTATATTCTTGATTACTTAGAGCCTGATATAGTTGAAAGTAGCTAAATAGGCTGCTATCCAATTCCAGCTTAGATGGTTGTGATGCTCCATTCCCAAGGGCAGAGTCATGTAACAAATACATAAAAATATAGTCCATGGAGCAGTGTAGTATTTTCTCCATACTCCAGCATCCTAACAGGGAGGATAATTTCTCTGTAGCTCATTGAACATCAACCAGCAATGGAAGGGGTCTTGCTGGAAGAACGTAAAGGGGTCTCAATCTGAAGTTATGGGTTCTTCCCTGGTCGGAAGCTCCTTTTTAGATATTAGCCACAGAGACCTAGAAAGATTCCCTAGACCGCAAAGCTTTAAAAACAAAACAAACAAAATGTAACTAACGGATGCAAAAGAGGAAGCCTCAGGTCAGTCAATAATTGGGAAGGATCCCTAAAACCACTCGTGTGCAGACTGGAAAGGGCTCAGAATCTGCATTTAACTTTTAAAACCGGTCCGCGGGTCAGTTC
Source organism: Carettochelys insculpta (assembly GCF_033958435.1). NCBI lineage: Eukaryota > Metazoa > Chordata > Testudines > Carettochelyidae > Carettochelys > Carettochelys insculpta. The sequence goes on along the minus strand of NC_134141.1, from coordinate 28,836,482 downwards.
TTAGTCTGTTAGTTCCCTTAGGAACAAATGCCATTAAGCTTCAATTCCCACTGGGCTATTCCTCCTTCCTGGACATGGTAACTGGCAGATGAGTTGTGCTGGGTGAAATTTGCTACTGTTTTTCCATTTTTCAACTGCACTTACTTTTTAATTTTTCATTCTCAAGCAAAGTCTCCCTGCAATTGCCTTCTTCCTCATCTGTTGATAATTCTTTTGAAAAAAAGAAAAGAAAAGAAAAGAAAAGATCAACATGGAAGTGAGAACAGGTTTTCTTCCTCATGTATATTATTCTTTATAAAGAACACTGGCCATGGCATTTCAGGTAAACAGAGTGCCAACTGAACTGCAAGCTTACAGAAAGTATTAATGCATAAATCTGTTTCTTCTACAACACTAAACCTGAAGTTTGTTTTTCTTTCTAAAACACAGTCATCTGGTGTGGGGGTGGGAAAGAAATTGGACCATTTAGTGAATCTTATATTGGACAATCAAAAAGTGACACCTTCAAAATCACTAGTCCCTTTTTAAAATCTTGATCTTTGCACCTGCTGACAATTTTAACTACAACTCAAATTTCTCTTTGGTAGCACTGTTTGTGTTGTAATTTGCAATGTTGGAATAGTGTAATATTTTACTTAATTTACTGCCTAGAATATGTTTTTATTTCAGAAAATAAAAGGCACAATTAACTCTTTAATTATTACTGTCTAATTATCAGACAACTTTAAAAGCAGAATGCAAAATGGAGTGGAATATAATTTTGCTTAGAATTGCCCTTATTACATAATGGTTAGGTCTGCACTTTCCCCCAGCTTCGAAGAGGGCATGGTAATCAGGGTGATAGGAGATTACTAATAAAGTGCTATGGTGAATACGCAGCACTTCATTAGGCTAATTCTCCCCCACGGCAACTTCGAAGTGTCAAACTTCGAAATGCTGACATGCGTGTAGCCGTGGGCACTTTGAAGTACCCGCACTACTTGAAGTGCCTTTAGTCCCCAAAATTTAGTAAAGGCACTTCCAAGTGGCGTGGGCACTTCAAAGTGCCCGCAGCTACACGCATGCTGGCGCTTTGAAGTGTGACACTTCAAAGTTGCCACAGGGGAGAATTAGCTTAATGAAGCGCTGTGTATTTACCACAGCACTTCATTAGTAATCTCCCGTCACCCTGCTTAACATGCCCCCTTCAAAGCTAGAGGCAAGTGTAGACAAGCCTACTGAGTCTCGTTTAGAACAGTTTAACTTACAACACATTCAGTGAAATATATGAAATACTTACTTCCACAGCTCACTTTCATAGTTGCATTATTTGTCCACGTTTCACTTTCCTCATCTTTTCTAGCTGCAAGTGAAGAAAGGAAGAGTATGAAAGAAAATACTCATACTTAGCTTCAGCGTTACTAAAAACCTCCTGAAATATTTACCTATCTTATTTTGTTTTATAAATTTTTACCTCAAAAGACTAAAAATTAGGGATAGTATCTGCTGAAAACCTACCTTTGTCACTGTTCCAATGAAAACTCAGGAAAAAACCTCCCTGACAGGTGGCCTGTTGTTAACTAAATTCCATTTGCACAGAAGGTATTTAAACAAAAATCCCTTTACTTAAACCCTCTGTTGGGTTTGCTAGAAACCCACATCACGAGCAATGATCACAACAGCAGTGATCCTTCAACTGATGTGCTGTATTATGCTTGTCTAAATCAACTTTGCAGTACTGTGAAATAATAGTATCTCATGTAATTTATTGCTTTTAGTAAATGCTAAAACACTGCAACTTGAACGGTCCCTTAAAGACGTCTTAACTTATGCTAAACAACCTGTTCCAACTTGTGTACAGAGCCGTGGCTCTTAGGGTACGTTTCCCAGACCTGAAGAAGAGAGCTGTGTAAGTTTGAAATGTTATCTCTCTCAACAACAGAAGCTGATTCCATCCTTGACCACCCACCATGTCTCTCTGCTGTTAGTAAAAGCATTTAGGGCTTCAACAAGGAATTTGCAAAACTGAAATATTATTCCTGCAACTTAGGAAATGTCTGACCTTAATATCACATTCCCAGGAGGGGAATCTTCTGAGACACCAAGGATTCTCCCTGTTCCCTACTCCACTTGCACTGTGTACTCCTGTTCCCATCACACTCATTCAGCAAGAGTACTTGTGGTGATTGAACAGGGCTAGCTGCAGCCTGAAAACACCACAGCTGACAACACTTATTGGTACTCTTATAAATGATTACAAAACTCACAGGGCCTGAGAAAGACGTCTCCAAAGCACCATGTTAGGTGGGCATGGGAGGTATGTGTGAGGAAGGAGACTGAGTCTAACAGCAAAGATACGCTATAATCAATGGACTAGGAACATGCAGTCTTAACTGAGACCTTGGCATAAAGTATGATGATGGAATCCTGTTCGATGTGATTTCAAGCCAGAACCTAAAGGATTGCTATTTCCAGTGATGAGGTGGTGATAGGGGGAATATATTATATGGCCTGAAATAGTAAAACAGTTTCATAACTTTAACATCTCTACTAAGGCTACACTACACTACCGCGGAAGATTGACCCGCTCAGGGTCGTAGTCCAGGGTTTGATTTCACACACATGCGAAATGACACTCTCAGGGGTCAAAGTTCACCCCTGTGCTCTTCAAGAGAGGAGAAGAATAAGGGAGGTTGAAGGGAGAAATACTCCTGTCTACCTTCGCCCACGCAGACAGACAAGGAAGTCAGCCGCAGATAAATTGATCTTAGCTACCCAATTGTGCATCTGTGGTTGACTTTGATGTCTAATGTAGACAAAGCCTGAGAGGTATTACTGAAAAAGACACCACACTGTCTTGTGAAGTTCATGCCAGCTGTGTGTTTATGCCCACTAAATAAATTTTAAAAGATTTTCTGGTAATCCTTTAGCCGATTGCCTGAGTCAAGCTGCCTCATGCATTTCTGACCACATTGTTACATGACAAACTGGTGTCATTTTGTCAGCATAAGATGCATGTCAACACTGAGCCCTCCAGTACTTTTCAGATAATACCCCCTACAACCCAGTCTGAAATCACTCGAATAAACTGAAGAAACAAAACCTCATTTAAAAAAAAAAAGTCCAGAAAATGTAACAAACTAGTGGTGGCAAGCCAGCATATAAGGTGGGGAATACCCCTTTTGACAAAGTCTTCCATAAATCTTGGGGAAAAAAATCTTGCAGATACCTGTTTATGGTCATTTCTATTATATTTTTATCATGGCCAAAATGTAACTAGAATGCACTCATTTAGATTCCTTATAAAGATATTGAGTCAAAGTTCAAACTGTTTTATTAGAAACTATGACCAAAGAGACAAATATCATGCAAGCTTAGTGACAGGTATGTTCAATACCATGAGAGAAACCCCAGCAGCTTTGGCAACTCTCCTGGGGTTGGTCCTGCTTTGAGCACAGGACTGGATTCATTGACCTCCTGAGATCTCTTCCAGGCCTAGGATTATATGAACTCCAGATGGGTAGGAAATACTTTCACATTCTTAGCCCTTGTCTGCAGGCAGATAACCACATGGCTCGCTGCACAAGGGAGATGATAAATACTACCTTAATAGTATACACAATAATGACAGATTAAGAAAAACACAAAGGAAGCAGAAAGGATGTAATTTTTAAAAAGTAAGAGAATCAGAGGTTTCACAGTGAAGAAGTTGGAACAGATCGTCAACAGCAGCTGATTCCAAACCTATTATCATCAACAAACAAAGGGAGAAAAATGTAGTAAAACATGTATACCCTTTTTTATCCAGAGAACACACAGAAGCAATGATCCGAAGACAGCAAATACACCAAGAGCTGTTCCAATATAGCGTCTACTGTTAGTCCTTTGACTATCCACTGTATAATCTAAGAAGAATTAAAAGAAAAGTATTAGGAAAGTAATCAAGTTACAGTAACCATTTAAATTACTGGACCAAGTTAAACTTTCTTGCATGTTAAAAATGTCAATAAAGACTTGTTTTAAAGTGTCCTTTTTTCTTGATGGTCAATGAACTAATGGAACTGGACAAAATGGATAAATTTCACAAAAGATTACCATTTAAAAATACTAAGTTATATAGATTTGATTTATTTCAGAATATGTCAAAACCCAACACCCTGAGAATATTGTTAATATTTCTGAATTACAATATTTTGTAAAGCTAAACGTGCTGAGCAGCTGGGGAAAGCAAGTGTGGGGTCCTCTTGGCAGAAGGTCCATTGCAAGGAGACACCACCAGCCAAGAAGCCTCATAGGCTGGATTTGTGGGGTGGGATCATAACCCCAACTGGTAGACTGATGCCAGGGAGAAGGGTTCTGCCACCCAGAGCTTGAAGGTGTGTGGCCACTACCAGAGCATGTCCTGCACAATCCCTACACCATGGCCAAGGCCTGAGAAGAAGGCCTGGGTCCTATGAGAATTAGACTGGGAACTGCCCTTTATATTCCAGAGACACTGCGATGTCCCCTTCCACCAAGTGGGGTGATGTGTTTTCCATTAACTTTTCCCATTCTTTTCTTATTTTTTTAAAAATTGACTTCTGTTTACTAAATTGTATTTGCTTTGAACTGCAAATAATCATCAGTGGGTCAGGGAGGCCACTAGATAAAGAAAGTGGGAGCAGGGACACCGATTTTTTTGATAGCTCATTTCACCAGGGTAATGTAGAAACCAGGAAGTCTCCTCTCAATAGTAGGATCATTCCGATGCTTACACTTACACAACTCCTGCAGGGTATTTCCTACATATTGCACATTGGAAACTGAGGCAAAGGAGTTCTGTGACTTACCCAGTGCCATAAAGGAAGTTAGTTTAGGAGCCTAAATTAACCAACAACCTCCGTCCCCAAAGCACTGCAAGACTTTCCAGTTATTAGGCCTAAAATTCAAGACACCAGATTGCTCCCATTACTACAAAATATTTCTTGGCCTTGTTGAGATTAGAAAAAGCAGATTGTGGTTGATCCAGTCTAGACAACCTTACAATGCATTAACATACTTAACTTGAGAAACAATACCTGGTATGATTAAAATAGCAGATGTGTTTTCTTTAAGTTCTTTGTTCCAAAATATACATTGAAAAGTCGCATTAATGCTTGTGTTGATTTTAAGTGTGCTTGTCACACTGTACAGTTGATCAGTTCCTGTTTCAGAAATAGTGTTTGCTTTGTCACTTAAGTCTTGATGTTCCACATTCTGCCAAATAACCTCTGCCTTAGGATAACCTTCTGACTGACACATTAACTCCCATTTGTTGTGTTCTGCAGTCACAATTCTTTTGGTTATGTTTCTGTAAGGAGCTAAACAAAAATAGTAACAGGAAAAGCTATTAGAGCTGTGGTGCTGACAGAAGATCATGTATTATTTCAGGAGAGTACACTCTCTTCAAGCCATGTCAGCTTGCCTTGAGCAAGAAATAATTTTTCTGACTGCCAAGTTAAACATCATTATTGTTTGCTTCAGCATTATGGTAAAACTGGGGAGGTAGGCTTTGCTTCTGGGTTGATCTATTTTCCCTACAGTTTTTCAACTTTTTTAAAACAACAAGCAGTCACATAGCAACTTAGAGACTAACACATTTATTAGGTCGTGAGCTTTCAGGGAAGCAGGTCTTATTCTCAAAAGCTCACAACCTAACAAATGTGTTAGCCACAGGCTAACACGGCTACTCCTCTGAAACTTTTTTAAAAGTTTGTTATCAACCTTCCCACCCAGTGCCTTCTTCAGCTGTCCTCCCCAGCATCATTCATTTCTTCCACTGCTAAGGCAGAGTCATGAATTTCCCCCAGAGGTAGGTATGGGGTTGAGCTGTTGTGTAAATCCCTCAGAAGAGCCAATGGAGGCCTCTCTGGATGCTGAAGCCAAGTGGACAATTGGAGTCCTATGGATTCTGCATCATATGTACACCGGAACCCACAATTTATCCCATAGCTCTCATCTGTCTTTGATGAAATTAGTTGCCTGAAAATCTGTGCATTAAAGTAATATTCATCTAGTCTACATGACCTCTTGTGAAAAACTGCAAGGTTCACCCAACAATATATACTTAGCAGTACTGAGACAACAATCCGTAGTTTCCATGAAAGAAAGTGAGGGCAACATATAACTTGTATTGAGGTCACAGTCCAGAGCAAGAGGTGTCAGCACCGTCCCTGGCGAGAGGATGGGAATCCATTCAGTTACTTTGCCTGTCCTCTCCTTTACCTCCACAGGATTATCCCTCTTTCTCCAGGAGGCAAAGCTCTGGGGGAGAAAGGGCCATAGAGAGAGGGTTCGTCATCCTCCATGAGACCAAGAGGTAGGAGATGCTCAAGGAAGCCTGAGCACTTTTGAAGTGCTCTGCCTCATCTTCACCTCCCTAATTCATCTCCAAACGTAGATGAGAGAAGAAAAGGGCAGTCAATACTTGCTCTCTCAAGTTGAGTTGACAGTGCTATAATGCAGAGGCCTCAGCTCGTTCTTACGCACACTGTGAACGCTAGTTACACCCTCTGATGTGACTGCCACCTCAATTAAATCCATGAGTGGAGACTTGTAACTGGATAGACCAGTAATAAACTAATTTCCACAATCTGGAGAAAATGCTTACCTCTTACTTGCAAGGTGATCGTCTTGTAATCAGCTCCCTCATAGCCAATAAGACAGCGGTAAGTCCCTGCATCTGTAAGTTTTATACTGGTGATCTGAAGCATTGACTGTCCCAACTGCAGTTTCTCTTTCAACAATTGTACTCTTTCTCTGAAGTCACTGTGTTGGGTTGTAAAGTTTTCCTTTCCTTTGTGAAGCTTATATATCTCTTTCGCTTCCTCTTCTTTTTTCTCCCAAATGACACTTAAATCTTGAAGCTTTAATTGACCGTTCACTTGAAACCTGCATTCCATGGTCACGTTGCTCCCATAATCCACCGTGTACTGCGGGTGCGGAACATCAACTGTGAATAAAGCTGGAAAACAGAATTCAGAAAAAACGTATTTTCCAAAAAGAACCAGGATTTTCAAGGTTATATTTGATCATGCATACATATACATCTGACTAATATATACACACAAACATCCATAGATTCTGTGTGCATACTGGGCATTTGTGCGTACATACAACCTGTTAGGTACCTAAGTGGCTATTTACTCACAAGTTGTATACATACATGCTCACATGCACACACAGGCATGTGATATCTGTGTACATAAAGTAGGTGTGGGGGTTGTCCTCTTGACCCCTGTTTTCAGAACACTGTGAAGCAGTGTTCTAAAGTAGTGGTACAAGTACACTTGGAGATACACTGAGGTCTTCTAGGTGGTACATCAACTCATATTTGCCTAATATTACAACAAGCTTAATAAAAACATGAGTAAAGTCAGTACAATTTAAAAATTCATTCAGTGTCTTGTTTCTACTGGTTTGTATGCCTTATGCTGAAATGTAAGTACAATATTTCTATTCCAATTAACTTATTTGGTAGTAAAATGGTAGAAAGTAAGTTTTCAGAACTCTTCTATGATATTTTTGCATGTTTTTGTAAAGTGAGGTGTAACTTGGTAGTATGCAAAACAAATCTGATGCCTGAAGAGCATAGAATAATCCAGAAAGGTTGAATGGCACTTGTTTCAAGACCTCAGATTACCTCAGGACGGTGTTTCTCAACTAGTGGTACAGGTACCCTAAGGGTATGAAAGAGAAGTCTGGGGGTACTTATAATTTTCTAAAAAAGGGGTACTTTATAAAAAAAAAAAAGGTTGAGAGACACTGGTGTGGAGACTCTTGTAACCGATGCTGCCTGTTACAAGTTTGATTTTTACCTGTGTCTATCTATCTTAATAGTTACCAGATAAAGTGCCAGGAGATGATGCTGAAGAATATGTAGCTTACTTCTTGGATTCTGTCTACAAATACAACTTGCACACTTTAATATTTTCCTCTGTGTTTTTCTTTACATCTGCTCTTAACACACACATCCCCAGACTGTTTTGTGGATATACTGAAATATTTATGCGTCAGCTACATCACTCTAGCCCTTTTCAAATGTACACATTTAGCTTAACATTTAAATTATAAAGAATAATGAGGTTTTCTTTTTTCTTTTTACTAAGTTATAGTTGCCATACCTATACATCAAAAGAAACCCTAAGCAGATATTTTTGCTTCTTACCATTTATGAAATGCCAATGGAACACGAATATAGACAAAAGCAATGTTTTTTCCATCTTGCAAAAATAACCTAAAACGATACAAAATCCTATTATGGGGTGTTTTCTGATGTTATATTATATATTTTATTTTAGTCATACAGAACATAGTAACTGGATATAGGCACTGAGGTCTACTATAAACAGTTATGCCAAATGATACAAGAAGTCTAGTGTAGTATCAGTGATTATGGAAGAAATTGCAAATATTCTGGTAGACCAGAAAATAAAATTCTTGTTCTGCTCTAGCATATAGCGGTGTCAACTTCTGGCCAGAAGATTTAAAACAAAATAAAGGAAAAAATCCCACATTCATTCATCATTTGTAATGTAACAACACAGTTTTCATCAATTTATGTCGCAAAGTAAATGCTCAAACACAGACATTGATTAAAGTGGATTATAGCAGGGAACTTTCACTGCACTAGCCAATGAGGAGGGAGGAAGTTATCTGGAAACATTGTTCATCTAAATCAAAAGGATGAGGAAAAAAGTTCTTCGTCTATAGGATTAGAGAAACGGAGCAGAGGGCTTGCCTTTATCTTAATCCATTATGAAATTTATCAGCTGTCAATAGATCAAGTTGAATGATACAAAAAAATGTGAAGGTTTGCCTATGTTTGTACCAGTTAGTTTTGCAGGTCACAAACATGCACAAATACAAGATTTATGTTTGGAGAACGAGAATAGGCATATTAGCATAGAAATAAGATTATTCCCTTGCATTAAAAGTTTCTGTCATCCAATCAGGGAATAGAAACAATACTGTGGCATCAGGAATAGTCCAATGAAAAGGACAATATCACGCTGTTTAAAACTCCACAGTACTCATCTACTCTATCTGAAGTGACCCCCTGCAGCAGACCATCCACTGTACCCCAAAAGAACACTTTCAGTTCCTCCAGCTTCTCTCAAAACTACACCCAGCTGCAACCTTGAGCCTGAGGAAGAAAAACCCATTATAACATCATGGGACTAAACACAGACTGCAAACAGCACATAGCAAAATGAATGCCTTCCAAATAATCCATAGCTCCAAAAACATTTGCGTACAATTTTCAGTGAATGACCCATGAATAGAAGGAAAAAAGAGGACTAAGTTTAGTCAGATGGCATCTTCCCCACAAATACTGTGGCCAACTCCAGCTCTCAAGATTACAATATTCAGAGTTAGCCAACATGATGTCCCTAATGATTTTCTTAATTGTTTACACCTCACCTGTACATGCACAGCAAAAATGTCTCTTTGTAACAGAGTCTGCAAATAACTCTGGGCCACAGTGAAGTGGTTTATAGGCTGACCTAAAAAGAGGAATTGCAGCTGGCTCCCTCCCATAACAGTTACCAGAAATGTAAAGTCAGAGGAAATAATCATACAGAGAATAAGAGACAAAAGTAAGGAAGTAATAGGTTAGAGAGAACTAGCTGCCTACTCTATTGAGGGAAGGAATTGAATCTAGGGACTGAGAACCTCAACCTGAATAGAAGGAAAGTGCAGTGGAGGCTCCCTATGATGGGAAAAGTCAGACTACAGACTGTTCATCTGTTTGGTGAGTTGGAAGATTGGGGCACATTTCTTTGGAGTATGGAAAAGCCTAGAGATCAGCTGAATCTTATGAGTTTTTTCCTCACAATGTTAGAGTTTACAAATGCTTCAGAAGGCCGGTCAGTCACTGAGACTCTCCTGATCTCCCAAAGGGAAAGGTTCAAAAGAGAAGTGTCAAAAGCAAATTAGAAAGGAGTTTTGTTCCTCCTGAAACAGAGTTCAGTCTTTGCTCAAAGGGGCATTTGATCTTTTCTCTTTGTTTGGTCTATTATTCAATTAGATAGGGTTACCATATTTGACCTTTCAAAAAAGAGAAAACCTGAGAGGAGCGTATCTGTAGCCGTGTCTACACTAGCCGGCTATTTTGAAGTAGCCATGCCAACTTTGAAATAGCGCCCATTACGTCTACACGCGCCGAGCGCTATTTCGAAGTTGAAATCGACGTAAGGTGGCGAGACGTCGAAGTCGCTATCCTCATCAGGAGATGGGAATAGCACCCTACTTCGACGGTGAACGTCAAAGTAGGGCACGTGTAGACGATCCGCGTCCCCCAACATCGAAATAGCGGGGTCCTCCATGGCGGCCATCAGCTGAGGGGTTGAGAGACGCTCTCTCCAGCCCCTGAGCTCTATGGTTGCCGCGTGCAGCAGCCCCTTAAAGCTCCCCGCCCCTTATTTCCTGTGCAGGAAGCTGAGAGCTCGTGCAGGCAGCAGCAGTGCCACGTGCCCAACCTGCACGTCCCTCAGCAGCCCCAACCCACCACCCTGCACCCCATGGCATCCAGCCAGCCCCTCAAGCGCCCACAGGGCACCCCCGCAAGGGGACCCAGGGCTCCCAGCCTGCCAGCCAGCGGGGGAAGAGGCAGCGGGGCCCCTCCTGGATGGAGGCTGAGATCCAGGACCTGCTGGGGCTCTGGGGTGAGGAGGAGGTGCTCCAGGTAATGGGGAGCAAGAGGCGGAATGCAGATGCGTTCGCTCAGCTGGCCGAGGGCCTGGCTGCCCGGGGTCACCCTGCCCGCACTCCTGACCATGTCAGGAGTAAGGTAAAGGAGCTGCAGCAGGGTTACGCCCGCACCCGGAACACGGCCAGCCGAACTGGGGCCGCCCCCACCGCTTGCCCCTTTTACAGGGAGCTCAGGGCCATCCTGGGCCCCCGGGACACCTCCTCCCCGCCCCCGTCCACCCTTGACACATCGGCCGATGAGCCCCAGCAGGCCCCAGAGACAGAGTCTGCCCTGGAGGCCAGCCCTGCACCCCGGCCCCCCCCGCAGGAGCCCAAACCTGGGACACCGGAGGAGGAGGAGGAGGGGGCCTCCAGCAACGGGGGGCTGCTGATAGACCTCCCATCCCGCAGCTCCAGCAGGGCGTCCGCCCGATGGGTGACCCCCGACCGTGGGAGCGGACCGTCAGGTATGTACCCCCCGGTGCGGGCGTTAAGGGGCGGGGACAAGAGGCATGACCAGGGCCCTCCACACACCCAGATGACCATGGTCCCGAGGACAGCAGTGGCATGTCCCTCAGAAGAGTCCATCAGCCCCTGCCCCCCAGCAGGACAGCGCCATGCCCCATCCCTGGGGATGGGTGGAGTGGAACCTAGGGTCCCCCGGGGCGGGGTTGGACACCCATCATCATCATCAGCATCTCCGGGGGACAGGGATGGGGAACCAGCAGCAGAGGGTTGGGGGGACAAGGGCCATGGGTCAGGGCCCAGACTAACAGCTGTCTCCACTCTTCTTCCCCCCCGTTCCACAGCTGCACCATTGGAGGGCCCGGAGAGCACTGGCGTGGCGTCTGTGGTCCCGGAGAGCCCACCGGGGCCATCCCACCAGGCCAGCCGACCAGCCCCAGGACGAGCCCGACAGTGGCGGAGCCATCTGCAGGCGTCCACGGACCCCCAGCTGCTCGCCACCCTCCAGCGTGAGCTGGAGGTGTCCAAGCAGCGCCTGCAGATGGAGGAGCGGCGGCTCCATGTCCAGAAGTCAACGCTGGCCTGGCACCAGGAGGCTTGGGGGGCCTTCATGCGCACCTTCGATGCCATTGTGCAGCACTTGGCCCGCCCACCGCTCCGCCTGCTGTCCCTCCACCATCCGCTGTCCTGGGGCCTGCCACCGAGGGGGACCATGGGCCTCCGGACTCTGCCCGGCCCTATCTGCTGGTTCTCCCAGCCCCCACACAGCCTCGACCGGGCCTCCGGCTGAGACGTGGGTCGCGCCCCCCAACACCAGGCGCAGGACAATAGAGGTGCGTGGCCAAGGATGTTGCCCCCCAAGGCCCCCTCCTTTGGGCATATTCCCCCCATCTTTGTAAATAGTTTTTGTTCTAACCCGTTTCGTACCTGCCCCCCCATGTACATAGTTCCCCCCTTCTTCTTCTGTTAATAATACAAGGTTGCACGGTTTTGTTTAAAAAAAAATTCCATTTATTGCACAGAAGTGGCGGGGGGTGTGCTCTCGGGTTCTCTGTGGTGTGGGCGTGGGGGCAGGGAGTGTTGTGGAGGATGGGGGGTGCAGTGGGTGGCTCACCCGCAGCTGGCCCTGCCAGTGTTCACCCTGCAGCCTGGTCAAAATGGGCCCGCAGGGCCTCCCGGACCCGGATCCCCTCAGGGTTGACCTGGCGACTGGGGGCAGCGGGTGGCTGGACGTCGGCCCTGCCAGCCTCCACAGCCCAGCACTGGAAGAAGGCCTCTCCCTTGCTCTCCACCAGGTTGTGGAGTGCGCTGCACGCGCCCACAACCTGGGGGATGTTGGTGAGGCCTGCATCCAGGTGGGTGAGGAGACACCTCCAGCACCCTTTGAGGCGGCCGAAAGTGCGCTCGACCACCTGGCGCGCATGGTTCAAGTGCGTGTTGAACCGCTCCTGGCTGGCTGTGACATGGCCCGTGTAAGGGTGCATGCGCCAGCGCTGGAGGGGGTACGCCGCGTCTGCGACGAGGCAGAGGGGCATGGTGGTGTCCCCCACAGGGATCTCCCGCTGGGGGATGTAGGTCCCCACCTCCAGCCGGTGGCACAGGCCCAAATTTCTGAACACCCAGACGTCGTGGGTGCTGCCAGGCCAGCCAACATAAATGTCCAAGAGGTGGCCCAGGCTGTCCACCAAGGCCTGGAGGACCACAGAATGGTATCACTTCCTATTGAGGAAGCATCCTCTGCTGTGCTCCGGGGCACGGATGGGGATATGGGTCCCATCCAGAGCCCCAAAGCAATTTGGGAAGCCCAGGCTGGCAAACCCTGTGATGGCAGCATCAGGGTCCCCAAGCCACACGAGCCTGTGGAGGAGCAGGGCATTGATTGCACGGACAACCTGCAGGGGAAGGACATGAGAGAGCACCAGTGAGGGGCATGCAGGGTGTGTCTGGCCCTCCCACCCAGGGCTCCCCCGCTCCCCCTTACCTCCATGAAGACAGCCCCGACGGTGGCCTTGCCCACGCTGAACTGCTGTCCTACGGATTGATAGCTGTCTGGAGTGGCCAGCTTCCAGACAGCAATGCCGTCCCGTTTCTCTACAGTGAGGGCACGTCGCATGGGGGTGTCCTGGTGCCGTAAGGCAGGGGTGAGCCACTGGCAGAGCTCCAGGAATGTCTGCCAGCTCATTTGGAAGTTCCGGAGCCAGCAGTCGTTGTCCCACTCGCCAAGCATCAGCCACTCCCACCAGTCCGTGCTCGTGGGGTATCTCCACAGCCGGCAGTGTGTATGGCGGGGAGGGCGGGCTGGGGGGGCAGCAAGGTCTGGGGCTGCTTCCTCATCCCCTGAGGACAGCTCAACTTCCTCAAATAAAAGATGGTCAGCTGCCTCCTGCATGGCACTGAGCAGGGCAACCACTGCTCCTCCAGGGGCGGGTGTGTGGGCCTCTGGCTGCTGCTGCTGGGAGTCCATGCTGCTTCCACGGAATGTGCGGGCTTGTGGCTCTGCAGACCGCGTGCTGTGCAGGCTGAGCGTGTGTGGGACAGGCCCTTTAAGGGAGTGGCTTGCTGTTGCCCCGGAAGTGCTAGTCCACCCTGTGACCCTGTCTGCAGCTGTTCCTGGCACCCTTATTTCGAATTGGGCCGCTTTGGTGTGTAGACGCTCCCCTGCAGCGCCTACTTCGATGTAGTGCTGTCCAACATCAACGGTGAACGTCGACGGCACCAGCCCTGGAGGATGTGTAGACGCTATTCGTTGAAACAGCTTATTTTTATTTCGCTACATCGAAATAAGCTATTTCGATGTAGCATCCCAGTGTAGACGTAGCTTGTATCAGTATCTACCAACTCTCATTGTATTAATGTATTATATATACTACAACAAATTAATACAAAGTGAGTTGGTAGATACTGATACAGATACACGCCCTCTCAGAAGTGTCCCCTTTTTTATAGGGTAACCCTAAATTAGAGATCTCTCCTAAATGCTGCTTGCAGGTGTATCATTCTTTTGGCTCCTGCTATGTCCACTCAGTCCTGTTCTTGCACACTTACAGAAACAGGTCCTGAAACCCACCTCTCATATCACCTACTCAAACAGGAATTGCTAATGTGTAGGAGGGCAGACTTGTCACACCGTGAAAAATAATCTACCAGCTCAAAATCTGTTTCCCTGTGCTTTCCTTCCCTTCCCCCACTGTAACTAAGTTAATTTTCTCATCCCTCAGACCAAAAATTACTCATTCCTTGATTAACTGGTTTTTACAAGTCTTATGTAGGAGAGTAAATTACAAAAAAAGTACTGCTAATGGTAACTGCATAAACTAGTTTCATTTCAAAAAGGCTACATTTCTAAGTACACACTTTAATCAAGAATACTCTAGGGCCAAATCCTACAATTCTACTCAGGCAAAATTTCCATCAGTGAGTGTAGTGTCAGTACACAAGACTATAAGGTTTTTTTAAAATTTTCATTATTTTAGGTCTCCAAATTCATACATGAATAGGTATAGAAATCGGAAATAATTGTATTAAACTGCCCTTAGGCATTGCATAATATATTAGGCATCCATAAGTTATCTACATTTCTAATTACTATTACAAAATTTAAAAAAAATCTAATCATAACTATCTAAATACTGATACAAGTTTACCAGTTACTTAACTGTTTTTTCTTCAACATTTTGATTGTATTTCAGTATTAAGCCAATAATAAAGCAAACACATCTGTCACTGCTCCAGGGCAGGGGTTAGCAACTCCTGGCACAGGTGCCAAGAGTGGCACACAAGCCAATTTTCATTGGTACGTGAAGCAGGAGCTCAGCCCCATCACTCCTCCCCCGATGTAGCTGGGAGCTTGCTCAAAGCTATGCCACCCGTGGATTTACAAAAGACCAGCTAATGCTACCAACCACAACCTAAACAGTAAAGCTCTGCATCTTGATATATTTATGAATGAAGCTGTTGTAATTAGGGCTATTAGTGACTTTAAAAAGTTTCACCGGCACTGGGACTGTAGAGGTCAAAAGGTCAAGTTTTGGCACTCTGCCTCAAAAAGGTGGCTGATCCTTGCTTTAGGGTATAATACGTGTCTGGGCATGGACCGTGCTAGGAAGACAAACTCTTGTCTCCCACACTCGTTGGCTGGATTCAGGACCCAAGCAGGAAAGCATTAAGGGTCTGGAGACTCAAGGGGGCTGGAGCTCATGAAGCAAGCAAGGAGAGGATTTGAGGAGCTGGAGTAGGATGCTCTGATTACAGGTATAGGAGAGTGTGAAGCAGAAGTGTTGAGTGAAAAGTCTGTTTCTGGAGTACGCTTCTACCCGAGAAAGAAAGAAAGCTCCATTTTGCGACAGGTTATTCTTGTCATGAGAACAATCAGGGAGGCTGACATATGAACGTGAAGGAGCCTGTTCTGTGATATTCACAAATGAGGTGACTGTTCAAATACAGTCTCCCTTAAGAGGGGAGATCTAAGGTACCAGAGGTGGGCAAAAGTTTCACAGGATATTTTCCCACAGAGAAATGAACCAAAGTCCAAGGCAGCTCACGCTGCATATAAAACAAATAGCAACAATTATTATAGAGCTTTTTCCTGCTCCAGTTACAGCTGACTGACGTACTCCTATTGACTTCAGCCAGAGCTGCCTTAGGCTCTAAATGTTAACCTAAGCTTTTGGGGGCAATGACTATTTATTACATATCTCTACAGCAACCGGCACAATGCCCATTCCAATATCACCTATAGGTGCTACTGTAATACTAAACAAATGATCAGCGCCCCAAGTAACCAATAACTATATGTAACCTCTCAGAGCTGTAGAATACAGATATTGTGCCCAGTTCTTGTCTCACACAGGTTTTATGTGACTGTATGTCCACTGACTTCACTGGGGAAACTTCTGCAAAAATCCCCCAAAGTTGCTGATAAACGCGGTAACGCTCAGAACCTTAGTACATATGGCCTTTTCAGCCTCATTCATCTAACCATGCTCAGGGCAAGTTCTGATCAACAGTGGTTGGAATATTGGTGACAGCCAGTGGCCCACCTACACTAGAATTACCAGTATTGCTAAGATGGGTGGCACTGAACTGCTGTTAGTGCGAAATTTCAGCAGTGTTTGTGTAGACTTGTAAGTGGGAGTAATAGAAAGGGAAAGGGTACAGGTCCCCTCCTCTGGGCAAGCAAAGGGAAAGCTCCTCCCTGTTGTCCATTGTTTCTTCCTGAACAAAGCTCGCACACATATCCTTCTCCTCCTTGGCTGGGACAGTAAGACCTTTCCCTCCTGTTTCAATGTACTCTAACCACTGTTTGTGTGAGAAAACTGGGGCCATTATGATAAACTCTGAGGAACAAAAAGTTCCATCAACTTCATTAACTTTCTTTTACTGTGGTTCTTTAAACACCACAGGCAGGTAGAGCACAATTAAGTGTTAAGCTGTGTCTACACATGCACAAAACATCGAAATAAACGGCCCTTTTTTGAAGGAGAGCAGGAGGAGCATCCACATGTGTAATGCTGTCTTTTGAAAGGAAATTGAAAGAACAGGGCGCAGACGTTGAAATCTGAACCCTGATCCCAGATCAGGAAGACCGTCCCCTTTCAAAATACTAAATCAAAAGAGTACACGTGTAGACACTCCACAGTCTGCTTTTTCGAACTACAGGTCCACCATGGCGCTGGTCAGCTGGAGCATGAAGCCGCTCCAGCCGGCAGCAGCGGGGCTCTATGGTCCCTGCCTCTAGCTGCCTTAAAGCTTCACGCACACAGGAAACCCATGGCAGGAGGCTGAGAGCATGCTAGAAGCAGCCTCTGCATGTGCTCCAGCCCCATGCTCCAGCACTGCAGCATGGCCAGCAGCCAGCCCCTCCTCCGAGCCCCCGGAGGGCTCCCAGGGGGAGAAAAAAAAATGGCCCCCTCCTGGATGGAGCGGGAGTTGTGGGACCTCCTCAGCCTGTGGAAGGAGGAGGAGGTCCTGCACGAGATGGGAATCAAGCGGCGCAATGCTGCTGCCTTCGGCTGCCTGGCTCAGGGCCTCCAGACCAGGGGCCACCCAGAGCATACTGCGGAGCAGGTATGCTCCAAGGTCAAGGAGCTGTGGGAGGGCTATGCCCAGGCTGGCCACTCCGGGGCTGCTCCAGCCACATGCCCCTTCTTTTGGGAGCTCCAGGGCATCCTGGGGCCCCAGGACAGCTCCCCACCCCTGTCGTTCCTGGACACATCAGCTGAGGAGCTGCAGCCGGAGGAGGAAGAGCAGCCCAGACCAGGGACCCAGGAGGGCAAGGGGACTACGGAGTGGTCGAGTGAGGAGGGGACCTCACCATCGACTTCCCCTCCCGCTCCTCCAGCTGGGCAACAGGGAGCCAGACATCCCCGGATGTCGCCGAGGGACCCTCTGGTATGTACAGGGAGGGATGCACACATGCTCCACAGGGTGGGGGCAACGCAACAGCTAGTCACCTGCACACAGGACCGGTGGTCCCAGGCCGCACACAGGCCACCCCCCCACATGGGATGCAGCCCCCCCGCGGTGGCCTAACAGAGATGCCCAGCACTCGCCTTCAGTTGACAGCGCCGCAAGCCACACAGGGGCGGCAGCCAGTCAGTGCCAGACAGCACCTAGGGCCTGCACACCGCAGGCCGGGAAGGGCCACCTGCACAAGAGATGCCTGGATGCACCCCTAGGCTGAGAGGCCCAACCCATGGGGGGGTGAGTCGGTGCCTCTTAGGAAGTCAGTGCCCTTTGGGGAAGCGGGGGCCCCACAGGGTGGGCTCAGGTGGGTGGGCCACAGCCAGGTCCCCTCTGTCCAGGGCACATTACTGACATGCCGTCCGCCTCTCCAAACAGCCGCACCATCTGTGGGCTGGGAGAGCCCTGCGCCGTCCCTTGTCCCTGAGAGCCCTGCCCCCCACAGCCCTCCAAGGTGCCCGGACGCCACCCCACAAAGTGCACCATCAGGGCTGTGGCCAGAGGGCCCCCCCGCTGGGCCAAGGGGGACCCAGCCAGCGCCAGGCCGAGGTGGCCGAACAGCACCTGTGGCTTGCCCAGGCTGTGATGGAGTGGTGGAGTGTGCCCTGGGAGAGGGTGCTGACCACCCTGGAGGGCACTGGCCACACCCTCCAGGACCATGGGGCCAACACTGCCTGCCGCTTGGGTCCCCCAACTGCACCCGCCCCGCTGAGCCCACCCCCACTGAGCCTGCACCTTCCGCCCCCACCAGGCCCACTTGCTGGCATTACCTGCCAGTGCTCCCCGCACCCTCTCCGCCCTGCTGGGGACTCCGTACCTGGGGAGGCAGGGGCTCCAGGGGCCAATGGGGCTCGCGGCCCACCACCCCTGCCCAGAATGAGCCCCCTGCTCCTCTCCAAGTTAGGTTCCCCCCGCCTCCCTCCAGTTGGGTTCCCCCTGCCCTCCTCCAAGTTAGGTTCCCACCCCCTGCACATAGTTAACATGAATAGTGTAGATAAATGTTTATTTTAACTTTCACCACTCTATGCTGTGCTCCTCAGAGGGATGGTGGGTGGTGGATGTGTGGGTGCGCTGCTGGTTGGGGTGGGGGGGCAGGGACGGTGGGCGGCAGATGTGCATGGGATGTAGGTGTGCATGAGGCTCAGAGGTGGCTGTTGGCAAAGGCCTGCCTGAGGGCCTCCCTGATGCGGTGGCCATCCCGGTGGGCCTGGCAGCTGGGGCAGTGCCCGGCTGCTCCCGGGGACATAACCCCCTTTCCCTCCACAACATTGTAGAGAACGCAACAGGCGCCCACCACCCGGGGCACGTTGAGGACCCTGACCTCCAGCCGTGTGGAGGCACCTCCACCGCCCATTTAGGTGCCTGAAGGCCTGCTCCACAGCATTGGGCATGGCTGAGGCACTGACTGAACGCCTCACCAGTGGGGTCGCAGTGTCCCATGTACGGCCTCATGAGCCACGGCTGCAGGGGGTGTGCCGCATCTGCCACCATGCAGAGCAGCACAGTGACGCCCACCACCGGGATCTTCCGCTGGGAGACGAAGGTGCCAGACCCCCTGCGCCAGCAGGGGCCGGAGTTCTGGAAGACCCAGGCATCATGGGTGCAACTGGCCCAGCCTACAAAGGTGTCAGTGAGCCGGCCCCTCACGTCCACCATGGCCTGGAGCACCACCAAATGGCAGCCCTTCCTGTTGACGTACTGGCGGGCGCTCTGTAGCAGAGTGTGGATGGGGATGTGTGCGCCATCCAAAGTGCCAATGCAGTTCGGACAGCCCAGGTCCTGGAAGCCGGCGACAGTGTTGTCCAGACCCCCCAGGCAGTCGACCCTATGGAGCAACATCACATTGATGGCTCTGACGACCTGCAGGGAGGGGAGCAGGACACGTGCTCTAGTGCAGGTGGCAAGGTGTCTCCCCCCACCTCGGGAACATTCTGCCCCCCTCCCATCCAGCCCCTGCCTCATCCAGCCCCCTGCCCCCCTCCCATCTGGCCCCTTGCAGTGGTGGGTTCCCCTCGCCCCAGCCCCTCCCCACCCGTGGAAGACACGTGACCCAGACCCACCTTACCTCCATAAGTACAGCCCCAATGGTGGCCTTGCCCACCCCGAACTATTGTCCCACAGAGTGGTAGGAGTCCGGCATGGCCAGCTTCCATATGGCGATCGCAACCCGTTTCTCCAGGGTGAGAGCAGGCCGCATGCAGGTGTCCTGATGCCAGAGTGCGGGGGTGAGCCAGTGGCAGATCTCCTCGAAGGTCTGCCTCAAAATGTGGAAGTTCTGCAGCCACCTTTCCTTGCCCCACTCCCCCAGCACCAGGCATTCCCACCAGTTGGTGCTGCTGGGGTGGGTCCAGAGGCATCAGGGCACCCAGGGAGGGGTGCCCGGCGGTGCCGCAGGTGGGGGAGCCCCACAGCCCCAGGGGGACCACCCAGCCACACGATGAGATTGTGTGCAGCTGCAGCGATGATGCACAGCACTGCCAGCACAGGGTGTCCATAATGAGGGTGTCCTCCTGCAGGAGCTGTTGCTGCGTCTCCATCATGGGCGCGGGTGGGATCTGCTGGGCTGGGAAAGGCTGGGCAGCACTTGGCTCATGTGGAGTGGAGGGAGGGGCCCTTCAAAGGGGGTGACTGGCTGCGGCCCCGGAAGGGGCTGTTGGCCATCGGACCCCATCTGCAGCATTTCCTGCCTCCCTTCTTTCGAAAGAGGGCTTGGAGCCGTGTGGACGCTCTCTTTCAAAAGACCTGCAGTGGCACTTCGAAAGAGCGGATCGAAATGCCAGTCCAATGACGGTGGGTGTTCCCTTCCGACGGCCGCTATTTTGACCGCCGAATAGGTGCTCATGTGTAGACCCAGATTTAAAGACCAGAGTATACGTGAGAAGGAGTACCACTGACTGCAGTGGTTATTTTGGATTTACGCCAATTGCAGAGCATAACATGACATTTAAAGCACAGTCACTTTAAAGTGCACCAGTTGGTTGTGGTTTTGTATAGTTCAGGGAATGTGTATGGGGGGAAAAAGGGTGAGTTCATGAGATGACAGTGTTAAATGACCTTTAAAAGTGGCAATACCGTGGCAAGTACTTGTCTTCACACTACCTACCGTGACATCTAGCCACAGTACAAATTGCGAGAACGAATATATAGATGTAGGTAAGTATTCAGTTTTGTTGCTGTAAAGTGTGGGAGAGGCATAGAAAGTCCTATAGAAGCAAGTGGAAAAAACAAAACAGAACCACTTGAATGTATGCTCAGATACTGAGTAATCTGAAAGCACCCAAGATGTGGTTGTAGGGGTGGATTTTTGTGAGTAGGCTGACAGAACTAAAAACTGCTAACACTTAGTTTCTTTTCCAGTTAGAAAACTTTTTAATGATGTGCAATAGAACCTCCGGAGTTACAAAACATCAGAGTCTCAAACTGACAACAAAACACCAGTCTGGATGTTCCAGGGGACCTTCTGTCAACAGATGCTGCACAACCCTATCTGCTTTGGTTCTGTTTGGCCATTTTGACATAGAGAGGCTGGGCAGTCGAGCCACTCTGTCAACAGAGCAGATTGCTCTTTCGATTCACCTTGCAGTCCAGACACGATCTCGACAGAAGTTTTGTCACAAGATATCATCCCACAAACTGCTACTGACAAATCCCTGTAATCTACACATAGCCTCTGAGGTTCTGCTTTATTTTTATATAAAAGATTTAAAACCAGTTTTGTAGAAAGAAGGCCAGACCCTGCTCTTAGGAAAGTGTGTACCTCTCCATTGAGTTCAGTGCACTTAGCAAAAGGAAACAAATGAGCTTTTTGTGCTCTGAAATTGCAGGCAGTTGAGAGAGCTCTACAAGATAAGAATTTTACCTATGTGTTCCGAGCAATAAAAATTGTTCAGAAAAACTTCCCCAAGGATGCAATTTCAGTAAGGGGAGTGGTGAATTTTATTAAATGAAAGTGTGAATGAAAAAACAAATAGAAAGGGTGTGTAAGCAGTGCTAAATATACACATCTTGGAAGTATATACTGTGCTTCATCATGCTTTATTAAATGTAAAAGTACACATGTACATGTCTCTAGACACCCTGGCAACAATTGAATTCACATAGGCCATAGAACAAAAATTAATATAACAGACTGTAAATAGGCAGCCAGTTGAACCCATATTCCACTTTGCTCTATGCCTTCAGAGCTTATCAGGAGCCATATCAAACAGAAGGCTTTTACTTTAGCAGGCCCTAAATGGCTACAGAAAGGGCTATTTCAGATGATGGTCAAAGACAAGACCCTGGGTAAGATTACCTGTAAGACTGCACATAATAACTACTGAATATACACATTGAAGTATGTTGTACTGATAAAATAGGTCTGAATTTTTAAAATATTAATTCTATTTTTATTGGTGGGACATATGCTGGAAGCATAAGCTGCTGTGCGGATGATGCCAAACGGTGCATCAGGACAGGTTATCTTACCTCTTTCATAAAGGATCTGATAACATGGGTCTCAGCGCCCATTAAAAGAAATGTGAACTGAGTATAACATGAATGAGGTGTATGACACCTTACAACTCAGGATGTCAATGAGGAGGCTGTTTTCATGTCCATATTGAGGTCTGCCAGTTCCTTGTCATTTTCCTCCATTAATGTTATCTCTCTGCCCCTTCCAAGGATCTAGCTGGTTTTTAGCCAAGTAGCCTCATTTTCAAAATATTTAGTTAGACCCATCCTAACGATTCAGTATTTCTTTCAAGATCACCTTTTGTGTGATGCTGGATGCCTTTGACACCTGTTGCTGTTATGGGAATTGAAGACACTCAGTACCCGGCAGGATCATGCCCAAGGACTCCAGTGCAAATGTGCCTACTTTGTTGTACCAACTTTTTAGGGCCAAGTTCCCATCTGCTGAAACAGTGGAAAAACCCTGAGTAAGTCTATTGACTTCAACAGATCCTGATCAAAAAGCTGACAACTGAAGGGTCCAATTCTGCAGACACCTGGTCACCTGACTAGTCCTTATTCAAACAAGTAAGCCTGGAAAATTCAACAGGACTTTTCTCAGGAGTAAGATCAGCCTCAGCAAGGAAGAGTGCAGACAAAGGAAGCAGGAAGGACCTCAAATGACCTTTTTGCTTTTAAAAAAAAAAAAAAATTAACAACTGCTTTCTCCAGAAAAGGGCTAAGTGTTATTATAAGAGCACAACTATGAGAATTGTTGTGATGGGCACAGGGCCCTGACCTCACTCAGCTGCCCACTCCTGCCCTTGCACAATTGCTCAGGGTCAGGAAATAAGAGGGGAGAGGGCATCCAGATGTCATGGAACTTGCATAACCACCACGGTCTTGTGTCTAGTTGCTTTGTTAACTGCTTTCCTTGTGCAGTGCTTTCTTATTATACATGCTATATAGCCAGGAAAAGAGCTTGTGAGTAGGAGCTAGAGCTCTCTTTGCGTGGCAAGCACTCTGTGCTCTTGTTTGTGAGCAAAACATTCATGCTGATTAATGGGGAAAATAATTTAAAACTTCACCACCAGCAGGTTCTTTTTTTCTGTACATGTTATTAACAGGAGTGTGGTGAGTAACACACGAGAAGTCATTCTTCTATTCTACTCTGCGCTGATTAGGCCTCAATTGAAGTATTGTGTCCAGTTCTGGGCACTACATTTCAAGAAAGATGTGGAAAAATTGGAGAATGTCCAGAGAAGAGCAACGAAAATGATGAAAGGGTCTAGAAAACATGACTGTAAAAGGGAAGATTAAAAGAACTGGGCTTGTTTAGTTTAGAAAACAGAAAACTAAGAGGGGGCATGATAGCAATTTTCAAGTACTTAAAAGAACATTACAAGGAAGAGGGAGAAAAATTGTTTTCCTCGGCCTCTGATGATAGGACAAGGAGCAATAGGCTTAAACTGCAGCAAGGAATGTTTAGGTTGAACATTAGGAAAAACTTCCTCATGTCAGGGTGATTAAACACTGAAATAAATTGCCTAGGGAGGTTCTGGAATCTCCATCACTGGAGATATTTAAGAGCAGGTTAGACAGACACCTATCCTGCATGGTGTAGAGATTCTAGACTGTGCTTTGTCCTGCTGTGAGAGCAGGGAACTGGACCTGATGATCTCTTGAGGTCCTTTCCAGTTCTAGTGTTCTATGTTTCTATGTATAAATTAAAAGCATCCTATTTTCAAATTTTTAGTGGGAGATTTTCCTGACTCTGATTTCTTAATCCCCCTTTTGCCCCATGAAGGTCCTAATCAAAATCCATGCTCAGGATAGATTTAAGACCTCAATTCCCCTGTAGAGTATTTTAAAGTTGTCTTTGGAAAAGATGGAAAGGGTGACTGGCCAATAGCAAAACAAAAGCAGCTGAACACGTTGATGTTCAGTGTTCAAAGTTGACAGAGGTGACAGTTTAAGAATCAGTTCTGCATTTTTATTCAGGCAAAACACTCACACGAAAAGGGAATTTTGTGATTACTTGAACAGCAGAATCCACTGTAGGGATGTGTCTGTAGGCTGGCCCAAGAGATGTCATTTACATCCACTCAATGCCACTTCTTTAGATATGGAGATGGCCTGACCATGTACTTAGGATGGAAACCAATTCCATCCCCAGAAAAACAATAAGATGGACCACTAAAGGCAAGTGAAAAGTAGGCTGCATGAAAATAATATGGCTAGAACTGCAGAAGCTGAACTGTAGAACCTGGGGAAGAACTGCTGAGTCACTGAAAGACTTGCCAGAAACAGAGAAGTGGAGGAGCTTCCATGCTGCCCCAAATGCCAGAGGAGAAACCCACTTCCTTATTCAACGAGCATTTATAAACGGTGTGGCGCATATGCTGGCACTTTGTCCAGATAGAAAGCTATGGGTGAGCAAGCAGACTGTGCTGCCTACTTTAGCCCAGATTACATCACTGGGATGTGTTATCTGATGTGACCCCAAAATATTTTGGCATTTACTCCCCTCCACAAATCTCTTAGCTATTCAGATTAAGAAACACTTACAGGAAGCGGGACTGGGGTAACAATGCACATATAAGCTACGTCTACAGGTGAAGCCTACATCGAAGTAGCTTATTTTGATGTAGCGACATCGAAATAGTCTATTTCGATGAATAACGTCTACACGTCCTCCAGGGCCAGCAACGTTAACATTCAACATCGACGTTGCGCAGCACCACATCGAAATAGGCGCTGCGAGGGAACATCTACAAGCCAAAGTAGCACACATCGAAATAAGGGTGCCAGGAACAGCTGCAGACAGGGTCACAGGGCGGACTCAACAGCAAGCCGCTCCCTTAAAGGGCCCCTTCCAGACACAGTTGCACTAAACAACACAAGATCCACAGAGCCGACAACTGGTTGCAGACCCTGTGCATGCAGCATGGATCCCCAGCTGCAGCAGCAGCAGCCAGAAGCCCTGGGCTAAGGGCTGCTGCACACAGTGACCATAGAGCCCCGCAGGGGCTGGAGAGAGCGTCTCTCAACCCCTCAGCTGATGGCCACCATGGCGGACCCCGCTATTTCGATGTTGCGGGACGTGAATCGTCTACACGTGCCCTACTTTGACGTTCAACTTCGAAGTAGGGCGCTATTCCCACCCCCTCATGGGGTTAGCAACTTCGACTAACCCCCACTTCTTCAACGTCTCGCCGCCTAACGTCGATTTCAACTTCGAAATGGTGCCCAACACGTGTAGCCGTGACGGGCGCTATTTCGAAGTTAGTGCCGCTACTTCAAAGTAGCGTGCACGTGTAGACACGGCTATATTGTTATAAAATTCAGCCTAGTTTACTTGTGGGGAAATGTCTACACAATGCACATTTGCGTTGAAGAATTTCTTAAAAACGAATTGTGCACCTTTTCATCCCGAGCTCGGATCAAGAACAACTTCAGCCTTATAGCATTACCGAGGGGGCTACAAAAGGGGGGGGGTGAGTGGGCAATACCCCTACACCTGCAGAGTAGGAGAGCAGCAAACACCCCGTGCTCGTTGCTACCGTCCCAGTAAGTTGGGTCCCACTCTGCGAAGGGATGGCTAGCAGCTCTGCAGCTCCCTCCTCCTCCAGGGGACCAGGGGTCACAGACCTGTTGCAGGCAGGCAGGAAAGCGTCCGGCCAGGTGCCCAGCAGCTCGCGGCACTTTCGGTTTTGTTAGCACGCAGCAGCTGAGTCCATGCGGACTGTGCTCCCTGCCACAGTCCCATCCATGCGGCCATGAGCAGGCCGCGGGGTTACGGGGGGTAACCCATTTGGACGCTCCAATGCCTACCTACGTCACGCTGGAAAACTGCATTCGCGCGGCCACCGCGGCTCCCAGCCACAGCACTGCAAAAGGGGCCGTGGCGGGAGCCCGTAGCCGAGGGGCTTTGCGGACGCACGTTGCTTTCCAGCCTTGCCGCGGGGTGGTGGGGGTGGGCAGCAAACTGTGCGGGCAAAGCTGCAGGGCGTGTTCCCGGGGAAAGCCGCCTGCTCTGCAATCATCTCCCCACTCGGGGGAGTTGTCCAGGGCGGGGGGAGGTTTTATTTTTCCTGGGGAAAACAACCAGCACCGGGCAGCGCAGACAAACCCCAGGTGTCTAGAGCGCTCGCCGCCCTCCCCCGGGCGCAGAGTCCCCTCTGGGGCCAGCCCCCTTCCCGCTGCAGCCTGGGCAGTGGGTAGGGCAGCCTAGAAAGCGGGGCGGCGGGTCTCCCTCCGGAGGGCTCTTCCCGTCCGGTCCCGGCTCGCTGCTGCCCTGCGGCTCTAGCCCCAGGCTCCCCCGCCCGGACGCGCTGCCTACCCGGGCTCGGCGATGGGCGGATCCGTGCGCCGCCGCCGGCTCAGCGGCAATCCGCGCTGCTCCTCCCCAGCCGGGCTGCCAGGAGTGGCGGGCGAGGCGAGCGGGGCGGAGGGTCTTTCTGCTCGGGCTCCTCCCCCCACACTTCCTTGCGGCCGCAGGTTCACAGGGTTCTGGGGCGTGGGGCCTGCGCCCGGGGCTTGCCCCAGGGGACCTCGTCGGGAAGCAAACGTAAGGGAATTCCAGCCTGACTCAGTCAAGGCCGATGCATCTTATGACTGTCAGTGTCACAATGAGAATCAGTTATCCAGAACAATCCCCTGCTCAGGCTTGAGAACACCCCCAGGTGAAGGAGGGTCTAACCCAGCCTCTGTCAGCAAAGGCCACAAGGGTGATGCCTTCCGGAAGAGATGACCTACCGTCTTCATTCGCTGGGAGATGTCTTCGGGGGAATCAGATGAATGTGACCCAAATCTCACTTCCCTTTTAGGGGATTCATTCATATTTAGAGTCTCTCCCTTGGGGATTCTCCTGTCCCTGAGACAGTGAAACATTTTAGAAACTCACACAGAAATATTTTATAGCCTGACTCACAAATGTCACGGCAGGTGACAATCCCACATGCTGAAATGGAGAAAGGTCCCTAGGTGGAGGAGGTAAAACTGTGCAAGACTAAATGGCAGGTAGATGTCCCATTCATCTTCTACCTGCCAATGTATTTAAGACAAGAAATCATTGCTCTACAATAGAACAGCCATGTGTCATTTAGCTATTCCCATTTCAGGAAGAAGGCCTCCATTTGAAATCTTTTTTCAAAAGAAAACATGAATAGATGCTCCACAGGCACTTTTTTTTCAAAAGAGCAGCCCTCATGTGACCTGATATTTTGATCCCCTGTCCATTCTTTTGAAAGAGCGGGGCTATGTGGATGCTCTCTTTCAAAAGAGCTGATCACTCATAGAATCACAGAATACTAGGACTGGAAGGGACCTCGAGAGGCCATCGAGTCCAGCCTCCTGACCCAATGGCAGGACCAAGTACTGTCTAAACCATCCCTGATAGACATCTAGCTAACCTGTTCTTAAATATCTCCAGTGATGGAGATTCCACAACCTCCCTTGGCAATTTATTCCACTGTTTGACCTCCCTGACAGTTAGGAACTTTTTCCTAATGTGCAACCTAACCCTCCCTTGCCGCAGTTTAAGTCCATTGCCTCTTGTTCTATCCTCAGAGGCCAAGAAGAACAAGTTTTCTCCATCCTCCTTATGACACCCTTTTAGATACTTGAAAACCGCTATCATGTCTCCTCTCAATCTTCTCTCTTCCAAACTAAACAAGCCCAATTCTTTCAGCCTTTCTTCATAGGTCACATTCTCTAGACCTTTAATCATTCTTGTCGCTCTTTTCTGGATCCTCCCTAATTTCTCCACATCTTTCTTGAACTGCGGTGCCCAGAACTAGACACAATACTCCAGCTGAGGCCTAACCAGCACAGAGTAGAGTGGAAGAACGACTTCTCGTGTCTTCTTCACAACACACCTGTTAATGCATCCCAGAATCCTGTTTACTTTTTTTGCAACAGCATCACACTGTTGACTCATATTTAGCTTGTGGTCCACTATAACACCTAGGTCCCTTTTGATCACTCTTTTGTTTCGCTTTTTTGTATATGGATGCACTCTTTTGAAAGAAGTTCTTTTGGAAGAGATCTTCCAGAAGGGCTTCTTTCAAAAGATCTATGTAGTGTAGACATAGCCAACGCACTATAAACAGCTGGTGATCTACCCTCCCCATCATTCCTAGCACATCAAAGCTTTGTACAGTAGTCATACCCAAAAATGAAACTTACATAATGTCACAGAATATATTTCCTTCAGTTCTGTTTTCCTGTAACAGCTGGATTAATAGGAAAGCAACATCACTGGCCAACTTAATTATATTGTACAATTGTATAATTTTAATGTGCAAAATTTAAAAAGATTACTGATAACAATACCCTATAATAGAAAAAGATATATCATTTTGAAGTACATTACTATTTAAAGTTGGAAGTAGGTAAAATTATAGCCAAGTGTGGAAAATCACATTTTGTTTGGAAACAAGTTAATAAACAGGTTGAATAAATTCATTACTATTAGTAGCATATGTGATCATATCAACAATAGAATAATAGAGTCCTGTTTTTTCTGTGAAAACAATGAGGAGTTCTGTGGCTCCTTAAAGACTGACATGGCTACTCTTCTGA
Source organism: Carettochelys insculpta (assembly GCF_033958435.1). NCBI lineage: Eukaryota > Metazoa > Chordata > Testudines > Carettochelyidae > Carettochelys > Carettochelys insculpta. Next base: position 28,807,850 of record NC_134141.1, on the reverse strand, counting down.
GACTTATCTTCTTTTCTGTCATAAGCCACAAAACAGGTCATAAACTGCATCTGACTTGTGCCTTTTGGCTTCCTCACCTGCAATCTGCCATTAATCAGTCTTTCTCAGAAGTACTGCTTCTAATATTTCAAACCTCTGAACAGCCTTCAGACACATCCCAATTTAGATAAAAAGGATTCCCAGAAGAGTGTGTGTGTGTGTTTATCTTTTCCTCTAACTGAGGCACAGGTAAAAAGCATGTATTTAATATTACGTGTCCAAGGTGTAGCACTGGCAATATTCAGTCCCAGACTAATGACAGTTTTAAAGTTCATTAGCTCATGAGCTTCCATGAGTGCAAACACAACCTCATATTTTCCCCACCACTTCCATGAACAAACCTGAGAGCACGAAAAGGTTATCAGTGGTTCTGTGTCATTTATCCTCTTTCTCTTCTACTACACAGAAGTTTTCTTCTTCTCCACTTAGCACTGTCCTCCTGTTGCAATTAAATCTCATCACAAACATGTTACACGTACACTTAGGCTGTGGGCACACTTGGCCAAAATTCCAAAATTGAAAGAACATTAATGAGGCACTGAATTGAATACTCTGCAGCTCATTAGCATGCTGCCAGCTGTGGTACTTCGAAAGCGCCGCATTTTGCTTGTGTGTGGCTCGGCTACACGGGGTCCCTTTCGAAAGGACCCTACATACTTTGAAATCCCCTTATTCCGATCAGCTTATAAGAATAAGGAGCTTTTGAAATCTGCGGGGTCCTTTCAAAAAGGACCCCCTGTGTAGCTGAACCACGTGCAAGCAAAACGCGGCACTTTGAAAGTGCTGCGGCCGGCAGTATGGTAATGAGGCATATTAGTATTCTTCAGTTTGGCCATTAGCATGGCCATTTCAAAGTTTTGGCCCCAGCCTTACAGCCTCTTAAAAATGAATTAATGGCTCTAGTTTGTCCAGCCTAACTATGAGCTCTGGAGCCTTTAGAATTCTGGGCTTTCAATTTCTGTTTCTCAGTAGACTAAAAAGCAACGTGCAAAGAAAGATACAAGCTGGATAGGACTGGTTTTATTCTGTTCTTTTGTGGTGCGGAGATCTTGGCCAAGTATGGAAAAGGAGTTAGTTAGGACATTGTTTTAAGACAGAGAGCCAATATATAGGAAAGGACAGAGGCAACATAGAAAGGAATAGTGGAGTGGTCTAGACAGAAAAAGCAAAGACATTATTCAGCACACATGCACAGCTTTCTATTTCCCCACACTTTTGCCACAGAAAAACTGCCATGGCTTCTGGGCATAAAAGAGAACCTATCTAGGAATATTTTAAAGAAATGCATTCCCTGGGTAAAAAAGGAAAAATTGTCAAGTGTAAGCAGTGTAAGATGGTGATGCATGACCTAGTTGCAAGAATAAAACATCAGAGAAAAATTGCTTACTGGGAGAAAAATGACCTGAATATGGATCAACTGGTCAGTAAACGAATAATTCACTTTGCAATGCATCACTCTTCTAGACTCTATGCCTTTTACTGTAAGTGTGATTTGAAAAGTAAATTCCCAAACTGTTCTTGGTATTGGTTGTTCACATGGCTACATCTGTGAGACTGTGAGGGAAAGAAAAGTTTAGCTTAGCTAATCCTTATGGCTTGTTTAATTAGTTAGCTAGATTTAGAATCTATCACTCAAGTATACAATACAGAATGCTGCAGTAAGAGAAACTAGAGTTGCCAGTTGCCACTGTCATTTTCTTATTTTATATTACATGTCTCTTATTTTGGGGCATCATAGCCATGGACCATAATGGTGATGCCATACGTGCATTCCCTATTTTACTTCAACATAAATCAGCTTTTCCAATGATAACCCATTCTATACTTGTTTTGTCAAAAAACAGTCATGCCAATCAGCTCAGGCTTACTCCAAAATCAAATGCACTCTGAGCACAGTCCGGCTTGGCTCGTTTGGTAACTTGATTTAAATCAACTATTTTATTTGGTGATTTAAATTGGCATTTAAATCAATCCCTCCTGGAACGGTGTGAATGCACACCAATGATTTCTGGTTATACTATACTGCTAAACCATGTGATGGTGAAACTGTTGTAGGCAGAGAAGGCTTTAGTATTGGTTCATATTGAGAAGTTGGGCAGCACAACCAGAAGAGCTAGAAACTTAAGACCTGATATACAATCTACGGGATCCAGCCCTGTTTTGGGAATAGGACAGGACTGCATCATGAGTGGGAACATTAAGAGGGATTGTGACCCAGGGAGTCTGCAGAATGGATTTTTCTCTGAGAGTGGCCAGCTCCTCTGGCTAGTAAGGGCAGAGCTCCTTCTGGCTAGCTAATACCATGGGGGTGATAACAAGGATTACAGCTGTGACCAGCCTCTGCATGAAGGAGGGCAAGAAGGCCCCTCATGGTTTACTCCTTATTGTGCATCCACACAGATGACAGCAACTAACCAGTCCTAACATTTTAGGGTTAATATCAAAAGCACAGGAATTTCTTTTTTATTTCAGTTCATGGCTGTTGCCCAGAATTTCCCATCCCTGGCAGGATGTCCTTCTCTTAACGCTGGAGACGAATTCTGCATAGTAAATCATGAACAACACAAGAGATAAAGCACTGGGTTTGACTAACGATAAGATTTGGATTTCTTGATAAGAAATACTAATGCTTATCAAAGAAATATGCATGTAGAGAGATATGATATGTGGGCAATTATGAGTCTTTCCAAAGCCACTTCAATGAATCTACAAAAATGCTTCCCCTACCATTCCTGAACATATACTAATTCTCTTAAATAGCTGTTTAGAAACACAAAAATATACAATAATGCCATGGCAAGGAACCCTCCCCCCAAAAAAATTAATACAGTATAAACAGATTAAAACTGAAACATTCAGTCTGAGACAATAACATATTAATTGGACTAAATTCAACACTTCTGTGAACTGCACTGACTTCAGTGGATATACACTGGGGATAAATTTGGTCTATTTTGTTTAAACTGAGCTAGTCATTACAATCTTTTATACTGTAGGTGACATTCAAGAAAATGCTTAATTAAAACGAAAGAATCAAGCAGATGATTTGCTACTAGTTTTCTTATGCAATGTGATTTCACCACATATTATGCTCCTCCAGTGATCTGTTCTACTTTAACCTTTGGTGCTGAGCCAGTAACCTCACCAAGACTGAAGGCTTGTCTACACTTAACCAGAGATTGACACTTTGGAGATCCATTTCCTGAGGGTTGATTTAGCTGGTCTAGTAGGGATGTACTAAATTAACCACTCATCATTCTCCCATTGACCCTGGTACTCCATGGGGCCATGAGGAGTAAGGGAAATTGACATGAGAATTCCTCCTGCTGTAGGGTCGCTGCAGAAATTTGGCTGAAGGCACATTTACTTTAACTACACTATTCACATAGCTGGAGTTATGTATCTTAAGTCAACTTTCTCCTGAAGTGTAGACCTGCCCTTATTCTTTGGCATCATCCTAGCAAACCAGAGATGCCAAGCCAGTGACCTCAACCTTTGAATGGCAGATTTAATTATACAAGTGAGTCTTGTAATTTGAACAAACTTCAGAAAAAACGCTGTATTACTCTTGATAATAAGCAGTCCTTTGGCACCTTACACATTTATTAGGTCACGAGCTTTCATGGGTAAAACCCAGTTCTTCTTCTCCATCTGAGGAAGTGGGTTTTGTCCATAAAAGCTAACCTAATAAACCTAATAAACTTGTTATTCACTGTAGCCATAACTTGGAATAATTTATGCAATTTGCATGACCAAATTGTGTAAGATATTTTGAGTTACCTTATTTCAAACTCAGTGCTGTTTAGTTTCAAATAAAGGGCTAATTCGAGGTTTCCACTACCCCACTCCTGATGACGGGTAGTGGAAACAGAATACGATGCTTGAAACAGTGCTGCTATTTTGATCATGATGTTTAGCCCCAGAGTTGCTATACATTTGTATCTTGAAATAGCAACAATAGTCTAGCCATAGCCTACGGTGCCACAGGACTACTTGCTATTTGTGAAGCTACTGACTAACAAGGCTACCTCTTGGGATTTTTTGTATTAGCCCTAATCGATCTATATACAACAGAAAGGAAAACATTAAGTTCTGGCAAAAAAAAAAAAAAAAGGTTATTTACCAAGAGATTCCCAGAATTAAGAGGAAGCCTCACGATTTTTTCAGCATTAGCGCAGTTCACTTTTGATAAATGGTTTACTGTAGAGGCCAGAGTTAGATTTCTCTTGAACTTCCCTTAATGCAAACAGGAAATGTTGAGTTAAGAGTCCAAACACTGGTGCATTTACTATTTTTATATTCAGATTTTCAGATTTAATGAACCTGGAAATATCACCTACTTCCATTTCCACGAAGACAAATAGGGTATGTCTAGATGGGGTGCTGCTGCTTGCAGTGTCATGCAATTGAAGGCACTCGACAATGCAAATGTGCATAGTCATGTGGCTAATTTGCATAACTCACATGAGATCACTGTCCCAGAAGAGGCTTCTGTGCACACAAAACAAGCTGTGTAGATGGGCTTCTGTTGGCGAAAAGCCCCCTTGTCAGCAGACCCTTGTTCCTGAAAAAATAAGCTGGAGCCTGGCTGTGGGGCTGTAGCCAGAGCTGGACACCAGCAGAGGGGTCAGGAGCAGAGCCAGGGCTGGCAGCAGTGGGCTTGGGGCTGGGACCAGATCTGATGGTGAGACACAGGGAGATTCATTGGTCTGGCAAATTCCCTCACTTGGGACCAGTCAGGTCCCAGTGGTGCCAGATCAGGGAGTCCCAACCTGTACTTACACCTAGTCAGGAATAATTTATTTCTGGCATATAATTTATACCACTTTATAAAGTCAGTGAAGTTACACCAGGATGAATTGTGGCTCATTGGGCTTATAAAAGCAGACAGAGCCCAGAACTAGCTCAAATGCTTCCAATGCACAATGAGCTCTTTATAAACCATAAATTGTAATGATTAAATTGGAAGTTATGAGGACATTGGCTGTTAGGATTTCATTTTACACATAAGTACACCACCTTCTTTGGCTACATTTTCAGTTTTTGTTTGTCCTTGCCAGTAAATTAACATGACAGATTTCAAGGACTAGGACCAGGAAGGCACAGGGAGGACTATTCTGCTGACTCACACTACCAGTTATGTTAGGGAAGCATTATTAGCAGTGGCCTATACTATATGGGAGTTTCCGGGTTCCTAGCTGTAACAGGAAAAGAGGATATCTTTCTAGGGAAAACCCCTAGAAACATCCAGTTCCTGATCAAGCTGCAAGCTTGTGTTTGACTGTTTTTAAATTGGGAATAAAGGAAAAGCCTAGAGACTGGGTGAGTATGGAACATAAGCTCACGTGCTGTGTGGAGAGTGTACTCTACCTATTCACACTAAACCTCCTGTTCTTTTGGGGGTTTCCATTTCCTTTATTTATCTAGCAAACACAAAAGGCAACATTTAAAACTTTTAACCACTTTTAGTCTTCTCCAAGGGAAACATCTGTTTAACTTTGTCTTTAGAACAGTGGTCTGATCCCCAAAACTTTTCAGAGTCATGCCCCCTGTACTCTTGTCTGCCTCTTCCTCCTTCCAGCTGGGGGCCTAGGGTGAGAGCTGGGACGACAGGTAGGGTGAGGCCAAGCAGAGCTGGGGGCAGAGTGGATGGGGCAGCACTCTCTCCCTGCCCCTGTGGGGACTTGCCAGAGCCCCCGTGAGCACACAAAAAAATTGCTACAGTTGGGACCTGTGCTTTAGAGCACGATGAATAGAACAACAGAGATACCCAAAGGTGAAAGTTACTTACATTTCTTACAGGTACTGTTGTATTGCACACCCAGGCAGGGGATTTGGGGGACAGTTTGGTAGGACAGTACCTGTAAGAAATTTAAGTGTGGGATAGAGTGTGGGGGGTCAGGACATGGGTTGTGCTGGGTGTATGGGGGCTCACAGCAGGGCCTTGAAGCATGAGGGACTCAAGGAAAGGATCTGTGTGTGGGGTGGGGGGCTGCAGGAGTCAGGGTGCGGGGGTATGAAGAGAGACTCAGGGAAGAGGGTTGGGGGCCTATAGGAGTGCAGTAGTCCAGGTGGTGGGGTGGGAGGAAGGACACAGGGGTATGTGTGTGTGGGAGGGAGCACAGTGGGCACGGGCACTATTTAGGGAGGGCAGGGAGGGTTGAAGCCCCCTCCAAGGTTCACACCAACACTCTGCTTGCTCTTCCCCTTCTTCACTGTCAGGGAGTGAGAGAACAGCACGCAGTATGCGCCTCCCAGTCCTTTGCTGCCTCTGGCTGCAGCTGGGATGGAGAGGAATGCAGGCAGGCCGTGCGCTTGTGTGCTTCCTCTCCCTCCTTAAGGGGAAGTAAAGCAGCAAACAGTGTCCCCATATGACTCTCGGATGCAGGGGCGGGGGAGCCCTACATTCCCACTGCCCTCCCTAAATGACAGCTTTGGGGAGGACTTGGGACTGGGGCAGTCCCAGACTGGTGTAGGAGTGTGTCCTCAGTCAGCCCCTTTAACCTGCCTGCCTGCCTGCCCACCCTTAGTGCAGCAGCCTGCAGGAGACCCCCTGGAGCTGGGCTGGGAGCACACCATGCATCCTCCAACAGCTGAGTGCCCCAGGTGGCTGGCTCCTTGAAGAGTGCTGCACTGGAGTGTGCTGAGTTATCATCTCTGGAGGGACCTCTACTGGATGAAATTATTCTGCATTTGGAACTTCTGTTTCTCAACTTTGCTACAGCCTTTTTTGTAAAGTGGTGTATTCATGACAGAAGCGGTTATGTCATCATGTGACCACAGAACATAAAGCAGAAAATCCCTCCTTGTTGTCAAGGCTGTATTCTTCTACACTGAATCTATGTCCCCGTCTACAGTGCCAAGTTTTATCACCAAAGACTGCCTTTTCACAAGAATACAGTGAGAGCATGGTGCATGCTCTAATGTGACTTTTATTGGGAAAAATGCCAGGGTTCAGCGACAAAAAACTTCTACCCCAGTAGGGACTTTTTCTTTTCCCATTCCCGTACTGTCATCACAGAGCCATTGCAAACACAGATGTTTGTTCTGGAGACAGAATTTGATTCTGCCAGTATGCCATTCCTCTGATGAGTGCTTTATCTCTGCTGCTCTGCAGGCATGTGCCCTCCCTTTAAAGCTCTGGGAAGTATCTGACAGCTGAGTGTAATTCTCTCTTTGGGGAACAAAGAGCAAATCATTGGAATATGGATGGTGAGTGACTCCACAGCTTGGGGAGACACCCCCTAGCCCTACCCTTTCTGATTGAGGCCTGGCCCATTCTGTCCCCACGAGAGCCAAGCCCTTCTCCCTGCTATGGTCACTTCTAGTCACTGCCCATAGGCTGCCTCCCACCCCCACCCCCACTAGTATTTGCAACCTGCTCCAGGGTAGCACCCCCAGACTGGCATAGCATGGCCTCAGCTTCCCCTGGCCCCAGAACTCTGGTGGATGGCACCTGTAGCTAGTCTTGTAACTTCTCACACAAGAAGGCACATTCCAAATCTACATGGTAAGATACATAACCACAGTGTATTGCTAATAGTGTCAGTGAAGGTGCCCCCAATGTAGATATGAACTGTTGGCAGAGGCAGCAACTGTGAATATCCTCTGTCAATTTTTGTTCTGTCAACTTTTCAGCGTTGACAAAAATTGGTAGCATAAACAAGGGTTCAGACTGCTTCTTTTTCAGATAGACTCTACTCCTAACTTGCCTTCCTCGGAACTCTAAATTCTTTTGTTTACAGCTATGTTTTTATATAAAAAGACCAGTTTTTAACAGGAATATTTCTTATTTGAAAATTTGTCAATTCCATTTATAAAGAAGAACAAGAATAATCAATAAACCTGGAAAGCAACAGTGCAAGTTTCTGAAAATGATCTGTGTGTCTGAACTTTTGAACTAGAAAGACCAGATCCACAAATGAGACGATTCTTGTCCTGTGAACTGACTTCAAACTTCATAGATTCACTAAGTTTTGACTTGTATTCTCATAACCTGCTGCCAGAAAACCTAACTAAATAAGCTGTCTAATACAAAAAGAAGCATATTTGGGGTTCCAAAACATTTCTTCATGTTTAAAGAATGTGTTGATAGTCTCAGAAAATTACTTGGTGGTTTGAGCATTAGCTTGCTAAACCCAAGGGTGTGAGTTAAATTCCTGAGGAGGCCGTTGATGGGTCCGGGGCAAATAGATTTGGTGGGGAGAAAAAAAAAATGTCAGGGAGGGTGCTTGGTCCTCCACGAGGGCAGGGGAGTGGACTTTATGATGACCTCCCAAGGTCCCTTCCAGCTCTATGAGATGTGAACATTTAAAAAAATGTAAATTAATGGGATTTAAACGGGTTTAATTGCATTTTACACATAGTCATTACCATTCAATGCATGGAACTAATCCAATATGAAATGCAGCATCACGCAGAAACGTATTTAAAATTATCTAAACTGATTATAGTAAAAAATAATGTGAATGTGTTATTTATATTTTGACTAGTTGTTACAAAATATCTGGGCTGCAATCCTCCAAAGTCTTACTGGCATGCTGAATATTAAGCATGTGATTAAGACTCACTGAGTTGATTGGGACTATTTACATACTTAAAAGTAAGCATGTGTGTAAGTAATTTTGTGTATTTAAAATATTTCTGCAGTTCTTAGAACCAGCATTTTTTTAAAAAGTTAATATGTTCATACATTAATTATATATAAACGTGTTGTGTGAAGTGGGCTGAAATGCATAAAGCTTTTAATGATATAATAATCTTCAATTTTAAAAGAAAGTATGTTAAATAAATATTCTTAGTTTTATGGAACTTTGTGATGTAGGATGTTTACTGGAAGTTAACACACCAAAAATAAAAACAAACAAAAAAACCCCATATATAGTCATGTATGAATACAAGTCAGATAATAGGTCAGCAAAATTTCCTAGATGGAAACATGTAATTTTTCCTTCAGTCTCTAGAGAACAGCTCTAACCTCTATTAAAATGAATTAAAAAACCTCACTGACTTCAATGAAAACCGAATTGGACCCTAAATATCACAGAATCACAGGGCTGGAAGGGACCTCAGGAGGTCATCTAGTCCAGGCCCCTGCTTCAAGCAGGATCAACCCCAACTAAGTCATCCCAGCCAGGACCTTGTCCAGCCAGGACTTAAAAAACTCAAGGGATGGAGAATCCACCACCCCTCTAGGTAACGCATTCCAATGCTTCACCACCCACCTGGTGAAGTAGTTTTTGCTAATAGCTAACCTACACCTTTCCCTCTTCAACTTCTGACCATTACTCCTTGTTCTGCCATCTGACACCACTGAGAACAGTTTCTCACCCTCCTTTTTAGAGCTCCCCTTCAGGAAGTTGAAGGCTGCTATGAAATCACCCCTAAGTCTTCTCTTCTGTAAACTAAACAAGCCCAAATCCCTCAGCCTATCCTCATAGGTCTTGTGCTCCAGATGTTTAATCATTTTTGTTGCCCTTCGCTGAACCTGCTCCAGCAAATCCACATCCTTTTTATACTGGGGGGCCCAAAACTGGACACAATATTCCAGATGTGGCCTCACCGGTGCCGAATAAAGAGGAATAACTACTTCTCTAGATCTGCTCGAAATGCTCCTCCTAATGCACCCCAGTATGCCGTTAGCTTTCTAGGCTACAAGGGCACACTGTTTACTCATATCCGGCCTTTCATCCACCATAACCCCTAGGTCCCTTTCCATTGTACTGCTGCTGAGCAGTCGGTCCCCAGCCTGTAACAATGTTGGGGATTCTTCCGCCCCAGGTGCAGGACTCTACACTTCTCCTTACTGAACTGCATCAGATTTCTTTTGGCCCAGTCCTCCAATTTATCCAGGTCCCTCTGGATTCTCTCTCTACCCTCCAATGTATCTACCTCTCCCCCTAGTTTTGTGTCATCCACAAACTTGCTGAGGGTGTAACCCAGTCCCTCATCCAGGTCATTAATAAAGATGTTGAATAACACTGGCCCCAGAACCGAGCCTTGTGGCACTCCGCTTGAAACAGACCGCCATCCAGATATTGAGCCATTGACCACCACCCGTTGGGCCCGACCATCAAGCCAGCTTTCTATCCATCTTATAGTCCAAGGATCCAATCCATATTTCCTTAACTTATGGACAAAAATGTTGTGGGAGACCATATCAAAAGCCTTGCTGAAGTCAAGGTATATCACATCCACTGACTTCCCCATGTCCACAGAGCTTGTTACCTCGTCATAGAAGTTAATCAGATTGGTCAGGCAGGACTTGCCCCTGGTGAATCCATATTGGCTACTTTTGATCACTTTACCCTCTTCCAAGTGCTTCAAAATGGATTCCTTGAGGATTCCCTCCATTATTTTCCTAGGGATTGAGGTAAGGCTGACGGGTCTATAGTTCCCTGGATTGTCCTTCTTTCCTTTTTTAAAGATGGGCACTATGTACTATGGGCACTTCCAGTCATCCGGTATCTCCCCCGATCTCCAAGAGTCTTCAAGAATAATGTCCAAAGGTTCAGCAATGACCTCTGCCAATTCCCTCAGTACCCTGGGGTGCATTAAATCCAGACCCATGGACTTGTGCACATCTAGTTTTTCTAGATAGCTCAGAACTTGTTCCTTTCCCACAGATGGCTGCCCTCTACCTTCCCATACTGTATCATCTAGGACCGTCATGGGGAAGTTGACTTTGTCCGTGAAGACTGAGGCAAAAAAAGCATTGAGTACTTCAGCTTTTCCTGCATCATCTGTCACTAGGTTACCTCCCTCATCCAATAATAGCCCCACACCTTCTCTGATAATCTGTTTATTGTTCACATGCCTGTAGAAACCCTTCTTGTTACTCTTCACATCCCTTGCCAGCCGCAGTTCCAATTGTGCTTTCGCTTTCCTGATTACTGCCCGACATTCTCCAGTCGTATGTTTATACTCCTCCTTTGTCAACTGTCCATGTTTCCATTTCTTGTATGCATCCTTTTTGAATTTAAGCTAACTAAGGATTTCCCTGTTAAGCCAAGCTGGTTGCCTACCATTATTTGCATTTCTTACTATGCAGCGGGATTGTTTGTTCCTGTGCCTTCAGTAAGACTTCTTTAAAATACTTCCAGTTCTCTTCAACTCTTTTTGCCTTCATATTTGTTTCCCAAGGGATCCTGCTCATTTGGTCTCTTAGGGAGTCAGAGTCTGCTCTTCTGAAATCAAGGGTCTGTATGTTACTGCTCACCCCTCTTCCTTTCGTCTGGATCCTGAAATCTATGATATCATGGTCGCTGCAGCCCAGGTTCCCTCCCTCTTCTATTTCTTCTACTAGTTCTTCCCTGTTTGTGAGCAGCAGGTCAAGTTGTGCATGGCCCCTGGACAGTTCCTTCAGCACTTGTACCAAGAAGTTATCCCCAGCATTCTCCAAAAACTTCCTGGATTGTCTTTGCGCTGCTGTATTGGTCTCCCAACAAATGTCCGGATGATTAAAGTCTCCCATGAGAACCAGGGCCTGTGACTTGGAAGCTTCACTAAGCTGCCTGAAGAAAGACTCATCTATCTCCTCTCCCTGATCTGGCGGTCTATAAAAGACACCAACTACATCACCTCTGTTACTTCCACCTCTAAGCTTAACCCAAAGACACTCAACTGGATTTTCTCCTTCCTCATACTGGAGCTCTGAGCAATCATACTGCTCCCTCACATAGGCTACGTCTACACATGAAGCCTTCATCGAAGTAGCCTATTTCGATGTGGCGACATCAAAATAGGCTATTTCGATGAATAACGTCTACACGTCCTCCAGGGCTGGCAACGTCGATGTTGAACATCGACGTTGCGCAGCACCACATCGAAATAGGCGCAGCGAGGGAACGTCTACACGCCACAGTAGCACACATCGAAATAAGGGTGCCAGGCACAGCTGCAGACAGGGTCACAGGGCGGACTCAACAGCCAGCCGCTCCCTTAAAGGGCCCCTCCCAGACACACTTGCACTAAACAGCACAAGATACACAGAGCCGACAACGAGTTGCAGACCCTGTGCATGCAGCATGAATCCCCCGCTGCAGCAGCAGCAGCCAGAAGCCCTGGGCTAAGGCCTGCTGCACACGGTGACCATAGAGCCCCACATGGGCTGGAGAGACAGCGTCTCTCAACCCCCCAGCTGATGGCTGCCATGGAGGATCCCACAATTTCGAAGTTGCGGGACGCGGATCGTCTACACGGTCCCTACTTCGACGTTGAACGTCGAAGTAGGGCGCTATTCCGATTCCCTCATGAGGTTAGCGACTTCGACGTCTCGCCGCCTAACGTCGAAGTTAACTTCGAAATAGCGCCCGACGCGTGTAGCCGCGATGGGCGCTATTTCGAAGTTAGTGCCGCTACTTCGAAGTAGCGTGCACGTGTAGACACAGCTATAGAGAGCAACTCCTCCTCCTTTTCTCCCCTGTCTGTACTTCCTAAACAATTTATAACCTTCCATGACCGTGCTCCAGTTGTGCGAATTGTCCCACCAAGTCTCCATTATTCCAACCAAATATGTGGTTGTTTATTTACATATCTTTTAATTGAGCGATAGTCACAGTTTATGAGCTAATAGAAAGCCCAACAAGATCACAATGTGAGTAGGATTCAAAAGTTAGATTCCTAAATCCTTAATGAGGCTCCCAAACATAAGTAGTTTGATATTCAAAAGTGCTGAACACCCACCAGTCCCACAAAAGCCTATAGCATAAGGAGCTCATAATCTCTGAAAAAAAGGTCTCTTATATTTAAGAGCCTCAGTATGGATTTAGGAACACCCAGATTTGAAACTCTTCATTTCAATCTTATTTAGGTTTTGCTGGTGTCTGTATTTCTTGGCCTTCTGAGGGGTGCACTTGGGTCATATTTTCCCACCTTTACTATCCACCACAAACCCAGCATTGCCAACCTCTGCAATTTTACATCAGCAGTGTTTCCTGTAAGATGAATGCTTGTGCAGCCCCACTGGAGAAATTGATACCACCCAGTTGATTAGCAGAGCACCCACAGCTAGGTGTTGTATATCTATTAGGAGTGCACATTCACAAATGTCTTGGTGCACATAAAATTATTCCACACATGGATGAAAAAGATTAGAAGGAGCACTAATCAGAAGTCACACAGGATTTGATCGTTTGTTTAAAGTCAGGCCTCTTGGAGACACAACTGCTTTCATTTGAACAAGTTAAGTATCTAGTCCCTGTGGTTACAGGGAAAGGGTTGAAAATGCTCCCTTGCGTTCAAAAGTCAGAAACCAGAAGACAAATAAGTTGGTACTAAAAACCAAACAAGTCTGTGTGACCTTGATGGGCTTATATGTCAGAAATAAGGAACTGTTGGTGTTGGTGTGTGCAGCACTCAGCCCCTTCTGACGTTGTGGTACAGACAGGGGGACCATTTATCCCATTTTTACCAGGGCAGTCCCTTATTTAAATGTCACTTAGGTATCTCAACTTTTTAAATAAAATGGGCAAATTGTCCCATATGTGGCTGGGCTTCTGTTCCCCAGCACCTGGTGTCTGGGGACAGCAGCCACCACTGCCAGGAGACCCCCCTGCAAGGCACCTGCCCCGTGTCTCGGGTCAGCAGCTCACACTGCCAAGGAGCTCCTCCGTGAAGCAGCTTCCCCATTCCCCAGAGAGGTGACCTCCGCTGCTGGGGAGCCTCACCATGGGGCAGCTGCCCCGTTTCCTGTCCCGCTCCCCGCAGAAGGCCGCAGTACTTCACGGTGGGACAGCAGCCCCCATCCCCACGGAGCACAAACGTGGGACAGCAGCCCCGCCCCCATCCCAGGAGGCTGGTGTCCCGCATAGGGCAGCGTCGCTATACTGGCCGACCCGAGACAAACGAGGCACCTGCCTGGCAGCAGGGGACCGCTGCGGACGGCAGCTCTCCCGAGGCGGGCAGGTCGGGGCTAGCCCCATTGCCCGGGCTCCAGGACACGGGCAGTAGCGTTGTGAAGACGGCGGGGAGGTGCTAGCGGTACCTTCTCGTCGCAGCGCGCTGGCCCTTTAACTTCCCGGGCCTCGGCTAGTGGTGCGCCTGCGAGGCGAGAAACCCAGGGCAGCTCGGTGGTTGGCCCCGCGCCTGCGGAACGCGGCCCGGCCCACTAGTGACCTTCCCGAGGGCCCCGCGGCGCGCGAGGAAAACACAAGGAGCCGTCTGTCGAGTGGCCTCCGAGTCCTGACCTCGAGACCAGCGGCTCCAGGCCCCGCTCCCGCGGTGAGGGGCGGGGCTACCTGAGGGTGGGGCAGCGGCTCGTGCGGGGTGGGGGCCTGGAGCTACCACCTCTCACCCTTGCTAGGGGGTCCCATCCTCTGTGGGGTTTGGTTGGGTTCAAGAGCTCTCGCCCCCGCCCCCGCCCCCGCCCCCTCCAGCGGCGGGGAGGGGCTGGACAGCGATGGACAGGGTGGGGAGGAAGCGCTGGTAGTAGGTGACGGTGTGTGGGGGGTGGTAGCAATGGGGTGAGGAGCTACACTGGGCTGGGTGATGGTGAAGGAGGATTGGGGGAGTTGGTGGGAGTAGGGGCGAGAGGCTGTCAGTGGGCTGGGTAGTTCTGAGGGAATGGAGGTTGTTGTGGGCGGTGGGGGGAGTTGGCAAAATAGGGAATGAGAGTTGGTGACTGGCCTGGGCTGGTTCAGTAGTGGTGAGGGGGCTGAGGCCCAGGCCGGGCACTGGAGTAGAGAGTATCCATTGCAAGGAGACGGTGTGGAAGTGAAGGGTGGGGATTCTGCTGTGCCAGCAAGAAGTCATGTCAACTAACCTACATCCCTAGTTACGTGTTAAAGAGGGCTATCCTTGGTGAAAAATAGAGGATACAAGTCTATCCAAGAAACATTAGGGAGCATGCGTTTTTAGCAGGCAGGCTAGTATAGGCAGGCTCCTCCAGTGATTGCAGGGAGCTGTTGCATTCTAGCCTGTTGTGTGTTGCCTGTAGTGTACAAAACTTTTTCTGTTGAAACAAGTTGCAGATAATAAGTACTGTGGGAACAAGAGCAACCAGAGAAGGGCTCTTAGAAAAGCAGTATTATTGTGTGAGGTAGCTTTCCACTTAGGCGGATGGAAGGGATCATTGAAAAAGAAATTACCAACTTTCCTGAAATATTAATAATTTTTTCAACCTAATTTCCCCTGGCTGTTGTGAATGGGAAGCTTGATGAGGTTTTGAAAAATAATGTTACTAAACAGCTAGCCCATAACTGGGGGATGGAGGAGGGAAACAATGTCATCAATGTCTCTGTCCTTCAGACTTCTACATTTCCTTCATTCACATTCCTTGTAAAAATCCACTTCTTCCATGTCACTTACATGAATTGAACTTTCTTATCATAGTTTTAATGAATCCATCAAGCTGGCACTACATTGCTGCAACCTCTGATTTTCCTTAAAATACACCCCATCAGTGATTGAAACTTTTGTCTAACTGTAAATATACAATAAGCTATAAAACTTTCAGCTTGGGGCCAGCAGCAGAGTTCTTATTAACAGTGTGTGAGGCTACATCTACACTTAGATATAAAAATTTTAGGCAGTTACCTCAATATTACAACATGAGTGTCTTTACTGTAAATAGCATTAGCTCAATTTAGGGAGCACTAATATCAATATCACAATAGTGTTGAAACCAGCCTGGTGTAGTGTTAAGTTTGAATTTAAAAGTTTGAGTAAAGGCCAGTGTGGAAGCATCACATCCTTAAAATTGAATGTATTAGCCTCCAGGGGTGTCCCATATGTAATCCACAATGCCTCATAGTGCTCTGTTCTGGCCACTGCTCTCCTAGGCCGTGTCTACATGTGCACGCTACTTTGAAGTAGCGGTGCCAACTTCAAAATAGCGCCCGTCACAGCTACACGTGTTGGGCGCTATTTCAAAGTTGAAATTGACGTTAGGCGGCGAGACGTCGAAGTCGCTAACCCCATGAGGGGATGGGAATAGCGCTCTACTTCGAAGTTGAACGTCGAAGTAGGGCACGTGTAGACGATCCGCGTCCCACAACATCGAAATAGCGGGGTCCGCCATGGCGGCCATCAGCTGAGGGGTTGAGAGACGCTCTCTCTCCAGCCCCTGCGGGGCTCTATGGTCACCGTGTGCAGCAGCCCTTAGCCCAGGGCTTCTGGCTGCTGCTGCTGCAGCTGGGGATCCATGCTGCATGCACAGCGTCTGCAACCAGTTGTCAGCTCTGTGGATCTTGTGTTGTTTAGTGCAACTGTGTCTGGGAGGGGCCCTTTAAGGGAGCAGCTTGCTGTTGAGTCCGCCCTGTGACCCTGTCTGCAGCTGTTCCTGCCACCCTTATTTCGATGTGTGCTACTTTGGCGTGTAGACATTCCCTCGCAGCGCCTACTTCGATGTGGTGCTGCCCAACGTCGAAGTTGAATGTCGACGTTGCCAGCCCTGGAGGATGTGTAGATGTTATTCATCGAAATAGACTATTTCTATGTCGCTACATCGAAATAAGCTATTTCGATGTAGCGTGCACGTGTAGACGTAGCCCTAGCGTGTAGGAGTTAGGTAACAAGAAGACTGTGAATTTCAATTCAGGATTAGGAAACCCGTGGCTTTAGGGTCATGTTTGTATAAGAGGCTGAAAGACATCTTTCTTTGCTATTAGCACTGTGAGCACATCTACCCATTACAAATAGCTCCTGCATGGAGTTTGTGGTTCTGTCTCTACCTCTACTAGCTGAACACTTGGTATGTTTTTTTCTGTGCTGCCCAGCACCAGCTGCTGCCCCACTGCACCATGTGGGAACAAGGCTGTTGTGTGGGTTATGCATGCATTAGAGGGCAAGAAACTTCTTTGCAGTGGTTTACATTTGTGCACTCCTCCTCCACAGGCGCCACACAGTTGCAGACCTTCCTGCACTCTACATCATACGGCTAGCCCCTGACCCAATAAAAGGATGTGTCTGCCATTTGGTGCTGACCATGCTGCCAGGCAGCACCACGTCCTGGCTTACACCTGGTTAGGGCTCCAATGGCGGGAAAGATTTCTGGGGCATTGCTGCTTCCAGGGGAAAGTCTCTCGGGAAACTGCTTCAACTGGCTCTCCACCAAAAATGTTTTCAGGGCCTTTCTGCCACCAGGGGTAAGTTTCCCCCAGCAGCTAAGATTTTGGGGGCTTTGCTGTTGCTGAGGGGACAGAGGGGAGTCTCCCCTGGTGGCTATGAATTGTGTGGGCTTGCAGTTGCCTAGGGGACTACCTCTACTGGCCCCCCACTAAAACTCCCCTCACCCCTGCCTCAACAAGGACCTGGGGGACTATCTGTCACCAGGGGAAAGTCTTCCCTGGCAGCTACAAATTGCGGGGGCTTGCAGCAGTCTGGGGGGACTACCTCAACTGGCCCCTCACTGAAACCACCCTGTGCCCCAACAAGGACCCAGGAGGGAAGTCTCCCTCGGCAGATACGAATTGCAGGGCCCTGCTGCCACCTGGGGAGAATGGTTCAAGTGTAGCCATCGAGCCATGGTTCCCACACCCCGCAGTCTTCATGCTTTTCATTGTCTCTGTATTATTTTCAGGGATCAGATGTAATCAAGGGAGGGAGGCAAGCTGGTGAAGGGCCAGCTGAGAAGACACACACCTGCTGATTTTTATAAAATCTTTCATAATTCAGTTACAGCTACAGTTTTAAAAAAGCAATTCACTTACAGAAGAAAGAAATTTCTTTGCATTTGGGGATTTTTGTTGATGCACTGGTTTTCCTTCCTTCCACCTGGAAATATGGCCGTTTGCTTTCTATTGGAGGGAAATTAGGGCAATGCAATGTGGGAAGATGTCAAATACCAGCAGAAATACCCAGAATGCTATGGGGATGAGGAAACTGTGGGATAGGTTCCTACAATGCACTGCTGCAACAGTCAATGTTTGCCAATTGAATGTGGCAGCAATAATTCTACTTTGTGAGGAGCAGATGGGGAGGTGAGGATAGTTAATTTGAATTTATAAAATCTAGCATTACAAAATTGATATTAATAAATTGAAATTTATTTTCTAGTGTAGATGCAGACTGAGCTATTAAGATATTTTTAATACTCCTGTTGTGAGGGAGATCCAAAATAAACTTCAGTAGTTATGGTCAATGTTTAGCATGTCTTAAAAATCTACCTTTGATAATTTATTCTACAGTGTAGATCAAAATGGGATTCATCTTTTCTAAATCTATGAATGAAAATCTGAAGAATCAACAGGAGTTTATGCTCATGAACTCTCGACTTCAGGTACGTATTTGTTGTACAGAATCATAAAAATGTGATGACTTTTTTTCACCTGTTTGGAAAAGCTCACTCTTCCTGAAGCTTTAAAGCAGGGATGGGGAACCTGTAGTCAGTGGGCCAGATGTGGTTTCCAGCTCAGTTTGATCTGACCCATGGTAAGTCTCTGTGCTGTGGCCTGGCCTGAAGTTGAGATGCCCTCTGTCAGGGCCGGAGCATGAATTTCAGCTTGTTCCACTGAGAGGGGAAGTTTGAAACCTCCACACCTCCTTTCCCAGGGGACTGGAGTGCCACGCAAGTCAAGTTACATGTAAATGAAGACTGTTTTTTTGGTTGGGGGGGGGAGGGGGTATGGGTATCGTGGGTGGGTTGGTTGGTTGGTTTGTTTGTTCCTATGTTGGGAGCAGGTGAGTAGTGAGGTGTGTGTGTGTATATATGGTTTTCTCCCATCCCTGCATTAAAGTACTAAGGTGTGCGTTTGGAGGGAAGAGAAGGATAGTGCAATATGATTTTGTTGGTTTAACATGTTTGTAAATGGGGAAAGTTTATAGCAAAGGTCCTTAAAGCATCTTTCATCATGAGATAGGTAGTGTCCCCATTGTACAGATGACTGAAGTACAGAGATTAAAGGACTTATCCTAAGTGGTTCCTAAAAATTCAGCCCCACAAGCATGCCTTTAAGTAATTCCACTGAGCTAAGTGAGGCTACTATTATGTAAAGTGAGTCATATATTTAAGTGAGTCAGTAGCAGAGATGCTAATAGAATCCAATGCACTGTTCTAACTACTGGATGCCAAAAGTTAAAACTAAAATATGTATTTAAATACTACCCCCCCCTTACCGCTACCCACAGGCTTTGTTTATACTTTTAAAATTGAAGTGCAGCTGCTGCAGTGCTTTAAAGTGAAAGTGTGGCCAGGGTAGGAGTGCTGGGAGAGCCTCCAGTGCTCCTGAGAGGAGTAGCTAACAGCACTGGGAGCCCTTTTACATCGGTGCTATACAGCACTCTAACTTCTGCACAGAGCGGAGGGGATTTCCACAGTCCTGAGTCTGAAAGTTGCAACACAGTAATGTGTCAGTGTGGATTTAGCCATAGTCTCCAGTTAAAACTGAATTTATAGGTTAATCAGTTGCAGTAATTCTGGGGTAATAACAAGGCTGTAACTTGTCTGACTTTTCCTGACTGTGGAGCCAGACTCACAAAGAACCAAGGTTATGTGAACCATATTTGATGACTTAAGTTTCCAGTTTGTTATTTAATTTATATGTTATATTTAGTGTGGCATCATGGAAACAGGGAAGACAGCTCTTGGCACTCAAATACAAAAGTAAGCAATAAATTATTCTCTGTAATCCAGGCAGCACTGCAGTTGTCTGAAGTTCTTTCATGTGATGGCATGTCTACACTGACGAGCATTTTGGGCTACTGCGTGTCAATTACAGCATGCACTAATGTTGTGCTGTAATTTCCCCATGAGGACACAGAAGTGCTGCAGTTGACAACTTTGTAATCTAAAATGCAAGGCACTGTAGACATGCTTCTGTAAATCAGTGGAGATATGATTTAATCTAAATCTTTCTGTACCCTTCTGAAGTAGAAATAACATACAGTGTAACTTAAAAATATATCTTTCATTATAAATTATCAATGGATAAACTTTACATCTAAATTGCCAGTAGGTGGCATATTTTAGCTTTTGGAAGAGTTGGTGACAAATAGTTTTTTAATGTTGATATTTGAACTGAATAATTGGAGAAGATATTTGTATCATTGGAAATAGTGGGGTGGGGGAAGAGGAGCATGAGAAAAACATGTTTCAGTCATATAGCAAAAGTTGAGCATGATTACCATCTGGCTAATGAAGAAAAAGTTGGGTTAAGAATACCCAGAATACATTTTCATCTTTTGAGTCAGGGAAAGAAATTCAAACTATTATTACAAAAGATATTTCTCAAAGAAATCTTCCCTATGTCACATTGGTATGAGATGTCTGAATAATTGAAAACACTTAGTGTCATCTTACACAGTAGATATAGATGCCACTTTTTTCCACTTTCTCAGAAAACCAGACATTCACTAAAATACCTGAAGCTTTTCTTCATTAGAGTCTTGTTCTCACTATGGGCTAAACTGGTGCTGCTGCAATTGGTGCAGCAGCATTGATTTAGCTGGTCTTCAGAAGATGCAATAAATCAGTGGGAACGTGCTCTTACAGCAACAAAGCATGGTGTAGACTGGGACAGGCAAGATATGGCCTATGGTCTGGATCTGGCCTTCCACGCCTTATAATCCAGCCCACAGCTGGCCCCTATGGCATGATGCAGTGTTGTAGTTCACCTAATTTAATTTGTGTAATTTACATCAATCCTTTAGTGAGCGGAGGCCTAAGAAATATACTGTATATGCCCAGAGAGAGTCAAAGAGCATCAAGTTTACTTGTGGTTTGAAATGCCTAGTCCAAGGCAGCACTGGAAAGGTTCCTGGTGCGACTAGATAATAGCTTTGTGTCTTGATGGTTAATGGAACTGAAGGGGACTGCACACTGCTGCCTCTTTTTAGTACTGTACATCTGGAGAAGAGCTATTTTAAATTTTTGCTTCAGAAACACTGTGCCTGGAAACCATGCAGATACTATCCTGAGTTGTCCTTCGGTTGACATGAAGCAGGAAGGAATACAGAGAATAACTGAAGGAGTCTTAATGCACAGAAGGATCTATTAATGTAGTTTTCTTTTTCATGGCCATCAGGAAGAACAGATTGGCCAATGCAAGCTGTTTGGTGCAGGGACTGTTATGGCAGATGTGGAGCTTCTACATTATAATCTCAGAATATTGATATGTGATTTTGTGGCTATTGTAGATGACGTAGTCAGTGAGGAAGGGTGACTCTAGTTATACTGTATTGTTGGACTTTCCTGTAAGGTGGCATTCCGCTAGCTTAATAAGGGACCGTTGGAAGACCAAGATGAAAAACAACACAATGGGGCTATATTTAAGCAGCCTCACAACAAACTCTAGGGAGTGAGGAGGGTAATTACAAGCATATTCTAGTTTTATGCTGCAGCCTGAAGTTGCACAACTTTTAATAGGGCTGGGTGCCTGACAGTCAGAGGGATGCTAAGGCCCACAAAGTTAATTTGATGTCAAAGTCCCAATAAGAACTATGCAATCCAAAAAAGCTCTTGCTTAGCTGCCATCTAACTCTGTAGGCACCTAACTTCACTAGGTGCCTACATTTTCAGAGTAACTATTTCCTAGGCACCTATGGTCTCGCCTGTGTGCATGCATGCTCGTTTCACATTCTAGGTGTCCAGTCTCTGACATCAGGCACAGACTGCCCCACAAGCTGGGTGGAAAATTGATGGAGGACTGCTTATCTTGCATTTTGGACCTGATCCAGTAGACAACCTTAAAAGTAAATTAGCTCACTGAAGTCCCTTTGTAGATCTGGGCCTGAATGGTTAAAAGGACTGGCAAGAATGGCAGGTGGGTGGTGAGTGCTCTTCCTGACAAGAGCAGACTGATGAGACACAGATCCTGCAAAGGTGCATGAAAGCAGTTGGCCTTTCCTTGGCTCTCTGGAAATTGTAAACCTTATGGAAGAACAGCAGTGTTTGGGTTAAGATCTTGTTTTCTCTGAAATGCTTTTGATCTGAATAATGTTTTAAGAAGGTTCCTGGTGACTAGAAATTATCAGAACTAGTGGAAGGAATAGAACTATAGGTACAAAACGTAAGGTGACCTGCTGAGGTGTAATCATGGCTGATATACAGGGGATTGCAACCTAGGAGTCAGTCTAAGAGTGGGAGAGCTGCCTAATTCCTCAAACACAGTTGATAGTACAAAGCATGAGACCAGTTCATAGAGTAGGTGGAGGGCAAATATCACCCTGCAAGGTGGATCTGATGCACCAGGGTTAGTTCCTGGAGTGCCCCACCTCTATATTTACCAGAGTCTCTGTAGGTATTGGGCGATTGCAGCTCTTGTTGGCTGCGGATCACAGATTGCTGCCAATAGGAGTGGTGGGAACCAGTGTCTCAATCTGCTCCCACTGGATGTCAATGGCAGTCTATGTCTAATGAGAGCTGTCGTCACCTGATACCTGTGCAGATAAATATAGCAATGGAAGCCTGCCAGGGAGTAACCCTCATGGGCCACTGGTTTTTCACTGTCCACACCTGTTATAGAGAGTAGTTCTGTATCAGAAGGGTAGTTAGCCTAGTAATTGTGACTGCCTAAATGCTTAGATAAAGGAACATCTGAACAGTGCTAGCTATCTCCTGAGCATCCTCTTGTGACCAGGAGTGGTTATGCAGCACCCTGCCTCAGTTTCCTTTTAATAGAGGGTCCTCAAAAGCATTACAGAATGGTTTGTCCAATAACATTTCTTCTTGTGGTCTGGTTTACTGACAAAAAATAAACTAAAAACAAAGATTTTTTGCCTCAATCTCTCACTGTGCAGTCTCCACTTTGCTCCTCAGGTCTCACTGTTTCCAGGTTGGGCACAGCTTTTAGGTCTTTCCCAGGCTCTGCTTAGGTACTCCTCTTAATCCAACATGGGCAACTTTAAATACTGCCTGTTAACTTCTGAGCCTTTACTCTCAGGTCTTGCTATCTAGACCCTTTTGTTTCTCAGGGAAGATCCATGACACTGTCAGTGCTATGTGTTCACCGGCTTTTACAAGTCAGCAGGAAAACCCCTTTACTGTTTCACTGACCCTTGCCCTTCTTCAGCTTTCTGGCCTACAGGAGCCTTCTGTTCTCTGTAGCCTATACTGGGGGGCTGACAACCTTCCTGGGCCCCTGTGCAACGCTGGCAGGGGGGAGGGAAATCTGTGCTTTCAGAAGGGGCAGAACCTTGATGGAAGGAGCAGGGCTGGAGGCAGCCAGCCCTCAGTGCTCCCCAGAGCATGCTGCACTGTTTCCCCCTTCTCCACCCCCAGCCAGTCCTTAGAGGTCCAGAGCATAGTGTGTGGCACTCTGTCAGCAATTTAAAGGGCTTGGGTCTCTAGTTGCTTTAGTAGCAGTAGCAGCAGCCAGCAACTCCAGGCCTCCTAAAATCACCATGCTTGGGGGCAACTATACCTTTGCCTGCCCTCTCCTGCCTCCCCTATCCTGCCAAAAGTGGACCTGCATCTACCACTGCTTCCTCTTCTCCTCTAGTGCTTTATACAGACCATCTGGTATTGGCTGTGAGCCATTAGAAAGCTGTTAATATGGCACAAATAGGTTAAGCCAGAGTTAAGCCAACTTTATGTTGGGCCCCACTTTTCATCCCTGAACTTAGCAGCCCCACCCCTGCAACTGGTCTAATGTAATCCAAACCAACTGAAATTTCAATTACATTCATATGGGGGGAAAAAAAACCTTTCGGCACGTGTAAGAGAGTAAGTATGCACAATGCAAAAACCTTATTGATTGGTATATAAATATGAATACACATACATTAAAATGCTAACATATTTCAACATTTTTAATGAGATGGATGAGCCTCTGACCCAGCAGCTGGTTGTGCTGCCCCCCCTTTGGAAATTTCATACCTCCGTAAGGGGGTGTGCACCTACTTTGCACACCCCTGGGCTGGGCCTGTTCCCTGAAAAAGGGCCTAGTCCACTCTGTGATATCCATTCACATTCTTCACAGTTCCCTTCGTTATCAAGCATGATAATAAATCTGTTGATATTAATATGGTATTGCACAGACTGTTTTCTCAAGCTCACAAAAATGAAAAAAGGTAGTAATTAAATTCAGCCTCTGTATTTGTTTGGATTAAGGTTGCTCTAGTTTGTACAGGTGACTGTGGAATAGAGGAGTACAAGGGTAGTAGGTCTCCACTTTATTTTTTGAGCCAAGTGGAACTCAGTCATAATTAGGGATTGAGGGCCCATAAGATTTTTATCTTGCTGCCATTTGCATAATCATGAAGACTGGACTATCAGGATGCCTTGTTTTGGAGAACTCACTGTTTGTTTGTGTTATACATTGATATGTGTCTCCAGAGCTAAATATCCATCTCAAATCCAGTCAAAAGAATTCTCAACAAAAAATTATTATTGAGACTTCACTTTATATCCTTGCTGCTTGAGGGCTCACACATGAAGCTCTTCTTTAGAATGATCAGATTCACAGCTAACAAAAATAATGCTTTTGCTTTACCTTAACATTTGAATGTATAGAAGAAAGAATCCAAGTCTTGTATCATAAGTAAGACATTTTTATAATGTTTATAAGTAGGAAAAACAAAATGCTATACTAGCACCATCTGCATGACTATAATGGAGTACCTCCTACAATTCCTGTGATTTCAGTGCATTCTGTACTATCTTCATTCTTATATTGCAGTATTTTGTCTAAGCATCCAGGGTTTACTTGCACTTAAAAAAAGAAAACAAAACAAAACGAATAACTCTTGGCATTAACCATCAAAAAAATAGGCTGCAACATGCACAAAGTAAACACGTAGAAAATAGAAATATTTTTGCTTTTTTTTGTTTGAGTGCAAGTGGTTTATCAGTTGTAGCAATAGTGGGTACAACATTTTCAGATGTAAAATACTTTTCTCTTAGTTGATAACAGTTTTAAAAAGTGAATATAAACATGATTAACATTTAGGACAGATTAGTGTCTTGTGTTTTAAAACACCTTAATTCTTAAAGGAGTTGCTAATGCACATGGGGCTTGTCTACACTACCACCTTCCTTTGAAGGAACGATGGTACTTAGGGTGTTGGGAGTTTACTAATGAAGTGCTGCCGTGCATAGGATGCACTTCATTAAGGAAATCCCACCCCCACCCCCCCGGCAGCAACTTCGAAGCTTTAAACTTCAAAGTACCAGCACACGTCTAGCCGCGGCTCATGTGCCGGTACTTCAAAGTTGCCCCAGCACTTCAGAGTACCGATGGGTGAGCTGCAGCTAGATGCATGCAGGCACTTTGAAGTTTAAAACTTCAACATTGCCGCCGGGGGCAGTGTTGTGAATTTGCTTAATGAAGTGCTTCCTATGCACGGCAGCACTTCATTAGTAAACTCCCAACACCCTAATTACCATCTTCCTTTGCAGGAAGGTGATAGTGTAGACAAGCCCACGGAGAGTCTCTACCTCCTTCCCTCCATTACATGATCTCTAATAAGTGAATCACATGTCTGTATATGTGCAATATGTAGTTTCTCATGAATTCAGACTTCTGTTCTTTAGACGTTGATGTGGCTGAACAGGGTATCTAGGAAGCTTTTATTTAATAAGGTAATAAATGTATTGATTTTTGATGGTGTGTTGTAGTTATCGTCAAATAATAAAAGATCTTGTAAGTCCTAAATTTTGCAGTACAAAATACGCAGGAAGAGACCTAAAAGATGGAATTTCAGGTTAATGTTTGTGAATTTAATGTTTATCCATGTAGTACAATCATCCAGAGTCCTAAATGAATGAGTTTTGCATTATGGAAAAGTGTTTTCTGGGCAGATTTTAGAATACATTCTTAATAGTTGAAGCATTGTCAATTTGAACGGAGTGCCACTGAAAACTAAACTGTACATAGGGAGATTTAGTAGACAAATCCTCTTAGTAGAGAGGGAACATGAGCCATTTTTCATTAAAAAGTGGTATAAGCAGTAGTTACAGGTACTGTTTGCTTTTGAGTTCCACTGTCAGTGTTTGTCTTTTAGTACCACCCTCCCACCCTTGCTGCTTTCTAGAGAAGTCCCCAAACACACAAAAAACTTAAGGACTACGTAAGGGAAACATATCAGAGGGGCATCCATGTTAGTCTGTATCTGCAAAAACGAGAAGTCCTGTGGCACATTGTAGACGAGTAATATATAGCTTACAGACTGATACTAATAATGCATCTGATGAAGCAGATCTTTGCCCACGCAAGCTTATGCTCCAAAATATGTTAGTTTATAAGGTGCCACAGGACTTCTTGTTGTTGTTATAAAGGAAACATGGGAATTGAAAATATACAAAGAACTGCATAGTACACCATGCATAAAACCAGAAATAGAGGGATCTTTCTGCTAATCTCGTTTGGGCTGGGGCAGGCAAAATCTAGTCCACCAAGCCACTGGATGTGGCCCATAGCCCAATGGGAGCCTCAGGCATACCCCGTGCCATACTGCACAGGGCTCAAAGCAGGCAGTTGCAGGGATCACGTGTTCTTTGCATGCCACACACCCTGGGGAGAGTCCTTTCCAGCATCCACATTCCCTCCCAGACTCTGCACTCCCTCCCAGACCCCATATCCTTTCCTGCATCCCAGATCTTTATGCCAATCTCCCTCCTACACCTAACCTCCATCCCAGACCCTACATCTCCTCCATTAATATCATGGAAGAGTGTAGCCCTTGACCACTTAATGAATTCTTGGCGTACCCCACCCCCAACAAAAATTACTGCCCACCCATGTTATGGGGTAGTGGGGATGATGTCAAATAAGGTATTAGAGAGATGGATGATTCTTTTAAGTTGAACCCTTGCATGCTAGCATGTTTTTGTTAATAGCTCTCTCTAATGGAGACTGCTATGAAAGGACTAATATGACAATGATATGCCATAGTCGTCTTTGGAGTTAAAGGGAGATCACTTAGGCTGTCTACGGGGCATGGTAATCAGCCTGAACAGAGAATACTAATTAAGTGCTGCAATGAATATAATATGCAGCACCTCATTAGGCTAATTCTCTCTGCAGCAATTTCAAAATAGCAAACATCGAATGCCAGTGTACTGAATAGCTGCGGACACTTTGAAGTACCCACACAACATCGAAGTGCCCTTACTTTGGGGTGTAAGGGTACTTCAAAGTGCCCATGAATACACGGCATGCTGGCACTTCAAGTCTGCAACTTCAAAGTTGCTGTAGGGAGAATTAGCCTAATGAGTGCTGCATATTCATTGCAGCACTTCATTAGTCGTCTCTGCTCAGGCTGATTACCATGACCCTTGGAAGAAGGGGGCGAGTGTAGACAAAGCCTTAGAAGCTGATTTGATTTTGTTTCTTGTCAAGTGTCCTTTAATATCACTTTGACACAAAAACATATATGTTTGAGGAAGGAAAGTTCTATTGCAGCTGAGTTATTTTGTTTTAAACAAAATGTATGTACAGAAATATTATACCTTGCTAAAGATTGCCCTATCAGTAAGAAGACACCAAGGACGTGAAATGTCCAAATCTGCTTGGATGAATGCTGGTGTAAATTCACTGACTTAAGTGGAATAACTTCTGTTTTTAAACCAGTGTAAATAAGAGAAGTATCAAACTTTGAGAATCTTAGTAGAGTGGTTCTGCTTAGTAGAAAGAATATATGCTTTAAGATTTGCATCACTGGCTCATTGGAATCCAAGGAAACACTAAGGCTGTGGCCACACTTGGCCAAAATTTCGAAATGGCCATGGAAATGGCCATTTCGAAGATTACTAATAAGGCGATGAATTGAATATTCAGCACCTCATTAGCATTAGGACACTTCTGGCTGCAATGCTTCAAAAGTACCACTTTCGAACACTCATGGCTCAGTGCAGCTACACAGGGGTCCTTTTCAAAAGGACCCCACACATTTTGAAAGCCCCTTATTCCTTTCAGCTGAGGAGAATAAGGGGATTTTGAAATGTGCAGGGTCCTTTCGAAAAGGACCCCAATGTAGTCGTGCCAAGTCACGAGCGTTCAAAAGCGGCACTTTTGAAGCACCGCAGCTGGAAGCGTCCTAATGCTAATGAGGCGCTGAATATTCAGTTCAGCGCCTCATTAGGAATCTTTGATTTGGCCATTTGCATGGCCATTTCGAAGGTTTGGCCAAGTGTGCCCATAGCCTCAGGGCTCGAATGTGGCATGCAATAGAAGCTCAGAGTTATGAACTCACCGGTCAGCTGAACACCTCATTTGGAACCAGAAATACAAAACCCAACCAGCAGTAGTCACCTCCCCTCAAAAAAGCAAAAGTAGTACGCTATTAAGTGTAAACTACTAAAAAAACTTTAAGAAAAGTGACAAAGGAAACCATTTTTATGCTTGTTTCATTTAAATTAAGATTGTTAAATGCAGCATTTCTTTTTTGTTAAAATTTCAAAGCTGTATTAAATCAGTGTTCAGCTATACACTTTGGAAAGAACAATATTTTGTTCAGAGTTATGAACAACCTCCATTCTCAAGATGTTTGTAACTCTGAGGTTCTACTCTATAGTAATAATCCTTTAGGATCAGTGGCACAGCCATTACTACATTTTTTTTTTAAATACTGTTCTACAAAAGGCCGGAAACCAGGGGAGGAATGATTTTAAATTGTCATAGCACTGACTTCATTGGAGCTATCATAATTTATACTAGTTGAGAATTTGTCCAGGCTGTTAAGAGGGTACAAAAGAATATTCTCTGCATCAGGCAATGCAACAAGAACTCTGGTTAGCACTACAGCATACAGGATATAGCTCTATACAGGTTGAACCTTTCTAGTTCAGCACCCTCCAGACCTGACTGGTGCCGAATGAGAGAATTTGCCAGACAATAGGTCAATATTGTTGCACATTACCAACGCAACTTCTGCTTACTAGGCTCTTAGGAGACCTTTAGGGGTAAATTAGAGCTAACACCACAGAGCACTGAGAGCCAGGACTGGTGGCTGTAAACAGACTTTATGGGGCCACAACCATGATAAAAGGTCATCTGGCTAACTGAAATCATGATGGATTACAGGTGTTGCTGGAAAAAGAGAGGTGCGGATTAGAGATGTTCAACCTGTACTAGAATTAAAATATTGCTGGCATATTAAATGTAATGGCAATAAGGTGTTTTCCAGGCTCCATGTTTTTGGAAATAGATGGATTAGTTCATTTTAACAATAATGCTTCATCATAAAACCAAACAGCTTTATTTTTTTAAATTGACCCCCTTGGCGGCTCAGCCTTGTATTCTAATGAATAATCTATCTTCTCCAATTGTTGCCCATGGTGAAGAGCTGTACATTTTAAAATCAGCCTGCTATAACTGTTATATATGACTTGTGTATGTAATGTTGCCATCAAGTGTGAAATTTGTATGTAAACAATTCTAATGCTGAAATTCTCATCACCATATGTCTTGCAGCATTGTTTAGCTGTAATTTGAGCTATGCAGAGACACTAATTTATTTCACTAGACTCCAATTTGATGTGATATACAATGGAGAGCAAAATATTTGTACTGGAAAAATGTATCCAGTACTGAGTGGGTGTATAGATAAATGTAACTAATGTCCCTTTTTTATTTCCTTCTTAACTATCAACACTTTCCATCTTTGGTTTCAGGCAAAATGTAACTTGATTGCATTCATCTTCTGATAGTGTTTTTCTTAACAAGCTTGTACTGATCAGGAATGAGGCGATTTCCTCCTATATTGAACAAGTTGTTCTTAAAATTTAAATACAAATATACCAGTTACATCTAGCCAGTTTCCAGATAAGCAGTGCCTTATGATAATTGCAATATATGTCTTTTTTAGAATAGTAAAGAAATAATGGAAAGCAGATCAGGGCTAGCACTGTAAATTATGGTAGAGGATCAAAAAATTTTGAAGATCACATCAGGAAACAATTTCCTAAAGAAGAAAGTCCTGGTATACTTCAATGAGATATTTTTGATGTTAGTGTGTTAATACCAGGGCAGAACAGAGATACACTTAATTCAGCAGGGGCCAGTATGTAATGATCTTCTTTTGGTTTATTTCAAGCTAGCTCTGTCCTCTTACCAGTGTTCCTAGTCCTGTCCTGTTTTTACATGCATACACCTTCACCCCCAGTCAGGGTGTCTTTTCATTTGTTTTTCAAGTATTATCTTACAGTAGTATTACAATGGATGTAGTATAACCTGGCTTTGTAGAGACCAGTATATGAAAATCATATTAGATTTGATAACATGCCAATCACAAAGTGTCCACTGGTATATTTCTTCAGGTAAATTTGGAAAATGACTTAGTTGCTTAAAGCCTAGCTTGAGAAAATAACCAGCCATACAAGTACAATAGTACGGTCTGCGTGTACTAAGTTCAAAATGTATTTATGCTTACTACTATATGCAGTAACTACTATATGCAATACCATCTTGCCTGTATTGCTGCTCCTCCATGAGGCCTCCATTTTGTAGTCTTTGCATGAATAGTCCCATTGGTGCTAATGGATGCCCTAATGTTAGTAAGGATTACAGGCTTGTGTGTAACTCTAGTTTCCTGCTTAAGTTAAATCACACAATTAACTTCAAAACTTACAAGTAAAAGTTAATTTAAATCACATGGTTAAAAACAGAATATTAATTGAAATTCATTAAATATATTTGGAGGTTTTTCTGCATTTTTCAAATAGTGGTTGCAACTCCCAAAACTGGGACTCTGATTCAGTAACATCCAGACCACAGATACTCCTGGACAAGAGATCCCCAGGCTGGGAGGCTAGTGGGAAGAGGGCTGTCAGCTGAGAGCCCAATGGCAGAGGGGCTGGCAGCCCTGCACACGGGGAGCCCAGTGGGACTTGTTTCTCAGCAGCAGGGGCCAGGGCTGGCAGCAGCAGCCCATGGCCAGCAGTAAGGAGGTTGCTGGGGCTGGAGGTTGGGTGGGGGTGTTGGAGGCAGTGAGGGCCAGTAGGGACAGAAGTAGAGCAAACCCTGGTCAGGCAAATTCCCTCATTTGGGACCAGTCAGGTACCAAGGGTGTTACACCTGGGAGGTCTAACCTGTATAATTTCAGTTATAACAGAATAAAAAGTGAAAAGAGATCACTTTATTACAAATATTTGTAAATAAAAATGATCAAAGAGTATTTTTCAGTTCATCTCATACAAGTACTATAGTATAATCTGTTTGTGATTTGCCACTTACAAATGTTAAATTTTTTGTTTCATAACTGTAATCAAACCCATAAAACTTTAACATGTACAAATCCACTCAATGCTAGTCAGAGAAATAAGTTTGTTTATAATTATAGGAGATAATACTTGCCGCTTCTTATTTACAGTGTCACCTGCAAGTGAGAACTGGTGTTTGCATAGCACTTCTGTAGCCGGCATTGCGAGCTATTTAGGTGCCAGGCATGCTAATATTTATATGCCTGTAGAGATGCGAGTTAGGACTTTGCCCCTTCTAGGATGAGGGAAGGCCACAACACCTTGCTACAATCCAGGAGCTGCCCCAGTTCAGGGCGGGACAGTGGTCACTACAGGGTTCAGTTCCCCTCTAACTGAGCTGAGCAGACAAACTATAGGAAGGCACCTTGCCCTGGGCAGGGCAGCAGTCTGTACAAAGTTCAGCTCCTTGCCTCAGGGCTGAGCAAACAAATTGTATGTAAGTAGCTTGCTCTGGGGCAGGGTGTGGCAGCAGTCACACAAACAAGTCTCTGAGGGGTCTGGAGAGGTGGAAGGCTGCCATTCTGTGCGGAGAGGAATGGGGAGCACAGGCCCACCTGCTCCACCATGTCCCAGCCCGGGGCCCTAACAGCAACCGTTGCTAGCTGCCAGTCAGTGGGGATCCAGGCTGCAACACACTGATGCTGGCTCTGGCGCCTACCACATGTTCATTTTAAGAACTCTTTACTGCAGATGTGACAAAATGTGAAGGAGGTACCAATGTGAGATTTCTGCAGACAGCAACAGCACTCAACACAAGCTTTAAGAATCTGACATGACCTCCCCAGGCTTAGAAGGAGGTGTTGTAGAGAATTCTTTCAGAAATCTTAAGAGTAACACTATGGTGCTGAAACTACAAACCTCAATCACCAGAAAAGAAAATCAACTTTTTGCTGAAGACTCAGGTGATGAAAATGAAACGTGATGGTGTGCACTACTTTGGAACATTATCAAGCAGAACCTGTCACCAGCATGGACGCTTGTCCTCTGGAATGGTGGTTGAAGCATGAAGGGACATAGGAATCTTCAGTGCATTTTGCACGTAAATATCTTGCAGTTCTGGCTACAATGACATCACGTGAACACCTGTTCTCACCTTTCTGATGTCCTTGTAAACAAGAAGCAGGCAGCATTTTTTTATATTAGCAGGGGATAAACTTGTTTGAGCAAATTGGGAGAACAATAGGATTGACTGGACTTGTAGGCACTAAAAGTTTACATTTTACCGTGCAAATATTTGTAATAAAAAATAATGTGAGCACTGTACAATTGTGTAGTCTGTGTTATAATTAAAATAAATTATTTGAAAATGTAGGAAAGATCCAAAAATATTTAAAGGGTATTCTATTATTGTTTAACAGTGCGATTAATCACATTTTCTTTTACCACTTCATAGCCTTAGAAATTACGCAGAGAATAAGATTAGTTTTGTGTGATTGCAATAAAATGCATTCCTGAATCCCAAACAGAAGCAACTTACTTGATTTATTTCATATTGGAGTGAAACAAATGAAATTCTAATTGTCCTCCAGGTGGCTTTATCCAGAGAACTGGAACTTTTTCTTTGTTTTCAGTTTTTGCACGTTTTCTTAATCTATTGTATGCATAACCACTGTACAGTATGTGAACTAAAACATCTCTGACTGTGAGTAGAGATAAAGTATTTATTTTTTGGTAGAAAGACAGAAACTATGCCAGCATCTTGAAAACTGTTTTGGTCACAAGTCTGAATTTTCTCTTTCTTAATGGGGTTGTTTTTAGTAATATCCTGACATTTTTAAGTGGGTTATGGAATCCACTGTGTTTGGGATATAGAAAATATTAATATCTTATTGTTTATATGTACTTTAACAGTGCAGACGTAAGAACCTTGAGAGACGGAGAGAGATGAGGAAATGTTGACATTTTTGTTTATCTGAAAGGCTGTCTAGTAACGTCTCAAGGCTGCCTTTAAATTAGGAAGGTTTTTGTACTTGACATGAAAGTTTTATTTTGCTTAAATACAAAAGGCATTAAGACCTTGATCATGTATCATTTAAGTCAATGGGAATGGGAATTGTTTTAGCTTTAGGTTAGATCTTGTGTCAGCTCAAATTCCTAAATAGCTAAGGAAGATGGAAAAAGGGAAACAAAACTAAATAAAAGAATAAAATCTTGATAGCTGTCCTTAGGCTGCTACATATGGGAGGTAAGTTATTT
Organism: Carettochelys insculpta; assembly: GCF_033958435.1. Classification (NCBI taxonomy): domain Eukaryota; kingdom Metazoa; phylum Chordata; order Testudines; family Carettochelyidae; genus Carettochelys; species Carettochelys insculpta. The sequence goes on along the minus strand of NC_134141.1, from coordinate 28,774,540 downwards.
CCACCAGTTAACACACACAAATAGCCTAATAATTTAATATCCCCTGATTTTGTCCATAATTCACGTTTTCCCTGTTCCTGGGCATTTCTAACTCTGAGGATAAGGGATCAAATGAAAAGGCTGGTTGCGGGGGGAGGATCAGGAAAATCCTTGTTTTATTTGCAAGATTGTAAAAACTTGTATGGGTTTTTTGTTTGTATGTTTTTCTTTTAAAAACAGTTAATTATTTGCATGAAATTAACTCTAAAGTCTGCCTAGTACTGATCATTTGCTATCTGATTAGGAAAATTAAATGGGTTTTTCAGGAGGTAGATGTGTGGTTCTACTTGGGTGCAGGCAGAGGAAAATGCCAGTGAACTTCTTCAGCAGAATCAGATCTTTTAATGTGCCATCGTGTTCACTGATTTTATCATCAAAGAGCGAGCTGATATGCACTTTAGCAAGAATTTAGCTAAGGCTTTTTTATTGATTTGTGTGTGATCAACTCTTTCTTGTGATGACTTCTTCTTTGGAAGTTCCAGGCTTCCAAATTTGTTGTGGAATATAAAAATGATCATGCTTTCCTGAAACTACATGAGAAAATAAGGTCTTGTAATCATCTTAGACTTTTATCATATCTTCAAATGGTTCGAAAATACATCAAACTTACAGTTTTTTCTTGTTTTTCTTTGAAAATTAGCCTAAAATTTGTTTCCATCTTCTGATTTTAGCAAAATAAAATTCACTGCAAACAATTGCTGCATTTCTGCTATATACAGTAAAGCTTCAATATTCTCTCTCTGTCTACCACCCTTCTTTCACTAGGGCAGGACCTGAGGATAATCATTATATTTGCATGTCTGACATAAGACACTGTAGTAATGTTTATGGTATTTTTAATGCATCTTTATTGAAACAACAAGAACAACTGTTTTTCTCCCCAGGTAGTGATGTGTGCTGTAATTTAGGAAATTTTCTCATCAGTTTGTGTTTACCAAATACCATCTAAAAGGATGAATGATATAACTGTGTCAAGGAATGTTTCAACCATCTATCTCATTAGAAAAAAAGCATTTTTGCTAGGAGGATTGTATGCTGCATGTCTATAAGGAAGTGCGTTTGTTTTATGCAGAGAGGCAAAGGACTTTATTAATTTTGGCTTGCTTAAAACTGGAAGGAACGTAGAAAAAACTGATTGCAGCAGAAGACTTTATTTCAGTTCATTTTCATAAATCAAGAACTTCGGCAGTGGAGTCAGTATAACCTAGTGTTCACAGTGTGCGTGTGTGTGGAGTCAGGTAAAGGGGGAGGTTCCATCAGGACAAAATCGAGCAGTGATATAAGCGGTGGTGAAAGTTGATCAGAAAAAAGGTGTAAGTCAAAATAGTGTAATATGCACCAATTTTGCATGTCCTGGATGTACAAAATATGTGGAGTGGGACACCACAGGAAAAGTAATAGGAGAGAAGATAAGCAGGGTCCAACAGTAAAACCACATAAGTTCAAATTGCATGTCTTATCACGTGTCTATTTTGTGACCGGTTTATGCTATTGTTATTATCACTACAGAATTTGGCTCAGACAATTCTGTAGAATGTGCATGTCGTAACACGGTTAGAAAGGACCTGTAGAAAGCAAATGTACTTTACAGGGAGTACTGATGGTCTCCTTGCTGCAGAAAAGTAATCACAGTACTATGCTTTGATGAGGAAAGTGCACTCCTTCGAAAACAAAAGGATAATATTCTCCACAGAGGACACTATATGCATATAAAGTCTGTCCCCACTTTGATATTGAGAAGTCAGTTTCATTTAAAATTATGATGCTACTCTTGTCCAACAAAACAAAAATAGCAGTCCTGTAGCACTGTAAAGACTAATAATATTATTTATTAGGTGATGAGTTTTTGTGAGACAGACTCACTTCTGAAGAAGTGCTACTGGACTGCTTTTTTTGTTTTGTGAAGATACAGACTAACAGGGCTCCCTCTCTGAGACTATTGTCCAACAAAGGCCAACTTACAAAAAAGAAAAATGCTACCTTCAGAGACATTATTTAGTTACTAAAAGTAAACAGTTCTGCCTAAGCAATCATCAGTGCTGCTGCTTTCAGCACTCAGAATTTTCCTGGAATGTCTCACATTTTAAAAGTCCAGTCCTCCTAAATGAGTTTTGCTCATAGCTTCAATGAGAGCAGGATGTGTTGCTATATGCTAGCCATTTTTAACTATTCTTCTACATAGCTAGAAGATGAACTAAAAATTATAAGATGAACAGTATTAAAAATTGTTACAGTATATTTAATATACTCTGTCCAAGCTATACTCTTAAGAGAGATTTAAAACCAAAAGACCAGATTTAAAACTAAACCTTATAATGAGTTTTAATGCTATCTCTGAATCCTTCTCCGTTTTGACCCACTTTATATGTGTGCGCACCAGCAAGGAGGACTACAGCACTCCTTTTAACAGATATAAATGAGGAAGACACAATGGCTGTGTCTCCATGTGCCACTTCTTCCTGAAGTGGCACGCTAATGAGCCATCCGGAAGATGCTAATGAGGCATGTATGCAAATTTTCTGTGCCTCATTAACATATCGGCACGTGGTTCAGAGTCCGGAAGAAGCTCTTCCAGACTCCAGAGAACATGTGCAGACGCGCAGCCCGCTGGGATCTTCCAGAAGGAAACCCTCCTTCAGGAATCCCTTTCTATCTCAAATTTTGGGGAATGAGTTTCTTCATCCCGTTACAGATTGGCTCTATCTCCATGTGCCGCCTCTTCTGGAAGTGGCACGCTAATGAGATATCTGGAGGATGCTAATGAGGCATGTATGCAAATTTTCCATGCCTCATTAGCATATAGGCACAGCAAAATTTTGAGGAAGAAGGGGGTTCCTGAAGCTGAAGTTGGTGAATGGTGCTTAGTGCCAGAACTTATGGACTCCTTTTCAGTTTTTTTTCAAATGTCTTAAGATTTTTTTTAAAAAGTTCTTTGGACCCAGACCTAATTTTGGGGGTGGAAGGAAGAGGACTGAATTTAAGAGGACTAAAACTGGACTTTGAGTTTCCATTCTCTCCTAATTGTAAAGCGGCGACTGTTCTCTAATTCAAGACCAGAGAGGGGATTGGAGCGCCTTCAAATATATGTTAGAAATGTAGAGACAGATTCTGTTCCTTGCTCCCACTGCTAGCATGGCCATTTTGCAGTTTTGTGCCAGTGCAGACATAGCCCTTGGGTGGCTGTAGAATCTCCATCATTGGAGATATTTCAGAACAGGTTGAATTAATATCTAACATGGATGATATAGATGGTGCTTGCTCATGCCATGAGGGCAGAGGACTGGACTTGATCTCTTGAGGTCCCTTCCAGTTCTACTATTCTGTGATGCTGTGATATCACCTAGGGAGCATATTGTATAGGACGGAGTGTCTGAGCTTTTTTCCATCCAGGGAAGGGGGGCACATGGCAATTTTTTACATGGTCTTGGGGCTGAATGCAAAATAGCCCCAAACCCACTCCCAGGCTTAACCCCTCACAGCCACCAACCCAGGACTAACTCAGTTTACATAGGAGCTCCAAGTACTGCTGTCCCCTGCTGCATCTTTGCCAGGCCACCACCATCTCCTCAGCATGGGTGCACAGTTCCCCCCGCAGTGCTCCTACTCACTCCCCCACACCTGCAGCACATGCAGCTGTCTGCACTGCCATGCTGAGATAATGGGACTCAATTGATTTAATGGCTGCATCCCTCCTGCCCGCCATTTAAACAAGTTGAATTGAGTTTACTCTTTCAGTGCAGCAGGGCAGGGAGCTGGAGGAGGAGTGAGTGGCGGCAGTGGCAGAAGCTGCAAATGGCTCCTTAAAGAGCCACATGAGACTCAGATCCACATAGCTGGTTTTCAAAATGGCACTGCTGCTGACTCCGCAGGCCAGTTGAAAAGGTCCCGTGGGCCAGAATGTGGCCCACAGGCCATGTGTCAGACACGTCTGGTATAGGAGCTGTTGTTTGGAGAAGCAGTCTGTTGGTCCAACTGTGAGTTGTTATACACTGCCTACCCCTTCCAAGTTCCAGGGCAAAAAGGGGCAATGCCATAGTACATGGTACTGAGAGAATTCTGGGCTAACATAAATTAGAGCAGCCATGTGCTGCTCTAACTTATGCTGTAGTCTGCTGTGGGGGCTCAAATAGCCTATATGGGGAATTCAAAATCTGGTATAAAGCCGTCTTTTCCCCTACATCTATATTCTAGGTTACACATTGTACATAGTGCATCTTAAAGGCTCAGTGCAGAAATGAAGCCATTGGCAAGAGACTATATCCTGTATAATAGTGAAGTTGGATGAGTCTCTCACGAGTTATACTTTATATGTGTTTATTGTGTAGGTTTTTCAACAAGTGGTTTAGATGCAACAAGACTATAAAGGATTTCTTTCAGTAAAGTGTTGTGCCTTAACTTTTAATTGGTATTGTGAAATAGGTGTCCTTTTTACAAAAATACATACAATAATCACAACAACTAACTTTTAGGTTTTAGTCAAGTTTATCTAAAGTATGTTAGTCAAGTTTTTTATATGGAGTATCATTTTTATAGAGCAGTTGTAACTATAATTGCTCTATTTCTTACAGTTTGTAATGTACTCAGATGAAGAATGTTTTTGCAAGCAGGCTAGGGAAACCTGCAATATAAACCATAAAGCTTTTTTAAAAAATTACTTTGCTACTTGTGATCTGGAATCCTGACTCTTGGTACCAATGTGTTGAAATAATTACTTGGTAACTGTTCTATGACAACTTATAATTTTGTTTTTAACTTAATCTGTTTTTGTCTTTTGTACAAATGGGTAATATTGATGTTTTCCTTTCACTTGGTTCCTATAATTATTCTCTGGAGAATATTCATAACTAATTTTTATGCACGTTTCTGAGCCAGGACTCTTAGTTTCCACTCCGTGGTCTGCGGCACACTTACAGATGATGTAACAAATCATAGTCATTTAGGGCCACATCTTAAAAAACTGTGCATGAAACACACTACAGGGGCACAGAATGGTGTTCATATGTGAATTTTGGGATGTGTATTTGATGTGTTTGGGTCACAGGGGTTCCCTTGGGTTTGTCACCTGATGTGCTGGTTATGCCACTGAGCCTGCCAATCTTTCTTCTGGGATACCCCACCATCCTATCCTGCTGGGACAGAATCTCTGATCTCCCTCTGTCAACGCACAGAGTTGGGGCTAATACACCCTAACAGAGCAGCACACACACTATATCAGCTCAGCTCTGAGAAGGCTCAGCTATTGGGCCATTCACAGCATTTCAGAACCCAGCCTCCAAAAGGGAGCAAACTGGAAAAATAAATGTTTTACTCTTTATAAAAGTTTCACACAGAGAACGCTCATATGATCAGTCCTCTTATCAGTAAAAGACAGAGATGTACAGTGGTTGCCCTCTTTCTCCTGTAACAATTATTTATACTGGGCTTGATGATAAAAGTGTTTTCTGTGAAGTGTTGAAAGTATTTGTGATTAGAAGTGAAAACAGGCAGATCAAAGTAAATTATTAAAGTCAAATAAGCAAAACTGCCAGCTAATTATGGCTAATAAGTGAAGTGGACTGACCCTTAGATAAAATCAAAAGATTAATTTGAAGTGGATATACAGATTGTGATACTTTTGAAATGTAAATGTATTTCTTTTTAAGACGACAATTAAAGAAGGGGTTTTATTCATTCTGCTATGATACAAATATAAGAATAGCACTGCCAAGCATTCAAAACTCATAATTGTCCTAACAATGAATTTGTATTTAATGTTTCCATGCCCCATTTTGACCTGTTAAAGAGTAAGTTCTCCCCAGTGTCCAAGCAGTAAATCTTTGCATCTTAATTTATTAATGAAGCTCTTATAAGTAGGACTATTCGTGACATTAAAAAGTATCATCAGCAATCAGACCCTATACATAGAGGTAAAAAGATCAAATTTCAGCACTCCACCTTGGAAAGGTTGCTGACCAGAGGCATAACGTATAGGGTAGCTACTCTTCCTTTGTACCAAAATACTATTCAGACTTGCAAAACTATACAAACATAGTGCTCAAAAGAGGCTTGTCACAAGGTCAGGGAAGGTGGGGATGCATAATTCTGCTTTGACTCTGCTTCTCACTTCTCATGGTCTTTTGTATATTTCTTCTTCCTGCCTTTTCCTCCCCACTGCACACCACGAGAGCGGAATATAAGACTCAAATACTTTTGATAAACACTATCTTTAGATTTTCTGAAAGGGAACTGCAAGCTAAAGACTAGACAAGTTTAGATGTCTTTCTTTCATCAAATTTTCAAGCTCTACAGCAGAAAACAACAAAATCTAAATTATTGGTAACTTCCAGACTATTTATTATTGCTCAGCTTCTGAGCAAGAGAGTGCTGTTTATTCCTAGCAGATTGTCAAAATGGATTAAATTATTATAGATGAGACTGTTCTCCCACAAGATTTTAATCCATGAAACACCAGTCTAAGTAATGTCTTCAGGGATGACATAGTTATGACTGTCTTAAGAAAAATTCAATGGAAATAAGGATAATTATCCCCTGCCTAATTAAAAACGTTATCTGTTTCACAGGCACTGACTGCCCTTCCCCGCACCCCACCAGTAGTTATTATTTTCAAATTGATTTCTTTGTACTGTGAGTTGTTTACATGTTTCAGACTACAAATGTTGGACTATCCTTAGAGTTTCTCTCATCCAGAATATAAGGTAACTAATGAATATGTTTACATTAAAGTAGAAAATTCATTTTAATAGCTCCTTCAAGAGTATTACAAAGCAGGAATTTTAATTGATATTAATAAAATTTTGTCAGAATAAAAATTCATAAATTAAAGACTTGAACCATCAAACTGAAATCTGGAATTATACATTTCCTAATAATGAATTTAATCTTTAAAATGATTTTTAAAATTTTCTTCTTTTCATTTCAAAATCAACATAAGATCTTACTCTTCTTTTTTCAGTAGTGTCCTGGTGGGTGTTCCCACTTCAGATTCCAGTGCATCCCTGCACCAGAGTTTGCAGATTTTAGGCAGCACTGGCTGATTGGGGCATGTGTAAGCAGTAGCTGTCTCATGGAGCTGTACTCATAGTGTGTGATTGACCTGACCCATTCAGTTCCATCTCAACTGTCCTTGGCTGCAAATGGCACCCAGGAGCATCCAATGAAGTGGGTCTTTGCCCACAAAAGGTTATGTTCCAAAAAATGTTAGTCTGAAACATTAATGCATTTGATCATTATTGTATGCACTACTGTGTTGCACATTTTTCTAGAAAGACTGTAACCATAGCAAATATAAGTAAATGTGACATTTATGAGCAATCGATTCAGCTGAAAAAATTGCATGTGTGCGCCATGGAATTGTTTGTCTCATTGACATGTGCTGCATTCCTGAAAAGGTTGGGAACGCTCAGAGGAGTGTCCTTAGCCTTGGAACCTAGCCCACTGAGAGAGCACCTATGAGGCCTTGGACATCTCAGGCACCATCTCTTCAGGTCCTTCTCCCGACCCCTGACATACCAACTTGAAATAGAGATGCCATGTTTCTTCCATGACCCTCATGCACAATCCAGTGCAGAAAGCAGTTCTGATGTTCATGCTGCTGCCACCAGCACCAACTCGTTCATCATCAACAAAACACAGACCTAAAATGGCACGAGCTACTCCCATGAATGCTGACTGTAGTATCAATGAAGTATCTGCCACAGTGGCACCAGCACAACTTTTGTATGGTGGGGAGGGTGGGGGGAGGAGAACATAGTAGTCTCTTTGGTATTACAGTCACAGCTATTTGACACCAAAGAATGGAACAGCCCTCCACTTATTCCACGTCTCACTCCCTATACAGCAAAGAGAGAGAGTGCTCTGTACCTCATCATTTCTCCTCTCAACGCTCCTCACCAACACAGAAGGAGACCTTCATGGAAGTCTGCTAGAACCAAACATCACTCTGGACAGATTCACGAATGGTATAGACGATCCTGGCTCTGTCCACCATCACCCTTCCCAGTGCAGCGGCCTCAGTGAGATCAGTGGGCTTCATATAGAGCCTGCTACACCAGATCTTCCATCCCAGCCAGATGGGAAATCAATCACCTTCACTTTCATCAAGCAGGGCAATATTTGTAGTTCCTAAGCAAGGGATACAATAAGAAAAGGCAATTTCAGAAATTCATTCGGGAAGACACTTTATGTGCCCATAATTCATCCTCCTCATTGGATGAGGCTATTATACCACCTACTCCAATGATCTCTGAATACCCAAAGCAGTTAAAAAACTCTTCCAAAGAGTGAGCAGCCAGCCAGGAGATCACATTAGAAGAAGTGCACAAGGAATAGAAGAAATTGCTTCAAATTTTCCGAACATCTACCATAGCCAACGTTGTTCTTCCCATAAAGCCATAATGGAGCCTTCAGAGACCATATGCCAGACACCTGCATCAACACTGCTTACCAGGAAAAGGCTGACAGAAAATACCTATCCCAGTTAAAGGGATGGACTTTTTCTCCCACCTATAGTCTAACTCCCTCATGGTGGAAATGGCCAGTCACTGTAGCAAGCAACCCCAGTTCTGCCCAATACCACAAGACAAGGAACAGAAAAAGCTAGACCTTTTTGGTTGTAAAATATACTCCTCAACTACGCTTCACTTCAGCGTTGTCAACTATCCTGCCCTCTTGGCAAATTGTAACTATGGCAAACTACAGGAACTCAGAGGATCTTCCAGAAGAGAAACATTCCCCAGCTCAAGGCCATCATAAATGAGGAACAGATAATCACCAACACAGCTTTACAGGACTCAGAAGATGAGGCAGACACAGCTGACATAACGCTGTTAGCCACTGCCAAAACATGCATTCAGGCTGGGAGCAATTTCTTGAGAAACCTCCATTTAGATAAATATGTGATTATACCCGTGAGGCCCAGTGGCACTAGACGGAATATGCTAAACTGGGATTTAATGGTCTGTATCTCTGATTTTCTAAAGTTGTAAGCTTCCTTGCAAAGTAGCAACTGATAAAAGTACCTTTTTGTTTTTGAGGTACCTCAGAACTATTAGCACCACATTAACTACAATAATACGCCTAACTGAATTCTTTATACAGTAGACCCCCACTTTGCATGGACTCAACTTACACATTTTTTATATTAACAGAAGTTGAGTCTGTTGGGGACCTTACTTCCCTGCATCCTGCCTCTCCGCTTACCCCCGTAGGACCTGCCAACCAGCATCGCACTGCCAGCCAGCTCAAGGGCTCCTTGGGAGGCAGCTCCCACCTTGCAGCTGCTGGGGGCTACAATGCTTGTGGCAGAGAGGGGTATTGTGTGGTGAAACTTGTACGTACACAAATCAGACTCCTGAAAGGGTATGGTAGCTGAGAGCCACTCTTTTTTAGTTTATGGAAAATGATAGCTTTATAACTCAAATACTGGTAGACTCACAACATAACTCCAGGCTTCTGAAACTTAATATGACAGCTTTATAGTCATCTGACCATTATGCCTATAATTTTGTAATCTGGTTTTCCTCTTTTCAGGACATGGATTAAAATGCACTGTCCAAGTATAACTTTTATCTTTAAAAGTGGTGTTAAGATCCTTATTTGGTTTACACTTTGAAGTTTTCAATCTTTATGAATTTCTTTTGACTAACTGGCTGTTGCAAATTAGATAGTACCTGCTTTTCTAATAACTACTCCCTAGCAAACTTCTGCTTGGAGGCCTTCAGTGGATGTTCATGTACCATATCCTCTTCCTTTCTCCCACCACTCCAAATTAAAAATTCATATATTGAACTGTGCATTTCAAGAGAGTAGATTATTTATTGTTCAAGAAACCAAAAAGGTACTTCTGTATTTTTCACATCCAGGTGCATTTTGCATAAATAACCAAATTGAGAGGAAATTAGAGGTAATTATATTAATATTTTATATAGTTTGTTAGTCATTTCATCCCTCAACAGTTTGCCAAGCCTGTTGCTGCTTACCTCATGTTGTAAATATCTCATGAGTATCAAAATTAAATCTAATTATTTTGTTATTAAGTGGTGTATGAGACCCTATAATTACCTCTTCTGAATTTAAAGTGGTCTGAAAATTATGAATGCTCAGGAAATTTTTCCAGCCTTTTACTGTCCAGATGTAACAATTTGGTGAAACTTGACTGAATGGAGCTTTTCCTATGTACAATTAAATATAATTAAATCTGTCCCTTATTATGTTTAACAAATTAATTCTACTAGTTGGCATCTTACAAGTATATAAGTAGGATGACAAAGTTAACACAAGGAAGGAAATAATTAAAAATGTAAGTTAAATTGTTCTGTTCAGCATACATCCATAGTGATGTAGATAACTAAACGGGTGGGAAACTAATTATAAAAAATATGAAAACATTCTCACATTAGAGAGTACATAAAAATAGAACTTCTAATATACTAGATGCATAATAAAGGAACATAACTTTCTAAGAACATGAAGTGGAATATATCTATTTTTTTTCCCTTTCTCCAGAAAGGGTCATTCTTCTTTGAGTAGAATCCTTGCTGGTGCTCAAATTTAAGTGTGCAGACACTCCAGTGCCTTTGAGTGGAGATTTTTGGTAGCAATGCTTATTCTGCCCATGCATGCACCCTGCATGTCCTTGAGAACAACAAAAAGTCTTGTGGCACCTTATAGACTAACAGATATTTTGGAGCATAAGCTTTCGTGGGCAAAGACCGGCTTCATCAGATGCAAAATATCTGTTAGTCTATAAGGTGCCACAAGACATTTTGTTGTTCTCGAAGCTACAGGCTAACACGGCTGCCCCTCTGATACCTGCAAGTCCTTGTATCTCACACTGTATATGGCTACATGGGAGAACCACCCTTGGTTACTTTTCAGCTGCCTTCAGCTAGAGACAGAGTTTACTGTATGCCTGTTCCAGTTCCCTCTTAAATTAGTGATCGAACTTTTATAGTTAGTTTTTAGCGGTAATAGATTTAGTACCTTATAGCTTGCTTTTCTTTTTTCCCCTACCGACAAGATTCTGTCAGGGGTTTCAGGCTCCCTACGCCAGTGGTTTTCAACCAGAGGTACATGTATCCTGTGGCTACTCAGTCTGGGATACACTGGGGGTAGGTACCCAATCTTCCAGGAGGTACTGGTTTGCCAACTCTGTTGATTTTGCCAGGAGTCTCCCAGAATCAGATTGTGATGATTGAAAGATCTATTCAGATTTTCAAATTATGAATTGTTTTGTTTTGTCTAATTTTTCTTTTCTTTTTCACCTATCTTCAGCTGGAAAGACAGCTGCTGATGCAGAATCAAATGCGAGAGAGACAGATGGCTATGCAGATTGCTTGGACAAGAGAATTCCTCAAATATTTTGGAGTGTTTTTTGGACTTGCTGCTGTAGGTCTAACAGCTGGGTATGACATTCATTATCTACCAGAAAATTCAAGTTAAAGTAGTTTTCATTTTTCATTCTTTTTCTTGCCTTTTCATAGTAGGCTTGGCAGAATTTAATTTGTTTTATCATTTCTACTGATATCAATGTTTTCTTTAAGTATTTTTCTATTTTTATCTATTTAATTTTTCACACTTGTGGGATGTTATGGGGGAGCTTAGACAATAATTATTTAATGAAAGCAGACAGATTCAAAAAGTTAAAGCTTTAAACAGTTAAAATGCAAATTGTCAATATTGCATGCCAAAACATACAAAGTAGGGTCTTAGGATTCACAAACTTAATGTTTGCGAATCCAATTATTCGCGAGCGGCAAAGTGGCCACTGCCCCAGGGACCCTGAGCAGGAGCGCTGGGAGCTGCTACCTCCCCTGGGGCCCCAGGCACCCCCCGTATTCATGAAAAATCAACATTTGCAATGATTCCAAATATGGAATATAATCCAAATATGGAATCTTTGAAAATGTTGAGACCCTACTGTAAATATCCTTAAATTTTGAATTCTCAGCCCTGGTGGGCTGCTCAGTTTTCTGGCTCCTGCAAGCCCAGGGGATCCAGGAACAAGGCTGTCACCAGGTTCCTGTCTCTCCCAACTTGCGTGAAATTTGACTTATACAGGGGTTTTCCCCACGGGTGTTTGTGGGGAGGCAAGTTCAAGACAGCCTGTAAGGATTAAGCCTACTGCACCTCAAGAATGGAGATGCACAGGTTTCTGAGAGTGAAGATAAATCCAGACTTCAGAGGTTAGGAGTTGAGGGCAGAATAAGCCTTTGTTACACTTTTATTCTACTGTTCAGAATAAACAGTATTTTGATTTAAGAAGTCTGTTTTCTGTCCCGTTATTCATCCACTGGTCACACTCTCCTGAAGGAAAGAACTTCAGGTATCCCAGTCTAGTCAGACCTGCTGGGTAAGCAGTCAATATACAGGGTGCTGAATCCCCAGGAGCAGTCATCATGTGGGAAAATCATAGGATACCATACAGAGAGGTTAAGGCCTGAGAGAGAGCCACTAGTCAGTTGCTGAACCACTAGGCAGTGGCACTATAAACGTTTCTGGAGCACAAGAAATGTCTCTCATTTCAATCTTTGTTTTTGTTAAATAAATGATTAAAATGTGCATAAAACAGAATAATAGTCTTTTGAATCGTATTTGGCTGTGTCTCTAGAGTAGCTAAAATCCTTGTTTGTGGATTAGTGAAGATTTTGGGTTCCTGCTCATCTTAGTTATTTCTGTCTTTCTTCTTTTTCATGAACAGAGCAATAAAAAACAAGAAACCAGGTTTGTTCCTTCCAATGGTTCCCTTAAGCTTTATACTTGCATACCAGTATGATATGGGCTATGGAACACTTCTGCAAAGAATGAAGGGTATGTATGTGGAAAAGGTTGAGACTTGTAACCAAGCCTAGCATCCTTTGGACTATCTTGTTCTTCATTATAATTTGCTGTGGCAGAGCCTTTCTTAACTACTTTTATAATATGGGCAAGTGCCTAAGCTCATTACTACATTACTCCTTCCCTCCTCCTCACTGATGGATAGCTCAGTGGTTAGAGCACTGGCCTTGTAAACCTAGGGTCATGAGTTCAGCCCTTGAAGGGGCTTTTCAAAGGTCTGAGACAGGTTAGATTTAAACAAAAAAAAAAAATCAGGCATGGTGACAGGCCCTGCTATGAAGGCAGGGGACTGGACTTGATGACCTCTCAAGGTCCCTTCAGTTCTCTGAAATATGTATATGTTTTAAGACTATATCAGAATTTAAGAAAGACCTAGATAAATTCATGGAGGTTAGGTCTGTAAAAGGCTGTTAGCCAAGGGTAGGAATGGTGTCCCTGGCCTCTGATTGTCAGAGGCTGGAGAGGGATGACAGGAGACCAATTGCTTGATCATTGTCTTCAGTCCACCCCGTCTGGGGCATGTGGCACTGGCCACTGTCGGCAGACAGGCTACTGGGCTGGATGGACCTTTGGTCTGACCCAGTATAGCCATTCTTATGTTCTTTAATGTACTGGTTCACATCCCCAGTGAGTTACTCTTAATCATGCGCATCTTAGTGAAATGCCTGATGATGCAGCCAATCAGAAGTAACTCAAAGTAACAATACATACGGTTGGCCTCTTTTTCTGCACTCAAGGAGGACAGGGAGGAGCTACTGGTGTATATTTTACCTAGATTCAGAACACAGATCCTTAGACTATACAGCCCTGAAAACAATTTCGTGATCAGTCTACATAACTTTCTGTTATGCATTGATATGAAGCAATTGCAATAACCTCTAATGCAGAATATAAATTACTTTCCTATTAAGATTTGTTTTTAAATTTTAATCAGCATTGAGCATATATAATTACACACAAAACTAGCTTAAAAGGACATTGTTACATGTCTAAAGTCAAGCACTCAAAAGTTAGGAGAAAACAGATTTAAGATTGCAAGTTCCACCTTAATTTGGCCCCCTTATACATACGAATTGTGACACCGTCATACATTTTAGAAGTCAGCAGCGTTAGCCTGTTTCACCAAAAACAATGAAGAGTACTGTGGCTCTTTAAAACTGCCATGTATTTGGGCAGAAGCTTTTGTGAGCTGGAACCACTGTCAGATGCATGAAGTAGAAATTTTAGTTTGTCGGGGACATATACACATGCAAAGATGGGAGTGTTACATTCCAGTGTGGAGAACCAGAGCTAATGAGACCAATTCAGTCAGGGTGGATGTGGGCTACTCCTAAGAACCGATGATAAAGTGAGAATACCAGCAAGGGGAAAACTACCTTTTGTGATGAGCTAGCCACTCCAAGTCTCTATTCAGACCCAGTATGATAGTGTCAAGTTTACATATGAATTGTGACTCTGCAGTTTCACACTGCAGTCTGTTTTTGAAGTTTTTCTGCTCAACCATAGCAACTTTCAGGTCTGTTACTGAGTGAACACTTCAACCTCCGTGCTCTCCTACTGGTTTTTCAATTCTTGCTGTCTGACTTGTGTCCATTTATTCCAGTGTAGAGACAGTCTGGTTTGGACAATACACCTGGCAGAGGACCATTGTTGGCACGTGATTGCATGTATCACCTTTGTAGATGCACAGGTGACTGAGCCCCTGATAGCATGTCTGATGTTGTTAGGTTCTATGATGGTGTTACTTGGGTAGATTTGTGGACAGAGCTGGCAACTATTTGTTTCAGGCTGGGGGACTGTTAAGAATTGGCCTGTCTTCAAAGGTCAGTGACAGTAAAAGATCATCTAAGATAGGTTGTAGATCCCTGATAAAGGGCCTGAGGAGCTTTAGCTGGGGGCTCATAGGTAATGGCCAGTGGCATTCTTTTGCTTTCTTTGTTGGGTTCTCTCCTGTAGTTGGTGATTGCTGGGTACCCGCCTGGCTCTGTTGATCTGTTTCTTCATTTTCACAGGTGGTTATTGTAATTTTAAGAATGCCTGATAGAGATATTGTTGGTGTTTGTGCCTGAGGGACTGGATAAAGTGTGTGTCTTATGTCTTGGCTGTATTGGGCACATAGAAGCTGAATTAAAGTTAAGCATTTTTTAACTTTTAAGTACTTGGGTTTGGTATCTTTATGTTCTTTTAACATAGTACTTTGTGTGTAATTTCCTAGGTATTTAAAAAAGCAAGCTGAAAATAGGAATTCCATCATGTGGCACCAGCCAGATTAGACCCTTTAGATCTACTGCACAGACATCTGTCACTTGAGCTGAATAAATGCAAGCAGGGGTAATTTCTCCTCTAAGTGGAACTGTCCTAGATGGGGACAGGACATTTTTACCAGTGAGTTTCACTGTTTGCTGATTGCAGACATTTAGGAATCTTGGTGTAAATTCCAGGTTCTGGGAAAAAACCTGTGGGTTTTCAGTGGGAACAGATTCTTCTGCCCTGTCACTTTTTCAATTTGTGACTGAAAAGCATATCTCTGACACAAAGGACATCGTGCTAGTCATGTCCTTGCTCCAAAACATGGGAGCACTAAAGCTTCTCAAGGAAAAGGTTGCCAGATTTTTTAACGTGGGCAAAAAAAGCATTTTTCCTTAGTCTTATTCTGACTAAGGAAATGACTGAAATTTTTGGAATGAATTTAGTCTTAGCCAAACACAAGGTAAGGAGAATTCTTCTTCGAGTGTCCCCGTGGGTGCTCCACATTAGGTGTCGGGCTCGCCCGGCGCCGCAGATCGGATCTTCCAAGCAGTTTCTGCCGGACCGCGCATGCGCCGGTGCGCGCCGCTCCCCCGCGCGCTCCCGGCCATGTGCGCGATCCGGTCCCCGCCAGTTCCTCTTAACCGCCATCGGCTGCAGACGGAATCCAACTAGGCTAAGGCCAAGTAGTGTATTCAACGACTTTATCTGTTTTTTCTTAAAGTTTTTTTCAGGCACTTAGGCTACTATAAGCTAGCCGGTTGTTATTTTGTTAAAAAAAAAAAAAAAAAAAAAAAAAAAAAAAAAAAAACAACGAACAAGCTAGGAGAGGGACAGCTCAGCCAGTCCCAGTAACAAGCGCCGGAGGCCAGGAGCTAGGGCTATCAGCCCTCCTGCTAAGGCAGGCCATCGGACGGGGAAAACGGCACAAAGAAGGTGCTAAGTACCCACTTAAAAACTCAAAGACTCACCAACAATGTCCTCTTCAGGCTTTAAAACAAGAGAGAAAAAAAAAAAAAAAAAAAAAAATGCTGCTTCTTGATAAGGCCCTCCAGCCAGAAGCGCCGGAGCGGCCGCAGCAGGAGGGACCCTCCGGGGCCCTTAAAAGGAAAGCTGCCTCCCTCACTCCATCAGCGCAGAAACGGAGGAAAGTATCTCCAGCCCGATCCCTGCCGGCAGCAACAGCGAGCGGGACGGGAGGAGCAAGCAGCCCCCAGCCGCAGCAACAGCTGATCGGCGGCGGCACGGAGAGCCACGTGGAAACGGCTCAGCCTCCAATACTCAGCCAGCCGCCCAGCACCGCAGGCAGGGCGGCGGCTAAGCAAACGCCGGTACCGGCGGCACCGCAGGCAGCGGCACCGACCCCCGGGGAACCGGCGGTGCAGAGCGCACAGGCACGCAGCCTGCCGGCACCGGAGGACACCGCACATGCGGCATCGCCCTCGAGCGTGCCGAGCTCGGTGCAGACGGGGCCGGAATCCCCTGTATGCTCCCCAGCCCGATCCCTGCCGGCAGCAACAGCGAGCGGGACGGGAGGAGCGAGCAGCCCCCAGCCGCAGCAACAGCTGATCGGCGGCGGCACGGAGAGCCACGTGGAAGCAGCTCAGCCTCCGATAATCAGCCAGCCGCCCCGCACCGCAGGCAGGGCGGCGGCTAAACAAGCGCTGGTACCAGCGGCACCGCGGGCAGCGGCACCGACCCCTGGGGAACCGGCGGTGCAGAGCGCGCAGGCACGTAGCCTGCCGGCACTGGAGGACACCGCACGTGCGGCACCGCCCTTGAGCGTGCCGAGCTTGGTGTGGACGCCGGAATGCCCTGTATGCCCCCCAGCCCGATCCCTGCCGGCAGCAACAACGAGCGGGACGGGAGGAGCGAGCAGCCCCCAGCCGCAGCAACAGCTGATCGGCGGCGGCACGGAGAGCCACGTGCAAGCGGCTCACCCTTCAATAATCAGCCAGCCGCCCCGCACCGTAGGCAGGGCGGCGGCTAAACAAGCGCCGGTACCACCGACCCCCGGAAAACCGGCGGTGCAGAGCGCGCAGGCACGCAGCCTGCCGGCACCGAAGGACACCACACATGCGGCACCGACTTCGAGTGTGCCGAACTCGGTGCGGACGGGGCCGGGATCCCCTGTATGTCAGGGGCGGAGTTACCTCCTCAAGGGAGGGGGAAGACTGCACACAAGAGGAGGCATTGCAGCCCCTCTCCGCACAGGGCTGTGTAGTTGCTTTCTCACAGCCCTCCGCTATGTTGCAGACTCCAACTAGAAGGCAGGGGTCCCCCCCGCCCCTTGGCCTACCCGGAGCCCCCTTCTCCATTTCTGCAACCAGCCTCACCCTGGCTGGGACCACCTCTCCAGGGTCTCGACGGTCTCCCTCCCCCAGACGCAAAGGGTATGCACCAAGGGAGTGGTCTAGGTCACCTTCCCAAGACCAGTGCTTATACTGCCGTGGTCGCCCCTACCACGCAGGGCATAGACACCATCGGCAATCTACTAGGGAAAGATCCCTACGAACGATCTCGTACCCCCGAGGGCAATTGTGACCGGGGACAGAGACTTAAGCATCTCAGGGGGGACTGGTTATGGAACCCCGAGATTTTTCCTCGCACACCTCTAGTGAGAGGGTGTACCATCATCAGCAGGAACCGGAAGGGTCCAGAAAGACGTACCCCAGCGGTTCCTCGCTTTCCTCCCCGGATGAGGCTACGGCCCCGGGGGGCGTCCATCCTCCGGACGATCTCAAACAGTTCCAAGAGCTGTTTTACGAGGGTGGCCTTCACGCAAGGCTTCCAGACAGCAAAGGTGCAAGAGCAACACCATAAGCTCCTCAAAAATCTGAGACCTCCGGCCTCCTCCAAAATAGCAATACCGCTGATGACGCAATCTTGGAGTCTGCCACTATGATATGGCAGACTCCTGCGACTATTCCGCCTGTCCACAAAAGAGCGAAAATAAATAAATAAATAAATACTTCGTGCCCACGAAGGGCATGGAGTTCCTGTTCAGCCACCCACAACCAAATTCTTTGGTGGTGGAGTCGTCGCAACGTGGGGGAATAAACAAACATGCCAAAAAGCTAGAGCTGTTGGGCAGAAAGGTCTACTCCTCCTCCACGCTACTGTTGCCAATGGCAAATTACGCAGCGCATCTAGCGAACCATAATTTCAACAACCACATTAGGTTGACCTCCCTCATGGACTCGCTTCCAGAGGGCACGAAACCAGTGCTCAAGGCCATCATCCGACCATTTTATAACCAGTGGCAAAGGATCACCACAGACACATGGGTGCTGGAGATCATAGCCACGGGGTACGCCATCCCCTCCCAGTTGCTCCCACCGCCATGACCTCCACCCGGGGCCCCACCTCCAGGAGACCTCCCATGTAGCGAGGCTCAAGCAGGAGGTACACCATCTCATGCTCGTAGGGGCAGTGGAAAGAGTGCCGGAGCAACTGCAAGGGAGAGGGTTCTACTCGAGGTACTTCCTCACGGGGAGGTCCATCTTAGATTTTCGAGGCCTCACCGGTACCTGCGCAAGCAACGTTTTCGGATGATCACAAACGCCTCCATCCTTACGGCACTAGACGATGGAGATTGGTTCGCAGCCCTTGACTTACAAGGTCCTACCGTTTGGGCTCTCCTCAGCCCCCAGAGTCTTCACCAAGACCTTGGCAGTGGTGTCAGCCTACCTGCACGGACAGGGGGTATTTATATTCCAGTATCTGAATGACTGCCTACTCAAAGGGGCCTCAAAGGAGGAGGTACTACGCATAATATGTGTCACAGCAGGCACGTTCTCTTCGCTCGGCCTGCTTATCAATCTGACAAAATCAAAGACAGACCCCGCACAGGACATAGAGTTCGTAGGGGCACGCATAAATTCTATTACAGCGAGGGCGTATCTACCAGAGACTCGCTTTCGGGCCATCGGCTCCTTCGCGCAAGGCTTCACCTTCAGCCCTATGGTGCCGGTTCTGACGTGCTTACAGCCGCTGGGCCACATGGCAGCAGCAACGTTTCGTAGAACAGAACGCCAGGTTACACATGCGCAGCATGCAGCATTGGCTGGCGAGCGTATACAAACCGGCAGCACACACTGTTCACAGGATGGCGTCGCCCACAACGGAGGTGCGCAAATCCCTGCAATGGTGGGTAAACCCCGAGAACCTGCTTACAAGGGTACCCTTCCACCAACCACACGTATTGGTTTTTCTTACTACAGATGCCCCCCTCATAGGGTGGGGAGCACACATGGGCGAAGAGGTGACGCAAGGGCTGTGGTCCTCTATGGAGCAGTCACTGCACACAAATATACTGGAGCTCAAAGCAGTGTTCAACGCCTGCAGACACTTTCGAGACCAACTGAAAGGCAAGGTAGTCGGGATCAGTACAGACGATACCTCCACCATGTTTTATATAAATCGGCAAGGAGGAGCTCGGTCCCGTGCCTTATGTGTAGAAGCAGTCCGGTTGTGGAACTGCTGCATCGCCAACAATGTAACCTTGAAAGCCTCGTACTTACCAGGCGCTCGCAATGTGAAGGCAGACCAGCTGAGCAGGCGTTTCGCACTCACGCACGAGTGGCAGATCCGTCCCGATCTGCTGCAACCGATTTTTCCACGCATGGGGTTTTTCCCCAGATAGACCCTGTTTGCTACTCAGCACAACAAGAAGTGCCCACGATTCTGCTCCAGGGCAGGACTGGGACGGGGGTCCCTGAGGGATGCCTTCGCGATCTCATGGAGGGGCCCCCTGCTTTACGCTTTCCCTCCCACAGTGCTCATCCACAAAGTGTTGCAGAAAGCCAGGAGGGAAGGAACCTGAATGATCCCGATAGTCCCAACGTGGGATCGACAGCAATGGTTCCCCCTATTCCTGCGCATGTCGGACCGGCCACCGATGTCCCCTCCGGTGGCGCGGGATCTGCTCACGCAAGCCCAGGGGTCCATAGTGCATCCGCACCCCCAAAGCCTGCGACTACAAACGTGGTTAATCCATGGCTCAGCTCCCTAGAGAGCACATGTACGGAGGAAGTGCAGCAAGTCCTAGAAAGTAGCAGGAGGACTTCCACCAGGAAGACCTTCAAGCAGAAATGGACTCGCTTTACGGCATGGTGTTCTACCAAACAGCTAGCCCCCTTTCGGTGCCTATGGCTGTGATATTAGAGTATTTACTGGACCTCAAGAGAGGAGGACTCTCGCTATCCTCGTTTCAGGTCCACCTGGCCGCCATTTCGGTGTTCAGACACGAAGAGGAAGGGCACACGGTGTTCGCCCATCCCATGGTTACCAGGTTCTTCAAAGGGCTGGTAAGCCTATACCCCCCTCAGAAACCGCTTCCACCTCTGTGGAACTCGGACCTGGTGCTTAATGCGAAAAGGGGACCACCGTTTGAGCCTTTGGCCACGGTTTCCCTCCGCCTCCTTATGATGAAGACGACCTTTCTTCTCGCAATCACGTCGGCTCGCAGGGTGAGCGAGCTTGAGGCAGTTATGGCAACGCCGCTCTGCGCTGTTTTTCCAAGGAGGCGGTAACCATACGGCTGCATCCAGCCTTTGTTCCTAAAGTTTCTTTCTGAGTTTCATACTAACGAACCTATTGTTTACCCTTGTTTATCCAAAGCCTCATAACTCTAACAAAGAGGTGCGCCTACACCTCCTGGACATGAGCAGGCGCTAGCTTTCTATATGGACAGGACCAAGTCCTTCCGGAGAACGGATAGGCTCCTAGTCTCTATCGCTCCCAAATCAAAAGGAGAATGTCTCTCTTCGCAGAGAATCTCTAAGCACATCGTATCTTGCATAAAAATGTGCTACAAACTCAAAAAGACTCCTTTACTGGCCACGCCCAGGGCTCATTCCACTAGGGCGGTGGCAGCATCAACAGCCTTTTTTCAAGGGCGTTGCGCTAAAAGACATTTGCGGAGTGGCGACCTGGTCATCCTGTGACACCTTCGCCAAACATTACGCCCTTCACAGGGTATTCCAAGAGGATACCCGTCTCTTGGCAGCGGTCCTCTCGGGGACAAGCTGCACATAATCCGATTACCCACCTCCTATCTTGGGTTACTGCTGGGTAGTCACCTAATGTGGAGCACCCACGGGGACACTCGAAGAAGAAAGAAAGGTTACTCACCGTAGTAACGGTGGTTCTTCGAGATGTGTCCCCGTGGGTGCTCCACTACCCGCCCATCCTCCCCGCTCCGGATCTCTGTTTAGTGTTTTGCAGGAGCATCCGAGGCGGTTGGTCAAGGAACTGGCGGGGACCGGATCGCGCACATGGCCGGGAGCGCGCGGGGGAGCGGCGCGCACCGGCGCATGCGCGGTCCGGCAGAAACTGCTTGGAAGATCCGATCTGCGGCGCCGGGCGAGCCCGACACCTAATGTGGAGCACCCACGGGGACACATCTCGAAGAACCACCGTTACTAAGGTGAGTAACCTTTCTTTTCAGCCCAAATGTGAGTAAACATCTAATACTCTTTATTCAAGCCCTCAAACAAAACATATGCAGTTTCTCTGAAAACTGCTTTTTGTCCTTAACTGCATCATCACACTTTTATAACTCATCTTTTTTTTTTTTTTAAAAGGTGAAGCAGAGAACATACTTGATATGGAAAACACCTTGCTAGAAATGCCAAAAGGAGTGCTCACTTTTGAAAGCATTGAGAAAGCCAGAAGAGCTCAGAGCAAGTTCTTCATAGAAAAATAAGACAGTAACCACTCAATATTTCAAAACACAGAATTGTTTGCAATCATGTTGCTGACTTGAAGTATGTCAAATCATTAAAGTTTTGAGAACATAAATCTTTTTTAAAATAAAGTGAATTTAATTTAGTTTTTTTCAAAGGAGTGTTTCCCTTTAATATTTTATGTATTTAATGCAAATATTTTAATTTCAGTAGTTTATTCCCCAGCATGAAACATCATTAATTCCCACTCACAATATTTCTCTTTATTATCACTCACTTTGAAAATACTTCTTTTCTACATAGCCTAGAGTTAAGAAACTGGCTAATCAACGGCAGTAAACCCTCAGTTTAACCGACGAAGTGTGGGGAGAGGTTTGCCTTAACGCTGCCCTCCCCCCAGGCTCCACCCCAACCTCCCCCGAAAATAAATGCCAGCGACTCACCGGAGGAGCTGCCGGAGTGGCTGGGGCCACTACTGCTAGAGTCACCACATGCTCCTTCCACCAGGAGTGGGATGCATATGCGAGTGCCACATGCCCGCATACACGCCCCATCCCTGGCGTGAGCAGTATCTGGTGGCCCCAGCCATAACAGTTCCTCCAGATGTGTTAGGGCCCCAGAGCCATGGAGCTGACAGTAAGGTTGAGGGTTTACTGCATAGCAACGTTTATTTTCAAATTTAAGTACCTACAGCTGGTCTCCTATACCTGCACAAAACATGGACTGCTAGAGCACTAGGAACTCAAACTGACATCAATAGAAACTATATTAGACCATTATTTTCTAGCTGCTAAATTACAGACATCCAAGCCTGTTAGCTTTGCCCCAAATTTTAGCAGAAAATCCTTTATCAAAGAAGTTCAGAATATAGGTGTCACTAGTGTACAGTGGGTGTGTCCATTAAGGATGTTAATGATTAACTGGTAGGGGCTGCAGGAGCCCCTGCTGCATGTAGATGGTTGCTCCAGCCATGCACAGTGGCCGAACAGAGAGGGTGGCTGGACAGTAACAGATTCTTGCAAGGTAATTCTCAACGGTCTATTAACAAACTAGTCCAAAAGTGGTCACAATTCATGAGATTACAGATTGTCCGATATAATTCCTTAAAAGAGCAATTTCATCTTAACCCTACAATTTTAAAACTCAAATGGTATTTGCCGCAGCAAAACTCAGAGGCTGGTGGTATGTGTTAGATAATGAGGTGATCAATTTGAAGGAGAGGAAAAATGCTTGTCCAGGGCCTGACCTAACCTGAGACTAAAACTACCATCCCAATCCTGCTTTTTTTCCTCTCTTACGATGTCTGATAGCCAGGCTTCCTCAATCAGTATCATTCAGTTGTTATTCAGGGGAAAGTGGGAGGCAAGGTTCCTTTCTTGCCTTCACCAAAACCTCTCAATTCTTTGAGGGCGTGCTGGTACCGATCCACAATACTATGTGCTCAAATACTTGTTGGCTGGCTCAGGCTCCCTTGCTTCCTTCCTACACCCAATCCTCCCAACTCTAGTTATGACAATGCTCTTGAGGAGCATGACCTGGGCTTTAGAACAGGAAATAATCATGGCATATAGGTACAATACTTGGTACTCTCCATTTTTCTGTGTGACCTCTGATATTCAGTCTCTGTTTCTGTTTCTCCCATCTAGAAAATGGAGGTGATCATTACTATGGATACAGCTCAAACAGGTGCTATGAGAATCAATAGTGCAAACTATTGTAGTGAAGTGGATGTCTGGCTGTCCATATATCACTGCCCTTTACTGGATAGGATCAGTACTGCTCTGTTGTCATAAGTCTAACAGTTGAAAGCTTAGTCTTTATCTTCAGTGGTTGGGTTTTGTATGTTGGGAGCAGGAAGAGCTCCATTTTATTTACATTGAGGTGTGAAGTTCCAAATTAGCCTAGTGTGAAGCAGGCACAGTTTTAAAAATGAGGCCCTGACTATAGCACGTCCTCAAAATTCACCAGTATCACATACTTATTACTATTGTATTTCTGATTTAAAACTCATCCCCTTCTGCCATTTTATTCAATAGAAGTCATAACTATTAGATTCTATGTTCAGATCTTGATAATACAGATAAAAGTTCTTTCAATGACCTCAGGTGAGACAGACACATGGGGTCCCTGTGGTTGCTGTCTGTGCCCTGGGAAACAACCAGCGGTGGTCATGGGGGAAAAGCCACTCTCTTTTGCAGGCCATTCAACTTCATATGCCTTAGTAGTAGCAGTAGGCATCCTTCAGTCTGCATAGACTATGGATCGCACCCTTTAAAGTTTCAATTGAGGACTTCATTTACAGCGTCTATTGTGACTATGAAGACCCACACGAGAGTGACAGTCCTTGCTGCATCTCTTGCAGATGTGGTGGGTGTCTGGCAAGTCCTTATTGTGCTTTCTGTGCGCTCGCTTCTCCTCTGCTAGCTGTCTGATCTTCATCTCGCCCTTCTGAAGGCCTTTGTGTAACCCCTGCCTCCATCTGCTGCGGTCATCTACTAGTTCTTCCCAGTTGTCCAGCTCGATGTCTACCTCTCTGAGGTCTCTCTTGCAGACATCTTTGTAGTGCAACTGGGGGCGTCCAGGAGGTCTTTTACCAGAGGCTAGCTCACCATACAGGATGTCTTTTGGAATCCTTCCATCATTCATCCTGTGGACGTGGCCAAGCCAGCGGAGTCGACGCTGCCTGAGGAGGGTATGCATGGCTGGGATTCCAGCTTGCTCGAGGACGGCGGTGTTGGTCACTCTGTCCTTCCATGATATTCCAAGGATGTGCCTGAGGCAGCGCAAGTGGAAGACGTTCAGCCTCTTTTCCTGGCAGGCATACAGGGTCCAAGTCTCGCTGCCATAAAGGAGGGTGCTGAGGATGCAGGCTCTGTACACTTGCATTTTGGTGTGAGTGTACAGCTTGTTGTTGTTCCACACTCTCCTGCTGAGTCTGGACGGAGTAGTGGCTGCTTTTCCGATCCTCCTATTTAGCTCAGTGTCCAATGACAGGGTGTCAGTGATGGTGGACCCGAGGTAAACGAACTCGTGGACGACCTCTAACGTATAGTTGTCAATGCTGATTGATGGGGATTCAGCAACATCCTGACCAAGTATGTTTGTCTTCTTTAGGCTGATGGTAAGCCCAAAGTCCTTGCACGCTTTGGAAAACCGATCCAGCAGTTTTTGAAGCTGGTCTTCTGTGTGAGACACTACAGCAGCATCATCTGCGAACAGCATGTCTCTGATGAGGACTTCTTGCACCTTAGACTTAGCTTTCAGCCTTGCAAGGTTAAACAGTTTCCCATCAGATCTTGTATGCAGCAAGATGCCCTCTGTTGAAGATCCAAAGGCATGCTTCAGGAGGAGTACGAAGAAGATCCCGAACAATGTCGGAGCAAGCATGCATCCTTGTTTGACGCCGCTCCTGATTCTAAAAGCATCCGATAATGCGCCGTCATATTGGATGGTTCCTCTCATGTCTTTGTGGAACGACTGGATCATCTTGAGTAACCGTGGAGGACAGCCTATCCTGTGGAGCAGTTTGAACAGACTATCCCTGCTGACCAAGTCAAAGGCGTTGGTCAGGTCGATGAAGGCTATGTAGAGTGGCTTTCTCTGCTCCCTGCACTTCTCCTGCAGCTGCCTTAGAGAGAAGACCATGTCAACGGTAGACCTCTCTGCGCGGAATCCGCACTGCGATTCGGGATACACCCTCTCAGCAATCTTCTGGAGTTTGCCAAGGATGACGTGAGCGAACAGTTTACCAGTGTAATGGAGTGGGGGGAGTGCATGTGTGAGTCAGGCTGGATGTCTGAGGCAAGCAGCAGCTCCCAGTGGCTAAGGATGACCCTGGGGCTACAACTGGCAGGTGACACCTCTGCCTAAACAAAGAGCAGGGAGGAGCTAAGCTGGGTTTTTGAATCGGGGGCGGCAGTTAAAGGCTAGGAAAAGGGAGAGCTGGAAGGCAGCCAGCCTGAGGAGGGGGAAGCTACACCCCAGAGGGGCACCCCTCGGGGTCTTCTCCCCAGGACAGGTTAAAAGAACTGTCTCTGGCTGCTATGCTGTTGCTTCTGTAAAAAACTAAACATCTGTTGCCTAATAAACCTGCTGTTGTACCTGCTGAGTAAAAGTCTCTCCTGCCAGCGGACGGGGTGCAGTGCAGGGGGACCCCTAAACCCCATCACAACCAGTGACGCTTAGGAAGGAGATTCCACGGTAGTCGTTGCAGTCGCTTCTGTCTCCTTTGTTCTTATACAATGTTAGCGTCGCGCATATCCTGTGGAACCTCACCCTCTTTCCAGCACAGGCACTGTAGTTCATGTAGGGGTTCATATGCCTTATAATCAAATATTTTAAGATGTTCTACCTGTTCAGTTTCAACTTACCAGACATGTAGTAGTGATCCTTTTTCAGCCTAGCTGAAGCACCTGCCACTTGTCATACGGTGATGTCTTAAACAGAGGCAGCAGGTTTGTATAATTTTTGGTGGTGCCCAGAATGATGCTGAGAAACCACCATGCACCTGTCTTGTAAGTTGATAAATATTTTTTAAAATAACAAACATGGACAGGAAACAGTCTCTCTCACCCCCAATATATAACACCAGGGTTCCCTCCACTCAGGCTACTCCCCCACTTGGGCTGTACTGAGGCATCAGCAGTGTTCTCCTCCTTGTGCACCCTCTGGGCTGCTTGAGGGGAAAGAGCAAGCAGTTCAATATAGGAGTGATCAGCAGTGCTAGCTGCTTTATGCACCCAGCTGGCTTGCTTTCCCCATGTAGTTGCAGGAGGAGGTACAGAAGGTTCAGGGGTCCAGAGGGCACAGAACAGGGGTTAGGGCAGGGTCTGCAACCAAAACAGCAAGAGGAGCCATTTTTTTTTCAAATTCATTTACAAAATCAATACTTCAAGAGCCCCAATGCACGTGAATACAAGACAGTCCTTAATAAATAACATCAAGCCGTACTTTTTGTAAACTCTATTTTAAGAGCAGCACACCACAATAATGTGTACCAGTTAGAGAGTTTGTTACACTCTCCCCTGGACTGAAGAGCAAAGGAGAATAAGGAAAACCCTGTGCCTGGGGATAGGCTCGTAAGCTGGAAGGGGCAATGTTTGCATCAACCCTCTGCCCCCCGCCCTCATTCCCAGACTCTAACCCCCAAAACCCACCCCCCACATCTCCAGGCTTTACCCACCTCAGCCCCCAAACCCACCCCTGCCATCCCCAGGACTAACCTACACAGCCAACAAGCTTCTCCAGCTGCACACACTACTGCGGTTTCTCCATGGCCACTGCCGCCTCCAGCAGGGGCAGATTCTGCCATCCCCCACTCTCCTGTAGGCTTATCACTTCCCCCGCCTCTGCTGAAATAATGGGACTAAATGTAATTGGTTTAATGAACGGATTCCTACTGGCCATTAAACCAACTGTATTTGGTTCCATGACTTCAGCAGCAGCAGGGCAGGGAGCTGCAAGAGGACTCAGAGGGGGCAGGGCAGGGAGCAGCAACTGATTCCTTAAAGAACCACATGCCACTCCGGAGCTGAAGGTTGTTGACCCCTGGGTTAGGGGCACAGGAGTGAGGTGCAGACAATGGCAAAGGGAGCATATTGCAGAGAGGGAAGTATAGGGGATGTGGCGGGAGAGGAGTGTGGGGAACCAATGGGAGATGAGGGGCAATAGGACAACAAAATGCAAATTTGTCCAGGATGCCATTTTCTGTATGGCCAGCCCTGTCCATGATGCTCATCCAAAAATCCCCCTCAAGCAGCAAGCACCTGGTCAGATGCAACATCTATCCTCTCCTCTTGCTCAGGAAGCCCCCCTCATGGTCACTCCTTGAGAAGGGCTGAGAGAGGGAAGCTGCTAATCATATCCTTTGCTCCTCCCTCCTGCTGTACAGGTAGCGAAGCCAGGGATCACCTGCAATGAGCCTGTTGCCTCAAACATGATCTTTTTCAGGTCCTTTACAGCTCTGCATGAAGCAGCTTTCAAAATCTTGAGAGACCTGGATCTCTGACATTGCTGGAGCTGAGCACCAAGCTGTGAATATTCATGGGGCCCATATGCATCACCTATGGGCTTAAAATCGCTAAGCAATGGACCAGACAAGACACATTTTGTAAGACATCCTAAACACACATACCCAAATTAATTGATTTTGCCTCTTCTCCCTTGTAATAATTAATTATTTATATTGCACTTGCACCTGGACCCTCCGATCAGGATCCCATTCTGATGCATACTGTAGGAAGAAAAAATAAGTTGTTCTTGCCTCACAGAATTTATCATATAAACAGAGACAAGGGAAGATGATGGTTTTTATATTGAATCATTTGTCTTGTTTCTTTGTGTGTGTTTTTAAATAAGTAGTATTTCTTCTTCAAGTGATAGTCCCTATTGTATTCCACTGAAGGCTATGAAATAGAAATCTGTATCTACAGCAGAGGGAACTTGGACGTAGCAGTCCTATATTATAAGAACCACAATATAAACAATACTCAACAGTGGTGATAATTTTGTTTTCCCTCCATAGATATCAACATGTCACCTTCTGGAATGTCACCTGAAAAACTGTTTCCAAGATGCTAAAAGCATTGTAAATCCTGTAACAGTCAAATTTAGCATCACACAGAGAGATCCATTGGGTATGAAGTACAGGACAGACTTTCCACAATGCCCAAAGCTATAAAACTCCTAATAAGTAGAGATCAGGATGAGCCCAACTTGACTCAGGCTTAAGACATCATGCAAAACTCACATCTTCATGAAGGCACTCCCCAAACAATTAAGCGGTAGCATACTGAAAGGATAGGGCTGAGGATTACAGTCCTATTCTGGTCAAAATTATTCATTCATAATTTTCTAATAGTACCCACATCCAGGGTGATAGGAATTTAAATATTTTTATATATAACATCATATTATTGCACTTTGCTTTCATTCATGCCACTAAAAATTTCTCCTACTCCAAACATGAGTCAAAAATGCAAGTGTCAGAACATATTTGGAAACTTGGTGTGAGTGTGGTTAAAAAAAATCATTTACATTCAAACAGGAACACATTAATCAGCACATCAGCTAGTGCAATGGCTCTGGACCTTTCCAGACAACTGTATCTTTTAGGAGTCTGATTTGTCTTGCACACCTGCCAATTTCACCTCACTTAAAAACACCTTGATTACACAATCAAACATAAAAATACAAAGGTGTCATAGCACACTCATTGAAAAATTGCTCTCATTTTTGCACTCCAGTTGATTTACTTTATAATTATTATGCTACATTTCAGTGTTGAGTATATACAGCAGTATAAACAAGCCAATGCATGAAATTTTAGTTTGTACTAAAATTGCTAGTGCTTTTTATATTGCCAATCTAGACAAGTATCTTGATGAACTGATGTACCCCAAGAAAACTGCATAATCCCAAGAGTATGTGTGCCCCTTCTTGAGAACCACTAATCTAATGTGTATCCAGAGTTTCATCTGCTGACTTGAGTGACTAAAATAAAAGTTACTACAAGTACTGTTAGCCTTTCAGAGACCATACACAACAGCATCTTTTATTGTTGATGGTGCATGAGTTGTTAAGGATACAGCTTGACATTCAGATCCCAGCATGATTATTTCAGTGACAAAGATTAGCTCTACTTGTAAAATGACAATGTGAAAGTCACTGAGAGACAAAAACTGAACCATACAATGCCATTTTCATATTTACTTTCTTGTTTTCCCAGATTTTAGATGGACTCAATGAACTTGCCCAGGGTCCAAGGCAAAGGGAACAAGATGTGAATGGAAATGAGTAGGGCTTTTTCTGAACTATTAGCCACAATACTGCTTGTTGCCCACAGTCACTATGTAATTTCTTACTTATCTTGCTGCCATTTTTCATTAGTTACTGAACCATTTTACTTTGCCCAATTTACTTCCTATCACTTCCCTCCCTTCTTCCTATTAATGTTGACATATTTTCCTGTGGGAAAATTTAATACAAATTCTCCAATGTATAGATATCTAATAGACATGCTGATGTAACTGAGGTCAGAACTGAAGTTTTGTGCTATGATTGGATGCTGCTCTGTACAGTCTGTGATTGAATGTACAGGGTGCAGTCCATGAATGAAAATGGTAAATGATGCTAGCAGTTAAAGGACCTACACTCAGTGCATATAAATTTTTGAATATTTGAGAGGATGGATATGCCTCCTGAACAGTTTAACAAACTTTTTCTGTGTGGGTGGTTGTACAAATAATGGGATGCTCACCCTGCCAAATACTTTATGATCTCTTAAGAACATGGTACTGGGAAGAGGCATGACTGCTTAATGATTGCAAGTGCCAGAAGTCAATACAGTCATGTATTATATTACAGAAAGCACAATAATGATATATCAAACACACTTTTTTGCCTCCATACAACCACCAAAAAGACCAGTTGAAAATAATAATGGACAGCATTAATTTGTGGCAGCTGTTTGCTCTTGGGACTTAGTATTGTTTTTTTAAAAAAATAATCTTGAAATATACTTAAAAGAATCTTAATGTTGCATTTATAAACGGCACTCTTTTTTATGAGGTAGCTAACCTACCAAGCTGATTTGAATCAACTATCCTGTCTTTATCCCCAACAATAAATGTTGAAAAGCAATTAAAAGGAAATGGTTACAGACAGGTACATACACATATCTAGCAAAAGTCTGAAGTCAGAAACAAATATTTTGTTAATGCAGTGTTCTTGAGTAGCAGTTCCTGGAGGGAAGTTGTTTTGTTTTGTTTTTTGTGTGGCAGTTAGGCCAATGTTAAGTACATTAGATTTTTTTTACCTAGTGAAAAACAACTTAAGATTCAAGCCCCAGAGTAATTAAAAAAATATTCATACTGGAACACACTGACTATACCAATAATATATATTTCTCATGATTAAACATTAAAATGTCACTTCTTTGAGATTGCCTGTATATATTCTACAGATTATTGAACACAGAAATACACTACTCTAATTTAACTTGCAATACAAATATTTTATCTACTTTTCTTGTCTATAGAGGTTTTGAACAGCTTTCCTGACTGTAATTAACAGAGGGAGTGACTTCCAGTCTGAATGAAATTAACAGTAAACTACTTGAAAGAATGATGGCTATTTTTGCTGTAAAAAGTTGATTTGAAGTTACACTATTCATATAGTATTTCTTCTTTACAAGACACTACTCAAGCTAGAATACCTGTTTTCCAGGGTCGTTGTGACTGATGCCAAAGGACCCTGCTGAGAAAGAAAAGCGGGTACTGTGTTGTTTGGACGGCACGAAGCATAGGGGTTTATCAGTGTCGAGTTACTATATCATGCTTAGGCCGATGGGCGCGCGTTCTCTCTCTGCTCCACTCCCCTCAAGTTACCAGTGCGAGCCAGGCACCCCCTTGCTGCCTGCGTGCACCGTACTCGCGCCCAGGGGCTAGTTTGCCGTCCCAGCAGAGGGGCTGAGGTGGGCGCCCTTAGGCTGGCTGCGGCGCTTCTGCCCCGGGAAGGGGCTCTGGCCCCACGCACCCCCCGCCACACTCAGCCCAAAGCCCAGGGTGGCAAAGGCGAGGGGCTGGCGGGAGCGCGGCCCGTGCTGGCACTGCTCCTTAGGGGTGCTTTGCACAGGCGGGGGCGGGAGCGCAGCGTAAACCACCGTCTCTGCGAAGCCAAGCAGGAGGCGGGGGCTGGCGGCCCCGGCTGAGTGACTCAGCCCTGCGGCACGCGGCGCTGTATATAAGGCGGGAGTCAGGGCGCGCAGCACGAGGCCGTGCCGCCGCGCTTGTATTTGAGGCGAGGATCGAGGCGCGCAGCACGAGGCGGGCGGTTGGCGCGAGGCTGCGCGGCGCATAACCGTGCCGCGGGCGGGTGTCTAAGGGCGTCTCCGAGGTGCCTCGCGCCGGGATGGAGCCCAAGTGGCGGCTGCTGTGCGCGGGGCTGCTCCTAGCGGGGCTGCCGGCGGGGCTGGGCGCGCAGAGCACGCCGGTGGGGCCGCGGGGGGGCGGCGGCGGCGAGTACGAGGTGAAGCTGTGCGGCCGCGAGTTCATCCGCGCCGTGATCTTCACCTGCGGCGGGTCGCGCTGGAAGAGGCTGTCCCCGCAGGCGAGGGAGCCGCTGCCGCGCGCCGGTGAGTGAGCGGGGGAGGGCGCCGAGCTGGGACCTGCTCCCCCCAGGACTCAGGCTGAGGGGGCAGAGCGAGGCGCCCTCTCAGGCTGCTGAAGGCGGGAAAGTGCGGCGCCCTCCGCGGCGGGAAAGCCCTCCCTCGTGGCGGGCTAGGGCGCCCCCTAGGCAGCAAGGGCGGTTGGCCTCCCGGCGGGACGCACTGCGCGGCCTGAATCCCCGTGCTCGGGGGTCGCGGGGCCAGACCTCCCCTCGTACACCAGCCAGGCTCTGGCCGCCGGCGGAGCAGGCGCGAGCGGGTCGCTCCCCCTTTTGCTTAGAGCAGGAGTTTGCTGTTGCTCAAAGGCCCAGGCGGAGGGACGCGACCTCTGCTCGCAGGAAGCTTGGCCGAGGCTCAGCACCAACGCGGGGAAGTAAAGGGATGCGCTGACCCCTAAAAATTAACTTGCCTTGGGTCCCTCGCTGCAGGGTGCGCGCGACTCACCCCCTGGAGAGATGGCGTGAAGCCCATCTTGGCCCTGGGACGGAGACACCTCGCGGTTGACAGAAGAACTCTTCTGTTTTCCCCGTTGCTGCCTTCGCCGGCATGGGCTACTCCCAGTGCCCGCCCCTCCCCTTCAGCTGTTACTCCTAACCCTGCCCTTTCGCTCTTAGCAACACTGTAATTACACCTAATAACACTGGAAAAACAAAACAAAAAACTTTTTTTTTTAAACAGATGCTGCTCAAGCCCCCAGTAACATAGAACTGGAGAACTTGAAGTTGCAGTCAGTCTTTGGTCCGGGATTGGAGCAGCTGCAAAGAGCCAGCCTACCACTTGAACAAATTACATTGAAGGATTTGTTTAGTTATTATGATTATGAATATTTACCTATGTCAGATAACTTCAGTGAATATAGTCATCAGGTTGAGG
This sequence comes from Carettochelys insculpta, assembly GCF_033958435.1. Taxonomy (NCBI): domain Eukaryota; kingdom Metazoa; phylum Chordata; order Testudines; family Carettochelyidae; genus Carettochelys; species Carettochelys insculpta. The sequence goes on along the minus strand of NC_134141.1, from coordinate 28,741,693 downwards.
ATGCTGTCTGGAAGAACAGAGGTGGAATAGGAATTGCCAATCCTAGGGGGTCAAACACTTTTCCTTGGGTCAAGTATCCCAGAAGAAAACGAGACTTCTCAATAGGAGTGGCAGGAGTGTGCTGCAAATGGGGCTGTACCAAAGCTGAGATCAGTACACTATGCTGAAATTAAGTGTCTCTCTCTCTTAGACCACAAGAATTCAACATTAGTTGCAGTGATGATTGATTGAGTACTGAATGTAGAGAGGAAAACAGTCTGAACAACATGGCAGTTTTGTCTGCAAGCAGCTACATGTTACTTTTTTGCCCTTGAACATGCACATTGGTGGTCATTACAGTAGTAACTTTGTTTAGCTGCCATAACCTTTACTCTAATTGTTTTAGTAAACCTTTTACTTTCTGTATTTTACGGTTTTGTCTCTAAAATTATGAGTTTCATACCACTGCTTTGTAAAGCACTCCAGGGAGGAACCTCAATTGTAATTAAAATATATTACACTATATAAATGGTAGGGAGTTGTTTTTCCCCTTCCATTGGGAACAATACCTAGGGAATCCTTTAAAGAATCCAGAGTTGGATCTATTATAGAATATCCTTTGAGCTACAAGTTGAAATTCAAACAAACAATGCCAAGCTATTTGCACCAGAACTTTGGCTTCAGTTCCACTTTAACTAAACTTTGTAAGAGGGTCTAGCACAACATTCAGGCCATCTCCATCCAAAAGCAAAATTATTTCCTAAATACCACATTTTAAAACAATTTTCTTCAGCTTACACTTTTCCTTTGAGTTCTTTTCTACTTGTATATCTTTGTCATGCCCTGAACATTTAATCGCTGATTGAAGAGTTAACATCTTGAGGATTCTAGGTTTATCTTGTCCTTTCCTCACTTGTTTTTTAGCCAAGTTGTCAGATATTTAACACCATTAAATCTTTGCTCTTATTGATACTTGTTCTAGGAATCCCATCCAATTTATCTATAGTTCTAGTATACTGAAGTACTCAATTGTACACCAAGGTTAAGCCCCTTGCAGGCCTGCTGGTGCTTTAACCGCACCTTCACAGGTACAGCTGCTCACAGTTCCTATTGTGTACAGATCACTGTTCCTGGCCAGTGGCAGCTGTGAACAGCCATATCAGCGAACATGCAGGTAGACAAAGCACCAGGCCCACCAGCACCTAGCCTTGGTGAATGGCATCCACACTTATTCCTCAGTCCTGCATTATGAGTTGTTGTATCCAGATTTTCTTCCTTCCATTGATTATCCTCTTCAGGTGTTAGCTTTTTTTCTACTAATGTCTATAATCATTTGAGGGCCCTCTAAATTCTGTTACTCACAATTAATCTTTGCTTTAGTGATGTATACCTGTGACTTCAAGAGAGTAGTGAAAATGACAGTGAGTGGTTGCCATTGTGTGTACCAGACTTAAATATCAATTACTCTAGCACTACATTTATATCCCATGAAGACTGCTTCTCTTAACAGTTTAGTCCATCAGCTAGTTTTCAATCCATGGTCATTTTTAACATCAGCTTGTTAATTTCAATAAACACTTCATGAAGTCTATAGAGAAATCTCATTCTTTACATCCTCAAATTTTCTAATTATTCCCATTAATTTTACTGAGTGAAACCTCCATGGTATTTTAAGAGGATGGGGAAACAGCTGTTAAACATGAATATTAACTTTTAGTTTGCATACCATTTACATTTGAATATAATGGTAATTTATAGCACTTAATGCTCCTCTACTATGCATAGCTGTAGTGAATGAAGTGTTCCTGTAAGGTTAACTGAGTAACAGTGTTGCATGTTCACTTTAGCTCCTGACAGTAGTTACAGTTGCATTTTTGTTTTTCCATTCTAAAACCTTGCTTTCAGTCATTCAGCTTTATGAATTTTTCAGGGTTTGGGCTGAGTTTCTCTAGATTTAGCATCTAATAAGGAAGAAGATTTAGAGTTTGAGGAAATGCCTCACCTAGGGCTTGTCTACACTTGCCCCCAACTTTGAAGGGGGCATGTTAATCAGAGTGATGGGAGATTAGTAATGAAGTGCTGCAGTGAATATGCGGGCTACACACATGCCAGCACTTCAAAGTTTGACACTTCAAAATTGCTGCAGGGGAGAATTAGCCTAATGAACTGCTGCATATTCACTGCAGCACTTCATTAGTAATCTCCCATTGCTCTGATTAACATGCCCCCTTTGAAGTTGGGGGCAAGTGTAGACCCAGCCCTAGTATTGATTGAGAGCAAGGGTGGAAGGAGGGCAAAAATTCAATTCCACATTCAGCAGTTCTACTACAGAAACAGCTATTGTTGACATCTAAAATTTGACATAGAAAATATTCCGTACCAAATTTAAGTGCTTTGAGGAAAATTGTTATATGATGATTCAATTGCGATCATTTGAAAATTTCTGTGAGCATACAGTCCATCATGACAAAGCATTTTCTCTGCTAACCTTGTAAAGTGAAAAACTGAGAAAGCTGCACTATATATATAATACACACACTCACAGAGACAGGGAGAGAGAGAGACAGACCCATTCCTTATTCCAGGACTGCCACTTAGATTTGTTGGTGTGCATCCATCTAGGCACATATCCCAGAGAGATGTGATCCAGGTGAGCTACTCCTTTCTCCTTCTGCCAGCTTTTGCATCTCATGGTGTAAAGGTGTAATTAAGGTGTGCTAAGTTAACTCTTGGACCAAACCATTGGAACAGTCTTAACATTCATGGTTACAGGCATAGCTATATGCATTAACAGCCAATGAAGATCAGCAAATATAACAGGAAATCTGTCTCACCATGAAGTTTACTATAAGCATTAAGTGGAAATAAAATACTCCTTGCTTGAGTTAAGAATTGTAAGAGTCAATAGCTTAACTAGGCAGGAGGTATGCTATGCAGAAGGTACTGAAATTTGTCTTTCACTAATATCTTGGAACTCTGAATAGTCTTTGAAGGGTGAAAGTAAACCAACTTTAACATACAATAAACTTTGATATCCGACATCCAGGGGACTGGGAGGTTGCCAGATAATCAAATACTGTGGATAATAAGAGAGGAATACCTAGCGATGCATAACACTAAAGAAAAACAAGATTGATTGTTTCTTAATATCCAAAGATGTATGCAAAATATTGTTTCCACTCTTCCACAAGCATCAACATACATTAGAAGACTATTACACTGTGCCAGCAGGACACAACCTCAGTTGAGTAGCTCTGGGAAGGGTGAGTAGCTCATGCCGGGTGGGAGAGCAAAGGAGCCTGCAGCTGCACTCAGACAATATCTGTATCCCAAAAGAGGGAGATTGGATAGTTTAGAAAGTGTTAATGGCAGTCACTAAAAGTGACTGCCTGATGGCTACTTGGCAGATTCTCTATCTAGATCTTCTTTAAGAAATATCTACATTGTAATTTGCATTGATTATCCTTAATGGGCAGTCTCCTTCGAATGTTAGCCCTGCATCCCTCTGTGCTACATCTGAGTGCAGCCTGCTCCTGTGCTTTCTCTGTGCTCCTGCCTGGTGTCCGCAGAGCAGAGCTGCTTGGCTGCAAGTTATGCCGGTTATTTGCGTGTGCAAATTGATCAAATAGCAGTTAAACAAGAATTTACTGTAATTTTAAAAATCAGTTCTGTAGCACCGTAAAGGTTAATATTATTTATCAGGTGATGAGCTTTCATGGGACAGACCCACTTCTTCAGATTTATAATACTGTTAGTCTTTAAGGTGCTACAGGACTGATTTTTGGTGTGTTTTTTTTGTGGAAGATACAGACTAATATGGCTCTCTCTGACTATGTAAAATAATTGATAAAATTCACTCACAAATTAAGAATACTATACATAATTGAATTTATCCTCTCTCTATGCACATATACCTTTGTTAAAAGGGTGCAAGGAACTCTTTCCAGGTTTCTTTCAGGATCAAGGTTGACTAAGGCTTTGTCTGTACAACACAGCTTTTAGAGAAACACCAATGTTGCTAAAAAACTGGGCAGAGTAAATGCTGTTGGTAGCACTTTTGACACCCAAAATCTTCCATTTCCCCCATCAGCACTTGCCACAGCAAAACATTGGCAAAGGTTCAGGGTGGCTTTTTTTTTCCAAGCACCTGTGAGTGACAAAAGTTTGTAGCTCAACTGCTAATTCAGACAAAACCTGAGATACATGCTGGGTCTACACTTACCTTGAATATTGACAGCTGCTATGCAATTTGAGATATGCCAATTGTGTACCAAACATCAATTTTACAGCCATCAATATTTGTCCCTGTCTCCACTGCAGAATGCCTGACAGGAACTCTCCTCCTGTTGGCATTCCTTAATCCTTCTGGCTTGCAAAGAGTTCTGGGGTCAACATTGAATTGGGTGGAATTGCATTGAAATGTGCAAAACAACACCCCAGAAGACTGAACCTAAGTGTTTGATCTTCTGCAGTGAGTGTAGACCCAGCCACAGTGACTGGGAAGGGGGTACACCCAGGCAAATCATTAACCTACAATGTTGTGGGGTTGTTATTTTTTTTTGAACATTTAACTTAAAATTGTAAATACGTAATAAATATTTAAAAACAATGTCTGAAAGCCAGAAAAGCAAGGGTGCCACACAATCAGATATCAAAAAGTACAAATGCATAGTATGGAGTAACCTAATCACTAATTCTTTGTTGCTGAATATTAGAGCAGTAACTTCATTGTAATATACACTATTTCATATTTACATGAAATTTTGCAAAAAAAATTTAAAATAAAAATATTTGATTATAAAGTCAGAAAATGAACTCTTATCAGCTTGATCATGTCCCTTTAAAATGTTAGAACTAACATTCTGGTACTTCAGCATACCCATTCTCATTGGGATATGTCATCTCTTACTATCTTATTTATCAAGCTGTACATTTCTTTATGCTATTACACATTAGACGAATAAAACTGAATTTTAAAAATTGCGGTCAAGTTTTTTTTTTTAAAAAAAGAACTATGTATAATAAGGAGTTAGGAGATCAATTTTAGGTAGTCTGAGAGGCAGGTGTTAAAAAGACATTTGAAAGGCAACCAAATAGCTTGATTCAGGACACTGCATAAGCACACAGTTAGCTTTAAACACACGCCCTCCCCCTTTCCTGAGGTGCTTTCTTGAATCAAAGTTGAAGTCAGGTGCACACTCTTGAACAGCTTATCAACAATGTATTTTGTAACAGCATTTAGTTACTTTATACATTTCTTGGACAATGAAAATACTCAAATTTCATATGTGTATGCAGTTTTCTAGTCAACTTAACATTCAGGTTTTCCTGCAGTAGCCGAGTTGCTACAGTATTTGTAATCTGAACACTACAAGAAAATGTAAATGTAAAACAAGCACATTAATTAAAACAGTTCTAAAGCCAGTGTTACAGAAGCTAAATTTGGGTCTATTTTTATCTGAATATCCATTTAATATAACTGTGCCTTGGCAGTTAGTTCACCTAGGCATCATGTTGGTCCTCTGCACAGAACTGAATTTCACATTAGGGAATCTATTTTGAAGTCTTCATGCATCTTGAGTTTTATCAGGCCAGATATGCAACAAAGGAGAATTTATATTTAAGATAGTGAATATGTAAGTTGAGGTAACTATACTACCAAAGGAAAAATATTTCAAATGATATGGCATGTTCAGTGCACGTTACTAGTTTGCATATGATAATTTACCTTAAATCCCTGTACAGTTTCAACTTCAAATAACTTTTTTCAATTAGTATTGGTCCCAGTATGCTCCTTTGTGGCTTGGAATGGCACTGTGGATGTGAACCCCACTTATTCTGCCCCCCACCCCCCCCCAATCTGGGACATCATATGTTCTCAAACTGCATCTTGGCCAAAAGGACCAAAAGAAACAAATATTCTTTCCATAAGATACAGTAAACTCTTTCATATCTGGCAGCCCCATGACTGTGGAGGCTGCTGGATATTCAAATATTCTGGATAAGAAAGAGGTATACCTAGCAATGCACAACTCTAAAGAAAAACAAGGTTAGGTATTAAGAAACAAACAAACAAACGTGTATGCAGAGTATTTTATTTACCAACAGTAGTATTGTACACTGTAAACTTACACTGTATTTATTTGTATTTACTTTCACTATACTGTTCTTATGAAGAACATAACTAAAATTTACTCATCATTTAAATTATGGTTATTTGAGAGTTCTGGTTCCAGAAATCCTTGTCTCAGAACCTCAGCTTTAACTTAAAGTCCTCAAGCAAAGTGTTGGCACTAAACCACTCACAATAATCTTCTTGCGTCTGGGACAAAGATCACCTGTTTACAAGCTGGATGGCTTCTAATTCATCCCATTTTTTCTCAACTTCCTGTTTAAATAGATCAGTCATAGGGCACAGGAGGAAGCATCCTTGGTTATACCCATGCTGCTCTGATTATGAGCTTCTGGCTGATCCCATGGTGGTAGTTATTTCCTACCTTAGTTCCTCCTGTGCTGCTGATACAACAGACAGTCCAGTTCCTTCACTGATTACAGGTGTTTGCCTATTGTGGTACTTCATCCCAGGTGACGTCTACAGAGTCTGCACACCCTGATGCTGTCTTACACCAGTTCTTTGTCCATCTGTGACTTCGCTTTCTTCCCTCAGCTACTCAACTCAATGTTTGCATAGCATGTCATGAATCCCATCTTCCAGACTTCGTATTTGTCCGAACTACCTTGCCAGCTCCTCTCTCATTTGCTTTTGTCTTTCCATTAAATGGGTAATCACCTCTCAGTTGTCATGATAGGAGTCTCCAAACTTTTTGTCCATCAACATGTACATGCCTTCTCAATACTTAAACATCTAATTTTAATTGCAAAATACTACCCCATGCCTCTGATTCTGCTTTCAGGTGAACTTTATGTATTATTTTTCCTCCTTTTATATATTCCATTATCGCTTGAGTTCTTTATGCAACAATCAGTGACTCAAATAAATCCTTAGCAGTACCCTCCTATCTTCCCCTATTGTAATCAAGAGCAGTTGGTAGCAGAAGGTTATTATAGAATATGCAAAAATTAGAAAAAACAACTTTAAAAAATCATTTTAATACTTTCTGAAATATGCTGGTACAATTGTATTCATAGGGACATACATAATTGGTGTCTGAAAACTATGGAAGTGTTTTTTGGATACTGTGATTTGTCCAAACTCTCATTAGCTGCTAATTTTCCTGTTTTCTGATTAGGTTTTAGCTTTATGCAAACTCACTCCTGTTGCTTATTACATGACTGTTGCAATTGTTTGGAATATGCTGCAGTTTAAGAATGAATTTAAAAACTACATATATTCACAATTAGTGGACCACAAACCAATGTTATATTTGGAAATAAAAATACATTTGTGTTTGTGAAGACTTTTATAACATATACTTCATTTATATTAAAATGATTTTTCTTTAAATATAAAACTCTGAAAAGCAGTAGCTATTATAAAAAATTCACTTTACTCCATAGCAGCAGTCATGTATGGATAGGACAGAGCACTTTTTCACAACAAATCACAGCATTATAAATAACAAGAAAATGTTACAAACTGAATACCAACTGAAGAAAGTAAAATAACTGCGGTTTATCTGTTAATGCAAAGACTACATGATGGAAAATAAAATATTAGAGCATAGACAGAGCTACTGTAACTAACAGGAACTCATTTCTGAAGTGCATTGATTTTAATGGTTACTATATTTGGCACTAACAAGTCCAGCAAAGTTGTATCCTTTTTAAAACAAAGAACAGTTGTATTTGTGAAAAGGATTTTTTATCCAAATAAAATTTTTGTCCATAGGTTCTCAGTCTTGCAAAGTACTTCATAACTCCTGAAGGTACTAAGCACTATTAGCGCCTAATGATTTCCCTGGCCTCTGGTGACACTCAACAATTTTCAGGATCAAGCCTTTAAATAAATTCAATTATTACAATGGATTAATTTATCCCTGTCCAATAGAAAAAACAAAATCTGATGTAAATGTGAAGCACTTTCTCTAAAAATTAAAATGGAATATAAAAAAGTAAAAAAAACAAAAACAAAAAAAAAAAACCAGATCAGTTTTTAAATGTTTTTAATAAAATACAGAACTCGGTTTTTGAAATTCTAACACTACATTTAGGAAATCAAATAGAGTATGAAATCAGTCATACTATACGAGAACAAACAAAGGGCTTTTATTCATGTGAAAACACTAGCAGTATGGAAGATCTTGTCATTGCATTACACAAACCTCCCTGAGATTTTTCCATAAACAAGCTAAATTCTGTGTCTATTAAATACTGGAAACCTAGGGTGGGATCAATGAAGGAACTTAAGTGTTGCAACACTGCATGTCACAGCCAAACTTTTCGGTACCTAGAAAATTACAGGAACACTATGATCCACCAAACTGAGTTAGGCACCTATACAATCAAATGGCACGGAGAGAGAAGAGGCTCTGTCCCACGAAAACTCATAATCTAATACATTATTTTGTTAGTCTTTAAAGTGCTACAGGACTGCCTTTTTTTTGTTTGGTTTTGTTTTGTGAAGATACAGACTAACAGAGTATCTGACAGAGTCACAAAAGCCAGCAAGGTTGGCACAGAACCACCTAAGTTAGCCAGTGAGAGATGACAGCTAGGCATGACTTTGCTAAGAACTGCCTCACCCTCTTTTGGAGATGTGCACCTAAATCCAGGTTTCAGGGGGGCACCTATGTCTGTGTAACAATCCATTGACAGGAGCCTGCTGCCTGGAGTTAGATGGCTTAGGCACGTAAGCTGTTTCTTGAGGGAGTCAGGTACCTGCCTTGCTCCACAAATAATGGTGGTAGTGGCATCCACGAGATAATTTCTAAGCCAGTGGTTGAAGCACTTACCTAAGATTTGGAGACTCAGGTTCAATTTTCCCACTCCCTACATATCAGAAGGAGAGGATTTGAACAGGGATGTCCCAGGAAAATACTCTTACCCCATGGGCTGTGGGACAATCTGAAGTAAGACTCACTTCACTCTTTCTTATTGTACTGTTGATATATAATGAAATAGGGCTTGGAACAGGGGTACTGGACTCAGGAGTCCCCAGGTGGATGTCCCTGTGTCCAAGTCCTTAAATTTCACATGGGACTTGATGTGGTAGGTGGGATTAGACCCTGCCTATTGGGTCGGGCCCTGCACATAACTTAGGTGTCTGAATGCCAGTCTTTCCCTGGATAGTGAATCACTCTGGAGCTCAACTAGGAAACACCCCCCTGAAAAGCTAGGCTCAGAAGATAAAGGCTGGAAGTTAAACTCAGCAGGTCATCCAGTCCATCCCCTTGCTTGAAGCAGGACCAATACTGACTTAATCATTCCAGTCAGAGGTTTGTTAAGCAAAGCCTTAAAACTTAAGGATGGTGATTCCATCACATTCCCAGGGAAGCCATTTCAGTGCTTTCCCACTCTCCTAATAAAACAGTGTTTCCTTACATCTAACTTAGACTTCTCCTACTACAACTTGAACCTCTGCTCCTTGTGCTGTCATCTACCATCACTAAGAACATCCTAGTTCCACCCTCCTTGGAACCCGCATTCAGTTAGTGGAAAGCTGCCATCAAATCCTCACTAACTCTTCTACAAAATAAAGAAGTCCAGTTCCCTCAGACTCTCCTCGCGCATCATGCACTCCTTCCCTGAATCATTTTTGTTGCCCACTGTTGGACACTCTCCAACTTGTCTATATCCTTTTTATAGTGGGAGCCCCAAAACTGGATGCAATACTGCATTTGCAGCCTCAGTGGCAAATAGAGAAGAAAAATCACTTCCCTCAATCTGCTGGCAATGCTCCTACAAATGCAGCTCAATATGCCATGAAAATGAGGCAGCACATTCCCAAAGGAAGAAACAGAGGTACTTAGGGAACTTCTACTTTAAAAAATCTTCAGTGTCTAGTGAGCTCAGGTATCTACAGTGTTTGGCAGGAGTTTTTCAAATCTCAGTGAGCCAAAACTGGGATTCAGTCACCTAAATCTAAGTTTTAGGTACGTATGTACTTTCACAGATCCCACCCCTCCAGGTTATTAAGTGTTATACGCTGCAATTTTAGATGTCTGTGTTTGTTATCCCAACAATAACGCTGTTTAATGCTTGTAAAGCTAGAATATTATGTTTGGCTACCTGGAAAAAAAAAATCTCCAAAACAAATTAACAAAACCCCTACACAACTCACTATACAAAGTTAAGACTTACAAATGCAAAGACATCTTTTGTACAACTTGTTTTAAAATCAAGTTCAAAACAACGTAGAGAAATGCAAGAACAGGTACCTATTTGAAAAAAGCACTTGAAAAATATATGGTGAAATTACTCATAAAAATACTTGAAGTGATTCAAACATTGTGGTAACCGAAGCACAAATTAAGATACACTTTCCAGAATAGAAGGCCTGATCTTGCACTTCTTACCCTTGGCAAAGTCTCCCTTATGTTTTTGGTCAACATAGGACTACCTGGGTAAGAGGTGCAGGAGAGTGTCCTGTAGTGGCACAAAACATTCTCATACTGGCACTGGGCTAAGCTGAGCACTGGGTAAGTATTGTTATAACAGGTACTTTTTCAAAACAATCTTCCTATAAAATTTACATTATGACAGCACTATTGTGCTCCTTAACGTTTTCCTGTGTGACTGATCGGCCATCACTTTAAAAATGAACATTCCACTTGACTAGAATCTGCATCTAGTAACAACGCTTGAGCTGTGGTGCCCCTAAAGTGAAATTAGCTAAACAAAAGCAAAGGTGAACAACTACTCTAATAAGGCAAGTAGAGTTAACTTTTGTTTTACAAAGTTTTGTATTTTAAGAGAACAAGTAGGGTCATATGGCTTGAATTATAAAACACAATATTCATTGACTTACAGCGAGAGACAATTGGCATCGTGTCCAGAAGAAATATGCATGTAAGGGATGTGACATACAAGTCTTCCTACCCTCATAGGGAAGGGACAGAAGGTTTGTAGTAGTTCTGGTGGTGTTCAAAACACAAAGAGCCTGTCCTTCCACTTCCTAATGCTCTGGAAGGGAATCTGGGTAGGGAAGAAGTGCAGACTCTGGGCTGAGACGCGGGACTGAGATGCTGGCTCTAGGAAGGAATGCAGGAGTGGGTCTGGGAGGGAAGTTGAGGGTGGGAGGAACTGCGGGGACGGAAGCGAGTTTGGAGACCTTCAAGGATATGGGCGAAGGGGCGGTCAGTGCAGCACTTAACTGAGGCCTCACCTCTGGCCTCCCACCTAGGAAGGTGGGGAGCCATGCACTGCTGCTCACAGGCACCATCCAAGGAGACCCCATTGACCGCAGGGGCACCTGGGATGGGAGCAACACCTGGAGACACACATACCCCCAGCCCGGGGGCCACAGGGAAATGCCAGTAGCTGTGTACAGGAGAACAAGCAGGAAGCTGCTCTAGCTCTGCTGTGCTGCTGGTGTTGGCCATGGGGGGACCCTCAGTTCATTTTAAATTGTCTGGGGGAAACAGCTGGGTGAGGAAACACTGAGGGAGGGGAACGCACAGGGTGGAAGGTAGAGCCATGTGAGAGACCCAGTCCTGAACTTTGCTGGAGCAGGGCCCCCAGGTCAGGAATATTGCTGAAGCCCAGGCACCCTGGGCCCATATATGTTACCACTTCTGTTAGAGGGTGAGGGGACTCAGTTAACCTCAACAAATTGTATACCCCTTCTAAGTGGGTCTGCAATGTACCAGGGGAAAGGAGAGCCTGGTTCCCCCGAGAAAGGGTATTTGAATCTACAGCTGTATTTTTCCTGTACAACTCCTTGAATTATGTTAAAGGGTCTGAGGCCAGAACTACTGGAAGCACAGAGCCAAGGTAAATTTACAGGAAATCTGTGCAAACCCTGCAAATCCCACAGTTACGAGGGTGGGGTTTGGGCCTGTGTGCAGGGTGACAAATCCTGGTTTCTAAACCTCAGACTGATGTGGAGGAATTTCTGCATGGGAAAAATCTCACTGCTGTTTCCTTCTCCCAAACCCTGGGCTTTATCAGAGGAAAAATCTGACATGGGATGGCACAACTCCATCAGGAGGCAGACTTGATCCCATGCCTGGGAGTTGTGTTGTAAACTTCTTTGTGGAACTGAGGGCACAAGGATGTTATTAATCGTAACACTGAATTGTGGATTTGGAAGTGTTTTGTAGGTGGACTTGGAGATGTTCAACCCCCAAAGTAGAATAATTATTTATAGCTGAATTCATCATCGTATGGAGGTTACAAAGTCAAAGATAAAATAGCTGCATGTTGTAAGGTTAGTTGTTGTTAGCATGTTGTAAGGTTAGTATCGTGTTCATCCTCAGAAATGGCCCACTGAAGTCACTGCTTTATCTGAAGCAGCTTCAATTCCACTTTCTACCTGTAGTTTCATAAAACGTGGAGATAACCCAACGTTTCTGCAACAGATACATAGGGTGGGTGGAGGGGGAAAATACAAATGTGCTGTTTTTATGGTTGACCATTTCAAAATTTAATGTTCTGGGGGGAGAGGGTTTGCTATACAAACAAAACAAAATATTTGTTCCCTTTCCCTCAAAATATTTACAGTACATTACACAATAGCCAAAAACATGTACCCCTGTGTGTATTGTTGGCTAATAATGGACTCAAACAGGCACATTGAAAGTTGCTTAGTAAATTAACTAACTTCCTTCAATTTGTTCTACTGGGAAGCCAATTCCCCACCGACAATGAAAAATTAAAAAACCTATATTAATGAAGCGCAAGCCCTTGTGCAACACATTACGCAGGATGCCAAGTTACTATACATTCAGTATGAAAACACTAAAAATATACTCTGTGCATCTCTATCTTGGCAAGGAAAGGCATCCCGTCTTTACATCTCCCTAAAACCACACCAAAGTGATGTCACTCTTTTTTGCATTGCCAAGTAAGGCAAATACTGGTGATGCTAATTGACCACATATTAGGACACTGGTTAGAAAAATAATCCCCTTTCTATTAAAGTATTTCACAGATGTGTCCTTGTAGTTGCAAATGTATCCTGATGAAGAAAATGAACAGAATTCCTCACAGTTTGCAGGTGCTGATAGGATATTTTTCACACATGTTTTGCCCATAGCAAAGATCACAGAATTAGAGCAGCAGAAGGGACCTCGAGATGCCACCCAGTCCAGTCCTCTGCACTTATGCAGACAAATGTATGCATGTGCATAATCCACAGCAACCCAAAGAATAGACTTTATTCTGTGTTCCAATACATACGTTGAAGGAGCTTCGGTTCTCTTATCCACCCATACTGTCCCTTATATGATCCACTCGCAGAGCAAGTTCCCTAAAGGAAGGACGCTGACTTATGTTATTGTTCCAGCATTCTGTCATGATGGCATAAATCTACAGAAGGCATCAGAAGAGAGGGAGAAAACAAAGTTATTGTCCTGCATAATAACTACAGTTCTTCAAGTGGTGTGTCCCAATGGGTGCTGCACTTCAGGTGCACATGAATCCCATGAGCCTTTGATCAGAGATTTTCATTAAGAGTGTTGATGTAGCCCACGCATGCACCCTCGCACCTTGAGCCGAGGCTGTATCAGGCTCTGCAGGCAAACCACTCCTCTGTTGCTTTGCCACCACCAGGTCTCAGAAGGAAACTCCAAAGCACAAGGGAAAGATGAGACAGAAAGGACTTCCCAGAAGAGGGGCTTTTTCTGACATTTAGCTGTGTGTGGATGGGCCAAGTGTCAGGAAAGCCTCTCTCAACAGAGCTGCCGGCAAAAGATACATAAATTGCAGTGAGCAATTTATGTATTTTTTGTTGACAGTTCCCCGCAGTTTAGACACAGCCTAAGTTGGCTACTTTCATGGACAAACTCAGTAAGAAGCAAAGCTTCAGTTTGAACAAATGGTTCAAATGGAGATTTAATGAAGCTTAAAGAACCAAATTAATATCTCAAACTGGAGTGGGGGCATTCACCAGTGAGATGACCTCTCATGACCCGTACAATTGTATATGAGCTACTAGCAAGAACTCTTCAAGAGAAGTATGAAAAGCTGTTACGTCTCATTGAAAGAACTAAGTGATAGTCCTGTTTTCTTTAGGTGCAGCAGGTACTCTAGGAACAAGCAGAAGCAAGGCAGATTTGGGAACAGCATTCTAGAACTCCCAGCAGTGATTAAATCTCCTTCATTTCAAAAGGTATGCATTTCTGGTAGAATCCTTCCTACTTTTTCACATCATCTATTGTTCCTCTGCAGAGCCTTCGAGGACAGCCATGTCTAGAGGTAGAGACTACACAGACTGTAATGCTGCAGTTGACCGATGTCCTGCGAAAGGAGCTGAGGACAAATGGCAAAGTGAAAAGAGGTAAGGAAGCCATCCCTGCCTTAACCACATCAGGGTTATTAGGCTAAATCTTATCTTGCATTTCCTGATTTTGTTCACCATTGTGAAAGTCAGAGCGGTTAGGGGAAATACATAAAAGAGCTTTTTCATCCAAGTGAGTAGGAAGGCTTCCCCCCAAAAAACTGTGACCTAAGTCCCCATTGAACAAAACAGATGGCATTTTTTGTTCATGGCTGTGGTGAGAAGGTCCACTTCAATCCCTAAGACTGAAAAATGATACACAACATGAAGACCATGTTTTTTGTCATGACTCCGTAGACCTGTTTTGGATGACAGGCAAAAAATTAAAGCACACATTTTTGATCACTATCAAAACAAAAGTCAAGTAGCACTTTAAAGACTAGCAAAATAGTTGATTAGGTGAGCTTTCGTGGGACAGACCCACTTCTTCAGACCATATCCAGACCAGAACAGACTCAATATTTAAGACACAGAGAAACAAAAACAGTAAGCAAGGAGGAGGACAGATCAGAAAAAGATAATCAAGGTGAGCAAATCAGAGAGTGGAGGGGTGGGGGGGGAGATCAAGAATTAGATTGAGTTAAGTATGCAGACGAGCCCCTATAGTGACTCAGAAAGTTCACATCCCGATTTAAACCATGTGTTAATGTTCCGAATTTGAATATAAATGTAAATTCGTCCGCTTCCCTTTCTACAAAAGAGCGATAATGTCTCTTCAGTAACACATATACCTTGAGGTCATTGACAGAATGGCCCATTCCATTAAAATGTTGACTAACTGGTTTGTGGATCTGGAGTGTTTTGATGTCTGTTTTGTGCCCGTTGACCCTTTGTCTAAGGGAGTTAGAAGTCTGTCCAATATACAAAGCATCCGGGCATTGTTGGCACATGATGGAATATATGATGTTAGCAGAGGAGCATGAGAAAGTGCCCGTGATTCTGTGAGTAACCTGGTTAGGTCCAGTGATGGTATTTCCAGAGAAGATATGTGGACAAAGCTGGCAGCGGGCTTTGTTGCAGGGAAAGGTTCCAGGACTGGTGCTCCTGAGGTATAGACTGTGGCTGTTAGTAAGGATCCTCATGAGGTTGGGAGGTTGTCTGTAGGAGAGAACAGGCATGTCACCCAGGGCCTTCTGGAGTGTGGCATCCTGATTAAGAATAGGTTGTAGGTCTTTAATAATTCGTTGCAGTGGTCTGAGTTGGGGGCTGTAACTGATGACCAGTGGTGTTCTGTTCTTGGCTTTTTTGGGCTGATCTTGGAGTAGCTGGTTTCTGGGTATGCGTCTGGCCCTGTTGACTTGTTTTTTTACTTCTCCTGGTGGGTAATTCAGGTTTATGAATATTTGGTAAAGTTCTTGTAGTTTTTGGTCTCTGTAGAGGCTCTGCACACTAATATTCCACATAAAGACAGATCACAAGCAATCAGGAACACCATCCCTGATGCCACCACAGCCAATCTGGTGTCTGACCTCTGTTACTTTGTTCTCACACACAATCATTTCCGTTTTGGGGACAATTTATAGCTCCAGATTAGTGGAACTGCTATGGGCACCCGCGTGGCCCCAGAATATGCTAACATATTTATGGCTGACCTGGAACAACGATTCCTCAGCTCTCGTCCCCCATTACCACTCCTCTACTTAAGATACATTGATGACTTCTTTATGATTTGGACCCATGGTACAGAGGCTCTAGAAGAATTCCACAGAGACTTTAACAATCTACACCCCACCATCAACTTATGCCTCGATTACAACATGCAAGAGATACATTTCCTGGACACTACAGTACTAATCAAGGATGGCCTGATCAGTACCACACTGTACCGAAAACCTACTGATCGCTATACTTATCTACACCCTTCTAGTTTCCATCCTGCACACATGACTAGATCCATTGTTTACAGTCAAGCTCTTAGGTACAATCACATTTGCTCTGATCCAACTGACAGAGACCAAAAACTACAAGAACTTTACCAAATATTCATAAACCTGAATTACCCACCAGGAGAAGTAAAAAAACTAATCAACAGGGCCAGACGCATACCCAGAAACCAGCTACTCCAAGATCAGCCCAAAAAAGCCAAGAACAGAACACCACTGGTCATCACTTACAGCCCCCAACTCAGACCACTGCAACGAATTATTAAAGACCTACAACCTATTCTTAATCAGGATGCTACACTCCAGAAGGCCCTGGGTGACATGCCTGTTCTCTCCTACAGACAACCTCCCAACCTCATGAGGATCCTTACTAACAGCCACAGTCTATACCCCAGGAATACCAGTGCTGGAACCTTTCCCGGCAACAAAGCCCGCTGCCAGCTTTGTTCACATATCTTCTCTGGAAATACCATCACTGGACCTAACCAGGTTACTCACAGAATCACGGGCACTTTCTCATGCTCCGCTACTAACATCATATATGCCACTGTGTGCCAACAATGCCCAGATGCTTTGTATATTGGACAGACTTCTAACTCCCTTAGACAAAGGGTCAACGGGCACAAAACAGACATCAAAACACTCCAGATCCACAAACCAGTTAGTCAACATTTTAATGGAATGGGCCATTCTGTCAATGACCTCAAGGTATGTGTGTTACTGAAGAGACATTATCGCTCTTTTGTAGAAAGGGAAGCGGACGAATTTATATTTATATTCAAATTCGGAACATTAACACATGGTTTAAATCGGGATGTGAACTTTCTGAGTCACTATAGGGGCTCGTCTGCATACTTAACTCAACCTAATTCTTGATCTTCCCCCCCACCCCTCCACTCTCTGATTTGCTCACCTTGATTATCTTTTTCTGATTTGTCCTCCTCCTTGCTTACTGTTTTTGTTTCTCTGTGTCTTAAATATTGAGTCTGTTCTGGTCTGGATATGGTCTGAAGAAGTGGGTCTGTCCCACGAAAGCTCACCTAATCAACTATTTTGCTAGTCTTTAAAGTGCTACTTGACTGCTTTTTGTTTTGATAATGTGTAGACTAGCACGGCTTACTCTCTGCTACTATTTTTGATCACTTTGAGCTATCAACTGAAGCTGATTTGGAAGGTGGATTCTTGGGATGACCAGCTGCCCACTAGTGTTAAATCATCCAGATGTGCCTCCATCCTAAAGGAGAAGCATCTATGTCTACAGTTACTCTATGACATCAGTTAGAGGAAGTGGCCTTTGCACCTACTTTGTGATGAATCTTCTTCCACCAGTACAGAGAGCATGTGACCTCTTGAAGAGCAGCTACCTTTTTGTCTAGGCTGTGTCTGATTTGATGACTAATCTCATCTGAGCTACCCTTGGATGAAAATGTAATTTCACATGTTCTGTCTCAGTGCAAGTTCTCATATGACCCTGAAGTGGGAGGCAGGTTCTCATTACATCTGGAGGCTTCCCTGATTAATCCTGTCATTGTATGACAGTGTTGTGAATCTGTCCAAGGGAAAGATGACCCCGGTGCCAAGTAATTCAGGGATGCCTCTATAAACTGTATGTTCTGAATGGGAGTCGGTGTGAATTTTCCCTGTGTTCAATTAAAGACAAGTTCACTTTTTGGTATGGCTGACCTTTGAGCAACCCACTCTAGAGGTACAGGAATACCAGGACTGCATGATAACACAGGTAGGCAGCCACCTCCAACAAACTTTGAAAACACTCTCAGAGCCAAGGAGGGACCAAATGGGACTACCTGGTACTGAAATTGATCTTTGGATAGGACAAAACACAGGAGCCTTTTGCTGGATGAGTGTATCACCATATGGAAATATTCATCTTGAAATCTGAAGGCCAAAAAACCAATCCCCTAAATCTAGAGAAGGGGCAACAGGTGCCAGTCAACATCTGCAGAGCCATCCCATCCACAGGATGAAATGGGGTGGCCACCCCAGCCTCCATGTTTTTGGGGGCCCCACAGCAGCCACCCCGCTGTCCTATGGATGGGAGGACAATGAATTAGTGGCGGACAGAGCTGGGACCAGAAGATTACCTGGGACTGGGAGTTGTGCGTGGCGGTGGCTGCTGCTGCAGCAGCAGCAGCAGCAGCAGCAGCAGCAGCAGCAGCAGCAGCAGGGGGTTGCCTTCCCCCCAGCACTCACCACACAAGCAGCAGGAGCATCAGCCTGCTATGTTCCACTGCCCTGCTGCACCTAGCTTCTCTGCAGCAGGGTGGAGCAGGCTGCTGCTCCCACTGCCTGTGCAGTAAGTAGTGGGGGGAGGGTACCCCACTGCTGCTGCTATCGCTGTCATGCACAACCCTGGACCCATTTCCCCAGCCCCAGGAGTGGAGTGAGGCTGGGGAGGGGCCTGGGGCACTAGGGGAGAGGTTGCCCCAAGCCCTGCACGTGGGGCACTGGTGGGGGTTGCTTCAGGCCATGCTCCTGCCTCAGGACAGCCCTGACTGTTTGGAATGTCTGAGACCTCACAAATTTGTTTTGAAGTCCTACATCTAAAATTGACACCCCCACACCCTTCATTTTTCTGTGGCATGTACAAGTACCGCAAGTTGAAGCCCCTGCCCCTGTGCTGAGCAGGGACTAGCACTATCACTCCTAAATGAAAAAGAGTTTATTTCCTGTCTCAGTAAGAACTTTTGAGAAGTATCCTCAAAGAGGCACAGGGAAGGAGAATGAGGAGGATGGAGTGAGAGAAAATGGACAGAGTGGCCCCATGGTGGTATTTCCAGCAACCATTTATCTGAGGTGATATGTTCCCATGTTCGTCAGAAGTGGGACTCATTTCCCAAATGCAGGGAGGTGGAAAAACTGTTATAGCTGACAAGCTAAAAGAAGGAAAGAATCCAAATTCAGAAGCACCTTGTGAAAACTGTAACTTCAAAGGTGAAGTCTGTTGCTAACAAAACAAAAAGCAGTCAAGCAGCACTTTAAAGACTAGCAAAATAGTTTATTAGGTGAGCTTTCGTGGGACAGACCCACTTCTTCAGACCATAGCCAGACCAGAACAGACTCTTGTCAGGTTGGTTATAGGATCTTTTTCTTATAATGCTATGTCTTTTTCTAAGAGATCCCATCCGTCTCTGAAAACCAGAGAACTGCTTTGTGCAGGGTCTCTGTGCTGTTTGTGATCTACTTAATTTCCTTTTGTTCACAGGAGTTTAACACATGTAACGTAACCTTCAAGTCGAGAGTACGTAATGACTCATTTGTGTTCTTCACAAACAATTTCAGACCATCAGATGGAAGATCCTTTTCCATACTCTGGACCTCTCCGGGGACAACTCTAGACAAGATGTTCTGTGCATTACCACTCCACAGATATGGAATGGGCTGCAGTATGTGCACCATTAAGAACTGCCTTAAGATGTCTTGGTCAGGAACAGTCCCTCAGCAGTGGTAGCCTGAAATTATTCCTTTTGGCTTGCAGGAAGGTCTGGAATAAAGGAGCAACGTTTTGCATAATTTGAAAGTTTGAGAAGGAACTGAGGGTGGTTCACCCATGCAGCCTGATATAGCTCCAGTGTGGGCCATAAGAGTATTAGCAGTGCATGCACAGGTCAAGTGGACACTGCTGATGAAAATCTCTGATCAAAGGTGCGTGAGATGCATGTGAACCTGAACTGGAGTACTCAGAAGGACACTATTCAAAGAAGAACAGGTATGACATACACAGAAGCTTCAACTAGTTTTAAAATATTTTGAGTTGGTCTGTCAGGTCAGTAGCTGCCAGAGGGGCATATGAATTAAGTCTTTTGCTTCTGAGCAATAGGGGATCAGAGTGCTGCAGAGACTGAATGCTCAGCTCACGTCTTGCTACTCACTTTCTTTGGGCAAAAAAGCAGAAGCAGCGAATGAATGCACCTGGCTTTGCTCTACCAGAGGGGTGTTTATAATAGCAGGGCTTTGAGTTTGAAGAGAAACGTTGTGTAGATCCTTGAAGCAGTTAACCCATTTCCAAAAAGAGTCTTTAAAAAACAAAATGTGTCTAAAATATTAAAGGTGCAAAATTAACTTTACACGACTGACCAAAGACCAGTCTTACACAGACAGTATTTTCAGAATATGCTCTTTCCCAGCCCTATAAAACTTTAAACATTCAGTTCTTTTCATAAAGACACACTGGAACCCACTTATAGTTAATGAATCTGAATGTTTCAGTGCATCTCCATACACAAACCACTCCTCCAGTTCTAGTGAACCTCCAAATACGAGTTTGATCTATGAAAAAAAGATGGATTTGCTCAAAGAGTTTTCCATTGCACTTATATAACCACTTCCACTTATTTGGTGGTGATGTCCCCAGGATAATGGCAGAGCACCTTTGACTTTCTCACCTGCACTTTGCCCTTGAATTCAGTTTTGCCAGGCATACGCCTACTACCCAAACCAGCTTTCAAAACAAACAAACCCAAACATTACTTGCCAGAAAAGTGTTCTCTGCCCACATCTCTCCAGGGGAGTGGTGGAACTGGTATTACATATGCAAGAAGCTTCCCACTCCCCAGCAAGAAGCAGAGCAGAGCAGTGCAAAGAACCACACAGGCAGGGAACGCCTTGCTGCACTTTCCCTGATGCTGATGGTGAATGTGTGTGGCAGTGGGAGGGAGGAGGGGAGTGCAGACTGCTACTGACAGTGCTGGATCTCTAGCCTGACTAGTACCCATGCCCCACCCAGGACACCTTGGCTGCGGGGAGAGGTGGGGTGGAGATGGGATGGAGCAATGGAGGAAGGGCACAGGCAGGGAGATGCAAGATCTGGGGTGGAGGGGCATTGTCCCAGTCCTTCCCCAGACTGGGGGAGAAGGGCACGTGGCCAGTAGCTCCCCCAGCTCCCTGCACCCCAGTTGCCTCTGCTTTTATACTTAATAAAATCACTTATCTATCAACAAAGCCAGTGTAAATAACTGTTACTGGGGCTGGGGTAAGGCGGGGGAGGAAGAGCAATGGGTCTGTGCAGCTCTCTCTTTACAGTAAGAAAGCGAGGATTTAATGAGCTTATATTGTATAGCTCTCAATACAGAATCAGATGGATTTAGCTAGAGTTCAGCTTCCAGAGGAACTGTGTATCTATATGCTTAGGATTTGTTTTTCATTCCACTGTCTGCTGGCTGTATCACACGCATGGCCTTTTCCTGTGTCTGTGCTGGGGCTGGCTGGAGAGCAATGTTTGACAACAAAGGATTGTGGAGTGCCCAGGCTGCTATTATAGAGAAATCAGGCTTGTTGGTGTCTTGGCACATCACATTTACAGTCCCAATCCAATCGATCACAGTGATGTTCCTTCAATAACCCAGTCATCACAAAACACAGAACTTATATTTACTATAAATTCACCCTGGCTGATGCAACATTAAAACAAAAATATTAATTATAATACCTCATCAGGACATCCATCTGGCCTTGGCAGCCGTCCATTGCTCTTCAAAAGCTCTATCAAATGGAATACAATCATCTGCCCTTGTTTATCATTACCAATCATGCGCATGAATTCCTGAAACAGAAAGCCAACTTTTATTCAGGTTAAGTTAATTATGCTTTGCAACACTTTGGAGTGAATTATTTCTGGGGAAGAAGGGGGAAACCTTTCACCAATACAGTTAAGAACACTAAGAAAGAAACCTTTAAATATATCAGGAACAAGTAAAATCATAGCAATGGACTAAGTTAGAAACTTAATAAGGGGATAGTAATTATGATGCAGGTAAGGCAGAAATAGCAATAAATATGTTTTAACATCAAAAAGAACCAGGGAAATGTCTTCATATTTTAGAGAAACAACTAAATACTTTTTATTCTATAAGTAAGTAGGAACAATACAAAATAGCACTATTTAAAGTTAAACATTTTAAAATGTAAAGATAGTGTGCAGCCTAGACCATTAAAGATTTGGCTGAGGATCTTTCTGAAGCATTAATGTTGTTTTTTTAACAAATCTTGGAACAATGGAGAAGCTCCAGAGGAATGGAAAATGGCTAATGGAATCCTGATATATAAATAGGATAAAACAGGATAATTAAGGTCATCACCTGCTACAGATAGGACCTCTCTAGTCCAGTGCCCTTGGGACCTGACCAGTTCCAAATAAAAGAATTTGCCAGACCACAGGAGGTCAATATTGTCTAGCAGCATTAGCAACACTTCCACTGCTTAGTGGGCTCTTAGAAGACATTTAAGGGCAAATTACAGTTAAATAACAGCACAGAACACTGACAGCCAGGATTGGTGGCTGTAAACAAACTTTATGGGACCACATGAATCTTGGCAATACCCATGATAAGTGGTTATCCAGCTAACGTAAATTATGCTGGATTACAAATGTTGCCAGATGAGTGTGCGCCAGATCAGAGACGTTCAACCTGTACTTAACATGTCATCAACTACAAGCTAATATTATGGAAAGGCTGGTTTGGGACCCAACCAGTAAAGAACTTAAAGAACAGCAGCATAATTAATGCCAATCAATATGTGTTTTTTTTTGTGGAAAATAGGTCATGTCAAACACAGCTGCCACAGTTTTTTGTTTTTTTTTTTTAAATAAAATCCCCTGTGGTTGGTACACATCTTAAAATAATGGACAATGTTGTGCAAGGCATTTGCTTTGTTGTGCATATGTTCTGAGAAAAAAACTATCACTATACAAAAATCAATGTACCCTACATAAATGCATTAAAAGTAGCTTAATTGATAAACAGCAAAAATTAATTGCAAATGGGAAAATAATCCAATGGGTGTGTTGTTAGTGGGCTTCTCTAGGATCTGTGCTCAGCCCACTGCTTCTTAATTCCTTTATTGATGACTAAAAGAAAGTAAATTATTGGTGGCACAATCTGTAGATGACACGGAAGTTGGAAGCATTGTTAAATAATGTTGGAGACAGTTATACATTCAGCCTAGATTGCTTGATAAGGTAAATTCATGTCAATACCATATATTTTAACACAACCAAACATAAGGTCATGCCATCTAAAAACAAATAATACAGGTCAGGTTTATAACATGACATACCATATCAAGGAATCCAGTGACTCTGAAAAAGGTTTAAGGAGCCATAGTAGGCAATCAATGGAACATGAGCTCCCAGTGTGATCCTGTCGCTAAGAAAGACTTTAGAAATGGTTGTAAGCAGCATTAGGATGCGTCACTCATACCTGTTGCTTTAGTATGGGGTAAAAAAGAAAATTTGACATTCGAGTTTTTTAAACTGCTTCATACAGTTAGGGCCTTTACAGATGTTAGATAATTGTACACCCCATAATTAACATTTTAGGACTTGGTACTACAGGTTGAACCTCCCTTGTTTGGCAACATCCACGGTCCAGCATGGTTTTAGTTAGCTGGATGACCACTTAACATGGGTGCGGCCAAGTTTTCCCATGTCCCACAAAATTTGTTTACAGCCAGCAGTCCTGGTTCTCAGTGTTCTGTGATGTTATTTAGCTCTAATATACTCCTGAATGTCTTCTAAGAGCCCCGTAAGCAATGGAAGTGTTGGTATTGCTGCTAGACAATATTGTCTTCCTGTGGTTCAGCAAATTCTCTCGTCTGGTGCCAGTCATATACTGAGGGTGCCGGGCTAGAATGGTTCAACCAGTAGTGCTTTTCAATATATTTCATCCTATAACTGCATGCTGCAGAAAATCCAATTCAGCACAAAAGGAACAGTAAACAACTACAGATTTAGATCTGTGCATGATCTAAATCTTTAGTTAGCTCAAAAGAAAAGGAACTCCAGAAACCCATAACTATGCACTGACCACTGGAGGGCTTTTGCTCTTTTCAATATATGTGAAGAGTTCATACAAGACCACGCCAAAGCTCCACACATCAGACGCCACAGAAAACTTGCTCTCTGTCAGTGATTCGGGAGCATACCTGTATCAAAACATCATGGGAAAAATCAGTAAAGTTAATATGGAATGAAAAAAGGGGCATTATTCCACACTATTTTTTGAAAGGATCAAAACATCTTATTTGATAAACCTAAAATATGTAAATCTGTAGATAAGTAGATCTGTTTTCTTATTACATGCTTACAGACATTTATACCTCTACATTTCATTACGTTATTACTACTTGTATGTGTGCTTTTTTACTTTGTAAAAAAAATTATTTGAATCTTCCTGATTTTGTTTTGCATTGTACTCAGAACAGTTTAATATGGTGGCCCTACTTATGCACTATGACGAACACCACAAATAACCTCTTGCATGAAGGGCATGACCCAAAACTCATTCAAGTCGCTGACCATCTTTCCACTGAAGTCATCGTGGTTTGGCTTATGCCAACTGATCCCCTTCTGTCCCAGTATTCAGAAATTTATTATCTATGTATGTTGAACATTCTATTCCCAACTCTCTTCTTTCGAGTGTGACATTTCTAGAGTGCTTAAAGCTGACAAGTATTGCTCATATGAACAGCATGCACTTTGCTCAAGTATACAAGTAATGAAGCTTTTTCACATAAACATACACAGTAGGATAGCCTACAGTAGTCATCTCAGTAGTTAATATTGTAATATTTCCCAAGTCAACTAGAATACACACAGTGAGGTCCACAGGAAACTAAACAGAAGCTTCTGCTCCTTTTCCTTTCCTACTTAAAGGGAGACTGCTTCTAGATTATTTCTTTTAAAAAAATCTCTTATAAAAAAGGTTTTACCAGAGAGTAGGGTATTACAGTGTATCCTGGACCCTGGATGACTTGGACCTATGCTGAAAACATATCCCTCACCTGAACATTACTTTCTGCTCTCCTAGTCCAGGGAGAAACTGTGCGGATTGTGGTCAGAACATGCTGACCTTAGTACGGAAGAGGCTGTCTAAGGCTGTGTCTACACTAGACAAAGTAAGTCGATGGCAGATACACAGTTCTAGCTACGACAGTTGCACAGCTAGAATCAACATATCTGCACTCAGCTTATTTAGCTGTCCTTACTGAAGGATATTGACAGGAGACTTTTTCCTGTCCATCTCCCTGCCTCTTCCATCTTGCAAAGAGCACAAGGATCAACTGCGAGGTCAATTTCACACGTCCCTACCAGACAGCGAAATCAAACCCCAGAAGATCAACCCTGAGCAGGTCGATATACCAGTCTAGTGTAAACATAGACAGGTACCAAGCAGGCTGATACGAACAATGAGCCTAAAGATGCCTCAATGGTTGAAAATTTCAAATACAAGTGAGAATTTCTATCTGGTTATCTGCAAGAAATGCAAATTCAGGAGGGAGAGGGAGAGTCCACTAAGATGAATTTCTCTGGAGAACATTCTTCACATTTCTTTAAACTACTCAACCGTTTAGCATGTTTGCTGATTAATATTAGAGAATTTTAAAAAACGGCTAGAATATATAGACAATGGTTAAATTTATGAGACTAGTTTGGAAAATATCAACATTTACAATAACTAAAATCCCTGAATGTGCCTTTTTATGCTTAAGTATTTAGGCTTTCAGGGGCTCCACAATAAGCAAAAATATTAGCATCTTTCAGCGCAATAAAATTCAGCTCTGGGTACTACAAACACCCAGGCTTGTTTCATGAAGAAAATGGAAACTTACCAAAATATAGGGCTTTCTCCAGGTTCTTTTACTTTGTAGTATTCTTTGTCTTGTGGCAGGACTTTTGTTAGTCCAAAGTCCCCAATTTTAACTCTGTTCTCATTCTCCACTAAGATGTTTCTTGTTGCTAAATCCCGGTGAATATATCTTTTTGTGCCCAGATACTCCATGCCCTAAACGTAAAGATAATACACAAATAATTGCTATTACAACTCAGTAAAGCACCAAATTTAACACTGGCATAAGCAGCTGTAATTTCATCAATTTAAATGCCATCATATTTGTCTATGGCAGTGAAGAATTTGGTTGCAAGGGGAAAAAAAATCAGCAAGTCTTGTAGCACCTTAAAGACTAACAATTTTATTTATTATGTAATGAGCTTTCACATAAGACCCAGTTCATCAGGTTCTGGAGCAAAAATGAAAAAAGCCCATGCGCACACAGAGCAAGGAGGACGGAAAAAAAGAAGAAGAAAGGAAAGAAAAGAAAAAATGGTGTGGGAGAAGTCACCTATCATTAATAAGACCTCCGGAAAGAGTAAATTAAGTGGGATGTGTGCCATTCCAGTAAATATCAAAGGTGAGGAAATTGTCCTTGTAATGCATAAGATAACTGAGATCTCTGGTAAACCCCAGGATAAATGTGTCAAACTTGCAAATGAATTCTAATTCATGTCTTTCTTTGTAATCTGGTGGTAAATCTGGTGGTTCAGTGAGTTTAACCCAAATACAGGAAGAATGGCAAGCTTTTTTTGTTTGAATGCCTATCTTTTTTGAACAGTAAGAGAGAGGTAGCTGTGTTAGTCTGTATTCTAAGAAAACAAACCAGCAGTCTTGTAGCACTTTAAAGACTAACAAAATAATTTTTTAGTTGATGGGCTTTCGTGGGACAGACTCACTTCTTCAGATCAATAGCATTTCCAGTACAGACTGATACATAGCACAGAGGTCCAAAAATGAAATAAAAACGGACAAATCAGAAACATAGAACTGGAGGGGATGTAAGGGGGACAGATACTAAGTGTCTTGCCTGTGATCATTATGAATACCAAAGGAAGGGAAACAGCCCTTGCAACGCATGAGTTAATTGCTATCTCTATTGAGACCAAGTGTTAATGTATCGACAGTTCACACATCTGGAGTTCATGCTCAAATGTGGTACCTTAACACTTGATCTCAATCAAGATAGCAATTATCTCGCGCACTACAAGGACTTGCATGTTGAATAGTAACAGAGAGGGAGCCCTGCTAGTCTATATGCTACCAAAACAAAAAGCAGTCAAGCAGCACTACAAGGACTTGCATGTTGAATAGTAACAGAGAGGGAGCCCTGCTAATCTATATGCTACCAAAACAAAAAGCAGTCAAGCAGCACTTTAAAGACTAGCAAAATAATTTATTAGGTGAACTTCTTCAGTGCGTCTGTCCCACAAAAACTCACCTAATAAATTATTTTGCTAGTCTTTAAAGTGCTACTTGACTGCTTTTTGGTTTGATTACAAGGACTGTTTCCCTTTCTTTGATATTTGTAATGATCTCACTTAGTATCTCTCCCCCTTACCTCCCCTTCAGTTCCATGTATCTGATTTGTCAGTTATTTAATTTTTTGGATCTCTGTGCTATATGTCAGTCTGCGCTGGAAATGCTATTGATCTGAAGAAATGGGTCTGTCCCACGAACGCTCGTCACCTAATAAATTATTTTGTTAGTCTTTGAAGTGCTACCTGACTGCTGGTTTGTTTTATCTTTTTTTGGAGAGAGCTTCCTAATTCTTCCAGGTGCAATAAATATCCCGAGCTGAGGGGAGCTGAACTGAACCCTTCACTTAGCCCATCGACATTACTCCTGACCTACTGAGATGGACAGCCCTTGTATCTCCCACTCAGGGGGCCCAACATTCTGTCTTGGCAGACCTCCACCTTTTAGCTCAGAGAGAATAAAATCCACGCTAAATTTCTTGCACAATTAAACAAAACGCTGACCAAGCCATTCTCTCTTTTGCTTGCTCCACCCAGTTCTATGTTTTCATCTTCTTTGATCCCCCACAAACTGTGTGGTGATCATCCCACCATCACCATCACAGAACATTCACTTTTACAGTGTGACCAATCTATGACCAATGATATAATTCCCTCTCTTCAGATACCAAACATCCTACAGGAGCAAGCAGTTTTCCTATGGTTACTAATCCTTTATTCACTGCTGAAATATGAGCTGGGGGGGAGAGGGGAACATGGACATAATTTGGAGTGAGTTTAGGACGGCACTGCCTCCCCAAACTACAAACCTTAGACATAATTTTCCTGGCACACATGCCCACACATGGCCCCACTGGTGTGACTAGGGACATTCCTCCCTCCCTCTCCCCCCGCCCCGCCCCCCAAAAAAAAAAAAAGTCCAACTAACTATGCCTATGAGTGGAACCAATTATAGTTTTTATGGCAACTAAGAAGAAAATCCTGTTTGGGCAGTTGTATGTGTTGGGGAGGAGCTGATACGGCACAGGATGTTGTAGAAGCTGACAAGTTCCAATGGGTAACAATGAGAAAACATTAAGCAAGCCAGCTGTTCAATGGCTCTATACCAGCAGTTCTCAAACTTCATTGCACCATGATCCCCTTCTCACAACAAAAATTACTACACGAGGCCAGGAAGGAGACTGAAGACTGAGCTTGCCCAAGCCCCATACTCTGGGTGGCGAGGCAAAAGCTCAAATCCAAGGGCTTCTGCCCTGGGCAGGGGCATATAAGCTTAGTCTTGGATGGTGGTGCTTGGCTTTGTCTTCAGAATTTGAGGGTCAACACAAGCCTTAGCAACATCATTAAAATGGAGTCCCACTTTGGCATCCCAACAGAAAGTTTGAGAATCCATGCGCTGTAAGAATACTCTCCTTTCCTTCTGTATCTCTAAAACCCAGCAAGCGTTGCTCATCAAAATTTTAGTTGCTCACCTTATTTTTTGGCATAAAAAATTGCCTTGACATCACACGAGTCCCTCTGCCTGTGGCACACAATAACCCTGGGGGCTGTAATACTTTGGTCTAGTTTTGGCTGTTTGGTGTAATATGTGGGCCCTGAGAGGTGCTGGCGGCATGTGATATGTAGGAAGTCAGGCTTGCTGATCTGGTGGTCCCTTCTGGCCATACACTGTATGACTCTAAAAATTAAACCTACAGTGCTGGATGAATGATGTTTGAGGGTGAGCCCCTCACAGGCAGTAGGTACAGAGTCACATTTACACCTTATGCACCCCAGGAACAGCATTTTCAGTGCCAGCTCCCCTCTGCCCACCACAGCTGACCACTGTACTATAAACAATTTTTGAGCAGTAAAGCACCCCTAGCATACCAGTGCCACAAGTATGTACCTACTGTGCTAACTAGAAATCCTGTCTGGAGCAAGTCTTCCTTTTCCATTAGTGTTTCCCCACCCACTTCTGCCCCAGACTTTCGTCAAACTTTTGAACAGCTGTTCCTCATTTTCTTTACGCCAGTAGATGGCACCATTGTGTGCCAGTAATTTATTTGCTGACAGAAAGGAAGGATGGCCTGATGCCCTCAGATGCTTGTGCCTCTCTGCGGGTGTTATGTCTGGCTGGCACTTTTACCCTAAAATCCACACATGCCCCTTCAATGACACGCCTACCTTTCAGAACAAGATCCAACATAATCTCAAACTCAAGCTTCTTCCACAGCTGTCCTGATTCCTCAGTCAGGACACTAAGCTGGGAAACTGGCGTAGTTTCTGAATACCACCTTTGGAGCTAATTCGCTATGTTTCAGACCCTGTGCATGGAAATGCTATGCTCCTCTGCCCTTAAGGCTTCTTCTGCAAACACCACCATGGTATCCAATTCATGAACTGTACAAGAGGTTGATTTATCTGAGTCAGGGCTGTCACAGTGACCTATTACTTATTTGCCATGCAACACCATGTGGTATATATTTATGCAGCAATGAGTCCCTCTTATTTCCATTAATGTTAATCATGCACACTCTCAGAGGAAAGTATGTTCCACAGTATAAGCCTGCTAAACAGAACCTGAATCCAATACCATTACTGTCTATTCTTTCCTTCCACTCAGAAAGTGTCTAGAAAAAATATCATAGTTGATAAGACCCAGCACTACATCAATCCACTGAAATTTCAGCAGCTGATAACTAGAAAAAAGAGACAAAGAACAGTAGTTTTGAAAACTCCAGACAAATATTTAAAGAAATTAAATAACTCCTGGGATGTTGTAATGTAATATGCTTTAGGCCACAAAACAGATGCATAAATAAAAACAGCAGGTGCAAAATCTCACTCAAGAACAGTGATTAGCTATAGGGATTAATTTAGTAAAGTAAAATTTGAGGCTCCTGTCTCAACATCATGCTGAAAGGAGAGCCAACTTCTGTGTTCTGGCAGGGCTTCAATATACAATAACGTCTTTCATATTTGGCAGCCCCTGGACCAGATATTCAAATATTTTAAATAATAGAGGTATACCTAGCAATGTATAACACTGAAGAAAAAGAAGTAGTATGTACACTGTAAAAGTACACCGTATTTGCTCTACTTATTTGTATTCATTTTCATTATACTGTACTTACGGAAAACGTAACTAAAATTTACTTATGATTAAAATGTCGGTTATTTGAGCGTTCCGGATGATAGAATGCTGGGTATGAAAGAGTTTACCGTAATTTCTTCCACCTCTCCCACACCTCCAAACAACCACCACTACCACCACCCCACCAATGAAGGAAGGGCTGGCTTTTTGAGCTGAAGAAGGGTGAGAGAATTCTCTGAGATACATTGCAAAATCTATTTATAGATTTTGTGTAAAAAGCATGCATGGGAGGATGAAGCTTCATGTCTCATCATCCTCCAGGAATTAGTTTATATCTGTTATATATTTTAGAGAGTTTGTTTCACCAAGAACTCCTTCTAAACAAAAAGGAGATAGGAGCACCAAATTTGGTATATAGCTTCCTCTTATAACAACATAAAGCAACCTAAGAATTTGGTTGTGCCAGGAAAATGGGATGTGCCTGGAATGGGACTGCTTCTCATAAAACCAAATAGAAAAGAGGCTGAATCACCAAATCAAGCACAATCCTCAAAATTGCAACAACTGAGTGAATGCCTAAAGAGACTGAATCAAGATGACCCTGAAATGGAATCTCAATAAACCTTATAGACAAGATAAAAAATGGAGATATTTGGAGCTGTGCTCTGTTTTGTCACTGTTAAATAAATATTTAGAGGTCTGAAAATTAGAAGAAAAATATTATTGGAAACCAAATTGACTATAGCCCTTTTTTTTTTTTTTTTTGTTAAAACATAGCAAATGATAAGAAAAAAATATACTTGCTAGAATTCCCAGTTTAAAACAATTACTAACAAAAAATTAAATGGATAAGTTTTAACAATCCCTTTTTTAAGAAATGCAAAACAAAAATTAACTTAATACACTACTTTTGAAAAATGCAATCATTTGAATAAAACATGTACATTTCCTTTTTTAAAAAAAACCAAAACCAAACTGAGTTATAGACCCAAGCAATGTGGGTAAATCTGCTAGTCAGTTATATCTGCAAAGTTATTTCTGCAAAGAAATGGCTAAAAGTTTAATGAAGGGGGGAAAATCCCTTACAATATCTCTTTACATTTCTAGGTGCACACAAATGCAAGGGGCTCATGACTGGGATACGCAGGATCCACAAGGCCAGTTTTGGTTGCAGTGCTACAGTGTACATCATTCGTTCCTTGCTCAAGTAGCCTCTTGAAAAGAATTTAAATGAAAGGTTGGAGGAAAAATATTCAGACTTCAAAAAGCGATAAATGCTTTGACCCAAAAAAAAAAAAAAAAAAAAGGCAGCAGAATTTCTCAAAGTAGGATCCAAAGGAGGGAGACTCACCCAGGGACAGACTCCTCACTGCTCTGTACAATAAACATTTTATTTTCCTGCCAAGAGTTTAAAATAAAAAAAAAAACCCCACAACAATCTTTTCAACTTCTGAATGGAACAAAGTCTTACAATTGCGTAAAAACTGTAGTGTGCCTGACTGTTCTAATATATGCATCCAGGTGCTTTCTCGTGGTCAGTGCTATCCCCAGTTGTACTCCTGCAGAACTGGCTATGGTTAAATAGTCAGTTTCATAGTTTTATTCTCAGCTGCAGGATTTTGTTGTTGCTCTGAACTTTTTAATCCACCAACAGGAAGAGGTTTTATAGTTGTTCAAAACACTCTTTGAAGTCATTCCTTTTGAGCCCTGCGATTCTATGAGAAGATTTTTTTGCAACTCCTTTGTCTGATAAATACATTCAACTCTGATCAACTGAGACACTACGCAGTGACTGTCTGAGATATTATACCAGATTTCATGGCCATAATATGCGATACAAGGATTTTCAACTTCCTCTTTTTGACCCCTCCTCCCCTCACCTTTTCTTCCAGCTCATTCTGTGTTTTCTTGAGTAGTTTGACATTTTAAAATCACCTTTCTTGTTTTGCTTCAATTTCTTCCCACTGATTTTTAAAAGATGTTTTAAATGGCTTTTCTTTCCAGTTAGTGATTTAGGTGTTAAATATTGCCCCCTTCTCTGACTGTTTATCCCACCTCAGTATTTTAACATGTTTTTCTGCTCCTTTGTCATCTAGTCTATCCCTCCCTTTTCCCTTTCCCACAATTTCCTAAGCTTCATGGCTTGTAGCTAACACTGTGCAAGTCCCTGCCTATGAAAATCAGCACTCCGAGAGGCAGCTCTTCTTGTAACTAATGAGGATGCCACTGTAGGTAGCAGTTAGTGCAGCAGGAGCCTGCTGCGTGATGGCAAAGTGTAGGAATCTGTGTAAAGTGCTAGGTGAGCTTCCCTCCTCTGGACTTTACATTTTTCAGAAATTCTTGATATTCTTGACATTTTTGCTCTCTCCTGAACTAGCTTTGGAAACACTTATCATTTTCTGAAGATTGAATATTGAATATTTTTCCTCTATAGTTTAATTTAAATTCTTCAAAAGCCTGCACTGAGCAAGCATAATACCTTTGCTCTTTGTTTGGGAGCATCAAGTAAAAAGCTAACATTGCATGAATGCAAAATCTTTTGTTGTTTTAATTATAAGTTGTGGTAATGGTACTATTATGGTTGAACGACTAAATCCTGAAAATTCTGCTGGCCCACAATGAATAGAAAGCATACCTACATGTTATCAGCTTCTGAAAAATATGATCTGATTTTTTTCTTGCACATATAGTTGCAAAGATATCCTTATGGCTTCAAACACAAACTAAGTGGAAGTGATAATTCAGCAGACAGACTAGTTCCTCTGCAGCTGCTCAGATCTTTATCAACTAAAAGTGCACTTGCATGCACTATACAATGCTTTTCTGTCAGGCAATAAGAAGTGCATAACACTAATATCTGAGAGGACATCTGACCAACCAACTTTAGAGCAAACAAAAAGGTTATTTGTTTTCAGAGATGTGGGTCACCCTATGAGAAGTAGGGCATATAGTTGTTCCATCCTATTCACAAATGGTGAACCAGTATTGACAATGAAAACAAATACTCCTTCGCTGAATCAGGCATTTGTAATCAATATAGCAATAAACATTCTTTAGAAGGAAGTACTGCTAACAGACTGCAGGTATGTATACCACTGACATCATCAAAAGGTTTTTGTTTTTTTTTTACCTTGCATATCTGCGATGTATACTGAAGAAGTTTCTTGTGATCCAGCCTCTCCTTGTGTTTCTGAATATAGTCTCGTAAACTTCCATATGGTAAATATTCCATAATTAATCTCAGATTTCTCCGACCTTTTTAAATAATACAAAATGTAAGATTAGAATTTTATAATTTCTTAATGCAAATAATTATATGTATCTATAAATAACTCTTCTAACAAACAGTGCTGAAAATATTTCATCATTTCATTCTGGAGGCTCTTTTATTTGTGATCCATCAGAACACGTGTAGTTCCTCTCCTCGCATAAATGAGTGACCAGAACAGACTTACATAACCATATCACACCACCTTTTTACTCAGCATGCAAGTAAGGTGGATAGATTTACAGTTTCAACCTTGGCCCTATCTGCACTATATATACCACCACAATTTTCTAACTAGGTCATAACTCTCTCCTCTACCTAGTTACAATAAACACAAAGTTGACCTATGTCCACCAAACAGGACATAACACAGTGATGTGGTACACATTTGCACTTTCATACATAACACAGTGTCCAGCCATGTCAGTGCATCTAAGAAAATTGGAGTCATTAGGGCACAATGCCTCATCAGAGAATACAAAGTAGGAGACCATACGAGTGCTGCCAATAATACTGTGGGCAAGACACTCTGTTACTTGGGGATGCTTAGGCATCCCAGTCACACAGTAAATAAAGCTTCAATTCTGCAATGGACAACACATCCATGCAGAACAGAAGTCAATAGGAGAGAATATCATGTTCGCTAACACAATATCTGCAGACAGGGGAGTTTAAGAGGGAGAACAAGTGATCCTGCTGCTGAAGAAGCAACCAGGTGAGAGCGCTGGCTTTTGGGGTGAGTGAGTGAGTGTGCTTAACTGTTTGAATTTGAACTGCCATTTTGATTTCAGGTGGGTGAGTTTCAGTTTCCATTTCTGTAGCAGTTGGGACTGTGTGCCTGACCTTTGCTCCCTTGATTGCCTTTGATCAGCCTTCCCCTGTGTGACACACGGGGGATGGGACTGACCTAGGCCAGCAGGCTTTAAAAGCCAGAGGCGGGAGCAAAGCGGACAGGGAGCTGAAGACAGCGGAGTTTAAGAGGGAGTTTGGAAGGGAGTTTGACAGAGGGAGGCCTACGATGGTTAGGAAGACCTGCAACACCTGCCAACACTACTACTGTCTCCTCCACCTGTGCCTGTAGCCAGACAGACTGCCTGACCATGGATGCCTCTACCCAGATCCTGGTGTGGCTTTGCAGGGACTGTGGCTTGCAATTCCCACTCACTGATATCCAGGCTGGGGGAACCATCCAGTGTGAAAGGTGCCTGCTGGTGGAATCTCTCAGGTGGCAGGTGGGAGAGCTACAGGAGGAGGTAGCTAAGCTGAGGATTATCCGACTCCATGAGCAGTTCCTGGATAGTATTCATGTGGAGACAGCTGAGGTACCTGTC
This sequence comes from Carettochelys insculpta, assembly GCF_033958435.1. NCBI lineage: Eukaryota > Metazoa > Chordata > Testudines > Carettochelyidae > Carettochelys > Carettochelys insculpta. The sequence continues at coordinate 28,706,654 of NC_134141.1, read as the reverse complement.
CCAGTACGCAGGACGGATTATAAACCACTGGTGGAGGAGATAGATAGATCAGGGTGGACACTGGCAGCTTGTTACTTCTGGCAGCAGGCAGTGTTCCACCCCGCTCAGAACCCTCCCACTGCGGTACTAGGAAACCGTTATGCTGTACGTGATACAGGAGACAAAGAATCACCCCGTACAGCAGAGGAGAAGCCTCGTACCCCCAAGGCTGGGAAGTCTGCTGCCACCACTGTGAGGCAGAAACATATAGTGGTGACTGGGGACTCTCTTCTGAGGGGGACAGAGGTGCCCATCTGTTGCCCTGACATTTCATCTTGGAGGTATGCTGCCTGCTGGGGGCCCGTATCCGAGACGTTACAGAGGCGTTGTCGAAGATTATCCGGCCCTCGGACTACTATCCCATGCTTCTCATCCACGTGGGCACTAATGATACTGCGAGGTGTGACACTGAGCAGGTCAAGAGTGACGTCAGGGCTCTGGGGGCACAGGTGAGGGAGTTTGGGGGGCAGGTGGTATTGCCTCAATCCTGCCTGTCAGTGGTAGGGGCCCAGGCAGAGACAGGTGCATTTGTGGGGTGAATGCCTGGCTTCGAAGATGGTGTCACCAGGAAGGCTTTGGTTTCCTCAACCACGGGATGCTATTCCAGGAAGGACTGCTAGGTAGAGATGGTGTTCACCTTTCCGGGGGGGGAAAGACCATATTTGGACACAGACTGGTTAACCTAGTGAGGAGGGCTTTAAACTAGGTTCAACAGGGACAGGGGACCAAAGCCCACAGGTAAGTGGAGAACATGGAAACCTGGGAGATAGGTCAGAAACGGGAGGGAGCATGGGCTACAATGTCAGAGTAAAAAGGGGGTCAGGACAAAACAGGGAGGCAAGATCAAATCAATATCTTAGATGCTTATATACAAATGCAAGAAGTATGGGTAATAAGCAGGAAGAACTGGAAGTGATAAATAAATACAACTATGACATTGTTGGCATCACAGAAACTTGGTGGGATAATACACGACTGGTATGTTGGTACTGAAGGGTACAGCCTGCTTAGGAAGGACAGACAGGGAAGAAGGGGAGGCAGTGTTGCCATACAGATTAAAAATGTACACGCGTGGACTGAGGTGGAGACGGACGTAGGAGATGAATGTGTTGAGAGTCTCTGGGTTAGACTAAGAGGGGTAAAAAACAAGGGTGATGTCCTGCTAGGAGTCTACTACAGGCCACCTACCCAGGTGGATGAGGCTTTTTTTTAAAGCAACTAACCAAGTCATGCAGGGCCCAGGATTTGGTGGTGATGGGGGACTTCAACTATCCAGATATATGTTGGGAAACTAATACAGTGGGGCACAGACTATCCAATAAGTTCTTGGACTGCACTGGAGACAATTTTTTATTCCAAAAGGCTGAAAAAGCTACTGGGGGGAAGCTGTTCTAGATTTGATTTTAACAAATTGGGAGGAATTGGTTGAGAATTTGAAAGTGGAAGGCAGCCTGGGTGAAAGTGATCATGAAATCATAGAGTTCACAATTCTAAGGAAGGGTAGAAGGGAAAACAGCAAAGTAGCAATAATGGACTGCAGGAGGGCAGATTTTGGTACACTCAGAGAACTGGTAGGTAAGGTCCCATGGGAAGCAAAACTGAGGGGAAAAACAGCTGAGGAGAGTTGGCAGTTTTTCAAAGGGACATTATTAAGGGCCTAAAAGCAAGCTATCCTGCTACGCAGAAAAGACAGAAAATATGGCAAAAGTCCATCTTGGCTAAACCAGGAGATCTTGCATGATCTCAAAATAAAAAAGGAATCATATAAAAATGGAAACAAGGACAAATTACAAAGGATGAATATAGGTAACCAGCACAAGAATGCAGGAGCAAGATTAGAAAGGCTAAGGCACAAAATGAGCTCAAGCTAGCTACAGGTATACAGGGAAACAAGAAGGCTTTTTATAAACACATTAGAAACAAGACGACGACTAGGGATGGGGTAGGGCCACTGCTCAGTGAGGAGGGGGAAACTAACAGAGAACTTGGAAATGGCAGTGATGGTCAATGACGACTTTGTTTCAGTCTTCACTGAGAAGTCTGATGAAGGAGTGCCTAACACAGCGAATGCTAGTGGGAAAGGGTAGGGTTAGAAGTTGAAATAAAAAAAAAAGTTAAAGATCACTTAGAAAAATTAGATGTCTGCAAGTCACCAGGGCCTGATGAAATAAATCCTAGAATTCTCAAGGAGCTGATAGAGGAGGTATCTGAGCCTTTAGCTATCATTTTTGGAAAACCATAGGAGACAGGAGAGATTCCAAAAGACTGGAAAAAGGCAAATATAGTGCCCATCTATAAAAAGGGGAATAAGAATAACCCAGGAAACTACAGGCCAGTCAGCTTAACTTCTGGAGCAGGTAATTAAAGGAATCATCTGCAAGCACTTGGAAGGTGGTAAGGTGATAGGGACAAGCCAGCATGGATTTGTAAAGAACAGATCATGTAAAACCAATCTGATAGCTTTCTTTGATGGGATAACAAGCCTTGTGGATAGGGGAGAAGCTGTGGATGTGGTATACCAAGACTTTAGTAAAGCATTTGATACGGTCTTGCACGATACTCTTATCAATAAACTAGGCAAATACAACTTAGATGAGGCTACTATAAGGTGGGTGCATAACTGGCTGGATAACCGTACTCAGAGAGTAGTTCTTAATGGTTCTCAATCCTGCTGGAAAAGTAGAACAAGTGAGGTTCTGGAGGGGTCTGTGTTAGGACCGGTTCTGTTCAATATCTTCATCAACGATTTAGATATTGGCATAGAAAGTACGCTTATTAAATTTGCAGATGATACCAAGCTGGGAAGGGTTGCAACTGCTTTGGAAGACAGGGTCATAATTCAAAACGATCTGGACAAATTGCAGAAATAGATTGAGGTAAACAGGATGAAGTTTAATAAGGACAAATGCAAAGTGCTCCACTTGGGAAGGTACAATCAGCGTCACACATACAGAATGGGAAAAGACTGTCTAGGAATGACTACAGCAGAAAGGGATCTAGCAGTTACAGTGGACCACAAGCTAAATATGAGTCCACAGTGTGATGCTGTTGCAAAAAAAGCAAACATAATTCTGGGATGCATTAACAGGTGTGTTGTGAACAAGACACGAGAAGTCATTCTTCTGCTCTACTCTGCGCTGGTTAGGCCTCAGCTGGAGTAGTGTGTCCAGTTCTGGGAGCTGCAGTTCAGGAAAGATGTGGAGAAATTAGAGAGGGTCCAGAAAAGAGCAAAAAGAACAATTAAAGGTCTAGAGAATGTGACCTATGAAGAAAGGCTAAAAGAATTGGGCTTGTTTAGTTTGGAAAAGAGAAGATTGAGGGGGGACATGATAGCGATTTTCAAGTATCTAAAAGTGTGTCATAAGGAGGAGGGAGAAAACTTGTTCTTCTTGGCCTCTGAGGACAGAACAAGAGGCAATGGACTTAAACTGCAGCAAGGGAGGTTTAGGTTGGACATTAGGAAAAAGTTCCTAACTGTCAGGGTGGTCAATCAGTGGAATAAATTACCACGGGAGCTGTGGAATCTCCATTGCTGGAGATATTTAAGAACAGGTTAAATAGATGTCTATCAGGGATGGTTTAGACAGTACTTGGTCCTGCCATGAGGGCAGAGGGCTGGACTCGATGGCCTCTCGAGGTCCCTTCCAGTCCAAGTATTCTGTGAATATTAAGCATACTGTCCCTTTTTCCATCTTTAAAATAAAAAAAAAAAATGTTTTATTTTACAAAGCTAAAATGAACAGATAATATACCCAGATATCCTCCCTCACTCAAACCTCAAATTCTCACAGTCTGAAACTTTTCTTGTAAAAGAAAATCAATATAAAAACAGATGCATTCAACCCAAATAGATTAATGACTCCATAACTGAAGAAACAGTCAGAAGAGCTAAGGAGAAATCTCTATTACTCTGCCAACAATTTTAAAGCCAGAAATACTTATGTGGCTTACCTGAAGTACACCTCAAATAGCACAAGATTCCTTAACAAATTCTGCTTAGCCAGAAAAACTGAAAATGCAATTGATTTAGGCTCTTTTTAAGAGGCTCCACAGTAGATAATTTTTTCTCCAACTATTTTCTAGTGTGGGAGCATAGCGAAAGTTGATAATTCAGTTTTATTCTCTCACATCAATTGTGAAATTAATGGCGAGTACTCAGACTAAAATGAAATACTACTTCACCTTGCACAGATTCTGCCTGGGAATTCACTGTCACAGGTGGACAGTGAGTCAAATGTTGCATTTGAATTACTGGTTGAATATTAATGCTCTTGGTAGTTCACAAACTCAGAGCCATACTGGCTCAGTTCATTAGTTTATGAAGTACAGGACACTGCTTTCAGAAGCAGGCAAAGTCTGTTGATTTGGAAGATGATAAAACATAATAAACCTACCCAACAGCATATACTGTTTTAGGAGTGGAAGAAAAAATTCCTTCCTGAGCAGAATATCATTATACGATCATCTTTTAAGAAGATTACTGCTCAGTTTCTCTCAAAGACCTCCTTTGCAGGGCAGTTGGAGAGGCCACAGACAACAAAACTTCAAAGTCTATTGGAGGGTGGGCAAGTATCAGCTCATGGGCCAAATCCAGTCCATCAGCGTTAATCCCTGGCAGGCCCCCACCTCTATATGTACACCTGTGTCTCCAAGAGTATTGGGCAATTGAAGCTCCCGTTGGCTGTGGATCACTATTTGCAGCTAATGAGAGCAGTGGGAAGAGATGTCCTGGTCCATGCTACTTCACACTGCTCCATTGGCTGCTTCCTGCCGCTCCTGTTGGCCATGAACAACGAGCCACAATAAATGAGAGCTGTGATCGCCTGATACCTTGTGATGTACATGTAAATAAAGTGGTGGCAGCCTGCCAGGAGCTAACCCTGGTGGGCCACTGTTTTTTTAATTGCCTACCGCACCCCTATTATAGACGGTAGGGAGTAAAAAAAAATCATTCCAACAAGGGAGAGCAAATCTACTCAATTCCAACCAATCCTGGTTTTGACGAGAGAAATGAGCAAAGTTATGCAGAAATTTAGTCCTGGTTTCTTTGAAAGCAGAATTTATAAAGACAATCTTCCTCATTTTCATTTACCTAAGATAAACCAAATTGTTCCTGCGCTGTAATGTGATAATCACAGAAATGCATTTAAACGTTTTTTAATCCATAAAAATATTTTTAATTAAACATTGTCAGTATATGCTTAGTAACTGTCCCTTAGCCTGACCATGTTTTTATCTACCTAAACACACATTAACATAAATGCAAATTTATGCACCTATGTTATGCTACTGCTGAAAGCTAAACCATGATATTTACTTAACATACATGTGATGGTGAAGTGAAAATGTTTATTTTAAAGCAAGAGACAATTGCAATGTCCAAAGTTACACCTGATTCATGCTTTAACTAGTATGTCCAACACAAAACAGAAAATGGGTTTTTAGAGTTCCACCAGTTTACACAGCTGAAGGTGGCAACTGCCATCAAGTTGATCAGCAATGTTAACAACTTGAAAAGCTTCATTATTGTTTTAAAACAAGGCTTTTTAGTCCAAAGGCCTTGAGTGATGTTAGTCATGAGAATGGCAAAACTCCCATTGATTTCAACAGAGCCAGGATTTTACCGCATGACTTTAAAGCTTCTCAAATGTTCCCTGACTGTTCTCTTCTCACAAAAGAAATCCATGAAGCAGAGAGTTCCACAGTTCATTCTGCTGAGACACAGCAGTGAGTCAAAATCACCGCACTGAAGAAATATTTAGGTCCCTCACAATTTTATGGAACTATTCATGATTTTTACAGATTTTTCTCTGTACTGTATGTGTGATTAGCTGAAAGCAATTACAATTTTTCCTTTTAAAAAGGCTATCAGGGAATAGTCCTCCATGGCCACAAAAGATTAACTAGATGAAATTATGTCCATTTGGCATGATGAAGCACTGTATGGTAGTCACTGACTTCTGCTATGTCATCTATAAAAGCTCTGATAAAGTCAGGAAATGTACCCCAACAATATGAAAACATTTACTGAGTTCTGGCTTTGTTTTCGCTGATAAGCAGAGTGAGTAAGGAAGGCATATTAAATGCTCTACATACCAGCACTGTAGCACACACCCTTGTATTTAACAATGTTGTCATGCTGCAGGGATTTAAGGATTTCGATTTCCCTTTCAAAGTCTCGCAGGTGCTCTTCTGTGCTGTGTTGTAACTTCTTCACAGCCACCACCTCTCCAGTATTGTCTTGTAGTGGGTCATACCGGCACATCTCAACACTGCCAAAGTTACCCTGGACCAAAACCAGAAATAACTAAACAAAACCCATCTCAAAGTTGTTCCCACATCACCTGTGCATGACTGCACCAGGATTAAAGGAAACAGATTTTTCAAAGTAAAGAACCAGGACAGCAAGCTGGGTGGCAGAGTATTGCAGGAGACAGGTTAGGTGGCATTGGAAGAGATGTTCATGGGAGGGTTTGTGAAGCAGGCTGAGGAGATAAGAAGGAGAACAGGAAAGAGAAAGGGGAGCAACCTCTGTTCCCTCTCCCACTCCTTAACCAAACAATTTCTTCCCATTCACACTTCAGCCTTAATAGCTGGGACATGTAGCAGTAAAGGTGGAACTGGATAAAAATAGCATTGACTTCACTACCGTGTCTTAACATTTTTCACCTATTACTGCTCCTATCCCAAAACAACAAGGAGTCCTGTGGCACCTTCAAAACTAAAATATTTGGGCATAGACTTTCCAGGGGAAAAAAACATTTCATCTGACTTTACCCTGAAAGCTTATGCCCAAATAAATCTGTAAGTCTTTAAGCTGCCCCAGGACCCACTGTGTCTGCAGATACAGACTAACATGGTTACCCCTCCGATATCTGCGCATCTGCAGCTTTTTCTACTCTTATCTGTGGGCCAATATACTTCTCTGACCCAGTCGCCCAATCTCCTTTGTTTCTTGTTCTCTATTTGTCGCATTGGTTATGTCCATACTAGCCCACAACTTCGAAATGGCCATGAAAATGGCTATTTCAAAGTTTACCAATGAAGTGCGGAAATGCATATTCAGCACTTGATTAGAATGCCAGCATGAATGCTGGCGCAGCTCGTCCAGATGGGGCTCCTTTTTGAAATCAGATAGGAATAAGGGGATTTTGAAGTTGGTGGGGTCCTTTCAAAAAGGACCCCCACCTGGATGAGCTGTGCGGCGGCAAGCTGTGGCAATTTCGAAGTGCCACGTCCGCTGGCATTCTAATGAGGCACTGAATATGCATTTCAGCGCTTCACTGGTAAAGTTTGAAATGGCCATTTGTTTGGCCATTTCAAAGTTTTGGAATAATGTAGACACGGCCTTTGTGTTTTCCTCCTGCATTGTGCTAACATTTCTGCATTTCTGTGCCTGTCTTAATATTCTTAATCATTAGTTTCTGCTTTGTTCTCTTCTTCCTATCTACATCTTCCAAGAACTAACCCCAGCTTTACTTATTTACACTCGATCCAGTTTCTTTCTTCTTCATGAGAAACTGTCTTTTCTGTCCCTGTACTCTTCCATAAACCATCTGCTTATGTGGACAGTTGTAGCAGAGTCTCCAATACCTGACAGACTTTTTAAACCAACCTAATTTTTCTAGTGTAGAACAAGCCTGATAGGACAAAATTCCCAACTAGCAAACCACCCATATATGAGAACATGCAGTCATCCTGAAGAACCCCAGTTACATGTAAGTAACCTGATTTTTTCCAGCTAAACTTCCTACCTTGCCAAGTTGCTGTAAGAACTTCAGATGTCGCTCTTCAAATTGTGTTGGGTCCCTGTCTTCAAACGCCCCAGAAAATCCAAGAGTTCCAATTCTCATGTTTGGCAACATATCATTTTCTGTCAACAATTCATAATCTGGGCAAAGACCAAGACAATTACGAAAGGGCAAATTCTGTCATTATGCTGGCATGCTCCCCTTCTCGATGTCTATCCAGAGCAAGAATATTAACAGTGGGCTGTACTCAGTTTTCTAAATAAATATCAGTTACTAAGCTCCTGCCATAACTAATGAGTTATTACAAACCAGCAAGTTGAAGTGACACACTGCATTCTGCTGAGCCAAAAAAAACGCCTAGTCATGACAGATGACTCATAGTGAGCCTTCTCAAAAATTTCCAAATATCCATTTTTGCAAACCAATTCTTGTTGGTTCAACTATAGCACCAAATTCCCAATTTCTAGACAGGACAACATAAAAAAAAACCAAAAATAAAAATTAGAGTGTCATCTAATAACCCGGGAGAAAAAACAGGAACAGTAGCAACTGTAGCAATATTTATCCCAGCTGCCAGAAGGAAGTACAAGGGTTACCATATAATGTGCTTCACTAATAAGCTGGGACTGCAATCTTGACAATGTATTTGAAATAGAGATTTATAGTAGAATAAAAATTCTTTGAGTGATGACCCCCCCGTAAAGTTCACTTTGGATAGCCAAATGGAAGAACAAAATTTATGCATTATCATTTTTATTGCTTACCCTGTGATAGTGCCTCAGGGCAGTGTCCCATTGTTCTAGGCAAAAAACAAAACAATGGCCTTTGCTCTAAAGAATTTACTGCTGTACCAACAGTCTATTTCCTTTCTTCCATGTGCTTACCTGGCGTAAACAAACTGTTAAGATCACGTATAATGGCTCTGAAAGAAGGTCTGAAATCTGGCTCATAATCCATGCAGTGGTTTATAAGGTTTGCTAGTTCTGTCCAGTTTGGAGAAGGAAGCTGGTGCCTGTCTTCATAAAACTGTTGCTTCTAAGATTAAAGACATACAAGATGCTTTAAAGATATAATACCATTCTCAGCAGCTTTGTAATAACTGTGGTATCTCTGACAGAAGAGCTATTTGTGATTTAAAGAACAACTTATTTCCTTTGCACAGGTGATTCTGTGCAGCCTACTCAGGATGGAGCAGTAGGAAAGTTTTGCTGACCTGTGAGCTGAGTTGTTTCTCCAGCTGCACGAATCCCCATTCTAATTATAAGATAATGTGGATAAGTCAAAGGGGGCTAGTGTCTCAGATTTTCCTCTTTCCAGGTAAGTATCTATCCAGTGACTCTGCTAGGAACATGCTGAGTGAAAGAGCTACTGGGAAATTTCAGTAACACCCACAGGAAAGATTACACTTTTGTGATGAATACAAGTGAATTTGTATAAGGCTCCAAAAATGGTTCGGTCCTCTGTTGAAGGGACTTGTCAGACAATTTTCAAGAAAGATGGACCAAATATGCATCCAGGAAAGTCATATGATATTACGGACCAATAATTCTGGGATATTTTAAAGTTTTATTCTATTTTTAGAGACCTTCTTATACATGTAAATACTTCTGCTCCAGATACGTTGGGGTTTGGACTCTAAGACACAGCATGCTATTGCACTAAAAATGCAATTTAAGGGTGTCTATAAAGTACGGTTAAAAACCCGATCATGTTCACAGATACAGTAATAACAAGTCTACTTTTCAATACTTACTCTGGGAGAATCCAGTGCACCAAGAGGCTTGTCTCCCCCACTGCAGATTTCCCATAAAGTGGTACCAAAACTCCACTTGTCTGCTGCCAAGCTTAGCTGTTTAGGATTTTCAATGCATTCAGGGGGAACCCAAGGTATCCTTTCAAGAAGAACTACGTAATCATGAAAACACAATAGGTCAAGTGTAATACTCAAGTACCGACTTATCCACAAACTCTATTTACACACATTAGAACAAAGTGTAGAAATTCAAACTTTTACTATCTCTTATTTTTTTAGAATGTAATACTTTAACTCTTCCCCAGTTCCTGTTTTTCAGTAATAAATACTAAACGAAACACACATACAAATGATGAACATGAATAACTAGGATGAAGTATCATTGCTTCTAATTTTAAAAGTTCATTGACTTTCATCTCCTTGCAGCCTCTTGAAGACAGATTTGCGGAATTTCAACATTAGGTTGCTGCTGCAACAGTAATGCCCTTCTCCACTATCACCAAGAAACAGTAACTCTCACTCGATTGAGGGGGTGAAAAAATGAGAGACATATACTTAGCAGTTTTCAGATGGGGCACAACATGCTGACTCAGTGACAGTCAGCTGTATGCCTACAGAGGAATTCAACTGTTTGAGTCTTCAGTTTTTGCTTTGATCAAATGATGATTTGATAACAAGTAAAAAGGATACTGTCAGATTTAGACCACAAGATTCAGGATTTTTGAAAAATCAGATTTACGTAAAGTTTACCATTCAGTGAAATATTTCAATTTTTTAAAAATTCAGTGGAGAGTTTATTGGATAATATGACACTACACTGTTTGCAAGGTTGCAGCATCCTGCCAATATATGTAAGTACAAAATAAAATTGACTAAAAGCAAAATGTATTAGTCTGTTTTCATCTGCCAAACCAAATATAGCAATATATATCTCAGTGAATACCAGTGCCTTAGATTCAATTTAAATAATCTAAGGTGCTATTTGTAACATGGCTAAGGAGATCTGTTTAAGAATATATGAACCTGATTCTAAGTATAAAACACAAAAAAGGGAAGCCAGTGAGAACTACCTACCTTATATTCAATCACTACATAAATTCATTTAAGCATGTTTTCCTGATATTATTACATTTTTACTCCATTTGAGTGTTTTTCGCTGCTTGTAAAAGTGACAGAACAGCTGCATATTATGAATGCATAGTTCATCGTTTCAAGAGTGAAGGATTTCAAGGTGCTTACCCTGAGATGTGTTGGGCATGATTTTGAAAATCAGGCCACTGCAGCTTCAAAAATTGGGCACCTAAACATCACTTTGAAAATGCTTGAGTTTCCATATGCTCTCTCAATTTACTCACATTATAATACTAAAGTACTTTAATCCTGACCTGCAATGATTATCAATCCAGCAGTAGGCCACAAGTATTGTAGACTGAGGTTAAGTCCATGCAACAGCCTTATTCCAAAAAAAAAAAAAAAAAGCTATTCCAGAGTATCTATTCCAAACTAGTTTATTTCAAAATAAGGCTGCTACACACAATAATGCATTTTAAAATAGAGCCATCGGATGCACTATGGTTTATTTCAAAACAGGCTCTATTCCCTGCCTTAACAACACCTATTTTGAAACAGCTATTTTGAAATTTGTGCTGTTCCTTGAAGAATAAGGTTTAACAATTCCAAAATAAACCAACCACTATTTTGAAATAATTTCAAAATACTGGGTGCATTGTGTAGATGCTAGAATAGTTATTCCGAAATAACATCTGTTTAGACCTACTCTGAGTCATGGCACACTACAGCAGGGTCAAACATTCCTTTAGAGAAGATGATGCTTTGTTTACAATATACAGTAATCTGTGTTGAAATGCCAGTTTCCAAATACACCAGATTAGCCTCTCTGTGTACTTACACTGACTTATTTCAAACCAAATCAAACTCCACAACAGAAAAATTTAATTTTATTTCTTGTAGCCATTTGTTGATACCAAGATGTGTTTGTATCGACTGTCTGCAATGGTGTTTTATGGACTAGATAAAGGCTTGAGGAACTTGTCACAGTAAAATAATCAGTATAAGGAGAGGTGGGAGGAATAAAAATACAAATATTTTCAATATTACAAACAATAACCAAGACAGCTGATGCTAAGAGACTTACTGTCTTTGGGCAAAACTGTAATGCTGATGCCAGGATCGCTAAGCTTGATAAACGGAAGGTTTCCAGACTTCCTGTCTTCTTCTCTGATAAGCAAGATATTTTTTGCGCATACATTCCCATGAACGAGGTTTTTATCTTCCTGATAAATACAAACACAATTTTATGTAAATAAGGTAAAATGCAGGAGACATTTAAAATAAAAAGCGTTAATCTAGGAATTGACACAGATCACATTTTGCAAGCTCAAATAAAATAACATAGCTAATTCCTTTCTGATTGGTTTGAAAATTTAATTAAGTTAAATTATGCCCTTTATCTAGTATATTTCAAATTTGGGTAAACTTTCTACGGCTAGGCAGATACCGAATAAGGCCAGAAGTATATTAGTAATTTGAACAATTGAGCAGCTTTTACTAGCACAAGCTATTTTACATAAGAAAGTAACGTATGAGGAGCCCAAGAAGACAACAGTGGGTGAGGGAACACTTATGGTAGGCATGATTCCTGGAGGAATGTGATTTTTAATTTGAGTTTTCCAGAGAGAAGGGATCATTTGGTGAACAAAATAAGAACATCGGGACAGAAGGAATGAGACCAACAGTAACAGAGAGGTGAGGGATATAGTCAGGAAAGGAGATTTAAAGGAGCATAGGGAGAAAGCAGAAAAATAGTAGGACCACTAGAGAAGAGATTAAAAGAAAAATTAGGCGGAGCATTGTAGGGGTCTGTGCAATGTTCTGTCCTTACATATGCACTAATTTCCTTGACTGAAATTGGAGCAGCCTGCAAGAGCAGAATTTGGCCTAGAATCTCTTAAGTGGCTAATCCTGTGATGGGACTAACTCTGTCCCCACTTCTGTTTCCAAGTCCTTACAGGCTGAGCCTCTAGTCCAACAGTTTCATCTGGCAACATCTGTAATCCAGCATGACTTTAGTTAGCCAGATGACCACTTATCTTCGGTGTGGCCAAATTTCCCATGGTCCCATAAAGTTTGTTTACAGCCACTAGTCCTGACTCTCAGCATTCTGTGCAGTTATTTAGCTGCAATTTACCCCATATGTCTTCGAAGAGCCCAGTAAGCAGTGGAAGTGTTAGTAACGCTGCTAGACAATACTGACGTTTTGTGTTTCAGCAAGTTCTCTCATTCGGCTCCTGTCAAGTCTCAAGGGTGCCAGAGTAAAGCGATTCTACCCATATTAACTTCATTGGGAATGCTGCTCACAGACCAGCAGGTTTGGTAGCACTGCCCATTATTAAAGTTACCCAACACTTCCCCTTACAAGACCCTCTGGTCAGCTGTTTGTTAGTCTATGAAACTGTCTAGAGTAAAATTTTTCATGTCAGATATCTGCCTCCTTCTCAATTCCCTTGGAAAATTTCAACTAAACGATTCAGTTGTTCCTAAAGATAAGAAAATATACATTGCTTTGCCCCTAAGTTAAAAATGTGGGATCTGGCTCTATTGCCTGTGGAACCTCAATTCAGCTCCCTTATATGTATGCATTAAGCTATAGTCTAATGACATAATCATATACTTTTTCCCTCACCACAGGATCCCAGCCTTATTTACTAAATAGGATGGATCTGCTCTGGGCATGAATCCGGACTGTACACTAAAGGAGGCTGCTTTCCATAGGACTTCTGCCCCATTTGGTGCAGAACTTGGAAGGTGTGCTATCAGTGAAGCAGGGGATTGCAGAAAATAAAGGGAAGGTCTAATTGTTAAAACGGCTGAATACTGCTCTCGTGGACACTTCTGACATTTCTCTGTGCCTCAGCTTCCCATCTGTAAAATGGGGCTTACGGTGTTGTGAAGGTTGATTAATGTTTGAGATACACTCAGATACTATACCAGTAAAGGCTACAGAAAAGGCTGTGAGAAAATTTATAATGCTGTCTTCAGATTAGTGTATGATTAGTGTGCAGTAAACTAAGCCTAGGCCCACGCACTGAACAATAAGGATAAAACAAAATACAGAATAGCTGCTCATTAACCAAATACCACCCATTCTTTGAACTGAATGAAGCAAGGATCCCTTGGAGAAAAAAAAACAGTACATGATTATGTATTTAAAGGCCATCTTCATGTATACCTATATTGGGGCTGAACTAAGGTAGCAAAGGCTGCTTTAATTCTGACATTTCCAAACTCTGGAGTGTTTAACTATATGCTAATGTTCTTTTAATGCCATTTGTGTGTGTTTATGTAATATGTATAGATAAGATACACACATGAATTTGACCAACAAAAAAAACCTACTTACCAGAAAATGCATGGCCAATGCCAACTGTTTGGCAACTTCCAATTTCCATAAGATGTTGATAGAATTTTTGTTTTTTTTCAAATATGTGTCCAAGGACCCGAATTTAACATACTCCTGCACCAGGATATCTGTGTTAAAGTGTGTAAGAGGTAAACAGACTGTTTAACTTTTCATCCTTGTATTATAAGCATAATGCTACCAGTAAGAAACAGATCCAATTTTTTTTTAACTCCCCACAACTTCCTCATACCTTTTGATAATAAAAGTAATGTAGTTTCAAGTTAGAAGCATAATATATAGTATAGTGATATCATATTACAGAAATAAAAACAATCACTTCAACTCAATCACTTTGCAGTTGTTTACAAACTTTCTTGGTTTTTTTAATCTGAAGTTTCATCCTGCTGAACTGAATTGTTGGTTCCGCTATTGAAATACATTCTTTGCTGAAACAACAGAATTTTCCCCTCTGAAAACAGACTATGCTAACATCTTATCTTGCGTAGGCACAACCATACAGAAAGGTCCTTTCCCCACAACCTGCCTCTATTAATCTAGCAACATTTATCTAAACAGTCTTCTAGTCAAGCTGTTTGGTTACATGGTTACCACTGTTTCAAAAGTTAAATTATTTGTCTCTAAGACAATAAGTGAGGTGAAATGACCCTGAACTTCTGCTTTTAATCGTATTCATCTTCCATTGGAACAACAGCACCTTTCTCGCTTTATAATGCAAAAACTGTCTTGCAACTTAGTGTTGTAGAGAACAAAGCAATGTCTTCACAACTATACAAAATAAATTTTACTCAAATCTTGAGCAGATTTCTCTGAATTAAATGTAGTAGTTGTTAACTCAGGGGACTGGCCTCACGTCAGTAGAATATATAAGGTACATATATATATCTCATGTTTTTAGAGGTAAATGGATGAGTGTCTAATTATGAGTTTAAAGACAAATTACTGTACTTATAAACAAGCTATCTGAAGAGAAAATCTTCTAATGATACTGTACATTATACAACCATCGAAGAGCATATGCTAACACCACTGCAAGTGAACTGGAAATCAAGGAGAATATAGTAGAAAATTATCTGCCAGGATTGCTGGATTATCAAATTTTCCAGCTAGTCCAGTGGAGCTACTGGCCTAACTCCATCGAATCCAGACAGTCAGCCCCGTCTCAGATGGCCCAGACAGACAGACAGACAGCCCTGTCCAGTAGTGCTGATTAATCAAGCATGCCAGATATCCTATAGCTGGATAACACAGCTTTTAGTGTATTTATTGAAAATTAAGATATAGCAACAAAAATGTGACAGTCAGGGTGCTTGGAAGTACAACTATAAATATGCAAATTTTACAGAATGTGAAAGTTAATCCAGAAATTCCAGAAGTTTTCTACTTCTCGTTTCCCAGGACAAGCTTATTTAAACAACACATATCAAGTAAAATATTTATGAAGTAAAAAGGAAGGTAGTGAGAGTTACCATGGCAGTAGAACTTGATAAAATGGACTCTTTCAATCACTACCACTTCTCTTAAAAGAAACCCTGCTACTTTATTCTTAAGAATTTAAGATAAAAACGTGTATCTAGAGATGCTTTAAACTTCTGCTCATTTCTTAAATATTTCAGTACTCCCATGAGCGCAAAAAAAAAAAAAAAAAAAAAGGGATTTTGGCACACTTACACTGTTACTGTTGAAATGTTTTATTTTGTTAAAAAATGGGGCTCATAGAAAGAAAACAACATGATGCTAAAATAACTTAGAAAAGTCACATTAGAAACTAAAATGGAAAACCAAAATTTATTTTGCAAAACCTGGCCCATACACCTATGGTCTCTGTAAAAAGAGTGGAGGGGAAAAAATGATCCCAAGATACGAGATCTATTAATACTAATCTACTTTAAGACAACATTCACCTAAAAAAGCAAGTGAACTAGCTCATATAAAAGCCTGGCATATGATGGAAAAACAAATAAAATCTGGAACAACAATATGACGTTGCATGTAAAAAGTCACTGAGGACTAGCTGTGTACCCATACACTGGAGGTGGGGAATCCCTCATCCCTGGCTCCCTGCTTAATTTCATTCAGACCACATCAATTCTCTATGCTGTGGGACGAAAGCTCTGACTCTTGGTTCCTCCCCGCTTCTGCCTTGATTGGGCTGGAGTGGCAAGTTCTGCTGTTGGCTCATGACAACCAGCGAAGCTCAGCACTCTACTTGCATGTGCCGCCCACCAGCAGCTCCCACTGGCTGGGAACTGCAGTCAGTGGGAGTATCAGGGGCAGTGCCTGCAGGCAAGGGCAGCACGTGGAGCCACCTGCCCACTTCCCCAGCTGCGATGGGCACAGAGCAAGTGAGGAGCCTGCCTTAGCACCACTGCACCAGCAAATGGGAGCTAACCAAGGCAAACATCCCATACCTCCTCCTGCATTCTGCCCCTACCCCAACCCTGACCCGCTCCTGAGCCCAAACTCCCGCCCACATCCTGCGCTCCACACCCTGTCCCAACCTGCTCCAGCTCCATAACTCCCACTCAGATCACTCATTCCCACCCCAACTTCATGCACAAAGCCCCCTCCTCCACCACAAACCTCTCATCCCTAGACTTACCCCAGAGCCTGCACCCCTAGTTGCAGCCCTCACTCCCTCCCACACCCCCATCCTCTGCCCCAGCCTAGAACCCCCTCCTGCACACTGAACCCCTTATTTTTGGCCCAACACACACACACAAATCCCACAGGGCAGTATGCAGCCTGCAAGTGATAAGGTAAAATGTTCCCCAGACCTGCCATATACAGGTCCTAGGATGTTTTTTTTTCTTTTACTGGAGGGAAGGGAGGAGCAGGGGCAGAGTCTCTGCTGAAATAATTGGCCACATTTCAGAACTAGTTACCTGAAGTACACTTTCCCAAACTGCACTGTGCCCACAAAACCAGCATTTGCTCACAGGCAAAAGGCAACATTCAATACATTCTGCAGGACAAATGGTGACTTGCCTAACAATTGGGCACCCATACTCACCGCTGGTCACTATGGACATGAAAATGCAGGCAAGCAAGTTGTGGAAACCATTTTGAGGGCTAGTTAGCCTTACCCTGGTATGACTAGGATGCAAATAAATTTTGCAGTAGGCTTTTAGACAAGAATAAAGACTGTAATGCGAGTTATTTGAAATTAGAGCATATCAATATAATTGATTTTACTTACTCTCCTCTCCACAAACACATACGCCATAATTCAATACCAAGTGCTTGTAAGAAAGCTGGCTCATCATGCTTGCTGCCTCAAAGAAAGACTGAAAGTGCAAGGCAGACAGAATGATAATCAGTGATGAAAAACCAAACGTTAAGTTGTTCGGAAATAAACATATTAAACCAACCCATATTCTCATATTACTTAAATTCCCAGCTTACTGCAAGGATATCACAACAGATTTCATCTTGTTGGTGTTTACAGTGACCCTATTTTTCTCATTTCAGTAACTGTTTTATGCACCGTGCACACACGTGCATTGGCCAGTAATCTACTTTGTTGGGCTGCACCTACACTAGCAAGATCTTTTGAAAGATCCCATGGAGCATCTACATAAAAAAAAAAAGTCCTTTCAAAAGTAAATCAAAATCGTTCTTCTTTTCCCATTTCAGGAAGAGCACCCCCTCTCAAAAGGAAACGTGTAGATATTCCACAGCCCTTTTCTTGAAAGAGCAGTCATTGTGGGGCCTGATTTTTCAATCCCTGGCCTGTTCTTTTGAAAGAGCGGGAGCGGTGTGGACATTCTCTTTCAAAAGAGCAGGTCACTGTTTTGATCTGCTTTTTTGTGTGTGGATGCACTCTTTTGAAAGATGGTCTTTCAGAAGAGATCTTCTGAAAGGGCTTTTTTCTAAAGATCTCCGTAGTGTAGATGTAACCTTGGTGACAGGAAAAACATGGGTGGAAAAGAATGCTTATACATGTAGAAAGTGAGCAGTGCTCACAGGGAATCTCTCAACGTGCAGCACACATCTGAACTCCACAAAGACAACTACGAAAACAACTGGAAGATGGTCAACTGCTCGGTAATTTGGAACTAAAGTATTTCACAGCAATTTGTATGTAGTGTATTGAATGAGAAGTGAAATTTGGGGACAAATTCCCTCCGGATCAGGCCCATTTGCTGCTGCTCAGGAGAGGCAAAGGGCCCCACCACTTGCCAGATTTGGTCAACTGAGAATTCACACATTGGGGGACATGCAGGTGAAGCTCATGATGGTGTGAACCCATTACAGCTAGTCCCTGTACCACTCCCCCTGGCCCAAAGTATAGAGACCCCCAGCAAATATCAGACAGAGAATAATGAAACCTTAACTGACTTCCTGGCAGTCCACCTTCCTCCCCTGCAAAAAAAACCCATATGCTAGGTGCCAGAAAGAACCTGGCCCTGGTTTAAACAGAACTACAAGCATCTATCATAGAACAGTACCTTAAATTGTTCATGGTAACAAAGAACTGTAATTTTTTTTACAAATAATAATCAACGTAATACCCAAGAACCAGACAAACCTCAGAGTAGTTTCTGTGCACTTTATCCAGAACTTTTAACAGGACTTCAGTCTGGTGAAGCTCTCCATAGTCTCCCACTTCTTTCCTTACACCTTTGAAAATCTTAGTAAAGGTGCCCTGCCCAAGGCTTTCATTCTAAAAAATAAAAAGGTAGTAGTAATAGGGAAGGAGCAGTCAGACACCCTTCTCTGCCAGTTCTAGAAAACACTGATCACTTGAAGTTCTCCATAAATAATGCATGTGGAAAATCTAATACAATCAGGTTCAAGAGGCAGATGATCAGGATGGAGGGATAACTATATTCGGAGAGTATAACATAAATATGGGTTTAGCTGAAGTTTATTTCCCCCGTCACTAAATGGAGATCTCTGGGGACACGTTGTTGCAAGAAACCTTAGGGAAGGAAACTGGATGCTAAGAGTATAAAGAATTCATGCCTCTTTGCAACTGGAGAAAACAGTAGGTGATGCAATAAAAAAAGGAAAGACATATGTCTATAAAAACAAAAACTTAGGTTTATTAAAGGGACACTCAAATTTAAGAAATATTTTTGAAAATTATAACTAAGGAACTATTGTACTAAAACATCTTGCTGCCATCAAAACAAAGAGCAGTCAAGTAGCACTTTAAAGACTAGCAAAATAGTTTATTAGGTGAGCTTTTGTGGGACAGACCCACTTCTTCAGACCATAGCCAGACCAGAAGAAGAAGTGGGTCTGTCCCACGAAAGCTCACCTAATAAACTATTTTGCTAGTCTTTAAAGTGCTACTTGACTGCTTTTTGTTTTGATAGTGTATAGACTAGCACGGCTTCCTCTCTGTTACTATTCATCTTGCTGCCATGAAAGCTATTTTAAATGGCATTCAAACAGTGACTAGATTTTCTGAACTCTATGCACACTTGTCCATGAAAATAGCCAGATAGATGCAACTAATGAACTTACAAATATCAAGTCCTCATTTCGGATTTTGTGAAAGACCATTTGGTTGACATTATTGTGTCTCTGCAATGTGGGTGATGTAGGGACATCAGAGACACCATTACTCCTGAAGATGAGAAGATTTGACTTATCTGCAGCAAGGGGAAGAAGGTGGGAATGGAAGGAAAAAAAAACCAAACAAACAAAAGTCAGAAAACTTCTCTGTTAAAGATCTTTTATCACAATGCTGTTTCAGCAAAATTATTAATTTAAGATGTAAACATAGTCTAATAAGTTTAACATGGATGACATAGCAGGGAGACAACAGTTTGTTTATAATAAAAAACGCAGTATTACAGGATTTACTCAAACAAACATCAAGCCTGGATCTTTCTGACTAACTCTAACATTCAGGTTGATCTCTCTTCCTTTCTCTCCTGATTACTAAAAGTTTCTCAAGCATTTTTTTTTAAAAACAAAACCAGATTCATATTGTTTAAAAAAAAAATGGTACATCATGTGCATTGTTAAAATAAGCAATGGCGAATTTAGTAGCTCTTTTGTAATACAGAGCTGTAGTTAAATATTTGATCAGAAGAGAAATGCTGTTGAAAGCAAACTATCGGTCATTAAGAGGCCACTTTTACTTTCTGCCAGGAGAGCTAACAGCAGGGATCATCATGCTCTGAGAAAGGGGCTCACAGTACTGTGAGTAACGTCTTACAAACCAAGGCAAACCCAGGCTAACTCGGAGCACTGAAATCTCAATGACTAACGAGAGGAAAATGTTTATCGGGCAAATCTGCTAATTTCTCTTTCAAAATCATCAATGAACCCAAAAATCATTGAACATGTTTTTGTTTACAAATCTTTTACCTTTTGGTTTTGGAGGGCAGCATTTGGTAAAATGGAAAATGATGTTGTCTGAACGGACTGTTTCTGTCTGATAGCAATTCAACAGATCCTTCAGATTACCAAAACTTCTCTTAGTTCCATTAAGATTATACTCTCCAGTCTCATTCTCTGTTATTAAGCAGTGCTTATACTCAGCAATGCCATCCCTCTGTAGAGAAGGTTAATTAGAAAAGGAAACACCAACACATATTATTTACAAATATAAACAATTTACTATTTACTACCCTTAAGGAATCCGTTAGTGTGGTTTGGTATTTTCATCCTAGTAACAAAGAGAAGTCACTGATAAGGCTAATACAAACTATTTCAATCACTGAAAGAGTTTAGCATTTTGAAATTAGCAACTCAGGCCGCAACCAAAAGTTTTAAAAGCAAAGGGAGTGAATGGACCCATTTATGACTACCATATAACATTTTCACTAACATAAGTTACCTTATGCAACAAAAGCAATGAGATGGAAAGACAATGTTACAAGAAGCCTCACATCTCGAGTAGTCAAAAGAAAAAACATTAGCAACACTGAAATGTTTTTTGTAGTGCTACGTATAGATGCAGGTATGGTTCTTCTGACAGGCAACTTACAAAAACCTAGGCTAGATTCCTATTTTTATTGTCTGCAGCACAGATCTAAATAATTCACTTCAAGCTGCATGTTGACACAATCTCAACACACAGCACGTTTCTTTGAGACAAATTCTGAAAAGGTCTGGTTGGCCACTTCTAGTTTATAGCCTCCAATTTATTTCTGCCACACCCCCTTTCTTTACAACACTGTGGAAAACATGCAATGAACACCAAGTTTTTTTAAACTTACTCTGAATGGCAGGCAATCTTACAAGATCAGCTAAAAGAAAATGCAGCCGGACAAAACACTTCCATCTCCAATGATTATGTTTCACTGATTTGGCAAAGATTCCTATGTTTCTAACATAGTAGATGCTGATAGGACTAATAAACTTCCACCTACACACTAGCATTATTGTGTCATCTGCTGAAACGTGCACAGCTTTGAAGGTATTTGTTACAGTAGCCAACTCACTGCCTCGAGTCAGCATAAAAGCTCACACACTATTTCACGGGCTATCACAACAAACAAGAAACTGATTTCTGGCATTTTGAAATTTCTGGTAGGAGACACTGATGTACTCATTTTGTGATTCAAAAAGGTTTTTTCATATTAACCAAACCAGACAATTATACAGCAATAAATAGCATGTAAATTTTAAAAAAGTATTGTGAACATCAATGATCTTAATGCATGGGTTCTCAACCCCCTTTTGACAACAAAAATTACTACATGAACCCAGGAGGGTGGACCAAAGCCTGAGACTATCTGAGCTCTCCACTGCCCCAAAGGGTGGGGCAGCTGAAAGGTGAGCCCTACCACTCTGGGCATGATGGCCAAAACAAAAGTCCCAGGGCTGCAGCTCTAGTATGCTGAATTTTCTGAGCCCGGATACACAGGGCTGAAGCTCTTGGGATTTGACATCCTGCCATGGGCAGTGCATCTCAGTACCAGCCCCCAAAAAATCTAAAGCTAGCTCTGGTGACCTTATTACAATGGGGTCGCAAGCCGCTTTGGGGCCTCAACCCACAATTTGAGAATTGCTGCATTAACGAATTAAATAGCAGGACACGCAGCTCATGTAAGCCATCAAGTTGTATCGTCTAGTCACAGCATATATGTGGAAAACAAATCTTGCAGCAGTGCTCCCTGCTTTGGTGTAACACAGGCTACAGTTACTGTTCAGTTCAGTATACTGACCTCTATGGCAAAAGTGAGGAAGTATTTCTTAAAATCTTTAGGACTGCAGCGAAGAACATAGAAGCCAGTCTGATTGCCTGCCTTCCTAAGTTTATTGATAGCAAAGTCCATGCTACAGTAAAAAGAAAAAAAATGTTTTTTACTGTATGTTTTCAGAAAACAAAAACAGCAGAGATTTTTAGCAATGACACCATTATTAGAAAGCATTAATTACATCAGCAATGAGTTGGATATCTAATAGGAGGAAAGTTATCTCTGTATGTGTTATGGCTCATGTTTTTTAAACCTCCAGATTTTGTTCTGTTAGCAACACCTTTATATACAAGTAAGGAAACAAGTCTACACAGGGGAAGTAGTCCACAGGAGAAAGAAAAAAAATGGTAAAAAATTAGCAGAATCATCCAGCACTGGAAACTGATTCATGTTGGGAATCATATAGCACCTTTGGCGTGGATTATCTAATTCAGGAATGCACAAAGTGGGGGAAGGGCTTGGACCCCTTCTGGGTTGTGAAATTTCATAAGGCGGGTGCAGCATGATCATCTGCTGGGTCTCAGGCCCACCCATCTAATAAAAACGTTGAAATATGTTTTTATGTATGTGTATTCACGATTATATACAAAAGTGACCATCCGCCCCATATTGGGCAGGACGGACCCATATTTGGGATTCCAAAAAGCCGTCCCTATTCATTTTTTAAAAGGGACTAATTGTCCCAGTTATTTGGGCCCTCCCCCAGTGGACCTTTTCCACCAGCAGCTGTGCAGGCGCAGCTGCTGCCTGGAGAGCATGTAAGTCACTTTACTTCCCCAAGCCTCAGAGAAGCAGGGGGAGTGTGGGCAGCTGCCACTTCCCTGAGGCTTCCCCAGGGCTGGCAGGCAGCTGCTGCTTCCCCCGGGCTCTCAGAAAGCACTAGTGGTTGCTGCTTCCCCTGGTCTCAGGGAGCGCTGTCAGCTGCCACTTCCCCAGGGCTCAGAGAAGGCCGGCGGCTGCCGCCTCCTTCCCAGCTCCCTAGGGCTTGGTGGAGCTGGGAGAAGCTGCCCCTCTCCCGCCATGTCTCCCTGTCCCATACTTGGGATAAGGAGATACGGTCGCTCTATTTCTATACCAATTAATAAAATTCTTACATTCTACACTACTATTTTCTTATATTTGCCTGAAAGGTTTGTATTTTATTTTATATGACCATAATCGAAATTTCCATTCGTTTGGATTACATTATGTTGGGGGAGGGGGCTTCCTAATTGCAGGGATGAAAAGTGAAGCCCAGTCTAAAAAGTTTGTTCAGCACTGATTTAACGGTCCATATCCTGTTCAAGGGGTTCTGAATGTCACTGCTTCAGGGGATCTAGGCTGAGCACATAATTCGAAGCAGCCCTGAAGTCAGCTTTAATATCCAACTCTATTGTTTAAATTTGCAAATTTTTCTCCACATGCCCAAAAAGTAAACAGAAGGAGCTTAATACAGTAGGACAGTTTTCACCTATGTCTTTTGGAAGATATTGCTCTTCTACCCAGTTAAATGAAAAATTTCCAGAGATATCCCTGATTCAGTTGATGGCAGACAACTGTTTTTTTATGATTTATATGTGTGTACTTTGTTGAAGCAAAAACAAATGCCATGACAAGTGAAAATGCTCACTAAATTCTGCTTGCTCACATTCCGGTTGCACATATCCTGAGCTCAAACTGTATGAAATGTGAAACGCAATAAAGATCCCAAACTGTTTATCTAAATAACTGGAGAAACTGAACTAGGAGACAACAGCTGTACAAAAAGAAATTTGGTTTCTTAGCTAACAATTCTGTGTTCTTGGTATCTGACTTTGCCTTTTTTTCCTCCTTGCTACTTAGATTGTAGTTCTGCTACATGTGTCAGTGAAAACAAGAAAATCTTCATTTATGACATCATACACTGTTGCCATGGTAATGACTACAAAGTCCTAAATTCAACATTATGCCTGTGTTGCACGAGTGGACTGTAGGAAAATAAATGAATTGTGAGTACAGACAAATCTGTTAAGTTCATCTGTATCCATTACGATTTACAAAGAAACTCAAACATGAAACGCACCACAAAAGGTACCATTCTACTATTACTCTGAAGATTTTCCCAGTAATCTCAGTAGGAGTAACATCCAGATAGAAGAGCAATATACAGCATAAGCGTGTTGCAAAACTTAATGTCCCTCATCAGAAAAGGGAGTTCACCTTCCCTTACAAAATCAAAGGCAAATCATCCCTCTTCCCCCCGCAAAATGTTTTGCCAAAAGGAAAATTTGGGAGGGGGAACACCTATTTTTTCTATAAATATATATATTTATTTCAGTAAATATGCCTATTATGCTTCACCCCTCCTGAAGCTCATCTGTCACGACTCAATGAAATTGCCTTGTTGTGTAAGAGCACTACTTACGAAATTGGTCCATGGCAGTTGCTTTGGATATTTGCAAGCACTGTTGGTGGTGCTACTTCTTTACAGAGGTAATGGTGAGCATCTGCAGTTAATCTATAATATCCATCAATTAACGATACAAAAGAGAGAGCTTCTCTTAATGAATGAAATTCAGCCTCCTGTAAAAATTGAGAACAGACAGTTAGGAAATTATTTCATAAATGAACACAATCCTCAGGCAGGCATGGGAACAGTATGTATATAAAATACCCAACATACTTATGCATAGTATAAATAGACTCAGGGAGTAGAACCCTTCTTCATATGAATAAGCACTTACATAAGTAATTGACTTCCACTGGAGTAACTGTGTATGTGCTCAGAAATGGGTGAAATTCAGTCGGAGTTACTTTCCCAAAAACCCAGGACATAACTAACAAGTAACAAGAATAAAAAATCACCATCTATTAAGAAGCACAAGGGCACTATTACGATTTCTGATGACTTCTTTATTTCTGCATTTGGAGCCATCAGATTGTGTTGAGTTAGCTGGTTTGTTTTTCAGTAAGGATAAAACAAGGTAAAAACCAAAAAAAAAAAATCACTTCTGATTTCTTTTTTCCATAATTTGCAGGCTCCCTGATTTTGAAAGGTCTATTGCTATAACTTCAAAAAAAAAAAAAAAAAAAAAAAGGCAGGCTTAAAAACAGAGTCTGAATTAATTCTCATTCGAATGTTTCTGAAGCTTTTGGATTTACTTTCTCCAGGAAGGAAGAACACCTCTTTTTTGTGTGCATGCCAGCAAGACACTGATATCTCTGATCACACAGGAAAACGCCTGAAACAGCAAACTTGGTGCTACACAGATCAGTAATGGCGATCAAGAAAGAAACCACTGCATCTAAAGATTATCTTGAAGGAAATGGTGTTGCTAGTACTATATTAGAATTCAGAAGATGAACATCTGGGACTTTTCAGTTCACACACAAATAAGCTTTATAATATATTGGAAATGACTTGAGCACGTTGTCAGCCTAACACTGCTTAAACTTATGGCTCACACAGCATAGTTATTATTTACATGCGTTACACTAGAGCGCTCTGTAGACAAAAAGCCGTGTACATGCTCTGGAGGGCCCTTTTGTTGACAGAGTGGATCAAAAGATCAGTCCACTTTTATGTGTAGACGTTATCTGTCGACAGAAGTTTTGTTGGAACATCTCTTCTGACAGTTAACTTCTGTAGACAGATGCTTCTAGTGTAGATGTAGCCTATTAGTTTTGCAGCCTCTCTCTACATGGAGGTATGTAGTTCTGTATATCTTCTTCCCTTTTCACTAATCTTAAATCCCAATTCTGCAGCTGTGTGTGTGCGCGGTTGAACTGTGCGTGGTTGAACTGTTGTGCCCATGAACAATGAACTGCAGTAGCAGGGATGAGAGTCCCTAATTACAAAAGTAAATAATAATTATTTAGTTAAGCAGAATGAAACTGGAGAATAAACTGCAACTCAACA
Organism: Carettochelys insculpta; assembly: GCF_033958435.1. Taxonomy (NCBI): domain Eukaryota; kingdom Metazoa; phylum Chordata; order Testudines; family Carettochelyidae; genus Carettochelys; species Carettochelys insculpta. Next base: position 28,680,631 of record NC_134141.1, on the reverse strand, counting down.
GTCACCGTAGTCTGTGTCTACACTGTGAGATAAAATCGAATTTATTAATATCTATTTTGTAACTCTGGAATTTATAAACTCTATTGTGACTATCTTCACCTCCTCATGTGCTCCTCACAAAGTTGACTTATTGCTGCCGCATTCAATTGAGGAACATCGACTGTTGCAATAGCGCATTGTGGGAACCTATCCCACAGTTCCCTCATCTCTGTAGCATTCTAGGTATGTGCACTGTGCCTGTGACATCATCTTCTCACATTGCATTCTCCTCATTCCCTTCCTGTGCTAACCAAATGTCCATTCTTCCCATCCAATGGAAGGAAAAGCAGGGCATCCGCAGAGATGGCAAAAAAGCTAACAGAAATCTCTTTCTTCTCTAACTTAATTCTCAACTGGCCATCCCCTGACTATCCCCCATCCCATGGTTGCATCCAATCCCTGAAAATAATACAGGGCCCCTGAAAAGCTTGAAAAAAGAGAGCTGCTGAGGGTAGGGTCTTTGGCTTTCTGGTGCACTATAAGGCTTCTGTGCACAGGCTATGTTCTCAACTGGCCATCCACCGACTGTCCTCCCTCCCGTGATCGCAGCCAATCCCTGAAAACAACACAGGGACAGACTGTATTCTCGAAGTTAGAAGAAAGAGAATAGAAAAGGCTAGGAAAAAAGACCTTTGTCTTCCCTCTTCACCACATAGATAATGCCAACATGGGGGATGGCAGTGAAATCTCATACACTGAACTTATAACGGAAACAGGAATCTCAACTGGCCCTCCACCCTTTGTTTGTGGGGCGTCAAAGCATAAAGACAGATATAAAATCTTTTTGCTAACACTTCCTAACAGAAATATCAAACCAGGAGGTGTCTGCAATGAACAGCAAGCCCCCAAAAATATTTTTGGTGGGGGAAGGGGAGGCTGTGGTCTGTGGCTGCAGAGCAGGTTGAAATGTTGAAGTAGTTGAAGTAGTTCCCCTGACTATCTTAGCCGCGGAGGGGAGACTTACCCCCAACAACAACAAGCTCCACATTCCCCTTCCTAGGAGAATGGGGGGCAGGGTTCAGTGGGAGGCCAGTTGAATTAGTCCCCCCCAGATACCTTAGCCACCGGAGGAAACTTCCCCCCAGTGGCAGCAAGCCTCCGAATATCTTAGCTACCAGGGGACACTTTGCCACAGCAGCAGAAAGGCCCCGAAACTATTTTGGAGGGGTGCCAGTTGAAGTATTCCTCCCAGAATATCTCAGCTGCCAGGAGAGACTTCTCCCCGGTGGCTGGAAGCCCCTGAAATTCTTTCCTGCCGTTGGAGCCCCAACTGAGTGCAAGCCAGGACATGGTGCTGCCTAGCAGCATGGTCAACGCTGAACGGCAGGCACATCATTTTGCTGGGTCTGGAGCTACCGAAGTGATGTAGCTGAGCACGGGAAAGACCCTGACTGTGTGGTGCCTGTGGGAGAAGGAGCAGGGCAGGACAAATGTAAACTGCTGAGAAGTTTCTCAGCCCCTTATGCAAGCATGACCCTCACAACAGCCTTGCTGCCACGTGGTGCAGCAGGGCGGTGGCTGGCACCAGGCAGCATACAAAAAAACAACAAGTGTAGAGATGGAATCACAGACTTCCAGCAAGGGCTATTTGTAATGGGTAGATTCACTCACAGCGCTAATAGCAAAGAACGAAAGACATTTCTCAGGCTCTCATATAAACATGACCTCACAGCCATAGGCGTCCTGGTCCTGAATTCAAATTAATGGTTATCCTGTTACCTAATTCCTGTGCACCTGAAAGCAATGGCCAGAGCAGAGCACCGAAGGGCATTGTGGGTTACATACGGGACACCTCTGGAGACTAATGAAACTGATCTTAAGATGTGGCGCTTCCACACTGGCCTTTACTCCAACTTTTGAATTCGAGCTTGACGCTATACCCAGCGGGTACTGATGATATTGTGATATTGATATTAGTGCTCCCTAAATCGAGCTAATGGTATTTACAGTGAAGACAGTCATGTGGTAATATTGAGATAACTGACTTAAATTTGAATTTATCTCATAGTGTAGCCACAACCTTAGTTTTAAATATCCTTATTTCAATTTCAGTCTATGCTGCGGTGCTTTGAATACACTGGCATCTCTATGTACTGATCACTGTTAAAATCTCCAGAGTTTCAACTGTTTCTAATTAACATCATAGTAATGTTTATTATATCCTAGGTTTAGTAGCCTATTGAGAATGCTACAATATTCTGAGTACAAGAGCAAACCAGTAACAGTATAATCAAACAATAAGAAAAATAAACATACCAGATTCTTGCTATCCTGCTTATGAATGGTGACGATTCTGCTCTCACTGGTGACAACTCTATTCTCACTGGAACTTTCTTGGCTTCCTTGCTTAATGCTGACATCAATTATATCAGGAAAATCACAGTATGTCTGTAATTCCTGTAATAAATATATTGGTTATGATTAATAATAGCAGAGTAAATGTTTTTTGAAGTATAACTGAAACATTCTAGAATTCCTACAGCCCTAAATATTTTCACCACCTTAGGAATTATAACATGAATTCAAAACACGGAAGATGAAATGATCACAAAGTGGATGCTGATTTTCACATGGAAAAATGCATACATGCTTGTGTGTCTATGAGCATCATAACTGAAGGCACAAATCACAGTGGAGGTCAGAAGCATGGATACATTCTGACTTCAGCATAATTCAGGGAAATTTTGAAAATTTGGTTCTTTAAATTCTGACCTCAAATTTAATTTTTAAAGGCCCATGTCTACACTAGCAAGTTCTTTTTAATTATTTTTTCAAAAGAAAGGGCTCTTTTGAAAAATCCAGCAGTGCATCTACACACAAAAAGCATTCCTTCTAAATTAAACTGAAAGAACGCAGCGCTTTTTTCTAAAGCACTTTTCTACTCCCATTTCAGGAACAGTGCTGAAACGAAAGCTTCTTTCCAATGTCTACATGCTCCACAGGCCCTTTTTACCCCCGTAAGAACAGTCCTCCTGGGGCCTGACTTTTCAGTCCCTGGCCTGTTCTTTCAAAAGAGCAGGGGCTCTATGGACATTCTCTTTCGAAGAGCAGATCACTCTTTTGATCCGCTTTTTTCGTGTGTGGATGCACTCTTTTGAACAAAGTTCTTTCAGAAGAGATCTATTGGAAGGACTTCTTTCAAGAGATTGGTGTAGTGTAGACGTAGCCAAGATGTCTCTCTCACTTTTTTGTTCTTCCACCAAATAGATAAGTCAAAATATTAAACAGATAATAGCTCTTTTGTTGGTTGTCTGTAGAATTTTACATTAAATGAAAGATGTATGAGTAAAAATTTCTAGTTTACTGCAGTCTTTTTGTAGGTGTATCCACAGTTACACTGGCACAATGTGTATTCACCTTTGCTCTCCATAGAGATGCTGAGCCAGATTCTCAGCTGGTGTGAATCAGCTCAACTCTACTAAAGTCAATGGAGTTATGCCCACTTACCAGGTAAGAATACGTCTGTCCATGTCTAGATTAGAGAGATTTGTCAGCAAAACTGTTTTGTAGACAAAACCTGCAGATTGTCCAGATTCCCAAGAGTGTTCTGTTGACTTACTGTCAACAGAACGCAGCACTTTTGTGGACAGCCATATCCTGCTCACCATGGGGAAGAATACCACTGTCGACAGAGATCTGTCAACAAAATACCGGTCTGGATGTTCTGGGGGCCATATTTTGACAGACAAGGCCACTGGGCAACTCTGTCTGGTGTGCTTCTGGGTCAATATTTTGATGGTAGAGTGGTCAGGCAGCCTGTCTACTCTGTCAACAGAGCAGATCACTCTTTCAATCCACTTTGTGATCTGGCCATCATCTGTCCACAACAGTTTTGTTGCAAGATATCTTCTGACAAAAATTTCTGCCAACAAATCCGTGTAGTCTAGATGTAAACTGGATAAGCAAGACAATATTTTAGTCATCTATCACAGCCCCTGCACCACCATCATCTTCCCAAAATAGAAATAAATCTTGCTCAAAGCAAGTGACTAAGGAAAGTTTTCTAATAATGGTTTGCTGAAATAGCCAAAGATACAGCTAACTTTATCTCACTATTAAACGTGAGCATCCAACCTCCTGCACAAATGCAGAAACTGTCCACACGCAAGTGTACTTAGCCATCTCTTATGACACAGAGTTGCCTGAAGGTCAGAGCAGAAGACAACAATTTCTGGTGACAATTTCTATTCCCCTCTGCCCCTCCCTTACTCTGTAACCTCAAACAAGACATCAACTCTGATTGCATTTGTTTCCTCATCTTTATTCATCTTGGAAAGGCACTTTGAGATCCTCAAATGAAAAATAATAAAAATTCTATGTATTACTTTTACTATTAAAGGCTTGATTGGCATGCACAAATGGTATAGGTGCACAGGCTTCAGCATGTGCAAATTTAGAGGTGGCTTCACAAAAGCTTTACATGCATGCAAAAAGTGATTTTAAATGGCCTACTTTTTTATAACTCCAAGCATAATCATCAGAATTCTGTCACGACAGCTGCTTTTCAAATATAGTAGGATCATTTCATATTAAACCATCCAAATAATACAGAAGGTAAATACTGAACCAATTATTCAAATCTGAGCTTAGTCTGCAGTGTGTCTAATAGCACAAATAAAGAAGTATCAAGATGTATGCACTGATACAGTTGTATATTTTAATATGCTCGAGGATTAAACACCATATCATAAGTATCATTTCACAAAATAGGCTTTGAACACTTGTAATCTGTCATTTAATCTCAACTTTCTCATCAAGGTATTTTTCATTTTATTTTTTTTACTCATCTGTTATCTACCGTGAAATGTAGAGGTATTACAATTGCGAGGTCATATATGTATTCATTTTAAGAAAGATCACCTACAATACAACTTCTTCAAATTCCCCTTTGGAAAATATCTAGTTCTATTTTGATTATAAAGAAGGGTAATACTAGAATACGAGTCTGCACAAATCTTTAAGGACTTCTTTGTGAGTCTGGATGCTATAATTGCAAACTTAAAAAAACAACCCTTGATTATTTTCAATAAACAGTGAAGGTCTAAAAGCCCCAACATGAACTCATATCTAAACAGCAAACGATATGTGATTTCAAAACATTAGATAACTCCCCCTACTGTCCTCTAGAGAGAAAGAGATGTTTTGGGAGTGAAAGTCAGGAAGACTGTGGTACAAACTCACACATAAAGTATGAGGAAATAGAATATGTAAAAAGTTTGTGAACATCCTGCAATAAAAGTGTATCACATTACAAATAATTGTGTGCGCGCTGTTCTTAAAATAGGGGTTGCAAAAAGTATGGATTGATGTTATTTATTAAGGATCATCTCATATTCACATGCATTGTGGCTTTTGAATTATTGAGTTTTTTACCAAATTGGAAAAAATGGCTCTTCTTGCTATTTTGGTTGCTGACACCTTCACTAGGAGAAAGGTTGTTTCACCTATATTTTGTAAAGCAATGCCTAAATTTTTAATGCTACAGAAATGTTTCACAATATTCTGTTACAGTAATCCCTCAAGGTACACAAGAGTTGCATTTCATGCAACCCTTGCGTACCTTGAATTCTGTGTTAGTCAGGGAGGGCTTGGGGGATGATTTGGAGCCCTGGGAGGGGAGTAGTGGGTGCTCACAGCCACCGCTTCCCCGGGGGTCTGGATAGGGAGTGCAAGCGGCCGCTGCTTCCCCAAGGCTCCAGGCAGGGCCTAGCGCCGCTCTGGGAAGCAAGGGGAAGTGGATCTTAGCTTGCCTGGCTGCCCACAGTTGCAGGAAGCTAGGTAGGCTGACAGCCTAGCAGTTTCACATTGTGCAAAACTCACATTAATGCGAGTTTTGCACAACGTGAAGCCACGTAAAACAAGGGTTTACTGTACTTAAAAGCTATGTACATAAAATAAAATATATTCCTGAAGTGATATATTATCTTTGGGCTAAAAGTTTTCCTGCTATTATCTGGGTACGCTGCACTTTACCAATGGAACAGACAGGATTTAGTATCAAAACTAGACGACAATTCCTGCCAACCACAAATTCATTTCCTGCTAGGAACCAGCATCAGACAACATTAAATTCAACAGCTGAATATTCAGATGGCAAACAATGCAAAAACCAAACAAAGCAAACACGAAACCGAATTTAAAAAGGCTCGTGCTGTTTGACTCAAATTAAAACCCATTCATGCAGCTACCACAGCAGAACTATTAAGTCAATGTCACAATTAGTTCTACAGTACTTCATTTGAACTAATCAGTATATCTAACATAATCACATTATTCTGTTACCATAGCCATTTTCAAAATCCTTAAAATAATAAAATGAAGCCATATTCATGAGGATTACCTGTTCTGCCAATGACTCACTGTCTTTATGTTTCCCTCTTGAGCACTGAATCCCACTGTTTCCAGTTACTACAATGGTTGCAAAACTCTCGTCACCTGGAGAGCTTCTGCAAGGCTCTTTTACTTCAAAAATCTCCGAATAAAAGGCAGGCTGAAGGGATTCTAGATTTATAAGATATTTAAGTTTCAAGTTTCTGGCAGTGGCTCTGCATTGGCCAAACTGCTGGATAAATCTTCGGAATCTGTACCTTATCCTCTTTCGTGTCAAAATATGGTACTCTTGGATTTTTGCCCGAACAGATTTAGGCAAAAAATTCTTGTAGCTGTGAACACAAGATTAGCACATAAATTCCAATATTTATCTATGAAGCCTAGAGAAAGAAATTATTTCTATAAGTTAAATAAATACAAAGTCAATGTTAAAATTAACTAATTACTGTGATTTTTAAAAACTCTGATCTTTATTTCATTCTTCAGTAAAAGTTATTGAAAATGAAACCAAACATCTATTGCTCTATTTTCTATTTTTCATTTAACTATTTTCAAAGTATAGTACACTGATGTTTCCATAAACACAGACATTTCTGATTTAGTCATTATGTGGGACTGGGGAGAAGTCCAGTCAAGACGTGATTGCTTCAAAAATCCTCCGAAATAAAAATTTAGTAAGTCAATATTTTGAAGAGAAAAGAAATATCTAAGTAACTGGCCTTCATCCCAGCAAATGAAAGAGTCCTTGCCATATTTAAATTATGGTTTCCAGAAATCCTTTGTTAGCATACTATAACATCAATCACTTCATACCAGTTGAACCTCTCTAATTCGACACTCTCACATCCGACAACTTCTGTCATCTGGCATGATTTTAGTTAGTTGGGTGGCCTCATCTTGGGTGTGGCCAAGTTACCCATCACCCCAGTAAAATTTATTTACAGCCACCAGTCCTGGATCTCGGTACTCTGTGCTGTTATTCAGCTCTAGTTTACCTCAGATGTCATCTAAGAGCCCAGTAAGCAGTGGAAGTTTTGGTATTGCTGCTCAACAACATTGACCTCCTGTGGTTCAGCAAATTCTCTCATTCAGCACCAGTCAGATCTCCAGGGTGCCAGACTAGAGAGGTTCAACCTGCACAATATACTGACAATGCTGCCAGCACAGAAAAGAGGAATAGGACATAACAGTTACAGAAATATGATACCTTAAAGCATATATTTCTGTACACCTGCTTTTATTTGGTCTCTCTGGCCCCCTACGCAGAAACACATGTGTTCTGGAAAGTAATTGAACAGGTCCATAACATTCAAAACTTTAAAAGCATGCCTTACTGACTTCTTGAACTGGGGCCTTTAGCAGTACTGTATACACCAGTGGCCCACAGAACACTTGCCAGGGGTCCACAGAGAGCTAGTTACATAGTGTTGATTGCTCCTTGTTTCCACCTGCTCAGTTTCATTAAAAGACAGCTGAAAAGACATTAATTACTTTCCTAATGTTATATTCTAGGTAACCGACTGCTGAAGTTGCCACAAGGACATCGTTCAATTGCTAAGAGAAAGGCAGGATGTCTGTTTGATCACAAAGGTAAGGGGAGGTGGTGATGAGAATCTCTCTCCTAAGATATAGTCAACACTATACGTGTTTTTGGAAATCCCTGCTTTGGAACAAATCTGTTGCCAAAAATTGTGTCTGTCACAGAGCTAACTGCTGGGGTTACATGACAGAGAAAGAGAGTGAGGAAATATAGTAAACTAATGAGTCATCCTCCTATTGTATAAAAGTAACAAAGGAAGGAATTACCTGACTGAATTGTAGATAGCCAGGGGAGTTTGGTCCTTTTCTTTGGCTAGTCTCATCATATCAAGAACAGCCATTCCAAGGCATTCTTCCTGCGTTTCATGAGTAACAGGCACCTTTACCCATCCATGCACAAAATCCTCTCGCCACTGATAGAGAAAAGAGTGCAAACAACCAGACTGAACAACTTACTTCATCATAAGTTCATTTTTACGTTTTCTTTACTGAACATTCCTATGACTTAATTTTTCAGTACCCAGACCTATGTGAATCTCTACACTGACTCCCAGCTACCCTTCACCCCTTGGAAGCCCAGTTCTTGAGAGGTTTATATTGGCTTATTGCTGAAGTCCCAACAAAGTCTGTTTAGGGATGGGACAGTCCTATATTCCAGTGAATGCTCTTCTCTAAAAATAGAACCTGATCCTTGAACAAGGGAACGACAAGGTGGATACAACATAGTCCTTCACCCCTTCCCCTATAACATGGATCCATTGGGTTTTCGTTGTCTCCTACTGGCCCTGCTTCTCATCAGCATATTTAAGACAGGCCTCTGAGAAATTAAGACAAGCTTTGTGGGTTATTTCTGTGGGACATTATCCAGATTCTACATTTGGATGATGATGTCAAAAAGCCGTGGCAAAGTAGGAAAAAAAAAGAGCCAGTCATGAATTATCAGATGAAAGCCGTACCTGAGCAAACAGATAAGACATGACAAGATCATCAAAAATAGGACTCTCCGCACCTCGGGAAACACCGTAACGATATGCTCTGCTACTGCCATTGCAATACCAATGGGGAAAATAAAACCTGTTGAGGAACATACACACTGTAGTCAGGAAACTATCAATAAAACAAAAAGTTATTTCTGCTGAAAAGGAGCACACATCTTAAATACTATCACTTGTCAAATGAAGTTTTCTTTTTATACATGATTGTGTAGCAAGGTCATTCTTCCTCTACAAACCTCCTGAAAAGATACTTGGGATATTATAACAATGCCCAAGGAAAGAGAAGTTACTCACCGTAGTAACGATGGTTCTTCGAGATGTGTCCCCGTGGGTGCTCCACAATAGGTGTCCGGCTCGCCCGGCGCCGCAGATCGGAAACTTTCCAGCAGTTTCTCCTGGATCGCGCATGCGCCGGCACATGTCACTCCCTTGCACGTCCCCAGCCACGTGCGCAATCCGGTCCCCTCCAGTTCCTTGACCAACCGCCTCGGATGCTCCTGAAAAACACTAAACAGAGATCCGAAGCGGGGAGGATGGGCGGGTGGTGGAGCACCCACAGGGACACATCTCGAAGAACCATCGTTACTACGGTGAGTAACTTCTCTTTCTTCATCAAGTGTCCCCGTCGGTGCTCCACAATAGGTGACTACCCAGCAGTAACCCAAGTAAGGAGGTGGGTAATCGGTTTGGCTACGTCTACACGTGCACGCTACATCGAAATAGCTGATTTCGATGTAGCGATATCGAATTTTGATGAATAACGTCTACACGTCCTCCAGGGCTGGCAACGTCGATGTTCAACATCGACGTTGGGCAGCACCACATCAAAATAGCCGCTGCGAGGGAACGTCTACACGCCAAAGTAGCACACATCGAAATAAGGGTGCCAGGAACAGCTGCAGACAGGGTCACAGGGCAGACTCAACAGCAAGCTGCTCCCTTAAAGGGCCCCTCCCAGACACAGTTGCACTAAACAACACAAGATCCACAGAGCCCACAACTGGTTGCAGACCCTTTGCATGCAGCATGGATCCCCAGCTGACGCAGCAGCAGCCAGAAGCCCTGGGCTAAGGGCTGCTGCACACGCTGACCATAGAGCCCCGCAGGGGCTGGAGAGAGAGCGTCTCTCAACCCCTCAGCTGATGGCCGCCATGGCGGACCCCGCTATTTCGATGTTGCGGGACGCGGATCGGCTACACGTGCCCTACTTCGACGTTCAACTTCGAAGTAGGGAGCTATTCCCATCCCCTCATGGGGTTAGCGACTTCGACATCTCACTGCCTAACGTCGATTTCAACTTCGAAATAGCGCCCAACACGTGTAGCTGTGATGGGCACTATTTCGAAGTTGGCGCCGCTACTTCGAAGTAGCGTGCACGTGTAGACGCGGCCTTTATGTGCAGCTTGCCCCCGACAGGACTGCTGTCGACAGGTGGGTATCCTCTTCGAATACCCGAGGCAGGGCATAATGTTTGGCGAAGGTGTCATAGGATGACCAGGTCGCCGCTCTACAGATGTCTTTTAACCCGATGCCCTTGAAAAAGGCTGTTGATGCCGCCACCGCCCTGGTGGAGTGAGCACTAGGCAGGGTCAGCAAAGGAGTCTTTCGAAGTTCATAGCACATTTTTATACAGGACACAATGTGCTTCGAGATTCTCTGTGAAGAGAGACCCTCTCCTTTTGACCTGGGAGTGAGAGAGACTAGAAGTCTGTCCGTTTCCCGGAAGGACTTAGTTCTGTCTATGTAGAAGGCCAACGCCATCCTCACATCCAGGAGATGTAGGCGTGCCTCCTTGCTGGAGCCATGAGGCTTCGAGTAAAACGAGGGTAAAACTATGGGTTCGTTAAGGTAGAACTCTGAAGAAACTTTCGGAACAAAGGCTGGGTGCAGCTGTAAAGATACCATCTCCTTTGAGAATACTGTGCAGGGTGGCGTTGCCATAACTGCTGCGAGCTCACTCACCCTGTGAGCTGACGTAATTGCAAGGAGGAAGGTTGTTTTTATCGTAAGGAGATGTAGGGGAACTATGGCTAATGGTTCAAAAGGTGGACCCATTAGCGTGCTGAGCACCAAGTCCAAGCTCCACGATGGTGGAAGCGGTTTCCGAGGGGGGTACAGGTTTACCAGCCCCTTCAGGAACCTGGTAACAATAGGATGGGCAAATACCACGGGCCCCTCCTCTGCATGCCAAAAAGCAGATATAGCGGCGAGGTGGACTTTTAGCAAGGACAGGGAAAGCCCGCCCCTCTTGAGGTCCAACAAGTATTCTAGTATTACAGGTATAGGAACGTCAAGGGGAGCTAACTGCTTAGCGGAACACCATGCAGTGAATCGAGTCCATTTCTGCTTGTAGGTCTTCCTGGTGGAGGTCCTTCGGCTACTTTCCAGGACTTGTTGTACTCCCTCCGTACATGTGCTTTCTAGGGAGCTCAGCCATGGATTAGCCATGCTTGTAGGCGCAGACCTTGGGGGTGTGGGTGCACTATGGACCCCTGGGCCTGCGTGAGTAGGTCTGGCACCACCGGAAGGGGGAGCAGTGGGCGGTCCGACATGCGCAGAAGCAAGGGGAACCATTGCTGTCGATCCCACGTTGGGACTACCAGAATCATGCGGGCTCTCTCCCTTCTGGCTTTCTGCAAGACCTTGTGGATGAGCACTGTGGGGGGAAACGCATAAAGTAGGGGGCCCTTCCATGAAATCGCGAATGCGTCCCCCAGGGACCCCCGCCCCAATCCTGCCCTGGAGCAGTACTGGGGGCACTTCTTGTTGTGCTGAGTGGCAAACAGGTCGATCTGGAGAAACCCCCATGTGTGAAAGATCGATCGTAGCAGATCGGAGCGGATCTGCCATTCGTGCGTGAGCGCGAAGTGCCTGCTCAGCTGGTCTGCTTTCACATTGTGAGTGCCCGGCAAATAGGAGGCTTTCAACATTATATTGTTGGCGATGCACCAGTTCCACAGTCGGACTGCTTCCGCACATAGGGCACGGGATCGGGCTCCTCCTTGTCGATTTATATAAAACATGGTGGAGGTATTGTCTGTACTGATCCCGACTACTTTGCCCTGTATGTGGTCTCGAAAGTGTTTGCAGGCGTTGAACACTGCTCTGAGCTCCAGTATATTTATGTGCAGTGACTGTTTCGCAGGGGACCATAGTCCTTGCGTCACCTTGTCGCCGATGTGTGCTCCCAACCCTATGTGGGAAGCGTCGGTAGTAAGAAAAATAGAGATTTGTGGTTGGTGAAAGGGTACCCCTGTTACCAGGTTCTTGGGGTTTACCCACCACTGCAGGGATCTGCGCACCTCTGTAGTGGGCGACACCACCCTGTGGACAGTGTGGGATGCCGGCTTGTAGACGCTCGCCAGCCAATGTTGTAGGCTGCGCATATGCCATCTGGCATTCTGCACCACAAACGTCGCCGCCGCCATGTGGCCTAGCAGCTGCAAGCACATTGAGACCGGCATCGTGGGGCTGTATGTAATGACTTCCACCAGCGAACTGATGGCGCGAAAGCGGGCGTCGGGTAGATACACCCTTGCTGTAATAGAGTTTATACGTGCCCCTATAAACTCTATGTCTTGTGTGGGGTCGGTCTTTGACTTCGCGAGGTTGATGACTAGGCCCAGCGAAGAAAACGTGTCTGCTGTTACGCATATCATGCGTAGGACCTCTGCCTTCGAGGCCCCTTTCAATAGGCAGTCGTCCAGGTATGGGAATATAAATACCCCCTGTCTGTGCAGGTAGGCTGACACCACTGCCAGGGTTTTGGTAAAGACTCTGGGGGCTGAGGAGAGGCCGAACGGAAGAACCTTGTACTTGAAATGCTCCTTGCTGACCATAAAACGGAGGAAGCGCCTGTGTACCAGGTGGATCGTTATATGAAAGTAAGCATCTTGTAAGTCGAGGGCTGCAAACCAATCTCCATTGTCCAGTGCCGTGAGTATGGAGGCGACTGTGATCATCCGAAAACGTTGCTTGCACTAGTACCGGTTGAGGCCCCGAAGATCTAAGATGGGCCTCCAGCCTCCTGTTTTCTTCTCTGTAAGGAAGTAGCGTGAATAAAAGCCTTTCCCCTGGAATCGCTCCGGCACTCTTTCCACTGCCCCTATGAACATAAGATGGTCCACCTCCTGTTTGAGTCTCGCCTCGTGGGAAGCGTCCCTGAGGTGGGGCCTGGGCGGAGGTTTCGGCGGTGGGAGCGACTGGAAGGGGATCGCGTAACCCGTGGCTATGATCTCCAGTACCCATTTGTCTGCGGTGACCTTTTGCCATTGGGGGTGGAACAGTCGGAGGCAATGATGGAACATTAGCTGGGAATGGCATTGAGCGATAGTAGTGATAGTGCAGCCCTCGACCTGCCCGTCAAACTTGTTGCCTTTGGGCCTGCCCCGAGGATGCGCGGCTTTGTTGAGGACGTCGCCTGGGAGTTCTATACTGTTGCTGCTGTTGATGTCGCCCTTGGTCGTAGCCCCGTTGGTACTGAGCACGCTGTGGTTGGTACGGTTATCGTCTTTGCTGAGGGTAATACTTTTTCTTCCTATATGGAGGGGTATAAATACCCAGGGTTCTAAGTGTAGCTCTGGAGTCCTTACTGGAGTGGAGGACCGAGTCGGTTGAGTCTGCAAACAACTTCTGCGTGTCAAAAGGGAAGATCCACAATCTTCGCCTGCAGATCCCTCGGGATACCCGATGTCTGGAGCCAGGATTCTCTATGCATGACCACTGCTGTAGCCGTTGAGCATGCCACCGTGTCCGCCACGTCCAGGGTGATCTGGACTCCCGTTCTCGAAGCCGCGTAGCCCTCTTGCACAATCGCCTTTAGCACCGGCTTCTTATCTTCCAGAAGCGAATCCATGAGAGAAGTAAGCCTGGAGTAATTATCAAAATTATGGTTCGCTAGATGTGCTGCATAGTTTGCCATTCTCAATAGCAGGGTGCAGGAGGAATATACCTTCCTGCCAAACAGCTCTAGCTTCTTGGCATTTTTGTCTGAACCCCCCCGATTTGTACTGAGAAGTCTTTGATCTCTGCTGAGACGATTCTACCACCAGTGAGTTTGGTTGTGGGTGACTAAAGAGGAACTCCATGCCCTTCGCCGGGACAAAGTACTTCTTATCCGCTCTCTTGTTCATAGGCGGAGCGGAGGCCGGGGTCTGCCATATGGTAGTGGCTGACTCCATAATGGCTTCGTCGAGCGGGATAGCGATTTTGGATGAAGCCAGGGATCTCAAATTTTTCAGGAGTTTGTGATGTTTCTCCTGTACCTCTGCCGTTTGGATGCCTTGCACGAAAGCCACCCTTTTAAACAGCTCCTGAAACTGTTTGAGGTCGTCCGGGGGAGCAACGTCCCCGGGGGCCGTGGCCTCGTCAGGGGAGGACAAGGAAGAACCACTAGGGTAAACCTCCCTCGAACTCTCAGGTTCTTGCAGCCGATGGTACACCCGCTCGCTGGAGGCTTGCAAAGGAAAGTCTCGGGGTTCTACAACTAACTCCCCTTGAGATAGCTGTGTTTCCATCCCCGGCCGGGAGTGTCCACGGGGGTATTGGATGGCCGGGGGGGAGCTGCCCCTAGGTGTATGCCTGGGGTGTCTGTGTCCAGCATGATAAGAACGACCATGGCAGCATGGGCACGGGTCCGGGGATGGAGACCTGGACCACTCTCGGGGTGCGTACCCCCGATGTCTGGGAGAGCGAGATCTCCACAATGATTCAGATAATGGTGAAGCTGGTTTGTGATAGTACTCCAAGGGATCCAATCCCAGAAAGGGCAAAGGTGGCCCAAGCCATGGTGACGTTGGTTGGAGGAACGGAGAAGGAGGCTCTGGATAGGCCGGTGGAGACCCAGATCTTCTGGGTGGCATGTGCAGCATAAGGGGAGGGCTTGTTGATAGCAGCATTGCAGCCCTGTCCGGAGAAGGGCTGCGGTGCCGGGTTTTTGCTCTTGTCTTATCCCTCCCCTGCGGGGCTGGCACCGCCCCCTCCCATGCCGGGGATCTTGACCCCGCTGTCGGCGCCACGCTCGGCCCGCTCAGTTGCAGTGCTGCGCGGATAATGTCGTCCGGTGCTGGCAGGCTCCGTGCCTGTTGGCCCTGCACCGCTGGCGCCGCAGGGGTCGGTGCCGCTTGTGGCGGTGCCGCCGGTTCCAGCGCTGGCGTGGCCACCGCTCTGAGTGCTGCACGTGCCGGCTGTCTGGTAATCGGAAGCTCAGCCTCTGCCACATGCGCTGCTGCGCTGCCGCTTGTTTGAGTATGCGGCTGGGGGCTGTGTGCTCCGCCCGTCCCGCTCACTGAGACCGCCGGCAGGGATCGGGCTGGAGAGAGCTTCCTCCGTTTCTGCACCGAGGGGGTGAGGGAAACCGCCTTCCTTTTGTGGAGCCCAGGGGGTCCCTCTGGTTGAGGCCTCTCCAGCAAGTCAGGCTGGAGAGCCTTATCAAACAGGAGAATTTTCAGCCGCATTTCTCTGTCTTTCCTGGCCCTGGCTGTGAGCTTAGCACAGTGGGAACACTTCTGGGTAACGTGTGATTCCCCCAGGCACCGAATGCATTCGCTATGCCCATCGGAGGCCGGCATTGCTTCGCGGCAGGACTCTCACTTTTTAAAGCCTGAAGAGGACATCGCGGTGAGTCTTTTTCCTGTTAATAGGGCACTTAGCACTTAATTTGTGCCTGTTTACCCGTCACGGACACCAGCCTGCAGCAGCGGGAGGCCTACTGGCCTTCACGTCCACGCGTCTTCTCCGCTCCTCTCTCTCTTTTTATTATATATATATTTTTTTTTTTACTCTCTTGCTTTCTCTCTTTTTTCTTTTTCTTTTTCTTTTTTTTAAAAAAGAAAAACAATTTACACGTAAAAACTCTATCTAATCTGACTCTGGCCGTAGCCTGAGTGGATTCCATCTGTAGCCGATGGCAGCTGAGAAAGAACTGGCGGGGACCGGATCGCACACGTGGCCGGGGACGTGCAAGAGAGCGGCGCGCACCGGCGCATGCGCGATCCAGGAGAAACTGCTGGAAAGTTTCCAGTCTGCGGCACCGGGCGAGCCTGACACCTATTGTGGAGCACCCACAGGGACACTTGTAGACGACAACATGATTTTCTCTGCCAAAGAGAACAACCAATACACGACCCCAAAGAAGACACTCTTTTTATTATGTCTTTCATATTAATTCAACAAGGTAACAGCATAGCAATTAGTAAAATGATTCTTGAACAAGTGACACCTGGTTGCTGCAAACATTGTAACTGCTCCCAATGTGGCTAAATCATACCTTAGACTATTGAAACAAATGTTTGGAACTAGGGGCAGCATTATAAAATGAACATGATATTACTGCAGAAGGGAAAGCTGTATTCCAATCAAACTAATATATCACTAACAAAACTGCGAGCTTTAAATTCTGATTCCTGAATCTCTCTTGTTCATAATACACCATAAAAAACAAAACAAACTGCTTGATTTTTTTATTTGGTTTTTGTATCTGGTTGATCTTCCTTTGCCTTGCATGGATGACATTGGTGGAGAATGAACAAAAATACCCTAAAAGAGTAGTAGTCTGGTAGTCATTATCTTACCCTTATAGTAGAAGGGGAGGGGAAGCTAACAGATGCACAAACTAGAAATTTTAACAAAATAATTTCAGTTTACCAGTACCAGGAAAACCAAGCCATTAAGAGGACATTTTGCATTTGAATTTACAATTAATTTACCAAGAGGACACTCATGCTACCTTATGCATTTCAAGGAAATAAAAACCTGTTCGGAAGGAAAAAAGTTGCAGATGCATAGCTCAAAAAGTTCACTTCTGAAAGAAGATATTTTGTTCACTGGGTAGATACAAATTCTGCTGTAGGGGTCCTGGTAATAGGATGGGATAACTTCTTTAGCTCTGTACATCAGCATTTGAGCCACTGAACGACTTTTTATACTTCTGAATTTTTGGCAGTTACATTAACACCGTAACTCCAAACCACAAATCCACAAACAAGAAATTCAGCTTGCTAGATGCTCATGCATCTGATGAAGTGGGTCTTTGACCACAAAAGCTTATGCTCCAAAATATCTGTTAGTCTATAAGGTGCCACAGGACTTCTTGCTGTTCTCCAAAACACAGACTAACATGGCTCTCTCTCTGATGCTTGTTAGTAATTTATCAAACAAAAATAATTTGAACCCTCTCTCCTTTTAGTGCCTTTTGGATTTTTCTTAACCTGAAGAGGCAAGTATAGCTATCTCTAATACCAAAAACCAAAAATGATATAATTTATTCAATCATATTTTGTATGCTTCTACTGAGTACCTAACATTCATATGGAGATTATAATTCAGTTACATTTTATTTTACATCATTTGCTGATGTTTTGTTATTTAGCATTAATATTAAAAATATACCACAGCTCTTTTTTAGACTTTATTCAAGTTGTCATACTACCTTATTCGATAGAGTAAGGTGAGCCTGGTTGATTCTTCTACACGGAAGATGTGATTTGGAGGATACCATAGTCTCTCTGCTTCATTCATTAGTGCAAACATGTTATGGTACACAGGCATCATACCTAGTAAAGGAACAAAATATGTTTACTGAGAAGTTCCTTCTTACTGAGAACATACGTTTTCTAAAAAGATCCCCACCCCGATCCCTGGTAAAAAGTGATAGACTAGCAGTATCAGAGAGTCTTGTTAACTATTATCCATAGCACTGGTAGGTTACAGTTCCATTGCAAGTTTCTGCCTAATGCATTTTATTTTCTGCTTCACTATAATCTTATTGTTTCTTTATGCTCCCTGTTGGTTCACTATACCCAGTTGCCATTATGTCTCACTTTATATCTAGAGCTTGAATATACATGATAATTAATCTGGAATAAGAGAGGGTATGAAATGAAAACAGGTTAATTATTCCTGATTAGGTTCATGTGTTCCTCATGTCAGGTGGGTCTACATTACAACTTACTTTGGTACAGGTTAAACCTCTCTAATCCATCACCCTGGGGACCTGACCAGTGCCAAATGAATTTGCTGGACCAGAGGAGGCCAATATTGTCTAGCACATTACCAACACTTCCATTTCTCACTGGGCTCTTAGAAGACATTTAGGGATGATTGTGCTGGACCAGAGAGGTTCAGCCTTTTTAACTTGCAATGCTCATGGGTGCGAATAAGCCAACCACCCAAATGACATTAAATTACACTGAACTAGGTGCTGGCATGGACAGCGCTATGATGGAGGAAGAGGGCTTCCTGCTGACAAAGCTACTGCTTCTCATGGAAGTGGGTTTAGTACGTTGACAAGAGAACCCTCTGCTGTCTGCACAGAGCATCTCCAGCCAATACAGCACTTCTAGCAGAGACTAGCCCATACTCAGATTAGCTTAATCCCATGGAGTATAACTCCTCGGATAGACAAGACTTTAAGATTATAATGGTGTCAGGGCAAAGACCATCTCCATCCATGAGGCTATTCAATACCTAGCAGAGTGACTTCCCAGTGCTACCACAATAATAAATAATAGCAATGTTATTTTTTCTTGTGTTTTTTCCCCTAAAATTGAACAGATGGCTGCACTGGCTTGAGACTATGGTTTCCCAAACCGAGGGGCGTGCCCCAGGGGGCATGAAGAAATTCCAGGGGGGGCATGAGGTGACCCAGTTCCCCCCATCATTTCCCCCACCTGAAGAAAGATCTGGCCTTTGTTTCCAGCTCTCAGCCCCTGCCATTTTACACTGGTGACCTGGTGCAGCTGCTATAAAAAGCAGGCAGCTGGCAAAGACCCACATGGAGCTGGCTGCCTTCTGCAAATGCGACCAAGTGTGGGTTGGGTTGGAGGAGGAGGAAGATGGGGTTAGATGAGGGCTGGGGGTGCCTGGCTTTGTAGGAGAGCAGGAGAGAGCCTTGGGTGGGAGGCTTGTGGGGATCAGGCAGCCGGCCAGCTTGTGGGGCTCATGGGGCTCAGGTGGCTGGCCCTGGAAGAACAGGGCTTGGGCAGCTGGCCCCAGCAGCATGGGGCTCAGGCAGCTCAGGATGGTGGGTGGGCATCTG
This sequence comes from Carettochelys insculpta, assembly GCF_033958435.1. Lineage (NCBI taxonomy): Eukaryota > Metazoa > Chordata > Testudines > Carettochelyidae > Carettochelys > Carettochelys insculpta. Next base: position 28,661,692 of record NC_134141.1, on the reverse strand, counting down.
ACCCTGGCAGTGTGGGGCTTGGGCGGGCGGCTCAGGCAGCTGGCCCATGGCTGGAGTGGGTGGCTGGTGGGCGGGTGCCTTGTCGCAGCAGCGCAGGGCTCGGATGGACGGTGGATGGCTGGCCCCGGTGGCTGACGGGCAAGCAGACGGCTGGGCCCGGTGGCATGGAGCTCAGGCGGGCGGCTCTGGCAGTGCAGGTCTCAGGTGGGTGGGTGGTTGGCACATGCAACTCTGAAGGCTGGCATGGGGCTCAGGCAGCTGGCCAGTTGGGGCTGCACCAGGCAACCACAAGGAGCCAAGAAAAATTATTTGTGCTTATTTTTAATTTTAAATAACATTTTTATATCATGTTTTGTGTTTATTCGAAATTACGTATCGAAATTTTTGTCAAGGGGCGGTTGGATGATGGTAAAGAAGAAGTGACAGGGGCATGAGGGATTCTCAAAAATCAAAAGGGCCGGGTGGGGGGGCACAATGCCGAAAAGTTTGGGAACCACTGCTTTAGACCACAGTATTTAAAGAAGAATTAAAAGCAGAACAGGCAGAAGAGAATCCCTTTACTGTAGAGCCCACACTCCTACATCAACTCAAGAGGACACGGCAGAAGGACATTTGGGGGGAGGGAGCTTAGGACAAGAGACTGGAATAAAAATGGAATGCCTCTGTCTGTCACTGCATGACCCGTCACATTCAAAGGAAACCGACCTGGGAATGGGCACTAGGGCAAGGGGATGATCCATAATTCAGTGGTGAAGCCAGAAGACCATTTTTGTTTGAATATTTACCTGCGTGTTTTAGTCTGCATCATACAGGGAAAATACATCAAGAATTGAAAGAATGCTAGAAAGAGGTAAGTGGTTCATTTTATTACAGAGCCCCATCTGGTTTTCAAGGAAATGGTACCAAGAGTGGACCTGAGTCCATTCCCCCAGCTACAGGTTGATGCATTTACTGAGCAGGAGGATAAATTAGTCAGATTGACTCAGGATCAACACTTGAACAACAGTGTTTCCTGAGGGGTGGGTGGGTCTGTCTCTCTCTCTCTCTCTCTCTCTCTCTCTCTCACACACACACACACACACACACACACACACGAACCATGCTTAGATGCTGATTGAAAATTCTTCGTAACAATGGCAGAAAATCTGTTTTTTTTAAATTGTTTCTCAAAAGTACCCTTTGATGAACAAGCTAAAATAGATACAACAAGCAATGAGTAAGGTGCAACTATTCAATCAGCACGGTTATGTTCAACAGCAGGCAGCAAAAATAAACAAAAAGAAGAGTTTGCAAAAACAAAGAGCTGACTGAACAAGGACGATCATTTGTTACATTTTATGTTTAACAAATTAAGGTTCACAAATGGTCCAAGTACATAACGACATAAAATCAATTGAATTATACAGAGATGATGTGCCAATTTATGACAAATATAAGTACTTAAAGTTATTACCACAAGAATGTCATGTTACAGGAGAAAAAAGATCTGCAAAGCAGTAGGAGTCTATTTGAAGCTGCTAGTCTTAGATGAGGAGAAAAACTATTTAAATGGATATATAATATGCAATGAAGCTGAATGTTTCTCACTAAGGGAAAAGAGAGTGAACGAACAATGAAAAAAGTTGGAAGTCACCAAGATCTTGAAGATTTCACTAATATGGAAGGTGGGCTTACATACATTTATACTTAAAAATGTATTTGATACAAAAGCAGTGAAACTGAATAAATGAAGAATGTATGTAAATACGTAAGCGGCTAATATATATGGGCCATCCCACTGGTTGAGACAACTGCAGAGGTTACACATGGAGTCAAAGCTTGTAAGAGGAGAAAGTACTAAGGAATCACTATGCTCTGAAGAACCTCCTGTCTCTCTCTTGAAGTAATTCAGCAGTACTAATGACGCTATGTCTACACTACATTATTAAGTCAAATTTAAGGCAGTTAGCTCAACTTTACAACATCACTGTCTTCACTGTAAATACCATTAGCTCGATTTTAGGGAGCATTAAGACTGATACCCTTACATAGTCGAAAGCAGCTAGGTGTACCGTCAAATTTGAATTTAAAAGTTTGAATAAAAGCTAGTGTGGAAGAACCATGTCTTCAAAATGAATGTATTAGCCTCCACGGGTGTCCTGTATGTATCCCACAATGCCCCACAGTCCTCCGCTCCAGCCGTTTCCATCTCCGCTGCTCTCCCGGTGCGCAGGAATTAGGTACTTGGAAGGCTGTGAATTCGAATCGGGCACCAGGAAGCCTGCGGCTGTAGAGTCACACTTGAATGAGAGGGTGAGAAACTTCTTTCGTTACTATCAGCACTGTGGGCATACCTACCCACTAAAACTAGCCTCAACACAGAGTGCATGGTTCTGTCTCTACCTCAGCAAGCTGAGCACTTGGAATTTTTTTTTTCAGTGCTGGTGTCAGCCCCTCTCACACCACACCACATGGCAGCTAGACCGCGGAGGGGTCGTGCTTGTATGAGAGGCGGAGAAACCTCTTTTCTGCAGTTTACATTTTTGAAGGGGCCTCCCCTATCCTCCCCCACATGTGCCACACAATCACAGTCTTTCCTGTGCTCAACCACATCCCGTGACTAGCCCCTGACACAACGAAAGGACATGCCTGCTGTTCAGTGCGGAACGTGCTGCCAGGCAGCATCATGTCCTGGCTTGTGCAGAGTGAGGGCTCCAAAGGCAGGATGAGAGGGTCCAGCTCCCTACCAGTCAGTCAATCAGGCTCCCCCCAACCCCTGCCATCTGAGCAACACGCCTTGTTGAAATTTAGCGACACCCCCCCGCCAGCCCCACGTTGGACAACTGTGTAGTGAAGTAGGGCAGCCATCTGTGGGGAAAGAACAAGTTCTGAGCTATCTAGAAAAACTAGATGTGCACAAGTCCATGGGTCTGGATTTAATGCACCCCAGGGTACTGAGGGAATTGGCAGAGGTCATTGCTGAACCTTTGGCCATTACCCTTGAAGACTCTTGGAGATCGGGGGAGATACCGGATGACTGGAAGAAGGCAAACATAGTGCCCATCTTTAAAAAAGGAAAGAAGGACAACCCAAGGAACTATAGACCCGTCAACCTTACCTCAACCCCTGGGAAAATAATGGAGGGAATCCTCAAGGAATCCATTTTGAAGCACTTGGAAGAGGGGAAAGTGATCAAAAGTAGCCAATATGGATTCACCAGGGGCAAGTCCTGCCTGACCAATCTGATTAGCTTCTATGACGAGGTAACAAGCTCTGTGGACATGGGGAAGTCAGTGGATGTGATATACCTTGACTTCAGCAAGGCTTCTGATACGGTCTCCCACAACATTCTTGTCCATAAGTTAAGGAAATATGGATTGGATCCTTGGACTATAAGATAGATAGAAAGCTGGCTTGATGGTCGGGCCCAACGGGTGGTGGTCAATGGCTCAATATCTGGATGGCGGTCTGTTTCAAGCGGAATGCCACAAGGCTCGGTTCTGGGGCCAGTGTTATTCAACATCTTTATTAATGACCTGGATGAGGGACTGGGTTGCACCCTCAGCAAGTTTGCGGATGACACAAAACTAGGGGGAGAGGTAGATATGTTGGAGGGTAGAGAGAATCCAGAGGGACCTGGAAAAATTGGAGGACTGGGCCAAAAGAAATCTGATGCGGTTCAATAAGGAGAAGTGTAGAGTCCTGCACCTGGGGCGGAAGAATCCCAAACACTGTTATAGGCTGGGGACCGACTGCCTCAGCAGCAGTACGATGGAAAGGGATCTAGGGGTTATGGTGGATGAAAGGCCGGATATGAGTAAACAGTGTGCCCTTGTAGCCAAGAAAGCTAATGGCATACTGGGGTGCATTTAAAGGAGCATTTCGAGCAGATCTAGAGAAGTATTCTTCTTTATTCGGCACCGGTGAGGCCACATCTGGAATATTGTGTCCAGTTTTGGGCCCCCCAGTATAAAAAGGATGTGGATTTGCTGGAGCAGGTTCACCGAAGGGCAACAAAAATGATTAAACATCTGGAGCACAAGACATATGAGGATAGGCTGAGGGATTTGGCCTTGCTTAGTTTACAGAAGAGAAGACTTAGAAGTGATTTAATAGCAGCCTTCAACTTCCTGAAGGGGAGCTCTAAAAAGAAGGGTGAGAAACTGTTCTCAGTGGTGTCAGATGGCAGAACAAGGAGTAATGGACAGAAGTTGAAGAGGGAAAGGTGTAGGTTAGATATTAGGAAAAACAACTTCACCAGGTGGGTGGTGAAGCATTGGAATGCATTGCCTAGAGAGGTGGTGGATTCTCCATCTCTCGAGGTTTTTTAAGTCCCGGCTGGACAAGGTCCTGACTGGAATGACTTAGTAGGGGTTGATCCTGCTTGAGCAGGGGGCTGGACGAGATGACCTCATGAGGTCCCTTCCAGCCCTATGATCCTGTGAAGTAGCAAGCCAAAAATCTTTTTCCTAACCTTTTCTATCCTTCTCCTTCTCCAAGCTTTGGCCCCCTTAACTCAGAGAAAAGTGGCTGGAGGGCCAGTTGAGAAGACACAGACTCTTGGGTGATCCCAGGGCACAGAAGTATTCATGTGTGTAAATCTGGCGAGCCCCACTGCCCATGTTGGTCACCTCTGGGTAAAGGACATGGAAGTCAAAAACCCTTTCTCACAGAATCTCTTTCTTCCAAACTTTTACTATCCTACTCTTTCTTCAAGTTTTGCATTGTTGCTCTATTATTTTCAGGGATCATGTTTCTGTAACCCAGGAAAGAGGGATAGTGGCTGGAGAACCAGTTGAGGAGACTCAGACACCTGCTGCTTTTTATAAAACCTTTGATCATTCAGTTACAAAAAGCAACGAGATTTCAATTAATTTGGCAACCTTTGTTGATGCCCTACTTTTCCCTTTTTTCTTTCTGGAAAAATGGCTGTTTGCTTTGCACGGGAGGGGACTGAGGGCAATGCAATGTGGGAAGATGACATCACATAACCACAACCACTTGCAGGGCATTTTTTCCCATGCTGCACCAGTGAAAAATACCCAGAATGCTATGGGCATGAGGAACTGTGGGATGGGTTCCTACACTGCATTGCTGCAACAGTTAATGTTCGCTCACAAGTGTGGCAGCAATAAATTGACTTTGTGAGGAATCTGTGGGGAGGTGAGGATACTCATATTTGAATTTATAAAACCCAGCATTATAAAGTTGATTTTAATACATTCAAATTTATCTTGTCGTGTAGACACAGCCTTCGCCTTCCTCTACCAGAGTCACCTAACATTCTAAGAGGTCAATAAATACAATCTCATGGGCATGTTCTGTTAAGATAAAACAAAAGATTAAATCTAGAATAGTTTGTAGGATAAAGGAGGAGACAAACAACAGGTAAAAATGTTCTTTGGCCCGGCCCTTCAAATGTTATTTTGTGGACACTCTACATCAGTCATGCCATGAAATATTGATTCTCTTCGTTCTGCATGTGAGAGAAAAAAATAAGGGAGTTTCCAATCCTAAAATTAATCAATTATCTCACTTTAAGTTGTTAACTGTGTTTAGATTTACATTTTGCTTGTTTTAAAGAGGAGAACAGACGAATCATCTGCATGGAGCTTTATGAAAAAAGTAGTTTAGATGAACATTCATGCAACTCAGAATACAAGCATTGAGATCAACCTGATGGGCCACATCATGGACAAAACTCCCTTGAACTCCAGGATGGCTGCAGTGGTTACACATGGCCAAAAACATAGCTGAGGACTGGTGTATCACAAAAAAAAAAAAAAAGTCACAGATTCCAGGGCCAGAAGTGATTGCTGTGATCATCTAATCTGCCCTCTTGCACAGCAAGCCATAGAACTTCCCCAAAATAATTTCTAGAGAAGATAGATCTTTTACAAAAATAACCAAGCTTGATTTAGAAACTGCCAGTGATGGGGAATCCAACAAGACCTTTGACAAAAGGGTTAATACTCTATTAAAAATGTACACGATTTCCTATCAGAAGTTGTTTAGTTTCAGCTTTCACCTACAGGATCGTGTTATACCTTTCTTTGCTAGACCAAATAATCCGTTACTGTAAACTCTGCCTTAACAGGTATTCTATCTTCTGAAACTCTCAAATAACTGGCCTGTTAGCTACGAGTAATTTTAGTTACATTTTCCATTAGTGCAGTATAGTGAAAGTAAATACAAATAAAGACAGGAAATACAGTACAGGTTTACAGTGCACAATACTACTGTTGTTGGTAAATAAAGTAATCTGCATACATTTTTGTTTGTTTCTTAATATTTAATCTCGCTTTTCCTTAGTGTTATGTATTGCTAGGTATACCTCTCTATTATCCAGAATATTTGAATATCCAGCAACCTTCCGGTCCTGGGGCTGCCGGATATAAAAGAGTTTACTACATTAAGTATTTATTTCCCCTGCAGATATGGGCAGGCTATCAGCAATCATGCCATAACCTTCTGTTTGTCAAGATAAATAGATTTAGCTCCTTTAGTCTGTTGCTATAAAGCATGTTTTCTAATCCTTTAATCATGAGTGGCTTTTGTCTGAACTCTCTCCAGTTTATCAACAGACTTCTTGAACTGTGAGCACCAGAAGTGTTACATTCCATCTGCAGTCACACCAATGCCAATGCAGGGTTAAAATAGCCTCTCTACTCCTATTTAAGATTCACTTATTTATGTGCCCAGCAGAGATGATGTCCCTCAACCTCCATGTTTCTACCAGGGATCTCTCCCTGTGCAGCAGCTCTTGGAGCTTGCAAGATGCAAACTGCAGCTATGAGGCACAGGGTTCCCTCTAATTTTATTCCATCTGCAGGCAGAATAAATTTTGTCATGTGCCCCAAGGCACGCGCAGAGGTGCACCACCAATAGAAGGATGCTGCCTACTGTGGATGCTCTGCTAACAAGCTGGGCTGCACTAAATCTCTCTGGGGTGCCTGCCCAAGCACTCAGCTTACAGGTAACATGGATGGGAAGAAGCAGCAGCAAACAACTCTGGGAGCAGAAGGGAGAGGCAATTGAGAGTAAGAAAAGGGGTTATATGCTGGGCGGAAACAGGACTCGAGGTTTTAGAGTGGAGACAAAACCTCTAAATTGTGCTCTGACACTACCAGCAGATACCAGTCACTTCTACCTCCCAGGGTGCAGCTAGCTCTTTTGGCCACCATGCTGCACTGGAACTGCATGTTCTGCCCATTAGCCACCATGACCCTTAAATCTCCTTCAGAGTTTGTTTCCAGGAAACCGATCTGCGGCATGTAAGTGTGACCTGCACTGTGTGTATCCTGTTTACCTTGCCTTTCTCCAGGAACACCTGTTTCACTGGAAGCAAAGCTAGTGAACCTTGTAAGAGCCTTAAAGTTGTCTCTATCCCACTAGAGGATCACTTTTATACCACTTTTATTCCCTAGGCCTAAATGGCTGAAATTAGGGCTAGATTATTAATTTACAGTGGCAAAAAGCAGTTGTAGCATGCCAGAGGATCTGGCCCAAGAGGTTTCACTAGGTTCTGTCCAAGTAAACAGAGTGCGAGCCAAGAGGTACAGTGCCCAGAAGAGTAAAACACCTATGAGTTGTGCTGGAATTAAGTCATTGACATCAGAGTCAATGACAATTGTTCTCAGTCTAGACATGAAAAATGGAACCCATTGCCCTTTGTACATGATTCCCAACTTGTGACAACAGTAAATATTAGGCAGAGCAGGGCATTTAGTAATCACTGACAATTCAGTAAAAAACAAATGCAATGATATTCAGTAATTTTTTTCTCTTTGTTTAAGACTGCAATTTCATGTCTGAACACCTAAAAATATTTTCTGGTAAACAAAACTATGTTTTATTTGTTGAAATAATAAACATAGTAAGTGAAACAGGATAAAAATAATACATATTTTACTGCAATTAACTTTGAGTGAGCTTTACAGAAAGGAACATTGTATAGCTAAATGCATCTTTTATTTTAGTGTCTCATGGGACAGAATAATACAATAGCTTGTTGGAAAATCGTTTGTAGATTAAAGTTTTCATTTGGGGATTTTTAGTTTTCCAATCAAACCATGGAAAGCAGACACAACATAAAAACTTTTGTTTAAATAAAACCCAGTTTTCCCGTAAAGAAAGTTCACACAAAATATATTCTACCACTGCGGTGTCCAATACACTCTCCACTTGCCACATGTGGCAAACGGGGCAGCAGGATGTGGTGATACGTGGCTCAGGAGAGCTGCATGTATGGGGCGCTCCTCCCACTGCTCCACACGTGTTCCACTACACGTGTTCCACAAGTGTCAGTGGCAGAGGTGGGTCCAAGCCACAGGCTCACGGGGAGGTGACTCCAGCTGTAGGGTGGCATGGCTTACACGATGGCGGCTCCAGCCATGTGACAGCGAGTCCACATGTAGGGCAAGGGTGCTCATGGGCAGAGGCTCCACTGGGTAAATTGGGCGGGGCACGGAGCCTGGCTCGGGGGCAGAGGAGACACACAGCATGTGGTGATCCACTCCATTTCTTTTGAACACCATTGTTTTACCACTCAAAGAGAGAGACATCTCCAAGTGATTACCGGACTGCTGTGTGTTGATAATATTATTGCGCACTTAAATTGATCACCTTACAGAATTATAAAGCTCTGGCTACACAGCTGTGCTTAGTAATGTTAAAAAGTTTCCATAGTCAAAAGGTTCCTGAGAATAAGAATGAAGTTGGGAGACTGAAATCTGAGTGCTCTGGTGGGGGTGATCATGCTCATTTTCCTGTACCCTGAGAATCTCTAACAAGTTTGGCTGGCACCAGAAACTAGGCCTTCTGATTATCGTTAGCATAAGAACAGTCATAGTAAGCTGGACCACGGGTCTATCTAGCTCATTACACTGTCTTCCAACAGTGGCGAAAAACAGCAGAAGACATTTAAAGTTAGATCAAGGCTCATGAAAGGAAGAGCATGCCCATAAACAGTGGGAGAAAGTGTGAACTGCAGAGCCTAGGGACAGATTTTCAAATACAGTTTCACATGCACTCCACTCCCTATACTCGCATGCACAGGATTCCACCTCTGAAAATCTAGCCTCCTGACGACCTTTGGATGTGACCCACTGAGTGTTTTTTTAAAATCTCCAGTTGATCTTGTGTCCCCTTATTATTTGCTTCTTTATGATGTATAAAGACTTAAAAGGTTTTTAAAAACATTTTTGCGCCCCCCCCCCCTCACTTTTTTTTGTTTTGTTTAAAACTTAGCAATATCACCAATGTCTGCCTTCCCTGATTTTGCTCAGAGGACTACCTGGATAACTCAAGAGCCTGATCATTGTAAAGTCTTACAGCTGAGTGGAATAAAGAGAGGTACTGTCTCTCTCCCAGAATGTTCATCATTAAGATTGTTTTAAAATGAATGAAAAGTAAACACCACATACAGCAAGATTCTCTGCCGCCTATACTTTAGGCATGAAAAATAATCTTTATTTTTCTTAAATGAAAGCTGGAAAAGGACCTTCCTTTGCTGAACAGGATAAAATTTCCTGTTCAGTTCTTGTTGACATTTAATTTATGCCTGGGCAAGGTATGATCTAGTTCTCAGGCTGAGCTGCAATTACCATGATTTATGACTAAGCCTGACGAACAGGAAAAAGATTATTCTAAAAGAGGTTTGCTAACTTAGTACCCAATATAGAGCTACTACCTAGCAATGGGAGGTGCAGTTTGGTGTCAAATACTGACTGCAGGCCAAGGGAAAAGGGGATGGGATGAAAGCTAAAACATGATAGGCACAAGTCATTATAAAGGAAATAGGATGGTTCAACTAAAAAGGAGGAAAGGTAATGGGAGTAGTAGGTAAAGCTTAAACAACCCAAAATAGGAGACACAAAAGCAAGCAAATAACCTAGGCACAGGTTAAAAACAAGAGAAAAATTATGTAGGGGTTATCAAATGCAACACACATAACAGGCAAGAGTTAAAAGAAAACTAAGCAAAGATTCATGCAAACAAGGGGAAATTAGAGGGTGGGGAGGAAATTACATGTGGCATCTCTCTCTGCTTTGTATAATGTCTGGTTAGATCCAACTCTTCAGGGTGTGAGACCTGCCTCTGACATCATCTCTAAAGTACACAGGACTACAAAAATAACTAAAGATTCATTTTCATTTCTAATGTAGTTAATCAACTCTTCATATGTATCACAGCAATAACTTGCCAAGAAAATGTGATCCACTCAAGTCATTGATCTGAAGCTACTGCAGAAGAGCATCAGTTCCTACACACAGATATGAAGCTTACTATAAAAGGTGTACAGCAGTGCTTTTCTGATGCCCACATAGCCCCTGGCACGGGATTTACCAAGGGGGAGAGGGGGAGCTGGCAGAGTACTGGCTCCTCTTATTTTACAGGAAAAGTGCTGGTGATCAGTAGAGCTGGAAGAAATGGAAGTCGTGGACATACAGGAAAACACAGAGATGGAAAATACTGTGCAACATTACCAAAGAAAAAGCAAAACTACAATAAAAATTCGCAAGCAATGACCCACCACGTGTTAGTAATAATAAAGGCGTTACATTACAGGATGAAACAAACAACTGAGTAGAAGACAGGTGATTCAATAAGCATATTTGACCAATAATGAATTTGAGAAATAGATCAAACAGTTACAACATTTTACACAGTACAACATTAATCTATCCTGTCCAATCAAATGCAATCTCTCTCATATGAGGTGTGGGCTCCAGACATTCTACATGTCTGTGGAAGGTGACAAAGAATGAACAGACACACAAAATATATACTTATACGATACCTTTTACCTGAAAGTATTTTATAGATTTTACTACATATACACACACCTCTATATTTTACCCAGCGGACCTCTGCCTAATTCACTATGCAAATTGGATGGTGCACAGTGAACAAAGGAGTTGTTCAGTATACATTTTTATCTTTACTGTTCAATAGCTTTCTCTACCTCATTCACTGAGCACCACCCATGCCTCACTAAGAAGAAAACAAGGATCTCTGAGCTCTAATTGCTGCAGCTAAAAACCCTGAAGTTAATCTCATGTGCCGGATGTTTCACTGTGTATAAGGCAGCATACTGATAAAGGCAGAGGTCTCAGTCAAGATCATTTAACTGATGCTCTCAAGATCTGCTGTTCATTGCTCTATGAACAACAAAGCAAGACTGGAATGCAGAGAAACAAACAGAAAGGATGGCATAAAATACAAGGAAACAAACATGGCCGTGCACACCAATCCACACCTAGGAGGTTAGCGTTCATAATTTCAACTGGGCACTAAGCACCCACAAAGAAAAGGTCATGTGAGTAAATAAAGCAAGTCTCGCCAGAATGATTTATGTTTTGTTCTAGGTTTGTTCTAGGTGTTCCATGATCAAATATTAATGCACTTCAGAAATTAAACCCACCAGAGTATGCAAACAAAACCTCAGAATAACTGGGCCTCTCGGGCCTGAGCTAGAAAGACCTTGCAGAAGACAGAGCATAGGTCTGAAACCTCTCTTTCCATATAGTTCTTCCTTACACATACTTTCTGAGCAGATGATAGTGAAGTTGTGGAGGCACTTGCAACAACCTTCTGGGAAAAAAAATCATCTGCTAAGACATAGCTATGTAAACAGCATTTGAAATAATGACTAAAACAACTACTGTCATTGTAAGAGTAGTAAGAGCAGACTTTACTTGACAGGAATTGCATCTCTTCTGAATTTTTATACAGCCTTGTGTACGATCAGTACTCAATTATTTAATTAATAAACAAACAAACAAGGATGCACAGAGAGACTAAAAATGTAAAAGGACAATTCAACATCCTTTTAAAAGGAATCATTCTTTAATGTAAGTGTCCACTAAATTGTTACCTACAAATTATATATACATAGAACTTCACAAGAAGTATAGGGTGGTACAAAGTAATTCATCAAACCACTAAAAAAAAGGAAGTAATATGACCATTTGGTGAACTGACACCTCACCTAATTCACTCTCTTAAATAGAATTTAAAACATCAAAAAATACCCCAGCATTGAACAGCATGGATTTGGATTGAAAATATTCATAGGTAACTCTGGACCTACAAAAAACAGCAAGAAGTCCTGTGGCACCTTATAGACTAACATATTTTGGAGCATAAGCTTTCGTGGGTCTTTGCCCACGAAAGCTGATGCTCCAAAATATCTGTTAGTCTTTAAGGTGCCACAGGACTTCTTGCTGTTTTTGAAGACACAGACTAACTCAGCTACCTCTCCGATACTCTGGACATACAATAACAACTAGCCTTGTAACAAATGACAGGTTTTATTCTTCCTCTCTCATTTTTCATTGCAGCCATGAGAGGGAGAGAATAATTTGCTTGGCAATGCCTTACTTTCTCCTATATTTGCTCAAGATTTATATCTTCATACCAAAATGTTACCACTTTATTCCGATAGGCATAGTTAAAGCTGTACAGCTCCATGTATGGTGGATGCAGTCACACTGATGAAAAGATGCTCATACCCAGCACTTTTTTGTTCAGAGAGAGAGAGAGAGAGAGAGAGGAGAAGGCACTCAGCCAGCTAACCGCCAAGCTCCCTCCACACTCTGCCCCCAATCCATCCCACAACTGGGGCTGCCGAGGTGCTGTACTCAGTACTGGCAAGTAGCAGCACAAAAAAAGCGTTGCTTATACCAATATAGTTCATTCCCACATATAGAGGGCAAAAAAATTACTTTGGGATAAACTTAAAACCCATGTGAGTATGACCTTATCAGTGGTTATAGTAGAATAACTATCATGGTAACAAATCGCATTCTCCAACAAAAACGGCTACACAAGCACAAAAACTATGTCCAGATCATGCTTTGTCCACAGTCTGTTAGAAAATGAATTAACTCACATTTTAATCAACATGTTATTAAAGAGCACTGAGTATTTTGTGCAGAAAAAGACAGTCATATTTTATAAACATGCTAGCTAGTTGTAGTTACTATCAACAAAACCAAAAAACAGTCCTGTAGCACTTTAAAGACTAACAAAAGAATTCATTAGGTGTTGCGCTTTTGTTGGGCAGACCCACTTCTTCAGATCTTGAAAATTTTGTCCCATGAAAGCTCATCACCTAATAAACTACTGTGTTAGTCTTTGAAGTGCTACAGGACTGCTTTTTGGTTTTTGAAGATACAGGCTAACATAGCTCTATCTCTGTGTTTAACAATACAAATACCATTTTACATTTTCATACTCTACAAAACCATTAATCCATCATCTCAGGAAATCCTTACAAATTATCTTCATCGTGGCGGACCTTTCACCCAGTTGATGAGATACTGCCCCAGGTGGCCCCAGCCTCCCCCTCCCTCAGGACCCTGCCCCACCCAGGCTCCACAGGGCTCCAGCCCTGGCCACATGCTCCCACAGGGGAGACAGAGGAGCTCTGGTCCCTAGCTCAGAGCTCCAGCTCGTCACCATGCTGCCGCAGGTCAGGAAAGGGCTCCAGTTCCGGCCAGGCTCCCAGGTACTGTTCCAGCTCCAGCCCCAGCCCCGCAAACCTATGGATGCCAGTCTGGACCCAGCCCCAGGACTCTCTGTCCTGGAACTTCCGTAGTCCCGTCAGACAAGAGTGTACCGGCTTTAAGTGGCGCAACCTATGGTAATGTTTGTTGTCATAAGGGGGTTGTGGTGCAATGAAGTTTGAGAATATAACTGTCAGGGGCTATGGTCTACACTAGCCAAAAGCTTCGAAATGGCCATGCAAATGGCCATTTTGAAGTTTACTAATGAAGCGCTGAAATACATATTCAGCGTCTCATTAGCACGCGGGCAGCTGCGGCACTTTGAAATTGATGCAGCTCGCCGCTGTGCGACTCGTCCAGACGGGGCTCCTTTTCAAAATGACCCCGCCTACTTCAAAGTCCCCTTATTCCTATGAGCAGATGGGAATAAGGGGACTTCAGAGTAGCTGGGGTCCTTTCGAAAAGGAGCCTCATCTGGACGAGCCGTGTCAATTTCGAAGTGCCGCGGCCACCCGCATGCTAATGAGGCGCTGAATATGTATTTCAGCGCTTCATTAGTAAACTTTGAAATGGCCATTTGCATGGCCATTTCGAAGTTTTTGGCTAGTGTAAACACGGCCAGGGTGATTAACCACTGGTATAAATTACTTAGGGAGGTTGTGGAATCCCCAGCACTCAACATTTTTTTAGAACAGTTTAGACAGATATCTGTCAGGGATGATCTGAATAAAAACAGTCCTACCATGAGTGCAGGGAACTGAACTACATGACCCCTGGAGGTGCCTTCCAGGCCTATGATTCTATGGATTAGCTCATACTGTATATCTTCAGTTACAGTATGAAAAGCTCTTCACTGAATCTTGGTAGAGAAAGGCTATTAATAAAGGAGCTTCAGCTATTTTTTAAACTGAAAAATTAATACTTTACACAATATGTAGCTGTGCCTTCAATAATCCTACCTCTCTTATGTATCGCTCACTGTAATATCACAGGCCTTACAACTTCAAAATATGTCATCTTGTTGCTTAACCAAGTAAAATTAGAACAGCTATTTTACCAAAAGGAAATCTCTTAAAAATGGAACTCATTAACAAGTCAGATGGGGAAAACTCAAATTCCACCCAAGAGCCTTATAAGATGAGATCAAAAAATAGCACAGCCAACAAATTCAGAGTGTCCTTGCTGAAAACAGATGGGACTTTACCAACCGTGGCAACAAGCATCTGTGGTCCATCTGCAAAGTTCTGTTAGGAGAGTTCAATCTCCATTTCCAGTTATGACAGTTAAATCCTGAAGTCTTGACAGACGGGAAGGACTATTCAGAAGAAAGCCCTTGCCAGCTAAAAGAATCCCCACAGAGGCCAGTCAAAAAACACATATGCAAGTGATCTGTTCTATAAAAACATTTTGAGGGCAAAAGGAAGAATCAATATACTGAATGTCTAAAAATCAAAGACTTGGGGTGAAGGTGAGTTTATTCAGGAATGTGAGACAGGTGTATTTCATCAAGTGGGCAAAAGTCAGACTAAAAACACTCAAAAGAAAAATTCTTGATCCTTCTAATTAGCCCAATGCACACAACACATATTCCAAGGATGGGAAAAATACAGCCAGCGCGACAGATCTGGTCCACCAAAAACCACTGGATCTAGCCTGCTGCCACTCTCTCACAGTCCAGCAGGAGTTTTGCACAGGCTTCCTACCTGCCATGCCCCCGCATGCCACTCATAGGCCGTGTCTACACGTGCCCCAAACTTCGAAATGGCCATGCAAATGGCCATTTCGAAGTTTACTAATGAAGCGCTGAAATGCATTAGCATGCGGGCGGCAGCCGCACTTCGAAATTGATGCGGCTTGCGGCCACGCGGCTCGTCCAGATGGGGCTCCTTTTCGAAAGGACCCCGCCTATTTCGAAGTCCCCTTATTCCCATGAGCTCATAAGGAATAAGGGGACTTCAAAGTAGGCGGGGTCCTTTCGAAAAGGAGCCGCGTGGCCGCAAGCTGCGTCAATTTCGAAGTGCAGCTGCCACCCGCATGCTAATGAAGCGCTGAGTATGCATTTCAGCACTTCATTAGTAAACTTCGAAATGGCCATTTGCGTGGCCATTTCGAAGTTTGGGGCACGTGTAGACATAGCCATAGGCTGGGGCTACACTGACCTGTTCTCCCAGCAGTTTCATGCTAAGGAGCAGTCTCACAATTGCAAATGGCTGCTCATTAGCATAATCCCAGGGCTAATTAGCACAGTCATGCAAGATCTCCCTGCTGGCAGAGGCTGCTGCCAGCATTAAACAGGCTGTGTAGACCTGCCTCTGCTGGCTAAAAGCCCCTCCGTCGCCATCTCCTTATGCTTGTGGTGCTCTGTTTCTGGGTGGTTTGAAGGGGTGATTTGTTTTGATTTTTATTCACAATTTGGGGAGGATAAATTTTGGACTTGATAAAACACTGATAAGTAACAACCAAGCACAGGAAGGCACAATGTAAAATAAACATCTACACACAATTCTGCTTCTCCATCATGCCTTGCAACACCTGGGCTAGTCCAGTCCCAAAGCTCTTTCTTAACCATGACCATGTTTATTGTGCTTAGCTAGATAATTATTTTATAAAAGGGACAAATATCCACCAGAAACTAAACAGTTTAAAAATGTATTTCATTTGGGATATAAAAGAGAACTGATTTTGTTGACCAGAGGAAACAAGCTCTCAGATACAAAAATTATAGGTGTGGTATAAAAAACAAAAAATCAAAATACCCTACCTAAATTACAAAAGGAATTAAGAAGTCCTACCCAACATACAAATAGGATACTTCCCCTTTTGCCACCTTTTTCATTCTCAAATATTTCAACTTACGGTATATTCCTTCTTTTCCAAGGTAAACTAGAATTTAAGATTTACCATTCTACTCATATTTATAAACTATTCAATCCCAGTTTACATACTGGTAAACTATAACGGTCCCTGGCATAATTATCCATTTATTTCCTGATTTTTATACAGAGAACTAGCATGACAGATATATAAAATAACTAGCTGTACCAGCCATTCAGAAGGCATTGTTGGAACATAGTCTGAATACATCATATACATATTATCATAATTTATCAAAGTTGCATGAAATCTGCCTCTTCAGACTAAAAAAATTCCAAAATATATGCCATCTCAGCAATGAAAATCTTTTCAAGAATTGTGACACCACTTCTTTATATAACTTAACTCTAGATCACAGATGTAGCCGTGTTAGACTGTAGCTTTGAGAACAACAAGAAGTCTTGTGGCACCTTATAGACTAACAGTTCTGTTAGTCTATAAGGTGCCACAAGACTTCTTGTTCTCTTAATTCCAGATAAAATAAGAATGAAATGAAAACTGAAGCCATAGATCTATTTCCAAATTCAGAATTTGACTCTTACATATTTGCTGGAATATAAAAGAGAAAATGAATAACGTTGATAAAATGATTCACTTTCAGTTCTTAAAAAATGCGAAGGGAATGTTCTAAATGAATAGTAACAATGAATAACAACATAGTGGGGGAAGGCACGAATAGAATTTTGTGTTTTTGTTTTTTGTTTTTTTTCCATAGAGCTTTATACATACAGGCTTGAAAATAGATCATCCTGTGAGTCTAATATTCTTTTTATGGAAATTTAAACATTTCCTTGGTTAGCTGAAGAGGAGGACATTAGACCAGTCTTCTTTCAGATTAACCAATTTAAAATACCATCAGGAAATTATGCCTCCATGTGTCCTGTAAAATTACACAATAAAACTGCAATATCATGGGGCTAGTTCACCACTAAATGTCTGGAAATACTTTCCAGTGTTTCTCTGCCCCTCCACACACACACACACTTTCATGTGTTACAGCAACAAATAATTACAAAAAAACACACAAGAATTCTCAAAAAATTCTTTTTCTGCTGAAAGTACTGTAACTCTATTTTTTCATTCATGGTAGAAAGTTGTACTTCCGATTGGTACTGAGATACTTATATAAGAAACTTTGAACAACACCAAAAAGGTTACACTGCTATACCTTACCAAAAACATAACTATAAGATACTAAAACAATAAGGAGTCTTGTGGCTCCTTAAAGACTAACATTTTTTTGGGCATAAGCTTTTGCAGGCTGGAACCCCACTTTGCCAGATGCATCTGATGAATGCATACAAGATACTAAGTTTCTGTTTTAAATATGCTGAATTTGTTTTTTCATTGCTATTCTGGCATTCAGCTTTAGACAAATATTTATATAGCAAATAGGTGCCATGTACAACAGACTTGAAGCCAAGTCTGTGCAGGCTGGAAAAGCCTTCGATTGTTTGAGCTGTGTAAAAGGTACAAGACAGAATTGTACCTGTGCATTGACCGCTGTCTAGATAGAAAAAGCACTTGGCACAAATAGTAAGTATTTACTTTTGATGCAACTGGAAACTCTACCAGGTTTTAGAGTTATGCAACTTCACAACACTGAGCCCACGGTTATTGATGACGATGACAATGAACTTCACAAGAAGTGGAGGGTGGTACAAAGTAATTCATCAAACCACAAAAAGGGAGTAATATGACCATTTGGTCAATTGACAACCATTGCAAACCATAGATTTTTCTTTAAATAATTACTGGGGGCATTATATTTCAGCTAATTTTACTATTCCAATAATACATTCAGGTGTCTTGAACAGGGCTTACTATATCTCTGTCCCCCTTGTCTCTCTGAGTACACACACTCAGTTGTACGGCACTGCGTCTTGGAATAACTCTCCCCACTCTTATTGGACCCTGAGCTATATACTACCCTATGTATCAACCAGTCTTAATCCAGCAGACCTGAATTCAGACATACGTGGTCCATGCCTTCAGGAGTCTGTCAACTGTGATTAAAGTGGAAACAAAGCCTTCTTTTTTTTTTTAAAAAAAAGTACTCTCTATTTTGCAACACAAACAAATCATAAAAGTACTTAAAAATAACACAAACTATTCTAGACACATGTCCATTTTTACCTAAAGGTTTACAATCACCTGATGGTAATCCAGGAAGGTCTAATTTCTCCAGACACCCCACTAGGTACCTGCCTCTTATGCTGGTTTCACCCCTAAGAACTATTGAGAGAGTGATCCTCTTCAAACTTCTACAGTACTTTTTTCTTCTGGGTTTCCAGGCTTTTGCTCTTTTATGTCAAAAACATGTTTTATAAGATGGCCAAAGCTAGCAGGTACTATTTTCAAAATTAACAGTTTGGGTGTCATCTCTTAACACCCCTAAGTACTTCCCTAGAGATGGTCAAGTGCTTGTCTGCACTTACAGCACTACAGCTGTGCCAATGTAGCACTTAGTGAAGACACTACCCATGTTCATGGAAGAGCTTCTCGTAGCTACAGTGCCTTCCCAAAAGCAGTAGCTTCTCCCATCAATATAGTGCTGCCTGTACTAGGGAACAGGCTGATATAACTACATTGCCAATCAATGTGGTTATAGTGACATAAATTGGTTGTGCAGACCAAGCCATAATCTGACCTATTGTTTTCCCTCTGCTTATTTTTCTGGACAACTCCCTATTTTGCCAAACCAAACAGACTCATCTAGTAAGTATTTCAATAACCACATTAACAAAGTAATCATAAATTATTACAGGGCAAATAGCACAGGGAAAACCAACATTAAGCAACACTGATATAAGAATATAAAAATAATTTTCCTATAAATTGAACATTGAAATTAGAGTTGCCATTGGAAAATATTTATAATTTAGGCCATTAAATTATATTCATTAGAAACATTGGGTTTTGAATGGAAATCTCAAAATTTGGGCTAAATATTCAAAAAAAATATTTTTATGCTCTACTAATGGCCATGCCCTTCTTAAATGAAATTGAAGTGGGCCACATTGGGGGGGATTATTACACTCTAGAACAGATGGAAAAGCTTAAAGTAACAATAAAAAAATTGTTATTCACTCTGTTTACGTCTACACTCCAGAGAGCTTTCAAAAGTCCTTCTGAAAGAACTTTGTTAGAAAGAGTGCATCCACACACAAAAAAGCAGACCAAAAGAGTGATCTGCTCCTTCAAAAGAGTGTCTCCACACTGCCCCCATTCTTTTGAAAGAATAGGCCAGGGATTGAAAAAAAATCAGGCCCCATGAGGACTGCTCTTTTGAAAAAAGGGCTTGCAGAGCATCTACATGTTTTCTTTCGAAAGAAGCTTTTGAAAGGGGGAACTCTTCCTGAAACAGGAAAAGAGCGATTTCGAAAGGAGTGCCGCATTCTTTCAATTTACTTTTGAAAGAACAGTTTTTGTATGCAGATGCTCCACGGGATCTTTCGAAAGAGCCCCCTTCTTTCGAAAAATCTTACAAAAGAACTTGCTACTGTAGATGCAGCCTATATGTTTTGCATGTTTATTTTGTGTTTCTGACAGGCCACTTCATGGACAACACGATGCAAAGCCTACTCTTTTCAGTGCATAGATATATCCATTCACTTCTGGAACAGCAACAAAAATAACCTCACAGATTCAAGACAACCATCTAGAAGAGAAAGGAGTTCCCTACTGTAAATGTTATTTAAGTGTACTAACTTTGCACCTCCACACACTTGTGAAGTACAAGTTTTCAACACAAGTTGCCCAGAAGAGGAACACTCCAGAGTGCCCCCTTTGGATCCAAACATTTACAGCAATGTTGCCAAAGGGACGAAGCCCCCAGCACCTCAGTGCCCTCCACCAATTCACAGAAAACTGTCAGTTACAGATTTCTGTGGGGAAACTCATTGCATGAGAATGCCATGAAAGCTGCCTTGGATCTAGTGGAATAAACTCTCCTTTCCTCACACTTACAGGGCTACCAAGTTGCAACAAATTAATACAAAGCCTTATCCATTTTCAAAAAGTCTCTGTACATAAAGTCTACCGCCTGGACTTAACAGCAAAAGTTAGGACAAAAGATATTTAGATTATTCCTAACTACTCAAAAATCCCTTAAATCTCCAGTTTACGCAAATCTCAGTTAATCCTCAGTTGAGCACATACAGCTTTGGGAAAAGAAGATATTTTTTACAGTCTGCTATATATGAAAGTTGATAATTCAAGTAAGGATATAAGCTCCCTTGTGCTTTTAGAAACTGTGCAATGAAGGCCCAATCATCAAAACACAGGTTTTATGGGAAACAGATCTGGTCAAACAAACCAATTTAAATTTGAAGTAGATTATAATATAAGTTAATAAAAGCAACTAGATACAGTAATAGCCTTCTGTACAGCATCTGACTCAGTGCCGCACAACTTTCTTATTAAAAATTAGCACTACATAATATCAATAACACACACATTACATAGATTAGGAACTGGCTGCCAGATATTGGTAAGAACAGTTCAGTGGCTA
Source organism: Carettochelys insculpta (assembly GCF_033958435.1). Taxonomy (NCBI): domain Eukaryota; kingdom Metazoa; phylum Chordata; order Testudines; family Carettochelyidae; genus Carettochelys; species Carettochelys insculpta. The sequence goes on along the minus strand of NC_134141.1, from coordinate 28,640,815 downwards.
GAGCATTAGCCTTGTAAACAGAGAACTGTGAGTTCAATTTCTGAGGGGCCCTTTCAATGGTCTGGGGCAGGTTAGATGGTTAGATTAAAAAAAAAAAAAAAAAAAACTGCGAGGGATGGTGATAGGTCCTGCTGTGAGTACCAGGGACTGGACTCAATGACCTCTCAAGGTCCCTTCCAGTTCTATGGTATACATCAGAAAGTAGCTGTTAATGTAGAATCACCATCAAATGGAGGTGTTTCTAATGGGGTTCTGGAGGGTTCATTTCTAGACCTAACACTATAAAAAATCTTCAACAGTTAACTGGAAGTAAATATAAGAGTACTGCTGAGACCATTTGCAGTTGACAGAAAGCTTGGTGGAGTAATAAATAACGATCAGCCCCAGGCAGTCACAAAGAGAGGTGTGTATCACTTGGTAAAGTAGGCTGATTCAACCAAAAAGTATTTTAATACAACCAAAAACAGGATCAGACATTGAAGAACAAAGATTGCCATCATGCCAATAGAATGGTGACTGTATACCAGAAAGCAGCAACTCTAAAAAAAAAGATTTAGGGGTCATAATAGAGAAGCAGCCAGTGTGATGTCTTGGCAAAAAGGGCTAATACAATCCTTGGATGTATAAACTGGGAAGTGATGTTACCTTTGTATATACGACATTTGTATCACACAAAAATACCAAGTAGAGCTCTGATATCCACATTTGAAAAAAGATGTTGCAAAATTGAGAGTGTGCAGAAGACAGCCACAAAAATGATTCAAGGGCTGGAGAAAATGCCTTACAGTAAGACTTAACAAGCTAAAAATGTCAATTCACTTAGTTTACCAAAAAGAAAATTGAGAAATGAATTGATTACACTCCACAAATACCTTCACAAGGGCAAGATACTGGATACTAAACGGCACTTTAAACTACAACATACATGGATAAAAAGAACCAATGGCTGAAATCTGAATACAGACATATTCAAATTGAAAATTATGCACGTTTTTGACAGTGAGGATTAATAACCACTAGACCTAATTACCAAAAAAATACGGTGAATTCTCCATTCTTGATGTCTTTAAATCCAGACTGAATGCCTTACTGGAAAATATGCTTTAATCAAACACAAGTTAAGGGGCTCAACACAGGAGCAACTGGATGAAATTTAACAGTCTTTGACACACAGAAAAAGTCTGATTTGTTAATCTAATAGTCCCTTTCGGCCTAACAATCCACAAAATCTTCGACCTTATTTACTCTCCTTGCTGATACCATAATAACCAAGAAAGAAACCCTGGGAGACACATGATATCACACTCCCCCAAGCTCCCATCACTCTGGTTTTATGAATCCCAATGGTACAAACCTGGTTTATCTGATTAAAACAAACAGACCAAAATAATGAGAATACCTGTAAACAAACGGAACAGTTTGATACACAGGACTCACAGAAAAATATTTTCACTTTCAGCTGACACTGCCTCATCAATACCTTCAAAGGGTATGACTGCACTACAAAATTATGTCTGTTTTCTCTACTTTGACTTTTGAGCATCTGATTTAACAAATGTGATTTTGTATGTCCCCACTAGGTGGCTGTGGTCAACAGAGCACATCTTCACTACCAGAGGTTGCACTGACTCAAGGAGAGAGGCACTGTGGGTAACCATCCCCACAGTCCCTGAAGCAGACTGGAATTCTGGGCTAGGGACCTAATGCCTTATGGGAGAAAAACACTGTTGCAGACAATTATGGATGCGTATTGTCAACCTTCCATGTCTGTGGCTCAGAACCAGTCTTATCCTGGTGTACACTTGTCTAAGCTCCTTTATTTTCATATGGCATTGGTGTGTGTCTGTGGTGTACCCTTTATCCACCATGCCCGGTGCAATTTTGGCACAGATGGTAGCATTTATTTTGCTGGTTGGGAGCTCTGCCTGACTCTTCCTGCTTATTCCCAGTAATCAGATCTACTGTCTCCTGAACGGTCCATGCTCAGGTGTTTGTAACCTTGGGCATGCATGCTCAGTGGTGCTGATGAACTCTCCCTGCTGATGTAATGGGAAATGAACATTCAAAAGTTCCCAGGGCTTTTCCTGCTCACTAGGGATGTAAAATCACTTTTAATTAGTTAACCAAGTGTTTCCCAATTGTATTTGGTCACAGAACCCTTTTAAACTTGAAAGAATTTTGCAGAACCCCTAACAACAGTCATATATAGAGCTGAAAAAGTAGACCACAAATAAGGATGATAATAAACAAATGCTAAACAGGGTCATGAGGTCAACATTTAGTTTAACTGCACATATTTCAAAACAAAAATCACATATAATTTAATAGATTATTAATAGAGTGAGTATGGGAATTTACGGTAGTATATAACAGGTGATTGTACCACTGACTGCATGTGCAGTGCTAAGTAGTGACATCAGCGTCCCCACTATCTGGCTAAGCTGGCATTACACAGGGACACCTCGTAACTTCATAAATGCTTAAATAATTATTTTCAAATCATTAAATGTTTTTGAAATGGAATTTTCTCGCAGAACCCTTATTTCCCTTTCGCAGAACCCCAGCATTCCACTGATCATCATCTGGGAAACACTGGGGCTTGGCCTGCTATGAACGAGGGCTGCTCCAGCTGCTCTGTAGCATCCCCCACCCATGGGGCTTGAGCCACCCCCCTGACCACAGCAAGGAGGGGAGCTGTTCCAGCCCCCACTAGTTAATTGTGACCAGTAAGCCTCATCCATTTACGGTGGATTTAAGCTATTCTGCTATCTCCGGTATGCATCTGCAGATGTTAGATCCAACTGTACTAACTGGTCAGCAGGACCTGTAGAGGTACTAATGATAACAGTGCAGGGCCCCTTGATCTGAAAATGATGCATGTGCTGAAGATGCTACGCCCATCTATTCTTAGGCTCATGGTATTTCTTACATCTTCTGTAAGGCCATGATTCTTCAATGGAGTAAAGATAACCTCCAGATGTGTTTCCTATTTTTCCTTCTGTGTAAAAGATGACAATAGCTTGTCTATTTCCATGACAGTGCTAAAGGTCCCTTGGGACAGGGCTACAGCCATAAGCTTCTGATTGCCCTATGTCAAGGATACTTAGAAGATTTTGATTTGACTACATTAGAACTGACACTATGAGTTCTAGAAAAACCTCAAGCTGCTGATTGTCAAACCCAAGGATCTAAAGCAGGGATTCCCAACCTATGGATCACCATTAGGTTTGTTAAGGATCGCCAGGTGGGCAGTTCCCAGCTGCTAGTGGCTGTTAAAGAAACCATTTGCAGCTTCTTAACACTGCTGCCTCAGGCAGATATCGATCAGCAGAGATAGCTGCTGGAACGGGAGATGTCTCTATCACTAAAAATAGCAATTACCTTATGCCTAACTTAATACTTGAGTTAATTGGTTTCAACTACTGTTACCTGCTGGGATCAGGAGGGCTGGGGGAGCCACCCAGACTAGCAGTCCCTGGGAAGAGGCTGCAGGAGGAGGGGGAGTGTCTAAGGCTAGGGCCATTTTGGGCTGTGGGAGGGGATCTGAGGCTGGGGGCAGTTTGGGGCTGCAGGGGCAGGTGTAAGGCTGGGGGCAGTTTGAGGCTGCCAGGAGGTGGGGTCTAAGGTTGGGGACAGTTTGGGGCTTCTGGAAGAGGGGTTAAGCCTGGGGGTGATTTGGGGCTGCAGGGGAGGAGGGGGCTATGGCTCGGGCAGTTTGGAGTTCCTGGAGGCATCTAAGGTTGAGGATAGGGGTGGGATGGTGGTGGCGGCTTGGGACTATTTTGTGTTCAGCCCATGGAACATTTAAAAAATTGCCATGTGGCCCCCATGTTCTATAAAGGGGAAGTATTTTTCAATATGATTCCAGTCTTACAACGCAGATGGAATAGTGCAAATCTCCAAAGGGGAACTCTACATAGATTATTTTTTAGTTGCCTAATATTTCCAAATTTTCAAAAATATGAACCCCCCCACAATAGTCCAGGCTACCTATTATGATTTATTTTAAAAGTTAAAATTATTCACATTAATTTTCACTACCTCATTAACTATTGGTAGGTCATTGTTTCATGTACTTTATATTACCTTCCTTTCCCCCCCGCAAAAAAATATTGTAGGAATGTAGGATTTGCCCAGCAAGATCACACAATGAGTCCTGAATACTGCTCCTACTTGATACTGTCATACAAATAAATAATAATAAATCACATTGGAAACTTATTCAGTATTTCACATTCCTGAAAAATGGGAAACAAACTGACAATCCAGTGAAATATACACATTCAACACTTCTTTATTTATTGACTACACAACAGAAAGCATGTTTAAACCAAAGGAGAGGAAACTGAATGACAGTTGTTAACTCACCATGCAGTTTCCAAGGACTGTAAGATCTAAAGTACAGGCAGCAAAATCAACCTCGTTCCAAGACCCTGACAAAACCTAGTTACAGTAGATCTGAATTAAAACCACTGTTCCAGACTCACCCCTAATTATAATTTCTTTTGTGAATTTAAATTATACCTGACCAGAGCAAAGTCATTTATGGTTTAATTTCTCCCTTCTCCTACCATTTCATTAACTGTTAAACAATAGGATAAACCTCTCTAGTTCGGCACCCTCAGGAGCTGACTGGTGTTGAACAAAAGAATTTGCTGGACCACGGGAGGTCAAGATTATCTAACAACATGGCCAACACTTTCACTGCTTTCTGGGCACTTGGAAGCCACTTAGGGATAAATTACAGCTAAACAACAGCAGAGAACAATGAGAGCCAAGACTGTGGTTGTAAACAGACTTTATGGGACCACAAGAAACTTGGCCATACCCTTAATAAATGGTCATTCAGCTAACTAAAATCATGTCAGATTATAGATGTTGCCAGATGAGAGAGTTCTGGACTACATAACACAACAAAATTGTTTCAATTATGTGACTATCACTATAAGCTTCCATTCATTTCAAAATCTGGCTAAAAGTTTAACAACTCTTAAGAGAATCATTGTCTTGTACATAAATAGGTAATGAGAAAACTTTGGAAAGAGAACAGACAACAACCTGTTGTCTTGGCTGATGATTCTCTTTAAATACAAAGAATTTACTTTATGACCACAAGTGAACTATTTTTTATTGATGGTTTCCCATATTTACCCATTACGACCCATTACTACCTATATGCATGCAAGTAACTTCATGTACACAAACAGTCCCACTACACATTGCGAGACTATTTACATCTGCAAAGTTACTCCTATATATAAGCATTTTCAAGATCATTATAATAGCTGTAAAGAATCACAGAACCATAGAACACTAGAAGTGGAAGGGACCTCAAGCTGTCATCGAGTCCAGTTTCCTGCCCTCTTGGCAGGACCAAGCACCATCTAGGCAATCCCCAACAGATGTCTGTCTAACCTGCTCTTAAATATCTCCAGCAATGGAGATTCCACAACCTCCCTAGGTGACTTATTCCAGTATTTAACCACTGTGATAGTTTTGAAGTTTTTCATAATGTCTAATCTAAACTTCCCTTGCTGCACTTTAAGCCCATTGCTCCTTGTCCTATTCTCAGAGGCCAAGGAGAACAATTTTTCTCCCTCCTCCTTGTAACACTCTTTGAGGTACTTGAAAACCGCTATCATGTCCCCTCTAAGGCTTCTCTTTTCTAAACTAAACAAGCCCAGTTCTTTCAGTCTTCCCTCACAGCTCATGTTCTCTAGACCTTGAATCATTCTTGTTGCTCTTCTCTAGACCTTCTCCAATTTCTCCACATCTGTCTTGAAATGTGGTGCCCAGAATTGGACACAATACTCCAGTTGAAGCCTAATGAGCGCTGAGTAGAGCAGAAGAATGATTTCTCATGTCTTGCTCTCAGCACTCCTGTTAATGCATTTTTTTTTGCAAAAGGATCACACTGTTGACTCATATTTAGCTTTTCAATTAAAAGAATTTTCACTAAAATTTGCATATTTCATCAGAGTTGATGTCTTTCATGGTGACATATAAATTTGGATGACATTTTTGTCAAGAAATGTTTTGACATAAAACAACAAGACACAAATTGAAAAACCCAGTTTGTTAGTCCAAAACACACCATTTCAACACAGTTCCATTTAATAAAAAAAAATCTGAAAGATTTTGTTGCCATTCCCATATGGAACAAAAACCAAATTTCAAAATGTTAACACTACTGCACAAGAGAATTATAGTCCTTCAGATAGCGGTACTTTTAACTCTTGTTCATCCACGTGAATGGGGTTGCTTTTGCAGGGATAGTTCTGTTGATAAACGCTTCCTTACCAGTTAACATTTTGAATGGCTAATGTGGAGATAATTATTATTGATCAGCAAATAATGGTCTGATATAGTAGAGAACGGTTAGAAATAAACAAAAATACTGCTCTATACGTGCATGGATTAAAGCACAATATATTTTAGCCAGGGCCTCTACACATCCTATTGCATGCAGCTAACACAATAGCACACTGTCACTAGGAAAACCATGATGTATATCCTTACCACAAGCTTTACAAGCAATAGCACAAATCTCTTCTGCAACATATTCGCCAGCTGGAAACTGAAGACACTCTCCTTCGGTCTTCTCCGGGGAATGATAAAGGTAAACTTGAAGCACTGGCTCTGTCTGTTTGGGAGCATTTGCATTCCCAAGGATGTCACCGTTTTGGTGGACAGTAGAAGTTGCTGTTCCGTCCATCTCTGTCATTGTGAGGCAGGCCATCCTTTCATTGTGTTCCACTCAGAGTGTTTGCCTAAAAACAAAAAAGCAATTTACTTGCTTTAAAAGCTAAGAAAACTCGAAAGAACTACATAAGACCTGGTATCTCTGATATTTACAAGGCAGTAAATTGCAAAATTGTTAAAATTTCCTACATCGATATGCAGATTGTAAAAAGACCTGGGATGTTTTCCTCCACTAACATGAACATTTTAGAGCACAGAAGCTGTGAATTATAGTTCCCTGTTGGAACTACATCATTTCTCAGAAAACTTAGCAAAACGTGAGCTCCTCTACAGTTTACAGTGCAATTCTATCCTGAAAAGAGACTCAGAGTGGGAAAAACAAGATCTTCATGTTCATTGTGCAAGTAAAAATCATACTTAATTGTAAGCCCTACAAACTCAGAGCATGTGCAGGCCAATTAGTTCCTCTATTACACCCTGTGAAACCCTATTATCCCGTCACTGACAGGTTAAAAGTTGAGCTAATGACTTGCAGGTAAGAATGTCAATTGAGTCACACCCTGATTAACCCAGAAAAGAATTCCTGTCCAACTGTGTTTCAGTCCAGTCTCAAAGTTATTTTTTTCTTCTGCAAGAAAAAGCTTAGAATTTCAAATTAGAAAAACTTCTGTTTTCAGCAAATGTGTCAATTTTCTTAGCATTTCCTGAAGTGGCAATTTATTCTAAAATACATGACAAAGTCTACAAGCAGTGTACAAACTAGAGTCAAATGTTATGCCAATATTTTAAGAAGGGGGTTCATTATAAATTATGCTTCCAGATCTGGAGTGGGCAATAATTTTTGATGGGGGGCCCACACCAAGAATTTGGAAAGTAGCCAAGGTCCACACTCTTCCATGCTATTAATGGAGGAGGTACAGGGTCTAGGATGGAGGCTGGATGCAGAAGGGAGCTTGGGATACAGGACTAGGGTGCAGGATGGGAGTCTGAGAGGGAGCTTGGGAGAAGGAGGTGGTTGTAAGCTGGAGCAGGGATCTGGGATGCAAAGGGGGGGATGCAGGAGGGGATTGTGACCCAGGGCAGGGGACCTGGATGCAGGGTCTAGAAGGTGGTATGGGTGCAAGAGGAGGGGTGGAGGGTTTGGTTTATGTGGTGTATGGGTACAGGAGCAGAAAGCAAAGGATTTGGGAGAAGGAGGGGCTGGGGTGCCAGAGGCAGGTTCTGGTCCAGAGAGTTACCTGAGTGACTCACGGCCAACAGCCCTGCAGGGCCCTGAGACAGGCTCTCTGCCTACTGCAGCCCCAAACTGCTGGAAACTGCTCCCTATTCCACATGGTTCTCGGCTGCAGATGCTGAAGGGGGTGGGGGAGGCTATATGTGTTACCCCTGCCCCTGAGCAAAAATCTCTCAGATCCTATTGGCCAGAAACCATAAACCAGCTAATGGGAGACAAGTTATTTTGCAAGGAGGTATGAACACTGCATGAAGCCTCTCCCACCCTCCCAGCATTTAGATCAGAAAGCTATGGAGACATCTGGCTGTTCTGTGTTGCCCATGGTCCGGATCTGGCCAGCAAGCCATATCCTGCCCTCTCCTGCCCCAGATCAAGCCCTTGTACCAGTGTGTATATGCTCACAGAGAAGAACTGCTTTCCCCATTTATACAAAAATGCTCTCTCATAACCATATCTGACAAAGGGAAAATGATTTGTCACACAAGCTAAGAATATTATGTAACATGCACTTTAATGCAAAAACAAACTGAAAAAATAAGCTGAGAAAAATGACAGCATAGCACTATTCAACTAATATAATTTGAAGGTGGGTGAGATGGGGTACAGATGAGACAATGAAAATATTTTGGAACTATATACCATTTCGTGGAATCTATCCCCTTCAAAAAACAAAACCAAAAACAAAGCAGTTTGTTCTCCAGTAGTATTTTTTTAAGTCACTCTCAGAAGTAAATCATCTTTGGCAGGACTGATTTAGCAGGATCCAGAAGGGGTGAACTACCATCAAAAGTAGTGAACTCACTCAAAATCTTTAAATCTAGTGATGGATGTTTTAAACACGATGAAGAGCACATCCCTGGCTAGGCTAAGACTGTCTTTGTTCTGGTATGAAACTATGATGAATTTTTCAGTAGAATGAAAACTTATAAAAAAGAAAGAAAACTGGCAATACCCTCTATAGCTGATTATATTAAACACGTAGTCTCATTCAGGACTTTTTCTGGACTGCTACTTTTTGACTGTGGATTCAGACCAAAATTCCCCCTCTCTATTGTTTGAGATTTTTACCATGAAACTGTCATTCAAAATGTTGATTTCCATCTCCCTACAATGTGATCAGATTTACATACCTACGAATGTATTTCAAAACATTTAGTTTTTAATATAATAGGTTAACATGGGCAAAAGACCATTTTGATGACATTTCTGAAATAAGATCTAGAACACAGAGATCAAAGATTGCTTTTATTATATTAAAATAAAATTAGTACACAGCATCAGTGTTTCACAGAAACTGTAAGCTGTTTCTCTAGGTGCAAGTGTAATTCAGTGTGGGTTGTACACACTCCCAAAGAGTACATCTTCACTCCAGGGAAGATGTACCCTGTCACAATCAGTCTTCCAGAGTTTTAGTGCACCTAGTAAGGACACGCTAAATTGAACTTACAAGGTGCCTGCATCCACACCGGTACTCCTGCCTCTAAGTCAGGAGTAAGGGAGGTTGATGGGAGAGTTTCTTCCATCCACCTCCTGGTGTGTGGACAGTGGCAAAAATTAATTTCAGATAAATTGATTCCAGCTGTGAAATTCTCATAGCTGGATTTGCCTATCTAAAAATCGATATTAGCTCCTAGTGGAGACCTGGCCTCTGGGCCTAATCAATCAAGCATTCGGGACTGTTAAAGCTCTAACCAACAGTGCCTGGCTCTTCAGCTCAGACTGTAGTATAGACACTAATGCTTTTTTCAGTTCAGGGGTTTCCAGGTTCTCTTCCTGGTGTTTGAGCCAGGACAGTGGCCACCTCAAAAGGATGCACTAATGTGTAAGTGAGGGATATCAACAGTTAACATGTTAACCAGTAAGTCACAGCCCTCATCTATGGTGAGACGGGAGCACAGCAGGTCAGGGGGCACTCGAGCCAGGCCAGAACAGGATTGGTCCACGGCAGCCCTGGGTGCACTGCAGGCAGTGGGGTTCCAGCCACACCAGATCAGCCCTAGTCTGCGACAGCCCCGGGGTGTGCAGCAGGCAGGAGCACAGACCAGCACAGACCCTGTCCACAGTGCCCCTCCCCACTCACTTTAATCAGTTAATCCATTAAACTTAACATCTAACTGGTTAAATAATTAAATGGGATGTAACATCCCTACGGTAAGTGTTCAAGTAGAAACAGCCACATTCATTTAAGGCATACAAAAAAGCCAGTTTTCCTAAAAGGAAACCTACTTGAAATGCATCTGTGGATAGCATTCTATGCCCAAAACCCTTTAAAGGCATAAATGTTGCAGTTTTGGTACCAAAATCCATGTTTGACACTGCTTTCTGTGCATTGCCAGTTGCTCTGATGAAACTTTACCCATGAAGTTTTAATAGCTGATGAAGTTTGGAGTCCTCCCCTCTGAACAGAACTACTTTCATAGAGAAACTCAGACTTCTGCCAAAAATAAACATTGGCTTCCTCTTCTTTGAGTTCAAGTCCTTTCAGGTTCATCAGTTTACAAGACATAGCATAGTTTCTATTCAACCTCCTCTTTCTCTTATGCATAAAATTGAAAATTTGGCAGTTGTAACAAAAGCAGGTGAAAAATCCAGAGGCGTGTGTTTTACACTGATAATGTCTCCTAAAACAGAGGTGCACAAAGCAGGAGGTGGGTCCCATTGGGAGGGGGAAGTGAAATTTCATTAGGCGCAGCAGCACAATTGGCTGCTGGGTCTCAGGCTCATCCAGCTCACTAAAAATGTTGAAATATGTTACCGTTTTGATGTATGTGTATTCCCATTTATATACTGATTAACAAATATTTTACTTTCTACATACTTTTTTCGTATATGAGTCAAAAGGGCTTTTCCCCCCCATATGAACGTAACCAAAATTTCTGTCAATTTGGATTACATTAAACAGGGTGGAGAAGCCCTGAGAAACCATAAAATATAGGCTGAGAAACTGAATATATATAATGACTGAGGAAACCATGTACAGTAAAAGCTCTATTATCCAGAAGCCCCAGGGAACTGAGGTTGCTGGATAATCAAATGTGCTGGACATAGAAGCGTGGTTGGTGGCTCCATGCCAGCTGCCCCAGGCCTGTCAATCAGCCCTAAAGCAGGCCAGTTAACACAATATGCGAGTTATCCAGGTGCCAGATAACTGAGCTTCTACTGTACGTAAAATCTGATTAATTTATAGGGATAGAAAATTTTTAGTCAAAAGTTCAAACTATGTTTTTAACCAACATCTATTCAGCTGAAATATCGAACAAATAACTAGAAGAAGAGATAAGTGCTCAGGATTCAGTATTGCACCAATTCAATTAAAAGGTGAAGAAAACTCTCAAACCACATCACTGTGTCACCTGCAAATAAGACTTCAAGCAAAATTAGGATTACAAAGTTTCACATTCCTCACAATTATAAAGTTAAAAACAAAAATAAAAACACTTCTGACCTTTATATTTCATAAAAACACAAGCTAAAGAATAAATACAAAAATCTCTCATTTTTCAGAATTCACCTTTAACTGATGTAGACAAAGCATTTATCTTTGGATCATTTGCCTTTCATATATTTTCAACAAACTAATGGTGGGCACACACTCTTTAGCGACTCAAAATCCCAACCTTCTCTCACTACAAGCATATGTTTCAGGAACTCACAGCGCCTTTCTTCTCTCGAATAAACTGTACAAAGCATGAGCAACACCAGGGGATTCCTTTTACTGAGCTCACCACAAGACACTGACTTGCTGTGGGCATACACAGGAAACCATATAAAAAGACAAACTGTCAATGATGGAACATTATATAATCAGCAGTGGAAACACTCCTGAATGTAAGAAATCTGTAGCTGTTGGCAGATTCATATCTATGTTCACTTTGGGTTTTAAAGGGATATGTATGTGCAATTCATACCCATGTTCAGTTTGGGTTTTAAAGGGGCCCATCTAAATCTGCAGTACCTTCTAAGATTAATTACAGAGTTTACCTGTTCACAAACTAGTCTGTGTCTATTTTGCATGTGTAAGCGAAGAGCCACTCAGTGCTGACAAAATACTTGTCACACAGAATAGACTCTTATCTATAAGTAATCTAAATCGCACTCATTGTGCCACTGATGTTTTTCTGTATGTCAGAAAATAAATATCTGCATTTTATATTAAATGTTTGCCACATTATCTAATATACAGAGTACATCTGTGTCTGCGCTACATTTGTTCAAGGATTCCTCAAACTGTAAGAACTATAAAACATGAAATTTGGTGTGCAGCTTCCTCTTAGTAGTAAGCCTCTTCCACTCTTACATCTTGTAGCATAGGCCATTGAGCACCACTGGCCAACTTAAACCAAGGTCAGGGTTTGGTTGTGCCTGGAAAGCGGGAAATGCCTGAAATGCCAGAACTTCCCAGAACATGGACAGGGAGGGCCACCAATAGGAGGGATGACATACATCAGACTCACTGCTGGGGACAGTGAGCACAGGAAACAGCAATATGCCAGTAACCACTGGGGGCAGCCCCAGCAGGAACACAGTGACCACAAGAAGACAAGACTCTCCACCCTGGTGGGAGACATAAATGCTCCTCTACCCTAATCCCCATCCCTGCCGCTCCTATCCAATCATCCTCCAATAATTTGCATAAACCATATCCTTTTTCCTTTTATATTCCAAAACAGGGAAACAAACAACAAAACCCACAAAAACTTATTCCACTTAAATACCTGAGCAATCCCAGGTCAATCTGCTAGTCTCAAATATTTGGTGGAATAGTATTTTTTAAAAATAAAAAGAAAGATGGTTGGACAGAACCATAGGAAAAGAGGAAAAACAAGAAAAAGCATTTTAAAATAACAAATATATCAGCACATGCATGTAGTAGGTTCAGGCAATCAAAATATTAATTCCCATTTCAATATGCACAAATACTATACATGAAGAGGACATTTCATTCGAGTCTATACTGGCTCTTTTTGCATAATATTTTTGCAGCCTTTCGTAGCATCCCTTTCAGGATCATTTTATGCCTGAGGGAGACATCAAATGTAGCTCGTGCTTAGCTAAATGTTTAAGCCCTCTGAAGCCGTACAAATTGTTCAAAAGTGAAACATTTCCTCTTGCAACCTACTGCTCCTCCCATTTCTCCCCACAGAGTAAGAATGAGTAAACAAAAAGAAGAACACAGAGGGAAGTGGGGGTTGGAGGGAACAGAGAGGAGAAAAATTTCTGAAGCCTGTTGCTTCTGATGGCCCTTGAGAAAAATCTCTCCCCTCTAGGAGGAGAAAGAAAGAAAGAAATTTAAAAAAAACACAGGTAAAGGTTATGAAAGGCTTCATAGCACGAAGTACCTATTGTGTATCTTTTGCTGTTCCTGTCCAGAGAAGATTTGCCTACTCTCCTGAAGGGAGAAATTCACTACTCATACAAGCTTTAACTCCTGTCTTCACAGATGATGCTTGCTACATAGGCTTTGTCTACTCTACCAAGTTTTTTCAACAAAACGGATGTCCCTGCCAAAAGTCCACAAAACATATATCACCAGAGGGTGCTCATGCTTGCTCCCTCTGTTGACAGAAAATGTCTACATTGGAGGTATCATCAACAGCATGAGCAATGCACTGCGGCTATGTATCCCACAACACAGTGTTCTGGAAAGGTGGAGCTGACCTCTGGCATCTTGGGATTCCCTCTGAATTTTCCCACAGCCCCCTCAGCTGCTGGGAGAAGCACCATGAATAGCTCTGTAACCTCTCTATGCTGAGGAATATCAAAGTAACGCTGTCCCCACCTCCCACTGCAGCAGCAATCTGCCTGCTGCTATGTTCCTATCCCAGGGCAGAACAGAGGCAAGCTGGTAACTTTCTTTTTGCTTCCCAAAGGGAGCAGCCCACTCAGCTGTCAGATACTTCCCAGAGCTTTGAAAGGGGAAAGGCACATACCTGCAGGGCAAAAGAGATCAAAACACCAAACTGAGCCATCTGGATGGGCATTGTGGCATACTGGCTACCAACAAAACCAACAGCAGTGTCTACACTGGCTCTTTGTTAAAAACAAAGGGAGGGGGAAATAATCTTTTGTAGAGGTGGAATTTTGTTGCAGAAACCGAGTTTTTTCCACCCTGACAAAAGTTACCTTGCAGTGTGCTTTCTTTCACTGTTTTGGTAGTGTAGACAAGGTCTTAACTAGTGTTAAATGTTCCTGACTCAAACATCTGCTTCAGAGATCTATATTACTGCTGCTTTTGTGAGTATCCCTATAGAATTCTACCGCAACCACAGTCCAGTAAATCATTTGGATTCTCCTCAAAAGCGCAATAACATCAGCAGGAGTTAGTAGTAGGCATCCTTCAGACTGCATAGACTATGGATCGCGCCCTTTATAGTTTCAATTGAGGACTTCATTTACAGCGTCTACTGTGACTATGAAGACCCACACGAAAGTGACAGTCCTTGCTGCATCTCTTGCAGATGTAGTGGGTGTCTGCCAAGTCCTTAGTGTGCTTTCTGTGAGCTCGCTTCTCCTCTGCTACCTGTCTGATCCTCACCTCGCGCTTCTGAAGGCCCTTGTGTAACCCCTGCCTCCATCTGCTGCGGTCGTCTGTTAGTTCTTCCCAGTTGTCCAGCTCGATGTCTACCTCTCTGAGGTCTCTCTTGCAGACATCTTTGTAGCACAACTGGGGGTGTCCAGGAGGTCTTTTGCCAGAGGCTAGCTCACCATACAGGATGTCTTTTGGAATCCTTCCATCATTCATCCTGTGAACGTGGCCAAGTCAGCGGAGCCGACACTGCCTGAGGAGGGTGTGCATGGTTGGGATTCCAACTTGCTCGAGGACGGCAGTGTTGGTCACTCTGTCCTTCCATGATATTCCAAGGATGCGCCTGAGGCAGCGCAAGTGGAAGACATTCAGCCTCTTTTCCTGGCGGGCATACAGGGTCCAAGTCTCGCTGCCATAAAGGAGGGTGCTGAGGATGCAGGCTCTGTAGACTTGCCTTTTGGTGTGAGTGTACAGCTTGTTGTTATTCCACACTCTCTTGCTGAGTCTGGACCGAGTTGTGGCCACTTTTCCGATCCTTGTATTTAGCTCAGTGTCCAACGACAGGGTGTCAGTGATGGTGGACCTGAGGTAAACGAACTCGTGGACAACCTCTAACGTATAGTTGTCAATGCTGATTGATGGGGATTCAGCAACATCCTGACCGAGTACGTTTGTCTTCTTTAGGCTGATGGTAAGCCCAAAGTCCTTGCACGCTTTGGAGAACTGATCCGGAAGTTTTTGAAGCTGGTCTTCTGTGTGAGACACTACAGCACCATCGTCTGCGAACAGCATGTCTCTGATGAGGACTTCCCGCACCTTAGACTTAGCTTTCAGCCTTGCAAGATTAAACAGTTTCCCATCATATCAGCAGGAGTTAAAGTTTCCATCAACTTCAATAGACGTTGGATCAGGCCTTGTAGTAGGTTCAAACCCACCTCCACTCCCACCCCGGAAAGACAATACTATTGTTCAGCTACTAAGTGAACATTCCAAGTGCACCAGAGGCCTGAAAAGTAAAGCAGAGCTGTCAGGAAGGTTCCTTGTACACTTGCCTTCCAGGGACAATACTCAGTCACCACTTGAAGCCTTAGCGATATGCAGAATGGCTGACCACAGATGACAAGCTGCACTACTGTGGTTCATTTTCAGTTCTTAAACTATGTTTACCCCCATGATTGTCTTCCCTTCGGTATTCTTACTGTGTGCTCCTAGCCTCCTTAATGCCTGCTGTAAGCCACACTACCAGGTGAAATGGTTTTCAGAGGCAAAGTGAACTCAGTTGGGTGCTGTCATGGTTCAGAACAACCGTACCTGTACTTCTCCCAAAGAGTGCAGGAAGGGCACCCATTCCCAGGCTTCCATCAACTCAGCTGTTGTCTTTCTTGGGTGGAGATCCATGTCTTTTTTCCCTTCTAGTTTTCGCCAACCTCCAGTTCCTTCCCTTCTCTGTGCATGCCCCAGCAAACAGTCAGTTGCCTAAAGAGATCTGCTTGCTTTCTCTTCAGGGACTGATGTAAATATCAATCATCACATGGTTCTCTCTAAGTAAGCCTATACAGTTTAGAGGAAGAGTGAGAAATCCACTGCTAAAGAAGGAGCAAGTACTAATTTGCAGGGGCTGAGCAAATTTGTCTGTTGGGTTTTTCTTTTGGCTGGCTTAAAGCTCACAGTGTGGTCTGTTGGGGTTTGTGCACTTGGAGGCTGTGTAGGATTAGAAGCCAGGGGTTTTACAGTTTGCAGCTGAATCTGTAATAGCAAGCATAACTATGAAGGTTTTAGCAATCTTCATCTGTCCTTGACTTTATTAATCCCTGTCAGTACTAAGTGTTCAAGCATGCCATCCTTCCACTGGTTTCAAGGGGGACTTTGAATAAAAAAAAACAAAAACGATAATTTGTCCTTAAAACTGTCTCAAGGACAATATTCAGTGGAAGAAAGGATTAGACATCATTTACTTTGCTTGTTCTTTACATTGCTCTGGTCACAGTGCTGTACTTACTCCACCACACATATCAGTTACTAATCTACAGAGCATGTACAACCACTCAGTGTGAACTAACTGCAAAGACTGGGACATCTGTTTAGGAAATACAGTAAACCCTCGAAATGTGCGATTGCAAGTTACGCGCAACTTAAAATCTGGCTCCCCATCCCCCACCCTGCCCTGGCTCAACCCTCCAGCCCTGTGCAGTCCTGGCTCAACCCGCCTCCATCCCGGTTCAACCTCCCTGGCCCTGTGCAGTCCTGGGTTCAACACCTCCCTCCCCAGTTCAACACCCCCGACCGCAGTTCAGCCCCCCTCCAGCCCCGTTCACCACCTGTGCTCTGCTCCATCTCACCCCCTACCCCTGTGCCTGGCTCTGGCTCCTCACGCCCCCGCCCCCCAACCCTGATACAACACCCCCCCCCCACAGCTCCAGTTCAACCCATGCCCCAGTTCTAAACCCCCGCTGGCTCACCACCTAAGCAGCTCTGGCTCAGCACTGCCCATGTGGCTCCAGCTCACTCTGCCCTGCGAGTGGCCTGGCTCAACCTCCTGGCCTGGTTAAATCCCCCATGGCCCAGCTCACCACCTGAGCACAGCTCTGGCTCACCACCCCAACCCATGACTCCGGCTCAACCCTCCCAGCCCCAGCTGAAACCGCCCACAGGTCTGTTTTACCCCCAGCACCCCCTCTGCAGATCTAACCCACCCCAAGCATAAACCCCCTATGCCACTCCCACAGCCCCAACCCACCCCAGGCTTAACCCTCCCCAACTGCCCCCCCCCCCCCAGCCCCAGGACTTACCTTTCAAAAGGAGCTCCAGGTGCTCCTGATGCTTCCTCGGCTGCAGAACGTGCATTCCGTCAGGGAAAGAAGCCACCCCCCGACTTACACAAAATTTGAGTTACACAAGGGTGCGTTGGAACACAACCCTCGTGTAAAATTGAGGCACTATTGTACTACAAACAGATGTATGCACATTTAATAAAAATGGATGATGCAGGTGGGCTTCCACTTTAATCTTTGTCATCGTGTATGCAGTTGCGGACCACATCAAATAGACTCCTGCAGTGAGGTAGAGTGGCCCCTCACAGACTGGATGGGGAAGAACCCCATACTGAGTCTGACCGGACTACAGCTCTACACCTACAAATTCAGTGTCATGTGCAACTTTTTTTGTTTGAGTTTTTTTGCCTTTTTCTCTCTTTTTTTTTTTTTTTTTTTTAAAAGACATGTAACTGATGTTGCATATTTGATTGACTTATTCTAATATTCTCTTTTTTAAGCCACTTGGAAAATAGGATTTATCCTCTTTCTGTTTCTAAAAAGTTACTTTGTGTTTAATTATATTTGCCTACAGTGAAAGAGAAATGTTATCTGTGATCTTTGTTCTCTGAAGGCATACATTGGCAAATGGGGTTTGGTTTGGTTTTTTTGGTCCATGACATCAGAATGGGACCACAGGGTAACTCTCAAGGCGTAAGGTAGAGAGATTATGTGCATTCCTTTCATCATCTACCTTAAATTGTCCCTGGCATCCTAAGGGAAGTTCCTTTCTTGAGTATGGGACAGCTGCTCCTAGCTATGAGCCAATAAATACAGAGGTAAAAACACATACAAGATAAGAGGGATGCAAGAGGTAGGTGGGATGTGATTCTTCTCTACACAAATATTATGGAAGGCATAGCACACTGATATAAGCATAGGAATGTTGCCAAGAGTTATATGTTGTAAGAAATTTTCCAATTTTCAAATACACCTAGTTTGCAGACTGAAAAACTCAAGAGATTTCTAAAATAAACACTAAACACGATCGTAACTGGCAATAACAGTGACTTGGTGCATCAGGCTAATAAGCCTTGAAAGTGAAAAAGGCAATAATTTACCCACCCCCAGCCACACATGTTATGGACTAAGCTAGCGTCTTAACATGAGGAAATAAAGGGCGACTGACAAAATTCTTTCACTACCTTCTGCTTTGATCCTGCATTGCTCGCTTGCTTTGATTCTGCAGAGATAACATGAATGGTCATGACCACGTGAAGGTTACATCAGGATGCCAGATGAGACATTACCACTTTACACATTAGTGTTGACGACTGCACTGTTTAGAGATAAAATGTTCTCTAAACTGTGGTTGGAAACCCTCTAACTCTCAGATTGTTTGTTAATTCATCTGGATTGCTCATTGATTGTTCATTGATTATGCTCATTTCCTTATTGTCTGTGCCTATTCTTTCCTCTGCCAAACAGCTCTCTATATAACCAATCATAACTTGATGCCTGTCAGTGCATTCTGAAACTCAACCAAGTTCAGAATCACTATGCCAGCTGGTTGTAATAAACCTTTGTTGATTCACATACAGTATCGAGACTTTATTCCAACAAAAGTCTTCTTAAAGTTTGCTCAGCAATACATGGAGCGCTCTTGTTGCTTCTTCCTAGATAATCATGCCTGCTCCATGCACCAGGCAATCTCCCATGTGGAGCACTGCTGAATTGCTGGACCTCATGAGAATCTGGGGAGAGGAAGCTGTCTAGTCCCAGCTGCACTCCAGCCACAGGAACAAATATTACTTGCTTTCAGCATCAAATTGCTACTTCAAGACACCCCTGGTCCTTACGGTCCTGCACTGTGCCCCTCTAATAGCCCTGGTCTCAGTGCATTCAAATTCAACCTCCAGCACTGAGCCTCAGCAGTCCAGTCATGAATGAAGGTTTCATTCTTCTCTACACAAATATTATGGATAGCATAGCACAGTGATATAAGCATAGCGAAGTTGCCATCGGCCAGGTCCAGTTTCCTGTACTTACACCACCAGTGGGCTTTCAAACAGCTAAAAGCATGCTCCACAGCAATGTTCCCCCTAATTTTTTCCATCCTTATACAGAATAAATGTTGGTATATGCACTGTGGCATGTGCACCACCAATAGAAACACATGCAACTGGCTGTGGGTGTTCTGCTAATCAGCTGGGCAACACCTGAGTCTCTCCTGGATGGCCAGCATTCCAAAAGATGCATCAGGCACCTTTCTGGAGTTGCCTGCTTTACTGTTCATGAAACGCCCACAGTGATCCCACAAGCATCTAGAGAACCATCTAGGGATAATGGAGTGTATTAGTGAGACAAACTGAGTGCTTTTTCTGATAAATCACAGAGCTGTAAAAGATAATCTTCAACTTCAAAGATTGTTTTTAATTCATACTATAACACTACTTCCTGCATATAAGGAAATAAAACTGCTTTTACATTGAATAACCTCAGACTTGAAAAGTCTGAGGTTATCAACTAAGCAGAGTGAATATGCAAAACCCAAAACTTGCCACAAATCCCAATTATAGTTATGCTAAGTTTAGGCATTGGGACAAGAAGGTGTTGCACCCGGAGTCCGTGTGCAATCTTCTCCTGAGGAGGAGGAGGAGGAAGAGGAGCTCTGTACCCCCAAGGCTGGGAGGTCTGCAGCCACAACTCTCAAGAGAAAACATAGGGTAGTGGCATTTGGAGACTCCCCTTTGAGGGGAACAAAAACACTCATCTGTTGCCCTGATATGGCATCCCACAAGTTATGCTGCCCGCTAGAGGCCAGCATCAGACACGTTACAGAGTGATTGTCAAGGATCATCCAACCTTCTGACTACTACCCATGCTACTCATCCATGCGGGCACTAATGATACTGCAAGGTATGACCCTGCACCCATCAGATGTAACAAGAGGACTCTGGGAGTATCGGTGAAGGAGTCGGGAGAGTAGGTGATGTTCTTTGATCCTTCCAATAAAAACTAGGAACCCAGGCAGAGACTGACGCATCCTGGAGATGAATGCCTGGTTGTGAACATGGTGTCACCAAGAGGGCTTTGACTTATTCGATAACAATACTCTGTTCAGGGCAGAAGAACGGTTATGCAGAGATAGGGTTCACCTACTAAGGAAGGAGAAGACAGAGTATTTGGATACAAACTGGCTAACCTAGTGAGGAAGACTTTAAACTAGGTTTTCTGGGGACTGGTGATCAAAGCTCACATGTAAATTATAGAACAAGGAGAACAGCGAGATGGGTCAGAAACTGGGGAGAGTGTAGGCTGTAACAGCAGCAATAAAGGAGAGACCAGGAAGATCTGGAAAGTGGGGCACGGAACATCAAAGTCAGTGTCTTAGTTGCTCGTTTACTAAAATTAGAAGTATGGGGAATACGCAAGAAGAATTTGAAATACTAGTAAACACAACTATGACATTCTTGGCACCACAGACACTTAGTGGGACAATATATATGACTGAAATATTGGTATAAGGGTACAACTTGTAGGGAAATAAAGGGAAGTGTTGCCTTATATATTAAAATATACATTTGGACTGAGACTGAGATGGAAATAGATGCAGACTTGTGAATCTCTCTGGGTAAGAATAAAAAGAGTGAAAAACAAGGGTGATGCCATGGTAGTGGTTTACTACAGACCCCTAGCCAGTAAGAAGAAGTGGATGAAGCTTCTGAAGAAAGACAGAAAGAAAGAAAATCATACAAAACACAAGAATTTGAAGGACTTCAACTATCCAGACATCTCTAAGAAAAATACATAGCAGGGCACAAATTATTAAACAAGTTCTTGGAATGGACTGGAGATTTTTTTGTATTTCAGGTGGAGGAAAGAACTGAGGAAGGCTGTTACAGATTTGATTTTAACAAACAGGTAAAAAAGAACTTGTTGCTAACATGAAAGTGGAAAACAGCTTGAAATGAAATGATAAGAGTTCGTGATTCTAAGGAATACTAGGAGAGAGAGCAGCAAAATAAAGACAATGGATTTCAAGAAGGCACACTTTCACAAACTCAGGAAATTGGTAGGTAAGATCTGATGGAAGCAAGTCTAATAAAAACACAATTGAAGAGGGTTAGTAGTTTTTCAGAGACATTATTAAGGGCACAAGAGCAAACTACTCCAGTGTGCAGGAAAGACAGGAAGTATTGTTAGAGACCTTCTTGGCTTAACAAGGAGATCTTGAATGATCTGAAAACCAAAAAGGAGTCCTACAAAAACGGAAATTAGGTCGAGTTAAAAGGAATGAATACAAAACAAGTAAAAAAGAACAAAATTACAAAGGCCAAGGCACAGAATGAGCTCAAATTAAGCACTGGAATAAATTGCTCAGGGAAATTGCGGAATCCCCTCATTGGACATTTTAAAGAGCAGGTTTGAAAAACACCTGTCAGGGATGCCCTTGACTGATGCTTGGCTCTGCCATGAATGTAGGCGGCTGGACTTGATGACCTCTAGAGGTCCCTTCCAGTTTTATGAATCCTGGGGGGGGGGGTGTCTTCCTTTCTAGAGAAGTATGAGGGAGGAGGTCCTGAAGGCTTTTAAAAATATTTTAATGGTTCATTTAAAGGGTTTCTTGTTTGCCTGCAAAGTTTACCTGCCCTTATATGCAAAAAAAAAGGTGAAAGGCAATTTTAAGTGTTGCAGACCATGCCATGTAACTTTGATAAAATATGCTAGTACTGTTCTTGCTGTTCTCTAACTGTATTTGTGAAAATTTTGGGGGGAAAAAAACAGACACAGAAAATACTCTCCTGGCACAAACTATTAAAAATGAGAGGACATTTGCACGTAACAGCTACAGAAGAGAGAAACACTTCAACAGCTTAACCAGAATATTATCTATACATTTTTTTATGAGTTGTATCATGGTCAGAAGAGAATCTGGAAGTATGCACTTACACCATATTTTCCCTTTGCGGAAATTACTGTTAAAGTAAACAAGATAACCTAAAGTCACAATGAATCAGCAATCTGCATAGAACAGCCAGAAGTTGTATTACTTTGATGTTCTCTGCTGTGGTATCTTTAAAGAAGTTATTTTCAGCTATACAATATTTACTATTTTGAGCATCACTATTCAGTTAATTGCTTCAAACTGGATGCAATCTCTCAATAGGTTAGAGTTTATATAAAGTAGAATTATGGCTCGGCTTCTCCGACTGGCTACTTTTGAAATTTATATAAATGGTTCAAATTTTATGGTGGAAAAGCAACTACTTCATAAAAATAATTTAACTAGTATTTAAAAACTATGCTTTCATTCCATCCTTGAATCTTCTGTTTTTAAAAAACACTAATTCTACGGAACGCTGTCTGGAAAAAAATTGTATAGTGTCATTATTTCTACTGTGTTAACACCTTATGTCAAGGGAAAACAACTTGCAGGCTGTGGATAGAGAATCCATCATCGACCGTAACACGTCTTCATTATGAGCAACGAAAGCTGCATCATCTGCGAAGTGGAGTTCCCTAACGAGGACTTTCATGAACTTAGTTTTGACCTTGCCAGGTTGCAGAGAGAGCCACCTAATCTTGTGTCAAAAAATACATTGCTGCATGAGTTTTGAAATGTGCAACTTAGAAGAACTGAGACGAACATGCTGAAGAGGGAAGGGGCAAGAACACAAGAACACACCCTTGTTTGACTCCATGGTTCATTGCAAATTGTTCCGATATAGATCCATCATATTGCACGGTTGCTTTCATGATTTCATGAAAGGATGTTATGCTCTTGAGTAGGGTTGGTGGGCAGCCAATCTTGGTTAATACTCTGTATAGTCCTGATTTACTAACTGTGTCAAACGCCTTTCTTAAGTCCAGAAATATTACAAATAATGGCTTTTCTTGTTCTCTGAAATTGTTGTATTTACTCAAGGTATACCTCAGCGACCCAAGGTCATTCTGGATAAACAGCCCATTAGATGTGGTTCAACAATTCTGCTACCTTGGATCTACTGCCACCACAAACCTACCCATGGATGATGAACTGAACTTCAGAATCGGGAAGGCAGCAACTATTTTTGGCAGACTTAAGAAATATGCATGGAACAATCCTAAACTGACAGTGAAAACAAAGACACTAATATACCAAGCATGTGTATAGAGTATCCTGCTACATGGTTCTGAGGCATGGACCACTTACTTGAACCAGGAGAAAAAAACTGAATAGCTTCCATCCTCACTGTCTCCGCAGAATTATGAATATCAACTGGCAAGATAAAGGTTCACATGCAGATACCCTGTCAGGATACAGCATACTCATTGCAATCCTCAACATCAGAAGACTACGTTGGCTTGGTCATGTGAGAAGAATGAGTGACAAACGTCTTCCAAAAGAAATCCTCTTTGATGAATTGTCATGTGGGTTGAGAACAAGAGGAATATCAAAGCTACGATTTAAGGATACATGCAAAAACTCCATGAAAAAATTCAACATCGATTAAAAATCCTGGGAATCTACATCATCAGATCGAAACACCTGGCAATGACTGCTATGACAGGGCACATCATCCTTTGATAGCAAACGTGCAAGCTATGCAAAAGAACTTTGTCTTAGAAGGAAAAGTTTTCAGACTCGAGAATTCAGAAATGGACTGATATGTGATTATTGCAATCGACCGTGCAAATCCAATATTGGATGGATAATCCATGAGAGAAGCTGCAGACCCAAACATTGCCCAGAGATCCTCACTGCTACTAACCACTGTCTCCTGAGAGGGAAAGGGGCCATATTAGGTAACACCCACAGTGCCAGGCACTGTACATGCAAGAGAAACAATCCCTGCTCCTAAAGGTTTACAATCCACAGCCCTAATCCTTTACAAACTGAGTAGTCCCAGTTAATTCAAAGGACCTAAACGCAATACCCCAAGTAAACTGGGTTTAAATCTTTGCAAGGTGAGGACTCAACCCTATGACAAGGGGTCAGTAACTGGATACAACAAACTGATCGAGAGGCAAGACAGAGAATTCATGGAAGTATCATGTTTAATATAATAGTCCATAATTGGAGAAGGCCACAAGAAATAACTTTTAAAATAAGCTACTTCTACATATACGTTTTAAATAAAGATTAACTCACATACCCCTCAAAGAAAATTGACCAGAAAAATAAAACCTTACCACAAAGATTTAAAATAAGGAGCCAACTACATGGTATATTATATTACAGTCTGTTACTACAATTCAACTGTCAAAACAGAAGTGAAAACTTTTAAAAATCATGTGTTTAAAGCCATACATTATTAAACAATACCCAATGACAGTTTTTGACAGTCTGTCTGTACAATTCAGAGGAATGTATTTGCTTGATAGTTTACTTATGCTTCCTTTGCCATCAGAACCTTGCAAGTTCCATATCTGAAATGCCAGTCAGCTTACATTAAAGATATAACACGACATGCACAGCCAAGATCACTTTATCTCTGTGAACAGAGCTCAGTTTAAAAAAAAAAAAAAAAAAAAAGCCAAGGCTTTGAAAGCAAACCAAGGTTTGTACTAAAAAGTATGCTGCTGGTGTACTCGTTTCACAATAAAACAACATTATAAATTGCTTCATTAATTCAGAAAAAATACTAAATTCAGTTTAAAAAACATTGTAAAGTAGTATTTTCATTGAAACAATATCTTATGAGAACAATATTTCAACTATTTATGGCTAATGTACAGAAACCTAATACAAAACTATTTATGTTTGAGGTGTGTCACAAGCTCATCAGACATATTTGCAATTTTAAAATGTCTATTTTGGGAGAGAATACTTGTTCACTTGTACTCCCTTTTTTAAGGATAGGAGGTCTCTCCCAAATCAGCAGAATCTTTGAAAACATTAGTACTTATCATTCTGAAATATCAGCACTGAAAATTAAATTGTTTTCAGGGTTTTTAATACTGAGTCTTAAAAGAGATGACAAAGGAGATCTCTGGCCAGCTAAGAATAATTTCTAATAAATTGGAATACCTGGAAAATGCTCATAGTCAGAAAGGACAAGTGGGATTACCTGGGTAACAATAGCTCAGTTTACCTAGGCAAAATAGTGGAAAAGATGATACAGGTCTCACTTCAAAGGACTACTTAATCTAGAAAAGGAATAAAAAAGCCTAAGTCTGGAAGCTGAAGCTAGACACATTCAAAGGAGACATAAAAGCACAATTTTTAACCATGATTAGCCATTAGAACAGAAGTACCAAGGGAGGTGGTGGATTTTCCATCTCACAATGTCTTCAAATTGTCTTCCTTTCCAGAACATATCATTTAGAACAGTGTTTCTCAATTTTTTCCCCCATAAAAGTACCCTCTTTAAAAAAAAGTTATCAAGTACTCTCAATACCTACAATTTTCAGACACACAAAATTTTTTCTACCATTGCAACACGTTTGTTTAAACAACTTAATAATAACTGGCTGGTTGGAAGGAGTTGCCTAAGGCAATAAACTTGCCATCGTACTTCTTATCATCCAAAAAGGATAAATAAAAAAATTAGATGAGTACAAAATAGGTTTAATTTTTTATTCATTAAAAAGGTCGAGAAACACTGAGTTAATGTACCCTTTGGAATAGCTCTGTGTACTTCCAGGGGTAAACATACCCTGGGTTGAAACCTGCTGGTTTATTAAAAACACAACAATACTGAGTACAGAGCCTAACTGGCATGTGTAGCATGGCCTCCCCAGACAGCCCAACATGGCCCAACCCACACTCTTCCCATGTGCCCTGCCCCCTTGACCCCAGCCCAGGCAGCCTTCTCCTCTTCAGAGAAGTAGGCTTGGGCTAGAGTGAGGGCAGTCAGTAGTTGAGGTGACTGGGGCTGCCCAGCACTGGGGTACCCTAGGCCCCGGAGATACATTCAGAAGGTGGAGACTGGAGGATGTTGCCCAGCATCACCCACCCACAGAGAGGAAAGCCCACACATTACCTACCCATCCAGTGCTCCAAGGCCAGGGCAGGGGACTGGCAGATGCTAGCAGGAATGGGGAGGAGTTGAGCCAGAAGAGAGCTAGACTCCCCCAGCCAGAAGTTCACCTGCAACCCATACTAACTGGGCAAGAACATGATCTACTGGTAATCAGACGAGATGATCGAATGGTCCTCTCTGGCCTTTACACTCCCTGAATAATTATTTTTATTATTAGTGATAAAGAGATAGCTTTGCAACAATAAATACAGCACAATTCCTTTAATCCGGCACATCCAGGACCGGACAGGTGCCAGATTACCAAATTTTCCTCACTATTGGATGCACCATAACCCCAACGCTCTAGTTCAAACTCCACCCCCCCATCACAGCTCACCATGCCAAACGCCCAGCTGTGACTCACCACCCTGCACTCATGCAACCTCAACACCCTCCCGCTCCTCCCGCAACCCTCACGTATCTTGGGGGACTACTGTCTGCTGGACCATTAAATTTTGCTGGATTACCTCCATAAACGGGACTATTTTTGCCAGATGCTAGACCATCAGGATTTTGTGATCATCAGAGGCTGGGTTAAAGGAATTTTACTGTATAGCCTTTGTTTAATAGAGCTCCTTTTACTTCTAAAACAAAGGAAGTCATTCAGTAAGTAAACCTATCTAAGAAAGTCCAGATAGTGTTCAGGTAGTTCAGTAAGTGCCTTAATTCAAAACGGCATTATTAGAGCAATGTAGTTATTTTAAAATAACTTTATTAAAGCTAGGAAATTAGAAAGTAGTTAAAAAAAACCTTCAAAAGTCAAAGTCTTGAAATAGTTAGCTAAGATTGCAACGCTAATTTTATCTCTGGCTCCGAACTCCTAATCACCAGCTTCTACCTATCCACTATCTTTACACTAAAAAAAAAATTTCTGTGCTTGCTAGTACATGATCTTTGAATTGCACTTTTAATTGGCTCATAGCAATTAAATTGAATTGCACTTTTAATTGGCTCATAGACTCTGACTACTGTGGCAAGTAAGCAACAGTCCATCCACCTCCAGATCCAAACCAAACATCCCAATATTTTGTCTGCTAATGACTGGATTATTGTTGTTTATTTTGTTAAAGAAATGCAAGGCCAAAGCTCAGTTACATTTCATCCCACAGCCAGGCAAACAACTGGAAAAATGTGTTGTATAGGACAGAAGGACTGAGACGCTATTCTCTAGGTAGTTTACAAGATTTTTCATGCACCCATGTACATGCATAGTAAATATTTTTTCCAAAAAAAAAAACCCCCAAAACTTGTGTTGCAATTCATTTTCCAGGCTTTATAGTGATTTGCAAAGATGCTATCTCACAGTACAGAAAAAGAAACTGAGGCCTCATAAATTTAAATCACTTGCTTGAACTTACACCAAGAGTGAGTGGTATACTTGGAAACTGAATGCAGATGATCTGCCTCCCTTCTTATACTATAATCGTCAGATCAAACTGCTTTCCTCTGTACTGGCACTAAAAATCTGGCTCAATTTCTGAGCAAGAGAGACCCACAGACAGACAGACAAACCCATATAGCTTTTACACACCCATAATACAGCCAGATTTGATATTTACTATTGAGCAACACAATGGTTAGACAGGAACTCCACCGCTTACACTGTTATATTCCTTCCACCATTCCAGAGAGGCCTTGACCTTTATTGGAATATTCAATGACTTGTGCATGGGGCGGGGTATGTGAGGTTTGTGGACCAGTATGAGCCATGCCTGGAAAGGTGTCCTGTGTAGGCAGGCATATTCTATCATGAAACTTGATGCTGCCACGTGGCCAAGCAATTGGAGAAAGCCTTGCGGGCACTTGTGGACTTTGTTGGGTCATATCTGTGAGTTACAGCAGGTAGCATGCAAGATGATGCCATAGCTGATGTTACTCACTGAGATTCTGGAAATGCTGTTGTAACTCCAGGCTGATTTGTGGAGACAAACCTTGAGGCTCATTTTTGGGGAGGTTGTAAGCAGTTCCTGATGAGAAGGCAACCTGCCAGCTATCCTTAAGAAAATCAGGGAGACTTCTGTCAAGGTCAAAAGGTTTTAATTTTTGGTGGTGTTTTGGGTTTTTTGTTTTTTTTTTTTGAGAAATCTTACTTAATTTTGATCACTATCCCATCTTACCATTTTGCAGTGAGGTAGCTTAGGCAGCCCAAGTACACAGATCTCCTTGAATCCAGACAACTGAGTTACACAACGTAGAGACATGTGACTGGAAGTGCATTGGCCACACATTTATGATCTCCTCTTTTCCATGGATGTAAATATATTTTCAAATCCCCATGGCACTGACTTGTATCTCCTCCCATTGACAGCTGGATTGACCTTGCTGCTGGATATCTTTGACCCTGAGTTTTTGGGAAGGGCCTCCGTGGCACACAGCAGGGTAGAGTCTCTTTCAAGTGAGTCTCCTCCTGGTTTTCGAAGTAGACCTAGAGGGTAGTGAGGGGCAGTCTGTTCGCCATTACACAAGGTCTCACTCATATTCGGAGATTATTTTATCAGCTGGTAGGTATTTTACATAGGTGTGCTCAGCCTATTGTAACTTTCTTATTATTAAATTTCATTAGAGCTTGGCTGGATATGACTCCACGGCTTTATGCAAATTATACAAATAAATGAATAATCTTTCCTGTTTTGCCTCATGAGTAGTTCCTCCAGCCCATCACTGTGATCAGTTCCTTATACTCCTTCCTAGAAACAGAGTAATTCTTAGATCTCCCTTCAACTAGTCATCTCTCTCAATGGGAACTTCTTGCTAATTACACCTCAGACTCAATCCTATTATTTTTGGAAGAGTTGACTATAAACTTACAGGAGCACTCAGTGATAAACCAGGTATTCTCCAACCTCACACAGAAATGGAGATCATCAGTTATGAAACAATAGGATTAGAACTAATTGGTATAAACTCCTCAGTCACTTTTCCTAACCCAAAAAAAAAAAAAGTCCATAAACGAAATGCTAAGAAAAGGAGCTGGATACACAAATTATCCAAAAGGAGTGGGTTCAGTCTGGAAAAGGGGACCAGCAACTTCAGCCTGAAGCTCAATAAAATACTTCTTCACGACATTTCAATATCTTGTTTCAATATCTTCAATAGCTCACATCAGTCAAGTTAGAATAGATATATAGCCTGAATGGGAATAAGTGTTGGAGAAATTGTGGTGGAACATGGTGCATAAATTCATGGAGGTTAAGTCCATCGATGGCTATTAGCCAGGATGGGTAGGAACGGTGTCCCTAACCTCTGTTTGTAGAAGGCTGGAAATGGATGACAGGAGAGGGATCAGGCATCAGACGACATGTTCTGTTCACTCACTCTGGCATCACGCATTGTCCTCTATCAAAAGGGAGGATACTGGGCTAGATGGACCTTTGGTCTGACCACGAATGATCATTCTTACGCTCTGTCACTAGAGAGAACTGGGATGCAATTCATAAACAATTACTACAAATTATTGGGTATTTATGACTAAAGGATCCTTTGGGTAATCTTCCTAGGGCTTCCTAGTAGACATGGTCACATAAAAAGAAATGATCAACTGATCTCTCATTTACTAGTAGCTGCTTAGCTACTGATAACCCCTCACTGGAAAAAGAAAAAAAAGAAATCCAGCCATAAAGGAATGGTAAAAAAGAGGGAGTTATGGAAAAACGTATATATCAATAAAAACATAGGACAAACAGGTATTTAGACCTTAAATTGCTGTTGATGGAGTATGCAAAGTAAATTCACATACAGAAGGGTCAAAATACCTGTCCAATGTTTTAAAATATTAACATTTGACAGATATACCATGTTTGCTAAATATGCGATCGAAGATGTCTCTCAATTTAAAAAGATCACTAGAAACATGTCACAAGTAGTGTAAAGATGCTTACTCTGTAGATGGTAAGAGCCTGTGAAAAAGAGCTCTGATTATTATATACGGTATAATGTTTCTCTAAGCAAAAGCTCACTGTCATACTGATTGCTCTATTATTTCTGGACAGTTACATAGCCAGAATCTGTTCAAGTATACATTCTATCCGCTGCAGACACTACCTGTGTCTTTCTAAAGATAGTATGATCAGCAAACTACACCATGGTAGACAGGTGTGGATGTACTTTCCTGTGAACCCTATCTAAATGATTGTCATCTCAGAATCCAGGTCCGCTGTCACTTATACAGTAAACCCTCGATTTTACGGACCCCAATTTAGTGGGCTTCAGGAAAAAAACGACTCACCCCGTTGTTCCCGAAGTCTGCTGGGGTCCATAAAATAATCGCTCCCCCCACCCCCCCAAAAAAAAATTAAAGGACTTATTGCTAGTGCAGCCTGGAGGAGCGGCCACGTCCTCCACCAGAGCCGCCATGTGTACATGGGGCTCCGGCGGTGGCTCCTCCAGGCCATTAAGTGGCCGCTCCAGCTGTGCCTGGTGAAGTGACTCCTGCCACGCAGCGGGGCACCTTGAGCCGCGTGTGGCAAAGTGGCTCCATCTGCGTGGCGGGCCACTGCCAGTCATGTGCAGTGGGACACCTCCAGCTGCCCTGCTGGGTTCCTCCAGTGACATGGCAGGGTCCAGCAGCTCCTCTGGTGAGTGGCAGTTTTTTTTGGGTGGGAGGGAGAGGCTGGGACTGGGGCTGAGGGAGCCTGGCAGGGCAGGGTGAGAACGTAAACCCCCACATAAGGGACTTTCATTAATAGCAGACAACCACCCCCCCCCCCGGCCATTAGTCTGTTATGTCAAAGGTTTACTGTACTATCACCTGACAATCTTCCCTCCCTTTCCCCTCCTCCCCACACCCACAAATTTAAAAAAACAGAAAAAAAAAATCCCTGAGTAGAGCACATAAAATCTATTTGATACTTCCCCTGGGTTGGCTGACCTAACCACTAAAAGTGCTCCTTAATTGCCAATGTGATATTTTACACAACTCTTGCAAGTCGAGTTTCCTGCTTTTTCAAAACACAGGACATGGTGGCTAGTATCCCAGTAAATATTTCTGGAGTGCTTATCAACCATAATGTCAAACAGGTACTGTAGCGAGCATCAATTACAACAGCACCTCAGAACTAGGAATTTCCCCTGATATTTAGAAAATGCAAAGGTCCCTCCAACACTTCTCTACAAATGGCACTCGTCTTTGTGTGAGATAGTCTCCTCTCTACTTTGTTAAAAGGCTCAGCTATTAGAATCATTTTTACTACCTGAAAGTTCAGCCCCTATCCTGGAAGAATACATGCATAAAGTTGCCAGTTTAATGCTTCAGAGCTAACTTTTACTCCAGTTTTAAAAGCAAGAGTCTTTCCGCCAGGTAAAAGCCTTCGCTGTGAAGAGACTCTTCCTCAGTGTCCTAGTTTATCGACAAAGACTCATTGAGAAACAAGCAAAGATTCCAAAACACTGTATCTCTCCTGGCCAATTCTTTTCCTTGGAAAAGGCAATGGTATGATAATTATTCATGAATAGGGCATGATTTGAAAGTGTTTTCCGGTTTTATTTTAAAAGATGGAACAAGCTGCACCCTTAGGTAACCCCTAAAAACCTGTTACAGCCAACCATGATTAGAAGGCAACTACTGTAATTCCCTCTTAGCCGAATTCCCTGTATACTTTCAGCTTACAGGATGAACTTCTCTAATCCATCACTCTCTGGACCTGACTGGTGCCAAATGAGAGAACTTGCCAGACCACGGGAGGTCAATATTTTCTAGCATCATCAGCAGCACTTCCAGTACTTACTGGATATTTGGGGTAATTTACAGTTAAACAACAGCACAGAACATTGAGAGCCAGGACTGGTGGCTGTGAACAAACTTTACAGGAGCAAAGGGAACTTGGCCACAATCATGATAAATGGTTGTCAGGCTAACTCAAATCATGCTAGATTACGAATGTTGCCGAATGAGAGTGTGCCAAACTAAAGATGTTCATCTTGTAGCAGCATATTTTTTCACTGGCTTCAGCAACCATTATCACATGTTCTCCACATGTTCTTTACAGGCTCCACTCAAACTGACTGTCTGTTCTTGCTGTACATAAAAGCATTCCACAATATCATTCACAACTAATATGATAGATTCAAGCTCTCCTCTTTTGGTCTTGCCTGGTGCATATTATGGTTTCTTTTCTTAAAACTAGTTCTGAAGTAAGAATGGCTAAGAATCATAAAATCTTCACTGAAAGCTGTTTTTGCTGGTTTGGGAGCACAATACTACTATCTGGAAAAATTCTGCGGATGAAATGGTCTAATGAGTGGCTCCAAACAACAGTCTCTAAACCAACTACATAGGTCAAATACAAATAGAAATGCAAATTGAAAAACATCTACTGACAACTGTATCAAAGTGAGAAACAAAAATGCTAATAGATTAATTCTATAGAAAATATCACTAGACTGGCACGAAAACATCATTATTCAATAGACCATGTAGAACTCACACGAAACAAGTATCTTCTCTGATACACCCCAAAATTTGATCTTTCTAATAAAACTGATGTATGCTGGTCACATGAATGACAGAGTGTATGACGTATCCTATAGCCAGGCTCATAGAATCAATTATACTATCCATCCCACAATACAAATGTCATCTGCCCTTACAAAAATAACATTTCCTTGGCAAAATGTAAGCTCATTAACACTGACCACACATTCATTTGCAAAGCATTTTTTACTCAAACAAACATACATGACTACTGGGCACCATCCACAAGAGTCATTTGTGTTTATGGTAACTGGATCACATTTCATAATTTTCTAGTAAAGCACAGGTTTCTCAGTGACCAAATGTTAGTATTATGATAGTTTACCCACTTTGCTGACAAATCTGGAACTCCTGCTATCTTTATGAGATATTTATTAGGTTTGGGGATTATAGGTTTCTACTAGATAGCTATTTTTCTGTGGAAAAAAAACTGCAACCACAAAACAAGCATGATTCAAGTGAAAATGTACAAAATACCTACGATGATTTTAATTTTCACTGTTTTTTAAACAGTTTTCCTTACGTCATCCCATGAGGAATGCAGTAAAAGTTCTGCCAGCATTAGGCAACCTGGGCTGATGGAATCACACAAATGTAGGGCTTGAAGAAGTCACCGAGGCCGTGTCTAGACTTACCTTGAACATCAACGGCTGTTACACAATTTTGGTATGCCAATTGCACACCAAAAATCAACTTTGCAGCTGTTGACTTTTGTGCCTGTCTTCACGGCAGAAGGTCAACGAGGTCGCTCCTCCCATTGACTTTCCTTACTATCATGAGGCTCAGGAGGAGTTCCAGGGTTGATGCTGACCCTGGAACACACTGTTTCACGCATGCGCAAAACGACACCCCAGAAGATTGATCTGGAGCAGTCAATCTTCTCTGGTACGTGTAGTCTGTCCAGCTTCCTCTACTGTGACAGAGCCAAGTAAATATAGACCACTGTTTCTTATACTATATTCTGTGAGTAACTTGCAGGTGTGATGTGAGTGTGTGGAGAAATATACCAATGGTACATATTTTCTGTTATTAAAACCATATATGATATTACTTCTTCACTCACACCTAATTAAGTTACTTCATTTTGTTTGTGCTGCATATGTTTCTGTTTGGGGTTTGTTTGTTTTTTTTGTCTGACAACACTTGTTTTTTTGAAGAAAATTTTCATAGGTGTTCCACATAGAAAATATTATTGTTTGGTGTTCCATGTTCTCAAAAAGTTTAAGAAACACTGACCTAGACCATCCCTGACAGATGGTCCAAGCTGTTTTTAAAAACCTTTAATGATGAGGACTGACCAGCCTCCCTGGAAAGCTAATTCCAGAGTTTAACTACCCTATGGCCGCGTCTACACGTGCCCCAAACTTCGAAATGGCCATGCAAATGGTCATTTCGAAGTTTACTAATGAAGCGCTGAAATGCATAGTCAGCGCTTCATTAGCATGTGGGCAGCAGCGGCGCTTCGAAATTGATGCGCCTTGCCGCCGCGCGGCGTGTCCAGATGGGGCTCCTTTTCAAAAAGGAATGAGCTCATGGGAATAAGGGGACTTCGAAGTAGGCGGGGCCCTTTCGAAAAGGAGCCCCATCTGGACGCGACGCGCGGCGGCAAGGCGCATCAATTTCGAAGCGCCGCTGCCGCCCGCATGCTAATGAAGCGCTGAATATGAAATATGAATATGAAAATGGCTGTATGGCCATTTGCTGAATATGAATATGAATATGAAAATGGCTGTATGGCCATTTGCATGGCCATTTCGAAGTTTGGGGCACGTGTAGATGTAGCCTTAGAGAGTTAAAGTTTTTTCCTACAATCTAACCTAAACCCTGTATGCCACAGATTAACCCTGTATGCCCTACTACACCTTGTCATACCTTCAGTGGACATGGAGAACAAACGCCACCCTCTTTACAACAGCCCCTTACCATATTTTAAGACTTTTATTAGATTTCTCCTCCTTCCTCCTGTCCCTGACCAATTCTCTTTTCTGAAAACTAACAATGCCCAGTTTTTTTAACCTTTTCTGATAGGTTTTCTAAAGCTTTTTAACACTCAGACAAGAGTAAACAAGACAGCAGACACCATGAACCTCTGAACTTAGTTGCTCAGATTTAAAACGAAGGGCACTGAACTAATTGTTATCAGATACTGATTATCTTTTAAACAGCAGAACCACAGGATCTTGAATGCATATGGATGAATGCACTAACTAACAAAGCCCAGAAAGGGGTTCTGGTGGCCTCCTGTTATGGACCTCTGAATTCAACCTGAGCACAAGATGAGAGCTCCTTAGCCATCTGCCTGAAATGTGTGGAAAGCAACATTGTTTTGTGGGGGGGCTCTACTTTGGGACACATATGCTGGAGGTCTCATGTTACCAGTAGTAAAATATCAGCATTTCTAAAAATTATAGATAATTCTCTAACACAAAAAGTACTACACCCAACACATGGCAACTATTTCACACTTCATTGTGGACAGGTAAAGGAGGATTATTGTCATTGGACTGAAAGTTGGTAGTTACAGCAGAACTTCAGAGTTATGAACACCTTGGGAAAGGAGTTAGACTGACATCAATTCAGTCAAAAATGGAAACAATGATAGAGGATTCAATTAATGAAGTAAAAGACAGGAATATAATTAATACTGGTCAATACATGTATACGGAAAATAGCTTTTGTGAACAAGTTTGATTTTTGCCCCATACCAGTGTCTGCTTTAGAACAGTATTTATATAGCAAATACATGCCATCTACAACAGTCTAAAAACTCAAGTCAATGCTGCCTAGAAAAACTTCATTTGTTAGAGCTGCATAAAAACCACAAGACAAGATTGCCTTTGTGCTCACTGATCTTTGCCTTGACAACAAAACTACATGGCACAGATAAAGTTTCAGACATAGAGTATTACAATATAGCCGGAATCTCTACCAAAATGATCTAGTGGTTACATAAATCACAGATAACATTCATAAATTATTACTGGGTCCATTATGTTTCTACCAATTTTGCTACCCCATCCCACACTGCCAGCAAAATGTTATAACGCATTTTGCACAAGGCAAATCAACATTACGTTAAAATATAAAACTAGGTTGTTGGCTTATAATTTCAATACAAAATGACAGATACTACTGGATTGATTTTTTTTAAACTTAGACAGTTATATGTCATTAAATCAAACCGTTCCCTTTGGCCCCATCATTCTCCAAATTTGGGCCTAATATTCCAACAAATATTGTGACACTCTATACTTTGTCCCACATTTTTTAAAGAAGTCAAAGCTGACCTCAACGGAGGCTTATTATTCCACAGAATAGATTGAAAAGTTCGAAGGAATAGTAACACAAGGTATTGTAGTTTAACCTATTTAAATATACTTTCAGCTTGTGTTTCTGACAGGTCACTTCTTAGGTAACAAGATACAAAGCCCAAACTTTTAATAACACAGATATATTAACTAACTATTGGAACAGCAAACAAAAAAAACTTGACAGACTGATAGCAAACCCCTAGAAGAGAAAGGTGTATACCACCATAAATGTTATCTGAATGTACTGCCTACACGGGTCCACACCCTTGTGGAAAACAGATGTCTATAACAAGCTCAGATCCATGCAGCAAACATTGCCCATAGAGAATGCCCCTCTGGGATGCAAACGTTCACAGCAAAATTATGGAAATCCTTAAATTGAGTGGATGATAAGATGAGATACAGAGGAAGCAACTATTCACTAGCTCACAAACAGCATGTTATAAGCTTTC
This sequence comes from Carettochelys insculpta, assembly GCF_033958435.1. Lineage (NCBI taxonomy): Eukaryota > Metazoa > Chordata > Testudines > Carettochelyidae > Carettochelys > Carettochelys insculpta. The sequence continues at coordinate 28,604,363 of NC_134141.1, read as the reverse complement.
CAAATTTTTGGTGTGATGAAATCCCCATAAACACAACTCAGGCATTAGCTATATTTAACAAAAACAGGTTGTTGTAAGATATATTTATCTGTATTTTTACATAGAACAGTTGCATCACGATAATTAGGATCCTTACACAATAATGTAAATCTCACTCTCCATTCCATTGTAAAACACAAATTAGAAAGTTTTTTTGTTTTACAAGTTCTAATCCTTGATTCAAGATTAACTGATGTGTCCACAGATTCTGCCCACTTTAACATTCCACCAAATTTATCTACGAGCAGGTTCGCCTCATTTCTAGAAACTGATTTTGCGGGGCGGGGGGGGAGAAACAAATTCCATTTTGCTCACAGGAGCAATTAGACAAATTCAGAGTTTCTTGGGTGGTTCCAATTAGGAGGCGAAATCATTAGATGGCGTCATCAGCTCTTCCTTTGCTGTAATCTTCTTTATTTACAAAGATTATACATGAAGTCCTGTCTTCCTTAACACAGTCAGAATCAAAGAGTAGGAGAAAGTCTCTGCTCATTATTCCTAATCTGCCTTGCAGTCAGCACTGTGTGGCCAAAAAGCTCTCTCAGCTTTTCTCAAGGACTCTTTACCAGTACAGATTCAACCTCTCTAGTCCAGTATCCTCCATGCCAAATGAGAGATTTTGATGGAGCACGGGAGGTCAATTTTGTCTAGCAGCTTTACCAACACTACCATTGCTTACTGGGGTCTTAGAAGATGTTTGGGGTAAATTACAGCTAAATAACAGAACAGAGCACTGACCAGTGGCTGTAAACAAATTTTATGGGACCATGGGAAACTTGGCCACACCCATGATAAGTGGTCATCCAGCTAACTAAATCATTTCAGATTACAGATGGTGCTGGACTACAGAGTTTCAACCTGTATTTCTGTTACTGTCTGCTTGGCTTTTTGGCTGCTTTCTCACCTGCCACATACACCAATGCCCTTCTGCAATGCCCAGCTGTGCCTCTGACCACATAGTTGAAACACCTGATGGCTTGGACACCCCTTTGTTTTGACCAGACATAGGCGCATAATTTGGGGTTTTACTGCTCCTGTTTTATTCAGGTTAAACCCAACCCATTAACCACTGCAATAATAATAAAGATTGTATGGATGGTATAAAAATACGGATATGCTCATTTTCATAGTACACAAAGACTCCTACAAAAGTTTTCTTCATCATGAGAGGTGTCTTTTCCATTCTTATTACCAAGAAAGGTATACGTCTCAACTCAGTTACATTTCTCCTACCTATCCTGAAAAGCAGGTATGAGTTGGATGTCTTTTGCCTTGATAATAAGCACCACTTAGTGCGTGATCATGCAAAAGGGCAGTGCACTGAAGCCAATCCAGAAAAGTATTCAGGAATGTTTTCAGTGGAGCTACTCACAACAGAACTACTTTTGTGATTAAAGTGACACTCGTGTTTAAATAATTGGATCTTAATAAGCAGGTAGGTCCTTTCAATGAGATGATGACATTTCAGGTATCAACAGAACTATCAAAAGGCACCTTGATATAATTACAGTGACTGAGGAAATCAGTAAGGCTCTCTATTTGTTACAAAAAAAAAAAAAATCAAGTTTCACAAACAGTGGCAAGAGAAGGCCCAGCTTAAAGGTCCTCATATGAAGCAACAGAAAGAAAACATTCTGAAACAGCAAAGGAAAGTTTTAGAAACTGTAAAAATATGTGGTACATAGAACATACAGAAAATGAAACTCCAGTATATATATTACAACTCCTGTCTGCTACTGGTATGAATATTTCTACATTACATATCCTTCAGTAAAGATATTTCAACTTCAACATTTATACTGACAACGACCATCTAGGAACATACATACAATGAATTGCTAAAAAACCATAAGCAATTGCACAAGTTATACTGCCTCCTAGGAACCAAGACAAAAAGGTTACACAGTGACAGGGACCATTTAAGATTTGTGCCACAAATTTAATTTAATTGTTGTAATAGACAATGTTTCTGTTGACACGTCTATGTCATCTTGATATATTTAGCCCAAACCTTTCCATTTCCTTAACTTCAGGCATTACAAATCATTCCATTTACAGAGCATGAAGTGTCCAAAGTTGAGCACCTTTGGAAACTGTTGAAAAATGCAATCTTGGGTATACAGGTGGCAAAGGGAAAAAGATAATTTAAAATAGTCTGTTTTTCTACCTTAATATATTCCCTCAGTGAAATCCCGCAGCATCTTTTCAGCTTATGTCTAAAATAAATATTTTTCCATTCAAAACCCCAAATTTAAAATTGCTAAAGTAAAAAGTTCAATAAAATTCATTAATAGAAAGGTTTTTATAATTAAAACATAAAATCAATAAAGTTGCGATCTTGGGTTTAAAGTATTGCTGCAGAATATTTCCAGAGACTATTTTTCTCTGAAATGTGAAAACATTTTTATTAACAGGGTTTGCTAAATTTGGACTTAATCATCTGACAGAAGTTAGAAGCACATTGCTTTTCTTTTGTTTACAAAAAATAAATAACTAAAGAGACAGTATGCAGCTGGCTTGCTGTCAAGGACCCCTCTCTCACAGCTGGGTACCACAGCCAGCTCCCCACCACTGGGCTCCCAGGGACCCCTATCCCTTGGCTGGGTTCCCAGGGCTGTAGCTGCCAGTGGAGATCCATGCCCCAGCCTGCTCCCCACAGAGTGGCTGCCGGAGTTCCCTCAGCCACAGCCAGGTCCCCAGGGCCAGAGCTACTGGCAGGGCTCCGGGACCCAGCCATGGGGCTGGTGGGATACCCCTGCCACGCAGCTGCTGGTATGCGCTGAAAGTACATAAAACTGATGTTACTTTTATCTTATTTTGTCACTCTAATAAAACTGGGAGCACATGCCCAAAAAGTACTTAGACTAAACTCTATTAACGGTACATTATGACACCTATAAATCCTTATAAAGCAAGAGCTGTCAGTGTGCAAGGAATTTCCCTAAATGTCATATCATGCAGTTGTTCTATACTGTAGTTGTTACATATATTTTAAAGTTTGAAAATTTTCACTCCTTGTTCAGAGAACAGATGAAACCAGCTTTTTCCAATCTAGCTATACCAATTCCACTGAAGGCCTCACTACTACCTGGAAGGACTGGAAAAGAGCAGATAATTATTTTTATAGCTTTTATTTTACGATAATTAAATCTAGAACTTATTACAATCTAGAACTAAAGCAACACCTTCATCAGGCTATGTATTAAACAGAAGTCAGAGCTCTTCTGCACTGACAAGCAGTTACGTACTTTACGCTCTCTGGTCATAGAATCAAGGGTGCAAAAGGAACAGCTCCACTTCCATACAAACAAAATGCAAGGCGAAATGTCTTTACATTCTGGGAGAAAAAAATATTATGTAAGTGTTTAAGAAGGTTTCACAGCTGAATCCTAATACTATCAGAGTGAAGAGATTTGGGGTCATTAACTGCTGAGTGTTTATTCCTGTATCTGAGCAGGAATATATCTAGTGATTAGTGATCCTGGCCTCCCACCCTGTCTCCACAACTATTTTTGCACAACTATACAGAATAAACTATTGTCTGCCAAACTAAGCCTCTTGTATTATGAATCTGCAGAACTCTTTATCCCTGTTTAAATGCATAAACTGTGACAAAGTGCTTGGCGCTGCTGCTTTCTTTTAGAGATACGTACACTAGCTACTGCACAAACTTAAAATCTGATCCACAGCCAGAGCTGTTGAAACACACGCTGCCATTTTTAGGCCTTAGCTGAAGTTCAGTCAAAGTTTATATTTTGATAAGTAGAAGCTCCTGTTATGCTACAATATGATAACATCATTTTTTATGCATGCTTTCACTGTATATGAGCAAAAAGTCTCAGAAGGGTAGCCATGTTAGACTAACTTCAAAAACAACAAGCAGTCTCACGGCACCACAGGGACTAAAAAATTTTTTACGTCATGAGCTTTCATGAAAACTTACGAGCGCACTCTGTGTAAACTTTATGCATTGGTGAAAAAGGGTTTTGGTCCCCTTGAGGCTGTGCAGCCATGTGCTGTGTCTGGTCACTTTGACTAAGTCTTCCCAGAGCTGAATGGATCTCATTTTCTGCACTCCTTTGCTGTGGGCTGTGACCAACTCTGCCATCCTTGAAGGGGAAACCAGCGGTTCTGGCTCAGCAGAGCAGGGTGGCAAGACACCCCAAAGGACTCAGTAGTATTTTCAGCACTTTAAGTGAGTCTTAAGAGGATCTCCGTGACCAAACCCACCACAGTGCCTTTCACTATGGCATCTCTATGCTTAAATTATAGGCATCAGAAATTAAAATAAGCACAAAACAAAAATTATTAATCAAAATCTGTACAGTATTGAGATAAAAATAGTAATACTGTACAATCCTGTGATAGAGTGCTTTCAATCATGGTCACTTATTAAAAAAAATGAATAGGCAAACAGCAAAAAGCTACAACAAAACAGACTGCTATAATGGTTGTGTTTAGAGTTTCTGAAAGGAACTTACAATCTCAGTTACAGAGAGAGAGAGCGCGCGCGACAGAGCACACGAGCAGGGAAAGGGAGAGAAAACAGGATCCTAAATATTTGCCCTCACAGACTTCACCTACAGCAAGGAGAAGAGCTATGTTTGCTGATTTAGTATTAATGCAATTTAAATTAAGTTTGCTTGGGCAATATGGGTCAAGCATTACGACAGCATTTTATGGCTCAAGTATTGGAGGGGTAGCTGTGTTAGTCTGGATCTGTAACAGCAACGAAGGGTCCTGTGGCACCTTATAGACTAACGGAAAAGTTTTGAGCATGAGCTTTCGCGAGCACAGACTCACTTCATCTGATGAAGTGAGTTTGTGCTCACGAAAGCTCATGCTCAAAACTTTTCTGTTAGTCTATAAGGTGCCACAGGACCCTTTGTTGCTTTTATGGCTCATGCACCATTTCTCAAATAATTCATTGTGGTATTGTGCCATTTTTCCATAACCTAGATATGTGAGCAGCATCTTGCAATACTGAGAATGACAACCTATGAGAGAGAAACTATTTTTCTTAAATCAACAAAGACCTGCAACATCAGGAAAGAGTAAAATACCAAAGAGGTAGCCATGTTAGTCTGTAGCTTTGAGAACAACAAGAAGTCTTGTGGCATCTTATAGACTAACAGATATTTTGGAGCATAAGCTTTCGTGGCAAAAGACCTGCTTCATCAGATGCATGAGTGGCGGGGGAGGGGGGGATTCAGAGGGATATTTAAAGAGTGGGCCCCAGTATTTAAATAGCCCTCTGAAACCACCACCCTCCGTCACTCATGCATCTGATGAAGCAGGTCTTTGCCCACGAAACCTTATGCTCCAAAATATCTGTTAGTCTATAAGGTGCCACAGGACTTTTTGTTGTTCTAAAATACCAAAGTAACTGCAATCAGTAAACTAACCTGCCACATCCAGACAGCAAACTATTCCATGTCTGTTCCTGCTTGATCCCATTGATGTATCTTACAAAACTCTCGTTGACTTGACTGCCGCCAGACTGGAGCCAACTTAATCTTTCAAACAGCTGTAAACACTCCAGGTCAACCAGCACGTACTGCATCTATCACACATTTTGCAAAACATTTTTGATACGCACCATGATTTGCTTACATGGATGTGCAACATAGCCTTTTTGCCGTAGTGCAGCATTTTAAAAGTTCTGTTACTGAAAATTTATAGTTTGTGCACAATCTATATATTTGTTTAATCCTTATAACCCAACTAAATCTTTTTCCTAGGACACTAAGACCATAAGCTACAAGCACTACAACAGCACAGTTATGCCTCTGTAGCACTGAAGTGTTGACACTTGCTCAGCAAGCAAAGGGACTCTGCCATCACTGTGATAAGTCAACCCACTCAAGGAGCAGTAGCTAGGTCACAGAAGCATCAACCAAACAAGGTCTATATCAGGACTCACGTGAGCTTAAACATGTATCACAGGAGCATGAAACAACAATCCCAATAGCTGTAGCTAGTCGACCTGAGTTGTACACACAGATCAAGCCTAGAAGTTACTTCTACCCTCTTCCTTGTCAAATGTGAATTGTTTACTCCAAGTTAGAGAGCTGTTTAAAAGCAATTACATGAGAAAAATAGCCTTTTTAATTCAATTTGCCTTATTTCTGCTCAAGCTGTCAAAAAATTTATAGGAAAAAAAACGAAAAAAACAAAAATTAAGAAAAAAGACCTGTAAGTTTGAGTCCACAAACTTTGAAGGAAGCTATGAACTACTACAAAAAAAGAATGGGCAGTTAGGCAACTAGAGCTATGAGGGATAACATATGCCTCACACACATATATAAAATAATCATACACATACATTTACCTATCCAAGGAGCCTACAGAGAAATTCCAAGGAAAGAAGAAATAATTTATACTTATTCAAATTGACTTCAGTTAAGTCTAAGTAATCAGAAGTGCAGGAATAAATGGAATGCTGTGATAACTCTCCATAACTTCCTATCTTCAACATCAGAAGCTCTGGGAGACAAGTACATACTGAATTACAGGAGGAGCTTCCCAGCTGACAATGCAGTGGGACATGTCAGGGTGGCCCCACACCTCTCAAAGATGCTGGTGGCTACTGGTAAGTGCCTCTCTGCACCCCAGCACCATCCTCACAGGTCCCGTTGGCCAGAAACCAGCCTGCCTGTGTGCCGCGCTGGCCAGGAGCCACCTATGCTGGTAAGCCTCTCCTGGCCAGAGCATGCACCTGGCACCCTCTCCCACATTGCAACCCCCGCATCAGCTCACAATCCCCTCCTTCATCCAAACTCTCCCACCCAACTCTGCACCCCAGTCCCTTCCTGGAGCTCCATCCTGCACCCAAATTCCATCCTAAATCCTGCACCTGCTCCATTAATATAATAAAAAACTGCAGCCCCTGACCACTTAAAATTCTTGCTTCCCTGCAAAAATCATTGCCTGCCCCAGAATTACATGCATCTTCTGGTGTTGCAGAATCTTCTAGCATTTCAGTCACACCTCTCTATCCAAGACAGACTTCATTTAACCATGCTTGTGAAAACTGCCCTATGTTGATCTGCTGATGGAATTATTTTCTATTTATCAAAATAGATTAAATTAGGTAAATTAATTGCGACAGTCTACAAACCTTGAAGCTATTCTACAGGGGAAACACTCATGAGATTATTTAAAAAAAAAAATCAATTTTTTAGCTGGGAATTTGAAAGGACTCTAAGGCTGTGGCCACACTTGGCCAAAACTTCGAAGTAAATGGCCATTTCGAAGATTACTAATGAGGCACTGAATTGAATATTCAGCACCTCATCAGCATTAGGATGCTTTCGAACGCGCGCAGCACGGCATGGCTACATGAGGGTCCTTTTTGGAAGGACCCCACACATTTCAAAATCCCCTTATTCCCCTCAGCTGAGACGAATAAGGGGATTTTGAAATGTGCAGCGTCCTCCCAAAAAGGACCCCTGTGTAGCCACGCTGAGCCGCACATGTTCAAAAGTGGCACTTTCGAAGCCCCTCGGCTGGAAGCGTCCTAATGCTAATGAGGTGCTGAATATTCAATTCAGCACCTCATTAGTAATCTTCAAAATGGCCATTTGCATGGCCATTTTGAAGTTTTGGCCAAGTGTGGCCACAGCCTAAGGGATTTAAGTGTCCAAATTCCACAGAAATGTAATGGGATTTGATTATCTAATTCCCCTGAGCTCCACTGAAAATCCTGGCCTTTATGACCAGATTCAATACAATGAAGGCCCTCAATGCTTCATACTGATGATTGGGATACCCTCAGAAAATGGGTTAATTTTGCAAATAAAAGAAAAAAAAGACAACAACAACAGTGCAAAGGTATTACATTACAAAATGCACTGTGGTCATTTACATGACATAACTTAGTTTTACCTTTTTGGGGGCCAATTTCTGTTGGTGAGAGAGACAAGCTTCCAAGTCAGACAGAGCTCATTACAACTATAATGCATACAATAATTTAATTTTAAGTACTAAAGTGGTTGCAGCTGCAAAAGCTGCATTTTAAAATCTAGCTTTCAAACGCTCATTACTTCCCAAATATTTACCTCTTGGGATGATATTTACCATGCTTGAGCACAAATCCTTTCAGCTGTTTGAAATCATTAGAGTTCAAGAACAATGAAGAGTACATTAAATTACAGAATGAGAAAAGAGTAAGACTCTGAGACAGAAGGCAACTTTCAAAGACACATGATATCTCTCTCTAAACCTCTCCCATTCTGGTGATTATTTGCAACTACCTTTGGCTCATGCTTCTGGACAGACCATGTTTAGAGTTCAACAGGTGTGAAGTAAATTCAAAAGAAAACTGAAATAAGCTAAAAAAAAAAACACACACTTCAGATATGCCCACACCTTCTGCAGCTTTTAGTGATTAGGCTATGTCATATGTAAAAGTCAGTCTGTGTAAATCCTTTTTGCAAGAACTTTTACTGACAAAATACTTCCACCCCAAAGAGGGGGTTTTGCTTTGCCAGTAGTAGAGCACTCCTGCAAACAAAGCATCTTTGACACGTGCACATGCTGTGACAAACCCACCTCATTCACAGGCTGTGATGAGTAAGTCCCCATTGTCCATTAAAGTTTTGCCAAGACAGTGCAAGTATAGACACACCCAAATCTTAAGGTTGGGTGTTACAAAAAGCTTAAAGAAAGAAGGATCAAAGCTACAGAGAGAGTGCACAGAAGGGTTAGTGCAGGGATTAGCACAGGTATACTTTTCATGTCTGGTTTGCTTTGTTTACAAAGAGAAGAAACCTACCAGTGACAAAGATCTCACCCAATGGTGAAGCGCCTGAAAACTAACAGCTTGCCCTATCTCCACAACAGTAACATTTTACTCTCTCTCCCTATAATACCACAATAGAACTAAATAAATGCAGGAATGGAGTGTGACTCCCTATCTGGCTCCTACCCCTTCTACTTGCCAAACCTGTACTTTCTGCAGACTTTAGGGTTCAAGTGAAACTCTAAATTCCGCCAAATCCAGACTCCTTGCGAGTCTCACACTTCACCAAGGATATTTCAAATTCTGTAAGTAGAATAATTCAGGCTACAGTGATTTTGTCATGGAAGTCATGGAACTCACAGAATCCATGACATCCAAAGACCTCCCTGACCTCAGCCGTGACATCTGAAAGCTGCACGACTCACTATCTCCAGCAGCAACATGAAGCTGTGTGGAACCCCTTCCAGCTAAGGCAGCAGGTCCCCAAGCTCAGAATCTCTATTACAGGGATTCCCTATGGGTTGGAACCCAAACATGGATTGCTGTTACATTTGTTAAGGGTTGCCAGCGGCTCAGAGTTGCATATGACTCTTCAAGGAGCCATTTGCAGCGCCTTAACACTGTCACACCCAGCTGCTATTTCTACCTATAGAGAAGCTATTACGCATTACAAAGACAGCTTCTCCACTTTTGATATTTGTACCCATCCTAGGCAAGCCACTTCACAGAGTCTTGAAGTAATTGTTGCCCCCCTCCCCCGCTTCTGTCCTATGTAGCTGATTTGTCAGTTTTCATTTTTTTGTTTGTAACTCCCCTCAGCCCGAGTGTGATACACCCAGCCCCCAGAGACTCTGAATGTGACCCCTCCAACCCCCCCAGACTCAGTGCAACTCCTCCCAGATTCTGAGTGCGACCCCTTTGGGTCCCCAGCCCCTTAGTGTGACTCCCCCCAAGCCCTCAACCCCCCAGCCCTTGAATGTGACTCTCCCCCGCCAGCCCCTCCAGCCTCTGAGTGTGGGGTTTAAGCTGGAGGAGCAGGGGAGGGAGTGGTTTGGGGACGAGGGTCATATTTTATTATTTATGTACTTTCCCATTTTCTATGAAATAACTACTATGAATATATAAACATGAGGGGACACAATTTTATATTCTTGCCTCAGACACAAAATTAGCAAGTTACGGCACTGCTCTCCCCCACCCATTTTTCAATTGCTTTCGGTCACCAAATCTTCCTGAATTGTCAAAATGGGTCCCAGTCTGGAAAAGGTTGGGAACAGCTGCTCTATTGGCAGTGTGTGTGGTGGGTGGGGTAACACCACAGCTCTATAGTCACCATGGCAGCAGAGGTGGTGAGAGGGTGTAACACTGGAATTCCAAGCCCCCATGGGTGGGATGGGGGGAGGCCTGGAGATCCCTGGTATCCCACAACAGTTTAGCTGCTTTCCGTCTTACCTGAATTTTATTTATTTATTTATTTTTTTGTAAAAGTCAGGGACAAGTCAGGGGTTTCCATGACTTTCCACAAGAAAATCTTAGGCTTAATAATCCAAACAGCAGCGAGGTAAAGAATATGCTCAATGTAACATTTCCAGAAGATGTGAATGATAGGTCTCCTTTGTTATCTATATTGAAAGCCAAAGGGAAAATTACCAGTTGACTCTTGGCACGCAAAAACTAACAGGAACTATCATGCAGCTCTAGAATCAGTCAAATTAGCAAGTCTAGCACACAAAAGAGCTTTGAAAAGCAAACAGAAACGTAAAGCAAAGCAAATAACTCAGTATACTTCTCAATCTGAGATTCAACTAAAATAAAACGTGATACCATAAGATGAGAACAAAGATCAGAAGATATATTTGATTTTCAAAGTGCTCTTTTTCACATATATATTTAAATTAAAAAAATAATTTCTGGAATGTAAAGCCCAAATTGCACTTTCTGAATGAAGTACCTGAAATCTACTTGCAGAATTTTAATCAGATATGCCTTTGCAGCTTTGGTTTGTTTTTAAAGTCATTCTTGGTATGTATTTTATATCCCCAAAACTCCAATTTATCATACTCCTCTATAAATATCTCCCCTTAACTTCTTTTGATCCAGCTCAATCTGTTACATCATTTGGGATAGGCTTGTGTGGGAAGGACTGAGTTATTTGAGGAACAGCTCCAAGTGTGCATTATTATCACAAAGGTATAATAAAGATGCGCTCTAAGGGAAAAGCGATGACTGTATTTAGTTGTGTATTCTCCTTTTGATTCAAATCTAACGGCAATTAAACTACCATACACTTCTGATTCAGCGAACATCAATGTGGGTGTGTAGGAAGGGAGGAAACAGACTTATTACTATTTACCTGAATGTATTTACTTGTTTCATACAATTCTAAGAACTACCTTTGTTCTGAAATGAAGTTATATCTTAACACATTTCCTTGATGCTTCAAAAAGAGTGCTGTATTTGATGCATATATATTATAATTATGCAATTACGTAACAGTCAAAGCTTTGATTGAAAGCCACTTGGGCCTCGAAACAGCAGGAATACTACTGGGCCCTTAAACCAGAACATATGCAGGTGTGATTTCTCAGTCCTATGCATTCCTTCAGCAACACTAGTAATAAAACAGGATTATTAATATGGCTTCATCAACCTTTTTCCTGACCCACTTCAAGTCTATGTAGGGTCCTGGTAGCCACCCGTTGCTCAGCCCACGTGGAGACTTGGCAACAAGAGAACATGCCAGCTAAGAGTCCCACTGGGGGAAGGCAGGGAAAAGGGGCTCTTAGCCTTCCCAACATTCTCTTCTTCAGAGCCTCATTTTCCTAAACTACCATGCTCCTTTGAGCCCCAGTCTTCATAACATTTGCTCCAAACCCCACTCCCTGCTCACACTATCTTGTCACTCCATTTCTTCACTTATCCCTTCCCTCTCTCCTCTTTTCCAACTGAGCTTCTCAAAATCTGTGTCCTCAAGAACATCCTAACAACCATTCCTCCTCCCACCCCAATCTAATAGCATCCTCTCTCACAAAACAGACCTAAATTAATAAATGAATGAAGAAAACTAGCAACACACATGACTATCATTACCCCCATGTGCTTGCTTGTGCAGTAACCATTCCTGCAGTCTTGGGCTGCTATTAGCCTCTATTGATCACAAAAATCTCTAGCTGGCATAATTCTTGTGGAGATTTGTTATCAGAAAAGAGACTCAGCTTTACAAAAGAGCAATATAAAATGCAAATTTTCTGATGCACAATCCACAGCCAACCAAGATTGTTGCTTCTCCCAACACTTGGCTAATACTCCTCCTTTCCCAGAGAAAGTATGAAAGGTCAGGGCAGCATCTGGACCATATAAGAAAAAACTACCTGTCCACAACAGGTGCATGTGTTTGTCATTGCTTCTGCTCCCAATTACTTTCCGTCTGGCAAACCAAAGACCAATAAAAATTGAAGAGGAGGAAGTGTAGGGATCAGACAAAAAAAAAAGAGATAGAAGAAAAACTAAAGGACATGAAGAAGGGGACCAGACAGCAAGATCAACAGCCACTGAGGGCTCTGGGGGGTAAGCGGGGAAGGAGACCCAGTTCCATGCCCCCCAAGAGAGGCAGGGCCAAGGGCCATCAGCCTTTAGCCCCACTTGGATCACAGTGCTGTCCCCTCTTTCAGAGCCATGCGGAGCAGTCCTGCTGTCACTTCAAAGGGGCCCCTCTGAAATGCCAGGCCCCAAGACTACTTTCCCTTTCACTCCCGTCATCAGGCCTGAGGCCAGAGTGGGGGAAAAAAAAACAAAAAAAACAGAAAAACGCAAAGAGGAGAGGAAAGAAACAGGACAGAATCTAATCAAAAGGGCACAGCAGAATGAGAGAACAATAACATCACACCTTATTTGTGACACCAGCAGAATGAAAGCCGGAGACGGAAGGGAAGAGAAACAAGGCCTCATCTACACTAGCAAGTTCTTTCAGAAAATCAGGCCCTTTTTCAAAAGAACATGGGGAGCGTACACACACAATGGCTGTGTCTACACTAGCCCAAAACTTCGAAATGGCCATTTTGAAGTTTACTAATGAAGCACTGAAATACATATTCAGTGCCTCATTAGAATGTCGGCAGCCGCGGCACTTGGAAATTGACGTGGCTCATCCAGAGGGGGCTCCTTTTCGAAAGGACCCCAGAAACTTCAAAATTCCCTCATTCCTAACAGCAGATAGGAATAAGGGGATTTCGAAGTTGCTGGGTCCTTTCTAAAAGGAGCCCCATCTGGGCAAGCTGTGCGGCGGTGAGCCGCGTCAATTTCTAAGTTCCGCGGCTGCCGGCATTCTAATGAGGTGCTGAATATGTATGTCAGTGCTTCATTAGTAAGCTTCAAAATGGCCATTTGCATGTCCATTTTGAAGTTTTGGGCTAGTGTAGATGTAGCAAATATGTGCTCTTTCAATCCGATATTGAAAGAACACAGCTCTTCTTCCAGAAGCCATCTTCCGCTCCTGGATCAAGAAGAGCACCTCCTTTCAAAAAAAAAAAAAAAAAAAAAAGGCATGTATAGGTGCTCCCCAGGCCCATTTTTCAAAAGAGCAGTCTTCATGGTGCTGGACTTTTCAATCCTGGCCCATTCTTTTATATGAGTGGGGGCTGTGTGGACGCTCTCTCTCAAAAGAGCAGACTGATTTTTCGATACACTTTTTTTGTGTGCGGACATGCTCTTTCAAAAGAAGTTTTTTCAAATGAGATCTTCTGGAGGAATTTCTTTCAAAAGACAGACGCAGACAACGAGGGGGAAATGGGAAAGAGAGCATAAAGACATCTGATTAATGATGGTAAACCATTTAGTCACAGATGTGCACTCTATCATTTAGTGTAAAATCAGTGGGGATCATATATTTAATTTAGATGAAGCAAATTAGGGCTGACACTCTGGCTCCTGTCAAGGTGACAGTGAGAATGATGCTGGAGAACCAGTAAATCACATCTGAAAACCCTCCAACATCACTGCCCAGATGAGGGTGCTCTGATATCATGAGTATTTGCATGAACTACATGGCAAAAGAACTGTAGGATGTTCAGCACAGTTTTGCCTCAAACAGATGAGAGCAGCTTACATAAATTTTCCCCAGTTATGCCTAGCCATATCCAAAAACTCAATCATTTCCTTCTAGAGCCTGTTTCTCTTTAACCAAATGATCTGCCACTCCTGTAATGCCTTTTATAGTATACAGTTCATACTTGTAATTAAAAAATATGATTATCCTTAAAATGATCCCCGAGCTCTTAACAGTTACAGGTGGTGACAGCTTTCCATACAGGCCAGTAGTTCCCTTCTTGATCTTCCTTTGTTTGAACAGATGGCTTGTAATTTGTCTCTCCCTCCCTCTTCAAACGCCATAGCATTACCTCCATAGAGCTGGAGCCCTCGTTCACGCTACAAACTGATGTCAGCAGAGCTTTTTCTCTGCCTGAATGCCTCAGAACGGCACCTTTTTTCCCGCTGGCTGGGATGCTGCATGAGGAGCTGCTCTGGGAGGCTTGGGCATGGCAAGGCCATGCCAAAAGCTGCTCTGAACAGCTCATGCATGCCTGGGCTGAGTCAGGCTGCACCACATGGGGAGAAGCTCTGGCGGGAGAGAAGAAGAATCACCAGCCGCTCCTGTGTGAGGTACAGTTTGGGGCTGCTGGTGGGTGGTGGAGGGGGAGTTTGAGGCTGGAGGAAGTTAACTTAAGCCTGGTGGCAGGTGATAGCCATTTATGCTAGCGAAACGTGAAAAATAACATCAACAGTAGCACGCAAGCTCAACGTATTCCACCAGCATTGCTTACGAAAGATCCTGGGTGTCACCTACCACGATCACGTTACCAATGAGGAGATGCTACAAAGATGTTGGTCACGGGCACTGCAGGATATCGTGACAGAGTGCGGTTTGCTGGACACATTCTGCGTCTGCCAGATCAGCTGCACCCAAAGACTGCAACGAGATGGATACCAGCCGAGGGAAGAAGGAAGAGAGGCAGGCCACTCAAGATCTGGCGTACCACATGTAAGGAAGACTTATTGAACATTGGTATATCATGGGAGGAGGTGGAATTATTTGCAGCCGACCAAAATCGCAGGCAAGCACTTGTTGCCCAATGTACCCAGATGCACAGGCGGACCTAAGTCTAAGTAAGGTGGCAGGTTGGAGCTGGAGGGGGTTGGGGGAGTTAAGGCTGCGGCAGGTTGGGACCATGGGAGGAGGAGGAGGGAGTAAAGCCTGGTGGTGAGAGGCGCAGGGCAGCCCAGGGCTGCTGGCTGCAGTGGGAAGGGAGCAGAGGACCCAAGGAAGGCAGCTGCCTGGGAGCTGACATCCGCCCCTGCCCCTGGGGAGCACCATGCAGCATCCCAACCCCCCACAGCTCCTGGCCACAGCTCCCTACCTGGCCCCAGTGCTGCCCATCTCCAGCCCCCTGCCTGGTGCCCTCCACCCTGTTTTCCCAGCCCACAACCCACCCTGCCCCTGCCTGGTGCCCTACACCAGTTTTCCCTGTTCACAGCCCACCCTGCCCCCCACCTGCCCCATGCCCTAACCCCAGCCCTTCTACCGACTTCCCTGCCCTCTGTCCTACACGTTTCCCCTCTGCCCTATGCCCACAGCCAGCCCCGCCCTGCTTGCTCCATGCCAGTTCCTTGCCAGTCTCTCTCGTGCCTGGTGCCCCTGTCCTCTGGCCGCCGCTCCTGGGGCTTGCCTCCCCAATCCTGGGAGCAAGTCCCCAGCCAGGCAGATGCCCTTCCCCAGTGCACCCTGCTGCTGCAGGGAGTTGCTAACCAGGCACCCTGAAGGGCTGGAGGTGGCGGAGAGCTGGTGTGGTGTTGTGGGAGGTGTAGGGCAGGGACATTAGTCTGGGCGTGTGGGTTTCTGCACTGCTGTTTGCAGGGGTGGGGATGTGTGTGTTTGTTCCAGGGTGTATGTGGGGCTGTGCTGTGTGCAGTAGGGTTGGAGGAGTGAGAGTTCTGGGTAAACCTTGTGAGTATTTTGTGTACCGGGATTGTGTGTGCGCCCGTTTTGTGTCAGGCATTACAGCTATTTTGTGAATTAGGGTTTTGCCCGCACGTGTGCTGAGCTTGTATTTAGGATAGGTTGTGCTCTGGGGTGGGGTGGGGTGGGGGAGCGCGTGCTGGCAGTTTGGGGCCATGGGGCAGGGGGCCTTAAATTCCGGCATTTTTTCCCTAGGAGAAAAGCACTGGACATCAGTAATACCTATATTGCTCCAAAGTGCAGAAAAGCCACACCACTGAGCAAAGCAGTTATACTAATCCAACTTACAGTGTAGGCAGCACAATGTCAATAGTAAGGGGCTTTTCCTGTCAACATAACTACCACTTCTTGAGGAGGTGGAGTACCTATGCTGAGGGGAGGAGCTCCTGCCAGCATAGAAGAGTTACGTGACAGATACCCTTGTAACTAAATAATTCATCACATGAGAAAGCAGCCTTGTGGGATGCAAATAAAGAATTTTAACAGTAAAGCGCTAATTTCAGAGCAAGTGGTCATTGCATGTGATGATCTGATTCTAGCTACATTCCTCACTCTGCACCCAAGTAAGAGCACACCTGGGGTGGGAGCTTGTCCTCCCACTTTTCTGTGAGAAAAAGCTGAAAGAATGGATTCAAGGAAACATCTTTCATCTTTGGAGTGTTGAATTCTAACATGGTGGAGTACCTGAATAAGAAGACAGATCCCTCTCACAGTTATTCTGTGTAGCCCTAAAAGATCTGTGCAAAATTGGCAGATTACTACATCTCTGCTAGCATTTGGAATTCCAGACTTCGACTCAACTGTAGACATATTTACCCTGCTTTAATTTCTCAGTAGCTCTTACTTCCTTTTCTAATCTAATAAACCTTTATTTAGCTTCAGAACTGGCTGTCAGCATTGTCTTCATTGTAAGATACAGGTTAATAATAGATCTGTGGTAAGTGACTGGAAGAAACTTAAAAGTGGTGTGATTTTTTTAAGTGTGTGACATTTTACCAGAAAGTCCAGTTTGTCTGGGTGGCAATACAGGAGGGTGAGTGTAAGGAGACTGACTGTGACTCCATGGTAAGTCTGGTACAGTGAATTAGGAGTTCACACTTGATACTGGCTTGATGACATCTAATTATAGAACACACCACCAAGTTATCATGTCTGCCCTGTTTTCTGACCGTTCACCCTGAAGCAGCCACCTCAGATGCAGACAGCCTAACACCTGAGTCTCCAGTTTGTCAGCATGCCAGACAATTACAGCAACTAGCCCCAACCCAGTCTTCTCCTGTTGGCTTCACCTTCCTCCTCCATCCTTCATTCCTTCCCTTTTCTTTTTTTCCTACACTAGTGGTGGGCAAAGTGCAGCCTGTTGGCCACCTGTGGCGTAACAGGGTTCCACGGGGGGCCCTCAAGACATGTTTCTTCCAGCGGTACACATGCAGGGTTGCCAGATTCTGCTTGTTTCCATCTGTCTTTTTTTTTATTATTATTACCGGTATTACTAAAGTAACAAACACACTAAGAAAGGCAATGTGGTGTGAGACACATGCTGATCACACACTTTGACTAAGAGCTGTGCGCTCCCTCTGCATCCAGTCAAAGCACTGCTATAATTCAGTCAGCACACTGCACAAACTCTAGGTATGCAAGTGCATTTAGTAAAATTACCTTATCCCACAAGAACATTTTGGTTATGACATTTTTGTATTCCACTGAGATGGAAGGTCATTCATGCAGCCTACTCACTAGCCTAGGCTGCCCACAACTAGTCTACACCTGCATGCTGTACTGTACTGCCCAAACTTTCCCTACGTGGTATGCCTCTTTGCCCTGCCCATGCTGGACATTTGCCTCGTAGTTTCGTTCTTCTCACACCCTTTCTCAAGTGAGGATTTCCCAAAAGTACTGATTTTTCTATTTGAAGAAAGAAAATCTGGTCTATGGAACAGCCTTTTAAAAAGACAAATCTCTTATATTTGTATTCTTATTTTAAAATAAGGATACCCTGACATATGTTCTTGTGAAGGGCCTTCAAATCCCCATTTCAAAGTGCTATAATTGCCATTTGGATTTTACTTAGTTGAGATAGACTGTGATGACTATGGGATACTAAATGATACAAAGACTGGGGACAGCTGAAATCTAGGTATCTGACTAATAATTAATTAATTATTTAAGACAGATGTGCATGCTTATTTCACAGAGCAGAAACAAGTAAAAAAGGAGAATGCATTTCTTTGGTACCAGGTATCCTTTTCAGACCATGAGAGTGCAAGGGGAAGAAGTGTCAGAAATGAAACAAAAATAGGAATAGGTAGAGTAAAGAGAAAAAACTGGAAGAGCGAGAAAAGGAGAAAGCAGACAAGTGAACTTTTTTCTTTTTTGCATGTGTTTCTGTAGAAGTACTCTGAGTAACCTGAAAGCTTATCCTTTTCCCCAACAGAAGTGGTCCAATAAAAGATATTACCTCTCCCACCTTGTCTCTCTGACGACTTGATAGATTTTTCTAATGTTATGTTATTTGTGCCCAGATTCCTTGCAACTCACTTAGAAATAAATGCTCTCTCAATCATGAGTTTGCTGTGCACTGTATTGTTTGTTTGCTTCAACACAGAGAGATGGTCAAGATCACCAGATTACTATTTAGTCTTCCATTTTCTTGCATAAAAGAAAAAGTCCCCGATCTCACATTCTTCAAATGTTTTGTTACCACTAAATAATGCATTACCTTGTTAATGAATTTTATAGATGCTAGGTATATGTTCTGAGGGTTACCATGGTAATTATATTGTGTATTTATAAAAAAAGCAATGTTGCTCCACTGTCTACAAACTAAATATGAGGATCAGAATTTTGTTTTTCTTGGCTATGACATCCAGAAGAAAAGGGCAAAATATGGAAAGAGAAACTAACAAGCTGATATCCACACACAGTTAAAGTCCGTAAAGGATCTAGAAGTGTGGATAACTTTCTTAAAGCACCAACTCTCTGTACTGGAGTTACAAAACAGGGGTTCTCACATGTTTACACATCATAGACCACCTCCTCCCCTAACATCTCAGGATTGCTCAGATTTGTAATTGCACACTACCCGTCTGGCAACTAGTCCAACAGCTTGCAAACACGTACAGTTAATATTAATAAAGAGAATGGCTATCATTGGTTTTGCTTTTACTCCCCCTCCTATTTTTCCTGCTCCTGTCCCACAGCAGCTCCTGTTCATCCATTCTCAAAACATTTTTACACCCTACCTGCCCCCTCCTTCTACTCAAATAAGTTTTCCCCTTAAATCAACTAGCTGCCACCTTTCTCAACCATGTTGCATTCCAGGAAACATCAATTCTCATCATCACAACACCTCAAAATGAATTCTGGACTCACCTCATAATCAACAGTCCCCATAACAACAGATATTTCCCCTGACTGCAATGCAGTTCTGTTTACCTCCTCACAGTTAATCAAATTTCTCCGCAATCTCCTTCATTCATAAGTCCAAACTAATTTCCTTTCTGTGATGAACAGCCATGTTCTCTACTCCGCTCCCCGCTTTCTGAAAATCAACTCTCTTCCATCCACATATTTGAAGGGTGGTTAGCATAGCTTAAGTATAATGCTGTTTGGCAAATTCAAGAAATTCCTGGGCAGCTGAACAATTGTATTTTATTTTCTCTGCAGTTGCCGTTTTCTCTCTGACTGTGTCTACAATAGAAACATCTGTCTACAGAAGTTGCTGTCAGAAGACCTGTTCCAACAAAAATTCTGTCGACAGATCCAGTCTACGTATAAACAGGGACTGATCTTTTGAGCAGCTCTGTTGACAGAAGGGACCTCTGGAGCATCTACACAGCTTTTTTATTGACATTTTCTGTAGACAAAATGCACTTTGTGTGTAGACACCCACGAGTTTTGTCTACAAAAATCTAGTGTAGACATAGCTCATATGTTCCCTTCAATGCCCTCACTTCTTCGCTGCAGAGACATGACAGAGGAACATATTTCTGCCTCTCAAGAAGGGGATGGTGAGCTGACTCCCTTGAACAGGTTGATCTGGAGGGTTCTGGGGCCTACCATCTTCCCTTTCAGTGAACTGGGAAGAAGGATTATAAGGAAGCCAGTCTCTGTTAAGTACACAGGGCAGCAGGAGGAGCTCATCTGGACCGGGGAAAAGGAATCATTCATTGGGGAAGTGGTGGGGGTCAAGGAACCAAAGAGACAGCTGTAGAGAGAATAGGAACAAGGAGGGGCTTTCAAATGAACTGTCCCCACTCAATGTAGACCTTTAAAGACTAACAAAATAATTTATTCACCGATGAACTTTTGTGGGACAGTCCCACTTCATCAGCTCAATCTCATTTTCAATACAGATTGACAAAAAAGCTTCCCTTCCTTTGATGCTCGTAATTACCTCAGGCAGGACAATTAACACCTCCTCACCCCTCATACCCCTCCTGTGTATTTGATTTATCGATTTTTATTGCAATTTTTTTTTTGGTCCTCTGTACTTATAAATGTCAGTCTGTATTGGAAATGAGATTGATCTGATGAAGTGGGTCTGTCCCATGAAAGCTCATCACCAAATAAATCATTTTGTTTGCCTTTAAAGTCCTACATTTCTGACGTTTTGTTTTGTTGGAATACGGACTAACACAGCTACCTCTCTGTCTCCACTCTTGTTCTCTGCCTCCTGATCAGCTCACCTCCCAGTCACTTATATTCCACAGTCCTGCTGAGCCCTACCCCCTGCCCCTCTTCCTCTACTGGTGCTTCCCATCCTGACTCCAGTGATCCATAAGGTTTGGAAAAAAAAGGAGCTGGTGGGGAAGAGAGATTCTTTCATGGAGCAAGAGATGGTAGTGCCAGCTCTAGTATAATGCCTAGAAATGTTCTGCAAGTGATTTGGGCTAACAAAGAGTATGGCTGGTCCAGTTCACTGTGGAAGGTTTGTGGACCAGAATTTGGAAACTGCTTTAAAAAAAAAACCAACACACACACACACACACACACACACACACACAGAGAGAGACTCTCTCTCTCTGGTAACATGGCTGAAGCCTAACGCGTACACAATATGAGCCAGACGCTACCCTAATTTAGCAAATACAGGAAGGTAAAGAACTGGTCCAAGGGCATTGCCTTAAATGAAAGCAAAATAAATCACCATTTTTAATTTTAAATTTAAAAGAGCAAGCAGGAATTCTTGACTTAAATCAAGGACTTTTTGTATTTGTACCTTTTTCATTAGTTTCCGAAAGAAAACTTAATTCATATTGACTGTTAACTATTTAAAATGGTTTTCTTAAATACAGCCTTTATATAAAATCTGGCACTTCATGAACATATAACGTATTCACACACATATAAACTTAACTTTCTTTTTTGGAATTTACAATTTTAATTTTTATTATGTTACAAAATACTGCAATATGCATCTTTTTGCTTGATAATTTTTCTAACCATGAATTGTGTAAAGCTACATTTGGAAGAAAATTTGGAATTCAATTTAAAAAGACTACAACAGGTATTATAAACATTATGTTAATAAAACGACCTTAAATATAGCGTGCAATCAGTAGCACAGACACCTAGTAATACAAAACTCTACCACTTTTTTTTTTTTATTTTAAAGAGTCTGGGTAAAGGAACTGTTACTTTATCAACTGAAGTATCCTTCTTCTGACAGCTGGAACTATCTTATTTTAAGGAACATAAATGGGATTAGGGTGCAGATTTGCAGATGACACTAAGCTAGGGGGAGAGGTAGATATGCTGGAGGGTAGGGATAGGGTCCAGAGTGACTAAGACAAATTGGAAGACTGGGCTGCAAGAAATCTGATGAGGTTCAGTAAGGACAAGTGCAGACTCCTGCACTTGGGCCGGAAGAATCCCAAGCATTGTTACAGGCTGGGGTCCGACTGGCTCGGTAGTAGTTCTGCAGAAAAGGACCTGGGAGTTGTAGTGGACGAGAAGCTGGACATGAGTCAACAGTGGGCCACTGTAGCCAAGAAAGCTAATGGCATATTAGGTTGCATCAAGAGGAGTGTTGCCAGCAGATCCAGAGAAGTGATTGCTCCTCTTTATTTGGCTTTGGTGCGGCCGCATGTGGAGTACTGTGTCCAGTTCTGAGCCCCCAATTATAGGAAGGATGTGGATACGCTGGAGAGGGTCCAGCAGAGGGCGACCAAAATAATTTGGGGGCTGGAGCATATGACTTATGAAGAAAGGTTGAGGGAATTGGGACTGTTTAGTCTGCAGAAGAAAAGACTGAGGGGGGGACTTGATAACAGCCTTCAACTTACTGAAGGGAGGTTGCAAACAGGCTGGAGAGACGCTGTTCACAGTGGTCACGGATGGCAGAACACAGAACAATGGTCTCAAGTTGTGGTTGGGAAGGTCCAGGTTGAACGTTAGGAAAAACTTTTTCACTAAGAGGATGGTGAAGCTTTGGAACGGTCTACCCAGGGAAGTAGTGGACTCTCCATCCCTGAAGGTGTTTAAGTCTCGCCTCAACAAAGCCCTGGCTGGGCTGATCTAATGGGTTTGGTCCTGCTTAGGGCAGGGGGCTGGACTTGATGGCTTTTTTAAGGTCTCTTCCAGCTCTATGGTTCTATGATTCTATGATTGTACGCAGATGAATGCCATTATGTAGACAGATAAAGCTAATAATGAACTACTGATTTAACTATTATAGCTCTTCAAACACTTTTTCATGTTTTTCTGATACCTACTCTTCTTTCTAATGAAGCTCACAGAATCTCCATATACTTGCTTTATTTAATTTTTATTATAAACTAACAAAAATCAAAATTATAGTCTCATGTTTAAAAAAAATGTTTTAGATGCAACAGGTAAGTCCACAGACAAAACACATTAGCTAATAGACCAAGAGCTCTGCCAGTGACTTAGAGAGCAGATTTGTAGGAGTGCAGGCATTCCAGCACCCCAGAAAGTCCATCTTAGATTAATTCTGCTCCCACACCAGTTTAACTTCAGTAATTTCAATGAAAATACTTCCAATTTCTCTTAAACTGGTTTTCACTTCCTTATACTTTGTTTATGCCAGTAACTGTGCATCTGCTCCCTACAGTTGAGAACATGGCCCATTGTTTTTAAAACAAACATTAAACAAATGCACAGTTCAGTCTTCCCATGATACACATACTATCCTCACAAACTTTAATAGGAGTTATAGCACTCATCCTCAGTGGAAAAAAATACCCTCAACAATACTTAGTTTAAATATTACACAGTATATTAAATTACACCAATTGCTCCAGGAGCAAAAGAAAAAACAGACTAGCCTGTATTTCCAGTTATCACAAATTATTTCAGAAGTGCCACTGCTGCCTGGTATAAGATTAAAAATGACATTTTTTTCCAAAGCTATTTTTCAAAGCCTACAAAAGGGGATAGCAGTTGGCTTAGTGCCTTTTTTTGCTTCACTAGGATACAAAAAGTCAACTTGAAAACTGTTTGGTTTATTTGTACTTCTGTTTGTGTCAGTCTCTCCACCATTACATTTACAAGGAATATGAAGTTTTGCCTTCTTAGTTTTTGCTGTACATTAGGGAAATGGAGTAGACATTTGTGGGAAATCTGATGGTAAATGAGGAGAGCAGTAACTGATACCTGTTTCTAATTTGGAATTCTTCTACTTCATTGCCACGTGACCTCCTTCTGACAACAAAAAGTACCAAATGATCCCAAAAGTGGGGACTGAAGTCTGAGCCTCACTGCCCCAGGTAGGAGATCAAAGTCCAATGATTTCAGCCCCAGACAGGTGACCTGTAACCTAACCATGCTTCCCAGGGTTGACGCCCTTGGTTTTTGTCTCTGTGTGGCTGGACTGAGGCCTTGGCTTTGGCCCCCAGCACCTCTAAGCCAGACTTAGCAACCCCATTAGAATGGGGTTGCAACCCACGTTGGGGTCCTTGCCTGCGGTCTGAGAACAGCTACCCATTTACACCCACGAGATTCAGACTGTGGGGTGAAAAGCAAGTATGCAAGACGTCGTGTTCCACATCTCTATGAGCTTCTGGTGTTTTTATAAACGTTCTCATGCACCACTGCTCCGTGATGCAGACTGGAAGGAGCTGGGACACTCAGTGTCCCTTGCAACCATTTTGTTTTACCGAATAAACAGCCAAAGTACAATACTAATGAATTGTTCAGGCACAGCGCTACTTACTCAAGAGCATACCTATTTATTCATGTGAACTTGGTAAATGTATAAAATTCTCTAGATCTGGAAACTGATGGCAGAAGAACAATTTCACTGGTTTGCTCTTTTCTACTAAAGTAATTTTACACTATGTTAATAAACTCTGGTCCCCAACCCCACCATACATAATAGAATATGTCACTTTGATCTTGTTTTACTAATTTGTCTCCCTGGAGAGTATCCTAAAACTGAAGTGTACTTGCAAAGATGGATCCTGAAGCATCTTTGACCTTTATATGATGGACAAAATCCTTTAGAAAATATACATTTATTTCTTAGCTTCATTTGACTCCATTTCCCCAACATCTATTTAATTTACCATAGAACTCTTCTCATTGAACACTCAACAACTGTTTTCCAGTTATCCATGTTTAAATTCTCATATGTTATCAGCAGAATTTGACTAATTGGCTAATCTACATTGATAAATCTGAGATATCAATTTAGGCCCTGGCTGGATCCATGCAGGCAACTCCATGGCATTCTCAGAGTCTCACAGAACTCAGTGTGCTGCCTACATGGATGCAGTTGCAGGACTGAAGACTTAGGTGTCAGAGGTTCAAGATTTAGTGTTTGTAACATCTAGTGCGATTGGACATTTAAAACAATTCCATTTCATCTTTAAATATTCCCCCTGCAATGTTGGAAACCAAAAGGATAGTAATGCATAAGAAATACAAAGTGAAACCTATGGTAAACAAAGTGAAAGTGACTGGTCTGTTTCAAGGACCCAAATTAATGCGGAGCAAACATTAAAAATATACTGCCCCTGTCTTAAATTAAAATTGTTAATGATCTAAGTTTCAATATTTAAGGTGTCAAGTTTAGACTAAGATAAATGGTCTTAACTTATTTTTATTTTGTCAATGCCCCTTAAAACACAGAGACTTTGACTAAATTAAAAATGCACAAATGTTTCTATCTTGGATTTGTTTAGCTCAGGACTTTGCAACCTGCACCTCTTTCAAAGGCTTCTTTGTGGCTCCCAA
This sequence comes from Carettochelys insculpta, assembly GCF_033958435.1. NCBI lineage: Eukaryota > Metazoa > Chordata > Testudines > Carettochelyidae > Carettochelys > Carettochelys insculpta. Next base: position 28,579,371 of record NC_134141.1, on the reverse strand, counting down.
TGCTATTGTTGCAAAGGAAAAAGGAAAAACAGAAGTCCTGATTATTTTCGATAAACAGTGAGTGTCTAAAAGCCCAAAAATTAACAACTCATATCCAAATAGCAAACAATATGTGATCTTGAAAGACTGGATAACTCCCACTAGCATCCTCTAGAGACAAAGAAGGTTCAGGAGTGAAAGTCAGGAAGACCGTGGTACAAAACACATGTAGGCTACATCTACACTGGAAGCATCTATCTACAGAAGTTATTGTTGGAGGATATGTTCTGACAAAATTTCCATCAAGAGATCCCGTCTACAAATAAAAGCAGATTGATATTTTGTTCTGCTCTGTCGACAAAAGGGCTCCCTGGAGCGTCTACACACCTTTTTGTGGACAGTTTCCGTTTTTGGTGTGTAGACGTGCCACAAGTTTTGTCTACAAAATTCTCTAGTGTAGATGTAGCCGTGTGAGGAAACAAAATATGTAAAAAGTTTGTGAATGTCCTGCAGTAAATATGTATCACACTACATATCATTGTGTATGCACTGTTCTGAAAACAGAGGTAACAAAAAAGTATGGTTTGATGTTATTTATTAAGGACGATCTCATATTCACATGCATTACAGCTCTTGAATTGAGTTTTTAACCAAACTGGAAAAAATGGCTTTTCTTACTATTTTGGGTTGCTGACCCCCGGTTTAGCCTGTTTGAAAATAATAATTGTACTACATAACAGTCATCTCACAAACTTCTTTCTAAACCAAAACAACATTCTTTATTATCATTTAAAGAAATCATAATCCACTACAGTATCTTTTAGTGTAGTACAGTCTAATGAGCTGATCCTTCAAAAACTTATACATGTGAACATCTTTACTCATGTCAAATTGAGTTAACAAGTATAAATATTGGCACAACTCAGTGCCAATGACTGGTGGACAGAACATTGGATGGGGACTCAGGAGCCCTGCATTTGCTACTGGCTCTCCACTGGCCTACTATAAAACCTTGCACAAGTCACTTTACCAGACTGTGACTCAGTTTCCCTCGTCTGTAAAATAGGGATAAAGTAACACTACTGACGTACTTTGTAAAACAGTTTGAAATCTGCTTATGAAAGGCACCATATAAGAGCTAGATATTCTTACATAAGTACTAGGAAAAAGTCTCAAACAACAACTAGAAATAGAACAATAAAACATTTAGATGGCCATGATATGATACAGACTAACCAGCACACCACCGTGAAAGGATATCTTGCCTCTAAAATCTATTATAATTCTTTGAATAATTCAACAAAATAGTGGAAAAAGGAAAACTAGCTGTAATAATTTAATTGGATTTTCAAAAAATCATTAACAAAATCTCACACCAGAGATCTTGAGGTAACCGTGTACTCATGGGAGTGAGAGACAAAGTACTGTTGTGGATTACAAAGTGCAAACATTTATGCATGTTCATAAACATTTGCAGGATTGGGACTTAAATGATGTTTCCTGCATAGCAAAAGTTTAATAGTGGGGTGATACAGTGTCTTGTACTGGGCTGGTGTTGTTTAAGGCACTTTTCAGTGATCTAGAAAAGGGATGAATAGTGTACTGGCAAAAATTGCGGCTGACAAATCATTTAAGTTAAAAGACTTGAAAAGACCATGGAACTCTTACTAACCCAGGCCAATGAGCAGCAATAGGGCAGATAAAATTCAATTCCAATAACTATACAGTAATTCATACTGGAAGAAATAATTTCAACTATTTACCCGTATTGCTTGCTCACTGGCCTGGAATCTGACAAACGGTCTAACCACTGTGACACTACACAGCTTACTGTCTAAGACAGAAAGCAAAAAACAAAATGTCAGACTACATAAAGAACAGAACTGAAAATAATACTGTAAACATAACATTTGTATACACACTCAGCTGTAATACTGTTTCACCTTATCTCCAGAAAAAGAGCAGAAATAGAAGGGGATCAGAAACTAGCAACAAAAATTATTACAGGCATGGACAGGCATTGAAGACACTGGGACTGTTTAGTGTAGAAAGGAAACAATAAACAATAATAATTAAGTAAATTGGATGTTCTTATTCTCCCTCTCTCACAGTACAAAGAACACTCCATGAAACTGAAAACAAAATCTTAAAACAATTTTTTAACACAGTTTATAATTATTCTGTGGAACTCACTTCCACAAGACTATTGATGCCAAGAGCTTAGCAGAATTTTGCAAGAACTAGACATATACAGATTTAAAAGAACAGCTAGCTAGGATAAAAAATTATAACGGCCCTAATTACTCATGCTACAGTGCATAGACTAAACACTAACTAACAGATTTGGAAGAAATTTCTCTTATGGGAAAATTATTCCATAACTGTCTGCTACAAAATCCATTGTACCTTCCTCTGAAGCACCTGGTACTACAGAACATCAAGTCAAAGGGCACTAGTTGAGATGGACTAGTTTAATGTGCCAAAGCAATTCCTAGGTTCCTGTGTAGTGCTATAATGTTTAGGCTATTAATTTGTTACATAAGCAATTCTGAACATGAGAAGAAATGTTAACAGGACAACTTTATTATGGAGGGGGTGAGTGTACCATCTTTCTTTTCAGCAACCAAGTAGTGCCCATTGCAAGTAACAGACTGTTAGACTTAACCAACCGACCAGCGATGTAGTTGGGTGTGGTAACTTCCATTCACCTTAATGATGGACACAAGATGTTCCAAGGAATGCTGTAACATCCAGCAAAATGCTGTTACTTTACAGTTAAAGTACACATACTCAAATTTTCAGGTGGAAGTACCTTATGCACAGTAAACAGTCTCAGGGGGTAACCACGTTAGTCTGTAGCTTCACCTTAGAGACTAACACACTTACGAGGTCACGAGCTTCAGTGGGTAAAACCAAATTCATCAGATGAGAAACAGAGAGGGGTTTACCCAAGAAAGCTCATGACCTCATAAATGTATTAGTCTCCAAAGGTGCCACAGGACTGCTTATTTGTGTATGTACATTAGTATCTTTTTGTAAATCTATTATTTGCTTTAGTTTGGTTTTAAAGTTTTTCAAGCTACAAATACACTCTTTATGGAATAATCTGCAAAATGCCATGCTCAAATATTTGAGAAAATGTCTCTGGCTCCCCTTTCTATAATTTAACTATGTCTGAATCAAAGTAAATCTAATAGGAGAAAAACCACAATCCTCAGCTGAGATCCTGAGCCAAATCCTACTTGTCTGGTCACATGAATAGCCTCTCTGGCCCTGGTGAGAATGATGTGGGTGGAACCCTGAACCCACAAAGTCCAATGAGGTCAAATATAATCCTAAAAACATGAATGCTTCTTTTAGTTATGTGAATGTACGTTGTAAAAATGTCATATATCCCCAGGCTTAGATACACAGTTTAGAGAATGATAATGAAAATCTAGTTCACTAATTATCCTCATGGATACTGACAAATTAGTAACTAACAGTACAGTTGTTAGCACACTAGCAACTAGCTTTCTTTTCATCCTGCTCTGTGGTTGTGCATAACAATTTTTCCACCTTGTCTGAGAACAGCTATTACACAGAGCATATTTCAACTCCTACGTTATTCTATCCACCACTTTTCTAATGCCATTAAATAAGGCGAAGCAAGGGCAACAACATTCAGCTCCTTTCATTTTTCCTTTCATTGCCCTACACAGAAATCTAATGCATCTATCATGAATGCTAACCCACTCACTGCAACTTTATAAGCTTCCTGTTGATTAAAATGTCCCCTCCCAAACACTACTTCCCTATTTTTTAATCACTGATATTTACAAAAATTAAAGCCCTGCAAGCAGTTCAGCAATAAAATATCTTCCCCCTCCTCTGCCACAAGCTACCGATAAGCATCATTATTCCTTCATACTGATACTAATGAGGCTCTTTACTGTGTAATTGTCCCTTACAGGGGTTTTAAACCTTCCTCAACACTGGTACCAGAAACAGGACAGACTAATTGTTCTGATCGATTAAGGCAATGCTTGTGTTCCTAAACCCTCCCATTATTCAAAGCAGGGAAGAAAAGAGAAGAGAAGAAGACAGTGACTAAGTCAGACCACAGCAGCAGCACACATCATGTAAATTACCAGGTAGATAGGGTAGGAAAAGAAGCCAGCCAAAATAATGTCTTAGAATCTCCCCTCTTCTTCTCTCTGTAGAGCCACTTTTCTTTCCCTAATATATAAAACACATTTATATCTGCAAAACACAACAAGCAATAGATTAATTAATTTGATGGCTGTGAGTGGGAGGGGAGAAAGCTTGGCACAACCCTCAAGACGTCAGAAAACTTACCGATCCCTCAACAGCTAATCTGTTCAAAACTAATTAGGAAACCAGAGTCACCAACACAATTTTCTCCAGTTATTCCTGAATGTTCCCCTCTCTGCTTAGCAGATCACACTATGACAACTAATGATTTACTAATATCAGGGGTAGGGCAATCCACTTCCCTTCTCAAACAGACAGAGAGAAGATATTGAGACTTGATCACTTAAGTTTGCCAATTAGACACCTAAGCAGTACACAAAGGTATCTTCTGAAAATAAGAAGTATTAACCCATAAATTCATGTCTGAAGAAATTATTTGTTTCCAAATTAAGCAATTTATAAAAAAAGAAAAAATCAGACCAGCAAAGGAGAAAATTAAAATATCACCACACAATTAAGCACAAACTAAATTATTTCCACGTACAGTCCAATATTTATATATTTCATCCTCCCTGAGAAGCAATGTGTAGAAAGAGGAAGGCAGATTCCTACCTATGTTAATTAAACACGGATAAATACCTCACACGGAGGTACAGAAGGTATTTGGTGGTGTGTTCAGGCACTGGACAGCTTCCAGGGAACTACAGACACCCCACCCCACAAGGGGGACAAGGCCTCTCCTGCTTAGCATAAAGCTCCTCATCTCTCCCCTTCGCTCGGCAGCTGCCGCCCGAAGAGGGCAGCGGCCCGTACCAAAGGGGTAACGAAACCCGGGGGGTTTAAAGCTCTCTACCCGAAGCCACGTCCAAACCGCGCACAGGCACCCACGCCCGGACGCGCAGACAAGCGTTGGCCGTCACGTTGTGCACTCACCCGCCGCTGCCTTGCCTTGCCTTCCCCGCCCCGGCTCCGCGAGCTCCTCGCTAAGGGAAGTCCGTGGGACTGGCCGCGCGGTGCCAGAAAGGTGGGGGGTGGGGAGAGCCGCGCGCCCGCGCTGCTTGGGTGTGCCTCGGGCTCCCCGCGCGACCGCTCGGCTCGGGGAGACCCTGGCGCTAGCTCGGGGCCGGCGCGCAGCGCTGGGCTCGGCTCAGCAGGCCTGTGCGTCATCGTCACGTAACGGCTAGGGAGGCAGCATGCTCCGGCGGCGGGGAGGAGCCAAGGCCGGGTGTCTCTCTCCCGCCCCCACGCTCCCGACCGGATACACACAGGGCAGTGTGGGCGCAGGGGTCCCGTGGAGCAGAGGACTCTGTGGGGCGCACCCCTCCCCGGGAGCAGGCAATGGGGAGGGGAGATCCCCGCCCCAGCAGCGGGGAGGTGTCCGAAGGCGCTGCTGGAGGTGGGGTGTCTCTGCCGGCAGAAGGAAGCTTTAGGGCGAGCCCGGTGGGGTTCTGCCCGCAGTGGTGTGAGGGAACCACCGCAGAGCTGGCTCCCGGTAAGCACTGTAACTGCTTAGGAGAGGCCCCAAGCGGCTAATGTGTGTGTGTGGCGGGGGTGTCCCGTGTTCGCTTTTTACTGTGTTGGGGATGTGGGCCAGATGGCCGTATTCACAACTCCTTCTGTCCCCAGGCACCAGTGCAGCCCAGACAAGGAGTTCTCTAGGGGCAGCGGGCCCCCAACCTTTCCACACTAGAATACTCCTCTCCAGAGGCTGATTTGTCTTGCATAGTGCAAGTTACACCTCACTTAAAAACTCCTTGTTTACATCAGACATAAAACCTCCTCTAAGGCTACGTCTACCCTTAGGAAAAACTTCGAAAGGGCCATGCTAATGGTCAAATCGAAGAATACAAATGAGGTACTGAAGTGAATATTCAGCACCTCATTCGCATCCTGCTGGTTGCAGCACTTCAAAAGTGCCACGTTTCACTCGTGTGCAGCTCGTGTGCGTGGGGGTGCTTTTCAGCTGATAGGAATAAGGGGATTTGATGTTTGCAGGGTCCTTTCGAAAAAGAGCCCTGTGTAGACAAGCCGTGTGCAAGCAAAATGTGTCACTTTAGAAGTGCTGTGGCCAATGGCATGCTAATGAGGCACTGAATATTCATTTCAGCGCCTCATTAGTATTCTTAGATTTGGCCATTGGCATGACCATTTTGAAGTTTTTCCTAAGTGTAGACACAGCCTAAGTGTGACAGCACACTAGCACTGGGAAATGGCTGACTTTCTCATTTTTACCGTATAGTTAGAAAATAAGTCTATTAGGCTATAAATATTGTACTTACATTTCAGTGTGTAACCTTTGAAGCAATATATGTAACTGATAAAATCATCCAAAGCCCACGATTTGCTGGTGATGGGGGACTTCAACTATCCAGACATCTGTTGGGGAAAACAGCGGAGCACAGATTGTCGATCGAGTTATTAGAATGTGTTGGGAACAAGTTTTTTATATTGGAAAATATAGTAAGCTCGTAGGGAGGAAGCTGTTCTGGATGTGATTTTAACAAATAGGGAAGAATGGGTTGAGAACTTGCAAAATGGAAGCAGTTTGGATGAAAGGGATCGTGAAATGACAGTGTTCATGATTGTTAGGAATGATAAGAGGGAGAACAGCAAAATAAAGACTGAATTTCAAGAAGGCAAACTCAGAATTGGAAGGTAAGATCTGATGGGAAAAAAGTTTGAGGAAAAATATTTGAAGACAGTGGGCAATTTTCCAAAGAGATATTATTAAGGGCACAAGAGCGAACTATTCCACTGTATAAGAAAAATAGGAAGTATGGCAAAAGACCACCCTAGGGTAACCAGGAGATCTTGAATTAAAAGAAAAAAAGTGTCCTACAAAAAGTGGAAACTATGCCAAATTACAAAGGATGAACATAAACAACACAAGTATATAGGGGCAAAATCAGAAAGGACAAGGCACAGAATGAGCTCAAACTAGCTACAGGTATAAAAGTAAGAAAAATTTTACAAATACATTAAAAGCAAGAGGAAGACCAAGGACATAGTAGGCCCATTGCTAAATTAAGAGGGGAGAACAATAACAAAAATGGGGAAGTGATAGTGGTGTCATTAATGACTTCTTTGTTTTGATTTTCACCAAGAAGATTGGTGGTGATTGGATGCCTAGCATAGTGAATTATAACAAAAATGGAGTAGGTTCAGAAGCTTTGAAATAGGAAAAGAACAAATTAAAATTACTTTAAAAGGTTAGTTGTCTTCAAGTGAACAGGGCCCCATGAAATCCATTCTAGAATATTCAAGGAGTTGACAGAGAAGATATGTGAGCCATTAGCTATTATCATTGAAAAGTCATAGAAGGCAGGAGAGATTCCAGAAGATTGGAAAAGGGCAAATATAGGGTCCATCCATAAAAAGGGAAATAAGGACAACCCAAGGAATTTCAGACAAGTCATCTTAATTCTGTACCAAGAATAATTATGGAGCAAATAATTAAGGAACAAATTAGTAAATATCTGGAAGATAATCAGGTGCTAAATAACAGCATGGATCTGTAAAGAACAAATCATGTCAAACCAACTTGATAGCTTTCTCTGATAAGACAGTAAGCCTTGAGAATAAAGGAGAAGTGGTAGTTCTGGTATATTTAGAGTTTAGTTTTGCATGACCTTCTCATTCACAAACTAGGAAAATACAAACTAGATAGAGCTCTTATAAGGTGAGTGCATAACTTGTCGGATAAGCATTTCCAGAGAGTAATTATCAATGTTTCACAGTCATCCTGGGAGGGCACAACAAGTGAGGTTCCACAGAGATTGGTTCTGGAATTGGTTCTGTTCAGTATCTTCACCAATTATATAGATACTAGCATAGAGATTGTACTTATGATGTTTACTGATGACACCAAGCTGGGAGTGATTGCAAGTGCCATGGAGAGTTGGATTATCATTCAAAATGATCTAGGCAAACTGAAGAATTAATTTTTCCACACTACTCTGCACTGATTAATCCTCAACTGGAATATTTTGCCCAGTTCTGGGCACCACATTTCAGGAAAGTTGTGGGCAAACTAGAGAAGGGGTAGAGAAGAGCAACACAAATTATTTTAAGGGCCAGAAAACATGACCTTCCTGAAAAGACTGAAATAACTGGATTTGTTTAGTTTGAAAAGAAAAGATTGAGATGGGACTTGATAACTGCTTTTGAGTAGCTATAAGGTTAGTACAAGGCGAAAGGTGAACGTTATTCTCTTTAATCTCTGATAGGACAAGAAGCAGTGTGCTTAAATTGCAGCAGGGGCGTTTGACAGGTTGAACAGAGATCTAGACACTGTCACCCGGTGTACTGATTATACCACTGAGTCCACCTGCCTGTCCCACTGAACCAGATGTTCTGGTCTCCAGCAAAGCACAGAGTTGAGGTAATAGCTCCCCCAGCAGTATAACACAGATTCTGACAACAGCTCAGCCCTAGGACAGCTCAGGTATAGGGACATGTCAGCACCCTGGATCACAGCCCCAAATAGAACTAAAACCCCAAGTATATACATCTTACTCAGTATTGAAATTTCACCTAGAGCAAGATCTTAAATATACTCACCTCCTTTATCAATGAAGGACAGATATGCACAGCTGTTTCTCCGTCACAAGCAACAATTATTTACATTGCTTTTGGTAGTAAACTAAAATGTTTTATTAAATACAAAAAGTTGGATTTAAGTGATTGTAAGTAAAAATAGATCAAAGTAAGTTACTAAAGAAAAATAAAACATGCGAGCTAAGCTTAATACAATAAGACAGGGTTTCCGAACCTAAGGGTTGTGACCCAAACATGGGTCACCATTAGATTTTCTAAGGGTCACGGGCTGGGCAGCTCTGAGCCGCACGTGGCTCTTTAAGGAGCCATTTGCAGCTCCCACTGCTGCCACCACTCACACCCCCAGCTCCCAATTCCTGCCCTACCATGCTGAAATGGAACTCAGTGTAATTGGTTTAACAGCTGGCAGGAGGGATCTGGCCATTAAACTAAGTCCAATTTCAGTGCATCAGGACAGGGAACTGCCTGTGCTGCAGGTGGGGGAAATGAGTAGAAGGGCTGGGGATGCTGTGCGGAGGAGGCTGTGGGAGCCTGGTGAAAGAGCAGTGAATAGCAGTGGTGCTCATGTTCAGTAGGAGGGGGGCATTTTGGGACTGTGAGGGGTTTAAGCATGGAGGTGCAGGGGCTGAATCAAGCTTTATTGAAAAAAATATTCCCAGGGGAGAACCGTCTCCTTCCTCTGGTTTTGAACTGCTTTGGGTCACAAAGTCTTCCTGAGTTATCAAAATGGGTCACCGACTCAAAAAGGTTGGGAGCCGCAGCATTAAGAGAAGTTGTTACAAATCATAGTTATCACCTAGTTCTTATCTCGTGTAATTCTTCACAAGCCAAAGCCAATCTTTTTCCTCTGACCTGAGTGCAGTGAAGCTCCTCCACCCCTCGTATTACTGTTCTTTGTTTTCCAGGTGTTCTGCATATCTTGTTAGGGTGGCAAGGCAGTTTCAAAATCCAGCTAAAGATCTTCTTTATTTGTTCCCCTTACCTTAAATGGAATTTTCCCAGAGTGGGAATTGTTCAGTCCTCCCACCACAATGGAAATTCAGGATGGATTCCAGCACCAGGTAGCATAATCATACATTTTTGTAGAACTAGCCACACTATGTGCATACAGGAAAACTAAAACCATTCACAGAAAACTGTCTTGAGAACCAGGTCATTACGTTTCTTAAGAACCACTCATTGCTCTCTCTACAAAACCCAGGAGTAATAAAACAGGTTTATACTTGATATTTATAACTTCACATACAAGAACCCAAAGAGAATGTGTGTACACCCAGGGTATTACAGTCTCTTGAATGATAGGTTACTTTCCCTGTTTTGCACAAAGTATATTCAAATTCTACATGTAGATTCATATTCAGAAAAGTATTTCCTTAAAAACACGAAGGTGTAGCACCACAGGGAGGTTTAAGTTGGAGATAAGGAAAAACTTTGTAACTTTCCGGGTGGTTAAACACTGGAATAAATTACCTAAGAAGGTTGCAGATTAGATAAACACCCACCAGGGATGGTCTAGATGGTGCTAGGTCCTGTCGTGAGTACAGGAGGCTGGACCTGAGGCCTCTCAAGCTCCCTTCCAGCTCTATAATTCTGTGGTTCTAAATCACTTTCTAGATGAAATTTCAGTACTTACTGATTTCACTAGAGCATTTTATAACCTGTCAAAAACTAGGCAAACATGTAGACTAGTTAATGTAGACCCTGGAAGATGTCTGCGTACACCACTGCACTAGGGCCTCAGCCTCCTGCTTGAAGACAGCCTGCAGGTTGGGCCACAATTACATGTATGTGAATGGGAGGGGCCCAAGTGTAACAGTGCCATGACCCCAGCCCTGATTGCTGAAGATTGTTACTGTCTCACCCACAGTTAGACTCTGCCCTGTGGACTCAGTTTAAGTGGTAACTTACACTGCAGAAATGGGCTTATTCAGGGGCACAGCTCTGAACTGGCCCTACGCAAAGTGAGCAAGCATGGCAGAATCTATCTCATATTGCTGATTATTCCTCTTTCTTGAAACATGCTCGTCTTACTCATAGTGCTTAAATTCCTTTTCCATTCTTGCTGATCTTGTCTCCATGCTGCTGCAGCTCAAAAATCCTCCTTTCTGTCCCAATAAGAACCCCAAGCAGGGCTGATTATCCTTTTCTTCTGATGGTGAGTTGGTTGGCTTCAGAGTGGGTTATGTGAGTATGGGACAGGACACTGCAGATTAATCCTTGAGACACCTTTTGCTTCCTTTGAATAGTCATACACCCCCCTCCTCCCATCTCCAGACCAATTCCAACACAACAACCCAGCTATATGAGGGGAGCCTCAAAATGGTGATTCTCTGTTCTATCTGGAAAAGGACACCAGAGGGAGGAGATCTGCAGGCCTGTATGTTGGTTCTTGGTGTACTGCTCTGTGTGGAAGACATGTGTGCAAGATTGATTGATGTAATTTCTTTACCTGGGAGAGGCTCACAGCTGAGCACAAAGCATAGGAGTTCTGGTCATTCTCCCATCACCACTTCTACTCCCCTCTTCCCTTCTAATGTAGGGATAGAAGAGTTTGGATTTCAGATATTGAGCCCACCTTATTTTGAATAAAAAAAATGGGCTCGTTCCAAGGGGTCTGTGAACCCCATACTGAATACCACTGTTCTATGGTAATGACCTTTCACAAGTCTTTCAGCATATTCTACTTTGCTTATCCCTTACCACCAGAACAAAAACACTCTCCACTATCTCTCCTCCCTTCTTCTGATCAATTTCAAGACATCTGCAGCTAGTACAGCTTTGTTTTTTGAACTTACTACACCCTCCCCCAGAACACCAGGATGTCAAATTTATGTTAATGAATGCAAGAGTTAATGGTCAATGAGAACATTGTCCTGATCCCCACTGAAAACGTCATCCAGGCTTCCATCACTGCACACTGACTTGATTATGGTGGATGCACGGGGATGGCTTATTACATCCCCCTCAAGGAAATACTGCATTACAGATCCAGAGTGAGCAAAGCTGGTGTTAAACAGTCACCAAGCTGTATTCAAGCAAATCAGAGGAGGAAATTAAGCAGTTTATGTCATGAATATATGAAGACAAACCTGTCGTCATTCCCAAGGTTATTGTCCCCATTGAACTTGATGTGAGTTATACCTGTGTACTGAACAACAAGGCTTCCAAACTTCCAAAAAGTTTCATCTGTGGGTTGACATGAGGCATGTCCAGCCCCAGTAGACTTTGGTGCAAACTTTGTATTAAGATTCCGTTTATGAATGCAGTATATATGATTACCAGGTGTTTTAATAAATGGTTACTCAATTAGTCTAGATTGTTAAAGAGAACAATAATGCAGTGAATTGCTTGTAATCTCCTATAACACTCCATTGCTGTAATTACATTATCTATAGCGCACACTATTCTTGTTTTCAACATATTTATATATTAATCATGTATTATCCCTCTACAGGTTGGATCTCCCTAAACCAGGACTCTGGTTTGGCAATGCACTACAGACGTTCCTGGACCAGAGAGCCCAAGGGCTCAGCAGCAGAGGTGCCAACTTCCAATATCCTGGTCAGGGTTGGGGTTGCAGCTGGCCTCTGGCAGGTCTGTGGTAGATGGTAAGGAGGCCTGCTGAGGCCAGCAGAATGGGTGGCCGATGGGGGCTGGTGATTGGGTGGTCAGCATCTGGCAAGCCTGGTCAGGGCTGGCAGCCCACACACTGGGCTAGAGGCAGGGGAACCAGAAATGGAGCTGGTGATGTGGAGGGATGTGGGGATGGGAGGGCCAGTGGCAGGAGACCTTCCCTAGTCCAGAAAATTCCCTTGTTTGGAACTGGCAGGTCTTGGGGGTGCCGAATCAGGGAGATCTAACCTATAGAAATTAATGCAGATATATTAATATAATATAAAGTGTGACCAGAATTTGTTTGAGGATATTACAAACAACTGAAGAAAGTGGTTCAGAACTGAAACTATAACTCAGTTTTACCTGAAATAGATGCTAACGGCACTTCCCTGAGATTTTTATTTGGCTTAACAAAATTCTTGGTGTAATTTTGGTAATGAAATAGCAGTATATGCAACCTAAAAAGCTCTATCTTCTGTCAGTGGATTATGTCCATATGGTTTTTAAATTTCCTTAGTGTACATAATTGTCATAAGAGACTTTTGCTGAAACTGCATAAAAACAAGATGCAGCTAAAAACAAGAGCATGTACAACTGACAGTGGTTAAAAAACCAGAAGCAACCCAGCTACGCAGAGCTCTCAATATTGCTCTCAGTGGTGGAACTGAAACAGAGTATGAGAACTATTTGTTAATTTTTCATACCAGAGACAAGGCTAAAGTGTCTGCTCATGCAAGTTACAGCTCCAGGATAAGGCCAATTGTTGTGGATTACTGGGAAAAGGTACAGATTGTTTCCTGCTCTTCACTGTAAAAGTCAGTTGATTAAAAAATGCTAAACTGTACCTCATTCTTTTCCTATAATTGCAACCTCAGAGAGGGGCATTTATATTAAGTTTCTAAAGCCTTCCTTTTCCTCAAGTATACACAGCAGAAAGATTTTTTTTGAACATGTCCAGCTGTCAGTGTTCACAATTATCTTCTAGAACAAACTGTTCTTTTAGTAAATCTTTACTGAAAAGAGTTTCATTGTTCCTCATCTCTGGAGGGTGAGGAGGAGAACACACATGCAACACTGGGTTGACAATCATAGAAATCCTGAAAGGACACAGATCTAATTCATCCCACTACAGAAGAAGGGCACTCCAAGCAGGAGTGCTGGAACAGTCTGTATAGTGGTTGTGCTGAGATCCATTGAATGAAGCTATACATCAGAGGTCAGCAAGCCCGTGGCACGTGAGTTAATTTTCATCAACACAGGAGGCAGGAGCTCGGTCTCACTCCAGCTCCCCCATGCAGCTGGGAGCTTGCTCCAAGCTATGCTGCCTATGGATTAACAAAAGACCAGCTACTGCTACCAACCACCACCTAAACGGTAAAGCTCTGCATCTTAGTTTATTTATTAATGAAGCTTTGTAAATAGGAATATTAGTGAGTTTAAAAAGTATCACCAGCACTTGGACTGTACACAGAGGTCAAAAGGTCAAATTGTGACAGTTCACCTCTAAAAGGTTACTGACCCCTGGTACACATCATATAGCATATATATTAGAAACCACTTCAAGTCCACAGGTGCAGCAATCACCCCCAGCACTCCTAGTTCCAACACCCATGACTCCAAGCAAAGCGCTAGTCCTTGGTTTTGAGGGCAGGGGGCAGTGTGAAGTAAGAGATGTGTGTCACCTCTCAGATGAAGTCTGTATTCAACAACTCCTCTCCTCAGCCACAGTGAGGTTTCTACCAACAGCAAAAGTCCTTGTGTGCAGGAGAAGCAACTCCTGCAGGGTCTAAGAACCATACCAGAACCTACCTCCATACACTTAAGTAAAAATTTAATTTCTTCAACATGCTTACCTAACAAACACATAGAAGTGTCTAGATTTAAATATTTAAACAAAATGCTGCACACACAAATCTTCTTCTAGAGATAGGTTGAACCATCCATGACAGATCCAGTTACACTGCTTAATGTTCTACTACCAGGTGCTCAGATATGGTGATGAGGGCGGTATAAGGGCCTATATAGAATAAAACAGAAGAACAGCATCTCAATCCCTTTCCAGCTATGACCAGGTCTCTTACCTCTGCACACCCAGTGACACTTTGCTGGCCACCTCATAAGCACCTGTAATTTCTCCTCAGAAAATTGTGGAAGATGGAATCAAAGGGCGTCTTTCCAAGTGGTAAGAAGAGAAGGCAGTAACAAATCTGCCCTACACCCTGCAAGTGTTCAAGTTAAACAGGATCACAGACAGACTCAGGAAGGGTACTTGAGCTCCTCTGTCACTAATGTGTGTAAAGCCGGGCCAATGAAACTGCAAGTAACGTAGCTCATATGTAGAAGAGACCTGACATGTAAGAATTAGGGTCCAAAAAATGAGGAGAAGAGGGAATTTGCAAAATTTGATGCCTTGTCCCAGAGAAGGCTTCATTTTGTCATTGGGAAGGTCCATCTCACTTTGAGTGATTATGGAAAATCTTCTGAATTAATTCTCCTTTGAAGTTATAGAAACAAGTTATTTTCAGTCTTGAACTAAGATCTCCAAATGTTGTACAACAGAACTGCAGTGTCCACTACGCTTGCCACTCGCCACATGTGCCAAACTGGAAACCTCTGAGGACCTGCACATGTGAAGCACCTTCTACCTGCTCTGCACATGCGCCCCACCACTTGGTGGGACAAGCGTGTGGCTGCAGTGGAGGCAGCTCCTCCAGCATTTCCTGCCCCAGCATGGCTCCTGCAGTCCCAGCATGGCTCCTGCAGTCCCAGCACAGCCCTAGCAGCTACAGCTGTGTCACAGCTCATGCAGTCATGGCCCTGACATGGCTTGCCTCGTGCAGCTCCTGCCGCAGCATGGCTCACACAACCCAGCAGTGGTGCTGATGCATCACCAGCAGTTTGCTTGGGGGAAGAGAGGAGTTTGCTGGCTCCAAGCGTGCGTGACTCTGTGGGAAGGAGTGGGCATTTATTTTGAGTGGAAGGTGTGGGGGACGCCTGTGGCGATCCTTGAATTGTTATTGGATACCACTATAATAGAATAATGAGCTCCAGTGAACTGCTTCTTTGGAGGAAGATTGAGTGTATTTTAAGAGCTTTAATGACTAAGTCATTCTTTCACATTAAAGAGTTAATAAAATGACCATTTAATATCTTAAAGAATATCCCCCAATTAACAATCATAAGAGTCATTCCAAATACCTTTCTGTATGCCTCTAAGGTATTTCCAGAGCATCAGTCACTGGAGTATTGATGTCTAAGAGTTCAAAATATAAAGTAGTTGGAAAAACGAAAACAAAAGCAAAGACAAAAGAATTTACTTTTACTAAAGTATTTACTAAAGACTAAAATTACTGAAGACAAAAGAACTAAACCAACCAACTGAGCCAGTATCCTCTTTTGGAGTTCTAAAAGTCTATTCTTTAAATAACTCCATTATTCTGACAGGGTATAATTCGTGATTTTAGTTTTTCTCTTCCTGTTTTCTTTTGTATACTGAAAACAGGCACCTTTTTTTTTAATCAGACTCTGCTATGTTTGCTGCAAAGAAAGATGAATTGACTATGAAATATATTTGTTGCTCATTCTTCTCACGTGCATCTTATTGCCTTATGTGAACCACGCTACCACCACAAGCTTCGCAAACTTCACAAGATACCTGAGATTCTCAAATCCCTTCAGATAGTCTGGTAGCACAAGTGGTTTGTGTCATGTTGATATGTAGCTGGATTTGCTTGCTAATGAGTCAGTTGAGTCACACATAAGTGCAGCATGGGGATTTCCTTTAATGGAATGTACATCTTTTTCCTATTGTAAAATGAAAGCTATTGTTCAGTCAAAATGTTATGCAGATGGGAATGTAGGTGGGCAAATACCAGTAATTGTGTAAACTGTAGTACTTCTGGAAACAGATTTGGAAATACAGTTGATTGCTGGAAAGTGACACTTCATAAATGGCTTTGTGAGGTTCTGCACACTTCTTGTTTCTCAGTGACTTTCAGAACTTATTTGCTTAGTTACAGGTAAAAAGAAATTTTTTTTACCCCAGGTTGGGAGAAGAAAGTCAAGTTGGTTTCATTTTGGATTGTGTATCACTAGCAATAATAAAGATTATGAAGTTATAATGTGGGATGGTCTCTCCTTACCATAAGATAAAGCATGGGAGTGAAAAAAGAAAATACTGTGAGAAAAGAAAACATTGAGATATTCCTCCAGCTCAGGCTTCATTTACTTTTTGGCAGTTCCTCCTGGATTAGAGAGGTTGATAAGTATCTCATCCCCTGGCTAGAAGGCAAAACTACCTTTGACTTCAATGGAGGTGGTAGGATTTCCCTCTCTGATCTTGTGGGTCATGTAGTTAGGTCTAGTTTGAATTACCCCAGTCTTCTTTTCCAATGCATTTTTCCAGCTACCATTTTATGCAGTCTTAATACTAGCAGATTTATCTGGTTTTGCTCAAGTCTTCAACTCAAATATATTTTTTAAATAAAAGAAATATATACACACTTTATTTAAATTATTTTCCCAAAAATACAGAGTTCTTTTTCCTAAGTTAATTTTTATTTTGGATTTCTTAAAAAAAGGGATTGTTAAACAAATGTCAGTTTAATTTTTTTAGTAAATTACATATAAATAGGAGTTCCGTCAAGTGTATTGTTTTCTTCATCCCTATAAACTTTTATCATTTGCTATGTATTAATAAAAAGGGCTATAGTTGATTTGGTTTCTTGTAAAACTTTCTTCAATTTTTCAAAACTTAAGCATTGATTGAGATGTGGCAAAACAGATCAGTGTTGCAAATTTCTCCATTTTACATCTTTTCTGTAAGGTTTGTTGAGAAGCAGTCCTATTCCAGGTTCACCCTATTTGTCTGCCTCATCGTGGTTCAGTCTCTTTTATCAGTCTTTCACTTAGGTCATTTTTGAGGCCTGTGCTTGATTTGGTGATTCCAGCTCTTTTGTGTTTGGTTTTATGAGAAGCAATCCCATTCCCGACCTATCACATTTTCCTGGTGCAACCAAACCCTTACATTATTGTAAGTCACGTCAGAGGAAGCTGTATACCCCGTTTGGTGATCTGAGCTCTTACCATTTAGCAGAAGCTCTTGATCCGACAGCCTGACAGACTCTCTCACATATATGGTAGATTACAAGAACACCAGCTCTTCATGGAAGAATATCAATGGGACTGTGGCCGCACAAAGGCAATTTTGAAATGAGCAGGAGAGCAACTACACAGAAATTGCTGATTTCAAAATCAACTTCAAAATTAAAAGGCGTTCATTTTGAAATCGTTATTGCACTCCCATGTTGGGAATAATGCCTCCTTTCAATGTTAATTTTGAAATGAAATGTGTGTAGCTGCTCCCTGGCTGCATTTCGAAATGAAAAGTCCTCCACAGAGCCAGCCCCTCCCACCAGCAGCCAGAGCTCTATGGCTGTCAGCTGTGGATGCCTTAAAGCTGCAGGGACACAGAAACCTTGTGCAGGAAGCTGAGAGTGTGCTGGCAGACGCAGGAGCACAAGGTGGCCAGATGACACTCCGTAGCATCCCCAGAAGGCGACACCTCTCCATGGCTGGACAGATGGCTAGCAGCTAAGACCCCAGGATCCCCATGAAGCCAAGGGTTCCGGGCAGCAGGGCTCCCAGGGCTCTGGGCAGCCCCCAAAGAGGAGGGGAACCCTCTGGCTGGAAGCCGAAGTCCGGGACCTGCTGGATGTCTGGGGGGATGAGAACATCCTGCTCAGAACAGAGGGGCAGAAGAGAAATACAGACACCTTCGCCTGCCTCGCCAGCAACCTTGCTGCAAGGGGCCACAACCTCCGGACCCCTGACCAGGTCTGCTCCAAAGTGAACGAGCTGCGGCAGGGATATGCGCAAGCAAGGGTCCCACTCCCCGGGACCCCACCATGGGTGCGTGGCCCCAGGTACCTCACCTCAAGGAGGACAACCCCAACAGTGGCCTTCCCCACTCTGACTTGGTGGCCAGCCGAGTGGTTGCTCTCCGGGGTGGCCAGCTTCCACATGGCGATGGTTACGTGTTTCTCCAGGGGGAGCGCGGGCCGCATGGGGGTGTCCTGGCGGGGGGGAAGTGCTAGTGCCAGCCAATGGCACAGCTCCATGAACATGGCCTGAGATATGCGGAAGTTGCGGAGCCACTCGTCGTTGTCTCACCCTCTGAGGATGTTGTCATCCCACCATTCCCTGCTGGTGGGGTACTGCCAGAGGCGCCGGCGGGGCTGGAACAGGGGGTGCTCCAGATACACTGTGGGGGGAGCCTGCAGGAGAGTGGCCACGTGTTGGGCAGCCCGTAGCCTCATATGGCATGCTGTCAGGATGGCCATGATGTCCAAGGGGTCCCCGTCACTGAGGTGCTGTGGGTCCATGGCAGGCAGGTGCAGTGGGTAACCAAGGCTCTGCCGAGTGCTGTGCTGTAGGCTGCATGCTGCAAGTAGCCAGGGACCTCAGCATGTGCACGGAGGGTGTGTTTGGGTGGGGCCCTTTAAGGGGGCGGCTGGCCCGTGGTCCAGGAAAGGCTTGTCAGCCATTCAACCCTGCCCTCACCATTTCCTGCCCCGTTATTTTGAAATGAAACTGTGGCTGTGTAGCCGCTCCTTTTCAAAACGACGGGAGCGTCTTTTCGGTGTTGCGGATCACAACGTTGATCCACGTTTTGTGCGTAGTCACTTCTAAAGGACTCATTTTACAACGGCTTATTTTGAAGTAACGGCTAGGGATAACCCCTTTCAACGTCACTTCCTAGTGTGGCCACAGCCTAGGTGTTTGAACAGTGGCATAATGCAATGGGACTCTGATCCTAATGGAGCGTTTAGGTACTACTGTAAGGTGACCGTCCGTCCCGTTTTACTGGGACAGTCCCTTATTTAAGCGTATTTAGGCGTCCCGACCTTTTTAAGAAAATAGGCAAATTGTCCCATGTTTTGTGGGGCTCCTGTTCTCTGGTACCATGTGTTTTGGGGTGGCAGCCTCTCTTGCCAGGGATTTCCTCCACTGGGTGGCTGCCCTATTCCCCAGAGCTCTACACCTTGTAGCAGCAGCGCCTGCTGCAGGGGAGCTCTTGTGTGGGGCAGCTGCCCCATTCCCTGGCACCCAATGATGGCACCCCCCACCCACCGCCAGCAAACTCCACAACGGGACAGCTGTCTTGTTTCTTGGCCTCCCACGCCTCAGGGAGACAGCCACTGCTACGTTCCCTCCCTGCCCTGCCCCCCTGCCCCCCCTCACCTGGAGGCTTTGGAACACCCCACACAGCAGGGGGTTCTGGAGCCCCCATTCTGCACTCCTCTTCATCCCTGGTGCCTCCCCAATGGAGACTGGAGAGCTTCCATCCCTGGTTCTTCACCCTGGAGCAGCAGCCCCCATCACCAAGGAGCCCTGACGTGGGACAGCAGTCCCACCCCCATTTCCAGAGTCTGATGTCTTGTATTTTCCATAGGACAATGTGGTCACCCTATACTACTACAATATAAATACCAAATAATAATGTTATTAAGGAAATCAAAAAACAGAGTAGGAAACAGCTACAAGTGAAACTGCCTCAGTGGAGTTTACTTAACACCATTAAATGCTTTCTAATTCTTATCAAATAAGTCTTTTACCTCAAAAACCCTTCAGAAGTATAGAAATAACCAGTTGAATGAAGCAAGCACTTCACATATCATAGGTAAACTTATTCACTTACATTTCAACACATAACCTACACTCCATTCCTTTAGTCATTACATATAATTGGTTATAAAGAGAGAAGTAATATGTGATTTAACTAGAATTAAAGAGCCAAAATAAATGTGATACTAAGCATTTATTTATGCATATGTCAGAGCTCTGTCAGTTGGCTGCTTGTGCTATACATATTGATTGAAAAATAACCAGCTATTTATATTAATAAAAGAGAATCTTTGAGGGATGGAATTCAATGACTATGCAATGTTTTGAGTTTACGTATGTGTGGGCAAGTCTTGCTTATTATAATATTTCCATTTAATGTTTACCCCCTAAAGCCCCATTCCTGCAAACACTGAGGCATGTATTTAACTTTGGAGACTATGAGTAGTGGTCTTATTAAAATACCACCAATGGGTTCTTGTTAACTTAAAGCACAGTTAGATGGAGTGAAGAGATGCAATCTGCAGGAGGTTTTTCATTGTGGAGAAGGAACATATAGCATGAATTAAGTGGCTGCAACCTTTACCTGGTTTCATCCTGATTCATGTACCTAAACCAATGAGTCAGGAGGACCCACTTAACTTCTCCCACTGTAATCAGCTCCTCACTGCCATATATTTCCTTGTCCCTTGCTATCATCCCACCTAATACATTTTCAAAGTTAACATTGCCATCAATGAAATCTATATATATATACACACACACATACATATATACACACACACACACATACACATACATACGTAGTTGAAAATAACAAATAGCTAAAATCTTTGGAAGTGCATCCCATGTACAAGAAATGGGGTTTTATAATCTTGTAGTAATTTTTGAACATGTATCTATTTTTGAAAATTGCATTGGAAGGCAGTGCTAAATTTGACATTAAATTAGACAGGGTGATAGCAACTGATGAACGATCACATTATAGCAGGGAATTGGCTGGATCTTTTAGCTGTGCATAGTTTCTTGTAGTTGGATATTTTGAAAGGCATAGAACATTTGTAAACAAACTGAAAATTTTTTTGATGTGTTAGGAGAACTCCTCTGAAATGAAGATTGTAAACTCTTTATTTAGATAATAAACTCTTCCACAGGGGGACTGCCTTTGTATTACGTGTGTAACAGGACTCTGATTCTTTATTGAGGAAGGTCTGTAGGTGTTAGTTCACAACAGCTAACTAATAACACATCAAAATGCTTTCACACTCTTTCCTATTATAAATTTTTGTTTGTTTGGTTGGTTGGTTGGTTGGTTGATTGAGTACTTTCTGGAGAAAGGAGTGTACTAAGAGCCAAAACTGGGTAGATGAATAAGGTCTGCAAAAGGGGACCCTGCTCTGATGGATCTTATGGAGCCCATCAGAGCTAGACATTTTAAAGGGAATTGCTGAATTAGGATACAAATTTCCCATGGTGCTCTCTGCCTACCTTGGTTCCTTTTACTAACTCGCTATATGGTCTCTTCCCTGACCCTATTCCCTTCCACCACAACTGATCAATTTCCTGGCTTCCTGTCACTCTGGGAGCCAGGCATGGCTTCCACCTGGCTCCTCCCAGCTGGGGGAGCCAAGTGGGTAGACAGCTGCGGTAGCATGGCTTCTCCCTGCTGGGGGAAGCCAGGAGAAGCCACAGCCGTGCAGTTGTCTGTCTGCCCAGCTTCCTCCAGCTGGGGGAGCTGGGCAGGCAGACAGACACAGCAGAGTGGCTTCTCCCTGGCTTCCCCCAGCTGGGGTAGCCAGGGGCTGGAGTGGGGAGCTGGTGGAGGAGCTGCGATCCTGCCAGTCCCTGGGAACTCCAGGATTTCAAGTTAAGCGCAAGTCAAAATCACTCATATTGGGGGTTTACTGTATTGTTCTCAATTGTTAATCAAATGTCATGCAAGTCAAATGTCTTACAGCTGTCAGGAGTTGACTCTGTGAATATAAGCATGGCTTCCTCCCTCTAGGCATCTAGTGTACCTGTCTTCTGCCTAAACCCCAATGTGATCCACAGATCAAGGGACGACAGTTCAGGGAGCACTTATTTTACTTGCAGTGCCTGAGGCAGAAGGTGTATTAGGAAGGTTCCTACTAGATCAGGTCTAAAAACAGAGGAGGAGATGGTGGAGATAACTACAGTGTAATTTTTAGCCCAGTAGTTAGAGCATTTGCCTGGGATGAGCAATCCCATGGTTCAGTTCCACACTCTGCCAAGAAGTAAGAATATAGCACTTGGCACCTATATTAAGCACATAGGTCTAAAATTAGGAGCAAGAATCTGGAGCTGGCAACGTTGTTACAAATTCAGCTCCTGGCTGTCTAGTATAAACTGAGTCCTTTAAAAAATTTTAAAGAGCTACATCAAAATAACATTTAAAATAGTTTAGATTATTCACAGTGAAAGACTGTATAACATCTCATGTAGGTATTGGTGGAGTGGCTTATTTTATGCCTTCTGTAGAACTCAGTCCAACACAACTGGCCGATTGCACTTTTGTCTGTGTGGTACTCAGTTTCACTTTCCAGACTTGGCCCCCTACTGTCCTGGTTGGTTCACAAGGCTGCAGGTGAGTGCTGCACTTTAAACTTTTACAACCCAGAACAAGGCTTCATTTGAAAGAAATTGATTTTAGAATTCTGGTATTCATATTGGCTATTTTCGTAAGCCCCTTTTAGGAAAAAAGGCCAAATTTTGACATTTGGGCACTTAATTTAGGCACTGACCCAAATCTCTATTTTGGATCCTAAAAAGGGCATGCATTTCACAAGTTTTGAGCACCCACAGATCAAATGTATTATTAATGGGAGGGCTTCAGTTCTCAGCCCCTCTGAAAAATCAAGCCACTTCTTTAGGTGCCCAAACAATTGATTGGGTGCAGAACTTTACACAGCCAACATTTGAGAACTGTAGTTATACTATTTTGAGTTGAGCACAAATTGATCATGTCCCTTTAAAGTGGCTTTTGTTAAGACAATACTATAGCCTAAATTTTTGGGAAATGCTGTTGACAGCCAGTAGATGGCACCTTCAATCTCCATGGTTATTTTAATAGCTGAGTGAGATTCTGCTCTGACATGGGTGTAAATCTGGAGTAATGGTAATTATTATAACTGTGTTGCTCTCAAATTACATTGGTGTAACTGACAGCAGAATCTGGGTCAGCCTTTTTTAAACAAGCCACCCAGACAACAGCAGATTTGTCATAATTACAGACATAAAGCAACATTCAGCTTGTTTCATTTCCAAGGAATGGTACCCAGGGTCACTGAATTCAAGCAGTATCAGCTCATTATTCAAATGATGTCCCACCTCCACTACCACCCAGACATAGCCCAGTTCAATAGAAATAAAATCTCACGCTCAGGGACAGCATTTTGGACTCTAGAAATATCCTTCAATAGTTCTTCACCCCTGTGAGAATTTGGAATGAACATTTCTTGCAGGATGTGTCTGATTTTGAATTTAAAAAAAAATAAAAAGCAATGGAGTTTGAAAGTCATTCTCAAGAGTAAAGGAGACGGACAATACCTTCAAAGAGCTGTCTGAATAAATGAACCTGTCAGACCAAATGAATCTCTGTATTCACATCCTATATATCATTGTAATAATCTTGGTACACTATATACCTTGTCAGGTCTCATTTGAAAACCAGTAACTCACTTGTCAATATCATCATGATTAAGTGTGTGCAGCAACATTGAATGTAAAGTTTCAAAAACAAAATGAAATTAGGTCTGACATAAGTAAACCCAGACAAGTGGACTTCTCTAAGAGTGGCATAAAAGTTGAAGAGCCACATCACCTATCAAGTATATATTCTTTGTCAAGCAGTGGGAACTGGAACAAACAGATCTGTCTGAAATTTTCACCACAAGACTTCATGACTCCAGCCTCACTAATAGCAGGATTTGGTTGAGTGCTGGTAACTTTCTGACAATTATTTCATTGCTAAAGAATCTCCTTCCTGGTCAAACTGATGGACTTCATTGAGGGGAAAACTAAGTCAAACTTGTAAGATAACTTTTAAAAATATTAATTACTTCCAGTTCAGAAACTGAAACTCCTGCCCCTGACTCCTCCAGTCTGGAATTGAAGGTACTCCTTTAGGCATCATGACTCCTCAGTCATGGAGATCCTGTAAGTGTTAGCCCAAAACAGTTTAAATTATAATTTTGCTAAACAGAATAGGGGCTGCCTGCAGAATTCTACCTCTCCACGTCTATCACTGGTTTGGTGTAGTTAAAATGTGTGCAAATTGGGTTAAAATAGCTGGGTTTTTATTTAACAACAAATGAAACTTGGACTCCCTATAACATCAGAATAATGGCTTGGTTGTTAGCTTAGCCATGTCTCTTACCCTAGAACCAAGATTAGAAGGAGGAAGACCATACTATATTCTGGGTGATAGGGGAGGACATGGGACTTCAAGAACAGATATGTGGACCTCTTCAGTCTTCTGCTCTTGACCCGTCATCCTGTACGTAGTGAACGGACCCTACCTATGTGCTTGGTGCATGTGGGTAAGAGACAGGATCCCTCTGGTGTTCTTTCCTCTCAGCAGGCTGTCACTCTGTGGGAGGGTCTCTGTGTCTCACTGGGATGACCTGCCAGTGCATTATCCAGAGCCCTGACTATCAGCCACTCCCTTATGTCTGCTCTGGTTGCTAGGTAGATTTGCTGTCACATGGCACTCCATTTTCCCACCCTGTCCCTGTTTTGGTGCCAGAAGCCTGGAGGAGAAGGGGCACCAAAATGGAGGCCAAGTTGTTTTTTCTCCCATGCACGTTGGTGACCAAGATAGCATAACCAAAATAACAACAATCTGTTCTTCTCCAACATATAAGGACCAAGATTTTGAACTTGATTTGATATTTTATGAGAAACCAGCATAGAGGATAGGTTTTATGTGCTCACATTAGCCTGTGTTCCTGAGAAGAAATACTGCGGTGCAGTGTACTGGTTTCCTAAGTCCTGAAGGTGCCATACCTAGATTTATCACACTGGCATAATCCAGCTGAGAGAAGACCCAGTTGTGAATAGCAGAAGCCAGATCATCACATGGCAGCAAAGCTAACCCATGATAGCAGAAGAGTTGCTTGAAGCTGCTCTGTGAGATCTTAGATCTGGGCACCAATGGCAAAGCCTACATTTTGACTAAATTGATGGGTTATCTGTGTGTAGCTCCAGTTAATGGTAGCCTCAAAGCCCAGAACTGAGAGAGGCACAGGTGGTGCTATCCTCAATTCCCACAAAGGGCCATCCCATCAAGTGGCACAGGGGAATATATAAAGACAGGTTCAGATAAAGATGATGCATATTTAAAAAAAATAAAATCTGGGCATAATTTACCAGTCCCTGGCTGACTGGATGTTAACCTTGTCGGAGCAGACATACAGAAGCAAGCACGGGCATGTGCAGAGAATATTCCCCCTCATGTTAACTCCCAGTCATCACTTTGGATAAAGTAAAAGGTGCTCCAGACAAGCCATACCACACTTAATACCAAATCCAGTGCATTCTGGTACAGGATTTGGGGAGTTTAGGGTCTGATCCTGTCCCCACTCATGTCAGTAGGGAAGCACCATTGATTTCAATGGTGCAGAACCAGACCTTTAGTCTACAATCTGTAGCTAATCATTTTAACAGTTTCTGAATTTTATTTTTATTTTTAGTAAAAATTGAGATCCTAGATGGATACAGCATCACTCTAATTCTGTGCCCAATAGCCTTGGCAGGAAGGTTGGATCGGAACTTGGCACGAACCATGCCTCTGTTTCCATGGGCGCATGTTACCTTCCCCCAGATTACTCGTGTTCTATTGGGCTTCCCACCAGGAGTCACGGTGTTGTTTTTAGCTTGGTACACATAGGCACACCTTTTGCCTAAGCAGAATTCAGTCTTGTCACAGTCATAAACACCTTCAATTTTCAGAAGGGCAGTTTGTTCCCTCTGATTTTATAGGCCACCTTTATAGCCGGCAAAAATGGCTTTGGACCACAGTCTCCCAGACATGGCCTCGTCCTGAAGTCCTACTCCCAGCAGGCCCCGCAAGGCAATCAGTTAAATCAATGACAGTGACAACTCAGTGCTTTGATTCAATGAACTCTCAGGAAACTGGGCCACAGGAGCATTAGGTATACTATATGTACAAAGGAGAGAGATAAATAATGTATGGTGTTCTCTGACACCTTCAGGAAGGCAGATCAGATTAGAACCAACAAACTCACTAACATTAAATAAAAGAACAGAGCCTTGTAGCTGTTTGCTTAGGTAGGATTAATCATCACAATAATGGTGTTTACCATAAAACAGACTTAGCTAATTGAATAATGTTAGCACTTCTATGTGCTTTTCAGCAGTGATTCTGAAAGCTTTGAATTCACAATGAAACCACCCACCTCCTTCTACTTACTTATATTAAGCAAAATGAGCAACGTACTCTTCTGCTTAGACTGTCATAAACTATCTATCCTCCGCAAGTCATTTCAGAGCCATGATTTCTAGCAGAAAGTTTCACAGTATATTCCAAAGTAACAGGCTGGGGGTTTGTGTCATACATCTCATTGTGGATGCCATTTTCGTTAGGGGGAGAAGTGTCATGCCCATAGCTGAAGAGAATATCTTATGTCTTCCCCAGAGGCAAACGATTGTTTTGAGATTACATGTAGCCATGAAACAGCTGTTCAAGCTGTTACACAAATAAGCAAAAGCCACAAAGGGGGTAGGTATTTAGGTTTTACACATGGAGACAGTTTTACCCAAAACCACACAACAAGCCTCTAGCAGAGCTGGGGCTAGACTTTTGGAATTCCTGACTCTAGTATTCATTGAATTAAACATTGCCATCTCTTTAATCACCAAAATGCCTGTACTACTTTGCAGTAGTTTAAAAAAAACAAGCACAAACGTTGGGAGAAGGGGGGAAGAATCAGTTACTTTGACAGGGATTGTATTTGACTGTATTTACTTATAAAAACTATTGTAGCTAGCTAACTTGATTTTTGGAGAGAACTTTGTGGCCCAAGGTTAACAGTGACTGAAATTCCCTTATGATACTTCCCATCAGCCATTTTAACATTAGAAATAATGCTTAGAATTGCGAGACAGCACTAGAGCTAGGTGAAGACATTTTTTGCAGAACTAACTGGCTGCCACTTAAAATAATCTTGTGTGTTATATGGCTGTGCTTTGACATCAGCCCAGCATGGCTGGTATCACCAGAAGCAAACCCTCATAGAAATCACTGGCACCTGTAAAGGAGCCAGTGATGAGACAGAAGACAGATATCAGAGCAGAAGAAAAGGTTGTGAGGTCTGGGCCTCAGCATCCGCTCAACAAGACTGAGCATGGAACTTCAAAGAAACCTGCTCCTTAATGTTATTTGTTCATGTTAACCCTGTACTTATATTTTGCCAGTAACCTTGGCAGGGCCTGTGCTTTGGTCTCTGCCTAGCAAACTAGAAATGTGCAATGGTTCCAGTACACAAGAGTGTAACTTCATCCTCTGCTGAAAACAGAAGAGCTCCCCTCCCTGAGGCTGGGTAAACTCAACTATCCTCCTCCTGTATCTTTACTGGCTGATGAAAGAGAACTCAGCAGGCAGGAGAATAATAAGTGGAAGAAGAATGGAAGAAGGCTCCACCTATTGACAGGAAGGCTTGGAGCAGCAGTTACCTGAAGTAGTCCATCTTTTTTCTGTGGACAGATCTGGCTCCTTGTTGCTTTCCCCTCCCCTACAGGGAAAAAGAGGACCTCTGCCTCCAATTCTTTCCCTACCGCAGGGAGACACAGCATTAACTTCCTCTCCCCCACGCAAAATCCCACAGGAGTGTCAGTCCTGTTTCCATCCTGGAACCCCCCAGAGGAGTGTAGTGGATGGGAGATGAACAGATATTCCACAACCACATACACAACACAAAGTGCTTGGGAACATGTATGGTAAACTCCTGATTTAGCAGACCCTGATTCAGCAGACTTTGGGAACAACAGATATTCACCAGGTCCTTGCTGTTCCTGAAGTCCGCTGAATCCACCACCCCCCTGCAACCTCAAAAAAAAATACAGAAATGCTGGTGATATCACTGGAGCCACTGCTGGAGGGCCACCAGTGCTGGAGCTGACAGAGTGGCTGCAGGACCTGCCCCGGCTGGGGCTGCTGCCATGGCTGCAGGACCCACACTGTGGCTGGAGGAGCCACCACAGCTGGGGCTCCCACTGTGGCTGCAAGACCTGTGCTGCTGTTGGAACTGCAGCATCTGCAGGACCTGGGCTGCAGCTGGAGTCACCATGGCTGCAAAAGCTGTGCCATGGCTGGGGCTCCTGGCGTGGCTGCAGGAACCACCAGTTTAGAGGCATCCTGGAGCCACTGCGGTTGGAAAAGCTGCCATGCCAAGTGCCCCACACCTGGTGGGAGGAGCATGTGATGACTCCAGCTACAGCAGCTCTAGCTGTGGCAGAGCCTCCAGTCAGGGTGGCAGCTCTTCCAGCTATGGCAATGGCCCAGGACATGATGAGACTTCAGTGGCAGCAGCTCTAGTGAGCTATCCATTTCATGTTTTCTTGGTGGTGCGAGGGGAAGCCTGGATGGGGGTGGGATGTGCTTTGTGAATACAAGTAATACCCTCGCATTTAACGGACTTTTGGCATTAGTGGACACCCCCTTAGTTTGTTAAATCAAGAGTTTTCTATATTCCCTTTGTTTCATTCTACTCCTTGTACCACGTCCGATCACACAATAGGACACAGGTGATACTTCACACTGGGTTAATACTCAGGACTACATTACAGCCAATATTGGTGAATTGCCTCCTATTCTGATCTGCTTCAGCTACTGGATTGTAAGTCAACTGCAGTAGAGGTTCTGACCCAGTGTATATATAAGTAAGGCTTTTAGCTCTATATTATGAGAGCAGACTTTACTGAAGGAACAGAGTTAAAAAGAGTAGAGTTCAAGTACCTTGGCAATGCGATAGCCAACAATGGCTCCCTTGACAAAGAAATTAAATGCCAGCATCTGCCAGGCAAGCCGGGCACGAGGATGTCTGAGAGCGTGAGTGTTACCAGCACACTATCCAACAGTCCACTCACCTGAAAGTTTACAAGGCTGTAGTCCTGACCCATCTCCTGCATGGCTATGAAACCTGGGCCTTGTATGGAAAACATATAAACCTGCTGGAGCGCACACATGCATGCACACCCCCGAGGTCAATACTGCACATTCAATGGCAGGACAGAGGTACGAACCTGGAAGTCCTGGACAAAGCAGGAACCACAAGCATCGAAGCCATGATTCTGAAAGCCCAGCTTCGCTGGACAGGGCACGTCATACGAATGGAGGAGTCAAGAATCCCTAAGCAACTCCTTTACGGTGAACTCTCCCAGGGCAAAAGGAATCAAGGTAGGCCTCACAAGAGGTATAAAGACTGCGTGAAGGCCAACACTGCTCATGCTGGTTTAAAACCAGATCAGCTAGAGCAGCATGCAGAAGACCGAACAGGCTGGCGTTCTCTCGTACGACACATATGACAACTTAGAGCAGCGATTCATGCGCCTCATTGATGCTCATGAGAGGAAGAAAGCAGCAGCAGCAGCTGCACTAACAGAGCCAGGACAATTCCCTTGCCCCCACTGTGAACGCCACATGCAAGTCCACAACCGATGAGCCTGTGCAAGCTCAAGACATCATCATTGGACATGACAGACTATCTACATACATGAGAGCAGACTCTCAACATGGAGAGTTTGCAGAGAGAAATATTACAAACTCACGGTCAAAATTCAGCCACTAGTGAGCCCCACCTGTAGAACTGCATTTAAGAGCTCTTAGGGTAAGTTCTGGCACCAAATCCTGGCTTCACAAATTAGTAGGTTTCTCTTTTACCTGAAGGAACAGAGTCTTCCCAACAGCATTACTTGAAACATTTGATTGTGATTAAAAATGCTGATGCTAAGAGTCAGTCAATTACCAGGAAGAGCACTCACCAACAGTCAGATTACAAATGCGGGCCAAAAAACTTGTAATAGAAAGCCCACCTATTGCAACATAGGAGCAGGACTGTATTTTGTACGTTGGCAGTGATTTCCAGATTACATAGCACTGTGGAGTCCCATCCAGGTTCTGAACAATAAACACAGTTCCGCATAATGAATTACACAACCCAGCAATAACATTTGAATGACATGATTTGCATCATGTGACACATGCTGCAGCATATGGTAGCTTGTGTCCTCAATGTCAATGAAGGGGTGGGATGCTTTTCAGTTAGTAATATGAATTAGGCTGTGCCAGGACACAAACTACATCTCAGCACTCTTCACTGATGTGGATGAACGGGTACAAAACACTCCATCTTAATTACTTTTTGCACTGTAACCTCTGTATTTATTAAAACAGATGAAAAAGCCACCCCTATTTTGCTCTTCCCAGAAGTTTTTAGAAGGCAACAATTCTCACACATGTATCGGTTAAAGGTGCTGTTTATTTTTTTTGAAAATTCAGAGTGCTAATCCAGGAACAACAAAATTAAACAAGGGAAAAAACTCATTCAGAAAAAAAAAATCAATTCAATTTTATTTTTCTAACTGTGTAGGCAGTTTGTTACAAAAATACAGAATTTCAAGGACATGAGTATTGTTGCTTCCAATATTTGACAGCATACTACTACTCACAGAGTCTTCTGGCAAATTCCTGTGTGGGTCCAACATGTACCTACGATGTCATAGATGCATTTCTTACAACAGTAGTGGATAACTCTCCTGAGTTTCTTATGGTGTAATACTATGTTCAGAGTTATTGCATCAGTACAGTTTATAAAGGGATATAATCACTGTACCACCAGTGGTACAGCTTATGAAATGGTTTAATTTTAAATTAGTCATCCTCATTGTTTGTCAGACTGAGAAAAATGAATTTGGTCTATGTCCATGTGCATAATAGTTATTCAGTGTATAAGAGCAGTCCAATGCTAAACTAATATGTATGCACTATCTTCTACCATTCACCTCTGCTGTGTGAAAAAAATCTTTCCTGATGTGGTATTTCATCATTTGGAAACTGGAAAGGCATTAAGCAAGGAAACCCCATGAGGCACCTCACCAATACAGTTTGCAGCCATGAGACAATTCCTATATGAGATACATTTAGTCCCTCAAACCCCTGTGTGACTATGTAGTTGTGTTGCCACCTTTCCAAAATGATCAGAACAGTCTTGTTTTGGTGTGTATGGAATACAGTCAAACAAACCTGGGCCTTTGGGGGAGTGGGGGGGAAGCGCAGTGGCTTGAGCAGTGGCCTGCTAAGAGCCAGGGTTGCGAGTTCAATCCGTGAGGAGGCCCATTATGGACTGGGGCAAATAGATGTCAGGGGTGGTGCCTAGTCCTGCCAAGAGGGCAGGGGACTGGCCAAGATGACCTCCCAAGGTCCCTTCCAGTTCCAAGAGGTATGTATCTCTAACCCTGCTCCTGAAGTAAGAAAGCAGAATTGTATCAGTATAGGAAAACATCTTTTATTAAATTCTGATGTTAAAAAAGTTACACAGAAGATATTTCTACTTTATCCTCACACTTGCAGTTCACTAAGCTTGAACAAAGCCCATTACAACAGCCCATTACAACAGTAGGGGTCTTTCCATTAACTTTATGGTCCTTACCTAATGCCCACTCAGGATTCAGGCCCTGATCCTGCAATCACATATTTTACACACTACCTCCTTCATGAGTCGCTCCATGAAAACCCAGGTGACTACTGGTATATGTTCACACATATTTGCAGGATTGAGAACTTTGACAAATTCTGCAGATGTACAACTTAAAAACTATTGCTTTAACTTGAGTTCAGTTCAACATTTCAATGTTGGTGGTACTTTATCAGGGTATGTAATGTTACTCCACATTTTTACAAGTTATTTGCACTGCAAATTCTCTTTTTGGTCATCTTTAAGACTTCCTTCCATAACTCCATAAAAAAAGATAAAAGTGAAAACTCTCAATATTCTTACAGACTGTTGCATAGAGCAACCACCACATTTGTCTGGAGAAAAAAGGAGAACAGGCACAAACATTTTGGGTGTACAATGCATCTTGGCTGTACTTGTCTTGATGTCACATTTTCATAAAAGCTGCAGGTGTTTTATCATTTGATTGTTTTGCTAAGATTGGAAAATCCCATGCCAACACACGTCATTAATACTTTCTCTCCACCCTTGAGCTCTTCATGAGTTGGCTGGGTTTCGATTTTGAACATAATCTGGAAGAAGCTTCTCAAATGTCGCAGAAACTCAATTCTGAAAAGGAAAGAATGCAAATGAGGTTTCTTTTCTTTTTTTGTTTAAAGAAGAGTTGAATTATCTTCAACAAATCGATTACTCATCTGGTCTGCCTGTAATTAGAGCATAGACTAGAAGATTCAGTGAGACATGCTGGTTACTTGGTACAGAAACAGGAAAATGGGTAAATGGGTTTGAAAAAAAACAAAATCTCATTTGTATTACAGCATGCCTAGATGAAGGCTCCAACTGAGACTGGCACTGAAAACAAAGGGGAAAAGCCCTGAAGCATCAATAATTAAAATTTAATTCAAATAATTAAAATAGATAGCACAAAGAGCAGGAGGGAAAACTGAGGCACAGAGGTGGCATGAGCTGATCATGGTGTGTCAGCAGGTCAGTGGCAGAATCAGAATAGAATCCAATTCCTTATCCATTCTGCTCCCCTCTATGCCCCAAAATGCTCAGTGCTAAACTTTACTGGAATTTCCAAAAAAATACATTGATGGTAGCTATGGAAATTCAAAATGTTTGGATGAGTAATATAGTAAACAGATTCACAAACAGTTTTATAAGCCTGCCACTTCTAGAATACACGTATCTTTAGAATCTGACAGTATCACTTTAAAAATCATGAATTCTTATTTTGGACTTCTTTTGGAAAAGTGTTTATTCCTGAAAATGTGTTTTTTGCAGATTACAACACTACAAATCCTAAGAAAGTCCCACAGTACTCTGCCCAGTAGTGGAATGGTCCAGAAGTGGTGGAGGCACTAGGAGCACACTGTGTGGGGGATAGGGGAAGGGAACACGAGAGACCAGACAAGTGTTCAATACAGAAACCTCTAAGAGCAGGAAAGCAAACAAAAATTGTCAGGAACTAAGAAAACTGCAGCCTTCCTTTGGGACAGCGTTAATAATCCCTCCTTGTCTTGTCACCTTAGTATGAGGGGGTGGAAGAGAGGCAGCTGAGGTACACACGCACACTTGCCATTCATAACCTATTAAAGCAACCTTCAGGGGCAGCCTAATCAGTCTGCAGGGGACCAGGGTGCCACATGGTATGCAGCTTTCCAATTCTCCACAGCTGAGAACAAAAACACATTTACAGAGGCAGCATTTTTTCCCCTAGAATGCTGCAAAGTAAAATGAAGAGAGGCACGAACTGCACGCACTTAACAATTGTTTTATGGGCAAAGCAGCTTGTTCTGTAGCTTACTTAAATTACTGCTGCCACAAAAGCTGTTTCACTGATATTCAGTTACACTTCCAGCAGAAAAGTTTACTTTACACTTCACACTTAAAAGTTAGATCCACCTGTTGGGTTGTTTAAGGCTATGAAAAATGCCATGCCTTAAGAAATACAGCAAAACCAACTTAATACTGAGGCTTGGGTCTTATCCCCACACTGGGGCCAGCCAGCACTTGCACTCCAGCCCTAGTGGGTTGCACTGGGGCTCTCTCACCTCCTCACCCTCAGCATCAGTGCAGAGCCTTGCCACAGGCCAGATCTAGGTAAGCTGAGGGCCAGATCTGTCATCTTCAACAACCAGGATGATTGCAGAAATTGAAAGTTTGAAGTCATTAAACAGTCTGGTTCCACCACGTGCTATGGTTGCTACCTCTTCCCCTCGATACAACTATATGCACAATTTGGGCTGAATTGTGAAAACACTAACTCCATGTGATCTGGGAGTCTCCAATATAAGTAACACACCACTTCACACAACTGTATCTGGTATGTCAGCAGCAGTGCCCCACTTCATTTTGAAGTCTCAGCAAAGGGAAAGGGTCCTACAATCTGTGGAATCTGCAATATGAAGGGGGATGGATTGATTTATGTGACTTCAGAGAAGCATGACAGTAACAGAGCTGGACATGGTGCGTCTGGCAAGCGAACATCCCCCCCGTCTCAATTAACTTCAAAGAGTCCACCTTCACATGGAGTATCAAAGGATAAATGCCAAGACATCGTTTCCAATCCCATTGTTTCCATAAACCACTAGTTTCACTGTTCTAGTTGAGGGATGTAAATACTGTGTATACTATTTGTGTAATAAGTAGCATGGGATTTTTCAGTGTGAAAGTGTAAATGCAAGAGGCTACTAACATAGTAGCAGTCATATGAGCTAAGGGCTGAAGAAAGAGTGGAACTCTACAGCAGTGTTTCTTAAACTATGCTCTGTGGACAACTCACAGGTGTTTTTTGATATCATACGCTGATGGTATATATTTTCTGTTATTAAAACCCGATACAATATTTCTACTTCATTGCTATGATACCTGATTAAATTACTTCCTTTTAGTTTTACTGTATCTGTTGCTGTTTGTTTTTTTTTTGGTCTGATGACCATTTTTTAAAATAACTTTTTCCACAGCTGTTCCACATAAAAATATTATAGTTTGGTGTTCCATGGTTTCAAAAATTTAAGGAACACTACTCTATAGTGTTTTGATTTTCAGTTATTTTTAAAATGTCTCTTGCATCTGTGCAAAAGTAGCTGTGGAGACTAATTTCTGAATCCTTAGATGGCAGCAGCACAGAAGTAGCAGATAGAAGACTTACATGATCTCACATGAATCATGCTGATTTTGACAGTAACCCTCATCCACCGCTAAGCTTCTCTGTCTGGCACTACCATTCTAAGTGTGTCAACTACGAAAGCATCTGAAATAAGTCCACTTCAGAACGAATGCTTTGCAAACTTTGTAGTTTGAATTGGTAAAGCATCAGATTATTATAGTTTAATTGTGCAATCTAATACCTGATGTCAGATGATGTTACTGAGCCCTATGATGCTCACCTTCTGATGTTCTACCTTGCTTCTTCCACAAAGATAACCTTCCATTGCTCCCCTCAAAATCCACACAAAACCCCTTCCTCCCAGCTCTGGGGGATCTGTTGGTTTTGGAAGCACTGGGATGTGATGTGATGCAGTTTATAGCTCATGTGATGGCACCATCATTCTTCAGTTATCACAGTACTGTACCTTTCACGTATACAGCACCGGTACCATGATAACCGAAAAAGGACAGTTCATGTTCAATTGTCTGATGTCATCCTCACAGGTGCACATCTCTCTCCAGGTTCAATTCAGTCCCTCCTTCAGTCTGGTCAATTGTTCACCACCCACCTATGGTAACAGGAAAGCTCTGCGCAGCATGTCCTCTTCCCCTCAATGAGACTTGGGCCACAAAAGGGCAACACACAGCTCTGCTTCACTCTGGTAACTGCCAGGGACCTTGAAGAAACTATAAAAATGGCCAAGCAAAAATACAATGCAATCCATGTCAATTCTAAGACTTCAGGGGATCCCATTCTCAATGATACGCACTCTTGAGCTGTTTCTCGTTGATGCTCATGCTCATGCCATGAGCTGGACACAATTTGGTGTGTGTTACCCATTCAAACTACATTACATTATGTGCACAACTGCAACAGAGGTCATAAGGCAAAAGAAGACAGCTTATGCTCAGCAACAAAAATGCGATTGTTGTATATAATCCAAGACAAAGAAACAACAACAAATGGGTTCTGAAAGTTTAATTGCCTCGGAATCAGAAGGAGAATAGAAAAACAAGGAGGTCTTATTCCATTGTGCAAAAATAAAACACTAGATAGTATATCATGTGCTGATCGTTAAAGGATGAGTACAAGAATTTCTGTTCATAGCTGCCAAGGAAACAGTCTTTACAAAAATACTTGTTATGCTATAAATTGCAAATTAAACAAGATTTGGTATTTTAAGTTAAAGAGAACAAACTTACGTGTACGGAGACAGAGGTCCTAATAGGACTTTGGAAACATCCTGCTGTCCAAGGGTCATGAGGAGCAGAACCAGGCTCTGGTTTGTTGAATCCACGCAGCCTCCCTGTAAACACAAACATTTTAATCATTAATCTTTACACAAACCAGAAAACAGGGGAAAAAGATGGAGGGATGTTTACTTAAAACGCAGAACCAGCACAGCTCTCACGTTACAAGGGTCAAAAGATAAAATCCACATTTTGTAATAGTAACTAACTTTGTAAGGGTGTATTTGGAAAGGGACTTGAGTTAAAAACTTCAACCAGGAAATTATTTTTCTAACATTATTAATGCTATTGATTATGAAAGCTTCAAGAATTTATAAAATTCAAAAAAGCATAAATGGAGGAAAAATACATTTGGTTTTGTGTTTCACTCTTTTTTTGGTCAAGTGAAAATAGAGGTTCTCTCATTCAAGTTCATGTGTGCTAATAGATTACTGAAACGTTTGGGTTTTAACCCAAGTTAGAGCTCAAAGCTAAGTTTTGCTCTTTAGGTAAATGTTTAAAATAGGACACAACCTGAAAACAATTCAATGTCAAAATAAAAAAAATTGTTAAAAGCAGTTTCAGATATTACATCTGTCCAGCCTTCTGCTGCCAATTATTGTGGCCGTAGTACTTCTTGCTCTCCTGAGCTGCGTCTACACGTGCACGCTACTTCGAAGTAGCGGCAGTAACTTCGAAATAGCGCCCGTCACGTCTACACGTGTTGGGCGCTATTTCGAAGTTGAAATCGACGTTAGGCGGCGAGACATCGAAGTCGCTAACCCCATGAGGGGATGGGAATAGCGCCCTACTTCGACGTTCAACATCGAAGTAGGAACGTGTAGACGATCCGCGTCCCTCAACATTGAAATAGCGGGGTCCTCCATGGCGGCCATCAGCTGGGGGGGTTGAGAGATACTCTCTCTCCAGCCCTTGCGGGGCTCTGTGGTCACCGTGGGCCGCAGCCCTTAGCCCAGGGCTTCTGGCTGCTGCTGCTGCAGCTGGGGGTCCGTGCTGCATATACAGGGTCTGCAACTAGTTGTTGGCTCTGTGTATCTTGCACTGTTTAATGAAAGTGTGTCTGGGAGGGGCCCTTTAAGGGATCGACTTGCTGTTGAGTCCGCCCCGTGACCCTGTCTGCAGCTGTGCCTGGCTCCCTTATTTCGATGTGTGCTACTTTGGCGTGTAGACGTTCCCTCGCTGTGCCTATTTCGATGTTGGGCTGAGCAACGTCGAAGTTGAACATCGACGTTGCCAGCCCTGGAGGACGTGTAGACGTTATTCATCGAAATAGCCTATTTCGATGTCGCAACATCGAAATAAGCTATTTCGAAGTTGGGTGCACGTGTAGACGTAGCCCTGGTGTTTCCGTGAGAAAAATCCACAAAACTACAAAGAATACAGGTTATATAGAAGTGTAAAGTGCTATCAAATGCACACAACAAAAATCCTGAGGGAAAATAATATTTTTCTCCCTGGCTCAGCCTCTCAAATTACACTCCTGGCAGCTTTACTTAGGACAAAGATAAGAGTGTGTGCTATTCTGAGTGAAGCTCAATGCCTTTACATTGAATTTTTGGCTGAGGATTCAGCATATGAATCTACAGCATCGTCCAAGTTTATGTCTGAGGAAACAGTAAACAACTCTTAAGAGTTCCTCTGGCTTTTGAAAGCGTGTTGCTCTTTCCATTCCTTGGGCTTGTTGCAGTTTGACCTGCCTAGGGATGCAAGCATGTGGAATCACCATTACGTTTAGAACAAAAGATATTTACAAACAACTGGATATGACACTTGTCCCTTGGCTGCCTTCTTCAAAGGGTAGGCAGTTTTGAGAAATATTTGGTTATTTTGAATGAAAATCTCTCTCAAGAAAGGCATTTTCCACTCTTGTTTTCAATCAATGAAGACAGCCTGTTTGAGAAGATGTTCTACCCAGGCAGGTCTAGCTCAGTTGATGATCTACCACATTACTTACGTTCTGATAACTAGACTAGCCCTCCTTCTGGCTCAGATGCCTTTTACTCCACTGCCTCAACAGGAAGAATACTTGTTATGTAGTGAAAATGTTCCTATCCTAAGACATTTGCGCTGTTTGCCACCTTGACTGCTTAAACAAGTATATGAAAGATACTCCTTCTAACCTAAACAACGTAATTTATTTATAACCCCTGTTAGTTCACTTTTGTATACTGTTGCAGAGATTGTGACTTTAAACTTGTAATCGATGCTGGGGTCAAGTTGAACCTGTGTTTTTTGTATTTTCAGAGTGTCTTAATTTTATTGAGTTGTGCTGATTTTAAAACCTCTTATTTGTCTTATATTTATTGTACCATGCGCTCTGTCGTAAGGCTAAGATGCTATTTTAATATAACTGAACTTAATATTTGTCTCCCATATCTTTCAGTTACAATAACAGAGTTAAAAATGTTTCGGACAGCAGAGTCATTTTGAATCTGACACAGCCCCTTTAACATGCGAACACAAAAACTTGAGTGGACATTTTGAGAGATCCTGGAAGGACTTGGATTTACAAAATTGTGTTTTAACAATCAATAATAATTTACATTTTGTTCCCAAACTAGTTAACAGTATCCCTCTCAGGAAAAGAGTCTAATTGGCTTGAAAACAATTGCAGCCTTTACATTTGATACAAGAAAAGCTCTCTTTTTAGAATTAGAAATCAGAAATACACACAAAGCTAGATTATACAGCAAAACCCCATTTACCCTAATCTCACATATCCTCCTAGCGGCGCAGTTTATTCCAAAATTACAAACTCGCTGTTCAAACCTTCCTTTTAGATGGCCCTGAAACGTTTCAGATAAACAGGGTTGAACTATAATGAACGCATAAAAAGCCATCCCTACAAGTGCTTGTAGTTTTCTCCATTTGCACAAGTTACATTTTTCTTGCTTAGTTCAAAGAGAATTTACCAAATAAAGCTACTCAAACACTTGAAAGAGAAAAATCCAGCATAAGATTATTTTGATTTTTCTTACATACAGCCTGAACAAAAATTCACATCAAACCTGTGAATGGTCTTTTACTGGCTACAGTGGGTTTGGACTGAGCCCTTAATAGGCCCTCCAAAATATTTTTGAGCAAACCAATATTACCATTTCAAAAACGATACATGTACACACACATTAGAACTACTACTGCTGGGGTCAGCAACCCATGGCAAGCATACCAAGAGTGCCATGTGAGGTGATTTTCATCAGCACATGAGGCAGGAGCTCAGCCTTGCCCCTCCTCACCCATGCAGCCATGAGCTTGCTCAAAACTTGCCTGTGGATAAACAAAAGACCAGCTAATGCTGCCAGCCACCACCTAAACAGTAAAGCTCTGCATCTTTATTTATGAATGAATTTGTAGTAAGTAACTTGTGCCGGTCCTGTCCGCCTGATCAGCGCTTATGCTCCAACTCTGTACGCGACATCAGAAGTAAAAGACAAGTTCTATGATGTGCTTAGTGCTGCCACAGCACAAATACTTGCTCAGGAACAACTGTACATATTGGGTGACTTCAATGCGAGAGGTGGAGCCGATTGTGACTCATGGCGTTCCTGCTTTGGCCACTTCGGTGTGGGGAAAAAAGTGAATGAAAATGGACAGCGTCTTCTCAAACTTCGCACGTGCCACAATCTGTGCATCACAAAACACATTTTTCCAAACCAAGCCACAGCACAGAGTGTCATGGAGACACCCATGCTCGAAAAACTGGCATCAACTAGATGTGAACCTCAAAAACGTCCTTCTGACACGCAGCTATCATAGTGCCAACTGCGATACAGATTGCTTGCTAGTTTGCTCCAAACTCAAGGTGAGACCCAAGAAGCTGTACCACTCTAAACCAACTGGAAGGCCCCGCATTGATGCCAGAAAGACCACAAACTCAGAGACACAAAAAAAGTTCAGAGACACCCTCGAGGAGAATCTGCGCAGGAGCCCTGGGGGTACCAATATGACATTCAGATGGCAGCAGCTGAAGGATACAATTTACAACACGGCCTTGTCAGTGTTTGGAAGAAGAGCTAGAAAAACACAAATGACTGGTTCGAAGCTAACTCCGATGAGATGATTCCAGCCATCGAAAAGAAGTGCGCTGCACTCTTGGACCACAAACGCTCACCGAGCCAGAATACCCTGCAAGCACTCAGAGCAGCCAGAAAAACAGTACAGCAGACAGCCAGGCACTGTGCCAACAACTACTGGCTCAAGCTATGCAGCAGCATCCAGACCAGTGCTGATTCTGGTAATCTCAGGGGAATGTACGAGGATTTGAAGAAGGCATTAGGACCCACCCAGAACAAGATGGCACCTCTGAAATCCAAATCTGGTGAACTCATCACTGAAAGCCAAACAGATGGAGCGCTGGGTCGAGCGCTACTCAGAGCTGTACTCACGCGAGAACACTGTGGTTGATACAGCCCCCGATGCCGTCGAGCTCCTACCAGTAATGGACGAACTGGATCAGGAACCAACTGTGGATGAACTGAAGAAAGCCATCCACAGCATTGTTGTAGGAAAGGCCCCAGGCCAGGATGGTATACCACCAGAGGTAATCAAGTGTGCCATGGACACTCTCCTGGAACCCCTACATGAGCTACTGTGCCTGTGCTGGAGAGGGAGAGGTTCCACAGGATATGGCAACGCTAACATTGTAACCTTGTATAAGAACAAAGGAGACAGAAGTGACTGCAACAATTACCGTGGAATCTCCCACCTAAGCATCACTGGTAAACTGTTTGCTCGCGTCATCCTCAGCAAACTCCAGAAGATTGCTGAGAGGGTGTAGCCCGAATCACAGCACGGATTCCGTGCAGAGACATCTACCATTGACATGGTCTTTTCCCTGAGGCAGCTGCAGGAGGAATGCAGGGAGCAGAGGAAGCTACTCTATATTGCCTTCATCGACCTGACCAAGGCCTTCGACTTGGCCAGCAAGGACGGACTGTTCAAACTGCTCCACAAGACAGGCTGTCCACCACAGTTACTCAAGATGATCCAGTCTTTCCATGAAGACATGAGAAGAACCATCCAATATGACGACACATTATCAGATGTTTTCAGCATCAGGAGTGGCGTCAAACAAGGATGTGTCCTTGCTCCGACATTGTTCGGGATCTTCTTCACACTCCTCCTGAAGCACGCCTGTGGATCTTCAACAGAGGGCATCTTTTTGCACACAAGATATGATGGGAAGCTGTTTAATCTTGCAAGGCTGAAAGCTAAGTCTAAGGTGCGGGAAGTCCTCATCAGAGATATGCTGTTCACAGATGACGCTGCTATAGTGTCACACGCAGAAGACCAGCTTCAGAAACTGCTGTATCAGTTCTCCAAAGCATGCAAGGACTTCGGGCTTTCCATCAGCCTAAAGACGACAAACATACTTGGTCAGGACTTTGCTGAACCTCCATCAATCAGCATTGACAACTATTTGTTAGAGGTTGTCCACAAGTTCGTTTACCTTGGATCCACCATCACTGACACCCTGTCACTGGAGACTGAGCTAAATAGGAGGATTGGAAAAGCAGCCACAACTCTGTCCAGATTCAGCAAGTGTGCTTGGACTAACATCAAGTTGTACACCCACACCAAAATGCAAGTCTACAGAGCCTGCATCCTCAGCACCCTCCTCTATGGCAGCGAGTCTTGGACCCTGTACGCCTGCCAGGAAAAGAGGCTGAACGTCTTCCACTTGCGCTGCCTCAGGTGTATCCATGGAATATCATGGAAGGACAGAGTGCCCAACACCACCATCCTTGAGCAAGCTGGAATCCCAACCGTGCACATCCTCCTCGGGCAGCGGCAGCTCCGGTGGCTTGGCCACGTCCACAGGATGAATGATGGAATGATCCCAAAAGACATCCTGTATGGTGAGCTAGCCTCTGGCAAAAGACCTCCCGGATGCCCCCAATTGCACTACAAAGATGTTTGCAGGAGGGACCTCAGGGTGGTAGACATCGAGCCAGACAGCTGGGAGGAACTGGCAGACAATTGCAGCAGATGGAGGCAGGAACTACACAAGGGCCTTCAGAGGGGTGAGATGAGGATCAGACAGCTAGAAGAGGAGAAGCGAGCCCACAGAAAGCACAGTAAGGATCTGCCAGACACCCACTACACATGCAACAGAAACGGCAAGGACTGTCACTCTTGTGTGGGCCTTCACAGTCACAGTGGATGCTGCAAATGATGATCCCAAATGGAACTACGAAGGGTGCGATCCATAGTCTACGTAGACTGAAGGATGCTACTACTACTACTACTGTGGTAAGTAGGACTATTAGTGACTTTAAAAAGTATCACCAGCATGTCAAAAGGTCAAATTTCAGCATCCGCCTCAGAAACATTGCTGACTCCTGTACAGTAAGGTCTCAGAGTACGGGACCCCCCTCTTATACGGCTGACCCCAATTTCTACAGTAAACCCTGGAAATGTGCAATTTCTAGTTGCGCTTAACTCGCTCCTACCCCCATCCCTGGCTCAACCTCCCTGGCTGCACATGGCCCTGGCTCAGCCCCCTCCCCAGCTCCACTCACCACCCGCACAAAGCTCCTGCTCACCCCACACCCCTGCCTCTGGCTCAACCTCCCCACCCCTCAGGCATGACTCAGGCTCAATCTCCCCAGCCCCAGTTCAACGCCCCCTGACGGCTCATCCCCCTGCACCCAGCTCCTGCTCC
Source organism: Carettochelys insculpta (assembly GCF_033958435.1). Lineage (NCBI taxonomy): Eukaryota > Metazoa > Chordata > Testudines > Carettochelyidae > Carettochelys > Carettochelys insculpta. Next base: position 28,536,621 of record NC_134141.1, on the reverse strand, counting down.
CCACCCCTCATGCTTGGCTCCAGCTCAACTCCCTCCCTCTCCCCCTGCCCTGGCTCAGCTTCCCTCATGCTCTAGTTCAAACCGCCCCCCCCCCCACCCCCAAGTGCGACTCTGGTTCAACCCCCATGTGGCCTGGCTCATGACCTGAGCAGGGATCCGGCTCAACCCCTCTCCCGCCTGCAGCCCCAACGCACCACCAGGTTTAGCCCGCCCCAACTGCCCCCCCCCCCCGGGGCTTACCTTTCTGCTGCTTCCCCGGCTGCAGAACATATGTTCCACCAGGGAAAAAGCTGAAACCCTACTTATGCAAAATTCAGTTTACGGGAGGGTATGTGGAAGAGAACCCTCACATAACTCAGGGATCTACCGTACTACTGTTTAGGCACGTGGCAAGCAACATCTCTTCATTTTATTTTAATAAAATATTTTACAACCCCATTCCAAACAATTAAACCTAGACAGAGTAGAAAACAACAACAAACAGGATGATTTCAGTGCTGAACTGGCTTAGTCAAGATGACAGGGTGGAAGGGAGGCCTCTTGCAAACCTTCAGGGAAAAGACTTACTGAAGGTTTATTGGTCTAGAGTACATTGTCTGATCTCCAGCCCCAAAAGGGAGGACCTGGCTGTGCAGGAAGAAGCAAGATGCAGTCCCATAAAGGGCTGCAAACATCAGGACACGGGCCTTGAATTGGATTCTGTATTGAAAGGAATGCAAAGAAAGCAGGACATTGGGATAACAGGCTTTTGGAAAATTGTGTATTTGGAGGGTGTAACTTCATTCCTACCCTAGACCCCTTCCAATGCCTCCTTCCCAAGCTCTGCTCACATTACTTATCCTTCTGCCCTATGCTTGGGGTGCTGAACCTCCACAGCTAGTAGAACATTGGACTTTTGGAGAGCGTGTTAAGGCGGCTCATGACTGAACCTTACAAAATGCAGCTGCGAGGTGCCATTCAAATGGCTCTGGAAGGGAGTTCTGACATTTTGCTGCACTGACCCTATTAGTCTGTGATCGCTGCCTTATACCTTGTCTACATTACCATGGGCCATCAATCTAAACTATGTAGCTTCAGCTTATGTGAATAACATAGCTGAAGTTGATGTACTTAGGGCCTGCTTACCACAATGCCTTCACCTCAGTCGATTCCCCTTACTCTTCATGTTTTGGTGGAGTTCTGGAAACAATGGCAGTTCATTTATTGTGTCCAGACTAGATGCAATAAATGGACCCCTTGTGGATTCACTGCTGCCTGTGGACCCAGCCTGGAGTGAAAACACTCCCTCATATCAGCATTTACAAGTAATTTGAATGTGAAATGGAGAAACCATGAAATGCCGCTCCCTTTACTTCAAAATTTTACAGCCCAGTTCCTCTATCCCCATTATCTCTTGCCTGTGAATGATTTCCTCAAAAACAATGAACATTTCTGACATTAACTTTGCTCATTTCTGTCCAACCCCTGCTGACTAACGCACAAGATTTTGTTTATTGGTTAACTTTTTAATGAACCGTATTCAACCGGGAGAGTACAAAGGTAACATAATGGAAGAAAGGCTAGTTCACTCATTGCAGTTACAGAATGCTACGAACTAAATGTTTAAAGACCACAAGGCATTTATCTTGCACTACTTGTTTTGAAATAATTACCAGATGTGCTATTTATCTTTGATTATTGATATTTAATTTTTTTAAATGGATTCTGCTCAGCAACAACTTGCTAGCAGCAAAGAGTGAATCAACTGATTGTTAGTCACTGATCTGGGAGATCTAGCTAGAACACCACATTAGTCAAAAGTCTTGTAATCTGTCTCTTGTTAAATATACAAGCAGAGCTGGGCATCTTTACTAAAGAGACATCTGATCTACAGCCACTTAAAATTAATAACTTAAGATATTCCCCAACAACTAGTTCAACTTACAGCTGCGCATAAGAGATTTTTAGACAGAACAACATGGTGTATTATCTCCCTATTAGCATTTGTTTTAGAAACAATGTATGTCGCAGAAGGTAGCTTCAAAATAATAAAAGCCTTAAATAATTTTGGGGTCTGTACAGCATGTATGTTCAGGGCTCTTCTTCCTCTTCATAAAGAATGCTGTTTGCTCTCAACATACTGATTAACACAGATACACTCAATATGGGAAGGCGTCTTCTGAACGTTGATTCTTCTACTTGGACTGACTGGCTATCGTGTCATGTTCTGCACTTCAATAGTCATGACTATTCTAGCTCTCCTCTTTAGCCATGTGAATATGCATTGATGTTCAAGAGTGATCTTTTCTGGTGAAAATTCCAGAGGAAATTCAAACTCTCTCCAAAGTAAATAGGTAAGGTGAAAAGTTCACTGCTAAAAGACATCAAGATCATAACTGATCTATTTGTACTGTGTTACCACTTAAAGCCTCAGCTTAAATTAGGACTCCATTGTACTACATATTGGACAGATAGAGAGTTTGTATTCTTGTGCCAAAGAGTTTACGAAGAAGGAGACGAGACAGACAAAGGAATGGAGAGGAAAGAGAAAAATGGACTTCCAGCACAAAGGCAGACAGTGGCAAAGCTGAGCGTGAACCTCATCTTCGTGAGTCCAACTCTAGTGTCCTAGCTACTGACAAAACCTCCACCACTTTAAGACACCCAAACAAGCAGGGAAACAAAGCAGCTGTCGACAGTAATGTCTACTGATGAAACGTTTCCATGATTGTTCCCACGAAATCCTCTAAAGTCACAGAAGACACCCAGCTATGTCCTGCAGAAGGCTTGCAATTTAGTATGGCAAGGGTTTGATTACAAAAAATAAAACAGCTTCTGAAAATTGCTCGAGTCTAGAGGCGCTGTTCAACCTAAAGTCAAGCAGGACACATGTATCCCCAGATTACGAAGGCCCAGGCCAGAGTAACCCAGCAATGAATCATGCCTCGGTCAGAACCTGATCTCAAAAGATTTCCTAGATCTGTACCCCATTCACACCAGTGGCATAACTAAGTCAGAAAACAAAATTTAAAGCTGCTTTAGCCAACCAGAATTAGCCATTTCATCCACAGCTCACATCCACCCACTAATGGGTAAAATGACAAAGGGGTCACCTGACCCACCAACAGTCCCCATTCTTCTCTCAAGCACTGCTTTGCACCTCACACCAGCGCCATCACACAGACATCTGATCTGTTTGTCTGCTCCGAGATCCTTGCTACCTCCACGCTCTGCTGTAGGGTTCTGCCTCTTCTCAAGCTTAGCTGAACGCCGGCCATTAGAACAAGCCCTGTTCCCACTTATTTTTTTTGCAAGGAACTTGGTACATTCTTAGGTGCTCAATCAAAAAAGCGTAACGATTAGCAGAGCAGTTTTCCTAGTAACTGGATAACATACAGCTTTAATTCACAAAGTGCTAGCTGGTTTTATTGCTTTTTAAATTTAATAAAAATAAAGGCACTGCTGATGGAAAGCCATGTGGACATAAGGGAACTTTGGTACGAAACTGGATTCCCGATTCTCCCTGCCATCACAAGGATTCTAGGAGTATTTACACAGAGCAGCAGGTTCACATCAGGGTTTTTGTCTTGTTTTCCTTTTTCGTTTTAAAAATTTGAACAGAGCAGTAAGGAGTCTGCAATTCAGCTTTTGTAAATGAAGTGCTGGAAGTGGCTACTGTTATAGGCAACTGCTACTGGATGCATGTAGCCAAGTCTCCAAGGCATCCTTCAGTCTGCGTAGACTATGGATCGCGCCCTTCGTAACTCCATTTAAGATCGTCATTTGCAGCGTTGATTGTGACTGTGGAGGCCCACGTGAGAGTGACAGTCCTTGCTACATATGTAGTGAATGTCTGGCAGGTCCTTGCTGTCCTTTCTATGGGCTCACTTCTCCTCTGCCAGCTGTCTGATCTTCACCTCACCCTTCTGAAGGCCCTTGTGTAGTTCCTGCTTCCAGCTGCTGCGGTCGTCTGCCAGCTCTTCCCAACTATCTGGGTCAATGTCTACCTCCTTGAGGTCCCTCTTACAGATGTCTTTATAGCGCAATTGGGCTAGCTCACTGTACAAGATGTCTTTTGGGATCCTTCCATCATTCATACTGTGGACATGGCCAAGCCAGCGGAGCCGCCGCTGCCCGAGGAGGGTATGCGTGGTTGGAATTCCAGCTTACTTGAGGACGGCGTTGTTGGGCACTCTGTCCTTCCATGATATCCCAAGAATGCACCTGAGGCAGCGCAAGTGGAAGACATTCAGCCTCTTTTCCTGGCAGGCGTACAAGGTCCAAGACTCGCTGCCATAAAGGAGGGTGCTGAGGATGCAGGCTCTGTAGACTTGCATTTTGGTGTGAGTGTACAGCTTGTTGTTGTTCCACACACTCTTGCTAAGTCTGAACCAGAGTTGTGGCTGCTTTTCAAATCCTCCTGTTTAGCTCGGACTCCGGTGACAGGGTGTCGGTGATGGTGGACCCGAGGTAAGTAAACTCGTGGACAACCTCTAGCATGTAACTGTCAATGCTGATTGATGGAGGTTCAGCAATGTCCTGACCAAGTACATTTGTCTTCTCTAGGCTGATGGTAAGCCCGAAGTCCTTGCATGCTTTGGAGAACTGACCCAGCAGTTTTTGAAGCTGGCCTTCTGCGTGTCACTCCAGCAGCGTCGTCTGTGAACAGCATGTCTCTAATGAGGACTTCCCGCACCTTAGACTTAGCCTTCATCCTTGCAAGATTAAACAGTTTCCCATCAGATCTTGTATGCAAAAAGATGCCCTCTGTTGAAGATCCAAAGGCGTGCTTCAGGAGGAGTGCAAGGATGATCCCAAACAATGTCGGAGCAAGGACGCATCCTTGTTTGACGCCACTCCTGATGCTGAAGGCATCCGATGATGTGCCATCAAATTGGATGGTTCCTCTCATGTCTTCGTGGAAAGACTGGATCATCTTGAGTAGCCATGGTGGACAGCCTATCTTGTGGAGCAATTTAAACAGTCCATCCCTACTGACCGAGTCAAAAGCCTTGGTCAGGTCGATGAAGGCAATATAGAGTGGCTTCCTCTGCTCCCTGCTTTTCTCCTGCAGCTGCCTCAGGGAGAAGATCATGTCAATGGTAGATCTCGGCACAGAATCCACACTGGGATTCAGGATACATTCTCTCAGCAAGATTCTGGAGTCTGCCAAGGATGACACAAGCAAACAATTTACCAGTGATACTTAGAAGGGAGATTCCACAGTAATTGTTGCAGTCACTTCTGTCTCCTTTGTTCTTATACAAGGTTATATCCCGCATATCCTGTGGAACCTCACCCTCTCTCCAGCACAAGCACAGCAGCTCATGTAGGGGTTCCAGGAGTGTGTCCAAGGCACACTTGATTACCTCTGGTGGTATACCATCCTGGCCTGGGGCCTTTCCTACTGCAGTGCTGTCAATAGCTTTCTTCAATTCGACCACAGTTGGTTCCTGGTCCAGACTGTCCATGACTGACAGGAGCTTGACAGCATTGAGGGCTGTATCAACCACAGTGTTCTCACCTGAGTACAGTTCGGAGTAGTGCTCGACCCATTGCTCCATCTGTTTGGTTTTGTCAGTGATGACTTCACCAGATTTGGATTTCACAGGTGCCGTCTTGTTCTGGATGGGTCCCATTGCCTTCTTTATGCCCTCGTACATTCCCCTGAGATTACCAGAGTCAGCACAGGCCTGGATACTGCTGCATAGCTTAAGCCAGTAGTTGCTGGCACAGCGCCTGGCTGTCTGCTGTACTATTTTTCTGGCTAATCTGGAGTGCTTGCTGGGTACTCTGACTCTGTGAATGTTTATACTCCAGAAGTGCAGCACGCTTCTTTTCGATGACTGAAATCTTCTCATCGGAGTTAGCTTCGAACCAGTCATTTGTGTGTCCAGCTCTTCTTTCAAACACTGACAAGGCCGTATTGTAGATTGTGTCCCTCAGATGCTGCTATCTGGATGTCGTATCAGCACCCCCAGGGCTGCTGCGCAGATTCTCCTCAAGGGTCTCTTTGAACAATTTGGCTTTTTCTGAGTTTGCCGTCCTTCTGGCATCAATGTGGGGCCTCCCAGTTGGTTTAGAATGGTGTAGCTTCTTGGGTCTCAGCTTGAGCTTGGAATAGACTAGTGAATGTTCTGTATCACAGTCGGCACTATGGTAGCTGCGTGTCAGGAGGACGTTTTTGAGGTTGTCGCATCTGGTGATGACCAAGTCTAATTGGTGCCAGTGTTTCAAGTGTGGGTGTCTCCATGACACACTGTGCTGTGGCTTGGTTCGGAAAAATGTGTTGGTGATGCACAGATTGTGGTACGTGCAAAGTTCGAGGAGACGCTGTCCATTGTCATTCATTTTTCCCCCACACCGAAGTGACCTAGGCAAGAGGGCCATGAGTCACGATCAGCTCCAACTCTTGCACTGAAGTCACCCAAAAAGGTACAACTGTTTATGAGCAGGTATTTGCACTATGGCGGCACTGAGCTCGTCACAGAACTTGTCCTTTGCTTCTGGTGTGGCATTCAGAGTTGGAGCATAAGCGCTGATCAAGTGGACAGGACTGGCACAGGTTTGAAGTTTTACCTGAAGGAGTCTTTCTGATCCGCCCGTGACTAGTTCCACCATTTGCAGAAGGGTGTTTCTGATGGCAAAGCCGACACCGTGCTCCCTTGGTTCCTTTTGGGCTTTGCCCTGCCAGAAAAAGGGGTAGTCCTTTTCCTTTAGGGATCCCGAAGCTGCGAGTCGCGTCTCCTGCAAAGTGGTGATGTCAACTTGGAGCCTCTTCAGTTCCTCGTTGATGACAGCGGTCTTTCGGGTGTCGCTGATGTCCTGAAGATCTTCAGTCAAACCGGTCAACGTGGTCAGTATATTCCAACAAGCAAGCTTGAAACTTTGATGATTTCCTTTTCTTAATAATTTTCTTGTTGGTTTGCCTGGTGCTCATTTCAGTCACTTGTCCAGGTTTGGGAACCTTAAGCCTCATGCACCCAGTGAGGCAAGTGAACTGTGGCGAGACAGTACCCTATTGGCCAGGGGCTGCCCAGCTTAAGGCGGGCAGTGACTGTCCAATGAGATGCGATGATCTCTCCCACCATCGGAAGCAACCCCTGGCGCTCCTTCTCTACGCCAATTGAGCAAGCGCTTATAACCAGTATCTGTTGCCTCATGTGTTGGTTCAATGCTGTTACACGATGCTGGAGTACCTCTCCAGGCGCGAACCTGGGCAATTTTATGGAGATCCTGGGCTGCCCAGACACCAGGCCCCGCTACTCTTGGCTTTACTGATATAGTCCAAAGGAAAGGATATACTCTACGTTTGGTACCAGCTCAGCTGCAGGAGTTGCTGGGACAGTGCCAGAAGTTGACACAGAACCACCTTAGGACTCCTCTCCAGATTTTCTGTCAGGGTTTACTCCCTTAGCCTTACTCCTTCCCAGGATAACCCACAAGGCAGTGGGGCACATATATAGCAGCAGGCTGGGAAAAGAACCTCCCCCACTCACAAAGAACCAAGCTTTTGAACAGGAGTGGCCTAAACTGCACTTTCAAAAACATGCACACCCAGATCAGTACGTTGCAGGCAATTACCCAGTTTGTGCACTCAGTTGTAGCAGTGTCTAGCACTGCAGTGACTGCCTGGCTCTTAACATCCCTCACAAGGAGTTCTGCTTGGGAAGCGAGATCGTATGCTCCCTCTTGCATTTAAAGTGTTAGGATAAACATATGAGCTAGTTGCTACTGCTGGCATCTCTGTAGTCTGGTGCCGAACAAGAGAATTATGGAACCACAGGAGATCAATATTGTCTAGCAGCATTACCAACACTTCCACTGCTTACTAGGCTCTTAGAAGCCATTTGGGGTAAATTACAGCTAAAACAGCAGCACAGAACACTGAGAACCAGGACTGGATGGCTATAAACAAACTTTATTGGACCATGGGAAACTTGGACACACCCATCATAAGTGGTTACTCAGCTAACTAAAATCATGCTGGCCCATGGATGTTGCTGGAGAGTGCGCCAGACTAGAGAGGTCCAACCTGTATTTCCAAGTTGCGAGAGCTGATTCAGCAGAGAATGGACAGATAAGGAGACACTCCACACAAGTGAAATATAATCTTCTGCATCTCTCTCATGGGTTCCCACCTCTAGCCAACACTAGATTGGATGCTTCTGAAAACGGCAATTTACTGGGTAAGTGTAAAAAATTAAGTATTACTCCTCAGACGTCTGTTAGTATCTTGAGCTCTCTAGCCCTCTCTCGAGCTCACAGAAATAGGGACAAGAAATCTCATTTTTGATACACCAGAGGTACATAAGGCGAAAAACTAGAAAACTGAAATGGATGAGTCTGTAGGAGAAAGACAAGGAATGATAGGGATGCTGATCAGAGATTTACTGTAGGCCTGGAAACCAAGGACCAGATATTTTTTTTTAAAATGTGGAAAAATACCATTCAAAGGAAAAAGAGATGGAGCAAGATACAATCTCTTTCTTTTGAGCCAGACAGTCAAAATAATTCAGACACAAGATGCTCCGGGTGGCTAACAAGATGCCAGATCACAGAACTACAGGTTGAAGCTCTCTAATCTGGAACTCCCTCGGCTGACAAACTCCATAATCCAGCATGTCTTTAGTTAGCCAGATGACCATTTATCATGGGTACGGACAAGTTTCCTGTGGTCCTGTAAGGTTTGTTTACAGCCACCAGTCCTGGCTCTCAGTGTTCTCTGCTGTTATTTAGTTGTAATTTACCCTAAATGTCTTCTAAGAACCCAATAAGCAGTGGAAGTGTTGGTAATGTGCTAGAAAACATTGACCTCTTGTCATCCAGCAAATTCTCTCAGCTGGCACTGGTCAGGTCCCCAGGCTGCTGGACAAGAGAAGTTCAACCTGTGGTGACTAACACAGAGATCTAGATATACGCAATGGGGCTCCTTGATGCTTTCATGTGATTCCTTTCACTCCTCCACGTGATTTGTTTTGCTGGTATTAGCCACCAACCAGACAATCTCTAATAAGACTACTGCACAGAGACCACAATAAGCACATTATACAGGCTGTACCTTCCCTGTTACCTTAACCTAGGGTTCAGCAATCAAAATAGCAATTTTGAATTCAGTAACAAACTCAATAACTCAAGAGCCACGATGCATGTGAATACGACTTTATTAGCAACATGATCGAAACACAAGTAGAGTTTCATATCCCACAATGCGCTGCACATATTAAAGGGGGAGTTAGCCAACATTTGGAGATCACTTATTGTTTGCTATTTAGATATAAGCCGTTCATTGGACTTTGAGACGTTCACCCTTCATTGAAAATAATCAGAAGTTTTTTGTTTTTTTGAGGAAAAAGCTTTCTAATTACAACATCGGGAGCCACAAAGAAGTCTTTAAAGAGTCACATGAGGCTCTGGAGCGGCAGGTTACAAACCCTTGCCTTAGCCCCAGCTGATGGAGCCAGAAGTCCAACTGATGTAAGGAAGCCCTGACACTGCCACTTCCCCCAGCAGGAAGATGCGCATTAGGACACCAACCCCAGTGGCTATGAAGTCCTCTTTCAGTCTGACATAGATATTTCTCAACAGGATCACACTGAGGGCTTTCTAGGCTTTATTCAAACACAGGAATGAGCACAGGAAGGAAAGACCTGTATCCCTAAACAAAGCAGCCCTGGAAAGCTTTCAGCTGTGCCTGCTACGACTCCAATTTTGTGCAGTACGGCAACATCTTGCAAGTCATCTTTTGGCCTAATCACTGTGATTGCTTCGGGCAAGTCAAATCAACTGCTAAGCAACCAATTTCTTTTTGAAAGCAAAACGTAGATGGATTTTTCAATATGGCAAGTAATATCGCTCAGAAGAATTACATCAGCACCTTCCTATAGCTCAGCCTTGAAAGCCTTTTTTGGGTTGGGTAGGCAGGGGGGCACTGCGGGGTTAATGCTCTCCAACAAACTCATTTTCTTATTAAATTGGAGTTATTATATTTGCCCAAATGAAAATGCTCATGACAACACAATAGAGACAAAGATCTTTTTGTGTTTGGACAAAAAGAGAGCACTTTGGGTCCTGCCATGTTAAAGTTTCACCCTCTAAATCATTGAGGGGGACGCACAGTGTAAGTGTGGGACACCTCACAGCACAGGCAATATTTGGTAAGCCAACTTGCTTTTAAGGGTGTTCTCCACAGGGTGAAGGGGACATGATCAACCAAGAACATTCTTCACACATTGACAAGACAGTGAGTCACAGATCACTTCTCTGGCTGAATTCCAAGCAGACAGCAATATATCTGATTCCCAACCACCGGAATCAGCCACTGCCCCATGTTTATGTATACCAACATATACACAGGTGTCTGCCTCAGTAGCTCCAGGGGAAGAAACTGCACATTTGAATGTAGTTCAATGGGGTTTCTATATTAACCGACATCATTATTCTACAAAACGAGGATTTTGGTTTTATATTTTAAAGAACCAATTTACTATTGGTACTTGAAGCCATGACTGAAACATGCTTCAGCTGAAAGTGATTCCCCTTGCACATTGCCTTTTCTTCAGCTACCTACACAGGAGAGCCACAGACAGACAGAATACTTCGCCACTTACTCTATATATCTCCTCAAGCAGCAACTTTGCACAGTTTAGGCCGAGGTCTTCTGGAAGCACAGCAGTTCCCTGGCCCTGGGGATTAGATGCCAGTTCAGCACTTAGAAAAGTGCCATTGGTGGTTTCTGCAGTAAGGGACAGGCCAAAACCTGGAGACCTGAAAGACAGTGACAGAAGTGAAAGTATTTGACTGTAATATACAAAAGCTAAAACAAACAAGTTCATTTTAACCTTCTTCTGTAGTCTCCCACAGTGCTCTCTGTGACGGGGCTACTTGACCTGCACTGAATCCTTTACTCTAACAGCATTTCAGGGTTATCAGTCACCTCTCTGCCCACTTCCAAGCTTAACATGAACAGTTTTGTATGTGTATTTCATCTCTATTTGATTACTGCTGCGTGTAGAGTGACTGCAAAAAATTTCCTTTCCACCTCATTTGTAATCATAATACAAACCTAACATTTGTTCAGAAGCCAAACACTTTAAAAGGATAGTTCAGGGTTTGGCAAGATCAGACTACAACTATGGCACCAGATGCAAATAATTAATACTTTGATCCTGTATTATACACTGGTTCTCCTTGACTCTTTCCACTTTAAGCCAATGGTCACTTGTACAGAAGAATTCCACAACTTCCATTCTGCAGCAAATTCCCTTACTACATTGCCCAGAATAATTGCAATATACAAAGCTATCTTATTTTACTCAAGGTATATAAGGTGGAGATTGTCTTACCAGAAAATAAGACGACCCAAAGAAGAGCTGTGTGTGGCTCTAAAGCTTATCTCTTTCACCAACAGAAAGTGGCTCAATAAATATTACTGCACCCACCTTGTGTCAGAAATCCACAGGCAGCCGAACAGTCTACCGAGAAGTCCACATAATACCCATTGTCTTTTACTCACACAATTGTACCATTTTAAGCTTTAGAAAAAAAAGCCCTCAGAACTGGTTGTAAAATAAAGTTGGCTTAACTCTCCTCAGTATGTTAGTTTTCCTACAAGTAAGGAAAGTGACACTGGACTCCCTCTCCACCACTCAGGACTCTACATCCCAAGACTCAAAATAAGAACAAACTGTTTCAGAAGAATATGCATGGTCTACAACAAATGCCACATCCATGATCACAATGGAGAATTCTAGCAGCAAAAAGTACATTGTCTAGACCAGTATTTCTCAGCTGATGGGTTGCAACTTCAGGAATGGAGTGTTGTCCTGCAAGACAACCTGGGGATTTGGGGGAGGCATTGAAAACTGTATTGCAATGTCCAGCAAAGAACCTCACTCCCTCATTCCCTACCTCCTCCCCTTGAAGTTCAAGTATTTTCTGTTAATGACTTGGAACACACATATAAATTATATATACTTGCTGTCACATATATATTTACCATAAAAGAAGATTGTGAAAATATTTGCCTTTGATTAAGAGATCACCAGTCTGGAAATGCTGACAGATGAATTCACAGCCACTGAAATCACCAATAGCAACTTCCTAAGAATCTCAAAGTACGTGAATTCACACAGAGTGGGAAACAAAACAACATTCTAACGACTTTTATTCTGCTCATAATTTGAAGAGAGTTTTCAGTATAAGTGTCTGAAAAGGAGAACTTTTGCCTTGTCTGTTTCCAACGGCTCATTTAAGACAAGTGAGTTCATCTTGCAAGCTACAAGTCTCCAATTGCCAATTCACTAGTCACAAGACTGAGATAAAGCCCATGAAGACAGACACATATATGAAGACAAAAATCAAAGCCTGGCTCCGTACCCATCCATTAAACTGGTATCACAAGACGACAATCTTCAGGGTGGGATGTATTGCAACAGGTAAATGACAGCTTAAAGGAGGGAAACAAGACAAATCAAACAAGCAATCTTTTCTGAATTCAGTTTAAGTAAACTGCATGCCATTCAATTCTAGTTGAAGATAATTATGCCACAGCCTGGAATGATTTCTCAGGGGCAATCTCTGCTTAAGAGAGGCTAGCTGGCAAATGGTCAATGAGGAGAGCACTGGCTGTCTGGTATGACAAGGAGTTCAATTTTAATTGCTTGTCTGGGTTGTAAGGGAAGGAGAGATGACATTTGAATTTCCTTGAACTACAGGAGTCAAGTAGGAAAACTGAATTCCTCCCACAACTAAGCACTACACATTTCCACTGCCTTTGCTCCTGTTCCGAGGGCATGCCACTCCCTTAATTTTACACCTGGGATTTCTGACACACCTCCTTTGCCTCCAGTTTTACTCACCTTCCTAGCAGCCCTACTCACTCACTCACTCCCCTCCCCTCCGTGCTGCAGCCATCTTCTCTCCATTCTTTGAAAGATCCTTCTACTTACTTCCGGCTGAGACCCTCCATCACACCCTAGTACTCTCTTCATCTGAGAGCAAGGTATGGCTCCCTCAAGAAACAGCTGAGGATTTGGGCAGCCACAGCAGAAGAGGACAGACCCAGAAAGAGAACCAGGAGGTACTGCCAGCTTTTGCTGACCTGAAGAGCAAAGCAGCAAAAAGTCACCCCCATTCAACCACGCACAGCTGCTGAGCCACTACCACAGCTTTCCACCCCAGCCTACCAGGAGAAAGCACTTGTATGGTTTTCTCCGCACCCACAACCCCACGTCGCGAGCCCCAGCAGGCCATGCGGAGTTAAACCAATGCACTCTGGGCCAGTGAACGCCACTCCACAGCTACAAAGGAAGTGCTGCACACCTGAGCTGCACCAATATATCTGCTGGCTGTTGCTAGTGAGGGGGCTTATGAAGGATGCCCCAATGCTCCTACTCTTCCCCATCCATCCAGCCCAGCCCAGCCCAGCCAAATTCACAAAGAATCTCAGAACAGCCTCCCCCAGCTCCTCCCAAAAGGGAGCATCTACAGTCTGTGGAAAGCACAAGGATGAGTAAGATCATACTGATCCCGCCCATCTCTAATTGTCTGTGTTTGCAGGGTGATGTGGAAAGTATATAAAGACATCCTTTCTTTTTGCCCTCCTCGTTGGAGCAGAGACACAAACTGCATCTGGAAAGTGAGATGGGAACAATGTCAAAGGAAGTCATTTCTTGGTGGCTGGCAGCCATGACAAGGTCCCATTAGGGAACATGCTCTCTAGCTTTCATCAATTAGCAAAACCTGCACGTGGTGGTAACGGATTTGGCTCACAGAAATGAAGACCTAATTCCTCCTGTAGTTGCAAAGGGAATGAGTTACCATCTGCATGGATGAACTTCCTGGTGCAAATCGCCTGACAGATAAACAGAGGATACAACTCAGAGGATTTTTCTCTCTCCCGTTTTCACAGCCCCTGTAGGGATTGTGAAAGATAATAAGGTGATGTATTTCCTGGAGGTGCTGGTACAGAAGAAGGGACTCCACAATCCTTTTTACCCTGAAAGCCAAAATTCAGGATGCACATGTGCTTGTTTAGTCATTACTAATCCTGTTTACCCACAAGAGGGACAACGCTAGAAATGACAAGCCAGGCTTCCGCTTGTTATCCAGCTAGCGTGTGCCAGCCAATATCCAGGAACAAACTGCAAGGATGAGCGGGGAGTTCAGTCTCCAAATCCATTGAGTCCTTAACCCTTGTCCACCAGCTGCCAACCCAGATGATAAACAACACTGCACTTTACAATACAGACCAGTCTAAAAAGAGCTTGCCTCAGCTCACTCAGTTGTACCACATCCCCTGGATGGTGCGGGGCAGCTCAAGGCAGAGGGTTTGTGGGGAGATACAACAGTACCAGTAAGAAACTTAAGGGGACGGGTTGGGACTCAGCACAGGGGTGGAGCTGGGGGGTGCAGGAATGAGGAGATCCACAGGGAAGACATTTGGGGTGTGTATGTGGGTGTAGGAGCCAGGACAGGGGGCTTCAGATTCATACCCGGGTGCCTCATTCTGTTCCCCTTCGTCACTCTCAGTGGGAGCAAGAGGAAAGTTGAGCCACTCACACCTCTGGCCCTCCAAGGCAGGCAGGTTCTGTGCTCCCCTACCATACCCTGTAATGGGAAGGGGAACAGCAAAAAGCACTGCAATATGATTTGGGGTGGGTCTTCAGCCCCTTTGCCTGCCCTAAACAGCACCCTAAGGGTGGGGGGGGCCTCCAAAACTGGTGCAGTCCCAGACCAGGGCAGGGTATTCCCCCAGCCAGCCCCTTTCACCTGCTTAGTGCAGCAGCCTGCAGGAGAGCCAAGCCAGGTGGCTCCTCCTTACTGTAGCAGCACACCAGGGCGCACCAGCTTACTCTCACTGCTGAATTCACTTCTTTTTACCACTTTGCTCTCAGGTAAAACCACGCCCCAGAAGTGAAATCCGTCACAATCTTGGCTTCCTGTTAATACCCCAAGCCACAGCATTTAGTCTTTGGGAGCTGTGAGCGAAGGGTTGATGGCACGATAGAAAAGAATGTCGTTTCTAAGGCCAGGTCTACAGTAGGCCTTAAAGTTGATTGTAGATAGGTAATTCCAGCTATGGCAACTGCAGAGCTGGAATTGATTTATCTGCAATCAACTTACCTGGCCTTCCTCACTCCTCGCAAGATTGAGGCGTACAGGGGTCAACTGTCAACCCGCAGCAGTTTGATTTTGCACAATCCCACTAGGCACAAAATCACACCAATCTTCCATATAATGAATATATACCCTAAGAAACAGTCTGAAACAAGCAATCATTTCAGCCATAGACATGCATATTCAGCACCTCATTAGCCTGTTTTGAATTGCCTCATTACCATGCCCACTCCAATGGGAGGATGATAGTGCAGCAGGAGCTTGACTGAAGATGGTCAGGTAAATCAATTGCAGATAAGCTGATTCCAGCTATGCAACTGCTATAGCTAGAACTGTGAATCAGCTTTAATGCCTAGTGGAAGCCTGGTCAAAGAGAGCCGCTACAAGAAGGACCTGGAGGTCAGGGAAGAGATGCAAGCAGGACACACTGACTACCCAAATGAGTATATTATTCTGATGATGCTATTTACTACAGACCTGCACAGTAAAACCCTCAAAATGCACGATTTCAGGTTGCTCGTAACTCGCATTAACGCAAGTTAAGCGCAACTCAAAATCCTGCTCCCCCCAGCCCCAGTTCAACACCCCCCGCCCCCGGCCCTGGTTCAAACCCCCGCCCCCCAGCCCTGGTTCACCACCCAAGCACAGCTCCAGCTAACCACTCCCACATGTGGCTGTGGCTCAACTCCCTCAACCCCAGTTCAAACCCCCTGCCCCCAGCTCCCGCTCACCACCCCCGCCCCATTCAACTGCCCCCCCCCCACGTGGCCCGGCTCACCATCCTTGTGCATGACTCTGGCGCAACGCCCCCCCCCCCCCCATTCAAACACCCCGTGTGCAGCTCCAGCTCAGTTCCACGCCCCCTCCCCCCACAGCCCTAACCCACCCCAGGCTTAATGTCCTGCCCCCCTCCCGCAGCCCAAGCCCACCGCCAGGCTTAACCCTTCCAGACTGCCCCCCCCACCCCCGGTCCCCTCAGCCCCAGAACTTACCTTTCAAAAGAAGCTCCAGGTGCTCTTCCTGCTTCCCCTGCTGCAGAACATGTGTTCCACCAGGGAAAAAAATGCACCCCCTGACTTAGGGCATGCAACTCTCACATAACTCGAGGCACTACTGTACTAAAAAACAGGCATGAAGGGCTGTGTTCCGTCCTTGAATTCAAGCACAGGACTCAGACTTCAGAACATGGCCCACTTCTCATGATGCATAATAGGTGTCAGTACTAAAATAAAAACAAGGAGCCCTGGGGCACCTGAAAAAGTACGACTGATTTGGGCATAAACTATTGTGGGCAAAAACTCACTTCATCAGCTGCAGCTGACAAAGTGGGGTTTTGCCCATGAAAGCTTATGCCCAAGTAAAACTGTTAGTCTTTAAGGCGCCACAGGAATCCTCCTTTTTGAGGATGCAGACTAACATAGCTAGTACCCGTCTGATACCAGTACTAATGCAGAAGTTCAAGGGTTCACAGTGTTTACAACACAGCATCCTTTGGACTCTTTCAGAGAAGGAAACTGTTTTGTAGGTGATGATTCACGCCACCACATAACCATGCACAATACCCTTTTATGCCTTGGTCTTCCAATTACCAGCCTGTTTTCAAGTAAAGCATTTTCCCTTCCCTGCGGTCAAAACAAAATGCTCCTCAATTTGTCATGCCATGTCAGAAGTATAAAATCCCCATGTTGCTCTACTTTCATGCTTCGCTAATGAACAGATCAATAAAATGTAAATAATGTAATGACGTTTACAGGCTGTTTCTCATTGAGCTGGCAGCTGAACAGCAACCATGGTTCTAGGCATTGGAATTCAAGAGTATAGTATATGTGGGGCGGGCGTGGGGAGGGGAGCTACCACAGCTAGGTCAGTAATGAGTTTTGTTATATTTGAATTGCTTGGTCTCACCCTGGAGGTGAGCACTATTTCCAGCAAGAAAGCTATAAGCTGATGTGAACTGTAGCTTTCACACCACACCGACTGTACTCGCTGAACTTTTGCTGCACCTATATGCAATGTTAGATTAAAACCAATTAAATACTGAAGAAAGCATTAAAGGAAACGTTACCTTTAGTGGATGTACTGTCAAGTTTACGTTGCATATTTAACAAGTATGCTACATAAATCTTGACAATTTTTTGAGGACATGCACAATCAAGTACTTAATTTTTCTTTAAAAACAGCAAAACAAATGACCAGGTCCTGATGATTAAATGCATTACCCAACTTGACAGCCCAAACTACCAAACTTTAAATTCCTTGGAATTCTTGATACTTACTTTCCAGAACTCGCCCCCTTCATGTGATCTGTGTAAATATAAATATCTGGTATAAACTTATTTAAGATGCTTCTTGCTGAATCCACAATTCTGTTTGCTATTTGCGGTGACACTCTGACAGAATACCTAAGTTACAAAGTCAAGGAATTTACTGGAATGGGAAGGCGCTTTACAGCAGAAAGATGGCTAGTGCACACAGATTTCATTACATTCTTCTTCCATATTTGGTTTTGTGATCTATGTTCATTCATGGATGCCAGCCCATCTTTCAACCAGAATTTACGCTTTTCTATAGTTGCATGCATTCTAATTGCTTTCCATACATCTTTTCATTATTATTTCATTTCAACAGTGATGCCTGTACAGAAAGATCAATATTATAACTAAGCAAACGCCAGCCTTAAAAGGTAATCTTAAAAGGATATTTTTAAATAGGGCTTCTTTTTCATTTTTACAGATAGAAGCATAAATTGTTTTTTTCCCCCCTTCCTTTTAAAGGACTGGTGGATGGGTGGCATTCTTCTTGCTTTCGTGTCTTAGAAATAACAGCTACTCTGGTCTTCCATAGCTTTTGCTGGAGGACCTTCTCTAGGGGAAGAGAGTTGCAGATCTCACACCTTTACAGAAGAAGTGGAGTACCAAATCTTTAAACAAAGATATTCTCTCTCCAATGTGATTGCTAGTTATGGAAGAGAGATGTGTCTCCAACAGCCTCCTTCTGTGTTTATGTATTTCAGATTTGTCAATTAAAAATAGTAACAGTGCTCAAAGATCGCCCTATTTGGTTGATATAAGTATGAAAAGTGCTTCAAGAGCTAAGACACTGGATAAATGTAAGATATTACTACTGCATAGGCATCACGGGTTCAAGGAAGGGATACTGCACCCCACTGTATGTTGGGAAGAAACCTATGTTAAAAAGTGCAGAATATTCACATTCTTCCTGGTGGACAGAAAGCAAAATGCCTGAGAAACAGACAGTAAACTACACTTGAACTATACTGCTTTTCATCTGGCTTGACAGAGTCTGATAAGAGTGAGCAAACTCTGGGAAAGAAAAAAGAAAGGCCACAATTAAAAAGGGAGTGTGGTTCATGTACATGCCCAAAGAACCCAATTCCAGTGTACTTGGCAAACGACAGTGCATTGAAACATGGACAAAGAAGGCAAAGGGGATGTTTAGTCACAAAGATACAACATATAAATATATAGGGAGGAGGCAAGAGAGACATGGAGAAGCTGTTCTCTTCATGCAAGACACAGTTCTGGGAAGAATATAATGCAAACACCCACTTCCCTGCATCCTCGTTGATCTTAACGGTATAGGACAGACTCAAGAGTGAGAGAAATGTACCAAAGTCAACATTCTAGTCTGAGATTCTGGGCAACATGATCTATTTCATGCATATCACAAGGGATATAATGAGAAAGTGCCACAGGTAAAAGGCGAATGCACTTTAAGTCAATGCCTCCAGCAGGAAACCTGTATCTGCCCCATCTTTCCCTTCAGGCTGATGGGAACTTGATGTTTGGGGAAAAACTCAGCTACAACACAATGGTCAAGGGAAGCAGGGGCTCATGGGAGTTGGACTCCAATGCTGCTTCCCCGCACAGGGAATAGAATAACTGCTCTTCTAATTGAGTCAACTTCTTACTATCTCAGTACAACAGGAATGGAAGGTTTGAGGAAGATACAGTGTGAAAAACAAGAGGAAAGAGAACACTAACCATGGAAGTCTGTTTCATATGTATGCACAGTGCCAGTTTATACTTTGCCATAGCGTGCCACATCCTTTTCATTACACATCCTCCACGCCCATCCATGACTGTACTGTTGAGGACTGAAGCACTAACAGACCACGAGTAACACATAAAAGGCTTAAGTGCAATGTGTGGGCTATGCAGTCCAAACTGGGCTTAAAACTTAGATTCTCACCCTACATACATTTAGTATAATCATCATAAAGAAAAGGAGCCCAACAGTTCAACCTACAATAATTCAAGTTTTGTTTAGTTTTAAAAGTGAGATTCTCTTTTTGGCATTGCTACATGACACTCAATCACACACATGTAGAACTGGAAAAAACCTCAAGAGGTTACCTAGCCCAGCCCCCAAGACCCAGGCATACATGATGGGAAAGCATTTCTATTTTCCTTGCCACTTAAGCATGTCTGTTTAAAAAGAACCCCACAGCTTCTCATCTGTTTTCATGGTACTTGTTTCCCGTTGTGTTTCAGATAAGGACTGCATACTGTTAGGCTGCAGTCCAATAACCTGTGTGATTGTATTGCTGAGTACCAAGTACAGCAATACGTACCTGTATTATTTTGGTGTTCACTGAATGTCATGATAAACTGCAATCCGCAGAAGCTTAATGAAAAGAAACACATAGAAAAAAAAAAAGATACGCTGTTCCTCTGATCCGTTTGATTTTGCCTGGGTCTGTGAACTGAATAGGTCGCAAGGCTTTCCTAATTGGACAGGCAAATATCACCTCCCCACCTCCTTTGGGGGGCATTCCTCTCCTAGTGATCTGGATGCCAGAGTTTAAAAGAACAAAACAAAACAAAACCAAAGACAAACCAAACAGGTTAGCAAACAAATGGAAAAATATATTTACACATTCAAACTGATGGCTTTTATTCCACTTACATTATACTAGAACATTAAAAGTAGAGGTTAATGTCACATGAATACAGGAAAGGCAACATTAATATCTGAGGCAATGCTAGAGCTAATTTACAATCTGAGGTAAAGGTAATTTTCTATTTAATTTAAAATAGAATGGGCAATGCCTGCCTCTGAAATTCTCTACTGAACATTAGATAAAAGGAGCATTAAAAGCAGATCTGTGCATTGACATCACAAAAATGACGTGCTTCTGAAAGAACTGAATGAAGATTCTCAGTTGCTTAACATGCAAAAGGACTAAATCAAATCCCTCTTAAAAACAAAGCAACAAGGATACAGATGCTTCAGCCTGTCAGAAACAGCAAGTATTTTAAATTTAATTGACCTGTAAGCATGCCAAGTTGGCATTTAAAAAAAAAAGAGACAGCCAACAGTCAGGCACTTCTGCCTGGCAGGAAACAGTGCATAAGGGTTTTTGTTTTGCAGCGCTTTTTAAAGTAAGGATAGTTTTGAATGGACCACAATTTCTTCTCTATATCCCATTCTTCCCCTCAGACCCAGATTTTGGGATCTGTCAAAGGTACAATAATTAGTGCATTGAGGGGGGACAAGCCTGCCTGAACTGGAGGCAGGTCTAAATTTGTATAAGAATGTGGATTCAATGGTTGCCTATCTGCACTAGTGGCAATGGACAGGGGCGGGGAGAGAAGAGAGGGAAGATCCCAGTGAATGGACTGAATAGGAGAAAATGATGCTGAGCTTTTTGAAGACAGGAGAACATGGTGAGGAAGGAGAACGTCTCCAGGCTTGCCATCTCCAGTCTCTCCCTCTCGATAGCCTTGGCATTTCTCCTCCACGGCACACTAAAACGTAATGACTTTGCTAATGCCCTAAGAGGCCAAGACGACAGACAATTTTTAACATGTTTAATACAACCTATGGATGACAGTAGACCTCCTAAAGGCAGAAGAGGACAGGAAACACACAGCTTTGTATGAACTAGGGCAAAACATCATTTCAGCCAATGCTAAATAGAAAGAATTAGAAATTCTTACCTTAAGTTCAAAACTGTCACCATCAATTCCAAATTTTTTCAATAAGGGCAGAGCTGTTGCCTTAAGTACATCCACCTAGAATAAAACATAAGCAGACACCCTCTTTACTACCATGAGATGGAACAGACAATATTTATGTCTAAGAGAGTTAAAAAAATCATGCTAAAGGTTTTAAAGGACAATCAAGTAGTCTAAAAGGGTATAAACACCCTATTTTCAGTTATAGCTTTGCCCCAACTTGAAACAGTTTGGATTGAAATTTCCCATGCCAAATGTTTGCAGTTGCAATCAATGAGTTTCACTGAAAACTATACAGCTGCTCTTCAGAATGACATTAAAGAAAAACATGTTTTGGTCACATTAAATTCTAACATGCATTTATTTGAGAAACTAACACCTCCACATATTGCAGCAGGGATGTGAAATCTGGCTGGGGGCAGATGGCAGGGAGGTCACCCTGGCATCAAGGATGTGCCTTTTTCTGATCTTTTCCAGGAAAAAAATCTCACTCAAATTTGGCCATGTTGTAAACCTGGGAATGGTTTCAATTTGCATACATTCTGTCAAGACTAAGAGTTTGGCAGTCCTCTGAATAATACATCTGCACTGGGCATATTTCTAGTTTGGGGTAAGCAGGACTTGACCTACAATTGCTGTTTTTGGCTGCTACGAGTAGCTATAGCACTGGGCACCAGAATTGAGAGCATCTATTCTTTGCTCTCAAAGCTCCTCTTGCTGGCGCAAGAATGGAATGCAGAGGGAACTAGAGCCAGACCTGGGAGAGCAGCAAAAGGAATGGGAAGAAACAAGGATCCAGGATCAATTAGGGGAGACTAGAAGCCAGACCAGAATCCCCCAGAGGTAAACTGGGGCCTGGCTGGGTAAGAAGACAGGGGCATGAAGGCCTGTATCTACTACAGCACACTCCCCTCCAGAATCTGCAACAGACCCAAGATTCCAGTGTCTCATCATTGCTCAGAGGTCAGCAAACACCTGTGAAATCTACTGCCAAACTAACAACCAACAACAAAAGTTCCCCTCTCCAGCAAGTAGTTGGTCCACACAAATGGGGGTAATCTACTTCTGCTATCAGTTATTTTGCTAGCTTAAATGGCACACATTTTCAGTGTGACTGAACATTCAAACCCTATTTCTGAGCAACGTGGTTGTCAATCTGTTGCTACAGAATGTAATTTCTGAGTTTTGTTTTGTTTTTTTACAGCCTAGGACTTAACAAGCAAAAAACTACAAAGAAAGAACGTTAAGAGTTGAAAAGTCAAAGACTAAAGTCCAGAAATTATGCAATTAAGGTTTCCTGCACACCCATAACTCCACTGCCTAGTACGTGATCACGATACAGATAATCAAATATGTTGCTTTTAGCATAGTATTAGTACTGTGACATAATCCATAGTTACGAAACTATGCTTATGATATCAATCTGATAAGTCTTGCACAAAATATGTCTCAGTTAACGCATGTAAGTATCATTGAAAAGATTATGATTTACTAAATCCTATTGGTATGCACGTATCATTTTTTGCATCTGAAGCTGAGACTATTGACTGGTGTGGTAACTAGGCTGCTGTGGATGATGCTCCTTGGGTAACACTTCAGGCAAAACAATGAAAAAGCCAGACTGGGGCGATAAATCGCAGCAAGGACGATGGATGGAAAAGACTTAGCCTTCCTGTGGGTGCTCCACAGTACTACTGACTCACAGATACTGTGATGCTACAGCAATCAAGTGACTCGATCACTTGATACCCTGCATTTTGGACTGGTGAGTTCTTTCACTGGGGTTTGGGTGGGCGCTGGGGGTGGGAAAAAACATCAAACAAAAGATTCCCACCTTATGCTACATGAGGTGGGTGAAGAAAACCTTCAAGGCCTTCAGTTTGCTTCTCTTCTGCCTCCCTATCCCAAGAGATACTTAAAAACACCTAGAAATCAAAGGACTCACACAGGTGGCCGGGGCGGGGGGGGGGGGGGCACGGAGACTGCTGGATCCAAGCTATTTGGAAAAAAAAAAAAAACACCACACCACATCTGGCCTGTGAAGACCTCTCCCTAAACCAATATCTAGGGCGAGGAATTATGTTTTGTAACTAATTTATTCAATTAATCTAGCTTCAATTTTGAGTTTGTTCTCCAAGGGAGAAGGACTTCTGGATGTTGTATCCACTCCCTTAAATTAAGCCTTCCCAGAACTGATCTCAGTCTTCACTGTTCCGCAGCTGGGTGCCATAACTGTAATAACTGGAAGTGACCTATATGCACAGAAGCAGAATGAAACCATTCATGGATATTTTAGCATCAGATGTTCTGTAATTGGCTTGACTCTTCCATCTTTCACTTTTCTATAGTTTGGTCTCTCTGCGTCTTTCCCTCCATTTCATGTTTGTCTGTAGTGTTGCCTTTTTACCCACCAGCCCTTATTTATCTGTGCCATATCTTCTCCCTTCTTGCTTATCCTCTGCCATGTTCCCCTGCTTGTGTCTGCTCTACTTCCCTTTGATATATTATCCTTTCCCTCTTGATTTCTTCCTCACTCAGTGGAAGTGAGGCACCACGATACTGATCAAAATGCCACTTGGTCCCTTTCTGCATATTAAACGACCTTGGCACCACATGCCCATGCTCAGAACAACCCTAAAACTCTGACTGCCAACAACCAGGAGAGTAAAACAAGGGTGGGTAGCTGTGGGTGTGTGCACGTACGTATGTGTACTCCAGCTGCCCTGTTCTGCATACTCCTCCAGAAGTTCTAGTGCTGGCCTCTGTAGGACACAGGACACTGTCCTAGACCATGGTCTCAGCCGGTACTGCAGCTCTTATGTTCTTGGAAAAAGCTGCTGAGACTGGCCAAAGGCTGAAAGAACTGTGGAATATGGGAAGACTTACTCCAATTTTGATTGGTATTTGAATTTTGATGTGGCTTAAATAAACCAGATCCCCAAGCAGCATGGTGGTTGGAGAATAGTTGACTTGCAAATAATTGGATGTAACTTCTGAAAAGCCATCAAAAGGGAAAACTAGAGCAGCAGCAGGCTGTAATAGTGGATCCTAAGATGCAGGTACAGATCCAAACAGTCTCTTCCATCTCTCTCTTCAGTGATCCCAATTCCATTTTGCACAAATGCTCAAATACAGTACACTGAGTGGCATTTACTTCCAGACTAACCTGATGACTCCTAAAGCATAACATAGTACAGAGCATGGCAAATCCTACTCAGAAATGCAAGGGGGCTTTTCATGGATGGAGAGGGAAGAAGAAAAAAGTTGTCAGTGCAGTTAATGAAGTTGTGTTACTTACAGAAGGGTCTACTTGGTCATTTGTTACTCCCCTGAGCACAATTTTTAATGGATGTTTCATGAAGGGCGCCAAGCAGAGCAGGCTTTCCAAATAGTAGCCAATACTACGGTGGGGGCTGCAGTCATGTTCCAACACTCCGCCATACAGAAGGCCAGGCTGATAATATAGGGTGGTACCTTTTGAGAGTGAAGAAAAACAAGCATCATTACCACACTGGAAACCAAGAAAGTGTAACGCTCTGATATGCAACCATGTCCACAGTGGGTCAATTCCTGGCCAGAGAGGAACTTATAACAGGGGCAGACAGCACTTCCCGTGCTCTCCTCCCGATCCCATTTACCTCAGCAACTCACTCTGCCGCTCTAGGCACAACACGACTAAGGAACAAGGAGGCCCCCTTTTAACACTGTATCTGTTTTGCCCACAAACCAAGAAATCTTTTGGTTACCATCACCAAGACCCAAAAACTCACCGCCAGAAGCCAGGAGGGCAAAACATGGTTTTTCACTACACTTTTCCCCTTCCAAGACAGTCGGGTTATTACTAGCCCACTGAGACAAGGCAATGTCAGTATGAAGTTCAGGGCAGTAGGTCAGCCGGCTTACTGAGTCTGTGCAGTCCTTACATGAGCAAGTCAATGGGGAATTGACTGACAAGACTGAATAAGAGTCTAGTAGTCACCTCTGCATAAGCAAGAAGAGGGCAAGGAATGGTAGTATGAGACATAAAACCAAGAGTGACGCTCAAATCTCTGTATCCTACTGGCTACGTCTACACGTGAAGCTAACATCGAAATAGCCTATTTCGATGAATAACGTCTACACGTCCTCCAGGGCTGGCAACGTCTATGTTCAACTTCGACGTTGCGCGGCACCACATCGAAATAGGTGCTGCGAGGGTACGTCTACACGCCAAAGTAGCACACATCGAAATAAGGGTGCCAGGCACAGCTGCAGACAGGGTCACAGGGAGGACTCAACAGCAAGCCGCTCCCTTAAAGGGCCCCTCCCAGACACAGTTGCACTAAACACCACAAGATACACAGAGCTGACAACTGGTTGCAGACCCTGTGCCTGCAGCATGGATCCCCAGCTGCCACAGAAGCAGCCAGAAGCCCTGGGCTAAGGGCTGCTGCCCACGGTGACCATAGAGCCCCGCAGGGGCTGGAGAGAGAGCATCTCTCAACCCCCCAGCTGATGGCCGCCATGGAGGACCCAGCAATTTCGACGTTGCGGGACGCGGATGATCTACACGGTCCCTACTTCGACGTTGAACGTCGAAGTAGGGCGCTATTCCGATCCCCTCATGAGGTTAGCGACTTCGACGTCTCGCCGCCTAACGTCGAAGTTAACTTCGAAATAGCGCCCGACGCGTGTAGCCGCGATGGCCGCTATTTCGAAGTTAGTGCCGCTACTTCGAAGTAGCGTGCACGTGTAGACACAGCTACTGTGTGTAAGGTCAGTGCTAACAGAGCTTTCTTACATTAGAGATTTGTGTACACATGCACATAAATCAATGTCAGTACCCAACTGGTTCTAACTGGGGCTTATACTGGTGAATCTTATACCAGTTTTTCCTAAACTGGGGGAGGAAGAGGAAACTACACTGTAGCCTTTATTTCTATTTTAAAAGTTAATGTTAGCGATGTTATATTATACCACTGAGGGTTCAGCTCGGGGCTACAGTCTTCAATTCAACAGTCACCTCATCTTAACTAAATTACTGGCAACAGGTGGTAACACCTCCTGTGCAGGAACTCCTAATGCAGGCCACCCTTCAGGAGCACCTCCATCTCCTAGTGAATCATTAGTAACATACTTTGCTTTATCTGATTCTTGACTCCCTCCCCTCACTACCAGCCCTCTGTTCTTCTGATTTGCCCACCTTGATTACACTTTTTGGTTCTCTGTGCCTTAAGTACTGAGTCTGTGCTGGTAGGGCTATGGTCTGAAGTGGGTCTGTCCCATGAAAGCTCACAAACTTGAGAAATTATTTTGTTAGTCTTTAAATTGCTATGGGACTGCCTTTTTTTCTAGTGAAGCATTGCCACTTCAAGTTGTGACACAAACCAACAGTTCCCTGCCCAGAAAATTCCAAGTTATGACTGACTCATATTTCCCTGCACCACAGCATTACGGAAGAAAGCAAACTTAATGGAACATGAATGACTCTTTAGAACTGCCTGGTTTTGGCTGGTTCTGATATACTTCAGGGCATTAGTGTATTTAACACTTAGTCCTTTGGAAACAGACCACCATCTAATCCAAGCGTGGGGAGCCCTTTTTGGGTCAGGGGCTATTGACCCACAGCCCCAAATCAGACGGGGGCCACAAGTGAAGCAAAAAAACCAAACAAACCCAAAACCCAAACCAAACCCCCAACCCTCACTGATGTAGTCCTCAGCTGCAGAGGGGCCAAAGCTATGGCGTCTGGGCAGAAGGGAGGGTGCAGGAGCAGGCTGGGAACTGAGGGTCTGCTTGGGAGGGAGGGTAGGGACAGGCTATCTGAATAAGTGTGAGGTGCAGAAGTAGGCTGGGGATGTGTGGTCTGGGCTGGAGGGGGGGTGCAGGAGCAGCTGAGGGGGCTCCACATCCCCAACTCCACTATGGACTGGATGATATGGGGGCGGGGCCCTGAGCCTTGGGGTCCAGATCCAGGCAAGCCGTGGTCCATATCTGGACCAGGGGATTCCCACCCCTGTTCTAATGTGTCTGTCCCCAGCAAACAGGTCCTTTCCCTGCAGCTCCAAAGAACATACCATGAAAGAAAGGAACAAAGAAGAAGACAGTTACCTGTTTGATTTATCTCAATCCTAGAGCCATTAGTCACTTTGTCAATCAGTCGTATAAAACTTGCTTCAAAATCTGTTGGAGTGGGAAAAAAAAGATTGATTTTAAAATCTTTTTCTTTCAGAAGTTACTTCTGGAGAAGTCAGCCTTCACAAGAACCATTGCAAAAAAGCTCTCTCTCCTCTTGGTAGCCCTGGGAGGAGGAAGGTAGACAGGCTGACTACTACTACTTAGCACTTGTACTCTGAGTAGAGCATAGGTCATCTACAAGTCTCCTCCACTTCACTGTGTTTTAAACAAATATTCAGGTCATGAAAACAAAAGGGGCTGCAAACAGTAGTGCAAATTCATGTTCTCATTTGCACTCTTTTCTCGGATTATCACAATTCTAGCATTAATCCGCCTTGGCAAAAGGGAAAATAAAATCTGTGTCTTGTTAAAAAGAGAGGCAAAAGTGATGTACTCTGCCTCCCACCAACCATCTGACTGGGGAAATAACCTATTTATATAATAGCACCGTATTCAACTAACTACTAATCTTTGGGAATTTGGTGGGTTTCACATGTACAGATGGGGCCATGGGGCTGGATGCAGTGGCCGGAGCAGGAATCAAGCCAGGGGTCTGAGCTGGAGACCAGGAGCAAGGATAAGAAGCGAGACAAGGAAGTCAGGTGAGAAGCCAAGGTCAGCATAGCAACCAGGTAGAGACAGCTTCCCAGGCCTCTCTTTGCCTCCCAGCATTCCACCACTCAGGGCCCAGGAAGCTGAGAAGCTTCAGGTTTCATATCTCCATGTAGTCAGTAGTGAACTGCTAATGGTAGTAGCAAGCCAACAGCTGACTGGGAACTGTGCAGACCCACGTTTAAGGCTTACTGGATCATGACAAATAGGAACAGACAGGTAGCCATGTTAGTCTGTACTCCAACAAAACAAAGCCACAGAAATGCAGCACTTTAAGGACTAACAAAATGAGTTATTCAGTGATGAGCTTTCATAGGACAGACCCACTTCTTCAGATCAGTTGGGTCTGTCCCATGAAAGCTCATCACTGAATAAATCATTTTGTTAGTCTTTAAAGTGCTGCATTTCTGCAGCTTTGGATCATGACAGGTAGAAGAGATTCCCAGGCATGACAGTGGTTGTCCATGCTTCACCACACAATATTGTCCATTGTATTTGCATCCTGGCACAAGAGATAGGGAACTGAGTTCCGGAGAAAGGTGCATAGTGCTGGATAAGAACAGAGAGGGGTTCTTGCCTTAAAGAGCTCAGGGTTCTCTTTTAAATTGATGCATGCTGTGGGGAAGTTGTTTAAAAGCTTTAATACATCGGTTGAGTTCCGCTGCTGTCACTTCCAGCTGCAGTTATTTGGGCTGAGGGTAAATAAAATCAAACAGTGAAAGAGGACCAATTAAAATCATAGAGAATGGGAGACAAAGCCACAACCTGAGCAAGCACTAGGCATGCAGCAAGCATTGTGTGCCAGCCCCAGCAGTCACTGAGTGGGACCTCTTGATCCAGAATTTGAGTGGCTCTTGGTATGCTTGGAAGATTCAAATGATTGGAAGACAGCTAATATAACACCAATATTTAAAAAGGGCTCTAAAGAAGACCCTGGCAATTATAGACCGGCAAGTCTAACATCAGTACCGGGCAAATTAGTAGAAACAATAGTAAGGAATAAAATTGTCAGACATGCAGAGGAACATGATTTGTTGAGCAAAAGTCAACATGGTATCTGTAAAGGGAAGTCATGTCTTACTAATCTATTAGAGTTCTTTGAAGAAGTTAACAAGCATGCAGACGGGGGGGGGGGGGGGGGATCCAGTAGACATGGTATACTTAGATTTCCAGAAAGCCTTTGACACGGTCCCTCACCAAAGGCTCTTATGTAAGTTAGGTGGTCATGGGACAGGAGGAAAGATCCTTTCATGGATTGGGAACTGGTTAAAAGACAGGAAACAAAGGGTAGGAATAAATGGTAGATTTTCCACAATGGAAGGGGGTAACTAGTGGCTTTCCCCAAGGGTCAGTCCTGGGACCAATCTTGTTCAACTTATTCGTCAATGATCTAGAGATAGGGGTAAGCAGTGAAGTGGCAAAGGTTGCACATGACACCAAACTGTTCAGGACAGTCAAAACCAAAGCAGACTGTGAAGAACTTCAAAAAGATCTCAGCAAACTGAGTGACTGGGCAGCAAAATGGCAAATGAAATTTAATGCAGTTAAGTATAAGGTAATGCACATTGGGAAAAATAACCCTAATTATACATATAATATGATGGGGGCAAATTTAGCTACAACAGATCAGGAAAGGGATCTTGGAATTATAGTGGATAGTTCTCTGAAAACATCCACGCAGTATGCAGCGGCAGTCAGTAAAGCAAATAGGATGTTAGGAATAATTAAAAAAGGGATAGAAAAAAAAGACAAAGACTATCTTACTTCCCCTATATAAAACTATGGTACACCCACATCTTGAGTACTGCATGCAGATGTGGTCTCCTCACCTCAGAAAAGATATACTGGCATTAGAAAAGGTTCAGAAAAGGCCAACTAAAATGATTAAGGGTTTGGAACGGGTCCCATAAGAGGAGAGGCTAGAGAGACTGGGACTTTTCAGTCTAGAAAAGAGGAGACTGAGGGGCGATACGATAGAGTTATATAAAATCATGAGTGGTGTGGAGAAAGTGAATGCAGAAAAGTTATTTACTTGTTCCCATAATATAAGAACTAGAGGACACCAAATGAAATTAATGGGTAGCAGGTTCAAACCTAATAAAATAAAGTTTTTCTTCACACAGCACACAGTCAACCTGTGGAACTCCTTACCAGAGGAGGATCTGAAGGCCAGGGCTCTAACAGAGTTTAAAAAAAAAGAGCTCGATAAATATTTGGAGGTTAGGTCCATAGATGGCTATTAGCAAGGGGTAAGGTATGGTGCCTAGCCTTTTTTCAAAGGCGGGAGATGGATGGCAGGAGACAAATCGCTTGATCATTGTCTTCGGTTCACCTCCTCTGGGGCACCAGGCATTGGCTACTGTTGGCAGACAGGGTACTGGGCTAGATGGATCTTTGGTCTGACCCAGTATAGCCATTCTTATGTTCTTATGCCCAGTCCTCTTTAGAGACAAGCCACCTCAAGATCTGGTAATTCTAGTGAGAATGGTCTGTGTATTGTTTAATCAGGCTACTAGAATTATCCATGCCACTTCAATCTTGGCATCTTCTCCCCTTCCTCCACAGCATCAACTGATCTCTTTGCAGCAGGAAAACATACACAGACAGAATAATCTTCCACTGCTTGGATGCGCTGAGCTAAGCAATGGCCCCTGAGAGGTGAGATACCCGAACAAAAGAGGGGCTGGTAAGGGGCATCTGGCTCCAATTTGGTCTGTGAATAAAGAGGACTGGAAGCAATATTCCCTATATTTTTTCCCATCAGGGGGTGGAATATTTTATTTTTATGTGCACTAAGGCATAGCTGTGCCCCATTAATAGAAACACGCTGCCAGCTGGGCGCACTCTGCTAATCAGCTGGGCAGCACATGACTCTCTCCTAGATGGCCCCCCCAAGTGCTCAGCTTACAGGGAACACTAGATGGAAGATGCTGGGATATGGAGGGCAATCTGAGGACGTTTGCAAGACTGCAAGGGCTAGTTCATAACAGGGGGAATGGGATTTGTACTGCTATGCATTGAACGGATGTGTTCCTTGAACTGTGCATAGGCACACCCAGGTTCCTAAACCCAAGGGTTAAGAGTTAACTTAACAATGTGCATGGGCTCATCATTAACAAGTGCTTGGTCATGACAAAGCACAATCCCTTATTGTCAAAATAACTGCAGTTTAGCTTGAGAAATGGCATTGGCAGAAGTCAAAGTGTTTAAACTGAGGAGGTAACCTCCCAGCCAACTATTGCCAAAAAAGCTCACTTTAAAGTAACGCACCACAATGTAAGAAGCTGCAAAACATACAGACCAACTATGTGTTCTTGGTCTATTCCTGGAGGAAAGTCCAAGAGAAGAAGCTTAAGATTTAAGGGTGAAATTCCTAATAGTTTTGTTAAGCAGAATTACTTATTCATATAATTACATAAATTTATATGTAAAACTACTGAATACTTCTGATTTCACATCACTAGTAACATGCCCTTCTTCCTTTACAAGTAGCCATGATACCTGCATCTATTTCCAGTATCTGACCATAGCTGCAGTTCATTCCCCAAATTGTTAAAACATGTCACAACAGACTAACTACAGTGCATGGGACCAGCAAGCACACACCCATCAATGCCCCGTGTCACACACACTGATAAAAGGACTGGACACATAGGTGGTGCAACCAGATTACACATCTGCCAGTTCAGAAAGGGACTTGCCCAGCTTGCTAAACCTAGCTCCCATCAGGCTGCTAGTGGTTTCTTGGACAGTTTTATTTCAAACTTTAAAACAAATTTTCACTTTGGAATCTGCAATAAATGCTAAAAACATAGTCCTGTTACTAAAAGGTGTAACAGTGGGTGAGCAGTTCAATTCGAAGTACTTCACTGGCATAACCAAGTATTGAACTGCTGCCAGCATGTTTTCTTTAGAAGTACTCTTAGGTCTCTGTCAAAGGCAAACAGAATATCTCAAGTATATTCTCAGGAAAGAGCTTCACAGCGTGACTATGATTACTTACTGCAAGTCCATTATATGAACCAATAACGTGGGTCTCAGCTACTACTTGAAGAACAGCATGCGAATCCCTGACAGGGGGAAGTGAAGTGACCCGTATTCTCTGTGTCGTAAGGAAACCCGCACCTGTTACCCCTTCCCATGCGCATTGTAAACAAAAACAAGCCACACTTCGGATTTAGGGCTCTTTTAAAAACAACGGTTCATTCTTCCAACACCGAGCCCAGTCTGACCATTTCCATTATGGAAACACGCCCTCCTCCGCACGCTCTGTCTCACCCCACTCCAAGTCGCCACCCAACGCTTTCCTCCCCCGCCCCACCGCATGCCACCCGCAGCATGCCCTTCCCAGACCAGGAAAGCCGTCCACTACCTCTGAGGCCGGGGTTCTCCTCCTTCGCCCGGATCTTGCGGATTTTCACCGGCCTCCCACTCAGCGTAGACAGCACCAGCCGCTGCCGCAAAAAGTTGCACCCCACATAGCTGAGGGAGTGCGACTGGCTCGCCATGCCCCCGCCCGACCGCCCCCGGGGCGCTGCTGCGAACGCGGTGCCGCGGGGACCCCGCAGCAGTGCCCAGCGCGCCCACGTGGTTTGGAACAGGAAGACGGAACGCTGAAACATCTGGGTCAAAGGGGAAAGGGGCGGAGCCTCCCCTCCCAGAGGGGGAGAAGTCCCCGTTGCGGCGGAGGCTTAGCGCTGGCCGTGGGCGTGGTCACAGCAGCAATGCCGCGGCGCTAATCGGGTTAGCGGGACGGGCGCTAGCAAGGGGCGGGGCTGGCAGCGGTGGAGAAGCACAGGTGGGCGGGAGCGCATTAGAACTCGAGCAGCAGGAGCCAGGCTGTCAGAGGCGGGAGCTCGGGAGTAATAACAAGCAGCAGTAGGGTTGGAAGCAGCAAGCGCCGTACCTACTATTGAAACCGTAGCGAAAACAGCAGCAGCAGCAGCAGCCGTAGTCCGAATACGGAAGCTAATTTAATCAATAGCAAGAACCGCAGTGGTAATAACAGAGAGGTGGGAATCAGTAATAAAGGTCCTGATTCAGGAACGTTCGTAGGCACGTGCACGTGCTTCACTTGGGGCATACCGAAGCGCCCTTACTAAATAGGGATGAGGGTTTTTTTCTGAAAAAAAAAATCGGTAGTAACAGCAGTAAAATCTCCAATCTGTAGCCAAAGTGAGTTGTCAAATCAGTCGGACACAACTACAATTGCGGGATATTTTTAAAAGTTTAAAAATGTTTTAATGTATTTAAATTCTTTGTCTGAATTGGCAATAATAAAACGAAATGCTTTTGTGCTACGTCTTCACAGTAACAAACCAATGTAACTGATAACCAGTGTTACATTATTTTTACTGAGAACCATTAACTACAGTCTACATTATTATTGCTATCATTACACATTATGAGTTAGAACGTATCTTACACTCATCTGATGGTGACCCAGATCTTGGGTCCAGATACAGAGAAAAGCTGTATGCTCACCCCTTCTCCTTCACAAAGTAGTTGGGCAGGCAGGCAGGGAAAGGGGTGAGCATGGCTGTGCTCACAGCAGCCAGCCAACAAAGAAGGGACAGTGTGAGGCTGTACTGTAATAATTTGCATCTGAGATGGCCAGCAGCAAAATACTATGTCCTCCAGCAGAAAGGGGATTGTGGTTCCTGAACTATATAGCTCCTTCCCTGGATGGCTTTTGAGGCAGTGTAGCATTCACCACCCTTTAGTTGCAGTTGTCTGTGTGGTGCAGTCTAATCCTACTGTTTTAATTTTTTAAAAGTTATATAATGGTTGTATAGATCTGAATTTGGGTGTGAAGCCTATAAGCCACTAAAGTTAAGATGGGAGGAGGGACCAACTAGTGTCCCTTTACACTTTAATTACACTCATGACTGTATATTTTTAATAGTAATGGTTGTTGATGGAACTGCTTGACCAAGAAAATATTAATCACATGAGTGAAAGTTTCAGTATAAAGCTTTCTAATAACAATATGAGTCTTTCTCCTGCATATATCATTAATACAAGGGAGCAACTATGCTGCCTTCGCATGGAATCCTTGATCAGTAGCAAAAAGCTAAATTTAAAGTAGACAGTGAAAAACAGCATCTCAAGTTCTCATCATAAAAAGTGGAAGACAAATACAGCCAGGAGTCCTCTAATGGGGTACTTTTCAAGGCCAACAACACAAGCCCTAGCGCTGAGTCAGCTTCCAAGGTGACACACCTCAATAGTGAGTGAATCTCAATGACCAAGAGATATATCCTCCTCCAGTTGTAACAGATCATTGTACCTCAGGAAACAAACTCTACTACTGAAACTCAATTATCAGTTCTTGGTATGTGTTGTGTCTCATCTCCATCATAGGCAATATCAGACGGGACCCTGCAATAGGGAACATACTCCAGCATCTCTAGTTTAATCATTAGGTCTAAGGCTACATCTACATTACAGCAATCTGTCAACAGAACTCAACAGAAGAGATCTTCTGACAAAACTTTTGTTGGCAGTGTGTCCACACATAAAAGCGGATCCAAAAAGTGATCTGCTCTGTTGACAGAGAGTGGCTGGACTGCCCAGCTGTCTCTTGACAGAACGGCTGACTGGAAGCACAGCAGACAGGGCTGCCCAATAACCTGGAACCTCTGTCTGTCAACAGAGGGCGCTCCAGGGTGTCCTCGTGACTTTTTTGTAAACAGATTCTGTCAAGAAAGGTGTTCTGCCTCGTGGGGAGAGGCAGAAGGCAGTCAACAAAAGTACCAAGTTTTATCAATAGCATGTTGACAGAATGCACTTTTAGTGTTGATGCGCCACAGGTTCTGTCAAAAAATGTTTTGTTGAAAAAACACTCGAGTTTAGATGTAGCCTTTGTGACATAACTGAATGGAAGGCTGCACAAGTGACAGATGTTACTCTTATCTGTCTCTAAACCTTCATCTGCCAGCTGACCAATTTCTTTTCTGTCCACCTTCTCAGGACTTTTAGACTACTGTGATGATTTTAATTCACGCTGTTCCCACTGGGGATTCGCTGATGTTGATGATCTGGATGGAGTAAAGCTGGAGGAGTGGATGTCGACAGTTAGCCTGCAGCTTCTATATAATCTTGTTGACCCAAGCAATCAGCTAATTTCCGGGGCCTTGCAGGCTTTTTCCAATAGGAGGAACTGATGCTGGAGTTGGCTATTTCTCTGAACCACTCCTGTTTATTCACAAACAATGTATTGTACATGAACTCCCGTTGCCCTGAGTACAGAATGAGTCGAAAAGCAGGGGATGGTTTCTTTGCTGATGGTTCCAATCCTCTTTCAGCACCATAACCTGCCTCAGAAATATCCCTCCTGCAGCACTCTGCTTTAAAAAATCTCTTTCAAGGCTTTTTCTCAGGATTATGTTCCCAATTCTTGGTCTGGCTGTCTCCTTGAATTTCTGCTGCATTCCTGTCAGCTTCTTTTGTGTGTAGACGCGCCATGGGATTTTTTGAAAGAGCCCCAGCTTTTTCAAAAAAAAAATTGCTCGTGTAGACATAGCCAATGAGTTTTCCCAAACATTTCCATTGGCATCTCTGTGGCAAGTATAGAGTTAAGCCAATGATGCAGTATCATAACCACCAAACTGAACATGCTCTAGAGGATGAAGAGCTAAGCTTTAATGGGATGTGGCAATTGTCACTGACTAAACAGTGCAGGCAAAGAGGCCAGACATAGTCATGACAAAAAAGAAGACAAGACCATGCTAATTGATACTGCCATACCAAGAGACAGAAGCTTAAAAAAGAAACAAGAAGAGAAAATGGCAAAGTATGAAGAATTCTGTCATGAAGAAGAATGGAACAATGATCTCCTCAGTGATTACTGGAGTCCTTGGAACAATTCCTGCAGGTAAGAATGAACAGCTCAAGAACATGTTAGGAGCACAGGACATCACAACTGGTGATCCTCAGCAGCCAGGACTCTCAGACTTAGGCACTATGAGAATGTTGTGGAAAGTCAATGGAGAATGAGTATTTGAGTGCATAAAATGCAGAGGGTTTATCTACCTAAACTCATGGGGTCAATTCATGGTTGGATTTATTGGTGATTCATGAGGGATAAATTTTAGATAGTATCTTTCTCCTTTTATGTGTAAAGATTTTGTATGTTATGAAGATAATTTATTCAAAAACAACCCTATGATATAATACTGAGGGATAATAATTATAATAACTTCTGCTACTATATGTAAAATGGAAATAATAATCCTTACGATACAAAAATCCTGCAGATGAAAATCACCACTTATACTAATTACTAACTTAATTTTATGTCTGACTCCTTATGTGTGCGTTTGGCTTATGACTGTGGTGTTTATATGGTATGTGGCCCTAGATGTTAATGGTACTTGGCACTGTCATGTTATGCTATGTCACAGTGATTTAGTTTCTCTGAAACACTTGAGCTCTATATTTATTGGCATGTAAATAATTCAAATCATGGAGTGAAATGCAGTACAAGGAACTGGATACTATCCCAAGGCAAGACTAAATCCGCTTCTGGATGCATTTTCCTCCAGGCTGTGCTATTTTTTAGTAGTTTATCATCATCTGCCTTGTTCTGTTGAAATAGTCTGTTAGATGAAGGAAAATTGAGCAGAAAAACCAGCCTAGTTTGGGAGAAGTGGGTCTGAGTCCTGGTCCAGCAGCCAAATTCTTTGGTGATGCAGGCCCATTTTCTTATGTAACTCAAAGCAGAAATTGACCCCGGTCCTTTGGGGGAGAAATCTGGGTTGATGGAATACCATAAAGATAACAGAGTGAATCTGTGGTGTGTATTTATGTTCACAAAAAGTAGTTTCTGGTATCACATGATAGCAAGACTATTGCCAATTAAAGAGGAATACTCATCTCCTTTGAAGGAAGCTCATAACCTGAAGGGCCTTACTGACAATGTGAAGCCTAGAGGATGAGGTGCACTCAGGAGGTAAAATAGAGGAGGACCCTTCGAGTTCCTGCAAAGCAGGGGCCTGGGAGTCAACAGTTTGGTGTACAATGCTCAGCTCTGCATTGATTTGCTGCATGCCCAAGGGCTAGTTAGCCTCTGTGTGTTTTATTTCTAAAATGGGCAGGTTATTTACTGATTTTATTTATTACTTCTATGTGCACTATAATGTAAAAAATGTGTTCACTTCCCATGTCTTTGATTGCCTCCCCAGGACTATGGGCTACGTACAGTTTTTGCTAAACAGCAGAAATGGAAGGACAAATAAACTAACCCCCAGCTCATACACCTTGCCCTAAGCAATGGCTTCAGGGAAGAGAGAGTTCCTAGATCATGCACTGAATGATAAAGCTGAGAAACTGGTTCTTGACTGTGTTGTCACTTTGTGCTGCTGCCCCACCAACTTCATGTGCAAGAGCCAAGTATGGTTCCTGGTTACGGCGCCAATTTATTTTCTCCTTTGCACCTACCACAGCTCAGAGCTCTTGGCTCTCTCTGTCATGCCAGCATGGAAAAAGCAGTGCTCTCCTTTGAGAATGAACTGTACCAGCCTCCAGATGTTTACACCTAGGGAGAAGCCTGGTGTGAGCTTCATACGATCTCTGCTGGCATATTGGCCCCACAGACTTACCCATTTTATAGGTTACTATTGTAAGACTTATTGGAAAGTGCTTTGAGAAATTCAAGTGTAAGACACTGTAAAGGTGAATAGTATCAGTCTATTTCCCCACTTGCTTTTCAGGACATGCACACTTTTTAAAATGTCTGTTTGAATTTGTTATTATGTGGAGTGCAAGAAAGCATAGAAGTGTGCTGTGTTCACTGCAAATCACACCTCAAGACTTATGCTGCCAACTTTTTGCAGGAAGCACTAGACGCAATCATGTGCTGTGATTCATGTACAAAAATGAAAAAACAACCCACCAACCACCTCTGTTCACCCACTGTCAGGGGCACAGCTGCTATGACTAACTGCTTGATTGCTCCCTCATTACCAGGCAAGCAACAAACCTGTATGCACTGCCTTGAAATTGTTTGCCAGTGGCCACAGAACCCTGACTGGCTGCTGGTTTAGCAGCCATGGTATAAGGCTGGCTCCCAAACACATCAGTGCTTGCTCAATCCAGTGACTAGTCACTGTTTGCAGCTGCTGGCTTCGCTGTCTGCCTCTGCCTTATGACTCTTGTTGACACTCTGGCATTTGGCTCCTGTCTCTGGTACTGATTGTTTCCTTGTTTTTGGCTATTGCCTCCCTTGGACCCAGCTTCAACGGATAGGCTGAAATCTTGCTTCAACCACTAGGCATGACTGCCAGAAGCCCAGCTGGCTCCACATGAGTGCAGTATGAAACTGGGCACCTTAGAGAGATATTACATGACTCTGCAATCAGCTTTTCAGGCACAACATTTCACCTAGAGATCAAACCAATCACCCCTACTGGAGGACATGGCCTTGATTGCTTCAGTAAAGAAAGTGTTGTGAAGTCCCATTATTTTCTTAACAAGTCTAACACTGGTGTTTTTCTTCATCTCCCAGCTCCTGGAATCAACTGCTTATGTGAGAATCTCAACTTTCATTCTCAAAATAAAATTTCTACTTGTTGTGGGTCTGGTGAGGTGCTAGAAAGTCAGAAACCAGAAGGCAAATAAAAGAATCTCTACCCTAAGCATATATATGACAGTCTTGGGGTGAGGAGTATTTTTGTTTTTAAGTGTGATGCATGATTTGTGAATGCTTAGGACTGGCAATATTCTCAGTAGGGAAAACAGTGCCACCAGCTCTGTCCGCATGGAGCACAGGAAGTGAAAATGCAATGTGAGGGGAAGGTTGGGGCAGAAATAGGAGCTGTGGGGTGGGAAGGGGAAGAAGTCATGTATTCAGAGCATGGTAATGCTAAATAAAAAAACAAACTCATTTTGAATAAAAGTACCAGAATTATTTCCAAAGGCTAGTGGAGTGACACTTAATTGGTTGGTGCAGTCACCAGAACTTCTTGAACTGAATTATGAGGCTATCTATACTTATAATTACACTTGAATGCTGTGTCTATATTTATTTAGAAAGAAAAGTTACTGCATGGGGTGATATGGTACAAAATGGCTTTACAGTGTAGAAGTTGGCAAGAACCTGAGAACTAGGCAACTTCAACAATGTTAGCTTTCACTTATAATAATAATTTATAATTTAAATAACAATTATTCATAATTAATTAGTTGTATTGCAATAGCAGTTAAGAACACTCATCACAGAGCCAAATCCCATTGTGTCTGGTGCTGTCCAAACACAGGTGAAGCGGAGGAAGATCTAGAAAGTTACAGTCTAAAACCGGTGAGCAAACTTTTACATCAGGGCCCCCCTTTCATCCCTGCAACTAGCAGGGCCCCCCAAACTGTCTAATGTAATCCAAACTGACGGAAATTTAATTTATGATAATATGAAAAAAAAACCTTTTGGTATGCATGAGAAAATAACTCTGTAGTTTATTAATTGGTATATAAATGTGAATACACAGACAAAAACAGTAACACATTTCAGCATTTTTAATTAGATGGATGAGCCTGACACATGGCAGCCAATCATGCTGTGCCCCACTTACTTAAATTTCATGCCCCTCCTGAGGGGGCCTGCCCCCCCAGTTTGTTCACCTCTGGCCTAAATCACTGATCAATCTATACCTTATTACTATTTTAAGGCCTGGCACTGCGACTCTTATCCATGCAGCTGCAAGCAGGTTCTGAAGGAATGTGTCCCTTAAAACTGCTATCTGGAAGCAGGCAGGGACAGTGTGTGTGTCTATGTAAATATACTTTGCCTCTTCTTAGTTTAGATTTATTAGATATTCAGCTGTTGGAGTGATATTTTTTGTTCATTAGCTTAACTTGTGACCCAACACCAACTATGTTTGTAATAAGTCCAGGAATACCTAAAATGTGGTTACCAATGTTTGAAATTTTGTGGGAATACAGAAAAGCAGGACTGTGCTAATTTGTTCCAAAGGAAAGGGCTCACAGTTAGCAAAAGAAGCTTGCTAAGCAGCGGCTTGATTTTTAGCCCTCCAAAAGAGAGAGGGCCCTAGAAACTTTTAGCCCTCTAAAAAAGAGCGGTGGGGGAAGGTTGTTCTGGCTAGGGGTCTGCATACACTTCCCTGACTCTACTGTCAAAACAAAAAAGCAGTAAAGTAGCACTTTAAAGACTAACAAAATAATTTATTAGGTGAGCTTTCATGGTACAGACCCACTTCTTCAGACCATAGCCATACCAGAACAGATTCAATATTTAAGGCACAGAGAACCAAATCAGAAAAAAAATTATCAAGGTGAGCAAATCAGAGAGTAGAGGGGCAGGGGATGGGGGGGTGTCAAGAATTAGATTAAGCCAAGTATGCAAAAGAGCCCCTATAACGACCAGAAAATTCGCATCCCAGTTCAAACCATGTGTTAATGTGTCGCACACATAACTAGATCCATTGTTTACAGTCAAGCCCTTAGGTACAATCACATTTGCTCTGATCCAACTGACAGAGACCAAAAACTACAAGATCTTTACCAAATATTCATAAACCTAAATTAGCCACCAGGAGAAATAAAAAAACAAGTGACAGGGCCAGACAAATACCCAGAGACCAGCTACTCCAAGATAGGCCTAAAAAAGCCAAGACCAGAACACCACTGGTCATCACCTACAGTCCCCAACTCAAACCACTGCAATGAATTATTAAAGACCTACAACCTATCCTGAATCAGGATGCCACACTCCAGAAGGCCCTTGGTGACAGGCCTGTTCTCTCCTACAGACAACCTCCCAACCTTATGAGAATTCTCATCAACAGCCACAGTCTATACCACAGGAACACCAGTGCTGGAACTTTTCCTTGTGACAAAGCCCACTGCCAGCTTTGTCCACATGTCTTTTCTGGAGATACCATCACTGGACCTAACCAGGTTAGTCACAGAATCACAGGCACATTCTTATGTTCCTCAACTAATATCATATATGCCATCATGTGCCAGCAATGCCCAGATGCTTTGTATGTTGGACAGACTTCAAACTCCCTTAGACAAAGAGTTAATGGGCACAGAACAGACGTAAAAACACTCCAGATCCACAAACTTGTTAGCTGGCATTTTAATGGAGTGGGCCATTCTGTTTATGACTTAAGAGTCTGCGTGTTATTGAAGAAAAATTTTCACACCACTCTTGAAAGAGAGACTGCCAAACTGTCTTTTATATTCAAATTCAACACATTAACACGTGGTTTGAACTGGGATGAGAATTTTCTGAGTCACTGTAGGGGCTCATTTGCATACTTGGCTTAATCTAATTCTTGACCTTCCCCCCACTTCTACCCCTCTACTCTCTGATTTGCTCACCTTGATAATTTTTTTCTGATTTGTCCTCCTTGCTTGCTGTTTTTGGTTCTCTGTGCCTTAAATATTGAGTCTGTTCTGGTATGGCTATGGTCTGAAGAAGTGGGTCTGTCCCACGAAAGCTCACCTAATAAATTATTTTGTTAGTCTTTAAAGTGCTACTTGACTACTGGTTTGAGGTGTTCTTCCCCTGCTTTTCCAAGAATAGAGCTAAATAGGCATCATTGGCTACGTCTACACGTGCCCCAAACTTCGAAATGGCCATGCAAATGGCCATTTCGAAGTTTACTAATGAAGCGCTGAAATGCATATTCAGCACTCCATTAGCATGCGGGCGGCAGCGGCGCTTCGAAATTGACGCGCCTTGCTGCCGCGCGGCGCGTCCAGATGGGGCTCCTTTTCGAAAGGATGCCACCTACTTCAAAGTCCCCTTATTCCCATGAGCTCATGGGAATAAGGGGACTTCGAAGTAGGTGGGGCCCTTTCGAAAAGGAGCCCCGTCTGGACGCGCCGCGCGGCGGCAAGGAGCGTCAATTTCGAAGCGCCGCTGCCGCCCGCATGCTAATGGAGTGCTGAATATGCATTTCAGCGCTTCATTAGTAAACTTCGAAATGGCCATTTGCATGGCCATTTTGAAGTTTGGGGCACGTGTAGACACAGCCATTAAGACCTTCTTCCTTATGCTGATTATGTTGGTGTTGTCTTTTCTTCTATCTGGTTTGCTACGAGTGGAAAGCACTGACTGGGAGCTGAAATCATTGAGGCTGATGGGCAGAAGTCACAGCTGAGAGGTGGATGGCAGCAAACGGTGGCTGGCAGCCAGCAGGGTGGCAGTAGTGAAGTCAGTGAAGCGGATGAGCAACCAACAAGCCACAGCAGTGAGCAGATGGATGGCAAGTGGGCAGTGTGGTGGGAATATGTTGCCTCTTTACCTCCCTGAATGCAGGCTGGGAGATGAACTCTGTGGATGCACCTCTGACCTCTAGGTCTGCCCTGACCTAGGGCAGCAACTACAAGTGGGGTGCAGAAAAGGGTTGGGCATGTGAAGGGGACATTTTTTAGATGCTGGATTTGAGAACCTGAGAGGAAAAGAACATTGCCCAACCTGCTTGGGGTAGAACTTTTACTAATGGTTTATGTTTAGAACCCTGCTTGTGATATTTTCCCAAATTAATGCCCAGTTACGTCCCTCCCTTTTATTAAGTCTCTGTTCTTGTGAGAGGGGAAGTACTGCCTCTCAGAGGCACCCAGGGGTGGTGTGTGAGTTTCCCAGGTTACTGGGGGTGGGGTTTGAGCTAGCTCTGTGTTGGATGAATAGAGAAGAACTCCTAGATATTGAACCTGGGCCTGGCTTCACCTGACAGAAAGGTTACATAGCGATCCAGGGGAAGTCATTGAGCCTGCCTGAGTGATAGACTGTTTATGTAAGTTAAGGCTGTCAGGGTGGTAATGAGTTAGGGGCAGTATCCATTCTGCACTGGACATTGGTGCAACATGAGGCAGAATCTCTCTGTAATGGGCCATCTGAACAAATGCCCAGTGTAAGGTGCTCTCGGCTAGCATAAAGCTGGCTGCACTGACTCCAGTGCAGGGTGATATGTCAGGGGAGAAAGGTGATGTGTCGCCAGAAGGTTGGAGAAGGGCAAATATAATACATCTCTTTAAAAAATGGAAATACAGAGGACCGGTGGGAAACTTTGCTACCTGCAAAGATACTGGGACAAATTATTAAACAGTCTTCTTTTAAATACCTGGAAGCTAATAGGGTTATAAGGAAATCATGCCAAACCAACCTAATTTCCTTCTTCGACAGGGGAACTGACCTTGTAGATGGGGAGGAAGAACTAGGTGTAATACATCTTGGTATTATTTTTATGTAAGTCTATTGACACGGGTTCACTTGAGTCTCAAAACAAACTAGGGAATTGTGATCTAGATGAAAATATTCTAAGATGGGTGTACTACTGGTTGAAAACCATACTCAAACAGCAGTTATTAATGGCTTGTTGTCAAACTGGGAGAGCATATGTAGTGGAATCCCAAAGGGAACACTCCAGGGCACAGCTGGGCAAAACATGGCCAATGGATCAGCACACTGGGAGCCTCAGTCAGGCTCCCTGCCTGCTCTGCCCTCATACACCGCTCAGAAAAGCCAGTTGTGGGGCCTGTTTCTCTGTGAACAGCTGCAAGCCCAGGCAGGGGAGAGGCTTTGTGTGTTATCCCTGCCCCCAGAGGAGTCTTGCAGCTCTCATTGGCCAGATTCTGGCCAATGGGATTTGCCTGTTTGAGGAACAGGCAGCATGCGAAGTTCTGTCCCCTTCTCCCCAAGCTTGCAGCAGTTCACAGACACACCTTGCCTGCCAGCCAATTACCCTGAGCAGCCGGCTATGGCATGGAAGGCAGAGAGCCTGCTGGGCAGCTGGCCAAGAGTCACCCAGGTAAATGTTTCCCAGTCAGAGCCTGCCTCTGGCACCTGAGCCCTATACTCCCCACAAACCTCTGCCTGCCCTGCCCCCCGCCCAGAAAACCCAAACCTTCTCTTACAGCCCCCCTCCTTCACTCAAAAGTCCCTCACAGATCACACACACACTCTCCTGCGCCCCAGTCCCTTATCCCAAGCTCCCTTCTGCATCCAACCTCCATGCCAGAACTTGCACCCCCCTCCATTAAGATCGTGGAGGAATGTGGCGCTTGACTGCTTATCAAATTCTTGGAGTGCCCCAGCCCTGGTCCAGGGTCTGATACTAATCAGTATTTCCATTAACCACTTGGATAACAGAGTGAAGTGTGTGCTAGCAGAATTTGTGGGTGACACCACACTGGGAGGGGCTGCAAGCACAAGGACAGAACTAGACTTCAAAACAACCTTGACAAATGAGATAATGGGTCTGAATTCCATAAGATGAAATTAAATAATGCCAATTGCAAAGTACTCCTCTTTGGAAAGAAAAGTCAAACGCACGATTACAAAATGGGGAATAACAAGATGGGTTGTAGAAGTGCCAAAAAAGCTGTGAGGATTATAAAGCAAGAGTGAGGGGCACTGGCTGGATGCCGTTTTGTCCAGCTTAGCCTCTGGCAGGGTGCCAGATGCTTTGATTTCCTGAGTACAACCTGTACGACTGCTTGCAGCTCCCAGTGGCTGTGGTTTGCTGTTCCTGGCCAATGGGCACTGCAGGAAGCGATGGTCTCCCCTTCTCTTCCTAGCTTACTCCATTCCATCACCACCTCACTGTCAGGATGTCCCAGCTCAAGGATGGGGCGAGGGGTATGAGGACAACATGGGCTCTGTATGGTGGCTGTACGCTGATTCTACACTAAGGAATTGTCCCTTGGGATGCACATTATGGCCCCGAATGCTGCTACAGAAGCTTATATAGGGGACAGATTGAGGGACAAAATTGGCTCTGTCGTTCTCCATTAAATTCCATGGAACATTTCCAGAAGAGTGCTCTCCCACACCCTGACACTGACAGAACTTACCAAACACCAAAGTTATTGCTCATTTGTGATTAGGCCCCACTGTTGTTAG
Organism: Carettochelys insculpta; assembly: GCF_033958435.1. NCBI lineage: Eukaryota > Metazoa > Chordata > Testudines > Carettochelyidae > Carettochelys > Carettochelys insculpta. The sequence continues at coordinate 28,491,903 of NC_134141.1, read as the reverse complement.
TACAGCTTCTTCGACTAGCGTGCACGGAGCTTGTTTTTGTCATAAAGCCGTGCTGTGAACTGCCTCAAGGGATCTTTGTAACATAATTTGGCTGTATGGAGAATCCAGGTCCACACCAATCAGGGAAGCTACAGTAACTTCTAGAGAAACTCTGATAGCAACAGCAGTGTGAACGATGTGCCTGAGTTTCAACTATGATGTGGAAAGGAAAAGCTATGTGGTTGCAGGCATAGGATCATTGAGGGCTGCAGTGTATGCGTATCAAGCATTATAAACTCAACTGGTATATTGAAATGATCTCCCTTGAAGTGAGAGTTTGTAATTTTAAGGGGTTTCTTGGTTCTGCTTCTAGGCGAATGTGATCTGTAGGGAAGTCTGTAATCTAGGTCTTCTGCAATAAATACACAGAGAGCTGGCCCACACAAGCTGGAGTGAACTGTGCCTCTCTGTTTTAGGATGCAGCCTTCCATACAGCTCCTTTGAGCCACTCAGTCACCCATATCTAGTGCTGCTGAGCGTAGGCCTCTGCTTCCTGCCGTTATGTCTTTGTATTACAGTAGCACCTAGAGGCCTCAGCCTTGCTTTGGGCTTCACTGTACAAACATAGCAAGTGCCTGTGCCTCCCTCAGACCCTAAATAATCAAGACAGAAAAAGGATGGGAGAGGAGATGGAGGCACAGAAAGCAGAAGGGACTTACCCCCCATCTGTGAGGGCTGCAGTCTATGTGTATCAAGCATTGTAGATCTAGGAAGAAAGCAAGTCTCTCTTACTCCCGCTTCTGTGCCTTATCCATATTGCTGCAATATGATGCTTCAGCTCCTTCTGCCACTTCATGCCCCCACACCATCATCCAGCTATGCTGTCTAAACAGCTTTCCTTTGTACTGTGTTGCTAAGTCCCACAGAACTGGCGTTCCTCTTCACAGCAAGAGTGTGTTGCATTAGTTACCTGGTTTATTTCAACAAACCTGACTGTTATTGGATGACTTTGTATCAGCCAACATTGCTGCAAAGCTCCCAGCTTGGCTCAGACTCTAGCAGCACAGTTCTGCAATACAAATAGGGATCTTTTGCTCTTATTTTGAGCCTCATATGCCCCATGGAATAACAACAGAGCCTCGGTCACCAGGATCTGAGAGCAATAGTTCAGCTGGTGCAAACAAATATGTTGGATGACATCCCTGTACATATATTACTTTACAGGTATATTGTGTAGCAATTTAGTTCCTCCAGTATATTGTAGGTGGAGCTGGCTGAACTGTTTCTGAGGGACCATTTTTCCACTGGAAATGTTGTTTTGTCAAACTAGAGAGGTTTCACAGGTACATCGCCACTTGGACATTTTTCAGAACAAGAATTTCAAAACACATTGTGTTGACAAGGTTGAAACTTTTTTTTTTAAACTCCATTTCCTTTCAACAGGGTTGTTTTGACTTTTGTATTACATTTATATTAATTATAATTTGATATCTTGTCTAGCTTAAGTTTTCTTCCCTGCAGTTTAGTTTCTGTGATTGACTTCCTGCTTATAACACTTGTGTAACATTGCTCTCAAATGTTAATTAGCTAAATTAGCTGCCACCTTTCACCCCTTGAAGAACTGCCAAAAAGAATACTCGTTAATGTCAACATTGATCATGGCTTCTGTGACCTGGACAGCTGTCTACCAGAAATGTGTCCTAAGACCTTTTAACTCATTTCCCAAAGGCCACCTTTAATTTTAATGTTGAACACTGAAGGGAGAGATGCAAAATACACCCAAAAGTCAGGTTATAATACAAATTATGTACAGGGTGGTTATTTACTTTGGATCAAAACACTTCCTTGAAGCTCTAAGATTGCGTAGGTTGCGCAACATATGGTGTGCACTGTGATAAGCATCATATTTGTGTCTCCTGGTCAGGCTGTGGAAAAATATAAGAATAAGTTGGCTGTGAAAATGATGTTGTGAATTAAGTTGGAAGGGGACAGAGGAGAATTCAGAGGTTTGGGCAGGAATGGGAAAAACATGTAATATGCAGTTTTAAAATGCTGAAGTACAACAACTCATTCCTTAGGCCCATTGTTAACTATCAACAAGACAAATCATTTACACTTCAGCTGGATTGTGTCTGTCATAATATAACTGGAAAGCTAGTGAGACAGATGTGACAGAACAGCCTCTTGTAATGAATATACAGTCAGGTGCTAATTTCTAATCCTATTTTACACTAGGCTGTGTGCATGGCTACTACTTGAACTCAAAGTGAAATAGGAAGGCCAGTTTGCTACTGTTTTGTGTTATCACTAAAGATAGACCCCTCCCCCACGAATCCATGTGTTCCATTTTCAAGGGGGAATAAAGAACAGAATGGCATTCTGTCAAACGTATGATTGTGTCGTAATATATACATATAGTTAAATCAAGGTTGTCATTTGCCTCGTCCATTGTTTCTCGACCTTTCCAGACTATTGTACCCCAGCCTTTCAGGAGTCTGAGGCCTGAGCCCCACAGCCCAGGGCTCAAGCATATAATTCAACCTTGAAGGGTTCCTGTGGTCTGAGGTCCCAGGTTTTTGCATGAGGTGGCCTTGCTTGCCAACCTCTAATGCCAGCTCTATACTTGCAATGCCCCCAACCCTGCCTGATGACCACCTGGGCTTGTGACCCTCAAGCTGAGAAACACTGATCTAGATGAATTGGCGCACCCCCTAAAAGACCTCTACATATCCCCAGAGTATGCATACTCTGAGAACCACTGTCCTAGAAGATTAATTTAAAACCCTCTAGTAATAAAAGAAGAACTTTGAATATAAAATGTACTGATGTATATGTAGCACCTCCATGGATGGTTCAATAAGAAGTTATTTCTACTCTAACGCCTGGCTTGAAGACTTCTACTAGTGCTAGAAACTTGTCTAACCCTTGTCCACTCTGGATTTGTCCTGCTGATGGGGACCAATTAGCTACCTGTGTACATACCTCAGTGGAATCCCTATTAGAAACTCCTTTTTGCACCAAGGGGAGTTTCTTTGTCTGGAAATCAGGGTAAACACCATCAATTCAAATAGATTTGTGTCACTTTTACAAGGGACTTACAGTGGCACAGCTGCACCAGTGGCTGAAATTGGGAGCCAAAAAGAAAAAGGACACACCAGCGTTTTTTTTAAGATTGATGAGGCCCTATCTAATCATATAGAACACACATCGTATTGTACCCACATGTGAAGTGATGCCTAAGTAAGCCAAAAGATGCAACAAACTTTAGAACTCACCACACTATCTAAACCAGAGTTTCCAGTGGTCTGGTGACAAGTAGACATCAAATCTTTACATTTGAGAATATAGGAAGGACTGCTATCCTCGAGTATTATAGAGGGAGTGGAAGTCAATGGCTGTAACACATCTCAGAGCAACACGAACCAGGAAGGTATGAACATCCCTCTGCCCCCAACTCCTATGGTCACCTAAAGATTTTATCAGGGTTTCCACAGTGCAATATCTGAGTCATTTCACTCACTTGCCCTTCTCTTGTTCTTTTGAGGCTAACATGCAGATTTAGCTCCCCTCTGCTCTCCTGCCTCAAAAATGGTAGGTACAGGATGAATACCAGTGAAGTTGCCAAGGAAAGAGTACAAGAAAAAATACCTACTAAAGCTGAAATGCCATGAGGAGTAATTCTGTTCAGTGCACAATTTCATTCTGAGGCTTGTCTACGCTTACCTTTACCATCGGTGTACTTCAGCTGTGCCAGCTGCAGAGCTGAAGTTGTCAATACCTACTACGGTGTCTTCCAAGCAATAAAGTTGATGGGGGCTCCTCTCTGGTTGACACTGGCCACTCTTCTAGTTTTGCTCAAGTCCTGGCATCAACAGGAGTGGGTTTGGAGATCGATTTATTTATTGATCTATCAATCTATTTATTTAATGAGGTGATAAATTGTTGGCCAGTGGATTGATCCCTGTAATGTTGATCCACGTGGTAGTGAAGACATATCCTAATGCTTTCTGGGGTATGCTATTTGAAACGCCCTTTTTTTACCTCAGGATCACACTGGGGAGTCATAGGCCTCTAGGGACAAGAGAGAACAGGAATTGCTGAGGGTGCTGCTACTTTTCCCTGGGCCCTGGAGAAAAGAGGGTGGCCAAGTAAACTATCATTCCTTTTGCCCTAGAAAGCAGATGGGGCCTTGGGGATAAGGAGATGTGAGTGGGAAGAGAGGAGAGAAGGAGCTGATGGAAGGATCTGGGACTCCTGTTTTGCCTTGGTCTGAGGACTGGAGAATGGGAGAGGTCCAGGTTCCTTTTTGTGCTGGGGTGTATGTGGAATTTCTTATTCATCTGATTCCACTGCTTGATATTCTAAAAACAGCCTAAGCAATGGCTCTGAGAAAAAGGAGAAATTACTACAACTTCTCTAGGGGGCATGGGAGCTGAAAAGCATGACTGCTGAGCACAGGTGGTGATATTTTTGGGAGGAGCAGCTGGAGAGATTAATTTTTTTTTTGGCAGCACCTGGAATACAAAAGGAAACAAACACACTGGATCAGCTTGCTCAGGGCAAATTCTGGGCTGAGACGTGGTCACATAGAATGGGAAAAAGAAAGCATATTTTCTCATTTTGTATTATGAATCACAATAGCTTGAAATAATGATTTTTCTCAGACATTAAAAGCTGAATTTATAATCAAAGTAACAACCATCTGATGCCAGGATTGGAACTGCAGTGAAGGATATTCAACACTATAAGGAAGGAAGGAAACAGCATTTAAACTAAAATCCAATTCAAAGTTATTTTTCATTTTGGTCAATAAGTAAAATCTCAGTTAAAAACAAGTCCACTTCCAAACTGTTCTCCAGGTTTTCAGAACCAGGTCTGCAAAGACTTGTCCCATGCCCACTTTACTTGCCTACCATCTAATCCTCTCCCATTCACTCTTATCTTGGCTCTCAGCGCACCACAGCTGGGAACTGCCCCTTCAGTTGTACTGTGTGATCTATAGTATCTCTGCCTCCCGTAAAGCTACTGAGCCTCTCTTCCATGGACATTTTGGCTCACAAACTTCTTCCCTCAAACATCATTGCCCACAACATTATGTGATTTTTCGGCTAATACAGGACCAGATTAATTTTTGAACTTAGAATAAACATACCTAAGACAGGAACAATGGTAAGAGACCATTTACCCTTGGAAATTTGGAGTCATGTAAGTGGACTAAAGAAGACTATTAACACTTTGGCAGTAACCCACTTGCATGTAAAGTCTGTAGGGGTCAGCTCCTTAGCCAGGGTAACCTAGTATAACTCAGTGGGAGCTACATCAGTTTTTCCCAGTTGAGGATTTGGTTCTGAGAAACACTTCCACATAATGTTACTAACAGGCAGAGTAGGAACAAACAGAATCAGTGTCCTCCTACAAATCTTTTTTCTTGTTCAGTAGCTGCCTGATATGCCTAAGAGATTAGTCACACATTTGCAAGGTACATTAGAGTAGAGAAGAGGAGCAGAATCAAGAACAATTGCCTGCAAGATAATTTGAGGGACTGTATCTTCTTCTTTCACTTCGCCAAATATCATCAGGCAGCCCACCTAAACTATTTAATGGGCTGGATATCTGGTACCACAAAGAACTTTGATACTAGTAGAGGGATGGAAAATAGAAGTAAGAAGGCCTATGTCAGATCATTGTATGGTTATTAAAGTCTCAGAAAATGCCCATAGAGTAACTACATTTTAAAATAGTCACAGAGAGGTAACCGTGTTAGTTGGTATCTTCTCAAAACAAAAAAGCAGTCCTGTAGCACTTTAAAGACTAACAAGATAATATATTAATTCTGAATTTTCCAGATCTGAAGAAGTGGGTCTGTCCCATAAAAGCTCATCACCTAATAAATTATCTTGTTAGTCTTCACTGTTCTACAGAACTTTTCTTTTTTACATTTTAAAATCTAGTTTTTTAGTGACATCTAGTGACCAAAATGTTGCTGGTCACTGTAAGTTTAATTGGATTTCATTAAGAGGCAATTTTTCATCTTGAATAGAGGTAACTTGCATGCAGACCTCAGTGATACGATGTTTGGGTTTGACTGAATCCCACAAAGCACAAGATATGCAAAGATAAGGGTAAAAATCAGTCCCTTCTGAACTGCTTTGCTTCAGAATATCATAACATTTGTGATATTTCAGATCATCCTTCTTTACCCCTGAATGTCTTTAGTGTTCCCAGTTGGGATTCAGTATACCATTCAAAATACATTTGTTGATCCCCCACCCCCTTTACAATAGTGAAGCTCTTGGGTGGGATGCAGGAGGGGCATAAAAAGAAATTAATATGTAATATATACCCTCTGAAAATGGAAGGGTGAGAGAAACGATGGTTTTTAGATCCTCTACTGAGGCTGAATCAGTGCAAGAGAGAATTGATCTCAATAGCATTTGAGAGAACTTGCTAGGGTGCAGGTTCAGATACCCTTGCCACTTGTCTGGACTTGAAAATTAACTTGGAGTAAGGGTGTGAATATAAAGTACAATAGCAAATACAGAATATTTTCATGTGTTAGCAAACCCTTCTTCCTCATGCAGTCCCTTGTTGCCTTAAGAAATTAAGAAACTCTCTATGTAGATAGTTTTGTTTCCAGCTGACTTCCAGAGAGCAATGTGGTTCTTTGATCCATAGGCTAGGCTGGTGAGTATAAACTCTTTTCATTCTGCTACATTAAAGGCATAAGAACAAAGGAACAAGTGGTATAAGGTGGTGCATATTAATTTGCATTTTCTGTCTTTTGAGTATGTCTGAGTTCTCAACCTGGGTGTTGCTCTGACACTTCTCTTTACTTGGAATTTCTTGTTTTTAAAGCCAGAATAAGAATGACCAGTAGTGCATATAGTTTTCTTGATCTGGAGCTCTTGGGCTTGACACTTCCTGAATGGCCAATCAGCTTTACAGAGACCTCTGGACCCCAGCCACACTTGCTGAGGGCTTGTAAAATGATCTATCTTAGAATTTAAATATCCACAAAAGTTTAAAGGCAGAAAAGATATTTAGAGCATCCCAAATCTTAAATAGGCTTACAGCTTTGATCCCTTCTAACGTAATCTAGCCTGGTTGTATAGCTGTTTCTATCACATTGTCTCCATTGCTTTTGCGTGGCTTTTACAACATTACATAAATGATATAAACCTGGAGGTGAGGATTTTCAAAGGAACCAATGGGTTAGGTGCCGAAGTTTCATTAAAAATCAATTAAATTTCATCTATAGACTGTCAAAACAAAAAAGCAGTAAAGTAGCACTTTAAAGACTAACAAAATAATTCATTAGGTGAGCTTTCGTGGAACAGACCCACTTCTTCAGACCATAGCCAGACCAGAACAGACTCAATATTTAAGGTATGGAGAACCAAAAATAGTAATCAAGGTTGACAAATCAGAAAAAAAATATCAAGGTGAGCAAATCAGAGAGCAGAGGGGTGGGGTGGGGGGGAAGTCAAGAATTAGATTAAGCCAATTATGCAAAAGAATCCCTATAGAGTCCCAGAACATTTGCATCCTGGTTCAAACCATGTATTAGTGTGTACAATTTGAATATGCAAGAGAGAGTTCAGCAGCCTCTCTTTCCAAAGCAGTGTGAAAATTCTTCTTCAATAAGACACAAACTCTTAAGTCATTAACAGAATGGCCTGCTCCGTTAAAATGTAGACTAACTGGTTCGTGGATCAGGAGTGTTTTTACGTCCGTTTTGTGCCCATTGACTCTGTCTGAGAGAGTTTGAAGTCTGTCCAATATACGAAGCATCTGGGCATTGTTGGCACATGATGGCATATATGATGTTAGCTGAGGAACATGAGAATGTGCCCATGATTCTGTGACTAACCTGGTTAGCTCCAGTGATGATATCTCCAGAAAAGACATGTGGACAAAGCTGGCAGCAGGCTTTGTTACAAGGAAAAGTTCCACGACTGGTGTTCCTGTGGTATAGACTGTGGTTGTAGATGAGAATCCTCATAAGGTTGGGAGGTTGTCTGCAGGAGAGACTGTAGACTGAGAATTGATTCTAAAGTCCAGTGTCCACAAATACCTATGCATCTACTTAGTGCTACTTGTTTGAGTAACCCCACTGATTGCTCATGTGTGTATATGCTTATTGGAAATAGGGCTTATGGTTCTAAAGCCCACAATTTAAAATGGTGCAAAGCTACAGAACACTTTGCTGTACACCCAACTTTCTTAACTGCGCAAACTTTTTAGGATGAAAAAGAAACAAACCCACCCATATCAAACTCTACCGTCTTGAGTAAAGTCTCACACTTGAAAAATTCATCCTTAAAACTTACTGGACCATTTGTCTTCATGCTGAGCTCAGACTTTGACTTAGAAAGCATCTACAAAACTGATCAACAGACAAACTAAAGGTCTAATCCAAATCTGATGAAAAACAGTGGAAACTTTCCCAGTAACTTCCAGCCTTTATTTTTCCTCCTCCCCCACTTGCATCCAAGCCATTCTTTTGTTATCTGGGCTGCAAACAAAATTTCTGAACACATGGGAAAAGAGTGTTTTTAAGCACCCACTATATCAAAAAGGCTGACTGGATTTTGGCTCACATTTGCCTCAAATAATATAATCTCTGGTCAGAGACCAGAAAGCATGGAACATTTCACTTACATTTGGTTTGAGAAAATTTAGAGGAAGGAGTCTCAGAATGAAAGCTGGAATTCAGCCTTCATTATAGTACAGTGTCTAAGCCAAGTGAAATACTGGAACTCCTCCAATTACTGAGATCTATCCTTATAGAGAGGTTAAGAATTTAAGTGCTCCCAGATCATGTTTCTAAGGACCAAAAGCAAGGTAGCTTTGTATTTATATGAATTCCTAAGCAGGAGATACTGCCAAACACATTAGTTAAACTCTTGACAGAGTTACAGTTGTTTCCAGGCTTCCCACTAATGAAGTTAAGCCAAAACTCTGCAGTTGCTAAAACTCCAAATCATATAACACCACATTTTAGATTGTACTTAGAGAGAAAGAAGTCTGAAGCACAAAGAGTTTTCTATTTTTGCCTGAGATGTATCTACTACTTGTTTTTTGCAGAATATTAAAACACTAATTATGCAGCTACTGGTGGTTAAAAAAATGATTGGTAGAAGGAAAGAGATGGTAGATTCCAAAGCCAGAAGGACAATTGTATAATCTAGTCTGATGTGCTGTAGAACACAGGCCATAGAATTTCCCAAAAGTAATTCCTAGAGTGCATCTTTTAGAACAGAGATGAGCAAATTTTTTGGGTCGGGCCCCCTTTTCATCCCTGCAATAAGCAGGGCCCCTCCAACCAGTCTAATGTAATCCAAATTGATGAAAATTTCAGTTATGTTCATATGAATTAAAAAAAAAAATCCTGCAGATGTACGAAGTCAAGTCTGTAGAATGTGTAAACTTGATTGGTGACTACAAATGCGACTACACAGACATAACAACAGTAACCTAGTTCAACATTTTGAATGAGATGGATGAGCCAAAGGCCCAACAGTCGATCATGCTGCACCCCCCCTTACAAAATGTCATGCCCCCCTGAGGGGGCCTGTCCCCCACTTTGCACACCCCTGGTTTAAAAAACAGCCAGTCTTCATTTAAAAATAGTTAGGGATGGAGAACCTACCACAACCATTGGTAAATTGTTTCAGTGGTTAATTACTGTTAAAAATGTTCTCCTCATTTACAGTCTGAATCTGTTTAGCTTCATCTGCCAGCCCTTGGATCATGTTATACCGTTCTCAGACTGAAGAGCCCATTTTTAAATATTAGCAGCTGCACCCACCATTGCTCAGCTCTTTAATTGAAGTAATTTTTTTTTTTGCAAATGAAAACGGCATGTACATTTTTCATTTAATGATGGAATTTTCAAATCTAAAGCCTGGAGTGAGGGTTCAGGGGTTAGATGGGCAATGGGTGAGTGGCTTAGGGCAAAGATCTGGGGGATCAAAGCAGAGGGTGGGGGTGCAGAGTTAGGGCAGGGGGCTGGGAGGTGTGTATATAGGGGTACTGAGGCTGATGCTGCTAGACCAGCCTCTCCTCCCAGGGGCTCCAGGCTGTACTTGCCATCCAGTGACTCCTTGTGGCAGGGAGGAATCTGGAGCTGTGCTTGTTGGGTGGGGGCTAGGGCTCTGTGGGCTGGCTCTGGCCTCCAGTTTTGCCCCAGCCTGCACCTTGCAGGGGGCGGGGCAGAACTCTGGGAGAAGTTCCTAGCTTGCTGCTAGCCCTGAAGGCTGTAGCTTCTCCAGGGGTTTTTGCTTGGGGTAGTGGCTGCCCCCTCCTGCAGCCTGTTGGAGGTGGGGCAGCACTCTTCAGGCTGACCCCAGCCTCCAGCTGCCCCCGCCCTGGCCCTGCACTGGTCTGGGGGGTGCAATGCTTTGGGGTCTACCCCCAGCATCCTGCATCCTGTTTGGTGGGGTGCCCCAGGGCCTGGCCAGGCTCAGGGGGCTGCCCCACACTCCAAGTGCCCTTTGGGGCCTACAGGCTGTCAGGGGAGGGGACTCTAGGCTCTGGGGGCTGACCTTCCCTGCTGCAGACTGTCCTTGATGCCATGTAGGCTGTTGAAATGGGGACAAGGCTCCAGGGGCTGCCCCCAGATGGCGTTCAGGCTGTAGGAGGTGGGGGAGAAGGGTTTTGGAGTTGCCCCTATCTGTCAGCAGGCTCCCCCTCCCTTGTGACCTGCAGGCTGTCTTGGTGGGAGGCAGGTTTCAGGGGTTGCCCTGACCCCTATCAGCCCCTCCAAGGCCTGCTGTCTAGGGAGGGGCCATGCTCCATGGGTTGCCCTCTTCCAGCTGCTTCCATGGTCTGTAGGCCGTCTGGGGGCAGGGAGCAGGCTCTGGGGGGCTGTCTCCCCCTCCAGCAGCTCCCCACCCAGACTCTGCAAGGTGTCTAGAGCTATGTCTACACGTGCACGCTACTTCGAAGTAGCGGCACCAACTTCGAAATAGCGCCCGTTGCGTCTACACGCGTCGGGCGCTATTTCGAAGTTAACTTCGACGTTAGGCGGCGAGACGTCGAAGTCGCTAACCTCATGAGGAGATAGGAATAGCGCTCTACTTCGACGTTCAACGTCGAAGTAGGGACCATGTAGACGATCCGCGTCCCGCAACGTCGAAATTGCTGGGTCCTCCATGGCGGCCATCAGCTTGGGGGTTGAGAGATGCTCTCTCTCCAGCCCCTGTGGGGCTCTATGGTCACCGTGGGCAGCAGCCCTTAGCCCAGGGCTTCTGGCTGCTTCTGCGGCAGCTGGGGATCTATGCTGCAGGCACAGGGTCTGCAACCAGTTGTCAGCTCTGTGTATCTTGTGTTGTTTAGTGCAACTGTGTCTGGGAGGGGCCCTTTAAGGGAGCGGCTGGCTGTTGAGTCCGCCCTGTGACCCTGTCTGCAGCTGTGCCTGGCATCCCTATTTCGATGTGTGCTACTTTGACGTGTAGACGTTCCCTCGCTGCGCCTATTTTGATGTTGGGCTGAGCAACGTCGAAGTTGAACATCGACGTTGCCGGCCCTGGAGGACGTGTAGACGTTATTCATCGAAATAGACTATTTCGATGTTGGCTGCACGTGTAGACGTAGCCTAGGTGGGGTAAAGTTCTGGGGCCTGAGTTTGGGGCAGAGGAGCTACTTACCTGGACTTTGTAGCAGGCAGATGTTGGAGCCCCCACCCTGCTGGCCTTTCTCGTGGTGCTAGAGTTGCCCATAGTGGCTACTCTCAGTATCACATCCTTCCTATCTGTGCACCTCCCTCTTCCTTCTGTCTCCTCCCTTTCCATGTTCTGAGAAATCCTGGGATTTCAGGCATTTCCCACTTTCCAGACACAACCAACCCCTCTCTTTGGTCTAAATTACGGTAAGAGGAAGCTGCAAACCAAATGTTGTGGTCCTAGCTCTTGCGGTTTAAGAGGACTTCTCAGGACAAACATAGCAGACAGACTGTAAACTATATCTAGATAGATAGATTTGTTCCCTGTGTAGATACTTGTAGAAGATAATCAATTCACTTTTTAACCTTCTGTAGAGAGAAAGACTTCCATTAACTTCAGTAGCAATTGCTTGTATGGAACAACTGCGTAAATGAGCTTCAGATGTTTCCAGTTTGGTTACAGATGTTTCCAACTATACAATCCTAAGAAAATCCATACCTCAAAAACCTTGATTTGCATAGAATATGCCCAGCTTTCCTCTTTCACTCATTTCTACTTTAGCACTTTGGATTTTTCCCTCGTTTCTTTCTCTTCCACTCAGGCACACTTTGACTCTTTGCGTCCCTTTCTGTTTCATCCCATAACCCCACGTCCTCCCAGGCCTTCTCACTACTGTGTTTATTGTAAATATTTCCAGTGTCAGTTCCATGTGCAGCCACATCAAAACAAAGAAGGGAAATAGTTTGCTGACTTTCCAGACTACTATTTTAGGATGTTAGTATATCCCACAACTGAGTCACTCTGTTGGCAGCCAGGGTATCCTTGTCCCAGAAATCATAAGATACTCCTGAAAGTATCCCTGACAAATTGGCTGCAGACTACTGCTCAGCTGATAAGGGTATACCATGAAAGGAACAGATGCTATATAAAGGCATAAGCTGGTTACAAAGATAACATAGTTTGTATTGAACAGATAACAAATGAGATGTACTTTAAAATTGACCTCTGCATAGTCCAAAAATGACCAAATTGTGGGTTATATGACTGCAAGGTGTACTACTTCTTTAAATGGTTTGTGAGCCCTTTAATGGTTCTTACTGTGGTCTGTATTTCAGAAGGCCTCTGAACCCATCCAGAGCAGCATTAGAGCTGTGTCTTTCATGCTATATCCATATACTAAACATAGTTTCATGGAGTCCACTATGCCCATGTGGTTTCTTTATATTAAATTATTTTATTTATAAATATATATATATATATATATTTATATATTTCTTTATATTTATTCTATTGTGTAAAGAGCAAAGACCACAATTGTAATGAATGCTCAGAAGAACAGTCCTGGTCCTGCAGCTCTTATACACAAACAAGGGCAGAAGGAGCAGGCACAGAAGCAGGGACAAAGGCATTCAACACATAATAAAGTTAAACTTTAGTTAATGGTTAGTTAGCATGTTAAGATAAGGGTAATCAAATCTCATGCTTCAGGCACATGCTGGTGTCAGGACTAAGACTTTTCTTTTACATACAGGATTGCACAATTATGCTGATACATTAATTTAGACAGCACTACAACAAATCCTATGTGAGTTACCCTTCCCTCCATCCTGTTAGGTTTCAGCTGCAATGAAATCAACTGGAACAAGGAGTTGACCTGTGGAGGGGTTGATGATTTTTTAAACTATAGTTGATTTTTGTAATATATTTACCCTTATTTTACAGCCCAAATGGTGTAAACCAAGGGTAATGGGGAGAGAAGTGGAGAGTTTGGGGCACAAGAACCAACATTGTGTGAGTTTGAAGTATCTACAAAATATAAAGGAGTATCACAAAAAACCAAACCAAACCAAACCAAACCAAACCAAAACAAACAGTTCAGTAGTAAATAACTTGTTTTCTAAATGAAAAATTAATGGTCTTATGAGTATAATGTGTAAATTTAAGCATAGAGAGATTAAATGCTTTCTCCAAACTATCATCTTGTAAGTCAGTGATGTGGTCAAGAATAGGAACCTAATACCAAGCATTGCTCCCTCATTCTTTAGTGTAAACATGTCCTAGATGTGTCTTATGTAAATAGCTTGAACAGCTCTCAAATTCTTCTATTCAAAAATAGCAATGGCCTTTTTAACCAGATAAATGAAAAGCAGTGGAGAACCTAAAATATTGACTTATTTCTCTAACTCTCTTGATGTCTCAGAAACATGAATAGAAATTGGTTTATGAAACCTATGCCTCTGAATTGTCATATGTTTTCTAGATTTTCTTATGGAAAATTTGACAATTTAATCTTTTTCCTATCTACCCTTTTAGCAGTGTAAAGGTGTCCTGTACATACAATAAAAGCATATTAGAACTTGCATATACAGTGGTGTAACTGAGCAAGTATATATAAATAAGATCTGAAGTTCTTCTTTAGATGTTTTTTTGTTGTAGTATGGATATATATTTGTAACTGACTACATCTGGGTCTAGTTAGCAATGTTGTTATTAACTGTAGTATCAAGGGAGAGACAGCTCGTAACTAAACAATTACAACTATTGTCCTGATCCTGCAAACACTAAAACACAGGCTAAATGTTATTTCTGGGAAAAACCCTATTGAAATCAGTAGGACTATTCATGTTTGCAAAATAACTCCGGTGCACCAGGTGTTTGTGGGACTGTGGACTGTTTGTGGGATTATTTGGTTTAATTTACAGTCTTCTGTTCTATAATTTATTACATTTCTCTATATTCTAACATAATTTGTCCAAATCCTTCCTGTCTTATCAGACTTTGCTAAGGACATTAACACCCGTTTGCGTAGGCCACTCTTTGCAATCCTTTGTGTCAGTGGTTCTCAACTAAGTTACACATACCTCAGCTTGATCAAGACATTTGTGTAGTTTTTAAGGGGTACCTAAAAAGCACTAGTGAAATCAGTACAAACTAAAATTTCATACAGATAATTACTTTTTTTTATACTGCTCTATATAATAAGCACTGAAATGTAAGTACAATGTTTATATTCCCATTTATTTATTTTATATTATATTGTAAAAATTATAACATAAGCAATTTTTCAGGGATAGTTTTCTGTGATACTGTATTTTTTTTGAGATTTGGTAAGCAAGTGGTTTGTAAAGTGAAACTTGAGGGCACATAAGACAAATCAGACTCTGGAAGGAATACAGTAGCCTTGAAAGACTGAGAGCCAATGCTGTAAGTTTGTGGATCCCATAAATGTTCTCTCTTTAAGAGCTATTTGATGGAGAGGTTCTTTCAGTCAGCCCTTTTGCTTGTTTCTTTAGCTGCCAAATGGTGCACCTGTCACGGCAGATGCTCTGGGTCCTTTCTTAACACGTGTCCCACGTATTTCCATCTTTTCTGAATAACTAGAGTAAGCAAGTTCCAACATGTATATAAATTAATTCTATTTAATACTCAGTATTTTCTGAGGCGTTGTGTTTTAAATACTTTAGATTTAACATATTTAAAACAAACATTCTGTTTTTCAGAATTGATTGTTAGCCCCCTTTTCTGCAGTCGTGGGCAGTTCTGGGCTTTGCTTGCATGTTGACCGAGCTGTCACTTAGAATATTTGATATTGTCTTATTGTCTACTTTTTATTCAAAACCTTCCTCTTCCGATCTGCCTGACATTTTATAACTTGTGAGTTTCTGAAGTTTCCTTTTAAATTCGACTAATGCAGGTTGAACCCCTCTAGTCCTGCACCCGTGGGACCTGACACGGTGCCAAAAGAAAGGGTTTGCTGAATGATGGAAGGTCAGTATTGTCTAAGAGTATTACCAACACAACTACTGCTTACTGGGAACACTGACAGCCAGGATTTACGGCTGTAACAAGTTTTACGGGACCACAAGAAACTTGCCCACACCCGTGATAAGTGGAGATCCAGCTAACTAAAGTCATGCTGGATTACGGATGTTGCAGGACAAGAGAGGGTCAACCTGCACCAAACACAGCCCAGTCTTGCACCCTGTGAACAGCCCCTGGCTTAGGTGGAATACAGACGTGTTGGCCCAGGATGCTGTTCCGGCCAAAGCCTTCAAGAGGATGACTGAAGATGGCTGCAGGGGGATATGAAATTAAAGAGGAATCCTCCAGCTTCATCTCCTCTACCATTTCCCCTCCAAAACCAGCCTAGGCCTTTGCACTGTGCCCCGGTGCACGACCAGTGACAGGCGCCTTACAGCTGCCAGTGGCCTGTCCCGTCCTGCCACGATCTTCCCTCTACTGTTCCTCGGAGTTTTCTGCCCCGCCCCGTGACCCGGCAGCCTGACCTCGGGCCAGGGGCTGCTCTGCCCCAGCTGCCGGCGGAGTGCCTGGGGCGCCGTCTAGGAGCAGCGCCACTTGCTCCTACCAGCTGCCCCGCCCCGCCCCCCGTGTCGCCCGGGGCCGCCTGCTGGAAGGGAGCAGCGGCTCGGGGCTCGGCCCGGGCGGGGCGGGGCCGGGCTGTCTCGGCAGCGCTGCCACTTCCTGGCCCGGCCGCGCGGCCGCCGCCTGCAGCACCAGCCGGGCCCCGAGCGGGATGCGCCGCGGCTGCAGCCCCAGCTGAGCTCCGCGGGGCCGCCCGGATCCCCAGCGCCCAGCCCGAGCGCCGCGCTCACCAGCCGCCCCCCCGACTGCCATGGCGGTGCGGCCGCTGCTGCGGGCCGTGATCATGGGCCCGCCGGGCTCTGGCAAGGGCACCGTCTCCTCCCGCATTGTCAAGCACTTCGCCCTCAAGCACCTGTCCAGCGGGGACCTGCTGCGGGACAACATGCAGAGGCGGACAGGTAGGGGGCCGGGCCGGGCCCGGGGGCTGCGGCGCCAGTGACCCTCCAGGGGGCGGTGGTGCTGGTCCTGCCTGCCCGCCCGCCCGCCGCTGTCATTTATCCTGCCCCTGCTCAGGGTGGTGACAGCTCCTGCCCCCTCCTGGCCGCCGGAGGTGTCGCCCCAGTTGTTCGGGTGAGGGGGATCCTGCTGTACCCTGGCTCCCCATCCCAGACCCCATCCAGCTTCTTTTCCCCTCCGAGATAGGTCAGTCAAATTAGCTTGTGGTCTGGGGACTGCACTGAGTGCTCTGAACCCAAGGGCCAAGGAAAGGGTGACCTTGGCTGTAACTCCCCTGCTCACGTTGCCTGGCAGTGGTTCACCCTCTCCAGCTGTCAGCTGTTTGCACCTCACTGGTGAAATGACTGCATGCATCATGAATGCACCGTATTTGAGACGCCTGGTGTAACTCTCCCCCAGAGATACTGCGTGGTCATGTCTTTGATAGACTTCAGTCGAAGTTGTGGGCGCTCTAAAAACCCAGGCCCCAGTCACCTGCTCTGGAAGTACTTAGCTACAGTTTGTAAGATGTGTTCTTTTGGTTTGAAATATGCTGCATAAATGCATGAGGTGCAGACCAACAGGTGCAGAGAGCATGAGCCCAGAAGGAGACAACAGCTCCTTCTCTTTTCGGAGACCCCACCTGCAGGTAAGAGGAGAGTTAGGTTAGATAACTCACCTAGGAAGAGCTGAACTGGTGAAATGCAGGAGAGCCTCTTTGGTCACGTTTAAATTAAATAGCATACTTACAAAGTGTTGAGATGCTTAGAAACAAATCTTACGTGTTTATATTGTTAAATGGAAACCCAGTCATCTGGTGGTAAGGGCATAGGAATTTGAGTTTCAAATAACTAGTTATGCAGTCACAATTCATAACAGTGAAACCCTGCAGCTTGGCAGGGATACTGACTTTTGTTGAATTTAAGACTGTCAAACTTTTTCTCATATGAGCCACATCTTAAAAGAGAGATTATTTTTGGAACATGGCCCTTCTCATTTGTTATCATAACATTCCTGTTACAAGTACAGTCACCCTTCATGGGGAAAAGTAATGGTATTATTTGTTAGAAGCATTTTTACTGTGCTTTAATTCCCCTTCCTAGCTATTATCATGTATTTAGCTAGTCATCCATTCCATAGGACACCCTACATCCATCTGTATAGCCCAGGGGCCACAGTTGGATGACTTTTTGGTGGTGGGGTAAACCACAGTCGTGACACCACGGATGAAATATTAACAGCTTTCATGCAGAGGGCTTTATCAGGAACCAGTAGAAAAGGAACTGAGAGAGGTAGTTATGTTAGTCTGTAGCTTCACAAAATGAAGTAGTTCTGTAGCACCTTATGGACTAACAATATTATTTGTAATAATATTTGTAACAGTAATATTGTTAGTCTGTCTTTAAGGTACGACAGGACTGCTATTTTGTTTTCAGTAGAAAAGGGGTTAATGTTAACTGTGCTTCACTTTCTAACATTTTGTTAACAATAGATGGAGCATGGAGTGTGGCTGCACTTCACATGCAGTACAGGTTAAATCATTCCCCTTTATTTTTCTTACAATGTTATTTGTCCGCAGAGGGTTTTTATGTGTTAACTTGGCAGCTGGTATGAAACTCATTTAATTCATGACTATCTCTCTGGAATATTTATGTAAGAGGACTTTAATGTCCTGAAAGCACTTGGATATAAAGCAGTGCTCAGCAATATCATGCTTGGAGTTGAGTGCTCAGTAAAAGTACAGTGTATTGCTCAGTGTTTTAGTTCTAGTATTTTTAATGTCAAATGGTATCTTAAATCTAGGCTCTTAGATGTTGTTCCTAGAAAAGGCATCAGAAGTCTCACAGACACACTATCAAATACCATTTATACTGCATTTCTTCCTGGGGGCCATGTCCTACATGCCTGGGTGTCGAAGGAGTTGAGACGGCCTCCTAACTGCAGGAAATATTTAAAGGTGCTCACTGCTATCATGATAGTGTTTGTAAGCATGGATGGGTTGTGGCCCCCCCCATTATTAGCCAAGCATTATTTGACTATTTAGTGACACAAGCCAAGATTTTTAGAAATATCTGGTGAGCTTCAGGTGTCTCAGATACTGGATGTCCAGACTCAAATTCATCAAGAGGTCTACCTTTTTAGAAAGTGTTGAATGCTTTGTTTTTCAAAATCAGGCCTGTTTAAGATGTCTCAGCTTGGCCTGCCTGAAAATGGGGAGCCTGAAACCAGCAACGTTTTTTTTTTTTCCTTCAAATTAATGTCTTCATCTTAAACAAACAAATGAACCCCCACAACAACCTCAAATATTTAACTTATCAATAAGTAGCTGTTGTAACTGTTTCAGCCAGTGACGGTTAAAAAAAAATTGGCAGAATTTCCAAATGTGGGTATTAGCTACACTAATATTTTAATTGTTTGTAAGCAATTAGTGGTGTGGTTGGGTTATAATCTGTACCCACACACAATGTCTTACCTCTGTCAGAGTTTTGGACTGGTTCACGATTGTCTCCCAAGAGAAACTTAACATTCCTAACATACATAGTTTGCTGTGGGGACTGGACAAGCTAAGCATTCTTCGACTTGCATATAAACTGCCTTTTTCTGCAATGAAAATGACCTTGGAAGAACAATTTCAGTTTATAAAGGTGCACACAGGGTAAGTGTTGATGTTCAGCACTTTGAAGCTATAAAGAGTTATGTAAATATGAAGTACACTTGCGCTATCAATGCTATACCCATGGGTGGTGGGTGAAGCTGCTGCTTTGGGAGGCAAACTCCTGATCCTGGGCTCTAACACTGCTCTGCCAAACCCTTTTCCCCCATCCCACTTTCTCCTTCTTCTCTCTGCTCATCCACTAAATTCCTGTACCCAAATGATATTTGAAAAAAAAAATTAGTGTAAAATTTCTTTCTAATGGAACATGTTTCGGATTGTCGAGACTAGACATGCAGAAAGTACTTAATTTAAAGCACTAAAATTTGGGAATAAAAAATGTCAGCCACAGGTTTTTTTTTGTTTTGATATACCTTGAAGTTTGTCAGAGATTTATTTGCAAAAACTTTGCTGTAGGGGCAAAGCTGTTCTGCTGAATGCAATGTTAAGTATTACACAATATGTGATGAAGCCCTTCTCTGTTTTACGTTTTTTTATCAGTATTTCTAAGCTGATTTTATATTTTAACTATACTGTTAAACTGTCATAAAGTAATCATTCCGGGTTACTACATATTTAACTCACTGAAACAAAGACATTTTTTAAACTAATCAGTCAGAGTAGTTTAGTTTGTTCATAACAAAGTTCATTGCTTTTAGAAAAAGGGAACATTAATTTAGTTTGTGTGATTTTTAAAACAAGAAATGTTTCAGAAATTTCACTGTAGGTTTATGTTAAAATATGTTTCTAAAGTTTTTAGGCATATCAAAGAATTTCATAGCTTTGTAAAGTACTGATTTTTTTTGGAGTGTTCACTTAAAATTAATTCATCAAATAGTCAGAAATAAAAGGGAAATTTATTTGTCCAGCTGCCTGGAAGAAAATGAATGTTGCTCCTTTAAGAGCTCTCTTCAACAGTGGGTGAAAGGAGAGAAGTGATGGATTAAATGGACAGGAGGACTTGGAAGGCAAGTTTTGTACTGTAGTAATTAAAATTAAAATGTGTGTTTCAGATAAAGGTCATCTTTTTGAGGAATTTGTTTTAAAAAACCATATGTCTGAAGATCCAAGCATTTAAGGCTAGTGCCAAAGACTCAGTTTGTGCATCTAAATACCTGTGCAAGGATTTTTTAGAGATGTGATTTTATAATCTTCAGCCATAAACGAATGAAATAATTAATGCAATTTTTAAACTAGTAACAGACTCATGCAGCTGATGAAGCAGGTCTTTGCTCATGAAAGCTTATGCTCCAAAATATCTGTTAGTCTGTAGGGTGCCACAGGACTTCTTGTTGTTCTCGAAGATACAGACTAACATGGCTACCTCTCTGATTCAGCTGTTTTTGTCAGTAAATAGGGTTGGCACATGCCTGTTAGATGTTTTCGTTACCACTTCATGGCTCTTTCACAGGTTCAATGTTAAGCTAACAGATCAGGAAGGCTAGAAGGCTTTTCACTTTTAAGTTAACAGGTCCACTTCTGAGAAGAGTCACCAGTCTGCAAGTGGCAACAGCCTCTTGTGGGAGGCTTCAGGAATGGTCAGAATAGGGGTGGTAAGAGGGGGAAGGCTGAGCAGTAAGACCCGGAGGGGGTATTGCCTCCCCTTACACATACACATAGAGCTGGAAGAGACCTTGGGAGGTCATCAAGTCTGGTCCCCTGCCTTCTTGGCAGGACCCAAGCACCATCCCTTTTTTAATCTATTTACCCTAGGTCCCTAAATGGCCCCTTCAGGAATTGAGTTTACAACCCTGGATTTAGCAGGCCAATGCTCCAACCACTGAGCTATCACTCCTCCTTTGGACAGGTGTATAGCAGACTTGAAAGTTGATCTTAGATATGCAGTTACAGCTACTACAATTGTGTACCTGAAATTGATGTATCTAAGAACAATTTATCAGGCTATCCACACGGATGGAAGTTGATGGGAGAAGCTCCCGTCGACCTCCTATACTACTTGTGAAAATGAGTGCCAGCGCCCACTCTTGAGTCCTGATGGTTTGATTTAGCACATCCTCACACGTTGTGATAAACCAAACCCCAGAAGATCGACCCTGACTGAGCCGATGTCTCAGTGAGTATAGACAGACCCTTTGCTTTTTTCTCCTTGCCTGTGGCTATATCTCGTCAGGTAACTAAAAGACTTCAGTCACTAGATTAGTTCATCTAGCACCTTGAACAAATGACCTGAAATTTTTCTTAAACACTTCTTTCTATAGATTAAGAATTAGTTGTCTAGTTTTAAAAAAGAGTCTGGTCTGTCTCTCAGTCGGTTGGTTTTATTTAGCCCTGCTGCTGTGCATTCAGCAAACAGATGCACAGATCATTTTCCTTGCCCTTTGCTTTGTCTGTGTCTGCCCCTCTGTCTTTCTTCACTGGCTTTCCCTTCTCTGTCACAGCAAACATAGGCTACTTGTCTGCATTACAGGCCAGGAATGACCTATCCTATTACACTGGAACCTCCACACTTTGGGTATCCCTAATCTGGGAACTCCCCTGGTACGGAGGAGGAAGTGGCTTTGCACACTAACACTCCTCTTTCCCTGCAGCTGGGGGAATGACATTACGCAGAGCTGCTTCCCCTGTATCTTTTCCCCACTGCTCCCATAATGGCAGGGCATGGTGCCAGGGAACGGCAGGGGATGCAGAACCATGGGTTCCCTGGGAGCGGAGTGCCTGGTAAGCACCTGAGCCCTATCCTCCTTGTGCCCTCACAACCAGACCCTCCTAGAAGTCACAGATTAGAGGTTCAAGTGGGTCCCTCCTTGAAATGGTGTCTCCCATCTTTAATTGTCATATGATACCAGCCTATCTTTCCCTTGTTAAATTTTCTAACATACCCTGTTGCTCTTTTTCCTTGCACTAGATAGGTGCTCCCTCTAGATATCTACAAAGCTACTTTATTCAAATTTCTCCTTATAAACTTCCATTTGCTATGATGTCTGTAACAAAGTGGATGGGGATTAGCCTGCTACTATGCTATCAAGTGATCACTGCCGATTATGCTGACCAGTATTGTCTTGTTGTTTCCTTGTACTTCCGCATCAGTCTGTCTAAGTTATCTGTTGTTTGTTTTTCTGTGTTTAGATTGTAAGCTCTTGGAGGCCAGGACCATAATTTTACTCTGTGTTTCTACAGCATCTACCGTGATGGGGTCCTGGGCCAGGGTTGGGGCACCTATGTGCTTAAGAAACAGGGAGAAAGTCTAGATATGTAGGATGAGATGTTGGAGATGCAAAACTAAACAGAATGGGAG
This sequence comes from Carettochelys insculpta, assembly GCF_033958435.1. Taxonomy (NCBI): domain Eukaryota; kingdom Metazoa; phylum Chordata; order Testudines; family Carettochelyidae; genus Carettochelys; species Carettochelys insculpta. Next base: position 28,469,531 of record NC_134141.1, on the reverse strand, counting down.
AAGTTGGGGTCAGGAGGGTAACATTTGTGAGATGGTTATTGTTAGAGGTAGAAAAAGTACCCAAAAAGGAGTAAAAGTAGAAGTTGAGTAAAAGTAGAAGTTGTACTTGTATGTACAAGTTACTGGTGTCTCTCTGGAAAACTACTTGAGTAAAAGTACACACCCACACACATACGTGTGTGTGTGTATGTCACATCTAGATTATACGCAAGTAACCAGAAGTGAAAACAGCTGCACTTCTACTCAAGTACTTCTTGCGTACTTTTACTCTGATTGTTGCTGACTCCATAGAATAGATAACATCGAGATTGTCAGCATACATTGGGAAAACTAGGATGAACCTTAAGTGATACAATAAACTCTTTCATATCTGGCATTCTATCATCCAGAACTCTCAAATAACTGGCATTTTAACCGTAAGTAAATTTCAGCTATGTTTTCCATAAGTACAGCACAGTGAAAGTAAATACAAATAAATACAGCAAATACAGTATAAGTTTACAGAGCACAATACTAGTGTTGTTGGTAAATAAAGTGCTTGGCATAGAGTTTTGTTTGTTTCTTTATATCTAATCTTGTTTTTCTTTAGTGTTATGCATTGCTACGTATCCTCTCTGTTATCCAGAATATTTGAATATCCAGCACTTTCTGGTCCTGGGGCTGCTGGATATGAAGGAGTTTACTGTACCAACACAGAGGGATCAGGAGGAGAAACAGGAGCTGAAGGGGCAGCTACCTGGGGAGGAGGAGAACCAAAGGAACACCAAATTCTGGAAATACTCGGAAGCGTGAGCCTTAGAGAAATGCGCTAAAGAAATGGAGGAGGAGGAGGAGAAGGAAAATAGAGAAGACACTTTTGGAAGGGGTTGATACAGCAAATTCTGAATCCCTTAGATTTCCTTCACTGGGAGGTTGTTGGTGACCCTGAGAAGCCATCTGGAGCGAGCCTCTAGATAGAAGCTGAGGTAGTGGCTGTAGATGGCACACTCAAGAAGTTTGATGACAGCTGAGAGGGAAGGGTGCCAGCTGGAAATGCCTGTCAGTGTTCTAACACTGCTCTTTAGGAAAATTGGGGGTTACAATCTTGTTTTCCCCAAAGAAAGAAAGAGAAGGGGGAAAATCCACATTTCTCAGTTCTATAGCAGGTCTTATTTTGTAAAGCAAAAAGTTTTACAACTGTTTACAAAGCCATAGAAAGCTAACTAGAGCTAGACTTTGCCTCTTCAGCATCTGCCACATCGGTAAAAACTGTGCCAAGGGTTCAGTTGTTGAAAAGAACAGTCCTATTGAATGCGTGTTCTTGGGGGTCCTTAGAAATCTGCATTTATTATCATGCTCTCCTGCTTTGCAGGGAATATTTTGTGATGTCTTTTCTGTTGCTAAGCAATCTGTTGCCTGGGGAACATGGTCGAAGTTGGTTGGCTCTGTGCAGCACCCTAAGCTCTTGCAGAGATTTTGTAAATAGACATCCATTTTACGCTTTTGGCAGGAACTGGGAATTGTAATGGCGTTAGTCCACAGCTTGCCAGATCAAGTCCTGTGTTATGTTCAGAGGCTCAGATTTCTGCAAAAAATTATGGCATTGTATACATGCAGGTTTTGTACCAGTATGAGTATTTTAGTTAGCACAACCATAGAGTGGATGCAGTTGTTAGTTTATTCCCCTTCCTGTCTGCTCTTAGGAGGTATACCATTTTAACTGTACCAGTATAATTAAAGACATGTAGACAAAGCCAAAGGTTCTCTGCAGCAGCAAAAAAAATCGTAAACAAAACAGAAGAGATTCAATTCATCCCCCCCATCCTATCATGTTGAGATCCTCTTTCCAACTTGTAAAACACTCCCAAGATTTGAAAAACTAGGGCAACGTTGGTGTTGTGACACTACAGTGGTGTCAGAAATGGGGCATAAACTGGCATGGATTTGCTTGCAGTAGAACACCCCCCCCCCCCCCCCCCCGAAATTAAGATCCTTAACATATTCAGATAGACTGGAAAATCCAGTCCCATTTGCCTTTTGTCTCATTGCTAAAACATGCAGTAGAGTGCTGAATCTAGCCCTCAGTGCTGGCAGCATGAGTCTGTAGCATGTGCCTGCAGAGCCTGTAATGGGAATTCCCCACACGTCTTACTGGTAGAGCACCTGAGACAAGAGCAGTGAGGCAGTAGGTGGAGAGCCAACATGTTCTGGAACTGTGTTTAAACAATGCTTCTTATCGGTCTTTAAGCAGCTGCTTGTTTGGCAGTTGCAGTGGGGGAATGTGTGTTGTCCCTACCCTTTTTCCTGAACCGCACCCCAAACTAGTTGGGTACGGGAGCTGTACAAGTTGAGGCAAATGGAAATGGTAACAAGGGTGAGGAGCGCCTCAGTGGGGTTGATACAGCAGGTGAAGCTAGGCATATGCGTGAGGGGAGCCCTGAGAGCTGGTTTCATGATATTGTCGTGGGAGAGGCTGCTTTACTAAATTGCTTGAACAAGCATACAATGAGAGGGAGAGAAGAGGTGAATAGAGGTTGGACCTCTATAGTTTAGACTTCCAAGGTCTGGCAACATCTGTGGTCCAGCATCTATGTGGGTGCTCCTGGGCTGGAACATTTATGGGAAGAGCCAGGCTCCCTGCTCTGTAACTCCTCCCCTGCTGCCCTAGAGCCTCCAGAGTGCTGCAGTTTATGATGCTCAAGCTCAGGGACGGAGGGGGAAGAAACAGGGCGGTATGAGGCCCCTTGGCTGGGGGCTTGGAAGCTCAACTTGTGGCAGGAGCTGGGAGTGCAGCCCAGCAGTTGCAGGGCTTGTTGTGCTCCCACAAGGAGGTACTCCTGGCCTCCAGCCATGGGGCCCCACTGCTACCATGCCACTTCTTCTGAGCATCCCCTGCTCGAGTTGCCTAGCCCCTCTGCTGCTACTGGAGTGGGCATGCAGCTGGCGGCAGCAGATGGGCCATCACTGACCTCCCCTAGTTCAGCAAATGTACATACTAATACTATAGTACATTAATACCAGGTGAGTTAGTGGATTCTGATACAGGTGCGCTCTCTCTGGGGTGTCCTTTTTTGAAAGGTCAAATATGGTAATCCTACCCAACCACCAAAACCTCAGGGCCCCAGCACAGAGAAGTATATGGAGTCTGAGGAGCTCCATTATGCAGCAGGGAAGAGGCTCGCCTTCCATTTTTATGAAGGAGGGATTCTTCCATCCAGCGTAACTTTATCTAAACATGCCAGGGCCAGGTTTCCGTGTCTTCTTTCTTTTGTGTAGTCCAGATCATGGTGAGGGGAAATCCTTTTGGCAATGCACACAGAGTAAGGAAAGCTGTTCCTTTTTGGGTAACATGCATACAAAGAAGGAGAGGAGTTTGGATTCAAGTTATTTTAAGTTTAAAACTGCCATGACTTTGACTGTTTCTAAACTGGGAATATTTGTACTCTGGACCTGATTGGCATGGTTGATGGCTGTCTTGAAGTGACAATGTTATGTCAAAGCATAGCACTTTGCGTTTAGTAAGGAAGACATTTTTGTCCTTCTATTGCTGCTTTACAAACAAAACCTGGAGCTAGGAAGGAGCTAGTAATACTCTGTAAATGGAAAGCTTCATTTTTCTCTTCAGATTTACATATTACTTTCATCACCATCGTATGTATGTGAGTGCCTTCTACTAGTTCTTTAAGCATGCAGGGAACAGTAATTAGACAAATTGCAGCCAAGACACTGAAAATTGTAAGGCTTTGGCATTTGCTGTTTTCTGTAGTCTTCCCGTTCCCGTCCAACTCTCCAATATGTTGTCCTGTAACTAGCTCAAGAAGAAAGTTAAGTATTTGAATTAACAGTAATGATCCAGTTCTGCAAGTCTGTATGTACAAAATCAATGCAAATTCTATTGGGATGGGGGAAACACTGGACCTAAATTTCATAGTTAAAGCCCAGAAGGGACAATTACCCCAAGTTTTACTTCACTTACAAAATCAGATATAAAAATATAAAATGGTCACAGCACATGGCTACTGAAAAATTGCTGACTTTCTCATTTTTACCATATCATGAAAAAAATCATTGGAATACAAATATTGTACTTAATGTTTCAGTGCATAGTATATGGAACTGTATAAACAAGTCATTGTCTGTGTGAAATTTTAGTTTGTACTAAGTTAGCTAGTGTATGTAGCATGCTGCAGAACTAGGTAAGTATCTTGATGGTGTACCATCTGGAAGACCTCTGTGTACCCCCCAGAAGTATGTGTACCCCCGATGAGAACCACTTGACCTGGATAACACTATCCCAAGAACCTCACCAAATAACTTCTGCAACGAACCCATAAAATTGCAGAACTAGGTAAGTATCTTGATGATGTACCATCTGGAAGACCTCTGTGTACCCCCAGAAGTATGTGTACCCTCGATGAGAACCACTTGACCTGGATAACACTATCCCAAGAACCTCACCAAATAACTTCTGCAACGAACCCATAAAATTTGCATAAACTATCACATATTTATATTGCAATTTGTTAGGGCATGTGTTGTATATATTTTTGGGTCTTGTTATGAAACCAAATATAATACATGGTTGCCATCTAACCAAACCCTGGGGAGGGAGTGTTGGTATGAAATATTATTCCATACTATGTGAATATAGTAGCATCCATTAACAATATATGAAGACATACATCATTTATAAACTCTTCCTTGTAACTCTGGATAAAGTGAAATAAATAGCATCCTGTAGCTGTAATATTTCAGACGTATGTCGCTTTACTAAATACTCAAGAAGACATCTAGCTAGAATTTGGATGTTGTCTTTTAGTGAAAACATTATCTATCTGAAAAAGATATGAATGTTCACCAGACTGTAGAACTTAATGTTAAACTAGTTGCAGAAAAGTGGTCAATAGGACTTCAGCTTTTTGACCAGGAGATACAAGGCAGAGGAAGGCCCTGTCATGCTTACTGGATTCAGAGCATTTGTGTTCCTCGTTTGTTCCACCTTAATAAAAAAGCTCCACTGGTGACTTTTTTGCTGTTTCAGGTCTTAGGACCCAAGTCTGCAAACACACAAGTAACTTTACCCGGTGTGAATAGCCCCACTGTCAACTGCTTGAAGTTGTAGTGAAAATGAGGGATTTTTAGGTTAAAAAACCCAACAACACATGCCAGCCACTGACAATTGACAATCCTTCTACCTTCAGGCTTCTGACTAAAGTTGTTTGTAGATTACTGGGCTGCTCTGGGTCATTGCTACATTGATACAGGTTTGTTTTGCTTCCTTAGAGATTGGTGTTATTGCCAAGACCTACATTGATCAAGGGAAGCTTATTCCAGATGACCTCATGACACGGTTGATGCTGAGTGAGGTGCAAAAACTACACCCGTACAACTGGCTGCTGGATGGTAAGTTAAGAAACAGGGTAAAAATCATGTGTGTGCAAGAAAGACAAGACATATAGATGGGAAAGATTGTGTCCCTTTCACTTCTAGGACAATTAGTGGGCTCCTTGTAATTATGCCAGGGTCTTGAGTCAGAAAATCAGAATTCTGCTTCTGACTCTTTCATTAATATTAATTACATGATAGTAACATGGTGACTGTGTATTTATACCTGCCTCTGGAATTTCAACTCCATGCATCTGATGAAGTGAGTCTTTATCCACAAAAGCTCATGCTCCAATAAATCTGTTAATTTATAAGATGCCACAGGACTTCTCGTTTTTGTGGATACAGACTCATACAGCTACCCCTGTGATATGAATAACATATTTTGTAATTCTTGGATGAAAGGTCAAAGATCAAAATGCTATTAGTTCATACAGTGATTATTACAATGGGGATCTCATCCATGTCTCACTCTTCTGGGTTATGGTATAATACAAATAGTAGAATTTTTGTTTTATTGTAGGGTTTCTTAAAATCCCCCCTCTTAAAGGATATACTGTTTTCAAAGTTAAAGTCAAGCCCTGAAATACCAAAACTAATCAGCTGTGCCCTCTTATATGTACAGAGTCTGTAACTACATGCTCATATGCCAGCTAGTTTTGTTCCCTTGCAGGATCTCTCTCGTGTTGGAATACATAGATTTAATCCTGAGAGTGAATGGGGCAGGAGTACCTGTTCAGTAAAACAGATTTTCACCAGATTTGTGCCTTACCTTTAGCTATGTTTGATGGGCAGTTTTAGCAGCATGAATCTGAACATGCAGCTGATAGCACTTTTGGCCCTCATTAGACAGAATGAAGTTTGGCTCTACAACTGGTCCATGCTGTCCTCATATCCTCTCTTGATTTAGATTGCAACTCTTTGAGACAGTGACCTTAAATATCTTCATCTGGGAAACCTTAGTTCTGTAACTGCAGTTCATCATTGGTAGCTCCAGGGCAGACTAAACTGAGTTGCACACTGAGCTGCTGTAATGCTGATATGACAAAGTGTTTCTCACAGGCTGAAAACAGTTTCTTGGCTTTTTACTGAACCTCTACAGGTGGAGAGGTGTGAAAGTGCTGAAGAAACGTTTTTAGAGTAACGTTTCTTTTTGCAGAGGGGTAAACGCTTTTCCTCTGCACTCAAATTATATAGCTGCTTTGTTGTACCTCTGCATATACTTTTGGGGGTTTGTATATATAACTTTTTAGATGCAGTAAGTCAAATATGTCACTGAAATGGTATTTACCAGACCTCTCATTCACCTGTCTTGAAGCACTTCAGCTCTCCTTGCAGCACTGTGAAGAGTAAGAGCTGTTTTTGCAGCGGAGTAAACAGAGGCACAGAATGGCTGAGTAACAAAGTCACATGAGTGATATGAGTCGATAACAGAGCTGTGACTTCCAACTCTCAGACGTCTAATTTTTAGACACATACCCTCGTCTACAGGTCCTCTCAGGAAACGGAATGAGATGATCATCTGCTTTAACACCTGTAGGACTGTAACATGTACACACAAAGCCCAATACTTGGCATAAGTGAATCAGTTCCTCACTGTGGGAGCATGTCATTAAGCTGAAATACTAGCTTTAAGGCCTTCTCAGATTTTTCAGTGTTTGTGTTGTCATAAGGATCATTGAGTGATTTGTCCTTACTCTGGTGACAGTGGTAATTGCTATTTCCCAATGATACACAAAAAAAGGGCTTTTTCCATCTTTGTGGAATGATATTCTCTCTCTCTTCTTTCTCCCAAGGTAGATTAGGTTTATGCCCTAACAAAGATGTTAGTTTAAAGCCATTCTGCTATTAATGTGAAACGTTTGACTAAGATTAACTACAGCCTAGATTCAAAAGTACATTTGAAAGGGCAAAAATCAGTATATTTCTAATTTCTTTTGATAACGATACCACCCGTACAATCTAAGTAAATATTTTTACTGACCTTGTGCTTTAGAAGAACTTTGGACGCTAGTTTACAATAGAATCTGTTGTCAGTTTATTTTTAGGCAAATGAATCCCAGGGACATCTCCAGTAAACTTCAGTAGATACACAAACCATGAACTGGATTTTTTATGGCTACTGTCAGCTGCTTCCCTTGTCAGTCATGACTTTTGCAAATAAATTGGTTCTGTAATGAATCTTGAGATCACATGGACTGCTCAGAATGGATTTTGTGGACAACTTTTTAAAATCTGATGTCCAATCAAAATAGCCAGTCAGGGAACAAAGATGAATGGTAGGAAACCGGAAATAATAGCTATGAATGTTTACTTTGGGCAGGTCTACTCCACCCTGGAAGACTGACCAGCTTAAGGGTTCAAATCCATGAGTCAAGTATGGATGCATGAAATCAACCACTCAGTGGTTGCAGTTGACTCTTGTACTCCTCGTGAGAGTAACTCTCCTGTCAGCCTTCCCTCATATAGACAGCCAAGTTAGTTGAGCACAGGTATGTCAATTTAGCTGTGCAATTGCCATAGCTAAAATTGCATGTCTGTGGTCAACTTAACTGTGCCTAGGGTAGACGTAGCCTTTATCTTGGAGGTAGCTGGCAAACGAAATGAAGGAGGAGGGTAGCAGGGGACTAGCACATGGGAGTGGAGGGACACAAAGAAAAATACAAGGGACGATGTGACCTTGAGCTAAGTGATAGAGCAAGCATCTCTGACTAGCAGTTTCTCTTTTAAATTGAATCCGTTTATGTTAGTTAATGCACCTCTGCTCTCCTACTAGTTTATTTTTCCTTAAAGGTTTTCCCAGGACAGTTCCACAGGCTGAAGCTCTGGAAAACACATGTCAGATAGATACTGTAATTAACCTGGATGTGCCATTTGAGACCATTAAACAACGACTCACTGCACGTTGGATTCATCCGAGTAGTGGCAGAGTCTACAATCTTGAATTCAGTCCTCCCAAAAATGCTGTAAGTGAGACATGTATCTCTGGCTGTGCTACATAAATTCTGTATTGCTTCTATTCTCTGTGACAGTCATTAAAACAACATACTATATGTTTGTTATCCTGCAAGAATGAATTTTATAGCAATGAGATTAGTTAGTACCGCTTGTCTCTCCAGCCCATGAAATCTTTGTGATAACACCTTATCTCCAGTGAGAGAGCATCATGGTGGTGGCAGGGAGCAAGGCAGGTGTTGGAGTGACGTGATGACTTCCACTACTGCAGTGTGGTTTGACTTGAGAATGCTGCCTAGGTGACTTGCTTGTCTTGTGTATCAGGAAAGGGGGTAACAGCCAATAGCAGATGGAAGGAGCCAACTCTGTTGATCTTCTCTAGGCCCTAGCAATTATTTCATGAATTGTTATTAACTGGCCTTGGAGAACTACTTCAATTATGAAGTCAGAGAAGAAAGTAGGTACCTTTTCCAGCCTATTTAATAAACACAAGTCAGATAGCATTTAAAATCTAAACCTCCCTTTTTTCAGGTTTGATTTTTTTTTTTCAGACAAAACCCATCAGCTCAAACCTCTCTGGTTTGGATGCTCTGGATGACCTCTCCAAAGGGCCAGTCCCAGCTCTATTTATTATCAAATTGGGCCAAGGAGCCACCAGAACATATTTACTCCTCCCCAGCAGGAATACTTGCTAACAGATAGCATGTCAGGCAAACTGTGGAACCCAATTACCAAGTGGTCTCATTTAAATAACTCAGTGCTGGTTAATGGGGTAGTCAAGCCATGCTGTAAGTAGTGGCTGTTTTGAAAGCGTATAGTCACGACAAATGAGAGCTCAGACTGTGTATACCACACACACGTGGAGCCCATTCGTTCCCTAAGTCTTGAAGTTCTCTGTACCTGGAATTGTAAAATGCATATTGTGGTGCATTAAAATAGTTTGGGATGTGTGAGTGAAATTAAGAAGTGGCTGAAATTTAGCAGAGTTCTTATAAAAAAAAGTATAGTTTTACATTGACTTTTGATGTGCCTACCACTTGTGTAATTTGATTAAAGTATTTAAAACAATCCCTAAACTTATTGCTAGTATAACTCAAAGGTCAAGTCCAATTATGCAGAGCTTTAGACTCTATGCTCACAGGTTCTATTCCTAGCACTGGCAACCCAGGGCTGTTGGCATTAATACATAGTTAATCACAACCATTCAGAGAACAGTGAGATTTCAGAATTCTTCATAGTGTGGGCTAAATTCTGTCCTCTGATACAAACAAACATTACTTCAATGGGTGTTTCAGGTGCGTAAAGGAGGCTAAAACTTGTCTCTATGTATAATGTAGGATTAAGTTCTAATGATTTCCATTAGCACTAAAGTCTTCAAGCTATTGTTGTTTACATCATTCAACCTATTCAAAGGTATAAATTGCCCCCAAGAGAAATTGAATGAGGTTCACGTGAAAAATCTGATGTTTTAAGCCCAAGTTCTGTTTGGTCATTTTTGCTCTTTTTTTTATGCTGTTTTCTGTACACTAGTCACTGCAACATTTCTTCCATATGGCCATGCAGCTCTTCACACTTAATCTCAGCCAATAAATAATATCAGCAATTTAGTTCTACCCTTGGCATTACTGAAACCATTCTAAACATCCTTTCTGCTCACTGTACCTCAAGGTTCACAGTACAGAGGTTACTGTGTGTAGTACATGTGACTTCACTAAATTGTGCTCCTCTGCTACAATCTGAAAACCACAGCTACTCCTTGAATTTGGTGTTTGAGGCGGTTTTCTAAACTGTCGACACTTTCCCTTATGGATCAGATATGGATAGTAGCTTGCCATGAACTTTAAAGTTATTTTTCTTTGATTAACTAGAAAGTGATACTAGCAGGACAACACAAAAGCCACTTAAAACAAATGTAAAGTTATTTTTTACCACAATTAGGGAATTGATGATATTACTGGAGAGCCACTTGTTCAGCGTGATGATGATAAGCCAGAGACTGTTACCAAGAGACTGAAGGCTTATGAGGCACAGACAAAGCCAGTTCTGGAATATTACCAGTAAGTAGCAAAACAAAAATATTCTTTCCACGTTAGGATGAACAGGAACAACCTCATCTTTTTCTTAAAATGCACAAAAAAGTACCACACTGGTTAATGATATTACTTACTTACCACGTACCTTATTTTCCCTCTCACTTGTTAGGCAATAACAGTAAAAGTCATAATGGCATATGCTGTATTACAAGTCATTCTCCATTTACTTGGTTAAAACCTTTTTTTCTAATAGTTACTTCAAGAACAGAATGGCGCTGTCATTATGCTTAAAACCTTTTACTGAAATCATGGGAAGCATTACAATAGCAATCCAAATGCATTTCCAAAGCAAGGCCAAATTCCACAGCTGTGGAGCTCTATTTTTAGTATGTATTTCTTTCCCAGAACTTTCATTGCATCAAATGTGTGCCAACTTTTTTAACCTCACCAGATAACAAGAACTTAGAGGATAAATGTGTAAAAAGCAGAAAGTGGTCTGGTAATTGGTACAAAAACTTGAATACAAAATGAACTGGACACTTTAAAATTAGGTATGTGTTGTGAGAATATGGCTTGCTGCCTTGCAAGGTAAAAAATGCGGAGAGGATATTAGTGAGGCCTTGGAATAGTAGATAATGGGCTTTTACCAATCTGTCTTTAAGCAAAGGTGCTGGCATTAGCATAGATATTTTATGACTATCAGTGCAGTGATTATGGATTCACAGGAAGATGTTTAGACATTTATCTAGTTACTTTATTTTTGGAGTGACAGTTAATTGTCAGAAGTCTTTGAAAAACAAGAAGTCCTGCGGCACCTTGAAAGCTTATGCAGCAAAATATCTGTTACTCTACAAGGTGCCCCAGGACTTTATTTTTTGAGATACAGACTAACATGGCTACCCCTCTGACAGAGGTCTTCCAGTAATTCCCTGTAGGTCTTGGAGAGAGTAGGAGCTCTTTCTCTGGAAGGAAGAGGTATTTCAAGTAAGAAGTGAGTCTGTGCTCACGAAAGCTCATGCTCAAAACTTTTCTGTTAATCTATAAGGTGCCACAGGACCCTTCATTGCTGTTACAAATGGTTTTAGTGACTTTAGTGGACTTCTTGAGGGCATGGGTTCATTGTAGTTAATCAAGTCACAGCATGATAGTAACTGTATGAATGCCCCAGGAATATCTGTGTGAAAACTAAACTGTTACTTCAAAGGCAAACTAGTTGTCAAAGCTTTAACTCTTGGTTTACATACAACTTTTAAAATTAATCTTTTGCCACGAAATAAATTGTGTGAGTAGTTGGTGGTCCTAAATCAAAGTAGTCTTCATTCTTGGCTTTCATTTCTTTCTAAGTTCAGTGACAACTCCCTCAGAGTGCTTGTTGTCCCTTGGAAATAGACAAGATATGAGGTGGTCACTAAGTTTACTCTCTCCTTTATCTATACCACTTCAGAAACTTAAGCATGACTGTGGACATAACTAGTTTCTTTCTTCAACAGAGAAGGTTGCTCTGGGGCTTGAACTTGTACAAGTCAATACAAGGGAGAGTTGCCAGTATGTTACCACCAGGATAACCTTTGAAGTATTTTTCAACTCTGAAGTGGAGATAAGGATAGACTGGACCAACTGATTTGTCTGCACCTTTTCTTTTATGTCCTCTTTAGAAAAAAAGGCATCCTGGAATCTTTCTCTGGAACAGAAACCAATAAGATCTGGCCACAGGTACATGCTTTCCTCCAAACCAAGTTACCAGATGTGAGTCAGCAGGAAGCTGCCTCACAGAGATGAAGTTGGCTGCTGGTTGATGAGCCCAAGGTACTCACTGTCTCCATTTTCTGAGTGATTCTGTCTAGAATGTTAAACTTGCAAGGATCATGATTTTCAGGTTTTATTCTTTGATATACCAAACTGATCAGTAGCTAAGCACAAATCTCAAACTGTAATCCCATAGCTTTTCAACTTTATGCAATCAGATTTCACTTCTGTATACTCATTTTGGAGTGGTACTTTTATGTTAATTGCCCATTTCTAGTAAAACAGTAAAACTGTAATAAAAGCAACTGTTTCATGTCTGCATTTGAAAAAAAGTGTCCTTTTTCCTGAAACAGAACTTTTAGAAAAATGGATTTGAATAAAGACATCAGCATTTCTTCCTTGACGTGATGCATTAGGCAAGATTACTTATAAAAACTAGTGAGCAGAAGTGTTCAAAATTCACATCACAGCAATTGTCATAACTGCTCTTGTTTACACAGCAGCTTTCAGCAGATGCATACTTACACTGTATTTAGTGTGCTGTAGAAAAGATGGCTTTAGCTAGCTACTTTGGACACCAAAATCATGTGAAAATGGTGTAAAGATGCAGGCTAAGTAGGCAAAACAGTGGTAACTTTCTTGTTGGGAGCTGGTTACAGTTCGAACTTGTATACTGTTTCTAGCAGTATGTTACTGTCACAGTCCCCCTCTTAGAAACTGAACCATTGTCAGAGTATAAGTCATACTGAAAATCTGCAGATATCGGTATGAAAGGTGTTACCAACAACAGTAACAATACACCACTCCGCTCCCGTGCAATAACTTAACAGGGCAGCGGAAAATTGGAACTTTGCTTATGCTTACAGTAAGGCTTTTGTATCTCACCTTTGACAAGTCTTGGATGCCTTCACAAAACTGCTTAGGTAGATGGTGATCACTCCCTTTGAAAACTGCAGAAAATTCAACTGGAAAATGTAATCCAAACCCCACTCAGTTAAAGTGGAGAACGCTTGACAGATGTGAAAGATTAATGGTTGGTCTACACTTTGGTGAAGACTGACCTGATCATTCTTCTGGAGTTTGATTTGAGTTATGGATTTGACAGTTGACTCCTGTATGTTGCAAGGAGTAAGAGAGGTCAATGAGAGAAGCGCTCCCATCATTCTTCCTTAGTGAAGACAGATCAGTTGATTTCCAGTGCATCAATTCTACTAACCCAATTGCTGTAGCTAGAATTACCTATCCAAAATAGACTTTCAGGTCTAGTGTAGACCTGGCCTCAACTATGCCATTGCAGAGCACACCAGACTTAAAACATGCATGAGCTATTAACCAAAATGTGAAGGTGAGGAAACAGGCCAAAGTCACTTTGGTTATATGCTGAGCCTACCAGATCATACTCTTGAGCATCTGTTACCCCATCAGAAAATTGATAGAGCCACCAAATTACAAGGAAAGAAAGTAGGGCCAGATCCACAGACACACTTAAGCTGCTGACTTCTATGGAAGTTAATGGAATTTAAGGGTGATGGCCCTGGATATTACACATCTAGTTTAATTAGATAACTGTCCAGTGGCATGTAGCTCTTATTGCCTCAAGGAGGATGAATTGTTTGGGCTTCTACTTCTAGGAGTAATGAAATGTAATTCAGAAGAGTTAAGCTTAAGATGTATGCCAGAAAAAACTGATCGGGGATCAGTAAGGCTGTAGCCTGGCCTCTCACCTAACAAGCAGCCAGGTTGGAATGCCTGAGTAGACAAAGCACAATAAATATGGATTAGATAGTTTGTTTTCATGAACAGTGAATCCTGAACATTGGTAATATTCTATTAGGGGCTTGGGTGATTTCCAGTTTCAGTTACATAGCACAACAACAGAATAAAGTATTATTTTCAAAGCAGTAGGGCAGGGGAAGTATGGTAAGTATCATAAGTATATCTTGTCATAAGTATATCTTCAGGCTTTTTTAATTAAACGTGTTAGCAATGTTTTGTCAAATTATCTTGAAGTCTTTATTTATCCACATTTAAAGTTACAAGGCTGACCTTTTTGCTACTTCACTCCACTAAGTTACAACATGAACAAGATTCTGAAGATTCAGCTGCATCTAGAAGAATCCCACTGGAAACAACGCCGTCTTTGGTGTGGTAGAATGTAACTTTAATCCTAAATTAATGAGGTTACAGAGCAGAGATATTAAACAGTGGTGGTAATCTTGCTTAATTTCTCTTAATCTTGTAGGACATTGCATAATTTTGGTACAGGTTGAATCTCTCTGATCCAGAACACACTCATCCAGCAATATCCATAATCTGGCATGATTTTTAGCCACCTGGACAGCTGCTTATGGGCGTGGCCAAATTCCCTCAGTCCCATAAAGTGTGTGTACAGCCTCCTGTCCCGGATCTGTGTTCTGTGCTATTTTTTAGCTCTAATCTACTCCAACTGTCTAAGAGCCCAGTAAGCAGTGGAAGTGTTTGTAATGCTGCTAGACAATACTGACCTCCCACCTATTGGCAAATTCTCTCATCCAGCACCAGTCAGGTCCCAAGAGTGCCAGACTAGAGAGGTTCAACCTGCATTTTGTTAGTAGGAAACCAGCCTCATTCCCATTCCACACTGGACTTTGAGGGCGTAGGTCAAACAGCCTGCTAAATGTGGCTCCTTCAACTACCCAGTAATCCAGATTTTTGCAGCTAATGCTAGCCTCTACAAGGAACTCAGCCATTTTTTCAGCCCTATGGATTCTGCTGATTTCATTTTCCTCAGTCGTGCTTCTTCAGAACTGGTCAGCATGTACTAGGCACAGAAGTCAACAAATCATCACATGCAGAGTGTTCACCTTTACCAAACTAGTACAACTGGCAGAGCATGTTGCTGCGAGCTTTAACACTTCTCTGGTGTTGACTCTACAAAAAAGTCATCTACTAGTTGTGCTGGCATGGTTACAATAGTTTACAGTAGGGTTTTTTCTCTTAAGTATTAACACCACCCTCTCCTATACTGAACTCTTCAGTACTGACAATCCAAGACAAGCATGTGAGGATTTTGGAAAGCTTTTTGTGTTTTAAGTGTAAGGCTATTTTGAGGTAGGTACCGTTTAGTTACATCCTTTTCTGAAGAGGACCCAGACAAAAGTTTTGCAGCTGCCAGCCTTTATGTCCACAGAGACAGCTCTAGACATACACACATTCTTTGAAGACTGGATCCCTTTGGACACTTGCCTTATGGGTTGTTAGCCAGAGCATTCCCACACAAACTTTGATTGGTTCTATGCTTCCATTTGACAACAGCATTGCAGAGGGTTCTGGGCCATTTCCAGACCAAAAGCAACAGCTCCACCCCTTACTTTGCACTAGCTCAAATACCTGTTTCTTCACTTTCTGTGAGAACAGTATAGTGGCTGTCCCATAGCACAAGTGCAACAACCTTAGGGTTTAGATACTAGAGCAACAAGCATTTGCAGATGAAACTTCAGTTATTTGCACAAGGAAGGTTACAAGGTCACTGTAGCTGACAAGATTTACTGCATATAGGAGATGGATTAAAGGGTTCCTGTTACCCTGCATAGGTAGGTCACTTCTCATACTGTGTAGTCACTCTGTGGGGGAAGTTAGTAATAAGAGAAAGGAGATGCCCTTTTGCAATATTTCCTTCACATGTTTCACAGACACTACTGACTTACAACAGATTTTACAGTATGGGAAAATATACTCATGTTCCCTGCAGCTTTTGGCCAGAGCTTTAACTTTCTCTCCATGAAACACTGTTAGGGTATGTTTACACAGCAGCCTTATTCCAAAATAACACTGCTACCCAAAAACGCATTTTGAAATAGCACTTAACTATTTCGAAATAGGCTCTATGGGTGTATATGCTGTATGTCAAAATAGAGCTATTGGCTGCACTATGGCTTATTTTAAAATAGTCTCTACTCCCTGTTTTATCAGCACTTATTTTGAAATAGGCGCTATTGTTTGTAGAACAAAGGTTTACGAATTTTGAAATAAACCAAATGCTATTTTGAAATAGCTACATTGTACAGATGTTAGGATAACTATTTTGAAATGACAGCTGGTATTTCAGAATAGCTTTGCTGTATAGACTTACCTTTAGAGAGATCACAAGTGTTTAAGCTGGTGTACAGAACACCTAATAGAATGTGCCACCAAAGTTGTTTCTATACTCCAGCACTAGCAAACAGATAAGCTCGTCATGCTAATGGCTCACACACATGCCAATGAAATTCTAGTAAAAGTTTATGAAGCCTGATTCTCTTTTTTCACTTCAAAATTCCCATCCATAAAGTTTCTGTAAGACTGAAAAGAAGAAATGTTCTTATAGTTCTCCATAACCAAGGACAAAATTGGCCTAGTCACACATCATGCAGATAAAGGACCCGAATCTACCGGTTGTAGCTGTTTCTGGGCCAAAACTGGCCTGTGCGTGCCTTAGGGCACATTAGGAGGCACTCCAAACTACAATTACTACCTATGGCTGTCCAACAGCAAAGAAAAACCAAATCTCACTACTTCAAATTTGCTCCCTTCACTTGGGGCTATAGAAGGATTGCATAGGAGCTGGCCAGCGCTGCGAGTTTTGCACCAGCTGCAGCAGTTTTAGGCTGAAGAAATCTGGCAGCTTTCCTGCTCCTTTGTGCCACGTAAACACGCAAAGAAGTTAGTGAGCAGTAGAAAACATAGCTCAAGAAGAATACATTAGTACATAGCTGCTTCATTATAAAATAAGAAAATATCCAGGCATTTATACTGTGGTACCAGGGAGGCTCAGTCCAACACTGAAATAGGCCAGCTACATAGACACTGTGTACAAACCCTAAAAATAATGAAACCAATTAGCAAAGCTTAGTAGCAGTTTTGGATTGCACAGCCTGTTATGGCATAATTATGAAAATATTAAGAAGTCTAATGTTTGCAGAGCTCTAAAGCAGATGGCTCTTAAGATACCCTCCCTATATTTTGTTATGCATACCGCGTAACCACTTGGTGTTAATATTACTGACACGGCGCTCCCTTTTTAAACAGAGGAACACTTGACCACAACAAGCCTAAATTATAAATCAGTGTTCAGTCAGTGTTTGGCACTCAGGCTCGGTTCATTACTGATATGAAGAGAATCTGGCTGCAGCACAATCTTATCCTCAAGTTGTTTCCCTTATGCAAACATTTATTCATGCTGGATCCCTGTTATGCAATCTTAAAATTTGAAGTTAACACTAAAGAGTAGAAGAGTCAGCTTCTCCATGACCCTGCTGCTAGAAATGGGCTCAAAAACTCACTTTGAAGCAATTATAAAAACGTTATGTACATGTTAGTAACAATCAGAAATAGAGTCCTTTGTCTGAAAGCATAAAATAAAATTTTAATCATTGCAGTAGAGATTAAAAAACCACTGCTTTTAATCTGAGCTACCCAAACCTGCCAATTTGATAACAGCTTTTGATTTATTGCTATTAACATGATAAAATCAGATTTGAAAGCTTAATGTCAGCAATATAGCATGAGTACAATTGTGATCTTTAGTATTCCTAGAACAAGACTTGTCCATGTCTATAATAAAAGACTATAGCAGATTCCATCTAGAATCAACCAGTTCTCGTAAACATCATATTTGTGCAGATTTGTCTGCCATACTTTGATTCCTAAAATTAAGAATAAAGGCAAGTTTAGTAGCAGAAAAAAACATCCAGTTTCACATTCAGTAACATACAATAACCCTTTTCCTAAAAGGGAACCAAAAATCTAGCAGCACATTTTAAAACAAAATGACAAATGTGTTTCTGGATTACCCTCCTTCCAAAAAAAGGAAAAAAAAAATATAAAAAGGGGGGGGGGGAGAGACAAAACGCAAAAAATAAAGTGCAGCACCCAGAAATAAGTGTCAAGAAAATAGCCACGTTCTTCTTTGTAATAAAAGTACTTGGCCTCAGTCTTAGAAGTACTATAGCATATCCATCATTTTGGGTTCCTCATCATCTCTGCGTACCAATGAGTTTGAACTACAGAGACCCATGTTTACGTAGCTTTGAAGAGAGTCTGCTGTCTGCAACACAGGAGAAAACAAGTGAATACTGATATTCTAATTTTCCACTTCTCTGCTGTCAAGTGAATACTGCTTAGCTCACTGTGTCTGCATCTCAGCAACAAGCACTTCCCATCTGCATCCCAGGCCCTAGCACGGAGGCCCCCTGCCACCAAGACAGCACCCAGACCTCCTTCCAGCACCCTGATGCCCCTCCTGAACCCCTGCCTAACTCCTTTTAATTGTCTGCATCTCACAGTGAAGAGATAAATTTTAATGTGATGCATAAGGATTTGCCAGTGACTAACAGTAATGGTAATGTAGCTTATTAAAAACAATTTAAATTTGGGAAACCTTATGACTGTACTAAGCTTTTATGAAAATACATACTAAGGAGAAATAAATATAACTTTATTCTCAATTATCTCAGATGCAGGTAAACCTGAGTATGGGTTCATCTTAAACTGATTTCAAAACTAATGTCTTAATTGTGACCCCAATTCAATTATCCAAATGAAGAAAAACCTTAAGGTTTCTTTTATGTATGTGAGACCCTCATTATTAACATTTAAATCATGCTTTGTAATCCAAAACTACCTATACTGAAACTTCATTGTGTTAAAGGTATTGTATAGTTCTCTTATCACAGGCTGCTTTTTACAGTTTTTATTATTTGTACATTCCCCTCAATGAGAACTTTATACTCATATTTACTTGGAAGTTCATTTTCACCTCTTGAAACACAATTTAGTTATAGAATCAGTTTTATAATAATGTTTGCTCCAGCATACTTAAAGCAGATAAGATTACTTGCAACTAGGTTATGTATATGAATATTCAATGCATTAGGGCTGAATTAACAGGTTCAAAGTGCATTTGGATTTGTGCTTGGATGCTATTTCGGGTTTAGGAGACATGAAGACTGGTTTATGAGTATCTGTATGCATGGCAAATAGTTTATATACAGCAGTGATCACCAACTGGTCAATCCAATCAACGAGTCGATCCTGTGGAGCCTCCCAACTGATTGCAATTAGCACTCAGCAGGTTCCCTACCTGCCCCAGCCCCACATCACTAGTCCCTTCCCAGAAGTACCCAGTGCAGCCATGTGTATGTGTGGAAGGGGAGCAGGGGCAGGAGTCTCCTCACACTGTTTCTGGCTGCAAGCAGTACTCCCGCCCCACTTCCATTCCATGAAACTGCAGCCAATGACAGCTGACGGGGGGTGCCAGCAAAGGTGCAGTGGGTGGAACATGTGCTTCCCCCAAACTCTGGGGCCACAGGGGCTTTTTGGCTCTTTCTGGGAGTGGTGCGTAGCGCTCTGCATGCATAGACATCGGTATCCACTGATCCGCAAGGCTCTACTCCCAGGAACTGCAGCAACGAAAGGAGAGTAATGCAGTGCCACCACTCCTAGAAGCCAGCATCCTGCGCTGGCAGCTCTATCCAGCCATGCAGCTGCACTGCCCTCAGCCTCATCTTCTGTCCATGGCTATACGGTTCTGCTGGGGGGCAGTAAAGCCACATGACCAGGAGAAACTGCCAGGCAAGGCAGTGTGGCATCACCACGCTCGTCTCCTTTGGCTACAGCAGCTCCTGGGAGCAAAGACGTTAGTATCCACTGATCTGTAGGGCTATCAGTGGAAATATACACCTGTAGACACATGCAGCTGTAATGTAGAGCTGGGGTAGGCAGGGAGGCTGTCTCAGCTTTGTTGCACAACTGACCTGGAGCTGCCACCAGCAGGTGCTACCCGGCAGAAGCCTGCACCCCAACTCCCAGCTCTCTCCCAGAGCCAGCACCCCACTTGTTTCTCAAAAGCCCCAGCCATGACCTGACTCCCAGAGCCAGAATCCATACCCCATCCCCAAACCTCCTCCCAGACTCAGCACCCAAATCCTCCTCCCAAACCTTGACCTCTTGCGCAGCCAAGTACAAGTGAGTGAGGGTGGAAGAAGACTGAACAACAGAAAGTGAGTGGAAAGAGCAGGGCAGTGTAGCTCTTGCATTGACCTTAAATTCCAAAAGCAATCTTGATATAAAAAGGTTGGGGACCATTGATGTACAGAATACAGTATAAGCTCTGTTATCTGACACTTAGTTAACCAGAAAGCTCAATATATAATCAGCATTTCTGGTAACCCCCAGTACAGTTTTTTTAGTCTATCAAACAGACTAGTGTACTGCCCAGCATATTATGCAATTGTTTATTCTGCACTCTACTTTTATGAAAATAAAGAGGCAAGAGACAAGTAAGCAACCTGAAACCAGGGATTTAAAAAAAAAAAAGGCACTTTCAGGGTGTATCGAAGGGGTCTTACAATTTCAGCCCAAACTCTTAGACCTTCTACATCTACAATGATAAATAATGTTGCTATTGATGACTCTGAGGTACTGCTGCAAGATCCTGAAGTGTCTTCTGAATCAGAGTATAATTTTGGTGTTAGGCTTGGTCTATACTAGTCCAGTAAGTCGACTGCAGATAGGCAATTCTAGCTACAATTGCGTAGCTAGAATTAGCTTATCTGCAATCGATTCACATGGCCATCCATACAGAAGGAGGTCAACAGGAGAGGTTCACCCATTGAACTCCCTTACTCCTCATGATAGCAAGGAGAACGCGGGGTTGACTGGTGACCCTAGGCAGCTTGATTTCGCACATCTCTACCAGATGCACAAAACCAAACTCGAAGATCGACTCTGAACAGGTCGCTCTTCCCTGTAGTATAGGCAAGTCCTAAGTGTACTTTTCGTGATGTGTGTGTACACCATGTGCTACCTACAGGGATATGTAGTATCACAAAAAATTTGTCTATACAGTAGGTTATCTGTATACATGTAAGTGCTTCAACAAGCCAGTCACTCTGCATTGCAGTACTTCTACAGGATTGGTCAATACCAGTATATTATTTTATATGTTATTTTATTGCAGTTCTTTGAAAAGTAGTATTCCATTGGTGAAGTATAACCCTCGGCTAACCAGAATATTTGATTAAGTGGTGCCCCTATTCTTCCAACATACTGGATAACAGAATTTACTGTATTTAACTTCATTCCCAAGTAGTTCTGTTGGAAGTAAAAAGGTACTAATTCACATGAGCAGAGATGGCAGACTCTGGCCTTAAAAGAGTTACATGATTTCTGGAAATGGATTTATTGAAAAAACTTACCTCTGGCAAAAACTCCAACACTCCTAAGGAACTGAGATCAGTATAGGCAATGGGATTCTGAAATGACATAGCCTGAAAATTTTGTGATTGCGAACAGATTTTCACTCTTGATTTGAATGCTTCAAGTTCATTTCTAAAAGCCTCAAAATAACCTTCTTCTTCTGCCTGTACAAAGAAAAGGTTGTCAATTAAGTATTCCTTTACACTCACACCTATAAGTAAAATTTTGGCTATACAAGTATACACATTATTAAAAAAAAAAAGCTGTACAATGAAATATGGAACAAGAACCAACCACCAAAACTGTAGCTGCAAGTATGGAGGGTAAACCAATGGCAGATTTGTGAAAAAAAAAAAAAAAAAAAAAAAAATCAGAAGAAGAAAATTTAGATAGGGTTCTTGATTTTTATTTTTTCAAGTGTGGTTCAAATATGAGAAATGGCCAATATCTTGCATCTGAGGAGCTGTGAAGAGATGTTAATTTTAACCCATTCTTCATTTCACCTTAAAAGCTTTAAGGGCAAGGGTGCTCAGAAGTAGACTCTTTAAAGCAGGGACTCCCACATTAGGTGACAAGGCACTCTCTCCCCCCCCCCCCACAAGTGAATCTGGTAGTATGAACAGTCTGACTAAGTACTTGAAATATCTTCAAATTCTTTCACAGCAGTGCACAAATTCAGCCCCTATGAACACAAGACATCCAGACAGGACCAGTACAAACTGCAGCAGTGGGTACAGAAAGGTACCCTGTAGTGATATGAAAATGCTGGTAAGTGAAAGACAAGTCAGCGTGAAAAATAGAGTCTTGGATAAAAAAAGCTAACAGGGATACCAAGTCCTAAAATATGCTTTTTAATTAGTTTTGACTATGAAATCACTTTCCCTGCTTAGCATGTCTAATTCATGTTTACCATTAAATCTTAAAAGCATTAGATTGAATTAGCTTTTTTTGGTAGCACATACAATTTAA
The DNA here is from genome assembly GCF_033958435.1 of Carettochelys insculpta. Classification (NCBI taxonomy): domain Eukaryota; kingdom Metazoa; phylum Chordata; order Testudines; family Carettochelyidae; genus Carettochelys; species Carettochelys insculpta. Next base: position 28,447,248 of record NC_134141.1, on the reverse strand, counting down.
AACTTCAACTGTAAAACCCATTTTTCTCTAACAGTAATGATTTCATATTTCTGAAGGATGTCATTTTTGAATTTTTACGTTAGGATGTGTTTCAACTTCACTTAATATTTTAAGAACTTGGCAAAAATACTTTTAACTACAGTTAAGCAATTCTGTATTAAAGAATTAACTAAAATTTATTACAAATTATTATGAGCTACTGTGAGGGAGTGCTTGCCTGATCAGATGCTAGAGTATTCAACTTTGACCATGGTTTCTGAAGAAAGCTGCTGATCACTCTGCTTTTAAAATTCTGAAAGAGCACTTCTTTCTTCTTTGGGAGGAGGGTGATGGAGGCAAATGAGGAGTGCATGGGATAGGTCCTGTGGAAAGCCTCTCTTTGTCCCCATCCCAAAATTTCAAAGTGTCTTTTAGTCATAGCTCTTTGGAGCCTAAACTGTTGCTCCTGGGTGACTATATGGGGTCACTAGAAAGGCGTAATTCCTAAAGAGCATGCAGTCTCCAGGGTACAAGATGAGACCAGCTACTTGAGGAGCTAATCTAGTCCTGAACAGATCTCCCTGGCTAAGCAAGGGCAATGAAGACATGTCCTGTGAAGTGTCCATATCTCCTTTTATAGTCAGTTTTTGAGAGCAAAAAGATATTGATTTAGCAAGAACTATAATTCTTTCCGAATAAGGTTCTAGAGGAAATGGGAGACAGTTTTCAACATTATTTGTGCAAGAAAGAACGACACATTATATTACATATGAAGGACACACTGATTTTATGCTCAGTTCTCCTTTTGGGCACTCCCAACAGCACAACAAAATCCACAGAAATTCCATTGTCATAGTCTGCGTAACCATTTATTGCACAAAAGGCTGCCAAGAAGTCAACTTTTCCCCTGGAGTGATTCCCTTTGGACATTTTAGCTTGCAGCTGTCATGAAAAAAATATCAGCTGCTCTCACAGTGATCCCTCACAGATGCTGCAAAAGCTTCTCTAGCATTAAAAACCTCATGACTTACTTTCGCTCTTTGGAAAAATAGACGAAAACAGCCTCGAGGATCCACATTACAACTTTTGGCCATTTCTAGAATAAACTGCATTACAACCGCCTGATGTGCTACTTGTTCCATCAGAGCATTTTTCTGGAAGCAAAGGTTAAAGTCATTTTTAAAGAGAGACTGTAAGTATGTAACAAAGATTTTAAATATGCTTTACTTTCATGACTGCCAATTCATATCTTACAGCAGCGGTGTCCAAAAGCACTTGAATGGATGGCCACATGCCCCTCCCCCTAGCCAGGCACCCTACCCCCATCTCCAAGCAAACTGCCAGTGACTCCCAGAGCCACACCAGCTGCCCGAGCCATGTGGTGCTTGAGGAACCAAGGCATGAGCCTCTGAGCCGCCACCTGAGCCACATTCACCACAATACGCTTCCCAGTTCACCAGATGTGGTGAATGCGGAGTGTACTGGACATCGTGGTCCTACAGAATTAAGCTGAAATGGGGCTAGGCAGGAGAAAAACTACAGAAGAGCAGACATAATGCATGTTATTATGGAGGTTCCCTCCAATAAAGTAACTGAAAACTCAAGAAGCAGGATGGGGATAGAGAAATCAATTAGTGCAATCTACAGGGATAGTCTGTCTGTAGCATAAACAGGGAAAAGGTATGCCTTTTCCAGATTCAAAGCAATTTAAGATCTGCCTAATACCTGTTCAGCTTCTAGATGAAAACACCACAAGATGAGATATTTAGCTGTTTCTTCACATACAAGGTATGGATGGTCAGACAGAAATCTCTGGCTATCATCCCATCTGCTTAGCATGCCTGGTGAAAAAGAATTAGGAAGCTAAGTGTTACCATTAAAGTACATTTTGTTTATGGTTTTAACAGCAATAGAGGCGAGATAGTTAAGGGGTCCACTAATGTGATACAGTGCTTTAGGACATGTTTACAGTACAGACCTTAAAGTGGTAGAGCTGCAGCAGTAAGGTCTTTTGTGTAAGCTACTCCTCTCTTGCTAGCATAATTAAACCACTCTTATTAGCAGTGGCAGTTTTGTTGGTGGGAGCATATCTCCCTCTGACAGTGTTGTCCACACTGGAGCTTTTGTCAGTAAAACATTCACAGCTAAAAAAACACCTAAAAACCCCAACCAACAAAAGTGCTAATGTAAACATTAGTCTATGTCACCCTTACTTTTGCAGCCAAGTTTATAATTCATGAAGTGGTAATGACATTTCAGCACTCAACTGGCTTGTGACCAAAATAAAGGATGGCCCTTTTTCCTTTTTGTTAGTTTCAACAGAAAGGCCCTGATTAAACACTGGCACTTTCACTTGTAAATGTGGTTTCTATAAAAGGATTAAGGCTATGTGGCTAAAGCAGTCTGTACTGCACCTTTATCTCTTCAATGGCTAGAGTACTTAATTATTCTACTATATTGGCAGTCAAGAAGCTGAAGACAAAGAATAAAGTTTAGCATTTAGAATTTCTGGTTTATTTAGAACTCCTCTTTAAAACACAAGAGCATAAATAAAGGAATATTAAGTTTTATGAATTTCTCTGTAAGTTAACTGTAATAGATGGTATGCGATTTTAGAACACTACACGATCAAAACTTCAGAATATGACATTTGATTGCAATGGTTTTGATCACATTTCAACTATACTTAAAGTACCATCTAGTAGATAGTCTGATATAGTTGGATAAACTATTCCACACCTGGCTTACTATTAACAAATGTTTGGCAGAAGCTGCAAGCAACAGCCTAGGTAGGCACAAGAGCAAATCATAGAAAGGATTCCAGAGGTTAGAGAAAGCAAAACAGAACCACTGACCGTCCAGCTGCAACAATAACTTTGGAGCAGAAGAAAACCCTCCATCTTCCTTCCAAGCAGCCATGCTCTTTCCACCATTTGTTTCTGTTTGCAGCTAAGCTTAGTGCTTTGGCAGTATTCTTAGAAAAATTTTCCCCCTATAGCTGGAAAAATCTCTTAAATCTGTAGGTGCTTTGTGTTCAACCAGCAAACAGCTGAAATCTACAAGAGTATTTAATATCTGAACTAAAATATTAGAAATTTAGCTACTGAACTGTTATTTCCATAGGAAGATATACTTTTGATAAGCATGAAGGACAAATGCTTCACTTTAAAAACACTTCATGACTTACAATAGCACTGTTCTAACATCACTTTTTATTAAGAGTTAAATAAAGTAGACAGAACATTCTTCTGCAAAAACTTCAAGTCATGAAGCATGAAAGAGTGTTTATCTGCAAAGAATTATTGACTGTAGGACTTCCACAGCTTGCTGCCTCTTACCTGGAAAAGACTATGCTGCAATGACTATCAAAGGAAACCCCAAACCCTGATATACCAGAAATCTAAAGCTGGACTCTACTAGCCAGATACTTCATTTCTAAATATCCATTTTATAAAACAATAGTACCTAATCTAAACAAAATGAATGCATAAAGCCAAAACTAAAAACCTGGAGAAAATGGTACTCACCAAAATGTCTAACTTTTTGTTCGTGTTTTTGCATGAATGATTTGGATTTGTCTTCATCTTCTGTTTCTTGTATTTTATTTTGATTAATAAAACTCTGTGGAGGAGGGAGAGAGCATAATTAGAGTACTCCTTCCCATGCCCTTTTAAACTATGATATTATGAGAACACCATTTCATTGAATTTTCATTTAAAAAGTAATGCTTTCTCAGATGGAACCTGTCTAGTCTGGCACTCTTTCATCCAGCAACATCCATTATCTGGCACGATTTTAGTTAGCTGGACGACCACTTATCAGGGGTATGCCCAAGTTTGTTGTGGTCCCATAATGTTGATTTACAGCTACCAGTCCCAGGCTCTCAGTGTTCTGTGCTGTTATTTAGCTGTAATTTACTCCTAAACATCTTCTAAGAGTCTAGTAAGCAGCTGAAGTGTTGGTAATGTTGCTAGACATTATTGACCTCCCAAGGTTCAGCACATTCTTGTTTGGCACTGGTCAGGGTGCCAGACTATATAGAGGTTCAAGTTGTAATTGTAGGCCCAAAACCTACAAACACACTGATGCATAAACGTGATTTAACATTCATGAGGTGGTGTCTAGAAAACTGGAATTTTGACATTTAACACCATATTTTTTTTAAAAAAAAGATTCCTTTTAATATTTGGTCCTGGATTACAGGACCAGCACTGTCATCTACCAAAGTATTTCTAGTACAGCAGACAGCAAGGTGTTGGGTCTTAAAACTTTAGAAATCCCTACTTTTTTTATCTTTAGTATTTGTAAGTTTAATATAAAACTTTTTAAGATGAACAAGACAGGATTGGATCCTCATGTGATTTACAGACAACTGCTGTTTTGGACCAATGCAATTTCTGATCCCTGCTAGCAGCACAGAAGCATTTGTACTTTGATATCAGTACAAAACTACTTTTTTGTGGATTTTAATAAAATAAATGGAAGCATATCCATTCAGAATGTAATCTTGTCATGTGGAGTATTCTGGATAAAAAAACCTCATTATAAGTTACAAGTGCCTTATAAATAATTTGATTTATCTAACAGTTCTATCCCTTCAAAACAAAATGGCAGTCACATTGCACTTTAAACATGAACAAAATGATTAGGTGATGAACTTTCGTGGGACAGACCCATTTCATCAGATCAATAACATTTCCAGTCCGGACTCAGTTATATAGCACAGAGGTCCAAAAAATTTTGCAATAGAAACTGAGTTTTATCCCTCGTTTTTACCTGGCTTCATGCAAGAGAATACAGTTCATACCTTATTAAATACATCCTTGCTAACAGAATCTGGGTTCCATAGATTGTGTGTTTCTCGCTGAATTAATGCCTCTTCTTTCTGTCTCCATTCTTCCTCCCTCTCTCTCAATTCTGAAGCATCAGTCTGTGCTTTGGCATGTTCCTGATCCAGGGACTCAGAGTTATGTAGAGCTAAACTACCAAGTTTCTGCTGGGCTTCCGCTAGACTCCATTTGCATTCCACAGAGTTCTTCACAAACTCCTTTTGTTTTTGGCAAGCCAGTTCAATCCCATAGTCATATATCTGTATTGGGGTTGGTAGGAGGTAATCAGATTTGTTTATTTGGAGAAGTGGAGAGAATTTAGGCAGGACAAGCAAAAAGGTTTGGTTAGTTGGGATACAGAAGTCAGAACTGTGATAAAAGTGAGGTTAAAGTCTGAACAGTGACTAAAATTGATACATAGTTGGATGTTTACATCAATGATTTGGCTCAGTTTACACATGAAATAAAATGTTATTAATTCCTAGCCTTGCAGACTCAGGGATCATCTATTACCAGCCAAAGTGTCTCTAACCAAATTGCAGAAAGCAATTTTTATGATGAAGTGTGGGTGAAAATAAGATCCAGCTGGTTCTCTCTTAGCTTTGTAGGTTCTGCAGTACTAACAATAGCCGAACACCAGACTTAAGTCCAAATACATGTACGTCTATAATAAAGTAGCATTTTTACAGTGTATGGCCATAGCTGGACTTTAATGAGTACTGTTTAAATTCTAAACAGATTAATATATTTTGCTTTAAAACATGCTGTGCAAAGGACGGCTATGTAGAAAACTGTCCTGTTCCACTTAGTCTCACATAAACTATGAGAGATTTTTAATAATTATAAATCACACTTCATATGGCACCCAAAAAAAGAGATGTATAAATTCCCAGTGATTACAGTTTCTCATGCTTATTTTAGGCTTTGAATTACGGTTGATAGCATTTCAAGGAAAAAGAACAAGAATCAAAGGAGAAGAGTATGTCTTGAAAGTGATGAGATATACTGTATTCCAAAGAATACTATATCCCCATGGTGTCTTTATAGGATTTCCAGCCCTTGCTTCTTTCAAACCCACATGATTACCTCTCCCAGAGAGGTGCCCTATCTAGCTACATACTGACTTTTTTCATCAGCACGGTGATGTAGTAAGTTGGACAAGTGCCACACACATAACCCAGCTGTACAGATTTCGTTTTGCTAGACACACACCCAGCAGCACGGAGGAGGACAGGAAACGGCAAAGCGATACTCTAGTGCTGGCCTGGCGAGCGCCGACAGAGACAGCGCTACCTGGCATGAGGGCGGGCGCACCCTAGGCCCTTGCTGGAAACCCAAGCCAACCGGGCCCCTTCGGGGCAGAGACTTTGCACTGGGCGCCCAAGGGACTGCGCGTCACACTCGCCGGGCACGGGAGCGCCCGGGACTGGGCGCAGCCTCAGCGAGCGGCCGGGAAGGAGCGAACGGGTGACCGTTCCCCACCGAGGCGCGAGCAGATGCTCTGACAGGGCCGCAGCAGCCCAGAGGGAATTGCCGCTTCCGCCACCGCCGACGGAAGCGAGACCGAGCTGTGCACGGACAGGCGGCCGGGCTCCGCACTCCTGGGGCGTGGGGGGAGGGGTGGGGACGTACCAGCGGCTCCGGCGGTCGGGGCGCGCAGGCCGGGACCGAGTCCTGCCCCTCCCCCGCGCGGAAATCCCGTGAGCGCGGTGGCCACAGCGCCATCCCCGCCACCGAGACACCAGCCCGGTCGGCCCCGCCCGTCGCTCTAGTCCGTTACCAGCCTGACCGGAAACTAGGTAGAGCGTCACTTCCGACGACAGAGATGGACGACGTGACGTCATGGCGCACAACCCCGCCCCCTGGGGAGGGTAGAGTGAGGGAAGAGGTTCCGGGCCCTCTGGTGCTGGAGGAGCGCGAGGGTGTGGCCAGGTCACAGAGTTTTAAAAAGAAGAGTAAACCCCTCACTTGGGAAGCGAGTCGATGCTGCAGCACCGTGTGCGTGCGATCCATCAGACGCGTCTCCAGGATTAGTAACAGAGAGGAAGCCGTACTAGTCCTTACACTATCAAAACACAAAGCAGTCAAGTAGCACTTTAAAGACTAGCAAAATGGTTTATTAGGTGAGCTTTCGTGGGACAGACCCACTTTTTCAGACCATATCCAGACCAGAACAGACTCAATATTTAAGACACAGAGAACCAAAAACAGTAAGCAAGGAGGACAAATCAGAAAAAGATAATCAAGGTGAGCAAATTAGAGAGTGGAGGGGTGGGGGATTAGGTCAAGAATTAGATTGAGCCAAGTATGCAGACAAGCCCTTATAGTGACTCAGAAAGTTCCCATCATGATTTAAACCATGTGTTAATGTGCCGAATTTGAATATAAAAGCCAGCTCAGCTGTTTCCCTTTCCAGAACGGTGCAATAATTCCTTTTCAGTAACACACATACCTTTAGGTCATTGACAGAATGCCCCATTCCATTAAAATGTTGGTTTGTGGATCTGGAGTGTTTTGATGTCTGTTTTGTGCCCATTGACCCTTTGTCTAAGGGAGTTAGAAGTCTGTCCAATATACAAAGCATCTGGGCATTGTTGGCACATGATGGCATATATGTTAGTAGAGGAGCATGAGAAAGTGCCTGTGATTCTGTGAGTAACCTGGTTAGGTCCAGTGATGGTATTTCCAGAGAAGATATGTGGACAAAGCTGGCAGCGGGCTTTGTTCCAGGGAAAGGTTCCAGGACTGGTATTCCCGGGGTATAGACTGTGGCTGTTAGTGAGGATCCTCATAAGGTTGGGAGGTTGTCTGTAGGAGAGAACAGGCATGTCACCCAGGGCCTTCTGGAGTGTGGCATCCTGATTCAGGATAGGTTGTAGGTCTTTAATAATTCGTTGCAGTGGTCTGAGTTGGGGGCTGTAGGTGATGACCAGTGGTGTTCTGGTCTTAGCTTTTTTGGGCCGATCTTGGAGTAGCTGGTCTCTGGGTATTCTTCTGGCCCTGTCGATTTGCTTTTTTACTTCTCCTGGTGGGTAATTCAGGTTTATGAATATTTGGTAAAGTTCTTGTAATCTTTGGTCTCTGTCAGTTGGATCAGAGCAAACGCGATTGTACCTAAGAGCTTGACTGTAAACAATGGATCTAGTCACGTGTGCAGGATGGAAACTAGAAGGGTGTAGATAAGTATAGTGATCAGTAGGTTTTCGGTACAGTGTGGTACTGATCAGGCCATCCTTGATTAGTACTGTAGTGTATACTCCAAGATTAGTTAAGACTTCGAGTTCCTGAGAATTCAGAGCTAAAGTTCCATAGACCGCCCAGGCCTCTGCTCCCATGGGCACGGTGCAACCTCACAGCTCCACGTTTTCCTTCTGATGGTCAGCCTTCACCAAAGAAGCGCAGGGCAGTTCAGCTTCTGTCCCTCTAGCCGATTGTGGGTTCTGATCCAGCTGTCCTCGGTGTCCCTCAGTCTCCCCCACCCCGCTCTGGTCTCATCCCCTGGACCTCTTTGGTTTCTATCTGTACCCTGTCCACCTCCCTACCCTCTCCCCTGTAGTCCTCCGTACGGCTGTACCTCCCTGTTCAGTTTCCTCCACTAGTTCTGTCTCTGATTTAACCTTCCAAGCCCCAATCCAAGCTTTTTGCTGTACCTCAGCAGCTCTGATCCAGGCCCCCAGCTCCACCCAGTTATGCTCCAAACCTCTAGCCGGGGGTTGACCCCTGGACAGGTGCCAAGAGTGACATGTGAGCCAATTTCATCGGTAAGTGGGAGCTCAGTCCCACCCCTCCTCCACCATGTAATGGGGAGCTTGCTCAAAGGCATGCCACCTGTGGATTAACAAAAGACCAGCTAATGCTACCAACCACCGCCCTAAGGGTAAAGCTCTGTATCTCAATTTATTTATTCATGAAGCTATTATAAGTAGGACTATTAGTGTAAAAATTATCACTGGGAATCAGGCATACATAGAAGTCAAAAGGTCAAATGTTGGCACTCCACCTCAGCAAGCTTACTGACTGCTATTTAGCTCCTACTTCAGTCTAGCCCCCACCCCCCCTTGGTCTTCCCACCTCTCCTGGTCCATGCAAACTGTCCAATGCCTTTAGTTTATGCTCCACCTCTTGGGAGGCACCACACTGTCTCCATTCTCACCTGTGCACCCCTCAGTTCTGGGATCCCTTCACACCTTCTTTGCACATCCTTTCTGTCTGCTCATACACGAGGTTCAGGATTGTTCTGGTCACAGGGCTCTCCCATTGAAGCTGCCTCCCTGCCCTGAAGGTCAGTGGGTTCCTCTCTCCCCCAGCAATCCCCTTTGCACTACAGCATAGCTCAAGTTTTGCTAGGCTGGTGAATCAGATACACTACATGATTGTGTCTAGAGCTGAGAATTGTTGGCCTTGGTAATGTTGCACTATTTGTACCACTGTAGCTATGCTACTGTTTTCATGGAACTTGCAGAGGTTCAAAATGGCTCTTCTAATAACTATTCTCCCATAGTAACCTTCTGCACATTGATCTTACCCTGTCATCTCTGCTGCAAACTTGTTCCTATCCTAAGATGCTGCAAAGGTCTATCTTACCATTGAGAATGCATGCTGAGGGTGGAAGGAGCATAGTGAAGACTTGGATCTTATGTTGATCATTTTGAAAACCAAGAGAAAACCTACTCAAAATGGTAGCACAGCATGCAGCTGCTGCTATCTTTTCAGCAGAACCCCTCTGAGGTATTTTAGGGTAGACTCCACGAGTAGTTGAAGATGGAGGAGTCTTGGCAGGTATATACACAGCCTTCTGTGCAGGCATGCCTTACTGCAGGCTTGCTACATAAATTACCAGGGCCACAGCTGCAGCACCCACACTAGATAGGCCTGAGACACAAATCTTGTAGGCAGACCGCAGCAGACCCACAGGTTGCAGACGGAGGTTACGCGCGCAGCTCTGGGCAAGCTGCACTGCAGCGCCGCTTGAGGAACATTCCCCCTCCAGTTCCCCGCCTCTTCTAGCGGTTCTCGGGCGCGCGGCGGCCGCCTCCGCGTTCCAAAAGGAGGCATGTTGGAACGTTTGCGTCGCCACGGCAACGCGACGCTTCCCCCTCCGCAGAGCGGCCGCGGCCTCGTGGTGTAGGCAGAGGGGCTGCAGGAGGGAAGGCGGACGCAGTCGGCCGGAGAGCCCTTCCCTCACTCCCTGCCAGCGCCCCCGGGATGCCGCTGAAGGTGGTGGTGGAGCTGGAGATCCACGCGGTGAGACAGGTGCAGGGCCAGCGCTAGCGAGGGAGGGGCGGGAGTAGCAGGTACAGCCTCCCCGCGTGGAGGCGATAGCACAGAGTCCTGCTGGGTGTCCCCACGCTGCTGTCCTGCAAAAAAAGTACAAGTTACACCTCCGAAAACCGGCATTCTTTGGCCCGGCAAAGTCTCACGAGACAGCAGAGCTGGGGCTGGAGGCAGCGCCCCCTGGCAGCTCCTGAGGGGATACTGCTGGGGTGCCAGCATCCCCTGGCAGCCCTGTGTGGAGCTGGGGCCAGGGAGCCCACTGTAGCAGGCCAGCAGAGGTGGCCACGAACCAGGGGACATTCACCTCCCCTGGTCTGGTGAATTTGCTTGTCTGCTCCAAAATATCTGGTAGTCTGTAAGGTGCCACCGGACTCTTGTTTGTTTTTGTTTTTTGAAGATACAGATTAACTCAGCTACCCCTCTGATAACTTCTGTGTTTAAAGGATTCCAGGGGATAACTTCTAATAAACAATACACACTCTGCCAAGCCAAAGAGCATTCCAATTGCTTTTAGGTGACCTTCTCCCTTTAGCTTTAAGATGTGGTGGATGACTTTGTTTTCATATAACGTGCCTATCCTGTGGAAACAATGGGAATTGCCCTGAGGGCTGTGATCTATGCCAGGAAAAAAGTGTTGAATGGGTTTGGCTATGTAAATGTCTAGAGCCAGTTCCACAACACTGTGTGTAAACATACTACTGAGTCAGTTCAGAGTCTAGCAAAAAACAGATAATAATCTATCTTTGGTAAAGCTCTTTTCAATGGATATGCAAATACTTATTTTTATAAGTTTTTCTTACCACAGCCTTTGAATTCCTTCTTCTGGTATCAAATTAAAATATGTACTGATCAGTAAAGGGTTAAAATTAATGAATTTGAAAACTAGGAATACAGTTATTGAAACAAGAAAGTCCAAAATAAAACATAAAACAGCAAATGCATACCACATTCAAACTTTTTTAAATAAAAGGAACAAAAATAAAGAAAACATGTTGTGCCTGTTCACAGATACCAGTCATGGTTGATTTAATCCAGTGTAGACTTACACTTAGCCACTTTGGAAAACCCCACTCTAGAAGCTCAGTTCTTGCCCTTATTTATGCAGCTGTAACTTCCATTGGTACTAAAGATAGAAATGGACCCTACCTGGTACCCTTGTTGACAATGTTAACAGAGATGCCTAGTGCATAAACATCAGACCACTTTCTTGACCACAATGATTATCCCTGTGGATTTTGCATAAGACATATTGGTGGAACAATATGGGAAGATTGCCCTAAAAGAACTCTGATCAGCATAATTATTTTCTCTTTTATAAGGTCACTTGCCCTGGTGTGTTCCTGCCAGAAAAACACAACATTTACCTCAGTGTCTGCATATTGGACCAATACAAGGAGACAGAATGCCTTCCTCCGATTTTCCCTCTCTTATTTCATGAGAAAATGTGGTTTGAAAAGGTGATTTTCATTTATTATACACTTTGGGCTTAATTCTCTGCTGCCTTCCACTGAGGGTACTAATTTACACCTGTGCAAAGTGGGTGTAAAATGGTACCACCAGTATACAATTAGTAGAGAATTCTGATTTAGTATCATTTTAAAATTACTTCCCATGCAGGGTAGCAGAGAATCAGATCTGTTATATCTTTGAGGTACTGTAATTGGAACTGGTTTTAACAGTTAATGCTTTCTAATCTGAATTTTTATTCAGGGCAATAACTCTTGAGATTTACTGGTTAAACTGGAGTGTTCTCACAAGCAAGCAATTCTGTATAATCCAAGAAAGGACATTACTCTCAGGACATTACTCTCTTACTTGGGATTTATTTAGTTTCAATCCCATTTCTGTGGAAACAAAATAACATCACTATGTGATGACAATCATCTGATTTCATGATACTGGCAGATATAGAATTAAATATAATGATTCAAATAAAATGCATTTATCAGCATTTTACTTGGCACTTTAAAATCTGAACTAGTCAAGAACACAAGCCTTCAGCCTGAATTTCCTTGGGAGTAAATGGTTTGGCTAACTTAAAAAGTTTATAAAAGATTTTAAAAAATCTGCTGCTCATTGGCTATGATATTGCTGAATTATGATTTATGCTTGGTGATGGCTTTTAAAAATGGTTTTAACACAATTGGTGTTGCCAATGGTGACAAGAAAAGTGTGTTGAAACCAGTATTTTCCCCACAAATTGAAATTGAGGAGTAACAGAAGGAGGTGTTCGAATTTATGGGAGTGTGTCCAAGCCAATGAGGGGAGAGACAGGGATAGTGGTCTCTATGAGAAACGCAAAGTAGTGCACATTGGAAAGCAACCTCATACCAAATATTGGGGCCTAATTAGCTGTTACCACTCAAGAAAGAGATGTTGGAGTCATTATGATTGTTCCCTGAAAATTAATGTGCAGCAAGCAGTCAAAATAGCTAATGGGAAGTTAAGAACAATTAGGAAAGGGATAGATAAGACAGAAAATATTATAAAGTTGTTATATAAATTCATAGTACACTCGCATCTTAAATATTGTGTGCAGTTCTGGTCACCCACCCCTCCAAAAATATCAGAATTGAAAAAGGTACAAAGGAGGGCTACTAACTAGGGGTAAGAAGCAGAAGAGATTAAAATCACAGAGACTTTTCAGCTTGGAAAAGAGACAGCTGATTAGGTATGTGGTAGAGGTCTAAAAAATCTTGACAGGTGTGAAGAAAGTAAATAAAGAGATATTATTTAGTCCTTCACATATCAAAAGCTAGCAATCACAAATGAAATTAATAAGCAGCAGGTTTAAAATAAAAGGAAATATTTCTTCACACAACATATTGTTAGTCTGTGGAACTTTTTGTTGGGGATGCTGTGAAGGCCAAAACGAAACAGGGTTAAAAAATGAACCAAATAAATTCCTAGGGGACAAGTCCATCAATGGTTATTAGCCACAATGGGCAGGGATGCAACACCATGATCTGAGTTTCATCAGGCTCTGTTTGTCCGAAGCTGGGGCTGGACAACAGGGGATGAATCAGTTGATCATTGCTTGTTCTGTTCATTTCCTTTCCCTCTGAAGAATTTGGCATTGGTCACTGTGGGACAACTGAATGTGGCCATTCTTATGTAAAAATACTTACAATAATGTAAGTGTTTACTATGGAAACTCCCAAAGATAATGACCTCTCAAAATAGCAACAATATGACATAATGACCTTGGCAAATAATGGATTTTAAAAATCTTGGCTTTCCAGGAAACATGTATTTATATATGTTTTACAAGCACAAATCTAGCATTCTGGAGCAAAGTCACTAAAACTTAGACCAAAAGCCAAATGTTATTTTTAATACTCCTTACTTTCACTTCCACCACAACCCAGTCACATGTCTTGTCCTTAGTCAGTGGAGACTCAGAATTCAGAGGTGCTTTCATGGGCATTCACCTCACAGATGTGTGGAGTGGTGAAGGCATCTTGCTCATTTCTCCAGCTGCTCACCACTTGCTCGGGCCACTGTTCATTATGACACTGTTCATACTACCACTCTCCTGCCAATGGCTCTATGCCATCCCCTTTTGCCTTCTGCCACTGTGACCTCTGCAAGTTGGTCTCTTGAGGTTCCAGGTCTCAGTGAGATAGTGGAGGCTGGGCAGTCTCATCCTCAGAAACGCTGTGCCACAGCAGGTCTAAGCATTTAGATGTGATTATTAATGATTTCCGCTCTAGTGATCCCTTAACAAAGCAAGGCTCTCTATGGAGACCAATCAGCATTGTCTTTTAACAGTGGAGAGGGGCAGGTCAAACAGAGCCCATGATTCTTAGGTATACCACCCAGCAAAACACCTGTCCTGTCTCCATCCTCTGTCCACTGGGATTGAGCAACTGGGATTGCCTGGCCAATGCATTTCAATGGAAGGAGACATCCTTAGTCAGGACAGGCTAAGTACAGTTCTGCTGCCTTTCACTCATACAGTAAGGATAACATTTAATTAACCCAGCATTTAAGAGATTTGTAGCCCAACAGCAGTCAAAACTGATCTCCTGGGCAACACAGTGATTGTAACTCATTGGCAAACATGGGAGTGAGAGTGTGGTGGAAATTCAGAGGTGTGGTATACACTCCCTTTATGGTGGGGACTGGGGAAATCCCAGATTGAAACCACTATAGGCAACATCATCTTAATACAGTAGACAGTTTTTGTGAGTACAGAGCATGTTATCCTTATTTTTCCCTAGTGGCCCTTGCTCTGCTATGTCAGGAGAATCCCTGCTTTTTATAAATAGCTTTCTTTGTGGCTCTGTTTTCATAAATAACTGTCCAAATATCTAATGAGATTCCACTTTCTAAGGAATATGATTAAATACCTTTCACTGGCTAGGTCTGCAGTGACAATTGAAGATGACTTAAGTGTGAATTGAGCCTTTTCTTCGTTAGGAAAAAAATGTGTGTTCTTACCTTGTATTAGTTAATTCATGATAACTGGCATCTAGTAAAACCCTGTGAAGACAAGGGAGTTATAGTTTTAGCAAATGTTAGCAGGTCAAGGTAAACACTAGGCTCCCACATAGTCTTTATTTTGACCTGCTAGCATATATGAAAACAACAAAATGCTTGTTTTCACTAGGATGTTACTTACTTTTTATCGCCACGTTACCATATCCTTTTTCCCTCACGAAGATGCACTCTTTCAGTTTCCTTCCTCCAAAAAGGCTATTATTGGTGTATTGTCCTGAAAGTCTCCATATTATCAGAGGTTAAAAGATGTTGACAACTTGAGTGGGAAGCAGAAAAAATCCCCAATCCTATCTCAGTGCAGAGGGATTGGCTAGATGACCCCTTGAGGTCCCTTCCAGCCGTACATATATATGGTTCTGTGAAAAGCAATAGAAATTATTAGGGGCTTGCTTAAAAGATGACTTAGTGGGGACATAGCTGATCACAGCTGCTTGGAAGCACTAAAATGCTTTGGGTTAAGTCCTGGTCCTATTAAAGTCAAGGGCAAAACTTACATTGACTTCAAAGAGGTCAAGATTTCATCCGCAGGAGGCAGAGAAGTTTTTTACCGTGGACCAGCAAATTGTGGGTAGGAGTAATGGGATGAAAATGAGCAAAGTAAAATGTATTTGTCTTTATTTCATGTTCATAAAATATTCTGATTTTATGTACAGTCTTTGCATAAGTTACTGAAATAATAACAAATACGATTGTCACCTCATACCCGGGAACTCCTTTCTTATCTATATTGGGCTTGTCCTGTGCTTCAGGTTGATGACAGCCAGGGCGTTGATGATTCTTTGTGGGCTGATGCCCTTGTTTTGATCAAGAACCCCATATTCTCTGAATAACGGTACCCCATCTGAACTAGCTCTTTCACCCTTGCTTCTACTAGTAGAACTATATTAATATTAGTACAAAAGTGGGAGACTTCCTGGAAAAGGTCACAGTGTGTGAAATTTCAGGTTTCCACAACTAAGATTTTCAATATTTTACATAACTTTTTAAACAAATTGTTACAGTACTTTACAGTTGACATTGCTAATCGTGTAGCACTCAGTAAAATTGATAAACTTGTAGCACTCAGACTTACTTTGGTTGATTGTTTGCTAATGACAGCACAGCATGGCATAGGGAAATATTTGTTGAATATATACAATGCTCATATGAATGCTAGATTACAAAAATGCCTTTTGCTGTAGAAAGAATGCAGATTCTCTGGATTACTTTCCTGTAGGTATTTGAAAGTGCTGTAGACCCTGTTGCTGTAACAGAGATGCTTGAAAGTGAGTATAATTTAGACACTATTCAGAATGCATGTATAATAGATTTATCTATCTATCCATCCATCTATCCTAATTTTTTACTATTATACTACAGTATTTCGAATTAGAAATTTTCCGCTACCTTGACATTATTTATTTGTCTTCTTCTAGGCAATATAACAATGTTTGGATTAATTCAACTAGTATCTTCAGGTAATGGGCTAGTAAATATTTAACAAATTGTAACTAGATAGACATTGAAAGGAATATCCTGGAAGGTGTTAACTTTGAGCTGTTTACCCCCACTTTCATCCTCTCTCCTGGCTCATCTTCCAGCAAGCTTCAGCTATCCACTGTCCCAAGCTGAACTCTGCATACACTTTGGTCACCTTTCAGTGAAAGTAAGACTAGTGACCTAGTGCTGACAGAAAGATTCACAGTGCTCTAATTTCCTCCTTCTCCCAATTTTCTCATCTCTGTCACCATTCTTGTTCACCAGTGATGTTTAAATGTACATGAATAATAATAATTTAGAGTTCCATTTAACAAATATAGAAAATTGGCTCTGTAACAATATTTTATGTTTTTTATAAGTTAGAAATATCAAGTGGACACAGGGTGGCAGAATAATCCTACTTTTTAAGGTAATCAAATATGGATTATTTGTATACTTAGTAAAATCACCATAGCTTTCATTGCTAAAAATAGTGCTCTATCACTAATATAATGTATTTTTATGCATTTTATATTACTGGTTGATTTGTTAAAAATATTCAAATCACTTTAATTTCTTTCTTCAGATTTTCTCATCCCTGTCACCATTATTATTCATCAATGATATGTAGATATATCATAAATAATAATATAGAGCTCAGCATTATTTCAAGTTTTAGAGTTAAACTGTTTTTTGTTGTAGTCCTGCAAAAATAGGCAGTTAGATTTGTTTTCACCATGAGAAATGTACATCTTTTTTCACCCTTCACTCAAAGAATGTCTGAAAAGATTTTGCTCAATTTTTAAAAAATCTGAATGTAGTGCTAGTTAGTGAAACTAATGCTGACTCCAATTAGCCTTGTATTGGGATCAGCACCAGTGATAGCTGACACATTTGTATTTCTAGTATAAACAAGGCCCAAGAGGGAGTTCTAGAGACCATTAAAAATGACCCAGATATAAATGATAAAGATGGGAAGGATTAAGGATCTTGCTTTCTTTGGGTATGTCTACACTTACTGCAGTGTCAGTGCTCCAGAGATAAATTTTCCGGGGTTTGATTTAGTGTGTCTATTAGTGAGGTGTGAAATGAACGCTGATTGTGTTCCTGTTGATGACAGAGTAGGTCGCGAGGTGTAAGGGAAGTTGATGAGAGAGTTTCTCTTGTTGACCTCCCACTGTGGGGATGGTGAAGAAAATTGACTTAAGCTATGTCAACTCCAGCTACGCTATTCTCATAGACTCTTAGGTCAACTTTCTCCCTTAGTGTAGATCTGCCCTTTATTACCTTTTACTGGAAGTTATCTTTCTTTTTCGACTCTGAGTTGTGCAAGCCCTGATACACATATCATCACTACAATATGCAGCATCTTTCACGAGGGCAAACTATATTCTGACCAAAAGTGGTGGGTAATTTTCATTTGATGCAATATATCTCTCATCACCTTCTGTGAGAAACCTGATTGTACACTCAAGAGCTGCTTGTTAGACAGAAGTAAAGGCCAGATTTTCAAAATATGCTCAACACCTAGTACAGGTTGAACTTCTCTTGTCTGGCACCCTCAGAACCTGACTGGTTCCAGATGAGAGAACTTGCCAGACCATGGAAGGCTAATATTGTTTAGCAGCATTGCCAACATTTTCCACTGCTTACTGGGCCCTTAGAAGACATTTAGGGGTAAATTATAGCTAAATAACAGCACAGAACATTGAGAACCAGGACTGATGGCTGTTAGAAAACTTTATGGCACCAAGGGAAGCTTGGCCACACGCATGATAAGTGGTCATTTGGCTAACTAAAATCATGCCAGATTACAGATGTTGCCAGATGAGACAGTTCCATATTAGAAAGCTCCCTCTGGGGTCATTCAAAATGTTGAACACTTTGAAAATCTGACTATTTCATTTACATGTCCATTTAAGAGTTAAGGTCTTTAAAAATGTGGCCCAAAGCCTTTTATGAAAACCAGTAGGTGATACGTTGCCTTTGGAGAAAATTCTGAAGTTTAAGGTGTTTTAGCTGTTTGAGGATTTAGCCTCGCTGCAATTAAAAATTGAAAACCTGAGGTTGGCTCTTGCCAGTTGACTTGAGCTCCTAAAGCTCAGGCTAAGAGACTGCTTAACTGCAGTAGAGAAGTTTGGGATTGGGCTGGAACTCAGCCTGTAGGACCATTGCAAAGTTGGAGGGTCCCAGCCCGAGTCTTCATGTCTACATCATAGTTAAACAACTCCATAGCCTGAGTCTTGTGAACCCAAGTCAGCTGGTACAGGCCAGTGATGGGTATCTAACTGCAGATAGATACCCAATGTGAATAAGACTTTGTTTTTAAGTCTCTTTCCAAATGCGCCAGGCTCCTGGTCTCTGAATGTCACAGAACCCCTTTAAGCAGGAGAGTAGCGGCTTTTGTGGCAGGCATTCAGAACATGACCTTATGAAAAATTTGCAGGGCTACTCTTTGGAGTTCATACCTTCATGGGCTGCTATTTGCTTCACACTACAGCAAGTTCAGGTGCTGGATTCAGGAAGGCTGTGCCTCTGTCTCAGTTCAGCAAATTGTGTATTACAGTCATCTCCTTGTTAATCTTCTACACTAGAAGTAATGTGATGGTGGAGAAGAATGAGTTGCTTACCCAAGTGACCTTTGTCTCTGAATATATAGCTGATATAATGTTACACTGTCCCTCTCTCCTGCCTCTGCTTCAGAGCTCAGTGTTACAGACTTCTAGAAATAGAGAATAACAGTTAAAAGGGTGGGGATATTTTACTCTGAGTCAGTAGAATGCAGGACTCAGCAGTACTTAAAGGGATTCCATGGTTGGGTGGCTGGGTGTGTGACTCCTGCAGTGTGGCTGTATGGGGCGAGTACAGACAAAGAACTAAAGTTACATTGGTATATAACCCCTATTCTTTTTCCTGTCATCACTTTGTGATGAAGTAGTAGATTTTAGTGGATGAACTTCTGCTGGTGAAAAGGTCAAACTTTTCTGCAGGGCCATTTTGAGAGGGGGTGAAGCCTGGGGCAGCCCCTCCCAGTGCCCAGGTGTGGGGCTTGAGGCAATCTCTCACATGCTGCAGGCCCCAGCCCACCCTTGGATCCAGCCCTACCCTGATCTCTTTCCCCTTTCCTCCAGGCAATGGGGCCTGGGGATTACTTGGAGCCGAGGGCCAGGCATGGCAGAGGCAGCAAGGGTAGCCATCATGCCCCCCCCTCCCCCGCACTCTCCATGTGAATGGTAGGAGGGCTGCCTGCTCTGCCCTGCTCTTCTGTACCACCCTCACAGCCTACTGTGTCTCACTTCTCTGCTGGTGGCGGGAACCGGAGGGGTACTTCGCTTCTGGCCACTGTGGATGAGTGAGGCTCAGCTGGCCAGGAGGACAGCCTGGTGCAATGCAGCAGGGCAGAGCACACTGTGACTCCCATTGCCCTCATGCTGAGTGCTGGGGGTGGGAGTGCAGGCAACTCCTGATGGGTAGGATGGTTGGGGCAGCCAACATGGGGCCCCCAAAAGCTCAAGGCCTGGATGGCTGCCCCAGTTCGTCCTATGGATGGATGGCTCCACATTTGAGCAACACAGTATTCTTCTCTAGGTCTGGAGTAAGTAACCGAGTGACTGGGATAAATAGAAAGTGAACAGGTTATTAAGCAGGTTTTGCCAAAAAAAAAAAGCAAACCTGATTCTGGGATGCATTAACAGGTGTGTTGTGAACAAGACACGAGAAGTCATTCTTCCGCTCTTCTCTGCGCTGGTTAGGCCCCAGTTGGAGTATTGTGTCCAGTTCTGGGTGCTGCATTTCAAGAAAGACGTGGAGAAATTGGAAAGAGTCCAGAAAAGAGCAACGAGAATGATCAAAGGTCAAAGGGTGTCATAAGGAAGAGGGAGAAAACTTGTTCTTTTTGGTATCTGGGGATAGAACAAGAAGCAATGGGCTTAAACTGCAGCAAGAGAGGTTTAGGTTGGACATTAGGAAATAGTTCCTAACCGTCAGGGTGGTCAAACATTGGAATAAATTGCCTAGGGAGGTTGTGGAATCTCCATCTCTGGTGATATTTAAGAACAGGTTAGCTAGATGTCTATCAGGGTTGGTCTAGACAGTATTTGGTCCTGCCATGAGGGCAGGGGGGCTGGACATGATGACCTCTCAAGGTCCCTTCCAGTCCTAGTATTCTATGATGCGATGATTAAGTACGCACATGCTATAGGAGATGCCTTAAAATGAAGTGGGTCACAAAGCATTAGACTGTTAAGCATAAAGAGACCACAGCATGCACTCTTTATGCTTAACAATCTAACCTTCTGTTATCCACTCACGCTTAGCGTTCTGTCCCCCCTTGTATTTCACTCAGACCCTCTGGTTACCTGTACCAGGCTGCAGGAGTTTGGTTTAGCTTGGGACAGCCCTGCAGGAAAGCTTGACCAGTGAAAGATACTGCTTCACCCACTTTGTCTTTCTTGTATCCTGGCACCAACACAGCCACAACCCACTGCAAGTCACTTCCTGATGACAGCCATCCTGAACAAATGTAAGACTGTAAATATGACTTTTGTAACCCGTTACAAGTGTTTCTAGTTTATCTCATTTAAATAGACACGCAGGTTAATTAGCAGTAAGTACAGTGTTTCAAAAAAGTGAAGCTCTCTTGAAATGCCGGTAGATTTTGAATTAAATCAGGAGTGGGCAATAAGTGGCCCATAGCCTGGATGTGATTCACCAGATTTAGCCTCTGTTAGGCTGCCAGATGCATTATTTACCTGTGTGTTCGCTGGTACAGGCTGCTTGCAGCTCCTGTTAGTGACGGTTTGCTGTTTCTGGTCAATGGGAGTTGCAGAAAGTGGTGGCCTGTCCCATCCCACTTCCTGCAGGTCCCATTGTCCAGGAACAGTGAATTGCAGCCAGTGGGAACTGTGAGCTGCCGTACCTGAGGGGTGCAGGTAAGTAAAATGTCTGGTGGCCTACGAGTATTAATACTGGTGAACCAGGTATGGTCCGTGGGCCACCTATTGGCCACTCCTGAACTAAATAAATCCTAGTGGCATGAGGATTTTGAGAAAACTCCCAGTGTACATCAGTGGGATTAGATATGCCCCCCATGGATAGACATATATATTAACTGGACTTATTCTGGGAGAGCCGTACTCTGTAAAGGCAGAATCTTGGATGCCTCCTTTTGAGATGGATGGTGCTCAGCTCAGCTAAGCTAGGGTCCTAAGAAAGGAAAAGCAAAGCACAGATTTGAATTCAGTGTGCTCTCCAAAGTTGCCCTGCCTTGGAAACTCCCCATAATACACGTGGATCGTTTGTCTTTGAGGTCATGCAGTCGTTCCAGTCCCAAAATAGTTTGGGGCACAGGGGACAAATTGAGTATTAAAGATGGCATCAAGCTCCAGTTTTGCTGTGCTAAGCCTAATCCTTCATTGCAGATGAAGGAGTAAATGGACTCTCTCCCCTCTGCCTCCTTCATTTCACTTTCAAGATAGAGCCATTAATCAGAAGCAGTGTAGTCAGAGCAGTGAAAATGAGACTAACAAGTCCTTTGATTTAAAAGCAGTTATTTTCTCAGTTCCAGAGCCTGGAAGTGTGACCTTCCTGGAGCCTTTCTCACAAATTAAAACATAAGCACATAGCAGAAGAGGGCGTGTTCACTGATTATCCCTGTTTCTATTGTTTTCATTACTCTGGCTGCTCAGGGCCCCAGCTGAGACCCCTCCATTTACCATTTGGAGCAGAACAGAATGCCAAAGTGGAGCAAGCTGACGCTATCCTGAAAGCTTCCTTCCTTACTCCTCAGAGGGCTTGTGCACCTCTTCATTTAATCCCAGAGCAGAGCCACTGGAGGTATCACCATTTCTGATTTGTTGTCATGCTCCTGCTGGTGCAGCATGTCTATCCCAAAACTCTCATATATTTCTGTCTGAGGCGTGGCCTGGGGACAATGTCAGCCTAAGATATGCAACTCCGGCCACATGAATTGTGCTGCTGGAATAGACGTGCCTTAGGTCAAACTTTTATACTATCCCTACAGCAGGAGGTTGATGGGAAAAAGAAACTCTCCTGTAGACTTCCCTTACTCCTTGGGACTGCAAGGAGTACTGGACTTAACCCGGATGCCCTGAATGTTGGATTTAGCAGTTCCCAACATATGTGCTAAATCCAGCTTCAGAAGATCAGTCTCTCCTGGGGTATGTGTAGACATACCCTGAGTCATTCCTGCCATGGAAAGTGGAGCAGGGCATTGCAGTTCTGAGAGGATGTCCTGGTGAGCCAGGTAAGTTGGCGCACACTGCAAAAGGCTTGCGACAGAATAGCTGACTTTTAAAAACATATGACCAGTCTTGGAAACAGTTCTTCCTTTCTTCACTCTTTCAGTGGGGGACAGTCTCGCTTTTTATGAAGAGAATACTCGAGATTTTCTCTTCCCAGAGCCCAAGCTGACTCCCGCGTATCCTGGTGTGGAGAGAGAGTTATTAATGAAAACATCTCCTAGTTTCCCAGTAAGTTGTCTCCAAGTGGGTGTTTGCCATGGGTAGGTGGAAAGAAGAAAGTGGGAGAGGCCTGGCCCAGCAGGCTAGTATAATGGGGTGTGCTGTTTGTGAGGATCTCATCTGGAGACCTGAATTTGCCCATGTCAAAATGCTCTCTCTGTATGTCTCTTCCTCAATTTACCCTATTCTTCTCCAAATTATCTTTGGGTAAGGGAGGTGTTCTGTCCCTGTAAATATGTCCAGTGCCTTTCTTTCCTGCTACTTTTAGCTTTCTAAAGCATAAATAGCAGGAAAAATTGGAAAAAAAAAAAAAAAAGGAAAGAAAGAAAGAAAAAGAAAAAGCAGCCTTCCTGCAGACTCAAGATTATATTGGGCCATGTTTAGAAAATTATTTTTTGTTACTATAAAGGCTAGGAGTGTAATTATTTTAAAATAATTTTAATTGTGTATAAATTACTGGTTTAGGTTTACGCTTACCAGGAGCATTTTTGTGCTCACTATTGGCAAGTTCTGCCTAATATAGAGGCACTTAAATGGCACCATGTAAACTTAGAACACATGAGTTACTGGTGAGCATTTAGTGCGCTTTTCTCAGAATGGAATATTATAAAACAATATAATTAATATTAGCCACATATAGCATTTTATCTAGCGTGTTAGGTGAATCAAAGATTATCTAGAGATGAGCATGTTGAGTATTTTGATGTGGTGTTAGAAATCTAAAAATTTTATTAGGTTGCCACAAATTAATGGCTTTAATAAGCTCATTTTCCTGATTTCCTGCATAATTAAGATTAAAGGAAGTAAATTACCATTGCTGTGATTGTGAATTAAAATCCCTGTACACTCTTACTTCACAAGGTTCTATTCTTTTTCATTACAATGGTCTGTTGAGAGAGACAGAATGACATCTACATCAATTATGCAGTTCAGCAAAACAAGGCTAATTCTCCTCACCGATTTTCTTATTAACCAACCTGTTCATGTGATATTTTTCACAGGGGCGAAAGGGTCAACCTGTGATCCACTCTAAAATCCTGGTAATTTAGCTAAGTATAACTCAGAATATTAACAATGCCCACGATTGCTATAGAGTCTGTTTTTTGGATATTATTTTCTCAGTTCATATATCAACTGCTACTGATGTTGTATGAAGTTTTCCATCTGCCTTGCAGAACGAGTGTAGGAACTTCATTTATAAAGAAGTGTTTGGGCTACAAGGATTGATTGTGTAAAAATAATTCATTGCATTTCTTCATGCTTCTAATTCCATGTGGGCAAAAAATAGAATGCAGCATTAGACTTAATTATCTAAAGTGGGGCTACATTAATGTTAGCGAAGATTACAGCAGCTAATAGTTAGGCTTTCATTAATTTTGTGTTATTAAGACTAATTCTGTTTATTGTTTTAATACATTACTGTATTTTTGATATCACATTCATCTCTTTTTTTTTCATTCTTAATTTTCATTATTATGGTCCATGTGATAGATTTATCTAACTATTCTTAGTTGGTGTCTGCTGTGTCTGATTGTTTTTGTTAATAACATATACATTTCAGTTTAGCTATCTTGATTCCAGGCTTAGCCTTGTGCTGTTTATAATTCTTTGCAGAGTACATTGCATTCCTACTATAATTGTGATATTATTCATTGTAACACTGATGATACATACTATTAATACAATGCTCAGCTTCAGTGGCCTTCTCTCACTCCCATTTATATTTTTGACAGGATGGTTTGGTAACTATTGGAACTAGATGAGTAAACCCTTTTTGTCCTAGCAAAGCAAAAGTCAGATGTACTGTGCTGGGCCCTCCAAATTTTTGGTCACAATGCTAGACCCCACATTATGAACCTGGCTGATTGAAAGTCTAGGTTCATGATTTGTGTGTATTTTTATACGTCATTCGAATTGTATATGTTCCCTCATGGCTCAACCTTCAGGCAGAGTCCTGTGAACAAGTCACTCATATGAGCAGTCACATTAAAATAACGGCAGGATTGGGCCCGGAATGTGTCCTTTCCTATCTTTACTGTATTTCATGTGATCCATCTTTACAGGAATTTGTATGTCCGGGTGGACTTTCTCTGAACCAAATCTTTGGACACCGGGAATTTGCTCTGCTGCTCTTGTTACGTTGCTGTAAATGCACTGAGTTCATCAAATTTACTCATGATTTACAGCACTGTAAGTGAGAGAAGCATCATATCCACCCTGCACTTAATCCTGACAACTGAAATGTAAACAAGTGAATGTGAACCTCTTCCTATGTGTAGCAGTCAGTGGTAAAAGAAACTTCAATTTCTTACAGCTCCTGTTGTAGTGCATAACCCCAGAAGACAGGGTGGGCTCAGGGTGGGAGGCTGGGGAGGAGTTTAAAATACCACATTACCTGTAAGAAATTTAGGCATGGGGTGGAGTGGGGGGTTTGGGCCAGGTGGCTGTGGTAGGTGTGAAGGGCTCATGGCAGGATGTGGGGCGTGTGCAGGAATAAGGGCATGAGCTTGAGGGCGCGGTGGTTTGGGGCAGGGGACTCTGTGTGTGTGTGTGTGTGTGTGTGTGTGTGTGTGTGTGTGTGTGTGTGTGTGTGTGTGTGTGTGTGTGTGTGTGTGCGCGCGCGCACCAGATTCAGGGTTGGGGTGTGTGAAGAGGGGCCCGGTGCAGGGGGCTGGGAGTGTGAGGAGGGTCTCGGGGCAGGGGGCTGGGGTATGTGTGGGTGTAGAGAGTGTAGGGGGCAAGGATACTATTTAGGGAGGGTAGGGGGTCTCAAGGTCGTCCCCCAAGGCCCATACTAGGAGGCTGCTTGCTGTTCCTTTTGGTCACTCTGAGGGAGTGAGAGGGAAACTCAGAGTGTGTCACTCACTCCTTTGCCCCCCTCCCTCCCTTCCCCAGCCAGGTGAGAGAGAGGAATGCACAACACACTGTGCACTTTGCTCTTGCTCCCTGAAGGGAAGGAGAACAACAAGCAGCCTCGCTGTATGAATCTCATGGAGCTGCTGGACTTCAGGTGTCCTGCCCTCCCTAAGTGGCTCCCTGTGGAGGGGCTCGGTGCTCGGGCAATCCAGGACTGGTGGGGGAGCACACTCCCAGCCGTTTACCCTGCTTGCTTGCTGCTTAGCCAGAAGCCCCAGGATCCTAGTTGGGAGCATGCTTCTCCTCCTTGAGCGGCAGAGTGCCTCAGCCCACAAGCTATTTCTTGCCCCGGGGTGCAGCTTGCTTTCACCTTTGGTGTAGCTGCTCCTAGGATTTCCCGACAGAGATCTCTCTGTCCTATGCATGGAACCTCTGTCACCTCATTCACATATTGGGTAGAGTATCAGCGGGGTAGCCGTGTTAGTGCAGATGTGAAAAAAACAGTGATAAGTCCTGTGACACCTTATAGACTGACATGTATTGGAGCATTAGCTTTCATGGGCAAAGACCCACTTTGTCAGATGCTTACGCTCCAACTTATCTGTTAGTCCATAAGGTGCCACGGGACTTCTTGTTGATATTGTGTAGAGCCATCTCTGCCACAGTGACTTATCAGGAATGAAGCAGGATCTCCCTGAGGGGTCTGCCAGCTGTCAGAAGGGGGATCAACAAAAGAACCTTGCCCCACCCCATTACAGCTTGATATTCCTAGACTGTCAGATTGTGTAATAAAGTACCTGTTTCACAATGCTTTCACAGCCAGTATTAAGCGTTTGTAATATCCACAGATTAAATGCAGTAAAGCTATGCTACTGCAGCAGTAAGATTGCACAGTTAAATCCTCAAAAGTTAGTCACAAAAGTTAAGTCCAAACATGCAATCTTAACTACTGTTCTACTTTGGAATGTGATTCTGTAAACCACTAGTTTTGTAGAGTTCCAGTTATTGTCTTGAAATTATTTACATTTTCAGTGTTCTCTTCCTAGGCAGAAATTCTAGTCATTTGTCCACTGGTACCTAAGAATTCAGCTCTGGCATTTCAACTAAAAAGTGGTTGATCCATATGTGGGACTGTTTCTCTTTTCTTAGGTACATTAAAATTAAATATTGTTGCTGCTGTGGTTGTCTACGGCAGTGGTTTTCAATGAGTATGCCATGACACACTGGTGTGCCATGGGAACT
The DNA here is from genome assembly GCF_033958435.1 of Carettochelys insculpta. NCBI lineage: Eukaryota > Metazoa > Chordata > Testudines > Carettochelyidae > Carettochelys > Carettochelys insculpta. Next base: position 28,420,625 of record NC_134141.1, on the reverse strand, counting down.
GTCTAAGTGTGCCATGAAATTTCATTAATTTCCCCTCATCGCGGCTCTTTGCAGAGCCATGAGGGTGGAACGGGGGAAAGACTGACAAACCCTGTGTCAACTGGGGCTAAAGCAGCAAGGATGCCTGAGTCCCAGCTGGAGCGAGATTGGTCAATTTCCCACCATACTGGCTCTTTGCAGAACCACTGCGAGGGGAAATGCCAATCCCACAGGAGCCTGTTCATACCAGGAGGCAGCTGAAATGCTGCTTCCCGGCCCTAACAGGCTGGCAGGGAGCCTGCATCTCCTCCCTGCTGGCAAGGTTGGGGGTGGGGAGGCTGTTGGAGCTGGGATGCAGTTTAAATGCCACGTCATGGCTCCATCAGGCTGGCAGGGAGGGGAGCTTGCTCTCTGGATCCATCTCCCACCCCTGTGATTAGTTGAACATTTCATTGGTTACTCAATTACTCAACATCCCATTTGATCCTCGTTTAGCTTGTTCTATTCAATGCTATGTTGCAGACTTTTCTAAAACCCTACCCATAGTAAGTAAATGTGCCATTGATGAGCAATTGATTCAGCTGAAGAAAGTGGGTGTGTCATGGAATTGTTTGTCTCATTGAAGTGTGCCCTGTTACTGAAAAAGTTGGGAACCATTGGTCTAAGGCATTTCTCTGGATTCTGCTTGTTCAGTTTTATGCTGCTGTGACCGAGTTTCTTATTTTTATTCTATTTATAGCATGTCTGACTCTCACTGGGTGTTATGTGTTCTGTTTTGACGCTGCATTAACATAAATTTAAATGCCACTATGTCCACCAATCTGAGACAGTGAGTCAGAACTGAGACTAAGTAAAAATTCATTAAAAGATTGAGGAGAAAATTCTAAAATTCAGTAAGGTTATGGGAAGTATCCAAATGGACTTGTAGAAATCTAGATCTGACCATATGCCCTGATCCCAAGCCCACTGAAATAAATGGAAAGATACCTTGACGTCCGAGGCTTTGGATTGGGCTTGTACAGAATATAATTTTTTGGGGAAGAATCAACATGGTTATTGTGAAGAGAAATCATACCCCACCACTTTATTAGAATTCTTAGAGGGGGCTCAACAAGTATGTGGACAAGGTGTATCCAGTGGACACAGGTACTTTGATATTCAGAAAGCCTTTTAAAAAGTCCCTCACCAAAGGCTCTTAAGCAAAGTAAGCTGTTCTGGGATAAGAGGGAAGGTCCTCTTATGAATTGGTAACAGGTTAAAAGATAGGAAACAAAGGGTAGGTAAATGGTTGGTTTTCAGAAAGGAGGAAGGTAACTGGTGGTGTCCCTCAGGGGTCTGTACTGGGACCAATCCTTTTCAACATATTCATAAATGATTTGGAGAAAGGGGTGAATAGTGAGGTGGCAAAATTTGCTGATGATACTAAACTACTCAATATTATAAGTCCCAAACAAACTGTGAAGAGCTTCAAAAGGGTCTCACAAAACTGGGTGACTGGGTAACAGAATGGCACATGAAGTTCACTGTTGATATATGCAAAGTAATGCTCATTGATGGAGTCTAAATTAGTTACCACCAAAAGAGAGATCTTGAAGTCATCATGAATATTTCTCTGAACATGTCCCCTCCATAAGCAGTGACAGTCAAGAAAACAAATAGAATGTGGGGAATCATTAAGAAAGAGAGAGATAATAATGTAGAAAATAGCATATTGCTTCTATATAAATGCATGTTGTGTCCCCGTCTTGAATACTGTGTGCAGGTGTGGTCATCGCATGGTGAAAAAAGGTATATTGGAAATGGAAAAGCTTCAGAAAAGGGCAACAACAGTGACAAAGGGCATGGAATGGCTGTCATATGAGGAGAGATTACTAAGAGTGGAGCTTTTCAGCTTGGAAAAGAGACAGCTAAGGGGCGATATTAGGGAGATAATAAGGGAAGTCCAGAAAGTAGATAAGACAGTGCTACTTACTCTTTCTCATAATTTAAGAACTAGAGGTCCCCAAATGCAATTATAAGGCAGCAGGCTTAAAACAAACAAAAGGAAGTGATTTTTCACACAATGCACAAACAACCTGTGGAGCTCTTTGCCAAAGGATGTTGTGAACTAACTTCTCCCTAAGCTGTGTGGCCATGCAGCTTCTCATGAAGCCCCATGCATAGGGGGTTCAGGGTGGGGATGGGTTTCTCTCTTCAAGCCGCAAAGCAGCTGGGGAAGGTGGGGTGGAGTCCCTCCCTCTTGGCCCCAGCAATGAACTGCCACATTTTGGGGGAAAAGAGCCCATCCTGCTTGTCCTCAGGAGGGAGGTAAGCCTGAGTCCCAACCACCTGCCTCACCTGAGCACCCCCCCAGCCTTGAGCACCTTCCTGCTCTGCAAAGCCCTCAGCCCAAGCCCCACTCAAAAGCCCAGACCCCTAGCACAGCACACCAACCCCAGTTCTAAGCCCCTCCCAAAACCTGGAGCCTCCTCCTGTACCCCAAATCCCTCTTCCCCAGCACAAAGTCCACACCCTCAGTGCATAGCCTGTACCCAACACTAAGCCCCAAGACCCTCCCAAAACGTGGAGCCTTCTCCTCCATCCAAATCCCTTCTACCCAGTCCCATCCCAGAGCCTGCACCCCCAGCCAGAGCCCTTGCACCCCAACCATTTGTCATATCCCTGAGCCCCTCAACTCCATTCTGACCCTAGAGCCCACACCCCCAGCTGGAGTGCTCACACTCCTACCCCACATCCCAGTCCTGAGTCCCCTCCCACACTCTGAACCCCCAGCTCCTCTTCCAAAACATGACATTTATTGTGTGCACCAATATAAAGGTGATGTGTCGCACATCACCTCCATATTGGTGCAGATAAGAAATTCGTTTCATTTAGAGCTGGGAAAAATTAGAGGGAACACTGGTTGCGAAGGCCAAGACTGTAACAGGGTTCAAAAAAGAACTAGATGAATTCATGAAGGATGGATCCGTCAGTGGCTATTAGCCAGGATGGGCAGGGATGGTGTCCTTAGCATGTGTTTGCCAGAAGCTGGGAGTGCTTGACAGGAAATGGATCATTTGATGATTACCTGTTCTGTTCATTCCCTCTGGGGCACCTGGCATTGGCCACAGTCGGAAGACAGGATTCTGAGTTAGATGGATCTTTGGTCTGGCCCAGTATGGCCGTGCTTATGTTCTTAAGGACAAGTGAAGTGCCCCATTTGTGCCGCTGATTGTTGCCGTGACTGAATCTGTGAATGTTCCCGGCCAAGCCAGAAAAAAATAGCTTGGTGAGGAAGAGTATCAGAGAGGTAGCCGTGTTAGTCTGTGTCTTCAAGAACAACAAGAAGTCCTGTGGCACCTTACAGACTAACAGATATTTTGGATCAGGTCTTTGCCCGCAAAAGCTTATGCTCCAAAATATCTGTTAGTCTATAAGGTGCCACAGCACTTCTTGTTGTTCTTGGTGAGGATGGAAGGTCTTCCACACTTGAGTCAGTTATGTGTTTCTACATCAAGTATTTGCTGCCTATATGTGCCTGGGATGGTTTAGTTCAATTCGATTCATACAGAGACCCGTGTTCTCCCACTGTAATGCAACTGAATGATGGAAAGAGTTTCCATCAGAGCACTATGTCCTGAAGGGAGGTGACCAGCTGCTTTGGAGCAGTGTTAAATATTCCTGCACTCTCTCATTCGTTGCAGACTTCGTAGTATTTAACGGTAATTTTAGAGGAGCAACTGACATATTCCTTTCCTTTCCCTCCTCGTTGAATACCTGGCAGCTTGGCTTAGCAGATTGTCAGTTTGTACACTGCCATAATGGGTTGATTCTCGTTTAGTTCCTATGCTGTTATTTTGAGTAAAAGCACTCTTATGTTCTTAAACAAGATGAATGCTAATTTCTATTGCCTGGTGAGGCTGCTGGCACCCACATGTTCAATAGCAGGTTCAAGGAAACAAATTTGATTTTTCTTCAGTATTGGCAACACAGTCCCAGAAATTCTTGCCCCTTCAAATTTGCTGTCCTTAAGGAATTCAGACTAGTTTTCAGTTGGTTGTTCATTAAAAGTGTCATTGACCGGAGGAGGAACCTAAGAATAAAATGTGCTTGAGTGCATCTGGTAATCAAGGAAACCTTGCACCATGCTAATTTGATCATCTGGTTGTTAATGTTGTTGGTCTGATCCAGCTAAAGTCATTGTAGTAAAGCTAAAACTTGTGACGGGCTGACTGGATTTTGGGAGACATAACTCTGTTTTGAAAGAGACTAGATTTAAAATGGAATGTCTCCCTTTTAGGCTGAATTTTGCCCCTTAGAGAGTAGAGTGATATGAGGGAGGAGGACAATGTTTGGAGAAGAGAGATGAGCTGCAGAATTTGCTGCTATACAGTTAGGTTGTGGCTACACAGCAGAGTTTACAGAAAAGCTGTTCTGCTAGGGGAGGTGCTCCAAGACAATGGAAAAGAGCTCATCTGTCCACACCAATGGTTGGATTGGTGTAACTTGCATCGCTCAGGGGAGCGGCTTATTCACACCCCTGCATGATGTAAGTTATACCACAGAAGTCGCTTCCTTAAAGTTGCTGCCTTTGCGCACACGGTAGGGCCCTGACCTGCTTTTCCCCTCAGTAGATGCACTGTGTCTAGGCAGGGGTGGGCAAACTTTTTGGCCTAAAGGCCGCACTGGGGTTCAGAAATTGTATGGAGGGCTCAGTAGGGAAGGCTGGGGGAGGTTGTGTGTCCCCAAACAGCCAGAGAGAGCCTGGCTTCTATCCGACCCTGTGACACCTATTTGGCACCACCACTCCCTGCCTCAGGACCACCCACCCAGGAATTCCTGCCCACTATTTGTAGGGCGACCATATATCCCTGTCCCAAATACAGGACAGGGGGATGCGGGGGGCAGGGGTGGCTCTTCCTGGCTCCACCAAGCCCCAGAGAGACAGGAAGGAGGCAGCAGCTGCCCGCCATCCCCTGGAGCCCTGGGGAAACTGCAGCTGCTGGCGATCCCCCAGAGCCCTGGGGAAGTGGCAGCTGCCCAGGCTCCCACTGCTTCCCCAAGGCTTGGGGAAGTGACTCCTGCCAGCAGCTGTTGGTGGAAAAGGTCAGTGGGGGAGGGCCCAAATCTGGGACAATCTGTCACTTTTAAAAATAAATCAGGACACCTTTTTGGCATTCCAAATACAGGACAGTCCCACCAAATACAGGATGGATGGTTACCTTGCCTATCCATCCCCTCTGTTTTCTGCTTCCTGGGACTTCTCACCTGCTTTCCAATCCCCCTTGCTTCCTGTCCCCTGACTGTGTCCCTCAAAATCCCCACCCCTTATTTAACTCTCCCTGTTCTTCACCCCCAACCATCCTCTGGGCACTTCCACCCTTGTCCAAACCCCTGGTCCCTGTCCCCTGACTGCTCCCAAGGACACACTGCCCCTATCCAACTGCTCCCAACAGGGACCTCTCTCCCCTATCCAACCTCCCCGTTCCTTGTTCTCTGACCGCCCTCCCCCAATTCTCGGTCCCGTGTCTAGCCCCCCACTTGTTGCCCTCAACCTTCCACTCTGCTCTCCAACTCCTGAACACTCCTCCCAGAGCACTGGACCTGGCGGTGTGGTGCGTACGTGGCCTAGGTGCCGGGGGATCTGGGGTGGTGGGGAGGAGGCGGTAGAACAGGGGGATGGGCTAGCCTCCTTGGGCAGGAACTCAGGGAAGGGCAGAAGGGGCTGATGGGCTGGATGTGGTCCTCAGGCTGTAGGTTGTCCCTCTCTGCTCTAAGGTTTTGGGCCTGGCAGGGAGTGCAAGCTGTCACTACTCTTATGCTTTCTCACACCTGCAGAGAATTTATGGCTTTCTGTTCCCACTCTCGCCATCTGAGTGCACAAATGTGGGAGCAGAGCAGGTGTAATTTGATCCTTAGTGTTTTTACCATTACTGTGACTTCATAGTTACTGCTTTTGAAGAAGGAAGAACTACACTGAATACAAATTCCTAAACTGATGGCAGGTTAACAGATTGTGCTTGTTAACTGCAGATTGTAATTGTTTTGCTTCAATATTTGTCTCTGATTCACCTGCCTTGAAAGGAAAACTGAAATATTGATTCAGTTTTCACAGCTGTGTGGAGGGTGTAGTTTGATGCCTGAAGGGTTATTAAGAAGAGGTGTTTAGTAAATACAGCTGTTAAACAAACAGGAAAGAGTGGCCTGCCCCCTCCAATCTATAAAAGGATTTATGCTTCTGTTTCATCCTGGCTCCTGCTCTTTGAGGAATGGGACACCTCTCTGCAGTGGTGTTAGTAGCGTATGTATGTGCTTTACATTGTTGGCCTCAACCATCCTCCTTCCCCACTTTGCAGAGATTAGGCCCACAGAGTGGGTCCATTGCCACATTGCTCAGTATCGTGTTACCTGACTATGCAACCCAGAGAGCACATTGCTCCTTTTTGTTGCCGTATTGCATTGCATGTTCCTTATCATTCTACTGTCTGCCGTTGCCCAGGGTTTTAGTATAACTGGTTGTAGTGCTTTTTCTAGTCCCCTTTGATTCTGAAATAATGATTAAGAAGCTTCCAGGAAATGTCACTGAATTAGAGGTGCTGTGGCTCATCTTGGAAAAGCTGTAACACCTGCACCAGGATATTATTTTTAGTGATTTCACCTCTTCATTGTTTTTAAGGGAATTGCACCAAAAATAGAGTTTTCTACAAGAACAACCATTACTGAGCTTCCACTTCCATATAGGAGGCAGTTTTGTGTGAGTATTTGAAATGAAAGGCACAAACATGGACAGAAACCTCAGTGTTTGATCTTGTTTGTCACAGTGCACCCATCACTATTGCATGTAAGTGCCTCCCACAGCAATAGGAATTATGCCAGTTCTTCACCGAAAGACAAAATTTATTTATTCTTTCCTCAGTTCGCTTGCTGTGATAAGAGGCTTATTACTTGGTGATTGTTGTCAGGAGAGTTTTACTGATTATCTTGTGAAAGGCCACCACAAAATAATGGGGCTTGCATTGACTCCTTAAAGAAGCAAGACTTGGGCTGATTGTGATCTCTGGTGGGAAGGAGTTCCCTGACTCATGGGGTGTTACTGAGAATGATTTGTGTCTGGTTGTGAGTGTTTCATTTTTCCATGTTGCTGGCTGCAGTTTCTTTGATTGCTCCTCCCCTCTCAACATAGCCTTGGTTTTCTCTGGGTTGAGCTGTACCCAACTACAATAATAGAATCATAGGGGTGAAGAGACCTCGGGAGGTCATCTGTTCCAGCCCCCTGCTCAATGCAGGATCAATCCAAGCTAAATTATCCTAGCCAGGATGGGACTTAAAGACCACTAGTGAAGGAGATTCTATCACCTCTGTAGGTAACCCATTCCAGAACTTTACCACTCTCCAAGTGAAATAGTTTTTCTAGCCAAGACACAATCTCCAGTATCATTTCTTCTTCTGTATCAGTGGGGCTAGGCACATTACCAGATAGTTATTTTTTGTGGTCCAAATTTTGCAGCCCTTTTTGGAACAAAGTTCTCACTGAAGTCAAAGGGAGGGTTTTTTTCAATTAAAGGTTGCAGAAATTGGCTCACTCAGAATTACTGCTTCCTCAGAGCCAAATTTTCAGGTCCTTACTCAAGCAGGCTCTCAAGTCATGACTTCAGGGTTTTAACTTCAGGTCTCGATCCTTTGAGCTGCTGAATGCTTCTTTTGAGACACACACTACCCTTAACTCCAGTTGAATTCAGCAGAAGTTGGGACTACTGAGCATTATCCAGAGAGCAATCAGCATCTCACAGAATCAAGCCCTGGATGAGAGTTTGTCAGACAAAGGCAAAATGGTTAAGAAAGAGAGGTTCCCTTCTTGCTATTATTGACTATCTGTCACTTCTCAGCACAGAGTCACAGATACGCCAATTTTAATGTGTAGCCACATATAGCCAAATTCTGCTCCCCATTGACTTGAAATCCTCTGTCTTCTACTGATATTGGGGGGGTAGCCATGTTAGTCTGTATCAGCAAAAACCATGAGAAGTCCTGTGACACCTTATAGATTAACAGATTTTTTGTAGCGTAAGCTTTTGTGGGCAAAGACCCACTTTGTGCGTGCATCTAACGGAGTGGGTCTTTGCACGTGAAAGCTTATGCTCCAAAAAAATCTGTTAATCTATAAGGTGTCACAGGACTTCTCATGGTTTTTGTCTTCAACAGAGGGGTTTGCAAATGGCTTGTACATGCTCCTACTTGGATAATCAATTTATGAGCCAATTAATTTATCTAGCAGGGCAGAAGTAGGAGGAGGATACAAAGATCTGCATCTGTATCACCCAGCCAAAGGAGCATCTCACCAGCACAACATAGGACAACTAGGAAAAAGGAGACTAAGAACTGCAAGGGCCTTATCAGATTATTAAGATCCCGCTCTCCCTCTCCAAATGCTACAAAGCACCTGTGTCAGCTCTACAAAGAAAATCAACATCAGCAATCAAGGCTAAGCCTGGGGTCTCCTTGGTACAAACTGGAAACGGAAACCAGGCCACCCTTTGTCGTTAGACATGTAAGTCTTACAATTGCTGTACTAAGATAATTTTTTGTATGATTGTGATGTTATCAGAGTAAATTAGGTACCTGTGTTATCCTTCCTCATAAAGTTAGAACGAGAGGAACACAAAGAAAGTAACCAGTACCAAATTTGAAAATGTAAAAAGAAATTCTTAACTGATCTGTGGAACTCACTGCAACCAGACAGTATTACGGTCAGATAGTTGGCAGATTCGGGAAAATATTAGATGTTTTTATGATTAATAAGGAAACCCAAAGTTACGTTTCTACATAATAAAAAAGTATAAGAGACTTAACTCCTTCATTCTTTAGGGCGTAAACAAACCACTAGGTCTCCATCGCTAGGAAGAAGCTGTCCTGTTTGTGCAAGATTTTCTTTAATGGTTCATCATAGGTTTTCTTCCACCTTCCTATGAAGCATCCAGTCCAATCTCAGAGACAGGACATATGACTAGATGGACCATTGATGTAACAAGGTTAACAAACTCCATTTGTTTCTACTTTGGCCTTCTTAAATGGTGAATCTAGAGATCAGTGGAAAGACTTCCATTGATTTCAGTGGGCTTGGAACGGATGGGGCCTTTCATTTGAAGATCTCAAAGCATATTATAAACACTTGCTAATTGAACACCACAGTGCTCAAGTGAGGTGTATAACACACAGAATCATGAAAATGGGGGATTGAAAATGCTCAGTCTCAGTATTTTGTATGTTAATCTGATGGGGATTGTAAAGAAGCCTGAATTAGATTCTGGCAGAAAGAGAGAGAGGCAGAATTATTTATTTTATCTAATCTAATCCAATCCAATCTATCTAATCTAAACAACCCAGCCAATCCACTAATTTATCTAAGAATCATTTCCCCCAATTTATAGTCTTACTTTATTTTAAATGGTCATTTACAGTGTTTTAAATTTCTATCCCTGTCGCGATCCATGATGGGTTTATATTTTTTTAGTTCCCAGTTTTATGAGGACGAAAGATTTCTTGATTCCGATGAAGGTGAAAACATGTTTTAAAACTGGTCTAACCACACTTTTGAAAGGAAACAGAGAGTTCTAATGCCACATCCACTGTCTCTTTTATAACAAGATGGTGTCTCCAAACTCGTCATTTCCTGTTATAAAACCATCAACGTCAGAATTCAAGTGTTTTGCTGAAGGGCCTGCACTGTGCCATGTATTATTTCTCCTCTTTAATATTTTATTGTGGTTGTGAAAGAAAGAAATAAAGGAAGGAGAGGAAGGAATTTGTTTTATTATTATTGTCTTTGTAGACTATAAGCAGATGCAAATTTATGTCCACGCTTAGTTTTCACAGAATGAAGAAATAAAGCTTCATAATATTCCTTCTTTTTAAGTAGTTGTTTGCAATGTTATTGATTGTTGTCACATGCTGAATATATGAATAGAGACACTGGCTTTATGGCCTATTACAATGTTATATCACACTCTGCTGTCTAATCACTGTCCACTGGCCTACTATTGAAGAAGTGCTACAATACACGTGAACCAACTCATCAGCCCCACCTTGTATTTTGGTTGGACCTCTGGTAATCTTCTCCAGACCTGACAAAGAGATCTGTGAAGCTCAAAAGCTTGTCCCTCACTTACTGACTCTTTCATTTTAGGTAGACAGTTCTAATCCATTTGGTGAGAAAACTTCATCACAGTTACCTTACCGAAATCCAAAACGAAGAATGAGCTCAGCACAGCTCAGCTCAGCAAGAAGTTCTCTTGAATCTCAATTGAAACAAGGTACTTGTAATTCTTTCAAATAAAAAATATGGTGCTAATTTTAGCAGTAACAGCACAATTTGTCCTAATTCTAAACTGTTTACAAACTGTGGCCCTTGTTCTGTCGCTCCCATTTCAGACTGGCTGTGTAAGGAGGAAAGTACTTGGAGTAAGTAAGCGGGGGGCAGAATCTGGACCAGAATACACAGATATGCTCTCTGCTGAATTGCAGCCATTGCTGGGGTGGAGGAACCTGGCTGATGTTTTATAGTACACGTTATTGGAGGGCAACATTTTGTTTACTGTTGCCTATGCACGGGTTGCCAGATTCTACTGGTTTTGTATGCCTGTTTTTTTTCCTATCCGTATTACTAAAGTGACACACGCTTAAAGCAAGGGCATGTGAAGGGAGATGTGAGCTGATTGTATAGAACATTGTGAAAGCTCCCTCTGCATCCACTCGAAGCACTGCTATAGTTCAATTGTCACAGTTAGCAAAACTGCCCTATCCCAGGAGACCATCTTGGTTACAACAGTCTTTGTAGAATCATAGAATACTGGATCTGGAAGGGACTTCTGCCCTAACAACAGGACCAAGCAAATATTAGATATTTATTCAATCTGTTCTTAAATTTCTCCAATGATGGAGAGTCTACAACCACCATGCACAATTTATTCCTGTACTTAGCCACCCTGGCAGTTAGGAAGTTTTTCCTAATGTTTAGCCTAAACCTCACTTGCTGCACAAGCGTCATATCCTTCCCCCTCAAAGCTTTTTGAGTGCAGTGCTAATGTGTTGATGAACAGTGAAAGTAGTAAGGTAAGAATAAATGCTAATAGCCATTGAAATGTCTTTTTTCCCCCCTTTTAGCATTATCTTTTGATAATAGCTGTGAAGCATCAAATGACTCAGTTAAGGTAAGGTAAAAACAACAGCTGTAAATGACATCTTTTATGTTAGCAGTTTAATTGACATAGTGTGAAAAGAGATTTCAGTGAAGGGTGGTGATGGCTCAGGCAACAGTAATGGCTATGTCTGGTTCTCTGTAATGGGAAATTATGAGAAAAGTCCTACTATGTTTAGGAGGAAATAAAAATAAAATCACAGATTTGTAGAACACAAAATCAAAAAATTACAGGTCATATTGTTTCCAGCAAAAATCCTTTATTTTGACCTGAAAATAGGTTGAAATCATTTAAAAATCAGGACAAATTCCCATTCTTCATTACACTGGATAGCTATAAACATAAATTTGTAAATCTACAAAGAGGAGTCTTCTCACTAGAGATCTGGCCATGGTGACAAAGATCCATGAGCCTAGATGCTAAGTCTATGATAAACCTCCATGGAAATCCATTGTAATATAAATCATTGCCTAGACAAATATAGTTTTAGTCATGGTGCCATTTACCTTGAAGTCATCATTCAGTTCTACCTCTGAGCGCTACTAACAGGAGGTCATTACGATCTGGCAGCTCTTAGGCAAGCTAATGTATGTCTGTGTGAAATTAGTTAATAGTCTTGTTATAGAATGGTATTCTCATAAAAGAAACCCAGCTGCCACTTTGACTGGTATAATTCTCAACAACTTTAGCAGGCAAGCCTAGAAGTAAATACGCGTAGAGACTGAGGCATCTCACTTTTCCCACACAGTCGCTATAGGTCTGGGTTGAGGCACAGCTAGCATGGGAGTGTTTGCATTTCTGTTTTGATGGCCAGAAATCTCCATCTCCAGCAAACTCTCAATCTATCATCTTTCAAAGTAGTAAATTCATTTAGAAATATTTAGATCCTACCAATGTACCAAAATCTAAGACCACATTAGAAGGAAAAAGGTTGCCCCTTTTCAGTGCATATGCAATCACTGACCGCTATAGCAGGTGTTTTAGTGTCAGTTGTGATAATTTTTTTTCTGATTTTGGCAGTCAGACCAAATCATGTCACACAGACCATCAGAGAGACAACAGTGACTACTGTCACTCACCACCAAGTTAGCCAGGTTAGCTCCATATCCTGTTACCAGCTCTGGACAAGGAGTCAAAAAGTGCCCTCTAGTATTCATTTTTTACTCTTCTCTAAATAAAGTGGCTCTTGAAAAAATGATATATGATATGAATGAAGTGTAGATTCCAAAAATATTTATGGATGTTTTTCAAGGAAATTGCAGCGAATTTTCAAACCCTGTCATACTGTTAATTAATGCTGATTATTTCCACCCTAAATATCAATCCTATCATTCATAATGCAGAACACATAAGATCAAAGGATCCTTCATCACCCCCTTGCTAGAGTGTGATATAGCTGAATGTTAAAATTCTGCAAGATTCTTAACCTAGAGCCATTCCTGTTATTATAGGATGACAGAGAGAGAATATGAGTGGAGTAGAACATTGCCAAAGAATAATGATCTGCTGCATTAGATGACTATTGAGGCATAGGCAAATCATTTATTTCCAGAAAAAGATATACTGATCCTGTGACATTGCTCAGTAATAATGACTTTACTTCTGTTGTCCCAAGAGACAGATGTAAACACAGTTATTTTCGTAGATGGATCCTCATGCCACAGATAGTTGTATTAAGGTGCTGCACTCTTAGTCACTTGCTGTGTTCTGGCTGTCTGAGAGAATTTACCTCTTGTACTAAGAGGGGGAGAGGGTGGATGAGGTCTCCAGGGGATTAGGTGTGTGTGTGCTTCATCTCTGGAGACATAGCTTTAAATCCTGCTTTAGGTTACTAGTGAAAAGGAGTTTGTTGTTCTCACCTTGGTTCCCAGCATCCCACAAAACAGAAACCCCAGGCTGCCTTGCGCTGTCAGGAGTGTTGCCTCAAAAAAGAGGCCTGGGTTTGAAATAGATGTGGGTATTTTGGCTCAGGATTGAGGTGCATTATGGAAAGTTGCACACCACTTACCTGGCTTAATGGAGATAGTGCTGTCTATGTTAGTTCTTGGCACTGCGCCCTACCATCAGAATAAAAAAGACTGGGATCAGAGACTTGTGTATCCAACAGCACTTATGATTAGATGTCAGCCTGCAGAACCATGTGCAGAGGAGCAGAGCAGCTCAGTTGCCTGACCATGGTAGCTAGGGGCAAGGAAGAGCTTGTCAGCTTGCCCTCAGAAACGTAAAAGGTTGAGAGCTCTCTGAGCCAAGGGAGAGTTACGTGAGTGAACCAGAGATATTAAAGGGAGGGTCTGGAAGCACAGGCTGCTTGGGCAGGAGTTCAGGCTGTGCATTAGTTGAGAAAAATGCAAATGCCAGGGATGGGATGAGTCTGGACCAAAATCTGTTGTGCTGCATTACAAATGGAATAAATATCCTGCTCTTCTACAGTGCTCCTGAGTCTTTCTCTGTAGTGGAGTATCTAATGAGTGCAGGGCTGGGCCAAGGGTTTTTGGTGCCCTGGAGAAACTGTGGTCCCATTAGCTGGCAATCAGTAGAAGTCTAGAAACTTAAAACTATTTAAAAATTAGAAAGCCAGAATTTCTGTTGTTGTCAAACATTTCTGAAATTAGAAGGGAAACAATTGTGTGTATTAATTGGCATTTGTTAACGTTCGCAGTCAGGTGTTTGAAAATCAGGGCTTTATTATTACTGTAGCAGTAATAGTCTACAATAAAGACACAATCTTAATCTTACAAGGACTTATGAGTCTCTTTTTACAGTCTTGTCCAAACCTCTTACCAAATTTTTCAAGTTCAACACGATCCAAATTCTTTGCGGTCAGAACATCTTCATGATCACGGCTCGTAACCCAGCAAAACAGCTGTTGCGGGTTGCTGACTGGTGTTCAGCAAGTGGCGAGTGATGTTAACTTAACTGTATGACACCCCAACCCTGGGCTACTGAGAGTGACTGAACTGCCAGACCACACACCCGCAGGCAGCAACCTCGGGTGGCATTTTTGTGAAGCTAAGCTGTGGCAAGTTTCAACTGTATTGACATAAATAGCTGTGTTCCACAGTATGAAACAAATAATATAACCCAACTTCGGACATGGCACTGATGCACCATTTCACAGGTATGATATTGGGGGCTTTCATTTATCACTGATAAGGTCATGTATTTTTTAAAAAGAGGGGAAAAGTCACTTCTGTGTTATTTGGTGCCCCTTAAAGCCTGGCAGCCTTAGCGACTATCTAGCTTGCCTATATCAGTGATTTGCAAACTTTTCAGCATCATGCCCCCCTTCTGATTTTTGAGAAACCCTCACGCCCCCCCACCTCTTCTTTACCATCATCCAACCCCCCTTTTAACAAAAAAATCAATTAATAATTTAAAATAAACATAAAGTTTTGATATAAAAATGTTATTTAAAATTAAAAATAAGTACAAATAATTTTTTTGGCCCCTTGTGGTTGCCTGGTGCAGCTCCAGCTGGCCAGGTGCCTGAGCCCCATGCCAGCCTCCAGAGTTGCCCACGCCAGCCACCCACCCGCCTGAGACCCGTGCTGCCAGAGCTGCCCACCCGAGTCCCACGCCGCCAGGGCCAGCCACCCGCCAGCCACCGGGGCAGCCACCCACCTGTCCACTGGCTGCCCAAGCTCTGCACTGCCGGGACCAGCCACCTGCCCACCAGCCACCTACCCCATCTGTGGGCCAGCTGCCCGAGCCGCACACCCGAGCCCTATGGTGCCAGGGCCAATCGCCCACCCACCATCCTGAGCCCTGTGCTGCCAGGGCCAGCCAGCCGTTCACCAGCCCAAGCTGCCCAAGCCCTGCTCTTTTGGGGCCAGCCACTTGAGCCCCACGAGTCCCACAAGCTGGCCGACCAAGACCCATGAGCCCTGCCAGCTGCCCACCTGAGCTTCTCCCCTCCCCTCCCCTCCTACAAAGCCAGGCACCCCCAACCCCCTTCTAACCCCATCCTCCTCCTCCTCCCCCCCCCAACCCACACTCACTCTCATTTGCAGAAGGCAGCTAGCTCCATGTGGGTCTTTGCCAGCTGCCTGCTTTTTATAGCAGTTGCTCTGGGTCACCCATGTAAAATGGCAGGAGCTGAGAGCTGGAAGCAAAAGCTGGACCTTTCTTTAGGTGCGGGGAATGATGGGGTGGCTGGGTCACTTCGTGCCCCCCCTCCCGGAATTTCTTCATGCCCCCCCCAGGGGTCACCCCCCAGTTTGGGAAACCATGACCTATATGGTCAGGCTGGCCCTGGTTGAGTGAGCACCTTTGGAACTCACTCTGTCTCAGGCTGACCTGTGTTACAGTGCTGCATCACTGATTGGTTTGAAGGATAAATGGGAAAGTGTCTTGGAATACTTTATTGTGGCCAGCCATTGGACAAGGTACTTCTAGAGAAACTGCCACATTCTGCTTTCCTTATTACCCAGCAGTGTCATTAACTCCAGTGAAGTGGGTTGGTTAGGTGTAATTGGGACAGAATTTGACGCGCCACATTGCAACAGATTTGGATTCCACGAGGTTTCTGTGGGGTTCTAGTGAGCGAACTAAATATTGATATCTAGAGACAGACTGCTTCAGGGACTAAAAGACAGGAATTGTTTGCTTGGAGCAACATTGTTGCACAAGCTCTGGCCCTGTATTTAATTATAAGCTCTATGCACAGGCCTCTTTGTTGTTCTTTCACAAGCACCTTGAAGTTGATATTCCAAAACCTCCCAACTGGCAAACTCCCAACTGGCAGGTGCAGGTTTTTGATAAGTCTTTTTCACTGCCCTTCTTTGTGTGTGTGTGTGTGTGTGTGTGTGTGGTGGTTTTTTTTTTTTCCTGCTTAATCCGTTGCCACATCAGACACTGACTTTGTAGGGAGGACTTCATTCCAATACAGCAAACTTAAGGTTCAGAGTGTGACAGGAGAAATAGCTGGTTTACCGATTCCTAGGTTACATTACACTTCCACAAATAAACCTGCGTCTGACTGGCTGAAATATTAACTTTTATTAACTTTTGTGAATGAATAATGGTTATCTATCCAGGAGTATGTAGCTTCTGCTTATTATTATTATCTGTGAGACATATTTTCTAAGCGTTTCTACTTGGTCCAGATTTTTTAAGTATTCCCATTGACCTGCCCTTTGTGTGGTTTGCTCGTACACAAAACAATCCTTTTATACATATGACATTATGAATTTTTAACCTCAGCTTGATATCCTCCCCCACTCTCTTCATTGCAACAACGTATTGGAGACTGTTACTGTTTCCTCCCTCTTTCTCTTCCCTTCCCCTCCTCCCTGTGTCGTTTCTAATTAAAGAAAATCTTCCCTTGTTCTACAGGTTATCAGGGAACTGGATGAACACACCACATCTGAACATGATTCATCATCTCTTGAAACTGATGAACTTGTAAATTACCCAGGCAGTTCTGCCACTCAGGGAGATTTAACTTTTCACCGCACAGCATCATTTGCCACCTCCCCGCATTACGGATCACCTGTTCGGAGTCACTCTCCTCTGCAACACAGGTTGTTAATCCTAAATATCAATCTGTAATTTGAGTGACATGGCATTGTAAATAGGAGCAGTAAAGTTGAATGACCAAAAACATTCACCTTCAAGCTACTGGTTGACCCTCTCTTGTCCAGCACCCTCAGGACTTGACCGGTGCTGGATGAGAGAATTTGCTAGATCATGGGAGGTCAATATTTTCTAGCACATTACCAACACTTCCACTGCTTGCTGGACTCTTAGAAGACATTTAGGGGGTAAATTAGAGCTAAGTAACAGCACAGCACAGCACACAGAGAGCCAGAACTTGCAGCTGTAAACAAATGTTATGGGACCACGGGGAACTTGGTCACACCCATGATTAATGGTCATCTGGCTAACTAAAATCATGCCAGATTACAGATGTTGCTGGATGAGAAAGTTCCACATTAGAGAGGTTCAACCAGTACTTTCTTAGGGGGTTGAGTGGTGGTTCTCAGATATGTTTCTGTGGGTCACTTTGACAGTACTCAGAGAGTGATTACTGGAAGTTATAGAGCTGTGTGAACGTACATGAGAACATAGGAATATCAATACAGTAGCAAATCACAGGTTCTTCTAGTCCAGTACTGAATCTTGTCCCTGATAGAGAATAATCCCAGATGCTTGAGAGGAAGGTACAAGAAACACCATTATGAATAATTAGTGGAAAATTTGTTCATAGACATTGCTTCCAGTTAATTAATGGTTAATAGCACATGTTCTGAAATGTGAGGTTTATGTATTGTAAACACCCTTTAGCCATACCTAATGTAATTAGAAGTTTTTAGCCATAAAAATGGGCTCTTGGCTTCAGTGATATCTGGTAGCAATTAGTAGTACACACAGCTGCTGCACTGTATGCGAAACAGACAATATATTTTCTTTCATCAGTTTTCAATTTGTTACCCTTAAGCTTCGCTGACTTTCCACCTTGTTTTTTGTATTTTGCTAGGATTTATTTTCTCTGCACTACTCATTAGTCTTTACACCTCTATCATGCCCCAAGATACTTGACTTTTAAAACTGGACTATCCAAAATTTTTCAGTCCTTCTATAAATAGAGCCAGAATCTTTCTTTAACCTGATAGGCACAAGTTAAGGCTGATAGCACTGCTGAGGTCAGTCTGCCTGTCACCCTGAAATATGTTAGGGGCTGTTGACTGCCTCAGCTGAATGGGGAAATTTGTTGCCAAAAGAACAATAAGAATAATTTCCTTGGTGTCCTTTGTTCCTACATGGTAGAACGCGCAGTGCAGAGGTTTGAACAGGTTGTTGGCAGCCACGTATTGCATCGTGGGAGGTGCCAGCCAGTTCAGTATGTTTTGCAGAAGAAATGGTAAAAACGCTATGTGTTAGAGAGCTCATGAGAGACTGAACAGGCCAGAAAAAATGGTCTTTTTTGTATAAAAAAAAAAAGTTGAAAACATATACAGTTGTTTGTTTGTTTATATTAAACCAGAATCTTGTCGTGCTAGGTGCTGTGCAAACACCGCACAACAAGACGGTCCCTGGTCCAAGATCTTAAAATCTAAGCAACAGTGGTGTTCCTTCTTGGGTTTCTCAGGACACTCAGTAATGCCACCATTTCCTTCCCACTGTAACCTTCCTTACACAAGAGTATTTTGGATAATGATCAAAATAATCCTGAAATCACTTTTCCATTGGGCATCAATGCAGCAAGCAATTAAGCATGTATATAACTTTAAGCATGTGAGTACTCTCAGTTTTGCTACATAAAAGTCAGTGGGAATATGCCTATAATTGTACCTGAGCAGTGGATCAGGGTTATTTTCAGGAATGGCTTGTTACTGAATATTTCTTGTCCCATTTGTGCTGATTCTTTAAATCCTGGGTTCTGAGTAGTATATAGGCTGAAGAGTCCAGAAAGAAAATGTTCCATTTACTTTCTGTTGATGGGTCTATGTAAGAGATGGAAAAACAGGTGCTGCTGTGTGAAAAGGAAGCACTGGCTAACCTCAGTCTCGGGATCAGTGTTCCATGTAGGCTGAGCACTTGGTCAGCCACTCAGGAGAGATTCAGCAGCATGTGTTTCAATGGGTGGTGCACATATGCACATCAAATTTATTCCACACACAAATGGAAAAGACTGGTGGGAACATTGCTTAGGAGAGCTTAATTTGGCTTATTTTCCCTCAGTTGCATCCAATGTAGAAATAAAGCTCTTTATGTTTAAGAGATCATCAATAACTGAAAAACACAGGGCTGTAAGACAGTTTCTCTAATACCTTTGTTTGTGTAGATGTGGCAGATTGTATTGCAAAGATTGTGACTAGATACCCAAACTGTTTTAACTATATAAGTTGAACCTATCTTGTTCAGCACTCTTGAGACCTGAGTGGTGCCAACTGAGAGAATTTGCTGAACAATGGAAGGTCACTATTGCCTTCTACATCACCAACACTTCCACTGCTTACTGGGCTCTTAGAAGACATATAGGGGTAAATTACAGCTAAATAACAGCACAGAACACTGAGAGCCAGGACTGGTGTCTGTAAACAAACTTTATGGGACCATGGAAAACTTGGCCACCCCCATGATAAATGGTCATCTGGCTAACTAAAATCATGCCGGATGAGAGAGTGCTGGACTAGAGAAGTTCAGCCTGCACTGTAAAGGATGATTAGGGCTAAACTTCCATAGATGCCTGATGTTCGAAAAGTTGAGTATCTAATTTCTTTGCTTACACAACCCACCAGGTACTAGTAGCATTTTCTGATTAATAAAGCAATAACGCAACTTGCTATTTGCTTTAAAAACAGCTTTCCTTCCTGTATGCTGCTCCAGTGATTTTCTGGCATGACTAGTTCTCTGCTCAAGCCCCTGTCCTGTCTTCTCTGGGCATAAAAATGCCTAAATATTTGACTAAAACTGTAGACACCTTCAGGGCAGCCAGATTAGATGGGACATTAGAAAAATGACAATCCATAATTTCACACATACAGTAGCATGATTTTTCTATGGAGAAGGCCGTCTTCACCACGCAGCAAAGTCCAAATCTCACATGAAACTTGTGATTGTGGCCACAAGGGTAGGGTGAACCTGCTGAGCCAAATTTTCAAAGTGGCTTGTTTTTGTGCACACAGTTGCTGCTACATGGGATTTTTGCGTGTGCATGATATCTTGGATGTATCAACTGATGTCATTTATATGTGTACACCCAGTTCCAGTGTTTTTATGCCCATTTTGCACTCGCAGACAGAGCTTCCTTAGGAAATATCTTACAAATGCCAATGTGCAAAAAACCCTAATTATGTGTATAGAGACTGCGTTTTGAAAACATGCCTCATTATAAGCAGCAGCTTGCGTGTTCCTGGGACATGTGTGGTTTGGGCCTCAGTTGTATAAAAACAAGGTTGGTCATCTCTGTGAGCAAACAAGTGAATTAGGCAGCTTTCTCACAAGTCGATTTTGAACTGTTTGGCTCATTAAACTAACGGGCGTTATTTATTGTTGTTTCAAAGTTGTGATTTTCTGGCAAATTATTTAATGGCAGTCTGGGGAGAGAGTTTTGTGGAGTGATGCAGTCCAGGGCTTAATTGAGTGAATGGTCTCAGAGTGGCATTAGAGATCACCTGGCCTGCACTTTAAGAACTGGATTCTTCCTGTTCACTGTCATTATGTGCAGCCTGAAAAAATATGCTGCCTCTGCACTTTGTGGATCAGCTCTGATGGTGCAAAGTGTAGTTACACTCTGAACTGCTGTTCAGAACGCGGGTCCCGTGCTGAGTGCAGCACTTTGTTGAGGAATATCTGCCATTCCTTGGCTGTGGATGTTTATTGCTTCCATGAAGAAACATTGTGGCGCTTGTTCATTTACATTAACTTGATCTTTTGGACAAAAGACAAATTAATCTTTAATGCGAATTTTACATCCCACGGAGTAAAGGAGCAGTCTTGCCTTTATAACAGTCAAAGCAGGCGTAGCTGTGCTACTTCTCAGTAATATTAAAGCACATTGATCTATCCTCAGAACTCTTCTGTGAGTTAGGAAAAGAGCACTAGGCCAATTTACATAGCGGTTGCCTGAGGTACGCAGTGGTTGAGTGTCTTCACCTGTAAGTAAGGGAGTGATGGAGCAGGCGAGAATCCAGAGGTTTGGCCTTTTGTTCTCACCAGTAGGTGACATTGCCGACGCAGTTTATTCTGCTTATTCATTTCCTAATTGGTATCAATGCGCTGGTTCCGCCCAACAGAGTACAAGTCCTGCAGTGCAGAACATACTAGGCATGACTTAAAAGTGAGTGTCCAAATTTCTCAGGGACTTTAGAGATAAGGTTAATCTGTGCATTTAGTTACATGGCAAAGGCATCTTTAATGCAGCCTTTTAAAGCTGTTAGAGTTAATTGATGGCATTCTGTGCAGGGAAGGGAACTCTGCCCTCTGGCGAGGAGAGGACTTCTTTGGATTACAGACATTTGGCTATCTCTAATGTGCGGGAGGAGGGATGGTGTAAGAGCAGGAGACGGCATCAAAGGGGAAAAGGAGAGAACGGTGACAAAAAGGAGATACTTGGTGAGGGGAAAAGGTAAGGAAAAATGGGGAGAGAGTGAGGGAAGAAATGGTGGGAGGGTGTGGGGGAGGGTGAGAACGGAGGCCATTTCAGCAGAAGGCAAGTGGGACATAATTGTGAGGGAAGGTCTGGGACCGAGCACTAAGTACCAACTGTGAGCAGGGGGAGAGGGTGAGCGGGTGAGAAATGAATGGAGAGAATAAAAAGTTGAAGGAAAAGGCAGAATAAAATAAAAACAGTACAAAGGGCAGTTGAGAAACCAGTCACAGGAACAACTGTTCCATGTGTGAGAATAATGAGTGTGAGGGACACAAAAATGAAAACGAGAGAGGAAGAGACTCACAAAGATACCGAAGGGGAAAGATGAGGTGAAGGATCAGAAGAGGGAACGAAGGAGAAGAAGGAAGAAAATCCTGATTGAGCTGTAGATTAACACGGTATTTAAATATGTGTTTGAATATGTGAATTGAAGTCAGTGGACCCGCTCACATGCCTTACTGCACAGGGGCCTTGGCTACTAATATTTATCAAGGTATGCTATTTGAACACATCAGTTTCTCATCTCCTCTTTATTTGTACCAACTCATCCACTTTAGAAGAGCAGCCAAAAGGTTGTCGAGTCCCATCTTATGTGGGTTCCCTGAAGAGTCAGTCACGTTTTCAGTGGCATGACCATGACACATTTTGGGCTTCAAGAAGGCCTCTTGAAACTTGCTTTTTCTTGAACTGATTTTACCTGCTGGCACAACATTTAGTGGGTCAGTGTGTGAAAAAGGACCTGTGAATAAGGTACTGGCAAACAAAATAAAAAGTCAGAGGAGAATCTGGGATCTGAGTGGTGTGATACATGTTCGCAGGTTGTACTCCAATCCACATTTCAGTTGGGAAAAGATCCACAAGAGAGTGCAGAATCTTCTAACTTCAAACCAAGCCAAGCAGAGACTTTCCTTTGTGAGTATCAATATTATAAGTCTAGAGCAGCCGCTGTCACTTGATTATCTGCCCTTCAGAAGATATAGGTTTCTCTGTCCACTCAACCTCCAACTGCCCCTGGTGACTTTAAATGTTCCACTTGGGTTTTCAGCATCCAGAGTATTCACCAAAAAATGTCTGGCTAGGTCTGGACTAAGTAGCATCTCACTGGTATTCACCACCACTTCTGTACAGTAAAGGAGGAAATGGCAGGTCTTGGGTTCATGGGACTAGTGCAGCAGTGGGGTCCGAGTCTGGAACAGAGAAGGGATTGAGAACATAACGGTGATGTATGATAAAAGGAGATATAATAATGTTGGAACCCACCCGTCCTAAGGCACAGAGAGATGAATTAACAAGAGGAAAGAGTTTCAGCACAGCTGCTGAAGTAGAAAAGCTTTGACAAGCCTTTTGGAGCCTCTCCATATGAACAGCATTTGGAAGTATTGTGCTTATGATTGTGTGAGTATAACATGCACAGCCACCAGTGGGATGTCAGGTATCTCTTGGCCAGTGTGAAGATCCAGTGTTCTTGGATCTAGCTGAGTACCCCAGGGCAATTTTCAAAAAAGCGAATGGAGTGACTGCCAATTCACAGCCCTGTTTTACCCTGGCTGCCTTGCACAAGTACCTTCATGTTCAGAGGTACTCAGTGCATTCCATGTTGTTTGGCTTATTTCTAAGTTAATGCACACAATACATTTCATTGATACAAAAGGAGAAAGGATGTATAACTGAACCACGATGCCTTCTCTTCTGGCAAGCTGTATGGCTCTTACTAATAGCAGTGTTGCCACTGAAGTTACACAAAGGGTGCAATTGCTTTTCTTGGTCTCCTTTTGCCTATCTGTGAAATGGGGTTAATAATAAATAATTAATAAATAAATAAATAAATACATAAATAATAATAAATAAATAGCATGATGATGGACATCAATAGGAGAACTTGCATGAATGAGGGCTGCGGAATCAGGGGTTTCGTTTCCCTGGGATATTTAAGAGCTCTAGATTTTAAAATTCAAACAGTTGCTGTCACAGCTGGATGTCACAAGCGATTCATCTGCTCTGCCTGCTTCTTTTGGCGACGTGTAGTTACATCCTAAGTACTCTCTAGCATGGGTGTAAACAGTGGTGTAAACAGTGAGGCTTGGCTTTGGTGAGCAGAGGAAGGACCCAGCTGAAGAGTGTGGATATGCATGGGAGTTACATACTCCACGTGACCCCCTATGTACCCAGCACATATCTTTCCTTCTACACTTGTTCTTTTTAGCAGAGTTAGCATCCTACTGTTGCCCCACTGCTGAAGCCTTGTTCCACTGCCTTGCCTCTGCTGGCATCTTTCATGGGCACATGTGGCTACACGTCAGAATGTGGCTGTGGTGTTCTTTGCACTGTGAAGTATAGCCACCTGTACATCACATGCCACCAGAAAGTGGGGATAGTGCAAAGGTAGCTGTAGAGCCATCCAGCGTAACCAGCCTTGACTTCACTTAGAAAAATGTTTATCATGAAGTCAGATAGCAACCACATTGCTAACAGTTGTACTGTCTAGTGAGCAAACCCCCTTCTGAGGGCCATATTAACCCCTGCTACAACTCCATCCATTTTAGTGGAGTTACCCCACCTATGATGGTGAGCCTGAATATTTAAGTGACTTGCCACACAGTAAATCAAAGGCAGAGCTTGGAGTGGAACTCATAAAAGCTTCTCTTTCAGTCCGCTGACCCTCACTGCCTCTTTGGAACCATAAATTCATAGTAGTTGTAACTTTTATAGTCATGTTGTTTTTGCTCTCCCCATTATTTTCAGTATATGCCGTGTACCAATCAGGAACTGTTCTTGTTGCATAATTTTGAAACCTTCTAGATGGAGACAAAGTTCTAATGAGGTCACTGAAGCTGGTGTTACTTGCTGCTATCTCATCAAAATGATTCCACCTAATAACATGGAAGGTATAGGGGACAACCTCATAGATCTATTGCCCTGAATGTACAGTAATAAGTTTGTTTTAACTCCCCTGGAAACAGCTGATAGGTTTGCTTTTGGCTAGGGACTTTAACTTTAATGCTTATGAAGATAAGAAATAAATTAATCAAATAGGCTTTTTCAGGGAGCCACTGATTCTGAAATTGATGATGTCCTTGAAAGAAGGTCCATTTCTTTGAGGAGTTCCCCACAAGATGACTCACCGGAGCAAAGATATTGTTGAGTAGTTGTCATCAGAAAGGTAAGCCGCTAAATTGCTGCTCTTCACCTTTGCGGAATTATTTGGGATTCAGGAAGATTATAAATTTCTAGTACGTCTACAGCAGAATTGGTTGTAAAAGTATGCTAAACAGCCCTATTACTTCACTATACAACTGTAATTTACTTGTAATTGCCAAAGCAAGCTTTATTTTTTTTGTTCTTAAACTATCTAGTCACTTTCAAAGCCAATATCGGCAAAAAAGTGACCCTACAAGTGGCATCATGGGATAGTTCCTTGCTTATTGCCTCTCTAGGATACCATAATTTCATTTAGTTTACATGAAATCACTTTCTCTCTCTCTCTCCCTAACTGCCAATGCTGTGAACATCATAGCAGGATCTGAAAGTCATGTAAGGTTCTTCCCAAGTAAGACATCAGCCCTGGCAGCAAAGATTCTGCAGCTGGAACTTGATTTAACAATTCTCATTAGGTTTTCAAAGGTGCCTAAGCAAGTGAAGGTGCCCAACTGGCATGGAATTTCAGTGGGATTTGAGTGCCTTACTCTTGTAGGTTCTTTTGCAAATCTCAGACACTGTTATTACTGTATAAAAGAGAACAGAATTCAGCTCAGTCTCCCTTAGATGAGTTACCTCCACATTCATATCAGGTGTAAAAAACTGATCAGTTATTAGGAATAATTACTGATCTCTCCAGTGTAGGGTAAGCTGGCTCAAGTAACACATGGAGCAGATTTGATAAGTAAGAGGGTGGTATTTTTACACAGCCCCTTTTCTGACCATATCCATACTTAATGTTTTCTGTTTCTTAAACATTTTTCTTCACTGGATGTCTGATTTTAATGAATTGACGCTGGATTAAACAGCAGTGTGTGGTTTCATTTTTCAGCCAGCAAATGAAAGGCCAAATTCTATCATCCTAACTTTGAAATCCCATTTAAGTCCAGGGGAATATTGCCCAATCAAGGATAAGTGATTTAGTTAATTTAGATTTTAAAGAACAAACCCTGTCGGTAAACAAACCTGTCCCACGGTGTCCGCACATCCATCACTAGTATGTGAAATAGTTTTCCTCATCACACTCTTACTTTTTTTAAACAGATGTGATTTGTTTTGATGAGATTAAAAATTTTTATGAATGGAAAATTGGCCAAAATTCTGCTCTCGGTGACTCATACACAATCCTGTTAAGTTTAGTCCAGTGGCACACCCAGAACTGAGGGCTTACCTACCGGGGGAAAAGCCTGGAGCAGCTGCTGCAGAAAAGCTGTTACAGAAAGCATTGATTTATACCAGACTACAGGGAGCGCCTTTCTCTGCCTTCCTCTGCAGCTGAGGATGCAAAACAAATAAGGGGATAGGTCCTACCTTGGGATAACTGAGTTGGTCCAATTAAAGGTATTACCTCACCTCCCCGCCCCCCGTTTTACTTGCCCAAGTTTTTGGATAATCGGGGTTTTAGTATCAGAACCAGTCCTGTAGCACCTTAAATACTAATTTGTTTATTAGGAAATGAGCTTTTGTGGGTAAGAACCACTTGCTCAGATTTTGGAGTAACCTATTAGAACCCAGGGTTTATATAGCAGAGGCAGGGCGGGAAGGAAGGAGGAAAACAAAGGGGTTACCTGTCACCAAGCGGATCAGTAGATGAGGCAAATTATGTTAAGTGGGATGGGTGCTATTCCTGTGAATATCAAAGGTGGGGAAGTTGCCCTTGTAGTGCATAAGATAATGTAGCTCTCTCTTAAGGCCTTATTTGAAAGTTTGAAATTGGCAAATGAATTCCAGTTCAGATGTCTGCCTCTGAAAGCTTCTGGTAGAATCTTTCTGTAGAAGAATGGCTGCTTTTAAATCCTCATTGAATGTCCCTGGAGGTTAAAGTGTTCCCCTGTAGGTTTATGTGTTCTCAAATTCCTGATGTTAGATCTATGTCCATTCACCCTTTGATGCAGAGTCTATCTGGTTTGTCCAATGTACATGGCAGAGGGCATTGCTGGCACATGATGACATATATCACATTAGTGGAAGTGCAGGTGTATGAGCCTCTGATGGTGTGACTTATGAGGTTAGGTCCAGTGACGGTGTCACTTGTATAGATATGTGGATAGAGCTGGTAATGGGGTTTGTTGCAAGGATAGATTCCTGGGTTAGTGTTTTTGTGGTATGGTGAGTGGCTGCTTGTGAGTATTTTCGTGTGGTTGGGTGACTGTCTGTAGCTCGTCAATGATATGTTGAAGGGGTTTAAGCTGGGGGTGATGACAAGTGGTGTTCTGTTATTTTCCTTGGTGGGCCTATCATGAAGCAGGTGACTTCTGGGTTTAATTGTAATTCAGATAGGAATTTGATTGGACACTATTGCAAAAGGAGACAGAGTATCCACCCTGCAGTCAGGACCCATCACAGAATCCTACAATCATAGAATCCTACAGCTGGAAGGGACCTTAGGAGGTTATCTAGTCCAGCCACCTGCCTGAAGCAGGATTCAGCCTAACTAAATCATCCCAGCCAGGACTTTGTCAAGCAGGGACTTAAAAACCATCCTTCATGTCTCACCTGAAAGGTGTCTTCTCCTGTAGCACCATGTGCCAACACTATGCAAGGACGTATGTTCAGTAGTGCTGAAGAAAGAGAGGTACCACTTGTCACCAGCTCTACTGCCTGCTGCAGTAAGGATATTGCTGGGGGTTTTCCATCGAAATATTGAGAAGATCAAACTCTTAGTTTCTGGCATATGACAAAATCACTTTCTGAGGTGGTAGAATTGCAGACAGCAGCTCCTCTAGTTCTTTCTCCTTCGCATCTATGTGAGCAGCCACCAGGATGGCACAATTATGTGATAATAGAGGATCAAGAGTTCTAGTCATGTAGCTGCTCCCCAGCCTTGCACTCTTCAAGATGCACAGGGACTTTAAGAAAGGTTATGTGGACCCTGTTCTGTATAGCTGCTGTCACAATTATTAATGCTCTTGAACCAGATGCTGCTTATAACTGTCTCTGAAATACCAAGTGTAACTTAAAACTTAATGTTCACAGACGGCAATAACTGGCTTTCTTGTTGCCTGAGCTGAGAAGTTAAAGGCTGAATGAATGTGGAAGTTGAACAGCTCGCTCTCGCCACCTACCAGTATTCTCTCTCGGTCAAAAATGAGTCACATAGGGAAGCTTTGTGGTAACACTTGCCATTGGTTATGCAGCACCTAGTTTATGGATTAATGAACTTCAGCAGGCTCCTACCTAGCCAAAGTCTCCTTATTTAAACTCAACTCATGTTTAACAGGAATCCCTCTCTGAGGCTTTATCTGGCTAGAGGGGCTTCTCTCAGTGAGAAGTTTCACAGAACACTGATAGTGCAGGTAGCCGCTTCAGCTTGAGAGCTGTAAAGTTGAACTAAAGAGATTTTTGGCTGGTAGAATTACACATTGTGACTTAAAATTTAAGGGCTGAGGGAGCTTTTGGGCACTTGAAATACTGACTAATTGCAATAGGCCTCCTGAGCTCCTGGTTTAACAATAGCAAACACTCTGTAAGATGTCTTTATGTACATACCAGTTATATAGCGAGAAGTAAAGTGGTAAATTTCATGTACTTACTTGCACAGTAATTACATTTTACAAGAGCAAATTCTCATGATGGGGCTGGTGGTAATTACTCTAGGCCAGACTGCTCATTCCATGGAAGGGTGACAGCCAGAGGGATTTCCCTCAGATTCCCTCACCCCGATCATTTTGGGGAGATAGGATGGGCATGGTGGAGTTTGCTTCCTCAGTGGGTTCAGTCTTAAACTCCTGACATTTGACCCATAGGAAGCCAGGATGGTCTGTTCATAAACCACATGCTCCTGCACTAAGTCCAGGGACCTTAACAGGCTTTTCTTCCCAGGCCACTCCTGCTCCAATGTCCCTTCCAGTGGTATTGAGGTCAGTGGCACAAAGGCGAGTTACAGAAGAAGGAAGAAAGTCTTAGGCTCTATTACCTTTTCAACTGACTCTGTGCCGGTTTGAAGGGAATAATGTGCATAGCACACCTGTTCCATCTGCCCCTCTTCCAAAGGCACCAACAGTCATCACAGGCCCTGGGGCAAAGTGGAAGGGGCCCCAGCTCTGCACCCTCAGAAGGGTGCCACGCCGGGGCCAAGGGTGGAAGGGGCAGGTCCAAAGGCAACCAGCCCTAAGTCCTGCCCCACATAGCCACACAGATGGGTGGAGCAGTGGACTGCGGCATTTCAAAGGGAACTGGAATTCTGCCTGCTGCCACTGATGAAGCAGCAGCAGCAGCTGGAACTCCAGGCCCCTTTGAAATGCTGGGTCCTGGGGCAAGTGCCCCCTTTGTCTGCCCCTGCTCCCCCCACCGGCAGGCCTGTCCTCTCTACATGCGGCTTACTGCAGAGACTGAGGGGGCCATGCCACAGTGACTGAATCCCCTTCTTTGGAAGCAAGGTAAGATCTGCACAAAAGGAGAATAATCCTGGCCCCAATTCTGCAGACCTGACACAGGCAAAACTCACATTCAGCTGGGTGGGAGGGCAGAGTTAGGCTCTCTTTGTCCTTTAAGCTTGGGAGGTTAATTAATTAGAGGACTTAATTTTGTGTCCTATAACTTAAAATAGTTTTTCAAAATTGTATTTCTCTGAGATTTGTTTTACAATGACCTAAAACTCTACTTGTCTGAAAAACAGACTTCAGGAATGAAAAATCCCAGTAGCTGTTTTGTAATATACACTCTCTTTTAGCAGGAACAACTCAGAGACTGCTGGACTTGGATTTGAAGAGTTGAGACGGACATCTCAGAGTTTATCAGAGGTTCTTTTTCTGTGCGGTGTTATGTCTAATATCTTTCTTAAAGCAAGACTGTACTGTGCTGGGCAAGCACGGCTGATTAAATGATTGCAGCGTGTGGGTCAGATATCATTTCCATAAGTGTGTACGTATGTTATCTCATTACGGACTAAAAATAATAATAACGGTGCTGTAGTTCTTTGGGCCTTGATTGTTGCCAGACCTTTCTGCAACTATCCCATCTGGAATCGCCTTGCCATTCAGACTAGTCCAGCATTAGAACCAAATATCTAGAATGAGTTGCTTTTTTCGGAAGTCAGTTCTCCTCTCAGTATATGCACATCATTCTCATCCATGCTCTTGGAGAGCGAGATGAAAAAAGACCTTTTAAATACTCAATTCTTGTATGACGCACATTATTTTCAGAGAGCTGGTTGAAGTGAACATACATTAAATGTGCACCCTTTCTTGCAGCGTTTCTTTTAATAAAATATTTCAAATAATTTGTGTTATAAAATAATCTTATTTGAAAATGAATTTGTAATAAAATTATGAAGATAACATTTAGGACCTTTTTCTGCATGTTTAGCTGTAGGCTTGTCTGGTGAAGTACCATTTATGGTGATATGCTAAATTATTATTCATAGTAATAGCAGAGAATTATATCAAGAGCCTTATGAAGTACAAAAACCCATAGCGGGCACAGAGAATAAGAGAAAGTCATCAATGCACCCACTGGAAAGGAATTATAAGAAATCTTTGGAGGGAAACTAGATGTACTGCTTTAGCCCCACTAAAATGCACTGGAGAGAATCAGAATGAAAACTGTGGCCTCATTCCTTCCAGTGCCTTGATCCTACCCAGAGCTATGCATATGGTTGGCTTTATGCGGTGAATGGAACTGCTCACAGTGTGTAAAGCTAAGCACACACCCTTGTCTTTTCAGGATGAGCACCTAAATAGAGACAGTCCATCTGTCCTCAGAGACTTCACATTCAGATGTGACCATTATGATAATCTAGTCTGAGCTCCAGCTAACCTTTACACGAACCATTCTCACTCATGCCCAGCTTAGTTTAGGGAGGAGAGAATGAACTGATCTCAGTCATGAGTCTGTTCTATAACAAAGCCGTGTTATGTAATACTCAATTTAAAAGAACAACTCATCTGAGATACTATTTAAACCTTATCAAGAAACCACTTTCATTGGTGAGATCTGGCCTCTTCACTCATAACATGAACTGCCTTGTCTGGTCTCTGGAAACCAGCTCCATGGCACTTCTGTTGGCTTCAGTGTGTCAGCCCCATGCCTTTGTGTGAATATTGTAAAGCGCAGACTGACAAGGAGAGGGTAAGGGGCAAATGATGCCAGCCAGACCTGAGAACAGAAGCTGATACAGAAAAAGAGCATTCTCAGTTTTCCTGTTCATCTCAACGGGAGCCTGCAGTCCAACATCTGCCGCCATGGAAGCTTGTGAGGATGTAAATCCGTAGCACTCCTAAGGGAATCCCCACATCTCAGAGCGCTGCTGCTTTCTTCTAAGGCCCAGGGCCAGACTGCATCTGCCGCTCTAGTTCCCCCCAGCTCCCCAGCAGTGGTGCGGCTGCTCTGCAACTTCTGCCCCCTGGCTGGGGAGAGCCAAAAGCTGGACCCAGCTGCAGCTGCCTCACCCCTCCAGCTCATCCTCCACTCAGCGTACACATCGGTACGGATTACTGGGCTTTGTACCCGCTCCTGAGTTCAGCACCAATGTCACAAGTGGCTGCCCAGTCCTGAGGTCCCGCCTTAGCTATGATATATCACCAACTGAAACTTTGCCCTCAGAATCAGAACACGTTTAGTGTGTCCTTTGCACGTTTTCACAAGAGAGAATCCAAAGCACACGTCACCAGAACAATAAATTAGTTCTTGCCAGATTAACATCCCCTGAGCAAGAAACAGCAACCAGAACCAGATGCCCATCACAAGACAAAAATATGATTTAAAACACTTTGGTGTTGTATTCTGTCCTATCTCATCTTCAAAAATAAAATGTGCGTATGAATCTGCAGTGACGTGACGTCAGAGCCAGGAAGGGTCTTAAAGATTAATATTAAAGTTCTTAAGTTTCTAAAAGAGTGAGGAAACTTTTCTGCCACTGAAATTAACTCTGGGTTGAACCTCTCTAGTCTAGCACACTCTGCTCTGGCAACATCTGTGCTCTGGCATGATTTGAGCTTAAGGTGACCATCCGTCCCAGTTTTAGTGGGACGGTCCCGTATTTGGGACACCATCAGGGGCTAATTGCCCCGTATTTTCAGGCAGCTGCTGCCCGCTACTGCCACCTGGGGGGAGCCGGGAGCCAGACTGCATCTGCCCCCTAGTTCCCCCGGCTCCCCAGCAGTGGTGCAGCTGCTCCGCAACTTCCGCCCCCGGCTGGGGAGAGCCAGAAGCCGGACCCAGCTGCAGCTGCCTCACCCCTACAGCTTCTGCAAGCTGGGGGAGCCAGTATCTGCACCTGCGCAGCAGCATGGCTGCCCCCCAGCTTCTCTCAGCTGGGGGAGCTGAGTGGCTGCCCCATCCCCGGCCGGGAGATGGAGCGGCAGCATGGTGGCTCCCAGCTGTTGCAAGCCGGGAGCTTCACTGGCAGGTGGACAGCCCCCCACAGGGCAGCCGCCTCCTGACTCCCAGGTAGGGTGTCCATCTCTCCTATTTTGGCCGGGATGGCATCATTCCCCTTGTCCCATGTTTGAGCAGGGGGAGATATCGTCACGCTATTTTAGTTTAGGGCAACCGTATCTTCCAGTCCCAAATACGGGCCAGAGAGATAGAGGGAGGGGGCAGCTCTTCCCAGCTTCACCAAGCCCTGGGGAGCTGGGAAGGCGGCAGCAGGTGCCAGCCCTCCCTGGTAGCCCCGGGGAAGCGGCAGGGATGCAGCAGCTGCCCATGTTCCCCCTGCTTCCCTGAGGCTCAGGGAAGTGACCTAAATGGTCTCCAGCCAGCAGCTGGGCCTGCAGGGCAATCAGCAGAAGTGAATTCTTCCAGGGAAGGGCTGATTTCATCCCCACCCAGACATTATACAGGGCCTGCAGTTAGAGGCTGCAGAGGAGCTGTGCTGAATAAACTTCTTTGGGAACATTCTTTCCCCAGACAGCATTGGTCACTGTGGGAGCTGAGCCTTCTGGCTGCCTGCCTAGCCTTCAGCAGAGAGGAGGCTAAGCACATCAGACTGTGAATAACGTGCCACAAGGCTGACTTTCTGTTACATGTGCAGCTCCTGGGCCACTCGGGCCCTCGGTGTCTTAATTAGCCATGACCAGCTGTACCACGCAGTTCTTGGGAGAAGGTGTCCCTCATGTCACGTACAGGAGCTGACAGACAATGGGTTTTGCTGATGTGTTCATGAAGAGGTGTAACAGACTTCTCCTCACTAGATAATGCAGGTGCTAAGTGGGCCTTATAGGGGAGAGACAAGGCATAATGAGGGTAGAAATGATGGAGATGACAGGACACAGCATTTAGATTTATGAAGCTCTCCAGTCCATCCCTTGGTCAGTACCAGAGTTAGTGTCTCACTGCTAAAAGTAATATGCTAAACGTCCACAGCTCAGATAAGGGAGTGCTTGTAAGGAACCAGCTGTGTGTTGGTTATTACTAGCAGCTGACATGGGACTGAGCTCACGTCAGTAGAAATGAGGTCACCGCCCTGACTTTTCATTAGCTCCTGATTCATTCGTGAACGGCTTTTCAACTTCTGAAAAGCATTGCATGGATTTCAAAGAAAAAGAACCCCAGAGATGTCAGCAATGTGCAGTTTGGATGAATACCACATGGCAACTGAACAGCCTAAACAAAGCGAATGGTGAAGTCCACAAATGATGTGATCCATAGCAGCCCTCAACCTGGGCAGCCTACAAAATGCCTCCAGCAGGAATCTGAAAGGCTCTAAAAATAGATTTTGTTTATGACTATTTTACTGTTCGTAATTGTGCCCCTGAGGATTGGACGAGCACGACTGTGAGTGAGGTCGAGTATCCCTTACTCGCCTGAGCTGTCCTATAATGCAACAATCCATCACTGAGCAAGCGGTAGCCCCCAGGGACAGATGATGAAGAATTAAGTCAGTCACTTATCCTAATTATAATGAAGTCTAACATAGATGTAAGGCAGGGTGCACGCACATAGCTGGGTCCTTCCACTCTCCTACCCACTGTGCTGCAGGGAAACTCCAGCATTTACTTGCCTGGGGAAACTACTGCCTCTGATGGCGTCCCAAATACGAGACTGTCCCACTGAAACCAGGCCGTATGGTCACCTTAAACTCAAATCATGCCAGAGCACAGATGTTGCCAGAGCAGAGAGTGCTAGACGAGAGAGGTTCAACCCAGAGTTAATTTCAGTGGCAGAAAAGTTTCCTCACTCTTTTAGAAACGAAAGAACTTTAATATTAATCTTTAAGACCCTTCCTGGCTCTGATGTGATGTCACTGCAGATTCATACGCACATTTTATTTTTGAAGATGAGATAGGACAGAATATGACACCAAAGTGTTTTAAATCATATTTTTGTCTTGTGATGGGCATCTGGTTCTGGGTTGTTGTTTCTTGTTCAGGGGATGTTAATCTGGCAAGAACTAATTTATTGTTCTGGTGACGTGTGCTTTGGATTCTCTCTTGCGAAACCGTGCAAAGGACACACTAAACGTGTTCTGATTCTGAGGGCACAGTTTCTCTTGGTGATATATCATAGCTAAGGCAGGACCTCAGGACTGGGCAGCCAACTTGTGACATTGGTGCTAAACTCAGGAGCGGGTACAAAGCCCAGTAATCCTTACCGATGTGTACGCTGAGTGGAGGATGAGCCCACAGAGGTTCTTGGTGGGGTGGGATGGGGGTTGTAATTCATATGGAGCTTGCACAGTTGAGGCCCCCCCCCCCACCCAGCCAAACCTGGTCATTGAAAAGAGGTTGCTGCAGCAGTAGAGTCTCTGACTAGTGACAGGGTACAAGCCTCCCTTGCACTGAGCATGTGCTGAGTGAGGGGGGGCACAGATGGCAGCCAGCCAGAGGTGACGAATGGGAAGGGACACAAAGGTGGTACCAGCCAAGGGGGGGGGCATGTGACCTCCCCACCCCCACATGACACTTCCCGTGCCACCCCTAGCCTCAGGCCCTCACACTCGCCCCATCCTGTCCTTCCCCATCCCACATTACCGTGGAGGTGGGGGTGTCTGTCCCCCTGTGCTGCACTGAGCAGCCAGCAGTATCGCAGGCCGTGGGGCCAGAGGTTGCCTGGGACAGTGCAGCTGCCCAGCTCCCTTGTCCCCCTGCAGTGCAGCGCACGGGCAGCATGGCTGGAGGCTGCCTGGGGCTCAGGAGAGCGCTGCCAGGCCACCCTTTCCCACCCCCACATCCCATTATCTGGAGCAAGGGTTGCTGGGTCCCTCTGTTGCCGCCCCGTGCTGGGCACCATCCCTTCTCCCAGGCAGTGGCCGGGGGCTGCCTGGGAGCATTCAGCAGCTGAGCAGAGTGGCTGGAAGAGGAGACACTGTGGCCTTGCCAGCTGCTGGCTCCTTGCATTTTGGGGCACAAGTGACTCTTCTCCCCCGCTACACACACGTTCCCTCTGCAGCCATCCCTGAGCCCGGAGATGCCCTTACTGACACCGTGAAGAGCAATTCCCAAGGACCACTCCTCCATGTGGGGAGAGGCTGAAAGCATCACTCTGGCCCTGCTCTGCTCCACCAGCAGCCAGGCACAACACCCTGCCAGCTCCCTGGGCGGCAATGGGCACGGGGGCCAGCAGGGGCTGCTGGACGACTAAGCATGAGTCTTTGCCCCCGTCCCGGAGTCCCCCACACCAAGCCAGTCCTGGCTTTGCCACTCTGACATCTGGGCAGGGCAGAGGATCTGACCCTGTGCATGGAAATTGGGAGCTACAGACTCATCTTAATGGGGTCGGGCAGGACAGGAACATGGCAGGGTCTGCTCTGTGATAAATTTATTTCAGTTTTCGTCCCTGAATGAATTGGACCAGTTCAGGAGGGAATTCTCCTTACAGTGCATTTGTGTTTTGCTAAGAAACCCTTGGCCTGGCTTAGCTCTGGCCTTCAGAACAACCCTCCTGGTCTGCTTTGCCCTGAGGAAGAAGAGAAGCTTTGAGCCTCTAACTTCAACTCTTCCATTGCATTAGCTTAGTGTGTGTGTTTGGTTTTGACATCATATCCCTTGATCTTCTCTGACCAGGTGGAAGGAAAGGGAAAGCAAACCCGTCCCTTCATTAAATGCCAAGTCAAAAAATAAAGCAACAACAGCAGGCGTTTGCCATGTCTTGTTCATCGCAAGGGGACTCTGCGCTACTACATGTCTGCCAGCTGGTGGAGCTCTATGAGGTTATAAACCAGCAACACCTGCATGGAGGGCCTCTCAGCTGATGCCAAAATGGCATTTCCCAACAGTGAGCAAGCACAGCTGTCTTCTAGTGTGTTCCTGAGTCCAGACCAGAGCTAAACCAGTAGGAAAGCAGTCCCTTCAGGTAAGCAAGTGCAAAGGCCCCAGTCTGTAATGTTGGGGGCAGCAGACAGGCCGAACCAGCTTTGCAGCGTGCTTCCTATTTCTCTAGTTCCTTTATGGGGCTTCAGGGAAGAGATGTTACATGCCAGTAGGATAATCTTTTGGTGCTAACTCTGCAGCGACTTTCCCTTCTTTGGGGTGCGGTGGGGGTGTTGGTTTTGTCACTGCGGCTGCTGCCTTTATCAGACCATGGGATCCCTAATATGAGCATTGCTTGTGGCTTGTTAGCAAGGACTTGACTGCTTTATATGTCCTGCATGAAAATACACCATAAATATGGAGACTTACCAGTTCCCTATTTTATCTTAGCGTATTTCGAGGGTGTTGTAAAATAGCTGATTCAGTCTAGTGATGAAGGCTTAGGGCACATAAAACTGTAGAGTACAATGACCTGGCAAGGTATGCTGCAGGCTAGCTCACAGCAGAGTATAAATTTTATTGGAAGTTACTTAGGACTCTCCACTACTGTGTGTTAGAGGCTCCAGACCTAAGACTAGCTATGCACAGAAGCAATGTGAGCATTACCCAGATATATGCGTGCTACAATTGCTTGAGAAATCTGAATAATTATGTGAAATTATTGGAATGAATTGTTCAAATGTTATTTGCCCGTTCTAGTATTTATTGTGCAGGGAAGGGTATTTGCATGTTGTTAGTACTAGGACCATGAATTCTTTCCTTTTAAATTATGGTAGGTGCCATAGCAGTGGTTTTGATCTATTTTGAGTATTGCATTGACAGGCACTGTCATTACTATTTATTTAGAGTAATAACTCGGCGCGCCAGTCAAGGGCCAGGCTTCACTGTGCTGGCACGTGCAACACAAGTATCAAAGAAGACCGTCTGAGCCCCAGAGAGCTCACCGTATAAACACCCAACAGGATAACAGTGGGCTGGGAGGAGTAGGGAAAAGAAAAACAAACAGTTCAGATGACAAACTGAAGTCATAGCTTACTGCTTGCCTGTTTGTACAGAATAAAGCCTTTGTTAAAAGAAAATGTCAGTCTGTTTCACTCCTTGCATTGACATTGCTGAAAACAAGGCAAATCCAGGCTGGTACTGTGTGTACCTATTTAAAAAATATGCCTTAATTGTTTTCAATTAAGTTCATGCTTGGTTCCTTGGCATTATTTGGCTTGAGTGGTTAAAGAATCAAAGCAATTATTTTTTTAAACCTTGGTTGGGCTGCACTTGATGTTACACCTAGATGACGGTGATGGAGAGCAGAGTCAAGCTTGCGTTTTCAGTATTTAAATACCTGCCTGAGATACTTCATTGTATTATGTTCCTTTTAGGACAATCAGTTGGTGCTGTGAAAAAGATGACTGCTTTTATGACGCCATTCAGTTACAGCGTATGGTTGAGAATGGTGGCACCTCAAGGATATTAGAAAGAGAGAGACAACTTCTAATCTTGCCCTGCTTGAGAAACTGTAGCTTCTCATCCACTAAAGCTTATTGATATGTCAGTTTGCACCATCCCTGAAGTACTCTGCAGTCACTCAATACACTTGGGGGGGGAAAAAAACTGGTGACAGTAAATGATGATAATTGGTGGAGTTCTCCTGGACTCACTTTTGCAGAGGGCTGTCGGGTCCTAATTCATCATTAGTTCCCTTTGGCATAGGTGACAAGCTGTTTCCATAATCCATGTGGAGTTGAACTGCTGAGATAAGTCTGTACCCTAATGAGAAGCCAACAAAATTTGGAAGTTTGTCTCATCTCCTGAGGATATTTTCATTTGTCTCCTGAAAGCAGGCAGATTTCAAAGGCAATTTATTTCCATTTCATTATTATCCATGTTCCCTGAGCCAGGAAAACTACCTTCAAACTGGTATTTTCTTAGATTACTTACATACGAAATAGATAGAGATTTGTCTGAGGTGAGGTGAGATGTATGTATCTCTTTGCAGCTCAAGATGGATCGTTCCCATGCTGGTGTAAAAATGACACTCTTACTTGGACTAAACTAAAACCAAAGCTCTAAAGAGGGAAGTCAGTGATTTGCAGTGGTGACATTCATCACCAAGGGAAGTTTCTTTTGCACACCGGTTTCTCTCTCTTTATAGTTGAGAAGCTGGTTTGTGGACATTGCAAGTTATGGTGGGGGGAGTAAGGAGAAAGAGAGGAGGACAGGAATTTATAACAACCAGTCCAGATCACACAGGTTTTTGGCATGTTGCATGACAGGCAGTTGGAGCAGCCCTTTGTATGCTGTCACTCAAATGAACCTAGGTATCTGTGCAAGGAGGGTACACCAGAGCGCACGCAGATTGTAGGGCTCCCTTTTTATCAACAATGACTGAAGTTCCCTGTAAGCTGTGTGTGCTCAGGAGAAATTCAAATGCGGCTCAGCTGATTAGCAGAGTGCCCACAGCTAGGTTTTGTTTTTACTGGTGGTGCACCTCACTCATGCCTTGGCGCACACAAAATTTATTCCAC
Source organism: Carettochelys insculpta (assembly GCF_033958435.1). Taxonomy (NCBI): domain Eukaryota; kingdom Metazoa; phylum Chordata; order Testudines; family Carettochelyidae; genus Carettochelys; species Carettochelys insculpta. The sequence goes on along the minus strand of NC_134141.1, from coordinate 28,382,470 downwards.
ACAGGGACTGAAAAAAATTGTGCTTGGATGTGAACGATTAGCTGGACTATTACCACTGACATAGGATTCTGTTAGTCTATGACCTCCACCAGCTGACAGTGACCACTCTTGTAGGAAGTAATTTGTAGACACGAAAATCAAAGGCAGAACTCTATTTCACATCGATACACCACAGAGCACAGCCATAGGACTGTTGTTTTCAGTTCATTTTGATTGAGAGTGTTATGTAACCTTGGAAGGAGTGAAATTCACCACAGCAGGAGAATGATGCAACTTTTTCCTCTACACTCCCAGCTTTCTTGAATCAGTCTACCAAAGAATTCCAAGCATTTTTCTCTCGTCAATTATGAATCTTTCGCATGAAAAATCCATTTGGATGTTACCTCTGGAAAAGGAAAGGACTGAAAGAGTTACAGGGTGAATTGACACAGATTAGAAGTACTGTAAAGAAGTCTCACTTCTCTTTGTAAAGGGTGTAGAAACAGATGCTGTCTGAAATAACAGGAGTTGTATGTGGCCTCTTTTCCCCCCCACTGTTAAAAGGGCTCTAAGTAAATCTACTTAGAGTATCCAAATATTATTTTTCTGGCCTCATTGCATATGAATCCAACATGCAAAACTGTAGATTTGTTTTGTGGTGACTTCTCAAGTATGAATTAAAGCAGCAACACTACTCAAGTTGGAGAGCAAAGTGATTTCCTCCACTATGCTGCAAGAAAGAGTAAACATTTCCTGTGTACCTAATGCTTACTGGAACAGGTTCAAGTTGTTTTATTGCTACCTCATATTTCTTTGCACATCATAAATAACCATGCAAATGAACTCTTAGCTCCTTAGGAATGGTGCAAAATACTGTTTACAAAACTTGTGCGGTCAAATCAAGAATGAAAACTAGTCATGTATGATAGATAGATAGATTTACATTACTATAAATGTTTACACTGCACAATTTTTCAGGTAACTGTTATATAGTTTTCTATACCTTGTCATTCTCAAACTGTAATGAAACAAGTTTATAAATCTATATTGAATTTCTTGCCTCCACAAACACACAATTTAAGAAGCAAACAGACATAGATGTCACTCACATTGTTGAATTAGTCTTTCTACATAATCTCATGTTGCAGAACTCTTAGTTTGTAAATAGCTGTTGTATCAAGCCTTGCACTCTTACCTGACTTCAGTGGTAGTAGCCTTTTTTTTTTTTTTTTTTTTTTTTTTTTAAAGAAAGTGAGTGACATATTGTGGGAGCTTTTAAGGGCCAGATCTTTGGTGGTGCTATTTTGCAGCAGCTGAGCATCTGACCATATGTTTTCAGATGTATTTACTTGTAGTAAAGGAGCTAAACTCAGCAGTCCACCTTACATGACCTGCCAGATGTCACAGGATACAGTATTTTGCAAAGATCGCAAAGAAGAATGAGCATGGATTGCATTTGTGAGTCCAACAATTGTTTGGCAGTACTGATTCATTTAACCTTCCTATAAGTTCTTTTCCCTCTTCTTCAATTCCTTCCTCAAGACCAACATCTGTTGTGATACCTGTAAGTTATTAGCCAACTAATAATAGCTAGCCCAGGGGGCAGTTGTAGACAGCTGATATATAATTTTTAAAATGTATTTTGTGTTTATATCTCTCCCTCACCCACAGTCTGTTGCTTGTTTTCTTAAAATTGTGAGCTGTTAACAGACAAGAGATGGGTCTTAGAGCACCTACTCTGTGCTAGGAGCATATGAGTGGGTGTTGCAGTAATTCTAATAACAGCAACAAACATCACTGTCATCATTTGTTTTGTAAAGAATGTAATCTTTGAAAGGCCGGGGCTGTGCAGGTGCATTGGGAAGTGCCTAGCCCATTGTAGTTGCTCCTAGAGTGGAACCAAAAAATAAAGAACATGTCTGAGCACAACTGTGAAATCTGATTTTCCCTTCCCCCCCGGTCCTCCTTAACTTTGCATAGGTCTCTATAGCCTTTGTGCTCTAGTATATTTACATCCCACTTGTGTCCGATTGCCTGGATTTTGCTCAAGAATTCCCATGCAGTTAATAAGCATTTTGTCTGAGTAAATGCAGGAAAAGATCTTTTCCTATGGGATTGTTCAACTTTTGTGCTATATATGCAAGTCCGTGCATGGGGCAGTCAGAGAGTGATGACCCCATAGATTAAACTTTCAGTACTTTGGCTGATTCGCTATGGTACTGTGCACGTGCATAATTTTAACCATGTGACTTGTCTAGGGGTAGTCAGTGGGACTCACCATATGCTCTAAATTTGGGAGTTGCTTAGCTGTTGCTGGCTCAGGCCCATAAACATTCCTATATGCTATGTCCATTGAGAGTGAAATAAATGCAGCAGTTCACAGGATGCACAGTCCACATAAAGAACGGCGAATAAATGTTAGAAATTAAAACAAAAGTTTCGCTTACAAGTTTTCAAATGATAGATATTTACCTCTAGTTGAGCTTGGGACCATGCTGAGCATACGAGAGTATTAGCAAATTTAAAAGATCCCTGTGTTACTGCAATTCCTGATGCAAATGAGCCACATGAGTGGATGTGTGAAATAATTACACCTCAGATGACAATGTACAAATGACATCACGTGTTTGTTTGATCTGCTTCTGCTCCCATGGAAATCAATGGCACTTGAAGTAATTGACTTCAGTGGAAACAAGACTGGACCTTAAATAGAGAAAAGGAGGATGAGTGCAGGTGGTAAGATTGAATGCTCAAAAAAAAAAATCAGGAGACTTCGGTAGTGAATGGTGCTCTCACAGTGTCAGCGTGGTCATACTGCACACTCTATATGTGATGTTTATGGTGTGTGTGTAAAACTGTATATTTAAAATAGAGTCCTACATACATATCTCAAGATTTTGCTGCCATGAGAAATTGTCTCCCTAACTCTATAGTATAGTTAGACACTAGTTCCCTATGCTGAATACAAGGCACCTGGTAAAATTACTCGTATTCATGCAAGTTCAACTGCAATCGATCAGAATAATATGGGACAAACTTTCAAAGTAACTTCAAGTTGACTGATGCCCTGTCAAAAAGAAGTATGGAGTAGTTGGATTCTTTTAAATAACTTTTTCTTCTTTTTAAGTCTAAAATGTAGGGTTCACATGGGGAGTGGTGACAGAGACTCCTCCCCTCCCCCGGCCAAGGGGAAAAGTAACACATACCATAATACCCATTCTCTCAGAGGGAAGGGTGACCAGCTGACCTGACCCTGCCTGCCTAGCGCACTCCACCCTCCATGCCTGGCTGGGCCCCTGGGATGAACCTGCTTTTCCTGGTACCTAGTGCCACAGCCTTCTATGACAACACATGGGGGTGGTGGGGATACTGGGCCATAGCCCTCCTCCAACTTCTGCAAAGGCTCATACCAGAATGAGGCCAGCAGCAGCCTTTGGCTCTGTGTGGGAGAGAAGAGATGGGAGCTGCTTCCATCTGTCACAGGGTGGAGGGAAGAGATGACGTATTCTGTCTGCCGCCTGTGGCTGAAAGCTGCTTGTCTCTTTCTTCCGACACAGTGGAAAAAGGCAGGTAACAGTTCCATGCTGCTGCTGTCCACTGACCTAACCCTGCTGCTTTCCAGATACAGTGTAGGCAGGAAGGAATTAAGCCCTAAGGATGATGCATCATCCACCAGGGCCCAGGGTATGTGACTGCAGACCCTTCAGCAAACCAGCCAGCGAGGTAGCTCAGCCGGCAGGGGAGGGGGTTGCCTTGGGGATAGACCAGCCCCACGCTCACCCAAGCAGAAAAAACAAAACCCAACCCCTTGCACACTGACAGCCTCAGTGTCCAAACAAATAAAACGATGGGTGAAGTCCTGGTTCCACTGAAGCCAGTGGGAATTTTGCCACTGAATTCAGTGGAGCCAAGAATGTTCAAATGTTGCTTACCCCAAGGTGAGGCTTTCCTCTGCTCAGTTACAGTGACAGGCCCTGTTCCTTCAGCAAGTAGTTTATTTAAAATAAGTGGACAAAGTGCTGGAGGAAAAGTCCAGCTGGCAGTCTGGGGGCAGGTGACTGGTATAGGATGTGCTAGGCTGTTCTCAGCATCACTTTTGCTCTCAAACTGGAGCTGTCTTTTGAGTTGGCTTTTCCCAAACAGCTTTCTTGGTGCTTTTTTCCTAATTATGCAAGAACCCTAACTCTATTAGTAGTAGCAGTCAAAGCTCAGAAACAGAACTCCCCCTTCATTTCTACTATGATTATAGGTGGGGAAAAAAATCCTTTCTAGTGCAGAAAGAAAACAATGAGCAAGCAGAATTCAGAGCTATAAAATGCTCAGGGTTCACGCTGTCAACTGCGATGGGAAGTATTTATCTGTAAAGTATGAGGCCCTGATCTTTAACTGGGGTCAACAGGTGATACCATAATAGAAATAAAAAGTAGTGACAATAAAACCTTTTCTGCCATCATGATAGTGTCATGGATTTACCCACTGTAACTGGGAACGTAACTTAAAGAAGGTTGCCTGTTAGCTGAGAAAAAAGGATTGGACACAAAGTTACTCTGACTTCATTTCATTTAATAATTGCTCAGCATGTCATAATTACAGTAACAAATCAAGTGCTTTACACAGAGGGAGACCATGACTTATTATTCAGTGACACACTTACAATTTAGAGACAAACTGAAATGCTCTATGCTCTATTTCCACTGTGATTCTCCTTCTGACACCCCTTAGAGAGGTATTCTCAGGCAGAGGTGTACAGTCGGAGTGCACAGATTATGTGCATATGATTACTGTGTGAAAGTCTGTGGCCCTGATATTCACCTTACTTATACAAGCTTATGTCACTGGTAATGCCACTGAAGCCAATAGAGCACTGTAGTGGAGATAAGAAAAGAAGCAGACTTGGAAGAGAGAAAAGGTATTTGTTTTGAGTGGTATTCATTGTTTAGTTGCCAAGGTTAAATGAGATCAGCAAATTCCTCTGGGTCATATTCTGACTTGTTTCTAGGGACACACAACTCAGTTTCGATGGGAATTTCTGTGTAACACAGAGGGCACATTTTGACTCTTTAGATGGTAATTGCTAGGTTTCAGTGACACTGGTGTGAGTTATTCCATTGACTTTAGTGGGGACAGGAACTGGTCAGAGGAAAATTCTTTCTTTCTTATAAAACGTGCACTGGTGCCATCTCGCTAGTGTTGAAAGTGGTGATAATGACAGCTAGGCTGTAGAAATGTTGTAGCAATACTGTATTTACTAATTCAACACCTTTTAGGTTATCACCATTTGTACTGGGGCCTTCACGAACACCTGCTATGGATAATATAGATGGTGCTTGGTCCTGCCAAGAGTGCAGGTGATTAGATTTGATCTCTCGAGATCCCTTCCAGTCCTATGATCCTATGATTCACAGGAGGAGGGTGCCAACAGCTTTTCTCCCCAGTACCCTATGCCTTTGCATACATCCTCAGGTACCAGATGTAATGCAGAAGGGACAGAGAACAACTGCTCTATAGCCGAGCTAGCAGTAGCTTTTACAAAGTGACATCAGGAAGATGGGCCAACCCCCATAACAGAACTGCTTAGGCTTTGGTGGTGTGCCCACACGGAGCACTCTAGAGGAGAGGTGTCCAGGTGCAGTCTGGTGGCCTAGTGGGGCCTAAACCCTTGTAACGCAGATAAAGATGCTAGCTTGTGGTTTTTTGATGGTGAGCTTAATAACTGATTTCTATTTTTCTCAAGGAAGGTAACACTATAAGCAAATAATATGTATCATGTTTACATGGTTTCATTTTTATCTTCTAAAATTTACATAAAGATATCATATATTCTGAACGGGTGCAGTACCTTTCCTTTTCACGGATTTCTAGAAAGTTTCCCATCGATTCCTCTAGTGTTACTAAATTTGGACAATCCAGAGTGAGGAATTCTAAGCGTTATGAATGATTTTGAAGAAGTGACTCTCACTGATTTCTGTGGAAATACACAGCTAAAACCACTTTAAAAATGTTGAATCTGACCCAGAGGTTGTTTGCACAGCTGCATATGGGCCTCAGGCAGCAGTAGCATCCTGTGTCCCTGGTGTGCGGGTCAGATCTGGGGAGAACCCTAGAAGAAGGAATCCACACCTGCAGGCAAAGGATATGGCTTCTGGAGGGGGAAAACAAATCCTTGGCTCGCACTTGGTGGGTCACGTGCCAACCATCTATGTGCCCAAAACTACAAATGAGGATGGGCATCCCTGGATTTAATAATATCATCAGTACATGGGTAGACTCATGCTGCAGCTGCTCGTATCGTGGAGTATCAGCTGCACATTGGCAGGATGGGTTCCTTGTGGCTCAAGGACGTATTGCATAGGAGGATTCTTTCCCTTAGCCTGTCTGTAGGTAAAGGGTTGCTGGGGAGTCTTCAGATTGGGTCCTTTTAGTTACTGGGAAGGACAATACATACACAGTAAAACTAGAAATGCGTCTTAAGCAAAAACAATCTAGTGTTGTAGCAGCTCATTGGGTTTCTCCTGACGTAACAGGAGACAAACAGAATTTCAGAAGGATTAAGTGAGGATGGTCAGATGGAGAAAGAATGAAAAAGAAATATTTATTTAGATCACAATGGGAGCAGTATCCACATTGTGCATTATATGAAACTAACTCCAAGAAAGATTTTAATAAAGGGATAAAACACACTGTAGACAACTTCAGAATCTGGTGGGAGTTTTCTCCTATTAAAAAAAACTGTACAAAATTTTTGTATACTAGGTCTGCACAAGGTAAAGTACTGTGTGCTTAGTTTGTACATGCTTTTATTTTGTATAAACGTTTCAGTATTTGTACTTTAGTGTCTCACTATGTTATGGTTTACAACATTTATTTTAAATACATACAGGATTATGTTTTGCTGACAGGGCTGGCGACAGACTTTGAAGGCTCTGAGTAATGTATGTCCACGGGGGTCTCAATTCTGGGCCTCAGGCAGAAGGGGTGGGGATAGGGGCAGCCAGCTCTCAGTGCTGCCTGGACCATGCTGCATCTCCCCCAGCCAGACCTTAGTATTGCCCCGACTGTGCCACATGGAGCTCTGGCAACAATCTGAAAGTCCTAGGGCTCTAGACGTTGCTGCAGAGCTTTGGGCCCTTTTAAATTGCTATGCACGGAGGCAACTGTTCCCGTTGGCTGCCCACATCAGCAGCCCTGCTTGTGGACTTCATTTAAGGTGCAATTTATCAAAACCTACTGTAAGGATTATTTTCTTCTCAGTTCTCTTTGGCACGTTTCCTGGTTTACTTAAATACAGGAGTGAATTTACTTTCTAACAATACAGGAACTTGAATATTTTTGATAGCATGTAAATGCAATTTTATATTTATTACAAGTGCATTTAAAAAAAGAAGACTTCAGATCATGAATTTCACTTTGCTTTGCAAGTCAGATGCCGACATGACATAGATGTTAAGATCAAGCGATTTGCCTTGTACAACAATTCCTCCCTTGGGAATGATGTTGCACCAAGGAAGTATCATATCCAGCACTGTATAGAATGTTTGACACTACAGAATGTATGTATGAAGAAGCCCATCATAAAGTTGTCACAAGTCACTAAAACACACTGCTTCCTTAAGTCCAGAAACTTTGATAAAATAGTACAATGTAGCTGGTAGGGCTTGGCACTGAAATGGTAGGACCTAGGCCTTTTGCAGGTGCAAAATTACACATGTTCAACCACGAAATTAAACCAAGAGGCACACAAACCAACTAGTTGTGTGAAGCTTAACTAATCAGTAGCGTGTCTCTAGAAAAAGGAGCGCCTCATCTTCATTTGATACTATGTTGCCTTGTTCCAAGCAGAATAGATTTGGAAGTCACCCTGTGATTAACTATTTTCATTTTCATGACTTCCATCTGCCCTGGAGCTGAGAAATACTAGGCTAATATAAAGGATGGACAGCACTGAAGCTGTTTTCATGCTAGTTCCAATGGTGATGTATTAATAAGTTATCAAAGAAGACCTAAGTTGGCAGAGAGTTTCACTTTGCAATAATTTATTGATGAATAATGTCAGCAAACCTGTAGGAACGGGCTTCACATTAGAGTTCAGTTCTCCTCTCTGGTGGCATTCATAGGAGAAAAATACAATTATGTAACATTACAAGCTCTTCCTTGACCAAGAAGTTCGAATGTCCTGAATGTTTAAAATAAAAACAATGTAAAACCTCATATGTTAAAATGCTTAGGGCTGGCCTACAAAAGGGCAGAAGGTTGATCCCAGATATGCAATTCTAGCTGTTCCATTAGCGTAGCTAGAATCGACATATCAGGCTCATCTACCTGCCCTTTTGTAGGTTGGGCCTCTTCGGGCTCGCGCTGACATCTCTTATTCCATGCTATTGCGTAGAGCGTCCAGGTCAACAGCCGAGCCCAGACAGATAGATTTTGCCGTGTCTTCACAGACACAACAAAGTCAAATTTCGGAGGATTGATCGCGGCATGTCGAATACCCTTTAAGTATAGACATAACCTTATTGCAGAACACTTAAGGTCTGTTTTCCTTCTCAAACTGTTTGCTCCATGCGGTGTTCAAACCAGAGGCAGAAGTGAACAATTTGGCACGTTATCAAGTTTCAGAAGGTACCTTTAGATGTAGTTGGTGAAAACGTGAAAGGCAAAAATATCAACAAGGATTCCATGCACAGAGTGGCAGAATGGAAGAGAGGCATGAAACACTGCACGTTTGCTGAGAGAAGCACTTTTGCTTCACTTCACTGGTCTGATTCTAACATTCAGCTTATGAGCAAGATGACTCCAAAGAGGCATTTGAAAGCCTCATCCATTTTACAGGATTAAAAAATTACATGTTTTACCACTTGCCTTCCTATCAACTTGCTCACAGGGGCAAAATTCTGCAAATCCAAACAGTAGAAAACAAAACAGAAATCTGTGTATCAAATCAAATATACTCAAGTTTGTTTGTAGCTTTTTTTAAAATGATCCTGTAGCTTGCTAAAAATCTCATGGTGGTGTACTTCAAGTGCTCCATCAGTGCCAGCAGAAGCTGTAGGCTTCAGAACTGCGATGTCTGGGTGAATGATATAGCATCAGATTTATCTACAGCAAATCCTCCATTTATGTAGGATTTCTTGGTCTCTGATTCATCACTATCATGTGGTGTTGTTTCCAAGGCAAAAGGATTGACTATGTTGACTTCAGAAGAGACATCCATCTGCTCTAGCTCTTTTTTTGAGAGCTTCTCCACAACTCCAGCACCAAAGGCATCTCCAAGGACATTTACCATTGTTCTAAATCGGTCCCTATGGAGTAAAAATACTGTGTTAGGTTAGAATTTCTGTTTCCAATGTGCTTTCTTAGAAACTATATGTTATTTGAATTCAAGCATTTTTAGTAATGAGTTTAAAATTAACCTACTACTGTGCAATGAGCAAGGTGTTGTACTGGTACAATTCTGGATTTACACTGGTATAGAAACTCGGAGCAGATTTTTTTTTTTTCATTCTTTTTTCTAGGCCATATTATTTGAAATTACTCCACAGGCTGAACCTCTCTAAACTGGGTCCTTGCTGGGCCATGGATTTACCGGACCAGAGGGCCCTGGTACAGATTCAAGGCTGCCAAGAGCTCTGCTGTGGCAGGGTGCCTGGCTAAATAAGCAGCCAGGGGGCTGGCGGAAGCAGGAGCAAGGCTGGCGGCTGGGAGCCTGCGTGGTGACAGGACCAGAAGTCTGACAGGGCCAGCAGGGTTGGGGCCCAGAGTCTGTTGGCTGGGACTGGTGACAGAGGGGCTGGGAGCCCAACAAGGCCAGCAGCAGCAGGGCTGGCAGTCTGCTCAGGGCTAGAAGTGGAAATGGGCTGGTGGCAGGTTGGGGAGGGTGGTCAGGGCCAGGATCAGAGGCTGTCCAGTGGCTGCAGCTCAAGTGGCTGAGACCAGGTCAGGAGTGGAGCCAAGGTGGGAAGCCGGTGGGGGTAGGGGGGGTGGGGCAGAGTTGACCTCCTCTGGTCCACCAATCTCTTATTCAGGACCAGTCAGGTTCCCAGGATGCTGGACCCAGGAGGCCAAAGCTGTATGTAAAAGGGACTTTTTCAGAAGCAGTAAATAACACCGCGTTTCTTTTATGGCAGAAGTCATCAGGTGGCAATATTACATATAGTTTTACAAATACAGCTGGGCAAAACAGTGATTTATTTTTGATTCACTGTCCTGTTTCTCACAAAAATCAGATCAGGTGGGGCGGGGGGGAAGAATTGCTGCATTACTGGGCACTGTGGAGGATGGGTGAGCAGCTCTGTGCTCCCGAAAGGGGTAGGGCCTCAAGTTGAACTGACAGGGCTAGTCTCTCTCCAGCAGTGATTTAAAGGGCCTGGAACCCTGGGATTTTTTGAATCACCAGATCCCAGGGTAGTAGCTCCCCTCCCATGTCAGTGGGCCTGTGTTCAGGTCATACAACATCTAAAATTGTGAAAAACATTTTGGCCAATTGAAAACCTCCATTTAGTGTTACGCAAATCCATTGTGATTCACACTGACAAGGAAAAGTCAGCAAGGCAGGAAAAGTGACTGAGAATGCCTCTGTACCTGGTTAGAGTGCTACTCGACTGTGGGAGACCCAAGCTGAAATGATGTTATACCCAGAATAATAGTGCCAACAGAAGCAATCCATTAACCTTAAAGGCCAGAACATTGCCTTGCAGTGTGGGTGTCTTCAGACTAAGTGTGGAGAGTTGTAACCAGGCCTCTGAAATTGCAGGTGATCGCCCTACCTACAGGATGACACGTTATAAGAGAAGCCACGGCTGTAACACATTGGAGTCCTGAATAGCCTTTTTGGGAGGATGGCAGGGCAGTTAGTATTACTTGGTGAAATGACAGTTGGTGGTTGACCAAAACTGCATCCCAGAAGGGACGGGGGGGCTTAGAGCGGTCAGTCCTATGGTCCCCATTGTGCTCCCTCAGTGCCACTTGTGGAGAGGTGGCACAGTGCTCCATGGCATTTCAAAAGGGCCTGGAACTCTGGCAACCGCTGCTGCCAAAGTAGCAGTGGTGGCGGCCACATCTCCAGGCTCCTTTTAACACCTGGCCAAGGGGCAACTGCTCCCTTCCCCCCTCACTCCATCAGCAGGCCTGTTCTTTAGGGAAGAAGTTGCACAGGGGGATGTGGAACCTCCATTGCTGCAGACTTTTAAGAGCAGATTAAACAAACTCCTGTCAGGGATAGTCTACATCAGGGTCTCAAACTCAACTTACCTTAGGGTCAGTGCCAGTATTCAACACCTCCTAGTGGGCCAGCAGGCACTCTCTTCTGGCAGAGTCCTGGGGTGGGGGTGTAACTACATGTCCTGGGCTTGCGTGATTTAATACCCCCCAAGGGCCGCTACTGCCACCACCGGGCTGCTAACTTCGCACTGCTGCTGGCATGTCTCTGCAGCCCATGGGAGGTGTGTGCAGAGCCAGAGGGTGATTTGGGGCACCTGCCATGGGCCCTGTGCTTTGGGGAGCCCTGCAGCAGCTGCTCCAACCATCCTCAGGATGGGACTGTCCCCCATACTCAGGTTACCTTGCAGGATATTGGTTGGGCTGGGGCTGGCATCAGGGGTCAGGGCCCTCCCCCAGCTCACTGCTTTGGCAGGAGCCACGGGGAAAGTAGAACAATGCAGCAGCCTCTGTGTCGCCATCTCCCACACAATCTGGGGTGCCACGGTGAAGCGGAGTGACTGGGTTGCCCGAGAAATGGTGGCAGAGCAGTGCAGAGGCTGCTGCATCACTCTGCTTCCCTACAGCTCCTGCTACTGTTGTGGTGAGTGAGAGGGTGGAGACCACTGCTGCTGCAGTGCACCAGTCCCCTTGGTAATCCCTGAGGCCGCATCCTCAGGGGAGGGGGCATGGATGAAGGGAACAACGTGGGGAGAGGATGGAGCATGGGTGGGAAGAAGCAGGGCAGAGGCAGACCCAAGGCTTGGTTTGGGGGAAAAGAACAGGGCCCCACTCCCAGGACCACTGGGAGTCCTGTGTCAGCAGCTGTGCGTGGGACAGACTGTGGAGCTGCTTGGGTCATAAATGGCCCATGGACAGCGAGTTTGAAACCACTGGTCTAGATAATACTTAGTCCTGCCATGAGTGCAGGGGGCCAGACTAGATCATCTTGTAAGGTCCCCTCCACGTCTAAGATTCTATGATATAATTGTATGTCAGATCGGAGCTGTGGCAGTGTTATCTCTAACTAACTATGTTTCTAGTGACAGTATCATAGAGGTAGCCGTGTTAGTCTGTTTCTTCAAAAACCACAAGAAATCCTGTGGCACCTTATAGACTAACAGATATTTTGGAGCATAATCTTTCGTGGGCAAAGACTCGCTTCATCAGATTCATAATGAAGGGGGTCTTTGTCCACGAAAGCTTATGCTCCAAAATATCTGTTAATCTGTATTTCTAGTGACTTAAGCGTATTATTTAACAGCCTAGAAGGAGAGCTAAACTCAGGGTTAAAAGTCATGCACCATATATAAAATACGTTACTGAAATAATTAAATACTGAATGTATTCAACTTACAGAAGCCAGTCAACTGCTATGATAAGGGTAACATCTTCAGCAGGCAACCCAACTGCACTCAGCACAATCACCATGGTGACTAGTCCAGCCTGGGGGACCCCAGCAGCTCCAATGCTGGCGGCAGTAGCTGTGACACTAAATCCCAGAAAAATGAGTGAAAAGACAGTTTGGAAATGCCATCCTCCTGAGCAGATTTCTTGGCTACATTCAGACTCGTGTGCATGCTGAAATATAAAACTAATTTTTAAAAACCTTTGTGCCAGTCCCAACTTCACTGGGAGTTATACTTGCACAGAGGCAGCTGGGCTTCAGGGCCCCAGTGGGTTTCCATCATTTGCACCATTGTTGATGACATTTGGTGTAGATGCTGGCCTGTCCTTGGGCAAGCAAACAAGAAGTACAGATTTTAGAGCTGCCACGGTTCTGCTGCACCGGGCAAGTATATATACACCCAGCATGCTTATGATCTGTCTAAACAGCAGGACTGAGGAGGAACTTTGGAGGACATGGCCAATGGGACTGCAGGGTATGAATTCCACTGGACAAAACATCCAGGTTGGGTGGATACCTCAACTATTGCCACACCTAGAGTTTTCCAATGCTGTGGCCCCATGCCCTAGTACCTCATTCTCTATCTCAAATTCTTACATAGTTCTTCTGTGCAAGGCCTATTGATTGAGGATTTATGGAAGAGGTGAAAGTTTACTTAGTGCTTACTGGTGTGAATGATAGGTGTGAAATCAGCAAGATTCCATTAGGGTGCATGAAGTAAACCCACAAAAGCAAAAACATAACTCATGGTATCATCCTCACCTAACGGTAACTATTTTGCCAACATCCAAGTCCATGTTGTTAAGCTGTGCAATGAACACAGCTGCCACGGCTTCATAGAGGGCTGTTCCATCCATGTTGATTGTTGCTCCGACTGGTAAAACAAATCTGGTAATTCTTTTGTCAATATGGTTTTTTTCTTCTGCACAGCGAAAGGTGACAGGCAAACTTGCTGAACTGGATCATAAATAAACAAATAAGCAGCACACGACTATAATGACTGTTCATTTATCAATCTGATGTGCCTTTTTAAAAAAAAAAAAAAGGGGGGGGGGGACAAACTGTAGTCAAATTCTGCCTGGGGGTGTGCAGGAGAGTTGTGCACATACAAAGAAAATGCAGTTTGTCCCTTGGAATGAAATAGTGATTCCCATCACGTCTCATTCCTGAAATAATAACTGAAAATTTTAATTATCCTTAAAAATAACACAATAAAGCAATGAAACAGTTTAACTTCAGGTATTTTATGAGCAATGTACTAATTTATAGCACTATTTCCCGGACGTACACAAGAGACTAGGCACTAATCTCAAAAGCAATAACAAAAGTCCAGAACAACTCCACTGTAATCAACAACATATGTTTGGGTACTATATAAGATAATAATTATGAGAGTAGTATCTCCTCTTAGGTTTATGGCCAACAGATTTACAATGGTTCAGATGAGATCAAGCTGAGAAACACAGGCAGCAATATAATCAAAGCAACTTACAAAATGAAGATATGATGATTACAAAGTATATAAAGGCTGCAGAGGGAAAATGTTTATTATGATTACCTGGAGGAGATCATGAGGGCTGTAAGAAGTGCTTGAGCCATCCCCATGACAAACTGGAAAGGGTTTTTCCTTACAACTACTAGGTAGATCAGTGGCAGAATTATAATGGAATGGATTGCAAGTCTGAAAAAACAAAACAAATACCAGCCTGTTTAAAGAACGAGATCTATCTGATCTCATGATCTTAAAGAGGAAGTGTTAACCAGTGTCCAGCTCTGTTTTCAGATACCTGTGTGCAATTCAGACGGATGTCAGTGATACTTACATGCATGTATTCCAGGGCAGGTTATGCCCAATTCATGTTAGTAATTTTTGGACAGATACACTTCTCCCAAACAAAATTTTTTGGGGTGGCATTTTATGTCTCCATTTCCAGTGTACAATATGAAATCAGGAGAACTATTTAAAATATTAGGATGAAAGTCAAACTGAAGATGTTAAAACAATAAAAGAAATCAAGAATATTTAAACAGAAGAACAGGGGCAGCATTGGAAAAAATTAATGTCAAATATTCTTGCTACAGTGAGAGGTAAAAATGAGTTAACATTATTAAAACTTATAGCACCTCAGTTGTACTATTTCTTGAAAGGGAAATTTGGTTCATAGATGGGGTTTTTGTAATGGCTGTGATTACAGCCATCTTAAAAACATTTCTGTATGGTGGGAATTTGCATATTTAAATTTAATTTCATAATTCAATTTCTACTATCTTAAATTAGTGTAAATCTGGATTAAATTCAGATGAGGTATTTAAACTGGTGTTAATGAGAAGAATATTGGCCTATGCTACTCAATGTTAGATGCTGAAGGCTTGTCATTTAACACTGTTACTTAGCTCACTTTTATTTGTACTGAAAGGATAGGAAGCACAGAATTCTTCCTGCAGATATATATATGCAATTCCTGTTGAATTTAACTGGAGATGTGGGCATTGGAGTTGCAGGTGTCTGAAGGAAGAATTTGGCCTTGGATATTTCAATTACAATATCTGCAGAGCACCCACCTGCTAATTAGAGCACAGAGTTCATAAATGAGTATGCTGTAATTGCTTTATGGGCATTGAAGCTGGAGGTACATAGCTTATGGTAACTATATGTGCAGTGAAACATTTATAAAAGATCTGTGAAATACTTTGTGCATTCCAAGGTTACACACTATGACATCAACAGCAATTTGTCATAAATAAGCAGAGCCTGGAAAAAGCACAGACCACATACATAGCATGTGCAATCTTGGAACTGCTATAGCATCCTCACAAGATGTTCCTGGGAGCGCAAGTATGTTTGTAACACCATTTAATGACCTCACAACACATGATAAAGATACTGAGAGAGTCTGAAACCACTTGTTCTGCCAAAATCAAGTACTTAACACAGCAACAGCCACCTATGGAATAGAAAGTTACAGTTGCACATAAAATGGGCAAGTTATCAGACTATAGAAAGAAAAGTCTGTTTTACAGCATTAGACTTCATAATGCTTAATCTGTAATGTGAGTGTTTGATTCAGCAAGCTGAATGGAAGTGGATGGAGAATTTTTTTAACCATTTGTAATATTGTAAAGAAGGAACTTTTAATTAAAAGCAAGTTTAATTATCATTGGCTATAAACTGGCCATAACTGACAACAGCTCAAATGAAAGCAGAATCTTAGGGAGCTGGTAAAATAATACGTGTGAAAAACAAAACTACAATACAGTAGTCCCTTGAGTAATGCAAAGCTTGCACTTCCACACACTATCACATAACTTGAATTTCGCGTAAGTCAGGGGGCGGCTTTTTTCCCCCAGCGGAAAACAAGTTCTGCAGCCAGGGAAGAAGCAGGAGCACCTGGAGCTCCTTTTGAATGGTATGTTCTGGGGTTGTTGGGGAGGGTTAAGCCTTGGGTGGGTTAGGGCTGCAGGGGGTGGAGTTAGGTTGGAGCTGTGCACAGGGGTGGTGAGCCGGGCTGCAGCGGGGTTGAACCGGAGTCGTGTGCAGGGGCTTGAACCAGGACCATGCAGGCTGGGGGGAGGGGAGGGTTTGAGCCAGGGCCAGGGGGTGGGAAGCAGAATTTTGAGTTGAGCTTAACTCACATTAATGCAAGATAAGCGCCACTTGAAACTGTGCATTTTGAGGGTTTACTGTACATCACTTACCATTTATATCATTTAAATCCATTTGATGAAGTGAATTTTACCCACAAAAACTCATGAGCTAATAAATTTGTTAAGTCTCTAAGGTGCCCCAGGACTGATTGTTATTCATTTAACCCAAATTTGGACAGAATGGTTGTCTTTAAAAAAGTTGGAACCACATATTTTACAGGAAGGAATTCAGGCTTTTTAGTATCATATGCAAAAGATATTTTAGAACCAATATGAGAAACAAAGGAAGGGAGAATGCGAAAAATGTCACGTGCTGGTGTTGAAACCCTCTGTTACAAAAAGTTACTAAAGGTAAAATATTTCATAGGGCCTACATGACTTAGGGCTTAACAACTCCCAATTGACTTAGGCGCTTTTTAAAATTGTGTTCTTAGGTGTTGTTAAAATCAATAATTAGAATTTGGGCTGTTACCAGTAAGGATGAGGATAAACTCTGGTGGTGGCCAGCCATTCTGGGCTGGGACAGCCCCAGCCACAGGGGGGCCAGCAGGCTGTGTAGAGGGCCCCCACAGATGCAGCTGGACCTCCATGGCTGAGACAGGTTGTGTGGCAGGCCCTAAGTTAAAAGGTTAACTCCTTGAGCCAGGGTTCAGCAAGAATTTTTAAAGCGGTGGGGTGGTACTCCAAGAATTTGGTAAGTGGGCAAGGGCCACACTGTTCTATGATACTAATGTGGGCTTTAGGATAGAGGTTGGGTGTTGAAGGGAGCTTGGAGTAAGGGACTGGGGATTGGGATGTAGAGCAGGGTTGGGATCATGTAGGGAGTTTGGGTGAAGGAGGCCATTGTGACCTGGGGTAGGAGACTGGAGTACAGCATTCAGGAGGAGGTGCAGGGTCTGGAAGGGGTCTGGGTTCAGGAGAGGATTCTGATGTGGAGGAGCAGTGTGGATGTGGGTGCAGGATTGTGAAGGTGGTGTTACCTGAAGCAGCGGCCGAGGGGTTTTGACTGTGATGTAGGGCAGGAGGTGGCTGTCTCCAGGGGCAGAGGTGCTGGAGGGGATTTGGGTGGAGGAGACAATTCTCTGGGGAAGGGATGTAGATGAATGTGTAGGGTCTGGGACAGAGATGTGACCTCGGGCAGGGGTGCAAGAGAGGTTGCTAAGAGTTTGAGTTGTGACCTGGGCAGAGAATTGGGGTTCTGGAAGGGGTGGGGTGTCTGGTGCAGGCTCTAGCCAGCAGGTGCTTACCTTAGGCAGCTCCCAGGCAGCAGTCCAGAGGGACCCTCAGACAGGCTCCCTGCCTGCTGCGCCCTCGCACACTGCTTAAAGTGTCTGGCTGCAGGGTCTCTGTGCAGTACCCCTTGGAGGGCGCCCCCCCCCACATTGCCTGCAGTTTGGTAGGCACGATCTGGCAGTTTGGTGGGCTGTATTTTTCCTGCCCCTTGGGTAAGCACTAGCACTTAACTGGTTAACTGTTCTAACACTCCTAATCAGAATCGTCCAAAGTAAACATGTTTGTGTTCATCTTTGTACTTGTGCCAGTAATTTAGTCTTATCTCACTTGGTTATTTGTGAAAATGTATTTACATAAAACTTCTTCTCTGTTGATAAAATTTTTATAGAGTTCTTGCGATAGAAGTTGCTCACCAACAACACAATCTAGGATCAGCATATAAACACCAACATTTGAACAGTTCCTTGATCTAAAAAAGAACAGAAGGAACAGGTTACAGGGACATTTACAGCAGGGCCAACAGCCACCACATGCCCTGGGTCTCGGTTTGTGTAAGGCCTGGCTCTACGCCCCCAGAAGGGGCAAGGCCTTGGGCAGTCAGTCCTTACCACCACTCAGCCTGTGGCACAGCCTTTCTCCCTCCCCCCAGCTCTCATCCCTGTGCAGAGTGGTGCTCCATCAGCAATTCCAAGGGGCCCAGGGCTCTGGCTGTAAATAGACACACTGGGGGTGAGATGCACTACAACCAGTCTGAGAGTGAGACAATGAGTTTCAGAAACACATGAAGATGTCAGGGGGTGTGACAGAAAGTGTGCAGGGATCTGAGCGGGTGGAAGAGAGAGCGACAGAGGCTCTACAGGATGACTGAGGGACACATTAAGAAGGAGGATACACGAAAGAAATCTGGGAAGAGATGAGATGGTTAAATCTGATGGTGGGTTGGGGCTGTGGGAGGCCAGGGCTGGGGGGGGGGCAAGCCTGAGGTGGGTTAGGGCTGCAGGGGGGCGAGGGGTGGAGTTAAGCCAGAGCTGCGTGCCAGGGGGGCAAGCCGGAACCCTGCTCGGGCGGTGAGCTGGGCCATGGGGAGTTTGAACCAGGGCCGCATGCTGGGGGAGGGGGCGTTTGAGCCTGAACCACGCGTGACAAGTGGTGAGCCGGAGCCTGAGCCAACAGGGGGATTGGACCAGGGCTGGGGAGGTTGAGCCTGAGCCACGCATGACGAGTGGTGAGCTACAGCCACTAAAGCCAGAGGTGGGGGAGGGGTATGCAGGAGCTATTTGGGGGTGGTGAGTGGAGTTGCAGGGGGCAGGGCTGAGCTGGGGCCATGCGGAGCTGGGGGGCTTGAGCCAGGGTGGGGGGAGTGAGTTAAGTGCCACTGGAAATCGCACATTTCCAGGGTTTACTGTAGGAATCGGGGTCAGCCGCGTAAGAGAGGGGTTGCGTACTCTGGGTTTGGGTACTCTGAGACCTTACTGTACACAATTTTAAAAAAATTACTTTTGAAATATAAAACCAATATCTAGCAAAGATTAAAAAAACTAGGTCAGATCCTTCCCATTCCTTTTAGAGAGTCTTGTGTTTTTAAATCCATTTATATTACCCTTTCCTTGCTCAGTTTTCAGAAAGCTTGTGAAATGCTTTAGAAGAATAACATGCATCTGTATATAAAGGGGGCAGAAGATCTGACAGTGCACTTTGGATTTAACCTCTAAACAAAACATGAATGAATCATCGGAGAAGAAATTTTGAATAGCTGGAGCTGAAGGCAGTGAACCAACACAATCTGGATGTGATATTACAGTGCTGTGGAAACAGATACTTAGATGCACCTAACTTAATGGTAGTGTACGCATGTGTTTATCTAACTGCTTTCTTTGTGAGTTATTCCTCAGAGATGTGCTATTACATAAATTTCTTACTGCAGTTAAACTGTCTTGGCTAAGTCCCCAGACCTGCAAAGGGATTAGTGTAGTGCCCACACATAAGGAGTACTTTGCAGAGTCCTGGGATTTAAAATAGAATTTTTTTCTTTAAAAGTTGCTCTGGATTAAAATTAGACAGTAAAAATATTACTTTTGTGACTTTGTCAGCTATTCTTGTATTGAAGAACCAATGTCTCAGATCATGCCTCCAAAGCAATTCACAAAGGAGATTCTCTGGATGGAAATCACCTGCTCTGTGTGGAAGCAGGGCACAGCTACCTCCTTGGCAGCGTATCCTCTCCCAAACCATGGAGTTGGGCACAGGTCACCAGAGGCTACCACTGGTGTAGGGGGACAGGTCCTCCATGCAGATCATCCTTGCCTCCCGCAGATCCCCAGGAAGCAAATCTGTGCCACCACTAAGTTGTAGGAGCAGCAGGGGTCTTTAGGCCAGGAGACTTCCTTCCCCAGCCCCATCCTTCTTAAGTTTAGTGGAGGCATCACCCTATTTTCTGAGGCAACATTACCTGCTAAGCAGCCAGCTAAGAAAGAGAAAGTACTAAATTCCATATGCAACTTTTCTTTTTATGCTGCAAGCAGTGCTGCTGGAACTAGGGGTGCTGGACTGAAGCAGTAATAACAAACACCACACACATGGTTTCCATCATCAGCACCCCCACAATCATTTTTTTTCCAGTGTAACACACACCACCTGGGTGTGGTTCAGTATTCCATGTAGGAAGGTTTTTAGCTCCCGTGGTACAGACCCATGCACTATGCTCCAGAGGTCCCAGGTTGGACTCTGCTTGTTGGAAGTTACAGCAGCACCCCTTGCTGCAAGACAGCTGACAGTTTAAAGTAAAGGGTGCACTTCTAAAGCAAACAATCCTCAAGTGACTTTAAAGACGGATCTTATTTTTATATAATTATCTGTCTGGGTATAGCAGAAGCTGGTTGGTTGAAGATAATTAAAACCTAATAAAGTGTGGTCCAATCAAAGCATACATCTTCATTTTACTTTGAAGGAATGACATACCCGCTTAATACTGTAGCCATATAAAGACCCAATTTGCGAAAGATTTCCCAGTCTTCAACTTCTATTATCTTTCCAGCAATCAAAAACAAAATGCCAACCGGCATACACCTAAGGTACACAAAATAATTTAATTAAAAATACATCCTCTTGTAAAACTGATGTTGCTACATAAGATCTTGTCAAGAAATAGCTTCTGGCACAATGGGATTATTTTTCTTACTGTCGTAAGAGTTTTATTTTCATCACTGGAAAACAAAGGAGAATTTGCAGGATTTTGGAACATAACTAAATTTACTTACTTTCAAAAGTTCTATATTAGAGGTGATTTTTAACATAAAAATGTTAGTGTTTGCATGGTTAGTGACAGAATGTTTATAGAAGTAACAACAGTCCTACATGCAAAATGAGTTACATATTAACAGGTTGGAGAGGTGGGTGAGGGATTACAAACTAAGCTCCAATACTGCAGAACATTATGCATGTGCATAAAAGACAGTTACCTGTTTCCATAACTGGTGTCCTTTGAGATGTGTTGCTCACATCCATTCAACATAAGTGTGTGTACTCTCCACATGCACTGGTGCTGGAAGATTTTCCCTCAGCAGTACCCGTAGGGGAGCTGGCTTAAGTGCCCCC
The DNA here is from genome assembly GCF_033958435.1 of Carettochelys insculpta. Classification (NCBI taxonomy): domain Eukaryota; kingdom Metazoa; phylum Chordata; order Testudines; family Carettochelyidae; genus Carettochelys; species Carettochelys insculpta. Next base: position 28,361,418 of record NC_134141.1, on the reverse strand, counting down.
TGGAGTGGTGTGCGAATAGCAACTCATGCTACTCCAGGGGGCACTGAGGCTGGCTCCCATACAAGTACTACTGACGGAAAATCTTCCAGCCCTGGTGCATGTGGCAAGCATGCACACCTATATTGAATGCACATGAGCAATCACCCTAACAAGAACTTTACTTACACATGTAAAAGTTGATATATCAGGACAATTCATTTTCTCATAGGCTACGTCTACACGTGAAGCCTACATCGAAGGAGCTTATTTCGATGTAGCGACATCGAAATAGGCTATTTTGATGAATAACGTCTACACGTCCTCCAGGGCTGGCAACGTCGACGTTCAACATCGATGTTGCACAGCACCACATCGAAATAGGTGCTGCGAGGGAACATCTACACGCCGAAGTAGCACACATCGAAATAAGGGTGCCAGGCACAGCTGCAGACAGGGTCACAGGGCAGACTCAACAGCAAGCTGCTCCCTTAAAGGGCCCCTCCCAGACACAGTTGCACTAAACAACACAAGATCCACAGAGCCGACAACTGGTTGCAGACCCTGTGCATGCAGCATGGATCCCCAGCTGCAGCAGGAGCAGCCAGAAGCCCTGGGCTAAGGGCTGCTGAACACGGTGACCATAGAGCCCTGCAGGGGCTGGAGAGAGAGCGTCTCTCAACCCCTCAGCTGATGGCCGCCATGGCGGACCCCGCTATTTCGATGTTGCGGGACGCGGATCGGCTACACGTGCCCTACTTCGATGTTCAACTTCGAAGTAGGGCGCTATTCCCATCCCCTCATGGGGTTAGCGGCTTCGACGTCTCGCCGCCTAACGTCGATGTTAACATCGAAATAGCGCCCAACACGTGTAGCCGTGACGGGCGCTATTTCGAAGTTAGTGCCGCTACTTCGAAGTAGCGTGCATGTGTAGACACGGCTCTAGAGAACAGAACTACCATCAGTGAACGCAAAAGCTATTGCTTTACAGCCTGATCATCTCTCGGTATGTCCAGATGAAATTTTACATGCTGACAGCCTGATCCTATACAATGGTATTGGCCGTGTCTACACTAGCCCCAAACTTCGAAATGGCCACGTAAATGGCCATTTCGAAGTTTACTAATGAAGTGCTGAAATGCATATTCAGCACTTCATTAGCATGCGGGCAGCTGCGGCACTTTGAAATTGATGTGCCAGGTGGCTCGTCCCGATGGGGCTCCTTTTCGAAAGGACCCCGCCTACTTCGAAGTCCCCTTATTCCCATGAGCTGATGGGAATAAGGGGACTTCGAAGTAGGCGGCGTCCTTTCGAAAAGGAGCCCCGTTGGAACGAGCTGTGCATCGGCGAGGCGCATCAATTTCAAAGTGCCGCGGTCGACCGCATGCTAAGGAAGTGCTGAATATGCATTTCAGCGCTTCATTAGTAAACTTCGAAATAGCCATTTGCGTGGCCATTTCGAAGTTTGGGGCTAGTGTAGACGTAGCCATTAGGGTGTAAAGTACACACTGGCATGAGCAGTGCTCCATTTCAGGTCACAGTAGTGAACACAGCAACGAAGGGTCCTGTGGCACCTTATAGACTAACAGAAAAGTTTTGAGCATGAGCTTTCGTGAGCACAGACTCACTTCATCAGATGCTGCGCCACACTCTCATTATCAAGTACTTGCAGGATCAAGCCCTAGAAAGGACTGATGAAGATTGTGGCCCTGATTGTGAAATCTGATAATGGTGCACTGAATAGGTGTGTTGTCAGGCTACAGGATTTTACTCCAATTTCAAGACCAAGACCTGTGTTTTGTAATCTGGTTTCCCTGTCCAAAATACATGTCATGTGATCTCACAAAGCCTATTAGTTTTGAGGATGAAGTTTTAAATTACACAACCACTTTGTGGAGTTCATATTCTAAACTGGTTCATATCACTGTTTGTTTTGAATTTGCAAGCCATTTATTAGACTCTTTTCTTTTAAAGTAGTTTGCTATGAGAAGTGATATAAAAATACAAACAGAGCATGATCATGCGTTCATTAAAGGTAATGGCAAATTTGCTTAAAAGAGGCAATATCAGGATATCACTGTACTCACCACATGATGATCTGTACAATTTTCATTGTAGTGTCATTCAGTGCATTGAAAAAGTCCACCAGAATTTGTCCCTTTTCTCCCATTTCCCCAATAACAATTCCAAAGACAAGGCAAAAGACAATCAAGCCCAGCACATTAATACCATCGGAATACGTGCCCACTATTTTGTAGTCTTTGGTTACGTTCTGTAGATTAAAACCAAGAAAAGTGTTACTGAACAGGAGCACTGTTTACTTTACATGAGTCCTGAAATGAAAACACATCTTAGATCTTTCACCGAAAAAATAAGGCACCTAATTCTTTGGTTTCACACTTGCAGCAGGGAGTATGTGTATCCATGGGGATTAAGGTGGCTTGAAGATGCATTTATGATCTTAAGGTTATTTAAGCAGGGGTGCTAGGACAATTTATATACTGGGGTCACTGAAAGCCATTGAACCAAACTGTAAACCCTGTGTATGATGGAAACCACTTCAAGCAACAGGGTGCTGGAAAACCTGGTCAAAAAGGGACTCTGTTGGTGCAGTTCAGCACTGCCAACTGGGCTGTTAAAAGTCCAGTCTTTAGCACAGCTGGGGCATGGGACTAAGACGCACTCTCTACCTGTCTAGCTCTGTGTGGCTACCAGAAGTAGCCATCAGGTTTCTGTGCCTCCCAGATGCAGGAGGGCTCTGTGTCCTGCTCTCACCCCAATGCCAGCTCTAAAGCATCCATTGACTGGAAACGGTGACCAATGAGACCTATGGGGACAGTGCCTGTGTGCATGAGGGCAGCGTGCAGCGCCTCCTTGTACCTACGGGTCGTAGGGACCTGTTTGCTGCTTTCTGGTAGCCACAATAAGCACCACCAGGACTCCAGAATCTCTCTTGAAGCTCAGTGTCCTGTGCCAACCCAGAGTCCTCTCCCACACCCAAACACCTCCCAGAGCCCACATCTTGCACCCCACTCACCCCAACACCCTGCCCCAGCCTTGAACTTCCTCCTGCATCCTAAACCCCTCATCCCTAGCCCCATGCTGCCCTCACTGCCCCCACACTCAACTCTGCCCTAGCCTGGAGTCCTGGCCTGCACCCCTCATCCCTACCCTCACCCCAGAGTTGGAACCCTCTGCCCCACAAACCCATTCCCCAACCCAGACCAAAGCCCTCTCCTATACCCTGAACCCCTCATTTTTGGTCCCATCTGGAGCCTGCACTCCCAGCCATAGGCCTCAACTGCTGACCCCTCATTCCTCACCCATCCCCAGAACCACCCGAGAACCTGCTCTAATTTACCCCTAGAAGTCTTCTAAGAGCCCAGTAAGCAGTGGAAGTGTTGGTAATGCTGCTAGACGACACTGGCCTTTGGACATGGTCCAGCAAATTCTCTTGTTTAGCACTGAGCAGGTCTTGAGGGTATTGGACGAGAGAGATTCAACCTGGACTACCATTTATCAGCATGCCATCAGTGTTCCCTGTAAGTTAAGTGCTTGGTCTGCCACCCAGGAGAGATACAGGTGCCACCCAGCTGATTAGCTCCCACAGCAGGGAGCGTGCATTTCTATTGGTGGTGCACATCTGTGCATGTCTGTACATTTTTAAAATGTACGTCACTCGTGGATGGAAAGAATTAGAACATTGCGCGCCGTCATGTCGTCACATGCTATTCTTTTCTTCCTTTCTGTGAAACCTACAGCTATTTTATTTGATTCTTTAACCTCTGTTGTACATTAGACACATAGCTTCAGTAAACCAAGTTTAAAGTTCATGGTCACATGAGATCACTGGATTATTTTTCCCTATCGTATATTATCTTATTTTTGTGCAAGATAAATGTCACCAGCTTTGCTCTTTGCTTCCTCCTCCAGATCATTAATATACTAAACAAACCATTTCAATAATAAAAACCGCACCTTCAAAGCCGCTGTTGTCATGACATCTGTAACCATGGTGCTGTTTTTTTCCAGTTCACTTGTAAGTGTCACTTCTTGACGTTTGGTTTTATACTGAAAGACGGGGGAAAATGGTAGCGTTATTTGGGAACACCAGAGAAATGGCAATGGCAAACCTACACAGTAATTTTGTGGAAACGATATATACAGTTCTGACGTCTGAGATTTTTGGCCAGAAATTACACAACATACGAAGTTTTAAAATGACTTCGAGCAATTGAGTTCCTCCATTTGAGACACTGGAAACTAATAAGCTGTGTCTACATAGCACTCCCTTTCTGGAAGGGGAATGCGAATGAGAGAGAATGAAAATGCAAATAAAGTGCAGATTTACACATCGCGTGCCTCGTGTGTATACATGTGCAATCATCCTTCCGCAAGAGGCTTTTCCAAAAGCAAAAACAGTGTGTAGATGGGGTTTCTTTGGGGAAAAAAAGCCCGTTTCCAAAAGAACCCTTCTTCCTGAAATGAATGCAGAAGAAGGGTTCTTTTGGAAATTGTTTTTGTTTTTGTTTGTTTTTTTTCTGAAGGAACCCAATCTACACAGATGTTTTTGCTTCTGGAAAAGCCTCTTCCAGAAGTGCAACTGTGTGAGAACATGTAAATGAGGCATGAGATATGTAAATTTGTGCTTCATCTGCATTTCTGATCTCACTTATTTGCATTCCCCTTCTGAAGGGGAGTACGGTGTAGAAACGGCCATACAGATACTAGGCTGCAAATTGTGTTCCCCACCCATTTGGTGCACAGTGGGGAATTTGTGCAGTTCTGTGGGGATGAAACAGGATTCCTGAATCCAACAAAAAGGATCTGCAATCAGTGGGTGTAATGGAGCAAATATTCAAAGGGGGAATTTCTGGCGAGAGGTTGGTTGTGAAGATGGAGCCAGAGCAACTAGTTAGCTCCAACAGAGAGAACAGTGTCTGAGTTGTTGGAGAACAAACACTACATGATGGAGATGCTGTAGCCATGAAGGTACCAATAGGTTCCTTCCTCTCTGCTCCTACAGAGAAGCCTTTCGTAAGACTGGTGCAAGGTGCAGGATTTGTCCCTTAAAATATACATACAAAATCGCTACTGCTATAAATGCCTATACATATTGAACACAGTATATTTTGCAGAGAAAGATTAACAGCTTTGCTTGGGAAAAGTTTAGGTCTGTAGTAGGTGAGCTTCAGAGTGCTGCAATAAATCTGATAAGCCACTGCCAAGGAAGACCTAAAAGGGGAAGCAGATGACCATCATGAGGTACAATAAATACATCTGCAAACTTTCTAAAAGGTCTTTTCCCCAATTTTAAATGTGAATGAAGCAGGTGTGGGACTGCTGGCTGGATGGTACTTTTTATCTTTGCTGTGACACCATTAAAAATCTTAGCTCTTCTAGGTCCCATTCTTTCTCATGAGAGATCTTTCAACTATAACGTGTTTATCATGTGGAAGAGACAGACAGACATCTGTTTCATCAACCTACAGAACATTTGAGAGAAATGTAACGGGTGTGTACAGGATGTGAAGGGGTACATGTGCAGATATCAATAGACAGAGGAAGATATTCTCAACATAATTGTAAGAACTGGGTAATCAGATGTTACCATTACAAAGGTCTCATATCGCTGAAGAGCAACCTTTTGCTCACATATTGCTTTGGTTGTTCTTCTAGATCCCAAAGCAGTTGATCTTGGAAGGGATGAAATAAATTTTTCTGAGACAGCAACAGAAGGTCTATTTCAGTGGAAAGGAAAATGAGATTTTTAACAATATAATTTTTTCCACTCGACCATTTGTCTCAATTCTATGCAACAACTGTCCTGACTTTTCCGTAACCTAATTCCCACTATATGGCAACTCAAGGGAAACACACTGGGAACCTGGGAATAAAAACTGCAACAACAACAAAAATATTTGGCCTTACCTGTTGAAAACAAGCTTGGACGAGGTTTTCTGGGAACATATTCCTGTTAAATAAATTAAAGGCTTCACAATGTTATGACATAGAAAAAACAATCAGTTATTTAGAAAGCAGAATGGGATGTATTGCTGTTGTACATAATTATGCTTCCCAAACAGTGGTGAATTTGTCACTGTCAGCTTTGAAGCACTGGCCAAGACAAAACTTGTTTATTCTAATATGGAATTTCAGGCTCTCTTCTCTACAGTCGGATACAGGATCCTTCAGGGTTGCCACTGAAATTACTGAATATCTTTGGGTATGTTTTGTGGGCCCACTGCACCCCCCAACGTCTATTCTGCCCTCTTGTTCCACCCCTTGCCACTCTGCACTGCCCATTGCCATATACCCTATATGCCTCCCCATACTCCTGTGACTTCTTGTGTCCTGGTGCCTTCTGTCATCCTTCATCCTCTTTGGGCCTCCTCTTGCCCCCATCCACCTACCTCCTGGCCCTTAGTACCTCCCCTCAGAGGCAGCCCTGGGTTAGACCCAGGCTAGACCCGCCCTGGTCATATCTTTTCCTTACTGAAAACTCCTAGTTTTTTTTAATCTCTGTTCATATGGAATGTTTTCAGTACTCATAATTTTTGTTGCCCTTCTCTGTACCTTTTCCAAATCCGATACATCTTTTTTGAAATGGAGTGATCAAATCTGCACACGGTATTCAATATGTATGTGTACCCTGGATTTATATAGAGCAATATAATATTTTCTGTGTTGTCATCTATCCTTTGCCTAATAAATCCTAAAAGTCTGTTAGTTTGTTTTTTTTAACGGTCACTATATATGGAGGAGATATTTTCAGACGAATAGCCACAACGCCACCAATATCCCTTTATTGATAGCTTCAGCTAATTTAGACACCCACCATTTTATTTCTATATTTGGGATTATATTTGTCATGTGCATTACTCTGGATTTCTCAACACTGAATTTCATTTGCCATTGTGTTGCCCAGTCATCCAGTTTTATGAAATTTTTTTTGTAAGTCTTTGCAGTCTGATGTAACTATTTTGAATAAATTTTGTACCATCTGCAAATTTTGTCAGATCAGCAAATTTATAAACTATCTGGTAAAAAAGGTAAGTAGTGAATAGGACTAGTCCCAGTGCAGACTCTTAGTTTACTTTAGTGACAAGCCTGTTATTATCTTAATCACCTCTGTTAACAAATAAAGGCCCTGCTGCAAAGGATGGGCTGCTCTCAGCTTCCAAATTCTTCACATATCACACTCAAAGTTATGTTGCAATAAAGAGCTCTAGCAGTGTATCCCTGGTACAAAATTTGAGATGGCTACAGCATCCCCCAGACCCTCTACATGGTGCCCTTCCTCCCTAGCCCATACAGCAGCCAGGCTTTGGACTTTTCCTCTCAACCTCCAGAATTTTTTGTTTTTAATCAAGAACAGGACTCTCCACCCCTACTCATTCTCCCCTGGTGCTTTCCTTTCCAGGCACAGAAATGCCTAGAGCAGCGAAGGGCAACTTAGGCAAGCAAGTAGGCCACATGAGTGGCCTTCCTTCATCTCAGTGGGCCGCAAGACTGTCATAGGCAGGATAGTGTCCCAGGACAGGGTAGTTTTGCTAACTGTGCTGCAAACCTAGAATCTGTGGGGTATGCTGACTGTACTGTAGCAGTGCTTTGATTGGATGCAGAGAGAGTGCATGACTCTCACAATCAGTGTTGTGTGACATCAACACACATCCCACTTCATGTACCCTTGCTTTACATGCATATAATTTTAGTAATAGTGGTATTATATGTTAAGCATTTTAATAATTACGCTTTATCATTTAGCTTTTTGACGCAACAGTATGAAAACTGAAACACTCACCTAATCAGATCTAACATAGCATCCACTGTTGTGACATCAGGAGTGCTGCCTGTTCTGTCAATTTCATCAGCTTTCTGAGACACCCCAGGTTTTATGGACACAACTAGCACAATCCCTGTAATCAAGGGAAACCCACTTAGCTAGAATCCTTAAAGAACACGTTCACCAGTAGAAGAGATCTGTGTGTTCAGTGGCAGCTCTATGATGCTGTTGATAGTGTCAGACCCCTTTGACATTATTCTTCATGTGTATTATTATTCAAAATAATATATATTTCATTAAGATCAATTACTTTAAGAGCAAATTGGTTCATTTTTCTTGTGACGCTTCCAAGATTTGGTCTAATTTTCCCCACACGGCTAGTTTGCAGTACAAGCTTTCATATGATAATATGATTATGTTGTGCAATGGAGCCACATAACTAAATTTACTTTTGTAAAGATAGCCTAGAGTATTAAGTTCACACAAGACTAGGTGTGAGAAACAGACAACTAAAAATATCTGTTAACATTAGGCCTGGTTTTGCTCACAACGAAATCAGAGACACAATTCCATTGACTTCAGTGGAATCAGGAATTCTTACTGTGCTGTAACAAAAGCTAAGCCCATGTACTGGTATTCCTTTTTGTTCAAAATAAACTAAGAAAAATAAATGAAATTGTAGCTCCAGAATTGTTCTACACCCCTGCAAAGAAATGACTTTTACTGTTATAAGTAGAACTAACTTTGTATAATGTCCCCTCAGGAAGGTGACCATATCTCCCTGTCCCAAATATGGGACAAGGAGATACAGGGGGAGGGATGACTCCTTCAATTCCTGGGCAGCTGGGAAGGAGGTGGCAGCTACTGGCACTCCCTGGGAGCCCTGGGGAAGCCGGCCGGCACTCCCTGGGAGCCCTGGGGAAGCCGGCCAGCACTCCCAAGGAGCCCCCAGGATGCAGCAGCTGCCCACGCTCTACCAGCTTCCCCAAGGCTGTGGGGCGGGGCCCAAATACAGGACAATGAGTCCCTTTTAAAAAAAAAAAAAAAAAGTTGGGAGGCCTTTTTGGCATCCCAAATAAGAGACTGTCCTGCCCAAGGCAGCATGGATGCTCACCAGGCCCCTCAGAAGCACATGTTCTAAGCAAGAGTTGGCAACTCTCATCTTATTCTGTATTTAATCTTAGTTGAAATTTATTCACTGGAAGTTCCCCACACACATGTAAACTACACAAGATGTTATCCTAAGTGGTTCAAGTCACAGGCCAAATTAATCCTGGTGTTGGATATCAGTGAAGTGATGCTAGGCTCATGCATCTACAATCTCTTCAACTTTTATGTGTCTTTTCATGTGCAAATAGGTCACTCTGGGAGCAAAATTCTGCCTATAAATAAGTTTGCACTCTTCCCATAAATGGGAGTTGTCTGGGCCCATCCTTTGATTTTGTGTTTGTTGACACTACAGTGAAGTTGGCAGATAAGAGGTTAATCACCTCCAGTGGGTCAGAAGAAGGATCAAAGATGCCTGGGTTGAGTGCAAGTAATTGCAAGGTGCTGGGGCTGGACTTGTATATAGAATTAGTAGACTACCTGACAGGGCTGTGCTGCAGGAAGGCAAGAGTCAGAATGGGAAACCCTCTGGGAAGGGGAAGGAGCTGAAGAAGAAAGCAGCACATTATCTCCCTCCCTGGGAGGTAAGTCACACTGTGTATTTGTACTTCTAGGACTGTGACTGAAACCAGTCTGAATTTATAACTTAGAATTTTCTTCAAAAAGCAATCTGCATTTATATTTGGCCTCCAAAAAGGCCAAATGCTATTCAGTCGATTGTCATGCTGATGATTAAACTTTATCGGTGCAGAGTCTCTGATCTTGCCCCAACTGAAATCCACAGCCAAACTCACATCAGGCCCTTAGATACTTTGCTGGATTCCTTTTATCTATTACAAGTTTGTCACAGGCCTCTGAGATAGATCTTATTACCTAGGATTACAGCGAAGACGGTAGTGCAGAAATAATATACAACTGCACGCAAGCCAATCCTCCCAGAAACGCTGGTATCCAGGGCAGCAACACCTGTGGGGGAAAAAAGGCATGAATGATTTTTAAAGAGTAAACATTCTATGTATATAAAGTGATTTATTTCTATGAAGGAGATAGTTCATCCTAAGTTCCTAAACAACTAGCAAGCGCCAAATACTAATTATATCCTGGAAAATTTTCTCCAACAGGCTTATTACAATGTTTGCTTGAGACACACTTTACGCACATGTGGGAAAGTGTTAAATGTTTTGCTGATTGGTTGAGGCAAGTGACTCATTACCCCACCTGAATATAATGGAAGTTTTCCACCAACCTGTTTGAATATTTTCTTTAAAAAGATCTCTGATTTGTAAGCTCTCATCACGAGGCTTCAGAAACAGCACCACTGAAAAGCACGATGGCAGTTCGTGCCAATTGGATTTGTTGTTTGTTTCCTTGACTGCATACTCATGTAAGAAACAATCCATTAGTTCTTCCATGGAGGTTTTTATTTGTAACCAGAAAAGCAAAACACTTATTTTCTGTTTAAAAATGAAAGCTTAAATTCTTCTGAAAAGTGCAGGGGAGGGTTGAGCTGATGCTAACACTGTGCTTAGATCTCTCACTGCCAGTAAGAGAGAACAGCTTTTGTTGGCACTGGAGCTGAGCAGAAATTCTCATGTGACGATTGTATTTGAAGCCAGCTTTAAGAAACATTAACGTCTGGCACTGACATATCAAATACCATGCTTTTGAGAGGGTTCTCTTGTGTGCAAAGAAATTCTGCATATAAGGTTTAACTATTTCAAATATTTGCAATCATGCTCACGTACCTCAAATTCTATAACCAGGGTACATATGTAAAACAAACACCAAAACAGACTGTGCAACTCAATAATCTATAACCACAGCCAGTTAATAACTCACTACTGTTATACCTCTGTGATCCCCTTATGTTTGTACTGATCAGTATATTTGGTCAGGTTCTCAGAAGCTGGTTTGTTTTCCTTCACACTAGAAAAGAAATGACTTACTCAAGATGTTTAACTTCAGTAAAGTGAGTGAGTATGAGAACAAAGATTTTCAAATTCAAAAATCTGACAAAAACCTCACATATGAAACCCTACTCATAAAAGGGTTGGGCAAATGTATTCTACAAATATGATAATAGCAGCTTGAGCATCAGGTGTTTAGATAACACCCTAATAGTACTGTTCAACTGTTTTCCAAAATGCATGAAAAACAACTTAAAAAAAAAACCATTGAGATTCTCTTAGGATGTTGTTTTCCTGTCATAGACTTTAAGGTCAGAAGGGACGCTTGTTATCAAGTAGTCTAGTCTGACCTCCTGCACATTGCAAACCACAGAACCTCACCCACCTATTCCATAACAGACCCACAACCACCTCATTGCTTGTCAGAATGTTATGTTATTTCAGTAGTTGAGAGAACACAGAAGATATAGGTCAGGGGTCTTCAACCTGTGGCACCAGAGCGACATGTGGCTCTTTAAGGACTACTTCGGGGCTCCCAATGCTATAATTACAAAGTTAAAAAAACTGATTATTTTCGATAAACGGTGAATATCTAAAAGCCCCAAAATGAACATCTCATATCTAAATAGCAAATAATATGTGATCTCGAAACATTGGATAACTCCCTCTAGTGTCCTCCTAAGAGAGAGAGAAGGTTTAGGAGTAAAAGTCAGGAAGACAGCAGCACAAACACACACACAAAGTATGAGGTAACAGGATGTATAAAAAGGTTTGTGAACATCCTGCTGTAAACATGTATTGCATTACCAATCGTTGTGTGTGTGCTGCCCTTAAAATAGGGGTTACAAAAAGTATGGTTTGACGTTGTTAAGGACCATCTTGTATTCACATGCATTGTGGCTCCTGAATTATTACGTTTTTCACCAAATTCGACAAAAATGGCTCTTCTTGCTATTTTGGTTGCTGACCCCTGATCTAGGCTATGTACAAGAAGAAAATATGTGTGAAGAAAATAATCTCCCTGGGCACAGTAAAAAGCCCTACTTATATTGCAAATGGACAGAGCCCCTTTTACAACATTTTCAGGGCATCAACAGAAAAAAAACAGCACCAGAGTTCGTGCTGATTGTTACCACAAAGATGCAATCTCACCAGAAAAGCAAATGTGCATGGAAACCAGACAATCAGTTTTTTTACTTTTCATGGCAGGAAGTTGTTATAATACATAGAATAGCTTGGGGGGAATTGGCACTGCCACTCTCCGTGCTTGGACATTGTAATTAAAAATGCTCCTGAGATATTTGTGATAATGAATTCTATATTTGCTTGTGTATAATAAAGTAACTTTGGTTTCCAGAATTGTCAATTCCACACCTTCAACAAACGATAAATTCACTTACAAGATTTTTCAAGTCACATTAAAAAAAAAAAAAAGCAAATGGGAAGATTGTTAAAAGACAAATCATATTTGTCTTTTACTCAAGTAATCATCAAGTTTAGAAAACTATGCACTTTGTATTGAACCCTGTCCAAGCTGGAGAGTGTTTGGGTCAAGTGGAGTGTTGGGACTGTTGAGCAAACCACAGGCTTGTGGATATAAGGGTACAGGAGTTCAGGTTGCAGTGTATGAGGGGCTCAGTGTAGTGGGGTTGGGAGTATGACGGGCTCAGGACACAGATTTGCAGTGTGTGGGTTGTGCAGTAGTGTTGTGGCAGAAGACTGGGGATGTGTGAGGATCAGGACGGGGGGTTATGATAGGCTCAGGTTTGAGATGTGTGTGGGAATGCAGGGGTGTTATGATGCTGTGGCCAGAGGCGGGGTTTGGCCCTGATTGGAGTCCTGTTGTCCAAGTTTCATTTTGAAATAAAATATGTCCAACACAAACATTTCAGCATTGCTTTTATTTGGGGGTGGGGGGGACCTGTTTTGGGTCAGAGGTCACTGACCCGCAGAAAAATAAATCAGGGACCACACAAGTGAGATGCAAAAAAAAGCCTCTAAGTCCCCACAAGCCCCACTGATGTGGCCCCAACTGAGACACCTCCCTCCCCTGGCACCCCAGTCCCAATGGGGGGAGGATAAGTAGGACTGAGGTTCAAGGCCTCAGGCCAGATTAATTCTTCTGGGGTTCCAGGGTTATTGGAATTTGTGAGCCCCCCCTACACTCTGAGGTGGGGCCAAAAATTAGGGATGCAGTGTGCAGGACAGGGCTGCCAATGAGTGGGACAGGGATTAGGTGCAGAATCTGGGTGGAAAATAGCATACAGGAGCAAGCTGGGTGTAGGTGTCTGGCTGGGAAGTAGGGGGCAGAGGGCAAGGTGCTGGTGGGCCCTGGGCAGGGTACTCATGGGGGTCTGGGCAGGGGGCAGCGTACTTGTGGGAGGTCCGGGCACAGTACTCGTGGAGGTCTGGGTAAGGGGAGGGGACAGCTCAGCTGGTACCTGAGGATCCTGCAGTTGCATGCCAGGTTCGGGTTCTCAGGAAGTGTGTGTGCTGCTTCCCCTCCCCAAGCAGCCGGCATGTTTCCTGAAAAGCCAGGTCTGTTGCCCACTGGTGACTTCCTTCCGCCTGCTGCCTTCCTGCACAGGGGGCGAGGGGGAGTGGGAGTTCTGGGTCTGCGACAACTCCAATTGCTCAGGCAGCACCCAGCTGCCGTGGGGAGTGAGGAGCAGGGCACACCCTGCATGAGCAGTTGGAGCTAGCATGGACTTCGGGCTCCTATTCCCCTTTGGTCCCCTCGTGCAGGAAGGCAGAAGGCCGAAGGAAGTTGCCAGCAGGCAAGAGACCTGGCTTTTCAGGAAAAGTGCTGGCTGTTTGGGAAAGAAGTGCTTCCTGAGACACTGTTGGTGTGCAGCTATAGGACCTCCCCCACCACCAAGCACCTCAGGAAGCTGGAGCTACCTCCATTTTTGCAGGAGGTAATGCCAGCAAAGGCTCTTTCTTAGGGTGGGGGGGGAATTGATGGAGGGTACTGGGTCGCCTTGTGTCTCCCTCCCCCACCCCTGAATTTCTTCATGCCCCTCCAGGACGGCATGCTCCCAAGTTTGGGAACCTATGAAATAGTATGCATCATATTTGTAAATTATGCTATCTTGCAGGTTGACTTGAAGTGGAATGTGACTTTGTGTGCTAAAAAATGGCCTGTTTTCAACATTTTTGAGGGAAAAGCCCAACTGATTAGAAAAGTATTTTAAAAGGGAAATTAATGTGGAAATATGGAATACAAAACTGAGTCAGACTTTCAACATAGCAGAGAAGATTTTGCTGTACATTGAGCCTGCATAACAGGAGCATGGAAATAAGGTGCAATGACTATGCCTGTTGTAAAGCAATGCCCTGGGCAGCATGCAGTTGCCATGATAGTGTGCCTCTGCATATAATACGGGCTATACAATTTGCACTAAGATGTTGAGGTAGGTTTTCTGGCACATCTGAGAGTGAGTGGAATCTCAGCATTCATTACATTGGTTTTTGCTTGTGCTAGCATTAGACTCAAAAATGAGATCCATTCTAGCTATGCAATCAAGAATACTGTCAGTTAGAAATAAGCAGCAAAAGATTATTTTGGGGAGTATAAAAACGACACTTCAATGTTTGTCATTTGCTCTGACAACTCATGAAAACCAAATTCACTTGCTAATTGACTTTTTAAAAAGTATTGACAGAACATTTGAAGGGTAAAAGACACAAATGAATTAAAAAAAGACAGTACAAAAAGTGATCAACTAAAATGATTAGAAAAAGATATAAAAAGGTATATAGCACTTAACTTTTTCATACCTGTAAGATATGAGACTAATTTGTAATCAGCAATGTTATATGCGTTTAATGTACAAAACTGGCAACCCATACTGAACATGCAAATTCACCAACTTTCAAATGTCGTATGTATGTATACAAAGTAATTTACTCTGACGCTAAAACACTTGCTGCAATGTGAGTTGTTATTTCAACACTATAATGTGAGACTAAATTTGTATGGCTCTGAATCTATGATGTGAACCTGAAACACGGGATTTACTAAATGTCTAACTTAGCGGGAGGATAACACATCATTGGTGAACAAAAATGGCTTATTAATTTTACAGGAAAATGTAGAGGCAGTCCCCCAATTACAGCACATGAAATATGGTGTGAATACTGCTAACAAGGCAAGCCCTGAAAATGCTTTATGTAGTCAAGAGTTACCAGTAGAGTCAAAGGAACAGATGGGCAATTAGCTCTGAGACTCATGGCAACAATGTTACTACATATAAGGAAATATGGGAAAAAGCAGCTAATGAAAGGAAGAAAGAAAGAAAGCCAGTACAGTGCAGTGGATTATTTTAACATTTGATCTGATCAGATTGCCATACGCAACAGGTCCTTGATGGCATAAGTAGGAAAGAGACTGAAGGCTGCAGATAATGCAGCAAGCTTTCTCGAGACTGTATGCTTGACAGTTGGTAGTGATCACAGTCTGTGAACCAGAAAAGTACTTCAAAATTTTATTATTGTAATTATCAACCTTAAATACTGCAGATCCTGCCTATCCTTCAGGATGGCAATCAATATTGATGGGACAGGACTAGCAGTATAGTCTTAAGAGAATGGAAGCAAATCCTTGTCTATTAATAGCTCATGACTGCAGTTTTCTCTGCCTCAGTAACACCAGGGTGGGTGTGCGCCTTTGGTATCATTCAGCCCAATATGTAAAGGTGACTTGCAAGGGAAATGAGTCTTTTGCTCTTTACACAACAGACATGCTATAAAGTACCCACCTTGGAATAGTGGAGTCCAAGTAAGTGTTTAGTAGTGATATATACACACACTCCCTGCCACTGCAGGATTCTACTGGCTTCTGGACTACATAAAACATTGGGGCCTTGATGCATCAAAAACTATTTAAAGGGATACTACTGATACTACAAGATTCACAACCACTACAGGAACTAAAAATGGTTTATGCTCTTTTTTGCTTCCATATGATTCACAAATACAGAATAAACAATTTTACATTTTAAAAAAAGTTTTTGTTTTTTTACGTAGAAATTTAAGTCTTCTCCACTTTGGAGCACTCGTTGCTGACTTCAGAGCTAGCAAAATGTTTTCAACACAGCAACCAGTGAAAGTTGGTAAAGTGTAAGTGGAAAAGGATTTTTACTTAGGTCTACTTGGTACCTAGAACAGCCCCCAATTTAGTCATTAATGGCCAGTAATCACTGCCACTGCACTAATGCTGACTTGCAAGCAAGGACAAGCTGGGCTCACACCCACTGTGGTAGAGTTTTTAAGCACTTACAAGGAAAGATACATTTTGATAAGGTGAATCAGCACAAAGCTGACAATATTTACATTTTGCTTCTGTTTTCATTACTTCAACCCATCATTTGGTTCCTACTGCCTCCTTTCTCTTGAGGCATATGGAGTCAGATCATTCTAGGATTCAGTACCCTACTATTTGGCAATCACTACATTTAACTAATGCATTTGCAGTATCCATCAGCACCTTTCACATTTACTAGAGTTAGACTGACAAACAACTTCGTAAATTTGTCAGTGAAAAACAGAGGCTAAAACTAATTAGATGGCCTGTACATAGAAACATGCTTAACAGATGGCCTGCATACCTTCTGAAAGACTTAAAAATATTTCAAAGGTATGCAGGGATTCTATTAATTAAGATAGCAAACCAAGCCCTCTACAGTCCACAAACTCCCCACATGCCCCCTCTTCAACAATTTTGCATCCTATTATAACAGATTCCATCTATTAACCAATTCTTTTTTTCTAATCACCAGTGAACTTAGGCCCTTTCTAGACAATGTTTCTATCATTTCCTAGTAGTTCATCCTTTATGTGAAGAATTATTCCATGTGAATGACAAATTATTAGGCAAATCTGAGTAAAATGGCAGCCCTTTCCTCTTTCTGATTAAGATATTTAGATCTGTATAAAGCTAAAGTATAAAATGTTACCAATCTCAGGGAACAATGCACTTTCAGGGATGAATGGTTCAGTGAGCACCAAAAGCTAGATATTTTTGGGCTAAATTATCATTCGTGAGTCTTTTGGACACAGTAAATTTTACATCTGCTAGCCAATAAAGTTAGTTATGGGGAGATGAGAATAATTACAACTTGGTCTCTAAGGTAAATGAGAATTAATTTAAAAGAACTCTGTAATATATTAAATATCCTATATTCCCAGGGACTCTGAGAGCCTAATAACCATGTTTCATATTCTAATAAAATTTTCCTAAAGTATTATCAAGGCACATAGTAAGAAGTCAGAAATTATATTACCACCTAACACTCATGCCAACTAATTACAAGGGCCTACTCCTGCTCCCCATAAGGTCAAACGCTAAATTCACACTAGCTTCAACAGGAGCAGGCCCCCTCATCCTCACAGTATCAAAATGAGGTAACCATGCAACTATTATCTTTCACAAGTTGTGAAACCAAGACAGCAGAGGAAAATTATTTCTCACCAGGCTCTCCATTTATGCAAGACCAGGGGAATTTTTTCCTGATGGTGAAAGAAAGGTAAAATCCTTGCCTCACTGAAGAAATCCTTGTGAGTTTTGCTACTTACTTCACTGGGGCTCAGATTTTCACTACATGGTCATTTCTTTTTAAAGTGTACCTTATATCAAGGGAAAATCCAGAGAACAAATCATAAATGATTCAATATAATAGCACAGAAAATACATTTATAAAGTTTATGGATGATGCTAGGCTGAGAAGGGTTGCAATAAGGGCTTTTGCAGGATTATTGTTCTTCATCACTGAGACAAGAAGTATTGGGCTTAAATTGCAGCAAGAAAGTATTAGGCTGTATATTAGGAAAAACTTCCTGTCAGGATAGTTAAACACTGGAACAAATTGCCCAGGGTTGTTGTGGAATCTGCACCAGTACAGATTTTTAAGAGCAGGACAGACAAACACCTGAGAGGAGTAGTCTAGTTATTATGTAGTCGTGCCTTTCGTGCAGGGGACTGGACTAGATGACACATGCCTTCCAGTCCTACATTTCTATGAGTCCATGACTTCTCTCCATGGATAGATTTTCATGAGGAAGGAACCAATTTACCTAAGGCTACATCTACACTGCAATCTGCTTTCGGAAGTGGAATGCAAATGAGTGAGATTGAAAATGCAAATGAAGGGCATATTTATATATCTTGCACCTCATTTGCATACTCTCACTTGATCGTGCTTCCGGAAGAGGCTTTTCCAGAAGCAAAAACAAACACCATTTTTGAAAGAACCCTTCTTCTCATTTTGTTTCAGGAAGAAGGGTTCTTTCGAAAACAGTTTTTTGTTTTTGAAGGAACCCTGTCTAAAGGCTGATTTTTGCTTCCAGAAAAGCCTCTTCTGGAAGTGTGATCACGCACGAATATGCAAGTGAGGCATGAGATATGTAAATCTATGCTTCATTTCCATTTTTGATCTCGCTCATTTGCTTTCCGGTTCCGAAAGTGGAATACAGTGTAAACGTGGCCTAAAGGTGGTACTTAGCTCAGTTCACTTTTTTATAATCCAAGTTCTTACTGAGGTCTTGATGAAGCTTCCGTCTACTTCAAAAGGGACGCAGAGCTCATCCTGGGACACTAGGGAATCGCTCAAAGATGTACATCAACCTTGGTCTCAAAAACAAACTGTTAAGTCAAAGTCTTTGAAAATGTGAAATCAACCAAATAGAGCATCCTTATATGAAAGCAGGTAACATTTTCAAAACTGCATTTGGAACTTATGGATGTAAGGCTGATTTTCAAAAGTGACATACATCGAGTATAAGTCTCATCACCTTTAATTCTGTTCCCGCCTCTCCTCCTTCTGACATTCATCTTTCTTTTCTTCTTCTGTTTTTGCCTCTTTTTTCCTTCCTCTCTTTTAGTAACCCTTACTATCTTTCTGTTCTTTTTTTCTTCTTTTCCCCTGGCCATTTTTCTAACTGTTTCTCTTTTCCCTTCACTTCCATCTTGATCCCTAACTGCTTCTTCCTCCTACTCCTCCTCTGTTTTGATTGCACTCTTCTGTACTCTGCTGCTTAACACTTCCTACGCTGTATACTGTGACAATGCTTTGCAGAGTGTCAGTTTTGCTTTGCTATTGGAATTTGGAGTAGCACAGAAGAAAAATGGCCAATTGGTATAACAATGTTTACTCACAGTTAGCATCTTCCATGCTTATCTTAATGAATACTATCATATTGTACTTTACCAAGTGGCAAAAGCAGTATCCACTCAATGACTTCAACAGAAGGATGAAGGAAAACCGCAATAGCAGTACAAAACACATCTGTTTTTGTTTTCTTTGTAAGCATTTCATAGCCAATGGATACTGGAAGTTATTGTCAGTATCTCAATATTTACAGAACTTAAAGCCATACATAAATGAGTGAAAAGAACTGTAACGTTGATTGCTCAGACAATAACACTGCCTGGTCCCTTTTCTTTAGCGAAAACTATTTGGCTGGGTCTACACGTGCCCCTTCCTTTCGAAAGGGGCATGTTAATGAGCAGGTTCAAAAGATGCTATCTGGTGATCGGAAGAAGGGCTTTCGAAAACTGGGGGGGGTGGTCCTTTTGGAAGGTCTCGTCTCCACGGGTGGCGTGCAATTCGAAAAGCTGCACTTTCAAATTGCTGCGGCCGCCATTATGCTAATAAGGAGCTGCATATTCATTGCAGTGCCTCATTAGCATCTTTCAAACCTGCTCATTAACATGCCCCTTTCGAAAGGAAGGGGCAAGTGTAGACCCAGCCTTTGAGTTCTGTGCTTAGAAACTGTCACCTTTGTACGACAAATACACACTTGTGTTTAATGAAAACCAAATCTGCCAAGATAACAGCAGAACTGCTCACACAGGTTTATTTTTATTAGTTTAGCCCTTGCAATTTACAGATGGTGAACTCTGAGTTCACAATAGTAGTTACAAAGACAGCACGCTAATATTTGTGGGGGACAGGTAGGTGGTATGCATATTATGTTATTAGTGACATAATTTTCCCCTCAAAATGTTGGGCAGGAACATGTTTCACGATAAGTTAATTTGGATCCTCTGAAGTCACCACAAATTATTAGGATTATACCACTTATTTTGAAAATTCAGGTCTAGTTTCATCCACCACTCAAAGAAGTGAGTTTATTTCACAAGCTATTTATCTTCTCTTCACAGCTTTTTCTGGAGCTCTTGTCATTGACTCAAATTCATCATTATAAATAACAGAAGTCCTCTTTCCTTTCTTCTCTCTCCCATCTCCTGTGCCATAAAACTGCCAACATTCAATTTAAATTTGCCACCATTCAGTATTGCAGACTTAGGGCATTTTTATTCCTTCTTTCTTCCCCACTCATCCAGGGTGTTGGGAAATTTCGATAATCCCCTTTCTTTTTTTAAAGCCCTTCAGATAAAACCCTTAACTATGTTGTGGCCACATCTCATCTTGATTTTTGCAACTTCCTTCTTGATCTTCCATTAGGGTATCCAAAATAATGCCACCAAAAACCCCTCAAAACAAAAGACGTTCTCCGCTGCTGCTACTATTTTGTTTTTTCTCAAATCCCTTCACTGAGCACTATCTCACCTTTACTCCTTACTCATGCCCCCAAAGCTTGGCCAACTCCACTAATGCCTCCATTGCTGTACTCATTTGCTGCTAGTTCCCACATAGCCCTTGATCTTCTACCACTGAAGTCAATGGGCACTTTGCCACAAAATTCAAGGAACGCAAGGATTGAGTCCCTTATACCTCCTGACTGCTGCTTTTATTCTTTTCTACCAATCTTATCTTCAGCTTTTCTTTCATGCTCCCCTTCTGCTTAGTATTCTCTCTTTCACGCTCTAACCACAACATGCTCTCTCTTCCCTCAGTCAAGTCCCTTACACCTTTCCATGAAAACTCAGCAATGAAAGGCATATTGAACACAAGTCAATATCAGAGAATGAGGTGAGTAGAGCGCTTTGGCAAAGATGGGTGGGTTTATTATGGAATGACCAAGGAGGACTACATGAACTTTTATTTTCTGAACAAAATATGAGAGACATAAAACAAAATATAGAAATAAAAAGAAACCCTGTATGAAAACCTTGTGATTAGAGGATATTTGACAGCCAAGTCAGCCACCTCCATTTACAGCTTTATCCTGCAAATATTTTACTACTACTTTTAGTACTTACTACTGTACATTCACAGAGAGTAGTCAGAGTTGGTATTTGCAGGTTTGGACCCATAACTGGGAAGCACTTAATCCACCATCAAGAATGGTGTGGGAGAGATGATTTACAAAACCTGCAGATGATTACAAGAGGATTGTATCATGTTGTCACAGGGTCGATAAGCCTGTTTCTCTTTAGGCAGGAGCTAATTACTGTACGGTCTTGCCGTTGCATTCAACACCATATGACTCAGAAGTCTGGGTTTTCCCCCACTGTCCTAACTACCAAGGCAACATGGCAGGCGGCTGAAGTTCATAATCACAAAACCCTCAGTCTCAGGACAATGCAGCCTAATGGTCAGAGTCAATAGCAAAATCCCATTCTCGCAGGGCAGTATGACCTAGGGGCCAGGGTGAACAATAAGACTCACTCTTGCAGGGAAGTGCAGCCTAGCGGCCAGAGTCAATGACAAAAGCCCCTTCGTCATGGGGCCATGTTGCTTAATAGCAAGAGTCAATGGCATGGTGTGCAGGTTCACCACCCAGGGATGGGATGATGGCTAAAATAGGGGGACCCTGTACTGGCTTCTCCACTGGGTCCCAATCCAGGGCACTATTGGGGTTGGAATACCTGCCACTGGCTTGGCAGAGCTCCCACTGAAACATTCCAAGCTGTTCTGGTAAGGCTGCCGTTCCCCACAAAACTCCCCTGGATCATTTGCTAGTCCTACACAGGTCTGAGTATCTTTCTAGATGTGGGTTTTCAGTCTTTCCCCTCTTGGTGGCATCTCCCCTCTCTTATATTATGGTCTTGGTGTACAAGTGGTTTCTTCCAAAGAACAAACCAATTATCTTCCACATTCAGACTTAATTTTCTATTTCCATTCACTTTCTATAGAGAAACAGTTCACATGACTAGAAGTGTAATGATCTAGGATTGCACATAAAACAGTTCAATAAAATATTCTTACAATTTATTTTTATAAAAAGAGGAAGAAAAACCAAACACTAGATGAAGGAATATGACAAACAACATATTTTAGCCATACCTGTGATTATGCTTGATATGATCAAAGGCAGAATGATGAGTTTGAGCATTCTCATCAGAACCTCTCCAGGAAATGCAAAGTAGTACTTGTCCAGGTTGGACAGGTTGCCATATTCTCGTACTAGAACTCCTAACCCAATACCTAGAGGGAAGATTAAAAACATAACACATGTTCAGGATTATACAGTAGTTTGCCATAAACACATAGAGGTGGAGGGGAAGAAAACACATATATTAAATAAAATGGTAAAACAAAACCAGCTACCAGTATTTTATTTTTTCCAATGTGACTTTTAAAATGAGTACATGTTAGCAACAGAGAGACATAAACCTCAGTCCTTTCTCTTGGCATATTGTGGTCAGGTAACAAATTAATACAATAAAAATAAAATGTGAATTGAGAAGACAACTTATTTTTTTTTCTTATTTAGGAAACCACTAAAGACACCAGAGCCTAATGTTAAAACATCTCTTTTGGAAAATCTTATCTTAGATCTTCTGATGCTCACCCCTGTCCCTTGACCACAGGACCAGTAGGACATTGTACAGTGTACTCTGTTTCAGGGGTGGGCAATAAGAGGCCCACGCCTGGACGAGGTTTGCCAGGATTTGCTCCTTCTGGGACCATAGTTGCTGGTATGGCTGCTCATAGCTTCCGTTGGCCGTGGTTTGCTAATCCCAGCCAATGGTAGCTCCATAAATGGTGAACCTGTATCTAACAGGAGCTGTGAGCAGGTCCACCAATGGGACAATGGGCGGGGGCGGGGGCGGGGGGGGGTGTGGAATCGACAAAAGGTAAAGTTGTCCAGAGCCCAGCAATTCAAAAGGGCCCAGGGCTCCTGGACACTGCCGCTACTGCAGGAGCAGTTTTGGCCAGAGTCCAAGCCCATGCAGCACACTCCAAGCAGCTCTGAGGGCTTGGCACGCACTGAGTGGCATTGAAGGCTGCCTGCCCTTAGCTCCATCCTTCCAACTGAGGCCCAGCCCCTTTCAGGAATGAAGAGCCCTGCCATCATCATTGTCCAGGGGTCCAGCAAATCTGTTGTCCCCTGCCCCTGCCCCCCAGCTGCGAGCAACCATACTTTAGGACACACAGGTGAATAAAGCATCTGGCAGCCCGCCAGAAGCTAACCCTGATGACCTGCATCTGGCCTGAGGGGTGCTTATTACACAACCTTTCTCTATTTACATCTACCAAGAGAGCTGCAAATGGACTTTTAAAAAAGTTTTACATTTATCACAGATAAATGCTATTGGATATTTAAAAAAACCCCTTAATATGACGTGCAAGGAATTTCCTAATTTGGTTATTCCATATCAACTAACATATATGTAAAATAAGCAATATTTTCTATTCACACATACCCTACATTTATTTAATCTTACAAGTATTCAGTCATCACCATTCAAACCAAATTATAATTGTATTACTCCATTGTTTGAGCCACACAGAAAATAGCTGCCATTGAGTATAATCAGTGGCTAAAAGAAATCACCAGATAAATCTGGTTTATTCTGATCTTTATCTCAAATGAATCAGGTGATTATTTTGCTTAAAGGATTGCAGTAAAAGATGATAAATATTACTGGAAAAAATCCTACTCCAAGAGGGTTAATTGCTTGACTCAGACTGAACAAACCCTTTATTTTTTTACTTGAAACAAGAAATAAAAATCTGTGCGCTAGGACACATTAACCAATGTTTTGACAGCTATTTAGCTTTTTTTCCCCTAAATAATTATAGAATCATAGATTCCAAGGCCAAAAGAGACCATTTAGTCTGACCTCCTGTATTATATATGCCACAGTATTTTCCCAAAATAACTCCCAGAGTAGCTCTTTTAACATAGATGCGTGTGTTATGAGATACTCCATACCATTTTTCCTAGTGCATAAAGTGTGTTCAGATGTGACTTGATGGACATTTGAGATGGCAATTATATTTAGTTGGCTTATCACAGATCCTTTCTTTTTATATTCCTCAGTCTGTATTGTATACATTTTAATAAAAATGGTACACAGTATTTTCTTCTCACTGTTCCATAGCTTATCTCTACCCCAGTTTTTTTAATTTTAAAGTGAAAAGTAATATAAGGCAACCACTTTTCAGTCACTCTGAACACTTTGATCCTGGTCACGCAAAGTGACAAGAACCCTAATCACCAATTGGGTTCAGTTCAGAATTCAGAATCTTGCAGGACTGGCCCAATCTGGCAAATTCTGACTAACGTTAGTTGCCACAGTGACATTAATTACTCGCTAGACTAGATATTTAAGTGAATGAGGCTCAGATTGTTAACAGTATTCTGGTGTTGTCTACTGAGTGTCGCAACACTGACATAAGAGTCTCAGTTTCATTTTCAAAAGTGACTTCTCTACACTTAAAATGCAACTGTGGTAGAAGCTGCACCTCTGCAGCGTTACAATATAGATAGTGCCTGTGTGGACAGAAGGGGAAGAGAAGGAAGAGGATGGGAGCAGTTTTCCAGTCAGCTTAGGTAATCAACCTTCCTGAGAAGAATTCTTCCACTGACCTAGTGCTGTCTATAGAGAGACTTAGGCTGGCTTAACTACGTTTATCCAAGGGTGTGAATTTTTCACATCCATGACTGACTTAAACTGATTAAATTTTCTAGTGTAGGCCAGGACCTTTGGCTCCTAACACTCATTACAGTGTTAGGCTCTTTAATGTCTATATCATTTTTTGGCCCCTGAAGTCTGTTCTATTCTACAGACCTATGTTGGTACGACTACATTGCTCAGGGTTATGAAAAATCCACACCTCTGAACAATTCCCTCTCATCATGTGGACAGCACTATGTGAACACAGCTACTGCCTCTCCTGGAGGTGGATTACCTATCTCAGTGAGAGAACTCCTTCGCATTGGTTTACAGCTTCTTCATTAAAGTTTTTATTGCAGTGCAGATGCCCTATAGTGAGCAGATGTCCTGATATCATAGATTCATAGGGCTGGAAGGGACCTCAGGTGGTCATCAAGTCCAGCCCCCTGCTTCAAGCAGGATCAACCCCAACTAAATCATCCCAGCCAGGACTTTGTCAAGCTGGGACTTGAAAACCTCTAGGGATGGAGATTCAACCACCTCTCTAGGCAATGCATTCCAGTGCTTCACCACCCTCCTGGGGCCACTCAAATAATAGGAGCTTCCTCTTAAATATGCAGCTACACCCTGGTTGTGAAAAAAATCTGAGCCGATGCGTATATCCAAACTATAATCTCAAACTGCAGCCATGCTTGCATAGGGTAGTCGCTTATTGGCAGAAGAGGTTTTTTCATCATTGTAATTCATCTACCTTCTAGAGAGGTAGTAGCTAGATCAAATAATTCCTCTTTTATCCTAGCAGCATCATTGTTAGGGGTCAGGTCATCTTAAATATATTTCACATGGATTTAAATTTTTCACATCCCAGAGTGACATAGCTGAGTCAATCTAAGTTTTAGGTCTTTACCAGATCTAAGAGTCTGATTTAACGCATATTGCAATAAATGGATGTTTACAGGATAAGGACCTTATTTTGGTTTGGATTCTGGTTCAGCTATAACAGCAGCAAGTAAATCAAGATTAATCAGCTGACAAAAATTGTGTATGGAATATTTTCTTGATCTTCCAAAGGTTTGTTTTCAAAGTTATCCCATTTCCATGGAACAAAATGGTAGGTTATAGGAAGAAAGGATGAGGGTGATTCTGAGAAAGAAGGAAGTTTTTTTTAAAAAAAAATCAGCTACCAATGTGTAAAATATTAAAACATATTTTAAATATTTTGTTGCTTACTGGGGTTTCCTTCTCTTTGTCTGCCATTTGCTCTGTTCTGTGCTGTTGCATCTATATATGACCAAGCTCTTTAGGAAATTATAGTGAGGCTTTCTGATCTAAGCACCAGATTAAACACTTCTTAGCTGGTGTTCTGCATCTTTAGGGAGAGGGTAGGGGTACCAGAATGACATATCTTTGAGCCACTTCATACCCTCCCTCTGCTGCTTTGGGAGCCAGTGTGGCTCATGCTGCGTAAAATACACCAAGAAGGAATTGCTCTACTTTATGGCAGCATTTTCTGGGGTATACCTATGGGCTACCTAGGTAGCCAAAGCAGCAGAGCATGTGCACGGTGTGAACTCCTGGTTTTTTTGAATATCTGGTTTCCTTCCTAGCACATTCTCTATCCTCTGTGGCTGCGCTACAGTGTTTACATCTGAATAATTTTCTAGCTGGCTAAGGGTCCTTTATGTCCCCAGAAATACTGAATTAGGGGGAGGGAAATGCTAGAGGTACCATCCATGTAAATTCGAGTCACTTTCAATAAACAGAATTCAAATTAGCTTTAGGTGCCAGACTTGCCCCTGCATCTCTTGGATGACTTTTGTGGCTTTAAAAAGAGGATGTGGGGACTGCAACCTCCCCATCCAGATTCTCATCAGACAGTTTGCTGCTCCCCTGGCTGTCACTCTCCGGGAGCAAAAAGAAGGCACACAGCTTGCCTGCATTCCTCTCCCTGCTGGCTGAGGAAGGGAGGGTGCCCCTGATGTATGCTTTCCTCTTTCTCCCTGTCATTGATGAAGGAGAACAGCAAGCAGCATCATGGTATGAATCTTGGGGGGAATTCATTCCTCACTGCTCTCCTTAAATGGCACCCTCGCCCCCACCCCAAACTCCTGCCCACACACACACACACACTGCAATCTCCTCCACTGAGCCCCTCCTCACACCCCCAACTCCCAGACCTTGCCCAGAGCCCCCCTCACATTCCCCAACCCTGACTCCTGCATGCCCCCGAACCCTAGCCCTCTGCCATGAGGCCCTGCTTGCACCCCAGTCCTTACTCCTGCACCCCCACATATCCCCATCCCCCTGCCCTGAGCCTTTCCTCACATTCCCCAGTCCTGACTCCTGCACCCCCACAACCCCAATCATGAGCTCCTCCTCCTCCTTCTCATACCCCAACCCTGACTCCTGCACCCCCAAACCTGAAACCTAAGCCCCTCTCACTCTCCCAACTCTGACTCCTGCATTCCCCTCACATCTGAACACTGAGCCCCTTCTTACACCCCCAACCCTTTCTCCTGCTCTCCCTAAATAATGCCCTTGCCTTCTCTCTATATCTCCATCCCCTACCCTGATCCCCAACATACACACTACAACCCCCTGCTTTGAGCCCCCCTCCACCCCACACTTAAATTTCTTACAGGTGTATGTGAAGAGACAGTACCTGTAAGAAATTTGCTACTTTCACCTCTGCATAGACCCACCCCACAACTAACTTCAATTAGACTGTGCACAGGAGCCAGCCTAGGTGTTCTCCACAACTGGGTCTAGATGACTAGATGAGGGAAAAGGGAACAGATTATACCCAAAGAGCTGTCACAGGCACATTGCAATCAAGTTGTAAAGTAGGGAAAATATTTCTTTTCCCATAATCGCTTTCAGTTACTGTCATCGTAGGTGTTATTTGTAACAGCAGTGGCAAAAACATCTCTAAACAGTGTTGCTTTAATTATTCCAGATAGTGACTTGCTCATTAAATGGTTTTTAAACTGGGTGGTTTTCTCCTCTTGATTGCCATTTATTTAACATGGCTACTGGAGGGTGGAATGGAACACTATTCTTAAGTTATTTTCCCTAATCTTCTATTACCCTCTCCACTTTTTTACATTCCATTTCTACATGAATTTTTTTAAGCTGGGATCAGCTTTTCTCAGACTTTCACTCATGTAATTTGTTCGTTTGCTTTGAAAACCCAGACAATGCCACAGAAGAGGCTTACCCCTTTCAGGAGGACTTTGAAACACCTGTGCTGCCACTTCGCTATTCACTGTACTTTCTTACAAGCAAGCATCAAGTACTGTTTAATCAATGACTTGTAAAGCACCTCAAAGCACATGGAGTTAAAATATGATAGCTATTAAAATGGAACCAGAAAGGATACATTAGAATTTATGACAAGGAAGTGAGAAGAA
Organism: Carettochelys insculpta; assembly: GCF_033958435.1. Taxonomy (NCBI): domain Eukaryota; kingdom Metazoa; phylum Chordata; order Testudines; family Carettochelyidae; genus Carettochelys; species Carettochelys insculpta. The sequence continues at coordinate 28,333,479 of NC_134141.1, read as the reverse complement.
TACTTTATTCAATTTAAGTAATGGGAGAAATTTGGTAAGTTACACATTTGTCTATGTACTGGAATTTGTGAATCATAGGTTCCATCCATTTTGAGCTGACTTTATCAGCATCAATTATGTCATAATCTCTATTATCTGATTGTGGACTTTTATCCTTGGAAAATGCAATGCAATGCAATATAGGAAATGCAGGTTAGTAAAAAAACAGATTATCGTACACACCAGTGTTCTGAACAAGTTTCAGGGACACTTTTAAAAATGCTCATGTTATTGCTGTTGCTATTATCTTTGAAACTGAACCAATATTAGCAACAGTAGAAATTCTCCAGTACAGGCATATAGTTTAGTATAGTTTGTCTGTTCTATTTTCTTTTCTTGCTCCCTTCAGATTCCACTGCTGCAGTAGTTCCACTCTCTTACTCTATTTTATTATTTACTCACAATGGAACAGCTTCAACAGGAGATATTGAGGCATCTTTGCCCCAAACTACTCCAGAGGCCAAAAATTCAGGCACACTGCTGTAAGCTATCAAAACAAAAAGCAGTCAAGTAGCACTTTAAAGACTAGCAAAATAGTTTATTAGGTGAGCTTTCGTGGGACAGACCCACTTCTTCAGTCTGAAGAAGTGGGTCTGTCCCACGAAAGCTCACCTAATAAACTATTTTGCTAGTCTTTAAAATGCTTCTTCAGTCTGAAGAAGTGGGTCTGTCCCACGAAAGCTCACCTAATAAACTATTTTGCTAGTCTTTAAAATGCTTCTTCAGTCTGAAGAAGTGGGTCTGTCCCACGAAAGCTCACCTAATAAACTATTTTGCTAGTCTTTAAAATGCTACTTGACTGCTTTTTGTTTTGATAGTGTACAGACTAGCACGGCTTCCTCTCTGTTGCTGTAAGCTAGGAGACTGATGTTCAACTCCCTGTTTCACATCAGGCAGAAGGAGGAACTGAAGCAAAGTTTCCCACATCCCAGGTTAGCACCTTAACTGGTAGGCTAATGGTCCTAAGATGGGTTTTTCCCCTTTCCTTTTGTGACTGAAACATTTTAAACATGCATAGGTGCCACACATTTAATTCAATCAAAATAGACTTTGAATTGCTGATTTTTTTTTTTTTTTTTTTTTGTAAATAATTTCTGGATCAGGTTCAGCCAGAATCACTTCCCAACTCCCCCAACCCCAAATTTTCTCAAACTGTCAGAAAAAAATCAATTATTCACTCACCCCCTATACCAGCAGGCATGACAGGAGAGGGCAACCATCCACCAATCAATCACAAAAAGAGTCTCCACCACTGAAAGTTGTGTAATTGCCTCTTGAACAGGCAATCCTGTTTCCCTACAGCTTTGCCTCATGGAGAGGAAGCAGGAAACAATGTGAAATGATAGTGTCTAGAGTTAGCTACGCTGCAGAGCAGAACTATCGTACTACTCCTATCAAACCTGAGGCCTCTCAAAGTCCACAAGGCATGGGAGTACTCTAAAGGTTTTGTCTACACTGGCAAGTTTTGTCAAGGGAAGTTCCCTTTGGAGACAAAATGGTATGTCATTCACACTATAATGCAACTTTTGCTGGGGAAAATGGCCATTCATCAATAAAATACTTCCAGCTCCATGATGGACTTTTTTCTTTTCCTATCTCTTTGTTATCAATAAAACATGCACTACAGATGATACCTACAGGCATTTTGTGACTAATTATGGCCTCCAGGAAGAGGCCTACAATTCCCAATCTGTCACTCTGCTCAGCAGTTTGAACTCTGCTGTTCAGCAGACAGGTGACCAGCTACCTTTTCAGTCCCACTGCAGGCCTCACAAAATTTAAATCCCATTTCCTGCTGACTGGCTTTTCTGTATGAGTTCATTGGAGAGGACAGCGACTATCTGGTTTCATCCACATGGTTGTTGAGGCATTTGAGGAAGGGCACCACACAAAGCTGACCTGACTGTATTCTTGTGGTCTAGAAAGAAAGTCCATGCCCGCAGCACTCTGTATAGGCCAGTGTTCCTGAAGATACATGTGTCATGCACCTTTCTAGATTACCCTGCACTGATATGTGTGAAAAGCCCACAGTGATAGGCAAGCCATCTGCAGCACCCTCAAGAAGTATCCCTTTCTGTTGATGTACTCAGAGGCAAGGTGGGCTGGCCTGCATGCACACTTCCCAGTGTCATGTTCCTCTACAGCAGAATGAGATTTATTGTCTGGCACACTTGGAGCAACACAGCACCAGACTTCCCCACTCCACACTGATCTGCAACTGACCCATAGCAATCAGTAGTCATGAGATCCCACACAGAAACTGGCACATGCTTCTCAACTGAGAGGGAAGTTCTCATTCTGTCCTTGTGCTGCAGGTCAGGAGCCTGCTTAGCACACAGCCCCAGGAAGGTTGCTTTACACATCCTAAAATTCAGTAGCCACTGGTCTTCACCCCACAACTTCATGGCAGTGAAATCCCACCAAGCAGTGCTGTTTTCCCTACTATAGGTCGAACCTCTCTTGTTTAGCACTCCTGGAATCTGACCAGCTCTGAACAAGAGAATTTGCCAGACCACAGGAGGTCAGTATTTTCTAGCACATTACCAACACTTACACTCTTACTGTCCTAGAAGACATTTAGGGCTAACTTAGAGCTAAATAACAGCACAGAACACTGAGAACCAGGATTGGTGGCTGGAAACTTTATGGGATCATGGGAAACTTGGCTAAACCCACGATAAGTGGTCACCTGGTTCACAAAAATCATGCCGGATTACGGATGTTACCAGACAGAATCCCAGATTACAGAGGTTCAACCTGTACAAAAGCACCACTCTGCCCTTTACAGCTGCTCTTTGACTGCGAAATGCAATGACAGCTTTGATCTCTGTTGCCACGCACAAGGTCCTCACAGCAGTTAACAGAGCACGTGCAATAGTGCAGGATCCATTCTTACTCACTGTAGAGGCCAGAGTGAAGAGGAAAGAACAGCAGCTGGAAAAAAGGAATGAACGGATGCCAGTAACCCAGAAACAGAGTAGTGCCTGATAGGATATTTTGCATGGTCCCAAGATATCTCAGATTTTGCTTCAAGGTCTCACAAGACCTAGAAACAGATGCAGACCCACAATGCATTGCTCCCACTCTCAGTGGGGGAGCTCCCAGTATGAACACAGTATATTGACAGAGGGGGCAAATGTGACCAAACATTAGCAATTTTGCCGTTGATGATTTCTGCATGTCAACATCAGCTTTCTCAATAAAACTTGGTAGTGTAGATATACCCTACCTAGGTGGTAGTACCTGCTTGCTCTGTTCATGCACAAAGCTCAGAAAATAAGTAAGTTGTTCCATTAGGAAACCCTCTAAATCATGTAGCTGCAAAGTGCCTGTCTTCATTAGAGTATCATGTAGACATTCACCTGTTTGTCATAATCTGACAAACTTTTAAAGAATGTCTCATTTCGTTATTTATAGCTATTGTTTTTGAAATGTTATCTAGGACTGGTGCCTAAGATCTGCAGGGAGGTAACTACAGTTTCAGTGCATCTTCTCTTTAATCACTGTGTTATCTATCAAATGACAGAAATTTAGGATTTCTTAATAAAATAAAATAGGTGACTTGTCAACAAGCTCCTGCTCCCTCAGGACTCAGCTGTGCCATTGCAACATTAGCACATGTGGAGCTCTGAGAAGCTGCAACACTGCAGCCACGTGGAATCATGGATTGTAGGTGCAGCATATCTCAACAGGCAGCTCTCTGTGTACAATGAACAAGGTAGGACCATGGTTTCTGGGTTGTCTGGAGGAAGCAGCCTCTGTACTTCTTTTGAGCACAAAGACTGCAGTTGGATTTTATGTGGGCTGCACAGGAGGAGTCATAAATGAGAGAGGCTCCTTACACTCTCCTGTACATCCACATATGGTTCGATCTTAATCTGGTCCTGAATTATGAGGCACAAATCCTTTGATAGATCAACAATTTTCCATTTGCCCAGGTGATATGGTAGGAGTGACTGAAGCTATTTCCTTTGTACTACTGTTCTTGTTACTTAGTGTGAGATGCTAATCCAGCAATAGTTTATGGTGCAGTGAATGAAATGTTATTACTTTTAATTCCAATATTCCACTTTACCCTCTTTGCTTCCACTCAGGAGTTATTTCTTTACACTACAGACGCATGATACAGCAATTTATATTCTGTGACACCTTAGCTGTGTCTACACGTGCACGCTACTTCGAAGTAGTGGCACTAACTTCGAAATAGCGCCCGTCGCGGCTACACGGAATAAGCTATTTCGATGTTGGCTTCACGTGTAGACGTAGCCCTTGTGTATATCCATTCTGGCAAACAAGGTTTTGTTCTGTTTTATCATAACAAAAAGTCATGAAATGGTTTATTTTTATGACTGGGCATTCATAGGATTGACAAGCTTGGGAACCACTGTTAACTGACATCTTTTGAAATACAGTAAAAAAAATTTTAACGTCAGACTGCGACATGCACAAGCAACTTGTTTCACTCTGCAACAGACCTTGCCTGCCCTCATTAATATTTTATAGGTCCATGTTGTTTCTGATTTTACCAGAGGATTTATAATTGTTTAGCTAACTTTTAATCACTCAGGTGTATCCAGTGCAACAGTGCTGAAAAGGTAGGTGTGTAACAACTGATTAGAATACAACTTCTAATTCACTTCTGCTCAGATTTGTTCATTCTTATATGGTATTTTGCATGTTACTTGTCGATTAGTAAACTATGAAGAGTCCTGTGGCACCTTAAAGACTAACAGATTTATTTGGGCAGAAAGCTTTTGTGGGTAAAAACTACTTCGTGAGATTCATGGAGGCTGATATATCACAGGCTAGATTCTGAGAGACCCTAAAAAGCTGCATGGGCCTGCAGAATCAGGATTTAATTTCACCAGCAATTTTAAAAATTGCAGTAACAGATCTTAGCTCTAAGAATACTGGCATTTTCTAAACACTCAACTTGCTTTACAAAGATATGTGCAGTAAAACCCCTACATGGCTCCAAGCCCTGGCCTGTGGTTCTTCTGGTAGAACGTGGTTTTGTTGGAGTAGCCCATAAAATTCTGATGCCTGTGGCCTGACTGCATACTAGCCCGATATGGATAGTCATATGGAAAATGAAGAAGCATGAAGGGGCTCTATATCTGCCCCAAAGGTGACAGGGCAAGCATAATCTGGGGAAGAAAGGAAAGTTCATCTTGGGTAAATAAGATCCCATGTTTTAACCCAGAGGCTCTCCACAGGTTCTGTACATGGAAGCTACCTGCCACCCATGACTGCACTTTCCTCATGGAAATACTGTAAAGAAAGGGAGGGAAACAAAATTTGCATCCTTCTCTAAAATAAATAAATGGTAGGTATGTTGCTGGGACGTAAATGGGGAGGCTAATGGGTTGTGCCCTTTGACAACATGGGTGCAGATGGTATTCAGGAAAGCCCTTAATCTCCTGTGCACAAACGCAGGGGTGGGAGAAAAAAATCTATGTAGTGGTGGGGTGTGAGCTGAGAGCCAATGAACAAAACTATAAATCCTGTATGTAATGGAAACCACTCCAAGGCAGGGGTATATTAACACCTCTAGTTCCATCTCCTATACACAACACGTCAATCACTCGGGAAGAACCAGGTTGTGGACCAACTTATCTCTGTTGTATTCATTGATTTACTTTATTATATTTAGCAATAATGCAAGGAGTTTACAGGCTCTTTGTATTCTGTAAGACACTGGCTTTTAGACAATATATGGTAACTGTTGAGATGGTTCTCCTCACTCACAGAAGCCAGAGAGCCCAGATGAGCTATGCAGTTTTCAGCCACATTTCACATCACAGAGACATGTGGCCAAGATTCAGCTTGTTGCAAAGTCACTTTTTCACAAAAAGCTTCATGAGAAGGTAGCATTGCATTAAAATTTAGTAGCCAAGCCATACGCTTTACTCATCCACCCTTTCACATATTGAGGATGATTGTTCAAAAAGACATTGTTTTTGCCCATGCAGAGAGGGAGAAAGTATGTCTCCCAAGACTAGGGATGAGCAGAGTTTTCAATGCTGCTTTTGTGACCAGACTGTAACATTTACATTGCAGTGTCTTGAGACAACCTGAATGTCTCTCATATTCATTGTAAACTGAGCTTCCTCCATCTGAATTATTATTTGTAATACTGTATGATCTAGGAGCCATGAAGTCATGGTCCACATCCCCATTGTGCTAGGCACTGTATGAACACAGAACAAGATAGTCCCTATCCCAACAAACTTACGTATGACAAAGGCAGGCACTATGTTATGTTATATATATTATATTCACTTTGCTTCCAAATCTTTAAAATTTATAACTTAGAAGACCAAGATAAAATGATACTTCTGGGAAGTCAGTTTAAAGTGAAGCAATGAACGTGCATGCACATAGGTTTCCTAAAGTTGTGGGAACTGCTTCTTTTAATCTGAGTATGCACATTGTTCAGTAGCATAAAGAGCACTTTTTACAGCAGCCATGTCAAACTTGTGGCCATGGGGCTGCATGTGGCCCAACCAATTTTTTGTTTTTGCAGCCAGTGACTAGATATTAGTAAAGCATCTTAGTGTGGCCTGCCTGATCACACACCTCCTCTAGTGTGCACAAGCAGTGGGGGTTGGACAAACACCAAGCCTGGTTCCTTGGGCTGTCCAAGTCCAGTGCATGGACATCAAAAACCCTTGGCTCCCTGGGGTTTTAATAAGCATGCACCGGACATGGACAGCCGGAGGAGCCAGGATTGGTGCTTGTCCTGCCCATTGCTGTTTGTGCATGCCAGAGAAGGGAGTGTGACCACTCTAAGGAGAGGGATGATGAAACCCACACTGGCCAAGGTAGAAAGGGGCACCTGCCGGGTGCAGCTTCACGTAGGGAGCCATGGGGGACAAACCAAGGGGCAGAGCCATGCAAGGCAGATTTATAGGTGGGGGTATGCAGGGTGGCGGTGGAACCCACGTGGGCTGAGGCACAGAGTGGCGCCTGCCTGGGGCAGCAGCAAGTAGGGTGCTGCAGGGGGTGCAGCAAGGGGTAGAGGAGTGTGATGCAGAATTATATTGGGAGAGCCTACAAGGTGATGCAATAAAACCTACTTGGGCTGAGGTGGAGAGGGGCGGTAGATAGGGAACCATGGGAAGCGGAACAAGGGGCAGCCAAGGAGCACAAGGCAGAGCAATACGAGGAGGGAGCATGAGGGGGTGCAAGCCTTATGGGGTCTGGGGGGGCAGTGCAATGGGGGCTGCACTGCAATGGTGGCAATGCAATGAAGGCTGCACTGTAATGGGGAGCAGTACAGGCCCCAAGGGCCCAGGCGTGGTGCAAAGGGGGGCTGCCCTGCAGTGTGGGTAACACAAGACCCAAAGAGTCTGAAAATGGGGAGACACACAGTGCAATGGGGGATTGCAGTGTAAACCACAGAGTGTCTCAGAAGGAAGTGCACAAAAATTGGGGAGGGGGGCAGTGTAAACTGGAGGCAAGGGGTCTAAGAAGGGGAGTGGAGGGTAATGTTTCTCTCTCAGTGGAAATGAACGGAAATCTCCTTTCCAGACTTTGGACAACAGCCACGAGCTGTGAGATCCTGACCTGGTCTCTCTCTCCATCGCCCCTTCCCTTACTGGGGGTCACCCAGTCCCACCCAGTGCCCCTTTTCTCTCTCCCTGCTTCTTCTATTCAGGAAAAAAAATGATGGATTGCAATGTCTTCTATGGCCCACTGAAAAGGGGTGGCGAAAGGGGAATCTCCAACCTCCATATGGGGCAGGGGAGGGGTTTCACTGTGTTGTACCCATCCTGAACAAAGGTGAGAGGGGAATGCATAAAATCAGCCAAAGCGTCATTCGAACCTGGTCACAATGATTGACAAAGCAAACCCTGTACAATGGAAATGTTCCAACTTAAGTACACCCTTAATGACATAACACCGGGGATGATCCACTGGCAAGCTGGTAGTGATCAGTTTATCTCAGCCCTAATCTTTATTCTCTGAGTCTGTACAGCTCCATCCCCCACAGATACCACTTCTATAAATTAACTCTTGCGGTTGTTCCTTCCAGCCACAAGTCTCAAAGCCCATTCATTCATCCATGTTGGTAACTCATTACTTTCCTGTGTGGTAGGTTATCCTCATTTTTGGAGATGATGAAACTGACAGCACAGAGAGTACAAAGCTAGCCATAGAATGCAGGTGCCCTGACACCCAGCTTTGCATCTCTACTTCAAAACCATCTGTCCCTTCTTTATTCAAGATGTTTTGGCTTTTGTCCTTGGTTTGCTTTTATCATCATTGTTTTCTATTGCTTTTTTCTCCTCACTGCTAGGTGTGTCTTTTCTCAAATTTTATGAACTTTTAATAAAATTATAAAACAATAAAGTTCATTAAGTATTAAATTTTCAATTAAAATTAAATTCAAACAAGACCTGATATTATAAAATATACCTAAAACATAATCTTTAATAATAAATCATTATGACTTTCCAATGGAAGAACATTTTTTTTGGTCACCCTGAAAGCCATCGGTTTTTGTTTGTGTGGCCCTCAGTAGGCTTTGAGTTTGACAGGCCTGCTTTACGGCATAGTTATTTAGGGCCAAGTTCATTCATAATATAACTCCACTGAAGTCAATGGGTCACACTGGAGATCTATATTTGCTCTTTGTATAGATCAAACACAACCTGAAAATAGAACATAAATAATGCATTCCTACAGACAGCCAAATAAGATATCTGTAACCACAAAATAATAAACACTTTGCTTTTATGATAAAATAATTTCAAATATAATCTGAAAATCATGCTTATTTCCCAACAATTAGATCTCCCTGCTTCCCCTAATGAGCCCATGTAGCAGGGTCAGGATAACAACTCTAGTGACCTGTGGGTTTCAGATCTCTGTTTTTGTTCTAAAAATCTAATGATGTTTGCTGAGATTTTTTTTAAATTTGTTTTGGTAATAATTTCTTCTTACTTACTAGGACTATAGAGGTGACACAATAAGTTGGGTGTTCTCAAGCATATTTCCTCCATCTTTCAGTCTAAAGGATACAAACTTATCAGCTTTGAGTTACTCACCATCTGTCTCTTCTTTCCATCTCACTTTACACCCCTTCATTGGAGAATCTCCTCCACTCACATGGCTTCAACAATCACTTACCCACTACTGACCAGCAAATCAACTAGTCCTCTCCTACACAGAGCAGTGCAAAAATATTTGAACCTCCTTTCAGTGAAAAACATACTAAAGCTTTTTGGGAATTTAAATGAGTTTGGTTTTTTTTTAATAAAACTGTCCGTGTTTTTTTTTTTTTTAAAAATCTCTAACCAAAAATAAAAAAAAATTCATCTGACAAGTTCTAGATGAACTATATTGATTTTTCTTTTGGAAGTGATTTTTATTTATAAATTTTCTTTAATGTAATGAAAAACAATGAAAATAGTAAAAGCTCAAAATTGAAACAAAAAACTTCATTTAATTCTGAATGATTTCTAACTTTTATTTTGGCTGTAACAGTTGAAATAAAAGATTGGAAAGAGTGAAAGGTTGAACACACAAGAGAGTGTCATATAAAGAAACTATTATTTTGCAACTAATCAAGATAACAGTGTTGGGAAATCAAAGAAATGACCTAGAAATGGAGTTCTGATTAAGCAAGATCTGGTTGCTTGTAATTCCTAAAGGTATGGAGATAAGAGGAATGTTTGTTTTGCAATATATTGTGAAAGTGTTAGGGTTGGATACTTTGTAATCTTTGCAAATAGACATGATGTGCTACACTCTCTCTCTCAAGAAGACAACTAGTAAGTATGGAGTGTACAGTACTTGGAATGAGGAACAACTTAAAAATGAATTGGACTCAGTGTGCCATGTTATCATATGTGTTAGAGCTCTGCCTTTTAGTATTTAGAAACACACACACACAAAAAAAGGCATGAGAATATATGTAACTCATCATGGGAGGTGTTATCTGCAAGGATCAGATGCAAGAATGCTACAGATGCCACAGTGTTCCTGAGAAAGGGGAAGATTAGCACTGCAATTATTACCTGTCATTAGCCTCGATTGGTGTATTATCTGTGTTTACTGGGGTATATGGACAAAAGAATTTTTTATATTTTTGTGGAATGGAAAAATAGCACAAGGAGTCCTGCAGAGGTTCTTTTAAACAGAAAGAAATTAGTGGTAGAAAATGTTTTACTGGTGGTCTTATTTTGGGGAAGGTGGGAATGATCCATCCATTTCAGAGGCTTTTCTCCATTTGGAGAAAAGACACCTCAAAATCATCCCTTCCAAATATCCCTTAATTGAAAAATTCTTATGAAATTTTGTACTGTGTTTGTAACCTGTATGTCCAAATTCTCAACCCCACATCAGTATGAACTGCACATGTGGACCTGGGCCCAAAGTTTCACATACAAAACTAATTCACATGAGAAGTGGTGGAATATTTTAATTTTCAAATGAATGAACAAACCTTGCTTTTAGAAAAGTTTTAGAACTTGCTGATAGGTAGCAAAGGAACTGAGTTTAACTTCAATTATCTTTGCTTTTGTTCTGTAGATAAATTTCTAGTCTGAGATTGCTTGTCGAACCACATCACTAGCATGAAGCTTTCCGACAAAACCATCAACAGGGCTGGTCTGTTATACAGATAGATACTGTCTTGTAACTTACAGAATAGATTTTGTCTTTCTTTGCTATTATGTACAAAGGAATTGGATTGAGTTGTACTGAATTTTGGAGAAGAAAAAGGAGGCAACGATCACACCTGTTTAAAAAGGTACTACTACTGGGTGAGTGACACTTAGGCTGTCTAAACTGCAGGCTTCTGTTGGGAGCCCAGAAGTCTTCCGACAGAAGCCTGCCACTTCAGGAACATTATGACGACATCATGGTCATGCTCATTCCATGAAGAAGAAAGGATGTCTTGGCTGAGGGGGATTTTCCTGACGTTTGCCGCCATGTGAACAGGCCAAATGTCGGGAAAGCCTCTTTGGGCAGAACTGTCCACAGGAGATATGCAAATGAGTTGCACAATTTGTGTATCTGTTGTCAACAGTTCTCAGCAATCTGGGCATAGCCTTAGTGTCACAGCAGGAAAAACCTGATGCCTCTCATTAAATATCCAGACTAATAGTTGACTCAGGATGTCTGGTTTGCATTCATTAAAAATTCAAATTAATAGAAGATGTATTTAGAGAAAGGAAGTGAATACCAGATATTTAATGGGAAACCACCATTACCACAAACCTATCAGAGGGTCATTCATTTGCTTCATCATAATCTTTTTGTTTTGTCCTAGTGATAAAAATAAGAACAGTTTTGTTTTCACAAATATGTTCCTAAAGATGATTCATCCTTTTCATTTTTATACAATTCATGCTGTGTTTTGCAAGTATACAAAAAAGGTAAAAGGAGGAAAGAGGCATAGCCAAGATAAAGGGGTACCCAGAAATAACATAACAAGGAAAAAGAAATTGCAAATACAGTAACCACCCCCCCCCGATGTACGCAATTTTGACTCGTTCTTAACTTGCATTAACACAAGTCGAAATCCTGGAGTTCCCAGGGGCTGGGGCCTGTTGGGAGCGCAGCTCCTCTGCCAGCTCTCTGCTTCAGCCCCCAGCTCCCCTCATCTGAGAGAGCTGGGAGACAGACCAGCACGGTGGCAAAGCTCTCTGCCCACCAGCCTCCCACATCTGGGGGGAAGCCAGGTGGGCAGACAGCCACAGTGGCATGGCTTCTCCCGGGCTCCCCACCACTGGTCTAGCACTGGTCAGTTTCCTGGATCCCACAAGCCCAGAAGAGCCGAGAGCCAGGCTGCCACCTGGTTCCCAGCTCCTCCCGACTTGCATGAAATTTGAGTTATGCGAGGTTGCCAAAGAATGCAACCCTCATGTAACTGGGGGTCTACTGTATCGAGACCTTAATATTTTTTTCAGAACAGTGTTTTGTTTTACATACATCTCTCTGAAGCAGAAAAGTTTATCAAACCAAGCCTAAACAAATTACAATTATTTCAGATATTTCAGGCCAAATTTACATCTGAAGCTGCTGGCCCAAAGGAGTTCTATGTGCTCCCTGTGATCTGCAGACATGAAGGATGTCTTCCATCTCAAGGGGAAAGATCAGGTGGCTATCAAATGACAGATGCCATAGTAGATGTTCTGCTACTGTCTCTTGCCTCGTGGCAGTTGCTCTCATAGGAACCACATCAGTGGGCTCCCCAAGAATGCTCACTATTTCTCCAGTTGTTCTAACACAGACACAGGAGAATTGTAAAGTGCTAGTGCTAGTATGCTGTGAAATGTAACTGTAAAAAAGTCATTTTATTACTCCACTCATTTGCTTCCTGGTCATGTTCAGGACCTCTGCTCACTTGAATGGTAAAAATAAATTGATATTTTTATTTTTGTTAACCTGCAGAGACAACATGGTTAGAGAGAGCCTGATGGAATCTTTCTGTACTTGTGCATCATCCAGAGATTTGACAATTAAGTTTCCACCGGAGGGCACAAATTCTTATTCATTTGCAACTCCAAAGAAGACAATGTGGTTGTTCAGGGGTCAGATTTTGGACTGTAGAATTTTTATTAACAGTGGAAATGTATGTGTCCAGAAGTATGTCTACATTGCAAAAATAATTTGTTCTTAACTTGGGTTAAAATAATGGTGTTTCCATGCCTTCAGTGCTTTTAACTCAGGTTAAAGACTTGACTTCAACTGCAGGCTCCCCTATAGGCTTTAACTCAAGCAGCTGATCTGAGTTGAAAGCTGAGTTGCTGTTCCTTCACTGCTATTTCAATTTGATTTTGTGACCGGTGTCTGCCGCACACTGGCTCTACAAGGGTTAAAAATCAGTCTAGGGAGGCTGAGTGGCAGAAGCAGCTAATTTTGCTGATTGGTAGGCAGTTACAGGTGGGACTGCATCTACTTAGGGCACAGCTGACCCTGATAAAAGGACAGGGGCTGGGGGAGGGAATCTGTTTTCCTACAAGGCTGCACAGCTAGCAACAGGAATGGTCTTGTTACATCTGGCAGGCTTGAGAGCCTGGGAGGAGAGAATCTGGGGGAGCTAAAGGTGCTGAGGTAACCAAGGGAAGAAGGTGGTGGTAGACTGGTATTGGGGGCAGTGAGAAGCTGTCATTAAAGGGTCCCTGGGCTGAGGCCCATAGTGAATGGGCTTGGCCCTACTCCCCTCCTTGCCTCTTGCCAGTGATGAAGGTGGCCAAGATAGACTGTAGTTTGCCTCTGGAATCAGACAATAGACTGACTGCAGTGGGCCCTGAGGAAAGTGACAGGACAGTGGGTTACTGCTCCCCCTCGGAGAGGGGAGAGTAAAAATGCAGGGGCTCAGAGAGAGAGCTGTGCCCCAAGGCAGAATCTGTGGATCAGAACTGATGTGGGTCCGGACAGGGAACAGAACAGAAGTGATGATGATGAGACATCACCAGTCAAGGGTACATTGGGAGGTCCACAGAGCTAATTCCTGGGATGACCACCAGGAGGTGTTGTTGCAGTGAGTCAAGGCTGTGACAGGTTCTGTGAGTCAAGTCAAGAATATATTTTTGTGGTGAGAGCAGTGTAGATATATCCAAGAATGACCTTGCAAGATTTATTGACTGATTGGTTTATTTACTCTTTAAACTGTGATCAGAGAAAATGTGACTTGCCTGCTGTTGTGAGACAATATGGACGATATTTTCAGGAACACTTAGCACCAGCCTAATTCTGCTCCCACCAAAGTTCCTGGGAGTTTTGTCACTGATTTCAAGAGGAATGGAGTTAGACCAATGCTTAGTACTTTTGAAAATTCCACAGATCTTCCTGTGCCATTTTTCACAGTTTTCAGACAACACCACAACTTTATAGGGGCCAAATGTATGAGGATATTCCACATTAACAGTTCCACTTGCTATCTGGAAAGGAGGAGGAAAAAGCGGGGCAAAGTCTTGCTAAACAGAGGCTGACAAACAGACAAGTCTCACCTGTCTTTTAAAAATAAAACGCTAGAGAGTGAGTGGGGATGGGGAGGAAAGCATTTTTCCTATTATGGGGTAGTCCTCGTCTATCAAGAGAGCAGTGACTAGGACAGCTGCATGACACCATCTGAAAAACCCCCACAGAGCTTTCAAATCCTTTTTAAATGAAGAAAACAGATGACTTTTACTTGACTGTGGCTCCACCCTTACCATTAGGCTATGCAGTGAGGGTTAGACCAGGTGTGGGAAGCATTCATGGCAGAAAGATTCCTTCCCTTGATCGGGCTCTGTGATCAAAATGCATAAGGCTATATCTTCATTGTTGGTTACTACTTTTCCTACATAAGTGTCCTGCTACTAATTCAGTATCTATGTCCTTCTGGGCTTGCTCAACTCATTAGCCATGGATGTATATAACTACAGCAAGACCTTCAATGATTAAATATGTAATATTCTGACTAAATTTTGAAGTGTTCTGTTTAGCTTTAAAGCTTGTCTCTCTCACCAACAGAAGCTGTTCCAATAAAAGATACTACACACCTCACTCAACTTGTGTCTCTATTAAACTAGCAGCTTTTGTAAGAAAATCTAGCAGATATAATTACACCAAGAGACAGAGTCTTGTACTTTTGGCAATGGGATTTTTACATTGTTTTCATAACTCAACATATTCAATGGAAGGCAGTCATGGTAGTATTTTTACTTTGAAGAAAGGATGTGTTTCTCCTCAAAAATTTAGGCAAACTCTTTTTTTCCTCCCACACCTTTTCAACATGATTTCCCTGCTTTTAACACACTTTAATTTATTTCTACTAGCATCAAGCCTAGCTTGTGACTGGACCATGTTCATTGAAGTCAGTGACCAAATTCCTATTATCTCCAGTGTTTCTGGATCAGGCCTCCAATGAGCTTATTCTTCTACTGTCTCTCACATGGAGACATCTTTTGGGCTACCTGAACCAGCAAGTCACAATTTAGTTTTGCTTTAACTCTAGCAGGATTCCATGTTTCTGGCTAACAAGTACTTGGCGGAAAAGCATGTTTTCTCTCTGCATTCTTCTCTGTTTCCATGGTGACTGACTCAACTGCCATCTTCCCATCTCTCTACTATTTCTGTTCCCTCTTATTAGGCTGCCTTCTCTTCCTCTGCTTCGTCAGCTCTTCCTCCCCTCCCTGATCTATTTTGTTTTTTTCCCCACTGCTGTGTCTCCCTGCGTACCATGGACAGCTCCTGTTTCCCTCAGCCCTAACACACCCCATTCCCAGCTCTTTAACCCCAGCCATGTGTTTTGGCCTTTGATCATCACCTTTCTTCACATGTGGTGACTGTAAGAAAAGTTGAATGTGGTGGCCACTAAGAAAAAACAGTTCTGAACAAAAATCCTTTTTAAAAAATTCCCTATTCTTACACTTCAGTTAATGTAGATGGATGTGTGCACGGGTATGAGACTGCCAAATGCTTTCTGCATAACTCTTAAACCACAGATCATAAATCTCTTTTCAGATTGTAAAAAATGAAAATCAAAAGTACCTAAGATGGGGTCTTAAAAATGAAAAGCTCAGGAAGATAATTAAATGTTTCCCTTATTATAAGTGAGGACCAGAAAACCCCACCAGAAGCTTTGAAACTTCTTGTATTTGTTTTTAATCACCAGAGATAAGTGATAGTATTACTCAATTTCCTTATTGGTGATTGGCAAAAACTGTATCAAACAACAATAAAATCTTTGAGCATCTGAGCATTCCACCAGATAATTTATGAATTAAACATTCTTCTGAGTAATTTGCAGTAGTTTTCACGCACATCTATTACCATATATATAGTTTTCTATAAAATCCAGGTATGTTTCTATCAGCAAAATGATTTTTGAATAACATTCTCCTCCTCATGGGATGTTATAATCCTACTTCTAACTACCCATCTTTAAAGAAAGAAGTTATTTCCTAACTAAATTGTGTACTCTAGTATGCAGAAAACCAGCAGGCTTACAATTTGAAATTTACGGAGATTTGATATATTGCATGAAATTAAATTGTTGTGATAAGGGTTTCAATGATGTAGTATATGATAACTTGTATCAGCACCAAGAAAAATTAAAATATAGCAGATATGCAGCCTGCTGTATCAGGCAACTTTGTTCCCTAATGTTAAGTAATTAATCTGAAATAATCAACTGCAAAGAACATAGGGTAGAAAATGTAAATAACAAAACAATGGAAACAAAATATCTGTGCAGGAGGAAAATGGTAAAGGATACTGACCTCCTCTAAAAAGTTATACTATCCAGAAAAAAATGGGTTGGAGATATGACTTGGACATATTATATTTCATGCAAAAAATATCTTTAAAACCTGAACAACAAACCCGCCACTCTGGTCACATTCTCTCATTTGCAGAAATTGATGCCATTTTTCCCTCAGGGTAACTATTCTTCCCTGCCATCATGCCATGCAGTGACTTTTACTCCAGGTGAAGAGAGCATTCATAGCAGAATGATCCTTTCCTTTGATAGGGCTCCGTGGCCCAAATGCATAGGCCTATTTTTTCCATTGTCATTTGCTCCATTTCACAGATGGGTGGCCTACCATTAACTCAGCATGTATGGCCTTCTCACCACATGGCTGTATTCTATTGCTGCAAACCCTTAATCGATTAAATATGTAACATTCCTATTAAATTGTGAAGAAATGCTCTGTTTAGCTTTAAAGCAGATACTACACCTCCCCCTCCTTGTCTTTTTTTTATTAAATTAGTAATATTTATAAGAAAATCTAGTACATGTTATTACACCAAAATACAGAGTCTTGTATTCTTGGCAATAGGCTTTTTCACACCGTTTAAAACCACTTGACAGGGAACTAAATGGCACATGGGGTTGGTAACAAAAAGCCGAATTTCTCAGCTGCAGGAAGCAGGCACAAACTAAGCATCAGAGATCACCAAAAGGTCAGTGATCTGTGACCTGGATAGGCAGATGTCCAAATACATGAAACACCACCATTTGCATCTTTGTTGATAGCCTCAGCCTATTGTCCAGAAATTGAATGCACCATGGAGAATGAACTCCTCTCTTTATAGAAGTCTCTCTTGTTCAGAATTAGGGCACCCTAACAAGTCTACGTGTGGAAGCATCTTGCAGTAATAGAGCCTGTACTGCACGTGTGGTGTGTACAATCAAATGACTTCAATTTTTCAGGGTCTTCCAGTCTGATACCCCTAATTAGCATTATCTTCACATGATATTTTAAAATCTCTAGTGATAGAGCATGTATATTTATGGCTTTTTCATGTAAGACTGGAAAAAAATAAGAGGCCTATTTATATTATTATTATTCAAAGTTTGTGGCAGACAAGACCTAAAAGGGACAGATAAATATAGTATCAAAATTTAGGGCTGTCTATAGTACTGCTTTCTCCCTATTTCCTCCTATGGCTATAACAGGAAGTAGTTTATTTAACTTGTTGAAAATAGAAGTTTTGCAAAAGCAGAACAGTAAAATTCATGCAGCAGATTTATTTTCATAGCAGAATGATTATCTCATGTCTTTTACGCCAAAAAACAGTTTGGCCAATAACAAAGCCACTATTTTGGAAAAGAAAATATGTTTATGTGGTCTATCACCAATTTGTCTCAAATTATTAAGATTCTGACATTAAAAGGTCTTAATATTTTATAAGAAGCGGATTGGCTATATAAGTCATTTACACTTCTAACAATCTACCTCACAAGCTTTCAAGTAAATGACATGACGAATGAATTATTTAGCAAATCCCCACTGAGGGGCTTGATTTTATTTATTTTACAGGGAAGCGAGCTGAAGCTGAAAGAGAGCTTTCCCACGTGAGCCTGAATAGTTACAGTGAAAGAACTCTCCATCTTGGAGAAGAGGGTGGGGGAGAGAAGGTGTCCCTGCTGCACGCCAGCGGAGAGAATTAAAGCAGCCATGTGTCTGTGCCTGACATTCGGGGTGTTCTTTTAGGGCCTTGATCTTCTTCCAGCCCTAGCGTACGCAAAGCTCCCTGGGTCTGAGCAAGGTTTGGGCGCAGGATAGGGCTCCCGGGCAGCAGCGCTATAGAAATGATCTCGACCATGACCGGCATGCCAGCACTGGGCATAGAAGACGGTAATCGGATTGTTCACCCCCGCCCGGACGTGCCGCGCCCGGTTAAAGTGTGGGGCTGATTATTTCGCAGCGGTTCCCACGGAGACGTGCGGCAGAAAGCCCCAAAGGAAGGTACTGCGGGGGAGGGGGGCACCCACAGGACTGGGAGCCCCCGAGGCCGCCTGGATGAGTCACCCCCGCCCCTGGGAAGCCCACAAGGGGGAGCCGGGGTTAGGATGAGGCAGCAGAGATGGCGGAGTGGGGCCGGGGTCCCCGCTGGGCCGCGGAACTCACCCCCTGCCTCCCCGCGTGGCTGGAAGCTGCACGCTCCGCACCCCCCGGGCCGCAGCTCCCTCGGCCGCGCCCGGCCCCACTCACCCAGCACCACGGCGACGACGGTGCTGATCAGCAGCCAGTTGTTCCGCAGGAAGCGCTGGCAGTTGCCGCCCGCCATCGCGGCGGCGGCGGAGGCTGAGGTGAGCTCGGATGCTGCCGTCGGCGCGCTGAGCTGCGCGAGTGTCTGGGCTGGCGGCTCGGCGCCTCTGGCGGCGGCCGCTGCGCTCTGCGGCTCCCATGCGCGGGAGGAGGGGTGTGGGGTGGAGGCAGGGGAGAGACGCACCTGGCCGCGTCCGAGGCACATCCGCGTGTGCCTGTCTCGTCCGCCGCGCGCCCATCGCGCGCCCTCTGATGTGCGGGGATGGTGGCCGCGGAGTCTCTTCTGCCCCGTCCGCCCCGCGCCCACCGCGCGCCCTCTGACGTGCGGGGATGGTGGCCGCGGAGTCTCTTCTGCCCCGTCCGCCCTCTGGCGGGCGGGGGGAGGCTCGGGGTCTCTTCTGCCCGCGCGGGGCCTGGGGGTGGGGGGCCGAGGGTGCTGACACAGACTAGGACTCTTCTGGCAAAAGAGGACCGGCCTCATTCTCCCCAGGGGAGCAGATGGGGTAACTTGGGCACCTGCCCAGGGTCATGCAGCTCGCGTGGCTTCCTATGGGTCGGTAGAGCCCCTCTTTGTCTCCCCCTGCCCAGCTGTCAGTTATACAGACTGGCAGGGGAAGTTGGGGCTGCCCAGTGAGAAGTTGTCTTTGGGGCCTCCTGGCCCCATGGTCTCCTCCACTCGCCAATCTTGCCACTTCCTCCACCTCCTTCCTGAACTCAGAAGCCCATGCCACCCCTGGGCTTTGCATGTACATTGGCTGTCCTGGGAAGAAAAATAGGGGGATGTCTCATAGGCCATTTTGTGGAGCTGGGCTAGGGGAAAACAGAGAACATTTCCCTAAAGCTGGCTTGCTGTGTCTCAGGGTATGTTTGCACAGCCATTGGGCACATGCTGGCCCTTGCCAGCTGACTCCAGCTCCTGGGGCTGGGCAAAGGGGCAGGAGCCTGGACTCCATGCTCTTGTGAGATGGGAGGATACCAGGGTGGGAATTCCAGACCAAGCACTAAATATACACTATAATTAAAAGATGGGCCAGTCATTCATGTCTCACTGCAGTGTAGCTATAACCCAAGAGTCAGACCCAGCCTAGTGACATAAAAGTGATTACACAAGTTTTGGCTGTAGAACACCTCTGGTGACCAAGTAGTAGTAGCTGTTCCATACACTGCACTCTATTAACAATGGCACTCCTGCCTTCAATTGTCTTCAGTGGAGGCACCAGAGGCAGAGAGGAGCATTCCAGACTCAGGCAAAGTTATTGTGTATACTAGACATGCACAGTATCCCCTGTCTTTGAGTGGGTGGAGCTTTTCCTTTACCTCTGCTCCTGGTGTAACTGTTTCTTATCTATGGAATGCTTCACTGAGTAAAGACATTTTCCAATTATGGTGAAATATGTTGCTCCGTCATTTGCATCAGAAAAGTATGAGGAAGAGAAAGGAAAATAGCCATAAAACTTTCTAATGGGGTTTTATCCCAGTAAGTTTAAAAATGAGAAGTCTGAAGAAACACTATTCACTTTCTCACATGATATGTTGGCACTGTAATAGAAAAAAAGGGCAATTCTGTCTCATGTACTAATATGATACCATGCCTGGTACAGATATGGGAAGGCCTCCTCTAATATATATTTGTAAATATATGAGTTCTGGCTTGGTTTTTCCAATTTTGTTTAAATCATTTGGTAAGTATAGGAACGTAGTAGTTGCTGCTATCAAGCTGCATCGTCTCATGATTAACTGTAGGTGCAGAATGTGAGGTGGCAAATTACTACTATTCTTGTTATTTGCTTACATTACACATTGTAATTTACAAACTTTCCCAGTATAAATTTTGGATGATTTACTAAATGTAAACAGTGCATAAGGGGAAGAGGGGCAAGGCTGAGCTTATGCCACGTGCCAATGACAATTGGCTCACGTGCCACTCATGCCAGGGGTTGCTGACCACTGGTCGAAACACTTAATGTGTTCTTATAATGCTAGTGTCTATTTTAAAATACTAATACATAGGTAAGCCAGAATGGTTTCCAGCTATGCATTTGTCAGCGTCCATTGAGGCCTGGGGTCCTTGGCATGACCTGGTACCAGAAGTGTTGGAACTATTTTTATAGCAGAAGAACTGAGAGATAGTATTAACAACTGTAAACCCTGTATATGATGGAAACCATTTCAAGACAGTGAGTGCAGCAGCACTCCTATTTCCAGCACCTATGCTGGCAATCATCTTTCAGCCTCACACCCTGCTGAATGACACTGGAGAAGAGCAGGTATCTGTCTTGTCTCCTATCCGGGAGGAAGCTGTTTATCCCCATTTGACCTTAGATTTTCAAGTATAATGTAATTAAGTATCCATATTTCCTCATATATAATCCACATGTGTCACAATAATACGAGTCACCATTTTGTCCTAAGCGTACAGAAAAAACCTCTTGCTACACTTTCATAATACAATAATATCGTGTAAATTGATTCAATTGCTTACCAGCTGAGGTTCAGTGTCCCTATGCGTATAAACTAGTGTAGGGTATGAATATGGAGCTGTTTAGTGTCACACAAACAAAAACAAATAAGATCTTGTAAATATGTCATTACTTTTTTGTTTATGTTCATGAAAAAAATGGACATATTGAAGGGAGTCCATAGGATAGTAACAAAAATATGAGGTTTAGAAAATAGTACTTATGAGGAAATGTTGATAGAATTGGGCTAGTTTAGTCCAAAGAAGAGAAGTGGGAACTGGACAGGACATAACGAATTTTCAAATATTTAAAAACTTGTTACGAAAGGGAAGCAGTTCAAGTGTTCTCCATCTCAGGCAAGGCTGGGATAAAAGTAATTGATTTAGGCTGTAACAAGGAAGATTTAGAGAACAACAAGAAGTCTTGTGGCATCTTATAGACTAACAGATATTTTGGAGCATAAGCTTTCGTGAGCAAAGACCCGCTCCATCAGATTTAGGTTAAATATTAGGAAAATGTTTCCTAACTATAAAGGTCCTTAAACACTGAAACTGGTTACCTAGGGAAGTTTTGAAATCCCCTTCACCAGATGTTTTAAAGAACAGATTAGACACACAGCTCTCAGGGAAAACCTTAATCCTGGGTGGACTAGAACAGAGTTTCTTAACAACCAGTCTGTGGAGTGGCGCTGGTCCCTGAGATTTCCATGACACAGTTTAGGAACACAGTAAGATAGTCCCTGGCATCAAAAGGGCTCAGAAATACTGAACTAGATGACCTCTTGAGGTCATTTTCAGCCCTACATTTCTATGGTTTCTATGAATCTGTGAAAAGTGCACAGGCATAAGTCCTAGTTGTTAGGATACTAACCTGGGATTGAGGTGAGCCAGGTTCAGCTCCCAGCTTTGCCACGAACTTCCTGTGTGATCCTGAGCAAGTCATTTAGCTTCTCTGAAGCTTAGTTCATCATCAGCAAAATGGAGATAGAAGTACTTCGCTTCTCAGGAGTGTTTAGATAAATGCCTTAAAGATTCTGAGGTGCTCAGGTACTGCCATGATGGGTGCTATGTAAGTATGTAAGATCGATGGCACCAGAAACAATTGAGTCTTCTTGCTAATTCAGATCTTGCACTGTCTCTGCCAGGTTTGCCAGTCATTTCCAGCTGTGTGAGTTTTTGTGATGCAGACATATCTACTCAGAACTGGACAGAACCCACTAAAGTAATTTCACATACGGCAAGTCACAAAACCACCATCTGATGGTAATGTTTTTTAGACCTTACTGGCCAGGGCTGCATATGAGCAACTGTCTGAGGACACTACTGAATTCAAGGAGAATTCTTCCATTGTGAATGTTAAATTTGTTGAAACAGACTGATTCAACTAAAGCATTTGGGAAAAAAAGCCAAAAATGGTGGCTAATATCCAACATAATCCATTAACAGAATGATTTATTCTGCCTTATTATTAAGGGAAAATTCATTTAATTGGAAGGTTGCATTAGTAATTCTTATCCTGAAGACTGGCAACCATTAGAAAATTTCAAATTATCAGGTAATTTCACTTCTAACTAATCCAACTAATCTTCAGAAAAATAATTTAACACACTCAGAATATTTCCAGTTGTCATCATTTGGAGAGAGTCCAGTTTGCTAGTTTACTCTTCTCACTGAAGGGACTGATGCTATTTTTTGGCTATGGAGCAGGGTAAGGTGAAAACTGCAATCTTTTGTAGAGGTACATAAAAATGAGCCTGTTAAACACAATATTTTAACCTAAAAATTACATAATTTCGCTTTCATCAAAATAGTCTTGCATTAACTCCACTCTTGTCCTTCCAACAGAAAATGAGTAGTGGAAATAAAAGGCCTAATAGTGGCTCCAATTCAGGAAAGTACCTAAACATTCCTGAATTCCCTCCATATGAGTTGAATCTGCAGGATCCTTCTGTATATTTAATATACATTTTCCTTTTAAATTGTAGGGGATTGTCTTTGTATTGTCTTGCTGCTGCTTCTAAATTCACACAGAGTTCCTTATTTGATTTTTTGTGATCCACTTTTAAGTACTTGTATACTGCAGTAAGATTTCCTGTGAACACCTCTCTTCCTTCTACTGCTATTTTAGTGAAGACTCTCCTTACCAGCTTATAACCCTTCTCTGAATTTGTTCATAATAGATTGGCTGATCACCGCGTTTCAACATGAATCAAAACATCAGGATTTGGCCTGCAATTAGCAATAAAAGGCTAAATAATATTTCATAAAAGCTCAAGCCAAATTAATAAGACTACATTAAAACATCATGGGTCCCCAAGTTCCCTGTAAGCTGAATGCCTGGGTGGCCACCCAGGATAGGTCAAATGCCACCCAGCTGATTAGTAGTAGAGCACCCACAGCCAGCAGCACGTGTATCTACTGGTTGTGCACATCCACACATGCCTTGGTGCACATAACAAACTTTATTCTGCACATGGATGGAAAAAATTAGAAGGAACATAGTGGGTCACGTCCCTCCTCATTCAGCTCCACTAAAGACAACAAAGTATTTGTTTGAAGTTCCAAATACATCACCTGTGTGACAACTTCTGCTAGACAGCTTTTCTCTACCAAATCCATACCACTTACACATAAACTAAATGACAGCATCACAATAGCTTCTACCCTTTGAGAGCATTGTGACAAAAGTGCCAATCCCTTAACTGTGATTCAAAAATAATTAATTTACATTTAAAAAAAAACCATCTTTCTTACTAACGTCTCTACTATATGTTAAAAATCACTCCGTCTCTCATGACTTTAATTACGGCCAGTTCCTGCTCCAATTGATGCCAACAGGAGTATTACCTTAGGCTTCAGTGGCATCTAGAATGGGTCCCAGCTATATAATAATTAAAATAATTTCCAACATGGGGGAATATTTTGAATTTTTTCATTTCCTAATTTAAGTAATAAAACTTGAGATTGTGGGGTTACCTGGATGCAGACTTTTTGCATTGGGAAGAAATAGGAAGATTTTCCATCAATGATTTGCTATCAGATAGGAAGGACCTATCTAGTGTGGGTCTAATAGCAGTTTGTTCTGGACCTGATAATATTTACTATTTTCATTAATGATTTGGATAATGAAGTAAAGAATATGCTTATTAAATCTGTGGATAATGCTAAGCTCAGAGGGGTTGTAAGCACAGTGGAGGACAGAATTAAAATTCAAAATGCTCTTGACAAATTAGGGAATTGGGCTGAAATCAACAAGATGAAATTCAGTGAAGACAAGTGCAAAGTACTATTACTTAGGAAGAAAAAAATCAATTGCAGAGCCATGAAATTGGGAATACTCAGTTAAGTCATAGTACCACTGAAAAGGATCTGGGGGTTATATTAGGTCACAAATAGAATATGAGACACCAATGTGATGCGGTTGCAAAAATGGTTAATATCTTTTTGAAATGTATTAACAGGAATGTCATGTGTAGTACACAGGAAGTAACTGTTCCACCGTACTTAGTATTGGTGATGCCTCAGGTGGAATACTGTGTTCACTTTTGCATGCCACTCTTTAGGAAAGATATCAACAAATTGGGGAGAATTCACAGAACAACTAAAAGAATAAAAGGGTTGGAAAACCTGATATATGAGGAAATGTTAAAAAATAAACTCAATGGCTGCGTCTGGATTCAATCCAGCTGCTGACAGTGTGATGCAAATGAGGGCTCACAAAAATTGCAAATTGCAGCTCATTTGCATATTCACAGCAGAAAACAAGCAGAGTCAACACGGTTCTGCTGGCAAAACCCCTCCTCTGTCACCAGCCCTTAATCCACGTCTACACTGCTTGTTTTCTGCCACTAATATGCAAATGAACTGTGCAAATATGCAAATAAACAGCCACTTGCAATTTTGTGAACCCTCATTGACATCATACTGCCAGCAGCTGGACTGAATCTAGACACAGACAACATGTTCAGAGAAAAGAACACTGAGGAAGGGCTTGATAACTGTCCAAATATGTTAAGGCCTGTTATAGAGAAAATAGTTCTCAGTTGTTCTCCATGTCCACTGAAGGTAGGATAAGAAGTATTGGCTTTAATCTATAGCATGTAAGATCCAGATTAGATATTACAAATATCTTTCCAACTAGAAGGATAATTAACCTCTCTGCAGAGATGAAGAGGAGGTTGAAAAAACTCCTGAGAGTGGGAAATGTTCTTCTGGATGAGAGCAAGTATTGTTAATACAGGTTGAATCTTTCTAATCTGTAAATCTCTCATCAAACAACATCCATAATCTGGCATGATTCTAAGTAGCCAGACAAGCACTTACCGTAGGTGTGGCCAACTTTCCCATGGCCCATAAAGCTTTTTTACATCCACCAGTCCTGGCTCTCAGTGTTCTGTGCTGTTATTTAGCTTTAATTTACCCATAAATGTCTTCTAAGAGGCCAGTATGCAGTGAAAATATGGTAATGTTCTAGACAATACTGACCTCCTGTGGTCTGGCAAATTCTCTTGTCTGGCAGCAATCAGGTCCCTGGGGTACTGGATGAGAGAAGTTCAACCTGTAGCAGCAATGGTGTTCAAGCTTAAGGAACAAATAGAAAAGTTTGGCTTTGCTTATGCTTGCACTGATTTCTTTCCTTCCAGGAAACTAAGAAATAATAGTGTGTTAGGCAAATATTGTTTTGTTCATGGAATAGCAAATTATTTCACTAAAACGATGATGCTGCCTTATCAGATTGGCATTTTTTTCCCTTTCATGGGCTGAAACATACATTAACAATAATGATAAATGAAGAATGAAGGGTAGTATAATGTTTTATCGTCATTCCTACACTTCTGCAGAATGACTCATATAATATTGATGTGTCATACATGTAGCTACTATAATGTAATTATATAATTACTGATTTGTGCGGGCAATGGGCTATTTGCCACTTCTTACAAATGGCATATAGGTAACTGGATGGCTTTGTTCACCCACATGCCACTTGAAGATTTAATGATGATATAATGTAATGAAGCTGAATGCTTTCTGTGCAGAAGATAATGATAGCAGATGAGAAGTGTTTTAAAGCTTAAATCACTCAGTAACACATAGAAATGGATGAGTGGGTGAACATTAATCTGTACTGGGTTGAGCAAGATTGAGAAAACAGGTTAATGCACACTTCCAAAAGATCTGGAGGCCAAAATTGGGAGATCTTTCAACAATTCTGGACTGCGAAGCATACTAAAAATAATTACAACTGTGTGGCCAAACTTTTCCATTTATTTTCAGATCTCAGTACTGGTCAGTGCCCATACAATCCATTCTGGGCATAGCTAAGCAATTATGTTTTAGACAACTCTCATGATTTTATCATGAGTCTTGCAATATTTGGTGTTTTTCTTCATGCCTAAGCTCTTGGAGTTGCATGACCATGAGCCTCTCAGTTTATGTTACTTTAAAAAGAAAATGTTAGCCTTTATAGCTATGGAAAAAAGTTAGATATATAACCCCAGTGCACTTTAAAAACCAGAAGGCAGATAAAAAGAACTCAAAGGCTATACATCTACACTACAAACATCCGTCTACAGAAGTTACTGTTGGAATAGATGTTCCAACAAAAGCTCTGTCAACAGATTGTATCTACAAATGAAAGCAGGTCGATCTTTTGACCTGCTCTGTCAACAAAATGCCTTTTTGTGTGTAGATGCTGCGTGAGTTTTGGCTAGATAATGCTCTAGTGTAGACATAACCAAAATGTTTTAGCAATCTCATGGTTATTAAGACAGCGTTGTTGTCCTTTAGGGGCTGACTCATGGTTTGTTAACATTTGACATTGGCAATATTGTAACAAACATGTCCAAAAATCACAGTCTTTATAGAGGAAGCTTAATTTTGTCACTAGTGGTTTCACCCAGCATTGCTCATGTCCTTGTGAAGACTCAGGTCAGGGAATTGGGAAGTATGCGGGTGCCCAGAGAAGTCCCAAGGCTGGCCAGTGCTGCACTGCCCTGCTGGCTGTTGTTTTGGGGAGGGGAGGGGGAAGTGGAGGCACTGTGGCAGGGGGGCTGCGCTGGCTGGCCCTGTCTGGTGGCTGCTCCCCAGGCCAGCCCAAGTTGTTGTACTGTCCCGCTGGTAGCAATTTCCTGTGTGTGGGGGGCGGGAGGGGTGCCCACAGCAGCTGGAGCAGTGCTGGCTGGCCCTGGCCAGTGTCTGTTCTCCCAGCTGGCCAGGGTTCCACCACCATGCCAGTGATGCTCCCTGGGGTCATCATGGAGGCAATGGCATCAGGACCGAGGGAGAGTGTTTGGGCTGTGGATTTGAGATGGGGGATGCTCTTGCTCATGGCTGGGGGGCCTGCAACCTGCAGAGCCCTTGCCCCAGCTGGCCACTCTTTTACAGGTGCAGCTGACTGCTGCCCCACACCCCCCCGTGATCGCTCTGCAGTACAGCTTGTTGTTACTACCTAACATAACTATCCCTGTTATCAGTCCCAATCCTTCCCCATTTAATGAGAAACTACGGGTACATTCCATTATCCTGGCACAACTAAACCATTACCTTGCTGGGAATTATGATAAAAGAAAAATGCAAACCAAATTTGGTGGTCCTAGCTCTTATCATTTAGGAAGAGTTCTTGAGCAAATAGAGAGACAGACGGACAGACAGAGCCACACGTCTAAAATATACAGTAAGATTTGTAAGCTCTTTGAGGCAGCCCCTCATTTCTAGTGCTTTTACACTGGCTAATGCAATGGGAACACAATGGGCTCATGAACCATAATTAGGATTCTAAGCCACCACCACAGTATAAATTAACAAGGTGAAATAAATTTGCAGTGGTGTTGCTGCCCAAGAGGACTAGCTTTGAATGGTGAGTGAGGATCAGAAGTTGATTAAAAATCATGCAACCCCATATTGTTTTATGGGTTGTAGAGCTTGCAATTCTCTGGAATAATAATGGCTCAGCCAGTTAGGAGATGTGAACATGACATTTCCACTCTTTTCCTGGCAAAGGCTGAGTATGTTAAAGAGGTGACATACTCCATCTTTGGCAGAAGTAACAGGCTGCATCATTAACAGAAGTTGCCTTGCCTTAATGTGGAGATATAAAGGATTGTACAGATGACTTCTGACTAATAGAAGTAGGAGCAATGTTTAGGGTTGCCAACTTTCTAACTGCACAAAACTGAATACCCTAGCTCTGCTCCTTCCTGGGGCCCTGCCTCTGCTCACCACATTCCTCCTCTATCAGTGGCTTGCTGACTCCCCCAAGCTCACTCACTTCATTGGACTGGGGCAGGTGGTTGGGGTGCAGGAGGGGGGTGAGGGCTCTAG
Source organism: Carettochelys insculpta (assembly GCF_033958435.1). Taxonomy (NCBI): domain Eukaryota; kingdom Metazoa; phylum Chordata; order Testudines; family Carettochelyidae; genus Carettochelys; species Carettochelys insculpta. Next base: position 28,305,159 of record NC_134141.1, on the reverse strand, counting down.
CTGGGGGTGCATTCTCTGGTATAGGGCCAGGGATGAGGAGTTTGGGGTGCAGGAGGTGACTCTGTCTTCAGAACTGGAGCAGTGGTTTGGGGCTTGAGTTGGGTTGCAGGCTGCTGGTCAACATCACAGCAGGGCTAAGCAGGCTGTCTGCTTGTCCTGGCTCTATGCTTTGCTATGGAAGAAGCCAACAGCTCTGTCTCATAGGCAGAGGTGGGTAGGAGGCTCTGCATGTTATTCTTGCCTGCAGGCACCACCCCTTTGGCTCCCATTGGCCATGATTCTTGGCCAATGGGAGTGTAGAGCCAGTTCTTATGGAGTGTAGAGCCAGTTCTTATTGCAGGGGCAGCACACAGAGGCCTTGGATTCTCCATATAGAAGCCAGACCTGCTGGCTATTTCCGGGGTGCACCATGCAGCGAGGACAGGTAGGGACAAGTTTGTCTTAGCACCACAGTACTGCCAACTGGACTTTTAACATTCTGGTCAGCAGTACTGACTGGACCTACCAGGGTCCATGTTTGACTGGAGGTTCTGGTAAAAAATTGGACACCTGACAACCCTAAGCACATTGCTTCCTTCCACTATTGTGAGTGAGATTGAACCAAACATGCCAGAAAACAGTAAAAGGTGTTGAAGAATGGTAGAAATAGCTCTGAAAAAATGCTCTTCTTTCTCTGTACCTGGTAAGGTCTTTACACCCACTTTGTGCAGTTAGAGGTCCATGTTAATGGATGCATGAGGGTAAGTGCCATGTACACCAGGCCAGTTTCCATTACCTTGTCCCCCCAGTCCCATGAGAGTTTGCCCATGGAAGATAACATTAACACAGACAACACTTTGTTCTGTATATTTCCTTCCATGCTTTTAAATTGCTCTTAAGAATGGATTTCTGGGAGACAGTCAGCAGATGGGAATTGATAGTGGCATGGCTGATGCTATAGATAGGGCACTGCAAAATTCAGGGTCCATTTTGGTCATTTTCATATTCTTAGGATTTTAAAAATTGTTGATTTTATAATTTCCAGTGACTTAAATCTGAAATTTCATGCTGAAGTAATTGTAGAGGTCCTAAGCCAAAAAGTAGCGAGGTGGTCACAAAGTCATTGTGGTTTATGCAGAGGGATTATAATACTGCTACCCTTACTTCTGTCCTTCTGCTGGAGGCAGTGCTGCCTTCATTGCTGGGCAGCTGGAGAGCCGTGCCTGCTGGCCAGAAGCCCAGTTCACCACCGCCACCAGCAGCAGTGCAGAAGGATGGCTTGGTATGGTATGGTATTGCCACCCTTATTTTTGTGCTGCTGCCCACAGATCTGGGCCTTCAGTCAGCAGGTGTCACTCCTTGGCCACCCAGCTATGAAGGTAGCAGTGCAGAAGTAAGGATGGCATGGTAGGGTATTGCTACTCTTACTTCTGTGATGCTGCTGATTGGGTGCTGTCTTCAGAGCTGGGCACCCTAGCCCTAGCTAGTTTTTCATGACTTTGTTGCCAACTTTGTCCACATATTTATTCTGGAGATACCATCACTGGACCTACCCACGTTAATTACAAAATCAGGGGCTCATTCTCATCTACTTTGACCAATATTATATATGCCATTATGTGCCAGCAATGCTCCTCTACAAGGCACATTGGGCAAACCAGGAAAACACTTTGCCAAAGAATGAATGGACACAGAGCAGACATTAGGAATCTCAGCACACATAAGCATTTCAATCAAGTGGGCCATTCTGTTAGAGACCTGAGAATATGCGTCCTACAAGAAAGAGACTTTAAAACTGATTACATAGGGAGATTTGTGAACTGGGGTTCATACTCAGATTCGACAAATTAACATTTGCTGTGAACAAAGACAGCAATTATCTCACACATTACAAGGACTGCCTCCCTTCCTTTAACGTTTGTAATTATCTCAGGCAACACACTTAACATCCCCCACCACTCACCCCCACTCCTTCAGTCCTATGTATTTGATTTGTCAGTTTTTATTGCAATTTTTTTGGACCTCTGTGCTATATAACTGGGTCTGGACTGGAAATTCTATAGGTATGAAGAAGTGGGTCTGTCCCACAAAAGCTCATCACCTAATAAATCATTTTGTTAGTCTTTAAAGTGCCACATGACTGCTGTTTTGTTTTCTGTGCAGGTGTTTGCCACAAGACTTAGCTTTGTCTGAAGGCACTGCTATGGACAGATTGGAAAGAAAACTGGTTGTCAGCACTGGAGATGGCACAGCCTCAGCTGGTGGAGAACATTTATGAGAAGTCCATTATCCATGTGTTACATAGTAAGAATCTCCTCATGGAGCAAAACACAGATACACTAGTTTATACCCTGGCATATCTTTGAGAGAGATGAACACATAGGCCATGTCAGAATCCATCCCAAGAAGAAAATTTACAAGCAAAAGTAGGAAGTTTGTGCTTATAGGGATGATCCTTAATGCTGAGAAGCATGATCAGTCAAATGTGGAGGGTTCACTTGCATTTGGAAAGTTTTTTATGGTAGAGAGATATGATAACAATAACCCTTGGGGTGAACGATGGCAGACAGAACATAGGGTTTGGTTCCTACCAACCAGAAGCAGGTGGCTCCGCTGTACCAATGTAGCTCTATCATTATAACGCGGCGAGTGTAGACTTTATGCTAATGGCAGAGAGCTTTCTCATCAGCATAATTATTCCACCTCCCCAAGTAGTTGTAGCTATGTCACTGGGAGAGCTTCTCCTGACAAGATGGCACCGACCACACTGGCACTTAGGTCTGGGTAATTTATGCCATCCAGGGGGTTGACTTTTCTACATTCCTGAGTGACAAGTTATATTGCAGCAAGGACTGGTGTGCCCAAGCCTCCCAATTCCTGAGGAACTGTTCCAATGCATTTGCTCCACAGAGTGCCTGCTGGGGAAGGTACAGAAATAAATGTAGTGGAGTACAGTGTAGCTTGGTGAATGCTCAGTCTGCGGGGTAAGTAAATCTTTTAAACACAGCTGTCAGTATACAAAAGTTTATATATTAGTGAAAGTTATACAAGTAGTTATCTCAGTGGTTCTGTTAGTATTCCAAGGACTTATTGTTTATAGTCATTCACAAGATACACAGGGCTTATAGGCATTGACAGAGTTCCCCCTTTAGCCAGTGACACTCTATCATCTTGAGGAAATCACTTAACATCTTTGTATCTCTGTTTTGCTATCTATAAAATGGGGATGATGGTGCTTATTTACCTTGGTAAAGCTCTCTGACATTTACAGATGAAAATGTGCTAAGTATAACTACTTTATTATTTATTTATTTATTAATGGTGAGAGAGTGGGAAATTTGAAGTCCTCTGGCTTTGCCTCAGGCCCATGGACTCTGGAACAATGGGCACAATGAGGGTATTGAGAGCCACTGAACCAAACTGTAAACTCCATAGCCAGGGTGAAAGTAACTTAAGTTTCATTCAAGTACTGTCATGTTGCACCCCCAGGATGGGGATGGCTCAGGGCAGAGGGAGGGGGATATGAGATATGACAGTCTGACCTGCCAGAAATTTAAGTGTGTGGGTGAGGGGGAGGGAATTCAAGACAGGGGGTTAGAGTGGGAGGGGAGGGCTCTGGGCAGGGGGTGGGGATGTGGAGAGTGCAGGAGTCAGGGATGTAAGTATGAGGAGCGGCAAGGTTGGAGGATTGAGGAGTACACAGGAGGTGGAGTAGTCTGGGTTGGGGCTGTGACTGTAGGGGGCTCAGGGCAAGGGGCTGGGATATGTGGGGGTGCAGGATTCAGGGCAGAGGGTGGGGCGTGTGTTGCGGTGAGTGCAGTGGGAGGGGGCAACGGCACCATTTTAGGAGGGAAGGGAGGCTGCAGCTGTACATACCAGGACACTGTTTCTCTTCCGGCAGGGAGTGAGGACTAAGTGCTCAGCTTGTGTGAATCACTCCTCTGCCTCGCCCCTTGGCAGCCAGAAGGGAGAGGAATGCAGCAAGTTATTCCTGATAGGCAGGGAATGGGAAGAAGAGCAGCAGAGTCCTGGATATGTGTGGCAGCAGCCCCTTCCCATCCTAAATAGTGCTTTGGGGGCTGTGGCTCAGGGCTGGGGCAGCCGTGGATTGTGTGGGGGAGTGTGCTTCCAGCTTAGCCGTATTTGTTTTCCTGGCTGCCTGTTGCTTAGCACAGCAGCCTGCAGGAGAGCCATGGCAGCAAGGCTGGGAGCGGCTCTGTCTCCTCCTGCAGCTGGTGCCTCAGCAGGCCAGCTTCTGGCTGGAGCAGTGCACCAGGGTGCACTGGATTACTTTCACCTCGGCTCTATAGATGATGGAAACCTCTTCAAGCCAGGGGATGTGGCAGAACCCCCCGACTATCCCTCATGCCAGCACTTATGCTAAGGACTTTAATCCATCTGACAATTAACTACTGGGAAGTAGTTGGTCTGAAGGGGATTAATATGTGCAATATAAAACTATAAAGAAAATTAACATAGGCATTTTTGTATCTCTTGCAAGATTAAAATTTAAGCTGTATTTGTAAGGAATATGGCAGCACGAATGCAATGCTGCTGAAGGCTGGGAGGAATGTGTCTCTCAGAGATCATTTGCAGGAGAATGCAAAGGTGTGCATGTGTGATACCTTTCAGGCAAAGCCTAATGGGTAGCAAGTAAGCCATGAGATTTTGTCTATTGTAAACACATGGTTGTAAAATCACAATTTATGCAGACACTCAGTGTGGGAGTTCACCAATGCTCTGGGTTGTTGTGGAGGACAGGGCAGGATATTGATTACACGGGGCTCCCTGGTTTAAAGCATTGAAAGGCAGGAGGGGAGGGGTACTAGTTGAGCCAGCTTGCTGAATGCCTTGGCCATGTAGCTATAAACCTGGTTTGCCTAGCCCTCCCCACCTGTTGAAAGATAGAGCTGCATACTAGGGTTTTCATGAAACTCCCCACTGGAGATATTAAGAGCTGAAATCACAGAGTGGCAGCTGGGGCCACACAGAGCTGAAATCACAGGGTTCTGTCTCAGGGCAACTCCCCAGCGGGAGATGGTGTGACTGGCGGGCAGCCGATAAGGGAGCAGTGGCGGATGATGGCAACCGGCGAGCGGCCAGTAGGAGGAGCGGTGAACGATGGTGGTTGGCATGACCGGCGGGCGGCGGGTAGGAGGAGCAGCAGATGATGGCGACTGGCGGATGACAGCGACCGGCGGGGGGCCGGTAGGAGGAGCGGTGGACAACGGTGACTGGCGGGTGGCCGGTAGGAGGAGCAGCGGACAACGGCGACTGGCGGGTATCGTGACCAGTGGGCGGCTGGTAGGAGGAGCAGTGGACGACGGCGACCGGTGGGCGGCCGGTAAGGGAGCAGTGGACAGTTGGACGGCACGACTGGCGGGCGGCTGGTAAGGGAGCAGCAGATGGACAGACGGTGCGACCAGCAGGTGGCCGGTAGGAAGAGTAGCCAGCGGACAGCAGGTGGCAGTCAGTGGGATGCTGCAGACAAGTGGACAGCTAGTACTGCCCTGGTGATGTATCTGTGGGCTCTGGGTCTGGGACTGCACCGCGAGAGGTACACCCTGTAACTGTGTGTGGGGTAAAGGCCAAGAGCCCCAGCAAGAGACTTGGTTCTATAGCATATGGGGATGGTATCTTGTTAAAGGGGTTTGTCTCTCCTTTGCTTCGATATACTGCATCTGTCACCGTAAACTTGGGGTAGGCTATTGTCATTAAATAAACTGTTTCTATCTTAGACTCTGTGCTTGCGATGGCGAGGAGAACTGCCTTACAGGCACCCAGAAAGTGGGGTGAGATTGTCCCAGGCCACTGGGTGGGGGCTCAAGCTGGTTGGTTTTATCCTTGACAGGAAACCCCTAGGAGCTGAACCCAGCCCTTTGGGCAGGCACCTGGCATTAATAGAAGGGTTACATATAAAAACGTGTTTTCCTGGATTCACTGCTTTAGAGCACAAATGTACGCATAACAAGTAAAGGTTGTTGTTCATCAACAGGAAATCAGGACTTTAACCTGGGCATTCTGATAGACCTGTAGTCAATAAAGTTAATTATAAACCTATGATATTTTCACAGTCCTGACTTGACATGCTTTGTGGACATAAACAAACCTTTCTAAAACTCTCAACTGATAAAGCAGTTTTTGTAAAGCTAAAACCCTGCAGAAAAACAGAGGCAAAAATAGCAATAGGACAGCCTATCATCCAGGGAGGCATAATAACTTGAGTGTGAACCCTGTTCCTACTACTGTATCTGCTTTTGTCACTTAGGAACATTACCAGAGGACTAAAATACAAAACAATTCAGTCCTTTGGAAAATATTGGCCTGTCAGATGTCATCTCTTCCCTAGAACTGGTTAAAACCATCCTTACGGTGTTTTTTTAACTGGTCCTCTCCCATCATGTCTACTGATCTTGCTGTTACTTTGTCACTTTTATTTGTATATTTTTTTATATTGCTCAAACATTGTTCTGTGAAGTTGGACTCTCAGGCAAAGCACCTTGGGCATCTCTATTTTTGTCCCTCTTTATGCTCTGTAGAGTTGCCCTTGTGTTCTTAAGCACTTATTTGATTATACTGCATGACACCCAAGCTTGTGCCAGCTATCACGCTTACAGACCTGTTCTAAGAAATAAATAGATAGGCATTTGACTTAAAAAAGTGAGATTGTCCTACAATGACTCTGATTATGCTTTCTTTGAAATCCCATTGACTTCAGCGAGCTGGACTGAGCTCTGATATTAGTGGTACTCTATCATTATCTACATATTTAGCTTCTCAAGACAGCTAGATGGATGTTGTTATGCTTCTAATTTCCAGAAGACCTTCAGAGTGTAACTTGTTGAACTCTTTCACTTTATCTTGGAAGATATGTCACATGCACCCAATGTTCCATCTGCAGTGTAAGCCTTGTGCCAGTTTCATTATTCTAGGGAAAAAATAGAGGTGCTGGTTGTGGCAGAAATAAAATAAAATATATCACCAAACAAAGAAACTATTCACAGATCAATGTGTCTGCTTGTTTATTTTTCATATCAAGATAACTGTGAAATTGGGAGGAGAATCTGACATGTGCCTAGTTGGGACATGCTAAATCAAACCATCAGGGCTCTGCCATTGACCCTGCTATTCCTTGCTGTCGCAAGGAGTAAGGGAAGTTGACGGGAGAAAGTCTCCTGTCAGCCTTCCGCTGTGGGAATGGCATGAAAATTCAATTTCCAATACATTGACTCTATTTACGCAATTCACATAGATGGAGTTGTGTATCTTAAATTGATTTTTTATTGTAGCGTAGACTTGGCCAATGTCAGTGAAAGGGGTGTTGGCTTCTGGTAGTAGGGAGATACATGGGGGCAGGGTGTCCTACCAGGGAAGGAGAAAGAAGAAGTGGAATTAATTGTGATTGTGACAAGAGTACCTCTCACGTTGCTCTCATCACTGACACATGAAGCATGACGTTTATAGATCCATCACAGCACATCATGGGACACCTGGCCACACGCATTGTAAGTGGTTGTCCAGCTAACTAAAATCATGCTGGATTATGGAGTTTGGTGGCTGGGAGAGTTCCAGATTAGAGAAGCTCAGCCTATGGAATGTATTATACAAACTTAATGAACTGCCATAGAGTAGGAACTTTTGATTGCTGGGGCAAATTATAATCTGAAGCATGCTTCAAGGATTCTCCATTCTATTCAATCTTTGTCTTCAGAGAAATAGGCCCATGGTCATGCTAAAAAACTAAAGTTGTGACTCTAGGCAATGTTCAACATGTGATTAAGAGTCAGCCAACAACAGATGCATCCCAATCCTGTTAAATGAAAACCATTACAGAGCTTGCAATACAGATGGGATTCTTTGCAAACAAGATTTAGTATAACTAGATAATCCTGCGCTGCCTTCAGGCTGTGATTAGATAATCCAGAGGTATGACAAATAATTGAGAGACAGTTGTGGCTGAGGAGTGTGAGATTAGAGGGTAGATCAGGGACAGGGGATCTGTTTTTGATTTCTGTAACACTCTGTAAACAGGGCTAATGATTGCAAGGTCAGGTGTACATGCCATGCCAACAAGGAAAATTATAATATCTGTAAATTTGACTTGAAAAACCAACATTGTGCAAATATTTAAAATGTAATTCCTTTTATATTTATTCCTAATCTGTCAGTTATAGTGTATATAAATTATTGCACACAAACTATGTTTACAAATTCTTAAGGTTGCTAAGATAAACACTCAAAAGCAATGAAATGACAGGATTAAGTTTATCTGCCAACTTTAATTCAGCTGCTATGTGTATAGGCATTACACCATAGCTTTTAACTATGTGGTCACAAGCTATATTTTCCATAAACCCCACTACCTCATTCAATGCACAACCTGTACAGTGCTGTCTTAATGAGCAGCTATTTAACATTTTCCCTTCATAGTTTAATGTGTGGTTCTCTGCCTTATTTATCACACACTATTCAAAGCCTTCTACGAAGAGAGAATTATTTACATTTTCACGGGCTTTTCTGTAGTGCTCATCACTATAGTATCCAAGCAGTTCACAAACATTAATTAATTAATTTTATAGCACCCCCTGTGTGATGGGGCTGCCAACCCAACAGGGCATGAGAACAAATGACTGATAGGAGTCAAGTTCACCCTCACCTTGCTTCACCTGGAAGCTGCTTTGGGTTTGTTTTATTATTAGACTCAGCTGAAAAGGAGGGGGGTCTTCATTAAAGAAGGAAGAGAAAGCTACATAAGTGCTGCAGAAGAGAAGGGAATTCTTGTTTTCTGAGAAGGTAGGCTGAAGATGGTTTTAGGAAAGTTAATTCCCATGATGGGCTGTGGAAAGTGTGTAGAGGGGTAGCTGTGAGGGGCTAGAGTACCAGCAAAAGAAAGGAGGATCTGGGAGGATCTGGGAAGAAAGCAGAGTCCTGGGAGATATAGGTAAGGCACATTAAGTGCATGCAGTATGAAAATAGAAACAGTGGCTAATAGGTAGGGAAGTAGCCTAGGAAAATAGCACTATATCTGTAGGCTTAAACTTAGTTGCTTGATGAAGTGTTTCTGGGCTAGTGCTCAGAACAGAGGGTGAATCTGGGGTTCCTTATTCTCCTTGAGGAAAGTGCATAGAAGTCCAATACAAGCCCTGGATGGGGTAGAGCCTGATCCTTGAGGATGGGTAGAGGACTAGCCCAAGTGGAGGGTAGAAAACTTTTTTTTATGTTGAACTTTGTTATCTGGAAAGGAGTAGAAACAAAACATGACCTACCTGGAGGGCTGCATCATCAGAAGAGGCACAATGCTACAGGGCTGGAGTACTCAAGGAAAAAGTTGTTCTGTGCCATGTCTAGCCATATGGGGACACTTCAGTGTTCAATTCATTCTTCCATACTTTCTTCAGATAAAGGGGGGGCTATTAACTTCCTTTTGCAGAAGAGAGATTAACTATTCTTGAATACTCTGCCTGAGAAATATAGGCCTTTCTTTAAACATAGCACAGTGCTTTGCTGTAATGGGAGGAGTTCTGGTACTGATCTTGGGGTATGGTACAGCTGCTTTGAACTAGATCACAAAATTATTTTGCTTATATAGCTAACATAAGTATCTGGCAGAGGCTCACTCCAGGATGACAGATCCCATAGCGGCACAGAGCTGCTTTAGCAGCTTGTATTCTTTTCCCCTTCTGATGCCCATGCTGGGAATGTATCCAGTTAGAAGAGATTGTAGCCCAAGCATCGTAGGACGCTCTTGTCTCTCAGATGCTACATTGGCTATTAGGACATTGCCATTGTTGGTACTATCAATTTTTGTCTGTGTTAACTTATACCTGTCACCTAGCAGGTATAAGATCGGATGAGTGCAAAAACCACCCTTTGTACTCCTCTTGCCATGACCTCAATTGTGTCCTCATTTGCTGGTGATAGAGTGCCTTCCTAGGCATTTTCCTTTCTAAAGAAATCCGTAAAACAAAATAAATTTTTCTTCTAAATATTTAATGCAACAGAACATCTCTGCATAGAGCCCATTACAGTGAGCAAAATGATCAAACATAGCTACTCTTTCAAAAAAAAAATAATTGAAACATCACATGTGATCTCACAGCCCAGTACTGATCTTGTAGAAATCCATAGCAAACATCTCATTGACTTCAGTGGAAATAGGAACTGACACTGATAGAGCTGAAACTGCAGTACTGGCTTTCCTGCTGAGCATGTATATTACTAGGTGCTCCAAAGGAGACAAATTATGTTTCTTACCCTGAGCCTTAAAGCTAATCTATCTTCTAATCAGTATCTGTCTTCCATCATGATTCAGTAGCAGGGTTCAGATTTGGAAAAAACAGATGTTCCATTCTCAACATAGTAGCTGGGCATCTTTGTCCGTCTCCCATATACTTGTAAATCCTCTACAAACCTAACTTGTAGACAAGCAAGTCAAACATCCTTTAATTATTGGCTGTATACACAGTCTTCCTTAGTAATGATTTCCAATAGCTTTGGTAGCAGCTCTTTCATAAGAACCAAGATAGTTCTGACTTTGGTACCAGGGAAACACAGGGATTGCTAGACTAGAACACATCAAAGGTCCATATAGTCCAGTATCCTGTCTCTAAGAGTGACACGCTTCAGGAGAGGTGCAAGAAAATCTGCAGTAGGCAGTTACAGGATTACCTGTTTCAAGGGAGTTTCAACTTCATACCAGTTATTTAGAGGTGTGGGTCTGGACCCACCAGTGAACTGGGAGAAGGTTCTATGCAGGCTGCTGCATCCAAGGCTATGTTAACTTTTCAAAGCCTGTGGCAAATGTATGCTTCTCTTGGCCCAGGGCAGACAGGATGCCTGAGCTCGGGGGGTGGCGGGGCATTTGGAAAGTGAGCCTTTCACTGTCCTACAGGGCTGAGGCTGGCTCCCTGTTCTGGGTGTTCTAACCTGGAAGACTGGATTGCAGAAACTCTTGAATTTGGTCAGACTGACCCGTTTGTAATGATGAGATCAAATCTACAACCCTGTACAATGTGTAAAGTAGGACGTGAGCTGCTGTGAGGTGTGTGTGGGATAAATTGTCTTCAATCCCAGGGCCTCCCCTCTGTATGGGGCCAGGACTAAGGTTGCCATGTTAGGCAGAGAATGCATATATGCAATGATGGGTTGCAAAAAAGTTTGTGAACTGCTGATAAGTTAGCTTGTGCTCTACAGTTTGTATCCCTTTCAAAACACATTTTTCTCTCTCTTCTAAAAATATCCTGTATTACTACTCTGGAAGTTCTTGTTCTACTCACTAATAGCCATTCCTTTTTTGAATCCTACTGAGCTATGGGTGCAATAATATTTTTGTGGCCATGAATCTGTATCACCCTATCTAGCAAGTTCTGAGAACTGGTTTGGTTTTTTGGCCCCTGAGTTTCTTTGGGAGTAGGTGTGTTTTGTAATAGCTGCTCTTAATATAATTACTTCCTCCACTTGCACACACGCTTTGAGCTTCATTTTGCACTCCAAGTTTCCTGTTCATTGTCAATCCACCATTCAGCAGTTGTCATTCAAGTGGTGAGAAATTCAGTTTTGCCCTTCACTCAGGCAAATTTTAAAACTCTCTTGAACTAAATGTAGTGCTCATAAAATATGACCGCCCTGGAGTGGGAAGCTCTCTTTATCCACTTTAAAACTCAAGAATATACAGCAGCGGTGCAAGAATCTCTGCAATGCCCTGGCAGTGTTGCTGAACCTTGAGATGTTGTGGGTGTAAGGTAGTTTCCAGTTCTTTGTCCTCTCTGCTATGACTTGCTCACAAGGTTGCTAAATTGTGGGTTTTTTGTGATGTGGATCCTCTTTCCTGCTCTGGTAGTCTCAGACTACCAAAGGACAGCTTTTATTTGACTTACCTGGGATGGAGCTAAGCCAGAATCTAGAGGTGAAAGCTTATTTTGTTAGTGCCAAAGAATGGCCTATAAATAAAAATCTTTAAAAAACACTTTGGGATATTCCATTAGCAGCCCTATCCCTTGCTGATGGCCTCCCATTAGCACTAAGGGTCTTTAAAAGGGCCTGTGGATTCAACTAACCATGCTCTATTACTCCTGAGCTCTGTTACAGGTGGGTAGAAGGGACTTAAAGGGGGAAGATTAGGAAGGAAAGAAAGAACAGCTGTGTTGGCCCCTTTTGTGAAAGAAGTCAGGTTGCAGTCTGGAGTCTGAGAGCTTGCTGGTTTCATGACTCCTGGTGGATTGGATGGCTGGGCCCTCAAGGTAACAGAGACTGATTGTTTTGAAAAATGGGCTTGTGTGCTGCTGTGGATTTGAGATGACATTCCTGGTTTCTTGTTTTTGGACTTTACTACCTTGGAATGGGTGCATTAGCTGGAGGGTTATAGCACCCCTGCTTTGCAGTTCATGGGAGGTAAGGGCTAAGCTTTGCAGATCTTGAGGAAAGTGCAAAGCTACTCATTGGGTTATGCTGCAGAAGTGTAACCTACCCCATGCTCCATTTTCTACTTCCTGATTCAGTGTCAAAGAGCTCCTGAAGAGATCCCTTGAGTCGATAGATCGCTAGGTAAGGTTTCTGTAGGACTATGCTTCTAGCCCACTGTTGAAGGTGGAAAATTCTTCACTGTCATGGGGTGAGAGAGACTTTTCTGATTTTTGTGGCTAAGGTCTTGCTCTAGACACCTTTCTTAAAAGCACAGTCAATCATGTCTCTCTTTCACTTTAACCAAAATGTGTAGTTTCTCTCACACACACACACATGTATTGGACTGTCTGCAGCATAAACTTGTAAGGCCTTTATTCCTCTGTCATTTACAGCAGAGCAGACCCTAAGTAATAGAACACAAGAATTTCTCCTTGTGTTTGTGTGGCCGAGAGCAGAATTTGGTCTGCAGAATTCTAAGAAAGCATATTAGTGTCATTACAAACTGCAGTGAGGATAACATGCATTTCATTTTGTGTTCAGTCTTGTTTCCATTTATGTATGGCAGAAGATGTTAATTGCTGATTACTCACTTATCAAGGAAAGAAGATTGAGGCAGTGAGTATTTCTTAATAGATGCTAGAGCTGTGAGAAATTTATTTGCAATTAAATTTTGTTCTGGTATCTGCTTGACATGTTCTCTGCAAAATTTGTCATATTCGAGCTTTTGCCCAAGCTGGGCGTGAAATTTACCTACTGTATCTGGATACAAGTGAAAAATTTGAGTCTTTTATAGTGAAGTTTTGAGCTGGGTTGGTTAGCTCTCATTGGGTCAGCCTATTCCATATGCTTGAAGATAAATACTGAAATAGACTCGTTATATGCAGACCACCATTGGAATGTACAGACACTCTACAGAATAGAAATGTAATAGCTGTTCTGCAACAGGAGCATAAAAGAGCTGTGACACACACTGCAGTTCTTATTCAGGCAACATTTCTACCCCTTTAATACAGGGTTTTTGCTTAAAAAGATCTGAATCACAACTTCAGGATTTGCCCAGTATTTGAGTTCAAATACTGTTGTAAATGAAATAGGAAATTCAGAGCAATTTGATGGGGCCAAATCTCTTTCTCAGTCTCTTATTTTTAAGTGGGTGTTTTGTCTAAATGAGGACTACAGAGTCTGGCCCTTATCTAGGCAGACTAGGGGTATTTATCAGACACTAGTAAATTGTCCTCTTTACGCTGTGTGTGATATATCATGCTAATTCAGAGGAAATCATGACCTCTCAGTTAGTAACATGTCCTGGAATACTGTTTCTTAAACTTCCTGAGACTACAGGACACCAAACAACAATATTTTTTGAGGAATACTTACGAAAAACTTTTTTTTTTTTTGGTCTGTTAAAACAGCAACATATACAGCAAACACCAAATGAAGTAATTTAATCAGGTATCGCAGCTATGAAGAAGTCTCTGGTTTTAATAACAGAAAATATATACGGTCAAGCCACATGTGCTATTACTACTTTGAACTGGGAAGTGCTCAGCACCCCTACATAGAAGTGTTCTATCCGATTACAAACTGGGGCCACAATGCTTAGTTGATGAATCGGATGATGTTACATCTCAAGATTGTATGACTGCAGGATCAAGAGAGCATAATATGAACAGTACTGACACATCTGCCCATTATGTGGGTTAACATGAAAGTAGCCCAAGAACTAAATGGTGACAGAAGCAAATGATATTGTGGACTTGTTGCCCAGTTAGTGGTGAATGAGCATTTTATTTCCAGACTTTCTTTTTGTTTAGTCTGCCTAAATAGTTAACATTGCTTTTATTCATGTGCATTTTGTCAAATTCTAAATATGCATCTGTGAATTTATACCTGGTAATTAAGAAAATATATTAAATTCTGCTAATGTTTATATTTCTGTGATTTCTGTACTGGATGTTCAAGAACATGCAGTGTATGTTCCAGAATTCTTAAAATCATGATTAGCTGTTTATTGACTATTCAATGCAGGAACAAAACTAGATGTTTTGCATCAGAGCTGGCAGTAGTGATAAGCAGCTCAAGGGGCTTTGTTTAGTTCATTTTTTTTTTTTTTTATTGTTTGGAGAGGCAAAAATATTCCTGCTGAGGGGCCTCACTGGGTAACCACCATCTCTGTCTGCACTTGTCAAAATAATTAAGCTGCTTAAAGAGAGCCTTCTATATCTACCAGTGTCTGATATGCGCTGATGTAATTTACAAAAACTCGAGAGAACTAATCTTTGCTCTTTGGGTAATACTGAAATGCAGCAAAGGCCCATTTCACTGCAGCAATAGTAAGGATTTTACATGTCTATTGGGAAAGGAGAATGTCCCTAAATATTGCCATTAAATAAAAGGATGTATTATTTTAATCTTGGGTTATTTTGATAACATAATTCAGGGCAGGAGGTTTCAGTAGGTATACATGTGTTTTATCCCAACTTAAAGTGACCTATAATCTCTGCTCTAATAAAGGATCTTGCAGTCAGCTAGCATAGGCCTTAGGGAAAGTCTGAGAAGGGTGAGAGTGCAAAGTCTGAGCATTTCACAGATGCAGAGATTGCATCTTGCACCTCTCTGGACTTGGGGGGTGAGCTAGCCCTATGCAGTGAAAGGCAAGGACGTTTCTGCATGGGGGAAAAAAATCAAATGAAGACAGGTAACTATCAACCTCTGAAATATCTTGGCATTGAAATATCCCAGGTCCTCAGGTACCATGATGATGAACATGATATAAATGCCATGGTAGACCAACGGCAAACATGTGATCTCTAATACCTAACTATCACAGAAGGCTCTGAGTATTTATATAGTTAGATCTTTTTATGTTCTAGTCCAGGAATGAGTAAAGTGGAAGGTGGGCCCCCCTCAGGTGTGTGAAATTTGTAAGGTGGGGGCAGAACAATCAGCTTGCGGATTTCAGGCTCATCCATCTAATTCAAAATGTTGAAATATGTTACTGTTTTTATGTCTGTTTAGTCACATTTATGTACTGATTAATAGGTTTTTTTTTTTACATTCTACTGACTTATTTTCTTACATATACCGGAAGTCGTCTTTTCATATGCATGTAACCAAAATTTCCATTGATTTGGATTACATTAGACACGCCGGGGGGGGGGGGGGGGCCCTGCCATTTGCAGGGATGAAAAGTGGGGCCCAGCATAAAAAGTTTGCTCACCCCTGCTTTAGTCTAACCTTTGCCATGTGATAAAGAGTAGCAAAAGGCCTGAGTTCAATGGCGCTAGGTTCCCTCTTGCCAAATACTATCTCTAGAACCCATCCAGAAACCTGAAAAATGAAATACATCTTTGCTGGAGCCCTTTAACAGGCAGACTGTTTTTGCTCACAAGCACACCAAGACTGTATGAACAAAGACTATTGAGCAGGGGAAAGAGAACATAGTTATAAACTTAGGACAGCATAGCAACAAGCAAATAAAAAGTACTCTCCTAGTAAGTTCAGCATCTCTCTCCCTGGTGAGAGTATCCCTCAGGGCCACATCCTCTCATCCATCCATCAAACACCATTCATGATTGGAATCGGTGGGTTGCAATACCCTTCTGTCTCTCACTTAAAGGTAGCTGCTTGCCTGATAGTGCTCTCTCTCCATAACTCTCCTTAGTGACTCAAGTTTAAGGTACTGCGTAGCTAGGATCTCACTGGAGTCCACTCAACTCTCTTATCTCCTGTAATTTCTCTTACACCAGAGTCCTCGCTCTATAGTCCCTGTGGGAGAGGACCAAGAGCATTAGGACCCAGAGCAGCATCCTGATTGTACAGAAGGGAGCTCTGTCACGACGTAAGAGCTCTTCCCCCTTCTGGGAGTCCACTATCCATCCCAATCAAAGATTATGTGAATTATGGTGTGCCCCCAAGTGATGACAGAGAAAGTGGGATGGGAACCTGTGCAAATGAAACTGTCAGGCAGAATGTTTTTTCTTTTTCTGCTGCGGCGCCGCCCCGCCCCCCCAGTAGGGCTTCTGGCCAGAGGGTTTGTGATCATTGTAACAAAACTCTAGTTAAAAGAATGCAGCATTTTTGGTTGTGCTTATGCGAGATGCTGCAGGAGATCATATCGCCCTGGGTGGCTGGTTGTATGGAAGACTCTTTTTTTCTGTACATACCTTTTTAATGAGATACTTGTGTGGGTTTTTTCTTTGTTTTTGGTCAGTGGATTAACTGCATTTGTTACTGACTCTAGTCTAAAATGCCATTCCCCTTTCTGACTAGCTCATTATAATGAGTGGGAAGTAGAATCTTGGTCCCAAGCCATGTAAGCTACCTAGGGTAGTGGCAGTGTATTTACCTGATACACATGTGGTTTTGTCTGAGAATGTGTGGGATGCTGTTTCTGAATGCTTAAAGAACCCACAGAGGAAATAAAAATATCAACATTATGAAAAATAATCGGTCCTTGCCCTCTATTTTTTTGACCACAGAAAATTGTTCCATCTTTATTATTTCTGACCTTACACCAGGCACTCCATATGACAGTGCTCGTGGAAAGTATGTGATTGATCTCAGAGCAAATGATGGCTACTTCCAGGCTTGGATCTTTCTTTGATGTCTTTATGCACTTGTGAAAAAGTTCTTTTGTATCACTGCTTCTAAAGGGGTCGGGAGGCTGAATTGAAGGCAAGAAAGGCTATGCAATTTTATACAGTGTGCCTGGATGTGCTTAGCCAGCAGTTTTTAATTATTGTGACACAGTGCAGGGGGAAAAAGACAAGGCTGTGTCTATAATCACAATAGAATAGCAAAACTACTTCACAAGGTAAGTACCACCCTTCTGCCAGCATCTGTCTCTGGGTTGCTGCCCATGACAGATGCTAGGGTAATCCTCTTGAGCCAACATTTGCTCCTAATTCTATTCCTGGATCTGGATTTCCTCCAAACTGGTTTCTGTTCCAAGAACTGACACCGTGTATCAGAAAACCCTCCTTCTAGTCTCGAACTGACTTCTTTTTCCAAGCCTCTCCTCGGTCTAAGAAGTGGGTCCAGGAGTGGTTGGGGCTGAGGAGGTGATTGGTGTGTGGAATCTTGTACACCTTGACCGACATGCTTTCCTACAGCAGCAACAATCAATATAAATGTTTTGTTAATTTCAACTTTGAAAACAGTGAGAGGTCTATCTCCCAACCTGGAAATATACAGTCTAGCCACTCATTATTGCTTGTCGCCACAGGTACTGGATAAGTGGGCTTTTGCTGGAACACAGCAGGGCAAAGGACAAACAGCTGGTATCACAGTCCTGCTGTGATCACTGTAAATGGACTGAGGACATAGGATATTGGGATTGTGCCAAAGTGTACCTCAAAACATTACAAATAGCATTTTTTCCTTGCCATGTTTCATATTGGGCGATATCTATTGTTAAACAAGATGATGCTTAATTCAAATGTAGCATTGGTCTGGTTTTAATTAAAAATAAGGAGCTATAATACTCCAGTGAAGGAGAATGACAGAAGCGGTCAACTGTTTTCAAAAGTTCAATCTAGTAGGGAGCTAGATCTCTGCCTAACCTGTAGCTCTGGGTGTTTTAAATGCTTTGTTGCTGTGGTTGTTAATGGAACACTCCTAGCCAGCATATAGTGACTGTGTATTTAAACAGCTCTGGTTTCAGCAATTCTGACTCAAATAACCTGCTAGTTATGCCCCAACCACAGTATGGGCTCTACCAGCTTTGGTTACTACTAGCCAAGTGACCAACACACTCTGTCCTTAAATTCTCCTGCAACAGCCTGCCCTGAAAGTTCTAGCTCTCTTCCAAGCCACTAGAAAATGTTGGCTTGCTCTTTGGAAAGAGAGAATACCCAGTAGCTTTCCACATTAACTGGAGTTAACCACTAGAATCATAGAATCCCACAGCTGGAAGGGACCTTGAGGTCATTGAGTCCAGCCACATGCTTCAAGCAGGACCAATCTCAACTAAGTCATCCCAGCCATGTCTATGTCAAGCTGGGACTTAAAAACCTCTAGGGCTGGAGATTCTACCACCTCTCTTTGCAACGCATTCCAGTGCTTTATCACCCTCCTGGTGAAGTAGTTTTTCTCTTAATATCAAACCTACTCCTCTCCTTCTGTAACTTCAGACCATTACTACTTGTTCTGCTGCCTGTCACCACAGAACAATTTCTTTCAATCCTTTTTAGAGCCCCCTTCAGGAAGGTGAAGGCTGCTATTAAATCACCCCTCAGTCTTCTCTTCTGCAAACTAAATAAGCCCAAGTCTTTCAGCCTCTCCACATAGGTCATGTGCTCCAACCCCTTAATCATTTTTGTTGCCCTCTGCTGAACCTGCTGCAGCACATCCACATCCTTTCTATACTGGGGACCCAAAACTGGACACACTACTCGAGATATGGCTTCCCCCGTGCTAAACAGGGGAACTAGATCTACTCAAAATGTTCCTTCTGATGCACCCCAGTGTGCCATTGGCCTTCTTGGCTACAAGGACACACTGACTCATATCCAGCCTTTTATCCACTATAATCCCAAGGTCCCGTTCCGCTGTACTGCTACTTAGCCAGGCAGTCCCCAGCCTATAACCATGGTTGGGATTCTTCTGTCCCAAGTGCAGGACTCTACTCTTCTCCTTGTTGAACTGCATCAGATTTCTTTTGGCCCAATCCACCAATTTATCCCAGGTGACTCTGGATCCTATCTCTGCTCTCCAATGTATCTACCTCTCCCCTTAGCTTGGTGTCATCCACAAACTCGCTGAGAGTGCAATCCAGCCTCTCATCCAGGTCATCGATAAAGATGTTCAACAACACTGGTGCCAGAACTGAGCCTTGGGGCACTCTGCTTGAAACCAGCACTGGTCTGGTTTACATTAAAATAAAACACCTTTATTAACAAAAGGACATGGATTTAAAGTGCCAACTAGACATAATGAAGTTAGGTTTACAAATAGTAAATGTTTTTTAATGGCAGAGATCTAACTTCAGCAATTCACTATTTTTGTTCAAGGTACTTTTCACCCATCTGCTATTCCCAGAGTCGTCTTGGTTGAAGGATCCATCTTGTTCAGCTTGCAAGAGCTCTGGTTCATGTCTTATGATGGGTGTCAAGATGGCTGCTTCTCTCCTTATATTTTTTCCAAACTCATTGATTTGTCCCTAGACTTGGGGTGACCTCATGCTGTTTTTTCTATTCCAGTGAATCATACTGCTGATTCATATATAAATAATTTCTATTGTTTTTGGTCATATGTGCCTTAATTTTGCTGGAGACCAATAACTGCTTTCTCTCCTGTCTGGGAAGGAACCTGTTCAGTTGCAGACTTTAAAGCATAATCTCACTGAGTGTTCATAAATTTTCATACATACACTTGATAATGTGTGTCATTAGCCTTTGTAAAATATTTTAGTTGATGCATACACACGCTCTCCTTTGAGGGCAGACACAGCTTATGAGTTGCTTGCCAAGCAGATCTTAAAAATAAAATTCTTGCAGATATCCATAAGTCATTGCCCACACCCTGTACATACATCATACGAGGACATAAATGATCGAGTGAGTTACTTTTCCAGTGATATCTTGAATGCCACCTTTTTAGTGTATATATCACAACAGCAGTGTTTGGTGTAATGAGTATGTCAGGCCTGATAGGAGCTTCTACAGAATAGTGAACCATCACTGGGCCTGTTACACTAATGTTTCAAATTCAAAGCAAGGGTTAGGATGTGTCAAAACTAAGCTTCCTGTGCAATCTAGATTGAATCCTCTTGTGCATAGAACTTATGAAAGCGTTTGAATGATTACATATTTTTTCCACAGGACATTTGACTCTTTCAGTGCACAGAACGGACTGGCTTTGGGGGTCAACAACTGGAATTGTTCAGGGAAGATCATTCTGTCTGTAGGACCCTGACGACTTGGTTTTGGCAATTGGCCGGTGCATAGAGAATAAAGCAGGGAACTGCAGCAGGAGACAGGATAGTCTCCTGGTTGAGGTAGTTGAACTCTGCCAGGGAGAGTTGTGCCTCTGCCACAGAGATCCTATGTGAGGCTAGGTTGGGCACTTCAAATGCTTCTCAGAAGTGATTTCTAAGTGCCTAGCTTAAGACTTCAGGTCTGATTTGCTGAAGTGCTGAATACTCACTGCTGCAACTGAAGCAAATTAGCCCTGTGTTTGATCATACAAAATGAAATCTAATGCCATATATTTTGAATAACTAGCCCCTAAATTTCTCAGGTTACACACACAAAAATTAGCAGTCCCTAGTGACCTGAATCTGTCTCAATTGCCCTTTACAGATGGGGGAACTAAAACCACCCCCACATCTCCCAGAGGTGTTGTGAAAATAAGGATAAAGTTTTTGAAAAACTAAACATGCTAAATATGAGTCAACTGTGTGATGCTGTTGCAAAAAAAGCAAACATGATTCTGGGATGCATTAACAGGTGTGTTGTGCGCAAGACGCGAGAAGTCATTCTCCCGCTCTACTCTGCTCTGGTTAGGCCTCAGCTGGAGTATTGGGTCCAGTTCTGGGCACAGCATTTCAAGAAAGTTGTGGAGAGATTGGAGAGGGTCCAGAAAAGAGCAACAAGAATGATCAAAGGTCTAGAGAACATGACCTATGAAAGAACTGGGCTTGTTTAGTTTGGGGGGAAAAAAGAAGATAGTGGTTTTCAGGTATCTAAAAGGGTGTCATAAGGAGTAGGGAGAACTTGTTCTTCTTGGTCTCTGAGGATAGAACAAGAAGCAATGGGCTTAAACTGCAGCAAGGGAAGTTTAGGTTGGACATTAGGAAAGTTCCTAACTGTCAGGGTGTTCAAACACTGGAATAAATTGCCTAGGGAGGTTGTGGAATCTTCATCTCTGGAGATCTTTGAGAACAGGTTAGATAAGCATCTATCAGGGATGGTCTAGACAGTATTTGGTCCTGCCATGGGGGCAGAGGGCTGGACTTGACCTCTCAAGGTCCCTTCCAGTCATCGTATTCTATGAAACACTCACAATATAATTATGAGAGCACCATAGAGAAACCAATGAGGAAATCAATAGATCTACCTGCAGACAGGGTTTGAATGGTATGCCATAAATAAAGCACTAGGCACTCTTATTGAACAATGAAAACAAAATAGCTGCTCATTCATGGAACAACACCCATCCTGTGTTCTGAATGAGCCAGAAGCCTTGAAAAAAAGAGTAAGGCTATGATGTAACTTAAGACTGAATCATAACACAGACACACAAGGGAGCTGAATTAAAGTTTCACAGATAAGTCTAAATTTTGGCATATGACTAACTTTGTAAGTTAATGTTTTGACAGTGTTTTGTGTCATGCACATAACTGTATGATACCTAAGGGTTGGCAACAGTCGTTTATTTAAACTGAGTTGAGTATTGAAAGGGCTTGTCAGGTACAGTAAAGTTTCCTATCCAGCATTGTATCATCTGGAACTCTCAAATTGGCATTTTAACCATAAGTAAATTTTAGTTATGTTTTCCATAAGTACAGCATGGTGAAAGTAAATACAAATAAATATGGTATGAGTTTACAATGTACAACACTGTTAAAGTACTCTGCTACATTTTTGTTTTATTCATATCTAATCTTGCTTTTTTTTTTAAGTGCTAGTGCTATACCTCTCTGTTATCCAGAATATTGTAATATCTGGCAACCTCCCAGTCCTGAGGCTGTTGGATAAGAAAGTGTTTACTATAGTTGGCTGTCAGTTGACTAAAAGTTTGGAAGAGCCTGATGCACATCGTAAATATGTCTGCAGTTAAACATGATATAGTATACATGCACGCTTGATATAACAAAGGTCTAATGTTCTATCTCCATTTCATTCCCTAAAGGGGTTCCCCCATATAACAAATTCTCTTCCCCACTGGTGTAATTCCATCCAAGTCAACAGAGCTGTAGTGTAAAACTGGTGGAAGTGGGAGGAGAATAAAGCACAGGCCCTCTTAATACATGCCTGTCAAGGGATTTGAGGGGCATAAGAGGCCCACTTATTCCCTTATGTAGGCATTATGAGACACAAGGTGTGTCTATACTAGCTCCCTCCTTCAAAGAGGGAACGCTAAGCAGGCAGGATGGAGGAGGCTAATGAGGTGCTGCGAAGCATATGCAGCACCTCATTAGCATAACAGCTGCCACTTCGAAGTGCTGATAGGCAGTGTAGCCACAGGTGCCTCAAAGTACATTGCAAGCTTTGAAGTTCCCTTACTCCTCAAAAGTCGCCACTTCCAACCAGCCTCCTTAGCATGCCCCTTCAAAGGAGAGGGGCTTATGTAGATGCAACCAGGGAGGGAGCCTCTAGAGGGCTGCTATTCCACACTTACATCCTTAAGTGAGGAATAGTTGGGTGGAGGCTTAACTTTCTTCTCCTCTGAAATGTGTCCACCACCACAGTTGAACCAGCAACCCAGGGAAGCAATGTGTACCAAGCATAGGGCTCTATCACATTATTTCCCCCCCAGTCTTGGCCCTGCAGAGACAAAAAGGTGGAAAACAGGAACCAAACTGTGGTGTGGGTTCTCTCCCCACCACAAATCCCCTCCTTGGAGCTGCAGTCCTATTCCAGCACTGCTGCTGGAACAACGCATCAAGGCACAGTTACAACTAAGTGGCTTGTGGCAAAGGCAGAACTGCATTGGAATCAAGCCTGTGGGAGATAAATGTGTCTTCAGGGGGCATGGCTTGGACACTTGCCCTGCTTTGAAAGGGATATGAAAAAGTGTTTTTTATCAAAGGAGCAGTCCCTTAAGATGTTTTCATAGGTAGCAGCCTCTGGTATTAGACTGAGTGTACATTTAGAAGCCTTTCTTCCTGCAGTCAAACTTTCTTATTCCTTATTAGAAAACTGTAACAGAGCTAAGCTTAGACAAAACATTGTCCAGCAGCCAGTGTGAGTTGTGCTCGAAGAGTGAAGGATTGAGCACATGCTAATTAAATTTCTGATTTAATTATTAATCACCAGTCCTATTATGCCATCTGATCTAGGGAACTAACCCGGTGATAGTTCTGTATTTAATGATGAAGCTATTAATTTTCTTAAGCTTTTAATTAGCCCTTTCACACATGGTCATTTCTACCATTTCTTTTTAAATTTGAAAGTGTGTATAAAAAAATTAGATTTTAAACACTGCAGTAACTGCATGTGTAAACCCAGTACACTAATAAGGAATGAAATTTGGCCTGCTGCTAACAAGTCAAGTAGGAAGTAAATCTAAAAAATATTGGGTCTCCCCAACACACTACTGGGGAAAAGAATCAGTTACATGGGCTGTGGTGGTTTTGTTAGACTAATATAGTTACAGGTTGAACTAGTCTAGTCTGGCACTCTCTCTCTTGTGTGGCAACATCTGTAATCTGGCATGATTCTAGTTAACCAGATGGCCACTTACAGGTATGGCCAAGTTTCTATGGTCCCATAAAATTTCTTTATAGCCACCCATCCTGGCTCTGTATTCTGTGCTGTTTATTTAGCTGTAATTTATCCCTAAATGTCTTTTAAGAGCCCATTAAGCAGTAGAAGTGTTAGTAATGGTGCTAAACAATATTCATCTCTTGTGGTCCAGCAAATCCTCTTGTTTGTCACTGGTCAAGTCCTGAGGGTGCCGACTTAGAGAGGCTCAACGTGTATTGCAATTGGAAACAATTGCATTCAGTCCATGATCCTAACCTGTGACTACCATATAAAAACAACCCAAGAATTAATAATAGTGGCTGACATGGAAACAGTAGCTCAAGTAAGAGGGACAGTGTCAGTTTTAAATAGAAGAATTAAAGGTTGGAAAATTTTCATGTGGAAATTCAGTTAATATTAGAATAAATGTTGTAGAGGCATACCTCTGTTTCACTAAGCAAAACCCTCTTTCATATAAGTGAGAGAATGCTCATCACCCTTACTGCCTACCCTCCGGTTAAGGAGAAAGTTAATATAAGAGAGAACGTGCCAGCAGCATTTTCATCTATTTTGGGCAAAGGTACTTTCTTACACTCAGGGCCAAAATGTACTCCTATGTTTATTTCAACATGGATGAGGTAGTTTGGGAATGGAGGCTTGGTGTTTTTGCCAGTCCTTTTAGTTGATGCTCTGTGGTTCCTATAACTGGATTGCTGAAGGTGCATAATGGTCCATGGTAGCAGCCAGGGCTTCTGGCATGGAGTTATACATTTTAAAATTCCATGTTGTATGCATATGGCCATTCAGAGCCATGGGCTACATCTAAACTTGGAGCTAGGGGTGTGATTCACAGCTTGCAAGTATCTCGACTTGCAAACTCTCATCTAGGCAGCATGCTAACAAGAGTCATAACAATGGTAGCATAGGCAGTGTTGAGTGGCAGCATGGGCTGGGCTACTCAGAGTACAAACACTTAGGCTCCCTGGGTATAGGGCAATGGCCCATCTAATTCTTCCCATCCACATGGGGACTTTTTCTATCCATGTGTAGAATAAATTTTATGTGCACTCAGCCTTGTGCATATGTGCACAGCCATTAGAAACAAAAACCCTCGCTGTGGATGTCCTAATCAGCTGGGCAGCATTAGAAGCTCTCCTGAGTGACTGCACAAGTGCACAGCTTACAGGGTGCACTGGTTTGGGGTACAAGTAGCTTGTGTGGCCACTGACTCTGCTACCTCAGCTATGGTAACTCAGTGAAAGTGAGTGCGAGGGCCTGGGACTTCCGGCTAGCACTACTGCTGTGGCCAGGGACCCAGGCCCTCTAAATCACTGCTGGAGCCCCTTGTGGTGTGCTCCAGGCAGCTTTGAGGATGCTTGGGGAATGCTAGTTCTAGCTATGCCCCTGCTATCCGAGGCTGCCTTGCCCAGGGGCCTGGTGAGCCTATTTGGCTCTCAGTTTCTCTCTCTAAGCGAAAGTGGAATTGTTACCCTCATCTCTAAAAATAGCTGTAGCCAGGATGTGGCTGTCTCCTAGGAAATCCTAGTGTCCTTTATCTTCCTTGGTCATGATCTTGCTTTTTTTTCTTGTGCCCCTTATTCAGCACTGGCTAAATCAGTCTTTAGTCTTTCCTGAGTGCAATACTGCTCCCTGTAAGGGGCACAAGAAATGTGGCGGTGAAAGAGGATGCCACAGAGGAAACGCTGTATTTCCCAATGGAGTAGAGTGCTGTCTGGGCCTTACTAAATTTCTGGCAAGCAAGACCTCCTGGAGCTCTTCTAATCAAGGATGGGGGTCTTTACTTTGCCCAATATGGGAGTGTCACTGAAGGCTTGAAATTCCTGTGTGAAATGGGTGTGCATAAGTACACTACTGAGCATTTATTGCAGGGTAGCAGGCCAATGTGATCAGTTAGCATACAGCACATTAGTGCACGACTTTCTACCCCCAGATGTGGCCACATATTGATGAGCGCTGTAGACTAACACTGAGGCTCTACATCTTGGCTTCAATTAGCAACAAATGCAGAAAAATCAGAGCTTGAGAGGTGATGAACCTGATCCTTAATGCCGACCGTGACGATGTGGTCATGAAATGTACGCTCATAGGACTGTTCTAGTCAGCCATTCGCAATACGGTATTCTTGAAACAGTTTTTAACTTAGTGAGTTTTAAAGGCAGCAAGTTTAACATAAATTGTAATGACTTAAACATTCACGAACACCTGGAGGTTTGGATTGAGAGATTCCTGCTCTAGTGGCCTGACACTTACCTCTTTTGACTATTAACTTACTGACTGAACTCTCATAACTTAATCAGAATCTAACTTGGAAAAAGTGACTTCTGAAAGAAGCCATATTCTGCTACTTATTCCCCTAGAGTAGTACCTTACTCTTCAAGGAATGCCATTAAAATTAATGAGACTGCTTGCTGAGTAAGATTCTACTCACTATGTCTAATGGAGGGTGATGGGATGTGCACCCCACATAGATGAAAAAAGATAGGTGCCTTAGTGCTCAGTTCGCTCACCTGGTTGCACCTATATCCTGGGGCAGGGCTAATAATGAAATCCAGATGTGGAGGGACTGGATAGTTCTATACACTAGAACTCCCCCACAATCCCTACCATTCTTTGCTTTAGTGTGTTTGCTACCAGAAAAGTGAAGAGAGAAACGTGTGAGGAACTGGAATGCACTTGCAGGTCAAGGAAAAAGTCCAGGGAAGAGACAGATCTGAGGAGGCAGCAGCAGGGAGACTGTGGAGTAAACCTTTGACTGACTGTCCTCGGGTTCCTGGCCTGGAAGCCAGTGGAGAGGGCAGCTTAGATTCCTCTTATCACACTATCAGTGGCTGGTATGGAGCCTCTGAGGAGGGGCTGTGGGTACACAGACCAGTGCGTCCCCTGCTGAGCAGGGCAGACCAGATGGAAGGATCAGACATCTTGGTTTTTGTTGCACTTGCTGTTACCACAGGGAGGTGGGAAGAGGGGGAAACAAACATCTGGCTGGAGAGCTGAGTCATGAGAAGGCACAGGCCACCGCAGAGCTGAAGCTGCTGGCCACAGTAGGTGCCAGAGGAGAGACTGCTGCACCATGCATAGATGTGAGAAGACATGCCAGCAGTGAGTTGAATTATCCACCAAGAGGCATAGAATGAATATGAATATTGTTTCCTTCCACAGCAAACAGATAAGAGGGGGCACTTTTTACAGCATAGATGCAAAAGTAGGAGTGGAGAAGGGGGAATTCTCTTAAGCTTTTATTTTCAAGGGAACAGATGAGAAAACAAGGAGTTATGTTTTTTTCCTCATATTTAGGCACTGAGAGAACTCTTTTTTACAATTAAACTTCCAGAACCAGTGCAAAAGAGGATTAATTTAAAAAGGATTGCAAATTTGTTAATGTGAAACACTGGGGTTTCTATTTTAATGAGTGACAGGCAGCTGTTCTTAGCTCTTGTACAGCTTTCTGTTTGCTGACCACTCATCTATAGTCAGCATGCGCACAACATTGTAAGTTAGCAGTCATAGTTGAAAGCATTTTTTGCCACTTCTGCAACACATTAACAGTGTTAATTTAAAATTGCCTGGAGGACAGTGCTGTTCCTTCTATCATTAACGTGGTAGAGTAGCTAATTAATCCTTATCTGGTATCCTCAAGTTGACTATGTTGGATTATGTCCTGCAGCTAACACAGTAGAATGATAAAGCTTCAGGAAACATGCTCTGTTCTCAAAGCATGAGGGGGACAAAACATTTCAGAAGATTGTTAAAATGCCTTCATATTAAATTGATGGTGCAGCCTCATCTGAAAGGCTGTTTGGTGTATCTTGTCCCTGAACCTCAAAATAGATATTGCACAACCAGCGGGGGGTGGGGGTGGGGTGGGTTCAGAGAGAGATGAGATTACAAAGGCCATGAAAAAAATCACAGATGAATAGAGATGGAAAAGAATGAGATCTTGAATTTAGAAATGTGACGGGGAGGGGGCAATCAACGTATACGGTTAAATGATAAAGAGTACAAGCAGAAGTGCCACTCCCTTTCTCCATGTGCCACACAATAAAACCAAAGTAATATTCAATAACTGGTCTGCAATTAGCTGTGCAAATTGCAGCTTTAACGTTCTATGGCAAAAAATTTAGCAAGATTCAAATGGGGATTGGACATTCATACAGAGAATCCCATTGACCATAAATAGTGCTAGCACATTTTGGAAATGTTAAATCTCCTGCTTTTGGATGTAACCCAATTTCTAATTATTAAAGTCTGAGACCTAATATGGCATAATCTTCTCAATTTTCACAGAACGGTTTCATATACTTCCTTTTGAAGCATCTGGTACAGGCCACTGTTGGGTCAAGCTACTTGAGTCTTGGATCTGATCCAGTATGTCAGTTCCTAATGAAAGGTTGCCATTTCCTTTCCTTTCCTCCAGCTTACCACCACTTCCATCAGTGACATATAAAGGCCAACAATTATCCATTACCAAAACTGAAACATAGGAGCATTATTTTCTTTGCTGGAGAGTAGGGGAGGGGCTTTACATCACTGTTGTTCAGTTGATTTTTTTTTTTTTTTTTTTTTTACTGGAGTTCTGATTCTAACCAGTCAGAGGAATCCATCTGTAATTTCTGAAAATGATGAATCTGATTCTTCACTATGTTGTGTGGAGTCAATGACAGCAGTACAAAGTAGGTATAAAACACAACTAGCTGAGCATGGAAACATTTTACATTTAGTTTGCATAGAGACAAATAGACAAGGCAGTGGAGAGCCAGGCACATAGCTATTGTGTTAGCATAGGGCACAGATCCTGTTGTTTCCTTTCCATGCTGTGTAATGTCTTTGGAAGTTATCACTTTTATGATTGAAGAACTTCTCTCCCACCTTGTGCCAAAAACTAAATCACTGACAAAAATAGCATTGCTGCAAAATAAAACTTGCTTTGGAGACAAAATTTAAATGACAGTGAGAGAACTGAATTAGACACCAAAATGGTAGAAGAGTGCCGTGAAATCAAGGAAAGAGTACCAGTGTATCAAACAAGACAAACGCAGTCACTTCCTTACTGAACGATATGCTGCAACACATTTTTGAAAGATTGTGCAGTTCAAAGATTGTGCAGTTCATTGTAAGTGACGTCTTTTGAGCTCTAATCTGGTTGCTATAAACTGAACTAAGCACCTCCAAAATGCTGCTTCTCTTGGAAGAAGAAGAGGTACAGCAACCAGCAAAGTGAACACAAGTGACGGAACAGGCAAACTTGGCATTGACAGAGAAATAACTGAGAGGGTGGCACTACTGCCCCCTTAATCAGAGAACTGTTAATAGCCTCATGGACAAGTTTTGGCTTCAGTCCAGCAAATTAGGAGTGCTGAGCCAATAGTGTCGGTCTTGCCTTGATCATATGTCCTGGACCTAGAGATGCAGGGGATGCTGGAGCACCTCTTGGGTTGGAGTGCTTTCCATTATATACAGAGTATACAGTACAGTTAAATGGCTTTCAGCAACCCCCACTACACAAATTGTTTCAGCACCCCTGGTCTTGACATCTGCCTAGCTAGCTAGAGCTGCTGAGCCAGTAACCTCATCCAAGCCAATCCTTCATCACACTAATCTGCTACTAGTGCTTAGCCAGTGAACTCAAAAATCTGGGCCTTGGCATCATCCCTTCAAGTTAGAAGTGCTGAGCAAGTAACATCATAAAGATGTCTCTTGACCAGTAAATCAGAGTTGCTGAGTCAGTGAATTTATCAAGTTGTTGGTCTTTGTATCATACCAGAGAACTAGAAGGGCAAAGACAGTGACCTCTGAAAGGCGAGTCCCTTGCCATAAGCCTCAACACCTAGGCTATGTCTACACTAGAGAGTTTTGTTGACAAAACTCACAGGACATCCACACCACAAATGTGTTTTGTTGACAGTAAATTGGCAGACCCATGGCATGTCTGTTGGCAGTGTTCTTCTATTCCCCCACAAGGCAGAATGCCTTTCTCAACTAAATCTGTTGACAGAAAGCCAGTGTGGATGGTCAGGGGTGGGAAGGGAGGCCCTCTGACAGACAGGGTTTCTGGGACACTGGGCAGTCCTGTCTGCTGTGCTTCTGGTTGGCTGCTCTGTCAAGAGCAGCTATGCAGTCTGGCTGCTTTCTGTCAACAGAGCCATCCGCTTTCATGTGTGGCCACACTCTGTCGACAGAAGTTTTGCTTGATGTCTTCTAAAAGTAACTTCTGTTGACAGATTGCTGTAGCATAGATACAGCCCTAGATTTACTGCACCACTAACCCCACAAAAACCTGTCCCTTGATGTAAGCCCAGCAACTTGTAGGCCTATGAGCTAGCCAGCAAGATGGAGAAGCTGAGTCAAGGAGCTCACAGGGACTCATCAGCCCAGCAAATTCATGATGCTGAGCAGGAGATATATCAGAGTTGTCAACTTTCTGGGCCAGACACCATCATCACAAATGGTATCGCTATGCCCCCTCTTCTACTTAAAGTAGGACGGTTCCTAGTTCTTTTTCTTTTTTTTTCCCCTACATGGCTGGGGAGCTCAGCTCTGCTGGAGGTTCTTTCCTTCTGCATCTTTGCTGAATAGGGAAATGTGGGCTCTGCAATTGCGAGAGTCTGAAGCAGGAAGAGCTGGTGCCTCTGTGGGGATTTCCTTGAGCTCCAGCTTCCTTGAATTCCAAAGGTGGAACAACTCCCTCAGGTCATGAGGGAAGAATAATAATTCAGTATAATGGTTCCCTGCCTTCATGGGGAAAGATGGACGATGGACTGAGCTGCTACTGCTTCCCCTTGCTCTCTGGGGTCAGAGAGGAAGAACCTACCTCCTTCTATGGAAATGGAAGTTTGTGTCCAAAGCTCCCCCTCCCTTAGCCATTCTGTTTGCCCTGCTCTGTTCCCTCTCCCTTCTTGGCAATCCACAGTGGGGGTGTGTGCGCGTGGGATGTTCCCCTGTCAGATCCATTATTTTTTGCATGTACTCCCTGAGCTCTTACTGGGTTGACTGTGGACCTGGCTGGGGGCAGGGACTCACCAGTCAGATACTTTCTTTCCCCTATGTGATATCTCACCTCAGATGATGCATTGACACTTGACTTCAAAATATCAACCGCCATGATGAAAACTGAATTTTATCAGTTGAGGAAAATGCCACTTGAAGGCAGACATACCTCTTAATACACTGAGGCCACCATAAACCTGTATAAATCAGCATTCAGAGACAGGCTGCCAGATTCCATTACTCTCAAGTATGAACTAAGCAAAATGCTGCTGCTACACCCCTAACATGCTGATTTGATAATTTTTGTATTGACATAAAATATTAGGCAATATTTCAGCAATTAGTACAGAAACCACCATAATAAAATAAGGGGGCGGGGTGAGAAATGACTCCATCTTGAGATGTTGAGCTGACTTAATATTGTATGTTACCCACAAAACAAGAGAGAGCCCTGAACCTGGATCTGTGCATTTGTGCAACTAAAACATATTCTACTTTTCCCCAGGAAGTTGTTTTTGTAAACAGGCTCCCTTTTAAGAGTAGCAGGAAGGAGATATGAAGGCTGGTAATAGATGCCTGCAATATACTGTACAGCCTATGGGAGATGTGGTTTGAGACAGGAGATGAGGAGCTCTATTTGTCATCTTGACTCCATCACTGACCTTGGCAGATCCCCTTTTCATGGCAGTTTTCCTTAATTGCAATGAAAATAATGTTTAATTTACTCCCTCCACTGGTCCTATTAATTGTAAGTGACTCCCCCTCCCACCCACTACATGTAAAATATACACACTATTTTTATCTTTGCTTCAAAATCTTCTGGAGTGAGTCTCACCTATGAAAGCTCATTACCTAATAAATAAAATTGCTAGTTAAGGTGCTACAGGACTGCTGTTTGTTTTTTTTTTTTTTTGTGAAGCTACAGACTAACAAGGCTACCTCTCTGAGCCTATGTACTTACCTGTCTATCTCACAATGGTATTGTAAGGCTTGTGCCAACTTGTCTTGCTGGAACAGATCCTAAAGGTGGAGGCAACCATTGCAAAACACTCAGGACTGCATATCAGAAAGTGTATGAGAGCAGGGATTCTTACGGACAGGACACGTGCTTGCAGAAGGACCAGATGTAGGCTACAGCTACACTTGAATTTACAGTGGCAGAGCTGCAGGGATGCAGTTGAGCCACTGTAAGCTCTCCTAATATAACAGCACTAAGCTGATGAGTTGTCCAGTCAACTTAAGTACTCCAATCCTGTGAGTTGCAGTAGAAGTCATGGTGGGAGAAGCCCTTCCGCTGACAGAACTGTCCACACTGGTGCTTAAGTTGGTGTAACCTGCATCCCTTGCTCCTGAGTGACATAAATTATACCATGGGACATTCTAGTGTAGACATAGTCTACATGTGGTTGAGGCGGGTGGGGGTCTTGTCCTTGAGCTAGTTGACAGCCAACTGCAGTGCACGTATACAGTGGGATAGTAGTGATCGGGGGTGTGTGGAATGGGAGCTGCTGTGTCAGATCTTAAATAAGTCGTTTCAGCTTTGTGGTGTTTGTGATGTGTGGGTTTTGTGCTGGCTCTCTTCCTGTGGATGAATTTCACTGTGTAGTTTTGAGGTGTGGTCAAGTGAGCAATCTGGAACTGGAAGGGCCTGGACTTTGGAAAGACTGGTTTTGCCCCCACCCCCACTTTCCCAATTGTGTGGCTCAGACCCATCTCTAATGTGCATGTTTAATCAGTGCTATTTTAAAGTAAAGATGGCATTTTATATCTTTACCTCCTTCTCTCCATGTGTGGCTCTACTAACTTCAAGTTAGTGAGCTATGTCTAATAGTTTGCTCTCCTGCCAGCTTATCCAGACAAACTCCCTCAATGGCTTCAAGGAAAAAAAAATCACACAAATAAGAATTGCAAGACTGAACCATTGTATCTGGTATATTTCATACCAGTGTAGAGTAGCAATTGTTATACTGATTAGAAAATCTTTCAGTGAAAGCATTTTAACTTAACCTGGGCATCCTCTCTTGTCCCTTAATCAGCCTGTACATTGTAGAATAACTCTTCTAATGTCAGTGGGCTGCATAAGTGTGTTAACTTACTTTCCACTAGGATTTGGTACAACTGACTTGGTCCTATGCTATGTAATCTCTCGTGCTATGTCGCTTAAGCAATAAGAAACACAAGGCCTGAGCTATTGTGTGGTAATGACATGGGGTGTCAAGGCATAATGAAACCATAGCCTAGAATAGTGTTTCCCAAACTTAAAACTTTTGTGTACCCATTTTGGGACTTCAGCCTTATTGGCCTACCCCCTCTCCCAGTGCTTTCTTCATGATTTTTAGTAATTTATTTTCCATTGTGTACCCCTTGAAATCCTTTTGTGTACCACTGGTGGTACGTGTACCACACTTTGGGAAACATTGGCCTAGAACATGTTTTGTTCTCTCAAGTGTGCTATTATTGCCTAATAAGCAGCATCTTGAGTATTAGGTTGAGGTCTCCTGTATTGTGGTTTTGAAAGAGGCAAACAAAGTGAATCAAAATATAAGTGTGGTATCCTTGCTTTATGCCACTCTGCCTAGGCAGTCTGTCACTGAAGACAACTTAACCAACTGTGGGAGGATCAATACATTTTAAGTGTGACATGTTTAATCTTTGATGCCACTGTAACACGAAGAAGGGAACTGTGATACTCCTGGGTTAAGCAGATGTTCAGATGTGTGTTTTGGCTCATGTGACAGCTTTAGTTAATATTGGAGATAATAGCTGTAACATAGTATAGGGGAATTGGCCCTTCACAGATTAGCGGAATCTGGGTCAAGGGAGTGAAGAGGAGCAAAGGTCTCTGCTTTCCACAGCTCAGCCAACTCAGGCATCTGCCTAATGATTTTAGTTACTCTAGTTTACACAACGAGAAATATCCTTGGAATAAAGGGGCAAAGATCAATGGAGGTATTTGAGTCTTCCCTGTGCTATATGACATTTGAATGCCCCGGCTGATCTAGTCCAAAATACTTAGGGCTAACATTGCCCTGAAGTGGGAATAGATTGTGGGCATCTTAATTTTTGGATACCCAGTACCAGACTTCTTGTCCGGTTTGCAGAAGTCCTGCGCACCTGGAAACCCCACTGAGCAAGTTACTTCACTTCTCTGTCTCACTAATGGAACTGAGCAACTATAAACATCTCAGTAGAAGAAGGCAGGCAGGAAAGGGCTACACAGTAGCTTTTATTGAAGAGAGTGAGGTCAGTGAAGAGTGTCTGAAGGGCATGCCCCAAGCTGTACTTTTTGAATAAGAGCAAATCACATGTCAACCTTTTGTAAAAACTTTTCTTCACGAGATTAGTGTTGGAAACAACCCTCTAGTTTAGTCCTTGACTGTAGTGGAGGTATGTATGCTATTTTTCCTTCCTCCTCATCTGCCTCAGGGAATTAGGTTCCCAATTCCCATTGAACATCAGTTCCTGTTTTGTGCCTTTGACAATCTCCCACCTTATGTTCTGAATTTCTAAAGATCCAAAGCTCACGTTGAATGAATAGTTATAACCCCAAATGTCCCAAGGGATGGTTACCCCTTATCAGGTACACTAATGCACAGTGACTCCACCTTTCCAATAAATTGTTTGTGTTAGAGAGCTATATGGCAAATTGAGGGCACTGATTTGTGTGCATTTATGAAAGATTATAAAGTCTTCTGAGACGAGGTGGGCGATCCAATATATCTTATTGGATCAGCTTCTGTTGGTGAAAGGGACAAGCTTTCGAGCTTCATGAAGCGCTCTTTCGGATCTGGAGAAGACAACCATCTCTCTCAATATGTATTTTGCTTAGATATTCTGGTAAGTATAATGGGTTCTCACATGCAGGAGAAGACCTGAACAACAACAGTACTCCACATAGGTTTATATATGTGTCACAAATAAACTTTGAATTTGTAAGTGATAAACATAAAGGCCAAGTTTTATGCCAATAATGAGTATTGTCCAAAGTGAATGGTGTGCATATTTCCTAAATCAGCTTTGGAAAAAATTGTGCTACAAATAAGCCTTTTTATTTCCTAAACTTTTTTGGCTCTAGTGCCATCTCGTGGTGAGTTCAGCTAATTGGAAGTAAATCATCTAGCTATTTCAGGATTTTCCCATGTCTGTCTTATTTTCAATTGGTAGTTTTAAATTCTTACTCGTTAATAATACAGTTCACTCATCACTCCATTACTTTACATGAGAGGAAACACCATTGATTCAGTAAAGGTATAGTGGAGTAAAATTAGTTTAATGAACTAGTAAATCAGGCCCCTAGATGACTACGAGTTTTGTTACCCTTTTTTAGCTTATTTTATTTTGCTTCCTTACTTGATCTCAGTTTTTGTTAGAAACTCTCTTGCTTGAATTCTGCCAACAATTACATGAACTATATTCAATAAGGTCATCCATTTTAACTTGCTCCCACCCAGAGTAAGCAAGAGCATTCTGCTTTACCAATTGAATGTCAAGTGTTATTCCAATTCAAATCCCAAACTCTCTCTAGATGGTCCTATGGTTTTGGGTCTAAATGGCACCCAAAAATAGACTTTTCTATTTTTCTGGCATGAATGAGAGTGTCTCTTTGAGAACGGCCACAAGAATTTTGTGGAATCCTGTCTCCAGGCTCTACCTCCTTTTGGCCCCCAAACTCTGACCCATCTCCAGGCTTTACCTGCCTCAGTCCCCAAATCCGTCCTCCTACCCCCAGGCTTAACCCCTCTGAGCCTCAAACCTGTCCCTCTCATCCCCAGGATTAACCCACTTCAGCCCCCACATGGCCCCTGGGACTAACCCATCCATGGTGCTGGCTGGGGAGCCTATGCTGGGTGGTCGCATGTGCCCTGAGGAGGGAGGGGTGGTGTGGAGGTGTTAGGCTGGCAGGGGTGAGCTGAGCCATGCCCATCTGAAGGTGTGTGGCTGCTCAGGTAGTTAGCAAGTAAGGGGCTCTCTGTGTCTCCCTGCCCAGCTGCCACTGAAACAATGGAACCAAATTATTTTGGTTTAACAGCCAGATCCCTCCCACCACCCTGCTGGCTGTGTAAACCAATTACATTTAGTTCTACTGTTTTGGCAGCAGCATGGCAGGAAGCCACAGAGGAGTCAGCTATTATAATGGAATTTTCTCATGGAACCCTTATTTCCACTTTGCGGACCTCCGGGGCTCTGCAGAACACCATGTGGGAAACACTATTAGAATCCTTCTTGGTTGTATTTGGGGTGTATTTAATCTTGTCCCATTTTAAGGGCTGCTCATTTCCAAGTCCAACACTACTTAGCTTGTGAGATCAGGTAAGATCACAGCCCCAAATACTATAGATGTGGGCATAAATGGCCATCCCCTCTGCTGAACAGATTCCACAGATGGGAAAGCATCTGAGATGCCTATTATGCAAAGGTATCTTGCCTTGTGTAGCCCCAGCCTCCTCCCCTCAGGGTGCCATTTCAGGAAGGAGGGGAAGCTGCAGCCATGCATAGTAGGACTCTGCTACTCTTCTTTCCCTGACTTTCAGGGAATGAGGAGAAAGTGCAGAGCTTGGAGGTATTCCTCTCTCTCATGGCTGCCAAAGAGAGGGGCATAGGAGTACTTCATGCAAGGTGTGCACTTCTGCCTTGCTCCCAGATCAGAGGAACAGGAAGAAGAGCAGCAGTGTCCTCAAATATTGCAGCTGCAGCCACCCACCCCCCACTACTGAAATGGCATTCTTGCTTGCCCCCCCTCAACACTCAGCCCTACACATACCCAACCCGCCTGCTCTGAGCCCCACCAACTTCAATCCCCTGCCTTGACTCGTATACCACCCACATCCCTAATCTTCTGCCCAGAGATCCTCTTCACAGCCCTCTAACCTTCACTCTTGCAATCCACATCTCCACTCCACTTTTGATACAACAGTACATGTAAGAAACTTATCTCCCTCCCTCGACCCTCCCACCACCCTTCAGGGCATGTGATACGACAGTACCTGTAGAAACTTACATGATTTTCATCCTTGGTTACACCTGTGTACATCCAGTCATTTTAAAATGGTTATTCTGGGATTCCAATACCGTGAGGCCTTATCTACAGTTTTACCTTCCCATTCTCGTGTTTAAATTGCAATAATATAGCTATGCGGATATAATGCCTGGTGTGTACAAGCTAGATCAGCACAAGCTCACTTTTATTCTAGAGTAATTGCTCTTTTTATGCCTTTGGAAGTAATTACAGCAAAACACAATTGCTTTTGTTCTGGAGTACCATGTTCATGAGGGGAGCTATGCTGTCATAACTATAAACTGATGAATGTCTACCAGTAATGATTCCTGGGAACACCAGCCCACAGTCACTCTGATGTCCTGTTACTGGTAGAATCCATTTACATTACTCCTTAAGCAGGTGGTTTTTTTTCTCTCTCTCTCCAGGAGACTCTTAGGCTTCATCTACACTGGTAGATGTAAAGTGCTGGCAGTTACAGGGCTGCTCATGGAGTGCAGCAGTGACACTGCTATTTTGTGTCTACACAGTCAGCTGATAGTGCAGTAGTGTGGTCACACTCATAGCAGCATTCAGAGCAGTGCACTCTGGGCAGCTACAGAGCAGCTCTTCTTCTTTGGCTGCTGAGGCATCCTGGGTACTGCCTCAATGCTCTGTGGTGCGTCCCATTGACCTCTGTGCTTGTCCTCATTGGGCATTATCTATCAATAGCTTTTGTGCTGCCTCCTCAGTCCTTCAGGAATGGATCCTGAACTGTTGAAGAAAATGCTAATAGGTCTCACTAATACATCCCGAACGGCAGTCAAGTTGTTCCTTGCAGGCATGTCTCTGCTAGAGAGTTATTCGGGAATAACTGTTCTGACCTAAACTATTCCAGAGTAAAACGTCGATACTACAGGGAAGCCCCAAAATAAGCAAAACTTATTCCAAAATATTGAGTCTGTACACACACAGCCTGTTTTGGATTAAAGCCCCCAGAAGCACTCTGGGCCGGGCATCAAGGCAGGTACTTTGACTTTGAATCTGCACTGCAGCATGGTCTGGTCATGGCCTTTTCAGTCATGCATCTTGCTATTTGCTCATAAGTATCCCCATTTCTACAGTTGGAACACAACCAGAACTGGACAGCTTCCTTTCCCCAAGTGCACCTTGGCATTTCTCCAGGTGGGGGATTGCCTAGGGCATGGAGAAGGCCTGGTCACCTGGAAGGATGCACTGAGAGCACTCCAGGCATTGCTGAGCAAACAGGAGGAGGACTTGCACAATTTCCCTGGCAAGCAAAGGACATTCTGAGGATTGGTCACCTGCAGGGAGGACAATAAAGTTGAAACGAATGACCAGAGAAGCAAGAACAGGCAGTGTGGGACCAGTACCAGGAGTCAGTCATAGCGTTTGTAGTACAGCACAGCATCAACGGCATCCAGCACTGTAGCCATCGTGCAGAAAGCTTAATGCCTTTCATGGAGGTGGTTTGTTAGTTCACACTAAGTGCTTTACCAGTAAGAGCCCCTCAGGAGTTACAGCCCTGGGGGCTCATTGCTAGCAACTTACAGCTCAGTCATTGACAAGGCCTTAAAATAGCGAGACTTTTCTCGTTCGCCAGAGAAATGAGAAGTGGATTACAAATTTGGGCCCAACAGGTGAGAGCAGCAGGATTTCAGCACGACAACTGCAGTGTTACAGTAACTCCCTAGAACAACCAGCTGCTTCTGCTATCAAGACTTTTCTCAAACTGTTTTGTCACTGCAGAGTATGATGGGTGGGGCTTTATAATTTTGTCTGAGCTCTACTTATGCTCATTAAGGATGCTTTTTTAAAAGTGCCTTCTCATGCTATTTTATGGCTGACAAGCTATTTGTTGATATTCCGGAGTTGTATTGGAACCTTCTGACCAACATGTGTGCTGCTATGCACTGTAGGCACTAGAAAAAGTGTGCCATAAGGATCTCCCTCTAGATCATCACCTCGTTGTGGTGAATGGACTTGTGTGTTCCAATGAACTCAAGAACAATGCCGTAGGGGAGCCTCATACCCCCAGAAGGGTCACCCATGGCAGCAAGGTTGAGGGGGCTGGTCCAGATGAAGAACAGCTGGAGGATAGCAAGGGTAATGCTACAATGGCTTTGAAGGTGAATGAAGGCTGCAGTGGGCAGCAGACTCCCAGTCCTCATGGATCCCCTGCCATTGGACCTGAGCCTTCTATCCATCAAGAACCGTGTGGTAGCTGCAGTGCAATAGTCTCTCTCTGTTAAGAGAAATCACGCCTATGCATCTTCCTCGGCGTGCTAATCTCCTAAACTTAAGCCTATGATAGGTGAATAGCAATCTGGAAGCTTTTAGTCACGGCCTAGCCTGTAGGCAGTACATGCATGTATCGGTTATTCCATTTCAAGGCTGGAGGTGGTACACTGGTATGGTGGCTGTGTCCACAACTGAGCAGCCCTATTTAGGATCCACTGTGCTCTCCCCATGTGGGGTGGGGGCTAGAAAAGGTGCCCTAAACATATTTCACCTCAACCCCCTGACTGCATAAATGCATCCAGTGGGTTCACCTCTAGGTGGCCAAATTGAAGAGCAGCCTTTGGAATGTGGAATATTCAGACTCTAATGGACAACCCAGATAGTGAGCAACTTGAAAGATGCACAGCAATTATTGCCTGTGAGCTGCTCTAATTGAAAATTGATATAGCTGCCCTGGCAGAACCACACAGACCAGAAGAAAGCAGAGGGTACACGTTTTTCTTGAAAGTAACTCCAAAGGAAGAAAAACAAATTCATGGAGTAGGATTTGCCATCAAAAACAAACAGGTAAAGATCCTATCTGAAGTCCCTTTCAGCATCATTGAGCATCTCATGACGCGCTGCTTGAAGCTTGACAAACCAACAGGTAACTATCATCAGTGCTTATGCACTAACTCTAGATGCCGAAGATGATGTGAAGAAGTTGTACACCCAAATGGATACAGTCTTGAAAGACACTCCCCCCTAAAGAAGACAAACATTCTTTTTTTGGGGGATTTCAATGCAGGATACCATTGGCAAAGGAGCTGGCAACAACTCCAATGGAGTTGTCGTCGTCCTTGCAAAACGTGCACAACATGAACTCATCATCATGAACACCCTCTTCTCTTCCACCAGAGGTCCAAGTTGCCAGCAAAGTGATGAAGTGCAACTGGACTAGCTGGAATACCCACTGAAGTCTTCAAAGGAAGGTGGGCCAGAGCTTCACAAACAATTCCTCCTCCTGACTTCTGAAGATCTGGGATAAGGGAGCAGATGCTGTGAAATTTCAGAGACACACTGATTGTCGGTCCCTTCAAGAAGGGTGACAAGTTGGACTGTGGAAACTATTGTGGCATCTCCCTCCTGGAAATGGCAGGGAAAAGCCTAAGCTTGAATCCTTGCAAACTGACTCCTACCACTCGCAGAAGAAATTCTCCCAAAATCCCCATGTGGCTTCCAACCAGTCAGAGGAACAGCGACCATGATCTTCGCTGCCCAGCAATTGCAAGAAATGTTGTTGTGAACAAAACCAAGCTTTATACGTGACTTTTGTCAACCTAACGAATGCATTAACTCAATTGTAGTGACCTGTGGATCATTAGCATCTTGAGGCTTCTTCACGACAACATGACTGCTACGGTATTGAGCAACAATGGATTCCAAAGGGACACGTTTATGGTCAAAAAGGGAGTCAACCAAGGCTGTTGTCCTACCGGGTTCTGCATCTTCATCACCAACACTCCTCATATCATTGATGGCACACTTCCAGATGGTATGAAGATTTCCCATAGAGTGAACAGGAAGTTTTTCAGTCTAAGGAGACTGAAGGCTAAAAGGAAGACCTCCATGACCTCAATTGTGGAGCTCCAGTACACAGAACAACCATGTTGTTATCTTTCTCCTTCAGACCATCTTACAGGTCTTCATTGAAGTATATGAGAATCTTGGCCTCATGTCAAATATCAGAAAGACCAAAGTGCTCCACCAACCCTTGCTGATGGGACAATCTCATGTACCTTCTATTGAAGTCATTGGAAAAGTGCACTTCCCATACCTTGGAAGTCACCTTTCTGCTAAAAGTTGATATTTGATGTGGAAATCCAGCATCATCTCAACCGTGCAAGCTCTGCTTTCACCTGCCTAAGACGAAGGGTCTTTGAGAACTGGCACATCTATCCCAAGACAAAGCTGCTTGTATACCGGTCAGTGGTTGTTCCAACACTACTGTACATGGGTGAAATCTGGGTAACATACAAGCATCATTTGAAGGCACTTGAACAATATCATCAAAGCTGCTTCAGGAGAATTGTAAATATCTCTTGGGAGGATAGGTGCATGAACACTAGTGTCCTGGAAGAGTCAAACATGACCTGAATTGAAACCATTATCCTTCAACTTTTGTTTTGGGAAGTGTTGATCAGACATCTGAACCACGTGACCAGTCCATCAGTTTCTTTGTTCCAAGTTGGAGGAAGGACAGAGGAGCATTGGGGGGGCCAGAAGAAGGAATGTAAGGGAGTGCTGAAGGCCCACAAGGGGAAGAAATGCAGCATCGGTGTTGACACTTGGGAGAACCTTCCCCAAGACAGTACCCAGTGGAGAAGAGTAATCTGTGAGGACATGGTGCAATTTGAGAAGCCCCACTGCAGTGCAGAAGAGGAGAGGCAGAGAAGAAGAAGAGTCAAAAACTGTCCCACACCCCTCCAACAGCTACCAACACCTGAACCTTCTGTGATAGGACCTGCAGCTCCAGAATTGGGCAGATCACACATCAATGGACTAACAAACAGGAGGATGACTATGAAGATGTCTTACTCATCTGGTGACCACCAAGAATTATCTGCATTAGTTGCTGTCAGGGCTAGCCCTAGACCAATTCTCTAAGCTTATAGAGCCTTTTCAATTATTCTTAAAATTAAAATGTACTAACAGCAAGAAATGTAACTGGGCCTCTATGTTGGTTGAACCAGTATTAAATAGTGTTTCAGTAGGTGGTAGCCTTTGAACATTATGCCTTGTTCTTTAGTTTAAAAGGTTGCTTTTCTCCCCTTTTGCTCTTGCAAACTGAAGCATGTCTTATATTTAATTAGTCATTACTTATGCTCTTAAGTCTTAAAATACAAGTACACTTTCACAGTTACTCAGTATAACAAGGTTCACAATATCACAGCTGGGTTCTCACTTCACTTTGTTATATCTCACTGATTGACTTGCAACGCCCTGCCCTTTATATACCTATGGCTAACAACTTTTTAGGAGGTTTTAAAGAAAATGTAGCTCAGGAAGTCTGGAAGGCTCTGCAAGATTCCACAAAGGTCCAGAGCATTCTAGGGAGTTTCCACATATGGAATATCTGAAACATTTTACTTCAAACATTCTATATTCCCCTTTGTCGCTAAAAGAACCAGCACATCAGGCCTGACTAGCCTGCCGCTAAATGCAGTCCTCATTGCTGTGCTTCAGGAGTTAAGGTGAGGTTTGTTTTATTATGATCTTGACTAGATACAAAACAAACAAAAAAAATCATTACAGGCTTCCACTCTCATCACACCCGAGCCAACGTCAAGCTGGGGAAGCTAATGAGCCAACCAGCGGACCAAATTTGGTGATGAATTCTGCTATATT
Organism: Carettochelys insculpta; assembly: GCF_033958435.1. NCBI lineage: Eukaryota > Metazoa > Chordata > Testudines > Carettochelyidae > Carettochelys > Carettochelys insculpta. The sequence continues at coordinate 28,262,739 of NC_134141.1, read as the reverse complement.
AAACATATGCTAAGAAGAATGCTTTCTAATAAAAAAAAAACTCGGAACCTGAATGTAAAATCCTCCCACCTTCAAATTCACTGCAAGTAAGAGTAAAAATCCTAGCAGCTTTCATTCCCCTTTGTCCAAATTTAATTGCAGTAAGATAATGTCTTGTTACCACTGCTCAGTCAAGGACAAAACTAGCAGCCTGGAGTTCAGGGGTTTTGTCCTGACTTTCAGTGCAATATTGTATTGGTAAAATGCAAGAGTTTTTGTAAATACAATCCTTTGAAATTCATTACTACTTTAAAAAAAAAAAAGATTTCAGTATGCAAATTAAAAGAGTAAGTATAGAAGAGAATGAACTATGGTTTTTGTGACCTGGTACTAATCTCCTTCTAGTCCTTAAACAAGTAACTAACTAGTGCTTAATTAGCAATGAAAGAGGTGCTGGGGCTCAAGCAATTTTTTTTGTCTTAACTGAGCTGGCAAGCCCAGAGCTGCTGGGGTTTAGAGCTAGCAAGCCCTGACACAAACTAAGTACTGTAGCTAATCTTGGTGTGTCTGTTTCCTTATTTTTTTAAATTGAGATCATCCCTGCCCCACCACTATTATTGCTATCTAACATCAGTGTTTAATTTATGATGACAATGTGCTAGGAGCCAAGCAATTAGGGGCCGGGGCTCAAACAACTTTTTTACATTCAGAACTGATGTGGCATGCTCAGAGGTGCTGGGGTTATGAACTGCCAATCTTAGAGGGACTGGGTGGGGTTCAGCCATGGCAAGCTTTGGTACAAAGTAGTGCTTAATTCAACAATCAAGTGACCCAAGGATGAAAAGTAAGCAAATACTTATTAACTCTTGTGTTTTGTCAATACTGACAGATTCAAGATCGATAAGCACTTTTTACTTCAGTATATCTGTGTCCAACCAAAATCAGTGGCTTATGTGCTTATGATTGACAGACATGCAGCTCTATTACTTTTGATAGTATGGTTGCAAAATTATTAGTGTCTAAAGGTGTGGGTATTTTACAATCTAAAGTTGATATCCTTTGCCAACAAAATACTTCTAAGAGGATCTGGCCTTAATAGTTAATGTATGTTTTATTTTAGACTGCAGCACAAGCACGAGATTCAGCTCTGTGGTTTTTAGTGAAATCTTTTCTAGGAACCATTCACCAATTTGTCTGCACAAAGCTCAGAAGAGTCAGTTAGGCATCCCTAGTTGTGAATGGGCATTTGCAATGGATCTTCTCTGATTTAGAAATGGGACTGGTAATCTACAGTGCTTGGCATCCATGTTCATGTACCTTTGCTGCTGCTCCTGAGCTCTGATTTAACACTTACATCCCATTATTAGTCAAAACAGGGAAACAGAAATCACACTAGCTCCCATTTCTTGTCTCTATACTAAGGCTGGGTCTACACTTGGCCCCAGCTTCGAAGGGTGCATGCTAAGCAGGAGGATAGATTACTAATGAAGTGCTGTGGTGCATATGCAGCACTTCATTAGGCTAATTTCCTACCCCCACCACAGCAACTTCAAAGCGTGAAAGGCACTTCCAAGTGCCTGTGGCTACATGCATGCCCACACTTCGAAGTTTGACACTTTGAAGTTGCCGGGGGGGGGGGGGGGAGAATTAGCCTGATGAAGTGCTGCCTATTCACCACAGCACTTCATTAGTAATCTCTCATGGCCCTGATTACTATCCCCCCTTCAAAGGTGGGGGCAATTGTAGACAGGCCCTAACAGTCTCTGCCTCACAGTGGGATAAATCAATGGATAAAACTCAGTTTCATTGCTCTTTACCCAGGTTGCAAATGGAACTGAATATCCTGCAAAAGCTGGACTGTTGAAATTCCAGCCAAGTTTCTCCCTCCCACCTCCCCATTATACCTGTGCTCAAGACCTCACAGGTGCTCACGTGATGGTCTTCTGCCCTGCCCTTCAAATAATCTGGTAGTGCTGCTCCCTTGGACTTCTCCACATGGGGCTGTCACTGCAAGCCATCCCAAAAAGGGATTTCACCAAGTAGAAGGGTTCCTCAGAAACTTTAATGCAGCCCAGAGGTTTCATTTACATTTCACCAGCCTCCTTGTTACTGGGCACATCTTGAGACCCAGGTCGATGATTCCACACAGAGACCAGAAGGTCTGTGTATGGAGGATCTCCAATATATGTGGATCTGTGGAAGCCCAAACTGATGCCACACGATTCTCATTTTGCATATCCTAGTTGGGAATGCAAGTGCATCTATATTAGGTCTATCCTACAGAGGTCACTGCAAACTTACTTGTGAAGAAGAGCTAACGTGTTTCACTGCAGAATCAACATTAACAGTAAATGTAGGCTGAAGAGTCTTCTGATTATCTGTCTCTAAGCAATGCTTATACCTCATGCATAGCCTTAGAGTGACAAAAGAAAATGACTTTTACTTTGTATAAACAAGTCCAACAGTGCTTCAGAGCAGGGCATTAATAAAAATGAGATTTTTTCAACTTGGTTTTTCTCTGAAAGAAAACCTGATGCTAGTAATATGTATGCATTTTATAGTTTTACCCTGAACTCTAAATTAAAATAAAATTCTAATATCTATGTGGCATTTTTCCTCCATTTTAAGGTTGATCTGCAATTTCTGTAGAAACATTATAGCTTTCTATGAAAAGCCAAAGGTAGTTGACAAATAATTTCATTTTATTTTAAATCACGTTAAAAATATGTATGTAATTTTTTTTAAAAAAAAAAAAAGCAAAACAGCCTGGTTTCACTAGTAAAGGCTAAATGCTCATGTAGGCAGAATGGGGTAACATTTTAGCAAACAGGCTCCACCTTAACAGGAATCTGTGATTACTTTTATTCCTAGATTGATTGATTGATTTTCCGCCCCCCCCCATGTATTTAAAGGGTCTATCTTCCATACTGGTCTAACAACACCGATAAAACATGTAAGGGGCCCTTTTCTTTTGAAGGAAGTGGGATGTGATTATTTTGTACTGAGGCACAAGAGGTGATTTGTGTTTCTATATTTGTACCCTACATTATTATTACTTTAAATTTGTTTTATAGCAGCAATTTGAGACCTCACTGTGATAGTCCTGGTCACTGGGTTTCTGGCAATTCAGTGTCATTTTTGAAATGAGACTTAGGCTCTTAAATCAGTGAGGTGTTGAAATGGTGAATTCAAGAATGCATAAATACCTTTTAAAAGAAGTCTATACAGTAATCCCACGAAAGGAATGATTTCAAGTTGCGTTTCACACACATTAATGTGAGTTAAGTCCAACTCAAAATACCCACCTGCACATGGCTCTGGCTCACCTGCTTCCCCCGCCACATGCATGCATGGCTCTGGCTCACTTGCCCCTCCCCTGCTCCCTCCCATGGCTCCAACCCCCTGCCAGGCTTAATTCCTCCTCAACCACCTGCCCTCAACCCCAGGACTTACCTTTCAAAAGGAGCTCCAGGTTCTCCTCCTGCTTCCTTGGCTGCAGAACATACATTCTGCTGGGGGGGAAAAAGGCTGCCCCCCAACTTATGCAAAATTCGAGTCCATGCAAGGGCATGGGCCACCACATCCCTTGCATAACCTGAGGGATTACTGTATAGAGAAGGTACAGCAGGAGTGGGCAAAATATGGCCCGTAGGCCAGATCTGGTTTGCCAAACGTTTGGCTCTGGCCTGCCACAATCCTTGGGTTGCCAATGTCCTGTAGCCAAGTGGGACCCTCACCATCATGGCCAGCTGCTGGTGGTGTGTATGCCTTTGTACCATTCACCTCATGGTGGGGTGATCCACTTGCTGTCCCCATCCTCCGCACAATCCCACACAATGTCATCCCCTCCCACCAACGGGACACACACAATTGCACATGGCCCCAGCAGCTGGCTGTTGTGAGTGGTGTATGAGAGGGTATGGCAGGCAGGGAGCTGCCCAAGGGTCCCATTTGAGATGTTGACCATGAACTCTATGTGCCTCCCAGCCAGAGCCTGTACCTGGTACTCAACTCTCTGCCCCAGGTCACAACCCAAACCCTCTGCACCCCCTTCTTCACCTCTGCTTCTGTTCCCAACTCCCTCCCAGATACTGTTCTGTCTCCTACATCCCTCACCACATTGGAATCCTCTCCTGCACCCATACCTGCTCCCAGATCCTATGCTACAATCCCTTGCCCTGAGTCACAACTTACTTCCTTCACTCAAACTTTCTTAGACCCTGCTGTCTGCACCCCACTTCCTTCTGCTCCCAATTTCCTTTCCAGACCCTGCACATCCTCCATTAATATCGCAGACAAGTGTTGCCCTTGACCACTTATCAAATTCTTGGCATGGCCCCTGCCATCAAAACTTATTGGCCCCCCATGAGGTAGAGAGTGGAACTATTATTCCCATTTTATGGATAGGAAACTGACAAATTTAAATGACTTTCCCAGGACATGTAAAGTCTGTAGCAGGCTACAGCACTGGAAGTTCAGTTTGGATTTCAGGAGTTCCATACCAGTACCATAAGTACCAGACCATCTTTCTTATTACACAGGTTTGCACATAAGGGTCCTTTTTCAGCCTGCCAGATAATTAGATGAGAGTTCATTTTGCGTCTTCATAGACAAACAGCAAAATGAGCTCCAAAATGCACTTCAGCCTGCCAAGAAGGATTCTACCCAGGCTAGTAGCAAATATGAGTGGTGTAAAGAAGATACTAGAATGAAAGGCACCTTTAAAAATAGCTCAGGTTCAGCCTTGATGTTGTAATACAAATAGAAGGAGAAATGTATATCCAAAGCAGGAAGAAATATACTGTATTACCCCCTGCTGTGGGGTCCTCTAGCTCCCTTTCAGACCCTCTGTAGATGCTGAATCTCTATAGTATGGAATACTCTCATCCAGCAAACTCTGTAATCCTGAATGATTCTAGTTAGCTGATGGCCACTTATGATGGATAGGGCCAAATTTCTCGTGGTCCCATAAAATTTGTTTACAGCCACCAGTCCTGCCTGTGTTCTGTGCAGTTATTTAGCTGTAATTTACCCCTAAATGTCTCCTAAGAGCCCAGTAAACAGTGGAAGTATTGGTAATATGCTGGAAAATATTAACCCCCAGTTTCCTGGCAGTGGTCAGGTCCTGAGGGTGTTGGATGAGAGAGGTTCAACCTGTATGACTCCCTCCACTGTCAAGACCAAAACTCACAACCCTTTAGTGGAGGAGGATTAGGATGGATTTCCCTTGAAGCCTATCCACAAATTTATTGTCAAGTCTAGTGGTAGTCATATTAAGTGACATGAACTACTTTCCCTTTCAGGGATTAAACTTCCTTTCTCTACAGCACTCTAAGCATCTACCACTTTTAGAAGCCAGAAAAGTCAGAAATGAAATTCAGGTTTTCTCTTACTAAACACAGAGTTCTGCCACTTGGCTAGCAGGATCACCTAGCTTCAAATGTTGTGACTGTAGAGCTGTTTTCATGTGCATCATTGTTGATTTGCTTGCATTCTAAGAGTGCCCAGAAGTCCCAGTCACTTAAGACAAGACATCTAGTGGATGTAACAGACCTGAGGGGACGAATGGGGGAGGGAAGGTGAGAATAATAGCAATATGAACAGGTGGGTTACATAAACTGGCCATGTGTATACTTGGATTCTCAGATTTTTTTTTTTTTTCTTACATAAGCGTTTCTTATATATATAAGAATGTGACAACGTCCCTTGGCAGCCTCTGTGGGTCCCTGTGCTTCCTGGCGGATCTGTGCTGCCTCAGAGACTCACGGAGGCCCCCTTTTTGCCCAGGCCCTTCCAAAGGCAGGGGTCTCCGCTTAGCAAGCCATCCTCATCATAGGTAGGACCAGTACAGGGAGAATAATACCAGTCCCCTTGCAGGCCCGCACCTGCTCCAGTAAAGTGATCCCTTGGGGGAAGGGTTGGGGGGAGTCCAGACCCACCGTCTACCCTGGACTCCAGCCCAGGGTCCCTATGAGAACAAGAGGCAACCAGCAGGACCTTTACCCCTGCCCCAAAGTAGTAGCCTCACCCTGGGCCACTTTGCCTACCACTTCCCCGTGGTACCTTTTCACTCTGCTCCTGCTCCTCCCAAAACCTTCCTCCCTGCTACCAGATGGGGAGCCTTTTATAGGGAGCACAGGGCCTATCTGACCAATGAAGGTCTGGGCCTAGACAGGGAACAGAAATGCTCTGTCCTCTAGGCTGCAGGGATCCCACCTGGGGAGCCCCGCGGTTGGGAGGTGAGTACTGGGGGACAGGCAGCCTTTGGCTGCTTCAGCCCCCTCTGGGACTGTCTTTTGGCCCCTTTCTCGGGCCAGCTTCCCTTTCCCTGCCTTGGGCAGGTTGCTTCTTTCCTCCCCCCACTCCACCCTTCCTGGCTAGTTTCCCTCTGGAGCTGCTGGGTGAGTGGTGTGGGGGGGACGACCTCTTGCTGCCCTGCCTCTTGGCAGGGAAGGGGGTACCCTTCCCCCCCTTTTTTTCCATCTTCTGGCGGGGGGGGAGTTTTCTGGCCCTCCATTTGGGCCCACTCTTTCCATCTACTGGCTGCAGCATCCTCGCTGCTTTGGAGGAGGTAAGGGGCTTTCTTGGGCGGTGGCTGGGTCTTCCCTCCACAGCTTGCTGTGGAGTGGCTGGGAGGGGGTGAGTTTAGGTGGGGTCCCTCTCCACCAGGGCTCCACAGGGGTGGCTGTGTAGTTGGGGGTGGGGTGTTTAGGTGTGGTCCCTGCCCCACCCCTGCAGCCACTGTCTCCTTCACCGCGCCCCCCACACCCAGCTGATGCTGGGGCCCTCTCCATCCGGGCCCCACCCTCACCATCCGCCCCTTCCTCCGTTTCTGTGAGGCTCTGCAGCAGCTGCTGTGGGCCCACCCCTCAGGCACCCATGGGCACATCCCTCCCTTTATACCCCTGCCCCCCACTTTCTGGTTGGCTCTGCCACCCCCTTTCTTCCTCCTCTTCTCCCTCCCCTTTGTGCCTGCGAATCCCACCCCCCTTCTTTTGTTAGGTGCCTGAGCCCCTTCCTTGCACTCACCTCCCCACACACACATCTTGAATTCCCCCCACATCCCAGTGCAGAAACAGGAGCCATCTTATCATCTTGTGTTTGGGAGTTGTGGCCTTTTTGTGTTCCCTTTCCTTTGGTTTTTTTTATTTTACCCTCCTGCCCCACCCCTGCCTGTCCAGGTCCTCAGCCTGGCTGGTAGGGGAGGGGCAGCCATTTTCATTTTCTCTTTCTTTTTCCCCTCTCCCCTCCCCTGCTAGTTAAAGGCCCCACTCCCATTTTTTCACAAATCCTTATACCTTTATAAAATGGCCTCCCCACCCACTGGGGGGTTGTCCATAGATGTCCCCCTCCCCCCCTTCCCCTCCACTGTCACTCCTTCCACCTCTGCAGCAGCAGCCGACTCGTCCAGGGCTGCCAGGAACTCTGTGACGGTTGAGGGTGCGGGCATGGGCTCCGGGGCTCCTGCTGCCCCCGCTGCGGCATCCTTCTCTGGTGACCCCGCCCCTAATCCACCCCACCAAAAGGGCAGGAAGGGCCAGGGGACCAAAAAGGGCAAGAGCCCTGCCCGGAAGGCCAAACCTCCCGTAGCTGGGCCCTCCACCCCAGCTGCCGATGCACCTGCTGCAGCCCCTCTTTCCCTCCCCCCTGCTCCCACCACTGATCCTGAGGGCTTGGATCCCCCGGCCCCCAGGTCGTACGCCCAGGTGGCGGCAGCCGCCTTGCACTCTGCTCCTTCCGCCTCCGCTCGGAATACCATCCCCGACGGTTGCGGCCCCTTCCCTGCCCTCACCAGGAGGCACGGAGTCCGCTGCCTCATGGTGTTGACCTCGCCCCAGGTTGAGACCTACGTGCGGGCATTGGCGCAGGTGGTGGGGCCCGCGGCTGTGGTGGCAGCCTCTCGAATGTTCCGGAAGATCGTCGTCTTCCTGGCGTCGGAGGCCGCTGCGCAGGAGGCGGTGGAGAGGGGCTTGGTGGTCAGGGGCATCTATGTACCCCAGGAGCCACTTGAGGACCTGGGCGTGTGGGTGGTTTTCTCCTCTGTCCCTCCCTTTCTTCCCAATTCCGCCCTTCTGCCTTTCCTCACCTCCCTGGGCCAACCCTTGTCGGTCCTGAGTCCCCTCCCTCTTGGCTGCAAAGACCCTGCCCTACAACACGTGCTCTCCTTCCGCCAGCAGGCGCGAATCTAACTGCCGCCAGCAGCAGCACAGGGCGGGGTGGCCCAGGAGGGGACTATACTGGTGCCTCATCAAGGGGCCCAGTACCGGGTCTTTTACACCTTGGGGGAGGCCCGGTGCTTTGTGTGTCGGGCAGCAGGGCATGTCCGGAGGGATTGCCCCCGGCCCGGCATGAAAGAGAAGAGCCCGGGACCTCCTCCGACCCGGGGGGGGTGCCAGCCACACGACTGGCGACACCCCGACCACGACAGGCCCTGGGACCACCCCTCCTCTTCCCACCCTGGATGGAACCATCGCCGCTTGGGTGTCGGAGGATGCCCAGGCACAGGGTGAAGGGCAAGAAGAAACGGGCGCCGGCGCCCGAGCGGGCATTCAAGCTAGGTCTGTGGAGGAAAGGGAGGCAGGGCCGGCAGCAGGACCCGGACAGGGCCCACCCCAGGGCGGGACGTCCCTCTCCCTCACTGTCCCGTCCTCGTTGCCTCCGTCCGCTGGTCCTTTCTCCTCTACCACTGAGCCCACCTTTCTGGAGGACTGGGTATTGGTAAGGGGGAAGCGCAAGAAAAGAAATACACGCGCCCGGCACTCCACCCTGTCGGAGGACGGGGTGGATGTGCCACGCAAATCATTAAAAAGAGCCGCCAGCCCTGATCCATCTGCTAAACCCCTGGCTACTGACCATCTGCCAGGGGTGACTGAGGCCGCCGTGGCGGCAATGGAGAATATCGCCCCTCCTGTCCTGGAGCCCGAGCCCAAAGGGGCAGAGGGGGCTTGTCCTGAGCCCGTGCCCTCCTCTGACACCCCTCCAGCCGCTGCCCAGACCACTGTCGTGGTGTGCCTGGAGGAGATGAGCCTCGGCCTCGCCCTCCTCTTGCAGGAGGTCGAGGCCCTAGGCCTTACGCCGGCTGCTCTGGACATAGGGGGTCTGCTGCTAAAGGCCTATGGGCCAGCCACCCACACCCAGCCGCCCCCCTCACCTTCTCTCTCCCCACCTGCCAGTGATCCCCCAACCATTATCCTCCCTTGTTCTGGGACATCACAGGGTGCGACTGCCCCCCCAGCTGAGAATCACCTCCCAGCTGTAGCTGTCCTGCTCCTGGACATCCTGGAGGGATTTGTGTTCCCCTCGTACCCTGCCCCCCCGGTATCAAAAACCCCAACGCTGACCCCTCCACCTCACTGGTGCCTGCTGTTAGACGCAATGGCACCTCGCCCTTATCCCCCTTCCCCTCTTCTGCCTGGAAAAGCCCCCCCTCCCCACACACCTCTTACTCATACCCCCACTTCCACCCCCTCTTCCAGTCAAAGTCCTGTCCCAGAAACTGTGCCCCAACCCCCTCCAGACTCTCCTCCTCCTCCTCCGCCTTCCCCTTCTCTCCACAACACTCACCCTCCCCCCAATACATTCATCACCTTTGCCCCCATCCCCATTCTTCCTGCACCTCCCCTTGACCCTCGTCTGCTCATAACTGCTCCCGAAGCCGCAATCCCTCAGGAGGCCCCCTTTGTCTCGCCCTCTCCCAGCACCTCTGGGGCTGCTCTCCCTCTGCCACCCCTAGTCCTCCCAAAACCAAGCTCCAGCCACTGCATGACCTTCCCTGCCAGCTGTGGAGCCCAAAAGGATACGAGGCCGAGGGGCACTCAGGACCCCGAGGCCTCGGCACCCCATGTGCTGGTGGACGAGATGTGCGAGTTCTTGGAGGACGTTCGCGGCTCCAAGAACAAAGTAGCTCTCGCCCTCCAGCGCTGGGGTGATTTCCATCTCATCCTTGAGTCCGTGAGGGCCCTTTTGAAGGAGGGCAAGGGGACCGGAAGGAGGGACGCCACGGCCTACCAACGGGCCCGTGGCTTCCGTGATACCCTAATCACCTATGGCGTCGGCCATGGCTTGCTGCGTGGCCCCACGGGGACCGCTGGTATTCCCTCCGGCGAGGATCCTCCCCAGCCCTCTAAATGCCACTGATCATCTTTGCCACCTTGAACACCAAGGACTGTGGGTTGGGTCTCCCCAGGTGCCGGGTGCTCTCCTTCCTCCGAGATGGGGGTACTCGGTCACCTTCCTCCAGGAGATCCACACTACTCCGGCCGCTAAAGCCAGCTGGCGGCTGGAGTGGGGAGACGGGGTCCACCTTAGTCACCTCTTGGCCCATCGGGCTGGGGTGGTGACCCTGTTCTCCCCAGACCTACAGCCCGAGGTGCTGGGGAGTGTTGAGGTCGTGCCAGGCCGCCTGCTGTATCTTCGGGTGCGGATGGAGGGGCTGCCCCTCCACCTCGTCAACGTCTACGCCCCAACATCCGGCCCGGAGAGAACATCCTTCTTCTGGCAGGCGGCAGCCTTCCTTGACTCCATCGATCCTCATGAGTGCCTGGTCCTCAGCGGGGATTTCAACTGCACCCTCGAGGAACGGGACCGTACGGGGACAGAGCAGTGCCCGGCCGCTGCAGATGTCCTCAGGGAGCTTATCAATCATCGCTCCCTGGTGGATGTCTGGTGCAGCCACCACCCGGATGAGGACACAGTCTTTACCTACGTCTGGGTGGTGGGCCACAAATCCATGCACTCCCGGTTGGACCGCATCTACATCTCTCGCGGGCACACTCCTCCAGCGTGCGGCCGGCCCCTTTCTCGGACCACCACTTAGTGGCCGTGAAGGCTTCCCTCTCGCTGGGGAAGTGGGGGTTGGCCTACTGGCATTTTAATAACAAGCTGCTGGAGGATGTGGGCTTCGTGGCGTTCTTCCAGGAGTTCTGGCTGGCCTGGCGTGGGCAACAGTGTGTCTTTACCTCGGCGCAGCAGTGGTGGGATCTGGGAAAGGTGTGCACACGGATCTTCTGCCATGACTATACCCGGGGGGCCAGCTGGCAGTGGGACGCGTTGATAGGACAGCTGGAGCGGGAGGGTTCTTGAGCTGGAGAGGCGCCTGGCCACCAGCCCTGGAGATCCATCCCTCTGCGGCATGTACTGGGAGAGGCGGGACGAGCTCAGGGCCCTCGATGCCCTTCGGGCACAGGGGGCCTTTGTGAGGTCGTGGATCCAGCTCCTTCGGGAGATGGACCACGGCTCCTGCTTCTTCTATGCCCTGGAGAAAAAGAGGGGTGCCAAGAAACATATCCTCTGCCTCCTTGCGGAGGATGGTACCCCTCTTACGGATCCGGCGGAGATGCGCGAGAGGGCTTGCACCTTCTACGCCACCCTTTTCTCCCTGGATCTGACCGACGCCTGCAGAGTGCTTTGGGACCAACTCCCTTCGGTCAGCATGGGTGACCAGGACTGGCTAGAGCTCCCTCTCACTCTGGCTGAGCTCTTGGAAGTCCTCCATCTCATGCCCATGAACAAGTCCCCGGGCATGGATGGGCTGACCGTGGAGTTCTACCGCGTGTTTTGGGACGTCCTCGGTCCAGACCTGCTCAGCGTCTGGGCCGAGTCCTTGCAAAGCGGGGTCCTCCCCCTGTCGTGCAGGTGGGCCGTCCTCACCCTACTGCCCAAAAAGGGGGACCCCCGCAACCTTCGGAACTGGTGTCCCATCTTGCTCCTCAGCATGGACTACAAGATTATCGCTAAAGCCATCTCCCATCGCTTGGGGTCCGTGCTGCAGGATGTGGTCCACCCCAACCAGACCTACACCGTCCCGGGCCACACCATCTTTGACAACCTCTATCTGGTCCGGGATCTCTTGGAGCTCGGGTGTAGGGATGGTCTGTCGTTTGCCCTCCTGTCCCTGGATCAGGAGAAGGCGTTCGACAGGGTGGACCACAGGTGTCTCCTGGGCACTCTGTGGGCTTTTGGCTTCAGACCCCGTTTCATCGGGTTTCTCCGGGTGCTGTACACTGCCTCAGAGTGTTTGGTCAAGCTCAACTGGATCTTGACCGCTCCGGTCAGCTTTGGGCAAGGGGTGCGTCAAGGCTGCCCGTTGTCGGGCCAGCTCTACGCTTTGGCCATTGAGCCCTTCCTCCATCTCCTTCGACGAATGTTGACGGGGTTGGTGGTCCGTGAGCCAGAGCTGTGGCTGGTTCTGTCGGCGTACGCCGACGACGTACTCCTTGTGGTCCAGGACCCAGGAGACCTGGTGCGGTTGGAGGCCTGCCAAGCCATTTACTTGGCAGCCTCCTCTGCCTGGGTCAAGAGCTCTGGCCTGGTGGTTGGGGCTGGGTGGCAGGCGGGCCACCTCCCACCTGTGCTTCAAGCCATATGGTGCAGTACAGGTCCGCTATCCTATCTAGGCGTCTTTCTATCTGCCACGCATCCCTCTGTGTTGGAAAACTGGCAGGGTTTAGAGGGCAGGGTGGCTGAGCGGTTGCGGAGGTGGGCGGGGCTGCTCCAGTGCCTCTTCCTACGGAGGAGGGCACTGGTGCTTAACCAACTAGTCCTGTCCATGCTCTGGCACTGTCTCAACACCCTTGTCCCACCCGCCCTGGTTTCCTGGCCACCCTCCAGAAGGTAGTTCTGGAGTTCTTTTGGCCAGGACTGCACTGGGTCCCTGCAGGGGTTCTTCATCTCCCCCCGGAGGAGGGAGGGCAGGTCCTGACTTGGCTATGCACTCATGTCCATGTCTTCTGCCTCCGGGCCCTGCAGGGACTCCTTAACAGCAATAGTGCAGATAGTCCAGCATGGAGCATGCTGGTGCACGCTTTCCTCCGTCACTTCCAAGGGCTCAGATATGACCGGCAGCTCCTTTATTTGCCTTTGAGAGGCCATCCACGAGACCTCTTGGAGCTGCCGGTCTTCCACCAGGATCTCCTCAGCACCTGGTGGCTGCTCTCAGTCTCCAGGTCTTTAGGGGCCGCCACGGGGGAAGACCTCCTCGTGGAGCCCCTGCTACACAACCCGTACCACGGTGTGCCGGAGGCTGGTCCTCGGTGGAATCACCAGGGTCGGAGACTTCCAGGACTACGGCTGGGGAGACTGGATGGAGGCCCCGGCGCTCGCCCGGCACATGGGGCTCTCCACCCTACATTCTCCCCGGCGCGTACTCAAGGAGGTGAAGGCTGCCTTGCCGCCCGCTGCTCGCGTCTACCTGAGTCGGGTCTTGCAAGAGGGTGCACCCCTCCAGATCACTCCGTGAGCCTTCCCGCCCCCCTCCTCTGCATCATCCCAGACGGCTGCATGCCTTGCAGCTGGTCCCCTTTCGAGCTACGCCCAGACATCATCTGTACATGCTCGTGCTTCACACACTCCACTATCCCACCCTCATGTCCCGCCCAGACCACAAGTGGCGGGACCTTCTACCATCTTCAGAGGGTGGGGAGCCCCAGTGGGCCAGCCTTTATTCTTCCCTGGTCCCGTGGCCCGCCGGGGACATCAGCTGGAGAATTCTCACACTGGGGCGGTGAGCACGGGTGTGTACCTGGCGCGGTTCACCCACCTCCCGGATATCTGTTTCTTTTGTGGCACGAGGGAGACCCTGGCACACATTTACATCGAGTGCGTCAGGTCGCAGCCCCTCTTCTGGCTCCTCTAGAACCTCCTGCTGAGATTCTGGCTGCACTTCTCCCCACACCTCCTCATTCTAGCACACCCCATCCGTGGCCCCACTAAGTTGCGGGGCCTCCTCCTGGCTATGGCCAAGGTAGCCATTTATAACACTCGGGAGAGGAGGCTGGCGGTGGGGGGGTGGGCGGGGAAGCCTGTGACTGTGGGGCCTATTTCTGCTCTGCTCTCCACTCACGAATCCGGGCAGAGTTCCTTTGGGCGGCATCCACTGGCTCTCTCGACACCTTTGAGGGGCAGTGGGCGCTGTCCGGGGTTCTCTGCTCGGTGTCCCCTTCTGGTTCCCTCATTTTAAGCCTTTGACCTGCACTCCCGTCCCTGTTTTTTCTTCAGTTGTCCCCCGCGCTCTGTTGGGGCCATGGTATTTTTTTTAAGGGATCCCTCTTCTATTAAGAGGGGCCTTTTAGTCGTGGGCGGGCTGTGCCTGCCCACTCGCTGGTCTCCAAATAGACCCAGTATAGTGTCCTTCTAGGAGGCTCTGGAAGCTTCCAGGTAAGGGTCTACCACCGGGTTTACCATAAATGTTTAAAAACTTCCATAAGTTATTTATATAGAGCTATGTTATAACAGCAAAAGGTTAATCTAAAGTGTGTCTCATGCCTGACTATCGGGCAGGAAAGTAATTCATTGATTTTTTTTTTTTGTCTGTTGTTTGAACTAGTCAGTCTAATTATTCATGTACTAAAGGCAGTATATAGCAAAATGGAGCTGATGTTAACAGTAGTTCTGTCTTGAGTTGAATAATTATAGGAACCGAAGAAACCACTTTCTGATCTTAATATGGCATGCAACACAAAAGCATTTAGGAATTATAACTGCACTATAGTAACCAGAAGCAAAGGTGGTAATTTTTCCGTGCAATGTGGTTTTTTTATGTCCGCCCCAAAAACTGACTGAAAAGCGAACTGACTTCCAAAATGATTTCTCTAAAGGAGAAAGTGAAGGGTTGCTGTTAAATTACTTCATGCTACAAAGTTGCATTTGCATGTTGTGATTTCAGCTATTGAGCACAAAGGTGCTCAAGAGGCAACTGAGTGCAGGTTCCTTGATGCCAAATTCTTTGTGCTGTAATCTGCTCGAGGTTTGCCTGGGTGACATACAAGTATTCCTTGGGCAGGTAATAATGGGCGACTTCATTTGATGAGCCCTCACTAAACTGGCTGTCCCATTCTTTTAAATTTAATCTATTCCTGATAGCTCTAAAACATTGATCATCGTGGTATCTGAGCACAACAATGAAAAATAATATTGAATGTGCCTTAATAGCCAGTGTGTGTCAGTCTTGCCTGTTTCCTGTGTGGATGTCTTTTTTGTGATTCCTATCCCCAGTGCTTTTCCTAACCCCCAGTTATCCATTGTCCTTTCTCTGGTAAATGCTAAAGAAGCAGGCATAGTGTGTAATGCAGATATAGCAATTGTGGCACAGGAATGCTAGCTGGCTGAAGAAGCACATAGCTACCTCCAATTAGCTTCCAGCCTCTCAGCCTAATGTGACAATGCACCTGGCACAATCCAATGAATGTTTCTGTAGTACAGCACTGAAGCTGATACGTAATAGAGATTATTTGTATTGCAATAGTACCTAGAGGCTTTTGTTGCTCCTGTTTGGATGTGTCTGTACACATGTGATCTGAAAACCCATAAGCCTTGGAAAAAAGTCATGTATGGATCCAAATTTTGCAGCTAGGGTTCAGCTCTCTCAACAGACTCGGTGTTGTGAAGGGCTGAGTACTCTGGTTCCCATCCAACAAAACACTTAAGCACACACTTAACTTTAAGCATCTGAGTATTTCAGTGGCATCCTATTACTTTGATTACTCATGCAAGGCTTCAAAATGTTCCCTTGTAAAAGCTATGTATAAGCTCTAAACTTATGGTGGAACTAGAGAGTAAAACAAATGCCCTTCTGCCCCCCCACCACACGAAACCAGTAGTAAGTATAACCATTAGCATTTGCTGCTTAATTGACAATATTATGGCATTGCCTTCTGTTTTGAACACTAAACATATTTTATTTTAAATAGTAGTAATTGGATAGTAAAACTTTATTCTTTCAGTAACTAAATCTCTTTAGAAAGTTCAAAAACTCCATTGAGTGTAAAGGTTTGGCCTTTTCTTAAAACAAACAAACAAACAAAAAACACCCCCTCAAATCATTAGACCTCTGTACTGTTAAGTTTTTAACTGTATTAGTGGATGAGGGGAAACTGCATTTTTGCATATGTGTGGCATATTCTCTCTCTAATGCATATTGCATGTCTTCAAAATATCTTCAGTTGAGTTGAGGTCCCTGCAAGTATTTGGGTGCTGATAAGTTAACATTTATTTCTTGCTAAATAAGCACATTTAACAGAAGGAAACAATGTTGTGTACCTAAAATTCAACTGCCCTGTTTGTTAAAGATTTGCACGTCTGTACTCAGGCTTTTCCAAAAAAAATTGCATATCTATGCATTGTGCAACAATAAGCATTGTCAGATTTGGTTCTCAAAAACTCAAAACTAGCCAAAAATTCAAAAAGCAATACCAAAATGTTTAAGTATATCAGAAGCAGGAAGCCTGCTACACAACCAGTGGGGCCTGTAGACGACTGAGATACAAAAAGGGCACTCAAACATGACAGCCACTGTGGAGAAACTAAATGAAGTCTTTGCTTCGATCTTCACAAATGAGGATGCCAGGGAGATTCCCAAACCTGAGCTGTCCTTTGTAGGTGACAAATCTGACGAATTGTCCAAGACTAAAGTGTCCTTGGTGAGAGTTTTGGAACTGATTTGATAAACTTAACAGTAACAAGTCACGGGGACCAGACGGCATTCACCCAAGAGTTCTGAAAGAACTCAGAAGTGAAATTGCAGAACTGTTAACTGTGATTTGTAACCTATTCTTTAAATCTGCTTCTGTACCCAGTGACTGTAAGATGGCTAACGTAACGCCAATATTTAAAAAGGGCTCTAGAGGCAATCCTGGCAATTACAGAACAGTAAGTCTAACATTGGTACCAAGCAAATTAGTTGAAACCATAGTAAAGAATAAAATTATCAGACACAGAAGAACATAATTTGTTGAGCAAAAGTCAGCATGTTTTTTGTAAAGGGAAATCATGCTTTACTAATCTATTAGAGTTCTTTGAAGGGGTCAACAAACGTGGACAAGAGGGATCCAGTAGATGATGTTTTTGGAAACATAAGTACACTATAAGAAGTCCTGTGGCACCTTTAGACTAACAGATTTCCAGAAAGCTTTTGACTAGGTTCCTTACCAAAGGCTCTTACGTAAATTAGGTTGTCGTGGGATAAGAAGGAAGATCCTTTCACAGATTGAGAACCAGTTAAAAGGCAGGAAACAGAGTAGGAATAAACGGTAAATTTTCAGAATGGAGAGGGGCAGCTAGTGGTGTTTCAAGGGGTCAGTCATAGGATGAATCCTATTCGACTTATTCATAAATGATCTGGAGAAAGGGGTAAACCAGTGAGGTGGCAAAGTCTGCAGACAACACTAAACTGTTCAAGATAGTGAAGACCAAAGCAGACTATGAAGAACTTCAAAAGGATCTCTCAAACCTGAGTGATTGGGCAACAAAATGGCAAATGAAATTTAATGTGGATAAATGTAAGGTAATGCACTTGGGGAGGGGGAATAACCCCAACTATATATACAGTATAATGGGGGCTAATTTAGCTATAGATCATCAGGAAAGAGATCTAGGAGTCATCATGGATAATTCTCTGATGACATCCATGCAGTGTGCAGCGGCCATCAAAAAAGCACACAGGATGTTAGGAATTATTAAAAAAGGAATATCTTATTCCTTATATCATATTGCCCTTATATAAAATCATGGTATGCCCACATCTTGAATATTGCGTACAGATGTGGTCGTCCTGTCTCAAAGATACATTGCACTAGAAAAGGTTTGAAAAAGGGCAACTAAAATGATAAGGGGTTTGGAATGGGTCCCATATGAAGAGAGATTAAAGAGACTAGGCCTCTTCAGTTTAGAAAAGAGGAGACTAAGGAGGGATATGATACAGGTATATAATATTATGAATGGTGTGGAGAAAGCAAACAAGGAAAAATTAGCTACTTGTTCCTATAATCTCAGAACTAGAGGCCACCAAGGCTATGTCTGCACTAGCCCCCGCCTTTTGAAAGGGGGATGCTAATGAGACACTTCAGCAGATGCTAATAAGGTGCTGCCATGAACATGCAATGTCTCATTAGCATAATGCCAGCCACAGCGATTCAGAAGTGCTGCTTTTGAATCGCGTGTGACCTGCGTAGACGGGGAGGGGGCCTTTCAAAAGGACCCCCCAGTCTTTGAAATCCCTGGCTGGTGGTATGCTAAAGAGGTGCTGCATATTCATAGCAGTGCCTCATTAGCATCTGCTGACGTGTCTCATTAGTATCCTCCTTTCAAAAGGCGGGGTCTAGTGTAGACATAGCCCAATTGAAATTAATGGGCAGCAATTTTAAAACAAATAAAAGGAAGCTCTTTTCCCAGTGCACAGTCAACCTGTGGAACTCCTTGCCAGAGGAGGCTGTGAAGGCTCGGACTATAACAGGGTTTAAAAAAGAGAGAGAGGTAAATTCATGGAGGTTAGGTCCATTAATGGCTATTAGCCAGGATGGGTGAGAAATAGTGCGCCTAGCCTCTGTTTTTCAGAAGCTGGAGATGGATGGCAGGAGAAAGATGATTTGATTTGCTACCTGTTCAGTCCAGTCCCTCTGGGGCACCTGGTGTTGGCCACTGTTGGCAGACAGGATACTGGGCTGGATGGACCTTTGGTCTGACCCAGTATGGCCATTCTTATGTCTCTAGCAAACACCAGTTTTGCATTCAACACCAGTGAGTTTTTCTTTGGATAAATCTTCCCAAGAATCATCTATCGCTGGAGGAGAGCATTACAAAGATTAGGTGAGCCACTCATCTCTGTATAGGCTTATTTGGAGGCAAGGAGGCCTCATGAAATCACTAGGGCCAGGATCTCAATCTATTTCTCAAAGCATTAGTGGGCTTCTTCTAAGCATAACCTTAAATGGACTTGCTACTGTAGCGTTAATGTAATTGAACACTTTGAAGAGTGGTACTTCTCCAGGCATGTTTGCACCTGGAACTCTGGATGCCAAAGGTTTTCACAGGAATACAAACTTCTCCAGCTGTAATGAATAGTGGATTAATTAAGAATTTCTTTAAAAGACAAACTTCTTTAAAGTTTCTAAGTCTATAGTTTATCTGTCTCTACTAGGCTATATTCACTGGGGGACGCACTTCCTGCAACAGAGAGAGACAATATGTAGAAAAATATAGGGCCAAACTATTCATTAGGACCTGTTTTCCCAAGCCGATTGAAATCCGTGAACTTCATGTACATATCAGATGGCAGAATTTGGTGTAGCAAAAGGAAAACCATTGAGCCAAATCAGTGAGGATGCATTTGCAAGCTGAAATGATGGAGATGACTTAAAGATGTTTGTTATTCTCAATGAGCCAGCTTTTATTTCAGTTCTGTTTTCTGGAAGTCCTAGAAAGTATTTTCAACACAAAGTCAGGAGTTTTAAATTCAGACAGCAGGATTTGTTCTATAGCTATTGTAACAGAAAATTTCCTGAAACATTGCGATGGAGTATTTCTTGAGGGGGCAGGAGAACCTTGAAACTTTCTAAATACATGATGCACAAAATATCTGAGTAGTATTTGTGGTGGTTTTTCAGCACCAATCCTTAATTAATGTGCTTCCTTCTAGAGGTGACAGAGAGCCAACTTAGTATCTGTGCCTGTGCATGTCGGCTTGCTGTATGGAGCTGAAGGTTTTGCACAAGGTGACAAGCTAGTGACAATTCCTGCAGGAGCAGTGTTCCATGGGAAGGAGATTTGGCAGATATGTTGACCTCTGCATGGATGGTCTTGCCCTTTGTGGATGTACCAAGATCCATGCAGATCTTTGGACAACTATGTATTTAGGGAGTTGTTCTCTCCCTGTGATTGCTTTTGCCCTTTAATACATTTTTTTTTTCTGGATCTTACTGCTTCCTCAGGCAAAACTTCCATCCATTTCCTGGAATGGACTGTGTGTAGGCATGTAATAGAATATGAAAAAGAATTTAAACTCCAGAAAGTATGGTTAAAGTCTGGAGGAAGAGAAAACAAAAGACTAGCCATGTGCATACCACAGAGGTGATTAGAAAAATGCTAGGGCTCACAAACAAGAAAAGTGAGTTTGTATTGCACTTATCAGACATACAATCTCAGGTTGCTGGGGCTAACACAAGAAATCATTATTCATATCAGAAGATCTTGGTATAGGACAAACAAATGTGGTTCCACTTTATCTCACCATTTCCTTCTAATGTTTCTGTGTGGGCTGTTGGAAATTATATTCCTTGCATAGTAAAACTGTAAACACTGCACTTGGTGGCCGTGTCTACACTAGCCCCAAACTTCGAAATGGCCATTTTGAAGTTTACTAATGAAGCGCTGAAATGCATATTCAGCACTTCATTAGCATGCGGGCGGCCGCGGCGCTTCGAAATTGATGTAGCTCATGGCCGTGTGGCTAGTCCAGACAGGGCTCCTTTTCGAAAGGACCCCGCCTACTTCAAAGTCCCCTTATTCCCATGAGCTGATGGGAATAAGGGGACTTCAAAGTAGGCGGGGTCCTTTCGAAAAGGAGCCCCATCTGGACGAGCCACGTGGCCGTGAGCTGCGTCAATTTCGAAGCGCCGTGGCTGCCCGCATGCTAATGAGGCGCTGAATGTGCATTTCAGTGCTTCATTAGTAAACTTCGAAATGGCCATTTGCGTGGCCATTTCGAAGTTTGGGGCTCGTGTAGACACGGCAAAGGAGTGTATGTGTCAGTGTGCATTATGGTGTGCCACAGATAGGAATTCCAGACTACAGTTCACCACCACCCAGTGTGCTGTCTTGAAGTTCTGTCAGGGCAAGGTGGGGCAGAAACTAATCAAACGAGGGTGACTGGGAGAAAAGGGTCAAGCTCCTGAAATGAAGTATTCTCCATACTATAGAATCAACTGTATCCCATAATGTTTGAGCCTTTAAAAAAACCCCATGAACCTGCATGGCCGCCGTTTCCTCTTGGTCTGCCATCTCTGACTGCAATGTGGATCCAATCACAGGCTTATGCTATTTTCCAACATTTGCAGCACTGCATGAATTGCATCAGTGGGGAAGAGGACAGATGGACATGGGATATAGCACAACCCCTTCCCCCAAAAAATCAAGTTTGTAGTGGGATTCATGGAAACATTGCAGATATGTGGAGCACCCTTTCCAGGCTTAAGAACCACCACAGACTGGTGGGATCACATTGTAATGTGGATTTGGCATGACGAGCAGTGGCTGTAGAATTTTTGGATGAGAGAGGCCACATTCATGGATCTGTTTGCTGACTTTTCCCCAGCCCTCCATCGCATGCACACTGGAATGAGAACAGCACTAGCAGTGGTTAAGTGGCATTCACAATGTAGAAATTTGCAGTGTTGGATTTCTGCTAGTACTTAGGAAATCACTCTGGAGTTGGAAAGCCCCCTGGGCTTATCATGCAAGTGTGCAGAGCCATTAATAATTTCCTGCTACATAAAATTGTGACTGTTGGCAAAGTGCAGGAGACAGTGAATGGATTTGTAAAAATTGGGCTACATCTATGCTAGCCCCAAACTTTGAAATGGCCACGAAATGCATGTTCAGCGCCTCATTAGCATGCGGGCGGCCGCAGTGCTTCGAAATTGACGTGGCTTGCTGCTGCGTGGCTTGTCCCGACGGGGCTCCTTTTCAAAAGGACCCCGCCTACTTTGAAGTCCCCTTATTCCTATCTGCTCATGGGAATAAGGGGACTTCAAAGTAGGTGGGGTCCTTTCGAAAAGCAGCCCCGTTGGGAAGAGCCGCGCGGTGGCAAGCTGCATCAATTTCGAAGCGCCGCGGCCACCTGCATGCTAATGAGGCGCTGAATATGCATTTCAGCGCTTCATTAGTAAACTTTGAAATGGCCATTTGCGTGGCCATTTTGAAGTTTGGGGCCAGTGTAGACACGGCTTTGGATTTGCAAAGTGTGCTGGCGTATTCTAGGCCCTGGCCACATTGCCCTTGAGTACATAACAGAAAAAGGTACTTTTCCATGGTTATGCAAGTGTTTGGTGCTAAAGTACAGCTCACAATGGATTGCGAAGGGAGACAAGCCAATGAAATGTACAGCCTCTGTTTGTTGGCTTCTGTGAAAATAAACTTGGGAGGGACAAATTTTAAGTGCAGACACATGCATAACGTCCATCTAACTTTGTAGTGTAGATCAGTCCGGAGCCGCCTTACGTTCGGACACACAGATTGAAAGTCTAGTGCCTCAGTCATCTTCTATTTGATAATGCCCTCAATGCTAATACTTTTAAGTCTGAAAGATTATGTATTAAAATTTTAACTTTTGGTCCCTTGAGTATTACTGCAGCTATCCTGTCAACTTTATTTTGCTATCCCTCTGTCTTTATATGAGACTTGTAACTGAAATATTTGACACTCTTGGTCATTAGAGAGCTGATTAAACATCTGTAGGAGCTGAGCTGTTCACAACAATGTCATATCTCTCTAGTACCATCCATGAGTCCAAAAATCCCCTACTATTTTAGTTGGATGCAGTATTCTTAAATTCCTGTCCCTAAAAGATCTCATAGCAGCAGGTGTGTTTTGTTTTTTTTTAAAAAAAAACTCCCAAAGGCAACTGCATTTTGTTGAAGAGTTTTCTCTGTATGTTTGTGTATAACAGACAATAGGTCTGAATTTTAATGCTGTGATTCCTATGCATTAGCAGGAGTGTTTTCTGAACAAGAACACTGCAGAATCAGGCTCAGAATTTATCAAGTAGCTTTATGTGCTTCAAGATACAAGTGCTATTATAAAATGCATTTTTTTCCCTTTGTTTTCTAACACCGCTTATTCTCCTGTTACGTTCTAAATGCATGTGTCTTAGCTTCCACGGCTGTGCTGTGTATTTGTTGCTTTAAAATGGGACTTGTACATAAGTGGAAGGGAGAAGCTGGTTTGTTGATGTGATAGGAATTGTTTTGAAATCTTTTAAAGGTATTCTGAAACAGAATGGTTATACTGTAAGAAGGAAGGAGGAAGATGCTGGTGCCTACATAGCAAGAAAGACCCTTTATGAAGGTGGTATTTGTAAAATTTTGGTCAAGTAGATGGAAAATAAAATAGCCAGTTAACCATCCAAATGCTGCCACCTTTCTCTGTGATGATTCATGGAAAATTCTCATTGATTTAACGGAAGGACTGAATAAGAACTACAAGCTTTGGCTAGTATTCATCAAACTCAAGAACAAGACCTTGACTTAAGAATTCACATCTAAGCAGGTCCCATTTGTATGACTAGTTATTTGCTCAAAACTGACCAGTCATATTGAATAAAGATCTCTGGTTCATGCTGGTCATGACACACCTGGGTATTAAACATCTAAGTTCAAGAAACAGGAAGAGGTTTCTGGTTTAGAGTTGCTGGAGTGACAAACAATAGGGTGAAGGATGTATGGGTGCACAAACGCTCCTCTTGGACACAAGACTTGGTGAATGCAATCACAAGAGCTTGGAATGGATTTATCCTGGCTACATGCTATTTGTTGTTTCACATTGGGTGCACTTCTCTCCCTTTTTATCATTTCACCTTAGTTTATGTAAATTGTATCAGTTACATAACTCCTAATTGAAACAGAAGGTAAGAGCATAGATTAAATTACAGAATTAAACTCTTGAATCAGCTGGCAAGGTTATTATTTTTGTTAAGGTGCCACAAACACCTGAAAGAATAAGCAAATAAGCTTTGAGAGCAGAATGTTCAAACTTACTTCTGTATTAGGCTGAAAGACATCCACACAGGCATGCAAAGCCAGCTAAACTTTAGCCATCCATCTCTTACTTGGTCCCCTGGGGATGGAGCCACTTTCTCCATTTCCTTTTGCCAGTTGTCCTCTCATCATCAATAACCATGGGCTCAGCACCCGTTGGTGTCTGATGCCTCTCTCACTATTTCCTTCCATCTTTCCCTGTCCAGTGCAGAGTGGATTGGTGCAAAGCTAGTCTACAGAAACTAATCTACTATATCATCTATCCATTCTCTATGGGGTCTGCCTCTTCTATTCAAACCGTCCATTATGCAGAACACCAGGGTCTTGATTTTTTTGTTTGTCGTTCATTCTGCAAATATGCCCAAGTAGTTGCCCTCTAGCGAGCTGTCCTTTAGCTAAACTTAACTTTGCCATTTCCAGGTCAACAGAGGTAAAATAAAATAGTCAACTTTGGTCAAAAGAATTGTACAAAAGTAATTCACCACCTTCTCATGTTCCTTCCTTCTTATCAGATTGTTCTCCTGAGGGCACAAATCCTCCCAGAGGCTGATGTTTGAGAGAAATGACAAAAGAGTCTACATTAAAAACAACTGGTCCTTTATGCTCTCTGCTGGGTAATGACAAGCTGCTACCCAACAGAAGCAGAGAACAGTTGAAGAGGGGCTTCCTCCTGAAGGACACTCCAATTCTGGGTTCTTCAGAGTTCTCTGATGCTCTTTTGTTTTTCCTGAAACTCTGCTTCAATACCTAGGGCCATATCCTTCATCCAGAATAAACCCCAAAGAAAGGCCCCAAGCATTCCAAAGATGATAGAGCTCCCCACTCTGCAATTTTTCTTTCCCTGCTCTCTCTATCTTTCTCAGACACCTTTAGTCATTGCTCTGTCTTCCATGCTCTGTCTTGGAGTGACATACAAGCAGCTACTCCAGCTCTCTCTCGTATATGAGAGAGAAGGATATGTATTGTAGACCCTCTTTCTTACCCTAGCTTGTGGTAGCCTACGACTCCCAGGCATCTTTTCTCACTGCAAGTCCCAGAATACTTTGTTGTCAAAATCAAGGTAGTATAAGGGCATGTCTACACTTCTGGGAAGATTGACTCCATCAGGGTTAATCTTCTAGAATTGGATTTTGTGCATTTCATGGAATGTGAAATTGATCTGTCTGGGGTCAGCAGTCGACCTCTGTTCTCCCCACTATTGTGAGGAGTAAGGGAGGTCAACAGGAGAAATACAGTGAAGACAGGTAATTTGATTTCAGATGCACCAATTCCAGGTATGTAACTGCTGTAGCCAGAATTGTATCTGAAATTAACTTAGTTTCCTAGTGTAGACCTGGTCTAAGACTAGAGTAGCGTTGGTCAAAACATCTCGAATTCCAAAAATTTTCAAGCAAAAGAGGGAACAGTTTTTTTTGTAAAAATGTTTATTAAAAATGCCACTTAAAAAAAAAACTAGCTGTAGATTAGAGACTTATTTAAGGGTTAGAGCCCTCTGTGACATCATCTAATGACAATTTTCAGCATGGGGGGCACATAACACAAAGATTTTTATAGATCTGAAAGACTAAACTTGAGAATGTGGTCTGTCCCTAGAGCTTCAAGCTCTAATTTTCAGCATCTGCACATCATGATTCTATGCCCTAGTGACCCAACTAAATTAATTCATGGATGCACGCATAGATTCTATTTCTATTAAAGCAGCTTTGTGAGGTAGGGTTTTCAACAAACGAGGAAAAAATGTTGCTATGTAGAAAATGGGCCTGATTTGCTAGACAAGATCTGAATTTTCTGAAAGATTTTAGGTTCCCACTGAATGGGAGAAGATATTAAGATCATAATTTTCTTAAGCTAGTTCACTAATTCAGGCTAACGCTAAGTGTGTGTAATATCCTAGTAAATATAATAAATCAAATAGCATGGCTTTGCCTATAGAAATGGCAGATACACAAAGTTTTGGTATTAAACTAGGCTTGACTGTTCAGCAAAGCATTCTGGATTTGTTCACCTGTAGATGTGCTAAATGTGTCTAATCTGGTTAATTTTGAATCCATTTACATGGGCTGTGCAATACTTTGGAAATTTAGGCCAGTCTTTGGGTGTGATGTGGACTAGTGACACGTTCCATCTTAGTTCAAACTAGATTGTAATCTCTTTGGGGCAGGCACCAGCTCATCCTGTGGGTTTATACAGTGTTTTATCACAATGAGGCCTCAATCCTTGATGATGTGTTTGCATGCTACTGCCGTGCAGTAGTAAACCATAGGGCTTGAAAACCCAAAGAGGGTGCAGCTAATAAGTTTCATGTCAGCATCTCTGAAAACCAGAGTCAGGAATCAGTGGTTTGAAAAAGTAATGCTTAATTTTCCATGTGTAGAGACAATATGGAACAGACATCTTTTTAGGGAGGTCAGATTTGGTTCCTGCAGTTTTTTTTCTCTGCTTCTTTAAGCAATAAGGACCATATCAAATGCCTGTGACAGAGCATCACTTTAAAGTTTGTTTGTTCCATTGTTTTTGTAGACATGAGTCCTAATTTATAGCTCTCTGGGAGTCTTCAGCTGGCAAATATCCTTATTAATAAAAGTTAGTTCATTATTATGGATTTATACAAACACATTTGCCCTGGATCCAGTGTAAATGCAGGGAAAATTCTCATGAATTCTTAGTGATGGAATCTAATAAAAATAATCTCAATGGAAAAATCTGGCATATGGCACCAATAAAAATATAATCAACACAGTGGATACTGTGAAAGATTTTTAGGCCAACAAGTACATTTTACAGCATAAACTATAAATGTTCCTTGAATTGCTCATGGGTTTGAAGTGAAGCATATTTTACAAATTTCTGTAATAAACTACAGGATCCTATATGGTGGCTACATGTAGACTTAATCCCTTCACTGCTGGAACATCTACGTACTTAGCAATGAGTAGGCTGGATAATAATGGAACTTTATGGGAATTCTTGATGCGTTAATGTCTTCAGTATATTTGCATGAGCCTAGGAATCTTAAGGATCCCTCCCACCGTCGAAGGCAACCCCTGGCGCTCGTTCTCTATGCCAGTCGAGCAAGAGCTTATAACTGGTAACTGTTGCCTCCCATGTTGATGCAACACTGTTCAGCGATGCCGGAGTACCTCTCCGGGCACAAGCCTGGGCATTTGTTATGGAGACTCTGGGCTGCCCAGACACCAGTGTCCCCCTCGGCTTTACTGATATAGTCCAAAGGAGAGGATAACCTCCACGTCTGGTACCAGCTCAGCTGCAGGAGTTGCCGGGACAGTGCCAGAAGTTGACACCGAACCGCCTTCGGACTCCACTCCGGATTTTCTGTCAGGGTTTACTCCCTTAGCCTCTCTCCTTCCCAGGATAACCCACAAGGCAGTGGGGTGTGGGTACTGTCCCGCCACAGTTCACCTGCCTCGCTGGGTGTGTGAGGCTTAAGGTTCCTGAACCTGACAAGTGACTGAAATTTGGGCACCAGGCAAACCAATAATAAAATCAACAAGAAATGAGAAACATCAACAATTCAAGCTTGCTTGCTGGAATGTGCGGACCATGCTGACCGGCTTGACTGAAGATCTTCAGGCCATCAGTGACACCCGAAAGACCGCTGTCATCAACGAGGAACTGAAGAGGCTCAGAGTTGATATCGCTGCACTGCAAGAGACGCTACTCGCAGATTCGGGATCTCTAAAGGAAAAGGACTACACCTTTTTCTGGCACAGTAAAGCCCAAGAAGAACCCAGAGAGCATGGTGTTGGCTTTACTGTCAGAAACACCCTTCTACAAATGGTGGATTTAGTCATGGGCAGATCAGAAAGACTTCTTCGGATCATGCTTCAAACTTGCGCCGGTCCTGTCCACCTGATTAGCGCTTATGCCCCACCCCTGTACGCCACACCAGAAGTAAAAGACAAGTTCTACGACGTGGTTAGTGCTGCTGTAGCACAAATACCTGCTTGTGAACAACTGTACATCTTGGGTGACTTCAATGCAAGAGTTGGAGCTGATTGGGCCTCATAGCCTTCCTGCTTAGGACACTTCGGTGTGGGAAAAATGAATGACAATGGACAGCGTCTCCTTGAACTGTGCACGTACCACAGTCTGTGCATCACAAACACATTCTTCCGAACGAAGCCACAGCACAGAGTGTTGTGGAGACACCCACGCTCGAAGCACTGGCATCAACTAGACGTGGTCATCACTAGGCGTAATAACCTCAAAAACGTCCTTTTGACACGCAGCTATCATAGTGCTGACTGTGATACAGATCACTCGCTAGTTTGCTCCAAGCTCAAGCTGAGACCCAAGAAGCTGTACCACTCTAAACCTGCTGGAAGGCCCCGCATTGACGCCAGAAAGACCGCAAACTCGGAGAAAGCTGAAAAGTTCAGAGAGACCCTCCAGGAAAATCTGCGCAGTGGCCCTGGGGGCGCCGATGCGACATCCAAATGGCAACATCTGAGAGATACAGTTTACAACACGGCCTTATCGGTGTTTGGAAGAAGAGCTAGAAACACGAATGACTGGTTTGAAGCTAACTCTGATGAGATGATTCCAGTCATTGAAAAGAAGCGCACTGCATTCCTGGAGTAGAAACGCTCACTGAGCCAGAGTACCCAGCAAGCACTTAGAGAGGCCAGAACAACAGTACAGCAGACAGCCAGGCGCTGTGCCAGCAACTACTGGCTCCAGCTATGCAGCAGCATTCAGACCTGTGCCGACTTTGGTAATCTCAGAGGAATGTACGAGGGTATGAAGAAGGTATTAGGACCCACCCAGAACAAGATGGCACCTCTGAAATCCAAATCTGGTGAAGTCATCGCTGACAAAGCCAAACAGATGGAGCGCTGGGTTGAGCACTACTCCGAGCTGTACTCACGCGAGAATGTTGTGGTTGACGCAGCCCTCTATGCTGTTGAGCTCCTACCAGTAATGGACGAACTGGACCAAGAGCCGACTGTGGATGAACTGAAGACAGCCGTCGACAGCATTGCAGCTGGAAAGGCCCCTGGTCAGGATGGTATACCACCAGAGGTAATCAAATGTGCCGCGGACACACTCCTGGAACCCCTGCATGAGCTACTGTGCCTGTGCTGGAAAGAGGGTGAGGTTCCACAGGGTATGCGTGACGCTAACATTGTAACGTTGTATAAGAACAAAGGAGACAGAAGCGACTGCAACAGCTACCGTGGAATCTCCCTCCTAAGCGTCACTGGTAAACTGTTCGCTCGCGTCATCCTTGGCAGACTCCAGAAGATTGCTGAGAGGGTGTACCCCGAATCGCAGTGCGGATTCCGCGCAGAGAGGTCTACCGTTGATATGGTCGTCTCTCTAAGGCAGCTGCAGGAGAAGTGCAGGGAGCAGAGAAAGCCACTCTACATAGCCTTCATCGACTTGACCAAGGCTTTTGACTTGGTCAGCAGGGATGGTCTGTTCAAACTGCTCCACAAGATAGGCTGTCCTCCACGGTTACTGAAGATGATCCAGTTGTTCCACGAAAACATGAGAGGAATCATCCAATATGACGGCGCGTTATCGGATGCTTTCAGAATCAGGAGCGGCGTCAAACAAGGATGCGTGCTTGCTCCGACATTGTTTGGGATCTTCTTCGCACTCCTCCTGAAGCATGCCTTTGGATCTTCAACAGAGGGCATCTTGCTGCATACAAGATCTGATGGGAAACTGTTTAACCTTGCAAGGCTGAAAGCTAAGTCTAAGGTGCGAGAAGTCCTCATCAGAGACATGGTGTTCGCAGACGATGCTGCTGTAGTGTCTCACACAAAAGATCAGCTTCAAAAACTGCTGGATCGGTTCTCCAAAGTGTGCAAGGACTTTGGGCTTACCATCAGCCTAAAGAAGACGAACGTACTCGGTCAGGATGTTGCTGAATCCCCATCAATCAGCATTGACAACTATACGTTAGAGGTTGTCCACGAGTTCGTTTACCTCGGGTCCACCATCACTGACGCCCTGCGTTGGACACTGAGCTAAATCGGAGGATCGGAAAAGCGGCCACAACTCTGTCCAGACTCAGCAAGAGTGTGTGGAATAACAACAAGCTGTACACTCACACCAAAATGCAAGTCTACAGAGCCTGCATCCTCAGCACCCTCCTTTATGGCAGCGAGACTTGGACCCTGTATGCCCGCCAGGAAAAGAGGCTGAACGTCTTCCACTTGCGCTGCCTCAGGCGCATCCTTGAAATATCATGGAAGGACAGAGTGACCAACACTGCCATCCTCGAGCAAGCTGGAATCCCAACCATGCACACCCTCCTCAGGCAGCGTCGACTCCGCTGGCTTGGCCACGTCCACAGGATGAACAATGGAAGGATTCCAAAAGACATCCTGTATGGTGAGCTAGCCTCTGGCAAAAGACCTCCCGGACGCCCCCAGTTGCGTTACAAAGATGTCTGCAAGAGAGACCTCAGAGAGGTAGACATCGAGCTGGGCAACTGGGAAGATCTAGCAGATGACCGCAGCAGATGGAGGCAGGGGTTACACAAGGGCCTTCAGAAGGGCGAGCTGAAGATCAGACAGCTAGCAGAGGAGAAGCGAGCGCACAGAAAGCACAATAAGGACTTGCCAGACACCCACTACATCTGCAAGAGATGCAGCAAGGACTGTCACTCTCGTGTGTGTCTTTATAGTCACAACAGACGCTGTAAATGAAGTCCTCAATTGAAACTTTAAAGGGCGCGATCCATAGTCTATGCAGACTGAAGGATGCCTACTACTAGGAATCTTAAAGAAAATAGTATAGGAAAAGTACATTTTCTTCCTCTTGTACTTTTCTAGGGTTCCTTTAATGGCCAAAGAGCTTTAGTTCTAGCAAGGTCTCACAAGCCATAGGGACAAGGCTGGGTGAATACAACACAGCGTCCTATACACAGCATTGCATGAACACGGACCTTCTCCTGGGGCCCTGTTCCAGGGCTATGACTCTGCCCCACATTTGCAGTGGTCCCTCCCAGACAGGCAAGAGCAATAACATACAGCTGCAGCATCTCAGCCAAGAGAGCAACCCTTTTCCATTCAGAGGGGCAGGAGCAATACCAGTTGGAGCATATTTGCTTGGGTCCATGGGCATTCTTCTGCTACATTCAGCATTCTATACTTGGATAGTATAGGCATGGTTCTAGAGGAGCGAGTCTTGATCAGAGTTCCTTTGTAAGCTGACCATTGGGGCAGCTGCTCAGGAGAAACTGAGGTGCTGCCCAGCTGATTAGCAGAGTACTCCCCAGCCATCCACAGTGGGCATCAGTGATGCAGAGCTACACGTGCCTTGGTGCACATAACAAAATATATTCTGCTCATGGATGGAAAAAAATTAAGAGGGAATACTGGTCTTGATATTAATGCCCACTCAAGTAATGGGGCAATTCACTTCTCTCTGAGCTACTGCTTCAGGCTCTCAGCAGCTTCAGACACGCAATTACATTAGTTATACAAAATTCAGATTTTGTTCACAGTCATGAGGATTAATTTTTTTTCCACTTCAAACAAAAGCTGTAGTTCTGTTACAATGATGTGATTCAGGAAAATGGGTCCAAAGATGTGGGTGTGTTCTAGCTGCATAGATGTACTTCACTCTTCTGTGCTGCCATAGGCAACCACCATATGTGATAAGTAAAATGTCAAAAGAAAATTTTTTGATTTTTAAACCTTGTGTTTCAAATTCCAATATAATGCTCTCAACAAGAAACAACTTTGTTTTCCCCCTTGGGTGTTACTGGGAAAATGAAGAGGACAAAATATAGGTGAGACCAGTTATGAATATCTGACAATAGAATTGTCCCAAAGCCTGTAAACAGAGGAGACTTCAATACCAGTACTTCCATGCCAATAAAAGGTGGTGAGCACCCAGTTCATTCAAGTAGTAGCATACACGTCTGTTGTAGAGCACTCCCCAGTACAAATTATACATGACATCCTGATGGGAAATCCCCAGAAAGTGGTAGACACTAACTCAGTGTGATTGTGTTCTAACATCCTCTTGATTCTGTCCCCTGAGGGAGAAGTGGCAGCTACCTGTAGGGAAATGAACTTGAACTTTCTAAGCATAGCTGTTCCTGACTCTCAGGAGAGCCATTCACATAGTCTTTTTGGGAGTTGCTATAAGGACCTCCTATGGTCATTAAAAGATGAAGAACAGGTGAGGTACAGGAATGCTGGCAAAAGAGACTGAATTTTATTTCCTAGTCTCACTTACAGCAGGGTTATAAACAGTTAATATCCCTATCAGGTGCCACAATCTTCATCCCCTCACTCCAGTGGCTACTCTTACGCTGTTTCTCTTAAAACCTCTGTTTCTAAAGCCAGGCAATATTAGGCCCCAATGCTATACTCACTGATGGCAATAGAAGCATTCCCCCTGTTTTCAGCATGTGCAGGGTGAAGCCTCTAATTACCATTCGTGAAACCTCAACCCCACTAGAGGCAATGGTAAAACTCCAAGAGTCTTCAATGGAGTGAGGATTTCAGCCCATTATTCTGCTTGTTGGTCCAGGAAAGAGAGAAATTGGAACATACATTTAAAATGAAACCAACCTATTTTAAAAGTTCTGAATTAGTGTTTTCATACATAACTATGTTGCACTACTAAGGGCTGCTCTCTCTGGAACTTCTAAGGTTCCAAGCAAATACTGAAAATCTGGTCATCATCTCTTTCCAAGACTTGTCTGTGGTACTGGATTGTACATGGTCTATCCTGTCTGGGTCTCAAATCAATGTAATTTGTGGGGAGGGCAGGGGAGGAGGAAACATTTCTCCAGGATTTATTTTTTAAAGGTGAGTGTTTGACAACTGCTCAGCTAGTAGTAGTCCTGGTGTGGTGAAGATGAAATAGAAGGTAATGTGCTGCTGGTGATAGTGGGGATAGTGATTTAGTGGGCACAGCACATAGCTGTAGGCTATAGACTTGTGGAAAATGCAGATTATTACAGGGCTTTACAGTTCTTTGCATGTTAGTGTGCTTCATTCTCCCCACTAAGTGCAGAATTTACAATCTCCCTTGTCTGTGGAGGTAGCTGTATGCCTGCACAGCACCACAGCTGCTCTTTTTGGGGTACATTTAGAGACGATCCCACCACTCAGAATACAGGCTGGCTAGCTCTCAACTTGTGCTTTGATGTACTGCCCTCAGGCTCCACCAAAGTTGATTTTGTGCTTCTCCAAGGGCCTGCCTGTATGCTTAAAAAAAAAACTTAGCTAACCTACAAAGCAAATTGCTCTTTAACAGGTGTTAGCTACATGTTCTTGCTAGTGTGTTCCTATGCTTTTTATGATGGCCTAGGCCGCCCTTAATAGAGACTGATACAACACCTTTCCCCGCTGGCTCTGTCCACTTCCTAAGCAGCACTTGCCAGCTGTGCCCTGCACAGTTCCAGCAGCCTGGTTCTAGTGGCTAACCTCAGAGGGGAAAGGAACAGTGTGGGCATGCAGCATGCTCGGAAGAGGATTTTGATCCAGTCGCCTGGCTCCCTTGAGACGCTAAACCAGCATCAAACTTTATAGCTGCAGCTCGTTCTTTTCTGGGTTGGACTATACCCCTGGGCACCTGCCCCTGCACTCTGTGGGGCGGGTGGTCAGAAGTGGAGCTGCCTATTTAGAGGGTCCTTGTGGGGCGGGGGGGGGGGGGGGAGAGGGCTACTGAGCTTTTCCTAGGAGGTGCCACAACCAGGAAGCAGTGCAGGCCCCAGCTGTGGGACCGGACCGGACCAGACCCGCCCGCGCGCACACACCAAATCAAGCGCAACCCTCCACAATGCCCAGGAAGGCAGGGAAGCGGCAGCAGCCTGCCAGTCCCAAGTGTGAGTCAGTGAGTGCTGAGGGGGAAGAGACACGCTCTGCTTTTGGATTAGCCAACCGGCTGAGCAGGAGTTACCCGCCCCCTGCCCCCCTCCCCCCCAGGCTCCGGCACTCGGGAGCCTGCTGGCTGGCGGCCCTTAAGCACTCACCGCCTTCTTCCCTGTACTGCAGTCCCCCTGTCCACACGGGCAGCCTCGTTCCTGGCGCGGGCAGCCGGCAGTAGCTTGGCCCCCTTTTGCTCCAGCCCAGCTGGACCAGGCAGCGCCGCTCCCAACCCAGCTCGCGGGGTCACCCCCCCCCCCCAAAGTCAACTGCATCCTCCCGTCCCCCCGGAGCCTGCGTGCGGGACACGGCGGCGAGAGCCGAGCAGCAACTCTCCCCACTGCTCCCCTGGCGCGCCTCCTGCCGAGCCCCCATGGGAACGGTGCACGCTCGGGTGGATCGCCTCCCGCAAGTGGGTGCCTCGGTCGCTTTTCGTTGCCCGGCCCGCCCCTGGCAAGTAGCAGCGGCCCTCCTTGCTTAGAGGCGAGCCAGGAGCAGGACTGTGCCCCTGGGGCTTTGTTGTGGAAAACCCGGTTACCTGGTAAGTGGATGCTGCCATAGGAACTTTGCTTGCAGGACCCACCATCAAACCCAGCTGGAGCGACAGAGGCGCCCGGCAGCAGCAAGGCTGGGGAGGCTAAACTCGTGTGTGTACGCCCCGGGAGCGTATGTCAGTGGGCGCTTTACTCTGTCAGCTGAGAGGTGCAGGGAGCGCGACTGCCCCCGGGGCTGGAGGTCCGGTGCCTACAACTGCAAGGGGGGCTCTGCCTTCCTGCCCGCGGCGGCGGGGCGGGGGGAGGTTATTTGTCACGAGGCGGGGGTCAGGAAGTCTTACAGGCAACGCGGCGGCCCGGGAGTTTGTCAACTAGTAACTCGCGTCAACTTTAGACCTCCGGGGACTTTGGAGAAGAGCAGGAAAGGGGCGCGTGACTGAGGCGGGGGACGCGGGCGCCGGGGAACCGAGCAGGCAAGTCAGGCTGCGCTGTGGACGGCTGGTTTTGAGTGCGGTTGTAACGCGGGGGGCATTGCTTTCTCGAGCGAGCGTGGGCGTGTGTCTATACATCCAGCGTGTGTACGTAAGCCCCCGCGCGGCTCTGGGTCTCTCAGCCCGCCGGCACACGCGCGCCGCTACATTTCCTGCGTGCCTGGTCAGAGAGGGCGCGCCTGTCTCCTTCCCACGGCCGGGGGCCTGATCCTGCTTCTCGGCTCCAGCCCTGTGCGTTACCTGGTGGTGTCCTGCGAGCTGCCCGTGGAAAGCATGAGTCTGCCGTGCTCTGCTCAGGCTTTCCACGGCGGGGTGTTTGTTTGAAACCTTGCGGTGAAGTTACTGCGGCGTTACTCACTTAGAAAGCCCGCTGGGGAGAGGGAGACACAGCCATGTCTGGGAAGTTGGGACAAGTCTGCCCTGCCGCTCGGAGGTTTGTCATCCCGCTGATGAGTCAGTCGAGACTTACTACCTTGTGGAGGAAGTGATGGACCCTGGAAAGAAATGACTGGTGGCTGTTCCCCTCGGAGTTTGCTTGGCGGTCAGAGAATAGAGTAAAGCCGTTCCGCGATGCTGGGACTGGCTGCAGCAGTGCACGTGCCCCGTGTGTCCCCCGGGGCACCTGTACCGTCTCCCTCGAGATGGTGCAGGGGGAGGGATCAGCGAACTTCCTCTAAGCCCCTTTGCAAAGCCCTATCCGGCGCGCTGCAGAGAGGAGAGGGACGCTGGTGGCTGGGTAGCCACAGCCGCCGCAGCGCCGTGAAAGCTACCCGAGAGGTCGTGTCAGTTTACCAGGGTGCTTGCCCTCCTTTCGCCCCGCCCAAGCAGGCTTGCCCGCGCCCCAGCTAGCGGTGCTAGGGGGCCGCCTGCGGGTGGGGAGCTGAGCTGCAGTTCTGTGGTACCTTCCGTGCTGCAATCTTGGGAGCGGGCAGCTGGGGATCCTCCCAGCCCAGCCAGGGAAGCTGAGGGCACAGCTCTCCCCTCCAGCAGGGGGCAGTGCAATGGTTGAAACTGATGGCCTTGAGAGCCCTACTGGGCTCCTACCTCACTCCGGCTGGAGGGGTGCTCCCTCTCCATAAGGGAGAAGCGTCAGCAGGGAAGGGTCTCACTACAGCCAGGGTTGGTGCTTGTATTTCAGCTGCAAACCCAAGGCAAGGGATGAACAAGGAGGCACACCGCTGTGCCAATGATTTTAGGAAAGGAAAAGGGCAGTAGGTGGTCCAAGTGAAGGGACAGGTTTCACTGAGAGCTTTCCAATGTTCTCCTGAGCAAGTGTTGTCAGAATCTTGCAAAGCTTCTCCCACCTCTTCTTAGTTCTGTCCCTTCCATGCTGCAGACAAATTGTGGTGTCTTTCCAGATGGTAGAAATCTTCCCTTGGGAAAAAAAAAACAAACTAAACCAAACCAAGACAACCCCGCAGTTCAGATGCAGTCACAAGTGTCACTCATAGCAAAGAAAGGCCACAAAGCTATTTAGTGTTCACCAGGTGGCAGTTTAATCTTCACACCTTTTTGTGTCACTTGATAATTTCTATTTGTTAAACTTTGCTGAACTGTACGTTCTGTTCCATGAATCAACTGGACTTTTTCCCTTCTTCTCTGAGAAATCACAATATGTTCTGATCTGTTGGCACTATTAATGCTTTAATTCAAAGCATTGGGAGGAAAAAGTGAGGGAGGATGTATCTCCACTGCTGTTTTTCTTAACATTTCTCATAATTTATTAGCCACAGAGGGACATCTAGAGGAGAGTGGATGCCAATGGAATTCGTTTGGGAGGTATAGACTTTTCACATAACTATGGGCTTTTAAGACTAGGCTTAGGGCTGTTGGTCTCTCCACAACAGAGATCTACAATCTGCTTACTGTGTGTTTACAATTAGATGTCAGAGATAGTTCTGCAGAATATGACTTGATAGAGTTTTCAGACATGGTTGTAATTAGCACAACGTGGGCTCTCGTGAAAAAGGTTTGAGAGAATAATACCCTTGGTAAGTTTTTGTACTCTCTTCAGGACTTTGTTTTGTATTAATGTAAAGATTGTCTCACTTTAGATGGAATGTGAAAGTTAAGAGGCCAGATTTTATTCTTAGTTATGTTAGCCTAAATTTACTTCAGGTATAGACTATGAATTATTTCAGATTTATGTTGGTGTGAATGAGAGAATTCTGCTAGGGATGATTTAAAATAATTTGTATTCTGATTAATACTTAAACAAATTCAAATGGTTCAAAAGTCACTTGTAATGGATAAATTCCAATCATGTAAGGAGGACAAAATGTGGATTTCAGCCTTTAATAGTGGCTTAATAGCAGTACCATTGTGTGATCCTTGAACTATAGCCAAATAATTCTCGAAATGGCCTTATGATGACCTCCAGTTCATAACACACATTCTTATATGTTAAGGAGAATCAGCTTCTAAGTTTGGGCCTACTCTAGATTACATTTTGTCCCCAGAAGCCTATGGGCCACAAAGTGTTGGAGCCTCCAAGGCCTGCTTGGATTTTGCAGTTTCTGGTGCTTCACAGGAGGAAACCAAAAACTGTAGGCAGCCTTGTAGTATGTACTGGCATCCAATCCCTCTCCTTCTCAGGATGTGTCCAGGATTCCACCCAAATGATTCATCAGGCCTTGAGGAGGATGTGAAGTAGGGTACTGACTGCAGAATTTCAATGGGGGTAATGTGTATGGGTTACTAATTGATGGATCTGAAAGACTGAATGAGGCCATGTTATTTGGAGATCTCCTATGGCTGACAACTTCAAGTTAAAATGACAGTGTAGTGGGGCAAGTGCCCCACTCCTGCAAGCAAGGGGTTCAGTCAAGCTGGAAGGAGCCTGTGCAGCATCCCCAGCCAATAAGAGAAGGGGTCCTATGGGGAGCCAATCAGACGACAGCTTGCTGGAGAAGCCCTGCATATAAGGAGCTGCTCCAGCAGAACTGGAAGAGTTTGGTCCTGGACAGTGAAGGTGCAGGACCAGCTTGCAATAAGAGCCAGCACCTCAGAGCACTACTGGGTAGGCTAAGGGGAGCTAGGGAGAGGCTCCAGCCTGATGTCTGCCAGGCTGCTGGCCCCAGAAGAGAGGGCCAGAAGGTGCAAGGGGTCACAGGGAAAGTGGCCCAGGGCATAAGTCAGAAAAGCGGAGAGAGGAGGAGGGCGGGACAACGCTGACATCAGACTGGGACTCAGAGTAGTGGGTGGGCCTGAATCCCCCCCGCACCTCTCCACACTGCACCTAGCCACGCCAACTGGGGCCAATATAGGCTGTGAGTTGCTTTTGAGATGAGGGACTTGATAGAGGTTGCAGCTGCCCTCATTGCTTGATGTCCTGAACAAGAACTGCTGTATCTCCTGGAAGGGGGCAAGGGAGTGTAGTGGGCACTGCCAGAGGATGGTGTCCCAAAGAGGACCTTGCAACTCTGGAAGTGACATGGGTCCCAAGCAGAGCACAAACTGTAGCAGGAAGTGGGGGTGGAGAACACATTGGCCAGAGGAAGGTGCTTTGCGGAGGAGAGGGAACAAATTCTCTGAGCAGCCATCAAGAGGCACCGTGGCAGTGAGCTTGGCATGTGCCAGGTCAGTCAAGAAGCAGACAGGGAAGCTTGTAGGGAGAAGCTTTCTCAGTGTTATTGTCACAGAGGGAGCTTTGCTAACCAGTTTGAGAGGCAATTATGACAGCTCTATCCCCTTCAAACCTTGTACCCAAACATAAGCAAGTGTGATTTTTTTTTTCTAAAGACCTGTGCGGAAAAGCTAGTACGGCAAGCGTCTGGAGGAAGGCTGTTTGTGAGTGGTTGTGAGATGCTTAGGCTCAGGATACCGGAAGGTTGCATTTCTAACAGAGCAGAATTTTATGGTTCTGTTTTCTGAGGTATTTGACTTTGTTCCCATAGTGAGGTGGGAGGGACTGTAAGATGCCTTAACTTAGTCTTCTTGCTTCTGTGTCTTTGTGGTAGGTAAGTTATACACAAAACAATCTAAAGTCACGCATCATGTTGTGGTTGTGTATATTAATATTTTTGCCAAGAAATCTCTAATTGTTATCCTTGTTTGTTGAGATACAAAACAAAAATGTATAAAATAAAATTAAAAGACTGAATATATCTATGGAGAAAACACTTCAGGAAGGAATGATCTTATCTAGAGCACCATAAGAGCTGTAACAGTCAAATATCACAGGAATAAAAATCCTCCATTCTGTTTAATCAACTATGAGTGTTCACTATTTCTGCTTGTTTAAATTAGACCCATAAAGTATGTTTGACATAGTCTTTCACTTAGTTTTGAACTTCTCACTCAAGCAAAACTACTATTGATTTCATTGGGAGTTTTTTCCTAAATATGGATTGTAGGATCAAATTTTACAGGTGAGATTTTCAGATACTCAGATTGGTCTAACTCTGCTTCCACTGCAGTCAATGTGTTTTATCTTCAAATAGGACGACCCTCAATATATTATGTACAGTACATACATACCGTACTAGAAGCACAGATATTTATCAATTCATCTTTTGTTTCTTTTTATGAAGGAATTGATTCAGTTTTTCCAGACTTGCAGCTTGAATTTAACACATACTATGTGGTTTACTGAAAGTAGACTCATGAGTCAGACATGTGGATTTTGAGTAACTGTTGTCATGTTGTTAGTAACAATGATGTCAGCTAAATAAAATACAGTTTTAAAAATAGTGGGCCTAATCATGCTTCTGCACACATCAGTGTGAGCAAGAATGGACCCGAGACTGGATGGTATCCATTTTTAAATGGTATTTTCCAGCTATAAACAAAATATGATGCTCATGTTTATATCCCATATTTGATGTTATAGTAAAGCAAAGACTAACAGAAGAATACAATCTCAGGATAGTTTTCGTTTTATTGGTAATATTTTTGTGTTTTTAAGTTGTGATATTACATTTTTACATTTGTATTTACATGCTTCATATATAATTTTGTATTCAGTGACTTCTTTGATGTAGTATGCTTACGTTTTCCATGATTAATATGGTTGTAAGTTTTAAAAAAAGACTGCACTAGGGGCTGGTAATGGGTCTGATTTGACAACCAGTCACTGCTCAGCAAAACATTTAAGCAAGCATTTAACTTTCAGCAGGTGCTTAAGTTCCATAGCCTTACGGTTAATCACGTTTTAGTGTTTTGCTGAGTGGGGATGGTCTTAAGCACACATTTAAATGCTGAACTGGTGCCTGTGTGAGTAATTGGCATGACTGAAAAATCATGAAAAGATAAAAATCTGTGGGATGTTATAATAACTGGCTATAACCTAGACATAGACATCTGTCTGGGATGGTCTAGACAGTGCTTGATCCTGCCCTGAGGGCAGGAGACTGAACACAATGACCTCTTGAGGCCCCTTCCAGTTCTAGTGTTCTATGATTCTGTGGTTCTAATTATTAGCAGAAATATGCAGCTATAGAGATATAGGCCTGAAAGGGACCTTGAGGCATCATTAAACCCAGCCTTCTTCACTGAGGCAGGACCAAGTAAATCTATTCTAGATCATCCCTGAAAGGTGTTGGTTCTTAATAACCTCCAGTGATTGGAATTCCAACACTATACTTAGGAGCCTATTCCAGAGCTTGACTTCCTTTTTTAGTTAGAAACTTCTTCCTAAAATATCTAACCTGAATCTCCCTTGCTGCAAATTAAACCCATTGCTTCTTGTCCTACGTTCAGTGGACATGGGGAACAATAGAACACTGTCCTCTTTTTAACAGCCCTTCACATATTTGAAGACCATTTCAAGGTCCCTCTGTCTTTTTTTCAATTCTAAACATACCCAGTTTTTTTAATTCTTTCCTGAGAAGCTTCCTGATCAGAAGAGGGATAGAATGCTGTGTGCATAATGATGAGGGAGATAAAAGAACAATAAAGGTGTTATGTATATAGTTAATGGAATCAAAATAGCAAATATCTGTTGTGCTTTACATCTTTAGTTATTTTGGTTTAAGTATCTGTGGACAATATTTTTGATAGCTTAAAGTGTTTCTTTATCTGTTTAACAGAATCAGTGTAAAGAAACTGAAATAAGAGTGTGTGGAGACACTCTGGGTTTGTCATCACTGAAGGGAAGATTAATGCTGCCATAGTTGATCTTCCAGAGTTCGATTTAACGTGTCTGGTAGGGACATGCTAAATCAAGCTAAGGGGGCACTGGTACTCCTGTTCCTCTGGAGGAGTAAGGGGAAGTCGATGAGACCATTCACTCCCATCAATCTTCTACAGTGGAGATGGAACAAAAGCTCTAATTAAGGTACATTGATTTCAGCTACATAATTATCATAGTTGGGGTTGCATATCGTAATTCAAACTTCCCCTGTAGACCTGGCCTCTAACTGAAATAATGAAGAGTGTGAATTATGACAACAGAACTCCTTTGATTTAATTGGCCATTTATGCAAGCATGAAATGTAACAAAGCTAGTAAAGGATTACTTCAACTGCTGCAGATGTAAATTGGTCAAATGTCACAATGGGGCAAAGTTTAAAGAAGCAGTTTCTCAGCTGCATAAATGGTGGTTTCCTGGAACACTGATGTGAGTGTATTCAAGTGGAGAGGTCATTCTCCAAGATAGCCCGAAGTGACACATAGTAGTCAATCCAAGATGTAACACTAGTTAACTATGTAATAATGATCCCAATACAATTAATTTATTAATGAGAAAGGAATTAAACATATCCTACAGTTAAAAAGTACAGAAATTAAAATCCTTATGTTTGCCGGGGAGGTCACAAAAGTTTCTGTACAGTCACAGCAGTAATGCAGACTGTTAACCGAAAAAGGAAGTAGGATGGGCTGGAGGAGAAAACAATGACAAAACTGACAAGG
This sequence comes from Carettochelys insculpta, assembly GCF_033958435.1. Lineage (NCBI taxonomy): Eukaryota > Metazoa > Chordata > Testudines > Carettochelyidae > Carettochelys > Carettochelys insculpta. The sequence continues at coordinate 28,221,541 of NC_134141.1, read as the reverse complement.
TATAAATGGCTTAGTTCAGGAGACTATTTTAGCCAAATAGGTATTCTGCAGGACACAGAAATCTAACCCTAGTGAAGCCACGAGAACACAACGTTAACTGTGCCAGGTAAAGTGTCCAATGAAAATGATTGTAAAGAAGGAATTTAAAGATCAAATAGCCAGAGACACAGAAACATTCTTAAAGTTATACCAGAAGCATAAAACCTATGAGAGAATCAGTGAGTCTGCTAGGTTAGCTGGGAATAAAGGGGAAAAAGGTATTGGCCTGGGACTCTGGAGACCCATGTTCGGTTTTTTGCTCAGACAAATATTTCCTCGTTACCTTGGGCAAATCACTTAGTCTTTCTGTGCATAAATTTTCCATGTGTCATCTGAGAGTAATAGCACTTTCCTATTTCACAGAGGTGTTGTAAGGAGAAGCACATTAAAATTGTGAGGCAGTCAGACGCTGTGGTCATGGTGGGCTGTTACATACGGGGAAACCAAAGAAGAAATTGCAGAGAAGTTAAGCCCACACTGCCTTTACCTCAGAGGATATGGGGGGGACTTATGCTGTAGAGTTCAAAATGTCATTTATGTCTATGTATGAAAAAGGAAAAGGTGGCAGATGCGGAGGAGAGTAAATTTGATTTTTTTAAAAAAATTGGCTTCTTTTTGAAAATGTAAAGTGTTATTAGTAGCACACTTAATAGATTTTAAAATATGTTTATTTTGTTTAGCGCCTCTTTAATATTATTGACTAATGCATATATTTTTCTCCATGTACATAAATGTCAACAGTACTGAAAGAAGTTACATATGACTATCAAAAAGAATATCAACTTGATATTTTAATCGGAATTAACAAATTATATTGGTAGAATCATTAACTTGAAATTCAGTGAAGTATAGTAGATTTCTTCTGTAAGTGTGAAAAACAGTAACAGATGATAAAAACTTGACAACAAATTAAAGTATTGAAGCTTATTGTAGCATATAGAATTACATAAAAGTAACAAGGTGGATTTGGGAGAGCCCTTTACACGTGTGTGGTGTGTGTGTGTGTGTATTGTATAGAAATATTTTTCTGTCAATTAATCTAAATACACTGTTGCTGAACAAAACTAATAAACCTGTCACATATAATCTCCTCTTTATTATGTTTGCATTTTTCTAATCTAGTTAAAAATTATAGACAAGAATGAGTCTGACTAGCTGCTGATTTATACTGGTGTAGTGTGTAGTCTTGCCAACATCATGACAGATTTTTGTTTATAAGTTCTTTTCTAAAGAGCCAGTCACCTGTGTTAGGGCAAGGTACAATCTGCTTACTAAAATGAACCTTGGGAATCCAAGAACATTCAGCTCTGTCTGTCCTTGGTTGAATTGGAAAATGTGATTTATGCTGCAGCCGTGCACAAATATAAATGATATTGCTTTTTTAACCAATATGTTTTCTATCTTGTTGTAATATAAAAAAGAACACAAAACAAACAAAAAACCACCCAACTATGAAAATTAAGGGAATAGATTAGAGCCTTCATTGTCTAATAACAAACTGAAATATGCTTATGCGTGTGTATCTATGTATGTGTTAATCTGTATTCATTAAATATGTATTTCATTAACCGCCCCCCGCCTTCACGTTGCTGAGCACTATGGTCCCAGTACTCCAAAACTGGGTATATGTGCTTAGTTTTTTAGTATATCAGGGCTATAGTGCTTAGACCTTCATAGAATACTAGGACTGGAAGGGACCTTGAGAGGCCATCGAGTCCAGCCCCCTGCCCCAATGGCAGGACCAAGTACTGTCTAAACCATCCCTGATAGACATCTATTTAACCTGTTCTTTATTATCTCCAGAGATGGAGATTCCACAACCTCCCTTGTTAATTTATTCCACTGTTTGACCACCTTGACAGTTAGGAACTTTTTCCTAATGTCCAACCTAAACCTACCTTGCTGCAGTTTAAGCCCGTTGCCTCTTGTTCTATCCTCAGAGGCCAAGAAGAACAAGTTTTCTCCCTCCTCCTTATGACACCCTTTTAGATACCTGAAAACTGCTATCATCTCTCCCCTCAATCTTCTCTTTTCCAAACTGAACAAGCCCAGTTCTTTCAGCCGTTCTTCATAGGTCACATTCTCCAGACCTTTAATCATTCTTGTAGCTCTTTTCTGGACCCTTTCTAATTTCTCTACATCTTCCTGGAACTGTGGTTCCCAGAACTGGACACAATACTCCAGCTGAGGCCTAACCAGCGCAGAATAGAGCGGAAGAATGGCTTCTCCTGTCTTGTTCACAACACACCTATTAATGCATCCCAGAATCATGTTTGCTTTTTTTGCAGCATCACACTGTTGACTCATATTTAGCTTGTGGTCCACTATAACCCCTAGATCCCTTTCTTTTGTAGTCATTCCTAGACAGTCTCTCCCCATTCTGTATGTGTGAACTACTCTCTGGGTACGGTTATCCAGCCAGTTATGGACCTACCTTATAATAGCCTCATCTAAATTGTATTTGCCTAGTTTTTTGATAAGAATATCGTGTGAGACCATATCAAATGCTTTAGTGAAGTCTAGGTATACCACATCTACCACTTCTCCCCTATCCACAAGGCTCGTTATCCTATCAAAGAAAGCTATCAGATTAGTTTGACATGATTTGTTCTTTACAAATCCATGCTGGCTATTCCCTATCACCTTACCACCTTCCAAGTGCTTGCAGATGATTTCTTTAATTACCTGCTCCATTATCTTTCCTGGCACTGAAGTTAAGCTGACTGGCCTGTAGTTTGCTGGGTTATTCTTATTCCCCTTTTTATAGATGGGCACTATATTTGCCCTTTTCCAGTCTTCTGGAATCTTTCCTGTCTCCCATGATTTTCCAAAGATGATAGATAAAGGCTCAGATACCTCCTCTGTCAGCTCCTTGAGTATTCCAGAATGCATTTCATCAGGCCCTGGTGACTTGCAGACATCTGATTTTCCTAAGTGATTTTTAACTTGTTCTTTTTTTTTATTTCAACTTCTAACCCTACCCCTTTCCCACTAGCATTCACTATGTTGGGCACTCTTTCATCAGACTTCTCAGTGAGGACTGAAACAAAGAAGTCATTGAGCATCTCTGCCATTTCCAAGTTCCCTGTTACTGTTTCTTCCTCCTCACTGAGCAATGGCCCTACCCTGTCCCTGGTCTTCCTCTTGTTTCTAATATATTTATAAAAAGCCTTCTTGTTTCCCTTTATGCCTGTAGCTAGCTTGAGCTCATTTTGTGCCTTTGCCTTTCTCATCTTGCTCCTGCATTCTTGTCTTGTTTGCCTATATTCATCCTTGGTGATTTGTCCTTGTTTCCATTTTTTATATGATTCCTTTTTTATTTTGAGATTATGCAAGATCTCCTGGTTAGGCCAAGGCGGTCTTTTTCCATATTTTCTGTCTTTCCTACACAGCGGGATAGCTTGCTTTTGGGCCCTTAATAATGTCCCTTTGAAAAACTGCCAGCTCTCCTCAGCTGTTTTTCCCCTCAGTTTTGCTTCCCATGGGACCTTACCTACCAGCTCTCTGAGTTTACCAAAATCTGCCCTCCTGAAATCCATTATCTCTACTTTGCTGTTTTCCCTTCTACCCTTCCGTAGAATTGTGAACTCTATGATTTCATGATCACTTTTACCCAAGGTGCCTTCCACTTTCAAGTTCTCTACCAATTCCTCCCTATTTGTTAAAATCAAATCTAAAACAGCTTCCCCCCCAGTAGCTTTTTCAACCTTTTGGAATAAAAAATTGTCGCCAATACAATCCAAGAACTTACTGGATAGTCTGTGTGCTGCTGTATTAGTTTCCCAACATATATCTGGATAGTTGAAGTCCCCCATCACCACCAAATCCTGGGCCCTGCATGACTTTGTTAGCTGTTTAAAAAGAGTCTCATCCACCTCTTACACCTGGGTAGGCGGCCTGTAATAGACTCCTAGCAGGACATCACCCTTGTTTTTTTTACCCCTCTTAGTCTAACCCAGAGACTCTTAACATGTCCATCTCCTACGTCCATCTCCACCTCAGTCCCAGTGTGTACATTTTTAATATATAAGGCAACACCTCCGCCCTTTCTTCCCTGTCTATTCTTCCGAAGCAGGCTGTATCTTTCAATACCAACATTCCAACCATGTGTATTATCCCACCAAGTTTCCGTGATGCCAATGATGTCATAGTTATATTTATTTATTAGCACTTCCAGTTCTTCCTGCTTATTACCCCTACTTCTTGCATTTGTATATAGGCATCTAAGATATTGATTTGATCTTGCCTCCCTGTTTTGCCCTCACCCTCTTTTTACTCTGACATTGTTGCCCATGCTGCCTCCCATTTCTGACCCATCTCCCAGGTTTCCATGTTCTCCACTTACCTGTGGGCTTTGCTCCCCTGCCCCCGTCGAACCTAGTTTAAAACCCTCCTCGCTAGGTTAGCCAGTCTGTGTCCAAATATGGTCTTTCCCCTCCTCGAAAGGTGAACACCTTGTGGGATTGAAGTTCTTAAGTATGAGAGTAGAGTAGTCAGTGAGGTTCTCTGGGTACCTGGCACCAAGAGTCACTTTGCTGCCCTTGCTTCCAGCATGAGGCAGTCTTGCTAGGGGCAACTGATGTTCACTCCCTGACTCCACTAGCTTTTCAGCCACTCAGGCACTCTCTCCTGGGCTCTACCACCCTTGTCTCTGTCTTGTAGGTCAACAAGAGGTGCATCTGTGTCCGCCAGAAGTGTGTCCTTGTGATATTTAGCACCTGACAGTGGCTACTCACCCAGATCCACTCACCCCAAAGAAGCAATGTGCCTCAGTTTACTAGTCTGACTTTAAACCACCATACCTGTATAATGCACAGCATTTATGAGCACTTAAACTGAAACAAAAATTGCTTTATTTAAGAAAGAATAGAGATTCAACTAGAAATGACAGAGTGGTGGAAAAAAAGGGTTACAACACAAAACAAAACTATAAAACATGAACTTGGGTCTACATTTAATAACAGTTACACTTCCTGTTTAATAAAGTAGTTTTCTCTCCAAAGTTCAGTCTGTTGCAGAGCTTATTGACAGGAAGCAGAATCCAAACTATCATGAAAATACCCTTAGCCAACAAGATAGTTCCTTCGTGAATGAATAAAGAGACCCTCTCCCCACTCTGTGAAATACTGAAATAGTCTTTTGCATCTGGGAGATCCTCTGTCTATTGCAACATTCTCTTTTTTTTTTTAACCTCCAGCTGGTTTTGATTCTTTGCAGTTGGCTTCTATGGCTTTCCATTGATAGTCTTGGGATGGAGCAAGGCTAGACAATTAGCCCTGCATTACACCGCCAGCTAACCAAAGGGTGGTGACAACACCATTCTGTCTGGATGGGTCATCACTAAAAAAAAAAATAGTATCCTGTGATGACTAACCTTTACTCCAAAGCCATAAAGTGTATTTTAAATATAGTTACGTCGTTCCTTAAATTTTCTCTGTGCATACATCTTGCAAAGATAATGAGTCTTCCTATGGTTATGAGTTCTCTGTGGATACTTGACTTTATAGATAAATACCCTGCAAGACGTGTTTGTTGTGGTGAGTTTGTCAGGTCTGAGATGTAAGTTGTTTGCAAAGAACAGGGGATCCTTTGCCAAGTGGCCTCTGTGTCAGGTACTCTTATGGAGTTCAGTCATGAACCATCTGGCCCTGCGTCCATTGATTTCAGTGGAATTACTTGTGCATAAATGTTTTGCTGGATCAGGGCTATGATTCTTAGTCTTTTGAAGAGAGAGCCCCATGAGTCTGCAGGAATATAAATATGTATGTCATCTGAGTTTCTCTGTTTTGTGTGTACAAATTGCGATTGTGCAAACCAGGTAGGTAGACATTTAGGTCCTGAGTCAGCGGAACACTTCAGCATGTGCTTAAATTTAAACATTTGATTCTGGTGGTTAAAATTAACCATGTGCTTAAGTGTTTTGCTGAACTGGAACCCAAATTGTCCCATTTGTGTGTTACCTTAACCACCTGATTTTCATCCACAAATGCAGCTTCTGTTCATAAATCTGTTTGTGTGTGTGTATAAGAGAACTGTCATAAAAATGCAAGTGAACACATACCCTGGGAAAGACTTGGACTTGCACAGTTAAAAGGCTGCCTTGGAAAATTTGGCCCTATGCTCCATTATGACCTTTAAAACAGCGTGAATTTATAAGATTGCCATTGCGATCCACCTTTCTAATAATTGCAGTTATTCTTTATGAACAGTAGAGCATGGCTTAGTTTTCTTTTCCTGGTAAAGTCCTATTCTGGGTGGTAGAGAAGACTCCTTTGCAATCTGTTTGGATGTATTGGATGTATTTTAGAATATCAGCTGGCATCTTTTTCACGTTGGCTGCTGTGTTGTGGTTTTCAGCACCTTTTTAATCAACAGACTGAAGAGCTGGCAGAATGGGATAGTGGTGCTCATCCTGTCGATGACTTCCACTCACCAGCCGCTTTTCACTCAGCTGATTTCCTTCTCTTGCTCAGCATTCACTCCCTTTCATGGTTAGTTTCTCTGGCATGAAGACATCTGACCTTATTGTAAACTTCTGTTTTCGAAGGGGCAGGTTTTCTTATTACAGTTCTGAGTTATCATTCAGGTTTGTTCTCTGCCTTTGATTGCTTGTTAATTGCTCACACTTTGCAGCTCATGATCAATATTTTTTCATTTACCTAAATGTCATGCACAGCCCTGTCATCATGTATTGTTTACTACAGTGTAACATATTTATATGTGTTTTTTAAACAGGCCTAGTCACTATGGATAACATACTGGCCTTGAACTGACGTCACTGAGACCCGTGGATCTGTATAACACTATTTTGATCATTGCAACTACTTAACAATGAATGGGAGGTCATGCGGTATGGGCCACCGGACATCGGGTACTCCCCATGGGCCTGGGATGATCAATGGACAGCAAATTCCACCGATCAGAGTTCACACAGGGACGCCCTGCCCATCTTTGAATAGCAGCACCCCAAGCCCAACTATTGGAAGTTTGTCTACCAGCCTCCATTTAAAGATGCCCCTTGGAGGAGGGGTAGCTCCTCAGAGCAACATCACTGATAGTACTATCCACCTCCCTGCTTTAAGTCCCAGGAGACAAGTGGTTACAAATGGGAAGCCTTTATTCCAAGTCCCACAGCCTCCAGGGCTGCCGGCACCCCAGTCTTTAAAGCCAAAGCTGCAAGAGTTTGGGAACACTTTCTCCCCAAGCACAGTTAAAGGTAGGAGCCATTTTCCAACACTACGAGTATTGTTTTTCTGATTATGATCCTTCCTTTGCTGCCATCTCATGCTTAACAGTATTGGTTTCTAGGTTATAAGGTCCAAATCTTGGTGTTTTATCACAGTTCTTACCAACCAAATAGGGTACAAACTGTGAGAAAAAAAATTAAATAGGGCATAGTTTGATTATTACCACAGGATTTTCAATATTTAATAGTTGCCCAGAATTGTTGTATTGTTTAAAAAAAAAAAAAGGTCAGCGAGCATGTTATCAGCATATTCTGACTTTGCTTTGCTACTGCAGTGTCTTAGATCAACAAGTCCAAGTGGTAATTTTATTTGCTTTTGTAGAAAGTTGTGCAAGTGCTTCAGGAAAAACTCTCTAGTGGATGTAAGAGCACAGCCTTCTATGAATGACTCTCAACTGCTCATGGAAACAGCAGTGTTGTCAAGGTTTTTGAAGTGAGTGCACTGCATAGTATATAAAACTCTTCAGATACATTGAAGAGCTACTACCCACCAAACACACTTCAACCATGATGTGCTGGTTGATTGCACCCATTTTTGGAAACCGTTGTAGTCGCCCTCCCTAACTAGTGAGGAGAAAACCTCACAAGGTGTGGAGCTCAGTTCTATGTGGATAGGCATTTGCTACTCAGAGGCTTAGCTGAGCCACTTGAAGCTGTGGTGTCTGTGGAGGGTGGGGAGTCTGGAACTGGGGGATTTGAATCAGGTTTGAAATCTTGAGCACCATTTGTAGGCATTTTAGTACCTCCCCTCCAGTCCTGGAAGTACGTAGGGTTCCAGATTGAATGAAAGAACAGTTAAATTTTTTCAAACATCAGGAAAAGTTTTTGGGTTGAGTGAAAGATTGGAGGTGGGATGAGGTGGGAAATATCCTATTTGTTCCAAGGGATTTGCTTTAGCTGTCTTTTGTTTTTCACTGCTTTAAATATATGGTTGCAGTGTTTGAGGCATTTATTGTCTTTAATGAATATGTCGTGTCTACATCTGATCATAGCAGGCATATTGGACATACTGGATTTTTTTGGAAAGCTCTTTCTGAGCTTTTACTGTAAGGAATAAAGAGGGTTGAAAAGTCAAGATATATTCTTTGTCCTTGAAGGAAAAGCAGACCGTATTAGGACTAACTGAGTATGTGAACTGTGTTTAGTAAAGATACATATTGGTGCTGAAGTCAAGTAAAAAAAGCAATACTAATCTACATTAAAACATGCTCGCTCAAAGTACTAGTAATTGTTTAAAGGGCACATTTCTATTTTGTAACTATGTTGCAAGAGTTCAAAAGAAAACGTCATTCAACGTGGTACTCCCCTATTGAGAGTAATATTTTGTAACACATTTATATATTGTGAGAATTCATAACATACTGTTTTTTCTTATTCTCTGGATCACAAAGGCGAGTCTGAACTGGTATTATTGTATGTCTCTTACTTTAGGTAAGTATTATCTTACTTAATTTGTGGCCCTGATTGCTAACGTAGTTACTAGTACAGTGTTAAGCCATCTGATAAAGAAAATAACGTAGGATTTTTCACTATGTAAAAATAATTCAAAGTAGTCATAGATGTGTTTATTTTTAGATGTGTGTATTTAACTGCACTTTGTGAACAGTTTCACTTAAAAGGATATTCACTAATAACAGTATCAGCAAAGCTGAAAGTGACACTTGAAAGGCAGGAGTGGGTTGAGAGAAAAGGGATTAGGGCAGAAGGGAAAAAAAGTGATCCTGGGTCTGCGTAAAAGACCTTTTGAAATACCATGAGGGAACAGAAAAGTCTTATTAATAGAAATAATAATAATTACAAAACCAGGATGTTGTTTAAAGAGTTTTCTCAGAAAAATAAATTTTAAAAATGTATCATCTTCAAATAATAAAATTGACATCATCGCTTTTAAAGAGTAGTTGTGCTCTACTTTTACATAATGCACATGTAAGTGGAAATAACCTGAGTTCTGTTCTGACCTGTATACCAGCTATAGAATTGTTAACTTAGTTACAGTTGCAGGCTCTATGGCTACAGTCACACCAGCAAGTTTTGCTGACAAAACTCCAGTTTTGTTGACAAAACTGGTGGTACGTCCATACACAAAATATGTTTTGCCAACAGTTTGTCGACAAAATGCAGCGCTTTCGCTGACAGCATTCTGCCTCTCAGCCATGAGGCATAACTCTGATGTTGACAGATTCTGTCTGCAAAATAAACTGTGTTGACATTTGTGTGTGTGTGTGTGCACGCGCTGTGCTTCAGGGTGCCTCTTTTGTCGAGAGAGCTGGTGGGTGGTCTGGCTGCTCTGTTGACAGAGCGGAGCATGCTTCAGGTTGGCTTTTGTGTGTGACCACACTCTGTTGGATAAGGCCTATAAAGTTTTGATCATGTTGATGGCATTTGGATTAGAAGGAAATACATAAGATCAGTGTACACTTATCACCAGTCCAATTTAAAGCACCACCAAGACACCAAGAAAATAGCAAAGGAATACAAGGAATGTGTTCATACCACTGCTATTCTGAACAGCGTTGGAGTTTTCTTTGGTGTGGCGACTTTTATCATTTTTGTCAGAGAATTTTATTAGAGTACAATGTATTTGAAGTCATGAGTAAAATGACATAGAGTCAGTTGGCCTAGTCTGGGTAGGACTTTCAAGAGTGTTCAGCTTTCAGGCCTGTCTCTAAAGTCACTGAATGATTAAAATTCCCATTGACTAATAAAAATAGTGTTAGTTGAACAGTGAATATTTTTGAAAACACCCTCCAATCACTTCAGTAAGCTGTTGTGAAATGAGTCAAAATATTCAGTTTATGCATCTTCTATTAGAGTTAAGCCTTGGCCAGCTTTGAAAATCACAAGTCCATACTCAATTTTTGTTAATAATTTGGGCAAGCCAAAGACCTGTGCCATTGACGAAAGTGATAAAACTGCCCCTTTTGTTAGTGGAAAAACAGGATCAAGCTGTCTGCCTTTACACTCCAATAGCACCTGTCTTTTACTAATAAGTGGTTGATGTAGTCATGGTTAAGGCTTTGAGCTGGTCAGAAAACCAAGAGTCACTCACAACTCACTGAAGGTAGCATTTAGGGAATAAGCAGTGCTTCACTATGGGGCAAATAAGTAAAAGTAGTAGTTGTACACAGTGCTGCTCAAAGGAGTTCAGTTTTCGTGAGTTTCACACTTTTGTTCTTGGTGCCTCTGCCTGCTTCTAAAAGATTGGGCCCAAAGTGGTCAGGATGAGGTGGGCCTGGATGTGAGCCCTATTCTGGCCTGGGGAACTAAACTGGGTCTTTACGGCAGTGGTAGGCAGTAAGCGGCTGGTGAGCCAGATGTGCACCAGGGTTAGCCCTTGGCGGGCTGCTAGACATTTTATTTACCTGCACGCCCACCGGTACAACCACAAACATCTCCTGTTGGCTGTGGTTCACCATTCCTGTCCACTGGGAGCTTATTGCCCACTCCTGCTTTAAGGGGACAGTCTTAATCTCTCATGTTCCAAGCTACAATCACAGTACAAAGTACTCAAACTCAAATGCCTCAATAAAATTCTTGAGAAGGTGTGAAGGTGAGACAGAAATCTTCTTAGTCATGAATTCATTGACACAGAAAAATGTATTCCACACATGGATGAAAAAAATCTGCACAAGGATGGAAAAGATCAGAGGAAACATTGTCAATAACTCCCAGGCTTCTGGCTTCCCAGTGGTTGTCTGTTTTCTGTGGGGACACACATCTCTCTCTCCTCCAGCGGGGTTATCTCCAGGTGGAATATTTCTGAGTTATTCCCAGTAAAAGGCAGGCTTCTATATTTTCAGAGACTAGTAAGAGTGATGACTAACAGTTATAAGTTACCACATGGCATCTCCTATACAAGCCTACTTTGTAATCAGTACAGACACAATATTAAAAGCAATGACACAGTGTTCACACATGCTAATTAGTTCACCAGAGATCACCTCAAGTGTAACATGAGCCCTGACACGTGAGGGGCCCTTTTATGCTTGTAAGTTCATAGCTGATAGCCAAAGGAATTACATTAGCACTGGAAGTTACATACAGTCTCAAAACACCATATAAACAATTGCATTTTTAGTACAGGTTGAACCTGTCTAATCCAGAACATTCTTGTCCAACCACATCCATACTCCAGCGTGTTTTTTTTATCTAGATGATCACTTATCATGGGTGTGGCCAAGATTCCCATGGTTCCATAAAGTTTGTTTCCAACCACTAGTCCTGGCTCTGTGTTCTGTGCTGTTACTTAGCTGTAATTTACCGCTAGATGTTTTCTAAGAGCCCAGTAAGCAGTGGAAGTGTTGGTAATATGCTAGACAGTATTGACCTACTGAGGTCCATCTGCTTCGCTCATCCGGCACCAGTCAGATTCCAAGGGTGCTGAATCAGAGGCTCAACCTGTAGAATGGACCCCAAAGTTATGATGTCTAATTCAATAAGGTTTAATTTAATTCTGTCAGGTTTATCCAGGATATTGTCAGTCTGTGATCAATTTATACCAATCTGCTGAACTGTTAATATGTGTAAATAAAATGTACCTAAACAGTTAGACTATGGCAGACCATTGTGGGGTAGAGCTTAATGCAGACGAATTGTTCATACAGACAAGTCTCAAGAGACTTTCTCACTGTAAAAATAATTGTCAGTCATTCCAAGGTTTTTGTACTAGCTGTGGAAAACGGAGCAGCTCTCAAACTGTTAAGCTGTGTGAGAATTGTGAACTTGGTCAGCAAGGATCATTTGTCCCTAGGTTTCAACAAAGGCTTGTTTTACCAGGAACAATAACCGCACAGGTTTGAGAGGAGTGTTATGTGCAAAAGTGTTAATCAGTAAGCAGCTTGAGCCACATTCAAAATCTTTTACATAGTTATTTTGCTCTTTAGTACTGTTGTTTTTATGTGTCAGTTGGCACAATCTGAAAAAGAAGTTCATCAGTATGCTGTTGGGCTCCTTACATGGAAAGCTTAACTCTGTTTTACCTTTTTCCACAGTTGTTCTCTTTAATCAGTTTTCAACAGTTTATAAGCCTGATGATTAACAATGTTTAAGCAGCAGTGAAGTGATTGAAATGATAGTGATCTCAGTTTGTATTCACATACTTCAGGAGACTTGACATAGTTTAAAAAAAAACAAAACAAGACTTGATCACAAGGAGATCACAGATGGGGACTTCTGGCAATTGATTGAGAGATACAAATGAAGACAAAAGAAAGAGGCCTACTGAATTTTTAACCACATTTGGCTTTTGCCAAAAGAACACAGTTTAATGCATAAAACTCTCAGAGCTTCATCACAACCCATACAATAGTATTTGTCAGGATTGGTAAAGATGCTGGAAAAATACAAGGTGAGAAAAATTCACTATGGGGCTTGGCATACATCTGATAGCATATCTGAGGGGTATTTCCCCTCATTTCTATTTAAACTGTAGTACGTACATTATTATTGCAAGAGGTTACTTTGGCAGGGGATGGTACAGAATGCAATTTGTTTTGCATTTGTCATGCTCCAAATTTAATTTTACGGAGGTACCATGAACATAAAGGACGTATTCGATGTGCAGTTTTTCAAGTATAGTGTCACACAATACCAGGGATGTTGCAAAACTTTTTGGATAGTGAGGGGCATCTACAGCCCCACTCCCCTTGAGCAGCTGCTGGCGGCCAGTTGGGACTCGAAGTCCAAGTGGGGCCTCTGGCTGAACCACAGGTGGCAGAGCCGTAGAGCTGGGACTGCCCAGACCTAGGAGTGCTGCAGCATACCCTGCACTCCTACTCCCGTTCTTAGGCACAATATCCAAGTGAATCCTGGGAGTCTAAAAGATATTCTCTCAAATATGAACTTCTGGTTCTTTTTTCTTTGTTTCAAATTAAAGAAAATGCAGACAGACAAGGAAACTAGCAAACGCCTAGATACACATATCCAACAAGCCCCAGACAACTTACAAACATCCCTCAAGAGTATTAGGCCTTGTGCCAAAATGGATCTACTTTTATATTGGAACTCTAAAATCCCTCAAGGGTATTAGGCCTAATTCCACCACTCATCCATTCTGTGTTAGAATTTAATTTAAGTCCTGTTACATTCAATCCCTCACCTTTTTTACAGTGCTTTGTAGGTTATGGCGATCAGATTTTTTTTTTAAATAAATCTCATTTATCCAAAACGCAGCATAGCAGAAAAGTCCTGTCAAACACAGCTACGATCTGCAAAACCCGGTGGCCAAATTCTCCCGTTTACAGTGGTACAACCAACTCAAGGCAGAATGTGTCATTGAGCACTCTCCTCTGCCACTTTGTGCTTCACCCTGTGGGCAGGTTATAACAGTAAAAAGTACCCGAGGACTCTGATCTGCTGGAGGCCTGCAGGAGGCTAATGAAGTCCCCAAAGGTGGCATTACTGGCTATCGAGGAAGACGCAGGGGCAGGCGCAAGGGGAGCAATACGCTGATTCAGCAAATTCTACAGGGAGCTTTGTGTAGTGGGGTTCTTAAAGAGCACCAGTTATAAATTAGCAGTGCCCTGCCTAGTATAATCTCTGGAGAATGATGACCATTCAGATGCCAGTTGTGCTCCACAGGGGCTCAGCAGCTCCCACTGGTACAGGGATCATAGAGTCATAGAACACTAGGACTGGAAGGGACCTCGAGAGGCCATCGAGTCCAGCCCCCTGCCCCAATGGCAGGACTAAGTACTATCTAAACCATCCCTGATAGATGTCTGTCTAACCTGTTCTTGAATAGATGTAGATGGATGTGCAAGCATTTTACATCCCTCTACTCTACAAAGGGTGAATCAAGCTCATTGGGCTTAGATAAGTATCACAGAGGAAAATAGGCTTCTTAACTTGAAACATTTTTAAAAATCCCCTGATAAAGCACAGGAAACAAAAGCTAACAAAAACACTCGGCCAACTGTGTTTTTTCATTAGCCTTATTTAAGAATCTGCAGATTAGCAAGTGGTTTTCAGTTCTGCTTTCTCCAGTAGGTCGCAGCACCAATGTCTGCATTCATGCAGGAGATACACATTTTAATTGTCCTTCCATTGGCTGCAATTTAAAACTGTTGTGTCAACAAATTATTAAAATCATGGTAATACCTTCTTAGAAGGTAGCAAGGCATAATGTGTAGGGCACTGGACAAGGACTCCGACGTGTCCTGCTCTGCTATCAACTTGCTGTGTAACCTGGATAAGTAACTTAATATCTCAATGCCTCATTTTCCCCATTATGAAATTGGAGATGATATGACTGCGACATGCTTTTAAAGCACTTTGAGATCTATGGATGAAAAGCATTATATTAACACAGACTATCAAGGTGCATTTTAATAGGAGAGGGAAATTGGTGCACATGCGTTATTGGGCATGTGTGCATCCCAACTGAGCAGTTGGTTGTCCACCAGGCTATTTTATGCCCAGTTACCTAGGAATGTGTCCAAATGCAGGTTTTTGGAAGCCCCTTTGATACACACTTACGTTGTGTCCTCCTTGGACAATTTCTTTATAACTAGTTATATTATACTGTGTTCTTCACCATGGTGTCTTAGAGCTCTATTTGGTTCTCATTGTCACTGCCATGTTTGGAGAATATAGAGGGAAGGAATCCCAGATTTCCCAGCTGTTGCCTTCGCTCTAGCTGCTCCTAAAAAGGAAGTGGGAAGGACATCTCCTTGCTACAGCTGCTCTATGCTTGGAGTGCAAATAGGGCTCTCAGAATGTAAAATCATTCCAATTGTAGTAGTGCAGCTGAGAACAAAACTTGATCCAAAAATATGGATGGACTTGATAGGTAGCTGATAGGTACATTCTCTGTACAGTGTATGACCACTCCTGCCAGGGAGCCATTGACTTCAATGGGAGCAGGTCAGAGTCTTGTGACTCAGTTTTATGAGGCCATGTTAGAATGTTCGGGATTCTCTCTGGCTTGGATAACAACTAATCTTGTGAGATTTCTGGTGTTTCCTGTTTCTTAGTACACTGGCCTTTTCCATGATATGTTAGCACCTACATTTCTGGACCACGTGCCTTTTATCTTCTCTAGGAGTTACACTTGAAGTCCCATACCAGCTGAATATGCCGTTTAGTTGTATATGCTTATTTTCAGATCACCCAATTTTCAAAATGAACTTGGATGGTATGCTTTTCACTGCATTTAGTACCTTTCTTTACTGATATGGTCCAAGGGAAAGGATAACCTCTACGTTTGGTACCAGCTCAGCTGCAGGAGTTGCCAGGACAGTGCCAGGAGTTGACACAGAACTGCCTTAGGACTCTCCTCTGGATTTTCTGTCAGGGTTTACTCCCTTAGCCTTACTCCTTCCCAGGATAACCCACAGGGCAGTGGGGTGTCTTCCTCTGCCTTCACAGGAGTTTGCAGCACCACACTTCCTGGTCTGCCATTGAGACTGTGCATTAGAAGGGAGAAGGAACAAGTCTCTCCATAAGATCGGTATGTGAGACAGACCAGATCCCCCTCACTGTGTTTCGCCTGCGAGCTGATGCAGTTGCCCGGGGGATGGTGTCACTGTAATCCACAACAGCTGCTAGGAGCCAACAGTGAGAGTTGAGTGGTGGGTGAGGACCAGTGCTCCCGTCCTCCTGAAAAGGCACAGCTGCCAGAGAGTCAAAGGTAGTACCTTTACCCCAGACACCCCATATCCACCCAGGGTCTCCATAAAAATTGCCCAGGCTCATGCCTGGAGAGGTACTCCAGCATCGCTTAACAGCGTTGAACCAACACGGGAGGCAACAGATATCGGTTATAAGCTCTTGCTTGATTGGCGTAGAGAACGGGGTTGCTTCCGACGGTGGGAGAGAGCATTGTATCTCATTGGACAGTCACTGTCCGCCTTAAGCTGGGCAGCCCCAGCCAGTAGGGTACTGTCTCGCCACATTTCACTTGCCTCACTGGGTACATGAGGCTTAAGGTTCCCAAACCTGACAAGTGACTGAAATGAGCACCAGACAAACCAACAAGAAAATTATTAAGAAAAGGAAATCACCAAAGTTTCAAGCCTGCTCGTTGGAATGTACGGACCATGTTGACCGGTTTGACTGAAGATCTTCAGGTCATCAGTGACACCCGAAAGACTGCTGTCATCAACGAGGAACTGAAGAGGCTCCAAGTTGACATTGCTACTTTGCAGGAGACGTGACATGCAGCTT
Source organism: Carettochelys insculpta (assembly GCF_033958435.1). Classification (NCBI taxonomy): domain Eukaryota; kingdom Metazoa; phylum Chordata; order Testudines; family Carettochelyidae; genus Carettochelys; species Carettochelys insculpta. The sequence goes on along the minus strand of NC_134141.1, from coordinate 28,205,091 downwards.
TGGGATCCCTAAAGGGAAAGGACTACACCTTTTTCTGGCAGGGCAAAGCCCAAGAGGAACTGAGGGAGCACAGTGTCGGCTTTGCCATCAGAAACACCCTTCTGCAAATGGTGGAACTAGTCACGGGCAGATCAGAAAGACTCCTTCAGGTCAAACTTCAAACCTGCGCCAGTCCCGTCCACCTGATCAGCGCTTATGCTCCAACCCTAAATGCCACAGCAGAAGCAGAGGACAAGTTCTATGACGAGCTCAGTGCTGCCATAGTGCAAATACCTGCTTGTGACCAATTGTACTTTTTGGGTGACTTCAATGCAAGAGATGGAGCTGATCGTCACTCATGGCCCTCTTGCCTAGGTCACTTCGGTGTGGGGAAAAATGAATGACAACGGACAGCGTCTCCTCGAACTTTGCACGTACCACAATCTGTGCATCACAAACACATTTTTCTGAACCAAGCCACAGCACAGAGTGTCATGGAGACACCTACACTCGAAACACTGGCACCAATTAGACTTGGTCATCATCAGATGCGAAAATGTCAGAAACGTCCTCCTGTCATGCAGCTACCATAGTGCCGACTGTGATATAGATCATTTGCTAGTCTGCTCCAAGCTCAAGCTGAGGCTAAAGAAGCTGCACCATTCTAAACCAACTGGAAGTCCCCTCATTGATGCCAGAAAGATGGCAAACTCAGAAAAAGCTGAAATGTTCAGAGAGACCCTTGAGGAGAATCTGCGCAGCAGCCCTGGGGGGTGCTGATGCAACATCCAGATGGCAGCATCTGAGGGATACAATGTACAATACGGCCTTGTCGGTGTTTGGAAGAAGAGCTGGAAACACAAATGATTGGTTTGAAGCTAACTCCGATGAGATGATTTCAGTCATCGAAAAGAAGTGCACTGCACTTCTGGAGTATAAACGCTCACCGAGTCAGAGTACCCAGCAAACACTTGGAGTAGCCAGAAAAATAGTACAGCAGACAGCCAGGCGCTGTGCCAACAACTACTGGCTTAAGTTATGCAGCAGTATCCAGACCTGTGCTGACTCTGGTAATCTCAGGGGAATGTACGAGGGCATAAAGAAGGCAATCAGACCCATCCAGAACAAGATGGCACCTGTGAAATCCAAATCTGGTGTAGTCATCACTGACAAAGCCAAACAGATGGAGCGATGGGTCGAGCGCTACTCTGAACTATACTCATGCAAGAACACTGTGGTTGATACAGCCCTCAACGCCGTCGAGCTCCTGTCAGTCATGGGTGAGCTGGACCAGGAACCAACTGTGGTCGAATTAAAGAAAGCTATTGACAGCACTGCAGTAGGAAAGGCCCAAGGCCAGGATGGTATACCACCAGAAGTAATCAAGTGGGCGTTGGACACACTCCTGGAACCCCTACATGAACTGCTGTGCCTGTGCTGGAGAGAGGGTGAGGTTCCACAGGATATGCGGCATGCCAATATTGTAACCTTGTATAAGAACAAAGGAGACAGAAGTGACTGCAACAATTACCGTGGAATATCCCTTCTAAGTATCACTGGTAAATTGTTCGCTCGTGTCATCCTCGGCAGACTCCAGAAGCTTGCTGAGAGGGTATATCCTGAATCCCAGTGCGGATTCTGCGCCTAGTGATCTACCATTGACATGATCTTCTCCCTGAGGCAGCTACAGGAGAAATGCAGGGAGCAGAGGAAGCCACTCTATTGCTTTCATCGACCTGACCAAGGCTTTTGACTCAGTCTGTAGGGATGGACTGTTTAAATTGCTCCACAAGATAGGCTGTCCACCACAGCTACTCAAGATGATCCAGTCTTTCCATGAAGACACGAGAGGAACCATCCAATTTGACGCCACATCATCGGATGCCTTCAGCATCAGGAGCGGCGTCAAACAAGGATGCGTCCTTGCTCCAACATTGTTCGGGAGCTTCTTCGCACTCCTCCTGAAGCACGCCTTTGGATCCTCAACAGAGGGCATCTTTTTGCATACAAGATCTGATGGGAAACCGTTTAATCTTGCAAGGCTGAAGGCTAAGTCTAAGGTGCGGGAAGTGCTCATTAGAGATATGCTGTTCACAGACGATGCTGCTGTAGTGACACACACAGAAGGCAAGCTTCAAAAACTGCTGGGTCAGTTCTCCACAGCATGCAAGGACTTCGGGGTTACCATCAGTCTAGAGAAGACAAACGTACTTGGTCAGGACGTTGCTGATCCTCCATCAATCAGCTTTGAAAATTACATGCTAGAGGTCGTCCACGAGTTTACTTACCTCGGGTCCACCGAGCTAAACAGGAGGATTGGAAAAGCAGCCACAATTCTTTTCAGACTTAGCAAGAGAGTGTGAAACAACAACAAGCTGTACACTCACACCAAAGAGCCTGCATCCTCAGCACCCTCCTCTACAGCAGTGAGTCTTGGACCTTGTATGCCTGCCAGGAAAAAAGGCTGAATGTCTTCCACTTGCGCTGCCTCAGGCGCATTCTTGGGATATCACGGAAGGACAGAGTGCCCAACAACTTTGTCCTCAAGCAAGCTGGAATTCTAACCATGCATACCCTCCTCAGGCAGCGGCAGCTCCGCTGGCGTGGCCACATCCGCAGGATGAATGATGGAAGGATCCCAAAAGACATCCTGTACGGCAAGCTAGCCTCTGGCAAAAGAGCTCCCGGACGCCCCCAATTGTGCTACAAAGACATCTGTAAGAGGGACCTCAAGGAGGTAGACATCAACCCAGGTAGTTGGGAAGAGCTGGCAGACGACCATAGCAGCTGGAAGCAGGAACTACACAACGGCCTTCAGAAGGGCGAGATGAAGATCAGACAGCTGGCAAGGGAGAAGCGAGCCCGTAGAAAGGACAGCAAGGACCTGCCAGACACCCACTACATATGCAGCAGATGTAGCAAGGACTGTCACTCTTGTGTGGGCCTCCACAGTCACAGTCAGTGCTGCAAATGACGATCTTAAATGGAATTACAAAGGGCGCAATCCATAGTCTACACAGACTGAAGGATGCTTTGGAACTAGTACCTTTCTAAGTTTCATTTTAACAAGCAAGCTTTTCTTTCTGTGCTTAAAAGAAAACACACACCTTCTCAGTTATGCTACAGATACCAGTGAGGCATTGAGTTCCAGTGAATTGTATAGGGAGATTCAGGGGATCTAGTATGAAAATTTGGCCCCATGGAAGTCCATGACAAAAGTTCCATTGACTTCACTGATGATGGGATTTCATCCTTGGTTTCTGTTGCTGGACTCCCTAACTGACCTGCTTTGTGTCCTAAATCAAGTCATTTTACTTCTGCACCTACACAACCAACCATCTCTGCCCCAATATTTTTAAAGTTTTCCTGAAAAGAACCAAACCTTGTGTTTCTGTTCTGAGGAGCTGTACCTACCCCTGGAGAAAACTTTGTTGTTTGACCCTAGAACTAAATCTTTTTCTTCTTCCTGGTCACTTCCACAATCTGATTTTACTCAGTAATTTAAGAAAATATGTCAGCTCTCTGGACAGGATATCATTTACCATGATGGCACAGTGCTTAGCACAATGGACCTTGTCCTTCATTATGGCCTGTAAAAAGTCCTGTAGTGTAATTAAGGCATTAATGGGTGTTATGAAAATGCTTTTAGTCAATAGTTAAATCAGAAACATAGCTTCTTCTGTACAATGAGTTGAAGTTTTACCATAACTGTAAAAGTAAGGTTATATACACAAAGTTATGTTACAGTTAGGGTATTCTTTTCCCTGTGCTGTAAAATGAAGGATAGCAGCAAAGTACATTTGATATCTTTTTATCTTTATAACTAAATTTATTGGACAGTTAAAATGATGTCAGAATGCTCCGAAGTTTTGACACTTTTGAGCTTATACAGAGCTCTTCAGTGTAAGCAGAAAAGCTTGTCTTTCTTCCCAACAGAAGTTGATCCATTAAAAAATTTAATTAAAGCGAATATGTCAGAGATAGTTATACAAGATACAAATTAAAAACAAAGCCATGAATCTGGGGTCGAGTTTGGATTGTCAAGAGATACATGATTACTTAACACAGTTAATGAGATACCTACCAAACACAGCCTACGTTGTCCTGGCTGGCGGTGGGTGGGTTTTTCAAGAGTTAGTGAGTAAGTGTCCAAGGGATGCCACCCATAAAGAGTCGTTGGAGGTGGTGGCAAAATAAGTAGGGGAACAGGTGAAGTGCATCCCTGGGTGATATTACACCACCCATCTTGTCTCTCTAATAGCGCAGAACCAACATAGCTACGACAATACTTCGTATGAGGAGGAGGTCTCATATGAGGAAGAGGTCTTTGTTTATCAAAATGTAAGTAAGAGTGTTAAAGGATTCTTAGAAAAGGAAAAGAGACAATTGCAGGAGTCCCACTGGTGTATATGAAGATGGACACTTCCATGCTCATGCTTATAATGATCATTTTCAGTACTTAGGAAAGAGAGCACCAGGGTATCTTATTGTTACTTTGTTAACTGACAGTCATAAACTCCCACCACTTCTTTGTTGGTTTATTGTTCTATAGGCCCAAAAAATTGCACTGCAGGCTCAGATACAACAACATTTGGGAGAAATATTCAAAATTCTGGTAATATGTTTCAATTATAAAAAATAAAAATATACTTATGTAACAAGTTTGTTTATGCAAATGCAAAGTAGTTGAATGTGAAAAATATATTATGTACTGTCTATACATGTACTTTGAATCACTTTCAATGTGTGCTTGTGCAACATATGCAATTAGCTTGTATGGACATTTTTTGGGGGGTGAACCATATGTCTGAAAATTTTGAAAAATTCTTTACTGTTTAGGCCCAATTGCAGGATAGAAATGTAGGAAGGCAATCCCTACCTCCAACAAGTTACAGTGTAAAAAGTAGGACTTCATCCTTAATGGTATTACTGACATCCTTAGTCATTATGAGCCATACCTTAGTCTAACAGAACCCAGCTCGTAGAGTGTCCAGTAAACGTACACCTGGCTAGATATTTGTTTAATTAGTTGAAGTTCAAGTAAGGAATGTCTAGCTTCTAGCTAGAGTTGCAGTTTGTAGCTGCTGGAGTTTATGACCTAAATGCATGTTGTGTCATAAGGAGCCATATACCACCTGAGAACTCCAAAACCTTGGGAGCACTACACTTCACTTGGAGGCCATGCATGACAGCCTTTGCCATTGACATTAACCATGGGAAATTTACATTAGCAGCTATGAATAATGAATAGCCATATTAAAGTATACATTTTTTTGTCTCCTGTTATAACATCTCTAAAGCCTGATTTCTAAGAACAGTTCAGTTGCAATGTAATTGATCTACCAAGTATATTTATTGTAGATTACTGTTGGAATATATATTAATAAATTTGCAGTTGCTTTGCAAATTACAGCTAATCAAGTCATAACTGTTTGCTCATTAATCTACATCCTCAGAACATATAGTGCTTTTAAAAATCAACTTAGTGCTGGTGTCTTAATTAATTAATTGGTTCAGTTTAATAAGATCTGCAGTGTTTCTTGTTAACCTTTGCCCACTTTTGGCAGCAGTGAGAGGACTTGCAGTTATTTGTTTGAACTGCATAGCATGAAGGTCAGTTAACTTTCAAGGAAGAGAAAAAGGTTTTAAAAAAATCTAATGAAGATGCAAAAAAAGCCTTATACTTTAGTCCTAGCAAATAAACGGAAGAACATTATTGCCTACATATATTAATGGAAACTTGACAGGGTTTGTATTAAACAGATATCGTACAGAGTTTTAGACCTGATCGTCTTTGCAGTCTTTATCAATGAGCATTGGCCTGCTAAACCCAGGATTGTGAGTTCAGTCCTTGAGAGGCCCATTTGGGGATCTGGACCAAATAGATTAATAAAAAAAGGGTATGGGGAGGGGTGACAGTGTGTTGTCCTGCCAGGAGGGCAAGGGCTGGACTCAATGACTTCCTGAGGTCCCTTCCAGTTCTGTGAGAAGTGTATCCCCATTTATTATTAGCCCAATCTATTTTTATCAGTAGATACAGAGCTTTTGACAAATTGGATTGACAGAGTTCTTAAAAGATACTGTAGATACCCTTGGTTTAGACCCGACATTTCAATATTGAATCTGTCTTACCATCCAATCTACCTGCTACTGTGTGAGAATATGGCTATTGATCAGAAAAACTCCCCCTTCTTAGACGTACACACCAAGGAAGCCCATTATAATGTTTTCTTTTGCTGTGGTGATAGACTTATTCACCCAATGGATCAGAAATAATCCTCCTATAAATGGAATTAAAATAGGAAACAGGGAACGGGGCTTAATTTTATAGGCCGATGATGTTATGACATTACATAATGTTACAAATCCAGCTAACATGGTACCCAAATTTCAAGATGACACCTTAGTCTGGCGAAGTGTCAGGATTTAAAATAAACAAGTCAGGACTCCTGATTTATATGCATGCCTGCTGATCTACAGGACAATATATATGCTGAACTACTTAAATAAGATCCATTGAAATATACATTTCTATAATATGGCAAGTCTTATGGAAAATTAATCATGCTCCTTTCGTTAAGAAATTCAAAATAGAGCTGGAAAGTTTATCAAAATACGAAATTTTCTGCAGAACTATGTCAGCTGAAATGAATATATTACCCTGAATTAATTCTCTCTCAGGACATCTCTGAGATGAATGGCAATCCATGATCACCCAATTCCTATGGGTAAATAAAAAACCCACGGTTGAGCATGACTCTGCTTGGGCGGGGAATCCAATATGCTAAACTCCGAGCCCAGGCCAATTGGTGTGGGCTCACAGCGCTCATCCTGCAGGACTGAAAATAGGAGTGTAGATGTTTTTGCTTGGAGATGGACCCTGGGCTCTGAGACACAGCAAGATGGAGGTCTCAGAGCCTGGGCACCATCTTAGGCAAGAGTGCTGGTTTTAGCCCTGCAGCTAAAGCCGGATGATCCTGAGGCTGCTTCTACACTCTCACTCTCCCCTCGGAGGTGGCATGGTAATGAGGCAATTCAAAGCAGGCTAATGAGGCATTAACGTGTATATTCAGTGCCTCATTAGCATAATAGCAGCCACGCAAATTTCAAAGTGCAGACTTCGAATTGCAGATTGACAGTGTAGAGGGGGGTCAGCTTCGAAATAGGTGCCCTGCTTCAACATTCCCTTACTCCCACAAAACTAGATGGGAGTCAGGGAATGTCAAAGCGGGACGCTTATTTTGAAGCTGACCCCATGTACACTGTCAATCTGCAATTCAAAGTCTGCACTTTGAAATTTGTGCAGCTGCCATTATGCTAATGAGGCGTTGAATATGCACGCTAGCGCCTCACTAGCCTGCTTTGAATTGCCTCATTACAATGCCACCTCTGATGGGAGAGTGAGAGTGTAGAAGCAGCCTCAATCAATTGGCCATGCTCTGAGACTCAGCACTGCAGGGTGTTTTGTAGCTTAGAACATGGCAAAAAAACTGATTGGCTTTACCAAACATGAAGCACTGATCTCAGGTTTGCTCAGATCAGAAATCTGATGTGCTGAATAACATTAACCCACATAGTGAGTACAGCTAGAAGAAGATTTTTGTGCTACCTAAGGCAGGTGATCCCCTGACAAAGAAAACCTATACTCCTAAATTAGTGTATAAATAATCACTTTATAAAAGTAAAACTAGAAAATTGGGATAAGCTATTTAGAAAGCTAAGACCGTACCAATCACCTCAGTTGCCCAGAGGAGACAATAAAGAATTCAACTCCAATAGAAGCTTGTGGAGTTTGGACATTTGGCACATTATAGTTTGGCCAGCTGTACGAAATCTTAATAAAAAATTCCTGATTGTATGCAAACTTAAAAATGCAGACAAAAGAGGTGTGGCCTCTATTATTTGCATTTTTACGTTTGCATAAATAACAGTTACCAAACAGACTATTTATATGAATCTAAGCAGCATTTGCACTATAAATAAAGTAAATGGGTGCAACATTTCTATAGTTAGTTATAAAGATGGTATGATCATACGAACTTTGGGCTTGGTATTAAGTCACTACTTTTTTCACTGGACTTTGGATCGTGCCATGTATTAGCGATTGGTATGGGAGGTGGGGGAGGAAATTATCTGTTTCACATTGTAACTTTGTATGTTGGACGTCCAATATGCTCACTCCAACTTGAGTCATGTAGAGTCTAATGCTGTTACGTCTTCACATTTTTTCCTCTGACTATTTTGAATTCCTCTCCTCATTAAAAAGAAATCCTTTTTTTTACTAAATGTAGAAGCTGTTAAACTCCCAGACTTTCATTTACTTCGCTGCATGTCCTGTAGAGAGACTAAATTAAATAGAATTGACTTGTTCAATGTCTCTGTTTCAGACTGTAATAAGCATTTTCATGGCTATGTTTTTGAGTCAGACACAGAAAATGTTTAAAGACAAAGGAGACTAGGTAGGTCACAAATCTAATAAGCAGTTGTAAAATCTTTAATCTCCATTGCTGATCCAAATCCAGCTCAGGTTGGTAGTGGCAGAAAGCTGCTTTCATTTCATGACAGTCTGGTGGTGAGCAGTGTGAAAGTCATGTCAATCTCAAATATCTCACTCTCTCTGTTTCTACAGGCCTTCTCCCTCTTTAGTAAGTTGGAGCTTACAAAGTGCTGCTTCATGGTGTACTATAAGAGCTGAGACCCTTTTATTACACCCTACCCAGAGACCTTTTTTGCTGCTGTCCCCTTAAAGGCCCTCTCAGCTACCCTTGTCTTCCTATGCTCCATCTCTCCTCACAGACTTTCCCCTGCTTCCAGCTAGTTTCCTCAGGGGCCAGGGTCCTTGTGACAGCACTGATGAGAGAGGCAGCAGGCCAACAGGCCCAAAATTGCAAGCAGCAAATGGAAATTGACAGTTTTATCAGTTTTGTCTGGCCAGGAGGCAGTCCTGCAGGTTGCAGTAAAAAGGAATAAACTGTAGTTTGAAGGGTTAATTTTTAATTTGTCTTCCTTTCAGTTCTTATGAAAATATCCAAGAAAATGACACTTGCAAATTGTAGGGACTGTTGCTCCTTCATTAGTGGAGCTCGAAAAACACAAGTTTAGTAAGGAAGCATAATTTTAAAATGTTGCCTTTGTCAAGATAGTGGATATTACAGGGACTGACTGAGAAGCCATTATTCATCATGAATATTCTATTACATCATATACAGTCTTATGGAAAGCCGTGTAGCTATAAGGCACTACATGGTGTTCTAGGGGCACCCATCTTGCCCATCAAAACATTCAAATAGTCTATGCAGAGTGAGCGTATGAATATCTGGACACTGATCGTAATATTCATATGTGAAATGGAGGAATTTTAGCTCTGATATAAATGCCATTCATTGTACAAGCTAAGCAAAAATGTATGCCCTTAACTATATATCAAGTATCGGAGGGGTAGCCGTGTTAGTCTGGATCTGTAACAGCAATGAAGGGTCCTGTGGCACCTTATAGACCAACAGAAAAGTTTTGAGCTTGAGCTTTCGTGAGCACAGACTCACTTCATCAGATGCATGTGATGAAGTGAGTCTGTGCTCACGAAAGCTCATGCTCAGAACTTTTCTGTTAGTCTATAAGGTGCCACAGGACCCTTCGTTGTTTAACTATATACATACTCCACATTAAGCATGTGCATGTTTCATAGATTGAGACCTTAGTATCAATGAAGCTGTGAGGGTGCCTCCAGAGTATATAAACTATTTATGGAGCCTTGTCACCTTTGAATCTATGCAATTGCTTTTCTTTTAAGCATGTAGCAAAAAAACAGATTTCCATTTATGTAGATCATGTTTTAGTCTTTGTGGAATAATTCTTGGTAGGAAGGAACTTGGTAGAAAATATAAACACTTTCTGGACTTCAATAGAAAATTATATTCCTGCCATAGAAGTCTATGAAATGGTTTAAATATATATATGCTGCATCACACACTCTAGTGGTTTAATTTCAATGGAAAACTAATTCATTTTAATCTCAATTTTCTATTATCAAAATTTTTCATAAGTCTTCCTGGAGACTCACCTATTAATAAGCTTGGAAGAAGGTTAGTTCCCAATTTACAGAGATACTGCCAAATACAGGAGGCATATTAAATAAGTATAAAGAGCTTTATGAAGAAGTTGGAAAAACAACACATGAGATGCTTGTATCCTCTGAACATTCAATAAACTTCAGATTTTTCTAGAGCAGAAAATGACTTCTTTGTTAGAAAAAGTCTGGTATGTTATCTACAAGAATTTCTAGCACTGTTATTTTTATGAACAAAATAAAAACTCAGAATGCTTGTTATATTTGGCGTTGATAGCAAAATATTCAGCTACTAAGGTGCAATATAACTTATTGATCATCATGTTTTAATGAATTTTGCTGCAGTTGCTTCTAACCCTGTGTACTTAAATTTACTATTGTTTGATAATCCCACAAATTATTTTGTTTTGTTACTCCTACAGAATATTTTAATTGCTTAGAATATTGCTTCTTAGTAACCTTAGTAGCCATTTATATAATTAATTGTGGACAGGGTCTAAATCAGCTTAATTTACAAAATGTAAATGAATCTTCAACATAGTGACCTAACTTGTGGGATTTCAGGGGCTATATCCACTGTAGTGTCATAACTTCCCAGCTTATTGGTTTATGTTTTGTGTTAACACAATCACAAAAAAGACTGAGATCCTTCACAGAAACACTAAAAGCAAGAAACTGTTTTGGCAGATTTCCCCTATAAATACGAACGAGTGCATTTCCTCCTGAGAAATGTTTGCCAGTTTCTAAGAATTACTGGTTTTTTCCCCCTGATTTTTGCTGATTTCTCAGTGCCTGCTCTTCTAGGCACTCGGTCACTCTTTGTTGTCACTGTTTGTTATTGCTGTGTCTTCCCCAGTCCATTGTTGTTTCACAATACATGTACAGCTATGAGGAACATTACTGTCTAGTGACTGCCTGACGCTTGTAGCAATATCTTTTAAGTACCAGACATATACCTTCTGTGTGTCACTTTTGCCTAAAATATGTTTGAGTTGTGACTATTAAAGAAATCTTTTCTACGTGCTACATAGTTCAGTTCATGGTTTCATAGTGCAATGCTTTGCAGTATGCCTCTGTTTATGCATGTGTTGTGATTGACAGACAGACCTGCACAGCACCTGTACAGACACGTCAATGCATATAATAGGACTGATGGCTCTATATACAACCATATCCAGTTCAGTGCTTGCACTTTGCCAGTGACTATGGGAGTGTCTGAGCTGCTGATGTAGCAACTTTTTTGAGGAGAGGTACCTTTTCACATACACTGTAAAGTCAAATGAGGTAGAGGGTACAGAGCATTTCAGCTTAGGCTTTAACCTCTCCTGCTTTTTTTCTTCCTCTGGGGCTATGTCTACACTATCAAATTAAGTCAAAATTTATAAAGTGAGACCATATTTTATAGAGTCAAAGTTGAATATTGGCACCTCCCCACAAAGTCAACTTAGCACACCCCTACTAAATTGGCAAAGTTTTGACAGTTGAAACAGTGCACTGTGGGAACCTATCCCATAGTTCCCTCAGCCCCATTGCATTCTGGATTTTTTCCACTATTGCTCCCTGGGAAAAAATTGCTCCGCAAGTGGTCGTGGGTGTGTGATGTCATCTTCCCACACTGCATTGCCCTCATTCTCCTCTCTTTGAAATCAAATGGCCATTTTTTGGAAGTTTCTTTCCTGGATAAGAGAAATTGTTTGAGTCATCCGCATTACGGACCTTTTAGGCAAATATGTTCTGAGAGCACCCCCTGTCATGTTCCCAGAGTGCATTGCCCTCATCCTCCTCCTGTTGAAACCAGACAGACATTTTTCAGAAGGAAAGAAGAAAAAGTAGTGAATCCAAGGGGAAAGAAAACCATGACTGAACCATGTCAACAGATTGTTCAGCTAGTTTTCCCTGCTGAGAGAACACCAAATGCTGGACGAATCTGGGCCCATGTGAGTAGAGAAAGACATAATATTATGCACAGAGAGGGAAAGTAGGGGATCCCAAGGGAAAGACAGCCCAACAGGTGATGGGCTTCAGAGGCTAACGCACTTTTCAAAAATGTGCTCTGGGAGCACACAGCTGACTGTGCCATGTCAACAGGTACCTCAGTTTTCCCCTGGTGAAAGAACGACTTTCACAAGGCAGCATGTTGGGAAACTGTCAATCCAACGTACGATGGTGTATGTGCTGCATCTGACTCTGCCATGTCAACAGGTACGTCAGTGTTCCCCAAGTGAAAGAACACCTTTCACAACGCAGGAACCTTCAATCCCACGTCTTTACAGTAACAGTGGATTAAAACCAGATTGCATGCAGAAAGGTAGGAGGGAATCATGTCAACAAGTAACTCAGGTTCCCCGCTGTAAAAATGCAGCAAAGAGGCCACTGCTGAGACCGTGGCTCCCCTGAGCCACATGCTTTGGGAAGGGAGAGTACTGGATCAGTGTACCTAGGTGGGGGGTGACCGTCCTGAAGAGGTGCGGCTGGTGGCCACCTGAGGCTCCTGTTGACACGGTGCAGTCACCATGTTTCTTACTAGGTGGAGGTGGGGCAGCCCACTCATAACCTGTTGACATTGTTCTATCACTTGTGTGCTTAGTGGGGTAAGGCTCGCCCTGAAAATAGGTGTGGCTGGGGGTCAGCTCCCCAGCAAAACTCAGCTGGCAGGGACCAGCTGAGGCTTCTGTTAAGATAGGGCAGTCACCTGGTTTCTTATTAGCCATTCTTCCCCTGCCTCCTCCCAGCACGTGTTGCCTCATGGGGGTCAGCCAGGCCCTGAAAATCTTTGCTGTAGGAGGAGCGCATCCCCCCCGCCCCCATCCCCTTGGTGCTTGGTGAGCTCCCGGAAAAAGTGAAGTGCAGAAGGCAGCACATGGTGTGGTGGGGCAGGGGGCTAGCCTGCCAGCTGCATGATGCCTGTGTGGGAGGGGGACTACCCCACACAAATGTGAAGCTCAAAAAAGAAGTTTCTTGTCCTCTCGTGCTAAATCCTGTGCAGAGAAGAAGCCTTCACTCCGTGCAAGGCAGGACATGGTACTGTCTGCAAGCATGACCCCCACAGCCCAGCCAAGCCATGTCAGATGATCGCTGCAAGAATGTTGTCCTTAGCTCCTTAAATTTGACTTAATGACATTTGCAGTGAAGACAGTCATATTGTAAAAGCAAGCTAAGTGTCTTAAAATCGACTTTCTACTCTAGTGTAGGCATAACCTAAATCTCTCCTCCTTCCTCTTTGTACTCTTGCTGGCTCTCCCCTTTTCTGCCTTTGCTTTTTTTCATAAGCATCCTAGTTTTCAAAGCACTGCCCAGTTCAAGTACTAGAACCCCTCATCTGCCCCTAGTCTTTTTAGACAATGACATGGTGCTGTTGCTGCTGTGCTAGCAATCAAAATAAGTAACCATGTGCTGTTATTTAAAATATGTAGTTTACACTGAGAAATTTGCATATCATTATATAAATAGATTTGGATCTATTTATACTCTTCCAGGACTCTAGGCACACACTCGGTGGGTGGCTAGTGGCTAGCCCAACCTGCCATATGTCCTGCTCCAGTCTATTTTTAGCATGGTATCTCAATGACAGCTAGTTGAGTATCCCTGCGAATCACATCCCCACAGTTCAAAGTGTAGACAACCATAGGTGCAGTGCAAAGTATCTGCAATATGGCTAGCTACAAGACTATGTGCGAAGGTATGATTTTTCTATGCATTTTATAGTTTATTTTCCAGGAGAATGAAATGGACTGAAATTAATTTGTGGCTTTGGAACTGAAGGCATGTGTGTGAGCATACATGTGATGTTTAGTTAACTGAGCCAGAGACAAGGGATAGTCTCTATTGTGTGTTTTATAGAATGCCGTGCATGTCATACATAATTAACAATTTTAAAATATTTTACAAGCTGAATAGTAGTATGTACATTTCAAGTGCTGTAGATAAAAAATTACTAGTTAAATTGTGAACAGGACCTGATGGTGAAGGATGCTGAGCTTCCTCAGCTCCTGTTAACTTAAGGGAAAAATATGTATGTCCACCATTAATGAAAAATCAACCCGGAATACGAAGTAAAAGCACTAAAAATCTTCCAAAGAGATATGATGACATAACTGTGTGGGATAGCATTTTCAAATGTGCTTAAGAGATTTAGGAGTCCAAGCCTCATTGGTTTCCAAGGAGACTCAGGAGCCTAAGTCACTTTTGCAAATGGGGCCTAGATCACTTAAGTACTTCTGAAATAATCATACAGTGAGTTGGCTACGTTAAATATATTTGAAGTGTTGCTTGCTCTTTTTTTTTTTCAAGTGGCAATGTTGAGAGACAGAAAATTCTGACCACTGACAATCCACTGATTACAGCACTTCTTTACAAGATTTCAATTTCCATCAAGAGTACTTTGTCTTTTCAACAAAGGTGTTTTATTCTAGTGCGGCATAGGCATATGTCTGGCTTTTGTGCACTTCCAGCAATGAAAAAGTCTTGTCACCTTTCAGATAATTTGCCCTCCACCCCAATCATGTATACATAGTTGCTTTGGCAAGATTTTTCCTACATCTTTACATTACATGTTATGCAGTAGCCAATTTCAAATGCCCAACAATGTAAACTCATCAACATCCTCCTTTCTTAAATAAAAGCGGTGGTTAAGATGTCATTCTCCATAAATCAGTTTTTGGCAAGAGTGGAAACTGAGGGCAGGAACTGGAGTATTTTACAGTGCCTGAATTATTCAACTGGTCTTAATCCTTCCTCTTATTCTCACTGGCTTTGTGGAAGGTATCTCACTTTAACATCAAGGAATGAGCTTGCTTTTTTGTCTTTTTTTGTCTTGTTGGTCACAACAACAAAAGCCCTGGGAAATTCCAGTTAATTAGCATGCCTGGGGCTAATGAAAGACTAAAACTGAAAGAGAAATGCCTAAAGCTTTGGGATGAGTGGAAGCATGTTGGGACAATGCATGTTTTAAATATTTGTGGCTGTTTGTATAATTTTCCCAGGGTTTGCCTCCCTGTGACTTGACGGGATAAGAGTAGAAAGACAAGTGGAAGGTTTTTTGTGGTCATGATATAGTAACATTTCAGCTGTTAACTAACATAAATAGGACATAAATTGAATGCTGATAATGGCTGGTCTGTAAAAGTCAGTGCAATTAAAAATATAAGAATGAGACCAGTTTGTGTTTTTAATAATCTGCAGTAAGTGACCATGAGACAATATGGCATGTGAAGATGATAGCACAAGCTTCAAAGGAATGCGCAGTAATCCTCAGTGTTGGTAATTATGGAATAATATTGATGTGGAAATATGAACAAATATGCCCATTTGTGAAGCTGCTGCCTAAACCAGAAGCTGGTACATGTCCTGAAGCACAAGAGTTTATGGCCCTTATAAAAAAAATTGTTCATCATAATGTCATTCAGAATGTTCTCCTTGGCCACATTAACATCTTTATTAAAGCCTGTTAAATTCATGGCCTCAGTGATACCATGCAGCTGCAAATTCCACAGGCTAATTATACATTGAGTAAAAGGGCTTACCTCTGCAGGAACCAAGCTTCTCTGATGTGTGAAAAGGAAAGCCAAGACCAACCTTCTTCAATGCAGGAATGTCAGGAACTGCTGAGCTGGTATCGTGGAGAGGCTTGAGCAGAGCATATAGCAATCAGGGCCTGGCTTCATTTAATATGAAAACTACCTGTGTCTGATTTTCTTTACAAAAAGATTGATTTCTGTTTTTTTTTTCTTTTCCCATTTAAGCCTAGCCTGAGATTCGTCTCCTGCTTCAAGACATGGCTACTGTAGAAATTCAAATTTTGATAGCGTCTGATAGACATGCTTGAAATGTATATATCAGTTAACAGGATTATCACTTGAAAAGACAATTGTATTTTTACTGAAAAGTTTTTTGAGGCGATGAGATGTATTGGTATTTAATGAAGCATGAAGCTTGTAAATGAACCATGAATGCAATAGCTAAACTAATTAACTGAGCATAAAGCCCTTAGAATACATATGTTATGTGGGCTGCATGCTTATTATTTCTGCCTGGTTAAATTGTCATCTAGGGTAACTTTCTCATATAATCTTTTAGGAGAAACAACATAAATTTTGCTCTTATTTCTTGGAAGCTCAGATGTGGGAAATTTACCTCAGTACTCAGAGTTTAAAAGTTACACCCACCCTTTTATGTCTTTAACTTGGGAAGTAGATAGGGATTTAGTGTAATGTCAAGTTATTTATGCATTGCTGCTTGTGTAACACTTCAGCCATTCCCTATAATTTGTAATTCTTTCAGGCTATGTCTACACTAGAGCATAAAGTCAATTTTAAGGGATGTAGGTCGATTTTATGATGTACCTGTCTTCACTACAAATATCATTAGGTCAATTTTAAGGGGTCCTAAGTTTGACTTTTCTATTCCAGCTTTTTCACAATGGCCGTGTCTACATGAGCCCCAAACTTCGAAATGGCCACACAAATGGCCATTTCGAAGTTTACTAATGAAGCGCTGAAATGCATATTCAACGCTTCATTAGGATGCGGGCGACCGCGGCACTTCGAAATTGATGCGCCTCACTGCTGCGCGTCTCGTCCCCACGGGGCTCCTTTTCGAAAGGACCCCACCTACTTCGAAGTCCCCTTATTCCCATCAGCTCATGGGAATAAGGGGACTTTGAAGTAGGCGGGGTACTTTCGAAAAGGAGCCCCGTCGGGATGAGACGCGCGGCGGCGAGGCGCGTCAATTTCAAAGTGCCGCGGACGCTCGCATACTAATAAAGCGCTGAATATGAATTTCAGTGCTTCATTAGTAAACTTCGAAATGGCCATTTGTGTGGCCATTTCGAAGTTTGGGGCTCGTGTAGACGTAGCCAAGGAGTAACGCCAAATTCTAATTCACAAGGTTGACTTAATGCAAGTGTAGACACAGCATTATTTAATTCAATTTTATTGGCCTCCAGAAGTATCCCACAATGCCCCCAATGTGTCTGTTTTGACCATTGCTTTCACCTCTGCTGCTCTCCAGAGCCGTGTCTACACGTGCACGCTATTTCGAAGTAGCGGCACCAACTTCGAAATAGCGCCAGTCACGGCTACACGTGTTGGGCGCTATTTCGAAGTTGAAATTGACATTAGGTGTTGAGACGTCGAAGTCGCTAACCCCATGAGGGGATGGGAATAGCGCCCTACTTCGACGTTCAACGTCGAAGTAGGGAACGTGTAGACGATCCGCGTCCCGCAACATCGAAATAGCAGGGTCCTCCATGGTGGCCATCAGCTGGGGGGTTGAGAGATGCTCTCTTTCCAGCCCTTGCGGGGCTCTATGGTCACCGTGTGCAGCAGCCCGTAGCCCAGGGCTTCTGGCTGCTGCTGCGGCAGCTGGGGATCCATGCTGCATGCACAGGGTCTGCAACTAGTTGTCGGCTCTGTGTATCTTGCGCTGTTTAGTGAAAGTGTGTCTGGGAGGGGCCCTTTAAGGGAGCGACTTGCTGTTGAGTCTGCCCTGTGACCCTGTCTGCAGCTGTGCCTGGCACCCTTATTTCGATGTGTGCTACTTTGGCGTGTAGACATTCCCTTGCAGGGCCTATTTTGATGTGGTGCTGTGCAACATCGATGTTGAATGTCGACGTTGCCAGCCCTGGAGGACGTGTAGACGTTATTCATCGAAATAGGCTACTTCGATGTAGGGTTCACGTGTAGACGTAGCCCAGGTGAGTAGGAAGTAGGAAACAGGAATAAAGAATCAGCCCAAGCTCTCCAGCTGCCCTCACACCGTGTAGCTGCTGGGCTCTCCAGCTCGAACCCCACATTACACAGCTGCCAGGTCAAAATGAAATGAATCAAAACAACACTATCAAAATGAAGCATTTCAACAATACCAAAAAACAGCTTTTCAATAGCAACAAATTAAAACTTTTCAGATTTTTATTTCTGCATTTTACATTTCTCAGGACTGGCCTGGTAGCCTTGTAATGGCATGTGCCAGGGGCAGGCTGTGGAAAAGTGGCGTTAAAGTTAGCAGGGAGTGAGGGCAATACACTGTAGGATGATGGCATCAGACACCCACAACCACTTTTGTCCATAATACACTGGCACAGAAACCCAGAATGCAATGGGGGTGCAGAACTGAGGGGTAGATACCTACAATGCGCTGCTGACACAGTCGAAACTTAGCAAAGGTAATGGAGACCCACTATGTCAACTTTCTAAATGTGTGTGGACATTTACCATTGACTTTAAAAAAACTAGTGGTATAAAGTCGACTTTAATAAGTTTGACTTTATTTCCTAGTGTAGACACAACCTGAGTGTTAAAACTTTCATCCTCACAAACTTTAGGCCTAAGCGTACACTAGGGAGTTTTGCTGACAAAAACAGCATTTAGTCAACAAAACTCACAGTGCTTCCGCACACAAAATGCGTTTTGTTGACAGCCTTCTGCCTCTCCCCCATGAGGCACAATGCCTTTCTTGACAGATTCAGCTGACAAAAAAGCTGTGTGTATGCTTCAGGGGGTCCTCTGTCGACAGACAGGGCTGCTAGGTCCTGGACAACCCTGTCTGCTGTGCTTCTGGTTGGCTGTTCTGTCAAGAAAGCGGCTGGGCAGTCTGGCTGCTGTCTGTAGACAGAACAGATTGACAGAGCGATCCACTTTTGTGTGTGGATGCAATCTGTCAACAGCAGTTTTGTCAGAAGATCTCTTCTGACAGTGACTTCAGTCGACAGATTGCTGTAGTGTAGACGTAGCCTAGGTGGCCGCGATTGGGTTGTTTTGCACATGTAGATCAAAGCAATCTCTAGGGGAAAAAGAGGGAGAGACTTTACTGAGCAACAATACTCTAGTATCCTGGTCCGCACTAAAGGACTCAGTAGAAATTTTCCAATGCAATTACAATGTACTATTGGACACATCATTCGTTGAGTGCTTCTTTGTTGCACACTTGTTCATAGGTGTCCTGCTAAACAAAGATATATGTTGCTGTGGTGAGAAATAGATTGCACTGCCCTGCCTAAGATATGAAGGGTGAGAATGGTCCTTGCTGTAGATGAAGGAAGTGCAAGGAACCTCTCTGTTCTTGTGTTACCTGTGCAGTAGCCCTGCCCTGTTTTGGGGGCAGACCCTCCGCTGGGGTAAATTGTAACATTCCACTGGAGTTCTGCTTGTGAGGCTGTCTCCCTGCTGCAGCCTGTGTTGTCGGGGCAGAGGGAGGGTGGTGGTGGACCCATGTCCCTGCAAGGGGCGGCAGCCACACAGAAGGGGCAGGGCCAACGGCAGTCAGCCCTTAGCATTACCCAGAGCATGATGCTGGGTTCCCCAGCACTCAGAAGCCGTGTGGAGTGGCACAGTGATGTTTCTGTGGCATTTCAAAGGGGCCTGGAGCTTCTGCATTACATGAATTACGCTGACATAAGTGCTGATGTGGACAGCTTTATGTGACGGAGAGGGGCTGAGACAGGGTTATGGCCTCTGCCAGCATGCCATCTAAACTAGGTGACTGCAGTGGGGAGTACATACTGCACTCTTAAAGATGCACATCAGGGAGTCCTGCCCCAGTTGTCACTCATTAGGCACAGTCTTGCTCTGAAGACAGCAAAGAATTGAGTTACTTCAGAGTCAGAGCTGTGCTTCACAACATGAAGCTATAAAGTCTTTTCAGAAATGAACTTGAACTTGAATTATCCATGGCTGTAGATACTTGGCTTAATCTAATTCTTGACCTCCCCCCGGCCCCCACAACCCTCCACTCTCTGATTTGCTCACCTTGATAATTTTTTTTCTGATTTGTCCTCCTTGATTACTGTTTTTGGTTCTCTGTGCCTTAAATATTGAGTCTGTTCTGGTCTGGCTGTGGTCTGAAGTGGTCTGTCCCACAAAAGCTCACATAATAAATTTTTTTGCTAGCCTTTAAAGTGCTACTTGACTGCTTTTTGTTTTCATAGTATGTAGGCTAGCATGACTTTCTCCCTGTAGATAAAGAGTGTTCTAGGAATGTAAAATGTTAGGTTTAACTGGTTAACTGACTAAATGAGTGGAGGGGGTTGGGGAGGCTGCTCCAGCCTGGCTGGCCTAGAGCTGCCCTCCTGGCACAGACAGGTGCTGCTTTGACCTATCTGGAGTACCCCTGCCTGTGGTGCTCCCTGGCTGGGCCCACTATGGATGCAGTCTGCTCCGGCTGCTCCGGAGCTCCAGCCAATAAAGCTGGATCAACCACCATCTGTTTAGGGTAAGACTTACTGGTTAACCAGTTAAATGTTAACATCCCTAATTTGTTCCAAGATGGAAAAGAATGACAGAAATTGTCTCTCATGAGCATCTATATATAGAAGATTAATGACAAACCTGAAGAATTTCATGTTCTATTGCAAAAACATATCCCTTATCTAAAGAAAAGTTCAGGAATTCAGTGCAAGCTAAAGTGATATTGCTAAGGTGGTGTTGTGGAAGGTGAAGTGGTGGAGCAGTCTAAGACATTGTTTTTGTTAAGCGTTGGCTTGTTTAGTCAGAGTCTGGTGTTCTTCTGTACAATAGTATGATGTCACTTTGAAAGTATTAAATATATTTTTTACAAAAATAATTCTTCACCAAAATCAAGCTGCCCAATATTGCTGTCCAGTGTCCTAACAGTTCCTCTGCACCGTCTTCCTGGTGATGCTGCATCAGTACACAACGCTGAATTCCATTGGTCTGACATCAGACGTGAAAATTCCAGTACAACACCCTGGCTGCATCCAGCTTTATTTTGTGGCTGTCTGCAGTTGTGGCGCATGTTTTGCTGAGCCGTACCACGCAATATGGAATGTAGCCCAGAGGTTTCCTGATATGTGTTATGTTTAAACGTTCAAGGAGTTTAGCTTGCATGTGGCTGAAAAATGGTGCAGATATGGGTGAACCTTGACACTGTACACTTGTTTTGACCAATGTCAAACATTGAATCAGTTGCAGAGTCAGGGACAAGGACCGATGTTCTGACTCCCATTACACTTTATTGTTCTTTCCATGTGTGTTTGTATTCATTTTCAAAGTCTTCTTTGTGTTGATATTGTAACAACTAAAATTCTGATTAGTAATAAGAAATGAAGATTTGTAAATGTCCTGGAATTTGCTATGTAGAGCTGGAGGATCGAATTCTGTTCTAACACTGCTTTAACTCCTGTATAACGCCATTTCCATCAGTGGAGTTATTCTGCTTTAAACTGGTGTATGTGTGAAGGAAATCAGACCTGGCCGGAGTGTGTCATTAATTGGAGGTGCAGGGAGGCAGGAGAAGGTAGTTTATTCATCTGTCAAGAATAAACGTTCTTCATACATGAAAATGGCTTGTTGAGTAGTGAGGTTGTCATGTGAAGTTTATGATCAGAACGCCTAGGGAAAAAGGGACATTGTGACTAACTGGGCTGCTAAAAGTCTGGTTGGTGGTACAGTGGGACTGCCTACCTGCCCTGGCTCCACATAGCTCTTAGAAGTGACAGCAGGTCCATGTGGTCCAGGGGCAGCCATAGGGGCTCAATGAGCTTCCCCTGCCTCAAGCACCAGCTCTACTATTCTCCTTGGTTGGGAACTAGGCAGAGCACAGAACCCCGTAGTCCCTCTGCTGTGTGTGTATGTGTGCGTGCAGGGTCATGCTGGGCACATCTGGGAGCTGCACAGGGTTGGGGTAGGCAGGGAGCCTGCTTTAGCTTCACTGCCCTGTGGACTGGGAACCATCTGAGGTAAACGCCACCCCAGTGGAACCCAAACTTGTCCCATATCCAACCCCTTGCCCAAAAAACACTCCCTCCCCCCAGCCACTCACACACCAAAACTCCCTCCTGCAGCCCTTACCTCAACCTGCAGCCCAACCCTCTGCTCAGCTTTGAGCTCCCTCCTGTACGCTAAACCCTTTTTTCCTGCTCCACCCTGTAGCCGACACTGTCGGCTGGAGACCTCATCTCCTCCCATACCCAACCTCCTACCCAAGCCCCCTGAAAGTGAGAGAGGCTGTGGGAGAGTGATGGTAGGGGGAATGGAGTGAGTGGGGGTTAGGCCTCGGAAGGAGCAAGAGAGGGGCAAGGCCAGGAAGGGGGTGAGACATGGGATGGGGAAAAGGTGGTGAAACAGGTGATTGCCTGGAGCTGTGATGCGGGGGAGAGCTCTGCTGTAACAGAGGACTACAGATATTCCCTGCACCATGTCCTGTCAAGCAAACTCCATGAATAGTTAGTTTAGAAAATAAACTGATAATGCATAGAGTTCACTTTATGCACTATCACTGGTAATGAATTAAGAACTACTCACTCCACCTTTACAGATAATGAAAAAAGAGAGAGTTAAGAGTCCCACTCTTTCAGTTAAAGGTTGACTGGTATGTGGAGTTAAGCAATAACTTACTCATCCTCACACAAGAAAGAAAAAATCCCAAACAAGGAACACTTTCAAAATAACTTTTTGGTGGGGGTCTTGCTAGTGAAAATACCGATACTTAATGTTAAATGTTTAAAGTATATATGCAGACTCCAGAGCTAAGTGAAAAAAAAAATAAAAAACTTGTCTTTATGCTATAGCATTTTCGCCTGGAAGCCTCACAAAGTTCACTGTTTTATAATGCATTCTTAGTTTAGCCATTAGAAAACCCAGTGTTTTCATTTGTCTAAACTCAGCCACTAAAAAGTGTTTCCATAGAAGTTGGTGATCTCATTGCTGTCTGCTTTGAACCAGCCAAGTTAATTACCTGCATGGTATTGTTTGTACTGGTCAGTGCTGGATAATTTTTTACCCCAGTTCCACTTGAAGGGAGGCATTGTTCTTCATGCTGCTTTGTCAGTCTTTTTCGTCTCACATTTGCACTGCTGAAAGTACTTGCCTGATTACCTCATGGAACTGAACTGCAAATAGCTTTGGAAATTAATGCAAGCTAATTTACTGAGTGTGCTAGGAGAGCAAAGGAAACTGCCTTTCCAAGATGCCAATTACTGAAAGTCCTTTACTTTATGAACACACAATTTTCTCCTAATAAAAAAAAATGTAATCATAGCACTCTGGCTATATTTTACCTGGCTTGTTCAAGATAGTGATAAGATCTGTGTAAACAATTAATTAAGACCATAAGAATTGACATAAAGAATTGACATAAATTTTGTCTGTGTAATTTTATGTGGTGTTTCTGAGTGTGGCCACATGGGTTAGAGGAAGTTTCTTACTAACACAGTGTGGCCTATCCTAAGTGCTCAGGAGTCGGGCCTCAAAAAATCAGTGTTCAGAATCATGAGGTTTTAAAAATTCAGTGGTTTTATTTGTTTTCTGGTTTCTGAATGCTCATGTCACATGTCAAACTGTATGGTGTGATTGTGAGGGCTAGAAATTAAATAGAAGAGGACAAAAACAGGCTCATGCATAGACACATAACTTCAGGAGCCGTGGCTTTAGGAGTACGCTATGCTTCATGTGCCTCACCGTAAAAATGTTTCTTGGCAAAGCAGTTAGTGGCTGGCTTGTACCCTGAAGTCTGTGGGTATTACTATCTCTTACAAATGTTAATCAGATCAAAGGAAATATTGACTAAATTTAGTGTAGTTCAGCTACACTCTCTGAGCACTCTGGAAGTCTTCTGGGCACTAGCCTTACCTGCAAACCTGTCGTGAGCTCCCAAACCTGGGTTGATTCAGATACAATCAATCCTCAGGCTTCTCCTCCTCCTCCTTTTCTACTTCTTTCTGAAAGGCTCGGGGAGACCAGCACTCTAATCTCAAAATTTGCTATCTTCTGAGGGGCTGGGTGGGCAGGTGGAATGACTCTTCCCTTCTTCTCTGCTTTATGGGGATGGTACAAACTGCTTTTTGTCCCCTGAAGAGCCCGAGGGTTACAGGGGACAGTGACTCTTACCTGATGGTTGCTGCAGCTGGAAAATGCCTGGGAGGGGAATGGTTTGTTCAAAGAGAAAGCATAAAGATAGTTACCAGCTTCCCAGAAGTCAGCAGTGGTGGTGTTGTAGGACTAGAGGAAGGACCTGAGTGGAGCTGGTAGGCAGCTTTGAGAGACATGGGAGTAGGCTTCTAAATGATCCATTCAGAGTTTTATCCTGCATCAGCCACTGTAAGGCCTGGGGCTTTCTTTGTGATCCAGATAAACAGAATCATGCAGGAAGTGTTTAGATGTAACAAAGGTGCATGTGTTAGATGGGATATACAATCCATGAAGAGCTATGCTGTGGCACGAGGATGTTGGAAGGTAGTTCAGAGGTGCACTGTTGGCTTGAAACGTGGTTGATTAAAAGAAAGTGTTACAATAATTTCACAAACAACAAGAAGTCCAGTGGCACCTTATAGACCAACAGATATTATGGAGCATAAGCTTTCTTTGCCCAGGAAAGCTTATACTCCATAATGTCTGTTGGTCTATAAGGTGCCACTGGACTTCTTGTTGTTTGTGAAGATACAGACTAACTCGGCTACCCCTGGTACTTGTCACCAATAGTTTCATGGGCTATGCTGGCTCCTGAGACATCCTGCCAATTTTTATATTTTCACAGTCTTGTTCTGGAAAATATTTCCCCCCTCCTTTATTTCTGGATGAAAGAGTCATGCAAACAACAGGCAAAACTAACTGACTATGCAGGGAAAATTGTGCAAGTGAGTATTCACAAAGTGCTATCACGTGCACAAAGTAAACGTACTGCAAAGATAGAGTAAAAGGTGTTTTGTCTGTTGCAGTCACCTAGGAAATCTATTCTACCAGTATGAGGTTAAAGAATTTGACTGAAGAATGTTTTTTAAAGATGATGCTGTCTTTTCATTATATACATGTTCACACTGACAATTTCAATTAATGTGAACATTGTATGCAATACTACATAGCTCAGAATTTGTCACTATAAGAATTGTTTGGGTTTTCTATAATGCGTGGACAATACAAGAATGATACATTTAAATGGAATTTGCAGATCACACACCATTTAACTGGAAAACCGATTTGGATTTTGGTATGGTGTGTAATTCAGAATATTGAACGTTAAAACTGTTTTAGCCTGGTTGGACATATTTCTGGATTAGCAACTGGGGATTTTAAAAAATAGTTTATAGCTACAAAAATAAGATAAAATAGTTGCATTGTTTGAGTATAGGATGTGGATTATATTACCTAACTAGTAGGTACTTAGACTTGGGGACAAAAAAATTAACTGTCTTTTCCGTCAACATCTCCTGGTAGAAGAAAATATGTTTGAACAGAAAGTCTTCCTTTTGTCTCTCAAAATGGTCGGAGAACGATTTACAAAAGAGGATCCATTTATCTGAAGTTCAGTGAGACAAAGTATGGCAGTTAGATTTTCTTGTATTCTGTGCGTATTGGCCACATTCTTGGGAAGATTGCAGTGGCGTATTATTGCATGTCAGAGATGAAAGAGGCTTAGCTATTAACCAAATACAAAGGTTAAAGAAGGAAATAGGCTGAGGAATGAGGAAATGGGTGGATTAAGATATTTCCATAAAATATTTGTACTGTTTACACTTGTTAATTATTAATGTTAATTATCGATCAAGAAACTGTTTTAATATATGTCTAGTATTTGGAATAAATTGCTTACATCTTATCTGCAGTTATTCCTTTCGGCCAATTCTGACACAATTCTGCCCTCTCTCTTTTTTTTACATTAGTATGATTCCCTTGACTTACTGGAATGTCTCCTGATTTACTCCATATACTAGTATGAGAAAGAGGCAAAATAGATCCTCTTATCATCTCAAATAATGAGTATTATCCACTGCTTCATAAATGTTGGTCTTCTTTAAAATTTGAGGCCTAACCCAAAACCCACTGAAGTCAGTGGAAAGGCTCCCATTGATTTCCATGGGAATTAAAGAAGACAGGGCTGATTTTCCACTGAATATGATTCATCATGCACGTCCATATGAAGGGAGTGTAACGTGGTAGTATTTTGTACCCTCTGATATGCTCATTGTGCAGTAACAAAGAGAGGGTGAAATGGAGGGAGTTGCTGATAGCAGATTACTATTGATAACTATGTGTATTTGATGATAGAGATTGTGATCCTGCCCCTTCCTCGCTCTCCCGATAAAAGCAAGAACATAAAGAAAAATTTACCCCAGAAAATATTCTATCCCTTCCAGTCCTAAGTTAGTAAAATTGAAAGGCAAAAGTTTCCCATTAATCGTCAAGTATATTTTATTTAAGGCATAGACCCATCACTAAAATTTGCCTAGTCCCTTCTCTCTAAAACTTTCAGGGAATTACATGCATGTAGAGAGTACAAAAACAGACCCTTCACTCCCAAGTGAAAAATGCAACATAATGTATTATGGGGCGTGTGTCTTTTTGTTCAATAACCCCTTTTTTCCACTGATCACGTGTCCTTTTTTGTGGGGTGGGGGTAGGGTCAGGTATATTCCAATGAGCTCATGGTTAATCATGTAAAAACAACAGTCTAATTGTATGGTTTCAAATTTTCATTTGACCAGCTACGCAAAAATATGGTCTGTCTCCCCAAAAGAAACCTGATAACTTTATCGTCTTTGGATTCTTGGCTTCATTCTGCTTGAATTTAAGAAAGTGGATATTGTTATTGTTGTTTAACATTTCTAGAGAGTGGCATAGTAGCACTGAGGAAAACATCAGCATTTGTCAGCCAGGACTGGTGGCTGGAAACAAACTTGATGGAACCATGGGAACCTTGGCCACATCCATCGTAATGGGTTGTCTGGCTAACTAAAATCATGCCAGTTTATGGTTGTTGCCAGATGAGAGAGTGCTGCATTAGAGAGGTTCAGCTGTATATCACAACCACAAATGTTTATGCAGTCTCAGTATACAGGGGAAAGAAAAAAAGGCAAAGCTAAATTATGCATTTCCTTTACAATCACTTTGTCTTTCTTTCCCATATACACAGAGTCTGTACAAGCATTCAGGGTTGTGATATACTAGCAAATTATGATTAGTTTCTTCTGTTACTATAGTAGTAAGCTCTTTACTGTTTGTTTAGGATTAAATACAAATGATTAGCTAAGAAATTAAAAAAACCCTCTGTTTTCATTGGATTTATTTGACTCTCCATGGGAAGAATGGCCAAACTGGATGAGACCAATGGTTCATCTAGTCAAGTGTCCTGTGTTTTGGCATTGGCCAGTGCCAGGTACTTTAAAGGTAATGAACAGAAAAGGGCAATCTTTAAGTGATCCATCCCTGCTTCCACTTGCTGCTCCTGGCAATCAGAGAGGCTAGGGTTGCATTTACAACCTACAATTGAATCGCTGGCTATCTTGGTTTACAGCCATTAACCTACCCTCCATGGACTTATCTAATTCTTTTTAAACACTGTGATAGGTTTGGCCTTCACAGCATCACTGGCAAGGGGTTCTACAAGTTGACTGTGTGTTGCATGAAGAAATACTTACTTTTGTTTGTTGTGATTCCGTTGCCTATTAATTTCATTGGGTAACCTTCGGTTCTTGTGTTATATGAATGAATAAATAGCACTTATTCACATTCTCTACAACATTTATGATATTATAGGCCTTTAGAATTCCCTTTATTTGTTTCTTTTCCAGCCTGAAAGGTTCCAGTCTTCTGAGTCCCTTCTCATATGGAAGTTGTTTCATACCGTTAATCACAGTTGTTGCTCTTCTCTACACCTTTTCCAGTGCTAATATAAGTGCTCTCAAGGGATTAAAAATTAATCAGTCTGTTAAAAATAATAAATATTTTGGATGTTTTCTACATTTTCAAATATGTTGATTTCAATTACAACACAGAATACAAAATGTCCAGTATTTATTTTATTTTTTACAAATATTTGCAGTGTAAAAAAACCCAAAAGAAATAGTATTTTTCAATTCACCTAATACAAACACTCAAAAATAAAACAATGTAAAACTTTAGCACTTACAAATAAGCTCAGTTCTATTTCTTATTCACCCCATCACTAAGACAAACAAGTCTGTTTACATTTGCCAGAGTTCATGCTGCAAGATTTTTGTTTATAAATTCTCCTGAAAGTGAGAATAGGCATTTGTCTGGTGCAGTTTTAGGGACAGTATAAGATATTTACATGTCACATGCAGATTCATTTGTCCCTTCATGCTTTGCCCATCATGTGGGAGGACATGCTTACATGCAGATGACAGGTTCTGCTTGATAATGATCCATAGCAGTGTGTCTGCATGCACTTTCATTTTCATAATGAGTCAGATGCTACCAACCAAAGGTTAATTTTCTTTTTTGGTAGTTTGGGTTCTATAGTTTTCATATTGGACTGTTGCACTTTTAAGATTTCTGGAAACATGCGCCATACCTCATCTCTCTCAGACTTCGGAACGCACTTCAGATTTTTAAACCTTAGGTTGAGTGCTTTATCCATCTGTAGAAATCTCACATTGGCACCTTCTTCATGTTTTGTCAGATCTGAAGCGAAAGTGTTCTTAAAACAAATGCATGCTGGGTCATCATTCAACACTGTTTATAACAACATGAAATACATGGTAGAATAGAGGTAGAACAGAGCAAAAGACATACAGTCATTAATCATTAATTTAATTACTGAATAATTTTTTAATGAATGTCATAGGCATGGAAGCATGTCATCAGGAATGGTGGCCAGAACATGAAGAAGCATCTGAAAGTTTAATATACTTAGCAATGCAGGCTACCAAGTACCATGCAAACACCTGTTGTCATTTTGAGATGACATGGCAAATAAGAAGTGTGCAGCATTATCTCCAATAAGTGTGAACAAACATCTCTATTTTAGCAACTGGCTAACAAGTTGTAGGACTGAGTGAATTTGTAGGCTCTAAAGTTTTACATTGTTTTGTTTTTTACTACAGCGATGTAATAAAATAATCTAGATATGTAAGTTCCACTTTCACAATAAAGAGATTGTGCTACAGTACTCATATGAAGTCAATTGAAAAATACTATTTCTTTTATCATTTTTACAATGCAAATATTTGTGATAAGAATTATATATAAACATTATATAAACTGAGCACTGAACACACTGTATTCCATGTTGTAAACTGAATATTTGAAAATAGAGAAACATGCAAAAAGCTTAATAAGTTTCAATTCATATTCTATTGTTTAACAGTGTGATTAAAATGCAATTACTCATAATTCGTTAATTGTGATTCTCTTTTTTTTTTGGTTAATTGTGTGCCTTAACTGTGATTAATAGACAGCCCTATCTAATTTATCTTCTTTGAGAAAGGGTTACCAAAAATGTGCACAGTACTGAAGGTATGGGCATACCATGAATTTATATGGTGGTGTTATGATATTTACTGTCTTATTATCCATTCCTTTCCCATAGGGTCCTGACATTGTGTTAGCTTTTTTGGCTGCTGCAGCACATTGAATGTATGTTTTCAAAGAACCATCCACAATGAACTTCATGTGCTATTTTGTTGTCCAGATGCCCAATTCTGTGAGATCCATTTGCAACTCTGTCTTGGACTTAACTATCTTGATTGATTTGTATCATCTGCCAGTTTTCCCATCTCACTATTTAATGCTTTTCTTTTTTCAGATGATTATGAGTATGTTAAACATCAGTAGTCCAGGATAGGTCCTATGGGAATACTGCAATTTATTATTTATTTAGTGCAATACTCCACTCTGAAAACTGGTCACATATTCCTACGCTTTGTTTTGTGTCTTTTAACTAGTTGCTGCTCCATGAGAGAACCTTGTCTCTTATCCCATGACTGCTTAGTTTTCTTAAGAGCCTTTGGTGAGGATCTTGTCAGAGGTTTTCTGAAAAGTCAAGTACAGTATGTGTACTGAGTCACCTTATCCATACATTTATTGAACCCCACAGAAAACTCTAATGGACTGGTGAGGCATGATTTTCTTTTAATCATGAAAGCTGCTGATTTTGATACATGGAAGCACCTTCCCTGGAGGTTTTCAATGGGTTTCACCTGTCTTGCATAGTTGAAACACCACAAACCCTGCATCTTGGCAGGGGTTTACACTAGATGACCCTTGTGGTCCTCCTAACCTATAGTTTTCTTGTTATGTAGGGGAACTAAGATGTGCTATATGGAATTCTCTTTAGATACTCACTTTCAGGGAGTCCACACCTCTTTTCACGAATGTGATCCCCATGCATAAAGAAGTACATAAAGTTTATTGTGCTTCAGTGTTATTTTTAACCTTTTTATGTCAAACATTTCAGGATTTCTTTCATGCTCTTTGACTATTAAGGTGTTTTTTTTAATGCCTTTTCCTTGCTCTGTAGAGGGCAGCTTGGCAGAGTATTAAACTATAGCAAGTCAAATCACTAGGCAATTACTGCCATTCTGCCTTTAGATTAGGCATGCAAAGTATGTGTGGAAGCTGCCAGGGCTTGTATTTTGCATGTTGCCCTTCCGCCTTGTGGATTGATCCTTTCAGCCTGCACAAGCAAAGCGCAGACAGATCAGTGGTTTGTAAAACCCATAGAATACTCACACGGTGGTTCTGGAAATGGTGATTCTTGGGTGTTATCCTTCTCACTGAGTCTGAACCAACAGTCAGTCATAGGTATATGTGGACCATGTGCCTCACATGGGAACACAGAAATTTCTTGGTAAAGACAAGAGAAAAGCAGCAAAAACTATTATTTAAAATTGGAAGAAGGTAGGTGTTTTAATGTAGAAGCCTCATGGAGTGGGAGGGTCCCACAGTAGGGGAGCCAATAGTAGTGTTGATCTCTGTATTAGTTCTATCTTTTCTAAGAAATGTAATATTCGCAGGGAGCACTGAGCCAATTCTGTAGCTTTGTGTTATGGGTGTTGTGATGATGGATACAGTCAGATTAGATGAAAAAAATTTGTTAAAGATTCATTTTTTTAAAGAATATTGATAATCCTTATATAGTACCCAGAGGTGCTGAGACCTCATTTGGGGTGAGTGAAGTCTCTGCTCTCAGCTGAGGGCCAGCTGGCCTTTAGCTCATGTGGTTGAGTGCAGGGCTTTAGACCTTATGCTTGCAGCTTCTATCCCTGGTGCTGACAACCTGGGTCTGTCAGTGTTACACTGATAGCCTCATCAAATTTTAGGTTGAATTATTAAGGACAGCCTGATTTCTTTCCTCTTGTAATTCCAATTGAGCACAGTATTCTTTACTTTTTATCTGAAATGGTGTAAATAGTATAGCATTGGTACAGTGTGTCTAGTTAAATGCCTGTCACGTTTCCTTTTCTCCCCCACCCTCTGGCATGATGCATTTTGGTGGTAGGTGACCTACTTACTACGTAACAGTTGCACATTGGTTTAGGTTTATACAGCACAGTAGGATCTAAATGCAAGCTGCTTCTATTCAGAAGTATAGAACTGTGAAAACAGGCATAAGTAAGCCTTCCACACTCTTCTCTGAAATAAAAAAAGCAATCTGGTAGCACTTTAAAGACTAACAAAATAATTTATTAGGTGATGAGCTTTCATGGGACAGACCCAGTTCTTCAGATCATAGCCATACCAGAACAGACTCAATATTTAAGGCACAGAGAACGAAAAATAGTCATCAAGGTTGACAAATCAGAAAAATATTATCAAGGTGAGCAAATCAGAGAGTAGAGGGGCAGAAGTGGGGGTGGGGGGAGTCAAGAATTAGATTAAGCCAAGTATGCAAAAGAGACCCTATAATGACCTAAAAAATTCCCATCTCATCTTTTTTGAAATGTTTGCTGTATCATGTGGAGTTTCTTGAATGGTTTACTTTGATTCTTTCCTCACAGTTTCAAAGGGAAGCCAGTTTGATCAGGAGGAGATTGAAGGGCATGGATTTTTCCCTAAATCTGCCTTTGCTATGCCTTTGTCACCACCCCCATGCTTTATGAAAATTGGTTTATAAATATGCATAACTTGAAAAAGCTTTAGGCAAAATGCATCATGTGGCATATCATTTTTAAAGTTACAATCTGCTGAATGCGTGTATCCTATTTCTGTGCATATATCATTATTGCACGTGAAGCTAGAAATATGAAGTGTGAATCTGTGTATAATTCTAAATGTGCTAATGAGGGCCATAGTGATACTCAGGAAACATAATGCCTTAGTATTCAAGCCAACAATCTGTGAATGGCTTTGTTTTTCCTGTAAGCCCAAACTGTGGTTGGTCCTTACATGTCATGTGGCTAGATCACATGATGCTGGAACCTATTTTGAATCTTGTACTTTTACATTCAAGGTGAGAAAAGTTAGAACTCAACACAAAATTCCTGCCTTGAGCAAACAGGTTATAAAGGTGGGAAACCAAACAATAAGTAAGTAGCCAGATGCCAGGAGGAGACCCTCCTTCCCAGCACGCACACTTACCACTCAGGATGACTGCTGGAAACATCTAAGACTGAACAGAGGGAAGGATTGGGTATAAGATAGGAGGCTGCCTAGCTTGTGAAGGAGTTGATTAGAGCAACCGTTAGGCGAAGAATTGGCATGTAACAAGTGTCTTAGTGTGCTAGGCTTAATTGGTGTGTTTTGTTTATTTTGGCTCAGTAACTCACTTTGATCTGTCTGTTTTCACTTGCAATCACATAAATCCTACTGTATACACTTATAAAAACATTTGTTTATTAGTAAGCCCAGTGTAAATAATTGTTACCCTGGTGACCCAGGGGGCGGCAGGCAGGTGGAAGCCTAAGGTGTGTATATTTCTCTTTCATTGACAAAGAGAGCAGACATGAGCTTTCTGTATGAAGTACTTTTTTACACAGTCAGACATATTTACTTGGGGTTTTGGTCCCTTATGAGGGTTTTGTTCCCGGGTGTTGTTAAGACCCTATAGCTGTCCTCCCTGTCTGGGCTGAGTTGGTTCAACATCTGTGTTTCTGTGCTGGAGGGCTGTTAGCCCAGCTCTGAGGTTTGGCTGAAGGAGACCTAAGCTTTTGTTGTGGAAGGACATAGTGGCCAAAGAACAAGTAGGCTGACTCAGTGACATGGTCAGCACATCAGATGACAGCCCCAGAATGAACTCTTGTGTGTGGGTGCATCTGTGTGTCTACGAGGATGGACTCAATCCAATTCCTGACTCTGGCTCTACTAGCCCTAATTAATGGGTGTCTTGTCTAACTGTTGAATAACTCCAGTGATGATGATGATTGTGTAACCTTCCTCAGCAGCTTGCTTTTGTACTCAGATTTTTTCTATAGTGGCTTCCCCAATAGTTTTCCTCAATAGTTAATCTGTTTTAGATGGTCCCGCCTGCTCCTCAAACCTGTTTATACTCATTCTGTCTTGTTTGATTAGCATGAATAACTGATTCCACTTTAGAACATCACTTTAGATATTTGCGGAAGATTATAGGGTCCTCAGTCATCTTTCCTCCCAATTGAGGATGCTTAGTACCCTCACTGGTACCATATAGATGGTCACAACATAACTGTGATGTCTCTGTTCTGGCCATGTGTAACACGGACATGAAAACTAATCTGCTTCATTTATTTTTAGCAGGTCATGGCTATGGGCCTCGGGGCAAGTCCATTGGAAAAGGTAGCTGCAACAATCTAGTTGTCACCAGCAGTCCCATGATGGTTCAGCGACTTGGACCTACATCACCTCCTACAAACCAGGTTTCAACAGGATGCAACCAGATCAGTCCTAGCTTACAGAGGGCTATGAATGCTTCACACTTGATTATACCTCCATCAGATACAAGGTCCTGAGTTATATTTCTTCTCTTCAGTATTACAAAAGAGCATATTCATATTACTGTCATTTAAGTACTTAAGCACAATTTGTTCTGATAATTATAAATGGAGTTCCTTTGATCCATTTTATTATTGATTCTACACTGTAACTAAGGCTGTGCCTACACTACAGAGCCTATGGTGGCATAGCTATGCCAGTATAGTTGCCTGTTACAGCTGCCACCTACTGTGATAGAAGGAGCTTCTCTGTTGTTGTGACAGACACGCTCCTTTGCCAGCATAGCTGCATGTATCTTGGTGTCTTTGTTGGCATATCTGTGTTGGCTGGGGTGTGGTTTTTGTTTTAGAGCCTACACCGACATAGCCTATGCCCATATAACTTTTAGGTATAGACCAAGCTTAAGAGCAGAACTTGGTCCAAAGCTTACATGCTTTGTAGTTCTTTTACTGGTTGCAGACTTTCATAACTCCATAAAATTATTTTTATCATGAAAAAATTATGTCTTATTAAACAATTTGTGGGGTGGAGATGGCAAAACTCGTAACAATAAATCCTGCTGGGCCAGGGTTTCATTGTATTTTTTGCCTGGTACAGTGTTTTGTATGTTGTACAACTGTTTTAATATCAAATTCATGCTGCAGTTTCTCTGAGTTTGTAAACTAAAATATGGCTAGTGAAAATACAAATGAAAATATTACAGCATCATAGATCTTAAGGAAAGAAAGAACTCTTATGTAGACTTTGTTACAGCTATTATAGTATGGCCTTGGCATACGAGTTGTATGAACACTGGGTGGAATTTTCAAAAGTGCCTAAGTGACTTACAAAGTTAAGTCCCATTTTCAATAATATCTAAGTCTCTTAGGTATTTTTGAAAATTAGACTTAGGCTCCTAAATGACTTTCAGGCTTTTAAGAATTTTAGTCAGTGTGTCTAACCATTGTGTTCTGGGCTGAAATGTAATCTTTTATTTACAAAATTAAACTGTTACATTTTTGAAAACATAGCTTGTACTATATCTCAGTACATCACTGCAAGCTTAAGAGTTATCTTGAAATGGTTAAAAACAATACTAGTATGTGGCTAGGTTGAAATCTTATTTTTATCTATTGGTAAGATAAATTGTGAGGAAAGGATTTCCACAAGTTTACTATGGCTACGTCTACACTACAGCAATCCTTTGAAAGAAGTTCTTCCAGATCATCTCTTAAAAAAACCCTTCTTTCGAAAGAGTGCATCCACACACACAAAAAGCGGATCAAAAAATTGATCTGCTCTTTCAGTAGAGAGCACCCACACAGCCCCCGGCTCTTTCAAAAGAATGGGCCGGGAATCAAAAAATCCAGCAACCACAAGACTGCTCTTTCAAAAAAAAAAAAAAAAAAAAAGGGACCCTGGGCATCTACATGTGTTTTTTTCCAGAAAGAATCTGTCAGGAAAAGGCGCTCTTCCTCATTTGGGAGAGGAAGAGGGGCACCAGAAAAAGTGCTGCATTCTTCTGATTTAATGTCAAAAGAACTCATTTACTGCGTACATGCTCTGTGGGATTTTTTTTGAAAGAGCCCTGGCTTTTTTGAAAAAACTCGTGAGTGTAGACATAGCTCAAATGTTTACTGACTTGTCAGTTAACTGTGCTCATCCAGTATGCGTCACTATAAACAATTCAAATCCCAAGCCATGCCTCTGAGTGATAGCAATCATATTTAATGTGACAGCATTAATAATGTAGTTAGAGTTAAAGCCACATCTATGTGTTTTGTGTATGTACATATTCAGGTATTTAAATGTGTCACTTTTATTGAGTTTAAGCTGTGTATTCTATAGAAAGGGAAATAAGGACAACCCAGGGAGTTACAGATCAGTTAGCTTAACTTCTGTGCCAGAAAAGATAATGGAGCAAATAATTAAGGAATCAATTTGCCAACTTCTAGGAGATAATAAGGTGATAAGTAACAGTCAGCATGGATTTGTAAAGAGCAAATTGTGTCAAACCTGATAGCTTACTTTGACAGGATACAATCCTTGTGGATAAGGGGGAAGCATAGGTGTGGTATGTCTGGACTTTCGTAAGTCATTTGAACTTGAAGTCACAGGAACTTCTCATTAACAAACTAGGAAAGTACAACCTAATTTGCACAACTATAAGGCAGGCATGTAACCGCCTGGATAACCATTCTCAAAGAGTTCCTGTTCATGATTTTCAGTGATGTTGGAATGGCATGATTGAGTGAGGTTCCTCAGGGATCAGTTCTGGGTCCATTTCTGTTCAATGTCTTATTTAATGATTTAGACAATGGCAGCTCCCATTGGCCTAGAACAGTGAATCATAGTCAAAGGGAGCTGCAAGGGGCCATATCTGCAGGTGTGCAGGTAAATAAAGCTTCTGGTGGTCTGCCAGAGACTACCCTGGTGAACCACATCTGGCCCATGGGCTGCTTATTGTCCAACCCTGCCTTAACCCCTGATGATAGGAGAAGACGCAATAGGCTTAGATTGCAGTAAGGGAGGTTTTGGTTGGATATTAGGAAAAAATTTTTGACTGCCAGGACGGTTAAGTGCTGCATAAATTGCCTAGGGTGCCTGTAGAATTTTAAGAGCAGTTTAGACTAACAGAGGGGTGCTGACAGATTTGCTCGGCCCCTGGGCAAGTAGGAGCAGGGGAGCAGCTTCATTCTCCTGGAAAGGGCAGGGCCTTGCTTGGATCAGGCGAGGCTGGGGACAGACAGCCTTCAGTGCCACCCAGGCTGCACTGGCCAGGGTATGAAGCTCCAATGGCAATTTAAAAGGCCTAGGGCTCTGGGCACTGCTGCTGCCACAGTCGTGATGGCTGGGAGCCAGTGGGCCTTTTGAATCACTGCGCCTCATGCCAATTGCCCCAGCTCTCTGCTCCTTCTCCATCAGCAGGCCTGGACAAACACCTGTCAGATGATTTAGATGGTGCTTTATCCTGCCTTGAATGCAGGGAACTGGTCTTGATGAGCTCTCAAGGTTCCTCCAATTCTGCGATTATGTCATTCCAAGTGTTCATTTTTAGGCTCTTCTTTTGCTGCAATTTAATTCACTTGGGTGATTTCATTTTACAGAGACATTTGCTAAAGATAAACTGAAATAATCAGGCTGTCAGAATTCATAGTCCTGTATTTTTCCTTTTAATAATATTCCAAAAACTAAAACCTATAGATCCCACAAAGAATTCTGATATTTTGACATTTGCTTTTGTCCTGAATTGGAATAAAAAGTCAAAATATTGAAACAGGTTCCAAAAAATTTCAATTCAGAAATGCTGAAATGTTTCGTTTTGGGTTGGGTCAGCATTAAACTGCATCTGCCTGAGCTGCAGCAGAGTCATGGATGTGTTGTAGTTTGGGGGCCTGGTGACTTCCTTCTTCCTATGGATTGGGCTGATCTGTATCTCCTGTGATGCCCCACAGATAGGTGCTACAATTGGGCTGCAGTGGTGCTCACTTGAAGTGGTTTCCATTGTGATATGGTGTTCACAGTTAGTTTCAATGGGTCTCAGTATCTCCACTATAAAAATTGTTCCTGCACCTGTGGTCCCATACAGCCATAATCCACTGTGGCAGCTCAGCCAGATGCAAATTAACGTTGAATATATCCAGAGCAAATGTTTCACTGATTTTCCCAAAGGGACCAGGACTGGGACCTGGAAAGTGCGGGGAGTTCTTTCAGGGGAAGCAACGAATGTTGAAGAGGTTTTACAGGAGATTTTACATGACTAAAAGATAACAAGGTTTTCACTGTCATTTCTTGTTTGCATCTAAGGCTCAAATCAGCAGGTGATATTGCAGCACTGTTGTATTTCTCACTACAGAGGGAATGAGTAATTTTATACATAAATAGAAATGCCTTGTAGGTACACTTAATAGATTCAGCTCCAAATCCTCAAATGATATACACAGAAATAAATGAAGCTGTGCCAGTTTACACCAGCTACAGATCTGGTTCTCTGTATTATATAACTACTTCAGATTCTCAGTTTTTACAGTACTATAGCACATATATTGTCCCCTGTAAATATTTACTCATCAGTGTGGGACAGATTTTCAAATGAGCTGCTTGCCAATAAGCTGTGAATAGTGAACATTCTGGCCATAATCAAGTTTAATTTTATAAAGAGTTTTAAAATCTAAACTAGCATGCACAGCTATTTACATTTAAAACATTTCAATATATTTCTGAATGAGCCTGAACCCGATGCCCATAAGTCTATTTTTTGGTTTTTGAATGGGCAAGTTTGCTTATTTGTAGAGGAGGAATGGCCATGCCAAATTAAATAATCTAAACCCTCCCCAATTTTATGTTCTAGAGAAATGGTCAACCTACCATATAAAAATCAAAATTTATTATAATTTACTGGCTTATTCAGCAGATGGTAAGTACACCTCTGTTTAGGGCCATAGCACAAGAAGTATTTAGGGTACACTGAGGCCTGAAATTTGTGCCCTTGAAGGGGCCCAAACAAAAGCAAGACTCCTTTACTTTAGTGCGTGGACAGTGGTAACAGGTGCCAGGGTTCTGGCAGGTTACCAGCTATGTGCCCCTGCCCCACCTCCTCCCTCCCCATAGCTCTCCCCTCCCACCCCTGTTCCACCCATGTCCCGCCTCCTCCCCTCTCCTGCTCCGTCTTTCTCCCTCCTCCTCTGGAACTGCTGTGCGGCTCTGGGGAAGGGGGACTGCCCTACTCTTACCAGAAATGGCAAGGCACTGACAATGAGTGTGCAGGGGTGGACATGGGGGGGGCATGCGGCCCCCTGTATACCCCTCACGCATCGCCCCTGTGTGTGGACTAATGGACCTTGGGACCAGGCAGGCAGAAGTAACTTTGGGATGCTGCACAGTCTGGAACAATTGGCTGAGGAGTAGCAGTGAATAGGTAAGCTCCAAGTCCTACCCCAACAAAGCTCATCAGCCAGCAGAACTGAGACAGTCCCTGTGAGCTGTAGCTTAATACCTTCTTGGAGCAAGGGGGCAAATATGACTCCCTGGGACTCAGGTTCTTTTCTAAGGTGCTCCTGGAGTGGTTTGTTCTTGTAGTACACTGTTGCCCTCAGTCAGCCCAAATTACTGTTAGCCGTTGCCTTTCATCAATTGACTCTTGACCATGGTGAAATGCTTATTGTGTTAAGCAACAGGAGAACTTGTGTAGGCTCATATAGCTAGAACTCATAAAGACTCATTCCAGGCTAAGGAGAATAAAGTGTTTCGGTAGAAAGAAACACAGTGAGGATTTTTCAGCTGATAACTGAAGAGCTGTGTAGAATTGAGTGTCAAAAGCTATCTGCGTTTGTCTTGTCTAGTGTTTCATACGCTTTTCCAATGGTGCTAATCTGATCAAAAGTTCTACCAGTCTCAGATGTGTACACTTGTAATATCAAGGACAGCTAGCACACAATTGCATCATTTGTAAAAGCTTTGGCAAACATTACCTCGTTCGCTGGAAGTATTGCACCAGCCATTGTTTGGAGCCTGCTCCTGCTCAGGCTGAATTTGGTGATAAGAATCTTATTGATTTAAAATGGGATTAAGGTTTGGCCTTACTAAAAACTGATAGCAAGACTGTGAATTAACACTCTCTCTCTCTCAAATATATATACATTCAGTACCAGTGAAATTGGTTTGTAGAAGCAAGTGGAATTTTGGCTTTATTTGCATTGAGTTTTGCCCTTACTTCTGATACCATTGTCCCATTATGACATTAGTGTTGTACTTCTACTGAATATTAGCAGATTTGTGGCACCTTGTAAGTCCATTTTCCAGAGGGGGAAAGATCAGGGATGTGGAGTCTATATGTACTCTAACTGCAATTTCCTTTTATTATATGTGTATGCCAATTCTGAAATGAGATGATCAAAAAGCATGCAGGGCAGTTTCAGCCCAACACCAATGTCTGATTCCTACGGTTGAATTCTTCCTCAGAAAATGACTCTAATTAAATGCCAAGGCAGGGAACAATCTTGCCTGGTGCTTGCACAGCTCCCTTTCTCTTGGGATGGTACAGAGTGTGCATAATCCAAATAGAATGGCAAAGCAGCATAGCTTCCGAAGAGTCAAAACTTGCTTGAACTCTAAGATCTTGGAAATGTATAGGTAACAACACAACCTGCTATTGCCTGCTATCACAATATCTGGGCTTGGTACATGTGTCAGATGAGGGGTATTTCTCTTTTTTGTTTTCTTACTGTAATTTTTGAACAATAAAATACGCAGTATGATAATATTAACCAATTGTTGTGGCACTGGGTAACATCCAGGTAGGCATAGGTGGTCTTCACATTAAAATACAGAAGGATATGCTTACCTCATGGGGTAAGTGCTCAGACAATTTTTTTCATTGTTTAGTAGTTTTCTTATGCTATTGATCCCAGCCTGTAACCCCCAACACTCTCAAGCTTTAATTAATTTAGCCTCTGCCTTGTGTGATAGATAAGCTATTATCCTAATTTTCCAGAGGGGGACTGAGACACAGAAAGACTAGATAACTTCGCACAAGCACACACTGAGGCTGTGTCTGCACTAGCTCCCTACTTCGAAGGGAGGATGGGAAGTAGGATGTCGGAAGATTATTAATGAAGTGCTGTGCTGCATATGCAGCACTTCATTAAACTAATTCTTCCCCGTGGCAACTTTGAAGTGCCAGCTCGTGTGTAGCTGCAGTTAACCTGCTGGTACTTTGAAGTGCCTGGGCAATTTTGAAATCCCTTTACGCCTCAAAATTTTGCCAAATGTACTCCAATAAACTTGCCAAAATTTTGAGGAGTAGAGGGACTTTGAAGTTGCCCAGGCACTTCAAAGTACCGGCAAGTTAACCCGCAGCTACACGCAAGCCAGCACTTCAAAGTTTAACACTTTGGAGTTGCTGCAGGGGAGAATTAGCTTAATGTAGTGCTGCATATGCACCACAGCACTTTGTTAATAATCTCCCAACACCCTACCTACCATGCTCCCTTCAAAGTAGGGAGCTAGTGTAGACACAGCTGAAGTGAGTAGCAGCCAGAACTGGTCCAGAGCCTTTATTACAACTCCGTGCTTCTTAACAACACTGACTATGCAATGAAAGTAACAAATCCATCAATTTATAATCATAAGCCGTAGCTACCTTAACCAATGATTTCTTCCTGCATGTCTTGGTACTTGTAAAGTTCCCATCACCTCATCCCTCCTTGAGTACTTCACAAAATATTAATGTACTTATCCCCCTAACACCATCAAGATGGGGAAGTTTTGTTTTCCCTGTGTTTCAGCTGGTGAACCAAAGCCCAGTGAGATTGAAGGTATGTCTATGTTTATCTTGTGTAAGGTCACCAGTAAGTCTGTGATATGGCTTGCAATTGTGGCCATACTCTCCTTCTCTTTCTTCTGCCTCTTTATCCCATTATTTGCCTGAGATGTTTGGATTCTTTTAAAAATACACGTAAAAAAAATCCTGATAGTTCTGTGAAGAATTTACTTGACAGGATTGGGAAGATGAGAATTTCTAAAGTGTTTTTTCTGACTTAGATGCAGAAACATCATATAACAAAACTAAAACTCCTCAAACTGTAGCTCTTATTTTAATTCACTTATGATTTTGCCCAGCAAGATATTATCTGCATATTAATCCTGAGTTATATTTTTAGGCTATGTCCATCCTGAGCCCTAGTGCCGACTGTTTGATGCAAATAAGCAGTCTCAAAAATGCAAAATCATGTGTCATATTCAGGGCGCTATTGTGCATATTCATGTGGCTTATTTGCATATCCATGGCAGAAATCAAGCAGTGTAGACGTGGTTCTGCTCGCAGCAGCCCTGTTCGTTGGCAGCCTCTTATGCCTGATTTATTTGCATCAAACTGTCAGCACTAGGGCTCAGTGTAAACTCAGTCTTAAAGAAAAGTGACATTTACTTGCTTGCATCCCTCCCAGTCTGTAATCACCTTTGGGCTTAATACTTATTTCTCTACTTATTCATCACCTTCCTATTTTTTCCAACCACACCTGCCACAAAAATGGTGGATAGACAGGTCGACTTTTAATAAGTAGTGGAAGCATAATATTTTGCACTCAGGGTCTGCTTGTGGTCATCCTGAAGTCAATTATAAAGTTCCTACTTATGTCAGTGGTGCGGGATCCAGGGTCCTGTAGCATAACTTTTGTCCAAGACTCTTAACTTACCTTATGGATTTTCAGTTGGCTCCAAACCAGGAGCTGGCTTCTGAACTATCCAGCTTGCTTATGCGTGCAGTGCTGGTGTGTGCCTGCAGTTGTTGCACTTTGAATACATAAAATTAGATGGTGGTTTTTTAAAAAAAAAATTAGCTCTGCGGTGACACTGTGTGCTCAACTGAGAGAAGAGAGTACAAGCATATTAATAATATTGTATGTTAATTTACAAAATAACCTTTCAAGGTGACGTTCTAAAATCCTTGTATTTCTTTTTTCTATATTTATTCCAGGTCCCTCATGTCACGTGAGTCTCTGGCCTCTACGACACTAAGCCAGTCAGAAAGTCAGTCAACGCTGAGTGTGAAACATGAGTGGTCTCATGGGTATAGGATTCTTCCTACCCTTCCTTCCAACCAAGGATCCCAAAATGGCAGCGAACTAGGGGATACACTGAGTATACCACCTGGAACATCTATGTCCAGCAACAGTGTATCTAACTCATTACCATCTTACTTGTTTGGTATGGAAAATAACCATTCCCCGTACCCTAGCCCCCGCCATTCCTCAACCAGATCTCATTCAGCCCGCTCCAAAAAAAGAGCCCTCTCTCTTTCTCCTTTGTCTGATGGCATTGGGATTGACTTCAATACCATCATCCGTACATCCCCAACCTCACTGGTTGCCTACATCAACGGTTCAAGGACATCTCCAGCAAACATATCCCCACAGCCTGAGGTCTATGGGCATTTCTTGGGAGTAAGAGGAAGTTGTATTCCGCAGCCTTGCTCTATTTCGAACACTCAGAAAGGTCTTCTTGTGGCCAACAGCAACGTCACCCTCCCAGGTTATGGTGAAAATGGGACTGTGGAATACCAGCGGATGCAGCAGTTGGAACAAAATTGCCTGCAGTCA
Organism: Carettochelys insculpta; assembly: GCF_033958435.1. Classification (NCBI taxonomy): domain Eukaryota; kingdom Metazoa; phylum Chordata; order Testudines; family Carettochelyidae; genus Carettochelys; species Carettochelys insculpta. Next base: position 28,162,372 of record NC_134141.1, on the reverse strand, counting down.
GCAGTGATGAACAACATGGTGGTTCAACAAGGTATGCCTCTCATAGACAGCCAGCCCATGGGCATGTTAAAAAGCGAACGTGTGGATGATTTTTCAGGCAGCACAATTAACATGCCGCCTCCTCCTCCTCCTCCTCTACCACCTCCTCCTCCACAAGGTCCCCCACCCCCTTACCATGCACATCAGCACCGACATCCGCATGACCTCGTAAACCATTCCCATCAACTTGCCTTGCCTTCTCCTGCCCAGGGCCCTCTGTTGGATGAGGATGGTGAATTTGATGATTTCAGTGGTAAACACTGCTGTCGCTGGATAGATTGCAGTGCTCTGTATGACCAGCAAGAGGAACTAGTGCGGCACATAGAAAAAGTTCATATAGACCAGAGAAAGGGAGAGGACTTCACTTGTTTCTGGGCAGGATGCCCTCGAAGATACAAACCATTTAATGCCCGTTACAAACTGCTGATTCATATGAGAGTTCATTCAGGAGAGAAGCCAAACAAATGCACGGTAAGTCTAAAGTGACAGATCCTGTCAGAAGTATAGCACACTGCAGATGAAAGCTTAGATAAGGTTTAATTCAGCACTAATTTTTGCAGGTCGACAGAATTTTTAAAATATCAGCATGAATGAACTGCCCATATTTCCACCTACATAGTTAGGGAGAGGTATTCTCTAAGACAGTGGTTCCCAACCTTTTCACTAGTATGGACCAACCTAATCACCCCCCTCCCATTGTTTGTGGATCCCCATCAAAGCCAATTCTAGCCACTAAGTACACTTGGTTAAATGAAAAAGGAAAGAATAGCATAGATATTCAACAGCAATTAATAACATCATTACAAGATATTTAATTGAAAAATAATTGATTGTAATTTTGCAATTTATTTAAAACTTATTTTCTGTGATCGTTTTTATTTACCTTTTTGTTTTTACATGGACCCCCTGCAATATCCTCATGGACTCCCAGTGGTCTGTGGACCCCAGCTTGGGAACTACAGCTCTAATATGAACTCTTTATATTTCATCAGAAATAACTGTTTTTGCCTATCCAAATTATTTCTTTACCTAGCCTGAGAAAGTCACATATGAAACCTTCACAAAGCAAAGAGTAGCTACTATCAGAGTCCATACTTGTCTGCAAGATAAATGGGAAAAAGAGTTGTGGAATATTTATTAGATTGTAATTAAAGTGGCTTGAATTAGGTTAACAAGCTTCCCCTGAGCAGTTAGCCAATATTCATTATCTTTATGGTTGTTTCTGTTAGGAGAAATAGATGATTGAGTCATATATTTCTTTGTTGCAATCCTGTGTATTTTAAAAGAATGTATGAAATCCTGGTTCCCTGAATGCAATAGGATGCAAACAACAGGAGATAGCTTTTTTTCCCTGACAGTTCCTTGCATCTTTCACCTAGCATTCTATCCTGAAGGCATTCTCTCAAGGCGATATTGCAAGGCCAACTACAGGTGCTTTTCTGACTGTGTGTTGGGACTACCTTGCTATGGTTTTGTGTGCTCCTTCAACTTCTCTTACACACAGCTGCAAGCAAATCAATCCCCCACTTCACAACAAATGAGCATATATTTTCTTGGAATAACTGCTGATGGGTATTCAACTAGGAGGAGCTTACTGGGTTTTCTATATATAATGTGGAAAATAAATCCATCCAAGGAAGCAAGTTATTGTCAGTCTGCTTCCAGATAATTGTTGGTGGGTATAATATGTGGAGAGAAATTCTTCACTTACTATTGTACCAGTAAAAACCTTACTGGGTGTAACAAAAACATTTGTGAGCCTAGTTAATGGTTTGTTGTCACTGTAAGGTGCCTGAACCTTTCATTTTGACCAAAAAGATGCCATATTTATGCTTATCAGCCTATTTATGCCTATCAGCAACACTAAAAATGAATTAATGTTTTGCAAGAACAGTGTAACCTGAAGGGCAACAGGAAGGATTTGCTGTATTGCAAACTCTTTTTTTTTAACCTTAAAATGAATGGCAAGTTTTTTACATTAGGATAGGTAGAAATGATTGTGTACAGTAAATGTTTCTGAACCCAACGAACTCTGTGTGTATAACATATTCTTCCATGTCACTAGTAGCATGAAATATAATGTGGCAACAGAAGGAACCAAATGAAATGGAATACTCTTTCTTTTGTATAGTTGGTACTTCCTGAATTTACAGGGTTTCTGCCCTATGCATTAATGTCTAATTGCAGGTGTTTTGAATTATGCCTGGCTAATTTAAAGGGTGAACTTGCCATGTCTTCACTTATTTTTAATAGAGGAAGTACTCTTCTCCTGTGCTCAGTCAAATGCCAAATCTCCAGCCAAACCTTTATTTTTCAAGATTGAGTCTTTACACAGTTAATGTATTTGTGGTGGTACCTATAGTATACTGTATAATTTTCAGATATTCAGAAAGTGAAGGAATTGACAATCTGAGAGAGAGACTAGGACACAGTGGTTGAGAAGGGAAACAAAATACTTGGATTTATTGTACAAATCAAGTGTTTTCACTGTAAATAGTACTGTGGAGGAAGAGGGAGCTTTAAGAAGGACTTATTTAATATACCATATTAAGGAAGAATGCTAAGACAAATCTTTTGCTTCTATGCGAAGAGGAGAGGGGAGAGTTACTGGGGTGGAGGAAAGGGGAAAGGAAGCAGAGTTGAGGAGAGCAGGGAGGTCATGTCATGTTTTCTCAATTTTATCTTGAAATAAATTGATAAGATTCTGTGCAGAGAGAGAAGTTGAGGCAGGAGCAGCAGGTTTGAGAAGTGAGTCAAAATTGGCAAAAATGTGGCTTGGGTACATACACTTGGTGGGGGGAGATTGATCCTCCTGCAGTTGATCTTCTGGACTTCAGTTTAGCATGCCTAGTGGGGACGTGCTAAATCAAATTAACAGGGTCTCCTAGTGGACCAAGGTACTGCTGTCTCCCTGTCAACCTCCCTTAGTGTGGAGATGGCATGGAAGCCTGAATTAAGGTATGTTGACTTTAACTACGTAATTTAATTAAGGTAGCTGAAATTGCAGAACTGTAACAGGTGAGAACAAATTTGTAGTGGAAAAAGTCATTCTGGTCAGGGATTTCTTCCATAGGTGCTTAGAAGTAGGAGAGCGGGAACAGAGATGGTGTTCAGGGTGAGTTGAGGGGGAGTCAGCAGAGCAGACCCAAAAGAGTCAAGTGTGGAGGAGAGTGAGGAATGGAGAGAATCAATAACCAGATCAATGGAAGGAAGGTGAAGAGAAGGCAGAGAGGAGAGGAATGAAAACAGATGAGAAATCTTCAACACCAATGAGCTGAAAATCACAGCAACGTTGGGTGTCAGGGTGTGGGAGCAGAGCAGCAATTGGTGATGGTGAAAGTGACCAGGTGAAGGTCAGAGAAGGGGAAGTCAGAAAAACAGAGATCAGAGAGAGCAGTGTGTGCTGAGGAATAAGTGAATGGATCTTTTGGTGACCTGGGTTGCAGATTGAATCAAGAGGTGAAGGGAAGGAGACATTCAGCTGTGGGTCAACGTGGCAGCTGAACTCACTGAAGTTGAGTGTGGAAGGAACAGAGAGGGATCTGAAGAAAGGTAGAGAGAGCTGTAGGAGCTAAAAATCCAAGAGGGAAGCTGATGGGGAGAAGTTGGGTGGAGGTGGATGACAGCAACATGGAGAGGGAAAGAAGAGAAGAGTCAGATGCATTGTTGCTCAAGAGAGAGAGAGCAGGAAGAGGGAGGAAGTGAGAATTGGAAGTACTAATAATGGAAGAAGAGAAGCCCAACACCATCAATGTGGTCTGATCCAGGGAAGGGAGTGTGAGGTAAAGAGAGTGCTCCATAAGTGAAGGCCACTGTAGATGCTACGTCAGACAAGGCGTTTGTCATACTCTGTCTTTGCCAGGTGCTGGAGGGAGTGAGATATGAAGAAGCTGTGGATTAGCCAGAGCCTTTTAGATGTGGAGTGGGCATTTCAGAGACAGCAAGAGGCAGATGTGAAATAAATAACCCTAAAGCAATAAGCTAACCATGTTATACTGCATGAATGTTTCTGCGAAATCATGGTTTTCAGCACCAAGCAATTGTCAGCAATGGAGAAAAATCCTCCCTTGTTCATGTGTCAGAAAAGGCCACGGTCAGCACATTCATCCTCCCATATTCTGTGCAGCTGTCTATCTGCTGGAGTCAATGTCAATTTATTATATGGTACATTTGACTATTTTACTGGATCTCCTGGTATTGTAATAACGCTGCTTTTCAATGTATCATCAGCACAATATAGGGGCAAAGATGCTTCTAAGCTATATTATGCCAATACTAATAGAACTAGTGCAGGCTAAGATGCATAATTAATTGTTGAGGTTTAGTTGAACTGGAGAGTTCAGTTTTGACTTCTTACAAATAACCTTTTACAATACATAAGGAATGCTAAACCTGCAGTACAGTAATCACCCAAGATACACGAGGGTTGTGTTCCACGCAACCTTTGCGTACCCCAAAATTTGCAAAAGTCAGGGGTTTGGGCAGTGGGTAGGGGTGTGAGAGTGGATTGCGGGGTTAAGCCTGGGGTGGGTTACAGCTGCAGGAGGGGGCGGGGTTGAGCCAGGGCTGCGGGGGTTGGGGATGTGGTGGTGGCTGGAACCAGGGGATGCAGCAGAAGCTGGAACTGGGGCATGTGGTGACATTTGGAGACGGGGGCTGTGGTGGGCTGGAGCTGGGTCATGCAGTGGTAGTTGGAGCCTGGGGCTGTGGTGGTAGCTGGAACCCTCCCCCCCCACAGACCTGCGGCACTCAGGGGAAGAGCTATTTCCCTTTGACAGGGGGGTCTCCTCCCCATCCTGCATCTGGGCGTACCTCGAGGGTTTACTGTATAAAGTATGAATTGGGAGTCAGCTGCATAAGAGCAGGATCATGTACTCTGGATTCGCATATTCTGAGACCTTACTGTATTTTGTTTCCCAATGAGTACAAACATTTAACTGAACAGGGCTGCACAGACAGAGTTAAAATTTCTCCAAGAAAAAATTTTGATACTGAAGTAAATGGATTTATACCAGGGATTGTCTTGTTTCTTTATGTTGATGAAACTGACTTTTGGAGTAGTGTGTAAGAGGAGATGATGTAGCCACTGATGGCATCTGATCATGACTACACAGCCTGCTGTGATTCTGATAGAGGTATAGATGTAGTGTATTTTATGAGTCAACCAACTGGCAGTAGATACAAGAGGCTAATGACTGTGTTTGTTAGATTCAAACTTGGTGACATGCACTGTGGATTTCACTCCCAGGAACCCAGAATATACTTGTACTATTATAGCAAGAGCTAATAGACATGAAACAGTGAAAACAACAGTTAGAGGTCTTTGTGACGGTAAGGAAGTGATCACACAATGAAACTAGGGTGTAGTAGAAGAAAATTGCAGACTGGTTCTAACTGGACTTACTCTAACAGTGAGTTGTTCTGCACCTGTTAGAGATTTGGCTGAATCTACTGTTAGAACTGAACATTCAGATGAAGCAGTAGACTTGGCTGTCTCATTCAGTACATTTTTCTGTGCTAATGAAAACCCTTCTTTTTTCTTTATTGGGGAATGTTTTAAGCATGGAAGGGATTTTTCCCACTGTTGAATGTGTTCGAAGAAGGAATTCCATTCATTGCTTGTTAACATTTACTCAGTTTTCCTAATGCTAATTAGAATGTCACCTGGCAAGGAAACCAAAAGAGCATTTCAGAACATTACAAATGCAAACTTAGATTGTCTTTGTCTAAACAGATATCTAAATATAAATGTTTTAGGTATATTACAGGTGCTCTCTCTTTCAAACTAAATGCTGCTTCTACTCACACATGATCTATCCTCAAGCACAAAACTGCTTTGAAAATGAATCCTTTCTGCTTTCTCAGACTTTGTTAAGGGCATGAAACAGGCTCCACCATGCCTGTCTGTCTTGGATCGCTCCTTGTCCTCTGTGTTGTTAAATCCAACAAGTGTTTCCTTTCAGAATAGTAGTTTTTGGCAGTTCCTTTTAAGTGTTCCCCATAGCATGCCTGCTGTGTTACACACTTTGATTTCATTCTTAACGCTTGTCCCAGACTCTTCATCCTATTCTCTGGAAAAATCTTTTGAGATTAGAGATCATGGAACTCTGTGACAAACCTGGGAATTTGTTATAAATTCATTCAGTTTAATAGCTAATATTTTCCTGAGGCATTTGCTTTAGAATGTGTTTAGATGTCTTTGTAATTTGACTGATTTCCAGTTTTCACATCCATGTACTAAGGTGGAGACAACATTTAAATTGAAGAGTCTGGTCTTTAAACTGTAGATTTTTCAATAACCAAATCTAGTTTAAGCTGGTAAATACAGCTGGTACCTTGAGAAATCATGATCTTATTTCCTTCTGGATACTCCCACAGCTGTTTCTGCTGCTGTTAATATTTTTGAAGTACAGGTTAATTACTAAATATTGAATTTTCCTTTTTATCTAATCTTCGTGATGTGATTTAAATAAATAAAATTAACAGTATTCTCCTATCAGGCCTGGAACAACATCAACTGAACATCTGTTAAATATCAGAAATAACTTGGCTTCCAGAATATATCACATGACATATCAGTCTTGCAAACCTATAAAACCATTGATTTGTGTACAAAGAGCGACTAGGATCTTACAACACTTAAGTAATTGCTAATGGAAACACTAGGAAACATCTTCTATTGTGTATTTTATGTATACAGGAGTTTGAATAACAGCTGTTCAGAAAATTCCATACAAGTGAAACTTTGATGGAAGTCAGAAATAATTTTTTGCAACATCATGAAATTTTTCATTTTCTAATGAGCCCCAGTAATGTACCTACATGCATTTAACATACATTGTTTACAGTATTTACCATATATACAGTGTATGATACATGTAATATACATGCAGTATATTATAGGGGGAGCTTCGTCGCATCCACTGTATTAATGTCATCTAACGCTTTCCATTATAAAAGATTATTGCAATCTCTTTTGAGTTCTAAGACTGCCACTGTTTGCTGCAGGACTTTTAAATATGACAACTCAGGCCAGAGATGTACCTTTTCCCCTGAAAATGTGTTCAAGTTTGGCTAACATGTAAACTATTAAGACCTAATTCCCCTTTCTTGTTCTTGCATTTCTGAGGAAAATTTTGGCAGTGTGCCAAAATAACAACTGGTCACAGACCTTCGGAAGAGTTGGATTCATGCTGCTAGCAAAATGGCAGGAGCTACAGCAACAGCCAGACACTGCACTGAGAATGTCTAGGAACCCAGCCACAAAAGGTGCATGGGCAGCAGTACATACCGTCTCAGGGGGTGCAACATCCTGCAGGAGCTTAACCCTGCCTCCCTAGGAGAACAGAGAGAATCAGGCCAGGCTCCCTGGTATATTTGTGACCTGACAATGAACCTCATGCATGGGGCCATTGGCTCATGCCCAGCTCTACAATAACATCCTTCTGTTGCTAATGTAGTTCTGTAGTTCAAGTGGTGGAAGTCTGTGCTGCACTGCTGGCATTTCAGCATTCAAACCCCGTTGAAGGTGATGAGGAGTTTCTTACAATCCTACATATTAGAGATTGTTGTACCTCAAAAATTAAGAACTGATATGTTCAAACATGTTTAAAGAACATTTAAGTTGTGCAGTCAACGATCTGAAAGTTCAGAAACACCAGGTTTAGGGTTGCCCAGGCAACACGAGTCCAGCCCCTTGTGCAGATGCACTGATACAATGTTCAGTTATAGGATCATGAACCGTTTTTTCCACAGGACCTCTGCCTTATTCAGCAGATGGAATAGATATGTGAGGGACAACAGTTGAGATTGCCCTGGTTGCTGTAAACTGGGCATTTCCTAACTTCCAGGAGCTTGACACTGCAATCTAAATAATGTGTTTTTAACATAGTTTGCTTGTTTGAGAAATAGAGAGAGGCTGAATCTCGGTCATACGGACTTCCCTGGTCTGGCATAGTCACCTGGGTGATCAGGGACTGAAGCGCTCATGGGGAAAAACCTCCAGGCTGGGAGCAGGAGCATTGCTGGGCCAGGAAAGAATGGAGTCCAGGTGGCCTGAGAGGAGCTGCTGCCTGGGTGTCAGCAGCCAGAGCAGCAGAGCTGTGGTGCCCCAGGGGAAGGTGGCCAGATCAGAGTAGCTCTGGTGCCCCCTGGGCTGGGTTGGGGAGCCAGGGCACCCCTAAGGGCTGTCAGAGCAGTGGAGCCTTGGGGACCAGTGGCTGGGGCCAGAGGAGCCATCATGGACCTCCACTGGTCCAGCAAATTCTCTGGTTCAGGACTGGTCAGGTCCCAACAATGCAGGACCAGGTAGGTTCAACATATAATGTGGCTGCAGAGCAGAATAATTAGTGAGAAGCTCCAGTTACTGAGTTACATGTGATGGGATTTTCAAAGGAACCCCAGAGATCTAGTTGCTCCAGTCCATTGTCAATATGCACATTAGTCCATAAAGGTGCGTCTGCACTAGGAACTGATTTCGAAGTTAACTTCGAACTTAGGCACTACATTGAAGTAGCCAGCACAGAGTCTACATGCATTTACCTTTACTTCAAAGTTAACTTCAAAGTAGGGAGCCCAAATTTGAAGTCCTTGCTCCATTCCCGGGAATGGAGTAGTGCCTTACTTCAAAGTTTAACTTTGAAGTAGGGTGTGCGTAGATGCTCAACTTCAAAGTGATTTTTGTAGTGTGGACACAGCCAAAGTAATCTAAAAATCCCACACTTAAGCAGCAAAGTGCATACATACAGCTGTCCATGCTATATATAAAAATGCAGACAGAGGTCCTTTCAAGATGCAGCTCTGTCAACCTCAGGAAGGATATTTGTGAAACCCAATTTCATGTCACAGAACACACTTTAAGAATCTTTCATTTGGTGGTGGTTTAAATTTCATTTCCCATAAGGAGGTATTTGAGATAATTTACCTGAAAATCTGCTTTTTATTTTACAGACTTTGAGCTGTAGAAAATTAGTGTAATGTTTTTGTAAATGTGTTTAAATAGGATTGATTTATGTTTCACTGTAATTCAGAATATGAGCGTAAAGCATATAGTAATGTAAATGGAATTTCCATCCAGTAGCAACACTTTTTCTGTGGTGAGTACTAGATTTTTTAAATGATCATTTCACTGTATAAAGTGGATAGGTAGCAATAAACCGATTTATATTAATTTTCTTTCATTCCCCTCTGCAGGGCTTTAGGGGAGTTCTTTCCAGATTTTCTGGTGTTTTGATAGTATTTTGGTCAAACTATATAAATGATTGAAGCACCTCAAAAGTAGAAATGAGCTTGAAACAATTCTTCTTGAATTAGGGATTTAGTTCTAGAATTGGTTCCAAACTCTGTTTTTTCTGTAAAGGTCTGAACAAAAACCCCTTATTGGATTAATCCTGAAACTAGGGTTTGGAATCTGGATCCAAACTCAAACTCAGACTTCAAAGGACTTTGATTTGGAGTTTAGAGTTAGTGTAGTTCAGAGTTAAGATTGTGCTACAATTTTTAATCTGAATTTGCGTTTATGTTAGAGGTTTCAGCTCAGAGGTATTTGGATGTACAAAATTGGGCGAGAGATTTAATTAAATTAGATGTGTCCATTAGTTTATGATGATAACTGATAATGGGGCCAGTCCTTCAAACATTTCATCCTGGCTGTGTCTACACTTGCATTCCTCTTTCGAAAGAGGCATGCAAATGAGGGAAATCAAAAATGCAAATGAAGTGCAGATTTACACATATCACCTCATTTGCATATTTGTATTTTGAAAGATCTTCTTTCAAAAGAAGAAAAGCAGCGTAGACACAGCTCTTTTGAAAGTACATCCCATCTTCAAAAGAACCCTTCTTTCCAAGATGGGATTTACTTTCAAAAGAGCTGTGTCTGCACTGCTTTTCATCTTTTGAAAGAAGCTCTTTTGCAAGAAGAATGTGCAACTGAGGCACCAGATATGTAAATCTGTACTTTATTTGTATTTTTGATTTCCCTCATTTGCATGCCTCTTTCGAAAGAGGAATGCAAGTGTAGACACAGCCAGGATGAAATGTTTGAAGGACTGGCCCCATTATCAGTTTTCATCATAAACTAATGGACACATCTAATTTAATTAAATCTCCAGCCCAATTTTGTACATGAAAGAGGAATGCAAGTGCAGGCGCAGCCTGTGTGAGTAGGATTTATTTAAATGAGTAGCTCCATTTACTTCTGTGGGCTTCTTGATAGAATTAAGAACTAGTCATTTAGGTAAGAGTTATGGAACGAGGTTAAGGATAAATGGTAAAAGCCCCATTCAGATACATTGAAGTTACACCAGAAACAGGCAAAAACCACTCCTGCAAAACAGATGTAATTTGTTAGGTCTTCCTGTTTTAAAAAATATTTAGTAAAACAATACTGTGAAATATGTCTCTTACTTCAGAAAGGAAAAACAGTTTTAGATAAGAATTGTAAGCTTCTGCTTAGAGAACTGACATCTCATTCACTAGGGATTAAGCTTTTAATTAAGAATTAATGCTCTAGCCCATTGCAAAGAACCTTTTAGACATGTGACACTTTTGATTTATTCCAAGTGTTCAGAGTGAAATTCAGTGGTATGCTCTGTAAAGGACAAATATGGAGGTTTACTTGTGAATGTAGGCCTTAAAAATAATGTTAAAGGTCAAATTTTACAGAACGGCTATCTGAGTGTTTGTAGAGGATAGTTAAGAAGGGGACCGTTGCCATATTCTTTGTGCACGTTTGCATGAGTAACTTTCCATTATTTAAATATGTTGCTAACCAAAGGCAAATTAACTATTCGTAAGGATTTTGATCACTGCTCCTTATTTAAAGTTCAGGTAATCTTGATTTTTTTCAGAATTCATGTTTTGCTTGTTTCTGTTCAGAGTGAAATGAATGTATGTAATATAGTGCTTAAAGAAATACAAGTGAGAGAGGTGATATTGCAGATTCCAACAAGAATACGGTTTATGTATCTGAACAGCCCCATTTACTTGAATGGAGTTCCTCATGGGCACGCTCATTTAGTTCAGTTGATTTAAAATGTGATTACTCAAACACATAAAATCAAGTACAAGCATGGCACTTTGCATACCAAGACCCTTGTGAGTAATTTCATGCATAGATTCAAATATCCAGGGGTTAAGAATCAATAACAACCAGGAAGTTCAAAAATAGGGGCAGAATGGTTCTCTTTCTGGCCTAGACATTTTCCCCTTTGCCCAGCTTATCCCTCTCTCCTCTTCACACAAGTAGCATTGCCCCTTTGTTACAGTTTACAAGCTTAAATATGTTCTCCCCACAACATTAACATTCTGCAAGTATTATTTTCCTTACGTTCTGTCTCTTTTTTTGAAAGTTTATAACATTTTGTTCTGATTCAAGGCAACTAGTAGAAACAACAAAAGCAAAATCTCACACTTTGATTTAGTGATGCGTTGTCAGTCCTTAACACGGTGTTTCCACAGACATGTTTTACCTCAGATTGTGATAAATCTTTTGAATGGGAGGTGGCAGTCCCCACAAAAATGGAGGCATGAAGGACTGGAAATGTTGGTATTTGTTTTTCTATTTAAGTAAAAGATGCTTTTTTACTACCAGAACTAAAGCTGGAGCCACAGCCATGTTGCAAACAACCTTATACTAATTTCCCATCACTGGAAATACTTATTCTTTTTTTCTGAAAACTATGTTGGATGTTGCTATAGCACAGAGGTGAATATGTGATATCTGACATCTGGGGGAGAAGACCTTTTGGAGATATATTCCCCCAGCCTATATTTTCTTAAACAGTTTATGCTTGAAACAGTCTGAGTTGGGAATGAAGAGAAATGGGAACATGATGGAAAAGGACTCTGTATTTCTCCGGACCAAGATATATATTTTAAAGCATCAGTACATTTGTTAATTAAAAAGCAAGTCTAAGGTATTCCAAGTCTAAGCCATGAATTGTGTAACAATGAAACCCATTGTCTGTCTTTTTGTTTGTTTGTTTTATGTTTGTACAGAACAAGTTCATTGTAACTGGAACTTCTCTAGACCCTGAGGTAGAGTTTGCATATTCTGAATCACAGAATCATAGGGCTGGAAGGGACCTCAGGAGGTCATCTAGTCCAGCCCCCTGCTTCAAGCAGGATCAACCCGCACTAACTCATCACAGCCAGGACCTTGTCCAGCTGAGACTTAAACACCTTGAAGGGTGGAGAATCTACTACCTCTCTAAGCAACTCATTCCAATGCTTCACCACCCTCGTAGTGAAGTAGTTTTTCCTAATATCTAACCTACACCTCTCCCTCTTCAACTTCAGACCATTACTCCTTGTTTTGCCATCTGACATCACTGAGAATAGTTTCTCACCCTCCTCTTTAGATCTCCCCTTTCTGGAAGTTGAAGGCTGTTATTAAATCACCCCTAAGTCTTCTCTTCTATATACTAAACAAGCCCACATCCCTCAGCTTATCCTCATAGGTCTTGTGCTCCAGCCCCTTAATCATTTTTGATGCCCTTTGCTGAACCTGCTTCAGAAAATCCACATCCTTTTTATACTGGGCGGCCCAAAACTGGACACAATATTCAAGATGTGGCCTCACCAGTGCCGAATAGAGGGGAATAACTACTTCTGTAGATCTGCTCAAAATGCTCCTCCTAATGCACCCTAGTGTGCTGTTAGCCTTCTTGGCTACAAGGGCACACTGTTTACTCATATCCAGCCTTTCATCCACCGTAACCCCTAGGTCTCTTTCCATCATACTGCTGCTGAGCCAGTCAGTCCCTAGCCTGTAACAATGCTTGGGATTCTTCCGCGCCAGGTGCAGGACTCTACACTTCTTATTGAACCACATCAGATTTCTTTTGGCCCAGTCCTCTCTCTCTACCCTCCAACGTATCTACCTCTCCCCCTAGTTTTGTGTCATCTGCATACGTGCTGAGGGTGCAATCCAGTCCCTCATCCAGGTCATTAATAAAGATGGTGAACAATACCTGGCCCCAGAACTGGGCCTTGTGGCACTCTGCTTGAAACCAGTCACCATCCAAATATTGAGCCATTGACTACTACCCGTTGGGCCCTCAAGCCAGCTTTCTATCCATCTTATAGTCCAAGGATCCAATCCATATTTCCTTAATTTATGGACAAGAATGTTGTGGGAGACCATATCAAAAGCCTTGCTGAAGTCAAGGTATATCACATCCACTGACTTCCCCATGTCCACAAAGCTTGTTACCTCGTCATAGAAGCTGAAGCACTGAAACAATTTGAGGATTTCACTCTATTGCACTATACTTTGTCTCATTACTTGGGTACTGGTGCAGTTACCACACTTTTCCATTTTGTAGAATAAATGGAACACATTTCCAAAGGACTTGGACTGTGCAAGGCTTTCACATGGTTTTGGGACAAGGTTAAATGTCATCTAGCCTGAAAAATGAAATCAAATTGTACTGGGATCCCCTGACATGGTTGTACCATAATGTAGATGGGCCCTTAGCATGTCACCACAGTTAGGTGTCATAGTAGTACTAAGATAGGGTCTGAATTTGTATGGGATTCAGTCCTCTTCTTCTAGTGAATTGCTACCCCCATGTCCCCTGTATTTCTGAGTGAAACTGAGTGAAAACAGGGTGCCCATTTGGTGGAGGCAGTGATGAGGATACATATTAGGGCTTGGGTGGGTTGCTAAGATGAATAGGAGGCAGATAGTAGGAAGCTGTGATGATAAGGGAAGCTAAAACCACCTTCCCCTAGGACAACCAATATACCTGGAGCCAAGTTGGTAGCTACATCTAAGTTCCCTGTAAATGGGTTCAACCGCACTGCAATAATTCTTTGAAATTCTTATTACCTATTTAGAGCACTCATTTTCCAGTGTCATTTTAATATTGGTTGCTCACCATCACCATTGCTGTCACCATCATTTGTGACGAAGGACAGCAACTTTTATCTTTCAGGGGCCCAGCTCTTGAAGATTAGCACATTATTATGAAGTCCAAGATAATTGAGAGAGATGTCACTGTGCTGAGCAATTCTTTTTTATGTTCTGTTTTGTGGTTTGTGATACTGAAATGTAATATTTCCCATCTGTTCATAAAGTAGCTTTTTTGTTACAAAGAGTTGTGAATGCTTTCCCTCCTGGAATGCTTTCTTTTGGTCACGAACTAGCACAGGCTTAAGAAATGAAAATAGTTCTCCATGGACACTTTTGATTCATTTTAATAAATACATTCCCTTTGGCTCTTTACTATATTCCTGAGTGGTTTACACTAGCAATATTTCCCCAAGGAGATCAAATGTAACCATTATGTACTGCCACAACTCTTGTTCAAGGTCAGTCCTAGAGCGCACCTGATGGAGATATTTTCGTAATAGCATTCAAACCTGTGTTTTAAGAAAGTTCAACTATGCAAAAAAAATCTGGGGCAACAAACAATTAAATGTCATTGATTCTAATTAGGATTTGGCAAATAATGGAATGACAAAGTTTCTTTTGTTTGGCGAAAAGCCTACTTTGCCTGCTTACTAAAATGCATGGATTTCTTTCAGGGGCTTTATATAATCAGTATGACAAAGTTTCAGTCTTGTGATCTTTCATCTTTCTTTAAGAGATTCAGCCTCACTTGTCAAAACTTGTTTAAGTCTCTTGTGTGACAGCAGTCCAGCACAGAAGTTGTTACATGGAGTGACAAAGAGGTCTATGCTCTTTGTTTATAGAAACCAGGGAACATTTCTGCACTTAACAGTTTGTTGGGTTTATTAACTTTATCTGTAGTACTTCTATTGGTAAGCATGCCAGTGGTGATAGCCTTGTTCCTCTCCGAACAACTGGCAAGGACTCTTGTTTTTCTGGCTGTTTGGGTCATTGAGATCTGAATCAACTGTGTGAATTAGGAATTTGAGCTTTGAGTTGTGATACTGGTTTTGTACTGTGCCAGTGAAATGGGGCCATTATGGCAGAGGAAAGAGGCAATTGGGTTGAGTGATTATTCCAGAATTCGTTATAATTAGTAGTTCTGCAGATGTAATAAATCGAAGTATATCAGTGAGTCACCAACACTTTTCCTGACCATAAAAATTAAGAGCAAACATCAACCAGCTGCAGTTTCAATGGCGTATTTTAATGGTGGGAATTTGCTAAAATGTGTGCCATGTGTAATGAGATTTAAACTTGTGTCAAACTAAGGGATCAGTCTGCCTCATTGCCATACTTTTCTGTTACCTGATCCATTCTTGACCTTCAGAGCTGTGTTTTGCATGATTCTTCACCTCAGCTTTGATTTAAAAGAAATCTTAAAATAGAGGGAAATTGCTACTGTATTAATGCATGCATGTAAAATACAGGAGCTAAATTTTCAAGAATGATGGCCCATTTTTCAGATATTAAAGTAGAGCCTACTGAAGTTAATTTGAAAGTCTTTGAGAAATGAAAATGTAAAATTTATTTTTTGCAATAGATAAAAAACTCATACTCTCCTAATTCACTGTCTCTCATTTTGTTGCTTAAATCTGGTCAGTATTTTGGCTTGATTATTCACTAAACCTCCAAAAAGAAAACACACAGCTCTGCAATTAAATGTACAGAGAAACACATAATTCTACTTAATTTGCTGTAAATCCAGTAACATCATATGGGATTTTTTTTAAGTTGATTCACATCTTTACAAAGAAAAAATAGCCTGAATTTACTCTCCAACAAAAATTCCCTATTTCAAATATCCAAGGAAATTATTTTTTAAAGCTATAACATAATAAATACCATTTATAAGTAATGCCCCAAATATTTAGCACTTGAAAATGTTGTTAAACAGATCAAGGCCTAAAAATTATACATAAAGTGTGCAGTACTGGATTTGTATAGAAAATCCTCGCAATGTTTAGGGTGAGGACAAATAGAAAACAAAAGGTACCATGTCCCAGATCCTTAATAGCAGTAACAGTGCACTGTATTTATTGTTTGCCTACAATATTTTCATCCAGATTAGCCTGGGGCTGTAGATAAAAGACCTTCCAGTGAGGTGCTGTTTTCTGTTGCTTACAGTAATACCACAGGAAGTAAGAATACCAAGATATTCCTCAGTCATTTAATTTCATTGAACTGTAGACAAACATGGTCTGCTAGAAGATTGTTTAAACAAGGGAAGGTGGATTTTTTTTTAAATTATTTTTAGGGTATTTGGTTACTTTTAAAAACTGATATCAAACTTCTTTCTCCAAAAAATTTGTTGTTCATAGAAACTTGTTTATCTGACTGTAAAGTTCATTTGAAATGTCCAAATATAGTTCAAAGCATTCAAAACATGTTTGTTTTTAAATGATTAAACTTGCAGTAATCTGCATGGTTGCAATGGTTTACTTTACCCCCAAATATAAATAGTTTGTTGATATGATTGCTGACAAGATTATACAACATGGGTGGATAGTGAAATGCTTTGATACATGACTGTGTATGAGGGGAGAGAGCTTCTAGATACATGATTATATGCAAGTTCCTATGTGTTGTAGCAAACCTGATTTAAATTCTTCAGCAATCTTAATACTTAAGCCCAATTTCTTTGGCAAGCCAGTTCTCAGGTGTGTTGCAATTGCTTTGGCAGCATGAAATAAACTGAAAGGAATTGCAAGCATGTGTTTTATTTAATGTTAAAATGAATAGCCATCAACACAGCATACTGTGTTATTAGCAGTTGATTCTACTGAAACACCATCTAGTCCAAAATATCTAATTAGTGCACATGCTACATTATACAAGGTGCCTGAGGTGATCCCTTTTATTACACTGACTACTGGTGGTGAAAGAAGCAACCCAAGATGATCCATATGAAAGATATTACCTCATCTTCTCTGTTTCTGTAATGTTCTTGGGCTGATATGGCTATGGTAAACCTTGAAATTCACTGTATGGTCAGTGATCAAATATAACTGTCCATAGTCACTATTGAGGCAGCGAGTGGGGTGGAAACACAGGAAAACAAAGGACTTGACAGCTATACCTATGAGAGTGGGAGAGAGAAGTTGTTTCACAGATGTTATCTGTGGAATCCTGTATATTTCACAGCAAAAATAATTCTGTGGCCATTTCTGCTATATGGCTGCTTGGGCCAAGAGATAAGAAGAAAAGATTAGAAGAAAGTTAAATTGTAGGAATAATTTATCAGTGGAATTTATTCATATGGGAAGAGGTTCTGACACCATCACTACAGGTATTCGGGGGGGGAGTAAGTTAGCTTGTAGCCCTGCCAAATGTGCAGGTGTAGAGTATGTGACCTATATATATGGCCTCGTAGTGTGTTTCAAGAAGTCTACCAAGGAACTGTAAAGTGTGGTCTGAATTGATTAGCTGTACTGTTGAACCTCAGAGTTACAGGCTGCCCAGTCAAACATGCACCTTATTTGGAATCCAAAGTACCCAAAGTGGCAGCTGCAGAGACTGCTCCCCTCCCCGCAGCAAAGCAAAAACAGTCTACAGTAGCCCTATGTTAAATGTAAGCTATTCAAAAGAAGGCAAAAGCAGCATTTTTCTCCTGTATAGTCAAGTTTCAAAGCTGTAACATTTTTTTCATTTATAGGTGCTCATAACGTTGGGGTTCTACTTTATGCATTTTAATATGCAAGTGCAAGTTAGCATTTAGGCATGAATCATTCTTTACTGTGAAGCTCTTTAAATTCTGCTTTGCTTCACCAGCCATATGTAAATGGAGATTTTAGATTTCCAAGAACAATCATTTTAAAAAGTTCTGTTTCTCATTCTCAAAAAAAAAAAAAGAAGAAAATCTTAATATATCTATTATCTAAAATGTGTTGGGTCCATTTACTATTCATTCTCTTGGCCAACAAAATAGCGACATCTTGGATATTGGACAAGAGTATGGTCTTCATGACTCATGGCAATAAAACTTTGTCTGTTTTAGCCAGACTGTCCTCTCTGTTAAAGAAAGTTATTTCAAAGTCACCATATGTTCAAAGAGAATGTGAGGAGGTTTTATTCTCTCTTCTCATTTGTGCTTCTTGTATGTTTGTTTTTTGGATAACATGAAGCAGAGATATTGGCTACCATATGAATACAAGAGTGTATAATTTGCAAGGTTGCTATAGGCATACATTTTCAGGACACAAAAAATAATTGATTGGTATGACACTGATTCTTTTTCACAGAAACAGTAGATTCTGTTGAGAAATTGGATGAATCAGGAATAACACATGAAGGAAAATCAAACAAAAATAAAACACTTTGAGAATAAATAGAACTAAATGGTAGAGTTGTAAAAGCATGAAGTGTCTGATCCTTCTGAACCAGGCCCTCCACCGTGGGCAGGGGAAGGGTCAACTGCCCTGGGGCCTGGCAATTCAAAGGGTGCTGCCAGCTGCTGGTGCTGCCACCAGACACTCATTAAATCACTTATGGAATGCCGCACAATGCACTCCAGAAAGGTGCTGAGGGCTGACTGCCCTGGCCCTGCCTCTTCCCCTTCCACCCAAAGCTCTGCCCCTTCCTGGAGCGTGGTGCCAGCCCCCCTCCCAACACAGACACCCAGTGAGTCTGTCAGCTCCCCTATTCATACACACTCCAGTTGACAACAACAGGCATTTTGCATAGCCAATGACTGCAGAATCAAGCTGAAAGTGGATAAGATTTTATTGTAATTTAATTTGGCATAATTCTAGTGTCAGAGCCAAAACAGAACGAACGAAAGATTTTAGTACTATCCTGGCTTTTGGCTAACCTCACCTGACCTAATCAGAAAATGACTGCCACTGCTTGGCTATTTAGCTTCACTCAGCACTAAATCAACTGACTAGCAGGCAGTTCTGAGAGTAGCTATTTATGTTTTGCAAAATCAAACAGTTGACAAATTCTCTTACTTATTTAAGACTGTCACCAGCTATATAATAACATCCCCATGTAAGAAAATTTCTTCCTTGTTCATTTTGTAAGTACTTTAGCTGGTAAATTTATTTTACTATTTAAGTTTTTAAGACTTATCACTAAGTTGTGGAGAGGAGAAAATGTCACATCACTTAGTATGACTGATAGTGTCTTCATTATATATGTACCCCAAATCACTTTTAATGTAGCCAAATGGCTATCCCTAAGTAGAACAGCAAAGTGGAAGGATGATTTTTATTTTGCGTCCCGATGTACAATAGTAACTAGGAAGTTTGGTAATATTCATTTCTGACTTAAAAAAAAAAAAAGGTATTCATTGTGTTCAGTCTGTTGAAAGAAGTTTTGCAAAGGCCTTCATTCACAAACGATTAATCTCCCAGAATGATTTGTTTACCTGATTCTGTTGCCAAATGTTCTGTGCACATATGGGTTACTCTTTGTGGTGGATAAATAGACTTAGCCAATAATGCAATTTATTCTGTTTCTCTGTTGTAAAGCATATTGATCTTGATCATGGAAAATGTTAGCAGTTTCCCTTTGTTTGAATCATTCATCTAGCTTTTTCAGTAATTGTTGTGCCACTGAAGTAGATCTCATTAAGAATATGCCAAGGTCATTGAATGGCATGTCAATATAATTACAGTGCCCTTCAAGCAGAACAATTCATGGACCTGCAAATAGGAATTTGTAGTGAGGTAAGAGAATAATCTGAAATCTTCAAGCAGGGGACTCATAATAACATTTAGTTCTTACAGATTCTAATCCTGCGCGATACAATGAAATAAGTCTCCTTCAACACCCTGTGACTTCACTGGCAATCTAAGGGCACCCAGCGTGTGAGAGGGCTGATGAGCACCTTGAAGGATTGACCCCACATTGCAGTTGTCATCTGTATATCACAAAGCACTTTACTAATGAGTGGAAAGTACCATTACCCCTGCCTCACATTTAGAGACTGAGTCCCAAAAGGATTGTGACTTGGACAAGGTCACACAGCAGGACAATGGCAAAACACAGGATAGAACCCAGGAATCCTGACTTCCAAGCCAGTAAGCAATCTCCATGCTCCTCTTTCTAGTCGCTTCACCCACTGCCGCAGGTTCAGCGTGCCTTGTAGGATTGCCGGTGGGGACAAGGGCAGGGGGAGGAGCGGTGGCAGCCGGGAATCAGCCGGGAGTGGCTGGACTAACAGGTCCTGCCAGATGCTGGTGGTGATGTCAAAACAGGATTTCAGTTGGTCCCAGGCTCATGCTTGGCCCTCCCTGGTCATCCTGCAGCCACCTGTTGAGGAGGTGGGTCAGCCTCTGGAGGGTGGCAGTGTGGGCCTTCTGGGGGTTGTCCTCTGCCCGGTGCCATCTCCTCCATTCGCGGTCCCACCCTCTCCTTGGTGGGGTGGTGGCTCGCTCTGGTGCTGGGGTGGGGCTGGCTTGGCCCTCACTTGGAGCAGGTCCAGCTGTAAGGCAGACAAGGAGAGGAGACCGTGAGTCATTTATGCAATGCAGCCTCTCAGGCCATGCCCCCGACCATGTACAGCAACCAATAACCCACAGGCCAAGGGATGGGGATGTCCTAGGAGCACAGGTATGTGTGGGCTGCTTGGTGGGCCTTGCCACACATAGACTGTGTGGTGCATCCGGGACCAGGCTGACCATTGCACCCCTCCCCCAGGGGGCTAGGAGCCCAGGGGAGTGTTCAGCCACAGAGGGGTCCTTTCATGGATTGCAGGTGAGCTGGGCATAGCTTGGCCCTCTCTGGGGGGACCCCCAAATGTGCAGCTCACAGCACTGCCTGTGGAGTGGGTGCTGACTCCTGACTGTGAGCCTACCAGGATCTGCACTTATCTGTGTCTCTGGGGTCGCCCACTTCTAGCCATGGCAGGGGCTAGCAGCCACTTTCCCCCCCAGGGCCTGGAGCTTCTCTGGCCTCCAGTGAGGCTGGCAACAGGCTGGTGCCCATGCCTGGGAGCTGCCTGCTGGGCCTGGGTGGGACACGCTGCCTTGCGTGTGGTTCTGCATGCGTTGGCATGAGGTCCGGGCTGAGCCTGCCTGGTGAGGTTCACAGCTTGCCCCATCTGCACCTTCACCAACCCCCATGCCCTGGAGTGTGTGACGTTTGGGGTACTTACAAAAGGACCCTCAAAGAGCTCCAGGGATGCCCTGGGGGGGCCTGAGTCCAGGACAATGACCAGAGAGCTGCCACTGGCCTTGGACCCCATGTCTGCCTCTGGCTTCAGTGGGGGTTGGGTCCCGGGGTGCTCCAGGTCCTCCTCCTCCTCCTCCTCTTCAGGATCTGGCTGTGGGGGTGGGACCTCCTCTGTGGTGTCCACATGGACAGGCGGCCGGGAGGTGTCATCACCCCCCAGGAGCTCATTCAGCTCCTTGTCGCGTGGCCAGTCCTGCCCCTGATCTGCACCTTGTGTCGCAGGCCTGGGTGTACCCCGGTGCAGTTCTTTGACTTTTGCCTGCACTGCTCCATGGTGTGGGTGGGGTGGTCCTGTACTGCTAGGGTGGTGGCCAGCTGGGCATAGGTGGAGGCCTTCCTCCTCTTGGCTGAGGTGTCAAGGAAGCTGTGTTCCTTGCCCCGCATGTCCAGGAGATTGTGGATCTTGGGGCCTTGTCCAGGAGGGGGCCCAGTGTTTTGTGTCCCAGGGTGGTTCCTAGGATCCCTCAGCCTGCTCCCTGGAAGGACCTGGGAGGTCACCAGGTGCTTGGCTTTCTGCCATCTCGCCAAGCTCTGCTTTCTGGGGTGGTTCCAAGGGCTTGGGGACAGAAAGTATGCTGCTGGACTGCTTCCATGTCTCAGCTTCCTGCCGTGGGTTTTCCAGGGCTCCCAGTCTTTAAGAATGGCTGGGTGCAGGGACCATAGAGCTCTGCTTGCTGTGGACAGGGCGACCCCCGGGGCAGCTGCCTGGTGCCATGGAGGACTTTTCTGTTGACAGAAGGCCTGCTGGACCATCCAGACTGGCTTTCTGTGGACAGAGACCTGTCAAGAGATGTGTTCTGCCTCATGGGGGAATGGCAGAATGCTGTCGACAGTAGTGCTGCAGTCAGTTGATTTACTTTCAACAGAACTCTTTTGTAATGTGCATGCTCTGCGGGGTTTGCCAAAATGCCATTTTTGTTGACAAAACTCTCTAGTATAGACCCAAGTTTAATGTTTACCGTAATTATAAGCTGTGAAAATGGGGTATTACTGAGGCAAGCACTGTGCAACCCTAACTGTAGGCAGAGCTAGCAGCTCTGTCTATAATATCCCCAGCTATGGCCATTTCCTTGCTCTCTACATTAAAACATACAATACCTGAAGCACTAACTGCTATAGCTAAAATTGTCTAAGCATTTCCTTCGTAACTCCCAGTTTTCAATTGTATATTTCTTTCAAATTTTTCAACTGCAAGGCTGAAATTTTGCAGGTCTCCAAATGTGATTATTTCAATAAATTTGGGCAAAAATAACTGAACTAGTTTTGAGGATAAGCACATGTGTAGCAGGGACTCCTTTTTCCAATTCTTTAAAAAAACTTTAAAAAAACTTGGTCCGTAGAACGGAAATGTCTGATGTTGAGGGGTTGATATTTGTCAAGGAAATAGTATTTGAGAAATGCCCTGGAGTGTTCCAGTGAAAATTTATTTTCATTTGACCTAAATTAGAAAGTATAAGAATCACACTTTGCACAACTGGGTGGTTTCTTACCCTTTGTTTTCATTGTTCTGAGAGAGAAGGGAGGCTGTAGTGAAACTCTGCCATATGCGCTACCGAGGAAGGTAAGCATCAGACATTTAAACTGTACCTTAGGAAATCAGTTGGAAGTGGAAGCACTCAGTATCTTGCAAGGTCATGCCCAAAATACAATGGACACCATTGGAGAAAAAATTGATATGTTCAATGTGTCACAGATTCATCAACCCTTACAATTACGAGGAATATTTTGCTGGCTTACAGAAGTCACAGATGGGAAAGACCTATAGGTTGAACCTCTCTAATCATGCATTCTCTTGTCTGGCAACATCTGTGGTCTGGCATGATTTTCATTAGTTGAGTGACCACTTATCCTGGATGTGGCCAAGTTTCTCATGGTCTCATAAAGTTTTACAGCCACCAGCCCTGGCTCTCAATGTTCTATGCTGGTATTTAGTTCTTAAGTTACCCCTAAATGTCTTCTAAGAGCCCAGTAAGCAGTGGAAGTGTTAGCGATGCTGCTAGACAATATTGATATCTCGTAGTTCAGCAAATTCTTTTGTTTGGCATTGGTCAGGTCCCAAGGGTGCTGGACGAGAGAGGTTCCACTTGTATTAAATCCAAGCAGATCCTTCTAACATTGCAGAATGTTTTCACCAATAAATAAGTAATCTGTGTTTGAATTTAGAACACTTAGTTGTTCAATGGGCAACTTCAGGCTTTTCATATAAAAATTGTTTCGTGCACAACTTGAAAGAAAAATTCTCTACCTGTATTTTGAAATAATAGTTGAAGGGCAACTTAATTCGCTTCAGCATCTAGTGGAATTGGTGACATTTCATCCAGTTAAGATGCAGGTCATCCAAGTGACTTGCAAAATATACTATGATTACAGCCAACATAGGCCAGAAAGATTTTTGTCTTCCCATGAAATCATATTTGCACATGAAAAATACCACAGTTATCTAAAAAATGTTTGAGTAGATTCTTGATTTACATTTTGAGAGGTGAGTGTTGATTTCTTAGCACATTTTCTTAGCAGCACCTCATCCAGCAGAACTTAGTAGTGAAAGGTGGAAAATGACAAACTAATGTGGACAAATAGCATGTGGGCTGATGATACTTGTTACTAATAGGATTTTATGGTTCACTCTGACCTGATGCCTCATGGGACACTGATCAAAGTCTGTGAGTTCTTTCTAGTGCAAAGAGCTATTCATTATACCTCTCAGCACATTAGTTATATACTGTCAGAAGATTTTTGCTAATAAATCAGAAGTATACAGCATGACCATGGGTCAGAGGCACTAACCTAATATCTCTGCATGGTGATTTTCAGAAGATGTATGGTTGTTGGCTTATCAGCTTGGAGAACATGTTTATTAGTGGTCACACCCTTAAATTTACTCCTAAAACAGAATTCCTTTAGCCCTTTCTAGTGCTCTAATTTGAAGGATACCTTATGCAGTATCTTCAGATAATTTATAAACATACTATGTGGTTGGAAATATTGTGAAAATGTATAGGATGAAAATTAATTGCTGCTAACAAGCCTTGATACTGTGACATTATGGTTTGCCCATGACTCTTTATGCATTACTCTGAGAAGTAATTATTTTCTTGGATTTTGGCAAGGTATCCTCTATGATATTCAGAGACCAACTTAAGCGTTTATGGTAATGCAGTAACTATCCTTCCAGAAAATAATAAAATTGGCCAGATTAATTACTGAGGTATGTGGGAGCCATGACATGGTTGTTATATATTGATAGGCAACTAATTTTGCAGCTCAGGGCCAGAGCGCTCCAGGCATGTGAGGATGTGTACCATGAATAGAAATACATGCTGCAAGCTGTTGGTGGCTGTGGACACTCTGATAATCAGCTGGGTGGCTCTTGAATCTATCCTGGGTGGCTGTCTGAGTACTCAGCTTATAGGGAACAGTCCTCAGGACCATTTTTGCAATTATATATATGTATATCCGTGCCAGGACATTTAAGAAGCAAGAATCAGTATCACTGATTGTTATTAACTTGGGGTTTCATTAATACTTTTCTTTGTTTCTAATGTGGTATTATGAAATGCTAAAAAAGACCATTTTATTAAGCATAGTTGCTTATGTGTAGCTTTAGACAATTTCATCTTTATGTGACTTGTTAATTCATACAGCAGCTATAAAGGCATAGCAAGAGATTTGGATAGAATGATAGGGTTTAGTTGTGTGAAAAGAGCAAGCAGGAAGTTATTAGCTACGTCTACACTAGTATGCTACATCGAAATAGCTTATGTAGCAAAATCGAAATAAGCTATTTCGATGAATAGCGTCTACACATCCTCCAGGGCTGGTGCTGTCGACGTGCAACATCGGACAGCACTACATCGAAGTAGGCACTGCAGGGGAGCATCTACACACCAAAGCGGCCCAAATCAAAATAAGGGTGCCAGGAACAGCTGCAGACAGGGTCACAGGGCGGACTAGCACTTCCCGGGCAACAGCAAGCCGCTCCCTTAAAGGACGCCTCCCAGACACACTCAGCCTGCACAGCACGCAGTCTGCAGAGCCACAAGCACGCACAGCCCGTGGAAGCAGCATGGACCCCCAACTGCAGCAGCAGCAGCAGCAGCCAGAGGGGCACACACCCGCCCCTGGAGGAGCAGTGGTTGCCCTGCTCAGTGCCATGGAGGAGGCAGCTGACCATCTTTTATTTCAGGAAGATGAGCTGTCCTCGGGGGATGAGGAAGCAGCCCCAGACCTTGCTGCCCCCCACCCCACTGCACACACCACCGGCTGTGGAGATACCCCACGAACACGGACTGGTAGGAGCGGCTGGTGCTTGGCGAGTGGGACAATGACCGCTGGCTCCGGAACTTCAGAATGAGCTGGCAGACCTTCCTGGAGCTCTGCCAGTGGCTCACCCCTGCCTTACGGCACCAGGACACCCCCATGCGACGTGCCTTCACCATAGAGAAACGGGTCGGCATCGCTGTCTGGAAGCTGGCCACTCCAGACAGCTACCAATCCGTAGGGCAGAAGTTTGGCATGGGCAAGGCCACTGTCGGGGCTGTCCTCATGGAGGTAAGAGGACCCACGGGGGGGGTAGCCTGTGGGGGGAGCCCGGGGAAGAGCCCTGGGGGGGAGGGGGGAGCCCGGGGGGAGGGCCAGATGCACCCTGCACACCCCTCACCGGTGCTCTCTCATGGCCTTCCCCTGCAGGTTGTCTGCACAATCAATGCCCTGCTCCTCCACAGGCTTGTGCGGCTTGGGGACCCAGATGCTGCCATCGCGGGGTTTGCCAGCCTGGGCTTCCCAAATTGCTTTGGGGCTCTGGATGGGACCCATATCCCCATCCATGCCCTGGAGCACAGCAGAGGACGCTTCCTCAATAGGAAGGGCTACCATTCCATGGTCCTCCAGGCCTTGGTGGACAGCCGGGGCCACCTCTTGGACATTTATGTTGGCTGGCCTGGCAGCACCCATGACGCCCGGGTGTTCAGAAATTCGGGCCTGTGCCGCCGGCTGGAGGCGGTGACCTACATTCCCCAGTGGGAGATCCCTGTGGGGGACACCACCGTGCCCCTCTGCCTCGTCGCAGACGCGGCGTACCCCCTCCGGCCCTGGCTCATGCACCCTTACACGGGCCATGTCACAGCCAGCCAGGAGCGGTTCAACACGCGCTTGAACCATGGGCGCCAGGTCGTCAAGCGCACTTTCGGCCGCCTCAGAGGGCACTGGAGGTGTCTCCTCACCTGCCTGGACGCAGGCCTCACCAACATCCCCCAGGTTGTGGGCGCGTGCAGCGCACTCCACAACCTGGTGGAGAACAAGGGAGAGGCCTTCTTCCAGGGCTGGGCTGTGGAGGCTGGCAGGGCTGACGTCCAGCCACCCGCTGCCCCCAGTCGCCAGGTCGACCCTGAGGGGATCCGGGTCCGGGAGGCCCTGCGGGCCCATTTTGACCAGGCTGCGGGGTGAACGCTGGCAGGGCCAGCTGCGGGTGAGCCACCTACTGCACCTCACCATCCTCCACAGCACTCCCTGCCCCCACGCCCACACCACAGAGCACCCAAGAGCACCCCCCCCCATACTTCTGTACAATAAAAAAATGGAATTTTTTTAAACAAAATCCTGCAACCCTTTGTATTATTAATAATATGAAAAGAAAAAACAGAAGAATAAGGGGGGAACTAAGTACATGGGGGGGCAGTTACAAAACGGGTAGAACAAAAACTATTCACACCAACTTGGGGGGAATGAGTCCAAAGGAGGGGGCCTTGGGGGGCAACGTCCTGGGCCATGCACCCCTATTGTCCTGCGCCTGGTGTTGGGGGGCGCGACCCACGTCTCGGCCGGAGGCCTGGTTGAGGCTGCATGGGGGCTGGGAGAACCGGCAGCTACGGCCGGGTGGTGTCCCGAGGCCCATGGTCCCCCCTCGGTGGCAGGCCCCAGGACGGCAGATGGTGGAGGGACAGCAGGCGGAGCGGCGGGTGGAGCGGTGGGGGGGCCAAGTGCTGCGCGATGGCATCGAATGTGCACATGAAGGCCCCCCAAGCCTCCTGGCACCAGGCCAGCGCTCGCTCCTGGAGGTGGAGCCGCTGCTCCTTCACCTGCAGGTGCCGCTTGGACACCTCCAGCTAGCGCTGGAGGGTGGTGAGCAGCTGGGGGTCCATGGACGCCTGCAGATGGCCCCGCCGCTGTCGGGCTTGTCCTGGGGCTGGTCCATGCTCCGCCGAGGGGCTGGCCTGGTGGGATGGCCCCGGTGGGCTCTCCGGGACGACAGACGCCGCGCCAGTGCTCTCCGGGCCCTCCGATGGTGCAGCTGCGGAACAGAGGGGGGAAGAAGAGTGGAGGCAGCTGTTAGTCTGGGCCCTGACCTGTGGCCCTTGTCCCCCCACCCCTCTGCTGCTGGTTCCCCATCCCCGTCCCCTGGAGATGCTGCTGCTGCCGATGATGGCTGTCCAGGGATGGGGCATGGCGCTGTCCTGCTGGGGGGCAGGGGCTGATGGACTCCACTGAGGGACATGCCACTGCTGTCCTTGGGGCCATGGTCATCTGGGTGTGTGGAGGGCCCTGGTCATGTCTGTTGTCCCTGCCCCTTAACCCTGGGTGTGTGCACCAGGGGGGTACATGATGCTCCACTCCCATGGTTGGGGGACAGCCATCGGGCGGACGCCCTGCTGGAGCTGCGGGAGGGGAGGGCGATCTGGAGCCCCCCGTCGCTGGAGGCCCCCTCCTCCTCCTCCTCCAGTGTCCCGGGGTGGGGTCCTGGGGGGGGCCCTGGGGTGCAGGGCTGGCCTCCAGGGCGGACTCCGTCTCTGGGGCCTGCTGGGGCTCATAGGCCGATGTGTCAAGCGTGGCCGGGGGGAGGAGGTATACCAGGGGCCCAAGAGTTCCCTGAGCTCCCTGTAAAAGGGGCAAGTGGCGGGGTCGACCCCAGATCGGCTAGCCATGTCCCGGGCCCGGGCATAACCCTGCTGCGGCTCCTTCACCTTACTCCTGATGTTCTGCCTCTTGCTCCCCATTATCTGGAGCACCTCCTCCTCACCCCAGAGCCCCAGCAGGTCCCGGATCTTGGCCTCCATCCAGGAGGATCCCCACTGCCTCTTCCCCCTCTGGCTGGCAGGCTGGGAGCCCTGGGTCCCCTTGGGGGGGGTGCCCTGTGGGCGCTTGGGGGCTGGCTGGCTGCCATGGGGTGCAGGATGGTGGGCTGGGGCTGCAGAGAGACATGCAGGCAGTGCACATGGCTGTGCTGCTGCCTGCAACAGCTCTTAGCTTCCTGCACAGGAAATAAGGGGGTGGGGAGCTTTAAGGGGCTGCTGCACGCAACGACCATAGAGCTCGGGCTGGAGAGAGCATCTCTCAACCCCTCAGCTGATGGCCGCCATGGAGGACCCCGCTATTTCGATGTTGCAGGACGCGGATCGTCTACACGTACCCTACTTCGACGTTCAACGTCAAAGTAGGGCGCTATTCCCATCTCCTCATGAGGATAGCGACTTCGACGTCTCGCCGCCTTACGTCTATTTCAAAGTTGGCATGGCTACCTCGAAATAGCCGGCTAGTGTAGACATGGCTATTGTGACATATCTAAAGTGTTTCTCTATAATGTATGGACAGAAGTGAAATACCCCCATGAGGGCACTGTAGCTGCGTGTACACGTGCACGCTACTTCGAAGTAGCGGCACCAACTTCGACGTTAGGCGGCGAGACGTCGAAGTCGCTAACCTCATGAGGAGATAGGAATAGCGCCCTACTTCGACGTTCAACGTCGAAGTAGGGACCGTGTAGACGATCCGCGTCCCGCAACGTCGAAATTGCTGGGTCCTCCATGGCGGCCATCAGCTGGGGGGTTGAGAGATGCTCTCTCTCCAGCCCCTGCGGGGCTCTATGGTCACCGTGGGCAGCAGCCCTTAGCCCAGGGCTTCTGGCTGCTTCTGCGGCAGCTGGGGATCTATGCTGCAGGCACAGGGTCTGCAACCAGTTGTCAGCTCTGTGTATCTTGTGTTGTTTAGTGCAACTGTGTCTGGGAGGGGCCCTTTAAGGGAGCGGCTGGCTGTTGAGTCTGCCCTGTGACCCTGTCTGCAGCTGTGCCTGGCATCCCTATTTCGATGTGTGCTACTTTGACGTGTAGACGTTCCCTCGCTGCGCCTATTTCAATGTTGGGCTGAGCAACGTCGAAGTTGAACATCGACGTTGCCGGCCCTGGAGGACGTGTAGACGTTATTCATCGAAATAGACTATTTCGATGTCGCAACATCGAAATAAGCTATTTCGATGTTGGCTGCACGTGTAGACGTAGCCTGTGTGTCCAGAAACACAGAGTACTGAAGCCATTGTACTCCCCCAAGGAAGGGTGCACTATACTCTTCCTCTGCAAAAGGCCTAATGTTGTGTTTGTCACTGGCTGCCACCTTTCTATTTCCTTTGGAAAGCTAAGTGTTGTCGTGTGTACCAGATTTGGGCAGTCTGTGGTATGCAAAGATTGTAACTATGTCTGGGGATGGAAGGTGGGAAATTCCTTTTGTATCTTGTTTCCCAAGCACATTTGCCACTTTGGAAACTGGTCAGGCCTAATCTGTGCTATCCTGTAGGACAGCCAAAGCACTAGAAGAGGAAATTAAGAATGGACAGTTAAGCACTTGAAAGTCAGGGAGTGTTGATGAAGAACACTGACCTCTGTTCCCATTCTGGTGCCTGCAGTGCAGTAGAAATCCTTTTGCAATGAAGGACAGGGAGAAAGTGATGCCATCCACCATACTATAACATATGCACCTACTGTGTTTTTGAGATATTGAATTTTATGGACTTTTCAATATACTGAACTTCTCAGGCTCCAGTTAGTTTGTAAAAAAAGGGGGTTCTGCTACCGTGCAATATATTACAGTGCTGTCTGTATCTTACATATGCATATTTATCATTATTATTGTGTTGCTATTCATATTATTGCCATATCCTGGAGCCCAAGTCATGGAACAGGACCCTAAGCATTTTGCGCTAATTACTTTTATTTTTATCTCCTTTGAGCTAAATTCTCCCCCATAATGTGGTCCCTTTATGCAGCTCTGGCTCTGCAGACGGACCATAAAACTATTAAGCTGATAGTTTCCCAGCATAGAGGGGAACTCCAGGTAGTTTGGAACTGGCAAATTTGTAAAAGGTTTTGCCTTTCTGACACTTTACAGTAACAGTCATATAATGTCACATTTGTATAGATGGGACTGAAGGAGGATCCTGGCTAAAATAAATGATGCATCAGAGCAGTTGTGTACACACCCACCCACCCCTGAGTTTGTAGCGTGGAGGTATAAGTATTTGCAATGTAAGTGTAATCTCTGGTGTTAAACCACATGGTAACTTTGTTAAGGTAACGCAAAGGGGATGAATGTTCAGTGCAAGGAGTTGTGCATTTGAAATCATACACAACACTGGAAATGTATCTCTAAAGGACTGTCCTAAACAAAATATAAAAGATGTTCAGACTTATGTCTGAAATTTATTACATGGTGCAGAGAGTGCAGAAATACCTATGAGATGATTGCCGAACTGCTTTTCTCAAGGAATCTGAGTTTTGTTTTGTTTTGTTTTTGTTTTTGAAGGGAACAAATATTGGCCAAACCTTTCTAATCCTCAGGGATGCTAATTTGCATCACAATCTAGTGACCTTCAAAAATTCAGGTTTAAAAAGAAATGTTTACCTATTAAGAATACCAAAGAGACCACTCAGCCTGTTCCCCACCCACTGCAGATTTAAAATTACTAATTTATTTAAACATAGAGGGAAGGACACAGAATTTATAGTAATCCATGTTATTAATGGATTCATTAATAAAAGTAATAAAAAATATAAAAGGTCCAAACATAGAGAAAAAGACTCCACTGAAAAGTATTGAAAGATTTGGAAATATCAGCTGATTCACAAAAACTGTCGCAAAGGCTGTGTAAATGCTGTCTCCAGGATTATGCTTTTAATTCACAGGTATGGTGTGATATAACAAAATAAATAGAAGTCCAATTATTTCAAGGCAGCTAAACAAAACAGAGTTCCAACTTTGGTCTATAGGCATTTTAGAAACAAATTAGTATGTTCCTGCACCCATGGGCTATGTCTAGATTAGAGTGGTTTGTCAACAGAAGATTTTGTCAGAAGACAGATCAAAAGAGTGATCTGTTCCGCAGATTGCCCAGCTGCTGTATCAGCAAAACAGCCAACTGGAAGCATAGCATTCAGTGTCGCTCAGTGTCCCAGATGTCCTGTTGACAGAAGTGCCCCCCCCCAGAACATCCAGAGGCATTCTCCCTTGTGGCGAGTGGGTACAGCTGTTGACAAAAGTGCTGCGTTCTGTCCACTTACTATCAACAGACTGCCTCTGGGAATCTGGATAGTCTGTGGGTTTTGTCCACCCAACAGCCATTTTGCTGACAAAACCCTTTTGTCTAGACATAGCCATGGAGTTTAAGGTCAGACAGTACTGTTAGATCATCTATTTTGATCACCTATGTATTTCTGA
Organism: Carettochelys insculpta; assembly: GCF_033958435.1. Lineage (NCBI taxonomy): Eukaryota > Metazoa > Chordata > Testudines > Carettochelyidae > Carettochelys > Carettochelys insculpta. The sequence goes on along the minus strand of NC_134141.1, from coordinate 28,130,781 downwards.
CTACTGAATTTAACCCAATTACCCCTGTATTGGCCTCAATACATGTCTTTGACTAACACACAACAAGTGTATGGCAAAAGCCAGTCTTTCAGTCCTAATATAAAGAAATCAAGAGATGGAGAGTGTGCCAATTCTCTTGGTAGTTTGGTCCAATGGTAAATCACCCACACAGTGAAAAAATTGTACCTAATTTCCCATTTAAATTTGTCTGGCTTCAGTTTCCAGCCTTGGGCTCTTGTTATGTCATTCTCCACTAGATTAAAAAACTAGCCACGTGAAAATATTTCTTAAATCTACTTATGGTATAAAAACCAAACTATAAAAAAATAACAGTTGAGTACATTAAGTGATACTGCATGTTGAATGTCTATGTTCAAATGGAGACGTACAGATGAATATTTCTTCAGAATAGTTGATATTTAAGTTGTAAGTAGTTACACAGGCTCACCCAGGTACACAATGTGTTTAGCAGCCTTTTTAAAAGCAAGCTAGTAAGTCTTCAAGTGTTCATGGAAAAAGACGATACTAGTGTGATGGGCATGTTAATGTATGTATGTTCCCAGTTTTGTTTGTAAGAGGTTTTTTTAATGTTTAAAACCTGTTAAATGCTTTTAATTGAATGTATTCTTTAAAACATTTCTTAAGTACAGAAATGAGATAACAAAATTAATTCTGACACACATTTTATCTTTACCTGGAAATGATGTTGTAATTGACTAATTGTTTAAAAATACAAAAAGATGTTTGATAATTCTGCAATTATGTTGAAAATAATAATACAAAAGTTTCAGCTAATAAGAAAATATAACGAAGAAAAAACAAAGTAAGAACACTTACAATTTAAGTCTGTACTGGAGTACTAGAGTGTATAGATAAGCACCTTTTAACATATTTATAATTATAAATAAAGAAATTATAAATTGCATGGCCCTTTTGCATTCTGGGACCAAAGTTTACTCACGCAAATAACTCCATCACTTTTGGTCAGAGATTAATGAAGCACGGTAAATGGTGAGAGTAACTGTGACTGATGTCGTGGATAGAGTGATAAGTATCAGAGAGGTAGCCATGTTAGTTGGTATCTTCAAGAACAAGAAGTCCTGTGGCACCTTATAGACTCACAGATATTTTGGAGCATAAGCTTTCATGAGCAAAGACCTGACTCATGCATCTGATGAAGCGGGTCTTTGCCCATGAAAGCTTATGCTCCAAAATACCTGGCTAGAGTGGTTACACTGCATTTCAAGATTAGTAATATTCAAATCAGTTAAAACCAGTGGGATTGGGTTGCAGCAGCATATCTAAGGGAAGAATTGGGCCCTTTCTGTACTTACCTTCTAGATGAATTAAATAATGAGGTGTTACAGTAGATGTTCTTTAAATTGCTTTCTTGAGTCCTTTCTAATCGTGCCTGAATACAATATGCAACACATTTGTCCCACAACCTCTATTTAAGATAATTAGTACAGTCTAGAGAGATATATGAATAATTATAAAATACACACATACTTTTCTTATGCACAATGTATAATTAAATGTCCTGTGCTGTCACTAAACCCAGACATCTTGTGTAAACCTAATTCACCTTCATTATTCATTGTCTGTTAGTTCCACTATCTGGTAGCAGATTGAATTATGGTGAAAATCATGCATTATTTTTTGCTTTATTGAGCTTTAAGAACTGTACTTACTAGTGTTGTGTGCAGTACCTGCGTTAACAGAACATGTCACTAATTGTCATGACTTGTCTTTTGCAAATTCCTAGCTCTTTAAACTAAGATAAACTAGGATATTAAGCATCATAGGAAGACATCTAGGGCCAGATTAATATTTCTTTTGCCAGAGTAGCTACCGTGTCCTGCTGGAGGTGGGATAATTACTTGATGTAGGCCAAGAAATGGTACCATTATCTTCCCCTCCTGGGCTTTTTGCCGATGGAAAGCAGGTTTAATATTTACAGTGTATGCTACAGAAGCCCAGCCTACAGAAAATGCCCGTAAATTTTGCTGAAGTCAGCACATCTACCAGTTGTCTTCTCCCTGGCCAACACAATCTAACTTTTGGGGATAGTTCCCTATTTAGTTTAACATCCTTCTCTTTGTGGCTTTTCTGCTGTGCCAACTTCTGCTCCCTTAGCTTGTACATTGCATTCATTTAGGATACTTTCTGAATGGCCAGTTGCTGCAAGTCACATTATTTCATGTCTGTTCCATCCCACTGTGACAGCACCATTTAAGCCACCAGTTAGATTGCCTCAAACTTCCCTGAGACTTGGACTGTTTATTTCTGGGATGCATTTGGTTTAGTAACTCTATTTCTAGTTATGTGTATTTGATAGTGGGATATAGGCCTTACTCAGTGGATCAGGTAAACAAATTATATGGATATAGTCTTGTGTTGTCTCTATATTCTCTTTGATTTTGAAAGTAGTACCCAAAATCAATAGCAGTCTAAAGTGTACACTCAACAAGGCCAATCACATTTTTAAGATCTACCTGCAATGATGGCAAAAGCAACATCAATAAACATTGCTGTGGGAAAGTGAGTTCTGACACTTTCACATCTTTGCCATGGCATGTATCCAGTGCCATAAGTAAATATTAGATAGCAAACAAATAAGGAAAGACCTTCCATGAGAATTCCTTTTTTTTTTTAAGTGGGATTTGCAATTTCACTGCTCAGATGAATGAATTTAATCATGTGAGATTGTTTCCCTCCTTCTCTCTGACAATTTCCAACATGCACATTGATTGGATGTTGTTCCAGAAGATACATTGTAGTTAATCAAAATTACTGGGCTCCATAAACTTCACTTACATAACAGGAAAGAAATTTCCTCTGCTGCAGGCATTACTGGGTGAAATTCAGTAGGCTGTGTTATGCAGGAGGTCACTTAAGATGGTCATACGGTGGTCTCTTCTGGCTGTAAAGCCTGTGAATGACCCATTTGCTGTCCTCTTTGATGTAACTGATGGTGGCTACTTCTTAAACCTAATTTGCTTGCCATATCTATTCATCAGTGCCCAATAGAAGATAGACACCTAATTCAAAAATGTAATGTTTTGCATTACTAATATTTTAACAAAGCTGTCCTTAACTCAGTGATATGCATATTATATGAAAAATGCATCTATTTTAAAATATTTTAAAAGTATTTAATAGCTGTCTGTCTTTCCACTAAGAATTTTCAGTGACTATCAGTTTTGTTTCTTTCCGCACATTTTTGGATTGTCTCATTGTTATGCCTGAACAAACCAAACATGGTAGAACAGTGGTTCCCAAACTTTTCGGCATCATGCCCCCTCTTTTGATTTTTGAGAAACCCTCACCCCCCCACTTCTTCTTTACCGTCATCCAACCTACCTTTTAACAAAAAATTCAATTAGTAGTTTAAAATAAACACAAAAACTTGATATAAAAATGTTATTTAAAATTAAAAATAAGTACAAATAGCTTTTCTTGGGCCCTTGTGGGTGCCTGGTGCAGTCCCAGTTGGCCAGCTGCATGAGCCTCATGCCAGCCACCAGAGCTGCCCGCACCAGCCTCAGACCTGCGCTGACAGAGCCACCTGCCCAAGCCCCTCACCGCTGGGGCCAGCCACTCATCCGCCAGCTGCCCGCCCCAGCCACGGGCCAGCCACTCACCTGCCAGCCGAAGCTGCACATTGCTGGGGCCAGCTGCCCACCTACCCCCTAAGCCCTGCACTGCTGGAGCCAGCCAGCTGCCCGCCCAAGCTACCTGAGCGCTATGATGCCAGGGCCAGCTGCCCAAGCCCCATGAGTCCTGCAAGCTGGCTGACCACCTGAGCCCCGTGAGCTGTCCGTCTGAGCCCCGCCCTTCCCACAAAGCCAGGCAGCACCAGACCCTGCTCTTACCCCATCCTCCTTATCTGAGCCAGGCACCCCCCAGACTCCCACCTAACTCCATCCTCCCCTGCCCCAACCCATGTTCACTCAGCTTTGCACATGGGTCTTTGCCGACTGCCTGCTTTTTATAATCACCTCATTTAACCAAATTTAAATAGAAATTTGTACTTCAGGTACATTTCTTTAATTGTGTGTCCTGGGAACATCTACAAGTGTATATGACTTTCCTGTAGACATTGAAACTTGCTATCAACTGATTTGTTGTGTGTTGTCTGTGGGCATTACTGGTAATGTATAATCTAGGTAATAATTTTTTAATATTCTTATTTCAGCATGTATTTGCTTTTTAAAGGGAATTTTTTTCAGTCCTCCGGATCTGAAATCATTAATTAGCCTGGCATCCTGGAAGTACCTTGCTCCACATCACACATTACCTCACAGAATGGGAAAGCAATGTTAATAGAAATTACCAACATGTATCTAAGACCTTTTGATATGGCATGGAGTTGAACAAATATTTAACACATTCAACATTCTTTGTACTGTCATTTCAAAAGAGGCAAGCCAGTCTTCAGGATCGTTTGTCCTTGATGCTTGCATGATGTGTGTGTATCAGTATGGGAAGGACACAAAGCCTTTTTGTATTCTGTGTAAGGACCAGGAAGAATTGCAGTCCCAGCCCAAGCTGGGGTAGTTGTACTGGTGGGAGCAGGCTGACCTTTCATAAAGGATGGAGCAGCCACTGCATTCTCTCCCTGTATCAAGAAATAAGGAAGGGAATATACCTCTGTGAGATGCAATATCTCCTCAATCTCTCATAGCACAAGGCAGCTGCTTCATCTTCCTGTTCAAGGTTATGCCTAATGCACAGTTGAGTTCTGTTTTTGCTATCAGGCATGGATGAGCTCATTCAAGTACAATAAAAGAATAGGGTATTTTACCCAAAACTCCAACCCAACCTGAAAGGTGAAAGGTTTTAGTTTTATATTTTTAATTGTGAGGTTTGAGGTGCTAGTTTGATTCGTACATACCTCTGCAGTTTCTGGTTCTGGCAGGATTGGAAGTTGCAGTATTGAAGTACTGTATGTGATTGTTCTCCTACGATATCTGGCTCAGCTAAAACAAGGAAATGATAATGACTAATATTTATTTCATTCAAAGGGCTTTCAAAGTGCATAACAAATTGTCCATACGTGTGTGTGTATATGTACTATATATAAATATTATAATATGGTAATATCTTTCACACAGACCTGAACAATGCACAATAACACTATACCCTGACAGTGAGGCAGAGGGCAAAGGGTAACATTTTATCGAAATTAAATTGGAAGTTAAATTATTGGTATATAGATATTTACCCATATTTGCATCTGACTAGGAAAACCGAGTTAATGAAAAATATGGTGTGCTCTTTCTTAAAAACAAGTGTTCAGGAAATTCTAGAATTCTGAATCTCATTTTTTCCTGCTGTTCGTGCAGTTGAGCTTATGTAATAAGCTCCAAGCTCTAGAGATCCCATTTTTGGTTTCACCCACAAACAACTGGGGTCTGTCAGGGTTACTTCGCTAAGCCCTGAGCTGAACTTTGATATCTTAAAACTTTTCTCCATTACAAAACCGTACGTTTGAACACAATTTTGAAGAATTTAGTGAGCTGACATTATTCTAATCACAACTTACATGTCATTGCAGACCAGGACAGACCGTACTCAGAATAGAAACAGTCAGCTGTGATTAAATTCTGATTGGTATTAGCAGGTTTAATGGTGCAATCTCACAGGTTGGACCAGAGTCTGAATTTTCCAAAGTTCAGCGTTGTTTGGATCAGGGTTTTGGTTTAGCTCAGAGATAGGAATGGCCGGCAGGTTTGGCTCTGAATGTGGATCTGCTTGTTGTTTTGGGTGTTTGAATCTAGGGCTTGGGGTCTCGTTCAGCTGTGCTTTAAACATTTATATTTTCTCTTGAAAGCATGGGACAAGGGTTTTTTTAGGTCAATGGGACACAAGATGAGTAGCATGCTGACCTAATCCCAAAAGTCAAAGATTTGCATTTATTTCATCTGGATGACAATTTTTGCCACATGTCCAAGGATATTGGGCATTATCAAGAAAATGATGAGACACTTTCAGCTATAGACATACTAACAGATGCCGCTTAATGCAGCCTTTGCCATTCGTAGGAGTTTTCACTATTTACGGCTGGTGTTATGCTCCAGGACCTGTATTCTGTAACTATTTCAGTTGCTGTACTTGTGCTAAGGGATATATTGCACACAATTAGAGGTTATTGTTCCCTGACATTCCATACTCCTCAAGATATGCAGCAGTGTAGCAATTAAATCAAACTGTTATCAGCGTGTATGATGCAGTTTCTACTAAAGATGCAGCAAAATTTCTTATTACTACAGGCTGAGCCTCTCTAACTGGGAACATTCTCGTTTGGCAAAATCTATAATCCGGCATGATTTTAGTTAGCTGGGCAGCCACTTATCATGGGTGCAGCCAAGTTTCCTGGCCCATAAAGTTTGTTTACAGCCACCAGTCCTGGATCTTTGTGTTCTGTGCTGTTAATTAGCTGTAGTTGACCCCTATATGTCTTCTAAGAGCCCAGTCAGCAGTGAAAGTATTGGTAGTGTGCTAGACAATATTGAATCTTGCAGATTTTCTCATTCAGCACTGGTCAGGTCCCAAAGGTGCCAGACTAGAGTGGTTCACCCTGTGCTGAACAAGTCATGGTACATTTAATACTTACTTAATATGGTTGGTTTGTTAAATGGCGATGCCTGAAATTTCCAGAATGCCTATCTGTGAGCTCTAAAATGATAGTATATGTTTGACTACTTAGACTGAAAGAATGCAATGAAGCAAGTAGAGGGTGGCATTAACATTTTGATTAAAAGGATAGCACAGCCACATATATTGTTCAGGAACAAATTAAAAAATGCCGGGCAAGAAAGTTTGTGTTATAAGCCTTTTCACTACTGCAGTGTAACTGCCTATTTGGTGGTTACAGCTGTAACACTCAGAATTCTCCACGAGAAAGAAAGTGGGTCGTGTACAATGGTGAAATTAATTGGTGAGTATGAAGAAGGGCAGTTTACCCACAGAGAGGCGCTAGATGTTGAAAGAAACACTGCCACCTGTTGATCTGAGAAAGCTTTTATTTCCACTAATGTGACTTAAAATCATTGTGAAAGCAATCTGTGCTCTGACTGTGTTCAAAAAGTTCTTATGACCTAGAAACTTAATTGTAGTTTTTATTCCTCTTTTGCAGCTGTTATTTTCTTGACAAGTTTCATTGCTTTTTAAGTATTTTTACCAGACTGGTTTACTATGTTACATAATAGCTAAAAATACACTAAATGCTGATATTTTTTTCTCTGCTTTAATGCATCTCTATATCTGTAAGTAAGAAGCTTTTTTGCTTTATAAAGATATTTTTCTTGTTTTAGAAGGTATTTCTTTTTCTATCAGGCTTCTTTTGAAGACGTGGTTTACTTTTGAAAGAGCTGCGTCTACATTGCTTTTCTTTTCGAAAGAAGCTTTTTCGAAAGAATATGCAAATGAGGCACCAGATATTGTAAATCTGTACCTCATTTGTATTTTTGATTTCCCTCATTTGCATACCTCTGTCAAAGAGGAATACAAGTGTGGACACAGCCTCAGTGACAGATTAATTGTAGCCATGCCACCAATGAAGTGAGTCTACAGAGGCCATATGCCCGTATAGTTTAATACTTAAAAAATTCTCTCTAAGCTCCTATTCATGTTTGCAGAAGTGAGTCTTCTTGAAATATACTTTTCTGAGATTGGCTTTTTTGAGTAGCTTTATTTATGCTCTTTAAATACTTAAATACTTCCCTCTGTAAGAAATATAGCAGTGTTACAAATAAAAGCTTCCCGAGTTTGCCTTTGATTGAGAAAGTTTTTATTCTCTACGGCCATGGCTACACTAGTCCCTGCCTTTTGAAAATGGGGATGCTAATGAGCCATTTTGGCAGATGCTAATGAAGTGATGTCATGAATATGCAGCACCTCATTAGCATAATGGCCGCCACGAGGGTTTTGAAAGTGACGCTTTCGAAACGCACGCCGCCGGTGTAGACAGGGACCTTTCAAAAGGACCACCCCTGGATTTCAAAAGCCCCTTCTTCCTGTTTGGTTTTGGGAAGAAGGGTCTTTTGAAATCGGGGGTGTCCTTTTGAAAGGCCCCTGTCTACACAGGCAGCGTGCATTTCAAAAGTGGATGCCATTATGCTAATGAGGTGCTGCACTGCATATGTACCACAGCCCTTCATTAGCAATCTCCTGATACCCTAATTACCATGCCCCTTCAAAGTTGGGGGCTAGTCTGGACACAGCTGTAGGGAAGCAGAATACGAGAATAAAGATGCAGTGTGCTATTCTTGATACAGTTTGCTCAAATGGGGCCCAACTCTATACCGATCCATTGATGTAACTCCAGTGTAATTCCACTTAAACCACAAGTGTAAATGGAAGCAGTATTTGGCCCCACAATTTATTCTCATATTCTGCTTCCCTACAGCTGTGTCTGGACAAAATTTTGGCGCATAAAGGGACTTTGAAGTAGCATGGGCACTTTGAAGAATCTGTGGCTGACCTGCAGCTACACACAAACTGGCACTTCGAAGCTGCCACGGAGGAAGATTTAGCCTAATGAAGTGCTGCATATGCACTGCAGCACGTCATTAGCTATCTCCCAACACCCTAAATACCATGCCCCCTTCAAAGTTGGGGGCTAGTCTAGACATAGCCTACATGTGCAGATTTCTCTCTGATCAATAGGACATCTGAGGCTTTTGGGAACAGCTCATGAGAATAATTTGGATCTCAGTCACATCCTTGTAAATTAGGAATCACTTCATTTTATTCAATTGATTTACACTGTGTATACTCCATATTAAGTGAGAGTTCCATTAATTTGTGTATATTTTAAGAAGTTATTTACTTTAAAGATGAATGGGAAAATGGGAATTGTCATGTCTGGTCAGACCAATGGCTCTTCATCCACATTATCCTATCTCTGATCTTGTAAGTATGAAATGTTTCAGAGAAAGGTTCAAGAAATCCCCTAATGAGCAATTGCGGAATAATCTACCCATTGGGACAGAGAGGTTAAGGGGCTTGCCCAGGGACACACAGGGGGTGAGGTGCCTTCTAGCCTTATGATGCTATAATTCTAGGATAGAACTCATATCTCATTTCCTATGATCTGTGCTCTAACGTGTGTTGCTTTGTTATTTTTTGCCTCTATTCGTAGTCATACCAGTAAACTGTTTTCTGATTGAAAAACAAAGAAAGAAATCAGTGTAGCAATAAATCTGCAGGAACTTTTGCCAATTAAAGAATAAAACTGCTGAAATAAAGAGGTTTTAAAAATCCTCATGCTGCAGGGTAAGTAAATTTTTAAAATTATTGGGAATTTTACCATTTGCATCTGATCTCACAAGTTAGTAATCTGCCAATTAAAAAGGATTTATACAGTAAATAATAACAGGTTCTAAGGGAGCATTACATTTTTCTGTCCTAAACTGACCTTCTTGCAAAATGTTAAAATGTGAACGTTTACAAAAAGATAGTAGTGATTCTGAAAGCACTTTGTGACAATGCTATCAAACTTGGAATTTAACCTCAAAATATATTTAATCCAAACAAAGTAGCAACTTGGAGAAAACGCTCCCTAACTATCAGGGTGATTTGGCTTTTCAGGATATTTATATGCACAGTAAACTCTTTCATATCCAACAGCCTTGGGACTGGGAGGTTGCCAGATATTCAAATATTCTGGATAACAGAGAGGTATAACTAGCAATGCATAACAGTAAAGAAAAACAAGATTAGATATTAAGAAACAAACAAAAATGTATGCGGAGTACTTTATTTACCAACAACAGGAGCATTGTACACTGTAAATTTATACTGCATTTGCTGTATTTATTTGTATTTACTTTCACTATACTGTACTTATGGAAAACAACTACAATTTACTTATGTTTAAAATATCATTTATTTGAGAGTTCTGGATAATAAAATGCCGGATATAAAAGAATTCACTGTATCTATAAATATATAGTGAATATAATTATAAGGACTACATTTTTTTTTTTCAAATGAGACCTGTGCTACTCTCTTGCATGTGTCAGCACTATGGCAAAATCTTTGTCAATAAATAAAGCACAAAAGACTAGGAAATCCTTCTGCTGTTTAGAGAATCAACGTTTTATGTGTCATACCACAAAGCTATTTTACTAAGTTTCTTTTCTGACTGCATCCCAACTTTAAAATCAAATTTTGAAAAACTCAGAGCCAAGAGATTTGTGACTTTGGGGGCATCAGTTTTTGGGTGCCCAACTGCAGACAACTTTCAGAAGGTGGTTGTTCAACACCTTCTGAAAATGAGGGTCCTTGAAAATCTCTCATCCTGACAACCTCTAAGGTGATGAGTCATTCTTCTGCTCAATTTCAGCCAATTCAAAAGCCAGCAACTGGTCTGGTGAAACTCAAGGGCAGGTATCAAAGTCCCACTGGGGTTTCAAAAACAAAAATGTAAAAAAAAACAGCCGAAAAGTTTCCTCAGTGTCACTCCAGAGAGTGGAACTCTCTTCTGAATGATGGGGACAACAGACTCTCCAAGCCTTAGCCTGCTCCAGCCTTGCTTTCACACTAGCACTGTTTCTCGTTCTCCTCGAGCCCTGCTTTTACTCCTATCCTGGTCCTTGTCCTGCTTCAACCTTGCTCTCAGACCAGCCTCGCTACAATCCTGCTCTGAACTCCAGATTCCACCACTGACCCCCCAGGCTCTGACCACTTGGCCTGACTGCCATGACTTCAAACACTGTGTGGTTTCTGACACCCAAATTGACCAATAACTTAGGAAAATCTTGGCCAAGATGAATAACTTGATGCACAAAAATGCCTAATCACTGATTACAGTTACTGGGCTGTTCCTGCAAATCAGCTGTTAGCTGCATAATTGTCATTTTTGCACAGAAATATCTAGTTTGCACAAGCAATCAGCAGTAATTATGTGCACAGAGTATGCATGCTTTTATGCACCTAACTAGGAGACAATCATGGCTTGGCTGATGTTTATTGAAGGGGAAGTCTCCTAATTTCCTTCCCATGCTACATTCGCAAAGTGGGCCTTCATGTGACCCCCGTGAGCATCAGCTGCTATAGAATAATTAGATCTTTCCTTCCCTTGAGGCTTTTACAGGCTTTGCTTTCCCCCTCAGTAGCTTGGATTACTTTCTCTCATAGGGTAGTAAATATCACTTGCCACAAATCCACCAGATCAGCCTTAGCTCACAGTTTCACAGAGAGCTTTTGTAACTATATGCATGATTCCCAGTCCCTGCATTTTTTTGATGTACAAGAACATAGACTAGGAAATGATCTCAGGAATGCGACTCAGTTCGCCCGTAATTACACTCGGCTTCTGAACCACATATGGCTTTTTGAAGCTCAGCCGTAAGATTTTTTGAACTGGCTCTTTTGAGGGGTACAGCTCTTGAAACATATTGACTGATCAGATGAGACAGCTACACTGAAGCTTCAAAGTAATGTCCCAGAGAAAGGGAGATTTTATATACCTGTCTCCCCCAGAGGGAAGTGAAATACTACATGACCGGCTGGCACGGGGCCTCCAGTGAGATCAAGCACAAAGAAGAAGTAGGGAACCTGGTAAAAAATTGCTACTGATTATTAAAAATAAGAAACCCTCATGTGATTAGCTTCAAAAATACAAACTTCAGTCAGACTCTGGATCTGCTTCGCATCACGTTATCTGACAAAACAAATATAAGCATTTTGTTCTCCTGTTGTGAGGATCATTTAGTATTCATAACATTACACTGACTTGCTTGTCGGGAAACATTCCTGAATGATTTTGCTTTTGGAGTAAAACTACCATTATTAAAAGTCAGTGATTACATGGTCCATAAGGAGAAAAATTCAAGATCTGCTGAAGGCACACTTTAAAATAATCAAAACCAAAAGCAGTCAAGTAGCACTTTAAAGACTAGCAAAATAGTTTATTAGGTGAGCTTTCGTGGGACAGACCCACTTCTTCAGACCATAGCCAGACCAGAACAGACTCAATATTTAAGGCACAGAGAACCAAAAACAGTAAGCAGGGAGGACAGATCAGAAAGAGATAATCAAGGTGAGCAAATCAGAGAGTGGAGGGGTGGGGATTAGGTCAAGAATTAGATTGAGCCAAGTATGCAGACAAGCCCTTATAGTGACTCAGAAAGTTCCCATCATGATTTAAACCATGTGTTAATGTGCCGAATTTGAATATAAAAGCCAGCTTGGCTGTTTCCCTTTCCAGAACGGTGCAATAATTCCTTTTCAGTAACACACATACCTTGAGGTCATTGACAGAATGCCCCATTCCATTAAAATGTTGACTAACTGCTTTGTGGATCTGGAGTGTTTTGATGTCTGTTTTGTGCCCATTGACCCTTTGTCTAAGGGAGTTAGAAGTCTGTCCAATATACAAAGCATCTGGGCATTGTTGGCACATGATGGCATATATGATGTTAGTAGAGGAGCATGAGAAAGTGCCCGTGATTCTGTGAGTAACCTGGTTAGGTCCAGTGATGGTATTTCCAGAGAAGATATGTGGACAAAGCTGGCAGCGGGCTTTGTTCCAGGGAAAGGTTCCAGGACTGGTATTCCTTGGGTGTAGACGGTGGCTGTTAGTGAGGATCCTCATGAGGTTGGGAGGTTGTCTGTAGGAGAGAACAGGCATGTCACCCAGGGCCTTCTGGAGTGTGGCATCCTGATTCAGGATAGGTTGTAGGTCTTTAATAGTTTGTTGCAGTGGTCTGAGTTGGGGGCTGTACGTGATGACCAGTGGTGTTCTGTTCTTGGCTTTTTTGGGCCGATCTTGGAGTAGCTGGTCTCTGGGTGTTCGTCTGGCCCTGTCTATTTGTTTTTTTTACTTCTCCTGGTGGGTAATTCAGGTTTATGAATATTTGGTAAAGTTCTTGTAGTTTTTGGTCTCTGTCAGTTGGATCAGAGCAAATGCGATTGTACCTAAGAGCTTGACTGTAAACAATGGATCTAGTCACATGTGCAGGATGGAAACTAGAAGGGTGTAGATAAGTATAGTGATCAGTAGGTTTTCGGTACAGTGTGGTACTGATCAGGCCATCCTTGATTAGTACTGTAGTGTCCAGGAAATGTATCTCTTGCATGTTGTAATCAAGGCATAAGTTGATGGTGGGGTGTAGATTGTTAAAGTCTCTGTGGAATTCTTCTAGAGCCTCTGTACCATGGGTCCAAATCATAAAGATGTCATCAATGTATCTTAAGTAGAGGAGTGGTAATAAGGGACGAGAGCTGAGGAATCGTTGTTCCAGGTCGGCCATAAATATATTAGCATATTGTGGGGCCATGTGGGTGCCCATAGCAGTTCCACTAATCTGGAGGTATAAATTGTCCCCAAAATGGAAATGATTGTGTGTGAGAACAAAGTTACAGAGGTCAGACACCAGATTGGCTGTGGTGGCATCAGGGATGGTAAAAAAATCAATGTAAAGATAACAGCAATTACAGAACTACAAAGGCCATTAAAATAAGTTTCTACGTGTAGATAAAGGGAGCTTCCTTTATGGTCAAACATTTTGCTCAAGCTTGGGAAAGTGTTTTCTAAAACCAGCCCAAATGAACTCCTGTTGCATTAAATGACACACCCAAACTATTCCTGCTAATCAGCTCTAGTCAGCTTGTCAAGTGCTATATTGCATTTTACCTTTAGTCTTTCAGTCATCAATTTCTTTACAAGCAGGTGCTTCACTTAAACAAGACATGAGTTAATAGATGGGAGCATTTGGTGTCAGACTCCCAAGCAGCAGTTATCATTCCTATGACAATTTTTCCAATTTAGTTAACAGTTTATTCAGTTGTAAAACTACAATGACTCACATAATTAGGGGTTTCCGTGCATGTCAACAAAAAATCTTTATTGCTTGGTAACGAGTTATGCAACTCTCTGCAGAGCATCAGAAGAAACAATCAATCAGGCAATAATATTTTTGGAATGTCAAAAGTGGAAGATGTCTGGATGTTAAACACCTTAAAATAAAACCATTGATTAATTACATAACGAGTGATTCCTCTAGCTGCATGATTTATTGAGTCTCACTTGAGTTGCAAACCCTAGAGCATTACCAGTTAAGGGCTTAATTCATAAAAGCATCATGTACTATTTATACAGGTGATTTACAGTTTAACTTGAAAAATGTGGTATGTTAGCTATTGGGAAATGTATCTCCCTCTTGGGTCCTGATTGCATAAACAGATCTGCGATCATTTTCCCACTCTATGGATATGTCTACATTACAGAGATCTTTCAAAAGAAGCTCTTCCAGAAGATCTCTTCCAAAAGAACTCCGAAAGAGTGCGCCTACACGCAAAAAAGCAGATCAAAAGAGTGGTCTGCTCTTTCAAAAGAGGACATCCATGCAGCCCCCGCTGTTTCAAAAGAATGGGCCAGGGATTGAAAATGAAGACTGTTCTTTCAAAAGAAGGGCCCTGTGAAATGTCTGTGTATGCTTTCTTTTGAAAGAAGCTTTCAAAAAGGAGTGATCTTCCTGATATGAGAAAAGAAGAGTGATTTCAAAAGGAGCACCACATTCTTTCAATTTACTTTTGAAAGAATGCTTTTTGTGTGCAGACGCTCCATGGGCTCTTTTGAAAGAGCCCCCTTCCTTCGAAAAATCTTTTGAAAGAACTTGCTAGTGTAGATGCAGCCTGTGTGTTTAGAGTAGTGTTTTTTGAACTATAACCTACCTAGGTACTTATATCTCCATCATCACTATAGTATCTGAGTGCCTTGTGATTATTGTTGGATTTTATCCTCACAACTTCTGTGTGAAATCAGAAAGTAGGCTCTTTTTACATATGAGGTATAAGGTAGATCACAAGAAAAATCAGAGGTTCAGCCCACAGTCAAAGCTAAGGCTCCTGAATCCCCATCATCTCCTCTATCCACTTTACAAGCATTTATCAGAAAGGAATCTGAAGGTCACAAAACAGTAAAACTTTTATCAGTCTAAAGCAAATAAATAAATAAAAAAAAATTGCTTCTCCATTCCCTTTGTGCACCTTCATCGTCAAGTTATTTGTCAATTTCTCCACACACACACGAACACAGGCTTATCATTGTTATTCTATAATTTTTTTAATTCTTAACTTTTGTAGGACATATAAGGGCAGGGATGAGGAAATACTGGCTCCTGGGCTGAATCGGGTTCTGCAGGATTACCTCTTGGTGGGCCACCACTGCTTATTTACAGGTATGGACAATTGAAGCTCCTGTTGGCTGTGGATCACTTTTCCAAGCCAATGGATGCTGTGGGAAGCAGGATCTGTTCCACTTCCTGCAGCTCCGATTGCCGGGGAATGGTGATCTGCAGCCAATGAAAGCTGCAATCACCTATACCTGAAGAGGTGCAGGTAAGCATATCAGTTGCATCCCACCAGGGGCTCACTCTGGCAAACTGCTACTGGTTTGTTGCCTATCCCTTTGTAAGGAGCTCATGAAAATTTTTGACTGACTAAGGAGTCACTTGACTGGATGGCTAACAGTGCACTAGACCATCCTTTGTGCCACAGTGATTTGTGTTATGGAATTGTTCACCTGTTCCAAGAGCTCTCTTGTGAAGTAATCCACAAGGTGCTGTTCTGTTAACTGTTCCCATTCAGCATGTATATAGGGCTGTTAGGACCCAGTCTACAGTCTTGTCAGTATGTGGATGATCCTCTGCTTACTCAGTTTTTCATTGGACCAACATGGCATGGTTTCTCTAACTTCCCACTATCCAGCCAAAGTCAGGACTTGGATGAAAGCTGGCAGGCTGCAGCTGAATCCAGCCCAGGCAGAGGCAGCGTTTAGTGGAAAAATGGAAGTTACTGAAGAAGTATAGTTTAGTGCAGGGGTGCAGCTCTGGGGCCACACGCGTCTCTTTAAGGACTTCTTTGAGGCTCCCAATGCTATAATTGCAAAGTTAAAAACAAAAACAAAAAACCCTCCTGATTACTTTTGATAAACAGTGAATGTCCAAAAGCCCCCAAATGAACAATGAATATCTAAATAGCAAAAGTTATGTGATCTGAAAATGTTGGATACCTCCCCCTACTGTCCTCCAGAGAGAGATTGAGAAAGAAAGAGAGAGAAGGTTCGGGAGTGAAAGTCAGGAAGATAGTGGTACAAACACACATGTAAAGTATGAGGAAATAGAATGTGTAAAAAGTCGGTGAACATCCTGCAGTAAACAGGTATTGCATTACAAATCATTGTGTACATGCTATTCTTAAAATAGGGGGTTACAAAAAAGTGTGGTTGGATGTTATTTATTAAGGACCATTTTGTATTCACATACATTGTGGCTCTTGAATTATTATTGAGTTTTTTATTGAAATTGAAAAAAAAATGTCTCTTCATGCTATTTTGGTTGCTGACCTCTGGCTTAGTGGTTAGGATGCTAGCTGAAGGTTTTCTAGACCTTTGATCTATTTCTGCTCTGCCACAGATTTCCACCATGACTGCAGGTATTCCCCTGACTCTCGCTGTAGCTCTCTAAAAAGATGATGCTAGCACTCCCTACCTCGCAGGGCTCGCATGAAGCTAAAAGGATTTCCGATAATGAGGTGCTCAGGTACTACTGTGATGAGGGCTGCAAGACTATGTATGATAAAATGGGAAGATGTGAGTGAGAAAATACACTTCTCTTATATTGCAATTGTTATTAGAAAGGGACCTTTCTTTTTCAATTAGCAAAGCAGTTGCAGCATTTTCTGTTAGGTTCGGATTTCACCACAAGTATCCATGGGGAGGTCCCCTCAGGATTAGATTTGTTATGCCATGCTTCACTTGGGATCAAGAATGGAGACCACTCAACTATCCAAAGATTCCGGCCCTCTAAACAGTGCTTTTTGTGTGGGATCCAATATGCCTGTGATCTGTAGATCACACCGTCTTATACTTTGTTTCTGCATTCGTTGAAAAGTATAGATTTCTATTTATTACAGCCCTTCATGATTTGTGCTGGTTACTTCAGAGACTCTCTTTCCTGAGTTCATGGCATCTGGAGGTGAAGGAAACACGTCGAGATGTTCATTGGGGGCAGGGGATAGAGCAGTCTCTGGAGGTCCTTTGCATCTGTTTTCCTCCTCTATTTATTTGACAGAGCACAAGTTATGGTGGTGTAGGGTGCATTGCCTGGCCAGTTTATTCGCCCTGGCTTTTATTGAGCAGAGAGGTTAATGGTAATGATTATAAGATGATATTTTAAAGTAAATTGTTTTTTATATTTTTGAATATTCGCCTAGAGATTGCAAGAAGGGCATGGAACAGGATGTGCTGGCCTTGGAAATCAGGCTCACAGACAAGCGATTTACCGGCTCCTGTAGTTCATAGGGATTCCTGGGTATTAGGGACTAACAGGTATAAGCAGCCACCTTTCCTCAGAGTAGAGCAAAGCTAGAAAGGGAGTAAGAAGCTAAAATGTCTGGGAAGATCTTAAAGGAACAGCCAGATATCTAGGTAAAGTATATCAAGCAGAGAGGGTTGAAGATTGGCTGAGAGGAGGCCTAAAGGAGACCAAACCGGAAGAGGGGCCTAGCTAGGGAATTTCCAAGTGTCCCAGAAAAGAGGCGTACCTTGGTTATGGAGAACAAAGTGACTGTGGTAGAGCTAGAGGGGGAATCTTTAGGGCAAGAGAAACCTGGAGCATTTCAGTTCATTTTAGGAGCCTACTGGATAGCCTTAGGCTGCTCCTACACTCGCCCCCTCCCAACAGAGGTGGCATGGTAATGAGGCAATTTGAAGCAGGCTAATGAGGTGTTAACGTGCATGTTCAGCGCCTCATTAGCATGATGGTGGTTGTACAAATTTCAAAGACTAGATTTTGACGGTGTAGAGGGAGGTCAGCTTCGAAATAAGCATCCCACTTCAACATTCCCTTACTCCAATCTAGTTCTGTGGAAGTAAGGGAATGTTGAAGTGAGGTGATTATTTCGAAGCTGGCCCCATCTTCACTGTCAATCTAAAATTCAAAGTCTGCACTTTGAAATTCCCGCAGCCACCATTATGCTAACGAGTCTCTGAATATGCACATTAGCGCCTCATCAGCCTGCTTCGAATTGCCTCATTACCATGGCACCTCCGACAGCAGGGGGCGAGTGTAGAAGCAGCCGTAGACTGTACAATATCATACCTACAATGCTGTAATCTGAGTCTTACTTAATGCTGGTAAAGCGTCTTGCACTTGTCTGCCTCATATTCCTTGAGAGGATCTCACAGTGCTAACATAGGTAAGAGCATGCTGTGAGAGCACCTCAGACTCCTAGAAACACAATAAAACCGTTGGGAAGCAGACTGGATTTTGCAGGAAACCAATGAGTTGTCAAGCACAATTGCCTCAATGACTGATTTCAGGAAGAGCTTATCGGAATCTGGGAACAAGCACAGTACACAGTATGTTACGTAGTCATTCAGCTTAAAAGGGAACATAACTTACCCTGTTCTGAAATGTTCTCGGAAACATACTGGCCATATTGACATCGGCTGAACCATTGAAATAAAATACATTAAAATTAGAAAAAGGACAGAAAAAGACAACAAAAACGGCTAGAGTTATGGAACAGTTTCCATATGAAGAGAGATGAAAAGAACCGAGACTGTTCAGTTTAGAACAGAGATGACCGAGAAGAGACATATTAAGGCTGCCAAGTGTCTGGTTTTAGACTGGAAATTCTGGTCAAAAAGGGAACCTGTTAGTGTGTGATCAGATACACTGACAGGACACCCGATATCTGGTTACTGCAGGTTGTGTGAGGAGGTGCTAGGTCATTGCAGTGCATCAGTCCCTCCTCTGCCAGGGCTGCTCCATACCTGAATGTCATGTCCGGTTGACAGCAGGCTCCATGTCAGACTAGCTCCTGTCCCATAACAGAGGAAGCCACTTGGGGCCGAGGGGAAGGGAGAGAAGGGAGGTGGAGAAGATCAAGTGATGAAGAAGTGGGAGGAGGAGAGAAGCGAGAGATATGGGGAGGAAAGAGCAGGAGTGACTGCAAGTGGGGTTTTGAAGAGGAAAGAGTGAGTGGGATGGGGCCTTGGGAGAAGAGGCAGGGGCCTAACTGAGAAGAGGTGGGGCAAGGGGGATATGGTTTTTAAAGGTCAGAAAGCTGGCAGCCCTAGATATGGCAGAGATCTGTAAAATAATGAGGTGTGTGGAGAAAGTGAAGAATAAGGAATTGCTATTTACCCCTTCACCTGATATGAGAGCTCAGAGGAATTAAGTGGCAGCAGGCTTATAACAAGTGTAAGGAAATATTTCTTCACACAGCATAAAGTCACCCTGTGAAACTCATTGCAGGGGATATTGTGAAGGCCAAAGTATAACTAGGCTCAGAAAAGAATGAGATAAATGTATAGAGGGTAGGTCCATCAATGGCTGTTCGTCAAGACTGGACATAATTTCATGCTCAGTGTCCCTAAACGTCTGACTGCCAGAAGTTTGACCTGGATTACAGGATATGGTTTACTCAATAATTGACCTGTTCTGTTCATTCCCTCTGAAAAACTATCAGCAGACAGGATACTTGCCTAGACGGGCCGTTGGTCTGATGCAGTTATGTCCATTCTTATGTTCTTAAGAGCAAAAAAGATTATAAAAATCAATTGCCAATGGCAAAATTCGGTGAGCCTGACCCTTCTCCCAACTTTGGAGTAAATCAGGAGTAACTCCTCTGAAATAATTGTTACCTGGGCGTAAGAGAGAAGAGAATTTGGCTAAAGTCAGTTAATTTCCTGCACAACATGTTTGGAAAATGTCAAAATGAATAAAACAAATACTTTCCAATTCAAATGATCAGATCGTATATAATATAATAGGGTAAAGAGTGCAAGGGGGATTCAGAGGGCACAATATATTTATCTACCTCAATGTTGCTGTCTCAACATTACTTAAAATTAGTTTCAGTACTGGATTAGACCTTTCCTGTTTCATTTCTTGTGAAATATTTGATACCTTTTAAAAGCTTCATATCCTGTTTCAGATATGAAAATATATTTGTACAATATCAAGAAACAAACTTTAAATGGCTTCAAAATATAGCTCTCAAAGCATATTTTGAATAATAGCCTATCTTATGGGAATAGAAATAAAATTGATACTATAACTACAAAAATATGTGCTCTTTGGCCTTTCTCTGCTGCAAGGAAAAAGAAATTGAGAATGATTTGAAAAGCCTGTGGGACTCATTAGCTTATTATAAATGAACCTGTCACCTTTTAACTGCTAGGACCAATCCCAGTAGTTTAGTAAACTTTAAAACTATTTATCACCTTTATTTCCCTATATAATACAAATATTGCGGTCATTAGAAGCCCCGGACTCCTAGACTGAGTCTATATTACATCTCAGAAAACTATTGCAGTGATGCAGACGGCAAGAAATGGTGTCTTCTTTTTGTCCTTGTAATGATTTAGTTTTTACAGTTCAAAGCTGATTTTGTCCAGTGGTTCTGAAGCATAGTACCACTGACAACTGTGGTCATATCAGTGCATTATTAACTACTTGCACTACCGGTCTCATGCTGCCTGACACTGTTTCTAGAAATGGGGCTTGTGGATAACTTCAATGCACAAGGCACTTGTGTGGTAAGATAGAATGAATAGGAAAGTCTGATCCAAGGCAGCTATGATACTTGTATCCCATGTAAACTGAAGAGGCTGCATTGTGTAGCTGTACCGGATCTGACCTGTAGTAAGCACTGCAACCTCTTTATAGAATTAATGCTTGTACAATGATTGTCAAGTATCGGAGGGGTAGCCGTGTTAGTCTGGATCTGTAACAGCAAGGAAGGGTTCTTTGGCACCTTATAGACTAACAGAAAAGTTTTGAGCATGAGCTTTCATGAGCACAGACTCACTTCTTCAGCTGAAGAAATGAGTCTGTGCTCACAAAAGCTCATGCTCAAAACTTTTCTGTTAGTCTATAAGGTGCCACAGGACCCTTCATTGCTGTACAATGATTGTGGCCACAGCTGGTGTGTGGACGCAAGACTTTGCAAGCTAACTCGTTTCAACCATTAGCTGTAATGCCCTTCTGTCGGGGGCAATGCAACAAGTCTGTAGACAGGGCCATAAACAAGCACTAGGAACAAGATGCTTTAGGATTCCCAGGGTTACACTGCCACAAGCTATGTGAAGTATTCTCAGAATGAAGCACAGTTACTACATGTATTCAGAGCTGCTAAAGGAGACATTGAACAAATCCATTCAATATCAGTCCTTGCAATGCTTTTTTTGCCCAGTGTAGGATGTAGTGTAAATCATTCTGTCTTTTTCCAGAGAATTACTGAGTAGCCAAAAGGGGAAAGAGGATCCTCAAGAGAGTTGTGTGTGAACACATTGTGCTTACTCCTTTCTAAAGTTTGTTTTTTCTAAGAAGTTCTGATCAAAATTGGACCAAATGTTTTGTGTAGGTGGGTGCCCACATTTGTTAATTCAAAGACAACTGTCATCCACATTTTCATTATCACCATTATTTTTTTCTGATGGGATGACAGGCTTATTGGCTCACTGCTCTTATGTGCTTGTACCATGCAGCCATGCTAATTAGAACAACAGAATCACTGTACCGCTGAACTCCTTGAACTGCTTTGGTAGCATTTATGCTTTTATGATGGCTCCCATCTTGGAAGAGACACATAGCATTGGCCTGTGAGGGTCTATAGCTAATGGCATGCATCTCTACAACCTGAGCAAAAAAGCCAGGGCTTCTGGCACCCATCCTCTGTGCATTGTGCAAAACGGAGTCTGACCAATGATTCACATACTTCTTCTGGATATTCCCTTCTATGATGGCTGCCATTTTGGCCAACACATCTGCAGTTGAACCAAGGACCTGCAGAACTAAAAGAAAAGCCTTGCTACAGCTTGAGTGTGGGTGGTAGGTGAAGACTTAGAGGGAAGGGCAGTCCCAGGTCCACCCCTTCTGCCCAAAGTCCCGCTCCTTCTGGAAACCCCTTGGAAATAAGTCCAATGCCCACCCCCAACCATGCCCAGAGCCCTTAGTGTCGTTGATCACCAGCAGGAGATATGGCACCACCAGCCCTGGACCCTGCACTGCCCCAGGCAGTCGGGAAGACACACTGCACCCCCAGCCCAGCTCCAGCCTTCCCTGGGCAACCAGAGGACATAGGCAGTTTTGGGAATGCAATGTCTTCCCTTGCCAACCTTATCTTTTTTTGAGCTGAAATCGCTAACAGATCTGTGTCTTCTGTATAGAAGGGTCACATACTAAAGCTGGCTGGGAAATAGTTTTTCTATTTTGTTAATTTTTCAAATTTTTTTAATATATTTCAGAACAATTTCTTATCCTGAATGGGACCAAAAGTCAAAATCTCAGAAAATGTTCATAAACTGAAAAGAAAAGGAAAAAAAAAAGGATTAGGTCAAGCAGAATGTTTTGCTTTGATTGGTCTTCTTATTTTATATTGCTTTACTATTAATGAAAAAGCTCAAAATGTGAAGTGAAAAATTGAATTATTTGCATTTATAAAATATCCAAATATCCCATTTTAACACTTTCAAAAGTTTTTTCAGTTTTTTTCACATTGAGAAATTCATCAAAACTATTAACCCTTTCCTGCAAACAATTCCAATTTTAATTAATTGGAATTATATTTTATAATTCAAGTGTTCTGTTTAAAAACTCACAAGCAGGTTTATATATAACATACACAAACCAGAAGGTTACATTTTTACAAGTCTATAGTCTGAGCCAACATAAGTTATGTGACAAAACTCTCATTTAAGTCAATGGGACCTTTGGGTGCATAAGGGATATAGCCTGTGGTTGGTATACTACAATGATAACTGAAACAGAGTTTAGATTTACTGTTCTCAGTTCAAGGATAAAAAGATGCTGGCGATTTGAAAACATCAAAACCTTAGTTATAAGTATGTGTGATATGAGTTAGTTTGCCCAGGTAATGTTGACTCCCTTCTAGACAAGGAGACAACATTTTTATTTAAACAGGAAACGAATAGAATTGATTCTCCAGTTCCTAATGTGTACTTTGGTATGCACAAGCAAAGAGACAATTTTTTCAAAAATTCCTGTGTAGACAAAATTGGTAGGTGACAGTGCTGCTACACCAGAGATTAGTGCTTGAACTCGTGAAGATGAGTGGTGCTCTTCCTCACTTGCTGTTGGTGTAAACTTTTTTTATGGTGAGAGTCTTAAAGTTCATAAGCTATTCTTGCTACCCTTTCACAAAAAAAGGACTTCTGCTCATGTTTAACAGTTTACTGGTTGACCCTGGGCCATCTCTAACAATAGGCAAAACACACAGCTGTGTAGGGCACCAGGATATTTGGAGCACCAAATTGACCCAAATTTCCTGGTGTTCCAATGAGCTGTGTGCTGCCTATGGGCTCCAGTTGCCTTCCCCCTCCCGGTCCCATCCCCTGGCAGCCCCCAGGGCTCAGCCCTGAGCTCCCACTCATCACGTGGAGGCGAGTGGCCTTTGAAGGGCTGGAGGACTGAGCAGGAGCAGCTGTGCAGCAGGCAGCTGGAGAGTAGCTGTACGTTCCCCCTTAAAAGTGCCAATTCTCTCTGGCTGTGCAGCCACTTTCTGCTCCTCTGCACCTCAGCTCCCTCATTGCCCTGGTCCAGGTTGCCAACTCTCCTGGACTAGAGAGACTGGATGTCACTACGGTAAATGATATCTGGTCCAGGAGAGTTAGCAACCTCTTTCCACCACACCTTCAGTGCCCCCCCGTACCCGCACTCCTGGTGGGCATACCAATGCTGGGCTGCATAAAGCACGAGCACTGACAGGGACAGACCTTGACTGATCAAATTAATCTACCTATCAAACTTGGTTTCTCCCTGTGGAGTGAAAAATCTTAGCCGCACTATTTACATAGAATTTCTTGTACCTCTAATCCAGTTATTGCAAGCACCTGGTTCTTCAGACAGATTTGCCCTCTCTCCCCTTGCTGTTAGTTTAGTATTTCAAATGTCAATATTTCAGGATGTAGGATGTGGGGAGGGTTAGAGTGAAGCCCACAATGGAGAAATCGATTCTTAAAAAGACATTCGCCTCCTCCCCGGGGCTGACACTCATTTTGTTACTTATTCATTTAGTCAGGGAATGATTTTAAAATAGTTTATATATTATACAGCAGTGGTTCTCAGCCAGGGGTACCTGTACCCCTTGGGATATTCAGCGGTCTTCCAGGAGTATATCAACTTATCTCGCTGGTTGCCTAGTTTCACAACATACTTACATAAAAAGCACTATCCGAGTCAATACAAACAAATTTCATACAATGACTGGTTTATAGAATCGTAGAATCATAGAAGAGTAGGACTGGAAGGGACCTCGAGAGGCCATCGAGTCCAGCCCCCTGCGCTCCTGGCAGGACCAAGCACTTTCTAGACCATCCCTGAAAGCCATCTATCTAACCTCTTCTTAAATATCTCCAGTGATGGAGATTCTACCACCTCCCTTAGCAATTCGTTCCAGTGTTTGATCACCCTGACAGTTAGGAACTTTTTCCTAATGTCCAACCTGAACCTCCCCTGCTGCAATTTAAGTCCATTGTCTCTTGTTCTATCCTCAGAGGCGAGGAAGAACAAGTTCCCTCCCTCTGCCTTATGACACCCCTTTAGACACCTGAAAACTGCTATCATGTCCCCCCTCAGTCTTCTCTTTTCCAAACTAAACAAGCCCAATTCTTTCAGCCTTTCTTCATATGTCATGTTCTCTAGACCTTTGATCATTTTCGTTGCTCTCCTCTGGACCCTCTCCAATTTCTCCACATCCTTCCTGAACTGCGGTGCCCAGAACTGGACACAATACTCCAGCTGAGGCCTAACCAGCGCAGAGTAGCGCGGGAGAATGACTTCTCGTGTCTTGTTCACAACACACCTATTAATGCATCCTAGAATCATGTTTGCTTTTTTTGCAACAGCATCACACTGTTGACTCATATTTAGCTTGTGGTCCACTATAACCCCTAGATCCCTTTCTGCTGTACTCATTCCTAGGCAGTCCTTTCCCATTCTGTATGTGTGACACTGGTTGTTCCTTCCTAAGTAGAGCACTTTGCATTTGTCCTTATTAAACTTCATCCTGTTTACCTCAGCCCATTTCTCCAGTTTATCCAGATCCTTTTGAATTATGACCCTATCATCCAAAGAAGTTGCAACCCCTCCCAGCTTGGTATCATCTGCAAACTTAATAAGTGTACTTTCTATGTCAATACCTAAATCGTTAATGAAGATATTGAACAGAACCAGTCCTAAAACAGACCCCTGCGGAACCCCACTAGTTATACTTTTCCAGTAGGATTGAAAACCATTAATAACTACTCTCTGGGTACAGTTATCCAGCCAGTTTTGTACCCACCTTATAGTAGCCCCAGCTAAGTTGTATTTGCGTAGTTTATTGATAAACTTACCTTGCTAACAACCATTACAGTTAATGGTTGTATTTATTCCAAATAAGATGATATTTAAAAATTTAGTGGTTCTGTTGAGGACAGCATGTCTGCATTTTATCTAAGGTAATGAATATTTCTCTCTGTCGCTCACTTTCAGGTAGACAAGACAGTGTCTTTAATGGGATTTGCTAGTTTCAAACCCTGAAATATATATTGCTGAAATGGTCAATGATTCCTAACAGAGAGTGTTAAGAAGGAAGAGTCAGAGCTGCCTCTCTCGTAGGACTCAAAACCAGATGATGTACATGCAGTGGCAAATTGTATACTTGATATTGAAAGCCTTGTGTATTGTGAATGTTGGCTATAGACCATGTATTAAAAAATCTCCTGGGCTACATTGCCCCACAATGAGACCCTAGTCGTTCCTTCCAATATTTAAGTGTTTGTGTTCAGTGCAGTTATTGTCTGCCATCTGTTAATGGGATTATCGTAGCTTTGAACAACAATGCAGTCATCAAAGGACCTGAGAAAATATGACAAATTCTTCGATGTCTCACTTAATAAGGAGTGATTGAACACAGCCATGTGTAGGAGTTCCTAAAGTGTGCGTAACAGTGCAACTCTAAGAATAGGCAGAGTCAGTGCTCAACAAATAGAGACTATGAAAAATGCTGCAAGTGTAGCAAAGCAATCTAAAATAAAGGGAGCTTTACTGCCCTTGTACTTCAGGATTTCTTCACAACAAAGACAGCTTTTAGCAACCCATCCTTGTGGGAAGGCTAGTGTGACTCAACTCATCCAGTCCCAGACTTGGACTTGGAAACATTAAAAGGAGGAATATTTAAATTGAACAAAATTTCCACTGAAAACAAAGTCCGCAATCTTGTGAAGCCTTTTTCTGGCAAGGATGTGTAAAGGAAAAATTACAGCCTGTTGCATGAAGTGTTCCCATATGTCACTGTGAAAAGTCACCTGCAGATCCACAAACGGACGATGTCTTTCAGGCATGTATTTTCCCTGAGCTGCACAAAATGGGGCTTGTTAGCTGCCTCCACAGAGCCGTTCCCAGACCTGCACCAGGGCATGGAGGGAGAAGCTAAGGGAGATGGGCATTGGGTTAGTGCTCATTAGGCTCCCATGGAAGCTTGTGAGGGAAGATGATACAGCAGGAGGCTGTCTGGCTGTGCTCCCAGGGGAAAGCCAGGCAGGGGTCTGAAACAAGGGTAGAAGCAAAATACATTCGTACAGATGGCCCTGTCTCCAGCAGATCCTTAAGATCAGTGCTCACCTCCACAGATTTAAGGGTTTGGGAGCTGCACCTCTGCTTCTCCCAGTAGAGGTAGGCAGTTCCTACTCTCCAAAGGGAAGAATTTGAAGGAAACTCACAAACTTCCTGCCTCATCTATGGTTTTCCCATAAAAAGGCATGATCTGGCTGTATCTTTAGGGTATATGCTATAGTTGATTAGCATGCAAGTAAGGACTGTTTGTGGCCCTTTATGGGTTATTATTTATTTGCAGCGTGCATTTATAAAAATCTGTCATTCTGCATAATTTGTTTAGACTGTATTCTGATCTGTAGGTCTATCCCTGGTAAGATGCATGTACAGTAGTTTAACACCAGGGAAAAATTACATATCGGAACAGTTGTGGATCACTGGCACGGTCCTGCACTATTTATGCAAGGTAGACTTTGTCAACAATACTTGAGCAATGAGTGCAAATGTGGGCCATTAACGAATTAAACGAAAAGCCTGATTTACAAACAACTTTGAGCTTTTTGGAAATGTGAATGGAAATCAAGACTTTGCAGCTCATGTCACTTCATAGAAACTGAAAAACATATTTTAAATGCATTTAATTTCTAAAATATAAGATAGTTTTAGACCAAACAGCTGCTAAAATTATCCAGAATACACGTCAAGTTTGCATTCAGTGTTACGGAACTGCTGACAGTGTTATAGTTCACAGAGGAGACCGTGTATGCTGGCTGCTCCCACAATACTGCAAACCGCATCCTAAATCATGCCCTTGTAGTATGTCCTGTGTGCATAAAGAGGGTATAAAGGTAGCAGGTTCAACATCATAACCGAGTGAGGCCAACGCAAATCTCAGTAGTCCCTGGAA
Organism: Carettochelys insculpta; assembly: GCF_033958435.1. NCBI lineage: Eukaryota > Metazoa > Chordata > Testudines > Carettochelyidae > Carettochelys > Carettochelys insculpta. The sequence goes on along the minus strand of NC_134141.1, from coordinate 28,103,292 downwards.
AAGTCTGTATTCACTTCATTAATGCAACCCTGAGCAAGTTGCTTGTCTCATCAGCGTGTCCTGAGGTGGCTAATGCTGTCCTTGGGCCTGCCTTTCTGTTTGCAAGATGCTAAGGGTCAGTTACTACATCTTGTGTAGGCAGCTGTGTTCTGGTTGCACACAGCAGACAGGTTAAACTCCTACAGCTGTACAGCTGGTGCTGGATGTGGTAACTGTGGCTTAAATGCTATTGTTACCTGCTGCTGCCATAGGGTCTATGTATGATGCATGTTTCAAAAGCCCTGCCTCCATCTTGTGTAATGTTACCTTCATTTACATATTGTCCAGTGATTCCCTCTGACTGCTTGACAGAGGATCAGAGGCCTTACTACTTGCTACTATAGACCTTATGGTCTATGTCACTTAATGCACATAGGATGGGTGACAAGTTTAGCCAGATTTTGCCACATTGACATGATACAGATGTGAACAGGAGAAATTGGCAGTAGAGAATAATTCTTGAGCTATTTTTAATGAAAAAAATTGTGCAAGTGGGTAAACTTACTGTTTTAAGTGATTCCAGAAGATTGTGAAATCAAGCAAAAGATTTGGGAATATGCCAAATATTTGGAAAAACATGAAAACTGTTGCAGATAATTTATTTTAATTTTTAAATCCCTGGTTTGAATTGGCACATTCCTGTTCTAAGATAAGAGATGGTTGCTAAGAAATTTACATATAATTTTTTTTTTGCATTTTTATGTATATAACTTTGCTGATCATGATTGTCCATTTAAGAATCAATGCTATGTAAACTGTTTTTTTCAGGTGTTCATCTTATTAGTGTTCTCAATATCTCCCCCCATTAACAAAGTCAGTTACAGCTTGATGGTTGCTTTGACCTTTCCTAGCTACTTTTTAAAATATTTTTAGTTAGCTTCTTACCAGAACTATCTGTTTCCCTAACTAACCTCATTATCATTGGCTAAAAGTTCCTTTGCTTTTATGCCTTTGAGCCCAGAATAACCTGATACGACCACCCTGAAGTTCTCTAGCTCTCCATTCGCAGTTATTTCTTGATCTGTTCTTGTATGAGTCTGATTTCCTTCAGCATTTCTCCTTTCTCATCTGGGAAATCTTATATTTGATTCTGATATTTGTTCTCTTTCTTAAATTATCAGTGAGGCAAATATTGAATTTAATTATTTAGCAATCTACATCTTACCTTCTGAGTTACTAAATTACTCCTGCAATCCTTTAGGGTTCTACTGTTTTGTACACTGACCTCATGACCTTTACATAATTGAAAATAACTTATTTATTTCAAGTTTTTTCTTTAATACAAGAAAGTTTAAATTAGTCAATCAGTTTATATTCAGCCTTGTGCAGGAAGTGTTCCCTGAGTGTTCATTACATGATTCTCAGTTAATAGAATGTTGGTGTTTTCCGTTTAGTAAACCACATTCCTGCTTGATAAGTGCCGTTATTACTTTTAAAGCTTCTCATTAAAACAAGGGTGGTGGGGGAGGGGTGGAACCCTGCCACTTGAAACAATCAGAAGAAATATATTTTAATGCAAAAAACCTAGTAGTACTTCTTTATTTTACATACATTTGTTATGAATTCTGCAGGGTGGTAATAAGCTTGTGCGAAAATACTCTATATAATACAAATTTGATGAATCCCATGTGAAATGGGTACAATCACAGTGGACACTGAATAGGAAACGAATTAACTCACCATGATGATTTTGCCGTCAAATATTTCCTTGCTGAAATAGCTGTCTAGCCTTTGTGGTTTAAATGTGGTTCATGGGACATTGTAGCAGGCATACTCATGGTATGCAGTGCCATGGTGTGAACCTGAAAAGATGCATAGTTTGATCCTGAACAGATTAGGTTTAGACAGGCCTGCAAACAGGGGTGGGGGGCAGTTGCCTTGGGGCCTGGTGCTTTAAAGGGGCCCTCTATGGGGCTCAATCAGCAGGTGAAGTCATGCTTGGGAAAGGCTCAGATTTACATACCCCTTTGTCCTGGAGCAGTTCTTACACACTGGCAGTATCACTTACTAAGTGTCCCACTCAAAGCGCCTGATGCTGCAAAACAGAGAGTGCCTCCATGAGGAAATAAGGATTAGGTTCATAAAGGTACCTGTGTACCTCGGTCCCATAGTCAGCTGCCATTGACATCCTCAAAACTGCTATTCAGTCAGCTGTTGCCTAAGCCCACACGTGCTTACGTACCTGAGGTTTGCATCCGTGGGCCTGCACGCTGCTGCCTATGTGCTGACATTGTCACACTGTTAAACAGCTGCCTGGAGCCTGTGCTGAGGCTGAAGTCTCAGCTGCGTATCTCCCCTACCCCATCTCAGTGGTTCTAATCCTGTAGACTTGCTCCGAGTGCATCTACGGGTTGCACTCCCTTCTCAGAGGACAGCAGTGAACAAGCAGGTTGGGAACTTAGTGTGGATATGTCCTTGTCTAGTGGTAAGAGTTCTCACATGGGATGACCCACGTTCAAGTCCCTTCTCTGCCTGATATACATCCAGACTTAAACCCAGGTCTCCTGCATTGCTAGATGAGTGTCCTAAACACCTGCCTATTGGATATTCCAACTGATATTTAAGTACAACAGCTTCAACAAGACATGTGAGTGGGCCCTGGTCCAGAACAGCCAATAGCCCAGTGTTTCGGGCACTTACTTGGAACCGGGGAGATGTGGGTTCAAAGTTTATAAAGACATCGCTTAGGATCTATAAACCAGAACTGGATACCTTTATAAAAGATTAGCATTAAATCAACCACAAATGATTGGTCTTTATGAAGAGATGACTGCCTGAAGAGTTGTAGACTGAAGATGATTAAGATTGCCCTAAAATCTCTAGATCTAGATAGGAGGATAAAGAAGAGACATGAGACACATCTGAAATGAAAGTCTCATGAATCTGAGATGATCAAGATTCAGATTATTATCTATCTCTTCACTTATCCTCCCTTGGAACCTTCCCTACCACAATTATATGTAATAATTTAGTTCCACCAGGCTGAGGACAAGGATTCAAGATTTTGTCCCAAAATGGATTTTAAAACTTGGAATTTATCAAGACACCAAGGCTGCCGCTGCACTACATTCCCCTTTCAGAAGGGGAATTTTAAACACGGCCGATCAGAAATGCAAGTGAAGTGCAGAGTTACAAATCTCAGGCATCATTTACATAATTGTGTGGGATCCCACTTCCAGAAGAGCTGTTTTTGAAAGCCAAAACACCTATGTAGATGAGGTTCATTGGAAAGCACCCTTCTTCCTGGAAAAAAATGAGGAAGAAGGATGCTTTCAAAAGCGGGGTTTCCTTTTGAATGAACTGTGTTTACACAGCTGTTTTAGCTTTCAAAAACAGCTCTTCCGGAAGTGAGATCCCATGCAATTATGCAAATGAAGCAGGAGATTTCAAAATCTGCGCTTCATTTGCATTCCCCTTCTGAAAGGGGAATGTAGCTGCAGCCTTGGTGTCTTGATAAATTCCAAGTTTTAGAATCCATTTTGGGACAGAATCTTAAATCCTTGTTCTCAGCCTGGTGGAACTAAATTACTCCATATAATTGTGGTATGGAAGGTTCCAAGGGAGGATTGCATTTGCATTCCTCTTGTGAAAGTGGAATGTAGTGTAGCTGTAGCCCAAGGGTATGTCTTCCCAGCAAAGATATTTCAGAATAATCAGCCTCTATTTTGAAATAACTTTGTGAGCATCTACACAATGCAACTGATGTTTCAAAATAATTTTGAAATAGTAGGAGCTTTATTTTGAATTTGTTAAACTTCATTGTAACTTCATAGCACCTACTTAGAAATAGATATTTCAAAATAGGGTCTGTCTAGACAGGAAATAGGGGCTGTTTTGAAATAAACTATTCTGGAATAATTTGGAAAAATAAAGTAGCTGTGTAGACGTAGCATTTCAGACTAGAGCCCCTGCTTTCAAGGGCTCTAATCTGAAATAGACTGGATTGTGTATGGACACACTATTTTGGAATAAGGTTTGCTTATTTTGAGGCTTCCCTGTACTGTAGATGCATTATTTCAGAATAAGTTATTTTGGAATAGTAACTTCAGAATAAACTATTCTGGAATAACTCTGTAGTGTAGACATACCCCAAGGGAGCAGCTGGCATGATTTCTTCTTAAAATGAATGTATCACTATATAAACCTACTCTCTGTGGCTAAATTCAGCTAGTTGTTTATTGCAATGTGATTTATCTTTGGTTTTAAAACCAAAAAAGTGATTTTTTGTTGTTGTTGTACAAGCTCGTGCATTACTGTTTGTGCACACTAGTAGTAAAATATCTGGTAATATAAATGTATGTTCAAAATAACCCTTCTAATTTCTCCCTCCACTTAGGTACTAATGTCCATTCCAGCAATGGCTCTGCTTTTTGCTATATTTTGTTGCCAGTGTGGTGCAGTACTCTTGAAACAACAGTTTTTGTGTTTTAAGTTTAATTAACATGATACTTCACTAATTTCCTCCCTCTGCAGCTGCAAATGAGCAGCATCAGGAATCTTTACACTTGGGTAAGTGTAGGACATTAGCATTAGGAAGCAATTAGGGCAAATTCTTATAAGTGGAAAAAGTAATTACCATTTATTTCAATGTGAAAAAACTTTATGCGTTCCTGGGCCCCACAATTTACATTCATTTATGCTAAAACAACACCAAATCCCATTAAAATGAACGCAATTACTTCAATAGTTAACATTAGTTATCGTAACACAACATAACAAGGCATTTTCCCTTCATTAATTGCTCTATAATATGGCTGCTTACCTGCTTTCAGGGGGCTGTCCCAGGTGCAGAGACAGGGCTGTGAGGGGAACGGAAATTGTAGAGTGCCTGGGAAGGGGGCGCAAAGCCAGGTAGCTGCCCACGGCCACAGAGGTGGGGGCGGTGGAAGTGGGTGGGCAGCTCGGCCTGAGCGCAGCTTAGGTTAAGCGGGGAGGGGGCAGTCCCAGGCAGCTGGCTGCGCAGGGAGCTAGGCAGGCACAGGGGCCCCCCAGCTGGCAAGGGGCTATGCCTTGCTCGTATGGGGCTCCACAGCAGAGAGGCCCCACCGGCGGCGGCCGAGGCAGCAGTACCAGGAAAGCCAAGCGCTAAATGGGACGGAACGCCGCTGGCAGTGAGCAGCGCCCAAGGCGCAGCTGCGCATGGGGGGCAGTGGTGGTCCCCTAGCCGCCTGGAGGGGTGACCGGCAGCGGCGGGGATGGGATGGGCTGTGCGCCCAGTATCCACGTCTTGCAGAGCGGCGTGATCTACTGCTGGGACTCAGATGAGTCTACCTCCCCGCACTGCGCCACTGCCCCCCTGCATGGCCTCTTCATCAAGGCCAACATGGCCAACTCCATCCCCTCGGTGCTCGCCTACCAGAGCCGCCAGCCTCTGCTTGGCCCCAGTCCGCACCGCCAGGAGCGCAGGGAGCCTGTGGCCACTGGCCGGGCTGGGGTGCGCTGCTGTTGCGGCGCTGAGGTGGAGACCCAGACCAGCCACAGCAGTGTCAAGGTAAAGGTGGGGATGGGCCGAGGTGCCCAGGGCAGCGGCTCCACAGATGGGCGCTGTCCCCTCCTCTCCCAGCTCCTGAGGTGGGTGCCTGCTGTGGCCGGCTGGGGGCTCCAGGAAATTGCTGCCGGGCACTGCAGAGAGATGTGTCGGGCAGGCAGCAGCTGCAGGCAGCCGTTGCCTGGAGCTGCAGCCTTTTTCCAGCTGCAGGGCGGCTGTGTCCTGCTGAGGCACGTGAAATCCAAATCAGTCCTCGTAAATGCGAAGAAATGCCTCATTAGCCGAAATAGGGTTATTAAGTGAAACTCCTTGTAAAGTCGAATTCTTGTAACCCAAATGGGTGTATCTCGGCGTATGACTGTAGTAGCTCAGCATATTTCTTTTATTTAGAAACAAATCTAATTTTTCATAGGATGAAATCTTCTAATACATATGCCCTACCTTTATTTTCATTACAAAATCTATATTTCATTCGTACTGCAAATACATTGGCTATATACTTTTCTGGAGAATGGACCAAATTTTCAAATTGGGGAACCTGGAATCTATTAAAAAAATGCAGGCATACATGACCCTGTTTGTACATGACATTATCATGACTACCACCTCCAGTAAGGCACATGTACAGGTGGGGGCTAACATTTATTTGCATACTCACCTTGAGCTGCACGCATAACTTTAACTGCATGCTAAAATTTAAATGTGATATTGTACACTTTTGCAGGCACCTTATGTTAAAAATTCATACCCAGACACACATGTATTTGCAAGATCAATGTCCCTTTTATTTTACCAAACTGAGGCTCAAATAGGGAAAAGTAGAATGGGATTTTCAAAACTTCTCACTGTTGGTCTAACTCTTCCCCCTTTGAAGTCAGTGGAATAAGTTTATCAAATCAGTGGTGAACGTTTTTGAAAATCTTACCAAGACAATTTGATGGTCACTAATAAAAACTCAGCATTTTCTTATAGCTGCCATCCAATAATAGTTTAGATATTGATTATTTCCCTATACTTTGAATAAGAAGCAACAGAGTATCTCAGATGACATATGGTAAATTGGTAAATATTGATTTTTAATAGTGAAAAATAGTGCATATGTGGTAAGCCTGTGTATTTTATGTATATTTTTGCAAGATGCTATTACTTTTGATTAAACCTAAATTAATCTTTTTTTCAGATTGGATACTTGTCTTTAGCTCTACAACCACTACATTTTCTCCTTTGTAAAGTATTAGAACAGGACTACAGAGAATTGGTCTTCTTTTCATAATATAATTTTCCTTCATGTTAGAAACAAAATAGAAATGTGCAGTCTAAATTGTAATGATTAAAATAGACTATATAAGTTCTAATTAGCCTCTGAAAGGCAGAGAACTGAGAGAAAATATTTAGCACCAAATTTGAGTGAATACAATTCTGTTGTTGTATCATTCCTTTGCATAAGGTTCAGTATGCTGCTCCTAACTGAAATACTTCTTTTCTTTTGCAGAAAAATATTACATATTCATAAATCTTGTACATTCTTAGAACAATTTAATCTCAGTGACAAAAGACCAGAGTCCCTGGCATCTCCAGTAACATTCCCCTCAGCTTTTATATTTCCTTTTATGTAAAATATTTGTAGGTTGTCTGGTTTTCTTTTTTTAAGACAATTGCTTGAAGAAAAAATAATTTAATTGCTTTTTGTGGCTGTGGTTATCAACAACATTTTGAAACAATAAAATATAATGACACCCTCAATACAACAACTGCAAGGGAAAATTCAGCTGCGGACAACTCATCTGTCCCATGATTACTGTTATTTGGATAAATCCAAGTGACCTTTTTTGGATGTTATAGATTGGATTGTGACACCCAGTCCTGTTCCCATTGAAGTCAACTGGGTGGGTGATCAGCCTCAGTATAGTCATCAGATTTGCAACATGTAACTTACTATGAATAGTGCTGCTTCACTGTTAATATGCAGTAAGTCTTCAAGAAATTACTTTATCTCATGGCAGCACCACACTGCTTCTGATTTTTCATGTCTGAGTTGCCCTTGATTATTATTTCCAGAATCTCTTTTGTTTCTTCTCCTTATAAAGAACTAGACAACTTCAGCCAAAGAAACAAAGGGAAACACTCGCCTTTGTTCTGTTATAGGACGGTCTGTCCCACGAGAGCTCATCACCTTATAAATTATTTGTTAGTCTTCAAAGTGCTACTTGACTGCTTTTTTGTTTTGATAAATGTGGCAAAACATGTAAGCATTTACAAGTTGCTACAGTTACAGCCTGTAGCAAGTTGTGCTGCTGATTGGGTTCAAGTGTTCATGACTTACCAAGCAAGTCTCAAAATACTCCTAGAGGGGAACCATAGTTTATATGCAAACCCTTTTTACTCAACCAGATATACTAGTAAAAAATTTATTTTATTATTTATGCAGCTGTGTTAATATCTTAAGTAGACTTATCACATGCTGTTAGAAGCAGTATAAGTCATGGGAAAGAGTGCATTTTGGAATGTCATGTTCTTTTCTGTTCTCTGCATTACCAAGTAAATACAATAGCACTGCAAGAAAACAAAGGAATTTAAATGTGACATTCTGTAAAGGCATAATGAGCGCACAGAGGCCAATCCAGGATTTTTTTTTTTGAATAAGCAATTGCATTGCAGGTGGAATAAAATTCAAGCTCTAGTGCAAACACCCTGCTCTGAATTAGACCAGCAAACTTAGTTGTAAGCTTTAAAAATATTCCTACACTGTGTGCTTTTGCAGTTACCTTTTGAAAACCAGCTTTCAATCACAGTATTTCAGCCTTGTCTAGAAGCAGAAGAGACTCTGTTCCTATGTGATTTTCAGTTGTTTTGCCAATTCAAGATGTCCAAACCTTTGAACGTTTGACCAAACCTGAACACAGAACATTTTGACATTCTCTCTCTACTAGTTAAGAACTCTGTATTCAAAACGCAGGAAAATGACTGGAAAATCCCAGTTGGTGCATGAACTCAGGGCATCTGGTTCTCCTTTCCAATGCTTTTTTTCTTAAATATTCCCCAAAATAAAACCAGACATGCTGGGATTCTGCTTAACTTCCTTAAAGTAGTAATTCTTTGAAATTCTGATACTCAAAAGTAGCAGCCATGAGGCATGTGGTAATTTTCCTATGATACCCATGATGCTATTGAGGTTATTGCATCTTTGTGGAACATTAATGTTGAGGTTGCACCCATCAGATGGATGGAATCTAACACAAATCAAGTGGCATAAAGGAAAGTTCTGTGATCTACTCCACTTCCATGTCTGACACTTGGTTTGTGTTAGATTCCATCCATCTGATGCGTGCAACTTCAACACTACGGCAGTGCTGCTGTGGTTGCCTGCAGCTGTCGGAGTGGGGGAAGGGCCCAGCACTTGCACTGCACTCAGCCCCGCCCCTTCCACTGTTGGCCTCACCTTTTCTCTTCTTGGCCCTTCCCCTTCCGAGTGCAGAGCTTGGTCCCCTCACTCTAACCTTGCCCAGGGCCCTGGCACCTGTCCGCACCACTGTTTCACCAGGGGTTGTTACATGGAGGGGGGAGGAATGCCAAGCAGGCCCCTGCACTGCCAGCAGGAAAAGCATACAACAAGCTCTATCCTAAATCTCCCTGTGGGGGGCGGGGGGGCAAGTGCTAGGCCTGCCTGATTCCCTCCCCTGCCTGATGAGCATTGACTTGTGGAGCCTCCAGCCATGTGTCTGGGCTGCCCATTACCTCCAGTCCCTGCTTTTGTGCTGCCTGCCTCTTCCCTGCACAACCCAGCCTCCTCTTTGCTCATCTGTGCTCCCTCCCGCCTCCGCCCCGATAGCTTGCTGTACAAATGCATGTAAAATTTAGGTAGCGGATTGTGGCTAGTATAATGAGTTGAGCCTCAGGATGTGGATCCACATTTTTGTATCAGTGCAGGGTTCTACATTGGATGCTGTAGCAGTAGGGCACCACGCAGATGCTGACTGGCAGCACTGTCACTCTCTTTAGACCAGCACTCTCACTTTGCAACAGTGAATGGTGTGGGTACATTTCCCCGCAGGTGATTTCCGCTCTTTGGAATGTTCAAAAAACTTGATGGCTGTGGATGTCCCATCATTCGCTCTTGGCAATACCAAAGAGCACAATTGTCAGCTGATGTTTTCTTTTCTTGTCTGCTGTAGTCATCTTAAATAAAGAGCTCAAACGCTAATTGGCTAACAAGAATATAGGGATCTGGCCCTTTTAGCCGTCTGACAGTTTGATCTCACTCGGCTAAAATAACATGAAGGTGATCTGTCCTACTTTGTGGCAGTCTTAAATGTATGCAAGTTTTATAAATAGATGAAAGCCTGAAAGATTCACAGGTTAATTGTATGGTTATTAATTAGGTTTGGCCCAAAATCTTTGAGGGCCTAGAACAGTTCTTAACATTTCCAAGATGTTTTCTTAAGATTAAATCAAGAGAGATCCTTGGTCATGTAAATCAGTGCATTCAACACTGCGAGGACTGCTCAGCCAAGTAAGTGAGGACGTGGTAGGGAATAAGCCTAACATCCCATTCTTCAGAAGAAGTAAAACCATCAATTTAATTCACTTGTAGTTTTTGTTTAATATAGTGAGTGTTTGTTCCATGAAAGTTTCAATATAATGTTGAGAATCTGTATTATAAAATATCTAGAACACTTTGGGACTCAAAGGCCGTGTCTACACGTGCCCCAAACTTCGAAATGGCCACGCAAATGGCCATTTCGAAGTTTACTAATGAAGCGCTGAAATGCATATTCAGCGCTTCATTAGCATGCGGGCGGCAGCGGCGCTTCGAAATTGACGCTCCTCGCCACCGCGCGACGCGTCCAGACGGGGCTCCTTTTTGAAAGGACGCCACCTACTTCGAAGTCCCCTTATTCCCATCAGCTCATGGGAATAAGGGGACTTCGAAGTAGGTGGGGTCCTTTCGAAAAGGAGCCCCGTCTGGACGCGCCGCGCGGCGGCGAAGAGCGTCAATTTCGAAGCACCGCTGCCGCCCGCATGCTAATGAAGCGCTGAATATGCATTTCAGCGCTTCATTAGTAAACTTCGAAATGGCCATTTGCGTGGCCATTTCGAAGTTTGGGGCACGTGTAGACGTAGCCAAAATAACTAGGAGAGTCTTTTCCCAATTTTAGATTTTCCCACATTTCAACATCAGTGTTCCAGTGGGGAAAGGGTAAAATTGGGCCCAACTGAGGCTACACCCCACCCCTCCAGCATCTCTGGAGCAAAACTGCAGAAGAGACCTCCCCCATTTTGTGGAAAGCAGGACTCAAGTGGTTTCTTTTCTCAGATTGAGTAAATTTTGGGGAAAATTGCAGGGAAAGCCAGACAGAGACTCCAGGTGTTAGGAGCAGCTGCAGAAGAAGCCAGGGCCTTTGGGCTAGAGTTCTGGCTGGACTTTCTCTGCCCTGGGCTGTTTGGCTGTTCCAATCCTCCCACTCACAGTCTTTTCACCTCAGCTTCACACCTGCCCCGCTTCCCTTCATACCTCCTGTGCCGTCCCTTCTGCCCCCTTCCCTTCCATGTCATCTCTCCTTCACTTTACTTTCCACTTAGCTGATCTCTTCCTAACTAAACCCATCTCCCATGCTCACCCACACTGCATGGAACTAATATGCCATTTGCTACCATCCCATCATTCACTCTGTATGTTATGCCTTTTTCTCCACCTATGTCAGTCTTTTCTATTTAGATTGTAAGCATCTCGGGACAGGGACTGTCTACTACTGTATTTGTACAGTGCTCAGTCTATTGGAGACTCATTCTTGTTTGGTTGTTAGGCACTACCACGATCACCCAGACTGATTAAATTCAGCAGAGCCATACATGACATTTCTGGTGGCTGAGCAGGAGGACTGGGGGACACTACATAGAAAACCCATAAAGCTCATTGAAATTCTTTCAGAGTCACCACTCTGGTATTTGGTGGAAGCTGGAAAAAAGGAAAGTGAGAATAAAAACCTGAAAGCAATCAAGCAAGAAACAAGAATAACAAAACCGGGCAGTGTGTGTGATTCAGACAGATGATATGGCCTCAACTATTTTCCATGAACACATTTTAAATGCTGGTTTACAGTATTTTACTTCGGCATGATGCTCATTTTTAAATTGAAAAATATATTAATTCCTTACTCCTCTCTTTTTCTCATATCATGTGCAAAACGTGTTGGCCGTGTCTACACTAGCAAGTTCTTACAAAAGATTTTTCGAAAGAAGAGAGAGCTTTCAAAAGATTCCGCAGAGCGTCTACGCACAAGAAGTGTTCTTTTGAAAGTAAATTGAAAGAATGCAGTGCTCTTTTCGAAATCACTCTTCCTTGGCCGTTTCATGAAGAGCGCCCACTTCCAAAAGCTTCTTTCGAAAGAAAACGTGTGTAGATGCTGCACAGGCCCTTTTATTTGAAGAACAGTCCTCATGGCACCTGATTTTTCTACCCATTGCCCATCCTTTCCAACGAGCAGGGGTAGTATGGACACACTCTTTTGAAAGAGCAGATCACTCTTTTGATCCACTTTTTTGTGTGCGGACTCACTCTTTCGAAAGAAGTTCCTTCAGAAGAGATCTTCCAGAAGGTCTTCTTTCAAAAGATCACTGTAGTGCAGTTGTAGCTGTTATCACTGTGAGGCAGTAATAACAAAATACCTTATGCTTTTAAAATAAATAAACCTCATTTCCTGCTATGTTCCTGCCCCAAGGGAGAGTTAAACACAGATGTTTAAATAATATGGACGAAGTCCTTTCCCATGGTTTACTCCTGAAATGAGCATGCAATAAGGTATTCAAATGATCAGAAATTACTCTTACAATGAGAACTTCCTGTTTCAAATCTTTAGACATTTAAGAGGACCTAGCCTAAAATGCATGTTCTTGTTCCAGTCCATAAATTGCTCGCTTGGTGCAAAGTTAGTGCATTTTTGTCTCTGCAGTATCCAATCAGCTTCATGCAGTTAGATGTGAGTGCTTTATCCTGCAGCCCTTAAATCCATTGAACTGCTTTTGAAGGAAATGGGAGTTTTGCGTGCACTGTCACAGAAGGACCATAGAAAAGGAATAAAACCTGGTGTTATAAGCCTTTATTCACCTAAGTAGTCCCACAGAAGTCAGTCATTTCAATTAGAAATATTTTAACTTTCCAAGGTGGCATAGCTTTAGTGAATGTTTCATAAACTTCCAAAATGTTAATTGGGCTAGAGAACTATTGACACAACCTAACATCTCAGTGTGCTTTGAATTAAGTTATGCATTTTTAGTTACAATAACTAATTTAAATCAGCGTGATGATACGTAAGCTAAGAGTGTGCATATCTATACACCAGGACATAAAGTAAATAAAATAAAAATCTCACGTGTCTTTAAAAAAATCAGTTTACCTGAACCTGGGACTATAAACAGTAATATGCATTAGTCACACTTCTGTACATATTGCATAGTGTGGGGAGTGCAGTCTTGAGCTAATTTTCTTTGGATGCCTTAACCGAGCACTTCCGTGTTTTCACGTGTTTGGATTTCTTTTAAGCTTAGCTCTGAATTGGCTAGGTTTGTAATGCTTGCTTTAAGTGTTACAGCAAATCCTTCCAGTGTTTTTTTTTTTTACCTGAGAATTACTTATATGTAAACATTCAACTTTAACTCCAGTTAATGTCGTTCTTATCTGAGAATTTATGTATTTATATATGGAAACACAAACACACTTTGTGTGTGTAATCTGTTTGTTTGGTATGCCACTTGCTGCCAACGTGTACTGGGTGCCAAAAATAATGCAATGACTCCTCTATTGTCTCTGAGAATAGTTTATTAATTACTCAACTGTAGTAGTTGCTAACAAATTCACTAAAAATAAATTAAATAGGTTTAGGATTTTCATTAAACCACTAAATAATTGTTTATTTTATTATAAACTGATTGCAAGGCTGCCAGAGAGAAGAACAGATATCAGTGGAGTTTTAGTTAATGATTATGATATAGTACAGTGTTTCTTAAACTGAGTGTTTTTCTTGTTTTTTGTTTTTTTTTTAAAAAAAAGGGGGGGAGGAGCCATTTGGGGCGTGAAGCCCTGCCAGCAGCCCCAGCCATGGGAACCCCAACTGAGGCGTTCTGAAAAAAGGTGTCAGTATATTGTACTGGCACAGAAAAAGCAGTGGTCATGCTCATGAACGTTGAGTGCCCCCTCCTCTCCCCTCGTCTGGGCAGTGACAACCTCTGCAATCACTGTATTTTAATTCATATGTCTTCTGCACCTCCACTCTAGTCCTTTGTGTACACTTTCAAAAATGGTGGTGTAGGTCTCATTATATTTTCCTCACTTGGGTACTGGGATAGAATCTCAAACTGCCCCCTGCACCTTCCAAGGGATGTGGGGGCGGGGGAATTGGACACTGCCCCTGCCCCACAATCACACATAGAAGCAGCTTCTGTGATGTTGGTCCTGCCTCCCCACTCCCATTGGTCCTGTGTTGCTACCTGGTGCATGGGGTGACAGTACTACTTAGATCTGGCCCAGCTATTCCTCTGTTAGGACAGAAGGAAAGCTGGGCCAGCATTCAATGGAAGGCACCGTGTCACTCAAGTTTGACCTGTTCCTTCTGGTGGCCAGCACATACATGAAGGGGCTGCAGCCATGTGCACCAGGTTGGAATGCCTCTAGATTTGGAGGCCTTTTCAAACAGGAACAAATTTTCCCTTTTGCCCTCTTGCTGGGTAGTCCTGATTTTTCCCTCCTTTTTTACATGCTTTGACCAGTGAAATATTGAACAATGGTGACATTTAAAGTGTTCCAAGGTGGCACCTGAGTTAACACCCTAGAGAAGAAGGGGGCGGTTTATGTCTCACAGCTGTTGTATTAGGTCTCGGAAAGCTCAGGCAGAAGCCTGCAGCACTAACGTGTCATGTTTTGAATATTTCCTTTGTAATCACAAATGAACCAGTGGACGCTGATCAGCCCAAAGAGTCTGGACAGATTATTGCCCAAGCTCTGCACTGTCTTCTGCATAGTTTGGTCACAAAGCTGACTTGGCCTTCCATGCTAAGTCCCTGAAGTCCTCCAGCTCTGGATGTTATCTCTTCTCCTGGCCACTGCTCACATTTTGCAGCAGCACTTCTTTGGTGCCAGAGGGCGCCATTCTTGGATCTCCTCAGCAGCCATACATTTTCTGACTCGACCCCCCTTTCAGAAGCAGCATGCAGACTCAATGGTATCCACCCTCCAGGAGTGGAAAAAGGTGGTTGGGAGGCATCTCCAAACATTACGTGCTTCCTTTGCTTTAGCAAAATATGTAAGATTTGTCCTGTCCCTCCCAAAGGCTCTCCTGCTCCAATGTAGTTCAGCAGAGTTTACAGCAGTGTCACTGCTTGTTGTCCTTATATTAGTTTTAACATCTTGATAGGAGCAGTGTGCTGTATCAAAATTGGACCAGTGGCTGGTGCCATAGGATCAAGCATGTCCTTATTTTTGCTTCTACATGTAGAACCCTTTCTGAGTTTTTATGCTTCCCCAAAGCGCGCTGATAGTCTTCCTAACCAGAAACTGCAACCAAAACAATCAGAATTTTAACAATGGCCCCGAATAAGGAGTCTGTATTGGGAAAACAAATTCTAAAAATAACACCCACAACAAATGATGGGTTGCTGCATCTTTTCGTTGTTTGGTTTGTTTTCAGTTTTGGGACAAGTTTATTGGGGTGGGGGAAGGCGTGGGTGCTGGAATGGTTTTTGCAGTGGGGGTGCTAAGAGTCACTTAACTAAACTCTAAACCCTGTGTATGATGGAAACCTCTTCGTGACACAGCACTGTTAGATCTTGAAACTATGATAAGCAGCTTAGTGGGCTATATGTTGGTAGGCATCAGTGGAGCTGTGCTGCGTTATATCAGAGGGGATTCTATGTAATTGTCTTGAATGCATGCTTCCAAGAGAAAATGGGGCGTGTAACTTTTTTGGCATATGGAATACACTCTGTGCTGTGTGATGCTACATATGAAAGTTCTTATAATCATAGAATACTAGATCTGGAAGAAACCTCAAGAGATCGTCAAGTCCAGTCTCCTGCCCTCACAGCAGGACCATCTAAGTCAGGCATGTCCAACCCGTGGGCTGCATGCGGCCCTGGACAGCTAGTAGTGCGGCCCCACAAGATCGTAAACTTTTAACATTATTATGTGATTTATCTACATTAACTATATTATATATTTTATATGCGGCCCAAGACAATTCCTCTTCACTCAATGCGGCCCAGGCAAGCCAAAGGGTTGGACACCCATGATCTAAGTAATCTCTGACAGATGTTAGTCTAACATGCTCTTAAATATCTTCTATTATGGAGATTCCACAATCTCCTTAGGCTTTATTCCAGGGCTTAATCACCCTAACAGTAAGGAAGTTTTTCCTAATATCCAGCCTAAATCTTCCTTGCTGCATTTTAAAACCCATTGCTTCTTGTCCTGTCATCAGAGGTCACCATGATAGCTTCATTCTTTTTGAATATCAGGTACTTAAATGTGTTTTTTTTTAAACACAATTCAGCTCTCTCTTCCACAGACGAGAAAACTGTATGCACTAGTTACAGCACTTTTATAAGAAACTATGTTTTAAAGTATAGTGATCGCCAGAAAACTTATTATATAAAATTAATACCATATTAGACAATGGAACCAATTTCTTTTCCTATATAGCTGCTTATTTTGTTATTAAAAGACAAATTATATAGTTCCTGTTATTCCTGTATCCCACTACAGTACTTTTTAAACCAGTTTTCTGGTTCACAGTGATACTTTATCTCTCAATCCACCACAGCTTCTTGTTGGTGGAAGGCTTTATGAAACACAAAATAAATTATGTCAGCCAGAAATACATCCTTCTCTCACATCTCAGCAATTTCCTCTCATATGTTTCCTTGCACATGGGCTTCTGGGACTTTTAGCAGGAAACTCTGCCCACGCTGTCCATGTCCATCCCAGAAGTTACAAAGGATGCCAAAATAATTTTCATTACCTATTTCTCAGTTCATTTTTTATATAGAGAGGGATGTTCTCAGATCAAATTTTAACCAGAACTGAGGTAAACTTTTCCACAGCTCAACGCAGAACTCATGAACTGAAGTATCAATATCCACTGATACTAATGGGAGCTCCACCATGGGCAGGTTGTGAAGACTGGCTCTTTCAATGCAGTCTTTTATTACCTTAAATGCTTGCATCACCATCTGCCTTTGGGCAATAGCACATCATCCTGTAATACTATTGGGAGTTTCATCTCAAATATGCTATACTGCCTTTCAACCACTTTTTAGAAATAAGATAGTGAAGATTTGTGACACAGCAATATGGTCTAACTATCTACATTTTTAAAGTTCTCTTTTTTTATGAGGTAATGGAGAGGGATAAGATATTTGCAAAATATCTAAATTTTATGTTTGGAAAGTTAACTCTATATTTTACGCTTGCTTATTTTACAATTTTTTCACCTAGAAAAGCCCTGACAATACACACTGTGCTGTGCAACTGGATAGATTGTAGCAATTTTACCCGGAGTAGGATGATGAAATTGTCTCAGTAAATAGCATACTTTTACTATCATATTCTTATTTTTTCCTGCTTCAGTCATTCTGGGAAGTTGTAGACTAGGAGTTGCAAAATCTTATTCAACTGCAGTCTACGCTGTTTTATCACTTTATATATGGGGAACAAAACAAAAACAACAACAAAAAACCCATTGTGATTGCTCTGTTAAACCTGTAACTGTTTCATTCTAAATTCTCTGTGAACTCTCCTACCTTTCTATTACTGGCAAATTGCTTTTCAGAAAAGTGTAAGTAGTGCTGATTGACTTTTAGAAAGCAGAATATGCCAGAGCAATTGGCCCCTACTAACAGAAATACCTATTGTCACTAAATGCATCAACCACATTTATCATAGGTACTAAATAGGAATTTTGAGCAAAGCACCCTTTTGAAATTCACTTAGGTAGTCCCTGTTAATGGTACAACAAGAGTATGAGGAAACTCTAGCAGTTTTGGTTGAGCATAAAGAGATATTTTCTTTTATTACATACACATCATAGGAAGGCTTGAGTATAATAATAATTATTAATAATAAGATTAGTAAATGAAAGCATGTATTATTTAGACTATTGATGTACCAAGCAGATGGTATTTAGAAATAGCAATAGAAATCATCAGTTTATTTAGCCCATTCAATTTCCTTTATAATCTGGTTCCTAAAATGTAATATTATGAAAATTAGAGTGAGGTAGGCTAATAATCCTTTGATCTATTTTCATTAATTATAATTTAACAAAAATCTTGAAGAGCTTGCATTTTATTTCAATATTTTTAAAACCAAAAATCAGTGAGAATTGGAACTATTTGTGCACTTATTTTTGTATATATTTGCAAAGGAAATGCAAATTCCTTAAATTGCTACATTCATTATTTCAAAATGTATTTTCCATATTTTTCAAGATTAAAAAAATATATTATTGTTAATCATTATGGTTATTGTGCTGTTGCAGCCGAGCACGCCTTTCTGTTAGTCTTTATATCACAAAGCTTTGAGGAGCCATTCTGGAAATCTTAACTAGGCAAAGTGCTATTACATGGATCCAAGCTTCACCAGAGTTCAAGTGTGTTTCCTTTTTTCCTCATTGTTCTTGCCTCTGTCGTTCTTTGTCACCAGAACATTTGCATTAAAACACAATCTTCTTACTGGTCCCTCTGCTATTTCTCATATTTTACTTGATGTAATGATTGCAATGGAATTAAAACTGAGAATTGTGGTTTCAGAGATTAACTCTTGGGAAACAAAGATTTGGTTCCCATACAATTTTTAAAGTACTGCAGAGAGAATTATAGAAAGGGCCAAGTTCTGCGCTATTGTAACCACACCACCTCAGTGAATTCATGGAACAGGTGAGTGAGTAAGGAACATAGCTCCTCAGGGTGAAATCCCAACTATTTGCCAGGGACTTTAGTGGAGCTAGCATGTCACTCTTATTCTTTCTTCAGTTCCCCAGATCTATTGCCTACATATTTGTGGTAGGAGACTGCTGTTCCCTGAAGCTAAGCTTTTACTGGCAAAACAAGCCATTTCTCTAACAACTTTTTGTCAGTGTAGTGGTGCCAATCAAAATGGTATTCTGCCTCATTGGGGTTAGGTTTTTGGTTTGTTTGTTTGTTTTGGCTGGTACAAACTTTATCTGCCTATTAGCAGCTGTATATACTTGGCATGCTAAAGAGGAGCATTCAAAGGTGACTCAAGTCTCTTTAGCCCCCTGAATTTAATAGTCAGGAAGGTAGCAAAATATTTTAGAAATCTAGAGTGTAATAGATTTAATTACTAAAGCAGAATAGTCTGTTAAACACATGAGACAATCCTTTGGAAGGTACTTTTACAGATTTAAATGTAAATATACCAAATAAAGCATTTAAAGAGTGCCAATCAGATAACTTACAGGCCTATCATGCTACTGTGTGCACCACTGATTAATGCTTCTTATGTTTAGATTTTGGCTTTGCAACCTGGCACTTATAACCTCCACAGACACATCGTTTCATTTGTGGGTATATCTTAATTACACTATGGATTTTTTAAATGATTTTCCATAAGTGTCTTAAAATAACATCATTGCTTATTTAGAAAGCAAGATACTTCAGAGTGACCTTTATACATGCATGGGAATGTAACTGATGCTTGCTTTGCTGCAGAAAGCACCATACCCTCCTTATCTGACTGGGTTACCATAGGGCACTGGTAGCTTAGTGAAAAAAAAAGTTTAACAAGCTGATTAAAATAATGAATATCGAGTCTCAGCTGCTTGATAGGCTGAAAAGACATAGTGGCTATAGAGGTGTCAAACTGGAACCTAGTGTGACACGGTAGACGTTCAGCAGCACTTCTGCCTCTTGAGGAAAGAAAACATTGAAAATACCCACCATGGTAGTGTGACTTATGCACATGATTAGTCACATACTAGTGTATGCACTCTCTCAGGCCGTGTTTGATTAAAAAAAAATGAGCTGACATCCCAAATATCTGTTGTCCTGGAATGTCACTATGGTTACACTGTGTTCCCCATTGCTTCTCCTGTTTGGTGTTTTATCTTCAGCACGTCCTTCCTTCAGGTCAGTCTTGGTATTTAAATGGTATCCTCTCCTAAAAACATTTAAGTTGGCCAAGATGGTTACAGAAAACAACAAATAATGTTGGCCAAATAAATATCTTGCAGATTTTTGGGGGAAGAATCATGATATCTGTCTCCATTCTCAGATGAGTAATATAAATGTTAAAGCTAGGGCATAAAGGAGATTTTGACTTAAACTACTGCTATTCATTTGCATCTATTTCCCCTCTTTTCCTATGGACACCAATGAGACATTTATTTTGCTGCTTCTCAGCTTTAGGAAATCTCTAAACTTGTACAGAAGAACTGATGCCAAAGCCATAGTCATGTGTGTGCTCATATAGGAAGCCACAATTACAATGATTTTTAAATTGCCTTAACAGTAGCTCTTTGCATTTAAAATGGATGAAAACTAAAATTAAATTTGGTTTCCTGGCTGCTAATGAAAGCAAACAAGACTAATGGCTAAATACAACTCAGATAATGGATGTAGAAAATTTCACTGCAATGTAACCATAGTTTATCTTGGTCACATTAATGATTTCTACACAGAATTCAAAAGTATATCCTAAAACTAGAGATGGAACAGTGTGAATGCACGTGGGTATGATCAAATACCTACAAGTTTACTGGTGTCTTTGAAACAGGTCCTACTGTTTTTGACATATCATATAGTGCTGCTCCTTTTTCCCTTTTGCTCCCTGAACCTTTCCTCAATGGATTATAATCAGTGATGGAAAAACACTGCAGCACTGGCAAATATGCATACTTATGTATTTTATTACAAAACGATTTTGCTATATTACACTTTGTCTTGGTGACAGTACATAAGGGACAACCAATGCAAAGATGAGTCAAATGCTTAGATTGGCTTTGACACAAAACATAGTTAAGTCATCAAAACTAAAAATAACGCTTTTGTAACACAGTAGAAAACACCACATAATGCACTGGTGATGGAGACTGAGCTTTCTTCAGCTCACTCTTTCCAAGTTCAGGAAGGTAAAAGTATAACTTGTGCGTGTGAATTCTGTTGCTGGTGCCAGGTTCCAACCTCAAGTGAGACTGAATTGTTTTATCAGAAATTGGAATAATGAGAGTTTGGTAACTTACACATTGGACTCTGTTGCTGGATATTACGTGGCCCGGAAAGGCTATACTTTCAACATTCAGCTAATGTCTATTTGCACTCCCACTAAGTTTTGTCCTTCACCATCCTAGGGACTTACAGGATGTGAGTCAAAGCCCACTGAAATCAATGTAAAGATTCCCTTTAATTCACTGGGGTTTGGATCAGGCCCTGCGTATGCTTCCATCATGAAGAAGGTGACTAGCCCTCTAGTTGTGTGCTGTTGGAATCAGAGTGCCATAGAATTTTAGTATGCACGTCAGAGGTTCCTCAAGCAGCTAATAGGATCCAGGTTGCTAAATAATTTACAATTCTTAGAAAGCAGAAGCTTAACTACTTGCAGTGTATAATTAGAAAATGCCAGGTTGCCACCAGATGCCACCAAATGCCACCATATGCCAGGTTGTAGCCATGGAACTCTTGTGGCAGTTAGGAAGGTTGGGGAGCTATATAAAAATTTGAATTCTTAGAGGCAATTCTCAATTAGACTTGCTGGGCATAAGGGATACATCTACACTAGGATAAAAACCCACAGCTGGAGCAAGTGAATTGACAGGGGCTTGTGGGGCTCAAACAACAAGGCTAAAAATTGCCGTATAGGCAGTTGGACTCAGACTGGAGCCCAAGGCTCTAGTCCAATTCCTTTTATCTACACAACAGTTTTTTAGCTCTTCAGCCCATGAGCCCAAGTCAACTGACCTGGGTCAGCTGCAGCCATGACTCAAGGCTTTTATCCTTGTATGGAGGTAACCTAGTGCTTGCACCATGACTTGTTCAAAGGTATGCAAATATGCTCTTAAAATAGCTACCAGCCCTGCAAAGGGCCATTAAATGTGCAACATGATACCAGACGGTATGTGAATGCCACAAGTATGGGTCCAAATACATAAAAGGACATATCACCATATTCTTCAGGAGCCCAGAGATAAGCATACACAACGAGGAAAGTGAAACTCCACTATGCAAATGGCAATATTGACAAAAATATTTAGTTATTTGCATGTGACTGAGTCTGTACCTCCCAGCCTCCACTATAGAATCAGAGACTAGTAGAACTGGAAGGAACCTTGAGAGGTCATGAAGTCCAGCCCCGGTGCTAATGGCAGGATCAAGCACCATCTAGACCGTGCCTGACAGGTGTTTGTTTAACCTGTTCTCAAAAATCTCCGATGAATGAAATTTCACAACCTCCCTAGGAAATTTATGACAGTGCTGAACCACCCTGACAGTTAGGAAGTGTTACTTAATGTCTGAGCTAAACTTGCTTTGCTTTACTTTCAGCCCACTGCTTCTCCTTTCATCAGAGGCTAAGGAGAATACTTTTTCTCTCTCCTGCTTTTAACTTCTTAGTTATCGTGTCTCCTCTCAGTCTTCTCTTTTGCAGACTAAACAAACCCAGTTCTTTCAATTGTCCCTCATAAGTCACATTTTCTAAACCTTTACTCATTTTTGTTGCTCTTTTCTGGACCTTCTCCAATTTCCCCACATCTTTATTCAGATGTGTCCAGAATTGTACACAATACTACAGTTGACACCTAATCAGTAGGGAGTAAAGGGGAAGAATTACTATTCATGCCTTGCCTACCACACTCCTATTAGTATACTCCAGAATGACATGCTCCTTCCTAGACAGTCGCTTCCCATTCTGTATATGTGAAACTGATTGTTCCTTCATATGTGAAGTACTTTGCATTTGTCCATATTAAACTTTCCTCCTATTTACCTCAGATCATTTCTTCAATTTGTCCAGATCTTTTTTAAATTATGACCATATCCTCCAAAGCACTTGCAACCCATCCAGCTCAGTGTCAGCTGCAAACTTTATAAGCGTATTCTCTATGCCATTATCTAAATCACTGATGAAGAAGTTGAACAGAACTTGCCCTCAAACCGATCACACAGAACCCCACTCATTGTGCTGTAGTATGGCTACTGTAGTTGGCAACCTGCCCCTCCAGGGTTCCTCTATTTTAGTCACTGCCAGTTAGGTCAAATTCATTATTGACTTAGCTTGATCTAAGCTATTGGAGTTGCTCTGGGAATGAATTTTGCTTAGTATATTTTCCTTTTGTAAGAGTAAGCTTTCCTGAAATTTTAAGTGTTAAGTGTTACAAGATTTTTTTTAACCCTGCTGGCAGCTGGAAACATAAGAAACATTCAACCAAATCTCAAATTCATGTTTCTATTTAAAAAATTGCCACAAAAATTTGAGGAGAAAAAGCAGCTAAATCACTAATTTTCTCCGTATTTGGCAGTTCAGAGTCTTAAATCCTAATGCTCAGGGAGTTAAAATTATTAAGTAAGCCTGTGCTTAGAAGTTACAGCCAGCTGATTTGTGCTTAGGTATTTGGAAGCCTGAACAGCATCACTATAAATACAAATCTTTGATGTTCTGTATTGTATTTCACTTAGTGCAGTAATTTACACCAATGGAAAGTGAGTCCAAAATGCTACTTTTTGGGTTTTATAACACTGGACACCTATTTTGCACTTGTATAAACAACTACACAAAGTGCAGAGCAATGGGGAATCAGACCCTACTGATTCCAAACATGCATGCGAGTTTGAAACTGACTTGGAATAGATGTTTTGTCAATATAATTTGACTGTGCAGATGTTTACAGGAAGCACATTTGGGACATAAACTTGAGCAAAGAGAATTAATTGAAAAATCTGAGAGAACAGTCAGATTTCTTTGGTATTTACTGTGCTCTGCTTCTGATTTTCTTTCAACATCCTCTGGACATTTGGATGAGTTTCTCTTTCTGTCTATTCTGACATTTCAGACATAATAGTTATTGTGTTAGCTGGGTGCCTGCTATGTAGCAAATTAGGGATAGTGACAATTGTTTGAACCTCTTACTCTAAGTGAAATTCAGGTGAATAAAAGCAACATGTAACCAAAATCTAAAATAAAGTCATTGAACCCCTATGTGATCTGAACCTTTACATACACGTCTTCACTGCCAGGTTCATTGAGGTGATAGGCTTTCTATTCAGAGCACCTAAGTTGGGCTAGCCTGGATCTGAGAAGCCACATTGCAACACCACACTTCAGTGACTGCCTGTACTCACCGATATGTGCTGCTAGGACTTCTGGGGTCCTGTTCCATATTTCTCAGCTGCAGTAAAATGAATTGCTGTGTGATTCTTTTCTCAGTGAATTGCAGTGAACTGTGGGTGTTTTGGGAAAGCACAGCAGGACTGGTTTAATTTATATTCTCACAGTAAAGTACATACTCAAGTTGTGAAAGCAGGCCTCCAACTTTAGCTTTCCAGCCAGGCCAGCAAACCTAGATGTAGAGCACCAGCACACTCAGGTCTGAGGTTTCCGTGGGCAGACAGAAGCTAGGTTAGGGACAACATCTGAATAAGAACACTAGTTAACTCGCAGTGAAGACATACCCTAAGTTTTGCAGGGTTCTACAGCAGCTAAGTGGAGTAATTATTGTGCTACTTGACTGCTTTTTTGTTTTGATAGAATACAGACTAACTCTTTGTCACTCTCTGGGCTATCTCTCTGTCACTAGCTTTACTGAGGTCACACATATTTTTCCTGTAAAATATATAATCAGTGTATTCAGACATTTCTCTCTTTTTTTATATTCAAAATAATTTGCAAAGTTAATCTGAATGACTATTATGGATATAAATTAAATCAACACTGATGTGAGAATTAGATATGTTTGAACATTTTGGCTCCATTTCAAGACAGCACTTAAGCACTTGCTTAAAAATGCTTCCATGAATTGGTGCCTGATAGTATCCCTCAGATGTGCCCATTGGTTGTTGCTTGGTGTCAATCAGACCAGTAAAATAGTCTTTATAAACTGTGATGGACAAACACCAAAGGCTTAGAATTCAGTTTCAGTTAATTATCAGAGAGGTAGCCGTGTTAGTCTGTATCTTCAAAAACAACAAGAAGTCCTGTGGCACCGTATGGACTAACAGATATTTAGTCCATAAGCTTTCGTGGCAAAAGACCCACTTTGTCAGACCTGACGAAGCTGGTCTTTGCCCACGAAAGCTTATGCTCCAAAATACCTGTAAGCCTATAAGGTGCCACAGGACTTCTTGTAGTTTCAGTTAGTGCAAATTTGGATAAATATTTTTGGATACTTAAAAGAACCATTTAGGCATTCTGACTCTCTGAAGTTTGTCTGTAAATCTCATGAGAATTAGTTGTGAAATTTCTGCTTGGGATAGCTGTGTTCTCAGTGTATTGTGGTATCATTGAGTCCCAGTTTCTTTAGTTTTGAATGAAAATACAAAAGAAAAAAAGTTAATCAAATTTCTAAAAGAATTGATTCGGTTTCGAAATGGGTACAATTCAGGAGCAAAGAGAGGTTGTCACACGTACCCTTGGATTTGTTCACGTAGGCCTGTTTTTAGCAGTAAGAGATGTTATTCAAAGAACACGCATATTTTTTAAAGCTTTTGTTTGTGGTGTTTGGCAAGTTGCAGCACTTGGCAATGCTCCCATTATTCGTGTGACAGTTACTCTGGCACTTATTTATCTTTCTGTTAGTGGCTGTAATAGTGTTTTTGTAAGAGACCATCCCAAATGTCAATTAAAAACAACTTAAAATAACAATGTGGCTTTTTCAACATATTTTTTGGTTGTGGCTGCTCTCATATGTTGTGAGGTGAGGGGGTGGGGGGCGGAGGAAAGGAGGCAGCAGGGGAACAACTTAAAATTCACATCCAGAATTCTAATGCAGGGCTTTGTTAACATGGGGTTTGCCAAGAATTTAGCGGTACTTTTGCTGAAAGGAGGGAAAAAACCTTGACACCAGAGATTAAATACTGAATGACATCATTAGGATTGAACAAAATGCTGGGATCCTATGCCACACTGCCTTCAGTTTCTTTGTCTCTTTTCCTTTTCCTCTTTTATTCTACAGCCAAGTCCTAAATAAAAAGACTGTTGCTCAAAATGATGATAAGTCATTCAAACTTATGTGAATAAATGGAATTCATACAAGTGAAAGGCAGGGTTTGTTTCCTTAAAGCTGGGTCCCATGGCAGTGGTGTTTTGCCTCTGAATATTTTCATTAAAGAGGTGTCTTCCCAAAGTTTGAGGAAAAATATTGCCAAGCAAAATAAATAAACATTAATTAATTAAAAAGAAATTGAGATGACTTTATTATGGAAGGCCACTTAATTCTCATCTTGTGTTTGCAGAACTTAGTTGCCCTGATCCTGCAAAGATTTATGCACTTGATTAATTTAAGGCACTGCAGCCACCCCACTGAAATCAAAAGGACTGCTCACTACTCATTGGCTGTATGTACACTACAAAAATAACTTTTAAATAAGCAACTTTGAAGATGAGCATCCACACACACCCTACTTTGAAGTTAAACTTCAAAGTAGGGCACTACTCTGTTACTGGGAAGTGAGTAAGGACTTCGAAGTTGGGTTTCCTCCTCTGAAGTTAACTTCAAAGTAAGGGAAAATGTGTGCAGACTCTCTTCTGGCTGCTTCAAAGTAGTGCCTAACTTGGAAGTTAGTTTCTAGTGTAGATGCATCCATTGTGTGTAAGGTTAAGCGCATACATAAATTCCGTTAGGATCAGTTCCTGAAGCTGTGAAATTGCTTTCTTGATCTAGCTCAGACAGGCTGACCATGCATTTTAAGAGCTAAAATGTTTCAACACTAAAAACCATTATAAATGCAAGTAAATAAGATAGTTTGAAACCATTCTATTGTCTGTACAAACTCACTTTTCCAAACTATGTATTATACAGTAAGTGAGGGCCTCATTTTAATTCCTCTTGAGTGAGAGGCAGAAGATATTCCGTTCAAGTAAGTGACATCATATCAGTATAAGTCAGATTAGATTCAGGGCCTGAACTATTAAAGACATTACAGTAATCTACAGGGCCATGCTCTCTTGCTTACACAGATGATAATGTGGTGCACTGAATTCAGATGAGCTAAACCCAGTTTTACACCAGTATAACGATTGATGTCAGTGTAACTGAGGAAGAATTGGCACAGCTGTGGATTATCTTTGGCAAATAGATAGCATCATGATAAACGAAGGACCTACCTGCAGCCCTTTATCAAGGCAACGCTCCCCTTGTAAAGAACTGGAGAGGTAGCCCCGTATCTTCCATGGAAAGCCATCATGACCAAATAGCTTTCCAAAAATATTATTTTCATCATTAATTTCTTAAATACCTTTTTGTACAATTTGTTTTATAATCCCCCATTCCTACAGATATGTAAATGTTTCAACATAAGTGACTCTTTTAAAATAGGACCTTAGTAACATTGCTGCAGATCAGATTCAGCCTCCGAGTCTTTATTCATGTTGTTAATTTGTTTACTTATTTTACAGAATGATTAGTACATGGCTTCCCTGACCTGTGTCACTTAACTGATACCGTTTCCACCTCTTGTGAGGTCAAAAGGACACTGCATGCCATACAGTAAGAACACATGGTGGGCTCTGATCAGTCATTTACTTTCTTGTAATGCAAGGTCCTGTTTAGTTTGATACTTGTGCTGCTGTCAGAGGCAATGAGGGTCAGCGGTTGTGGTGACAAATTAGTTTTGACAAGCTTAATGACCCCAAGGAAGAAAAGTCTGCAGCCTTGATAGCAACTGTGGAATAATTGGTTAGCTCAGCCAAACAGGGAATGTGTTAAAATCCCAAATCCTCTCTAGCAGGCCAATTACACCATTCAGCAAACAGGGTGGAAGTTTGCCATCAGCTTCTATAGTCTTACAAAAGCATCAACAAGCTGTATTTCAATCAATTCAATTTTGTTTGGTGGGACATCAGGACAACCAAGGAAACAATTGGGCCTTTCAAGCATTGTTCACATTATAAACTCAGGAACAAAGCAAAGGGAAATCTTTTGTAAGAGTCCTTTAGAAGTATACAGACAGTAGCAACATAGAGTGTTTCAGGTAAAGAGGGGCTAGAGGGAGACAGAAAGAGAGACACTCTGGTCTGCCCTTAACGGATAGTGTTAGTACCTGGTGTACAGGTAGTGCACCTAGTGGTGACATAATATAAATATTGAAAATAGCCCTAACTTTAGCCAGTTATAACAGATGTATTTGAGACTGCACAGTACATAAGCAAGCTTGGAAAGAGAGAGAAAATGGACAAAAAAAATCATTGTGAGAGAGGTGTTTCGATTAGGGACCCTAATTCTGACCCTGTCTTTTCCCCTTATCTCTCTGCTTCCCTCCTGTATATCAAAGTCTTACATAGCAGATTCGTAAAGGTGTTTATTAAGCCTGCAAACTATATAATTAGAATTAAATTATTATTAAATAAATAACAAGTAGCATGCACTGCATATTTTTTTCTTCTGTGGATTTCAGAATTCTTTATAAATATAGAAGCATGCTTGTGGTTTTACAGTTAGGGAACTAGACACAGCAGTTCAAAAGTTTAGCTACTATCACACGTAAGGTCAACAGCAGAGGAGGGAATAGAATGGAAGCGTTCTCCTGGTCTAGGATTACATTGGTTGGAGCACCTATACCATTAGACTGTCTGCAATATTGCAGCAGCATAAGGCCACTGCCCATTGTTACTGTTTCAAGGTTTAAAAAAGGGGAAATGGTGCTATACATTGTTCTAATATTGGTGAAGAGATGGATGCTCCATATCATCAGTCACTTGTGTCATGTTGATGGGCTTCTTGTAGGATACACAGCATTAAGGGAGTACCATAATAGGTATAGTACTACCTGGACTCTAGAAGATCTTTCTCATCTGTAGAGTCAGACTCTTTCTTTGGGTAACTATCTTGACTGTTAGTGGGATAAAATGGGTCATCCTTTCTGAAAACTTCCTGGATTGTTCAGTGGCTATCATCAGCTTTTTTATCTAAAATAAGACTGAGTCTGGAGAGTCAAAAAAAACAAACAAAAAAAACTTGAGCCCAATCTGAATCTTTGTTGAGACTTGAAATTCCATTAACTCTTTTAAAATTAATTTCTTTATTCTGACTTTTTGCACTCCCCAGCTACTGCTGTCATAGAAGGGGAAAGATGTTTAAACACTATAATTAAACTGCTCATGCAACATCACTAGATTGGAAACAAGAAGTTTTGAAAATCTCATGAGAACTGCCAGCTTCGTTGGCATTCCAATTCTGATAGTGGACTGAGGAGATTCAGATAGTGCAAGTGAGTATCTAAACTCTTGGGTGCTGATCTCTGGCAAAATCTGCAGACTCTTCAGATTTGCCCTTCACTTATATGCGCGTGCACACAGAGTTTTTCTTGAGGTTAATGCAAATGATAGAGGTTTTTATATTAAGATGATCACCTCTGGGTATACCACTATTAGTGACATATATGTATTAGACAAGTATACCTTGACATGAATGTATTAATATAGATACAGAGCCAGTCTCACTCTGCCACTCAATTCTACCAAACTGGATACTGATATCTTCCATAAATGCATGAACTCAGAATCATTTCTATTGAATGACTTCAGAAAAGCATAGCTGCAATAGGGAATGGGACTGTACTGGTGTATTTTCACCTGGTAGGCTTGTTGGCAGTGTATTTGATCACCACTTGGGCAGAAATCCAGGTTCTGAGCTTGTCTCGTAGCTTTATTCCCTCATGCGAGCTTCTCCCCAGTTGGTCTTTAATTAGATTGTGCGTGGTGCTCTTATAATTATGTCCATATCATCTATATAATCTCACCTTGTCTCATTTTAAAGGTGTGAATCATTAAAATAGAATCAAGCATATAATGTAAATTAATAAATGACATACAAATCTGCCTTGCAAGCTGTGTAAAAGTAGTTCTGCATCTGACTATTTTCCTAGAACACTTCTCCACTGATGGAAATCATATACAGGTTGAATCTCTCCAAGCCAGAGGTCTCATCTGACAATATCAGTAATCTGGCATGGTTTTACTTAGCTGGATGACCACTGGTCATGGGTGTAGCCAAGTTTCCCATGGTCCCATAAAGTTTGTTTACAGCCACCAGTCCTGGATCTCCATGTTCTACGCTGTTATTTATCTGTAATTTACCACTAAATGTCTTCTAAGAGCCCAGTAAGCAGTGCAAATGTTGGTAATGCTGCTAGACAATATTGACCTCCTGTAGTCTGGCAAATTCTCTCACCTGTTATGGGTCAGATCCCAAGAGTGCCAAATTAGAGTGGTTGAGCATGTGTTTCAGTGACTGTTCAGTGTTGAAAATATTCACAGTAGACCTACATGCAGTTACCTAGTTTAGGGGAGATACGTTGAGGAGTTAGGATTCTATTTTTACTTTTATTAATAGGGAATGATAAAAGTAAAAGGAGAATCATAACTTCATAAATTAGAGATTCATTTTACAGTCATTTGACTTACAGAGTCATCTGTTAATTAACTCTGTTCAAATTCAAAGCACATTATCTTTGCTTTCAAGGATATTCATAATTTAATCCCTGTCTACTTCTCTGACCTTGTTTCTTTTGTTCTCCCTTCTCTCCTAGATGTGGTTCAGCTAGTAATATATGATATTATTTTGGAAATTGTTCTGTGGATAATATTTGATTAGTCATAGTGTTGGAACTATAGTATCAATAATTATTTATAATTATTTCTAAAATACCTTACTTAAATGACAATATTCTATCAGATGTACTCCTTCTCTTTACCCTAGCAGGCCCATTTCTCCTGCTACTCTTTAATCTGTGCTTTGTTCCATCTGGGATCTTTTGCCTAAAACCCTTTTAAGAAGTTGTCTACTGTGACTCAATTCTCTGTCCTTTAAGTCTTTTTCTAAATATTCCTCCTGTGAAGACTACAAACCCTTTCAGCTCCCTTTAAAGGTTCAGTATCTCTTACGAAGTATAAACAAAATTCCTGGACCCTTCATGATTTCCAATTTCCATACTATTTACATGAATTAGAATCATAGGGTTAGAAGAGACCTTAGGATGTCATCAAGTCCAACGCATACCCCCAACCCTCCCGGCTACCCTCCGCATACACTGAAAATAGGACCAATTCAAACTAAATCATCCTAGGCAGGGCTCTGTACAGCTTGGATTTAAAGACGTTTAGGGAGCAAGATTCTACCATCCCTGTAGGTAATCCATTCCAAAGCTTCACCACTCTCCAAGTGACATAGTTTTTCTTAATATCCAATCTTGAGCTTGAGACCATTGCTCCTTATTTTGTCATCTGTCATGACTGACAGCAGCCTGTCTCCATCCTCTTTGGAACCCATCTTCAGGTAGTTAACAGCTGCTATCAAATCCCCACCTCCCCTGCCTTCTCATCTGTTGACTAAATAAGCCCAAATCACTCAGCCTCTCCTCATATATTATGTACTCCAGCCCCTAATAATTTTTGTCGACCTCTGCTGGACTCAGTACAGTATGTCCACATCCTTTGTGTAATGGGAGACTTAGAATTGGATCTACAATATTCCAGATGTAGCCTCACCAGTGTCAAATAAAGGAGAATAATCACTTCCCTTAGATCTGCTGTCAATGCACATACTAGTACGACCCAGTATGTCATTATCTTTCTTGGCTTCAATAGCAGACTGTTGGCTCATATCCAGCTTCTCATCCTAGGTAATCCTGAGTCCTTTTCTGCAGAACTGCTCTTTAGCTGGTCTGTTTCCAGCCTGTAGCTTGGGATTCTTCAGTCCTAAGTGCAAGACTCTGCACTTGTCTTTGTTGAATCACATCAGATTTCTTTTTGGCCCAATCCTCCAATTTGTGTAGGTCTCACTGGACTATATCCCTACCCTCCAGCCTGTCAGGCTCTCCCCCTAGTTTACTGTCATCCACATATTTGCTGATGGTGCAATCCATCTCTTCATCTGGCTCATCAATGAAAAAGTTGAACAAAACCAGCTTTAGAACTGACTCTTTGGGTGTTCCGCTCAATACCAGCCACTAACCAGACATAGAGTCATCAAGCCCAACAATCTAGCCAGAGGTCTATCCACCTTACAGTTGGTTTATCCAAGCCATACTTTAACTTACTGGCAAGAATACTGTGGGAGACCATAGCAAAAGCTTTGCTAAAGTCAACATATATTGCATCCACTGCCTTTCTAATATCCACAGAGCCAGTTCTCTCATCATAGAAGGTGATCAGTTTGGTCAGGCACAGCTTGCCCTTGATGAGTCGTGTGGACTATTCCTGATCACTCTCCTGTCCTCCAGGTGCTTCAACATGGTTTTCTTGAGGGTCTCCTCCGTGAGTATTCTAGGGACTGAGGTGAGGCAGACACAGTCTGTAGTTCCTCAGATTCTTCTTCTTCCATTTTTTAAAGATGGGCACTACATTTGCCCTTTGCCAAATGTTCAGGACCAACCCCAATTACCACAAGTTTTCAAAGATAATTGGTTTAAGTCAAGTCACCTTGAATTCCACAGCAAAGCCAGACTGCATAAACAACCCTGCTGTGTTTTCTTTCCCTTTGATGGCTTTTAAGCAAGTACATTTATTATTAAGGCAAAAGCATTACAGAGTAAACATTTAAAAACAATAAAAATCTACATGCATGCTAATCAGCTTAATCAGAGATCAGCCCAACCACTACAAGGGCTGTGGCCAATAAAGAGTCCAGAGTCCACTATGGGCATTTTGTGTGTTCACAAGTTTATAATAGCTGTCACCTTGGAACAAGCACACTTCTGGATGCAAATTACTCCTTATCCAGCTTAGGCCTCTGGTCTTGTCCTGATGTAACAGCTGATCAGCAGACAGTGAATTCCTGTAGCTTTGAAAGAATCCATTGCAGTGTCTAAGTTCTAGGGAAGGGATTGTCATAGGATGCAAGGCCAGAAGGGTCCATTATGATAATCTCTTTCGACCTGCTGCGCATTGCAGGCTACAGACCCTCACCCACCCACTCCTCTAATAGACACGTGACTCTGGAGAACTGCTGAAGTCTTAAAAGTTATGATTTTAAGAACTTAGAATGAATCTGCCATTTACACTAGGTTGAAGCTGCAAGCCCCATGTTGCACAGGAAGATGGTTCTGGTTGTCTTTATTCTCTTTTACGTGTCGTGAATATTTATTCCATTATATCAGTTAGTACTTAGGTTTGCACACCCAGGCTCCGTTTACACTACAGTGACCATTCAAAAGAAGTTCTTCCAGAAGATCTCTTCCAAAAAAAAAAACCCCAAAAAAACTGCTTTTGAAAGATCAAGAAACAAGCGGATAAAGAAATCAATCTGCTCTTTCAAGAGAGCATCCACACAACCCCCTCTGTTTTGAAAGAACAGGCCAGGGATTGAACAATCTGGCACATTGAGGACTGCTCCTTCAGAAAAAGGGTCTGCGGAGTGTCTACACATGCTTTTTTTTTCAAAAGAAGCTTTCAGGAGGAGGAGCTCTTCCTGATCCAGGAGTGGAAGAGGGTTTTTGAAAGAAGAGCCACATTCCTTCTATTTTGGATCAAAAGAGCTCATTCTGTATGGAGATACTTCATGCATTCTTTCGAAAAAGGGCTGGATTTTCTGAAGGAACTTGCTAGTGTAGACGCTGCCCCATTGTGGGGCCACTCGTCCCATTAGCACCAATACTTTTATGGAAGGAGGTAGTTTTCTTAAACCTCAATCTGAATTGCACTATGGCTTGCACAAGATCAGTTTGTACTTTTCTTATTGAGCTATGTATCTGTGTTAGGAATATCCAAGATATCTATGTGTACAGAGTCAAAGTGCTAGGTGTAGGAATTATTGTCTGTGTTTTGCATTTTGTTGCTGAGGTGAAAAATGAGAATGTACCCTTAAAAGATTTTAGCTGTAATGAATCATGACTAGGTGTGACCCAGAAAACATCTTGATCCTACAGAAACTGGAGTATTTAGGAGTTCAGGGATCCCTTGTGTTCACCAAACAAACATCATGTAGTGTTTCTATTAAAAGCCTGTGGCACATCAGTCTTCATAATCACTGTGAGACATGAGTATACAAATATGTGGTGATATATATTAAAATTATGTTATCTATGTCTTGTATTTAAAGGTAGGTGACTCAAAGATAGTATATCCTGTAGCTAATTTCCCCAGACAAGAGGTGGAAAACAATTTTTTTCCCTGATGGATCATTGGGTATTTTGTGCCTCACAGTAGAACTCCATTAGCATACTTGTGTCCAATGCCAAAGAAGAGTTTGCAGAGATGTCAGAAAGAATTAACAAGGAGAGGTAAGCAGTGTTGTAGGAAGGGGAAGCAGGGAAGAACTTTACTTTCAGGTGATCGTACAAGCTCTGGTCTGGTATATCTGAGAGTGCAGAGAGACACTCTAGAATCCTTCAGTCTGTGAGGACAAACCACCAGTAATCTTGATTTTGTGCCAGGGTGATTTGAGCCAATTCAACGGAAAATGGAGGGAAAGGGACTTGGGGTAATATGCCCTGTAGGAAGAGGAGACGGTCTTGGAAATAAAGCTTTTTCTCTAGAAAGTATATCATGATTTTCGTTTATAGGTAGTCATTTGTTTCCCACGTTTGTACTATCATTTGAGTGGGTCTTTGATAGTAAGCATACAGTAGTCTTGTTTTCACTATACATATATGTAAGTGCTATGGGTTAAGCAGAGTGGTGACTCTGAGGTGATTCTAATGAACTGGTTTATACTGTTTCATTGAGATTGTGAATCTATGAGGTCTCTGTCTGTTCTGGGAAGCAGGCCATTTCAGAGGGATACTGAGAGGACTTGGAGGTTGTTGTGTTTCTATTGATAACCTGTATAGGCATCGTGGAGCTAGCAAGGCAGTGCTTGTGTAACCAATGGCTGGTGAAGTCAGGCAGTTGTTGAGCAGGACAAGGACCATCTTATGCTGGAAAGCATCACATTAGAGTTCTGTAAGGATGGAAGAGCTGGCAAATAGTGTCCCAGCATCCTTTGTTTCTCTGTAAATGTTTTTTTTATGAAAATGGCAAAAAATGGTTCTGTAGGAGAACAAAATTTCTGCTGATTTAGTCAAAATGGTATCCAAACCTCTTCCATAGCCCCTTGCAGGCTAGTACACATGAGACACTTCTGCTGGGGTAGCTATTGAGCCATCAAACCTAGAGCTGTTTGGTTAAAATGTTTTCATAGCTAAGCTTGTGGTAGCTGGCAGATCCTTCCCTTGGCTTTTGATTTGCATTTTGGTTTTTGCTTCAAGTTGGACACTCAGTAAGTTGGAACTGAAAAATATTACAGTTGTTTAAATTTATTGAGAGAAATTTTCTTTTAGATACTTAATTCAGAACAGAAACACACATTTTCTGTAAAACAAATTTCAGATCATCTTGTCCCCTGGGAAGGAGTTTGCCAGAGTATCTTGTTGTGAGTTCCTCCTCCTCTATAATGTCATTGTAGGGCAGGGTTTACTCCTCTCCCTTCCATACAGATAGTGGGCCCATCCCCAGCTGTGGGTCCCTGTTGTCATTTACCTAGAAGCTTCATACTTCTACACCTGTTTGGATCTCAGCAGGCAAGCAAAGTGAAGAATAGTTTTTGGTAGCATGGCATCTACAGTGGCTGTACTGTTGTGAATAACCTGAGACTAAATAATATAACCCAGACAAGCCACTTATTGAAAACCAATGCATCCAGCTATCTTCATGGTGCCACTAAGTGGAACCACATAGGAGAATACTTTCTGGTAAGAACATGAGCCACCATCCAACGCTCATGCTCCTTCCCTCATGTTCTCCTACTATAAATACTCTAAGAAATAACTGATCACCAATCTCTTGCTGTTTGTGTATGTTTCCTCCTCTGTAAGCTCAGACATTGCATCTGCTGGGCAGATTAGATTTCTCATGCTCCCACCAAAAATTGGAAAAGTGGCTTTTTAGTGCATCTTCCTGTCAACAATAACTCTCTGTAGGTTCAGTTCTGGCCTTGTGTACATTCATGTGAAAAGAGGATACAGCCCTCTGAGCTTTGATTTGGTACTTCCAGGTCAGTCGGCTTTTCATTTCAACAAAATAAAACACCTCTGTGTCTGCTTATTGCATTCTTTAGTGGCTCCTTTTTTTCACACAATGTTCCATATTTTAGTTTCAAGCAGGCAGCGTGGCCATCAAATTTCAGTTCTGTATGCTAGAAAGAAAGTATACAATAGTCAAGGGAGTCATGTCTCTCAAACCTTGCCCCAGGCTGGCCTGTCCTTCCAGGATCATCGTTTCTCTTGCCCTACAAGTATGTCTTATAGTCAGATTTTCTGGGTATTTTAAAAGTTATTGTCTTTGCAAGGCCATACAAGTCTGCAGAAGTGCCAATGCCAGTACCCCAAATCTCTTCCTACTCTCCCACAGTAGAGATCTTGCTCCATGTCCTCATGTACTCTAGCCTCTCTTCTTTGCATTTACAAGTCTGGAGAGTTTGCTCACCAGGTGGGTTCCTTTAGCTTTCACAGCTCTGCTTTTTCTTCAGAGGCTAATAACATGTGGGACTATTATCTGAATTGTCTGAATTTTGGATTTAGTTCCAGATAGTCAAAAGCATGTTTTCAGCTGAGCAAATCAAATGAAGCAAGAAAGCTTTCCCCCCTTTATTCTTATTACACTTCCCAGCAGGGTGGGAGAATAAAGAATGCATGCTCTAGGTTCTAAAAGAATTTCTAATATATGTTCTTTCTCCATAAGATACACAGCTTAATCCTTTCTTTAGACTTTTTTCCCCTAAACAAACAGGGCCTAATTGGAAAAAGCTGAAGGAGCTAAGCAGCAAACAATAGAAAACATTTACTGAGCTGGAAAGTGAATATTGAATGTTGCAGGAAATTTGCATACGGATGAGGGGGAAAAGAAACATCCTTAGTTTCTTTGTTATTGTGGTGGACTGCCACATACTAGAATACAGTTTTTTTGCCTTGGTTTCTCCAACTGTTCTTTTCTGCTCTCATTTTCTCTTAACAAACAGGATGAATGCACATAATGAATAACAAAATAATACAGAATAATGAGAAAGAAGAGCACTCGCATGTTGCAAAAGAAGACTAGAGCAAGAAAAGTAGCTGCATCCAGAATAGGAGA
This sequence comes from Carettochelys insculpta, assembly GCF_033958435.1. Lineage (NCBI taxonomy): Eukaryota > Metazoa > Chordata > Testudines > Carettochelyidae > Carettochelys > Carettochelys insculpta. The sequence goes on along the minus strand of NC_134141.1, from coordinate 28,066,507 downwards.
CTGTGTTTGGATTCTAAACATTAGGTCCTTAGGTCATGCTGAAACCACACTCTGGTTTTCCTTTGGCGACAACTGAATGAAATTGGGAGTGTATTTAATATAGAACTCCTGGTGTACTTCACACCAGTTCTTAGGTTGCTTCATTTAATTGAGTTGTTACTGATGGGAGCATAGAGGCAAGACACTGACTTAATATTTTAATAAATAATTGCATCCCACAATTAACACACACTAGGCCCTGCGGTCTTGTTCAGTTAACAGTGTTTTGTTTTGTCGAAGCACAAAAATTATCTTGGGTGCTGACCTAAATAGAAAAATGAATTAAAGGACTATTTGGCATTTCTGGTTTCTCTTAAATTCCCATTGACTTCTCTAGAAATGTGATGGCAATAATACCCAGAGCTCAATTTTCCTAACACTGTGCTTTATAAACCACTTTTTTCAGTTACTTACAATTTTTCCAGACTGAAAATTTCTGTGTTCACTCTCTTTCTTTGACTGATTTTTTTTAAATGTCTGAGTGAAACCAATTCAGTCATTTTTAGGGATAAGGATAGGGAAAAGCATGCAGCTTGGCTAATGTTAATCCCTCCCCCCAACTGTTTCTTTGAAGAGTCCTGACATTTCTATGGTCTGGCTAAAGAAATTGAAAATTGTTGGGATTACAGCATTGGTTTCAGGGAAGCATTTCTCACTGTTTCTGCAAAAGTTCATCATTGTTTGGCTGAATGACATACCTGTGAAAATCACTAGAGCTTGCTGATAACATCTTCTCAAATTCCATCTGCACTGATTATATCTGTCACATAGGACACCCTATCAACACAAAACTGTAAGAGGTAAATTATGACTGGATAGCCAATATCTGGGAAGAGATCATCTGAGACCCAAAGGTCTGGCACTGAGTGCCAACTTCTTACAAAACCTGCTTTTAACTTGTAAATTACAAGAAAATAGTGGTCATTATGAGAAATGTAGCTAGCATCCTCAGTCTTGCTGAGAAAAATGAGTAATGTTGACCAATTTGGAATAGAGCAATTCTTGATGAGTTTTTCTAAAGGAGAACTCATGTGCCAGCCTCTCTGGAAGGAGGGGCTTTCACTTTTGAAGAATAATGGTGGTAAATCATAATTTTGCCTAAAAAAATATTAAAAACTATGTGTTGCATCAGATGTGCTCACCAAAAAGTCAGAGGAGAAAAATCAAAGAACCAAAGGTGTGTGCAGGGTTCTGGAGGAGGTGCAGGAAGGAGTGGCATACCTTTCACAAATGTTTTGTTTTGTGGGGCAGCACACATTTTAGCCTCATGGTTCCCCACCTTACACACACATTGGGCATCCCCTCAGGGTCACTGCTGACCACTGCTTACATTATAAGTAAAGAATTATGAAGTTGGGGGTTATACGTAGAAGAAGGAGTCCCACTGCATTTTAAGTTTCCTCCTGGATTCATCTTTGTGTGTGTCCCACACTTTGGATCTTTGCCATCCATTTGGATCCTGGCATCTTGAAAGGTATGAGAAACTTACAGAGGGGTGCACATGGGAATGTGGATGAGTGGAACAAGCACAAAACTGTGGTGTACTTTTGGGCTGCTTTGTACTACCCTGGTGATGCAACTAGCTCTAACTCAGATTAGCTGATCAGTATGTTGCAGCTGCGTTATGCCTAACTACTTGATTCCCTCCATAATTCTTTCTTTCTCTGGCCCAAAATATATTTAATTTTTATACACAGTGGAACAGGTTCATCAGGAGAGATTGAGAGAGACCCACCATTGAATAATCCTTAGTTCAGTGATTAGGGCAGCCACTTGGGAGGCTGGAGACCCCGTTTAAATACCTGCTCCACGTCAGGCAGAAGGGGGAATTGAGCTGGAGTCTCCTGGGTGAGTTCCCAAACCATTGGGCTAACTGAGCTAAGTGGAAGGTTGTAAAGAAATGCAAAGAATTACTATCTAGAAAGGATTCATTGCATTTTTGAACCTTCACTGTCTCTGTTCTCATTCACAAGACAAGAAAAACATTCATTTCAACATTATTGTTTGTGTGGATTATGAAAGAACCGTGGGAGGAAGAGGGTAGAACTCTGAAGTGCTTCAGCGAAGGATGTAGGAAGTGGGAAAACCTTATCTCGTGATGGAAGAATGCCAAAAGGAATTTCAGAATTTGAAAGGAACAAGTGTTTGTATTTTACTGAGTTTATTCCTGTTAATGAAATCAGAAAATCTGCTTCTGCATATTCCTAGACAAGCAGAGCTGTTCAGTCAAAGGGTGGCATTATTGCACAGTAACCATCCAGGGTAGAACCACAGTTCAACTTTTAGTATTTAAAGACATGTCTTTACATGTATACATTAAAATTATGCTCAGCTAAGGAAACATCTTTCGTCCTGTCAGGTTCACAAAGAAGAAAAAAGTGCCAGTGCACAACAGTGGAAATAGGTGTCTTAAAATGAGGAAACACATCTAATCTTAGTATATTACTTAGTGTGTTTTTCCAGCTAACCTCGAATCTCTAAGTAAAGATTGAGGTTCAGTTAAGTATATTTCTTTCTCACAGATACCTCACACTGTGCATATTGTGCTTTTCTCTCTCAAGCATTTCAAGTTTAAAATCAATGTACATAATCAAATGGCCAATTACACTGTTCCTAATGTAATTGTTTGAATAAGAACTCTTTAACCAGACCCTTTAATTAAAATCGATGTCAAAAAATTTGGAGCTATAGAAACATATCTATTTTTTTAAGGCTAAATCTCTTAAGTACATAAATTTCCTGGTTACAAAGCTGGTGTTTATGGACATGTTTTACTTTATTCCGGCATATTTTCTTTAAGCAAACACTATACTCTTGGGAGATCAAAAGAAACACTCACTGCATCCATTTTGTTCTTGGCTCTGATCCATGATGGATATTTGTTATTTAAAAAAATTATTTCCTCCAGAAAAATAAACAGTGGCTCTGTGAATCAAAACAAGAGTTCACTTGTAGAGTAGGAGCAGACTGCAGCTAGCGCTCCATAGGCTTGTGAAGAGTGGAAAAAGCTTTCCCCTCACACATACACCTTGTGCAGTTGTGCAGAAGACTGCCCCCAGTCTTGGTCCCTGGTGCACATAGTTCAGAGCAGTTTGGAGAGTGAGAACACAGACAACAATGTGGAAGTCCACCAATATGGCACAGCCTGGTTCTGTTCTTCCTACCGCTATGTAGCTGTTAAACACCAGGCTGGAGGCACAGGACTAGCAGAGTGGGGGAAGAACACCTACTTTGAACTACTAACCAAAGTATAACTTGGCAGCCAGTGTGCCTCTGTGGTCAGCCATTGAGACGGGAGGCTGGCTGTGACTTTCAAAGCTCAAACTAAAATTATGGACTTGATGCAGAGTTTACCGGGTGAGGTTCTTTGGCCTGTATTATAAAGCTTGTCAGGTGAGATAATGATAATTATCCCTTCTAGCTTTAAAACCTATAATAAACCACAACACAACCCTATATTTTAGTTAGCTTTAATGTCAAACTACTTTGGTAATATTTACAGGAAAGTTATAATGTGTCGTATTTTCAATTCAGATTGTTTTCTGTGTTTTAATACAAAATACAGTGAACCAAAAGTAAATTTGGAGTAAAGGCATTGATTTCAGTAGCATTACTTCAATTTTATGCCTAGGTAATGGTAGTCAGAATCGAGGCCTTCATGGGCCTCACTTTGTCGAAATACTGCAATACAGAGTTCTGCAACATGAACACTATGTCCAAGCCCCATGGCCACTGGAACTTCCATGAAAATCAGTCTGGACTTGAAGTCTTGGACCCATCTCTCTATTGGATGCATTCCGTTGGGTCAAACCAGAACCTAACTTTGGATCCATACTCAGCTTTGAACTACAATGCATAGGTGCATCACAACGTGTATGAATCTCTATTGGAAAACTAGGAAGCATTCGGACAGCATGTGTTGTGTGAATCATTTTAGATGTTACTGAGTGAATGTTATGTTCGCACCTCCCTTTACCTTTGAATATTACTCTTCCTTTCTCTTATCCCTTCTATTGTCCAGAAGACATGCTTCCAATTTTGTATTGTATCTTAGTGACTGCTGTCCTAGCTCTAATAGTGAACAGGTTTAAATAAGGGAGAAGGCTTATGCAGGGGAATCTGTGTGAACACACAGGGCATGCTCAGTTGTAAAAGGGTTTTAGTGACAAAGACCGTACGTGAGCAAAATTAAGGGCAGAGTGTTGAAATACTGGACAGAGAAGGAGTGGGAGAAGAGTGACAAACTAAAGGACTAGACTCAGAGGGGTAGCTGTATTTGTAGCTTCATGATAACAAGCAGTCTTGTGGCATCTTAAAGACTAACAATTCATTAGGGTTGGTAAGACCCACTTCCAAAAGCTCATTATCTAATAAATTTGTTAGCCTTTAAGGTGCTACAGGATTGCTTGTTAATTATTGAAAAGGACTCGAGACACCCTTTAAACACAGGGAAGCAATAAACTTATTCCCAAGTTGTTCATTCTTCTGTTGGCTTCCAATCCATGTGGCTTTTGAATTATTACCAGCTGATGCATTCAGCATTTGCTTCTTTCCAAGAAACTTCTCATAATATTTACTTGCTCTGCAACAACAGGAATGTCTTCCAGGACTGAAATGGCCAGGCTTATTAAAACAAATGAAAACAAGAGCCATTTCCATGGTGGATGATTCCATGACACCTACATTTGGTGTGATAAATAACATTCCACATATAGTACTTTGCTTCACTTGAGCATATTTTATAATCTTGGGGTGGTACCAGAAGTGCAGTGCTTGTCTTCAAGTGTGAATATGGAGGAGGGTGGCATTACACGTTCAACTTCTCTCGTCCGGCACCCTCAGGACCTGAGCCGTCCTGGACTAGGTATTTTGTTGAACCAGGGATGGTCAAATTTGCCTCCCGGTGCTGGCCTCAGATCCTGCTCCTGGATTCTCCTCCCCACTGTCACCCATGGCTTCCTGATTCCCCACTCCCAATCCCACAGGCTCCAGCTATCCTTCCGCTGCCTCCCTGGATCACAGCTTCCTGGGGCCATGGGTTTGCACACAGCCCTGGCTGCAGCTTCCCACCTGGCCCCAGGGATGAGCTGCTGCCATGAGCCTGGGTGCCATCTTACCAGCCTGGGCTCTCTGGCTGCTGCTGCTGCCCCCCGCCAAACTTGTTACCAGACCAGCTGCGGCTGCCCTGCCCTGGGCTTCTGCTGCTGGTCTGGTTAGCCCCTCTTCCTCCCAGCGCAGGGACTCTCTGGTCCTGCAAGAGCCATGGACCTGCCAGATGACAGATGTTGCGGGACAATGGAGTGCCTGGTTTTGGAGTTTTAACCTGCACTAAGAAAGAAAGATTAAGATAGCTGGAATATATGAAATATGGAAGAGATTCATAATTGCATACTTCTATTTTTATTGAAAACATGCTAAGCATAAAGGGTGTCAGTAATGAGAGCTCTCCTACAAAGATAAATTTGTGGAGTGGAAACATATTGCTTTTCCACTAATGCTAAGATTTCTGTGGATCTTGCTCCCCTTCTTCTGTTTTTTCTTCCAGAATTGTTAGCATTGCATTAAATCAGTCCATGACTGGAAACATCTGGGGCCATACACAGGGAAAATTGAGTTTTTTATCTAAAGAGAAACATGGGCAGAACCCTCAGGTGTAACTTTATGAACAGAAGTAGTACAGGTGTTTTCACTGGGGATGTGCAGGTGTAACAGCAGAATGTCACCTTCTGTATCCAAGATCTACCACAAGAATTTTAGATTTGAAAATTAAAATCGCATTAGGATATAATTTATTAACCTTGGCTGTGGCCACACTTGGCCAAAACTTTGAAATAGCCATGCAAATGGCTATTTCAAAGATTACTAATGAGGTGCTGAATTGAATATTCAGCGTCTCATTAGCATTAGGATGCTTCCGGCCGCAGTGCTTCGCAAGCGCCGCTTTTGAACGCTCGCGGCTTGGTGTGGCTACATAGGGGTCCTTTTCAAAAGGACCCCGCACCTTTTTAAGTACCCTTATTCTTCTCAGTGGAGGGGAATAAGCGGATTTCAAAAAGTGCAGGTCCTTTGAAAAAGGACCCCCGCGTAGCCACACCGAGCCTTGAGTGTTCAAAAGCGGCGCTTTCGAAGTGCCATGGCTGGAAGCGTCCTAATGCTAATGAGGTGCTAAATATTCAATTCAGCGCCTCATTGGTAACCTTTGAAATGGCCATTTGCAAGGCCATTTTGAAGTTTTGGCCAAGAGTGGCCACAGCCCTTGTGTCTATTCGCAGACAAAATCCTTTACGTCTCAAGTGCATAGCCCCCTAGATGGTCTGGAGCAGTGACAAATTGGGTACAACAGAATCCTTTAAAATATGATTGATCCCACTGATAGTGTTAAATCAGAGGTCAGCAACCAAAATAGCAAGAGGAGCCATTTCTTCCAATTCATTAAAAAACTAAGTAATTCAAGAGCCACATTGCATGTGAATACTAGATGATCCTTAATGAATAAGGTCATACCATACTTTTTGTAACCCTTATTTTCAGAACAATGCGCACGCAATGATTTGTAGTGCAATGTGTGCTTGCTGCTGGATGGTCACAAACACCAGGATTGTGAGTTCAGTCCTTGAGGAGGCCATTTAGAGGTCTGGGGCAAATAGATTTAAAAAAAAAATCTGTCATGGATGGTGCTTGGTCCTGCCAAGAGGGCAGGGGACTGGACTTAATGACCTCGTGAGGTCCTTTCCAGTTCTATGAGAGGCGTATCTCCATATGTGTATTTTACATATTCTGTTTATTCACACTTTCAAGATCACATACTGTTTGCTATTTAGGTATTAACTGTTCATTGTTGGACTTTTAGATGTTCATCTTTTATTGAAATTAATAAGGAGGGTTTTTTCTTTTTTACTTTGCAATTATAGCATAGAGAGACACAAAGAAGTCCTTAAAGAGCCGCATGCTGCTCTGGAACATCAGGTTGCAGACCCCTGTGTTACATCATTCACTCTCTGACTCAGAGAAAGCACTGATTTCTATGTAAATCTATGTATTAAATATGCATATTTATTACAGTGTACGCATGCATGAAAGAAAACCTATACCAAATATGATTTGCTCCAAGCTGTGGCAACTTTTTCCTTTTTATACAGCATATATACTTGTATATTCAGGGTCTCAAAATTCTGCTTGAATGTGCAGCTTATTTCAGCAAGCAAAGGTAACACCTATGTCAACTCCCAGGCCAAGGACAGGCAGGATCATGGGATTTGCTTCAACCCAGAGCCGATCAGGGATAACTGTACTTTGTTAAGTTTGTCTACTCCAAGCTATTACAAGTCATTCTCAAGGCACACATTAGCAAGCTTAAGCACAACAGCATATATATGTCTGGACAAGAGGCTATTTGGCATGCTTACATCCCTTTCTGCTGTGAGATTTCCAGTCCCGAAGCGCCTCACATCAAGGCCGCATCGAACTTCCTTCAGCTGGGAGAACAGCTGACTCACCCCCGAGGTGGAGAGTCTCCAGTGAAACTCAGCTAGGGGTGGGACCTCACAATGATTTTATCCCTTAGCTATTCATTGGATGTGCTCATACTGGATCGTCTCCACATTTAACATTCTCCTGGGGGTGAAACCAAGGTTGCCCTGGTTACTGGTTTCTCTAGGTTCCCACATTCAAACGCAGATGTGAAGGCTGGCTGATATGCCTACCTCATAAAAACAAAAAAGCAGTCAGGTAGCACTTTAAAGACTAACAGAATAATTCATTAGGTGATGAGCTACCTCATGTTTATGTTTGTGGGGTTCAAGGCTGTAAGAGACTGTAACATACGGATGGGAACTTGGTTTTGCCACAGGAATGGAATTTCTCATTCTTGCTTTCTGAGGCTTGCTGCTGTGTTACATGACAACACACGCAAGAGTTGGCCCAAAATCCACTGATGGCAATAGAAGATAGAAGGTTTCAGTAAGCTTTGGATCAGGAACATGGTGAATTGTCTGGTAAATATCAAGGATATGAGTGACGTAAGAATAAATTTGAATATTGATTAGGCTAAGTCAGTCACACCAGAGCAATGGACTGGACTAAAACTGAGTCCTTACCAATGCTCCCAGGATTTTACCCCGCGACCCTGCTCGCCGTCTACGGTGGGTCTAATCACAACGGGGTTTCAGGGTGTGTGAACTGCGCTGCTGCGGTGTGCTTACCCAAGGAAGAAATACGGACAAGGTGTTAGGTTCAAACAGGGAGAAAGGGTTTATTTAACAAAGCAATAGTGTGGATTATGATAAGCTAGGTGACACAAAATATGTGGACCCTTGTTTTTCTGAAATAAGCACAGGATTTGAATACTAATTGGCTTATAGCCTTAAACAATAGGTAACTGCTATAACAGCACTGCTATCTAACCCCTTAGCTACTTACTGCGCTTCCGGGCCGGGCCGTGTAGCCTTCGATGCGTGCTGTAAAATGGAAACGATAACTTCAGAGCTGTATATTGTATTTATTTATTCCTGGATCTTCCTAAGGTTCACCAGGTCGCTCGACCCTTGGCCGACTACCACGGGGAGCAGATCTTACTTAGAATAAGAATTTGCCTGCGCTAAGCTAGGTCAATTCTCTAGTTAAGTGGGTTGCCCTGCTGGCCAAGCAGGGGAGAGCCCAGTATATGCGGGGTTTCCTTCTGAGAGGTTATCCCCTTAGTTAAATGGTGGGGTTTTCCTAGTTAAAGATTATCCCCTCAAAAATGGTACTGCCTATTTCGACCACCTTGATATGGTAGCCCTTTATTGCAGACCTTCATTACCCTTAAAGGGTTACTTAGAATGCTAGGGTTTTCCCTTTATAGGGTTATCCCTGACCGCTCTACCCTCCTAAATAGGGGGAAGCTTATAGCTCTGGATTATAATTATAAAGCAGTTTGCCTAACTATTCTTCTGTGTGCATGTAATAGTTTTAGGCTAGACCAATAGCATTGGCCTCCTGTGCCTTTACAAAGAGACAAGGGGTACAAAATATAAGACGCAGATCATGGACTTGGGGAAGTCCCAATCCACTCTCTGTTACAAAACTATAAAAACATTAACTGCTCACCTAATTACTTATATTAGCCTTAAACCCAGACCACAAATACCTCCTTATTCCTGCTCTGTAATCCAGGCGCTGGGCCTGTAGTTCTCTTCAAGCTAGGAAGTTATGACCCTCACGGTGCGCTTGTACGGCAGCCGCGTCAGGTCAGATAGTAAAGGAGGAAGGAAGAAAAAGAGAGCCAGGAGGAAAAACCGGCTTGGTTAACAAAACCTCCTGTGTCTTTTCAGGAACGACTGTGATATTTCAGACACCGGCCCGAGCTAAGGTCGGTGACTGGAAGGGCAGGGTCGCTGCTGCGGTTTCCCCGTGCAGGGCACCGTTGTTTAGGCGGTGCGGTCTGCCGGGCAAACCCTCCGGATAAAAGAACCGGAGCCTTACTAGTGATTTTTGCTCTTTGTAGACTGGAGCTCTTCTGGTCTTCTGGCTGGAACTCTTCTGTTCTTCGTCGGCCCACGGCGGCTAGCGAGCGATGACTGACACGCAGGTCAGCTTCGGCTCTTCCGCCAGCGATGTTTGGCTACAGGCTCAGTCCAGCTCTTAGCTCAGTCCTTCTCTGTAGTTTTCTTTCTTCTTCGTCTGCTCTCCTCCAAGGTCTGGTCCGGAATGCCCCAAGCAGCACTGCTCTCCTGAATATATGCTGCCTGGGTGGACCTGTTTGACAACTTCTGCCTGCTAGGTCCTCCTCAGTGCCACAATGTATCAAAGGGGCATTTGACTACTACATATGTATAAGGATTCTAAATTGACCAATCAGTTTGAAACATTTCAAACCATAACTTCATACATATTCATAGCCCGCCGAATATTAATTGCAACTGTCATTTTCCATCTGTCATTTTCCAGCGGCCATTTTGTGTACCCAAACACCATTTTAACAGTAAATACATTTTACAATTTATCTAATTTTGATGTGGTTTGTGAGGGAAATATGTCACCACTGCTGGTAAAGCAGATTATAAAATTTAAATGCTTATCTTAAAGGCTGTTTGGTCAGGATGCAGGGCAACCACACAGACACCACAGCTCATGGACAGGGACATATAAATCACCTCAGAAGAGGATTTTTCTACAGTAAACACCAACTGTAGTCATCTGTAGTAAGGGTACACGTAACCCACTGTTATTCACTGGAACTGATTCCAGGAGCCATGTTTTTTATGATTTCAGAGAGCCTAATTTCAAAGGGTAGAAATCTCCCAGTTGGTCCACTGTTTAAAAATACACTCCTGAATGAGCACTGTGCATACCGAAAAACAACCAGGAACCATGTAAAAAATGAGCTCTAGCTTTGATACATTTCTTCTAGAATTCTTTGGATGTTACGTTTTCCCCATTTCTCTACTTTCAGGGTTAAAATCATACCACGCTTTTTACATAAAAGAACTCAGCCTTTCAAATCTCAGCTGTGGCATGCGATGTCCTTGTTGGTGAGCACCTGATGTCAGCGTTTTGAGTGATGCCTGACACTAATTATGTGTCACTCACAGGATTGTCAGGCAAGAGAGTCAAGGGGAATAAAAAGCTATTTGAAAGGTTTTGGTATGAGGTCTTACTCTCAGTTTTTTAAAAGCCCTCCTGCCTTTTATAGAGTAGCACTCTGCTAATGCTATGGGGGAAGGGAAATGAATTTTAAAAAGTCTTTTAATTAACATTTTAAATGCAGCACCATTGTTTGAAAGCAATTTAAAGAACAGTTTCTACATCTGATCCCTCCATACTCTAAAAAAGTGGGAGAGGGGGAAATCTTTCATTCTTTTCATGCCCCACACTTCAGTAGCTACATAGAAAAATATAATTGGGCAGTGTATCATATTACCTAAAATACTGAAGAGACTGTTGGGCTCATTTATTACGCCTTTATCTTCTGTGAAGGAAGTTTTTTTTTAACAAAAAAAAAAAAAAATGAGACCCGGGATGATTCCAAGACAAGCTCAGAGTCTCATGTGTATGGTACTGTGTGTTTACAAAAACATTGCTGTGTATCACTGTTTTCTATGCCTCTGAATATATGCATATCGTTCTGTCTGTGTATTATAGGTGTGCCTATATTTGCAGTCTTAAGCCTTTCCCAAATATTTTTAACTTAACCAAATATCGATGCTGCAAACACTTAGAAAAGATTTCCATGACCTAGGGGAGCTGCAGAGCTGGTGCTATGGATGGGGCAGTGGACAGAGCTTCCCTGATTGCCACAGGGGCATGCCAGTGAGCCAGTGGTCACAGCTCCAGCTCTGGGGGCGGAAAGCAGGAGGCACTGAGGCTTGGTGCTTCCATCCAGCAGTGCAGAAACTACCATGGGCAAGATGAAATGAAGCAGTGGTCCAGATCCAGCCTGTGGGCCATGGGTTCCCCACCCCAAACTAGCCAACTGTTTCTCCTGTAGTTTGGAATGTGAAAAGTAGAAAAGCTATTAATTCCATTTAAGTTTTCTATTTCTAGTTACATCTCTTAGGCATGATCTAAAGCTGCAACTACAGGTTGCACCTCCCTAGCCTGGCACCCTCGAGACCTCACTTGTCCTAAACAGCGGAGTTTGCCGAACCAGAGGAAGTCAGTTCTGGCCCCACAGCCGGGCTCATATCCCAGCTCTGCTCCTAGCCACAGGTATCCCCCTCCCTGCCCGGCGATGCTTCTGGCTCCACCGTCCCCGACTGGCTCCCCTGTCAGCCCCAGCTGGGGTGCCAGCACTGGCTGGGATGCATGCCATGCTGCTGGGAGTGACAGCCTGTTTAGGCTGCCTGCCCAGCTGCTGGGAGTGCTGTCTAAGGATCCCAGCCCTGCTCCCACTGGCACCACTCAGGCTGCACACCTGGCTGGGCTGCTGGTCTGCTGCTGCTAACTCCACCCTGTATTACTGGCCAGCCAGTCCTGCTGCCCCTCAATTCCTGGCCACCAGGGCTGTCTGGCCCAGGAACATCCATGGTACTACCAGCCCAGAGAGTCACAGTTTTTACAGGTTCAACTTGTATTCATCTTACGCATTTTTAAACTACCAGGACTGGAGAACTTGCATACAGGAGTCTTAGCAGAATTGCTTGTAGAACTAATCTAAACTGCTGTTTATTTTCAACAAATCTTAGAAGACTGGGGAAGTGCTAGAGGACTGGTAGAAAGCTAACAGTGGGACAATATGTAAAAAGGGGAAATGAATGACCCGGGTAATTATAGTCCATTTAGACAGACTCTGATATTGGTCAAAAACATAGATTATGATGGGACACCGTCAGTAAAGGATTAAAGGATGGTAGCATTAGTTAATTAACACCAACGAACGTAGTTTATGGAGAATAAGTACTGTCGACCATTTAATTTTTTCCGTGAAATTACATGTCGCATTCATGAAGGTAACTATGTTAATGTAATATAATATACGTTATGGCTATGTCTACACTAGCACACTATGTCGAAATAGCCTGTTTCGAAGTAAGAACATCGAAATAGGCTACTTCGACACGTATTGTCTACGTGTCCTCCAGGGCTGGTGCTGTCGACGTTCCATGTCGAAGTAACGATGGGGAACATCAAAAGGAGCCACCCGGGAAGGAAACGTGGAGCTCCCTGTCGAAATAAGGGGTCAGCAAAGCCCCAAGCTCCTCCCTTAAAGGGCTCCCCCCCAACACACTTGCCCTGCACAGCACAAGATCCGCAGAGCCGACAACCAGTTGCAGACCCTGTGCACACAGCATGGACCCCCAGCTGCAGCAGCAGCAGCCAGAAGCCCTGGGCTAAGGGCTGCTGCATGCGGTGACCACAGAGCCCCTCAGGGGCTGGACAGAGCATCTCTCAACCCCTCAGCTGATGGCCACCATGGAGGACCCCGCTATTTCAAAGTAGCGGGATGCGGATCATCTACACACATCCTACTTCGACGTTAAACGTTGAAGTAGGGCGTTTTTCCCATCTTTGGATGGGAATAGCGATTTCAACATTTCACCGCCTAATGTTGATTTCAACGTCGAAATAGCACATGGTGCGAATAGATGCAACATGTGCTATTTCGACCGTGTGCTGGCTACTTCGAAGTAGCTGGCTAGTGTAGACTTACCCTATATGTTATAAGGCATTTGACTTTTAAATGGCATGGCATTCTGATTTTTAGAAAGCACTATACAAAATTAATGTAGCTTGTATTAAATGGATGGCAAACTGGTTAACCAATAGATCTGAGAATGTAAGTGTAAATTGAGACTTGCTTTTGGAGATCTCTGGTGGCGTCCTGCATTTGGTTCTTTGCCTAGTGCTATGCAGTAAATTATCAATGATCTGGAAGATGGTTGATAAAGATGATGCAAATGTGAATGGAGCAAATAATAATTGGGATGGATCCATTGCACAAGCTGATATGGTTCACTTGTCTGATGGGCTCATTTGAACAACATACCAAATGCAAGGCCTTATAACTAGGAACAAGCACATATGTCCTGGGTGAATGAGGGGTTTGTGGTGCCCTGGGCCAAAGCCAGTATGGACCCCCCCACCCCCATTCTGTCTGCAGTCTCCTCCTGTCTGCCTTCTGCAGCTCTCCTACCAGGGAAATGGGGTTGGGGTTTGGGGGCTTTCTCTGCCTGCCTGGCACTCCTGCTGGGGAGCCAGGGTCAGGTTGTGGGGTCTTTCCCTGTTCTCTGGCAGGAGTGCTGAGTAGGTCATAGCATGGGGAGTGGGGGTGCCCATTTTTCTAGGGACCCCGTCCAATTGGCTGGGGCCCTTGAGCACAGCATCCGTTGGACCAGTGGCTAATCCACTACTGTGTAAGTCACACTTACAAGATGGCAGATGGTGTGCTGGAATGCAGTGACGCTGTAAAAGACTGAGGCATAATGTTAGATAGCTATTTAAACAAGAGCTCCCCGAGCAACGCTGAAGTGAAGGGTACCTCTACAATGCCATAATCAAAAAGGGGCAACAAGTCTCAGAGCCTGGGACTCAAGCTTTTGGGAACATGCTCTGGGGCTAAAAATAGCAGTCAGGATTTTCCAGCTCAGGTTGGAACCTGGGCTGATAGGCAGTGACAGGCATGAGCAGAGTCCAGGCCCCAGCGTCTGTGGCAATTTCCGCTCCTTTTAGCCATGTAGCACAAGCCCATGTCAGTTGAGCCAGGCTCTGAGACTTAACTTCTGGGAGTATTCTTTGTATGTCGCAGTGTAGATGTACACAAGGAGGGTGAGTGAGATTCTTGGGTACGTAAGCAGGAGAATGTCAAATAGGAATGGAGAAGTGATAAGACCTTTATATACAGCATTATTGAAACTGTAATACTGGCTTTGTTTCTGCTACCCATGCTTCAAAAAAGATGTTGAAAAACTGGAAGTGGTTAAAAAAGCAGCCACGAGACTGGAGATGTGGAAAGCATGCTTTCTGGAGAGAAACTGAAGAATTTCAATCTATTTAGGTTACCTATGATAAGGTTAAGACCTCTTTATACTGCTAGATTATTGTAAAAGGGTTTGAGTAACTGAGAATGAAGCCCAATATTATCATGCATGTGCACAGGGGGAAGAGTTAAGGTTACATAGGGACCCAACTTAGGAGAGTTTCTTTTTGTAAGGCTACAGTTACACTAGCAAGTTTTGCTGACAAAACCTTAGATTTGTCAGTAAAACTGGTGAAATATCCACACATGAAAAGGATTTTGTTGACAGTTTGTTGATAAAATTCAGCACTTTTGCCAGCAGTGTTCTGCCTCTCATCCACAAGCCATAACACTGCTGTCGATAGATTCTGTTAACAGAAAAGCTGTGGGGATACTTGGGGGCAAGGGCACGGGCACAGGGGCTACTCTTGATAGACAGGGTATCCAGAACATTGGGCAGCCCTGTCTGCTGAGCTCCCAGATGCCTGTTTTGTCGAGAGAGTGGCCCGGCAGTCCTGCTACGCTGCCAACAGGGTGGAGCGCTCTCCCAATTGGCTTTTGTGTGGGGCCACAATCTGTCTACAGAAGTTTTTGTTGGGAAATCCATTCCAATAGTGACTTCTATTGACAGAGCACTGTAGCATAAGTGTCACCTAAATGTAATGTTCTTTAAAACTTTGGGGGTTTTATGTGTATATGCACAGAGGGCATGGCGTCTGTGTATGTGAGTATGTACATTTCTTATAAAGTCGGTGTAGATGTCATACAGAAGCCACAATCAACTCAGTGTTTGCTTTGTGCTCATACATTTTCCCATTTTTTAGAGGCATAGTGTTTATAAATTTCTAACTTCGATAACTAATATATAAAGTCTGTGTAAAGACAAACAATAATTGCATATGTAAATAAAGAGACAGTCCTATGATTTTTTGAAAGAGAACTGTAGTTCAAAATTACGAAGCATGCTGAGCTAGGAAATTGTCTTTATGAGCTAGTTAGCGGTTTCAATATGCATGCAACAGTAAAAAGAAAAACACAGTAACTGTGATTCTTTTATTGAAGATTAGGAAAACATTACAGAGGGCTATTTTATGAATTCCACAAAACTTTAATACTTCCAGAAAATCTGGCTGAATCAGGGTTATGTTTAGGAGTGTTATTCAATTTTAGAATGTCAAAGACACAGCACATACTAAACTGACTAATTGCGGTAAAGGTGTTACATCCTCTTCCACAACCACACTTAATAACTTGGAAACTATGAAGATTTCCATTTGAAAGTACAACTGCAGTCTATTTGTCTTTTTGTTCCTTCCGCTAATCATGGCTTTGGAATAATTTAACTGAAATCCTATTAGCAAGGAAGTGTGTATATAGTTGAAAAGACCATCCGTCTCAAAGCTTTTTGTCTTTTAAAGCATGAGAGATTCTGTAAATCTCAGAATTTTTTTCCAGCGTGAACATTTATACTGTATTGGCTGAAAAACACTTTTCCAAAATTTCAGGTTGAATTACTTAGTAAAAGATCAGTTCACATCTAGCGTTATGAATGTTATATGCATGAACTAAGGTACTATCGGGGAAGGAGGGACTTCAGTATATTTTCTTTATTTCCAAGTTCTGTACAGTGGTGCAGAGTTCTTAAAATTTTGATTTCTAAATCATCTAAGCTATGTCTACATGAGAGGGTTTTTCTGGCAAAACTGGGCTTTGTCGGAAAAACCCGTGGAGAGTCTACAGGCAAAATGTGCTTTGTTGACAGTCTGTTGACAAAACTCGGCACATCCGCTGGCAGCGTTATACCTTCTGCATTTACGTATAATGTCTTTCTTGACAGTTTCCTGTTGACAAAATAGCCATGTAGACGCTCCTGGGCCCTTTTGTCGACGGACAGGGCTTCTGGTTCACTGGGCAGTCCTGTTTGCAGAGCTTCTGGTCAGCTGTTCTGTCAAGAGAGTACCAGGCAGTCTAGCTGCTCTCTGTTGACAGAGCAGATTGCTCTTTCAATCTGCTTTTATCTGTAGACGCGATCTGTTGACAGAAGTTTTGCCAGGAAATCCTTTCTGACAGTGACTTCCGTCGACAGAGAGTTCTCGTGTAGAAGTAGCCTTAGGCTGAAATTCATCCTATCTGTCAGTTAACCACATAATGCAATGCAAACTCTGTGTTAATTCTCCAATCTGATAGATACTTGTACGTGTGCTTAATTTTGCTTAAGTGTCTGTGGGATTGGAGTGTAAGGAATTTTACCATGTAAGACTGAAAGATCATTGAGAAAATGGGGTTTATACTGCAGCAATACACAGTTTAATACCTGTCTCTTGCATGAAAATGTATCCTGTTCTAAATTTTCCTTTGGAACCATCAGCAACATGCCGAGATAATATTTCTACTGTCAATGATTTTTTTTCTTTTTCTGTTGTTAGCCACCTTCCCATGCCTGCGTGATCTGTTTTTCAAAATATTGGCAGTTCTTTCATACCAATCTTGCTTTCCTTTTCCATCTGTTTCTCTCTCAAAAGCTGCATCTACACGTGCTGGCTACTTCGAAGTAGCCACGCCAACTTCGAAATAGCGCCCATCACGGCTACACGTGTTGGGCTCTATTTCAAAGTTGACATCGACGTAAGGCGGCAAGACATCGAAGTCGCTATTCTCATGAGGAGATGGGAATAGCGCCCTACTTCGACGTTGAACGTCGAAGTAGGGCACGTGTAGCTGATCCGCGTCCCTCAACATTGAAATAGCGGGGTCCGCCATGGCAGCCATCAGCTGAGGGGTTGAGAGACACTCTCTTCAGCCCCTACAGGGCTCTATGGTCACCGTGTGCAGCAGCCCTTAGCCCAGGGCTTCTGGCTGCTGCTTGTGCAGCTGGGGATCCATGCTGCATGCACAGGGTCTGCAACCAGTTGTCGGCTCTGTGGATCTTGTGCTGTTTAGTGCAAGTGTGTCTGGGAGGGGCCCTTTAAGGGAGCGGCTTGCTGTTGAGTCCGCCCTGTGACCCTGTCTGCAGCTGTTCCTGGCACCCTTATTTCGATGTGGGCCGCTTTGGTGTGTAGACGCTCCCCTGCAGCGCCTACTTCGATGTAGTGCTGCCCAACATCGACGTTGAACGTCGACGGCACCAGCCCTG
The DNA here is from genome assembly GCF_033958435.1 of Carettochelys insculpta. Classification (NCBI taxonomy): domain Eukaryota; kingdom Metazoa; phylum Chordata; order Testudines; family Carettochelyidae; genus Carettochelys; species Carettochelys insculpta. The sequence continues at coordinate 28,048,901 of NC_134141.1, read as the reverse complement.
GAGGACGTGTAGACATTATTCATCGAAATAGCTTATTTCGATGTCGCTACATCAAAATAAGCTATTTCGATGTAGCATTCACATGTAGACGTAGTTAAAATGTTGTTAAAGTTGATGGAAGGGAAATTCAGTGATACATGGATTCATGAGAAATCAGACAATCTTAAAATATTACAATATCTATCTCCAAGTAACGAAGTACCATATAGCCACAAATACTGGTGAATAAAGCCTTCCATTCAGTGTTTCATGACTAGCATTGCAAGCTCTGTAAATCAAGGAAGCGAAGACATTGGTGAAAATGAAACCTGCATGGCTGAAAAAGATGTCTGAATTTCTCTGTATCTGAAGGAAAAAAAAACGCCTCTTATTTGAGTGTAAGGTTAAGAATTTGGTTGGCTCTTTCTTCCATAATGAGTATGCTGCTTCTTGTAATGTAGTATTTAAAAATCAGACTTATACATCCTGTCCCATCTCCTAAGATTATCTGGACAATATATGATCAGCTTTTTCTTTTCTACTGTTTTTTAAAAGAAAAGAAAAGAAAAGAAAAGAAACTGTGAAGCAAGACCTAGAGATTCATCTTGTAATTCTTTGTTTCCTTTCTCTATCCTTTTCCTACACTGCTTCATTCTGGTGAATTGTACCTGATCCTTGACTCTTTATTCCGAAAGTTGAAATTCCTATTTTTCTCTCTTTTTCACTTCAGTTCTAATTAATTACAAACCCATGCAGATTATGATCAGTCATTTTGATCTTTCATCTACCTCTACTTTTGCAAGCATTCATGCACTAAATAAAATACAATAAATATTATTTACTGTACTCCACAGTAAGTGAAAAGTTGCCCCTATTCTAGTTACTGCTCAAAGACTTGGCAAATTAGTAAAAAGAACTCCTGAAATAGTGCATTATATCTGCAATATTATAAATGCTTGATATTTATGTTAGTGCATATTTATCTGTGCAATTGTACAAGAACAGCAAACTAGCCTGTTGTTCAGGAGGCAGCTTCTAATACTGAGCAATGAAACACACAGCAGCTATGCTTAATGGTATTAATTGCTCTTGACTAATGGAGTCTAATTAAAATCAAATATATAAAAAAAAGCCCAATGTCATATAAATCCTTGTTTGTAGTTTCCCTAACCTTACAGAGTCTGTTGAAGACGAATCAAGGAAGGACTAGTGTTAGCAGCTGGGATATGCACTTCTATTTTGAGTAGCTAAAATATCTGATTAGGGAAAGGATCAGTATTCCATTATTGGTTATCCATGTAGAATAAATGTTGCTTTGATGCAGTCTAATAATGATCTCTTTATTTTTAGTAGCTTATAAAAACACCTGTAATGTATAGGCAGAATATTATTTCAAAGATTATTTTAATGGCACCCATCATCAGTAATCTCTAACCAAACAAATATTTGGATGGTGATTATGGCTTGTTTGGGAGAAAGGGGGTTATTTAAAAATAAACATTAACAAGGCAATGCAGGTTAGGGTTTTGTCAGGTTGTGTGGGGTTTTGTTCTGTTTTGGAGGGGCTTTTTGGTCATTCAGATCTGTTGATGATATGCAAGCTGGAAAAAGAACTGTGAGGAAGGATGGTTCAATGGCTAGGGTTCTAACCCAGCACTAAGGCAAGAGAGCACATTCTCTGCTGTGCTTTCATTGTGACCTTGAGCAAATCTTTGGCCTGACTCAGTATGGCTGTTTTTACATTAATCACTTACTTGGTCTGTGCGCCAGTTCCCCATTGGCAAATGGGAATAACTATGGTTTCTGACCTCACAGGGTGATGTGAAAATAGATATGTTAAATGTTGTGAGTTGCTCAGATACAACAGTCATTGAGGTAATAAGTGCACTTTAGAGCTTGTCAGCACAGCAGTGCATGCTAGAGGGGTGTGATTTCTAAAGCACACGAACGTGCGGTGCATTAACTGGCCTGCTAATGAACAGTACTGTGTTAGTTCATACCGGCAGGTTCTGCATGGTCCAGTTAGTGCACAGCAAGCTGGTGTGCATAAGAAGTGACGCCACTTTAGTGCACAGAGTCATGCCACATAGATAGGCTCTAAGACAGGTAAATTCCAACTGCTTTTCCCAAAGCTATATTGTCTAAATAGAGATGAAGACTCATCTTCATCACTAATGTAAGCAGAAGTGAAATGGCTGGAGCTGTGAAGTACAGACATGAACTCTCCCCAAGTTTGGGGGGTGTTCAGCTTAGACGCTTGGTTCTGACCCATCTCTCCGGGGGAAGAAAAGCTGGGACAAGAGTTTTAGAAGTGCTTAGTGTTGGTCTTACTCTGTTCCCATTCATGTCTCTGGCAAAAAATCAAATGTCTTCAGTGAAGGAGGGTCAGTCAACACTGAGGTCTCTCATTGCATTTTGAGACCAATGCTTAATTTAGCAACTGAATATTTTTAAATTACAGAGTAAAAATTACACATGGATTTTAAAAGATGAAGTCCTTCAAATGTAGGGGTTCTTAACTCTCGTCTCTTTTACAGTTTGAGAGCTGCAAGAAGGCCTTTTCCAGACTAGAAAATCTCAAGATACATTTACGGAGCCACACAGGAGAAAAGCCCTACCTTTGTCAGCACCCAGGTTGTCATAAAGCATTTAGTAACTCCAGCGATCGAGCCAAGCATCAGAGGACGCACTTGGACACTGTAAGAAATAAAAGATCTCACATTTTATTTCTTGTTAACCTGTTGAATCCTTTTTCTATTGGCTGACTGCAATAAATGTGATGCATAATTGGAAATGGGTGGCTAGGAAGAGGTGTCAGTTAATACAGTTTGAACTCTGGCAGAGATGACATAGTTCACAGGTGGCCAAACTGGCTTGTGAGCTTCACTTTAATGGAAAAACAGACCCATGTAGTTCACATGTTCATGTGCTCCTCTCCCTGTTCTCTGCCTGTCACACTTGAGAGAGATCTCTGGACCTCTGCCTTGCAGTAGAATGGTGAGGTAAGAGCTCAGGTCTGACTCCTGGCAGATGATGTTCTGGATCTTGAACTTCTGAAATTTTTGTATGTGGCCCTGAGAGCCTGTGAGTTTGGCCATCCCACCATAGTCTCTGTCAGGACAGTAACTAAGTTGTGTTCCATTTCCCCCACTTCCTTTTCCATGTAATAACAATGGGGCTGACTGTAACCGAAACAGAATGCTGGCCTATCTATTCTAAGGAGTCTCTGACTACTGAATGAGGTATATCAAGGTAAGTAGTGGAGATGGGCCCAGGTTACAAAATTCAGGTTTGGATCCAGATTTTGAACACAACAAAAGTCTGGAGTATTTGGAAACAGGCTTTGATCCTGCCCACTAGCAAGATAATGAAACACAGAGCAATTTGGATGCAGGTTTGATTCTGAAGTTTGGAGATTCCAGGTGTGAGATCTTGGATCACCTCTATCTCGAGTCAGTGCAGTTTCAAGTTGGAGTTAAGGCAGAAATGCCTGGGCCATAACAGAATGGTCTGATGATGAACATATTAGCCTCTGCCTACAGAGATACCACAGTAAGAGTGACCAGATGTTCTAATTTTATAGGGGCAGTCCCAATGTTCAGGGCTTTGCTTTATGTAGGTGCCTATTACCATTAACTGCTCTATTCTGCTTTTTCACATTTGCGATCTGATCAGCCTCATCACAGTGCATAAAAAAAGAATTCAGGTAGGAAGAAAAATCTGGAAAATCAGAATATATCTTCCACAAAATTGTATAAAAAAACCATTAAGGACAAAGCTCTCTCTGTTTTAGTCACACCACTTGATTCCTTTCATCAGGACTATTCATTTGGGCAAGACAAAATGTGGTCCTAACTTTTATTACTGGTAGACTCGTGATCAATGCAAATGTAGCATGCTACTTTCTTAAAAATGGAAAGTTATAAGTTATTGCCTTAGCGCCTGATTCAAAGTCTAATTAAATATATGGGAATCTTTCCATTGACTCCACTAGGTTCTGAATCCAGCCCTTAATGGTTACTATGTACAATGAAGTTTTGCTCTATTTTAATATATATTAAGTGCTCATTATGTGCTATTGCAGGTTCTGTATACAGGAAGTTATTCCATGTCATAACATGAAATAAACATGAAATGAGAGACTGCTGAGAACATTGCTGGAGAGCAGAACTTTCAACTGGACTCAATTTTAGACAACCAAGTGGTTTTGCATTTAGTTAACGGACAGTTTTAGGCATTCTTGCATCAGTTCAATAAATGCAGCAGGGAAAATGGCTGAAGACATCCATTTTAAAATAGTCGTTGCTCTCAAATGCTTTCTTTGTGTTGGAACAATTCTTCTCAGAAGAAATAGATTTTTTTTTTCCACTGTGAAGAGCCTGCAATATCTAAAAGCCAACTAAAATGCTGCTTAGGAAAAAAGATATCTAGGACATAGTGCTTCAAGATAATAAACAGAATAAATGTGTTACCTTAAAGTGATAAATATACATACCTAAACCAGAGAGGTAGTTAGAAGGAGCTAAGCTGCAGCTACGTAACCTGCTCATGGTTGATGGAGTAAACTTTCCCCCACTTCCGCTACCCTCAAGGCTACAATAATCACTGCAGAGAAACATGCAAAATATATATGAACATGTAACATGTATGTGCAACATCTATCACTAGACAAAAATTTGACCAAGGTATAATTAAGATTGAGAATAGGTATCAGGATGTTAAGCACAAAACTCTATAGCACATAAAATAAAATTTTATGTAACCAAAATATGTTGGTGAATTGTTTCACAACAAAACAAAGTTTAGTTTTAACCAGAAACAGAATTTACAGAGTGCTCAGCCATTAGGAAAATAGAAATAATAACCTGCCACTTAGCAGACCAGTTGCACAACTTAAATAGTAAATTTCAAATAATGAATAGTGAACAGAATATTCAGTACAGACAGTTTTTAGTTTCAGACAAAAAAAAAGTCCTGTTTGCATATATTCTGTGAATGAAGTAAAGATTAAATTTGTCAAATAATTGTTTGCAATGAATAGTTGGACCAATTATAATGTTGGTATGTTATTGACATTCCATATTGCTGTGCAACTACATTTGCGGAAAACAGCTCAAAGGGTGTCAGAGAGCAGGCAAGATAGAGCAAGAAGATGTGACTTATAGTGAATCTAAAAAAAAACTTACACAGGCATTTCAGGACTATAAATGTTGACAATATTGTGTATTGTAACTGAGAATTAAAAGATGATGAAATTTGTCTTGTCCTTTGCATTAAAATACACTGTTTGCATATTCCTTTTCACAGTATTGCCTTCAGTGTTTTAGAATGGTAGTGTTTAAAGGTTGCTTTGGTGTTGTTTTTTCCTCTTTGTCATGTAGCAGACTAACCTTTTCTTGTATTTTCTGTCTTTCTGAAGCAGGTTTCCTCTCTAACTCTTAAGCGGTCTGTCCACGACTTTACTGCAGTTTCTTTACCTGACTTACTAAAGAACATAATTTCTGATTAAGTCAAAGATTGCGTGACATAATTGTAAGTAGAACTGGGAATACTCATTCCTAACAATAAAAATGACGAGGTAGAAGGAAATATGGCATGCTAAAATTAAAAATAGGCATTGACATGTCAGAAAAGATTCATTTACTATCTCTTGCTTGCAAGCCTTCCTTTTACATTACTGGTCATTCTACCTGCATACTATATGGTGAAGCCTATGAATAGCAATGCTTTAGATGGATATTCCCCAGTTAAAATAAGCTGTGGTTTAACTGATTTTTCTTTGTGCTTTTTGTGCTTGTTTGTGTTTTAGAAACCCTATGCATGTCAGATTCCAGGATGTACCAAACGATACACAGACCCAAGCTCCCTGAGAAAGCATGTAAAGGCACATTCTTCCAAAGACCAACAGGCAAGGAAAAAGGTAACTTTCTCAGAGGATTGCTCTGTATAGGAATTACATACTAAAGGTAACATTATAACACTAGAAGTATTGGGACATTTTGAGTACCAGTGCTTGTGAAACTGTAAAGCCTTGGTTTTGGACTGCTTGATTAAAGCAACCATCTTTGAGGAAGTAAATCCAGTGTGTGACTTGATGACACTTTCAGTTTGGACTCAGTAAAGCTGGTTGTTTTACTAGAAGTCCAGTGAAGATTGTCGTTTGTGATGTAACAGTTAATCAGAGTGACCACGTGTAACTCAGCATATGGAAAAATAATTTTGAGACGGGAGATTTTATTTGTAATATTCTTTCCGCATAACTATATTATGATGCAATATCCAGTTTACTCTGCCAGCATGAGTGAGATAGATGTATGTTGCAGATTGATGGATGGTAGGTCAAACTGAACTGTGTGAAACATTCCAGCCATTTTCAAACATCAAACTATTTCACCTGTCCCAGGTTTCTCATTCCCATAGGGGAGATAGTTAGGGAAGGACATGATCTGACCTTTTTCTCCCACAGGTCCAGACCATTTTTATTCAAAACCATGTTACATTTTTTTGAGCAATGAGGGTAAGTGCAATGCTTTCCTTTAAAAACTGATGATGATGGAGACAATATAGAATAAAGGGGGGAAAGTTAAAACCCGAGAGTCATAACCCCTCCAGAATGGGCTATGCTGAACTTGGGTGACAGCTTGGATTGCTCTTGAGTCGTATGATGATAATTTTTGTTCAGTGTCTGAAACACTAATGCATAGGGCTAATTCTAGGACCTGACTGAGATTTAACAGTTGGCCCTAAGCAAGGGTAGGACGTAGTTGTGCTGCTCCAAGAGGCCAGGGAATGAATGTTATCTCTTGGGAATTATGGTTAACTTTCTGATTCCCCCTTGTGTCATGGGAAAAGTAATCTAGTGGTCATTAGGCTGCTGCCTTTCACTTTGACCCATCCCTACCTGCATCTTTGCTCAGGAGGAGGGCTGGTTGTGGTCCTGTGTAAACTGGTCTCCTGGCTGCATTGTGAACCATGGGGCACATTGCAAAGGGGTTTATACAACCCCCCTTCCCGCAAATTACACTTCTGTGTCAGCATGTGAGGCAAGCAATGGTCGCCTGAATGTTCTGTCAAATTTATATATGACACATGACACAAATAAATCTTGGATAATGTGTCTGAACAGAGGGCATTAAACTCTTATGGTATGTTCTGTAAGTAACTGTGTGCAGGAGTATGGGTGGGAGTATTCCATGGTGAGGGTGACATTTCCCATTTGTTCATTTTTCTTTTCCCCTGTTGGAACATTTTAAAGCAGGCCCTTTTAACTCCTCACATGATCATTTTTGTAGAATTAAACTTAAAGTTGTTTAGTTTTGCATCCAGTCTGTTTGATGTAGATTTATTTATCTGAGGTAGGTTAATATGTGGAAGTGGAAATAAGTCAACCCAGCAAAAAAACAAAGGAAGAAATGTGGCATCAATCAATCCAAAAGCTTAAAAACATGCACTGAGGTTGCAGTGTCTAATATTTACAGGGCACAGCGTAGTTACTGGCCCTTTGAGAACTTATAATTGCTAACTCACATCATGCTTTGGTATTTGAAATATTTCCTGGCAGTAGTAGTAGTAATAATAATAATAAAAGCAAGAAACAATAAACCTTTTAAGGCAGAATTAACATTATTTACGACTTTAATTAAAAATGAAAATTGGTTTAATGTCAAAAAAGCCTTTACAAAAAATGTGAATTCATCAGAAATAACCATAAAAATTCCAAGGTGATAAAGGCACGGTAGTGTAATAGTTCCAGCCCTAGGGAACTCTTCTGTTGAAAAGAATGAAACCCTTTGCTGTCATACCCTGTTAGTCATGGATTCATTTAATATATCCTGCCTGACTGCCTCTAATCTGTGCTTTAATCTCTCACTACACACTAAATGACATTATTTTGGTGTCTTAAGTTGCCAGTGCTCCAAGGTTGTACACTAAAATATGTTCTTGATGTTACACAGATTTTTAATAGTGGTGAAAATGTATTAGTGGCAATGGAGATGCCCTGGAACAAACTAGTGCACTCACAATGTGAATTTGAGGTTGCACTGATTCTTTCACACAACTTTGTATGATTCCTCCTCAAAGACCCTTGTCCCTCCCTCTGCTGTGTAACGCAGACTAGAGAGACATTGCAGTGAAAATCAAAATATAAGTATGTAGTAACTTGTTGATGTGGTTTGTGTTCTGTTGTGCAACGCAAAGTGCCTAATTTGCAGTTCTTTTGCATGCAGACTCCCTGCTGATGTAAATGGAAGTCTTTTCTATTAAGGGAATTAATTCCTGGCCCCAGTGAAATCAGTGGCAAAACCAGTACTTTTTTTTTTTTTTTTGACAGTACTTGCTGGTACTGAGTACAGACACCTTGGCAGTCCCCAGCCATGGGATCCCTGGAGGGGTGGTGGGGGGACCCTGGCTGCCCTGTGGCAGGGAGCTGGCTGGGGCGTGGAGCTCTGCTGGCAGCTGCAGTCATGGGATCCCAGGATGGAGGTGACAGGGAGCTGGCTGAGTACGGTTTCCTCTTTTTTTTTTTTTTTTTTTTTTTATAAACAAAGAAAGCCCTGGGCAAAACTATGAAAAATGCATGCACTTCAACAAATCTGAGCAAGAGTTTGTGACCTATTTTTAAATACAGTATTGAAAATTTACAGGAAGAAGGGGTTTTCAGAAGGAGGATTTCCTTGTGGGAGGTCCCTGAGGGCTGCACTTCTACCCACTGTTTTGGAGTGTGGAAGAGCTTCTTCTGGACTACAGATCATGTGACCGTAAGCTAATGAGGCACTGGAAATTTATATCCATGCCTCATTAGCATTTTCTGGGCCATTTATTAGCATGCTGCTTTTGGAACAAGTGGCACATGTAGAAATGGCCCTTGTGAAATTTCTAAGAAATTCCCCCCTTGACATCAGAAAGAGTGTGGGTGGGAGGGGACTCAGAACAGAGAGGCTACATCTACACTAGCATTCCTCTTTCGAAAGAGGCATGCAAATGAAGGAAATGTAAAATGTAAATAAGGCACAGATTTACCTATCAGGCACCACATTTGCATATTCTTCTTATGAAGGAGCTTCTTTCGAAAGAAGATCAGTGTAGATGCAGCTCTTTCAAAAGTAATGCCCATCTTCGAAAGAATCCTTCTTCCTAAAAGAAAATAGGAAGAATATGCAAATGAGGCACCAGATATGTAAATCAGTGTCTCATTTGCATTTTGAATTTCCTTCATTTGCATGCCTCTTTCGAAAGAGGAATGCTAGTGTAGATGTAGCCAGCGTGAGTATGAAGCCAGCAATATCAAATATTTATTTAATGTTTAACTTTAAATAGCTTCTGATTAAAGAAGTCTCAAATGCAACTCAGATCATTTTCTTGTCACAAAGTCTTTCATGACTTTCAGTCATGTATAGAAAACTGCATACAATAACAACACAAAATATTTTCTTTTTACATAATTAAACTGCAGATAAAAATAACACACAAAATTATCTTTAATCAAAATTAAAAATGCAGCCTCCGTGGCTCAAGTTTATCTCCCTAAAAAGGTGGGTGCCACTATCTCTAAGAATAGCCTGTGGAAGTGAGTAATATGGAAGTACAGGTAGTGCTCAGATTGGAGGAGATTGAATACCAGTTCATAATGCCTCTGACTTATAATTAGCTGTAACACAATCCAGCTTCTGAATCGTCCCCTTTTAAACATTTCCTTTTCCATTTCCAAGGAATTGCCATAATTCAGTGCAGTGACTCTTAAGATGGCAAATTTTAAACCACTTTTTCACACAGTGTACACTTACCTATGGGACTCATTGCCACAAGAAACCTTAGAGATCAAGAGTTTAGCAGGTTTAAAAATAAACCGTATGTGCATATGAATGATGAGTGTATCTACAGTACATCACTAAGATTTCTTAAAATCCTCAAATTTGTAAGGGATATAAATCCTCATACTTCAGGCCAGAAGTCAAAATCATAGTAATGAGGACGGGAAGAACTTTTGTTATTCCATAACTGGTCCCTTGAGGATTCTTGCACATTACTCTGAAGCAACTGGTCCTAGCCACTGTTGCAGACGTTATAGGACTGGATGGACCTTGGGCATGATCTAATTCAGTAATTTGAAATGAATTATCGAAAATTAATTTAATTCTACATGAACAAACAAAAATTAATTTTACAGTCTCTGCTGTATTGGTTTTGCTTCCTCTCATTGCATCATAATTCCTTTTCTCCTCTTCTCTCCTTCTGTTTCCTTTCTTGATCTGTTTCCTGCTTTCATTAGGTTGGGGCGCATATGCTATGGTAAAACTGGTCCCAGTAATATTCTATCTTTGCTTCTGTCTCTTTAATAAACTCTGATTTTCTCTTTTCTTTTTTCTTCTCTTCTCCTTTACCTTTACCCTTTTGTCTTTCCCCATATATGTTCTGTATCTGAACTATTTCTTCAGAAATGTATATGCTGAAGCAACTAATTGTTTCACAGTTAGGTGTGTTCGCTAACCCTTTTGTGCTATGGATAACATATTAATACAGACTCCCATGGACAAATTTTTCTCTCATTCACAATTATATAACAGCACTGTGGCACCTTGATTTCAGTGCAAATTATGAGAATTTGGCTTTTTTAAAGGTGAAAGCTCCAAAAATGACACAGAATCTGCTTTCTATACATAAATATGTTCCAACTTTAAAATGCAATACCTCAAGTCATTCCAGCACCACAAGGAAATGTACTTTGTGTTGGGAAGTTCTTAATCCCTCCATGCCAAAGAATGGGCAGTTTCTGGCCCTGTAGTGTCATGAAGTAACAGTTTTTTATGTAAAGAAAGGCCATAACTGGCTTACGACTGAATATTACCCAATCTCGACAACTGGCCTTTGTGACTTTCTTCCAAAGAATAAACAATTACTTTTCTTGTGGCAAACATGTCATGGGTCAGGGAGGATTTATGCAAATATAGACAAGCAGGGAAAGTGGAAGGTAATAATGTAGGAGAATAGAAGGTGCAGGATATTTGCCATAAATAATCCTCATAATATTTGTTTTCCTTACCTCTTACATTTCATGAAATCTGGCAACCATTTCTAGATGAAGATCGTGTTCTATTACACTGCACTCTGAAATTGTGAACAAATGCATCCAGTAATTTTGATCTCCAGTCATCTGTATTAGGTGGTAGTAGATCCCTCTAATGTCTGAGGACCAAATCCTGTGGTCCTTATTCTGCAGAAATCCTGCCTGTATCTTCTGACTAAGGACCAGGTGCAGATATTCTTGCTCAGAGTACTTTTCTTCCTCAATTAGTTCCCTTGAAGTCAGTGAGGTTACTAAAGAAGTAAGGCACTATTCAACACGAGTAAAGGGATTTTCTTGGCAGTCAGTAAACTTAATGTTTTCAAAGGAAGATTCTGCGCAAAAATGTACTACATCTGATGACGTTGTGCTTGAGCACGACCATTCTATAGTCCTTTCCTGTAGTCGACTCCTTTTCTAAAGTTACTACGTGGGAAATGACAAAACTAAATCAGTATCAAAATCCACAGCTCATGGTTTTGATCCAGCATTGACACGAAGCCAAGTGGGAAGAAAAAGAGTATTCTCACTACTTCTTTGTAAGACAAATTTGATAAAGCTGAACTACAGACTGAACAAACATGAGACCTACGTCTGCATTAGGGCACAATTTTAAAAGGTGCCCTTTTGAAAATGAGGGATCGAAAGATCCACTTTCGAAATAGAGCATCCACACATGAACAGGGGCTGGTGCTTCTGATTTGCCCTTTTGAAAGAGAGCATCTACACTGTCCCAAGCACCCTGTCGAAAGAAAGGGCCAGGAAACGTTGCAGACAGGGTCACATGATGGACCCAGGCCTGCAGCTGGTCTCCCCCCTTAAAGGGCCCCTTCCCAACAGCCTCACCCTGCACAGCACGAGGACTGCAGAGCTGCCACAAGCCCAGCAGATGCCAGTGCCCACAAGGCAATATGGACTGGCAGCAGCAGTTTGATCTGCTTCTGGTTGTCACCAGTGGTGTGGTTGCCCTGCTGTCCTCAGCAGTGACAGCTGCTCTCCATCTCCTGCTGGGGGCCACCTCCTGGCATGGCCATGGAACCCCTGGACCTACATCCCCTCCACGGCCCCCCCCCCACAGGTGCTCCTCTGACTCTGGAGCTACTCCACTAACTCCCAGTGGTGGGAGTGCCTGGTCATGGGGGAATAGGACAACAATAGGTGGTTCTGGAATTTTCCAATGTGGCATCAGATGTTCCTGGAGCTCTGCCAGTGGCTAGCCCCTGTGTTGTGGCATCAGGACATCCAGATGCGGCATGCCCTCCCCGTCGAGAAGAGGGTTGTGATAGCTGTCTGGAAACTGGCCACTCCAGACAGCTACTGCTCTGTGGGCCACCAGTTTGGCACAAGCAAGGCCACAGTCAGAGCCATTGTCATGCAGGTAAAGCAGGCTTGGGCCACACATCCACCAGGGGAGGGGGATCCCAGGAAGGGGGGTCCATCAGGGATCGGGAGCTGGGAGGGATCAGGGGAGTGGGGGGCAGGAGGGGCCTGGGGTTGGGAGGGCCAGAAGGGGCCTGGGGAGCAGGGGCCAGGCACTCCCCAAATGCGCTCCTGGCTGCATATGTCCTCCATCTCATGCAGGTGGTTTGGGCATTGAATGCCATGCTCCTGCAAAGGGTGATCTGTGTGGGAAACTTGGATGCAGCCGTCGCTGGCTTCACAGCGCTCGGTTTCCCGAACTGTACTGTTGCCCTGGATGGGACCCATATTCCAATCTGTGCCCTGGAACACAGTGGGAGCCAATATATCAACAGAAAGAGGTACCACTCTGTGGTGCTCCAGGCCCTGGTGGACAGAAGGGGCCGTTTCCAGGACATTTGGGTGGGCTGGAATGGCCGCACCCTTGATGCGAGGGTTTTAGAAATTCTGGGCTGCGATGCTGCATGGAGACAGGGACTTACATCTCCCAGAGGGAGGTACCACTTGGGGACACCACGGTACCCTTGTGCATGTTGGCAGATGCTGCCTATTCCCTCCCGCCCTGGCTCATGTGGTCCTGTATGGGCCACCCCAACCAGAAGCTCTTCAATGTCCAGTTAAACCATGCCTGAAATGTGGTAGAGTGCTTGTTCGGGCAGTTAAAGGGCCAGTGGTGCTGTCTCCAGACATGCCTGGAGGTGGGCCTCCAGCATGTGCCCCAAGTGGCGGGTGCCTGCTGCACTCTCCATACTATTGTGGAGAGTAAGGGGTAGGTGTTCATCCAGGGGTGGGCAGCCGAGTCTGGGCCGGGCTACCCACAGCCGGCCACTGCCCCAGCTGCCAGATGAACCAGAATGGGGTCAGTGTACAGGAGGCCCTCTGTGAGCACACAGCCCTAGCCACCCCGGCAGGTCCACTGCACACTCCCTGTCACCACCCCCCCATACTCGCCTCCACCATTCCCTCCTCCAGCCCCCCAAGCACACAACACACAGGGGGTGTGGAGAAAATAAAGTATATTATGTTTAACCAAACTGTGCAGTTATTAAAATCAGCATAGAACAGAAACATATAACTATGTACATGTGGGGAAGGAGGGCAAACTATTTACATTAGGGCAGGGGACATAGTGCACCTCATGGGGGGGGCCTCATTGCGGGAAGGGGTGCAGGGCTTTGAGCCATACTATCCCCAGGATCTGCAGCCTCCCCTGGTTTGGGGTCCCTGGCAGGGCTGGGATGCAGTGGGGAGGATGGGGAGGTAGGGCCAGGGGTCTGCCTCAGCAGGGGGATCAGCCTTGACAAGGGCCTCTTTGGGGGGCTGGCAGTGGGGCTGCAGTGGGAAGGGCAGTGGGAGAGCACAACTGGGCCAGGAGCTCCCAGAAGGTGCCCACTACATCCCTGAGGGTCCCCACCAACTTCCCCAGGCCACCCGCCACCAGGTCACCTCAGTCTCCTCCAGGCAGAGGCATCACTCTGCCCCCTTGACCTGGCATTGGACAGAAGCTGTGAAGTGGACGTCCTCCATGCTCTCTGCCTCTGGCCCCTCCTGGGATAGGGGTGACCTGGTGCCGGTGGTCGGGCTGGTTGGTCCCCATCTCTCGCCTCTGGTGGGCTGTCTGGGACCACGGACAATACGAGGCTGTTGTGGGCGATGGTGCAGCTGCAAAAATAGAAAAGAAGAAAAGGACAAGCTGTGAGTCCCAACCCCTGTCCGGGGGGCCACACCCCCCATCTCCAATGGGCAGCAGTTCCCTGTCCCCCATCCAATGGCAGGGTGGCTCTGGCTGGAGGAGCAGGAGGGGATATCGCTGATCAGCTCACCCTCCTCACCAGACCACTCTGGAGCTGGCTCTGGCTCTGGCTCCCGTCCTGGTATGGTGGGGCTGGCCGTGAGTCCCACCTCATCGTCATCCCCGGGATGAGGCTCCTCAGCAGCAGTGTCCAGGATGGCAGGCAGGGAGGTGGTGTCCCGGGGCCCGAAGAGACTTCTCAGCTCCTTATAAAAGGGGCAGGATGCAGGCGCTGCCTCTGACTGGCTGGACGAGTCCCTGGCCCAGGCATATCCCTGCCACACGTCCGTAACCTTGTTCCTGACCTGGTCAGGAGTGCAGACAGGATGGCCCTGGGAGGACAAGCTGTCAGCTATCCTGGCAAAGGTGGCTGCATTCTGCCGCTTTGTGCCCAGCTCCCAGAGGACTTTCTTCCCCTGCCAGAGGCCCAGGAGGTCCCTGAGCTTGTGCTCAGTCCAGGAGGGGGCTTGCTTCTTCCCCATCTGGCTGGACTCCTGTGAGCCCTGGACACAGTCAGAGTGGGGGGCCCTGGGGCTCCACACGGGCATAGCTGCTGACCATGATGCTCTGAAAGGTGCTGGGGGTGTCTCTGGGGTGTGTAGGGGCAGCACAAGCAATGGCTGCTGCCTGCACTCTCTCAGCTTCCTGCACAGGGTTTCTGGGTCTGTGCACTTTTAAGAGCCGCTGCACACATGGACCATAGAGCCCTGCAGGGACTGGGCAGACCTCTGCACATCCCAGCTGGCCAGCGTCATGGCGGACCTGCTCTTTCGAAAGAGTGGTCGTGGAGCATCTACACATGTTTTCTTACGAAAGAGCCTTTTGGAGGGGGCGGTGCCTTTCCTATGTCCAGTTAGGAAGAACAATTTTGAAAGCTGGGGCACGTTCCTTTGATTTCTTTTTGAAAGAGTGCACTGTGTGTGTAGACACTCCATGCTCTCTTTCGAAAGAGGGCCTGACATTTTGAATGTACTCACTAGTGTAGACGTGGCTAAGGGCTTTATCTTTTATGTATTGACCATACTCTGTGATACACTATACACTGTAAAATATATAATTCGCAGCCCACAGTAAAGGAGTCTGGGCTTCTTTTATTTTGTATGGGTGTATGTAGATCACAGTATGAATCAAGAAATCCACTTTCAACTTCAAAAGCCTTTGTATTTTATTTTATTTTTTGTCTTTTAAAATATATTTGTTACATTAAGGAAAATATACTGGAGCCATCCAACGTCCAAAACTGAACCTACACATTTCCATAAATGTTATGCGGGGACAAGACAGTCCAGTTGACAATGTCAGTCTTGTAATTCAAAGGTATAAATTTCATTTTATGCAGGGTGTGTATAATTACATTTCCCCGTTTATTTGTAATTACACTAAGGAACAGATATTGTCATTTATGACACTTTTGTTTAACTAAGCAGTGATACAACATATTTCTCCAAGAAATATTGAAAGATTTTAACAGAGACACAAAGTTAGTTGTCACCTATATTGCAATATCGATAAAACAGCTATGGTTGCCATTTATATAGCTAAATTAAACAAGACTACTCCAGATTTATTTAAAACTTCTCTTAAGGTTCATAAATCCACAAGTGAAACTGAGAACCAAGTTGGAATTAACACTGTCTTACTTAACTTGATCAAACTTCTAGTCCTTAGCTATTTATATAGATGCTACATCTTTTAATAGTTCCTTATTTGCAAAGTTTATTAATTTTAACATTAGATGTTATCATTCCACTTTATTAAAAGACAGTCTTTGGCATATTGACTGCTTCATTGTTCTGATACTAAATAGGACTCTCTCTTATGCAGCTGTTTCTAAATCATGTCAGCTTGTTCAAACTGGTCTTGAAGAAACCAAACCTGTATTCATTCTGCCATGTAACTTACCAGCTTTGCTGGGTTCTGTAACATTATTAAAAGCATATTTAAAAGATTGCCCTTTTGCTGCTGGGGGTACTCTGCTGTAATATAAGATGTCATTCAATTGAACAGTGAAAGATTAGTGGAAGAAGAGTGTCACTAGCATGGAATGCAAATATCAGTGAAATAGTGATACTATTGGGAAGCTATTTAGTTATGCGATTTATAATGTGTCTGTCATAAACCCCCTCCCACAACAATTCTGTGATGTGTCTGCTATCCCTTCTTTCTCCATTTTAAGGCTATTTGTTGCTTTCCACTGGAAGGCTAACACCACACAGTACAGTTCTGATACTGTGTGGCACTTCCAAATATTGTCCACATAACGTTTTTAGATGTTACGTGGTGTGAATTTATTGGATTTGGGCTTTAGCCTGATGGATTTTACAAAGTACTTGGCCTTCTATTTCATCCAAGCATTAGGACACTAGGAAGTTAGAGCTACTTTGTCATAGAAGTTGGAAAGTCTGGGGAAGAACTGAATATACATGCACTTGGCAAGTTTGCTACGAACATGGTTTATTTTTTTCTGAAAAATCTCTGGTTTTGGTACCAATATTGGCAAAGTGAAAAATGGGAACTTTGCACAGTTTCTGTCAGTGAGCTCATAAAACAAACAAACAAACAAACAAACAAAAACAAAGAAGACACCACTACATGAGCTATTGTTTCCATGAAGTTCATCAAGAGGATTTCTGAATTTCCCTTACTGGATCTGTCAAATTGTGGAAGTAAATGAGGTTGGGAGGGAGAACACTTGCTCAGCCTTTTCTTTGGAGTTTAAAAAACCTGAAGGAGAATATTTTGGCTGTTCTCAGAGCAGGGTTTCCTGCACTGACTGACTGATTCATTTTAGTTCTTTAAATGGCACCTCAGGCTGGAAGAGAATGGAAATTTTTCAAATGATTTTTTTTGTCATTGAAAAAATAGTCTTTTTCAAAAGTAGACATTTCCATATTAAAATTTTAGATTTTGAAAATTTTCTTTTTTTAAGCAAAGTTGGAAGATGAAAACTTTATCTTTCACAGATGACTATTTTTTCGGTGGCAAATGGGAACAAAAGGGAAATGGAAAAACATTGGGAGAATAAAAAATTAAAAACTTTGAAAATTTAAATGTTAAAAAACTAAATATTCACAATATAATTGTGCAATAAAAATGTCATATACATGAAAAATTATTCCTTTTTTCAAAATCTGCAGAGTGAATTACTTCAAAGTTTTTTGCTCAAAATGTTTTCTATTTTTACTGTATTCTAGTTGCATACTTAGTTTCCTTGTCTTTTCTAAGCTTCTCTCTTACTTCTTATTGGGGAGTAAATAAGCTTACCTTGACTTTAGTAAATCTAAATAAACTATTTTTTTAATTGTCAGATGGATGAGATTGTAATACAGTACTCTGAGATGTGAACACTCTTATAAGGGAGCCTGAGAATAAACAAGAAGCAGATAAACAAGACTGAAATGTGACTTGGATCAATAGCAATGTTCAATATGGCTGATAACTGTCATCCTCAGAGAAGGCAACTTCCTTCAGACCTGCAGGAAGTCTAGATGGCTGGATGACCATGAAGGACAGAGCTAGCAAAAGGTGAATAGGTGTGACTCAGAGTATCTGGAAGGGAAATGTTGAGGCTGTAGAGTTTTTTGGGGCCTGATTCCCCTCTCACTTACGTTATTTTTATACATGTTTAATTCCCCTGCCTTGCATGGTGTAGGAATTTATAAATTGAAGTGAGGTAAAAGCTACTAATTGACACCTTTCTGCCTTGTCTTCCAGTTCTTTGTAGAATAATTCCCCAATTCAGACTTTCCTACAGATCACTAGAGCAGGTGTAAGTAACCTTAGCAAGTGTAAAGCAGGGGTGGGCAATAACCTGCTGCTGCCCCAACGGCCATTTAGTGCCCCATTCCCTGGTGTAAACAGCCCTCTAACTTATACAGCCATTTACATCACTTCAGCATTTGACCCACTGTTGCTAGGATTTGGGGCAATTCATTTTGATCTAAACCCTGAGTAATATCCTAGTATCTTGATTAATGCAGGTGAAGGGGAGGGGAGGGGAGGGGAGGGGAGGGGAGGTGATATCTACCTTTCCAACCCTGAGATCAAGACACAGGAGCTGCACTGTGTCCCACCTGTGCCTGATATTTGTGTGGGCTGAAATAGTCGCCACAGCCCTCCCACAATCCTCATGTAATGGGTAGGGGCCACGAGTCTCATAAGCCTGGATTATGTGGCTACTCCCTGATTTATTCCTATCCTTGCCAGTCTGTGCTGGCATTGGGTAGAGAGACCCCTTCTGTAGTCTCTAGATTTTGAAAAGATACACTTGCTAGCTGCGTCCAGGTCTGCGAACAGCAATGCGGGGCCACAGGGCAGAGCAGTCAGGGGGCCCCTCGCACACATAACCTGTGGCCACGGGACTGCAGACTGATGTTTGGGCAATGCTGGACCAGCACTGGCTGCTCTGCTGGGAGCAATCTTTCGACATGGCCAGGGCTGCCACATGCCTGCCTGGCAGCCTTCACTGCCGAAGGTCCCCAGTGGCCCACCCGGGTGATTTAAAACAGCTCTCAGTAAGCCCCAGGTCATTGTTACAGTCGTGGTGCCCAGGGGCCTACAGGCCCTTTTAAATTGCCTGGGGCCTGAGCAGTGGTCCCCATTGCCCGCTCACCTCCACCCTATTGGCAGGTTGGGCTGTATCTACCCGCAGCCAGCCCTCTTCCCCCACAATACATTCCTTGTACAAACAGTATGAATGATGTAGTACCTAGTTTGTGCACCACAGGTCAATTTCACCATAAGGGATGAATCTGGATAGCTTTTTTTTCCTTTGGACCTTGGCCACCCAGATTGGCTTTTTCTAACAAGCTGCCCTTTTGTTCCCTTTAGGTCTGACTTACACAGATAGATAAGGCTGCCTATCTTAAAATGTGAAAAAAAGAAGCAGAATGGGCAGAATGCAAACAAAGGGGGAGCCAAAAGGTGTGAAATTCTTTTACTAAACAATATTTTCTCAGGCTGTAAGACATATGATAGTTCTACACTCACTTGTAATGAATAACATCTGAAAAGGCTTGACAGATTGTTTACTTTTATTGTCTGCCACGGGATGCTTTCATAAATATATCCTTCTCCCACAGATATGACAGATCTGGTTTTATAAATATGGGCAGCATATAGTGCTGGTTTATGTCATCTTGACTGTTCACTGTTTATACTCTTTTACAATAGGACCAAGTTCTCTGTTTAAACTGTTGTATGTTGATTTCACCCGTGTGGCTGAAGTTACCTGTTTGTTCGCATAGAATTTGCATAAATGGAGTTTTCTACCAGTGTTTGGGATTAGTGGAAAGCATAGATGGAGCATGGTGTCCAGGGTTTTCCTTTGTGAAATCTTTGGTTCACAGTTCATTCTACTGAATTCTCCTGAATTATTTTTTTCATTCCCTTGCCTTAGTCTTTTTAATCCTTTCCCCGATATTTTAAAAGGATCTCCTCGCCTGTGGAAACAAAGTTAGTACTTTTTGGCTGAAATGCCTTACAAATGCAGCAAATAAACTCACTCTTCCCACACCCCCGCCCCTGCCCGCCTGCCATCACTCAAAATAATTGCCAGAAAAGCAGGATCCATGAAGGGCTGAAACTTTATTCTATTGATATACAGCAGTTATTAGTGTATTGTGTTAGTGACAGCAAACAGCAGTGTTGTAGATTATTAGCCTACGTGTGTCTACAGAAACTGTTCATAACAAGGCAGGTATTCAGAAGCAGGGCATACAGCTTTCCTCCATCTCCTAAACCTGAAGGACCAGCCCTGTGCAATTCTGCGTCCGTCTTTCAGTTTTTAATTTCTCTCTTTCAGCCTCTTAGTTCAGATTTCACTGTTAATGCTGCCGAAAAGAGAGAATTGAGTAAAGGAGTGGGCAGGGAGTGATCTATTTTCTTATTGCAAAAGCAGATGAATTTAAGGACATTTTCCTCCCTCTTGTTTTCTCTGAAGTCCATTTAAAATATGTCATTAATGCAAACAGAAATGCATTCAGAGGGTGTGGGTCAGTGAGCAGTGCCCATGGCAACTAAGAAACTATTCTGCACAAAAAATGCAGTAAAGAGTAAGTGTTTTAATCCTCAACTTTAATCCCTTTACTTCCTGTTCTCAAAGTGAAATATAAATCAGGCACCGTGGAGTGCAGCAATTTCTCCTGAAAGGGATGTTGGCGAGAAAAGGATTAGTAATGGGCAGAAGTGTTTAAGGAATTTAATCACACAATTTGTTGTAAAACTTTTGAGACTCTGAGTGACCAATTCTTTTGAGCCTGTCCAATGCAAAACAAAAAAACACACTTGGAGAGTGATTAGAGGGCTGGCTGTGGTGGACACCCCTATTTGTTGTTGTTACATAATTACAGCAGTTGCTGAGACTTGAGAAACCCTGGAATGTACTGGGTGTGCCCACTGAGAAGGCTCCAAGATGGGGCTGGTATTTTAATGGTAGTGTAGAGAGGAGGGCTCTGTTCTTCAGGGAACAGAAACAATAAAACAACCTGCATTTTGCATCTTCCTGTGGCGGTTGCTGCAGTTGTTATAATCAAAGTTATGGTAGTCCATCGATCCGATGATGACAAATCTGTGCAGATCATCTGTTATTGGTCTCATGGTGTGCCCTGTGGTGACTATATAAACCAATTCTAGAGGTGCACATTTTGCCACAGATGGTGCATGGGAAGTTCGCAATCAGTGGGTTGTGCATTGCTGATGCTCTGTGATGTCATTCGCGTGCCTCTTGTAGACGCCAGCAGCGGTTTTCCTCAAAGGCAGTGCAGATATTTCTGACTGTTTCACGCCACTGTGTTTTGTCACTGGCGGCATCCTCAAGGTCCCTAGGTTTGTTACTGCTGTACTGCAGATTGGCTTTGATGGATCCTTGTAGCGTGTCCGTGGACAACCTATACGCCAGATGCCCTGGGAGAGTTCACCATACAGAAGCTGGCGAGCGATTCTGTTGGCATCCATGCGGCTGACATGACCAGTCCAATGTAGTTGTGACTTCATAATCATCATTTCGATGCTTGTCATCTGGGCTTTCTCGAGGACCTCAAGATTGGGCATTTTGTCGTGCCAGTGGATCTTCATGATGTTACGGAGGCAGCGTGTGGAATGCTTTGAGCTGCTTGATGTGACATGTATATAGTGTCCATATTTCGCACCCGTACAAAAGAGATGAGAGAACAACAGCTCTGTACACAAGCAGTTTTGTTGACATCCAGATGTGGTGGTGGTTTAGGACTTTGACACACAGACAGCCAAGTGCCTGGCTTGCTTTGGATATTCGCGCATTGATCTCATTATCCCGGGATCCATCACTGGATATGACACTACCCAGGTATTTAAAGCTCTCCACTACTTTAAGCTGAGTGCCGTCAATGGAGATACTCAGGAAAGGAGCATTTGATCCAGGTGCAGGTTGATGGAGAACTTCTGTCTTTCCGAGGCTGATAGTTAGTCCAAAAAGTTGTGAGGCCTCAGCAAACTTGTTGACAACGTGCTGAAGATCATTTTCAGTGTGAGCCATAAGGGCACAGTCGTCAGCAAAGAGTGCCTCGGAAAGGGGTTTCTGCACAGACTTAGTCTTTGCATTCAGGCGACAGAGGTGAAAAAGTGAACCATCATGCTGGTATTTTAAGTGTATACCTCGGTCCAGATCGTTCATTGCATGGTTAAGGACACGTGCAAAGAACAGGTTAAATAGGACAGGAGCGAGAATGCATCCTTGTTTCACGCCGTTGGTGATGTTGAAGGGGGCTGATGTGGCTCCATCAGACAGTACTTCTCTTGTCATGCCGTCATGGAAAAGGCATATAATCTGGACAAATTTTCTTGGGCAAGCAAGTCGTATTAGAATGGTCCAAAGGGCTTCCCTGTTGACGGTATCAAACACCTTTGTCAGATCTATGAAGACAGCATACAGATGTATGTTCTGTTCAATGCACTTCTCTTGTATTTGTCTGACAGCAAACACCATGTCGACTGTGCTCCGGCCAGGTCGAAAACCACATTGACTTTCAGGTAGATTTGCCTTGGAAATACTGGCTGTTAGGCGGTTCAAGATGATGCAGGCGATGATCTTCCCTCCAACAGAGAGGAGAGATATGCATCTGTATTTTCCACATTCTGCTTTGCTGCCTTTATTCTTGAAAAGGGTTATAATCAGGAGCTTAGCAAAAGCACTGTGCCATTAATAGTTACAGATACAGCTTCCTGCTACATTTTTCTATCACTGCTTTCAGTCAGGAGCTATCCCTTGTTCTGCTGTAGAATTTGGTGATATGAAGGTACCGACTCAAGGAGGAAGCACTAGTGTCACACTTAAAGAAAGAAACATTTCCACATGGCCAAAAACCAACCAAACAAACCAAGAAGAAACAGAATCAAACCACACCTGAAACATCTAATTTAACAAGTGCAGCTATGTTTACCTTACGCCTGTATTCTGCGTTTGCTCCTTCCCAGTCACGTCTTTCACTTCTCTCACCAGGATTTATCTGCAATTATTTCCTGCTACTTTTATTCATATTCTTATGACACTGTCACAAAGACTTCTCAGTGAATAGTTCAACAACTGCACATATAAAATATATAATCAGATAACAAATTCTTCCCACTGAAATCACATCTCTGTGTGCTATAGACCCTGATATTGTCACTGCTCTACTAATGTCATACACAGTCCTATACAATCACATATACGAGTGATAAAGATTCTGCAAACCACGTTTGGTCCTCGCTGTTACCTGAGCAGTAATTTGGCCTTCACTTGTATGATTCAAGTGTAACTGAATGGAACTAAGTAAACAATTCTCTGCGACACAAGGAAGAACAGAATTCAGCTCTCACTTTCTTAATTGCGTTGGCTAACCTGAATAACACAAGTTTAAAAATGAAATGTGTTTTTGTGACTAGAGAAAGCAGACCTGGCTGAATACACACACCGAGCAGCTCTGTTGAATAAGCAGGTGCCACTTTTAAACTAGAACTGCACTTTTAGATAAGAGACTGAGTTTCATCTGCTTTGAGGCTGCTCGTGGCATGTGCTTGTCTGTGGGCTCCATTTTATTTTTAATGTATCTTAAGTAACGGTGATTGAGATAATTACAGATAAAGCATATAATTGACTCACTTCAGGCTTTATGGAATAGTGAGTTTTCGGGAGCAATTTGAATAATGAGAGTGTAGTGGCTTATCATTGTCTCTTAGAAACCCAACACGTGGGTCAGCTTCACTAAGGCTTGTGAAACCTTGGGCAAAGCTCGCCCTGTTTTGAGACTGATTTGCTGTTTCAGTCAGACTCAGGAGGTGTGGCTGTGTTTCAAGGTGAGGTGTGAGATTGTTAGACTCTATAACTCGAAGGGGATCATTATGGTTCAAAGCACGAACTGTACCTTTGACATCCTGCCTCCTCCCTGCATGCGCTTTCCAAGTGACAGACCCACACCTGTGCTTCCCTCAAAATGGAATCTCCTGAGTCACTCAATTTTTAGACTAGGTCCCCAGGTCACAGGACCCCTGTTCACCATGTATCTCCTCTGTTGGTCCAGCTGGCCTCTGGCCCACGCTTAGGCTTCCCTCACGGACCATATCACATATACTAATAATCAAGTCCAGTAACAGACAACAGCTTGTTGAAAACCAAGTATTAGTTTTCCATGGAAACATCACAAACAGAAATTAAAATCTTTAAACAACAGGAGGCCATGCTCGTATTCTCAGAACTAAGCTTTGACCATTCCTTGAAAGTTTAGATAGGCCCTCCCACTTATATCTAGTGCCCCAGCATCAGGGTCCCTATTAGGGCTGTTTCTCTGCAGACTGTCTCCCTGTCTCCCTTCCTCAGATTGGTCCTCAAAACCGTTTCCAAGTCCTTTGGTTAAGGCTTCTCACCTTGCTTCCCCTGAAGTTTTCAGCAGAAACTTTCACCACCCCACTCACATCCTGTGGTTCAAACAGATCCGGGGTCCACATTAATGGAGGTAAGCTTCAAAGACACCTCCACCGTCCATTTGAGTACTAGCAATCGGGTTCTGTCTACAGCCATTGTGACATTGTGTTTGGATTCTTCCACGTGATCTAAGCCATTGTTATATTTTAGCCAGCCACACAATAACCACTAAACCCATATATTCTCATAATTAATGCAGATATTATCTACACGTTTCATAGAGGTACAAACCCATGAACCCAAAACCTAAAAATGGTATGAAATGATCAAGTTTTGTCCAGCTCCAGGTGAAAAGATTCTTCCAATAATTCACCTATTTGCTATTAGAAATGGCCTAAACATCACATTTAGATCCCAATGCAAACCTCCAAAAACTGGGAAGTGAGGATTTAGATACTGCGTGTGGGACTCAGATTGATTTAGAAAGAAGGGACACTGCAAAATTTGGATCTGGCCATGAAATTTCCCAACATTTATAAGATATGGGTTTGGTTTAAGCCTCTCTGTGTTTCTAACAGCATTCCTCATTTTGTGTGCAGAGTTTCAAACCATCTTTTCACAGATGAGAAAGGAAAAAAGATGAGTTCACTCTTGATGGAGCCCCAGATGGATGTAGCACTTGTTCATTACCTTGCTTAGAAGATACTCCACTCTCATGAAAAGAGAGATCTGCCAAGCACATTTCTTTACAAAGGAGCAGAGCAATTATTCAGCATAGCTGGGCTTTTTGTTAGATTGCATTTATCCAGAGAAACTAGCTGTTCGACAATAACACACAGTAGCTCTCTCTGTGTGTGTGTGTGTGTGTGTGTGTGTGTTTCCAAGTCAATCTGACACAGAGTAGTAGATGATTTTTTTTTTTTAAATGGCATGGCTCCACTGCTAGATTGCTGGTCACTATGAACAAAACCAGGATTGTTTTTTAATCGCAAAGGAAAGCAGCTTGAATGGGAGAGATCGTATATAGTGTGGACAGTATTTTACATATGATGGTGGCAATCTGAATGGATTTACTATCAGAGATGAGCTCTGTAAGAAGCTGTGTGTGTCTGTGGCTGTGTGGGATTTTTTTCTTTGTTTTCATGTCCATGACTAGAGTGTAGAGAGAAGGAATCTGCCTTTATGAAGATGTGAGCTTCTATAATACAGTGTCAGAGCAGTAGCCGAGTTAGTCTGTAGCTTCACAAATAACCAGCAGTGCTGTAGCACCTTAGAAACAATCACATCTATTAGGTTATGAGCTTTCGCGGTAAGACCCACTTCATCAGATGATTGGAGACTGTGCAGTAGAAGTTGCATAAGAGATAACTCTTGATCAATAATCTCCTGTCTTAGAAGACTGCCCACAAAGGATCCCCAAGCTTATATAGTAGAATTTTGATCCGTATTTATTAAATGACAACTGCTGTGAAGGAAGTAATTTTGGTGGATTCAGTGAATGGTTAATTTAGGCAGACCTCACTGGGTTTCTAAGTGACTCCTCAAAGAGCAAACCTTCATTATTTTCTGATGTTTGGAAGGTTCCAGATGAAGTTTCTTCCTGCAAAGGGTGTTTTTGCATCTATATCATTTTCTGACAAAGAAGAATGTGAGTTGCTAAATGGCAGTATTAGAAACATTGATCCTTTTGAAGTTTTTTTTTTTGTATACACAGTAATAGTAGAAGTCAATTCAGTATTTCTCTTTCCAACATTCTTTAGTCTTGAGAAAGCAATGCTTCTTATCTTACACAACTTTTCAAAAAAAGAGTTTTATTATCTTAAAGTAATCTACTAGTAGCCTATGATAACTTAGTGCACATATACCATATATTTTTGAGACTAAATTCCAAGAAGTTTCTAAGGTGTTTTTTTCTTGATCTAGGAAAGATCACAGAATTAAACACATTTTCTCTTAGCATTCTGCATGTCCTGGTCTTCAGTATGAGTTATGGAGTGAGAGAATTAAATATAAGGGTTTACTTTACTTTATTTTGTTACGATATTGAAATGAATGGTACTCACCATGGAAAATACACTAGTCTCATTTGTTAAGTTCCATTATATTTACTGGTCAAGTGTTTTCATTAGAACAGACAACAAAAGCGGTTTTAAATGATCTATCTATCTTAACTGCAGAGATATCAAGTGATTAAATAGAGGCAAAGAGCATCAGGAGAGAGACCACTTGCTTCCATATTGTTTTCCAGCTCTCTGTTGCTTCTGGATATAAGAATTAGGAAAACTTGGGAAGTGCAAACTTGCAGAATTTCAACTGTCACCATAGCTTAGTCTTATGCATGGGTACACTAGACTTTGGTGAAGTTGATCTGTATTAGCAGCATGTATGCAAACATATAGCATGAAGAAACACCCTTACATGATTTTGTCTTCGGCTACGTCTACACCACAGAGATATTTTGAAAGAAGATCTTCCGGAAGAATTCCTTTCAAAAGAATGCATCCATACACAAAAAAGCGGATCAAACAAGTGATCTGCTCTTTCAAAACAGAGCATCCACACAGCCCCTGCTCTTCTGAAAGAACAGGCCAGGGATTGAAAAATAAGGCCCCATGAGGACTGCTCTTTCGGGGGAAAAAAAAGGGCCTGTGGAGCATATACATATGTTTTCCTTCAAAAGATGCTTTTGAAAGGGGGTGATTTTCCTGAAACAAGAAAGGAAGAGTGATTTTGAAACGAGCATCCCATTCTTTCGATTTACCTTTGAAGGAACACTTTTTGTGTGTGGATGCTCTGCGAGATCTTTCAAAAGAGCCCCCTTCTTTCAAAAAATCTTTTGAAAGAACTTGCTAGTGTAGATGCAGCCTTCATGTTTAATTTTTATTTTTCTAGTGGTCATATTGGTGTAGTCTAGCTGAACCATTAGGCTAGCCTGGATGAGATTTGGTTCTGCAATACTGCAGGCAAATATTAACTCTGTTTGCCTTATCCAGAAGGATTATGCTTCACTTCCATCACTACTGTCTTCCAGGCAGATGATAGGCACACTTAAAAGAACTGACTACCACTAATCCTTTGGCAGTCCTTGTCAGCTGGGTCTGTTAATATTACTGATTCATAAATTATGCAACTCACTTCATGTACATAGAACAATAGTTTTATAGTATTATGATATTTTATTGTAAAGAATTCCCCCGTTAGAAATATTCATATTCAGTTTTATTTTGGCATTTAAGACACATCAGCCACAGTAGATCTGACAAGTGCTAAAGACACGTGGCCACATTTGCTATGGGTACCCTGTGGGAGGAATCTGCCATTTTGAACAGCAGTGAATGTTCAGCTCAAGCAATTTGCCTTCAGAACAATTAGATTGAAAATTCTTGGATTTAAATTATTTAATCGGTCATTTTTTTGAATGTTGTGAGAGGCTCAGTCTTTGAAGAAGCACCAGTGTCAAAATGCTACAGTACTATTGAGTAGAGGGCAGGAGTCTGAAGTTCCTATGGTCTTATTTAAAATGGGTTGGTAAAAACAAACCCTATTTGAAAAATCTAAAACTACTTTTCTCGTGGCCAAGACTTTTCATAAAAACACATTTTTGTGGCGTCTAATTACTGTTGAACAGCAAGAAAAATCTACTGAGGTTGTGGAGAAACACACACAATGCAGATGAAACACATTGGTTAGAGGAATGCAAAACAAAGAGGTCTTTGATTTTCAGTATTTTCTTTCGAAATATGTCATGCATCAAACTAACATAATGCCTCTGCATTTGGACTCAAATATAATTAAATTGAAAACTGAGGAATCTGGGCCTTATTCCCTCCTAATTATTTCCACTTGACTCACTTAATCTTGAGTGATTATTCAATCATATCTGAAATGAGAAAATGACAGGAGTAGAATTTCCATCTCTTGTTCTGAGCACTTATAAACATTAGCAGAACTGTCACGGGGGAAAAACATGGAAATCGCTGTTGACAGTGCCTTGTTTTTATATATTAAAAGAAATCCCCATATTGTGATGGAAGCAGCTCAAGTTTCTAAGTACAGAGCTTGTCAAGTCTGCTGGGTGATTTAATTATTAAAGTTGAAAATCTGTCATTGGGAACAAATATTTCATATAGGAAAGCTGTACAGCAGCTCAGCAGCTGGGTTGTTTACTTCCACCCGCGCCAACCATGAATTCAGGCCAAAGAAATGACATACCGGTAACATCTGCACTCAGTGTGTTAAAAATGTATGTCACTGATTTTATCACTTAGTAGGATAACTTGCTAGAGACTATACACCTTTGCCACTCTGCTCAAGGATAGAATGATTGGCATGTTTTAATTCACAATTAAAGTGCACTGGTGATTAGTTAGATGCTCATATGAGATGGATTGGGTCATAGCCAGGAATACAGTCTATTTGATTTGCAGGTGTGCAGTGAGCCATGTTACATATTCAAATCAAAGTCCAATTTCAGCAACTAGCTTAAATATGGATGATTGCCCTATAACCAATCTGATTAAGGGGCACATGTAACTATGCTCTCACAGAAGCAAAGTCGAAGTAGGATTCTTAGCATAGAACTGGTCAGCATCTTTTCTAACCTTTTTCCTATGAAGATAGGCTTGTTGAAAGAAAAATAAAAAAACCAAAAAACCACAACAGACATTTTCATGAGAGAATTTCTGATTTTATCAACATCTTGGGGGTTTAAATCAGAAAACCAATTTTAGTTTTTGACACCAGACACCAAAAATTTAGTTTTCAGGCTTTCTAAGGAAACCTGAACAATTCTGTGGAAATTTTTGGTTAAATGTTTTTTAATTATTTGCAGGAAATAAAATACATCTTTTTGACCACCAGAAGCAGTGGTGTTGATTGAGGGTCAACATCTGTTTTGCTCCAGGAACAGTATATTTTCTGTCTGCACACATTATACCCTCCCACTGCACAGTCACTCTGGTGAACTGCCTGATGCTGTAAGGGGTGGAGACAAGGCTGCCCACGCATTCTTGCCTGTTCCCTAACCCACATGCACAGGAAAAGAAAAAGCCGGCCTTAGCCCTCTTGCACCCGCCAGCGTATTTTACATGTAGAAGAATGGGTGTCCCTAATACCTTTATTCCCTTGCAAGGAGGTCTCATGACTGACCTCTTTATCATTTCATTCTGCAAATGTGCAACTGACTGCAGCATTCACCTTTCTCCAGAATCTCAGCTTTTGTTTTAAAAATAAATTTTACTTTATGGTCTAGTCCTCATATTTGTGAAGAAACCGTTCCCAATATGAGCTGAATGTAATGAATGCAGCGTGGTCTTTCTGGGAGATAATTGCGTGACTTCAGAACTCTCTGCAGACAAACAGAGCACAGCTTTCTTCCAGAGTGTTTTTAATAAGAATTACCACTGATTGCTGGGCAGGTCAGCAAATGTTGTGTTAGCACTGATTGTCCTGAGAGAATCATTCCCAGTGCCAGATAGAAAACACATGTCTCAAACAAAGCAAAACAGAAATGTGTACAATATACTTTGTGAATGTTTGGCTGACTTTTCGATTTAACATGCCTATTTAATATGTAAATACCCAAAGTACACTTATCTTGGGTCCATTAAGTACTTTCCCCATAATTGAACGTGCTTGTAGCATCGAAAGAAAAAGTTGATAAGTTTCATGCTGTGGAGTAAAACGAAACAATTAATAACAGGCAGTTTTACATGGGAACCCCTGGAAATCTTCATGGTGTGTAAACATTGACTTGAAACCTTTCTGGAAAAGTGTGGTTGTGTTTGTTTTATTATTATTTTATATTATGATGATGAATCAAGTTCCATAGAAATTAGCACCTCATGTGCTCCTTATGTTAAGAAATACATGGATGAAAAGAACCTGAATATGTTTGGACTCAGGAGTACACATGCACTTAATATCAGAAAAAGCCATATTATTAGTGATAGCAGTAAAGGCATAAGAACAAGTAAGTAATAGAAAGCAGACAAGGGTTCATGGCTACAGCAGAAAAACATCTGGGACCTTGAGCATATTAAAAATATGGTAGATAAATGAGAACTGATTTCCAGAACTCATACTAAGCTTCATTTCTTTCCTTTCAGTTTTTCCTATGTCTTGTGCTTTAGATAAACTCCAGAAGAACATACAGTAAACTCTTTAATATCCAACAGTCCTGGGACTGGAAGGTTGCCAGATATTCAAATATGCTGGATAATAGAGAGGGATACCTAGCAATGCATAACACTAAAGAAAAACAAGATAAGATATTAAGAAACACAGAAAAATGTATGCAGAGTACTTTTTTTACAACAATCGTAGTATTGTACACTGTAAACTTATACTGTATTTCCTGTCTTTATTTGTATTTACTTTCACTGTACTGTACTTGTAGAAAACGTAACTAAAATTTACTTCTGGGTTAAAATGCCAGTTATTTGAGAGTTCTGGATGATAAAATCCCAGATATGAAAGAGTTTACTCTACATACCATACAAAGATCTTTTATTCATAGGACTATCAAGCAGCACTGTTGCAATTTTTTTTTTCAAGAGGAAAATAATGTACAGTATACATGAGGTGAGAAAATGATTTCAGCTAATCACAGTCCTCATTTATGATTTAATGGTTCTTTGTCTCTGTTATAGTTAGTCATCAGACTGCTTCAAATATATGGGCCTGATCCTCCATTCCATTATCCCAGTTTTACAGCAGTGGACAGCCAGTGAAGTCAATAAGTCATGCCAATGTAAAGCAGGAGTCATGCTGCTTAAAGCTGGTCTAACAGAGCAGGGAATCACTTGCTGTGTTTTTAAGGTCTTCTGACAATGAAGCTCATCTTTGATGAAATGGAGGAACCTTAGGGTATGTCTATATTATGAACTTAGGTTGAATTTGGTAAGGTCGAAGGTGCATGTCCTCAATGGTACCTAAAGCCAAAGAAGTGTGTCTTCATTAGCATTGCCAGGCTCAAGTTTGCCAGCAATGCACTGTGGGTACCTATTTCTCAGCTCTGCCCTGTCCTTGTGGGCAGCTTTCATGTGCTCTATGAACATATCTTCCCATGTTTGTTTGTTTTCTCCCATGGAGCTTTGCCAGTCTAACAGCAGGGGTGGGAGGAGGAAGAGGAGTAGTGGTCAAAGATTAAGCTGTTGAGCACACTTCAACAAGACGTAAGTGAAGGCTAGATGTTAAGGCTACATCTACACTAGAGAGTTGTGTTGACAAAACCCATGGAGTGTCCACATTCCCAAGGCGTTCTGTCGACAGTAAATTGGCAGAATGCAGCATTTTTATTGACGGCATTCTGCCATTCCCCCATGGGGCAGAATGCCGCTGTTGACATATCTCTGTCAACAGAAAGCCAGTCTGGATGTTCTGGGGTGGCCCTTTATTGGCAGAAAAAGCCTCCAGGGCACCGCGTAGCTGCCCTAGGGGACGCACTGTTCATAGCAGGTGGAGCTCTATGCTCTCTGCCTCTGGCCATTCTTAAAGCTGCAGGGAGCCCTGGAAACCCTGTGGCAGGAAGCTGAGCATAAGAGCAGTAGCGTGCCATGGAGCTCCCTCCAATGTGCTCATAGCCACACCAGCCAGCAGCATGGCAGAAGCACAGGCACAAAGAGATTCCCTGGGACCTTGTGGTGGCAAACTGGAGGGGTCCCAGGAGCCACCCTGGGATACTAAGTGGAGGGACCCCTCCTGGACCAGGCCTGAGGTCCAGGACTTGCTGGCATATGGGCTGAGAAGAAGACCCTCCTTGATCCCTCAGCAAAGCAGAGGAATACCCCTACCTACGCCCGGCTGGCCTCCACCCTGACTTCATGGCACCTGCCTACCCTCACCATGGAGCAGGTGAGCATGAAAGTTAAGGAAGTCCACCAGGGCTACTCCTGAGCCTGCGACACCAGGCAGAAGTCCAGGGGCAAGACCTGCAACCTGCCCCTACTATGGGGAGCTGCACCACCTGTGGGGTTGGATGACAGCTGGCTGTCCCTGTTGACATAGTGGAGGAGCTACCCCCCATCACCGCAGCCAGAGCTGGAGGAGGAGGAGAAGCAGCACCCCAGGACTCATCCCCCTGACCAGAGCTGGAGGCAGACATGGGGTCCAAGGCCAGTGGCAGCACCCTGGTGATTGCCTTGGACTCAGACCCTTCCAGCCAGGCCACCTCCAGGGTGTCTCCAGAGCTGTTCAAGGGTCGCTCCAGTAAATACCCTGTGCATCAGACACCCCAGGGCATGGGAGGCACAGATGAGGCGTTTTGTGAGCATTGCCAGGCCGGCTCAGCTAGGACCTCATGCTGCAGTCCCAGCACATGGAACCATATGCAAGGTAGCGTGTCCTATCTGGACCCAGCAGGCAGCCCTTGGGCACAGGCACCAGTCTACTGTCAGCCTGTCAGAAGGCTGGATGAACCCTATGCTCTGGGGGGCCAGGGGCTGCAAGCCCCTGCCACAGCTAGAAGCAGGCGAGCCACATGGGTGCTGGCCTGGCCCCAGCCACACCGAAGAGTACAGCTCCCAGCACATCTGCATGTCCACAGGTGGGAGTCAGCACCCACTCCTGTGGACAGTGATGTGAGTCTTACATGTGGGCGGGGGGCAGAGAGGGCCAGGCTGTGCCCCACCTCCTTGGCTGGTAGCCCAGAGAGCAGGGTGGGGAGCTTGCAGTGGTCAGCCCAATCTTGCAGGCCCTGTGGAGTCCCTATGCAGCAGGGCTCGCTGTGCAGGCCACACATGCCTGTGCTCCCAGGACATTTCCATCCAGTGGCCTGGGGGGCATTGGTCAGTGCTCATGGTAGGGGACAGGGCGCTAGGGGCTGTGTTGTGTAAATGACTCTTTAACTCCCCTTCTTGGCTTCCTTACAGCTAGACCTGCACTGAGTGAGGGCCGAGGCAGCCCCACCTCCCTGCCAGGGCAAACTGGCATCCCCCACTGAGAGGGTGGACCTATGGCTGCAGAGGCCATCACCAGGCAGACAACAATCTCCAGAGGGCCCACACTGCCACATTCTGGAGGCTGACCAACCTCCTCAAGCAGCAGCTGCGGGATGACCAGGAGTGCCGGTCTTGGGTCTGGGACCAACTGATGTCCCGCATTGATGCTGTCACCAGCATCTGGCAGGCTCTGTTGACCCAGTCACTCATGGCTGCTGCCCCTGCTCCCACTGCCCTGCCCGCCACTGGCCATCCCTCAAAGCTTCCTCAATTTTGGCAATGGATGAGGGCCATGCTTGCTCCCTCTGCTGGCCCAGACCCCGCCACAGCCCCACTGTCACCCTGCTTCCCTGTGCTCCTGGCCCCAACCCAGCTCCCAGTGGGGACCCTGAACCTATGGTGGGCGGGGATCCTAAGGCCAACACCACTTGAGGTCATGCTCTCCCATGCGGTCATGACCCCCACCCTTTCCATGGCTTTATACCCCCATGCCCTGCCCGAAGCGCCCCATAAAGTTCTGATGCCCCCCACCCCTGTTCCAAGCCCCACCACCCATTGTATATCATTCACTGGGTTAGTGATTTGCAAATAGTTTTTTATTACAAGGTTTATTTCCCACACATTTATCTTTGTTTAAGTAAAGAAGTTATTTGAGCTCCACTCCTGCATCCCTCTTTATTGGGGAGGGGTTGAGGAGTAGTGAGTGGATGAAGGGAGGGGCTGTGGTGGGGACAGGTTAGGGCTGCAGTCGTTGAATGAGGGAGGATCATTGAGAAGCTCTACCTTAGGGCTTCCCAGATCTGCAGCCCATCCCTATGGGCTTGACAGATTGGAGCTGTGGCCAGCTGCTCATAGCTGCAGCCAGCATCCACCCCCCACACCAGGAGGAAGGCCTCTCCCCTCCCCTCCACAGGGTTGTGCAGGACATAGTGTTGTGCAGCTTGAGGGACATTGTGCTCTCCCACATCCAGGTGGGTGAGGAGGTACCTGAAGCATGCCTTTACGCAGCCAAAGGCACACTCAGCCTGCATCTGTGCCCAGTTGAGATGGGCATTAAAGAGTTACTGGCTTGGGTCCAGCTATCTGGTGTAGAGTGTCATAAGCCAGGGCATGAGGGGGAAGGTAGCTTCCCTCACAATGCTCAGTGACATGTGCATGTCCCCAACTACAACTCCCAGCAGGGGACAAAGGTGCCCACCTCCATTCTCCAGCACAGGCCGGAGTTGCAGTGGTATCTGTCAAGGGTGGCGAGCTTCCACAGGGTGACAGCAACCCACTTCTCCACAGGGATGACAAGCTGCAGCTGGGTGTCCTGTCTGCGGAGGGTAGAGGCGAACCTGGCGCAGAGCTCCAGAAAGGTGTCCTTCCACATGCAGAAGTTCTGGAGCCACTGCTGGTCATCTCAGTGCCCCATGACCAGCTGGTCCCACCAGTCAGAACTCGTGCTGTGCCTCCAGATCCACCTGTGCACCTGTGGGTGGGGGTGAGCACAGGTGGGCTTGTGCAGCATCAATGGCGTGCTCCTCAAAGGTGGTTCCAAGCTCGCCTTCCTTAAAGAAGAGGACAGTCATGATGAGGTTCAGCAGATGCTGAAACCTCTGGGTAGGGCCAGTGCAAGCCCGGAGGTGCTCTGGCACCATGGCTGGCTGGAAAGCTCTGTGTCCATCTCAGCAAGTGTTGAAGCCCTGCTGTAACAGCTGTGCTCTCCCTCATGGAGGCGGGCAGGGAATGAGCATCAAGTGAGGAAGGGGACCTTTAAGGGTGCATCTCGCCAGGGCTCCCAGAAGGGATTGCCGACCATCTGACCCTGTCTGACAATGTTCCAGTAGCCGTTCTGTCAAGAAGGTTGCTGCTCTCTATCAGCAGAGCGGATTGCTTTTTCAGTCTGCTTTGCAGTCTGGCTGCAATCTGTCAACAGTTTTGTTGGAAGGTATCTTCTGACAGAAACCTCTGTCAGCAGATCACTGGAGTCTGGACACAGCCTAGGACAATACATTTACTGTGCATGAGATATGTTTAACACCATCCAAACGAATTTTATGAAAGAAACTCTGTGAAACACAATAGAATGTAGAATAGTAACAAAGAGGAAGCCGTGCTAGTCTATACACTATCAAAACAAAAAGCAGTCAAGTAGCACTTTAAAGACTACCAAAATGGTTTATTAGGTGAGCTTTCGTGGGACAGACCCACTTCTTCAGACCATAGCCAGACATGGTCTGAAGAAGTGGGTCTGTCCCACGAAAACTCAGCTAATAAACCATTTTGCTAGTCTTTAAAGTGCTACTTGACTGCTTTTTGTTACAATAGATTGTAGTCTGTGTACGAACAAATTTTGGCTTTTAAGCATCCTCTGTGCAGCAGGTACTGCACAGAGGTCTTAAGGGACCTGCTTGACTCGGCTCTCTTCCAGAACGGTAAAGTACAGACTGGGGCATGCTTCCAAGCCTGAGATTGAAAAAGCAGTTTCTGCAGCTGTTCATGCTGCAAGTTGGTGGCGGGGGGAGGCCTAGGGGATGTATTAGTGGCAGTCACCATGTGCTTCTCTTTCCTCTTTGCTGGGGCATTGAGCCTTTCCCTTTCCCCATGGGCTGGTGGAAAGAAAGGGAGGTAGAGTGGGGAACATGGCACCATGGTTGTGCTCTCAGGGCTTTGTGTCTCTTGCAGGTACGACATGCTTCCGCTCCTCACTCTGCTGGGCCAGTGAATGTTGTTGATCCTGCAAACAGCTTGGAGAAGGGAGAGGTGTGGTCTGGGCACAGCAGAGCAGCTTGCACTGTCCTCCCTGCTGCTCTCTCAGGCGCCACATGCCTCCCACCTCATCCCACCCTGCTCTGTTGGGACAGTAAAAATTTCTTTTTCCCTAGCAGCCTGGGGAAGGGAGAGGGGTGGTCCAGACCTGGTGGAACAGCTTGTGTTGTATTATCATGTCTTAATGCTACTTCCTCTGCTTCTTCTTCTGCAAAAAGAGATATTAGTCTCCTTAAAAGAAGTAAAATTGATACGGAATGAAGGCTAACTCAGTGCGGGCACAAGGCCCAGTCATTGTGCTGCACTGCACGGTGGTGCCAAGTGTCCAGATAACTTACTGGTGACTTGGCATGGAAACATGCCCTATCAAGGAGGTCAGAATAAGCTAGGCCTCCCCAAAAGCCTCATGAGATGAATTAAAAAGTACCTGTCTTAGAGCTTTATGGAAATGTGCAAGGGGATCAGTGCTTCATCCCCAGACACATTAACAAGCAGTTCCAGGACTCTGAACTGTACAGGTACGGCACCCACCACAGCTGACACCCAATTGTCTTAATCCACTTGTGGCATGAGTAAAAGAAGTGCTCTCCTCACCATCAGGGTCTGGCTACAAAACATCCTGGGAGGAGTGGATGAGATCCAACGTTACAAAAAATTCCTGGTTGTCTGCAAGACCAGCTGTTCCATTCACCTGCTGATCATTGTCCTCCTCCTCTTCTTCTTCCTCATCTATTTTCTCCTTTCTGTTGCCAGAGAATTCCTGAGGAAACTTTTCAGAGGTACAACAAACTGTTTGGGGACAGTGGTTGGGTCACTCCGTAGAATCCCAGGCACCTGCTCATAGAGTTAGCATGTTTGCAGTGATGACCCAAAACTTCCATTTGCTTCCTTTGTTTTACGGCACACCAGCCTGAGTGCTCTCATCTTCATGTGGCACTGCTGGACGTTCCTGGTGTACCCTTTTTCCTCCGTGCCCTGTGAGATCTTTGCGTATATGTCTGCATTTTTTTGCTGCTTTGTAGTTTTTCCGCCAGATTCATCCACACACAGCAATGAGGTCCTGGATCTCCTGCACATTTCATGCTGGAGCTCATCTCTAACTCTGGGAATTCACTGCCAGATTTGCTGCTGAGGTGTGCTGCCTACTCCCCACACCAGCCGAACAGGAAATGATGTTCAAATTTTCCCAGGTTGCTTCCTGAGAGCAGCAGGGCATAAAGTGATGTCCAGTGGTCACATTGGGCCACTGTGGGACACATCCAGGAGGCCAAGAATGTCAAATTTCACAGCACCCCATCTGTACTACCCTAAGGTCAACTATGCAAGATCAAATTTGGTATTACGCCTTGTGAAAAGCAGGAGTACAAAAGTCAGCCATAAGAGCCCTTAAAATCAACAGAACAAAGTCAGTAGTATGGACTGATTTCTTGTAAATTCAGCCTAAGACACCTAAATTCAAACTACTCTCCAAGCCTTAGACTCATTGCATGAAGCCACAAATAGCTCAATCCCAGCATGAAATCCTAACATTGTCTTGTCTGCATGTAATGTCAGTTGCTTAGCATCATTTCTTGGTGCAACATGATGAAATAAAAAAATAATATTAGCATCATGCATTGTGACTATTTTGTGGCTCTCCACAATTCTATTAAATATTGTTACCACTTTTCCTTGTTCCTCCTTCCTGAATATGGGAGGGACAATGATGTTTTTCTCTTTCTCTGTTGCTGCTTTTCACTCTATCTTTGTCCACTGGCTTGTTGGGGAAACTGGGTCAGATCCTAGATTCTAGATCCCACTCACTTAGCACTCCCTTACAGGTGACCGCTCAAAGTGAAAGATGCTCCAGTTAGATCCAGTAAGCCTGATTCTTATTTACACTAAAGCTATTTTACACTTCTTCAGCTGTGTAACTCTAACACTTTATTGCCACTTTACATTGGCAAAGTGGTCTTTGCGTGCTGAGGTCATTAGACATCTTATTAATATTTATAGTGTATACAGTACTTCTTTGATAATTTCTCTGATATGCTGCAGTCAAAGCAATATTTCAGTTCTGTGGAGCGCTGTGCAAAAAAAGAGAGCATCTTTCTTGGATTTCTTCTTCTCACAAACTCTCAAATTTCCTCAGATCTAAAAATACATCCCTCTGTGGGCCATCAGGATGATTTTTGGCCCGTATTTTGAGAACCACTGCTGTAATGCAGTGGTCATTTCTCACAATTGTATATAAAACAAACTTTTCACTCAGTTTCCTCCCCTAGCCCCCCAGGCTTTCTTCTTTTCACTGCCCAACGTCTTGGTGATCATTTTCCTTGGATGACCATTTTTCCTTCTTATCTCTTGTGCTTTAGTTGCGATCAAGTTCGGAGCTTGACCAGGACATCCTCAGTGATTGCCTCACTATCCAGCCTCTCCAACCAGCTCCTTCACCACATGATGCTGTGGACAATACTACTGGACGATCACCAGGGCCTATTCATGACATCTACACAGGTATAGTAAAAAGACAGGTCATGAACCCAGAACATTGTGTTAGGTATGTTTCATGTATAATGTGTGGGAAACGCTCTAAAAATCCCTCTCTTTTGCTCTCTAAAACAGGACAGAATAACACACGATATATTAGAACGCTATGTCTCTATCTGACAGCTGAGTCTTTTTTTTTTCCAGGTCTTATTTTGCCTGTGAGAAGATATACAGCAGTAAGGAATATGTTTACTCTATGGGAATTGGACTCCTGTCAGAGGTTCAGTTCATTCATTCCTTCTAGGCACATCAAGTTCATTACACTTGATTTAGGATTGAAAGGGAATGTTTCTCACTTTGCCATGCATGGGCTACAAGTAATTTTTCTAATAAAGGTATATAAATGTGGTTAAATGCAACATTTAAGGTATTTAAGGTATTTAATTGCAACATTTAAGGTTCAAAAGTATAACAAACCCTTGTCTTACAGGTAAATAGAAATCCACCAATAAACATATATAGATTTGTTTTTATAACAAGCCTTTTTATAGCTGCAGTTAAGTGCTTAGGGATTTCACTCTCCAGTACATGACTGATGGCTTGCATTGGTTACAGCTGTTGAAATTTCAGCAAACGTGGAAATATTAAGAAAAAAAAGGTGACTTTATGGCTACGTCTACACTAGCCCCAAACTTCAAAATGGCCACGCAAATGGCCATTTTAAAGTTTACTAATGAAGCACTGAAATGCATATTCAGCGCTTCATTAGTATGTGGGCGGCTGCGGTGCTTCGAAATTGATGCACTTTGCCGCCGTGTGGCTTGTCCCGACGGGGCTCCTTTTCGAAAGGACCCTGCCTACTTCGAAGTCCCCTTATTCTCATCAGCTCATGGGAATAAGGGGACTTCGAAGTAGGCGGGGTCCTTTCGAAAAGGAGCCCTGTCGGGATGAGCCGTGCAGTGGCGAGGCACGTCAATTTCGAAGTGCCATGGCCGCCCACATGCTAATGAAGCGCTGAATATGCTCATTCATTTTTTGCTTACTGTCAGTGGCTGCCATTTCCTTTTACTGTCAGTAGGACTTAATCGAGTTGACTTGTCTTGCCCCTGCAGTATTGAGATGGGTAAGAGAGGCTGGATGGTGAACATGAGAAGAGATGTGTGTGAGGGATAGAAAAACATGATGTGGCAAACAGGGAGCAGTTAAGAGACTGGGCACTGTGGAGGCAGTGAGTACTGGAGAAGGTGATAGGACAGCAATGAATCAATGCTAAAACAGTTTGGCTGTGTCTACACTACAAAAATAACTTCAAAGTTGCTTAAGCAACTTTGAAATAGTGCCTCTACACACACCCTACTTTGAAGTTTAACTTTGAAGTAGGACACTACTCCATTCCTGGAAATGGAGTAAGGACTTTGAAGTTGGGCTTCCTATTTAGAAGTTAACGTCGAAGTAAGAGAAAAATTGCGTAGATTCTCTGCTGGCTACTTCGATGTAATGCCTGACTTCGAAGTTAGTTCCTGGTGTAGATGCACCCACTGAGAGGTAAAATGGTGTTCCCTGCCAGCAGTCAATTTTTTATTTGTGTGCATTTAACTTTGAATTTTGACCCTGAGATCATTTATGGGTAGGTAGCTTCTCTCTTAAGGCTAAAAACAGAGAAGGCAGTGAAGAAAAGGCAACATACCTTTTAACTGCTTGATTTCCAGTCCTATCTCATGGTAATGTACAGTCTGATTTATGATTTTTGCTGGGATTGACAGCACTGCTAATTGTTTGGATTCCTGGAGGAAATCAGTCATTTTTCATTTCTCACTTTGCGTCTGCTTCCTAGTGAACAGCAATTCTTGTAAACAAAGATTTAACCAGCATGCTTTTATGAGCTGTAATATCTCTTCAGTTAACCGACTGGTTTCCCTGACACATTTGTTTATTCATTGCTGCATCTATCAATGAGCTGAAACATTTGTTTGCTTTTTTCTTGTTGCACTAAAGATACATATAATTGTTTCTCATCAATTAGTTCAGAGTTTTATATCAAGGATAGCCAAAGCCAGGTCATTTCATTCTGCAGGTTTTCTTGGGCACCAAACTGAGCTTTATAATGCTTTTTCTGTTCTCTCTTGTCAGCGTAGATAATTTTAATCTTGTCATATTGTCATTTCCCAAAAATACCCCCTCTTTTATAGTTATTTCACTTTTTCATGGATGAGATCTCTAACTAGTAGCCCAGATAAGCAATTAATGGATTAATTTCTTTAAAAAAACATTTGGCTGGTGAGGAGAGCCTATTTCCCCATCTTAATGTCAAGCAAAAAAATTTAGCTGGCTACCTGCATACATTGGATGGACTGGCCAAAATCAGGAGTCAGTGTGCACCCGCCATTGTGTCCAAGCAGCTATGAGGAGGCAACCGTACAAGTTGAGTTGTGGCATGAGGACCAGTGCAGCTTGACCACCTGAAAGAAACAGCTCTTATCAAAAAGGTGCTACTTCTCCACCAGCACCCCAATATACTAAATATATTGGACACGAATAGCAGAGTTTCACCAGAAGAGAGAGGGTGGGATAACTCAGTGGTTTGAGCATTGATCTGCTAAACCCTTGCTTGTGAGTTCAGCCTTGAGGGGGACATTTAGGCTTCTGGGGCAAATAGAGAAAAAAAAAAGGGAAAAAATCAGGGATGGTGATAGGACCATCTGCGAGTGCAGGGGACTGGACTCAATGACCTCTGAAGGTCCCTTCCGCTTCTAAGTGACGATACAAGCAGGCTGCAGATTCTTAAGGGGGAAGCTGTACTTGCTTACCATTTGGCATCCCCAGGTGTTCCATTCATGGGCTAAAAATCTCTTTAGTGTGATGCAGCACTTCTACCAGGTTTGTCTTTGTTCTTCAGGTGTTCCCAAGAATCATCTTGGGTCAGGATTCAGTGAAGAGCCCTTGATTATGTCACTCCCCACCTTATATAGCTTTAGATATGGCCAGAGCCCTTTGTTTCAAAGCTTAATTCTTAGACCTGTCTGTGTTATAACCATTACTCCGAGACTGACTGTAGTGCTCACGGGAATGCTTCCCAGATGGGAGTATGTTGTTTTTTCCTAATGATTCATTGCCATGAATAGGTCCTTCTCTGACCAGTGATCTCAAATCAAAGCATCTTGTCTAGTGGCTTTTCCCCTGATGTGAATACATTTTAAATACAGATACATAGTCAGCATTCTTAACTATGATACATGAATGCAAATAATAATATTGAGCAGTCAGAACTTTGGTTTCATGTGACTTGTATAAAATACATCATGACTATGTTACAACAGTATCACAAGAATATCCCCATAAAAATATGGGGTGCAGTGTCACAATATATGTTTCCCATTCTCTTTGTGGGAAAACAGTTGTAATAACGATAGTATAAATATATAATTACAATGTTTTCCTAAACTATAGTACTTGAGTGATTATTAAAATGTGAAGATTTACTGTATTTTTATAAACTCTCTAGATTTTATGAAGACTCGTTATCTTTACTGCTTTCTGTATAAATAGCATGCTTAGGACTAATCTCATCAGTAGCTATAAATTTACTTCTTCTTGGCCTACATTCTGTGCTGTGGTGCACTGGTGCAAGAAAGCGTAGACTTCAGCTTAGGGTACATCTACACTACAGGGAAGATCGACCTTCCCACAGTCAGTATTCCGGAGTTTGATTTATTGTCCTAGTGGGGACACGCTAAATCAAACTTACAGGATGCCGCAGTCAATCTCAATACTGCTGCCCCCAAGTGGGAGTAAGGAAGTTTGATCGGGGCGCAGGCTGCTGTCAACCTCCCTTAATGGAGATGGTGCAGAAGCCCAGATTAAGGAACGTTGATTTTAGGTACATGATTAGCATAGCTGAAATTGTATATCTTAATTCAACCTTCCCCTGTTGTGTCAACCTGCCCTTAGAATAACTGAAAGTGTGAGCCTGCAAACACTTAGTAAGTCCACAATTTTCCTCATGTGAGTAGTTCCACTGAGGACTACTTATAGGCGTAAATTTAAGCACGTGCAGGGCCATGTCTACACTTGCCCAAAACTTCGAAATGGCCATGCAAAGGAATTTTTAGGAATATTTAGGAATACCCCGGCAACTTCGAACTCCCCTAATTCCTAACAGCAGACAGGAATAAGGGGATTT
This sequence comes from Carettochelys insculpta, assembly GCF_033958435.1. Lineage (NCBI taxonomy): Eukaryota > Metazoa > Chordata > Testudines > Carettochelyidae > Carettochelys > Carettochelys insculpta. Next base: position 28,006,433 of record NC_134141.1, on the reverse strand, counting down.
TGAAGTTGCTGGGGTCCTTTCTAAAAGGAGCCCCATCTGGACAAGCCACGCAGCGGCGACCCGTGTCAATTACGAAGTGCCGCGGCTGCCAGCATTCTAGTGAGGCGCTGAATATGTATTTCAGTGCTTCATTAGTAAACTTAGAAATGGCCATTTGCATGGCCATTTTGAAGTTTTGGGCTAGTGTAGACACAGCCCATATGTATTTGCAGAAGTGGGCCCAGTGATGTTACCTAAATATTCCTCAGTGCAGAGCAAGAGTGAGACTGAGCCCATAGCCCAGTAACTAGGTATTCACTTGGGAGATGCAGGCCCCTGTCCCTGCTCTAATCACTTTACACAAAGTGAAACAGCTTCAACAGGAGAGATTGAGAGCCCCAATCTAGTGGTGAAGGCACTTACTTAGAGGTTACAGATGTGGTTCAAATTCCTGCCTGGAATTAGGCAGAGCAGGGATTTGAATCTGGGTTTTCTACATGATGGGTGAGTGTTCCAACCCTGGGCTATTGGGCATAAGGGCAGCACCATCGCGATCTCCTTCTCATTTCAGGAAGGGGAGCGGGGAGGGTAGCCTAATTTAAGCACCTTACTCCAGGATTGTATTAATGGCTTTCTTTGCATCACAAGGGGAGAGAGGTACCTCCTTCTGACCTGGAGTTAGGCACCGTATTCCCTCTGATGAGCAGGGCTTAGGTCCCATCACTCCTCTGCATTTCCTACTAGCTAGCTTACGAAACTCCCCACTCAGCTTCCTGGTTTACATGAGCCTCATTCTTATGTTCCTAGCTTGCCTGCCCCCATCATAAGGAGCCTACATCAGACCGTGCAGCAGAGTGCTCACATATTAGGCACTGTATGTGGACTGTAAATCCAACTTTGCAGATCTTGCCAATGTTGTCATTTTAAAAAAAAATCCTAATCTTTCTGGTTTATTCTGTGTCAAACTACCATGACATTTCCAGTCAGAATTTATAAATGATATATTTTTTACTACAGCTGTCCTAAATCCCAGAATCACTTTTGGCGAAAAAAAATCCTAATTGCTGTAATATAGATTTTTTAAAATTTGTTGTGCCATATGTGGCAAAAATGGAACAGTTTCACATTTTAAAATAAACCAAAATGTATAATTTATAATTGTCTCTGAAAATGTCACGACTTGCACATTCTCCAGCACTCTAAAATGAAGCAGGCTAATTCCTGCAAGTGTTTACATTTGCAAGATTTTCTTTGCACCAGAAAGACAGAATTATTGTAACGAGAGTTTAAATTCTGCAGAACAATTTTGCAGCATTGCCCTGAAGACAGTTGTGTGAACCACTCTCTAAATAATATCACACTTTTGTACATGATTGGCTTAAGAACAAAAGGACGGTCACAGTAGGTCAAACTAATGGCCCATCTAGCCCAGTGCTCTGTCTGTGGACAGTGGCAGTCCCAGGATCTTCAGAGGGAATGACCAGAGCAGGACAATAGTGAGTGATCCTTCCCTATCGTCCAGTCCCAGATTCTGGCAATGAGAGGTTTAGGAACATCCAAGGCTCTGGGTTGCATTCCTGGTTATCTTGGCTAATTGGCTGCTGTTTTGAATCTGGTTATAGTTTTGGTCTTCACAACATTCCTGGCAACAAGTTACCCTGTTTGACTGTGCACTGTGTAAAGCAGTACTTCCTTCTGCTTGTTTTACAGCTGTTTCCTATTGATTTCATTGGGTGGCCTCTGGTTCTTGTGTTATGTGAAGGGGTAAACAACTCTTTCTTATTCATTTTCTTCACTTTCTTCGTTATTTTATAGACCCCTATCACATCCCCCTATTAGTCGTCTTTTTTTCCCCAGTGAAAAAGTTCCAGTCTTTATGGTCCTGCCTCACATAGAAGCCCTTCCATATCCCTAATCATTTCTTGTTGCCCTTCTCCGTACGTTTTCAAATTCTAATATATCTTCTTTGAGATGGGGCAACCAGAACTACACACAGTGTTCAAGGTATGGGTGTACCATGAATTTATATAGAGGTAATACAGTATTTTCTGTGAGGGAAGGAAATCTTAAGTGTATTGGTGAATTAGCATTACCATTGTAAAGGGACAAGTGATGACAGTGTTACTTCTAATTCCCTTCTTTATGACAAGAGAAAACCAAAGTGAAAAGAAACTATAGTCCACTGAACGAATAAGAGTTAGGCCAGGACATAGTATAGTGACCTCAATTGAAGCGAGAACCTCAGGTTTTAATCCAAACCACAAACTTTATTGCTTTGGGGATTTCACCATCTCTTAATCACAAAAGTAATAAGAATTTCCAATATGTTCATCTGCTGTGCTTAATCATTTGTTCCAGCTGCCAATCACTGGCAGTATCCGAAAGTAGACTTAACAGATGCCTGCCAGCCAGCAAACCAGCTGTGACCCTTTGCTAACACCAAAGGGTCTAGACAATGAACTTTAACCTCTCCTCAGACATCCTTGATATATTGCTCATTGAATCACAGCAAGCTCATTGTTATTGCAGTACATATGGGGCAGATTTTGTTTTGCTACTCATATCACGTCTACGTGGCAAGTAGAAATCCATGGCAGCAGGGCTCAGAGCCCAGGTCTACAGACTCAGGCTCTCCGTTTGGCACTACAAATAGCAGTATAGACTTCAATCTCAAAAGTTCAGAACCCTGCCCTGGGTTTCAGAACCCAGGAACTTCTTTTGGCAACTAACATCCTTATCCAGTAACTTCTTGTAACACATTAAAACATCGAGTTGGCTTTTCTATGGTGGAGGGCGGAGTTTTTGCCATTTTATTTATTTCCCCACCTCTTAGGTGAAGATAGAGCTAATACTCGACAGTGGGCTGCTGCCTCAGAGCCAAATATTAAAATATGCCAAGTTGCCTGCCTTCTGACAGGAAACAGCTAGAATTTATAGCAAACACACACACACACACCCCTGCCAACTATCACACAGTAGTAGCTCAAATCCAGTCAGCCAAAACCTGGCAAGAAAACTAAGTTTCAGAAGATTTTTTATAAACAAAGTAAGAGTTTTCTTCAGGGTAGGTAATCAGGAGTATCATTAATAAAGAAGGAGAGCTGCCTGCAAATCTCTCGGGTGTGTTAAGACCTTCGATGAAGAAATGTCGGGTGTACACACTGCTCAGAGCAAAGCAAAAAAGGACTCCACTAGGTTTGTAAATCTCAGTTCATGTTGCTAGCTTTTATTTGATTTCTTTGATATGGTCTAGTGGTTTTGATATAGGCCTGGGAATTAGGAAGCCCTGAGTTCTCACTCTACCTCTGCCAATGACTTGTTACTTCAGCTCTCTGCTTAGTTTCACTAGCTGTAAAATGGAGATGATACATGTGAACCTCTTTAATCTGGCAACCTGGGGAAACAGGGAATAACAGATTAAGAAACTGTTTGGGCCATGGAGGACAGGAGAGTATGGAAGGGGGATAAGGGTGAAGAACTTACCTGGTGCCCTGGTCCTGCGGAGCACTCATGGCTGCCCGCACCTTCCTCTGCTCCCAGGCACCATCCATTACTATGTGAGCAGTGGGGAACAGCCTGGGGACGAACATGTTGCTGTACTTTCATTCCCCCAGCTGGGGGAGAAGGGGAGTGGCAGCCTGAAGTGGTCATGGAATCCCTTGCTCAATAAGGGACACCCGGAGTATTGTGTTTCCAGTGTGCTTACTAACCTAACTCCCCAGGCTGAGAAGATTAATGTTTGATTGTAAAGAACTTTGACCCCGGTCTTCAAATATATGTAAGCATCTAACTCCCCCTAAAATCACATGGCACTTAGGCATCTAAATACCTTTGAGGAGGATTTGGGCCTTTGAACACGGAAACACAAAAAGGGGAACTGAAAGAGGGAGGGAGGTATGGGAAGGGAGAAACATGGCCTGCATGCAGCCAGGTGGGGAAGCATGTCTGTTTTTCTATTCTGATGCCAAATATCCTGTTCACTAAGATATAATTATTCTATATACAAATGGAATGTTAAATATAGTGCTCTAAAACACACTAGTAAATTAGCAAATATGCAACTTTAATTGAAGCAGGACCACAAAACAAAAGCTTACACAGTCTTTTTTAAGTGGAAAGTATTTTCAACCCTGCTACAAAATATTTGTGGGCATGGGTAGGAGGAGAGGCATTTTGGGACAGAAATAGATTGACAGAGCATTGATTTGACAGGAGTAAATCCAGGGTAATAAATTACACTGTAGCTGCTGGTTTACAAGAAGAAAGGTGACAATTCTTCATTTTAAAAGTGTTCCTTTAAATTAATTTTTCCATTCAGAAAATATTTTTAAAGTATAAATTCTGTAATATTTTAAAATGCTATTTCTTTTTTTCTTACTCTTGAATCAGGTTGGTTCCCCCTCTAGTCACCTTGTTTGTTTGGTTTTTTTTGCATGTTAATAGAATAAATAGGCATATAGGTGCACACTGAGAAAATCTGTATGAAGAGATGTGCTTGGTGGATAATCTTTATGTGCTGGTAAATCCTTCTGTGATGAGACTTCAAAAATGGCAGCATGAAGTTTTCTTATATAATTACCAACATTAAATAACCTGAAAAGGTGTAACTCAATCTTAGGTTCACATTCAAATCCAAAAGGCTATCTATCTGAAACTCTGCTGTAACTTGAGCTTTTTAAGTATCGTGGGAACAATAGCTTTCTTGTGGTATTTATTCCTGGGAATTTCTTTTGATGGGTTTTATTTATGTTGGATTATGACACAAAATATTGACTTGCATATTGATTGAAGAAACAGGAAAATGACATTTTGCTGAGGAATGCTGGTTAAATAAAGCCTTTTTCAGAATGTTTCTGTGTAGATCTAGCTTATGGAAATTTGAGATAAGAATGTTCGTTGTCATAGATGTTTACTAAGATTCATGCTAGTCAGACTTTGTGCAGCCAGCAAAAGGCAATTACTTCACAGAAACTGACAACAGAAGGACTTGTTTCCTCAAATAGTTGTGCTACGGACTCACTGAATAATTCTGAAGTTTATATAGTACTGTACAGTACACTGAGGAATTAGAGAATCAGATCTAAGGGGATGTCTACACAGGTGTAATTCCCAGCTCATGTAGATATACTTGCACTAGGCCTGCTCAAGCAAGCCCTTCTTCTGCCAGCTTGTGGAGTCCATGACTCCACTGTACCCAGACATTGGCAGCTGAAATTAGCAAAGGACGAGGCATCCCTTACTCTGTGGGTAAAGAAGGGAAGCTTCCTTTTGGACTATCAAGCAACCAGGAAGACAGAGCAGGAATGCAATGCCAAACCCACTCCGGGCAAAAACTCATAGAATTATATGGCTGGAAGGGACCTCAGGAGGTCATCTAGTCCAGCCCCCTGCTTCAAGCAGGATAAACCCCAGCTAAGTCATCCCAGCCAAGACTTAAAAACCTCAAGGGATGGAGAATCCACCACCTCTCTCGGCAATGCATTCTAGTGCTTCACCACCCTCCTAATGAAGTAGTTTTTTCTAATATCCAACCTACTCCTCTCCTTCTGTAACTTCAGACCATTAAAGAAAACCCCTTGAGTGCAATAAATATGAAAGAACACACAGGGAGAGAGAGATCAGATCTGCGGAATGCTCCTAAGGGGAACATAGAATTTACCTGTCATCATCTGCACTAGGTATCTGGTCAGGATTAGGTCCAGCTGTATGTCGGTGTGTATTGGTAAACCATGAAAGGTTGTATATGTGCACATGCCAAATCAGAATTCGGCACACTGACAATCACGGTAGCTCGTTGTGTGTGTGCAAAGGGGCGCTGCATCCCTACCTTACTCAGACAAAAGTAAGCATTTTTTTCTTTATCAGCAGATTAAAATGTCAGAATAGACACACAGATGTCAGAGATGGAAAAGACCTCTTTGGTCACTCTATATGCCTGTCAGTGCATACTTGTTCCCTGTAGTACTTTCTGCAATTCCACTTTGTCTCAAGCTATATGGTTTCCATCAGTTCCCTTGGAAACTATTTTCCAGTCTAACTGATGTCACCTTTAGGTAGTTTTTCATAATATACAGCCTACATTTTAATTTTCTGAATTTCATCTCATTTCTCCATTATATACCTTGTGTTATACACAATTCCTCTGCTCAGACACTGGAAGACATTTTCTCATTTTTGGTTAGCAAAGCCATACACTTCTTATACTCTCAATTTTTTAATCAAGAGTATGTACATATTTATTCCTGTGTATACACTCTCTGATCTATCAGAAAACATTTGAAGCCAAAGACTCAGGTGGCTTAAATCTGTGTACCTCCATTGATTTAAATGGACCTGTTCTGAATTACATGAGTTGAAGCTCTGAGTCTTGGGTTGTAGGAGTGTTATATTCTTATTGAGAGAGAAGTTAATGAACACAAACTTAGAATATTATTTCTTGTGCTATTTATATTTACTTTGTGTAGATATGACCTGCTATTGCTTTGAGCAGGAAACAGATGCTAAACAACCAAAGCACAACAAAATCTCACAGAACTTCCAAAAAGCAGCTGTGTTCAAGCCTTCAGCTAGCTAGCAGTCTCTTAAATACTGCCAGACTTCTGTGTGACTCTGTACACCCCGCTATATTAGGAAAATCCCATTACTAACAGCAGTTGACAGCCACAAGATTCCTTTTTTGCTGAGGTAGGTTAAATAAAACTAAACCAAATCACTTTAAGCATCTTTATGGAAATCATTGAGACCACATAGAAACAGGGAAATATGATGGTGACAACCAGTCAGTAGTGGGTCACTTTCCTATTGCCAGTAGGCTATCTTAATTCCTCCTCAGCATCCATAAAATGTTTGACAGTACATGTCAAAATCAACCTGTATCACTTGACATGTACTTCAGTTAAAAGCACCTAAGTTTGTCAGGGGCCAGTTTGTCATTTACGTTTCACATTTAAAAGGATATTCTTTGCCCTTGAGACAATCAACAAGACAATAAAGATTCTCTACAGTCCTTACACAGCTGCTGAATGCTAGCATCCCCATTAATAGCATCTCTGAAAATGAAGCTACTAATTTTTATGTCATTACAGTAGGATATTGGGAAGGGAGGAATGTCTATAAAGCTTTTAAATTAACCCCATCTGTGTGTGTCTAGGTTTTTTTATTTGTTGAAAAATTATGAAAGCATTAAAATTTTCAAGAAATGATAAAAAATTGTTTTGAATTGTGCTGCTTTGTATCAGTTTTTAGATCAGCTCTCAGAACTATGCTTTATAGTTTTATAACCTTTTCTGCTATAAGAAACAATTATAGACTCCAGATCTGCAGTATTTATTCAAGTAAATCTCCCAGGTTTGGGTCCATAGCATTGCTCTTTTTGATTTTAGACAGCTTTCATTGTGAGCTGTCCAACTATGTGCATATTTTCCAAAGCTGAGTAGTGTTTCTTTCAATAAAACAAAGTTGGTGGGAATTTTTTGGACCAGTGACAAGTTTTTCAAACAGAAAGCAAGTCTTGAGAAAAAGTTGTTTTAAGAATTAGGATTAAATTGTTTGTAGAAAGAAAGATCACTCATCTGGTACTACTGATTGATCATTGAAATCATATTGTGCCTACCATAATACTGAATATTGCCCTCCCTTTGATTTCAGCTACAATGTTCTCCAGTACTCACTCAAGTCGGAGTGGAACTGCTGCTGGGACTGGGCCACCATCACATCCTGTCAGTCACCCTTCTCCAGGGCATAATGTACAGGGTAGTCCCTGCAACCCACCACCCCAGTTACCTCCTCTCTCAGCTGTAGACTCAGGCAGTGAGAGGTAAGACTATCTGTTCAGCTGAAAAACTAAGAAGCAATTGATTTGAACTTTACTAAGTTTAATAGGAGTTGTATTGTTTCTCTTGTTCGTTTAGAATATTGTTAACAGCACAGTTGGATTACGATGATGCTTTAACATATATTTTCTGTGAGTGGACATAAAATAAATGACTATTGTTCTAAATAAATCCCAGAGCATGCTTGTACCTCTGGGATTTACTGAACTCTACTCACTGATAGTTCTAGATAGAGTCTTATATGGTTTTTTATTTATTATTTATACCACATTAGTGCCCAGAGACTCCAATCAAGATTGGAGTCCTATTGTATTAGGTGCTAACATATAGTAAGACAGTCCCTGTCCAAAAGAATTTACACTATAAATAAACAAGACAAATAGTAGGAGAGGAAAAAGAGGTAAAATAACTTGCCCAAGGTCATTTAGTATATCAGCAGCAGAACTATAATAGAATCCCATGTCTCTTGACTCCTAGTCTAATTCCCTAGCTGCAAGTCAATTATATGAAACCTATAAGCTATAAATAGACCTGGAAGGAGTCAATTTTTATTGGTTAGTGTCAGTAAACATCAATTTCACTTTACGTGCACAAACCAGCAATAATATATTTCCATCAGTGTTTGTCAAAATTTACAGGGAGGCAAATACGACAGATTTCCTTTACCTGATGTGCCACGTGGAACTATGGTACTGCTGAGCCCTCCATCACGCTAGCCTGGGCTCCTTTTCATGCTGTGCTGTTGTGACAAGAGGCAGCCATGCCCCTCGTCTTACACTTCTATCAGCCTTCACACAGTTTGGGGCACACCACCTGCAGGCTCTCTGCATGAATCTTCTGAGCATAAACCCAATATGATACCTTCTTGTGCTGCACAGTTAACAGTACACCATAAACTTACAAAGTTCATCCCCACACAACCTCTGTGTGGAGAGGAATATGCAACAGCCTTTGCCCCTTGAGCTATGACTTCCAGGCACTTCACTCCAAATTCACTGGTTTAGATCAAAATGTATGATAAACGTATTAACTCAAAAACAGATTTTAACTGAGTATAGAGGGTAGCAAGCAGGTCAAAGCAGATGTCTTGTCAAATAAACACAATGAAAACCAAGCTTAAAATACTAGATAGATTAGATTTGAATAACAGATTCTCACTCTAGCTGATGGCAGAGGCAGATATGTAGACTATTAAGGCACAAGCTGCATTAGCTATATAGGTGGGTTTCTTAAACCTTCATACGTAGACTAGAAATCCCATTTGTCTGGATCCTGCACTTCCCCTGTGCCATCTTTGTTCTTCGGGTATTTCCAAAAGTTCTCCTGGGTTTAGCATATGATGGGAACCCTTTGTTTCAAAACATGGTCTCCAGACCAGTTTATGGAAGAATACTGAACCCAAGATAGAGTCTAGATTCATGTGGTCTTGTCACGTATCTTTGCAGTGTGATAGCAGCCATTCCTACCAGCCAGGCCTAAATGCCCAAAGGAAGCTTAAGCTATTCCATTGTCTATGTTGATGGGCTGTGAGCTGCTCATGGCTTCTTCATTGTACCTTAAAAGCTCTCGGAGAGTTTTTTCCAGAATAAAGACATTTGAACTACAGATCCCCAGTCAATATTCAGAACTTCAGGTAGAAAAATCATACCTGCATACAAACAGGATAATCATAATGAGCAAATCATAACTTTTCAAATGATACCCCACATGACTTATCTTGTACAAAATGCATCATACGTATGTCATAAGCATATTATAATAATATTACAGTAATGAATATAGAGTGCAATGTCAGAACAGAGTCAGCAAAATGCTTTGTCAGAAATTACTAACATTTGATAAAGGGAACTTCGTAGACTTCAATATTTGATGCTGACAATTTGCGTTTTGACAGTTATAAATCTTTAACTTTTGAATCTCACTGTCAACAATTATTGTCTGACCCAAAAATGCTTAAATCCTGGATTATTCAGAACAGTGAGCATTTAATTTGATAATCTAAAAAAATGCTTCAAAATAATCATTGATCTTATCCACTGAAAGGCTAAAAAAATTGAATAAGGATAGTGTCTCTCCAATTTAAAATTCCACTGAAAGAGAAAAGAGAAGGTGGAACAGAGATCGAGAACCTTTCAAATAAGACTGAAAATGTTCCTTATTGAGTTATCCAATGTAATTGGCTTGGGAGTCATGCCTTTTAGAGCCTCGCTAGCAGTTATATTCTTCTACTATTTGCCAGAAAGTTCAAGTGGCCAGGTTGTCAGTTTGATTATCTCTGAATGGCTTGGCTTTTGAGAAGTGTAACACACATGGGTTGAATTCCTGTTGCTTGTGTTTGGGTGGGGGGAGGGGGTGTTTCAGCATGTTTAGTAGGAGGAAGTTTGTTAATTATGAACATTTTGAGGCTCAACTTTCAAGTTGCTAAGTGCCCTTACGCCTCAAACATAAAGAACTTTGAGAATTCAGTTCACTTTGTATCTCTCAGGAGCTGATCAGCACCTTGTTGGACTGGAACCAGGATTTCCTTGTTGTTTGACATCTGCAGTTTTGAAAACTCTGGTGTAAACTCAAGCAGCTTTCTCAACTGAAATAAGCTTATTTTTGCAGAAAGCTGGTGTCTTCTGGATTGTTGAGACTAGCAAGCAATGGTTAGACTTGAATTCTCAGTCAACAGAAAAAGACTGATTCATGGTCAGAAGTCATTCATTGCCGGTTAGGGACAAAGTCGTCTATCTTTTGTGTTTCTATGACTTTACATATTTCAGCGATACGAAAACAAGAGGGACGTACTTTCTGTCTGTAAATATTACCGAATGATAATTAAACAGATAGGCTGTGTCTCCACATGAGCTAACTGGAAGATGCTAATGAGGCATGGATGCAAATTTTCTGCACCTCATTAGCATATTGGCATGTGGTTTGGAGTCCGGAAGAAGTTCTTCTGGACTCTGAAGTACACGTGGAGACGCGCAGCCCATGGGGATCTTCTGGAAGGAAACTCTCCTTCTGGAAGCCCCTTCTTCAAAAGTCAAAGATTTATAACTGATAAAACACGTCTCTGTGTATACTTTGGAGTGTGGAAGAGCTTCTTCCGGACTCCCAACCACGTGCCGATATGCTAATGAGGTGCAGACAATTTGCATCTGCACCTCATTAGCATCTTCTGGTTAGCTCATTAGCGTGCTGCTTCTGGAAGAAGCAGCACATGGAGACGCAGCCATATTGTATAGTATTAATGGTCTCTAGTTAGTATATTAAATCAGAACTGTGACTTTACTATGCTGCATGAGACCTAGGAAAATATTTCTGATACCAATTCAGTGGTCCATGTATTGCACTTTAATATTTATATAAAATATTCTATTCTTCCTAAATATGGGCATTTTTAAATCTAGTTTTACTGATCCTGCATAATTTTCAATACATGAAAATACATTCTGCTATATTTCACTAGTGTAGCACAAGGTGTTTAATTATCTGGAGAATAGAAATGTCAGTAATATAGGGAAATGAAAAAGTCCAATTATAAACCTCAAAAGAACATTCCTGGACTTCAGTTGCTGATAAATGCTGATGAGCCAGATTGACCCCCACAGTTGTGTGAACAGAAGCTGAAAAATGGGGACACATCTTGTGCAACTTTGGTTGCATGCCACTCAAACCACCAACATTGCCTTTGATATAGAATTTTGTATCCAAACGCTCTAAAATTCAGGTGGTGGTAGGGCAGGTCAGGTACAACTGGAATCTCACATCTAATTTTTGCCACACAATTCCTTTTTTTCTTGCTGTTTTGTTTTTATTTTTACTGCTCACCACATTTGAACGTATCGTGCCTCTTTTCAGAGAGCATGACAAAGGTGTACAAAATACTGTGTGGTAGAGGGAAGGCAAATAGGGGAGCTACTGTTCACCCATTTTTGAATACAAAAAGGAGGGAACGTTCAATTAAATCAAAAAGCAGCCAGCTTAGAAAATGGGGAAAAAAAGAAAAAAAGGAATGCTTGTTTATGCAATATATAATTAACCTGTGGAACCCACTGCCACAAAGTCATTATTGCCCTGTTTAAATGGATTCACTGCATTTATAGACAATAACAGCTGCAGTTACGTCAGACAGGCACATATTGAGCTTTTTAATATATCTGTTTCTGAACACAAGTGGCCCCAGCAGGCAATCTATTCTGTAAATTTTAACTATGAGGGATGTTTCATTTTCCTCTGAAGCATCTAATACTACAAACTGTCTGAGACAGGATGCTGAGGTAGATGGACTTGATATAACAATTCCTGTATTTGTAAAGCATGGGAAATTTTAGCTTGAAAGAAATGTTTAGACTGTTATTAATGACTGAATAGAATAATTTAGAATTGAAATATTCAACATTATTGCTGCAGTGCTATAATCAGAGTTGGAACCATGCTTTTATTTTCTTATTTGAGTATGTGGTTATATTCTTTCTATGGCTTTGCAATAAAACAGCAAATAATTGCCAGCCAGAACTCCTGAAGCAAGAGCCCACAAGTGTTTCTAACTGGGGAGATGGGCCACTAGTACTTACATATCACAAAGGTTGTTGTATGTGGTACAATACAAGCTTGCTGCAAGAAGATTCCACTTAAAGCATTAACTGTGTTGTTTTGAAATCAGCATAGTAATACCTCTCATGGGCTACATCTACACGTGCCACAAACTTCGAAATGGCCACGCAAATGGCCATTTCGAAGTTTACTAATGAAGTGCTGAAATGCATATTCAGTGCTTCATTAGAATGCGGGCGGCCGCGGCACTTCGAAATTGCCGCGCCTCGCTGCCGCGCATCTTGTTCAGACGGGACTCCTTTTCGAAAGGACGCCGCCTACTTCGAAGTCCCCTTATTCCCATGAGCTGATGGGAATAAGGGGACTTCGAAGTAGGCGGGGTCCTTTCGAAGAGGAGTCCCGTCTGGACAAGACGCGCGGCGGCGAGGCGCATCAATTTCGAAGTGCCGCGGCCGCCCGCATACTAATGAAGTGCTGAATACGCATTTCAGCGCTTCATTAGTAAACTTCAAAATGGCCATTTCGAAGTTTGGGGCACGCGTAGACACGGCCATGGTGAGGACAGCTGGAAGACTTTTCTGCTAAGAGGCTGTATCTCTCTTCTGCTATTGAGGAAATGTCTGTTGCTTAATATTGGCAGATTCTGGTCTGATCTACATTGTGAGCAGTAGGTAGTCCGTCCTGTCTGACGATGACGTCTTGAGCTTGCACAGGCTCATCGGTTGTGGATTTGCATGTGGCTGAGGCATCCAAGCTTTGAACGGCATGGGCGTTCAAATGGGGGCAAGGGAATTGTCCTGGCTCTGTTGGTGCAGCTCCTGCTGTTGCTTTCTTCCTCTCACAAGCATCAATGAGGTGTACGTGTTGCTGCTCTTCAAAGTTGTCATACACATGTCATACAAGAGCACGCCAGCTTATTTGTTCTTTTGCATGCTGCTTTAGCTATTCTGGTTTTAAACCAGCATGAGCAATGTTGGCCTTCACACTGTCTTTATACCTCTTGTGAGGCCTACCTTGATTCCTTTTGCCCTGAGAGAGTTCACCATAGAGGAGTTGCTTAGGGATTCTTGGGAATACAAGGGTTAATTTTAAAAGCCCTTTATGTCAATGGGAGGGACTGGTCAGTGTAGACACATTCATTACAAATTCAACCTAATGCTGAATGTGTTGACCTGCTCACAATGTATTTTTGGGATTCAAGAACACATTGTGAGCAGGTCAATGCATTCAGCATTAGGTTGAATTTGTAATGAATGTGTCTACACTGACCAGTCCCTCCCATTGACATAAAGGGCTTTTAAAATCAACCCCTGTATTCCTCCTGAATAAGTGGAGTAAAGCCTGAGGCAACATTCATGCCTCAAATTAGGGGTAAGGTAAACACTGTATTGTAATTCAGAGTTACTAGCCTCCAGGAGATGATACAAAGTGCTCTACTGGGAATGCTCTTTGAATGTGCTCGTGGAGACAGATTGGGTCACAGAGATTCCTTTGAAACTGTCACCTGATGGGCTAATCACACCACCAAACCTGTATACCTGACCTCAGGGATGCACCACCACTCTGTCCTGTGGAGCCAAAACCTCCATTCTCCCCCAGCAAAGGAACAGAGTTGGAGTAACAGCCCACAGCAGAGCAACACAGACACTATGATTCACTTCGGACTGGGAAGGATCAGTCAGAGGGACTTGACACAGCATCCAGGTGCAGCGTTCCAACAGATAAATCCATCTTACTCTGGAAAAAAAAATGTTTTACACAGAGAAAGCTCATAAAGTTCATTCTGTTTGTCAGAGAAAAAGAGAGGTGCCCAGCCATTATTCCCCTTCTTGGTAACAATTATTTGCACTGGGTTTAATAATGAACAAAAGTGATTTATTAAGTATAAAAAGTTGGATTTAAGTGGTGCAAGTGATAACAGATCAAAGTAAGTTACTGAGCTAAAATAAAACAAACATGTCAGCCAGGCCTAATACACCATGGCTGTGTCTACACTACCACCTTCCTTCAAAGGAAGGATGGTAATTAGGGTGTTGGGAGTTTACTAATGAAATGCTACTGGGCATAGGTAGCACTTCATTAAGCAAATTGCCCCCCGCGGCAACTTCAAAGTTTTAAACTTCGAAGTACCAGCACACATCTAGCTGCGGCTCACCCGCCCGTACTTTGAAGTGCCCGAGCAACTTCAAAGTCCCCTTACTCCTCAAAATTTTAGTGTAAACAAGCCCGAAGTATAGTTGCTACAAATCAGACCTTTTCACCCTAGTTCTTATTTCAGGTGAAGTCTTTTTCAGGTCAGAGCTATTCTTTTTTTTTGACCTGAGTCCAGGAGCTCTTCTCTACCTCTGTCACTAGAATTCTTTTTGTTTACAGGTCTTTTCATGGGATGGGGATCCGTCTGTGAAGCCAGATGATGACTATCATTGTTTGCTTCCCATTCCTTGTATAGAATTTCCCCATGGCAGGATGTCTTTGTTCAATTGCCACAACTGTGAAAAAGTATAAAATTTTAGATAGATTCAGCAACATGGTTACACGTCTTTGTAGGAGCAACCACAATCCAGACTTACAGGAAAAACAAGGTCAATCTGCTGCAGGAGCTGTGGCATAGCTACCCAGTGAGCATCACTCCCTCAGTCAACACAATGTTTGGCAGCACAGATGTGCTCCGTGGACCACAGCCACCTAGGCGGGACATGCAAAATTGCATTTGTTAAATCAGATGTCCAAAATCAAATCAAATAAAATTCACTTAATTTTGTAGCATAGACCTAGGTGGAGGTGAGCAACTGATCAAACCTCAGAACTGGACTTAAGGCAAGCTAGCAGTTCCTGATAGTTCTTGTAGTTTGTTCCATACGTCATTTCTTTTTTAGAGGGATTGTCTGCCCTCACCTGCACTTACAGAACAGTTCAGTTCTCTAGCACAGAGAAGGAAGTCCCACCCCTCCAGCCACATTGGGCATGCTCTAGTCTAAGTGCTTTTTCTCCTGGAAACTGCCAGTTCAGTTCCCTATGGCTTGGTCAAGATGGCAGCTGTCACCCTTGAAAGTAGCTACTGGCAATAGGAAAATGTTCTTCACCTACATAATGAGGGGAATCATTCAAGACTGAATCTTCACTCCTGAGGCTCAGGTGACTACATTTTCAGTGACAAATTGTGATACCTGTCCAGTGGTAAGGCATAGAAATGTGTCATGAGCTATTCTGTGCACACCTCCGCATCCCAATAACAGGCTGATCTTTGCAGTCATGCCTCCTACTTCTTAATTGAGCAATCGTCTCCTTTCTACATATGGAAGGAATACAGATGCCAGCTTTTTGGAAGAAAAAATACAGAAACACTTGCCTCCTGTTACATTTAAGCAAAACGTCAAATAATTTGCACATGACTGTAAACTGCAGCTTTTTAAAAGATCCATGGATTTAGTGTTGGTAAAGGCATCGCTGGCTGCTTCACTCCTGATATGAGGCAAAGGGGATTTCCTTTACATGTAGCAGGAGTAATTCAATCTCCATAGCCCATGCAGTCTGTGGCCTTTCTGTACATGTAAAGTGTGTGTGAGAAGGTTTGTGATGTGGGAGCTGGAACTGAGACCTACCTGAGTTTCTCTCTAGCCTCTCTCCTCCCCTTGTCTGCTTCCTCCCCTCCTCCCCACCCTCACCTTGGTAGTTCAGGTGAACAGGCTGTGGGGTAGATGCAGCAGCTTCCCTGGAGGTTGGACAACTGTCTGCCACTGTGTTGCCAGCTCTCCTGATTTTTTCATGAGTCATGGGATTTTAGCCAGGGCTGGAACCAGTTTGGTCATGTCACAAGAAGCATCAGCCCCAATTTCAGACCTGCATGGAGGTGAGGACAAAATGCCTTGCGGGCTGGCTGTCCACTCCCCTAACCTCATAGCTGGGGAAGAGCAGCCAATCAAAGCCATCACAGATGCAGGTGGCTGACACCATCCTCACAGGAGGGGAAAGGGAATAAAGCCTAGCACCTCAGGGCTCGATCCCTCCTCTATAGTTAACAGTGACAGTTCCCCTGCTCTCCCCTCTTCCACACTACCTGCTTGTAACACCCAGTCAGGGCAGCAGGGAGCAGGGAGGGAAGAGCCCCTGGAGCCACAACCCACCCAGAAATAGGGGGAGGACCCTGTTACAGGCCCCTAGGTCTGGGAGAGAGAGTGGAGCCCCTCAGGTGAAAAAGAGTTGAGTGGGGAGGATGGGCAGAACTGATGTGAAGGCAGAATTAATAGGTGGACAGCAGGGGATGGACAGGTGTGGAGTTCAGAGTTCCTGCAGCAGAGGCCAAAATCACCTTGATAAATCTGACATGTTAGCAAGACTGTCTCACGCATGCATTGTCTGTTGATGAGGCAGCTCAGAAATCAAAGATAGGTCTGGAAAACCATATAACATTTTAAAAAAAAATAAACCTCCTGGCTTAGGGGGATCTGCCTCCTGGTTTTTGAACCTTTGTAATTGGGCATTTTGCAACCAGATCAACACCACTGCTGCTGACACAAGTCAGGGAGTCGTCTTCAACTGTGCCATGGCCATTTAAGCCTGCCCCAGCCCTCCATGCCCACACCAGGTCCATGAAACTTTTCAGGACTGTTGCCACTAGAATTGGAACAGCCCCTGTCCTGTGTGCCAGGCAAATCAGGATGTAATTATGTAGAAAATGGGCTTCATTGGAAACCTTGTGAGGAAAAGTTGTCATGTGAAAGGCCTGTTGAGGGAGTCTAACAAGGTTTACACCATGCTCATTGTTGTGGTGTGTGCAGCTATAGCTGCATATATACTCGTCCATTGTGTTGACAATTTCACCAACTCAGCTAACTAACAGTTTCTGCAGGTGGTCAGAGTCTGCCTGTCTGAGTCTGCCAAAATGTGGGACAAAATCCTTGGACCTTTTGTACAACCATCAGGGACACTGGTCCAGGCCATGAAAACTGGGTCAATCCTGGGCTTCAGGAATACACACCTGCCTTACTTTTAGGGAGAGAAAACTATGTTCGAAGGGTCTTCTCTCCCCAGTGTTATAGAAAAGGTACTGCAGGGGAATGCGTCTTCTCCTCCCTGGGGATTATGGGAAAGAAGGTTTGTGCTACAAATGCAGCCTGCTGGGCCAGTCAAGTTGGAACAGCTAGGAGACCAAATAAGTGTTTCCGTACTTGCTCAGATATGCTGCCAGTAGAGCTGGTGACAGACCAAGAGGTAAGGCAAATTCTTGGCCATATTTGGATGACAGTCATTTGTGTTTTCAGTGGAAAATCTAGTTTTGATTTGCCTCTCTCCTGGGATGAGGAGTGTTGTGTCACAGCTGCAAAATTTTGCTATTTTTGTCGTTGTATAACTTTAGGCAAAACATGAATATTTATGACCTCTAGAAGAAACATTGCATTTCACGCAATTCTGTTTTGCAGAAAAAAATCACATTGTTCTTTTAATATGTTTTTAAACAAAGTTTTTGGAGTCATAGATCTGGTGGCCACCAGGAACTCTGGTGCATTTCACTGGGGTCTAATAGACTGTGAGCTTATGGGACTGTTTATTAGTCCACAATGGCAAAATGTAGAGAGCTGGTGAAAATCAGAATGTCCGGTGTCATGGGGATTTTTATTTTTACATGAGAACTACCTTGGAACTTTGCCCAAAACTTCCTGGCTTTCGCTAGAAATACTCACATATGTAGAGGAGGTCTGCTCCTGATTATTGTCTGCTGAGCGGAGTGTGCTGAGCAGTACATAGAGCAGCGAGGTAGACAACAGCTTGCCCCATGCAGCTTACTTTTTTTTTTTGCTAACACAATTAAAAACAGGAAATTCAGGAAATCTAATAAGAGCCTGATCTTATAATCGTTCCAGCTCACAGACATTTGTTTTATTCATTAAACCATTGGAAATAAGGGTTGCACAGCTGAACCTTCAGTCTTTATAGAGTTTTTCCCATTGCTGTTGCACACCCAGCTTGTCAGTTGCTGGGTCACTTGTGCCTGGAGTAAACAAAGACGTTTGGCTGTGCACACGTTAGCTGCATACCTCCGACATTTTATTGCTATGATGAGAAAGGAGGCAGTCAAAATAAAGTGGCTTCCAGCACAGACTCTCTCTCCAATCGTTGCCACAGGTCACATGACATGTTATACTTTCACATGGATAAACCATTGCAGAACTATTTATTCTTCAGTTTAATTGTTACAAATAGGCTTGCTTGCCTTTCCTTTCAGCTAATTTGTTTTAAGTACTTTGTTGGCCATACAGTGCAAGTGTTCCCTAATGGCTAAAGCACTGACTTGGCCCTGGACTGCTGGATCCAGTCACATCACTATTTCATGCCTCAGTTTCCCCATCTGTGAAGTGGGGGTAGTGATGTTTACCCCTTTTGTAAAGCACGTTGAGATTCACTAATGAAATGTGATATGTAAAAACGATGCACTATTATTGTTAGTACACAGGATCTGATTCTTAATTTGTAATCTCTTTTAATCCCCACAAGACTTCCATATTGCAGAATAAGTGGAATTGCATATTTCAGACAACTACCCCTCTTGACGGAACCTCAGAGTTGGGGAGGGGGAAAGGCAGATGTCTGAGTGCTGGTTAGGATTGATTATCCTTGTCTTGGCCTTCAAGGTCCATTTTTAATCTCCCATCTTTGCATTAGCACTAGAAGAGAAGATTTAAGAGCTATAATTGGGACTAGAGGCCTGATTGCCACTCTGCTTTTAAGCGGAAGTTGGTTTGGAAGAAAGTTCTAGACAGAAACTTTGTTGTAATACACATCCAAAGTGTATGAACCAGGCCTGTGCTGGCCATGGGAGGAGCTCTGTTGGGGGCTGGGTCAAGCCCTGGTCTGGCTGAGGGAGGGGCTGGCATGCTGTGAGGGAGCTGAACGAGGCCCCGCACTGGCATCTCCAAGAAGATCAGGTAGTGAAGGTGAGGCAAGCTCAGTGAAAGATTTCCATTTCAGCATGATGTCAGATATTGCTAGCATGTGTTTCCAGGTCCCCAGTGAGAGTGGCAGTGTGAAATGAAGTAAAGGAATCCTGGCCAAAAGACCACTAGACAAGGCGATTCTAAGGTGACAATTATTTGAAAGTCTCCTGAATAGTTTTGTGAAAAAGGGGAGCACTGTCAAAACCCTGTGCAAGGTCAGGTTTACCCTGGAATGGTAATTTTCTTTTTGCTTTGTTTGATTCCAACCAGCTTGAATAAGGACAATCAGTTGATACCACAGTCATAACGCTGCCTTCAGGTTCTGCAGAGGGAATCTAGCAGCCTGGATTAACAATGGAAGTTCTGGTTTGTGTGGAATTGCAAGAATGAAGATTTTCTTCCCTTCAATCCTTCTGTTCCTCTCCTACTACCTTCATCTCCTAAGATTCTGTGATACACAGTTTAGCAACAGACAATTCTATGGCCAAGAAATATCAAATTACTTGGACAACTCCTTTTTCTAAGCGTATATAGCTCTCCCCTCATCACCAAGACCTCCAAATAATCACTTGCAGGGTGCTAGGTCCCGCATGTCACTTAGCAAAAAAACCAAAACCAAAACCGAAAAACCAACAGCCCTCCCACACACACCTCATACCAAACATGGTTTCTTGGCAGTTGTGGCGATTTGTTCTGCTTTGTGGTGTTGGGAGCTGGGAGGTGTTATACTGATGCTTGGCAGCAGTTTGCTGATACAGTACTGTACTCTTCAATTACATTACGTTCAGGTTCAGCCCACACTTACCATAACATACATTACATTTAGTGACGAGCCAAGCTAAGTAGAAGTCATCTATGCATGTCACGTTGTATAAGTTAATCTGGTCGGTTAAGCTTTGATAAAGTGGTCTTGTGACTCTTATCAAATCTTGAAGTAATTAGAAGTCTAGTCATTCATTTTCAGGACTGAGGCAGAGATGGGTGAAGCTAAAAAGGGTAAAAAACAAGGGTGATGTCCTGCTAGGGGTCTACTACAGGCCACCTACCCAGATGGAAGAGGTGGATGAGGCTTTTTTTAAACAACTGACAAAGTCATGCAGGGCCCAGGATTTTGTGGTGATGGTGGACTTCAACTATCCAGATATATGTTGGGAAACTAACACAGCAACACAGAGACTATTCAATAAGTACTTGGACTGCATTGGAGACAACTTTTTTTTTCAGAAGCTTGAAAAAGCTACTGGGGGGAAGCTGTCCTAGATTTGATTTTAACAAATAGGAGGAACTGAATGAGAATCTGAAAGTGGAAGGCCACTTGGGTGAAAGTGATCATGAAATCATAAGAGTTCACAATTTTAAGGAAGGGTAGAAGGGAGAACAACAAAATAGAGATAATGGATTTCAGAAAGGCGAATTTTGGTAAACTCAGAGAGCTGGTAGGTACGGTCCCATGGGAAGCAAGACTGAGGGGAAAAACAGCTAAGGAGAGTTGGCAGTTTTTCAAAGGGACATTATTAAGAGCCCAAAAGCAAGCTATTCTGCTGTGTAGGAGTGATAGAAAACATGGCAAAAGACCACCTTGGCTTAATCCGGAGATCTTGCATGATCTCAAAATAGAAAAGGAATCATATAAAAAATGGAAACGAGGACAAATTACAAAGGATGAATATAGGCAAACAACAGAGGAATGCCGGGGCAAGATTAGAAAGGCAAAGGCACAAAATGACCTCAGATTAGCTACAGGCATAAAGGGAAACAAGAAGACTTCCTATAAATGCATTAGAAGCAAGAGGAAGACCAAGGATAGGGTAGGCCCATTGCTCAGTGAGGAGGGAGAAACAGTAATGGGAAACTTGGAAATGGCAGAGATGCTTAATGACTTCTTTGTTTCAGTCTTTACTGAGAAATCTGAAGAAGGAATGCCTAAGATAGTGAATGCTAGTGGGAAAGGGGTAGGTTTAGATGATAAAATAAAAAAAAAAACCAAGTGAAAATCACTTAGAAAAGTTAGATGTCTGCAAGTCACCAGGGCCTGATGAAATGCATTCTAGAATACTCAAGGAGCTGATAGAGGAGGTATCCGAGCCATTAGCTATCATCTTTGGAAAATCATGGGAGACAGAAGAGATTCTAGAAGACTGGAAAAAGGCAATGTAGTGCCCATCTATAAAAAGGGGAATAAGAACAATACAGGAAACTATAGACCAGCCAGTTTAACGTCTATGCCAGGAAAGATAATGGAACAAGTAATTAAGGAAATCATCTGCAAACAGGGATAGGGAACAGCCAGCATGGATTTGTAAAGAACAAATCATGTCAAACCAATCTGATAGCTTTCTTTGATAGGATAATGAGCCTTGTGGATAAGGGAGAAGTGGTAGATGTGGTATAACTAAACATTAGAAAGGCATTTGATATGGTCTTGCATGATATTCTTATCAATAAACTAGGCAAATACAACTTAGATGGGGCTACTATAAGGTGGGTACAACACTGGCTGGATAACCGTACCCAGAGAGTAGTTCTTAACGGTTCTCAATCCTGCTGGAAAGGTATAACAAGCGGGGTCCACAGGGGTCTGTTTTGGAACCGGTTCTGTTCAATATCTTCATCAACGATTTAGATATTGGCATAGAAAGTACGCTTATTAAGTTTGCAGATGATCCCATGCTAGGAGGGGTTGCAACTGCTTTGGAGGACAGGGTCAAAATTCAAAATGATCTGGACAAATTGGAGAAATGGTCTGAGGTAAACAGGATGAAGTTTAATAAAAACGAATGCAAAGTGCTCCACTTAGGAAGGAACAATCAATTTCATACATAGAGAATGGGAAGCGATTGTCTAGGAAAGAGTATGGTAGAAAGGAATCTAGGGGTTATAGTGAACCACAAGTTAAATATGAGTCGACAGTGTGATGCTGTTGCAAAAAAAGCAAACATGATTCTGGGATGCATTAACAGGTGTGTTGTGAACAAGACATGAGAATTCATTCTCCCGCTCTACTCTGTGCTGGTTAGGCCTCACTTGGAGTATTGTGTCCAGTTCTGGGCTCTGCATTTCAATAAATATGTGGAGAAATTGGAAAGGGTCCAGAAAGAGCAACAAGAGTGATCAAAAGTCTGGAGAACATGACCTATGAAGAAAGGCTGAAAGAACTGGGTTTGGTTAGTTTGGAAAAAAGAAGATTGAGGGGGGGACATGATAGTGGTTTTCAGGTATCTAAAAGGGTGTCATA
The DNA here is from genome assembly GCF_033958435.1 of Carettochelys insculpta. Classification (NCBI taxonomy): domain Eukaryota; kingdom Metazoa; phylum Chordata; order Testudines; family Carettochelyidae; genus Carettochelys; species Carettochelys insculpta. The sequence continues at coordinate 27,983,913 of NC_134141.1, read as the reverse complement.
AGGAGGAGGGAGAAAACTTGTTCTTCTTGGCCTCTGAGGATAGAACAAGGAGCAATAAGCTTAAACTGCAGCAAGGGAGGTTTAGGTTGGACATTAGGAAAAAATTTCCTGACTGTCAGGGTGGTCAAACGGTGGAATAAATTGCCTAGGGAGGTTGTGGAATCTCCATCGCTGGAGATATTTAAGAACAGGTTAGATAAATGTCTATCAGGGATGGTCTAGACAGTACTTGGTCCTGCCATGAGGACAGGGGGTGGACTTGATGACCTCTCAAGGTCCCTTCCAGTCCTAGCATTCTATGATTCTATGACTCCTTTCCAAGTTCCCACTGAGGCATGGCATACTGTGTAATTAGGGTGACCACATTGCCCTATGGCAAATATGGGACTCCGGCCTCTGGAAATGGGGGTGGGACAGTTGTCCCACGTCGGGGCTCCATGGCGAGGTACCAGGGATGGGGACTCCACAGCCTCCAATGGGGAGGCACCAGCGCTGAAGGGGAGTGGAGGATGGGGGCTCCAGAAACCCCTGGTGGGAGGGTGTTCCAAAGCCTCCCAGCAGGGGTGGGGTATGGAGTGAAGTAGGAGCTGCCTCCCCAAGGTGTGGGAGGCAGGGAATGAAGCAGCCGCCTTGTGGAGGGGCTCCATGGCAGTGGGAGCTGCTTTCCCTAAGTATAAGGCACCCGGGAATGAGGCAGTCACCCCAGTGTGGAGTTCACTGGCAGTGGGGGCTGCCACCATGGGGTTCTGGGGAATGGGGCACCTGCCCCACAGAGGAGCTCCCCTGCAGCAGAAGCTGCTGCCACAGATGCAGAGCTCTGGGGAACAGGGCAGCCACCCAGAGGAGGAGCTCCCTGGCAGGAGAGGCTGCCGCCCCAAGACCCTGCAATACACAGGACAATTTGCCTATTTTCTTAAAAATGTCAGGATGCCTGTGAGACAGCTTAAATAAGGGACTGTCTCAGTGAAAACAGGATGAATGGTCACTCTATATGTAATGGCTCCTAGAACATGTTTGTTCTAGTTTTGAAGACCCCAGAAAGCATGAAGAAAGCACCTATCTACAAATTTGGCTTGTTCCTGTTTGCATGGGCTGTAAGGCATGGCCACAATTCACGATGACAGTTTCCTAGCAGTTACAAGCTGGTCCTGATTGTTTTAGAAGCAAAATTAAATTTGCAGTTCCCCCAGTAACACACTGAGATTTATTCGGGGACAAATCTGGAGTGAAACAAGTCCAAGTTTCTCTTTTGTGAGGCAGAGGGGAAGTATAAGTAGATACTATAGTCACCCATATGAGTAAGCCAGGAATTCATGAGTGATTCATAAATCATTATAAAGACCACTAAAGTCTACTAAAAGGATCCCTGTCTGGCTATAGAAAGTGCTGTATTATCTTTGGAAGGTTTTTTTAGATGTTAAATCAAATGTGAAATCTTTAAAACTGTGCTTTTCATTTTAGGTCTTGAAAAGTTTTTCCCCATTTTTGGCTGGCAGTTAAACCTATTTTTAATTGATTAATTTTCACAGAAGAATTTTGAAAACACAGAGAATGATATCCCATGATTCCTTGAATAATAATTTTAAAAAGACTAGTCTGTGCATTGTTGTTGATCTCTGGCAGCAAATCAATAATCTTTCTATGTGAAAGCGATCCAAAAAACTAATCTCAGTCTTTCCTCCTTCTTGGTAAACCTATAATCCTGCATTTGTAGCGCATTTTAAGCTCCGATATATCTTCTCTCACTAACACTCAGTGTATTTTTCTTCTTTTGTTAGCCTCAGTTTGTGCCTTGTCTCTACATTCCTTCACATGCTTTTAAATGTATAGAGCAGGAGTTACCTGCAGACACAAAAATATGTGATGTATAACAAACTGGTTACTTAATAAGGACTCCATGATTTATTCCATTATTGGTCATATTTCTGTAGTTTCTCCTGTATAGACACATCCTTTTTAGTAATATATTTAAGTTTGTATGTAAACATCAAAGCAATAGAGAGAAAAACTAAACTGTAACTAATAAGAAACAAAGGGCTACTCAGTGAAAACAAATAGAACAAGTAGTAAAGCATGCAAGGTTCATTGTGGCTATATCTAGATTAGAGTGATTGGTTGGCAGAAGTTTTTGTCAGAAGATATCTTTTGACAAAACTTCTGTTGACAGACCACTGCCAGACTTCCCAGGTGGACTGAAAAAGCAATGTACTCCACTGACAGAGAGTGGCCAGCCACTCTGTTGGCTCTATCAGCACAATGGTCAACTGGAAGCACAGCAGACCAGGTTGCCCAGTGTCTCAGAAGTCCTATCTTTTGATGGAAGGACCCCTGGAACATACAGACCAGCTTTTTCTCGACAGATCTCTGTCAACAGAGGCGTTCTTCCTCATGCTGAGCGGGGTACAGCTGTTGACAAAAGTGCTGCATTCTGTCGACTTACTGTCGACTGAACGCCTTTGAGAATCTGGACACGCCGCAAGTTTATTGTGACAGAGTGGCCATGCTTGCCCATGTGATGAATTTAGGCAGGAGTATTTTGTGGTATTTTTACTATAATTATAGCCCCTTCTGTGTTATTGGTTACACTACAGCCTCCTTCTGCTGTTGTCTAATTAAAACAAACAAACGAACAAAAACATTTATTGCCAGGTAGGTGACATAGAGCATATGAATCAGGAAAACCAAACTGTGAAACTTCTCTACACTTCACCTTTCTGTCTTCAGTGGGATAATCGCTTTCCTATTTTGTAAAGAGCTTTGAGATGTACAGTGGAAAGGGGTTATTGTTATTTTAATGTAGTTTAAACTGAATGTAGATTAAACGCTCCCATGAAGCCCATAAATACATCCAAATACATAACCAATCCCTTTATTGTAGCAGAAGCAATAATATGTTCTATGCCCTATTGCCGGGTCCTGCACTGCCTCTCCCCAGCATTTCTTCTTTTAGGCAATGCTTCACCACCCATCAACCAGTCTCTGTTCCCCTTAGAAGCATTGGAATAGACTGATTACAGCTCTTCTAAGAAGGAAGGACTGTCATTTGTCAACTGGTATCCTATTGGCTCTTCACAAGGCAGTTTTGCAACTTAGCAGTGGCCGAGAAGTCGGGTACCCCATCTAAGTATCCCTCTGATCCTCATCACCAGACTATCTGAGCCTCTCCCCTGGACATAAAGAGGAGTTTGCCTGGTAGAAGCTTCAGACTGGGTTGTTTATCAGGAGTAGTTCATCCATCTAATTGAAGAAAATGGAACGTGACTCTTCTGAGTGTTCAGGACTGCACTCTGCTCTTTTAGGAATCTCTATCAGTGCCCATGACTAAAGCATTTTGGTGATTTTAAATAATTAAAAATGGTCTTTTGTTTTTATGTCTTAGGGGGGCTCATACTCTCAATCTGTTTCATGATTATCAGGTTCGTAGCTCCTGCTCCATCTCCCCATCATATCAGCCCCAGGAGAATTCCAGTTCCCCCTCCAATGATGCAGAGACGGACACCGCAGACTCCCCATCTCCAACAGATTGCCGGAACACATCAGAAGACATACCAACCAATAACAAACCCTTCTTTTCAACCAAACAGCATCCACATCCAAGGTAAGAAAGCCATCTTGAACTTAGAAGCTCTTTTCATCTCTCTGTTTACTCATAAAACTTCAAAAAGGAGGAGAATGAAAGATTTTGAGAACTAGCACTGGGATTTTCAAAGGAGTGTTAAGGAGTGAGGCATCAAGCTCCCTGTGAAAATCACTGAAAAGTGGATACTTACCTGCCTTAAACTCCTTTAAGATTCTCAGCCTAGATTTTCAGCATTCATCCTTATGTGAGAGACTGTCAGTTTCTGTGTGGAATTATTTTCAAAGTTGCAAATGAAGAATGGCTGAAAATAATTCTGTGTTGTTCATGCCCAGTTTTGTGCCCCCAATTGTCTCTCAATTGCACACCCAACCTGTCATCAGGTTTTCAAGAAATCAGACTTTTTTTTTCTCCTTTGCAGTTGTGGAGCGATGAAGGCCAGCTTGCTCATTAGCATACATGTCCTTTTTCAAGTTTGTGTTCTCATTTGCACTATGTAAACAGCTTCTAACAGCTCCTTTCTCCCTCTGTGTTCAAACATAAGCCTTTGTAGCTAAGAAGAAAATTAATAGCAGCTGAAAATAAGTTTTTACTGAGGTTGAGTCAGAATGGTAATTACCTTACCATGTTGAAAATATGTTGACTTGGACAGCTCTATTTACTCTAACAGTTAAACATGGAATTTCTCATTTTTGCATGCACAAATTGGGAGAATGATTTTTTTAAATGTCACCCTAAATGTTCTGTGGTCTGTCATTGCTAGAGCAGATCAAATGATGTGGAACAGTATTTGCAAACATTTGTTCAGAACATTTGTGTGATTCACCTATGTTCATGACCTTTGTCACTGATGAGCATTTATGCAAATGGACTTTTCTTCACCTGACTGTTATAGCACAGAGTTGAACAGCCTTTCCAAGGCAGACGGCTGAAATTTGACCTTTTGACCTCTACGGACAGTCCACGTGTCGGTGATATTTTTTAAAGTCACTAACAGTCCTACTTACAACAGCTTCATTCATGAATAAATTAAGAGGCAGAACTTTACCATTTAGGTGGTGATTGGTAGCATTAGCTGGCCTTTTGTTAATCCACAGGCAGAATGGCTTTGAGCATGCTCCCAGCTGCATGGGGGGAGGAGCTGGGCTAAGCTCACCCCTCATGTGCCAATGAAAATCGGCTCGCGTGCCACTCTTGGCACCTGTGCCAAGGGTTGCTGACCCCTGGTTTAGCATGTGCACCTGAACAGACTTTTGTTTGAACAAGCGTATTTGCCACCTCCTGACCACAATTCTCCAAGAGCTTGCCAGAAAGATGGCCAGACTTTGGATTAGCCTGATCTACTCTGGAATCTCATTTCACAGATGTCTTTTAGCTGAAAATTCTCCATATCCAGCTGTCATACACTTCACTCTGGGCTTGGAAAGCTGCACTGTGACAGTTTGTAAGTGGAGATGAAGTCACTAGTGCAGGTGGGCCCTGAACAACTGATCTTTTTGAAGATCAGAATCAAAGCTTTAAACTAATAATTATGCCATCTAGAAGTTAGTGCTCACTCTAGTGTTTGTTTCAGTACAGTGTTTTGAGGGAAGTGGGTCACCACATTCTGTAAGTAGCATCTCTGAGACGCTTTCATATCTGGTGCCAGGTGAAAACAATCCAGCCTGGAGGAAATGAATGCCTTGATCATCGTGATAGAGACAAAGTGCAAGAAGTAATACCTTTTATTGAACCAGCTTCTGAAATTGATCCTATAGTAGGTATTACCTCATCCACCTTGTCTCTCTAATATCACAGCACTGACATGGCTATAACAACATGGCATGGAACATCATCGACATCCATATCTGGGAGGAAAAGATGGGGAAGGAACTGACTTTTAATCTCTTATAGACATTGTGACATAATCATAATCATAATCGTGCTGGTTGCATCTGTGGAAGATGAGGTGTACAGGAGGATGCCCTCAGCTTATTGCTGGGTGTTTTTCATTAGCTAATAAGCGTATCCACTTGTAGCCTAGTACAAAATGGAGCATTAGGAGAAATGGACTAGTTATTGAACTAGGTACCCAAGTATGCCAGAGCAGCTGTCATAAATTTAAAAAGTTTAAAGCTAGAAGGAATAAATAGATTGTCTAATCTGACCTCCTGCATGTGACAGGCCATTGTTTCACCCAGTTGGCCCTATATGGGGCCCAATAACTTGTATCTGACTAAAGCATGGAGAGCACTTGGCTAAAATATATCTTCCAGGAAAACATGCAGTCTTGATTTGAAAATGTCAAGAGAGGGCTTCAGCAAGAATCATACAAAGTTCTATTACGCTCCCTACACTACAATGAAAGCTTTGTCCTGTAAATCTGATCTCCTGGACTAAACTCTCTCTTCAGCACTTCAAAAAGAAAAATTTCAAGAACTCACAGCTAAGTTTCCCCGTAGCAACACAAGGATTTCAGTCTTCCTAAGTCATGTCATTGCAATGTACTAGAAAAACACCATGGAGCTACTTCATCAGCCTGGGTTATTCAGTGTATATCAGGTGGTTGTGGGAAGCTCTGTTCACCTCTGCCTGCTGCAGTTCATAAGTTGCCTTTCATGATTTAGAGGGTGGTAACTGTAGCCATTGAACATTCAGCTCAGTCTGCTTCTGAACAATGGTGACATTTTTCTGTCTTAATATGCAGTCTTAAACTTGTCAGCTCAGCTTAAATTGGCTGCACCAGAGAAGAAAGGACTTCATTGCCAACAAGCCTCTTGAACAAAACAGTTAAAAACAGTTTCCTTTGCTGAAAATGTGAACATCATGCAAGCTCATGGAAATTGCAGTGTGCTAACACTTACAAAAGAAATGATGCAGCAGGTCCAAGATTGACTAGTCTTATATACTGTATCAACTACTTGCAGTGTGTCAAAACAAAAAAGCAGTCATGTAGCACTTTAAAGACTGACAAAATAATTTATTAGGTGATGAGCTTTCATGGGACAAATCCACTTCTTCAGATCTATAACCTTACCAGAACAGACTCAATATATAAAGCACAGAGATTGGATCTGAAGAAGTGGGTCTGTCCCACAAAAGCTCATCACCTAATAAATTATTTTGTTAGTCTTTAAAGTGCTACATGGGTGCTGTTTTGTTTTGATAGAATACAGAATAATGCAGATATCTCTCTGTTACTCTTCTACTTGTAGTTTGGTACTTCTGTGTCTTGGAAGAACATTGGCAGCTCTGAAATCTCATGCCTTATTTCTGGGTAGTAACAGAGAGGAAGCCGTGCTAGTCTATACACTATCAAAACAAAAAGCAGTCAAGTAGCACTTTAAAGACTAGCAAAATAGTTTATTAGGCGAGCTTTCGTGGGACAGACCCGCTTCTTGGGGATATCCAACACCAGATATTATAATACTACAGAGCTTTTCTTCAAGGAATATTGTTTGAGGGAGTAAATATTCCCATTCCTTCCAGAGGAAAGATAGTTGCATTTGAAGATTTACTCTTGTGAAATAAAAAATATGTATAATTGTTTGCTTGGGCAGGTAGGTGGTGGAGGGGATGGAAGTGCCAACATGATGTTTAGGCTATGTATTGAGCTGATAAAGTATATCTGTTTTTTAACCTTTTATCACATCCCTTTTTAAAAGATTACTGTAGGCATCAAACCTGGGCACATGAAGCATAAAGGTTGTGGAGTACAGATGATTCATTTATTATTGGTAGCCCCAACAGACACCCCCCTCAGCTAGGTCAGGGCCCCATTGTGCTGAGTGTTGTAAATATAAGCCAGGCATCAGGTTCTGATCTTATGGCTGCTTGTGCTCTGTGAATCCGTGTGCCCATATGTAAGGCCCTATAAAATTCATGGTCCACTTTGTTCAATTTCACAGTAAGAGGATTTTTAAATTGTAAAATTCATTATTTCAGCTATTTAAATCCAAACTTTCATTGTGTTATAATTACAGGGGTCCTGTCCATTGTTCCCTTAATCTTTGCCATCCATGTGTGTGATACATTTTTATCTACACTGAGGCATGTGTAGGTATGCACCACCAGTGGACTTATATAGTTGAAATCATTGCCTTCAGAGCTGGGCAGCTGAAGAGTTGTGGCTGCTGGCCTGCATTCCAGCTCTGAAGGCAGAGCCACCTTCACCCTCTTCTGAACGCCAGCCCACTACCCTTCTGCACCCAACCTCCATCCCAGACCCTACACCCCCTCCATAGAAAAGTGCAGCTCTTGCCCACTCACCAACATCTTTAGTGGCCCCTCCTCGAAAATGATTGCCCACCCCTGGTTTAGACCCTGGCTGAGTACATTTCCCAGATCTGAATAGGAGTGCGCTGTAGCTTCAAAGCTGGCCTCTCTCACTCACAGAAGTTGGTTCAATAAAAGATATTACCACTCCCACTTTGTGTCAGTCACATTGATACCCTTCGGAGAATGGGATCCAGAAAGGCCTTGTGAGATTCTGTGTGGAGTTCAGGAAAAGAGTCCTCACTGTGCTTAGGTGCAGAAGGGAGAAAAGCGATCTCCATTTTCTATAGGGCCTGCATATGTATTTTCTTTTTACAGTGAAAAACATGGGCCATACACTGATCTCAGGAGTGTCCGTAATGAGGAGACACTGGGTTTCCATGGCTCCTCTGCGCCCTGCAGTCCCGGGACTTACGTTGCTGCCAAGGTCACAGGGATCCTCCTCCCCACATCACTGCTTATTACAGCAGTGTCCAATAGGAATTCAAAGATTGCTGCACTTGTGGTTGTCGTCTTCCTATATTTGCCGCAGTGCCCCTCCCCCACTCTAACTGAATGCCCTCCCCCACAGCCAGACACTCCCAGCCTCCCCCATAAATGTCCTCCCCACCCAGAGCCAGGCACCCCCAACCCTCCCTTCTAAATGCTGGCAACTCACCAGAGCTGCCGGAAACATCACCAGGCCCGCGACTGGAGCCTCCGCTGGAGCTACTGCTGAGCCACAGTCACATACTTCTCCTACCAAGTGGTGGGGGGGGTGTGCAGACAGTTGTCCCCGCATGCAGCTTTCAGGAGGAGCCGCATTACCATGTTGTGGCAAATGGCTCAAGAACGTTGTTCACCACAACACGGTGTCCTATTCACCACATGTGGCAAGTGAAAACTGTATTGGATACTGCGGGCTCATTATAGGGCCTGGGGTGAAATCCTAGCTCCAATGAACTCAATGGGGATTGCATCATGGATGCTGATGGAGCCAGCATCTCACCCTTGAACTTTAGAGGTGCTCAGCACCTCTCAGGGTCAGTCCCTCAGTCTGGTACAGGGTAAGCTTTGCTAGAAGAACTGTTTAAAGTACATAGACATTACTTATATTATATTTATAAACATTTCATTTTCTCCGGGAATAACATCACGCCAGAAAATAACTGCTTGCCTTTTGTCCGGAAATCATCAATCTGTGACTACAGCGCTTAAAAGAAAGGAAACACAATTGAAATAACGCTTTGTATGTGTGTGTTTTCAATTGTTATGTTGAACCGTCATGCCTGGTGGTATTAATGACACACTCTGTTTTATAATTCGTATGTTTGCAGCTGGGATTTGACTTGTCATGTGGATGGGTAATTAATAGTATTGAATACATTTAAATAGAGGTAGGTGGTGGTTATTTAAAATAAAACAAAAAGCTCAAACACATCTGTCCTATTGATAATGAGTTTGATGTGTTAAACAAATAAAGCAAAACAAAGTGAGGCTGACTTGGCCGGGACCCACCATACCATCTGGGGCACTGTGCCACAGTATGAACCTTTGCTGTAAACATTTTGAATGTTACAAAGGTTTGATGGGAATTGCCTTTTCTTTTTATCTTATCGTATGTACTTTATTACATTCTGAGTGTCTGCTGGGAGCAGTAAATCAGCTATCTCTTCAGCTTTCCCTGGCATTGCTGCAGGTAATGCTTTGTGTCCATTATTAATCAGCATTTACAGTACATGGTTCCTTTGTGTGCTGTGACAAGAGAATATGAATTAGATGTTCATTTTTATGTAGATCAGACAGAGTTATTTTAAGATGCGCCTTATTTATTTCTCTGCCTGCCATTTTACCAGCTTGTCTTGAGAACTTAGAGGAATAAGCTCAGAAAAAATAAACCATTAAGAGTTGGCACCAGACTCCAACTTAAATTGCACTTCTACTTTTATTATGTTTAGTTATAAAAAAGGTATATTGGGATTCTTCAGTGACTTGCACATTAACTTGCTCAGTATATTAAGAGGTTTTTTCCTAATTGCTAATCTTTCAATTCCAGCTGGATTCTGAAAGTCCAGTTGGTCTCTTCCAGTCTCATACCTCATCACCAGTGTGCCTCACTAACCTGAGGTATATAATCAGTTTGTTATGGTGCACATAATAGTCCCCAGCCACAGACTTACAGAGCGATTCTGTTACTGGAACTTCATTAAACACTTAGGCAGTGTTTCTCAGCCTGTTTCTATAAAATACCCCATTTAAAAAAATAAATTTTAAGTACCCTCAGACTTCTGTCACATACCCCTACCACAAGTTGAGAAACATGGTCCTAAAATAATCTGAGGTCTGAAAACAAGTGCCATTCAACTTTTCTGGATCACTGTAACCTTTCAGGAGTCAGATTGGTTTTACATACCACCCAGTTTTACCTCACTTAAAAACTACTTACGAAAACATGCAAAAATATCACAGCGGACTACCACTGAAAACTTACTGACTTTCTACAGTCTTCTTATCAAATAAATGAATTGGACTAGAAATAGCACACTTGCATTTCAGCATAAGGCGTACGAAGCAGTAGAAACAAGTCGTTGTCTGAATGAACTTTTAGATTGTCCTGACTGTACTAGTAGTTTTTATGCAGCCTGTTGTAAAACTAGACAGATATATAGATGATTTGACGTACTCCCGGAAGATCTCGGTGTATTGCCAAGGGTATTCATACCCCCGGTTGAGAAACACTGTTCTTAGGCATTCTGTTAAAGATGTTGCATCACAGCACAGAAACCACTTCCACAGTTTAGCTCCTTTCTGGGCAGCCGAGTAGTGAGGCCCAGAGGTATGGGGATTGTATTGCCTTCTTTTCTGAGGTGAGTTCCTGCTAGATATACAATCTGCCAGGCTGTGTCCATCTAGCACTTCTTTTTTTTACTAGTAATATGCTAAAATAATGTTCAAACATGTTGCTATCTTTTATTTTCCCACTGTATCTCCTATCTACAGGCTGCATAGAACACATCCATCTCCCACAGCGCCATCCAGAGTGTACCACCTGGGGCTCCGCAGCATACCACATGGTAGACCAGCCATGATTTAGATAGCCCAGGGTGTCAGCCAATGCCCCAGCAGTAGCAGTGTCTCTGGGCCCTAGGGCAGTTGCTCCCTTTGCACCTCCCATCCCCTGTTAATGGGCCCGCCTAGCTACAATAACACAGTTATTCTTTTTTTTTTTAACCTAACATGGTTTGAACAAATTCAACCCTGATGTATACCCCGTTTTCCAGGGAGCAGGGTTGGGTCTAAAATAGCTGAGTGCAAACTGGTGACATAAAGTGTTCATATAAATATATATATTGGAATACAGTTGAACCTCTCTGGTCCGGCACCCTCAGGACCTGACAGGTGCCGGATGAGACAATTTGCCCAACTATGGGAGGCCAGCATTGTCTAGCGGCATTACCAACACTTCCATTGCTTACTGGGCTCTTAGAAGACATTTAGGGATTATGAGATCTCACAAAGCTGGGAAAAATCCCTGCCATATGTTTTCCCACATTTTCCACTGCTCCCTAGGATGATACCAAAGGAATGAGAGAGCATCAGCGATACTGCCATATATGTCCACAGCTAAATAACAGCACAGAACACTGAGAGCCAGGACTGGTGTCTGGAAACAAACTTTATTGGACCTTGGGTAACTTGTCCACACCCATGATAAGTGATCATCTGGGCTAACTAAAATACTGCTGGATTATGGATGTTCTTGGGTGAGAGCATTCTGGATTAGAGAGGTTCAACTTGTACCTGAACATTTTGTTTGGTTGACTATCTATGGGCTTATCAAGATATTTTGAATGCTTCTAAATATTCACACGCGTGCGAGAGAGAAAGAGAGAGAGAATGTTGTTCCTTAATCTTCTGCTATTGTCTGTTTGATTCACCATCCTGTAAGCTTGTGTTCATAACTTGAAAGCACGATGGATGCATATTCATTGAAGCAGTAGAATGCAGCGTTTTTGTCTTTCCAGATTAAAAACGATTGGTGAATTTGTTAATTAATTAAATGCTTTGTGTGCTTTCTCAATTTTTCCCCATTATGTCTGCAGAAAACAGCAGTTGTCTTCACATTAAGCCAAAATGCACAGTGCTTACTCAGACAAAATTCTGTTGCCTCAGCCATGAGTAAAGAGGGACACAAGGACTTGGTTCTTTGTGCTTATTTGGGGGCTCAGTTAGTGATTACACCAGGCTACAATTTGCGTTGAGAACAGGATGCTGTGAAAAGGCACAAATAAAGAAAGAGTTCAGAGCAATGAAAGAACATTTTCAGCATGTGTCTTACAGGGCCCTGCCAGCTGGCTCTGACTGCTGTAGATTGAAATGATTGTGTTTCTGGTAACTGGTCTGACTCAACAGTAAACTTTCACAATGTGGCCCAATGCTGATTGAGACAGCAGTTGTTTGTAAGACTACTTTTTAACTTAGTCAATAGCAATTATTTAAACAGTTTTGGAAAGCTAGTGTTTTTCCTTTTTTATTTTACTACATTTTTTTTCCTCAAATGTCATCACTGAACTATGGGGAGAAGTATTGTAAATAAATGACATGCTTTGGAAGCTGGCTCATTTATTTTTCAGTTAAAGTTTTTTAACTACAACAGTATTCAAAACACTGAGCCCAGTCCTAAGAGTTGAGAATCCACAAATCCTACTAAAATCAGTGCGAATTATGAATGTCCAGCCTCTCTTTGGATTGAACCTGCAGTATGTTAGAACTGCCTGTACTGCACATTTGCTGACTGCTTTAAGGAAAGGGTTAGATATGTGCATTGTTTTTCTGCTTCTTTTGGGTAAGCCAATGTCCCTTCCCCACTCAAAGAAAATAACCTGAGAGCAAAACCTCAAAGCAGTTTATAAAACTATATATAACTGTTTACATGGACAAAATTCCATGCACGTGCTGAAGGGGAAGAATGGAGAACAGTGTGTGAACCTCAGTTTCTTATCAAACTTTTTACAAACCAACATATAGGTTCTCTTGTGAATTCTAAGTGAAGGTTCAGACTGCTTTCCCCATCTTTAAATTTTCCATTTTGAATCATGCACAAGCTACACATGCCAAAATCAGCGCATTTCCTCAATGAGCCCACAGGATTGTACAGGTTGAATCTCTCTAATCCAGCACCTTTGGGACCTGACCAGTGCTGGACAAGAGAAATTGCTGATCTATGGGAGGTCAATATTGTCTAGCAGCATTGCAAACACTTCCACTGCTTACTGGACTCTTAGGAGACATTTAGGGGTAAATTAGAACTTAAGAAAAAAAACAGTGCAGAATACTCAGAGCCTAGCCTGGGGGCTGTAAACAAACTTTATGGGACCATGGAAAAGTTGGCCACACCCATCATAAGTGGTGATCCAGCTAAACAAAGAAATCAATTGTACCATACCAAGTGATGCATCTTAAGATGCATCTTAAGGGCTGTGTCTACATGTGCACGCTACTTCGAAGTAGCGGCACTAACTTCGAAATAGCACCCATCGCGGCTACACGCGTCGGGCGCTATTTTGAAGTTAACTTCGACGTTAGGCGGCGAGATGTCGAAGTCGCTAACCTCATGAGGGGATCGGAATAGCGCCCTACTTCGACGTTCAATGTCGAAGTAGGGACCGTGTAGACGATCCGCGTCCCGCAACGTCGTAATTGTGGGGTCCTCCATGGCAGCCATCAGCTGGGGGGTTGAGAGACGCTGTCTCTCCAGCCCGTGCGGGGCTCTATGGTCACCGTGTGCAGCAGCCTTTAGCCCAGGGCTTCTGGCTGCTGCTGCTGCAGCGGGGGATTCATGCTGCATGCACAGGGTCTGCAACTCGTTGTCAGCTCTGTGGATCTTGTGCTGTTTAGTGCAAGTGTGTCTGGGAGGGGCCCTTTAAGGGAGCGGCTGGCTGTTGAGTCCGCCCTGTGACCCTGTCTGCAGCTGTGCCTGGCACCCTTATTTTGATGTGTGCTACTGTGGCGTGTAGACGTTCCCTCGCAGCGGCTATTTCGATGTGGTGCTGCGCAACGTCGATGTTGAACATCGACGTTGCCAGCCCTGGAGGACGTGTAGACGTTATTCATCGAAATAGCCTATTTCGATGTCACCACATCGAAATAGGCTACTTCGATGTAGGCTTCACGTGTAGACGTAGCCAAGATGTGGTATAATTGATTTGTTTCCAAGCAGGAGAAAAGATGTGCAGTGTAGGAACTTTATGGTTCTAATTATTTTTCTTTGAGACTACAGGTTGAACCTCTCTAATCCAGAACTCTGTCATTTGGCAACCTCCATTGTATGGCATGATTTTAATTAGCTGGATGGCCACTTATCATGGGTGTGGGCAAATTTTCCACAGTCCCATAAAGTTTCACCAGCACCAATCCAGATAGCAGATGCAGACTTACCCCGCATAGACAGCTTTACATACTTAGGCAGCAGTATCTGCCATGATGGAGACACTAAGGACGACATCCAGAGCAGACTAAGCAAGGCCAGAAATGTCCTTAGAAGTATGAACAGTGTATGGAGATCTACACCATACAGTGTCCACACCAAGCTTAAGCTGTACCAGAGCTGTGTCATATCAGCACTACTATATGGCTCAGAGTGCTGGTGGATGACAGAGTGCGACTTTGCCAAGCTCTCGTCCTTTCACACCACTAACCTTCACAAGATACTTTGCATCTTTTGGCCGAAGATATTCTCCAACCACGACCTGCTCCTGCGATGTCACCAAGAGGACATGACCACTATCGTCATGAGAAGATGCTGGACATGGCTAGGGCATGTGATGAGAAGGGAGGCAGAAGCCATTGTAAAGTTAGCACTTTGCTGGATGCCTGAAGGATGATGGAAATGTGGGAGGCCCAAGACAACATGGCGGCGTACTGTTGAGGCAGACATGAAGAGAATGAACTAGCAACTGGAACACACTGGAGAAAATGGCCAAAGACAGACAGAAATGGAGGACCTTCCTTGCTGCACTACACGTCAGCAGGCATAATACGCTTTAACTAAGTGATACATCATCTTTTCCAGTGTATTCTCTCTGCGGCTTTACCCACTGATATTTATGAAATACATTATGCATACATAAACACTTAGCGTGTGACCTATGTAGGCATTTTCCTAGAAAAGTTAATGAAAATATATTTGGATCATAGCTAGACTGCATCAGTTTTGTGAAGTGCTTTGTGCTCTTTCACATCAGGTGCTATCAAAATGCAAAGTATCCCTCCTGTAAAACAATCCTAGGTCAGAAGGATTTTATTTTTTAATTGTCTTCACAGTTTTAGAAACACACTGAATACAGTAAATTCTGTCCTAACTGGCATTCTATCATCTGGAATTCCCAAATAATGGGATTTTAACCAGGAGTAACTTTTAGTTACATTTTCTGTAAGTACAGTATAGTTAAAGTAAATAAAAATATATACACCAAATACAGTATAAGTTTTTAGTGTACAATACTCCTCTTGGTAAATAAAGTACTCTGCATACATTTTTGTTTTATTAATATCTAATCTTCTTTTTCTTTAGTGTTATGCATTGCTAGGTATACCTCTCTGTGATCCAGAATATTTGAAAATCCAGCAACCTCCCTTTCCTGGGGCTACCTGATATGAAAAAGTTTGCTCTGTTTATTTTTAAAAGAATATTATTTATAAATAAGCTAGTACTGGATGGCTCAGGTTCGACACTCTCTAATTATTAGCAATGAACACATCGGGTGATATTATATTCAAATCACCTATAATTTGAATGATATTTACACACCTCCCTCTCAAATATATCATGAGAATTAATATCAGCCATCCATCCATGTCTGAGACAATGCTGTGCCATAAAGGGCTTTTCCTTTTACTTTCAGTTCTCTTCTACCTTCTTCCATGTTATCAGGTAGCTGGTTGTTCATTTCTTAGTTATTTAAGGCTCAACAACTGGACTTCAGATCTTCTCTTAGCCACCCATGTCATCAAGATCGCTAATATTTAGGGGGTGGACAATTCACAGACCTGCCAGGACTAGCTGTCTTCCAAGGAATTTAGAGTCTGCTGTGGCCCCTTGACACCAGCAGAGGCTAGAGATGAGTGCTGAATGTTCTCTGTTATCACAAATACATGTTTATAATTGTTTAGTTTGGGAGACTGGCATTGTCTGAACGATATTTGTGCGATATTAGGCTGCTCAACAGTGCTGAAGTTTGCACTGTTGGATTAATGTATTTGACTTCCTTGTCATTGGTAAGTACCCAGGCTAAGATCTGTCCATTACACCAAGTTTAAAAAGCCCTTATAACACTTTTTGCTATAAGAATTATAAAGAAAAGCTTCTGGGAAATTTAATGATTACACGTTGGCAATGTTGTGTTCACTTTACGTCTCATCCAAACTACAATTAAATAGTTTGCTACTGATTTTTTTTTTCAAGCTTGAGAAGAGATTTTTCATGCAAATTTAATTCATAGCCCCAAATCTGCAATGACCACTTTATTTACTGCAGATATATCAAGAGATGGGCTTTTTCTGATTTTAGTGATGGTAGGGAAAAGTTTTTTGGTTTTTTGTTTTAGGAAGTGAAAATTACTCCGGGAGGACTATGTCATATGATAGTTGGTTAACTTGTACTAGTTGGAAGAGTCAGCCTTGCACATTTGGATTTCTATTGAAATTGACAAAGGAAATCCCTTATGTTCCTTTTTGAGATGGGGGTGATTTTTTTCCTTGCGAGAGCTTTTCGATATAACTTATTGCTACATATTCTTCAGTATGAGAAATGGCGCATACCAGCCATTAGACAATGGACTGTTTGTTCACAAAATCTTCTGAAGTCATACCATTCCTGGGCTTGCCTTTTAATGGACAAGGAGATGATCATGCACAATTTGTAGGTGAAGTTTATAAAGATACCCAACTTAAACTATAAAGGAAGAGGGGCCTTGCATCTAAAGGGGGGTGGAACCTTCTGTTGGTATTGAGCCAAGTTGTAAATATTTTTGATCCAACTGTGGTTTTACTTTTGGCCCATGCTTTAAAGTTGTGATGAGCGCATTTTAGAAACCTGAAATAAATGTCTTACCTGTTCACAAGCCCAGCCAATGAACCTATTACCTTGACCAAAGGTCCAAATCTGTAAGTGGGTGGGAGGAACATGATTCCATGGGACAGATCATTCTGTTGTACACCTTGCCAAGTGGTATTACCTTAGATTTGCCTTCTCTATCGCCTGCTAAGTACTTCAGTCTCACCCACTCTGTACTAGATTGTTTCCTCTCAGTTACTTGTTATTGTCAAAATGTCAATAAAGAACATAAAAACTGGGCTTCTTTTTAAATGAGGAGGAGTTTTCAAGTGATTTAGACATAATGGATTAGACTAACTACTGGTGTAAATCAGCGTTGCTTCAAAGAAGTCAGTGAAGGTATGTTGATTTACACCAGCTGAGAATCTGATCTGATGTCTATATGCAGGAATAGCTAATGGGAGTATAGGTATGTCATGAGTGCAGACCAGTCATTCAGAGTCTTGCAACTAAGTCACTACCATCTCCAATAGTCTTTGAGTCAATTTAATCTGACACACTAAACCCAGGGCCAAATCCTAGGGTTTTCTATGGTCATTATTCAGGCAAATCCTTCCTGTTCTTTAATAAGAGCTTTTCCTGAACTTGAAGTTAAATAAAGTTGTAGGCTAGATAGGACTGTAGAAAAGAGTGTTTACATGAAAACGTCAGTCTCCCTGTAACGACTCCTGATCAGCTGCTGATTCAACAAAAGTGGTGTTAGAAGCAAGATGGTTCAAACATGCATTTAAAGTAGTTAGTAGCCAATGAGAACAAAATCTTATGAAGAAAACTCTACTGCAGGGAGCATTATATGAACCAGATATTAAGGCAGAAAAATAATTGCAGTAAATGTGAGTTTTTTCCGTTGACATCCGTGTAGGCAGGGTTTCACCCACTGTGCTTGCAGTTCTTATTGTTTCTTTAACTGAGCCATCCAAACAAAATATCTAAGTATGTTAATGTCATATCTCCTCTGTTTTAGGCTTTTATGGGCAGCTCCAGACTTTCTACCCTCCTCATTACACTGATGCTCAGAGGAACATACAACATGGTGGCTCTTGTAATATGGTCCCTCCTTTTGAAGACTGTCTAGTTCCCACATCGATGGGCCAGTCAGGGTTTGATGTTTTCCACAGAGCACTTTCAGCGCATTCTGGTATTACAGGTAGGAGACTGTTTGTTTTGTAGACTAAAAATACCAATACACCTACATTCCAGGTGTTAATGGTACCAGGCTTTGTTGCTGTGATGACCTCGCAGTTACAACTAGAGATGATGGGCTTGATCTCCCCCAGGCATTGTGGGAGGGGGGTTAGCTCTAGCCATCTGGCTTGGGCGTATCTCTTTAACACCTGGCATGCACACACACTGTGTGTTGGCAATATTTTTCTCTAGATTCTAAATTCCTGTACAGGATCAGACATACACTAGCTCATGTGTTCCCTTTGAAATACTGTCCTCTGAGCCTTGTGTAGTCTTTCTGCTCCTGCAGTCCCCTAGAACCATTGTCACATCTAATCAGGATGACTCAAGCCATTGGTTTTCCTTTATACCTTTTGCCCAATATAATTTTCTAAGTCAAGGAATTCATTTGCCTAGATGTGTATGACAACAGTAGCCCATGGGGAGCACGCCAATTCTATCAAAATTTAATTTGCTCATTCATTCCCTTATAAGGATGTGCATGCTGCCTGGGAAAGGTCAAACTTACACCTGTGTGGAGTACCTGCACAAGGCCCATGATCTATTCCGTGTACGTCTGCACTGCAATAAAACACCTACACCTGCCCCGGGTCAGCTGACAAGGATTCATGGAGCTATAAAGTTTCAGTGTAGACATCCCAGATTCAGGCTGGAGCACTGGGGCTTTTCCCATTCACGGGTCTCAGAGTCTGGGCTTTGACTCATTTACACTGCACTTTTAAAACTCCACAGCCCAAGCCCTGCAGTGCTGAGTCAGCTGATATTGGCCAGCAGTGGGTGTTTTGTTGCAGTGTAGATATACTGCATAAGGGCCTGAGTGGGACCTAGTAAGTGATGGAATGGCCATATGCCATTCTTCTGTACTAGGGTGAATGTCACTTAAAATGTGCTACACATGTAAATCCTGATGTGAGGTGCTTAAACGCCCAGTTATATAACTAACTGCCCATTTTAAGGGTCACGGCAGCCATCTACACAGGCATTTAAAAATCTAGTCCAAACTATGGACCCTGCTCTGCAAACAGTAATTCTCCCATATACACTTAATGTTGCACATAATCCCAATGAAATTCAGAGTTTGCAGGATAGGATCTGCTGCACTGCAACATAATCTTGCAGTCATTTGTTGTTTATTTTTAATCGTACACTCTGTGTGTGGAAATCTCATAAACATAATTTAGGCAGCTGAGCAACTGGCAGAGTCCTAACGTAAAAGGCTCTTCAGCTAAGCTGAACAGCAAAG
The DNA here is from genome assembly GCF_033958435.1 of Carettochelys insculpta. NCBI lineage: Eukaryota > Metazoa > Chordata > Testudines > Carettochelyidae > Carettochelys > Carettochelys insculpta. Next base: position 27,964,560 of record NC_134141.1, on the reverse strand, counting down.
GAAAACACGACAGTAGAGCAGCTGCAGAATCTGCCCATCTGTGTATTCATGAACACACACAGAATGGATATAATTATTTGTGTGTGTGTGTAGATACACAGTAGGTGACATCTTAGTCCAGCTGAAGTCAGTTGAAGTTTTACCACTGATTTCAATTAGGTCTTCCCTCATAGCAAACGATTCATCTGAACTTTTAAGTTCCCATGTATTTTTTAAAATGCTATTTCCAGCTGTTCTTCTGTGCAACTGTCACAGAGACTTGGTCATTGTTAATTAGTGGTTTCTGTTTTTTAGTGTATGATCTTCCATCAGGGTCAACTAGTCTCTTTGGTGACTCATTGCGCAATGGATCTGAAGACACCAGTTTCCTTCAGATAAATGCAGTGGATCGTTGTCCTAGCCAGCTTTCCTCTGTCTATACAGAAGGTTAACATAATCTAATTCTAACCACAAATACGTTATTACATATCATCTTTCCTTTCTGATGGTGAGGAACAAATGTTACATATTTCACTCTTTCCTAAGACTGCTGTATGTATTTTTCAGAAAGAGGAGGAAATGACACACAGCCTCACAGAAACAGCTAATCAAAGGGGGAAATGTTGGTAAAACAAGAAAATGTTGCCAAAATTTTAGCAATTGTTATTTTTTTGTTTTAATCTACTGCATGACAGCACTGTGTTCCTGTCTCTCTCGCAAAGGGAATTCAAATACTCAATAAGTAACCCACTGCTGGCTGTAATCTTTTCAAACTGAGTCAGTGAAATCCTTTTAGAATATGATTTTGGAGGTGGGGGAGGGAAATGTAACAAATGAAATCAGAGAACACAACAAACATGTTTAAAAGTACAGTTTCTTTCACAGTCTGTTTGTAGTGCTTATGGAGTTAAATATACACAACGAAAAAAAAGGGAAAACAATTTGAGACACCACCATTTAAAGGTATTGTTGGGCCTTCTTGGAGCCGAAGGATTTCCTGAAATCCTTGTTTGGTTTTCTGTTCCATTCCACTAGAATTTAAGCCTCCCAGAATGACTCTTCTTATCTTTTTCAGTATTACTTCCATTTGAACATTTTAGGAAGAGTTTACCTAAAAAGGCACTAGGATTTCCTTTATATCTGAGCAGCCCTTATTAGCACTGCTATGGAGAATTTAATAAATAATGATAATCTTTTAAAAGAATTTTTAACCATCCTACGCAATTTAAAAGGGAATTATGTTCCTGGTGTAGAATGCTACAGGAAGGTTAAAAATAACTTGTAGAAAAGATATCATTGGCCATTAAATTCTATAGCTTTTTAAAGCTGTTCGTCTGGAACCTAATTAAATCCTATTGATCTCGATTGACTTTCTCCTTATGCAATCCTATAGGACTTTTCTCTAAGGGATGCTACATTTTATGGTTCGTTGATGTTTGTGCTAGGCTATTCAGAGATCTACAGAGTTGGGTTTTTGTTTTGTTTTGTTTTGTTCTGTTCTGTTTTTTTAAAAAAAACCTCTGAGTTGGCCTATAAACTTTATCCTAGATTGAAATTAAATCAGCTTGGCTGTATTAAAAGCTGCAAAATATATGGGCTGAGCAGGCAATAAAGGTACACGGTAGAGGTGCGGTTTTTGTCATTGTTTTGCTCCTGTGTAATTGGAAAGCAGTTTTTTTTAATTCTTATTTAAAACTTTATTTTTAAATTATTTATCCATATGGTGAATAAAAGCTTTGGGATTTTTGTAATACATAGATATGTGCTTATTAATTTCATGATAGCTTCATACTAAGGCCTGACACAATATAAAGGAATAAAATCCAAAGAATTTTTTTTTCATTCCAGCAAATTTCTGTGCTGAGATTTGTCAAAGTTTTAGTCACAGGATAAATCAAAAAATTTCCTAAGGAGTCATTAGTTTAGCAAGATACATATTGAAAAATTGCCCAAATACCAGCTTATATTGGGATACTCTTATCAGTCAAGTAAATTCCTTTGTGATTTAACTGCACTGACTTTGCTGGAGCTGCAGCAGGGATGTATTTGGCAAAACAGCAGACCTCAGAGGAGCCTCTCTAGTTTATTACATCTGCATATATACACTTAAGTGGGAGAATTTCATCTGTTCTATCAATTAAAAAAGTATGCAGCATTTAAACAAAACTAAGTATGTATACACAAAAACTGTGCAAAAGTCACAATACGGGTATGGCTTATATTTGGCAAGTCTGTGTAAAATTAATCCCTGTTGCACTCTAACTCTGACACCAGGGACATATTAAGCCTGCTTTCTTAACTCATATCATTGTGCCTAGACATCCTATTGTCCTATTTGGTGGGGTAAATAACATTAAACAGTTATTTAAACGATCTGCACTGAGCTATTGTTCAGCATAGTTGGATATACATCCTATTTATAACAGCTGAAGATCTGACCCAACACATTAATTCAGAGTTTTAGTGTTTTCTGGAGATTTCATTTTATCATGTATTAAGATCCCTCCAAGGTCATTGTACACATATGACTCACTTTGGCTTTCTCGGGACTTGTAAGCATGCTTAAAAGTTGCAATTTCAAGCTCACGGTGCTCTGTCTCACATTACTGAAGTCAGAAGGAGTAGTACTGGACTCCTTGAGACACTGGACAGTCAAATCAGTTAAAAGTTTTCCTCCTTATTGCAACCCTGATGTGGGTTATGTATGTGTGTTGTGTATGAAAAGTGAAAAATAAATACAGAGTTCAGATATATACCTCTTTTGACCTTTGAAGCTACTGAAATACTTTTTTTCTAATCTCTGAACATACAAACTATCTGGTGAGGAGGACTTATAAAGAAAGATCGTTGCAGTTTGAAAAAAATACTCTTGCAAATCAATCACATTTTATACTGTGCACAGCTTATAAAGTGCCTTAATTTTAAGGAAAACAGAATACTGTCTCCAGTAGCACATGGAGATGGGCTTCCATTCTGCAAAACCAGGGATGCCCATTTGCTTCAATATTAAGAGAAAAACAGAGTGAATTCATGATTATATTGTTCTCAATCTCATAAACTTCAGGAGATCTTCTTGCGTTGGCTGGATGCTTAAAAACTCTTGTGTGACTTTTTTCTTGAATATTTAAATAGAGAATTGTTTGCCACGTCACAAAGGAAAACTGGTGCTTGTACAACACACACCGTTTAATGCACGTTACTGAATTACATGCAAATAAGAATGCCTCAAAATTTTGTTTTTGTTCTAGATTGCTAGAAAACATTAACTTTCTAAAGGGATTAAATCTAAAAGATGTTTTTATTTTAGAAAATGGACATTACACAATATTATAACTAAATAATTTACAGTAATTCTGTTTATATTATTCTTTGTTTTCATATTCAAATGGTGTATTTATATCCAAAGGAGAATGGGGTCTACACTGGAGTTAAAATGTAATTTCAAATAGCATTTTGTATCGAAAAAGAAAGACATAGATTTCTAATACCAGTTGCTGAAGTATTGCAATGTTAGTGCTGTCTGTCACATATTATACTTTCAGATTTTCTTGAAACATTGTGAATTACTTTATATAAACCTACATTTAATTGTGTTCATTACCAGTTTTGGTTATGTAATTTTATAGAATTTTTAAACAGCACTTTTTGTTGTTTGTGTGAATTTTTCTAGTTTTGTTTTTGTATTTTTTTCTTTTTTTAGGAACAGATAAAGCAAAAAAACACACTTTTAAAATTGCACTTGTGTGTTTTAACTTTTTCTTTTGTACAGAAAGCAGTATCTTGTGTAACATTTTTTACACAAAGCACTTTGGGGACTAGAGGGAGTGAAAATATGTTTTCTATAAGCCTCACGAACTCTTGTACATATTTATACAGGCTCACATATAGAGATTTGAATTCCATACTGTATATCTAGCTGATTTTGCTGTACTGGCACATCTGTTGCATATTGCAAGTCATAATCGTTTAAAGAATTAGCTCCACTTTTTTCTATTAATATGTATAGCTTTTGTGATTTGTTACAGTTATGTTTCATATAATCATAAGTTATTTTGTCTTGTTCCATGAAGTCCTTTTTATGTAAAAGGTAAAATGAAGGGTTTGTGCATATGATACAAAATAAAACTGGAAATTTATAACACATTGACGTGACTGTGGAATGCCTTAAAACAAGACTGCTCTAGTCATTGTTTCTCACCATGAGGCTGTTTAGTGTTTGGAATGGTTAATGTGATTAGAAACAGATATAAGGAAATAAATCTCAGAGGTTTGTTCTAAAAATTCTTCTGGCTTTGGAACCAGAGTTTTAGTCTGGATTTAACAGTATCTAAAAGGGTGAGGAACTTTAGGGAAAAATGGTTGCCTTAATGTGTGTTTTACATGTTAGGGGGTGCATAAATAAAACAAGACATTTTGTTTAATTAAAGTATTTGTATTTTAAGTGGTATTGGTTTTTCTGTTCATGTGATTTTCCAAGAAAATATGACCTGGGATTTGTTGTTGTTCTTGTTAAGGTCGATTCATTATGTTTTTAATATGTCCATGGAGTTCAGCTCTCTGAGTTCTGAACACATTGAAAATGGTTTTTGCTTTTCTTCACTGTGCTGTAGGAGGGAAGATATTGGGCGAGACAGAAGAATAAGCTAATCCTCGATCACTGCCCATGCTATACAGCATTTGTTCTGGAGAGCACACTGTGCTTTGGAAACCAGCTGCTTATTTCTTACCCAAATTCATGCTGCAACAATAGACTTGCCAGAATTGTTTGTAAATCAAGCAGAAGTTCAAAAGCAAGAAATCTTTCTGGTGTAAAAAGACATCACAAAGGGAGGATGAGTCAAGAACAGACCAGACCTAAACCCGTTAAAATTGTCAGGGAAGTGCTAGATAGGTGTTCAAGCTATAAACAAACAGTAAGTCAATGAGAAAATGTGAGAGCAGGGATCAAAATTAATGGATCAAATTCACACATACAGGCCCTCTGTGCTCTCCCCATCAGCCACGTAACTGCAAGCATCAGTGGAGTTAAACCAGGAATAAACTTTGTCCAATACCTTGGTAGGCAAGACCTTAAATTGCTGGGGGAAACTGACCAGCTGGTTTTGTAAATACTGTCTGTGACTCCTGGGAGCCACTCTGAAGTAGTGTAACATGACTGAGCTGCAGGATTTATATAGTTAATGCCAGTCTGTCTGAAGGGAGAGGTCCCCAGCAGGCACAGTAGCCCACCCACTGGAGACACAGTGGGACAAATCTTCTGAACAAAGAAGTACAAAAGATTTTGCACATACCACATGTCAGTTCTTGCTTTAGTTCCTGCACAGAGAAGTCAGGCTGCTCTTGCCAGGAGTGAGAAAGGGGGATAACAGGGTCATAGCACAACTGAGTTGGTTTGAGAAGATTGATTTGGCAACTCAGACAGCTAGCCTTGCTGGAGCCACAGATTTGGGCAACTCTGGATGGCTTCTGACTCAACAGAGCGCAAGAACACCAGGTAAATGCCCTGATATTTATCATGCATGGTACTGCCTATGTTCTCTATCTCTCTCTGCTAAGGAAAAGAACACTTTGGAATGGAGCAGACTTTTGATGCCCATTTCATAAGCAGACAGAATAGTGTATATGAAAGAGCCAGTTTAATACAAGATGCCAGGAACAGTGGGGGACAGCTGAGATTTTGACTACTGCTGTTTGTAGTCTTGCTAAATAGTCTCAGAGAGGTAGCCATGTTATTCTGTATCTTCACAGAACAGGAAAAAAACAGCCCTGTAGCATCTTGAAGACTAACAATATTATTTATTAAATGATGAGCTTTCATGGGACAGACCTTTGCTGAGTATTGCAAATATGGAATGTTAAACGACGGACTCGTAGGAGACTGGAAAGTTGTTGGTATACGAGACAAGCAGGCAAGGAGTGTTTTGGGGAGGGACAGCCACCTGCATCACCCTTTCCCTTCACTCTCCTTCCTCTGTGGAGAGGATAGCAACCACCATGAGTGAATGTTCAATGGTGGCTGCACCTCCTGTCCAGCAGCTCTGCCTTTTCTTCACCTTGCGATGTGACTCGGTGCTGATGTTTTTTTGCAGCCACTTCTTAGATCTGATAGACTCCTCGGTGAGTGAATTCCCATCTCCAAGAGAGCTTGCCAAGGGCCTGCTGAATGCCTAGCTGCTCCTGCCCCTACTTCTAGTCCCTCTGTCTGGTCTTCCTCCTAAGGCTCTTGTGTCTGCGGTGAGTCCTTTGGAGGACAGGTGGCGGGAGTTTACATGGTGGGGCGTGGGTGAAGGGGGCACTTGTGAGTTTTGGGGAGTTCACCCCAAGCGGTGGGGTTGGGGAGATAAGAAGGCAGGGTTTCCAGACTTTGCGAGGGAATGATAGGAAAGTGTTTAAGTTGACCAGAATTTCTCCATCAGAACAGTTTGCAATAGAAAATGCAGTTTCAGCAAAAAAAAGTGAGAAAATGTTCGCTTTTGCTGGAATTTCTGTTGCTTCCGTAAGGAAAATCAAAATGCAATGTTTTGTTCTGCACCTAATTGCTCCAAATCTAATTAGTTTGGTTTGTTTAACTGACCAGAAACTTTGTTTAATCTGCTCAACAGTAGACTGTATGTCCCTAGGGGAGATGTAGTTGTCTCTGGGAATTGGAGTTTGTATTCCTGAAGCTCCAATGTTTTCCAGGAGACAGGGCTCCCCAGCTGGTCTCTGTACCTTCCAGGATGCAGTGCAGTCTGCCTTTGACTGAGCGATACAGTGCATCATGAGAGTCACATGATTCTGGGGGCCTCATAGGAGACCATATTAAAATGCTATTTTGTATAGGATATTTAGATGGACTAGGTTTATATAAAAGCACAACCATCCAGCCTCCTGGGCTCGGATTATCCAGGCAATAACCTGATACTCCACCATGTTCAGAGATCTTGCTGTTTTCTGACTTGACTCATGTCACTAACCCTTACTTTGAAAACACCTTCAAACTTACTTTGAATTACCTTTTGCACAAACAGAATTTTAAACTCTCTGTAGAAAACACTGTTACTGAGCTTCCGCAACATCAGCTATGAAAGGTTTCTACTACAGCAGGAAGCCTAAAAGTACAACCTTTCTGAAACACAGTGGCTACGTCTACACGTGAAGCCTACATCGAAGTAGCCTATTTCGATGTGGCGACATCGAAATAGGCTATTTCGATGAATAATGTCTACACGTCCTCCAGGGCTGGCAACGTCGATGTTCAACATCGACGTTGCGCAGCACCACATCGAAATAGGCGCTGCGAGGGAACGTCTACACGCCACAGTAGCACACATCGAAATAAGGGTGCCAGGCACAGCTGCAGACAGGGTCACAGGGCGGACTCAACAGCCAGCCGCTCCCTTAAAGGGCCCCTCCCAGACACACTTGCACTAAACAGCACAAGATCCACAGAGCCGACAACGAGTTGCAGACCCTGTGCATGCAGCATGAATCCCCCGCTGCAGCAGCAGCAGCCAGAAGCCCTGGGCTAAAGGCTGCTGCACACGGTGACCATAGAGCCCCGCACGGGCTGGAGAGACAGCGTCTCTCAACCCCCCAGCTGATGGCTGCCATGGAGGACCCCACAATTTCGACGTTGCGGGACGCGGATCGTCTACACGGTCCCTACTTCGACGTTGAACGTCGAAGTAGGGCGCTATTCCGATCCCCTCATGAGGTTAGCGACTTCGACGTCTCGCCGCCTAACATTGAAGTTAACTTCGAAATAGCGCCCGATGCGTGTAGCCGCGACGGGTGCTATTTCGAAGTTAGTGCCGCTACTTCGAAGTAGCGTGCACGTGTAGACACAGCCAGTATGTCCTCCTTACGGCAATACATATAACAGGCTGGATAAAGTTAATGCCAGATTAAGGGAAATACTTGCTTTTTAAATCTAATCTCCCTGGTTCTTAATTTATATCTCTCCTCTATTCCCCTTGAAAATAAATTGTTCTTATTTCAAAGTTAGATATGAAAATCATTCTACCACATCTTCCCATGTCATTTATAGATTTATAGCCAAAGTAAATTTACCTGGCAGTCAGTATCATTAATGATTCACAAAGGAGATGGGCTGGCTTAGTGAACTGTAACAAAGAACTCCTTTCTGTGTTCCTTGTTAAAAGTTCCAACATACCTTTGAAATAACTAGCAAATGCCAACCTCATGCATGGTTGCAACTGTGTACACAGGATAAAGTGCCACAAGTACATCACAGCTAGGCAGAAGGCACCATTTTTACCCTCAATAGTATATATATTTTTCTTTTGACATACAACCAAATCCAACCTCCCAGTCTTTGAGAATCCATTTTTGCACACAAAGATTTTAGCCAAACATACAAGATGAACTTCTTCACCTATCGATATAAAGTGGTGCAACGCCTGCAGTGTGGACAAAGTTACACCAGTGCAAAAGTTCTTATTTTGGTATAGAATATTCCTGAATGGGATGGGGAATAAACTATGCAGATCAAAGTCAACTTTAGTTTAGTGTAACTGTGCCCTCCCTACACCAGTTGTACCAATCTAATTGCATTGGTTAAAAATAATCACAACCTTAAGCAAAACAGTTACACGTTAACAAAAACTGTGTATAGCACAAGCTAAAGAAGATAAAGCACAATGCTATAAACACAGTGGCTGCATCTACACTAGCCCCGTCCTTTCGGAAGAGGCATGGTAATGAGCAAGTTGGGAAGATGCTAATAAGGTGCTCCCACAAATCACACACTGCCCATGTAGCCAGGGGCCCTTCAAAAGGACTTTCCGGACTTTGAAAGCCCCTGCTTTCTAAAACCAAATAGGAATAAGGGGCTTTTGAAGTCTAGGGGTCTTTCAAAAGGCCCCCATCTACACAGGCGGAGCGTGATTCAAAAGCAGAGCTTTCGAATCATGTATGGCTGTCATTATGCTAATGAGGCACTGCATATTCATGGCAGTGCCTCATTAGCGTCTTCCCAACTCCCTCATTACCATGCACCTTCTGAAAGGAAGGGGCTAGTGTAGACACAGCCAATGGGTGAAGTAACTCATATGACTGCATCACTAACTGTCTGGCCCTTAAGTGTTCAGTCTGAGATGGATCTAGGGTGACCATATTTCTCAGCTCACCAGAACCCCCTTCACCCACTGCCTGTTGCTGGAATCCTGCACACACACACCCGCCCCCGGCCTGCAATGCTGTTGCCCATCATTGGAACCCTGCATTCACACAACCTGCTGTACGAGACTGTTGCCATTTGCTAGAACCCTGTGCGCCCTTGTGCCAACCCAGCAAGACTGTTGCTCGTTGCTGCAAACCTGTGCGTTCACACACTGCAGGCTATTGCCTTTCACTGGAGCCCTGTGCATGCACATGCTGGAGGGCTATTGTCTATTGCTGGAACCCTGTGTGTGCACACACTGGAGAGCTATTGTCCATTGCCGGAACCCTGTGTGTGCACACACCACAGTACTATTGTCAATTGCTGTAATTTTTTCAGGGATAAGGGACTGATGACAGAAGGGGGTTTAGCTGGGAGAGGCATGTTCCCCTGGCCTCTTTACTGCCAGCAGCCCCCTGGGCTGAGAGTGAAATCTCACGTGGCTATGCAAATGGAGAACACTTGCAAGTTCTAGAACCCTCATTAGCATACCGCTGCCGGCAGCAGCACTATGCTCTGGGGCTGTGTAGATGTGCCCCTTGTGAAGAGGACCAGGATTGATGTGACCAAAATCATGGCCCACCAAAACGCTATTAACAAATGCCACTACTTTCTATTACTACTAGCCTAGCTGAATCTAAATGACTTTCTTCTGGTGCACCTTTATGGGGAGAAAGGTGTGTTCTTACCATATGTTAGCTAACACATGGTAACTAATGCAAAGTAAAGTCCCAGTAAAGACAATCCAGTTTGTAGTTATCCCACAAGTTGACAGATAGAGTTAAAATTTAAGGGAAGGGCCTTTGGTTTATGTTAATATCTCTTAACACGTTAAAACTACAAATTGCCTCGTCTTAACTGCAGTTTAACCTCATGTTGGGTGGATGGGTTAGCGAATACAATGTCAGAACACACATTTTTTTTTGTCCTCCTTAAGACAAAAAGACTTTAAAGCCCTAAAGACGCCCACGTATCTCTGCCTTGTCAGTGATCCTCAGGTTTGATGAGCAATATCTCAACTAATCAAGGCCTGGACCTATATGTAGGAGATATTGCCGGTCATGCTGTTGACTAGTTTGGGACCACCGAACTCAGATGAAATATTTTAGGTACTGTCACACCTCTCCAGAAGAGAGAGGTCCGTGCACTAGGCAGCTATGAAACCAAACCCTTATTGCTAACCTTTTTGTCTTCTAACAATAGCAGTTCTCAATTACAGGAGAGTCCTATTTATTAGAATAAATGGCTGGATTTGTACTTTGTGCCGAGAAACAGTTTTGTTGATGAAGGGAGTTTTTCATGTAAATAACATGATGAAAGTGGTGAGCAAAGACTACATTTAGGTAACAGGAATTTTTTACCTAATGGGGCTTTGCTGTGTTTATTGAAATGTGATTTAGTTATCTTTCAGTCCCTAACCTGTACAATACAGTCCAGGAAGCAGACACCATGCTCACTGATTCAAAGAGAAAAGTGGTGTGTGCTCCAATCCCATTGTTCCTCATTTCATTTTCACATGATTGTGTGACCTCCAACAGGATGTTTATCAGACAAGAACAAGCTGAAACCAAATTGATTAGTCTACTTAGTCTTTCTTGCCTTTTATGAATGAAACTGTGAAGCACTGTACTTTCTCATATGAATTATGGTTTGTGGAGTCATTGTTCAATTTAAACCATAGAACTAGGTTCTCTCATCCACCCAAGCTGCTTCCAGCATAAAAAACTTGAGGGCAAGAAGGAAAGGCTGTAAGCCATCTTTGTTCCCCTGATCGTGGGATGGTCCCAGTGCTGGTCTGCTATTATGGCAGATGTGAATCAATGTAGAACAGGGATGGCCTAATAAACCACTCCTGGTTTCTCCCTGACCATGTCCCAAACACCAATCATGAGGAAGCGAGGATGATGTATGAGCTGTTGTGGCAGTTCTGGGCTTACACATGGGGTCTGTGGCTGGCTGGTTAAGATGGGTTTAAACTGCTGCGGAGCAGCAAAGGCCATCCGGGGCATGCCCGTGAACTGCGCCATAATCCTGGTCAATTTTATTCCAAAGAAATTGAAGAGAAGTCAAAAGTTGCTTTTCTCAATAATCACAACTCACTAGCATCATGTTTAGGTCATGTTAGATCTAGCACTCTTTGCTACTCTTTATATCCTCTGTGTCAACCTTTGTCTGTACAAAAGGGCACCGGGGAAGAGAAAAGGGCAATCTTGTCTGCCATCTAGAATAGTGTGCATAGTATAGGCTAGAGCAGGGGCCAGCAACCCCCACGGCACGTTAACCGGTTTTCATCAGCACACTAGGCAGGAGCTCAGCCCTTCCACTCCTCCCCCATACAGCCAGGAGTTGGCTCAAAGCCATGCCACATGTGGATTAACAAAAGACGAGGTAATGCTACCAACTACCACCTAACCAATAAGCTCTGCATCCTAATTTATTAATGGAGCTGTTGTATCAGTATCATTAATGATTCACAAAGCAGATAGGCTGGCTTAGTGAATTCTAACATTTCTATTAGTGACTTTAAAAAGTATCATCGGCACTCGGACGATACATAGAGGTCCAAAGGTCAAAGTTTGGCACTCTACCTTGGAAAGGTTATTGACCCCTGGGCTAGAGGAATATTACTGTTTTGTAAAAGGAGGAAGCATAATGCTGATAGCTTTTTCCATCATCTCCCTTAATAACTTTGAGGGGGCTCAGCTTTCTGGTGAGAAATTCATAAAGGTCCGTATTTAAAAACTAGTTTAAATCTGGGCACTCGTGTGGAACTATTTAATGTCAGCAAGAGAGGCTAACAAAGGGAATATGTTACAGGAAGACATTTGACACCAATTGTAAAACTTGGTAAAAGAGATTCATGATAGCCACTTGCTTTTGGGGAGGAAGGTAGACAGAAGAATAATAAATCAATAGCACAATGTATGAGCAGGGAAACCTGGAATGAGAATAGAGCCTTTCTTTCCAGGCTTTCAGGGCAGATTACTGGATGATGCTATAAAGTGATAATCTGAAGTCAAAGGTATATACTGACAATTCACTGATATTTTGAGAGTTGCTATACAGTCAACAGCCTTATCTTAAGCCAAATGATTGGCAATAGTCACCAAAGGCAGCAATTAATATTGAAATATGCAGATGGAACAGGTTGGACTATGATGTTCTGAACAGAAATCCATCTCCTTGAATTGAACTCCAGACAGCATTGTCCCGCCGCCTCGATCTAACATCTTGGGCCTGATTCTCCATCACCATGCATATCATGAAGTCATTGCATTCACTTGTCCACCCTGAGAGGGGAGTGTTGTAGATGTACTTTGCACTGGTATAAATGACTACACAAGATAATAGAGCAATCGAGTCTACAGTAGTGGAGAATCTGGTCCCCTGTCTCCTCATGCCCTTTGTTCTGCTCTTTTTCCTCTCATTTGACTCATCCTATTATTTCTCACTCATGCAGGAGCTCTAGAGATGCCCCAGGGGTAAAAGGCCTCTGTGTGTATGGCCCTGGTCACCCATGGATACCCCCAGATGCACAAATTCAGACTTATTCCTCAGAGGAGCAGGGCACAAACCACAGTTCCAGTCTCTAAGAATAACAACCAGGAGAAAATGTCTGCAGCCTGTTTCCTGTAGGTTTCCCTGAGGAGGGTGTACTGACCCTATATTATGTACCATACTTTCAGGACACTGAAAATCAGTAGCAGTTGGGGACGCACTTTCCATTTGTGCTTCTGAAAATTCTACTCCAGAGAATTACAAGTAGAAGACTTTCAAACTCCCTTTTACTTGTTACACTTAATGCTGTCTGTGAGCTCAAGTTTTGGACAATGAGAATCTGCCTTCCCAATCTATCATTAATTTCCCATCTTAAAACAAGGCCAGACCCTCTGCTTTACAGACATATTTTGTATCCAGAAAATACTTTATTTACATATTTGCCGAGACTAAGAGTTTTGGCGTTTTCTTGCTTCATCCCCCAGGTTTTAGACCCATTGTCTGAGCCATGACTAGTGAAAAAAAGGAAGTGAATAAAAGTAGACTAGGAAGCGTTGGCTTTGCTATGCGTTCTGAAAATATAAAGCAATTAGGCCAAATTCTGATCTCGCCAGTGCTGGTGTTAATCACGAGCACCCCCCACTAGAATCAAAGGAGTCAAACCAATGTGAAACACGTGAAAACTAAATTGGGCTTTAAAAATGCTGCAGCAAAAGTTAATCTTGGCTTTCTATACTTATTTTTGGGTGGGCAGGAGAGAAAAAGTATGTAATAAATTTCTCCCTCAAATGTCTGCCTGGCTAAGCTGTAGTGTGTGTGTGTGTGTGTGTAACTATAGAAATGTTGGCCTTAGTCCCACAGCCTTACCTCATCCTGCAAGCATGTAACAAAGGCAGACTTATTGAATGCCAACTTCCAACTGATCAGCGGGAGAGTGAGGGGGAAAGGGGACAATGAGCACCTGACACCATGCCATGTTAATAATTCACTCAGATGCCTGGGATAATATAGACCCTCCACACAAAAGAGTTTCTTGAGATCCTGGAATGAACTTTCATTTTCAGAAAGGTTTTCCCCTAGTGGTGAAGGAGGCATGCAGTGAAAATGGCAGCAGTCAAAGTCAGAAGTGTGTCACCTGTTTGCACCCCTTTCATCTTGACAACCACGTATCTCTGTGCTGCTGCTGCTGTGTATTTTAAATGCAAAAAAAATCAGCAAGCTCTTCGCTTCACTGGGTTGCCTGAGTACCTCCAATAATTAATCATGGAAATTGTACCCAGGAATTTGAAGCATGCAGCTTAAAACAGTGACACAATTTATCTAGGTGCAAGGTCACTTAAAAAAAAAAAACAAAAAACTGACAGGGAAAAGAAATGTCACTGGACTGTACCTCCCTGAGAGGTCACATTCTTTACTGAACCCTATGCATAACTGCCGTGTCAAGGCCTCTGGACAGGCATGCAGGCTACAGGAGGGGAAGTACTTTATTAAGCACAGAGTTGTGTTCTCCAAAACTGATTGAGAATGAAGGTGTGTTGCAGGTGCATGTTTGCACTAAATAAGTCACCACACCTAGCCAATAAACAAAGATGAAAGCCAATATTGTCCACTACGTTCAGGTTGCTTTACACCAAAGCCTTAGCAAAAAGCAACCATAAAGCAGCATAGCGGGCCATGGAAGGGTCACCCTTGTGTTACGCTCAGGGTTGAGTGAAACCTCACTAAGGGCGGTGGGTGCAACAGCTGCCCTTTAGTCATGATGATTGGAAAAAGCAGCTGAACTCCTTTATGAAATAAATAGCTGAACCAACTGGAGCCACTGCTCAGAACACAGTCTGCAATGCTGAACAATCTCCATTTCTAGTAAAATCTGTAAAAGGTGGTAGCACTTGACATCCCATTGAATCAGGCCTATAAAGAGATGTTTGAGCACAAGGTCTAATCTTGGAGCTGTTGAGTAGCTTTTCCAAGGTTAAAACTAGACAAGACCAGAGGCCTCTTGCCTACTTGCAAAACCAGTGAACACAAAGAATAGAAATAAATGTGTGTTTCCGCTCCTCATCCTGTCCTTAGAGCCCTCCCCCTCCCTACAGCTTCTGCTATTTCACTGCAGATTTCCATCCTGCTCTTTTCACATTCCATCTCTTACTGGTTGCTTATGTCTCCTCTCACCCACACTGGCACGCCTTCCCCTGCACTTGGGATAACCTACAGCCGCCTACAAGCCAGGCACCCAGTTTCTCTCTTTTCAATTGCCTCTCCAAAATCCACTTCATTTGCAAACCATTATTTTGCTGGGCCCCCCTCCAACAGCTCTTCATTATTCCCTGCTTAAACTATTTTCTTGTATAGTATATTTTTCTCATAGATTGTAATTTCTGTGGGGCTGGGACTTCAGGCCTGGTTCTACTCTCACAGCAGTCCTACACTGGAGTAGTGCCATTTACCTCAATGAAGTTACTCCTCATATATGCTGGTGCCAAACCATATTCGCCTGGGTCCAATTTACTGTTGCACTGCAACTTGTGTGATCATTTCCACACTACAAAGTGCATGTACAACCCTACCACAACAGCTTATCTGCTATGCTTAGGCTGCACTGGTGAAAATGGCAATGCAAGGTGGGAGGAATGCCAAATCTGTCTCCGTCTTTGATTATGTAAAGTGCTTGTGCACACTTGGGAACTACATAAATAATATGAGATGTGGGGGCCTTGTGATGGAGTGTATCAACCCCACACTGGGGCTGAAAGGGTTAACCTTGCTCACTTGGCTGAGGAGGCCCTATGCCCACAACCCTGTGGGGCATGTTCCAGCTGGAACCACTGTACAGGCCTGGAGGGAGTGCAGTCCGGACTGACTGCCAATGGGGAAGGAGAGGCTGCTGGAGCTCCTGAGGAGGAACCACCAATGGACCAGGACAAGGCAACCAGTCAGTGGGGAACAACAGGCGAAACCCCACGCCAGTCCAGGGAGAAGAGCTGATGACTGACCCAGGGGAGCAGGTAGGCAGTCGCCCAGGGTGGGGATTTACACTCTGGGAGCTCAGTGGTGGACCACTGCACCACAGAGAGGGCTCTGGTCTGGGACCCAGTGGAGAAGGAAGGCCTGGGCCCCCTACCCCACTAACCCCATATGGGGCTGGGCACCCATTGGTATTAACTCTGGCCACTAGGCCACGCTGCCCTGTGGGAAGGGGGCTTTATTATTAACGCTGGTCAATAGGCAACATTTACCTGCAGGAAGGGAGCTCTGCTATTGACTCAGGCCACTGGGCCACGCTGCCCTGTAGGAAGGGAGCTCTGGTAGTGACTTTAGCCCCAAGGCCACGCTACCCTATGGAAGGCGGGTGTTGTCCTTAAATGCAGCCCCAGGCCCTATAGGCTGAGCCAAGGTGTGGTGCTAGTTAAAGGACACATAGCTCCCACCCCCAGTTTTCCCCACTGGGGGCAGTCACCCTGCAATATTCCTATTGCTGTCCAAGCTGGTAGGACTGCTGGCATGAGTAGCATGAACATGACCTGGCCAGTGGTAACTGTTACGTACAAGGTACTTTCCTGCAATGACCATGGAAAAAACAGCTTATTGAATTAAGTTTGAGTTCACTGTATCAGATGCAAAGTTTGCGTATGCAGTTTGTAAGGCCGAGCTAATCAAAGGGCACTATGTAGGGGAGACTGCTGAAGGGGATGCAGGGGGGCACCGGCCATGTGATCGCCCCTCCCAGCCTGGGGAAGGGCAGATAAAACTCCCCTCTGTCCCAGGCCCTGCCTCTCCCTGTTCTTGATCTGCTGCCATCCTGCCTCTTCCACCACCCCCTCCCCCACTCCTAGTCAGTGGGCGGGGGGGGCAGACCCCAGCCTCATTACTCACCTGAAGGTCTGGCACTAGCAGTGGGAGTCTGGTCCCCATGAACTCACAGGCAGCAGCAAGGGAAGTGAAGTCACTCCACTTCCTGCTGGGAGAGCAGAACAAGGTGGGGACACATTGCTCCACTTCCCTCACTGCTGCTGGGGGGAAAGGGAGGAGGCTGGATGCCTGTTATGGATACCAGCCTCCGCCCTGCTAGTTTCTCCAGGTGTGGATTGCAGCCCCACAGGCTGCTGGGTGGCCCCCAGACCCCCTTCCCATGGCAGGGGCCTCCATGCATCACCCCTGATACAATAGAATAATGTGGCAGACAGACAAAAATGGCTTTTTGAGACAATAGACAAGCAGTGGATTTCCTGGGAAATATCAAAGGGGAGATGTATGTGAATTCCCCCATCTCTGACTCAGCTGAATAAAAGAAAGATTGAACTGTTCATGGTTGTTCTGGTCCATTACTGTTTCAGATTCAAACCTTGTAACCATGGAGGAAACAGAGATGTGAGTTTGGAATGACTGACACCTACCAGAGCCCAAGACTGGAACTGAGGTAAAACTTGTTAGCATGCATATAGGTTCTTTTGTTTTCTCTGTAATGTTGTCACCTTAAGAATAAATGTGCTTGCCTAGAAAACCCTAGGTGGTTGTGGCAATTTATGCTGTTCATAGCCTCTCAGAAGGAAACAAAATGCAGCTGCTGGCCTGATCAGGCAGTCTGGCTTGCAATCAGTACCACAATGAAAGCAGGGAACAGCAAAAGAAGAGAGATGTTTCTATCCCAGAAGGATGATCCCTGATGAGCCAGGACCCTACAGTGTATGCTCTTGGTAAACCAGAAGGGGGAAATACAGATACAGTTGCCTTTAATTGTGTGACAGTGAGGACTGGAGTTAATTTCATTTTTAGAGCTCTTGGTAGAATTAACTGCATGTCCACAAGTGGTAATGTTTTTAGAACACTGTCCGGGAAAGCCTGTAAAATGTATCCTCTGCTGGGTTCAAAATTCCCAAACTGTCTTAATCTTTGTTTTGAAAACTACATTTAAAAAAAAAAACAGACAAAACCAATTCAGAGCTGATAGTGGCTGCTAGGTTACATCAGTAGCATCTTGTAAACAAACACGGAGACTAGCAACAAGCAGGCCGCCTTCAGCAGCCAAACTGCAGACTTTCATCCTTTTGTTACTGCTGTTGAAGGAGAAAGAAAGAAAGAAAGAAAGAAAATCAGCAAAATCCTTGGTATGGATTGCCTGGTAGTTAAGCATTTTACAATGACATCACCAGGAACACACACTGGAATTGCCTGAAGCATGAAAAGATAAACCAAAAAACCCCAAATCCCTATCAAACCAAATAATCTTGCTGAGTCACAGAATTCCCAGAAACATTCTTGACACTGGTCATACATCTCATCTAACTGGTATGTGATCTTTGTCTAAATTTGCTGAACCTCTACAGCGGCGGTCAGCAACCCTTCCAAGGTGGAGCGCCGAAATGTGACCTTTTGACCTCTGTGTGATTGGAGCGCTGGTGCTACGTTTTAAAGTCCGGCTGGGCCCCACACTCCTGGGAGTACTGTCCTGTGCTCCGTTGGAAGCCCTGTGCTTCACTGGGTGCTGTAGCCCACACTGCTGACTCCAGCCCCAGTCCTGTGCCGTGGGCCATCTTGGAGGGCGAGGACTCCACAGCAAGGTCTATGAGCCATGATGGGGGCTCCACACTCAAGGCCCATGCCGGGGTTCTGCGTTCCAGACTACAGTGGGGACCCTCAGCCCCATGGTCTCTAGCCCCTTGCTGTGGCAGGGCAGTGACACCATGACAGGTGGGGGCTCAACAACAGGGTCCTGCACCGTGGAAGGGGCCCACACTCTGCCCCATGGAGGCCCCAGCACTCTGGACCCTGCCCCATGCCCCGGTGGGGGCCCTGGCCTCATCAGCTCCATCCATAGCCCCTTGCTGCAGCAAGGCAGAGACTCAGTGGTGGGGTTCCCACGCTCCAGGCCCAGCCTTGTAGGCTGGGTGTGCACTGTGGCCATGCGGCGTCCTGGGTCTCTCACTGGGGTGGGGCCCCAGCCCTGGCCCTGTGCTCCATGCCCCAGCCCTGAGCTCTGGCAGGGGCCCCACCTTTGGCTACATGTCGCTGCAGCTCCAGCCCCATGCCATGGCAGGGGCTTTGTGGTGGGGGCTCCTGCCCCAGCCCTTTGCTCTTGCCCCCACCCATGCTGCATAAGGGAGGAGGGGCAGGCCCAGAACTCCCCTGCATGCCACTCTTGATTGGCTCACATGCCAAGAGTGGCACACAAGCTAGGGGTTGCTGACCCCCTGTTCTACAGACTATTACCATGATATCTTGCAGTCAGTTGTAGGAAGGGAAGCGTTAAGTACTGCAAAAGCTCAGAACAAACAGATGGCTCCTGCCCCAGTGAGTATGTAATCTACTTGTATATTTTAGAGAGTTTGTCTGTTTGATCAAGAACTCCTCCTAAACGTAAGAGCTAGGACAACCAAATGCAATATACGGCTTCCTTTTATTGTAACATAAAGCAGTGTAAGGGTTGGTTGTGCCAGAAAAGTAGGATGTGCTTGGAATACTGCTTCTCATAACAAACAGAAAAGAGACAGAATCACCAAATTAAGTATGGTCCTCAAAACTGACATCACTGAACAGGTGATGAGAGAGACTGAACCAAGATAAGCTAGAAAATAGTATTGCTTCTCAATAAACCTTATAAAAAAAGAGATAAAAATGGAGAAATCTGGAGTAATGCTCTGTCTTGCCACAGCTAAATCAATGCTCGCAGTTTGAAAACTAGAAGAAAATGTTATTGGAAACCAAATGGACTATGGCCCTTTCTTTGTTAAAACATAATGTATGATAAGAGTTTATAGGGATATAGAAAAAAACGCCCTTGATGAAATCCTATTTTAAAAAATTTACTGAAAAAGTTTAAATGGAAAAAATTAACAATCCCTTTTAACAATCTGAAATAAAAATTAACTTAATAAAAATAACGCTGTATTTTTAATAAAGCATATATTAAGTTAATTGAGTTAACCTGAACTATGCCAGGTAAATCCGTAAGTCAGTGTTTAAGACAAGAGAGAATGGGTGGATGCAAACAGATGGCAGAGCACAAGGGAAAAAGTGAGAAGTGTGGGTCAGCATGAGAGGCAGTGGTCTCAGTAGACCAATGCCACAAAGTTATTTTTGTAGACATCTTAGAAAAGGTGAGGTTCTTGAGGAGGGTGTTGCAAGGGGATAATACATTCATTCTGCCAATGTTTATGGGGCCCTTCTTCCGCATGTGAGGAGAAGGACAGGCTACAACACAAACGTGCTTGTTACAAACTGTAATAAATGGGCAAAAAAGGATGGCATCATGAGACAATCTCAGGCAAGGGGCAATGGCTCACTAGTTAATGAGACATGGCAGGTAGAGTGCAATAGACTGTCAAGGTCCTTTATAGTCAAGAAAAACAGTTTGATGTGATAGGGAGCAAAAAGTCAGTGGAGGGATAGAGAATGACAGAGGCCTGGGCCACTCTGAGTTTAGAGGCCCCAGCCCCCGATGTATCTATCTTCGCCTCCAGAGGGCATACTAAAATCTAAAGCATACATGAAAATGAACACTGGAGATATTTATTTATTTATTAACAATTATGTCATTATACCGATAGCATGTATATTAAAAATGCAACTCTAATCGTGAGTTCCCACTGGAAGCAAAATTCTTCATTTTAGAAATGCTTTTCTGGCTTTGTTGTGTGCAAACTTGTTTATAATTGAAGAAAAATCTAATTTAAATGCACCATCACTCTTAATGTTAAGCATTTCAAGCCCATTCAAATGCTCTAGTCCTATTGTCTAGAACAATGATATTTCTTTACTTGTTTTAACACGTTGAATGTCCATGCACCTGAAGCCACTGATTCAGGGAGACTGACAAAAATATATAATGCAATTGTGATATTAGGAAATACTGATGACAGGCTGAAATCTAGTATTATCTTGAAGCAGTTCTTTTAACTCGAGGCTGATTTAAAGTTGGTGGGAGGTATACATTTCAGAAAGATGATCTCTTTACAGAAATCTCTTGAAGTTTCATTGGTGTACCTTTGTTGAAACTGTTCAGCCACTGAATATAGGTCTTCATTACTTACTTCTCTGAACTCCTAAACAAATCAAAAGAGGGCACAAATTTGTCCCAGTGACTCAAATTGACAAGTAAACTCGATCTGATGGAGTCAATAATAACAAAAAGTTGACTTGATAGTGCCTTTCTGCATCAAACTGAGATGTTAGGCTGTGGCTGGTGGAAAATGCATATGAAATGTCAATATCCTGTGCCACTGATTTGGACTCAAAAAGGATTGCATACCATTGATCATGCATCTTTTGAATATCTTTAAGAAGTCACTCAGTGTTATCCCTTTCAGCATCTAATGCAACATTGTATGCCTGAATTACAAGATTAGTTTCATGGATCATTTTTAGCCGCTTCATCCATATGGATGGCATTAGAATGCATTCAAATCTGGATATATACTTCTGAATTGACTTAAGCTCAGTGCAACCCTATGCTGTGAGAGTAAGAGATTCAGGCTCACTTAAAGCCTTTCTGAGAGTCCAAGTGCTGTGGAGCTGGTTTAACACCAACAGTGTGTGCCGACCATCTTGTTGCCAGCCTATTGTGAAGGCAAACAGGCAGATGTTTTTTCAGAATTTCCCACTTTTGAGGACTGCTACTAACAAGGTTGTACAATTGGTGGATTGTTCCAAAGTATGTGATTGCTTCTTTGCATGATTCAGTGCAAACAGTGTTGCCAAGATTTAGTGTGTAGGTGCCACTAATGGAGAAAATAACATTTAGATTTTGCTCAAGAAGGATTCCTTGTACTCCATGGTACTTCTCCACCATACTGGATCCATTGTCATAGGCTTTGCCAATGCAGACTTCAAAATTTAATGTGAAGCCTTCCAGAATTTCTGACACATGACTGGCAATATCTTTTCCAGTTATTTGTGTGTGTGCGTGGTGAAATTATTGAACAAAATGACTCATTCTTCTATTGAAATCTTTGAATTTCCTGAAATTTTAACATGTCAAGCATCCAAGATAATCTGGTCTTTACAAGAACAGTCCAGAGTTGCATCAATAATAACTTAAAAGTACCTCATATATCATCAAGAATTGTTTGCACACATGTCCCACACAGCTCTATGAGTTCATTTTTTACTCGGGTAGGCATATAATGGAGTTGCACATGTTTTCCATCGTTTTGTGATTCACAGACACACTTAGCATGGACTGGTAAAAGTGGGTCATACTTGCTGAGAAGCTCAAGTATACCAAAAAAAAAGTTTCTGTATGTAAGGTCACCAATACATTGACTGGAACAAAACAAAGCTGTAGGGTGCGAGAAGACTTTGTAACGGTCTCATGAGAGCAGTCCGACCCCTCTGTGAACTCTCACAGGAATCATATACAAAAGCATGCTGCCAACAAACAAGAGATACCGGAACCGGTCTGTGCAAGATGAAAGCTGCAAAACAACTCACACCTGCGAACTATGCTGTGTTCGCCAAAACTCCAAGGCTATAGCCTGGCAGGAGGCCACTAGAGGTAGTGATAAGAAATGCATAGGCAATTTTAGGCAATCTTATGTTAATGAGCTCAGCTTTATCAGCTAGTGTTAGGAGGCCTGTTACAGAGCCTCTCCCCGAGCGAAGTTCCGACGCGTCGGGTTTCCCCACTGGTGACTGCGGCGTCTCCGGGGCTCCCGTCGCGGGTGTCACGCGCTTTCAATAAACCAAATATAGCACTCGCCTTCTGGGTGCAGCCTCGTCTCTGGGGAACCCGAGCCTGGGTGGCTACAATTGGCGCAGCGAGCAGGGTTCTCCAGGTACGATGCCCTTTTGGTCGAAAGCAGGGGAGGCAGGGAAGCCAGCGCTGTCCCTGCAGCGCATACCAGGATGGCCCTCGACGGAGCAGTGGGGGCCGGTAGCGCGGATGGTGGCCTGTTGGGCAGCCCCGGCAGATTGGCCGGAGTTGCAGGAGGCGACAGGCGTGACGCCGGTACAGGTAGAAGGGGCGTTGCGTCGGCTGCGGGTGAGCCGCCGGCCGGGGCCGGAAAAAAGGGTGGCGGGAGAGGTAGCATGGCTTTTCCTGACTGCCCTCCGGGCCCTCGGTGATGAGCTTCTCCGCCTGCAGAAGGCGCTGGCGGGGAAGGAGCAGGAGTGTAGCGCTTTGGTGGATGCGCGGGCAATAGCGCAGGAGGTGGTTACCTCGCAGTCCGAAAGGGCGCAAGAGTTAACCCATCGTTGTGAGGTGTTGGCAGCGAGGGTTGCGAATCGGCGGCGCACGAAAGTAGGGAAAGCACCAGTGTCGAAGGCTCAAGTGCGTGCGGTCCTAGCGCTAGCCTCTTGGGACCCTGAGACCTGGGATGGTAGCATTTGGAGCTCTTCCTCGTCTGAGGAGGAGGAGGAGGTGGTGGTGATCGGGGAGGCTATGCCTACCGACCAGAGGCAGGCACGTCCCGTTCGGGAGATGAGGTCAGAAGGGGGGCACCTGCGCTCCGATGTCTGGCGAACGTTTAAGACAAGTGAATTGCAGGAGTTGGTGAAGAGTTTTAAGCAGGAGCCGGGGGAAGGCCTTTTGGCCTGGCTGGTGCGCGTGTGGGACAACGCGGGCAATTCTGTGTTGTTGCTGCCTGACGAGCTCCACCAGATGGGAGTGTTGTCCCAGGATTCACAAGTCAGGCAGGGAGTGCAGACTATGCAAGGTCTGACCGATGACCAGGGGAATGCTGTGGAAGCGCCGTCCCTGTACCGCTGGCTGGCTGCGGCGGTGGGTGACGTCTACCCCTCCCCTGGGGAGCTGGAAGCACAAGTGAGGCCCTGGCGTACGCTCCCGGAAGGGGTGAGTGCACTAAGACAGCTGGGCATGGCATGGGCTGCGGCCCTCAACATGGGACCGGACGATATAACTGTCCAGAAATCCATCAAGGCCACTCTGTTACGCCTTGCCCCTCTCGAGCTGAAGGCCTCCCTTATGGCCGTGGTCATGGCAGCGAGCGGGACTGTCGGTGACTTGGTGGGAACATTGATGCAGTTGGAGGCTGTCATAGGCGGCGCGAAAGCGGTCCGTGCCACAAAAGGAAAAGGTGGTCGGGCAGGAGCCTCTGGACAGGAAAAAGGGCACGTGAAGGTGACTCGGAGAACTATGTGGACGGATTTGCTGAAGGCAGGAGTGCCCCGTGAGGAGATCAATGGTGTGCCAACACCAGACATGTACAAGCGTTGGTTACAACTGCCGCCTACCCAGCGGAGCGAGGATGTGGGTCAGGCACCACAGAAAGGTACAGGAGCTGGGGGGAGGACCGAGCCCAGTGCCCCGGTCGACTGGACCCTTCCCCCCAGGAAGTGACGGGGAGGCGGGTCCCCTGCGGTACGGGCTGTGGCTGTGCAACAAGTAGCAGGGGACCGGCGCCCATTCGTCCCGTTAACCATCAACTGGCCCCGGGGAGGGGAGCAGCATGTGCTTGCTCTGTTAGACACTGGAGCTGAAGTGACCATTCTGCATTCTACCCAGGCTGCGGGTCACGTGGTGGTTGTGCAGGGCCTCGGAGGAGCAGAGACCACCGCTTATTCAGTGGAGGTCACCCTCACGTTGGGGAAAGCCCCTCCCTTTCGGGCAACTGTGCTGGCTGCGCCGCTAGGTGAATACATCATTGGCATGGATGTTTTGCGTGGCCGGTGTGTGGACACACAGTATGGGCTGTTTGCCTTTGGGCACCCCCGATACATCCGGGCAATCAGAACTGTGGAGCCCCTGCTTCGGGGACATCCCAAATGGGAGCCTGTACGCCTGCCGGTCCCCCAGACCCCGGTATCAGTCAAGCAGTACCGCATTCCCGGTGGAGATCAGGAGATCAGTGACACTATAGCTGCATTGCTACAGGCGGAGATTATTCGCCCCACGCTGAGCGCCTTTAACAGCCCCATCTGGCCAGTGAAGAAGCCGGATGGCTCATGGCGCATGACAGTGGACTATCGAGAACTCAACAAGGTAACCCCAGAGCTAACGGCTGTGGTTCCGGACATGGTTACCATTCTGGAGCGTATCACCCTGGCAGCCCTGCCATGGCATGCCGTCATAGACCTGGCTAATGCGTTTTTCTCTGTTGACATTCATCCCGAGAGTCAGGAGCAGTTTGCCTTCACATGGCTAACAAAGCAGTACACGTTTACCGTGTTACCCCAGGGCTTTAAGCACTCCCCGACGATCTGCCATCAGCTAGTACAGGCCGATCTGGAGCGTCTGGACCTCCCGGACCAGACGGCCTACTATCACTACATCGATGACGTCATGATCTCGGGACCAGATGAACCGACTGTCCAAGCTGCCTTAGACACCGTTGTAACAGGTTTGCAAAAACGGGGGTGGGCTATTAACCCCAAGAAAGTGCAGGGGCCAGCCACCAGTGTGGTTTACTTGGGCGTGCTGTGGATGGGTACAGACAAATGCATTCCACCAAAAGTGCGGCATACCATCCAGGCATTCCCCACACCCTCGTCCAAGCAGCAGCTGCAAACCTTTCTGGGCCTTCTCGGTTTCTGGCGTGCTTTTATTCCGCACCTTGCTTTTCTTATGCGTCCCTTACAGGAGCTTGTGCGCAAAGCCACTCAGTGGCACTGGACAGAGAAGCACCAACACGCCTTTGACCTTTGCAAAGAGGCGGTGGTAGCACACGCCCGCCTCACCGCACCGCTGCAGGGCCAACCGTTTGAACTGGAGGTCACAACCGTCGGCGACGCGGCGTCCTGGGGTCTGTGGCAGCAGGTAGGAACCCAGCGAAAAGAACCTATCGGTTTCTGGTCACGAACCCTTCGTGGAGCAGAGGGTGGGTACACCCCCCTGGAAAAGCAAATCCTAGCAGTGGTGTGGGCTTTGCAGGACACGGAGCGGGTTACGGGTGTCGCCCCTGTTACCGTGCGGACCCCGATCCCCTTAATGGGGTGGGTCACGGATACCTCTGAGCGTGCACATACGGGCGTAGCCCAAGCAGCTACCCACTTCAAGTGGAAACACTACTTACAGCAGCGCATGCGCTTGGGAGCCCCCACACTTACTGTTCCACATGCCCTGTTGCTGGGAACCATCACCTTTCAGCATGATCCTCAGCTAGCGGATGAGCTACCCGCCGTCGACCCACCAGTGGCCCCCTCGCCGGTAGCGGAGGCACCTCCGTTGGATACCATGCCTGAGGAGAGGAGAGGAAGCATCTGGGTAACCGACGGGCCTGCTACCTACACCGCAACAGGACAGAGACAGTGGCGAGCGGTCGCATACGCCCCCTACAGGGATGAAATCGCCTTTGCCTGGGGAACAGGTAACTCGAGTCAATGGGCGGAATTGCGGGCAGCGACATTGGCAGTGGAAACTGGACAAGCGGAGACCTTCATCTATACTGACAGCTGGGTAGTCTACAAGGGTCTGCGCACCTGGGTAACAACGTGGGAAGCCAAGGAGTGGAAAATAGCGGAGCGCCCCCTCTGGGGTGCCGACTTATGGCAACAACTTTTAGTTTTTGCTCGACAGAAGCCCCTGGCGGTGCGACACGTTGATGCCCACACTAAACAGACGACTTTGGAGGCGCAATTCAACGCAGCCGTGGATCAGATGGCAGGACACACAATCACAGAGCGTGCCATGGCCCTCCATGTGGAGTCAGGGCACCGAGGCGCTCACGCAGCCCGCCAATATGGCTTAACCAAGGGTGAGAACCTCCCCCTGGTGGCGTATCGGGCAGCCCGACTGAAATGCACCGTCTGCACCAAACTGGCCCCAGTGGCGCTAGCGCTAGCCACAGGAAGTGTACGCCGCGGGCACCTACCCTGTAGTGAGTGGCAAATCGATTATATCGGACCACTACCTCAATCGCGCTCGTGGCTTCATGCGCTGACTGCCGTGGACACCTATACGGGTCTGCTGTTTGTACAGCCCTGTAAGCACGCAGACGCTGCTGCTACAATCACAGCCCTCACTCAGCTCAGTGAACGGTATGGTGTCCCGCTAGCAATTCAAAGTGATCAAGGTACACATTTCACCGCCCAACGCGTTCGTGACTGGGCGGCTGACCTACGGGTAACCTGGACATTCCACATGCCCTATACCCCCACTGCGAGTGGGCTAATCGAGCGCATGAACGGGCTCCTGAAAGAGCAAATCCGCAAACTAACGCCCACGAACACTCTGAAAGGGTGGGGGGAGGTGGTGCACCGCGCTGTTTTCCTTCTTAACAACCGGGCGGTTGGCTCCACTACGCCCTATGAGCGCCTGCGCCTTGCCCCGGAGCAAGGAGTTGTCATCCGTGTTAGGCAGGCCTCCCTCCCAGGCCAGGTGCAAGTGGATGGGCACCGAGTGGTGCTCCTTGCTGGGACTCCAGAAACGGTAGCACCCCTGACCACTGCTGAACCCTGGGCGGGGGCAGACATGCTTGAGTGCACCCCTGAAATCCTCTTTGCTGTTAATACCCGAATATCTGGGTTGAGTTGGGTTCCGACTTACTGGTCAGTTCCTGGTTCACCACTGGCCGACTTGCGGTGCTACAATCACACCGATCAGCCAGTTGTCTGGGAAGTAGGGCAACCCCTAGTTGAGCTGGTCCCTGTGACCCCCACAACGGCACACATAGAGTGTGCCCCTGCACCCGCAACCAGTGCACCTTTGCTTAGCGCCTGGTGCCGTGGTGCGCCTTCAGGGGCTATACAAGCAGTTACGATCTTAGCAGAAGGCTCGGGCACGGCCGTGGTCCTCCCTGAAGGGGAGGACTCTCCTCAATGTGTTTCTTCCCGCAGGCTGACACTACGGACCTTGTAACCATGGCCTGGCTGTGGCGCTGGTACCTCTGGACTGCTGTAACACTGGCCTCAGAGTGGGGCCCACGTATCAGTGACCGCTCCAACGTCTGGGTAACATTGGCACAGACTGCCATCAACACGTCTGCCTTTTGTCTGCCCCACAGCATGGCCGTGGGACAGCTCATGGACACTTGTTTTATTGGTGTCAGTGCTTCTCCTGCTGTTTTGCAAAACTATACCCTTTTGCGTAATTTTGCTTTCACTGCCACCTTTGCCAATTTGTATGATATGGGGACTGTGTTAGCAGCCCCAGACAGCCGCACATATGCGTTTCGTATAGCCAACGTTACACAAGCTATACAGTGTCTGCTGTTTGTTAATGCTTCAGGGCCCCGCGTAGATTTGAATAACACCGAGTTACAGTGTGCTCAGACCGAGCTTATTTCATATGCCCGCCACCCCCTTTTGCTACCAACAGGGTGGTTCCTGTTATGTGGCCGTGTAGCCCGCACTTATGTACCTGCGAATAGCTCAGGCGGCCCTTGTACCATTGGCAGGCTTGTGCCCCTTCTTAGCCCTTATCCGTCATCGCGTAAGGCCCGACGCCGTTTGGCACGTGACCTGCCAACCCTGCCTCTGCCACCCACTTGTGATCCGAGGGTGACTTTGGCCGCCGAAAAAGAAGCAGCAGCCCTGATTTTTGCTTTTGGAGGCCTTTCTGGCCTCTTGGGCCATGATTATTATGCGATAACTCACCTTGCTTGTGCTCTTGCTAAAACCATTAATCTCACCTCTATTCTCATTGCGGCCCTCAATCAGGAACTCGGGGAGGTGCGCAAAGGAGTGATACAGAACCGCATGGCTATAGATTATCTCCTTTTGCGACATGGACACATATGTGATGAGTTTGAAGGTATGTGTTGTTTTAACATCACTGATGTCGGTAACACAGTGGAGACCAACCTAAATCGTTTGGAGGCCCTGGCCCAGGGCATCCAACAGAGCCAGGGCAGTAGCTGGCTTTGGTCCTGGGTGGGCTCACTGAGGGGCTGGGTAGCCCACCTAGTGCAGATCCTCTTTCTTGGGCTTCTATGCCTTTGCGCCGGGTATCTCTGTCTCATGTGCTGTTGTCAAGTCTGTTCTGCAGGTGCACGCTGTGTGACCAGACGCCTTGTCAGGGGGGCCTCCACCACCTCCCTCGAGTCCTCTTATTAGTTCGGAGTTCACAAAGGGGTCGCGGGGAGGAGTGTAGGGTGCGAGAAGACTTTGTAACGGTCTCATGAGAGCAGTCCGACCCCTCTGTGAACTCTCACAGGAATCATATACAAAAGCATGCTGCCAACAAACAAGAGATACCGGAACCGGTCTGTGCAAGATGAAAGCTGCAAAACAACTCACACCTGCGAACTATGCTGTGTTCGCCAAAACTCCAAGGCTATAGCCTGGCAGGAGGCCACTAGAGGTAGTGATAAGAAATGCATAGGCAATTTTAGGCAATCTTATGTTAATGAGCTCAGCTTTATCAGCTAGTGTTAGGAGGCCTGTTACAGAGCCTCTCCCCGAGCGAAGTTCCGACGCGTCGGGTTTCCCCACTGGTGACTGCGGCGTCTCCGGGGCTCCCGTCGCGGGTGTCACGCGCTTTCAATAAACCAAATATAGCACTCGCCTTCTGGGTGCAGCCTCGTCTCTGGGGAACCCGAGCCTGGGTGGCTACAAAAGCCAATCCCCATTCAGAAAGAGAAAGAATGACATTCAATATGCGCTCAGGGAGTTTTTTCCAGTTATTAGTTTCTGTGTTTCTTTCACTCGGGAGTAAGTTTTCAATTGAACTGTCAGCTAGTGCTGCTCTACTAGCTGATTTCCATGTAACATCATTGTCTTTATGCAACACTGAAGTTTCACACGCAGGTATTCAGTCTTTCAACTTCCTCCAACCTCTACTGATACTCCAGTTGAATGGATCAGAGAGTATTGATGCATTTGACATATTACTGTTAAAAATGAAACAGGGTACACAGAGCAGAGCCTGCTTTTCCAGGCTCCAGCAGAGCCAGTCTCTTGTCTAGATCTCTGAATTTGGAAGCGTTTTTGTCAGCAGATGAGTCAGAAAAGCATGATTTTCAGCATCTTTCAGTATATTACTTAGAAACTGAAAAAAACTAACTTTGCTCAAATGCAGTCATTTCTCAATGTTGTTTTCATCAAGAAGTCCAATATCAAGTTCTGACGTCACTATTGTTACACTGTGTCCTGTGCTAGTCATAAGTACTTACTCTTGCTGCATAGCATCTCCAAGCTCCTCATTTTCTGCCTGCACAGTCTAAACCAAGTGTAGATTCTGCATCTATTTCTATTGTTGGCATGTCTGTGTTTTGGTTAATGACCTCATTTTAAGGCAGTGACGTAGAAATGTCATTTGTGGGTAAAAATGTTTCATCATCAGAAATGAAAGTATCAGTGTCAGTATGACCACTGTCTAAGGGCTGAGGTATCTTTTCTATGAGAAATGTTGTTATTGGCTTTAAATTCTTAACTGCTGCTTCACTCTGTTGCTTTTGCCATCTCTTGTACCACTTTCAAATATTTGCTTCATTTTTATAAAGTGGATCTTTTAAAATACAGTAAAGTGCAATAAATTAATTCACTAGAGGCTCCTGGTTATGCAAAATTTTAATTGCACTTCAGAATAAATATTATATAGTAATAGTTTGGGGATGTTGTTTAATATAGTCTTTATAACTTTATTTCAAACTTTTGAAATTTCCTCTGCTAACATGTCTCCATTATTAAATTCCTCTAATAACTGGTGCTTTATTATTAATATGAACACAGGGCAATTGCCAGCCATGGCAATTTGAAAGTGCCGCGTTTCGCTTGCGCATGGCTTGGCTACACGGGGGTCCTTTTTGAAAGGACCCTGCAAACCTAGAAATCCCCTTCTTCCTATCAGCTTATAGGAAGAAGGGGATTTCGAAAGCTCATATGCATTTCAGCACCTCATTAGTATTCTTTGATCTGGCCATTAGCATGGCCATTTTGAAGTTTTTGGGAAGAGTAGACACAGCCCTGATGTTTCTATGTTTCAAACAGCCTGAATGGTGATAAGGGATCACAGCTGAAATAAGAATTTCCATTGTTTTAGGAACCAGGACCTGCAGCAAAGCCAATCTCCAAGCAACCTAATGAGTGCAGATGGGCAATCACAGGCTGCATAACTGCCTGAAAGAAGGCATAATTAGTGGCCCGTTGTGCTAGTCACTAAATGCACATAATAAGAAAGTCCCTGTCCCAGTGAGTTTACAATCTAAATAAATGGAGATAACTTGCACAGAGAAACATCTGTGGACATTGAAAGCTGGATTGAGGGCATTATATGGTTCTAAGACTCAAATGAGAGATATTATAGAAAAAATGAAAGGTGATAATTTTTCCCCACAAATCAAGACTTGTCTTATTGACCATTTTGTTATTAGTCACGCTCTCTTACTTTATATTTGTTCATTTTCTGTAATGTCACACAGAATAGAAAATGATTTTATAAAGTAACAACCAGAAAAAACTTTGGCAGCACTTTACAATTAGTGGCTAATCATTAAATCTATTTCTGTTCATTGTATGGTAATAACATTATTCATACGAAACGTATTCAATGGTAATGTGGCTGCATTGTGCAGTTCCACAGTAACCTCTTGCATATTGCCCTTGAATAACTTCCACTTATTGTAAAGACTTTAAATAAAATTTTCCACTAGATGCCCATCACTGGCCCTTCCCAGCCAACTCAGGTTTGTGTGGCTTGTGCTGTGGGGATTTCACTGCAGTACAGATTTCTGGAATCATTCTGGAACCTCAAAGTTCTAGATCCTGGCCTGATGACCAAGCCCAGAAGTCTACACAGGAGTGAAACAGCTCTGTAAACCCAAGTCAGTTGGCACAGACCAACCCTGGGTAGCTAGTTGCAGTGTAGACAGAGCCTGAGTTGCTCAGATTAACTTCCAAACAATACTTTGAAAACTTATCTCCAAATGGTTTGCATTGTAAAACAGGTAAGGTGGCTCCAGATATGGTAGTATGACTATAATTGGAGGGAGATGTGCAGAAAGCAAAAATCTCTCAAGATGCCAATCAATCTGAATGGTGATGATATTATTTGGGCATGTGTCTGCCACCTCTCCACAACAGCCAGAAATCTGGCTTTTACTAGATGCACTAAAACCCATAAACTACAAGGTCAGATTAAATCTGATATTTACCCTACTTCTGTGTACTAGTAAATAGCAATGAAGCATGTCATTTTCCTACTATAGCCTGGATAATTTTCATTTCATTCTAAGTGCATCCCTTCAGATGCCAGTCATGCTTTTGTAGTGAAATCTGTCTAGCTCAGTGTTTCCCAATTTTATTTGGCCATGGAACCCTTCTAAACTCGAAAGAATTTTGCAGAACCCCATTACCAGGCTCTGCTCCCTTGGCCCCAAAACCCATCCCCATCTCCAGGCTTTACCTGCCTCAGCCTCCAGATCTGCCCCCCATTCCCAGGCTTAACCTCTCTTAGCCTCAAACTCACCTGCCCTTCCCCAGGCTGAACTTCTCTCAGCTCCAAACCCACCCTCCCATCCCCAGGATTAACCCCCACCCAACCCCAAACTGCCCCCAGGTGCTGGCTGGAGAGCATATGCTGGGTCGGTCGTGTGCACCCAGCAGAAGGAAGTTTGGCATGGAGGTGTTCCGTTGGTGGGGGTGAGTCGAACCACACCCAGCAAAGGGGTGTGGCCACTTTGGTAGTGGGGCAAGTGAGGGCTCTCTGCAGCTTCCTACCCTGCCACTGCTGAAATAATGGAACTAAATTCAATTGGTTTAATGGCCAGATCCCTCCCACTGCCCTGCCAGTAGTTAAACCAATTACATTTAGTTATACTGTTTCAGCAGTGGCAGGGTAGGGTGCAGCAAGAGGAGTCAGCTATTGTAATGGAATTTCCTCACAGAATCCTTATTTTCACATTGTGGAACCCTTGGATTCCATGGAACACCTTTGAGAAATGCTGATCTAGTTGACCAGCCAGCCTTACTATGTTTTTTTCCCAAACACAAGAGAACAACCATATACTTTCAAGTATCAGAGAGGTAGCTCTGTTAGTCTGTAGCTTCGAGAACAACAAGAAGTCTTGTGGCACCCAGCGGAAGAAAGTTTGGCATGGAGATGTTCCGTTGGTGGGGGTGAGTTAGTTATCTGTTAATCTATAAGGTGCCACAAGACTTCTCGTTGTTCTCATATACTTTCAATTAATGTTGAGAGACTTTCTCCTTATCCAGTTCTGGAAATATCCTGAGACCTGTTTGTGAGTCTTTGGCACTGTTGGCTCAGAACCTAAACTCTAACTCTGCCTAGGCCTGAAACATGAATCTTAGTCTAAAGTAGATCGGGATCCCACCACCACTGTTATGACCTACCTCTACTAATAAGTATTTTCTGTTATTTTAATCTATTCTACTTGTACTAACACTTGCCACTAAAATTATTTTACATCATTTCATCGTTTACATTCTTCTCCATGGTGGATTTGTTTTTATAGGTTAAAAATACCTGAAACCCTCCCTCATTTTAGGGCCAGATCAAGAGCCCATTGACTCTGTGGGATTCTTTCTTTTGATTTTTATGGGCTTTGGATCAGGTCTTCACTCTCCCCTTTGTGCATTTCTTCTAAACCATTTACCAGCCTGATCTCACTGAGCCATGTCATGTTGTCAGACTGCTCTGATTACCTCTGAGAAGAGGACAAAAGTTATGTGAGGGAAGGAAAAGGAAGAGATTAAAATAAAAATCCAAGCCCTGCCACTTGAGGGAATAGTGCAGTGAAGAAAAGAAAAAAAGATTAATGCTGAGGTTTTAGATTCCTAAGCTATTTAGTACTGAAATACATAAATATAAAAATTTCCCGTTCAGTATCACTTCCAAGAAATGTTTTAGTTCTTGCCAGAGGGTTACAACACAACAATGGTTACTCAACAAGCTAGTTACGAACCCATGGAAAAGATACTGGCATTTTTGTTATTTCCTGGGGGGAATGGGGGAGAAGCAAGAGCAATGAAGTTTTCATATAATACAGATTTGCTGTTTTTCAGTATTTTTAACATGTCTTTATGCCTTGCAGGGCAACCAAGCTCTGTGGTTTGGTGTACAGTTAAAATTCCAAAAAATTACTGATGCAGATCACATTGTTCACTGCGTAGAGAGCTGCAGAAAGACTGTAACCAGCCTCAAAATGGTCATGTTTTTGTTTGGTGTTGGAGGTGGGGGTTTTGGGAGTAAACAGGGGGAGTTGCATGTTGAAAATGTCGAAGAATGGCACAAAGATTTCAATAGAAAAAGAAATAAAAACTCATTGGTCTTAATTTTGCTCTCCTATCATTGTAAATCAGAAATAATTCTGTTGAACCCACTTGGATTAAACCGGCTCAAAACTGGTCTATGTGAGATAAGAATCAGCCCCTCCAGCTATAAACAAAGACTGTCATTCTCCAGTAAAATGAAAGTAGTCAGTTGTGACAGCTCACGTGAACACAAATTCTCTTGAATAGCGCAAGCAGCACACTCTGGTGTAGGGGCCAAGTCCAGTCCATGTGAGCTGCCAGTTAGTTGATACAGTGGATTTTCCATGGGACCAAACTAGATGTCAATGTTAAGACAATTAAAAATGCTCCTTTCCCTCTGAAGTTTACCTTTAGGGAATTTCTTTTCCAGCTTTGCCTCTGAGTTGCTGACAGATTGATATAAGTGAAGACAGTTTTCAATATCAACCTTCAGAAGGCCCAATTTAGTTTAATTTCTTCCCCTACTCAGAGGGGCCTAGGGAATTATTCCCTTCCTCAACCTTCTCTAGAGCATCCAGTTCTAGAATAGATTAGTGCTTTCTAAATCCAGTCTTTACCTCCTTCTTTTGCCATTGCACTGACTACCTACCTGAAGTAACAAATTAACAAACTCTTCAAAAAAAACACAAGACCAGGAAAAGCTTCTAGAGCAGAGGAAAAATTGCTTTATAATCCAAGTACCAAAGAAAGGGGATGCAAGTAACTGTAATAACTGGTGATGTGTTACCCTCCTTTCAGCAATAGGCAAAATCTTCTGAAATCATAGAAGATTAGGGTTGGAAGAGATCTTAGGAAATCATCTCGTACAGCACAATGAAGCATGTTGTTTCCCCACTATAATCTAGTATGACAAGTCCCTTGTTGGCCCCCTAGGGGTTCTGTGCTTTTTGGCAGATTTTGTTGTATGCCTCAGAGAGTCATGGTGACCCTTCCACTGCCTTGAGATTTTATAGAAGCAAGGGTCTCTGTTTACTGAGACACTCTCATCATAGGCAAGTCACAAGAATGGGGCAAGATATCTTCAAATGGTCCTGATGCCCCAGACTTCTGCTAGTGCTGCTCTCCAAGGGAAAGGTTGGGGGAAGCCCAGGCCCATCCACTATTTTGGGCTTCTGATGACTGGTGGCAGCTGATGCGACCTTTTCCCTGCCCCAAACACAGTAGCCTTTCCCTGGGCCACCTCTTCTACCACTTTCTTCTAGCACCTTCTTCCTTGTACCTGACTGAGCCTCCTCTTTCTGCCAAACCACAGTTCTCCAGTGTCACTTCCTAGTGCATTCCTCTTCTCCTTCCCCCCTCCTGCCCTGCCTGGAAGGGGCGGAAACCTTTTATAGCAAGTCAGCAGGCTTTAACTGGCAGCAGGTACCTCATTAGCCTTTTTGCTGCATGCTGGTTCTTAATACACCTCAGCTGCCTGCCCTGACTGCTGGGCCACAGTCTGTGTGAGACTATGTGAGGAACAAAAAGGCACTGACCCAGTTCCCTGTGTATTTGCCTCCTACCAAGCTTTTGTAGAAGGCTGCCTGTGGCCTGCCATACTAGATAATTTTATTTTACTCAGATCACATACTGTCAGAGTTCACCTGTTCATATTCATACTTTTGAAATCCATTTAGCTGACCAGCCAGCATTATCATATTTTCAACCCTCTGCTTTAAGCAGGACCAATACTAAAACAATCATCCCATCCAGGACTATGGCAAGACTGGCCTAAAAACTTCTAAAGGAGCTTCCAACACCTCCCTAGGTAACCCATTCCATTGCTTCACCATCATCGTACTGAAATAGATTTTCCTAGTATACAACCTACACCTCCCTCACTGCGGTTTGAGACCATTCCTCCTTGTCTCATCATCTGCCACCGTAGCACATAGCCTGGATCAATGATCTTTGGAACCTTCTTGCACGTATTGAAGGCTGCTATCAACCCCCGGCCCCCATTCTTCTCCTCTGCAGAATAAATAAACCCAGATCCCTCAGACACGCCGCATAAGTCGTATGCTCCACAGCCCTAATCACTTTGTTGCCCACCACTGGATTCTCTTCAATTTGTCCACATTATTTCTGTAGTGGGGGATGTGGGGAGGAGGAACTGGGCACAGTAACCCAGATGTGGCCTCACTAGTGCTGAATAGAGGGGAATAATCACTTCCATCAATCCCACTAATGCAGCCTAGTATACCTTTAACCTTCTTGGCAACACGGGCACATTGTTAGTTCATGTCCAGCTTCTCATCCACCATAATCTCTGGATCTTTTTCTGCAGAACTGCTGCTTAACCACTTGGTCCCCAGCCTGTAGCAGTGCATGGGATTCTTCCATGGTTAACTGCAGAACTGTACACTTGTCCATGTTGAACCTGATCAGAATGTTTTTGGCCCAGTCTTTCAATTTGTCTAGGTCACTATGGTTGCTAACATACCTTTAGAATCTCTTCCTGTTATTCTTCAGATTCCTTACTAGCTACAACTCCAGTTGTGCTTTGGCTTTCCTGATTATACCCCTGCAGCATGTGCAAACAATATTTTTATAGTCCTTCCTAGTCATCTGTCCAACTTTCCACTTATTAACTTCTTTTTTGTGTTTAAGCTCCCTGAAGATTTCTCAGTTAAACACAGCTGATCACATGCGATATTTGCTATTCTTTTTGCACACTGGGATGTTTTGGTCCTGTGCCCTCAATAAAGTCAACCAACTCTCCTGGACTCCTTCCCTGCTCATATAAACCTCCCAGGGATCCTGCCTATCACTCCCACTGGAGTTAAAG
This sequence comes from Carettochelys insculpta, assembly GCF_033958435.1. Classification (NCBI taxonomy): domain Eukaryota; kingdom Metazoa; phylum Chordata; order Testudines; family Carettochelyidae; genus Carettochelys; species Carettochelys insculpta. Next base: position 27,928,051 of record NC_134141.1, on the reverse strand, counting down.
TCTCCTTTTCTGAAGTGCAGGGTCCATGTTCTGCTGCTTTCCTTTTTTCCTTTAGTCAAGATTTTGAACTCAACCATCTCATGGTCACTGCTGTGCAGGTTGCTATCTGCTCTTACTTTCTCTACTGTTTGTGAACAGCAGGCCAAGAGTAACATGACTTCTAGTTGGTTCCTCCAGACTTGTATCAGGAATTTGTCCCCAACACTGTACAAAAACTTCCTGGATTGTCTGGGCACTGCTGTATTAGTGTCCTAGCAGATGTCAGGCTGATGGAAGTCCCCCATGAGAACAAGGGCCTGTGCTCTACAATCATTTTATGCAAAATAAAGGAAGTGGTTGAGGAAAAACCTAGACAGTTACAACACAGACATCAAAGCGCATAATAACAATGTAATAAAAAATTAGTTTTTGCTGATAGCAGAACTCTCCTAATTGTACTGGGGGTGAGGAACGAAAGGGTTGAGCACATGTGCTTTGAAGCAGAAGGCACTCAGCAGGGCAATAAAAGGAAGCAAAAGGCTGTACAGCATGACCCAAAAAGAGCAGGCTTATAATTCCTTACGAAAAGCAAATCCAAGCAGAACATTAGCAACTCTCAACTCAGATGTTCCGTTGGAAGGAAAAGGAATGCAAGGGATGAGTCAGTTTACGTACCTTGACAGTATCACAACCCATTAGAGCTGTCCAAAATAAAAATACTATCAAGAATTGGCAAAGCAGTGACTGCATTCAGAAGCTTAAACAACTCCAGCTTGAAAAACAATCTATGAAACGTCCACTCAGATGTTATTTCCACCATAACATAACCATGCTGAAATCCGCCACAGGTACAGAAAGGTCTCTACGAGCCTTCAATAATGAATACCTCCAACAAACATTAGGTATTTAAGGGAATTAAGTTATAACAAATGCCAAGAGCTGTCTAAGAGTTCAACAGGCTTTTTATCGCTAACATTACCCAGAAAAGAGGATGGAAATAGCTGGGACACGTGTTGAGAATGAGCCAGAGCATTTGCCATTGTGGTGTGCTATTGGGCAGCTGGAAAGACATATAACAGGGGCTACCTGAACAAATCCTTCTGAACACAGTACAGAGGGGGCATACTACGGGAACTTAACATAGGGAACATACAAGGAGTGACCCAGTAGACACAGGGATGGCAAAGTCTTATTTTTGCCCTAAGGGATGGTTGATAGCTCAGAAAGGATTCAGATTCAGATCACTACCCAAATATCCCATTGGCGCTACTTTGGTTTGTTTCCCGTCCTCCTCACACACATGTGCAAACTTGTACAAATGTGCAAATTTGGGCAAACACAGCTTGGCTGAACTGGTCAGTTCAGTGCAGTGACTAGGTGTGTAATTCTCTATGTTTCAAGCAAAACACACAATAAAATGGTGTTTGACCACATAGCAATTAAGAAGACTGACATTTAAAAGTGCAAAGTCTCAGAGGGATAGCTGTATTAGTCTGTAACCTCAAAACCAACAAGCAGGCCTGTGGCACCTTAGAGACTAACACATGTATTAGGTCAGGAGCTTTCTTGGATAAAATCCTGTTCATCAGAGGTGCAATACAGATAGAATAGCATCATCTTTCAATCTGAATGTATATATAAACTGTGGGTTACAAATTCTTTCAACAGCTTCATGCAGTATTAATATTCCCCATGTAAGTAACATAAAAACAAATGTACAGGTTTTTGAAAGTTTGTTAAATAATATAATTAAATTAGGAGTTGTACTGTGGATTGCTAATTACTCCTAGACAGGCAATAAGGTTGTGGATTGTACGTTTTGTGTCAATGCCACAGGATAATGATTTATAAAAGTGTTTATTTTTGTGCCTGTGTATAAATTCAATACTGTTCATTCTTTTCTAGAATAAATTTATTTATATTTAGGACAAAATATTCAGAAGTCACAAATGGGCCTCTGAAGCTGTGCTTGCAATTTTGCCCATGCAGAAATCTGAAGGAGTCCGTCTACCTTTTTAATATGTCTCAAATTTCAGAACAAAATTCATTGCTGTGTTTGGCCCTGATTCCTTTTGCTATGCTATGGTCTTCCTGTTCCCTAAATCAAAGCAATGGATTTGTAAAGACAATTGATTTTAAGCCAGCTGTGTTTTGAGAGCAATCAAGGAAAACAGCAGTTTCAGAATCAATATACTAATTAGTGCCTAACTTGGGTTCTGACCGAAAAAAAGACTGTGGTACTTTATTAAAGGGCACAAAAACAAATAAATATTAAATTCAGAACTATGGCCACATTCTGCAACTGTGTTAAAATTTATGTGAGGGTTCAATTCACCTCATTACTTACCTTACGGTCTGGACTCAACATCTTGTCTTCTACAGATGTGCATCTTCAGAGCTATTCTGTCTGCATTGGACCTCCCACCCGCCTGTCCTGCTTCTGTCCATGAAAAGCACTGTTGCCTGTTGGACAAGAAGTAGCAGCTTTTGAGACCTTTCAGGTCAGTTTCCCTTTAGAAAATATATGTGTGGTACAACATCCAAGGATTGGCTCAGTGCCATTTGTTTATTTATACACCTTTAAAAGGTTCTGATTCCTGCAACGGGGTGCTATCATGTGTGGACTGTAACACTTAAGTCTAATTTCTGTTGTTGGGGTTTGGGTGTACGTGCTGGCTGGTGCTAATAGGCTGTGATACCGAGGTGGTCAGGCTAGACGATCTGTGGGCCCCTTCTGGCCTTAAGCTCTATGATTTCCGTGTACAGAAACCTCAACTAAAGCATCATTCCCTAGTCACTAAAAGGCAACAGCCTCTTCTGGATACCCACAGCCTAGTCACTGTTCCCTGATCCTGCCTCAACTGCTGGACTTGACCTAGGAAATCACCTTACCCAAAGCTGCTCAGTTGGGCCCAAATGATCTGGAAATGTCATTAACACTCCTGTTGGGTGCTTTGAGGCACATAGGAACACCAGACAAGGTTTTTTACCTGCTCATCAGGGAGGTTTTTAACCCACATAGCCCCTTTCAACACCAACCAGGAAGTGATTATTGCATGGCTCATGTGAGGAGCTTCATCCTGGGAGCGTCTACATCAGTGGTGCATCAGCTGTTCCATAATACATTTTTGTTCTTAAAAATTATAACACAAATCAATAAGCAGCAAAGTCTAGATAAAGAAAAAAGAACTGAAAAGTGCTCTCTCCTGATTGCTTCCCAGTTGTATTTAAGAACACCCTCCTCCTTTCTACCTCCCCACTGCAATATTCCTAACTGATACATGTAAACTTGTCTAATTCAGATTGTATTTTGTGGTGATAATTCAGGTCTAGTAGCACATGCACTGACTCCATGAGGGCTCTGGAGCTGGAGCACCACCAGAAAAAAAATAGTGTCTGCTTAGCACCCACCAGCTGCAAGTTTTTCTCTCCTCATGCACCTCCACTCCAGCTCCTTGTGCCTGCCAGTTAACTCTGTCCCCTCCCACCCAGTGCCAGAAGAGGCAGGGTGGGGGTAACAAACTGGAAAGGGACAGAGTCTGTGATAAAGTAGGCATGAGATGAGATGGGATGGGGGAAGGGGCTAGGGGGCAGGGACTGGGATGGAGCAGATGACTGAGCATGCCCTGAGCACAAAGGAAGCCACCACCTGTACCTAATAACCCTATCCTATTTGTGAGCCTAACTGTGGAAAAGTGGATAAATGTTTGTGAAATGGTCCAGTAATGTTTGTTTACCTCGGATCCACCATCACTGACACCCTGTCGTTGGACACTGAGCTAAATAGGAGGATTGGAAAAGCAGCCACAACTCTGTGCAGACTCAGCAAGAGAGTGTGGAATAACAACAAGCTGTACACTCACACCAAAATGCAAGTCTACAGAGCCTGCATCCTCAGCACCCTCCTTTATGGCAGCGAGACTTGGACCCTGTATGCCTGCCAGGAAAAGAGGCTGAACGTCTTCCACTTGCGCTGCTGCAGGCGCATCCTTGGAATATCATGGAAGGACAGAGTGACCAACACCACTGTCCTCGAGGAAGCTGGAATCCCAACAATGCACACCCTCCTCAGGCAGCGTCGACTCCGCTGGCTTGGCCACGTCCACACGATGAATGATGGAAGGATTCCAAAAGACATCCTGTATGGTGAGCTAGCCTCTGGCAAAAGACCTCCTGGACGCCCTCAGTTGCGCTTCAAAGATGTCTGCAAGAGAGACCTCAGAGAGGTAGACATCGAGCTGGACAACTGGGAAGAATTAGCAGATGACCGCAGCAGATGGAGGCAGGGGTTACACAAGGGCCTTCAGAAGGGCGAGATGAAGATCAGACAGCTAGCGGAGGAGAAGTGAGCGCACAAAAAGCACAATATGGACTTGCCAGACACCCACTACATCTGCAAGAGATGCAGCAAGGACTGTCACTCTCGTGTGGGTCTTCATAGTCACAATAGATGCTGTAAATGAAGTCCTCAATTGAAACTTTAAAGGGTGCGATCCATAGTCTATGCAGACTGAAGGATGCCTACTACTACTACTACTGCCAGTAATGTATAACAACAAAGGTTGATGGGAAAACATGCATAAGGGGGAGACTGAATTTGTCCCAACAAGGAAGGTTACTGATATGAATCAGACATACCTGGTAAATACAAAGAGTGGATCTTAATTTCTTTTGTTTGTTTCACATGCTAGGAGGAGTTGTTGGAGGAATAAAAGGGGAAGTGAGAAGATGTACTAAGTCTTGGGAGGAGAAGTGGGAGACCAAGCTCCGGGCTAGGAAGAAGGGTTCCTGCCAGCTCCCAAGCCCATTCCAAGTCCTGCTCCTGTGCAACCACTCCCATGTCTCTTGGCCCTGCTTCTTTCCTCCTGGCCACAATAGGCCCCATGATGGCCACTGCAGCCGCACTGAGTCCTTCTCTTGCTTCTGCTCCTCCTACCCTGGACATGTGCAACTTTATGTGAAGACAGAACCCCTGTACTATTAGTTCCATTAGGGAACTCCTACTGCCCCGATTCCACTGCCCCGGCTGCATGCCATACCAGTCTATAAATGATTATAATCAGTGAGGTAGAGGTTTGAGCGTGCAGATTGAGTGACTATTAGCAAAGGGACATGTTTGCAGGGAAAAGGGCAGCATTAACGAGATACATGTGTTTTCTTATGTTACTGCTATGCTACTTGCCAAAGCACAACTGAACACAATTGACTGTTTAAATGACTGCAGACTTTGCGTGTTGGCTAACATTAATTACATTTTGCAACTCACTTCTCCATTCCTAGCTCCAAAAAGATTGAACTGGAGGGTGACATTTTAGAGTGGCAGATCCCAGGAGCCTGTAAAGACATTCAGGATGATTCTGTGTTCCTGAGGCTGTGATGCTGCAAACCTGCATCAGAATTCAGAGAGAGTAAGTCCAATTACTAGTCACTCCAACCAGGAAATAAAGGGTGAGGGAGACCCAATCTGGGCTGGAAGAAGCTAGGAGAGCAGCTAAATTCACAGATAAAGTGTAGGCTGAAATTTATTGTGTATTATTGGCAAAACCTAGATAGTGTGTATAAAGCTGTAACATGGGGGAGGGGGGGCGGTGTCTATCCCTAGCCCTTGAGGGTGGTTTCTAGTTGAAAAATGTATCACTGTAGTTCTCTGGGAGCAATAGTTCCCCCCTGGGCTCCTCTGCTTTAAAGCTTTATGCACTGGTGGCCTTTGGCATGCAAAAGACCTCTTTGTCTGGTTCCCCAATGAGGTAAAATAATAGCTTTATTTTCCTGCTGGTGTTAAACACTGGAATAGTTAGGTCTCTGCATAGCTTAACTTCATCCTTCAGGCCATTGTTGGGCTTCATTTGTGTCTGCAAAGCTCAGGCTTCTGCAGGTTTCATGAAGTTTGCTGCCAGGTCCTGCACTGCAGAAACGTCGGAGTATGGAAGCTGCCACCCTGTTTCTTTCACAAGGGTGGAAGCTGAATGCAGGTTAAGCAGAACAAGTGGAACTCTGCAATGCTCTGCCCACTTGGCTCAGTTGCTTCCAGCCTATCTACTCTTTTTTGTTGTTTTCCCCCCCAGGGGACATGAGCCCTTTGACTCCAGTACCACTAATCATGACACAGGTACCAGCAGAGAACGCACATAGGGCAAAAGAGCAATCATTGGCCTGCTCTCAGTTCTGGTGCCCCGTACTACAGAAGCTGTAATAGCAGGAAAGTCTTGCTTAGCTTCTGCCATCCACCCCTCTGTAAGGATGCTGCATGTGTAGTCCAGGAACCAAGGGACAATGCTCAGTGCAGGTGAAATTTTCACAGAATTAGTGACCAAACTCTTAGCAAGCCTCTACTGAGCATGCTGAGATTTTTTTCAAATGTTTATCATATGGGCAAATTTTCACGGATGAGGCCTCTACCAAATTGCAAGTCCCTGCTCCAAAGCTTTAGGTGCTGGAAGTGAAGATGACAGCTGCCGTGGTTGCCAGGGCAAAGTGGGAGGAGGGCTCAGCCCTGTACCCGTGGAAGGGGCAGGGACAAGGGCAGTCAACCCTCAGCACTGCTTGGACCACAGCACTACGCCTCCTTTGAAAGGCCGGGCACCAGACCAACTTCCCCCTTCCTCCCACCCTGCCATCTGTGGGCCTGGGTGCTGATAAAACAATGTATTTTCCCTAATCAAATTCTCAGAAACAGCTGTTTTAGCTGAAACTTCCTGTGAAGGGGCAGTTGGCCCACACTAGTCCACAAGGGGTTAAGACAGGCCTAGGTGAAGACTGGGGCTGGGATCCAATCAGAAGAGGACTAGAGACAGCCAATCAGGGCCTGGCTAGGCCCTATAATAAGGGCTCCTGGAGGGCAAGAGCTCACACTCTTGCTCCAGCTGTAGAGCAGGAAGGACTAGGATGCTGGGGAAGCTAGAGAAGATATCTGAGACAGAGGACTGTTGGCCATGGGTAGGCAGAGCTGGAGTGCTCTGGCCAGGCAAACTCCTTCAAGGCCTGAGGAGTGCTAGCATTGCAGGGAGGTACCCGGGGTAGGAGAAAGCAGCAGGTCCACACTCCTTGGCAATGTTGAGCAGACACTTCAGGTGGCAGTCTGCCCCTGAAGCAGGGGCTAGATGATGACTGGCAGTGGGTCACTGTGGCAAGGGGGGGTATAGGATAGAGAGGGGTGCTTGGCATAAAGACACATGTGGCCCCAGAAGGTAGCTGCTTTCAGTGGCTTGGGGCTGCAGCAGGCAGGAGCCTACCTGAGGGTCCCAGAGCCTGCCCCAGTCACTACCTCCTGTGCCCCCAGTCCCTCCCAGACCTCACACCCCTTCTTGCACCCTTCCTCCAGGTCAGAATCCTCTTCTGTACCCATACCCCCTTCCTGACCCTGCAACCCCTGCTGCACTTCAGTCCCTTATTCTGAGTTCCCTTTTGCACCCAACCTCCACCCCACACTTTTTCCATAGAAAAGTGCAGCCCTCGACAATTTTCCAATATCTTGGAGTGTCCATCCCCCATCAAAAATTATGCCCACCCCGATGTAAGGGGTGAGGGCTCCTTGGGAGGGGAGGACTCCAGACTGTGGGGGCACTAGTGTGGGTCAGTACCCTGAGGGGAAGGCACAGTGGTCTGGGAGGGACACAGGTTCTGATGCATGGTGGAAACACCCAACAGTGGGGGAGGCACCAGCCCACAGAGAATGCTTCAAGGATGAAGATCTAATTCCTTGACTGGGTGGCAGGAGGCACCATGGTGGTGAGTTGCAACCTACTACACTTTCCAAACTAGTCAGTTTCATGTACAAACCCAGCATGTGATATGTCAGCCAAACTGTTACAATTTGGAAAAGTTGTAAGTTTCTGAATCCCCAGTTTTACAATAGAAAGTGCCAGGCCATCTAGACTGCAAGCTCCACAGCATTTGTAATATGTATACGTTCGTATACACACACAAGTGTACTAGGTATGCATAGAAAGGAGGTGGATTTTAACTGAGTATTAGTCAGAGGGTTAATCACTCAATCTCTGAATTGTCCGCCTGCCAGGGGTGGGGGTGTAAGTTCCCACTAGCAGGAAGAAGATTGGAAATTGAGGCATAATGATAAATCTCAGTAGGGAGATACATCAGTTCCATGACAGGGACTTTAAGTATATATGCATTCTTCTGCTCTCTGTGTATTCATCTTGGATTTTAAACAGGGACTGTACATTTGAAAAGTGCCTAGAATACTGTGGGTGTTAACTGGAAGCAAGTACAGGTTGAACCTCTCTCATCCAGCAGCCTGGGGACTTGACCAGGTTCTGAAAGCAAGAATTTGCCAGACCAGAGGAGGTCAGTATTGTCTAGCACCATTATCAATACTTCCACTGCTTACTGGGCTCTGAGAAGATATAAGAGGTAAATTATAGCTAAATAACAGCACAGAACACTCAGAGCCAGGACTCATGGCTGTAAACAAACTTTATGGGACCATGGAAAACTTGGCCACACCCATGATAAATGGCTGTCAGAATTAACTAAAATCATGCCAGATTATGAATGGTGACGCATAAGAGAGTGCCAGGCTGAGAGGTTCAACCGATAATGAATTAAACAGACCTCAAGCTAGATAATTGATTGAGGAGCCAGTCATCAACTGGTGTATATCAGCATAGCTCCATCGATCCAGCTCCTTGTTCAAAGTTATTCTTGTATAAAGTCATTTAACTCTCTCTATTTGTCTGGCTGCCTTGGATCTCTTGTGAAAGAAGGTAGTAGGTAATATCTTTTATTGGACCAGTTTTTTATTATCAGCGAAAAAGACCAGATCTCAAGCTATACAAAGCTAAAAAGGAACTTGGGTGAGCTTGAGAGCTTTTCTCTTTCACCAGCGTAAGCTAGTTCAATGAAAGATACCTCACCCGCTTTGTTTCTCTAATATCCTGGAATTGACATGGCTACAAAACTGCAAGCAACAATGGGTGTTTATGGCAATCACTCCAGTGATCTGGAATAACTTCACATTGTTGAAACTGAAGAAATGGGCAGAATGTATCATAATTAGAAATAAAACAAGAACCTTTGCAGGATCTAAACTTCTCAACAGATTGTATTCCTTTAAATCTGACTATCTAGACTCATTGTTTCATATAATACTGTGAAGTCTTTTGTTAGATTTTCCTAGGCTGTAGTGAGCAGTCCAACACTATAAAGATACTTAAGTACCCTCCATCACCATAGTATCTAAATAACTAGATAAAAATAGAAGCATAAGGAAAAGCTGACAAGTATTCCTTGGACAATGTCATTATTATATTAAATGGTGAACAGGGTCTCAGAATGCCCAGCTTTGTGGGATGAAAGATAAGTGTAGAAAAGTTCTCTCCCAGCAGCAAAGAACAAATAGGCAAAACTCAAAGCCCTAGTCTGTTTTATACCTGTATCAGTGAAATGGCATTTTTTAAATAGTTGGAATCCTCTCAGAGCTGATCCTAGAGCTGTGCAAACAGTGAAGCCACCCCCATTGCCCCTTGCTTCAGGCATCTCTCTCTGAAACCAAAGGCCTGGTACTGGGATTGGCAGAAACAATATAAACAATGAGATTTATTATCTTTTTAAATGGGAGGAAGGTGTGAGGGGGCTGGAGTCCTGTGATGGATTGCTGAGAATGCCATGGTAGCGGTAGGGACTAAAGAAATTAGTATCTGTGAGCTGCATCTGAATATGTTATACTGCTGCTGAATTCTCTCATAAAGGGAAGCGATGGAAATGTGTATCCATGAGGTAATGCTGCCTCTAGTTATGCTAGGGGATTATGAAGGGATTTATTAGGCTACTACAACCAGTATCAGGAATATTTCATATTAAATATTCTCTGTGCACCCAACATTCTTCTATGGTTGTCAATAAGCATAGACACATAGGGTCAGACCAAGGGTCCATCTACACCATTACCTTGTCTTCTGACAGTGGCCAGTGCCAGGTACCCTAGAGGAATGGACAGAACAGGGAATCATCAACTTTTGCCCCTTTCCAGCTAATAGCCTCTGATGGACCTATCCACCATGCATTTATCTAGTTTTTTTTTAACCCTGCTATAGTCTTGGCCTTCACAACATCCTCTGGCAAGCAGTTCCACTGATTCACTGTCCATTGTGTGAAAAAATACTTCCTTCTCTTTATATTAACCCTGCTGCTTTTCATTTGGTAACTGCCTACTTCTTGCATTATGAAGAGGAGTAAATAACACTTCCTTACTTGTTCCACACCAGTCATAATTTTACCCAGACCACTACCATATCCCCACTTTGTTGCCTCTTTTCCAAACTGAAAAGCCCCAGTCTTATTAATCTCTCCTGCTTCCCTCCCCCTAGTCATTTTTGTTGACCTTTCCTGAACCTTTCTCAGTGCCAAGATATCTTTTTTGAGATTGGATGACCACATCTGCACACAGTCTTCAAGATGTGGGCATAGCATGGATTCATATGGAGGTACTATGATATTTTTCTGTCTTATTATTGATCCCTTTTTCAATGATTCCCAACCTTGTTAGCTTTTTTGATTGCTGTCGCACATTAAGTGGATGTTTTCAGAGACCTTCACCACAGTACCTCACATACTGCTTGTACTACTCTCACAATACTCCTGAGACATCGGGAAGTGCTATTATTCCCACTCTACAGATGGGCTAAGTGACTTGCATAGGCAGTCTGGAAACATTTGTCTTCATGCAGGAAGTATGCATTAAAGCAGGGACTTGAACCCATGTCTTCCCTCGGTGCCCTAGCCACTGGACTATACTCTCTCTCCCACATTAAAGATGGACACTGTACATGATATCCGTTTATTACCCCCGAATTGCTATCTAAATGTTGATAAGTGTGAAAGCTATAAGGCATAGACAACTGGTGCCTCCCCATACTGAGAGGACATAGGCTAAAGAGGAGGACAGTTGACCACCCAACATGTCTCTGCCTCATCCTGCCTTGCCATAGCCCAATCTGGGGCCCTGGGCTCTTCATACCCCTTCTTTCTTCCATCCTACCACCATCACCTTGACTGCAGAGGGGAGAAGCTCTGTCTTCCTTCTGCCCCTCCCCCCCTCCACAACATTTTCAGCTGTTCTCTCACAGCCTTGCCTGGGCAGGGAGTAGACTAGAGCAGTGTACTGGTGGCTGGCTTCCTCTCCAGACTTGGTTTCCGGGGCCAGGGTTTGGACAGGCCAACTTAATCAGCTGCTATTCTGAAGCTAAGCCTGAGCAGGGGGACAGCCTGGCTACTGTGCGGGGAAATTAACCCTGCTGGAACATCTCTCATGTCCCAAAGACATACTTATGCTCACTGTCATCCAGCTAGGGCACTAAAAATTATAGCATGGCCATGGAAGCCCAGGCAGCAGTGAGACAGGCTAGTTCTGGTTACATAAAACCATGAGGGGTAAGGCAGGTACGCACTTACCCATTGCTGCCAATCTCTGCTGCCTGTGCTACTGTTTTTAGCCCTCTGGCTCAAAAAGAGCTCTGTCAAGCTCCTTCAATTGTAGATGTAGCTTAAGGTGCTGAGTTTTGTCTGGGGTGATGTGTGCTCCACATGCTACTTGAGAAGCCACATCCCCTCAAGATAATATATTTATATTGCACCTTTCCTCCCCAACTGATACACAGATTTTACACACTGTCCATTCTGTCCAGCACTGAAATTTATTTACCTCTGGAATTAGCCTAGAAAATTTTGCAAGTGTTTTTTCTGCACCATTGCTGGAAGCTGTAGTGTGGAAAGGCTCTGGCATTTATCTCTGTCATTTGAACATTCCGGAATACTGAAGAAGATTGGATCTCGCTTCAGGAAGCAAACTTTGCAGTTGAATCCCATCTTGGTTTCAACAACATATACAAGAAACAGGCAGGCACATTATTGTCTTCAGTATTCATTAATTCTCTTTAAAACAATACAAAAAAGGAATGTCTGGACTCTCTAACAGAAGAACAGTACTCTTGGCGGGGGAAGGGGGGATGGGGGGATAATTTTCAGATTCAAATGTCTGCCAGAATAACTCTTGTGGTGTAAATATCTGAAATAAGTCTCCAAAAAGCATTGCACAATTACTACAGTCTCAGCAATGGCCAGCTTGGCGGGGGGGGGGGGGTGTACATTTCCAAAAGTCAGATGCTAAAGAAAGCTGTGCAGTTTCAACATTCACCACGTCTAAGAGTCAATAAGTAGACAAAGAAAATTCAGACCTTTGATGACCCCTGGTGAATAAACTAAGCACTGCATTGAAATGCTAGCTAAAAATTGCATTTGAAGCACAGACCACTCAATTCTCACAAAAATCACATAACAAAGAAATGTCCCTTTTCTTAAAAAAAAAAAAAAAAAAAAAAAAAAAAAAAACTTAGCTGCCATGACAAAGAAATCAGGCTTTCTGCAGCTAGAATATTATTAGATCTCACAGTACAAGTTTTTTGGCAATCTAAGCAGATTTCCAGATAATTAAATTTTACATTCCTTTATCATTGTAAAAAAAACTGGGCAGGCTTGTTAGGAAGAAAATTAGTTTACAGTGCAAACATATCATATGTCTCGTGTGACCTTCAAACAAGAAAGTTTAATCCATACTGCAATGACATGGAGTATTAGAAATAGTAATCCCTATCTCTGTGGCCTTAGTTTGATTAGCTCTGTCTCAAGTTCTGTTTCATGCAGGAATAAACCTTATTTACCTAGAATTTAAAGTTACAAGCTTGATAATTTTGTCTTTGTCTCCTTGTAAATTGAAATTTGTTTTGGGCAGACTCCTACTTGGGAGTCTCCTACTCCTCCTGGGCTTGTCTACACTACCACCATCCTTCAAAGGAAGGTTGGTAATTAGGGTGTTGGGAGTTTACTAATGAAGTGCTGCCATGCACAGGCAGCACTTCATTAAGCAAATTCCCCCCCACAGCAACTCCGAAGTACCAGTGGGTGAACCACAGCTAGACGCGAGCTGGTACTTTGAAGTTTAAAACTTCGAAGTTGCCACGGGGGGGAATTTGCTTAATGAAGTGCTGCATATGCACAGGAGCACTTCATTAATAAACTCCCAACACCCTAATTTCCATCCTTCCTTCGAAAGAAGGTGGTAGTGTAGACAAGCCCTCTGTAACATACAATACGAAGGTGCCTTAAAAAAGATTGCATCTTGTACACTGATATATACATAGATGACGCTGTACGTGTCAGTAGTGTCAATTCTATCAGGTTATGAATGAGAAATGAATTTTTGGGAGAGGAAGTTGTGTGGTAGAAATCTCTGTGCATGAGCCTTACTCAGGCTAATAATGAGACAACTTAATTTGCTAAATCCAAAGAGGAGTGATTTGGCCTTACTTATATATGTAATAAGTAGTACTGTTTTATGCTTAAGATAAACATTTTCTATTTATGTAATGCTTTTCATTTCAAAAAGACCCCAAACTTATAAAGTAATATCCTGTACAGATTATGTACAGGGGTCCTGCGATGTTTTGGAGCTTACCCAAACAAATAAGAGGCTCCATCACTGCCTACCCTGTAACTTTTGGTGCCTTTATGGCGTGTAGCACTTGTTTCTGATGTTCAACACTAATAGCTTGCCACAAACACAACCTGGCTTCCATAAGTTAGTTACTCCTTGGAAGGTGACACCAACCGCCCTTCCATCCTGAATCTCCTCACCCATCTGCTTCAGATTCTTAAATATGAGCCACTTGGACCTTTCCCTCTGGTTCATTACCCATGGAGGCATAAAATTCATATCCCAAACACTAGTTTATTTTAAGCACACACACACTCCCCAGTGGTTGGGCAACAGATACTGGCTTGACTTAAAAAGAGAAAAAGGAGATAATGCTGAATTAAAAGGCGTGTTTTTTTTTTTCCGTACACAGTCATATCCTATTCCCTACTCTAAAAGATAAGGGGGGAGAGTGGTTAGACCACATTTCCCAAAGCATCAAAGAATGTGTTGAATGCCTGTGGGCCTACCTGATCGGAGGAAAATAAACATAAGTGCGTACTCGAGGAGGATGTTAGGCAATGTGGAAATACAAGATTTCTGCCACATTAGTGCAAATGCCGGTTAATAACTTCAGATGCAGGTGCATCTCCTGCCACCCTAGGAGAGAATTGTAGCCAGGAAGCCACTTGTTTTGATGTATGTAAATCTGTGATGAATGAGTGACCCTTCTCATCTCAGAGTGCCATTTTAACTGCTAAGGATGTAGGGCCTTGTTCTCTCTAGCTACGGTTACACTGCGGTACTCTGTCAACAGACATCGCTATCAGCAGACATTTCCTGACAAAACTTCTGTTGACAGAGTGCGGCCACACAAACAAACCAATCATAAGAGTGCTCCACTCTGTCAGCAAGCAGCTGGACAGCCCGGCTGCTCTTTCAACAAAACAGGCACCCTGAAGCACAGCAGATAGAGCTGCCCATTGTTGTGGATGTCCTATCTGTTGAGAGAAGGCCCCCCAGAGCGGCCACATAGCTTTGTTTTTTTTTCCCAACAGAAGCTGTCCACAGCAGCTTTCTGCTTCAAAGCTATGAGGCAGAACTCTGCCAGCAGAAGTCCTGTGTTTTGTCCAGATACTGTCAACAAAATGCATTTTGTGTGTGCATGTTCCATGAGTTTTGTAGACAAAATCTGGGTTTTGCTGGCATAATTTGATAGTGTAGCCATAGCCTCTGTGTGTAGAGAATATCTTGCTTCCAAAGCACTGTCTTCCCCATTTCTCAGAACCCAGCAGGAGGCTTTTCAGTGGGTCCAGGATCCACACATGCAAGGAGAGGGCAGAACTTGCTGAGGGATCTGAGCTACATCCCATCTACAGCCATGCCAGGAGTCTTCTGGTGAGTTAATACAACCTGTTTCAACTTTTCTGTGGAGAATTTAGGCACCACAGAGCCACTCCACACCCCTACAGTAACATATGTATAAATTTTGAAACAAACATATGTAGAAAAAGAGAAACACGTGTATTGGAGCCAGGCATCATTTAATCCAACAAAAACATCATAACAATTTGTGTATGCATTGAGAGCATCATGTTTTCAATGAGTTTTTAACATAATTTGTTGGCATGAACAACAAATGAAAAGTCAAGACCCTGTTATTCGTCACAATGGACAGTTCAAATAGGAGAGGCAGACCCCACAGAGAATGGGTGGATGATATAGTAGACTGGTGCAGAGCTAGTCGACAGAAACTAAGCCACACTGCACTGGACAGGGAAAGATGGAAGGAAATAGTGAGAGAGGCATCAGACCCCAATGGGCACTGAGCCCACAGTTGTTGATGTTGATGATGAGGATGATGATGATGACAGGGCTCAATTCAACTTCCACTAACCTTTATGGGCACTTGATCTGGCAAACAGCTGGGAAGTATTTTTTATATAGTTAGACAGTAGACTTATAGATAAAGTAAATCAAGATTAGTTTATATGTGTCTCTTCAGCAATGAGGTAGGTTGGGTTGCTACTAATTATAGCACACTATCAAAGGAATAAAAACATTTCCTTCATTTTCTGTTTTACATAGAAGTGTCCTATTCAGTAAAGAAATGCAAAGTTTATTATGTTCCAGTATTACAGACCTTCTGTCTCAGCATCTCCTATAGCATCAAATTTGAGAAACCCTTATTTTTGCAAATGAAATCTACTTGTCTTAAACCAATTATGACCCTGAAGGGGCAGTTTAATTTGTGCTGATGTCTATTTATAAGGATGTGTAGGTGTGTGAAGT
Organism: Carettochelys insculpta; assembly: GCF_033958435.1. Classification (NCBI taxonomy): domain Eukaryota; kingdom Metazoa; phylum Chordata; order Testudines; family Carettochelyidae; genus Carettochelys; species Carettochelys insculpta. The sequence goes on along the minus strand of NC_134141.1, from coordinate 27,912,354 downwards.
TATTACCTTAACTCACAAACTGAAAGGGGCGCTGTCAAATGAAATATCAGATTTTAAAAAGTTCTTTAGAATATTTTGCACTAGGAAAAATGTTTGCAGTATTTATGTTGGCTATTTTCTTTCTGTATGTCTTTCATCTTGGACAATCAAAATTAAACTAATTTCATTAGTTTGTAATTGGTTTCATATTCTGTTTCATGTGTACTAGCATAACACTGTGGTGCGTGAGTTGAAACCTTCCACAGGAGAAAATATTTGTTTTTAAAATCATTTGTTGCAAATTTTTTTAAAAAAATCATCAAATATTTGCATTATGGGGATGCTGTGAATTTTAAAATGGCACTTTGGTCTGAAATATTTTTCTAAGAATTTTCAGTATTACTTGTAACTGATGTTTCATGAACAAGCCATTTTTTCTTTAACTTTTCATTTTGCTTGCTGTGCTTTTGTCTATCTTCAGCCCACTGCTAAAGCTTCTATGTGGCTACTCAGCATTTGTGTGTACTCAGTTTCATGTTTTCCCCCAGTAAGGTGATTCAGTTTCCTCATTCAGTTTTTTGAAGAGAGAGAAAAACAACTGTAAAATATAGAAAATTATGGTTGTAAATCACGAATTGGCTGGGGACTCAATCACAGTTTGTGGTATCTAAAGTTACTTTAAATTCATAAAATCATAGAATAGTAGTAGTGAAGGGACCTCAAGAGGTTATCAAGGCAACTCCCCTGCCATCATGACAGGACCAGGCACCATCTAGTTAATAACTTGAATAAATAGACTTGACATCTAGCAGGCATGCCCCTTAACATTTTTTGAATTTTTCTTTTTACAAAACCTAATGTGAAGTCCAAACTATCTGGCAGGTTCTCTTTAAATATCGCAGATGACCAATGGAATTTTAAAAGTTCAGGATACAATGAAATGGAAATTATCACTTTGAACTCAGTCATCACCTGCAACTTTATTTTATTACCACAGTACCCTACTCACAGACCATGCCCCCATGCTAGTTGTTGTAGGGTGACTTAGACCCCATAGAACAAAGACATAGTCCCTATCCCCCAAATAATTTACAATCTAAGTGTAGATGAAGAGATTGAAAGGAGCACACTAATGGGAGTAAAAGGAAAAAACTGAGACAATACTGGTCAACATGATAGGCAGAAGTCCTAGCACACTTACTGCCTTCCTACTGTGAAGGGTTGCTTTGTAGCCATGTTGCTGCTCTGCCCAGAATCAGGCAGGAAAGCAGGTTGTGAGTCACTCCATTTGGTAAGAGTTGAGAACACGTTTAAGTGCTGGCTTAGAAAGGCATACTTTTCTGAAGTGCAACCACAGTTGCGGCTGATCTGCAACATCTCTAAACATTGGTGTTGGACTCTTGGTGTCTTTATCATATGAGGATAGAAAAAGATCACCAAAATAATATTTTCAAGTGGCTCAATTGCAACTGTAACTCAGAGCTCCAGAGATAAAAGTTGTCTTTTTTTTTTAAATGTTTTAGCAAAACAAAAAAAAATCATTTCATGGATGGATGTTTTATTTCACAATGGATTAATTAGAAAATCTGGGCTTTTCCCTTAGGCTCCCATAATTTTTCAGTCATCAAATGGAATATTAATGGGGAAAAAAATGCACTGTTGACTTTTCTCCACTTGCTACCAGTCATGGTATGTTTTTATGAAACTTTTAAAGAGCTCACCAACTGTAGGATGGACTTCGTCAGTCCTTCACTCACATTCCATCATCCACATTCAGCTTGCAGGTCTCTCGTCCAGAACTCTCTCATCTGGCAACATCTGTAATTCTTCATGATTTTAGTTACCCAGATGACCACTTATCTTGGGTGTGGCAAAGCTTCCTGTGGTCCCATGAAGTTTGTTGACAGCCATCAGTCCTGGCTCGGTTTTGTGCTGTTATTTAGCTGCAATTTACTCCCCAAATGTCTTCTAAGAGTCAGTAAGCAGTGGAAGTGTTGGCAATATACTAGACAAAATTACTCTCATGGTCCAGCAAATCCTCTCATTCAGCTTCAACCAGGGTCCCGAGGGTGCTAGACTAGAGAGGTTCAATCTGTTCTATAGAATGACTCAGAACCCATAAATTTACATCACTTTTCTCATTGATGTATAATGTACTTAACCTGAAATAATGATCCACTTTGCATAAAAGGTTCAGGTAGAGGAGGCTTACCTGCACTGTAGGTTGGGAGAATCTAAACTGTGACTGCACTGTAGGTTGGGAGAATCTAAACTGTGACTGCATATCTGTGTTTGGTTTAAGGCTGAGCATGTTTTCTTTGAAAAAATTTACAACCAAAATGGTTTCAGTTTTTTGATGGGGGAAAATTGTTTTTTATAGAAAAGATCTGCTTTCTTTACTATTCTGTCAAACCCAGTTTTCCAGGGAAAAAAGTTTTAATGGAAAAATATTTGACCCATCCTAGTTACAGTTTAGTCATAATAAAATAAATTTTGTACTGCCTGGAGTCACAGCATCCTTTTAGGCTATGTCTCATTAGTGGGGGGTGTAAGTTCTATTAGGATAGCTAACTCAAGTTAGCTATCTTGATGTAAAACCCTAGTGGAAATAAATTACAGACTAGATTGACTTTGACTAACTACAGTTAGGTCACAACTATGTCCTGCAGCTGGAGCTGACTTGGACTAGCTACACGGAGGTATAAACTAACAGTGATTTGTCTCTCTGAGGTTGACAGCTTTGGACACTTGAGTATCCTATTTATACAGATACACAAGAATATGTCCCAGTGAAAGCTTCCCTACTTGTTACCCTGCCAATATGCCTCAGTGCTGGCCTGGAGGATAATTAATTGTTGCCCTATTTGTTGAGACTACTAACAAGAGTGCCTGGTATCGGGGATTAGATTTCTGAATATCACAAATATTGGCACTATTAAGAGTTCAGACACATATTTAGATTTGGGAAAGCAGCTGGCATGAGGCATGCTGCTGACTTTTTCTGAGAATAGGATCACAGATCAGCAAGCTTCCCCCGTTCTGCATCAAAAGACCCAGTGGCATTTCTGCTGCAGCCAGCCACTCCCTTTCTTCCAAACCACTCTAAAAGAAAAGTGGAGAAGGGGGAGAAGCTTCTAGCCTCTGCTTGGGATGGTGTGGGGGATGGGTGGAATGCTTATAGCTCGGAAATGATTGGGCACTCAGAGGGTCCTGTGACTGATTTATTGTTGCGTGATCCTAGTCAAGGCTGGGTGAGATGAAGATAAAACCTTTGTGAGTCGGGGCTCATGTTACAAGAGAGCAGTAAAATCATGTTAATGCTTTAGTAGCCTCAGATCTTCTCGGGGCACACAATCTTCATCCCCAGCCCTGCATCATGTGGCTTATAGAGACAATGGAGAATATAACATCTCACTTCCTGGGCAATTCTCCTCTGGGCACCTGAGTAGTGAAAGATCATCTCCGAACACTTCCTTATCTCTTTCAATATTGCCCCATCTGTCAGCTCTTTGGCAAAAGGGGTGCTAGAAAAGGTGAGGCAAATCTAGCTCTTTTATGTGTGTACAGTTACTGACACCACAGATGGTTGTTATTGCTCCCACCTATGGCCCCCTGGAGGAGAATGAAGATGACAGCAGAAAGTAAGCCTCTCCCTCCATCAGCTAAGTGTATGCCTTTATTATACCAGGGATCAATCCACTGGGCATTGATTTATCATGCCATTGAAGACTCAATAAATTGATCTCTGAATATGCTCCTCTTGACACCAGTACTCCAGCAAAACGAGGAGTGTAGCCATCGTTGAAGGGAGCACAGCCTCATAGACCTTCCTGCAGTGTATTCCACATAGCCTGTATGTTGACTTCAGCTACGCAACTTGCATAGCTGAAGTAGACCAATGGTAAAGGTAAATGTAGACGAGGCCTATGTAACTGCAACTGTACACAGGCCCTGGATCTGAACAGGCCAGATTCTGAATGCCAAGACTAAGGCACATCCTCACAATTGTATTTTATACAGTTCTGATGGACTTTTGTCATGTAGAAAACCATCCCCTAAAAGCTGGAGTAAAACAGCTGGTCCCTGTTTAACCACTGGGAAAGGTGCTGAAACAATTTTTTTTGTAGTAGGGGTGCTAATTTGTGGAAACAATGTGTCTGGTGTTTGTTATTACTACTTAGAGCCATAGCTTGTGGCAGCACCCCAGCATGCACAGTCCCAGAACCACTGTCTTTGGTGGGTGAAGACTTTCAGTTGATCCCAAGACCCATTTTGTAGTTGTGCATTTGACTTTCCCACCCCCACCCCACTATAGTGTTTTGCATTTGTCTTTATTGGGTTGCATTTTGCTGACTTCAGACCAATTTTTCAGTTCATCAAGATCTTTTGAATTTTAATCTTGTCCTCCAAAGTGCTAGCAATTCCTTCTAATTTGGTGTCACAAATTATCATACACAAATTGTATAAGCATACTCTCTCCTTCAGTGTCCAAGTCATTAATGAAACTGACTAGTACTGGGCTCAGGACAGTCCTGCAGATCCCCATGAGACACATTTTCTGAGTTTGAGGGTGAACAATTGATAACTAACCCCTGAATATGGTCTTTCAACCAGATTTGCACCCACATTGGGGATTTTTATATACATCACATTTCCCTACTTTGCTTACAAGAATTTCATGTGGGGTTGCATCAAAAAACGTATTAATATCCAGATAGCCTATCTACTGCTTCTCCCTATTCAGTAGGTTGACAACACTGGCACCAGAGGAAATTAGGTTGATAGTCATGCTTTTTTCTTGTGAAATCCATTTTTATATTAATTATAGAGGAAAAGAGAAATTCCCCATGAACTGAGCTTTGCTATGGTTGGAAGACTTGCATGCCCCATAACTCTGAGAGATGCTAGTTGGTGCAGAACCCTTGGTAAGGTTTCCCACACCACACATGCTGAAGGATAGGCCCTCATTGGTGTGGGAATTTGGGTAGTGACATGCACCTGATTAAACAAAGTCATTAGGGATTTCTACATGTAACTGGATTGGGTACTTTCTTTGAGACCCCTTGTGGCCTAGGTTCATTCCTCCACCTCTCAGACTGTACTTTAGTCACTCATCAAATATTCAAAACAAAGTTGTCCAGTTCATCCAAAAATCTACACAAAAGTTTCTTTTCTTCTTGCCATGCCTTTCTGCTTTGGCAGGTCACTCTCAATCACTTTATAGACACAGGTACAGCCTCTCATCCTTAATTGACTCATTTGGTAGCTGGACCTGTTTTCATCACAAGATAAACTATTGCTTAGTTCAACAAGCTCAATCCAACTCAAGTCAAATAGACCTAGAAGAGACATGATACTAAAGGGTCAAACCCACAAAAAGCTACTCTGCTGGTAAACTTGTTCTCGCCTAAATACACCAATAAAATTGGTAGATGGAATGTGATCATTATATGAACATGATCAAATAGTCCAAGTAACAAAAGAAATGGACAAATATATACTAGACCTAAGTAAAATTGCTTGTCAGCTGAACACCTCCCACCACATTCTGTGCTACCCAGTGACACTGATGTACACAGATGTGGGTCTGATACCATCAAGGAGGGCAGTAAGAAGCCTGATAAAATGGTCACCAATATCGGAAAGAGGGCAGTCAATTGGTTAAAAAAGTGGAAAAGTTACAGGTCCAGATATCATTCCAATGGAGATTCTTAAGGCAGACTTGAATAAAACATCAGACATTTTGTTAAGCCTCTTATAAAAGATGTGGAATGAAGAAAAATACCCAACAAGTGTGTGTGTTGGGGTGTGGAGGTAAAGCAACCAAAGAACGAGTAAAGTATTTACATGGTTTATTGGACAGACTAAAGAAGGTGGTAGATCTAAGGATCTGCTAAGAGGCAGGACTCAAACAGAAGAAATCATGAGTAGGACTCATAGTAACCCAATGTATCATCGTAAAACTGTTGATCGGCAGCCATTGCTCTATGCAAATTTAAAGATTTCCAAAAAGTCCTTGATACAATGGCCAGAACAGTTTTATGGAAATTGCTTTGCCACTATGGAATCCCTCAAAAGTCTGTGACTCTAATTAAGAGCTTCTGTGAAAATACATGCCAAGAAATATATAATTGTAACCTCAAATGGCTGAGTCAGATTGCTGTGGGCATCAGACAAGGATGTTATATGCCACCTATGATCTTTTTTTACTGGTAATGGACTAGGTAATGAGAGAAACCACAGAACAACCACGGGTCATACAATAAACTTACACAGATGTACAGGTGACCTTGGCTTTGCAAGTGACTTCAACCTCTTACCCTATACTATACAGAGATGCAAACTAAAACAGATTATCTCCTATGCACAATTAGTAGAACTGAAAATCAACACTGAGAACTAAAGAATCATCAGAATCAACATGTAAGAAGACACCAATAATACTTTCTGGGACTGACACAGAAGAGGTTTGATATTTTGCATACTGTGCTAGCATTATAAGTATTGTACAACAGGTGGAAGAGATAAAGATGTGAAAAGCAGAATAGCAAAAGCCACATGTGCCTTTGTAACTCTGAAGTTGATCTGGAGAAACAGAAATCTCACCTTTTAAACTAAACTTTGAATACTTAACATCATTGTAAAACTGATTTTACAATAGCGTGTTGGAACTGTAAGGGTTAAAGACCTTACTTGCTAAAGTCCAAGTTTTCATAAACAGCTGCCTTAGACATATCTTTAATTTCAGAAGCCTAGAAAAATAATCACAAAGAACAAACTTTGGAAGGAGACAAAATATAAACTGATAGGACAGAAAAATAAAGCATTGAAGTGGAGGTGCCTGTGACCTTTATGGAGGAAATGGACATGAATAACTTAACAAAACAAACATGGGACATGAACACCCTGTGCGAGAGCCAACAAGATAGATGGGGGCTAACATGGAAACTTGTAAGAGAAGCAGACTTGAAAGCCATTAAAATAGCATGGGAAGAAGCTGAGACTACAAGAGGAGACTGTCAAAAAGAGAAGGCAGTGGTGAAAAGCAGATTTTCTGCTAGTATGGGATAAGAATAGAAAAAATTAAATGCTGCTGTGGTAATGGAAGCAGTGGGACAGACTAGCTAGCTGAATATGCACGTATCCAAGACACAAGGCACTGAGGCACCTAGTCAGGCTGACAAGTGCCCCTGTTCCTTCTCTCAGCCCCACTCTCATGCTCTTGCCACTGCGAAATTCCTCTAATTTTAGCACTGTAGCTCCATCAGGGCTAGTACAGACTTGTCTCATTGAGCTGGGTATTATGCCTTCAGCCTGAAGCACAGATATATCCTGTCATTTCTCTCCCCAGGTGTATTTATGAAGTCGTCATCCCCAGAAGTAGTTTTAGTTCTGCTGTGTCTTTCCCCATAAGATTATATAATAAAGCAATAGTGGTATCATTCACCCTCTAAGCATATTATAAAATAGTTGCCTCTTGTATTCGCATACTGTGATGAAGTAACATAAATAAGCACCTTTTTTAAGATCAAAATATCTAGCCATCTCCTCTTTGTAAAACTTCGTGTTTATTTCCTTAAAGTGAATATATGAAGCACTGGTAGATTCAATAGGGGACTAAAACCTTTGAAAATATTCAGAATTTGCTTCAGGGAGATATGCAAAAATTGCAACCCCCCCATATAGTTAAAAGATCAAGGGAAGGAATGAAAGACTAAGCTGCAGATGAGATAATAGACAAGATAATTACAGAGCATTAAAGCCTCGGATTTATTTTTAAGATGTTTGAGCTCTATTTAGAAAAGCCCATTGCTAACTTTTGTGAAGCTAAAATGAATTGTCCTCAAATATTGAACAGTACTGCAACTGATGAATACAAAATTTCATCATGTCATTTTGCAAAATATACTGTACAGTGACTGGCCTATTGGGTGCAACAGTGGCACGATGGGGAGATGTGTTGTCCAAAGGAAATGGTTTTTTTAGGCTTTCAAGTAGCAAGTCCAAAAATATCACATGGTATGGGAGGGTCATCTTCACTGAAGATGAATGTGGAGGGTGATGAAAGCTGTGTTGCTTTTCAGTGTTCTCAGTAATTTGGGAAAGAGTCATTTGACAGGCATCGGGAATCATTTCATAAGGGAGCCAAAGAGAGCCCCATTTACCCAGTGTCAAATTGTCTCTGTGCTGCCATGTAGAAAAGGAAGAGAACTATGATTCCTGGCATATGAGATAGGTAAGAGCCAGAGTTGTGGTCGCAACTGTATAACTGTGTTGATCCTTATATATATAGATTGGAGACAGAAAATCAGGAATTGCGTTAATGGCCTTGGGGTGTAGGTAAAATTTCAGTGACGGACTGGGGATGAAGAACTTTGTATAGGCTGTCTGGACAGGAGGCACAAATTGATGAATAGGTGGGAGGGCCAGTAAATGGACTTTCAGAGGCATAGTGAAGTGAACTGACTTGTCGGCAGTGTGTGTATATATGAAGTAAGTGGAGACAGAATCAAATAACTGAGGGAGGTAAGAATTGGAGCCAAAAAAAGAAAAATGGATAGGGTAGTGAAAAAAGAGGACATGGAACGGAAGGACAGAGTAAATTTGGGACAAATTAATTGATTTTAGGGAAACGTTGGGAGGAACAGATAGGAAAGAGATTCGGAGTCAGGAAGAAGGGAGCTAGTAAGGAAAAGGTGAAAAGAACAGAGAAAGGGTGAAAACATGGATGAAGGAAGAATGTTTGTGCTTGTCTAGGAAGACATTCAGTGCCCAGCAGTGTGGAGGGGTGTTTTTTTGTTTGGTTTTGGTTTTTTTAGTTGATTATAAAATTTGCTATTGGCATGTTAGTCTGGTTAAGAATTCAATGTAAAATACAAATATAATTATTATCTACATAATATATTTGTTGATTTACATAGAAATGGTCTAGGATCATAAGTGCAGAAACATTTTCTAGGGGAAGCCCATCAGAATGCACCTCAGTTTGTTTTTGAATGCCACCAGCATATCCCAAAAATCCCAACATATCCCAAAAACCTCTCTCTAGGTTCAGACCTGCAGCAGGCACATCAGATTAGAGTTTAAAAGTTAAAAACACAGTAACAGTGGTCAATGTAGTGAGACCCACTGCAAAGAATAGAGTGTAATTTCTCTGTTTCTACGTGTTGCTTTGTTTTCCTATCAGAGGCAGCACGGACCATCAGGAAAGTGGGATATCCAGACAAAACACACTGGACAAGCACAGACGCACTGAAAGCAAGAAAATAGTCTATACAGAGCTGACCATGGAGGAGAAAGATCAGATAATAAAGGGAACACTCTTTCACTGTCTTGCTATGGAAGAAGGACAAGTAATGAGTGAAACACTCTTGTCAGCACTGACTTCTAAAACACCAGGACAATGGATAAAATGTCTGAGCACTGCAACCCCAGACAGAATGAGACTATACAGAGAGGTCAGTTTTTTTCTTATCCAAAACCAAAAAGCAGAAGAGGGAATAGCTATTTGCATAATAGAACTCGGACTTCCACAGGTAAATTTGGAGATATAAAAGGTTCACTAACTTGGGACAGAATTGTTTGTAGGATGGGTGATCAAAGCCTCTATGTTGAAAGAAACAGTTTTAACCTTAGAGAAATGCCTCCAAAAAGCATGGGAAGCTGAACTGTCCAGGGAAAGGACACCAACAATGACACCTATTAGTGACACACAAGTACACAGTATTAAAGGAGAAAGCAGAGAGAGACTGATGAGGAATGCAGGCATTGTGGTCCAATATATATACCGTAGAAAGCAGCATGAAAACCAGAAAGAAAAATGTCAAGCCTGTGTAGGAGACAGAACCTCTTGATGATCTAAACCAACAGCTACTTCAAGAATTAAAAATCAGCAGTACATGAAGTAATTAGGAACATCCAGATTTCCAATGAAAGGAAGATACTGCAGGGTGACTTTAGCAAAACCAAAGTCTCTTAAGATACAAGGACTACGAAGGAAAGTTGCCAGCAGTGTAACTGCCATATTTCGGTTCTACTTTTGGACCGACAATCAATTCACATCCAGGTAAATTTCAGTGCCATCTTCTGTGTAATTTCAAAAACAACAAGAAATCTGGTGGTGTCTTATAGACTGACAGAGGTTTGGAGCATAAGCTTTTGTGGGCTCCAAAAAACACTTAGTCTCTGAGGTATCACAGGACTTCTCATTGTTTTTGCAGATAGGCTAACATGACTACCCCTCTGATGCATGTAATCTCAGTTACACTCATAAGCAGCAGTAGACTAGAAAAATGTGACCAAATGTTTGTGATGTACAGTAAACCATTCTGGGGTGAGTGAGCAAATGCAGGTGGTTAATAAGAAACCCGTGAAACAAGAGACATCATTAATTGGAGTTTATAGAATTTGACATGTCAGAGTACCACCTACTGCTGGACAACAAGGCAATGAAAGCTGTGGATATGATTGCAGTACAAAACCAGAATAACTTGGATATGAGATGGGAGGGAGAAGAGTCACCAAGCCCCCATGTGTAACACACAAGACTTCTGAGACATAACCCTCTTATTCTTCTTGGAGCCTAGAAGACGTAACTGACAAGCCTGCAATGAAAAGTTGTTACACCTGTTGAAATTTACAGAGCAGATCAGTGGATATGAGAGAACCTTCTATTAATTGAAGATATTTAGTGAGCCAAAACTATTTAACAGATCATTGAAAGGAAGTCTCTGTCCATCTCCAATGATTCCGGATATACCACATTCCGGCCGTGTCTACATTAGCCCCAGACTTCGAAATGGCCACGCAAATGTCCATTTCGAAGTTTACTAATGAAGCGCTGAAATGCATATTCAGCGCTTCATTAGCATGCGGGCGGCCGCGGCACTTCAAAATTGACGCACCTCGCCGCTGCGTGGCTCGTCCCGACGGGGCTCCTTTTCGAAAGGACCCCGCCTACTTCAAAGTCCCCTTATTCCCATGAGCTGATGGGAATAAGGGGACTTTGAAGTAGGCGGGGTCCTTTCGAAAGGGAGCCCCATCAGGACGAGCCACGCAGCAGCGAGGCGCGTCAATTTCGAAGTGCCGCGGCCGCCCACATTCTAATGAAGCGCTGAATATGCATTTCAGCGCTTCATTAGTAAACTTCGAAATGGCCATTTGCGTGGCCATTTCGAAGTTTGGGGCTAGTGTAGACGTAGCCTCCCTGTCCAGGGCAAAAAGTGTTCACTCTTGGTGATGTCAAGGATGGGTTGTAGCATACGGACCTAAATAAGCTCTCAACCCATCTGACAACATCTGCCATAACTTTTGGCAGGTATTACCCATAGACATTTGTACCCAATATCAGCTCAGTCCCAGAGGTGTTCCCATGTAAACTGAACTAGGCACTAAAGGGACTCCCAGGTGTCAAGTTTGGAGCTGATGGTGCTGATTGTACAAGGTGAGATCAAGCAAAAGGCAATCAAACACCATGACTTGTAGACTGATGTGAAGAGTGGACTAATCTTGCAGGAACACTGAAGATGAGGTCAAACTAGATATATGCTGACTTCTGAAGGACTAAACCAAGATACTGAGAAACTGAGACAATAAGGAAATGCTAAGACAAAGCCTGCAATGTCCAGGGGCAGGCTACTACCTTTCCAGATCCTGCATATGCCTATCAGAAATCTGAGACAGTTGACATGCAATGGTGCAGTGTGCAGATTATCATAAACCCAAGAACAGGCATTTTAAAAAGTAAATAAATCATAAGCAGGAGACCAGTCCTAAATTACTACAACTCTGCAGAGCAGCTACAACTATATTGTGATGCCTCAGAAGTAAGCTTAGGAGCAGCAGTGTTGCAAAGCCAGCCTCCCATAGCATTTGCTAGTAGATCCAATCCACCCTTTTTCTCCCCCCAATGGACACAGGATTTTTCTCAGAAAGGAAGAGCTACTGGCTATGCTCTTGAAAATGGAGTGATTCCATCAGTTAACCTTTGGGCACAAGGTAGACCTGTAGTCTGATAACAAGGCATTAGAAAGCATCATGTTGAGTGCACCGAAGTGCAACATGGGTTATTGAGGTTCCAGACCATGAGTTGAGGATAAGGCGGCTTACAGTCAGAGGTCTTTGTAGAGCAGGAGACAGTCTGTCAACATACATTGTCCACTATAATACCTGCATATCTCATGGAAGGCTCCAGCCAATCCAACAAAACACTGAATAAGATGGGTGGCTACCCACCAGTAAAATAATTCAGACTCCAGGGTTGGGTCAGATCAAAAGGAGCAATTGCCACAAGAGGTTAACTCCAACTATTGTCTGAGGGATTAATTGGATGTATAAAACAATTTTATGGGGGAACCAAACAATAACCCCAGAAAATTTAAGAGCTGACCTCATAAGACAGATGTATACTTCACATACACATGCTGGAGATGGTCCAGGAATGTATTTTCTGGCCAGACATGAATGCCCAACAGATAGCATACTTGGAACAGTGCAAAGTGCATAAATGTTATAGCTGTCAACAACAGAAGGCAACTTTACAGCCGCATGAAATCCCAGCTCAATTCTGAGGAAAGGTCAGGACAGACTCATTCACATTTAATGACAAGAACACCTAAATTTGGGGCTGATGATAAGTGATACTTTTTCTACACACCTTTTTCCCCCAGGGGGCAGTTTTAAACCTTGAGAGATAAAAATAACAATATGAAGGATTCATTGTATAAATCTTGTACAAGCCTGCAAAAACAGTAGAAAGAAATCAATTAGAATTACCATGGCAACAACCAACAATTTTATATGCAAGAAGGAAAGAAAATAAAACAAGGAAACTAACAAAACAGAAAATGATTGAAATGATTTGAAATTTTAAATAAATATAGTAGAGCAGAGTAACAAGAATGTGACTCTGTCATTCATTTAAAATATACTTTCAGACAATGACAACCTTTTTCTTTCTGATTGACGAAGGGTAAAAGAAAAATGCAATTGATGAAGTTTAACTGTGGATAGAAGGCTAAAGATTTTCAGGCAAAGTAAAAATGTAATAGGAAATTAATCTAATAAATCCATATTAAGTATATAGTTGCATCTGAATTGTATTTTTTGTCCCATCAATAAAGGTATAGAAAAACTTAATTACGAAAAAATATATACCATATTTTTATACCAACAATTTGAGATTCAATTTAAGCTGTAGAATGCCAACATACTCTTCAGCTTGATTCTGCATTCCCTGTGTACTCCAAATTTAGCTGATAGGAGTTTAATATGCAGAGTTTGCCATGTATAGCAGAGGCTCTCAAATGGTGGAGGGAGGGGGAAATGGCCCAGAATGTATTCTGAGGGGGGAAGGAGAGTGGGAAGTTGTAGGGAAAAAAAAAATCTTTTTGTGCACATTTTATCCATAGTGATGAATAACTAGAAATTATGATTTGTCCAGACGTATCCGGTTCTCAGATGGTGCTGTGCGTTTTGACAATTTTCTGCTAAGCTTGCATAGTATTATAAAAAGTCATTGCTATCTCTAGGTTAACCATTTTGCTACAATGCTGTTTGCAGGTTTAATTGTAAGCATCAACTACAATTGCAAGTTTGCTTTCGCTCTTATTACAATGGATCGTTACGTGCAATTTGTGAAATTGCTTTGCTCCAAAAAGCAGGTGCTGCTATTGCACTAATAATAGTGTGATGCTAATAAGCAGCATCTCATTTAAAACATACATTGCTATGTGTTTAAATGGCTCTGTTTGAGTCAGTGCCTTACTGTTTTTTAAATATACAGTGAGAGAGGCATGTTTATTTTTCATGGTATATGTACTTGTTTGGTGAGGCTGCGGGACGGGGTGGGTGCATAACTACTACAGACACAAAGAGGGTATGAACAAATAGCTAGGAGAATCACTTCTTTATATATCAACTCAGAAAAGTGACTAGAGACCAAATTCTTCTCTCTGCTCAATGCTCCTGAAGTCTTTGGATTTGTACTCAAGTGTCAGTCCTGGGACTGGTTTTCTTCAACATCTTCATTAATGACCTGGACAAGGCGATGGATTGCATCCTCAGCAAGTTCGAAGAGGACACTAATGTAGTGGAAGAGGTAGATACACTGAAGGATAGGGATAAGATCCAGAGAGACAGACAAATTGGAACATTGGGCCAAGAGAAATCTGATGAGGTTTAACAAGGACGAGTGCATAGTCCTGCACTTAGACGTAAGAATCCCAAACACTACTACAGGTTGGGAAATGAATGGCTAAGCAGCAGGTCTGCAGAAAAGGACCTTACCAGTGCGGTAGATGAGAAACTGGATGTGCATCAGCAGTGTGCCCTTGTAGCCAAGAAGGCTAATGGCATATTGGGTGGCATTAGTAGGAGCGCTGCCAGCAGATCTAGGGAAGTGACTACTCCTCTTTGTTTGATGCTGGTGAGGCTACATCTGGAATATTGTGTCCAGTTTAGGGCCCCTCATTACAAAAAGGATGTGGATGCATTGAAAAGAGTCCAGCAGAGGGCAACAAAAATGATTCGTGTCTGGAGCACATGACTTATGAGGAGATGCTGAGGGATTTAGGCTTTTTACTTCTCCAGAAGAGAAGAGTGAGGAGAGATTTGATAGCAGCCTTCAGCTACCTGAAAGGAGATTACAAAGATGATGGAGAGAGGCAGTTTTCAGTGGTGACAGATGACCGAACCAAGAGCAATGGTCTCAAGTTACAGTGGGGAGGGGTCTAGATTGTTTATTAGGAAAAACTATTTCACTAGGCATGTGATGAAGCATTGGAATAGGTTACCTAGAGAGGTTTTGGATTCTCCATCCCTGAAGGTTGTTCAGTCCTGGCTTGACAAAGGCCTGATAGGGATGATTTTGTTGGTATTGGCCCTGCTTTGAGCAGGGGTCTGATTGTAGTATTTGCTCCTTTTTTTCAGTGATCTTCAGCAATGTCTTCTATGCCGTTTGGCATTACTATCTGTTTGACATGGAGTCTGGAGCTGTTTCATACAGTGACATTGGAATGGTAGAAAATCAGAAGTCACCAACAAAATTTGAGTTCTTAGAAAGAGCAGAGAAAATGGTAAGGATGAACAAATTAAGGATGGGAAGAGACCACTGCTTTAGAAAATAGGATGGATGACGAATGTGAGATGTTGCATCACAGATAAGTTGTAACACATTAGTCTCCTCTGTTTGCAAAGATGGAATTTTCTCATCCACATGCTCAAACAATTGTGCTTCAGTCATCCAGGATGCGTCTTTTTGGGGGCCCTGAAGGTCGGTTTCCTAACTGGAACAAAAATTGGTGAAAGAGTTAGGTGTTTTCTTAATATGGTTTGTGTTTTCACAAAATGTGCACAAATCCTGTTTCCTGTGAAAACATGACTTCTGCTTTCCAGTGGATCTGTCAGCCTCAAGAGTAATACCCATGTGACGGGGATGGCGGTTTCTCTCCAATTGATTCAAGATGCCAGAACTTGCTCTGGCAAAGATCTAAATGATCGAGAACCAAAGTACTTTCAAAGTAAAACACAAACCCCAGTTCTTTGAGTTATAATCCTGCAAACAGCAGGGCTGACAGCTGCCAGAGGTCCCAGGGCAAGTGCAGAAGATGGCGGAAGGGGGCTGGCTCCATGCCCTAGAAAGGGTGGGCCCAAGGGTGGAAGGGGCATGGCCTAAGGGCAGTCACCCCTCAGTGCTGCAAGACTGTGGTGCTGGTTGCTCCCACTCCCTTACAGTCATACACAGTACTGCTAGGGGTCTTCAGAGAGGCCTGTAGCCAGCAACAGGCAGTGACTGATGTTGCAGGCTACTTTGAAACACTGGGTTTGGGGGCAACTGCTCCTTTTGTCCTCCCCCACCCCACCCCCACATACACACACCATTCTATCAGCAGGTCTGTCCACAAGAAAACTACACACACACAATATAAGCCCAGTTCCCTGGAAGGAAGAATATTAATCCATTTTAGAGTCTTGCTTTACTTTCATTTGGATTCCACCAAATGAGGTGAAATCTAACTAAAGGATTAAGAATTACTCAGTGTTTATCAACTCACTTTAAAACTGACGATAGTAAAATAAACTCAGTTAAATCAATACAAGCTCATTTTGATTCCAGAACAAAGTTTTACTTCAACTGGGACAAGCTAGGATGTTTTTTCAGTTCACAGCTTAACCTGCATGTGGCTCATCATTGAAACCTCAAAAATAAAATGGGGAGGGGGAGAAAGAAGAAGAAAAGAATCAAACAAAAAGGAGCTAATTGTAATAAATTCAGCCAAATGTTTTCCTAAATAAGCTGCAAATTTTTAACTCACTCATGACAGTGAACGCATGATTAAAATCCATTTTCCCTGTCATATGGAGTCAAATAACTGTCTCCTCTCGGCACAGTTTAGATACCCATTGTTCTTTTCTGAATGGTTCTCTCTGGTTAGTCTTTTGAACAATGCACATCTTTGGTTAACAGAACTTTCTCTTGTACAGTTTAGGTGATTAAGGCTTTAAACTATACAGGGTAATGAGCAGACACACAGCTAAATCTACTTTGAACTCCACTGCAGACAATGCTTTGTAGATTTTAATCACTTTGTTCAATACTAGGTTTACAGTGATATAGCATTAGAGACATTCCTAATATAGATAGACAAAAACCTGGGAGCTGCAGTTCACCTGTTTCTTGGGTAGATCACCAGTTTTGAGGAAAATGCAGAATTTATCCACAGCTAGCCAAGAACTTATCAGAAGTTTGCCAGAGAGGGCATGTAAGACATAGGGGAAGAGTATATTATTCCATCAAAGAATATATTTTTTATTCTGTACTCTGCTGTCCAGAGCCTATGAGACTTGTAAGATGGTGCTATGAGTATTTTGTATATTGGTGAAAACATCTGTTTTCCAATTGGATTTAGCAGCTGCAGCATGAAAACAATCTTGTTGCAGAGTATGAGAAAACTGAAGAGCAAAGTTGAGGCAATAACTCAAAGAAAAGAGAGAGCAAAAACTACATAAGAAAAGTCTCAGCACCTCTGGAGAATGAACAGCATTTACAACATGCAAGTGAAACCCTGGAAAACCGAGGAAAGAACATATACAACAGCCAGGACAATAACTGAAGTGTTGGTAGCTAGTACATGACTGGATTTTAATGGACATGTTAGAGCCAAAAAGTCTAAACAAGGACAGTGGAATTAAGAAAGCAATCTAGGGAGTAAACTTGCCTGAGGAAGTGAATTTTATGTACAGGCTGCAGAGGAAAATATAGGACATGTAGTGAAAAAAAGTAGACCAAATAGAAGTCAAAATAAAATGAGAGGCACAGTGAAAAAAAAAACTAATATAGATTATCCAAAAAGATACTAGAGAAGTGTTGTTATTAGGTTTGCTGCCTGCAACAATTTTGAAAATCAAAGACAAGAGAGAGCAGAAGCAGGATAATTAGTTTTACATTGTTACAGGCAACCTATGCAAACTTTTTTAAACCTGATATTGCCTTGAGAAATTATTTATTTGGGGTGGCTGTAAACCAAGGGCCCCTGTGTTCACCAAAAGGAATCACATGAAGTCTCTAATAATATCCAGTGGCACACTGGTTATCATCAGTATCCTTGCAAAATGCAAGTATAGATGTTATGTGAGAAGTTACGCCTATTATTCTGAAAATTATGCTCTTGAAGTCTGTGTCTGGAGATTGCTCATCAGCAAAGATGAAAGGTTTTCTTTCAGAGAAAAAAATTGATCCTTCTGTCTGTTCACATGTAAATTAAGGATTATATGGTTCATAGTGGGCTTCTGTGCACTTTGCTGAACTAAATGCTAATGGACAATTATGAAATCTTGAAAGATAAAAGTAACAGGAAGGGGTCAATAGCTGGGGAAGGATGGGGGAGGGCTTATCTCAAGGTGCATATCAAAGGCTAGTATTGGCATATTTTGAGGTGAAAAGGCATCTCCTGGCATGCCTTACCTCAGAAGTAAACAGATAGCAAGTTTGCATTATGAAAAATGGTTCTCAGCCAGGCTTGCTTGAAAATGCTGGAGAGAACTTTGGGTGAGGTAAGCTGCTTTAGACAGGAAGATAATTTGCTAGTTACATTTAGTCCCTAGAAAGCAAGTTATGTTTTTGTTTTACATGTAACATTTGTTCTTAATATTCTTACTCACTATCACTTGAATTTCGATTCTTTGAAAATGAACTTAATTCTTGTTTTCATTGTAAATATTGGTAAATGCTGGGTGTTCAGCAGAGCTGAGTTCTAAGGTAGTAACTAGCAAGCTGTGGTGTACTTTTCCTTTGGGAACAGCAGGCCTGGTAATTCTGCGAGTGGTCATTGGGTAATGGCTGGACACTGGCTGCATCTACACTGGCAAGTTCTTTTGAAAGATTTTTCAAAAGAAGGGGGGCTCTTTCAAAAGATCCTGCTGAGTGTCTACACGCAAGAGGTGTTCTTTCAAAAGTAAATCAAAAGAATGCTGTGCTCCTTTTGAAATTGTTCTTCCTTTCCTGTTTCAGTAAGAAGACCCCCTTTCAAAAGCTTCTTTCAAAAGAAAACATCTGTGGATGTTCTGCAGGCCCTTTTTTTTTGAAAGAGCAGCCCTCATGGGGCCTGATTTTTTGATCCCTGGTCCATTCTTTCCAAAGAGCAGGGGCTGTTTGAATGCTCTCTTTCAAAAGAGCAGATCACTCTTTTGAACCACCTTTTTTGCGTGTGGACTCACACTTTCGGAAGAAGTTCTTTTGGAAGAGATCTTTCAGAAGGGCTTCTTTCGAAAGATCTCTGTACTGTATACATGGCCTATGAGAAATTATTGGTGGGTTTGTGGATTCATGTCTTCCAATCACCTCTTGTACAGAGATATGCAGGTTGGCAGAGGCCTGGAAGGCAGTGCTTGTGTCACCAAAGACTGGTGGTTTCAAGCAGGAGGGGCAAGGCTTTGGGAAGGAAAGAAACTGAGTGAAAAGAGTAGGTAGGGGCTAGATAAAGGGAGCTAAGTTACCCTGTGCAGTTTTAGTGCAGTCAGTAGGAGTCTAAAGCGATGAGGTACAGTGTTCCAACTAATCACAGAACAAATTGCAAAGCCAAGGAAGCCTATTGAGAGGACATGAGCAATGTTGAGCGGCAACCCATGTTAGGAGTGTGAGGGGAATTCTAAATGGTTGTCATCAGTGACTATTTTCTCTGAGAAGTTAGGAACTTTATGGCTTTTCTTTTTTGCACCAGAAGCCCCATGCAGTACACAAAAAACTTAAATCTTATGCTTTTGGCGCGCAATACTAACAACATAGTTGTTGGGGATAGGACACTCTGTTCAATTATTTTTTTTAACAGTCAGAGCAGTAGTGAAAATGGTAGTGTTTCTGGTTTGTCTTTCACAGTATATGTCATTAGAAATTGCATATTAATGCAGCATAGCAGTCTATTGTAAATAACCATTTATCTAATAGAGTGACCGGTCAAGGCTTTGCCATCAATACTGGCATCTAAAAAAGATGGAGAAAAAGGAGCAAATGTCAGTGGAGCATAGGCTTCGTGGGATCTTGGAATAGAAGTGAATTTCACCCAACACAAATATATTCATAAAACCCTTCTTAAAACCCAAGTATGAAGAGATTCTGGGAAAGAAAGATGTGTATTTTTAACATGGCACATCTAGTTCATGGAATCATAAATTAGGGTTGGAAGAGACCTCAGGAGGTCATCTAGTCCATCTTTGTCCCGCTCAAAGAGGGACCAAATCCAGAATTATTTTGCCTTTGTTTTTATGCCTAGGTCAATTAAAATGAAAAGCAAAATGTAAACAAATTCCATCCTCAGAAAAATATAAACTCCCAGGCTACGTCTACACTAGAGTGTTTTGTAGACAAAACTCGCAGAGCATCTACACACAAAATGTGTTTTGTTGACAGAAACTGTCGATAAAAAAGCCATGTAGATGTCCCAGGGTGCCCTTTTGTTGATAGAGCAGGTCAAAAGATTGATCCACTTCTCAGTGTAGACGTGATTTGTTGACATAAGTTTTGTCAGAACATCTCTTCCAATAGTAACTTCTGTAGACAGAGGCTTCTAGTGTAGATGTAGCCCTTGTGAAGTTAATGGGAATAGAAGGTGTCTCAAGGAAGAATTAGGCACAAATAGGAATGTAAATAAGAATAGCATGCACCATTTTATCATTAACATACTATTATTTACCACAGAACAGGAAGGGCATGCCATGGCACATAAGTTTTGCCACATAACAATGTTATGCAATAAGAAATAGAAATAGTTGTGACAATAGATTGGGTGTTTTAGGAGCAGATGGGATGAAGAGAAAGGAGTAAGAAATGTAAAGTATGTATCTGACTCACTGTGATATTGGTGCAACACTGCTCCTACACCTGAATGTGTTGGGAATTAAATTAAATCTATGCTACAGACTAGGATGGAAAAGATCCATACCCCTGAAAACGCAATCTACTTCCCTGCTATACATTTTCCACGGCTTTGGCTGGTGGTAAATGTCTGAAGTGATGGAGATTCCTAGGGTTGCTTTGGATTCTTCTGTGGAAAGTTGAACTTCACTAGCTTGCTCAAAGGTGAGCAGATGACTCCACACAGCTTTCTGACTCTTGATACAACAAGGCATTAGTTAAAATAGAACTCTTAGGTCAATAACAGTGTACAAATGTATGGTATAAAGGTACCATTGTTACAAAATGCATTATTCCCAGAGAGTTGTGGTTTTAAGAACTCATGAGTCTGAAGTAATTATATTTTCTAGCCACCACATACACATACACACTGTTTAAACCTGCTAAAGCAATTTCAGTGTTAAAGCATGGGCAGATATGAGTCTGATCAATATTTTGAAAACCACCCTTCCAGCTCAAAATAATAGTAGAAACCACTGCCATGTGACTTATTTACACGTATCATTCTTTCAGAGCAGGCAGACATAAAGTCAGCAGGTGGAGCTGTAATTCCCTCAGCAGGGCCGATAAACGTTCCCATGTTGAAAGAGCATTTCAGGTACAGGTGCTCACTCTGACAGCCTGTTCTAACTCACTGCTCTGAAAAGGGTCCTAATGAAATGTGAACATTTAAAAATGCAGTTGTTACAACATGTTGTAAAAATGCGGAAGGCAGGAGAAAAAGGAAGTACAGAATTGAAAGTGTCAGCACAAGCTGCTTTTACTTTCTTTAAAATCAGAGGTAAATGGTACCATTTTAAAGTGATATACAGTTCATCATTTTATTGCATCTAACATAGTGCTGCATTATATGTGGGCAGGGGTTGGCAACCAAAATAACAAGAAGAGCCATGTTTTTAATTCGGTAAAAAATCAATAATTCAAGAGCTGCGATGCATGTGAATAAGACTTTATTAATAACATGATCAAAACACAGATACAGATAACATATCCCACAATGCATTGCACAAAATAAAGGAGAAACTGTCCATTGTTTTGAGAGCACATCATTTGCTGTTTAGATATGAGTTCGTTGTTGGGCTTTCAGACTTTCACCATTTACGGAAAATACCAGGAGGGGGTTGGGGTTCTTTTTGTTTGTTTTGGGGTTTTTTTTCTTCCATTTGCAGTTTTACCATTGGGAGCCACAAAGAAGTCTTTAAAGAGCCACAGGTTGGAGACCCCTGCTCATGGTTGTACTAAAAAGTGTACATTGATATAAATACATTTTCATCATCTTTAAGATAAATGTATGTGGTACATCTTTATGGATGTGAATCACTTCATAAATTTCATATCATGACATCTATTGGCAGCTCCTCTTGCTATTACTGCCATTATTTAATTGAGTCAGGGGATCACAATCCCAGGTGTCACCTAGTAGTAACTATGCTGTCCTTCCCACATTGTTTAATAGGTATGTGTCCTAACTAGCTCTTGAGACATGGGAAAGAGAGTCCTGGTATGAAGAACATTTTGAACTGCTGATCTGAGGTGCAGAGAGTAAGCAAGATAAGCATTTACAAAGTGCAGGTGGTATACTGGAATACATTTCTTCATGACTATCAAACACTATGTCTACCTTTATTTTATTGCCTTGTTTAAATATCCCCAAAGAAGCTTCTTATTTTGCAATTTTTTTTATTTTAGTACAGGCTCTCCACGTCCTAGTCTAGTACCCTTGTGACTAAGGGATTTTGCTGGACTGGGAAGGTAAATGCAACCTGCCCCTACCCCAACCTCTGGCCATCCTCACTGGCCTGCTGGACAAGGAATGTTGCCAGACCAGAGAATGCTGGTTTTCGGAGATGCAACCTGTACTGAATCCATGCAGAAGTATGATTCAGTTGCTTTCGCATGACAGACAACACACCCAGTTATTTATATTTTCTATAGTTTATAGTGGCAATTTTAATTAAAATCAATAATCTTGATTTGATGTTCTGTGTACCATAGCAGAACAGGTACCTTTGGGTGTTTGTGAGGCGTACAGAAAGTGACTGTGCTCTCATTCTGAATAGGTTCATTTCCCCCTGCCCCCAATGTTTCTTCTTTCCCAGAACTGCTTTTTAAAAAAAAAAAAAAAAACCAAGAAGGTAGATTACCAGGGTTTTTTTTTCCCCCTTTTGGAGTTTTACTATGCACAGTAGTGCCAACCCAAAGCATTCAAACAGCTTGAGTGAGGGCCCCCAAAATCCAGGAGATTGCCTTTAATTTTTTTTTTTTTTTAAATTCTACATTTTGGTTTCTTTATATTTGCTATTGACTTTTGAGCCCTTAAGGGTCATGTTTTCACACTTCTCTCTGCAAACACAAATTCCAGAATTGTTTTCTAAATGAAAGCTGTGATAATCCCTTGACTCCCGGTGCTGGAATTTCAGTGAGAACCCCACCTGTCATGAGATGATAATAAAACTGTGACAGTGGATAACACCGTTACATCTTCACAGCTGCTGTGGATGGTGCTTGGCCTTTCTGACTACAGCACTGCATAAGCACTGAGAACACTCATTGTTTCACAGACAATAGGATAGACCAATGGCAGACACTGAGGAAGATGATATTTAGCACTGGCAGAAAATGTAAAGTTAGATTTTTGTTAACACGTTTGTTAAAACAGAGCTGAGTCAGCTAGTCACAGTTTGAACAGCTTTGGACTAAGTCCATAGAAATGGGAAACCTGGCCAACTCCTATGATATGGGTGCAAAGTGGGCTGTTTGTGGCCAGGGTGCATGGAAATACACTTAGAATGCCATTTCAATTTACTGGCCATGATACCCTCATAATTCTTTTTATCTAAAATCTTCTAGTACCTTATTCATTCTACCATGTCTAAAGAAGCAGTTAGAAGCTGGGTGATCAAATGTATTTCTTACAAGGACCTGGCATATACCATCATGTGACAACAGATGGTATCTGAAAGCCTTTGTGAGGAGTATGGCCAATGTTAAATAGACTGTGAATATGCAAGGTTGAACATATATCTTTAGAGTACCATTCATCTGCTTAGGCATCTGAAACATAGTAAACAAAATTCAGTTTATTTTGACATAATGAATGTTAATTTGGAAAGCCATACAAAAGGCATGGAACACTCCGTACATATTGCTGCTGAACAATAAAATATAGAAAGAAAGGTTAATGACATTCGCCCCAGAGGGGGCTGGATCCAGTCATGCACTAGAAAGCTGGAATTCAGCAAATTAGTGGACAAGAACTAAAAGCAACTTAAAGGTTCTGAGCTGTAACAGCTGCTCAAAAAAAAAAAAAAATCTAGTGTAGGAGAAACCAGAAGGTGTAGAATGGAGAAAAAGGTCCTCACTTTGCAGGGGAGATGGCATTATACCTGCAGCAAACAGCAGGGGAAGACAGGTGATCAATGTCTTTGTGCTAATGTGCTATATATTGCCCTGGATGAGGAGTATTAGCCCTAGATTGTCTTATGTCCTTGACCATAGCAAGTCTTGGCTCTTGGTATTAAGATGATATTAAGTATGTAAGGCAGCACATTAATGAGAGTTATTATAAAGCAACGCAGAGGTTGGCATCAATAACAATCTGCTCAGAAGCAGAAAGAGCAAAGGTGAAAAGTCAGAAAAGAAGCTTTTCTGGAGCTGATTTATTTTGGTTTATTTCCGCATCAGGCGAGGCCAAGTATAACTGTACGTTCAACAAATGTGAAGTTCAGTCGGCTGATATGATCACTCTCTTGTCAAGAGTTCTGTGAGGGGGGGGCAAGCTCTTTTCTCCTTTAAATCAGAAAAAAAATTCTAGAGACATTTTTATGGGACATGATTGTGAAAACAAAGATCCAAATTTTGAGCCTGGATTTTCTGCTCCACACACTATTGGTGAAATTTCTAAATGTTTGCACAGCCCAAGTAACCTATTGCACGCTCCAAACAGGGCACAGTACGTCTAGGTGTTCTGCAGCTTTTCAAATCTGGGTTGCAGCTGTACTAATGTTCTCTGAAAGTGTTTTGCATGTTAAGCCTTCAAGATGCCAGTGTCAGAGGCTAGCTAAGGAGCTGACCACTAAAATGATATTTTCAAAAGCATTCAGCAGCCTAGACACATTCTGACAGGTGCTTCTGAGTTAGTTATGCCAGGTAGATGGTTCAGACAGGAGGCACAATTAAATCACTCAGGTACCAGCAGTACTTACTGATTGCTCTGCATGCCACAAGTGGAGAATCAGTGAACTGATATGAAAACCTCCTACATAAGAGAAAAAGATAAAAGGGTGAGTCAGAGGGCTAGAAAGAGGCTCAGTGAAAACAAATAGTGGCTTAGGGAGCTAGAGTCAATTTTTATGGGTCTTCAAAGTTCATGACTCGCAAACATGGTTTTATTGTGTATGTCTTCAGCTAATATTATGGTAACTCTTTCAAGATCGCTTCTAAAATAGTCTTTTATAATCAGCAGGTATATATGAATATGAGAAAAGCATAACATGTCACGAGAAACATGAGATGAGCTAGAAGGAGGGAATAGCTAAGGGTGGAAAAACATTACAAGGTGTAAATAGTGGAGGGAGGAATCAGCACTTCTGACCTGTATATCGACAGTATACAGTGAGTTTTCAGCTATTTTGAGCATACTCACAGAAGATTAAAAACCAGGAGTTCCCACATTGTTTGGAAGCCAGTGTCGGAAAGAAAACATGAAGGGCACTCTGGGTGGACTAAATTAAACAGCAGGGTTGGGGAAATTTTATTCTGGTCAAAGGCCAATGGTTATATTGAATTCATTCACCATACCACAAGAGCATACAAAATCCATTTTTTGTGTGCTTATTGTGACACCCCCCAACAAGTTTATTTGGTTCAAATGAGACACAGTAGGCCAGACGGGGAACCTTCCTAGTCTAGTTATAAATACTAAGGCACAGTCAGGCTCAATGGAAATCTTCAAACCATTCATTCAGCCTGTCCTTCCACAACATATGTTATATAATGGGGACAGTGGTGGTGGAAACATGTCTCAATTCTGCTTCAGTGAAGGAAAAAAACAAGGAAAATTATGTTTGGGTACAAAAATGAAGTTTTACCTAACAATTACTACAATGTTAGGTATAAGCTTCACGCTGTATTAAATAACATTTTCCAGTTAGATTTGTTATTATCATTTCAGCATCTAGAAAAGCAGATGGGAAAATTATTGGAGCTTTTTCATTCACAATTGTTTAATAGCCAAGTTTCACTCAAAGAACTGGTTTCTTGGCAAAATTCAGTTGCAAATTTTTATTATGAAGCTGTTACATTTCATTTAAAACTGTAAGGCCTGGTCCTGTGTTCTTTACTTACCCCAAACTGCTCTTGATTTGCCTTCCTTTCATGAGGGTTCTGAGTAAACAAGGAATGCAGAATTAACGTCCGTGTAAATGAATGGCAGAAAACTTTGTTGACACAGAGTTAAAGTTGTCCTGTGTTAGTTGTGCCCTCCTAGAATGTCTCATTTAGCAAAATTCAAGAGCAAAAATTTTAATTACTTCAGATATTTGCAAGAAATCAAGAGCTTTGGTTCTTATGAGTTGATACATAGTTGCTATTGCTGCTTGTAATTCATCCAAAGTCACTGTCCCCAGCCCTGTTCCTGTGTAAGTCGGTGAGAACACTTCCGCTGGCCATCATTCTAGCAAGACAGATGATGGGCATAGGATTTCACCTTAAACCCATTTGTCACATTATGACTTTCTCCATAGCATCACTTTTATTTGCAATGTCACAAATTAAGATTATAATATTAAATAAAGGAGTGAGTAAGTGAGCAGACAAAAACAAAGTCTGCTCGCTTTAAACAAAAGAGGAGGAAGCCCTTGTTTGTCTGCCATGAAGCGTCAGCAGCTCTTCAATGGTTTTCAGTTTTGTGTCATATCTAATCATTAATTTGCACCTTGAATTTACTGTGTTTTCATCTGTTTTCTCTGTGTTTGTTAAATCTCCATGCTAATATAAGCGTGTCACTCTTCCTTTCTGTGCATGGTACCACATTCTGTAAGCAGCTCCAGTGATTTCAGTGGTACTACTTCAAAGGCAATGGTGTTACTCAACAAGAGACAGTGAGTATGGCAAAATTTAGCACACAGTAAAGGAACTAAGGACATCTTTACACTGAGGATTGTAGGCTCTGTCTACACTAGAGGGTTTTGTTGGCAAAATGGCTGTTTTGCCGACAAAACCCACAGTGTCCAGATTCCCAAGGCATTCTATTGACAGTAAGTCAACAGAACGTAGCACTTTTGTTGACAGCTGTACCCCACTCCCCACAAGGAATAACGCCTCTGTCGACAGAGATCTGTCTACAGAAAGCTGGTCTGGATGTTCCATGGGGGAGAGGGAGGTGGGTCTCTGTTGACAGAAAAGGCTTCTGGGACACTGGTCAGCTCTGTCTGCTGTGCTTCTGGTTGGCTGTTTTGCAAATAGAGCAGCTGAGTAGTCCAGCCACTCCCTGACGACAGAGCAGGTGTCTCTTGTGATCCACTTGGCAGTTTGGCCACAATCTGTCGATTCCCTGTAATCTAGACACAGCCTTAGTGGCATAACCTCCTAGTGTAGACACATTCTAAAGCTACGGAAGGAGTTCTTCCATTGACTTAGCTAGGTCTACACCAGAGGTGGCCAACATGTGGCCTGTGGACCTGAATCCAGCCTGCAAAGCCTTATCTGGCCCACAAAGCTTTTTCCCATGGCAGTGGTGTTATTTTACCCAAACTGGCCAAACTGAGTGTGAGGTGCAGAGTCTAGTCAGGCTGGGGAAGGGGTCAGCAACCTGCACCACCAGAGCCATATGTGGCTCATTAAGGAGCCATTTGTGGCTCCGGACACTGCTGTCACTGACTCCTCTTGCTGCTCCCTTCCCTGCCGCACTGAAATTATGGAACTATATTTAATCGGTTTAATGGTTGGCAAGGCAATGGGAGGTATTTGGCCATTAAACCAATTCAATTTAATTCCATTATTTCAGTGTGGCAAGTCAGGGAGCTGCCCATGCTTTAAGTGGGGAAAGTGAGCAGGAGACCTGCGGGGAGGGGCTGCCAAGTCTGCCCCTGCTGGAGCCACATAACCATGCTGAAAAGGACAGGGAGGCGGTGGCCGTGGAGGAGCAGTAGCAGTGCACAGAGCTTGTCATTTGAGGCAGGTTAATCCTGGTGATTGGGGAGGTGGGTTTGGAGCTGAGAGGGATTAAGCCTGGGGATGGGAGGATAGGTTCAGCCCCCAGAACGTTTAAAAAATTGCCATATGGCCCCCTATGCAAAAAGGTTGGCCATCCCGTTCAACACTGTAGGTTAGGTTGGGATAGCTACAGTACTAAGTGGTATGAAAAATCCATGCTTCTTTGTACCATAGCCAGGTCAACCTACATTTTAGATGAAGATCAGGCCTAACTTATTCCTATGAGTAGTTAGAATAAAAGTCCAAATTTTAAAATTATTTTCCAAAAATGCTAAGTAAAAGTAGCAAAGTTTCTCATTAAGAAATAATCTGAATTACTATTGTGTCTATTTTTCAAAATATTTTTAGACCATGATCCTTCCAAAATGCAGAAGAGCAATCTGAAAAGACTGCTTATGGGGGCAGACTCCAGTATGGTTCCACCTCCACCTGCAGATGCATGAGGAGTTAGAAACATCTTACCCATTTTAAAAAAGAGGGTACTTTAGTGTATGTGTACGCACATGCCCAAATGGCAGTGCTTTTCAGGAGAGCTCTCACTGGGTCAAGAATAACTCATCCAGGAGCTAATGAGTATAACTAGAAAGTGAGGAAGCGGCTAAGAGTAGATATAATCTAAACAGAAAATCCCTGCTGAGGCTCAGGTATGATTTTTAGGTTAGTACTCTGCATACTCTAGAAAGAACAATGTCAGATTGTCCCAATGAACTCACAAAGTAAGTGTACAGAGTGTGCAGTCAGCATAGTGTTTCTACATATAGACTGTTTGTTACTAAAGTGTACAACATTTACAACTGTCCTTTTAAACATGAAGCTTAGTCCAAATGAATGCATGATGGTTTGAAGCATGAATCATCCAGATCCATTGCTAAAGATTTTCATTCACAATAGTGTTTCCCAATGTTCAGTTTGTTATAGGCAGGCACATGACAGCAGTGGATTATTAAAGCATTAAATTTGTTTTCCTATTTAAGATCTTTTTTTGGGTTGATTCCATTTGAAGACCATGACTTAGCCAGTCCAAATGCACAGTCCTGCAAAGTCTTTGCTAAGCATAGCACTATGCCTACTAGTCCAATGGGCATTTGCGAGATGCCCAGTTTATTTTATAGATAATGAGCAATTAAAGAAATATCATCAGGTATGCTATTCAAATTGAAATAAATTTTTAAATCTACTTTTCCATTTATGCTTTATTTGTTTTTGTCTGGTGAACTGATGAAGGTTTCAGTGGGGAAACTGTAGCACAGGTAAAGATGTGATTCCAGGTCTCATTTTTGCCAAGGAAGTCAATGTACCTATGCAGGGCTGGTGTTAGGGACTTTTCAGCTGCCATTCTTTCAAGAGAGGTAAGGGATGAAACAATGAGTCATCAAGAATGAAAAGACCTACAGCCCTTGATCCTGAAAACATGCACATATTTGATTTTAAGCACCATAGTCATTCTACTGTCTTCAGTGGGATTATTCCCATGCTTAAAATTATATATGTTTTGAGGCCTGGGCTACGCTTAAAACTTAGGTAAGTATACATAAGGTGCTCTGGAGTGTGAAATTTCTGCTCCCCTGAGCTCTATATCTATGCTGACCTAGCCCCTGGTGCAGACGCAGGTAGGTTGACAAAAGAAACAGCCCCTTCCCCAAATAGCTTAGATAGGCAAATATTCCATTAGAAACTGGAAGGCCTGAAAGCATGTACCCAAATATGATTTAAATACTCTCTCCAGCAGTGAAATGTTAATTGCAGTAACTTGAAAGTGCTACCTTCTTCACCTCAGGCTAGCAAGGGATTTCTCTAATGACAAGCAGAGATAGCAGATTGGTATTCCTTTCTGCTTATATGCATGCTGAGTCAAGATATGGAAGATGCAAATAGAATTTTCAGCTAAGGACTCATCACCCAAGGCTACAAGTTAGTGTGCAACCTTTAAGTTGGTAATGCAAAATGAAAAACCTCGACGTTACGGAGGTACTTTATTGCTGGAGGCAGCATGGTTTTGGCTGGATGTAAAATAATTCCTGATCACATCTCATTAAAAATCCTGTGGGCATTTCTCAGAAGAATTGCCGTTGGTGTTTTGGCCAAATTCCAATCTTGATAACTACATAATGTTTACTTATTCTGCCTTTGCATTTTCAGATGTGTTCAGTATTCTTCGCTTCCTTGCTTAACTCTTGTGTGTATTGTTGTTATGCACTGAACACACATATGCATACTTATGAATGCTTTGCAATTCTTGACGCTGAAATAAATATGTAAGATATTTGCATGTAGTACTTCCAAATAAATCTATTAGATCTATTATAAATCTTTAGAAAGAGGTCCGTAGGCAGTTTTACATTTGTAGGTTTTGCCTACATCCCACTCTGCAGGCTCTTCTAAGTTCCCCAAAGTACAGACTGCACTGAATGATAAAACTCTCAATGAGGACTTTATTAAATAGTTAAGAGAGTATTTCCCTGTCCCCCGCACTGTTCAGACAACTATCATTTTGATAGGGGTAGTCTTCTAGCTTGTGTACCATCAGTCTCTGTAAGATACAGTAAGTTAAAAGAATATTACGATTACACAGTCAAGTACTCAAATATTAGGAAATGCCAGAATTAAGGTGGTCTGTGCACCCAACATTCATCCCGCCTGTTTATTTTAATTATGGTATGGCCTTTAATTACACAACACCTAATATTATTTTTTCTTTTCATTCCTATAATCTATTAAATTAAACTTGGCTTATGTCTAGTTGCCAAAGGGTTTAGCGCAATATCATGGTCCTTCAGCTCACACAATATTCAAAATGCCTGAGAAAGGAAGTTATTTCAAAATAACTTTCCTAGCGTCTATGCAATGCAACTGCTGTTTTGAAATAATTTTGAAATGGTGTTTGGCTTATTTTGAAATAGGTAAACCTCACTGCGGCTACGTCTACACTAGCCAAAAACTTCGAAATGGCCATGCAAATGGCCATTTTGAAGTTTACTAACGAAGCGCTGAAATATATATTCAGAACCTCATTAGCATGTGGGCGGCTGTGGCACTTCGAAATTGACGCGGCTTCCCGCCGCGCAGCTCGTCCAGACGGGGCTCCTTTTCGAAAGGACCCCGGCAACTTTGAAGTCCCCTTATTCCTATCTGCTCATAGGAATAAGGGGACTTCGAAGTAGGTGGGCTCCTTTCGAAAAGGAGCCCCATCTGGACGAGCCACACAATGGTGAGCCACGTCAATTTCGAAGTGTCGCGGCCTCCCGCTTGCTAATGAGGCGCTGAATATGTATTTCAGCGCTTAATTAGTAAACTTCGAAATGGCCTTTTGCATGGCCATTTCGAAGTTTTGGGCTAGTGTAGACACGGCCTGCATGAGGAATAGTGCCTATTTTGAAATAGCTACTTCAAAAGAGGAGCTGTTTAGACAGGGAATACAGCTTATTTCAAAATAAGCCATAGTGCGTCCAATGGTTCTATTTCAAAGTAGGTTCTATTGCAAGTAGACACTATACTTTGAAATAGCTAATTGCTATATTGAAATGCATTGTGTGTAGCAGCATGATTTTGAAATAAACTATTCTGGAATATCTCTTCCAGCATATTTTATTTTGAAGTAATGCTGCTGTGTAGACATACCTGAGAGAACTAATACACATAGGCTATGTCTACACAAGAGGCTTTTCCCAGCAAAACTGGGCTTTTGTCAGGGAAAACCTCAGAGTGTCTACACGTAAAATGTGCTTTGTCAACAGTTTGCCGACAAAACCCAGCACATCCGCTGGCAGCATTATACCTCTCCCCATTCAGATATAACGCCTCTCTTTACAGTGTTCTGTCAACAAAACAGCCGTGTGCATGCTCTGGGGACCTTTTGTCAACAAACAGGGCTTCCAGTTCACTGCTTGGGCAGCCCTGTTTGCAGAGCTTCCAGTCAGCTGTTCTGTCAAGAGAGAGATGGATAATCTGGCTGCTCTCTGTCAACAGAGCAGACTGCTCTTTTAATCTGCTTTTATGTGTAGACACAATCTGTCGACAGAAGTTTTGCCAGGAAATCCCTTCTGACAGCGACTTCTGTCAATGGAGGCTTCTCACATAGACATAGACATACTGTCGGCACAGGATGACCACATTTGTTGAATAACAGGCATCTCCTTTTATGTCATTTTCAGAATAGAAGTGAAATTTAATTAGAAACTATGAACTGATATTTTATTTGGAACAGTAAAAGGATCATACTCTCCAACACCAAATTTTACAGACCTCTCTTCGCTGATCCCACTTTGGAATTCCAAAAGAAATTACAACTACTACTTAAGGAACTCCCTGCTGCTACTTGGGACCTTATTCACTCGGACACACCATCTAAGCCCCAACCTGGATTATTCTGTTTACTTCCCAAAAATCCACAAACCTGGAAACCCCAGACACCCTATCATTTTGGGTATTGACACTCTTACCACCGGACTATCCAGTTATGTGGACTCCCTCCTCAAACCCTATGCCACCAACACTCCCAGCTATCTCCGAGATACCACTGACTTCCTAAGGAAATTACACAATATCAGAAAAGTTCCTGAAAACACCATCCTTGCCACCATGGATGTAGAGACTCTGTACACTAATATTCCACATGAAGACAGATTACAAGTGATCAGGAATACCATTCCTGAAGTCACCACAACCAATCTGGTGTCTGACCTCTGTAACTTTGTTCTCACCCGCAATCATTTCCAATTTGGGGATAATAATTTATACCTCCAGATTAGTGGAACTGCTATGGGCACCCACTTGACCCCAAAATATGCTAATATATTTATGGCTGACCTGGAACAATGATACCTCAGCTCTCGTCCCCTATTACCCCTCCTCTATTTACGATACATCGATGACATCTTTATGATTGGACTCATGGTATAGAGATTCTAGAAGAATTCCACAGAGACATTAACAATCTGCACCCCACCATCAATTTATGCTTTGACTACTCCACATGAGAGAGACATTTCCTGGACACTACAGTACAAATCAAGGATGGCCTGATCAGTACCACACTCTACCAGAAACCCAGTGATCACTATACTTACCTACACACTTCTAGCTTCCATCCTGCGCACACAACTAGATCCATCGTTTACAGTCAACCCTTAGGTACAATTGCATTTGCTCTGATACTACTGACAGAGACAGAAAACTACAAGATCTCTACCAAATATTCACAAACCTGAATTACCCACCAGGAGAAGTAAAAAAAACAAATTGACAGGGCCAGATGAATACCCAGAGACCAGTTACTCCAAGATTGGCCCAAAAAAAGCCAACAACAGAACACCACTGGTCATTACCTACAGCTCCCAAATCAAACCACTGCAACACATTATTAAAGACCTACAACCTATCCCAAATCAGGATGCCATACTCCAGAAGGCCCGAGGTGACAGGCCTGTTCTTTCCTACAGACAACCTCCCAACCTTATGAGGATTCCCACCAGTAACCACAGTCTATACCACAGGAACACCAATCCTGGAACTTTCCTTGCAAAAAGGCCCGTTGCCAACTTTGTCCACATATCTACTCTGGAGATACCATCACTAGACTTACCCAGGTTATTCATAGAATCACGGGCACATTCTCATGTTCCTCAACTAACATCATATATGCCATCATGTGCCAACAATGCCCAGATGCTTTGTATATTGGACAGACTTCAAACTCTTAGACAAGAAGTAATGGGCATAAAACAGACATAAAAACACTCCTGATTCACAAACCCGTCAGCCAGCACTTTAATGGAGTGGGCAATTCTGTTAGTGACCTGAAAGTCTGCACTTTACTCAAGAGGAATTTTCACAACAGTTTGGAAAGAGAGGCTGCTGAACTCTCTTTTATATTCAAATTTGACACATTAACACGTAGTTTGAAATGGGCTGGGAATTTTCTAGCTCATTATAGGGCTCTTTTGCCTACTTGGCTTTATCTAATTCTTGACTCCCCACCCCTTCTGCTCTCTGATTTGCTCACCTTGATAATATTTTTCTGATTTATTAACCTTGATTACTATTTTTGGTTCTCTATGCCTTAAATATTGAGTCTGTTCTGGTACAGCAAGGATCTGAAGAAGTCACGACTTTATTTCATGTTTTCATTTTTAACTGCCCCTACCAATCAGGATATAGTACTATGTAATTATATGTTTAATAATGTTTTTAAATCTAAACTTTTAAAAAGTCCCTCTGTGTCAAAGGGCAACCCCAAACCTAACATGTTCTCAAGTATCAACTATGAAATTTAATTTACTTATATTTTCTTGTGACATTTCATCTTCAAACACTGACCACAAACCCAAAAAGACTTTAAAAAAAGATTCCCACCCCAGGCACTAGATTTTTCTCAGTAGCAGCCCTATCACTTTCAGTCATTAAAGAGACCATGGTATTTTCCAGACAAACTAAACTGTTGGCCCCATATTGTTATATTGCACTTTGGCCATTTTACCTATCAGGTCATTCTGCTCTGTAGTTTGTTGCATTAGATATCACACACATTTATAAGGTGCCTATTTAAATGTGTTCTATTCTGTGATTTTTTCAGACCATCTTTCTTGCAAGTTTAAGGCCAGATTCTGTCTGTTCCTTACTTGTTTGTCCAAGGCAGAAGGCACAAAGTACATTTCTCTATGTTTGTATTGCACAGATAAGAGCTCTCCACAACTGTACTCCTTGTACTCAGCAGGGCACAAGAACTGTTATTTCAGGATGTAAGCTGCTTGAAAGGAACAGGGAGAATGGGGGGTCATAGACCAACCCTGCCTTTCTGCACCATGCCACAAAGCAGTCAATCTGGTAGGTGCATCCCTGGAATGAATGCAGAGGTACGGCAATTGGCATGGTCCTTAGCATGGAGGTCAGGGAAGAACTCAGAAAATCTCAGAATGCATATTTTTAGATGAGTGCCTCATAAACCTGTGTACTACTAATCCAGTTATAGGAGACTGTAATTACTCCTGCACTGGGAGTCAGGAGCTCTGGGTTCCTTGGTCACCTATTGATCTTCTGTGTGGTCTAATTTCACTTCTCTGTGTCTCAGCTTTGCCACCGATTAAAAGTAGGTAATCTACACTTACATTACTTAACAAACTGCTCTGAACTTTCATGAAAACACTAAATGAGTACAAATTTATTACAGCCATTGGCGGTATGCAGTTTCCACAATCTAGCCCTTATTGTTTCTACAGAACTTTACTTAAAAAAGTAAAGCATGCCAAAGTACTTCAAAACTAATAACCTGTGATTTGTGATGTGCATATTTAATATATATATATGTGTGTGTGTGTGTGTGTGTTTTAAAATGCACCCATCCAAAGCCTTAAAATACAAAACATTCTATAAAACTCGTACCCAAATCTCATGATCTACCTCTGAGACTATATACCCAAATACAGTAATTTTTGTTGGTTGACAGTGATGGAAGTTAAGGTCAGATCTGCCATTTGTTAGGTGATCTGCTTTCACTGGGGCTGTGCCTACACTATAGAAATAACTTTGAAGTTGCTTTCTTTGAAGTACAACTTCAAAGTTGAGCATCTACACACACCCTACTTCAAAATTAAATTTCAAAGTAGGGCACTACTCCATTCCCAGGAATGAAGTAAGGACTCCGAATTTGGGCTCCCTACTTCGAGGTTACCTTTGAAGCAAGGGAAAATGTGCATAGACTCTCCGCTGAGCTAACTTCAAAGTTATTTCCTAGTGTAGATGCACCCTAAGTATCTTTAGAAATATGCTCCTGCGCTTTCAAATTCAGCAGTATTTTCTGAGCTTCACAACTCCATGGCTGTGGCCACACGTGGCCAAAACTTCAAAATGGCCATGCTAATGGCCAAATCAAAGAATACTAATGAGGCGCTGAAATGAATATTCAGTGCCACATTAGCATAAGCATAAGCATGCTGCCAACCACGGTGCTTTGAAAGTGCCGCTTTCGAATGCGCACGGCTTAGTGTGGCTACACAGGGCCCTTTTGAAATCAGCTGAGAGGAATAAGGGGATTTTGAAATGTGCGGGGTCCTTTTGAAAAGGACCCCGTGGAGCTGTGCTGAGCCACATGCATTCAAAACCAGCACTTTTGAAGAACCATGGCCAGCAGCATGCTAATGCTAATGAGATGCTGAATATTCATTTCAGCATCTCATTAGTATGGTTCGATTTGGCCATTAGCATGGCCATTTCGAAGTTTTGGCCAAGTGTGGCCACAGACTATATGAAGTACTTTGTTCCCTACAGAAGCACAGTCAATCTATTTGAGAGTGAAAAGCCACACTATGCAACAGGTTTAGGTGTGGAAATAATGACTATGAATTGCCAAGGAAATTTTAGTGAGGAAGAATGTACGTGCCCATATGGGAATTGGGATAGTTTGTTGAATTTTACAGAAAGAATTACAAGAAACTGAACCATCAAATGTACCAGAATCTTACATTTACTTCCCACTTGGAAGTCACCAACTCCAGCAACACAATTCCTTCTAATATTATGCTGGGGCAAAATGCTAGCATAAGGCAATATGTATTCAAACTAAAAATAAACTACAGGCCTACCAAATAGAGAGTCCCTTGTGGTAACTTCATTGGGAATTTCACCAATAGATTCCTCCATCCATTTGTCAGGATTTTGTTTATAATTATTTAAAGTTTAATTTTTTTTACTGAATTCTACCTTTTTTTTTCAATGTATGCAGATTTTTAAAAATTCTTATTCAGAAGACAGACATAATAATTAACCCTGCTAAAAATCTTTGTTGGCAAATACTATTCTTTAATGGTAATCTTTACTTCTGTATTCTCATTAGCTCTACTGATCTTTCTTCAATAGTTAATTCAAATTAGGATTCTTGCTTTGAAGTTTATTTGTTCTAATTTTAATTTTAATAAGAAGTCTGTAATCACTGTTACATGTTGCAGCTGAAAATAAGGCACCCATATACTGCAAATCAAATGCCTTTACCTATTTTTAATGCATTACTTCAGAATTTCAGAGCTTAATCAATGTACTGAATTCAAAGGGACTTAAGTGACCATCTTTTTTAAAAATTCCCTTCACTTCTTCATTATGCTTTTCCCCTAATTTCTTTCATCAGTCAATCATCAGTCCAATGTTCACAATATTTTTTTCTTGTCAGTGAAATATAATTATTTTCAGATAACTGTTTCCACCCCATCAGAAGGAAAATTCAATGGTATATCCACTTCAAAATAATCATGTCACATGTTTTCAAAAGTTTTCCATTTGAAAAAAAAATCTTATTTAACTAGATTTTTTAAAAAGGAACTACCAAATTAAATAAACAGTTGAGCAAAAATATTTGCCCATGTATTTGCTAGATTATAGCATACAAATCTAGACACAAATTATTTTAAAGCAACTCAAAAGAATAACAATGACATACAAATATGGAAGTTTATGCAAAAACTCCATGCAGATTTTAAATGCCTATTTTCAGAAGTGACATAAAAATACCCATGCAAATGCTTAGCATTTACAACCACAAACTGTGTTTGCTGCTTCAAATTCTATATTGTGTGCTTTAGCCAACTGGCTAAACAGATGATGTTGACAAAACCAAATGCTCAGATAAAGACCACTCCTGCTAAGGGTCTACCTGTGAGGGCTCTTAGACCCTTGCAGAGTCCAGCTGAGATCAAGAGGATGCATCATTGAATGAGCGTCTACATATACACTCATAGATCATTTTGAAAGACTGAGGTGTTAAGATTTGACATGAAGATAATTAATATTAAACATTTTAGCAACAATTTTAACCTTCTGTATACAACAAACAAGTTCTGAGTTTGACAGGTTTTTAACATATGAGTTAAGAGCAGGAATTAAATAAGAGACCAGAAGCTTGAACAGATGTTCTCTCTAGGCTCCATATAATTTGTAAATGACATACAGAAAGAAAAAAATCAGTGTGACAAATTTCACATGAGTATACCAAAAGCACGGTATAATGTTAAACACACATTGTAAGCGAAAAGTTATTACACTAAAGAAAAATGTAACATTTTAAATAAAAGGGTATACATCTATTATAGATTTCTTTTCTATGGGCCAATTTTTGGCCTTGATCACATACTCAAAACTCCCACTGGGAATTTTTTTTAACATTATACATACGTTTGACCAACTGACTACACGTACATAACCCACATGCTTTATGCTGTAGCCCCCCAGAAAAGCGACAGAAACAGTAGGAGGAGACATGAATTTTAGAGCAAGGCAATTCAGCTGGAAGGGTATAGAAACATGAGGAAACAGAGTGTGGCAAATACTGAACAAGCTTAGTGACAACTTCCGAAGTTGCATAGGAATGTTCGCTGTAAGCACTGGACAGGTCAGTTACCCTCTGAAAGCTGAACCAGAGTTGCAGTGGGGAGGGGGCTTGGAGATCATAGAGAAGTTTATAAAGGTGTTCAGGATAGCTCTATGAATGATCCACACAGGACTGAGTTATGTTTACTGTGAAGACTTGGTTCCAATACAATACAGGTGAGGGCTGTTCCAGCTTTAATTACTAGGGAAACAGGATGTTTGGTATAGTGTTGTGTGTACTTTATAGACCTAAAGGGAGAGTGGCAAAGAAGTATTTTCAAAAACAAGAAGTCCTGTGGCACCTTATAGATTAACTGATATTTTGGAGCATAAGCTTTCATAGGCAAACACCTGCTTTGTCAGCTGAGGGTCTCTGCCCACAAAAGCTTATGCTCCAAAATATGTTAGCCTATAAGGTGCCACAGGACTTCTTGTTTTTGAAGATACAGACTAACTCAGCTACCTCTCTGAAAGAAGTATTTGGTACTCATAGATGCTATAGCTCCTGCACTTATTACAGATTTATTCACCAGCATCTGAGGTTTGATCAACTATTAAACCCCGGCCTGGAATACTCATAGGCATGGACTGAAAGCATTCTGTAGTGTGTAAAATGGGCTGAGATTCTATGATTGTTCTCAACTTCTGAAGAGTCCAGTTGCCAGCCACTATATATTAGGATCACATGATAAAGAATGAGAAAAATCCTTCTCTGAAAGGAGAGGGGAACATATTTATGTATGTGGGCTAAAGTTTAGGAGTGTAAATGTGCAGTTGAAAGTTTGAATTTAAAATTTAAATATGTAACAAAGGGAGGTTGGAAGTCATGGCAGGAACACATGTAGTTTTGTCGAATAGGTTTTCTTTAGAAGCCTGAGTTACAGTGTGATTAGAGGTTACACGTATGGAGTTGCAGCTTACAGGCCTAAGAGTTGTAGATGCATTAGAGGATGTATATGTTGGGGGAGAGGAAGTATTTGTGTTGTCAGTGGGTTAGAAGGGATCCTTAGAAAGTGAATTGCCAGAAGTGTAGAGGCAGAGGATATTGGTGTGGAAAAGATAACTATAGAGAGCATATCAAAACAAAAAAGCAGTCCAGTAGCACTTTAAAGACTTAACAAAATAATTTATTAGGTGATGAGCTTTCGCAGGACAGACCCACTTCTTCAGAATAGCCATCTGAAGAAGTGGGTCTGTCCCACAAAAGCTCATCACCTAATAAATTATTTTGTTAAAGTACTACTGGACTTCTTTTTTGTTTAGATAGTTTATAGACTAGCGCAGCTGTCTTTCTGTTACAGATACCATGGTATACATTAGAGCTATAGATGGGCCACAGAATGTGTGTGGCAGAGTAGCTGGAGTGGAAGACAAAGATAGGGTGGGATAGGCTGGTTGTATATGCAGAGTAGATGAAGAGCACATGTAAGGTAAGTTGCATGTGTGAAGGCAGTAGCAGGGTTGCAGGATGGCCTAAGGCCAGGGCTGCGTATATGGTGAACGCAGTGGAGTAAGGGAGGTTGCAGGAGGGGGATGCAGGTTGAGGCAGTGCAGGTGAGTTGCAGACCTGGTTATGCGGATTGTGAGGTAGGAGTGGGAGGAGGAGGGACTGATGGACCACAGTCAGAGTGGAAGGGTGACGGGTGGTGTGACCAAGCGGCAGGGCCTGGAGGAACGACTCTGGAGTAGGCGCATGGTGAAAGGCACGTGTTTCACAGCGGATTCCAGGGCTGCGTGTGGGAAGGAAGCATGACGGTAAGGCGCGTGGAAGTCCGCGCACGCGGGGTCGGCTAGAGTCATAAGCAGTGCGCGCGGCGGCGGCCACCAGGCGCTGAGTGGCGCTCGACCCCGTGTCCCCCCCTAAGATGGCGTCTCCAGACCGCCGCTTTCATGGCAGTGGGGGGAATGGGGCGCGAGGCGGGACTTCCTCTCTGCCGCGTTCTACAACTGCTTCCTCGGGCGCGGGGGCTGGGAGCTCGAGCGCGAGACTTCGCTCGCCGCCCTACATCCGGGACTTTCCTCGTCCTCCTCGCTCCCACAAACGGAAGTGACGGCAAAGCCGGCCTGCCGCCTTGCTGGTCCACGCTGGAGGCAGGTGTGGCCACGCCCCCCCGTCCCGCGCTGAGGATTGGCGCGGGGGGTGGGGAAATCGGCGCTTGGTAGCTGTGCTTCTGGAGCGGAGTAACAGTCGCCGCTGAGTGTGCTCTCGCGCCCACCTCACTGTGCTCGTCATCAACACTCGCTGGGGCGGGAAGGGAGGGATAGGGCGCGCGCGCCTGAGAGGGAGGGGCGCTGAGGCTGACCCCACCCTGCGTGCCGCTGGAGACAGGTGCGCTCCCCTCCACCAGAGGGATCCAACCCCCTCCTCCCGCCTCTTCACCGGGAGGTGTCAGTCATGCGATCGGCCCCGCCTCTTCCGGGCCTATCAGGCTGGGCCGCCGCCTCCTCCTCTCTCTCTCGCTCCCTTTTGTGAGTTATAGCAACCGTTGCCTTGTGAATCAAGCGCCATAGTCACCGTAGTCCTGGCGACTGTTACCCATCAACAACAACCGCTCCTCTCCTCCTCCTCCTCCTGCTGCCGCTCCTCCTCACCCCCATCCTCACCCCCTTCCTCATCATCACCCACAACAACAACAGCCACCAGCAAGAGCAACAACAACAGCAACACCACAGCCCTGCACAGCCCAGGTGACTATGATTGTTCCGTGCACTCCGGCCCCCGACCCCGGGGCTGCGCTGCCCCATTGATTGAGATGTAGCTAGAGGGTAAGGCTGTAACGCGTGTCTCCCTGCTGGCTGGTTGTCCCACCCCCCTTGGTTGCACTTTGATGGTGGATGGGGAATGTGGGGCTGGGAGGGAGGAAGGAAGGGGGTGGGGGAGAGAGTCACGCTTCTGGTCTGCGGGACGATTGTGGAGGGGGTGGGCAGGTATCTCCGTGTACAATAGCGGGGAATTGTTGGAAGAGAGGAGATGAGCTGGAGATGAGCCCTATCTGGTGGTACTTGCTTTAGAGAACAGCCAGGCATGGATTCTGCAACACACCAACAACCAGGGAGTGTTTCTCCCCCTCAGTCCTGTGGGCCTTGTTCTGGGGTTGTGAGACTGTTCAGATTTAGATGTCAACTTTTTGTCTCTTTTGGTGATACTCATGCATTCCCTAGCCCTCTTCCCTGCAGCCCTGGTTCTGTAGCCAGATTATTTCCTCCTTTAATCATCATTCCCTTAATTGTATTTCCGGGAAAACTGTATTTTCTTTATACTGTAAATTGTTATTCTATTTATCTGGTAGTCCCCCCCCGCCCAACGACTGCCACAGACAGCCGTTTTGCTTTGCTCTCCAGCTGCTGGAAAAGATTATTTTAATGCTGTTTTTTGTATTTGTGATTTAATCTGGATACAGTGCATGTGTGCTAGTTGGATTTGTAGTTTATCCACAGTGTGTTATTTTTCATGGAGAGATGCTTGGAGTAGAGGCTCCATTTCAGTTTCTTTATACTCCCCACAGTGAAGAGAATCCTAAATATTTTCATTTTGCATGCAAGACTTTTGTGTACATCAAATAAATGAGGGAAAGAAGCAAACATTAAGAAAACTTTGCAATTTCATTTGTAAAAGCTACTGTACTCTTAGAGGATTTTTCTTGTTGGGTCTTTTTCTGCAGGGAGCTGAAATTGAAGTCAAGTTGTTCATAAAGAATGTATGAATCTTCTGAACTTGAAATACATGTATATTTCATCTTTTCTTTGGTTGTTTGTTAAAATCTAACAATTTGCCTTCTCAGCGTGTTCTTTTACTCACTTGTTTTTCTGGACGTAAGGCATGTTTTTGGTACCTCCTCATGGGGTATCAAGGGGAATTTTTTTAATGTTATAGACAATTCTTTCCTCCCCCGATACAAGCATGACAAATCAACTCTCAGTTAATTTTTTCTAACATTTACAATTTCTTTAAATACAGATTTCTTTAAGGTGGGTTATTTCATCATTCCTGTATTTAACATAATTCATAGGAAAATTATAATGTTTTAAGGCAAGACATTTTTGTTAATTTTAACTCAGAAGATACTTTTTTTCCTCCTTAACGTTTAAGACCTTCATTGACTAGTCTTGTTCCTCGTAACAACGCCAACAGAAAGATATTGATTTATTTGACAGAGCAGCCGCTAAAGAATGTGACAGTGTCAATTATTCTGACGATTGTCAAGTGCAGAGGAGGTTAGATAATTAATGCATTATTGATATTATTTTTTGAGCTAAGGCTTAGTACATGTGTTGCAGTTTTACTTTCTGAATATGTTTTCATATGCCGTTGGTGTAACTGAAATGATGCATTTCAATGAATCGCCAAAATCTCAAAATTCTCATTAGTTGTATACTTTATATTGAAAAGGAGAAATGACTTATTTTCCTTTCTCCTACCATAGCAACTGTAATCAGATAAGTTCCAAACACATGAAGAATTATTAACATCGAAGTCAGTTCATCACTGTTTGTTCAGGGTATTGTAGTAGAGCTGTTATATATAAATTTTAGTGAATTAATTTCTGGAATGTAATAATTATTAGTTTGTGTCAAGGAGTTAACTTTGTGATTCATTATTTGTGAATTCTTCCACACATCTAACATTGCCTGCAAGGTAATGCCCCAGTTCTGCAAGCTGCATTGTCTGGTTTGGACTGCCTGTATTCATACAGAGCCCCACTGATGATGGAGGTCTGTATGGGCCTAGAGACCTGAAATGGGTAGAGTAGCTTTCAGGATCTAAGCCTAAGTTAGCAGGGAAAATTGAGCTGCCTGTGCAAGCAGAAATCTTTATTTTTGATGGGGGTAGGGATACAGTCGTCTTAAAAAGATGTTGTGCCATTTAAAAAAAGATGTATTGTACCACAAAAAGTTTTTAGTATTAGTCAGCCAAATTTACTTAAAGGAGCTGTTGCATGAGATAATTGAAAATAGCGCCATGTCACATCAGCTAGCATCACAGACTTTTATGTAGAAGAGCATCTTTAACAATTTGTTCTCACCTTAACATTTTAATGGTGCATAGATGGGATCTTCATTAAGCTTTTTGATTCCCAGATGCCCTCAGCTATCAGAATGCCAGATGTTTGTGATGTCAGCCAATCTTTTGATAATAAAATGGTTTGTGATTATTGTTCACATTTCTGGTTTGTAGTACGTAGCTGAACAAGTGTGATTAAAAATGCATTTTAATGCACTTGCACGTTGCTTCAGTGTCTACATACCCTAGTGCGTTTCATAGTTAGCTAACTTGCATTGTGTTGGCATCGACAGACTTTTTTGGCAATGCTTTCAAAAGAAACAAAATAGGAGTCCATGACTTGCCTTTTTATATAGTTTGAAATCCTGGTTTTCATCATCTTCTTGGGTAATTTGACCTTGTTTTGTTACTGCTGTATATGTTCTTCTCTTCCTAAATGTAGCAGTTGATTAGTTTATAATAATACAGCTCTCAGAGAGGGAAAGATGAAACACTGAAAGGGAAAGATTAAACATTTTTCTTTGTCTTCACCTGGAATAGACCCAGGTATGCTTAATATGGTTAAAGAATCAAAACTAATG
The DNA here is from genome assembly GCF_033958435.1 of Carettochelys insculpta. Taxonomy (NCBI): domain Eukaryota; kingdom Metazoa; phylum Chordata; order Testudines; family Carettochelyidae; genus Carettochelys; species Carettochelys insculpta. The sequence goes on along the minus strand of NC_134141.1, from coordinate 27,868,820 downwards.
TACCTTTTTGTCTTGGTGGTTGCTTTGTGGTCCAGTAAGTGTTACTGAGATTCAGGGTACTTTCCCCCTCCTCTTCTCTCATTAAATTATTTCCTTTAAAATTGAGAGGTGCACTTACATGCAAACCACAGAGGAGGCGTAACAACAGCATACATTGACGTGTAATATTAACATGGGAACAGACATTTTCACCATATAAGATGTATGTTTTTTTAAAAGTTTGTTTTTAGTTGAGATTAGATTGTGAATGCAACATAAATACACAGAGAACAAAACTAAACTTTGAAAATTATGATATAGCTAGAGAACTAGTTTTAAATTAAGTTCCATGTCAGATGAATAGAGACCTTAAATAAGAATACTAAAGTGTTGTTTGTTTTTTTAATAATTAATTAAACTCTTAATTTTTCAGTTTCTTCGATGTAAATAAACTTTTAAAAATCTGCATGTTCAAAAAGGGCATATTTTTCCACCCGTGGAAGTTTGGCATTATTGATTTATCTTTATTAAAGGTATTGTGAACAGTGCTTGTAGTTTTTCTTTGCTTGCAAGTTCAATGTGTACACACATTTTGGAAATGTAAGATGAAGCACATAGATTGATTTTGACTAAATTTAGCTTGTTAGGGACAGATGGCTGCTTTAAACAGGTGTCACTTTCATTTCTCGTGCATTGTATTAGGACTTCCAGTGGCTCACAAAAGGCTTGTCTAAAGCAGGTGGCATCATTAGCATCATTTTATCATTAGCAAAATCTACTCTTATAGGTAATTATTTTCACAGTGGCTGGGTACATTATAATATTTTGTATAGTTTATCAGACTCTTTAATGGCTCCCCATAAAGCACAAAGTACATTCATAAAGTACATTTTTGGATAATCCTCTTATCATAGTATTAAACGGGAGGGGGAAAGAAAGCATTATTTGAGCAATATAAGTTAGTTTTTTAATACAAGTAGGTGAAATTTAAAAAGCTAGCTTGCAAGACAAATAGCAAATTGCAGCTTGACATAAAAACTTGTTTTGCTTGATAACTGACCTATGGCTTTTTAAATTTGTCTTGTTATGACTTCATTTTTATACCAGTGAACTGTAAGTGTGAACATAATACATTTTAGACTTCCACCTTTTGTGTACAGTGTCTCTTGATCTGTAGAACATCTTTTTTTCCTTTTTCCTTTTATTTTGTTTAAAATTAACTGTTATAAGTTAAAATCTGCTTAATTTAGAATATGTGGAAAAAGAAAGAATTGGGGTATGAGAACTGGAGCATCTTAGTTTTTTACTTTCTGTACCAGGGTTGAGAACTGACTGGTACCCTTCTTAATCTGTTACATTTCTTTTAAGAGATGCACCAGAGGGTGCTATGCTATTTCAAACACAGTAAGAGAGAGAGGAAAAAAATAAAAGGCTAAAAAGCACTGATTTGTATAAATACATAGCTTAACTGTACAATTTATATTTTTATTCTTGTTATAAGATCAAGAACTTTCTTTATTATATGTGTCTGTAGCAAGATGTTTTCTGTCTAAATTTTTATAGGAAGGGTTTGGACTTTTCCATAACACGTGTGTTTGCACAGTATAGAATAACAGTATACCTTTAAATTCAGAACATGCATATATGTCTATTAGCTGTGCTTGTATAGCAGGTGTAGCTTCTGTGTTTATGTATTTTCTTTATTTCTTTACATTATCTACTCTTATTTAAACATATCACAACTGATCTCAATAGCTGAATTAATGGTTTGTTTAAAAATGATCACATTTTTAGTGTGATTTGATAAACAGCAATTTCAGTTTTAGCTGTTACTCTTATTTTGTTTGGTTTGTTTATTATTCTCCTTGCATTTTTGTTGGTTAGTTGTTTTTAATTCCTTGTTACAAGTCTTGCTGCAGGAAACGGGGGTCAAAGCAGCTAAAGCTAATTATTCTCTCATAAGTAGCAAAGACGGTACAAGAGTCTAGTGGACTGGAAGACTTGTATGTATTTTCCCCCCTAATTGGACTGTTGGGGTAATAGAGAGACCGGGCCTCTTCGTATTGAAGGTAACAACCAGCTTTTATTATGAATAGTCTATTGTGAATATATATGTCTGATGAATTAGAATTTTTGCGGGGGGTTTTTGTTTTTTGTTTTTGTTTTAACCTGTTGCATACCAAAACACAATAGATTTTACGTGACTAAAATTAAGTATACAAATATGGTAAAAATGGCAAAATGCCTTTTCAAAATTCTGCAATATCTGTGCTTTGCATACTGACAGCAAAATTGTGGGATTCAGTTTCCTGCAATTTCTGTAGCTTAATAAAATCTTCTGATTTTTTTTTTTTCCTAAATACATGGGATCTAATAATGTAGTGTTTGTAGCACATATTGCACTTTCATGGGATATGTGTAAAGTAATGTGGCTTGAATTCTCTAAAACGTGCACTCTCACACACAAGCAAAGGGGTGTAAGTAATTCAGTGAAATGGCTACTCTGAGGAGCAACAAAAAGATGTGTTCAGCTTTAATTTACATGTTTGTACTTCTTTCCATTAGTTGCTTGTCTCGCTACTCTTCGATCTTCTGGCTGCTCTGTGTAAATTATACTATACTCAGAATTAGTGGGCCAAATTAAAAAATGAAGTATTAGGCATGATTGTAAAGTGCATATTGTTGAGGCAGCCTAAACAAGCGTAAAGAATGTTGAGGGAGGCAGAAAAGTATATGTTATACCAGTGTTTCCCAAAATGTTTTCCTCCATGTGATGTGAATAGGTGTTCTTTGAAATAAATTTTGATGCTAGCATGATTTTTCCTCCTAAAATATTAAATATGAAACAGTGTGTATCAAAATACTAAGGCATTTAAATACTGTTTAGTTTGTAGGTATACTAATATTTGTAACACATTCCTAACTGTATAGTTGTTATGCTACTTGTGCTAAAACAATAAAAGTTGATTCGGATTGTTTCAGCACCAGTCATGTTCAGAGAAATCACGTGATGCTGCACCTGACATGAGAATACAACTTTCAAGCAGCATTCCGAATATGAAGCGAATTTGTGACCAAAAGATGTAAAAACACGCTTCCCATTTAAAAGAAAAAAAACTGTCAAATACTACTTATTTATATTTTCCAATAGTTTTATGTAAAAAATCAAATTTATAAAAACATAACATTTCAAAAAATATTTTCCATACGTAACTTGTTTTGCATTTCTTTTTCCTAAAAATATTTTTAAGCTTAAAGTAAGGATGATCCTTTTTTGAACAGTATTGTCCTTTCTGTTTTTGTACGAAAGAACAACACTCACTGTCCTTCTTCTGGTTGTTATATTGATGTTTTGTTTTGGGTTTGTACTTAATTTTTAATGTTTATACCTAATTATAGGGTTGCTAATCATACTCCTACCAGAAGGACATTAGTTGCTCAGATGATTTGCTCTTGTTTTTCGTTCTTCGTGAAGTAAGACATCTTAAAAATCTAACTCTTAAATCAACTTCTGAGCATTACATGCAGCAATTTTTCAGTCTGAAACCCTCCCAGCCCCACCCTGACTAGCACATATGTGTTCTGTCAGTATATTCCAAGTCTAAAAGTGTTCCATGGCCTAATTAGTTGGGGAAATGTTGCATTTTACCAATTTAGGTATTCTTAAACTTAACAGTACTCTAAGCTAGTGCCAAACACTGTACATTAACATTTGAACTTGACCCACTCCATTTACTTAAATTTTGGTAACTTCTGCCTCATTATTAATGATTGGGGGGAAGAAACCTGTTTAGCATTATTTATAAAGTTTGCTTCCTATTATTAATGAAACCAATACATTGGAGGGTGATTCCTTAGTTTCCCTCTCTTTGAGTTGTACATGTAGTGAAGCCATTGCATTGTGCAGATAGCTACTCTGCATAACTATGTAATCTTACTATCACTTTCTTGTATTCTCTTCCCTGTTTTTGTTGTTCTCACTTGTCTTGTCTCAAATTAGAATGTAAACTCTTCATGGTATATTTTCCTTGTACATATAGTGCCTGATAGGGCTTTTGGGTACTACAATGAAAAATAAATAATAAAAATGGGTCTTGCTACGTACCTAGTGCACAAGTGGGTTCCCTCATCTGTTTTGGTACCACAGTATAACAGTTAACTGCATTTCTTCATTTTTTAATATCACGTCAAAGACAACAATGAAACACACACTGTTCAAGGCAACAAGCAACAACATAGCCGTGCAAAATGTAAGGTGCAAAGGAGAATTTTTTTAAAAGGTGCCTTTTGCCCCATTCACTGTACTTCAGCTAAAATCCTACTGGTAGATAACATTATTTTTGAGTTGTGTTTTTTTTAAACAATGAAGTGTAGTGATAATTTTGGGTCCCGATGGGGGATTGCCTTTTTAAACTTTTAGAATTTAGAATTAATATGCAGAAATTTCCAGGAGGGAAATTTTTAAAAATGTTTCCAGATTGAACAAGTTAATTCACTTTATCAGCTGAATTTTTCATTTCATGTTCTAGAATTTTCCTTCATTTAGGTCACTGCTGATTTTTCAAGAGCATTTTTAGTGGAGTTTTTATTTTTCTTGTGATTGTGTTGAATTCTCAGGGGCCATTTGAAGATACTTTACTTACAAGTGGGTTGCTAACCAGCATTAAAAACTGGATTTCAGTGTGATCACTGACATGTCATCAGCCAATATCCTAAGTAAAATGTAGGATGATAACCACATGAGCACAGTTAAAAACACTGGGTTTAATTTCATCATCGTAGACAGTATCTTCTTGTCTGCTTCTTGCTCAGTTCTGCTTTATTAACAGTTGAAGACCAAAATGACAAAATGAAAGTGCAAGCCTTAATGAATAATTCTTGAAAATTTTACCAGTCCCCTCCTAAACAAAATGTAAAACTATTGGCTAGAGGTAAATGAAATAGGGACAGCATTTGCAAGATTCCTAGACAATACCCTAGCAAGAAATGTATCTGATGGGAAGGGCTTAGATGCTGAGATTTCGATAAGGATGTGCTTATAGAGATATCATGTGATTTTGAACAGCTCTACTTCTCCTTTAACAGCTGGAATGAGAGAGGAGTTTATTTTGTTTTAGCCCTCTTTTTGAGCCTCCTGGATAATGCCTCACAGTAGGGCTTGGCAATTTTCTGAATGACAGATGTAAATCTGGCCAGTCTTGTTAATTTCACTCTGTTGTTGCTTGGCAAACCTGTGGTATGGGCAGAAGCAGAAATACTGAAGAAAGACAGCAGTATATGGATTTACACTTCATTCATTTTTGAAAGAGGCAGTTTAATTTCTGTGGAAATTGATGATATAATGCCTCCCAGTCTCCCATTCCAGCCACCACTACCATACTCATAAATAAAAGTTTTCTACTCCCCACTGGCAAATGTATATTTCAAGTTCTTTTAGAATATAATGCCACATGTGAAGTTTGTCATATAAGGTCACAGAGACTGGGGCAGTTCACACATTTGACCAGTGACCGTCAAGGCCCTGTTAAAAAAGCACTTGAAAGCATTCAACAGTAACAGTGGGGTGCGGGGCGGGGAGTGGAGAGGGGGAACTCAGGTTGGAGGAGTGTCATCTGGAGCCAGCTAATACCTCACATATGTTGTTGGATAATGTTTAACAGATCACTTTTTTCTTTTGGCGATCAAAAAAAAAATGCAGTTTCCAGGATTAAGGCCATTTACATTTGTTTAGTTTCTTGTTGAGAATCTTCCTGCCACTCGAGGAATTGATGGACGTATTGTTAAAATGAAGCAAAAAGAACACAATAGGTATATTTTCTTTTGCTTTGTATAAGACTTAAGAAATGTAACTCTGCCCCCATTGAAGTCAGTGGGAGATTTGCCAGTATTTCACCCATGGGATCTGGACTTCATCTCCAAGTTTGCAACCTGGTTTTGTTAGATGTAAAAAGATATAACACCCAGAAGGTGTTAACTTGGCATTCTTGATGGCTGTAGTTCTCACTGTGCTTCTCTGTGACTACATGTACATGAGCAGCTTTTGTTGATTAAAACTGGGCTTTTGTCGACAAAACTCACCAAGCATCTACACATTTAAAGCACACTCTCGAGACTTTGTCGAACAAACTCAGCTGTTCAGTCAGCAGTGCTATACCTCTCCCTGCTCAGGTGTAACACCTCCATCGACAGTGTTTGGTTGACAGAGTGCCCATGTAGACACTTCTGTCAACAGAAGGGGCTTCTAGTCCCCCAGGCAGCCCTGGTTCCAGAGCTTCCGGTTGGCCCTTCTTTCTGGCTGCTCTCTGTCGACGGAGCGGATTGCTCTTTCAATCTGCTTTTGTGTGTGCATGCTACCTGTTGACAGAAGTTTTGCTGGGGTTTCTCTGTAGACAGTGACCTCTGTCAACAGAAGCTGCCTGTGTAGTTATAGCACGTGTCTGTATTAGTGGTGGGCAATGTGCAGCTCACTTGGCTTCCACCTGCTGCCTGTACAACCCGTGTCTGCTCCCTACATGAGCCTCTTGCATAATGGGGCACACTGGAGCCCTGCACTTCCTACTTCTCTCCCTGCCTCCCAGCACTTTTGGAATGCCATGAATCCATGGATTTCCTCTGTCTCTGCTCCTCTTCTCTCCCAGGTCTTGAATGCCAAGAATCAGCTGTAAGATGTAATAAAAATAATTCTGTGGATTCACTTTTATTGCAGTGTACCGAATTCAGCGACATGAAGCAAATACAAAATCATCTGACAGTTAAATTTTAAATTCAATTTATGGTTAAAAATTAATAATATGGTAACTTTTCCTTCCGCTTAAGGACGATTCTTTAAAAACTTTCTGTGCCTATAAGCTCTTTGAGTCGAGGAAATGGATCTTCTTGTGTAGGCCAAAATATCCTTCAGCTTTTTGAATGGAAGGATTAGAATCTTGTTGGATTAAAAATAGCGGCAGGGGCATGGAAAAAAGGAGTGTCTCCTTCACAATGTAAGTTCCTCATTTTGTAGAAGCCCCACTGTGCATGCTTGGTTGTTTCAGGATCAGTCAGGTGTGAAGGGGCTGAGGCAAACATTCTTCTTGGCATTGTCTTTTCTCAACTTCTTGGTCATTCGTTGCTGGAGTGAATGCAGACTGTATCAGAATAATATATGCTATTCTTTTTCTCTAAGTGCATTGAACCCTCTTTCTACAACAAGAAGGGTCTAGGAGCAACAACTGCTAGGCTTTGCTGTGTTCGAGCCATGCTAATATGGAGAAGAGAATATAATTGGGAAAGGAAAATTCACAGGTTTTAGGACTGCAATGGCAAGCTACTTCCTCCTTCACCCTGCTCTCCTTACCCCACATATGTTACTTCTCATAAAAATGATGTAGCAAAGAGAACTTTTTTTAGTTTCTGGAAAAGTGTAAACTTACTGTCTCTTAGCAAGAATGTAACATTGGATCAGCACTTGGATGCAGAGGGGTAATTTAGTCTAACATGATGAAGTCAAAAGTGCTATTAGTTATTTGGCTTTATGGTGCACATATTATGTTTTAAAAAATCTGGTTCACCTTTTATAATTTCATAGGGAGGGGCATTTTTGACAGGTAGGCATTCCTTTGTGGTTGCCTATCGTAGAGTGAAGGATATCCAAGAGCCAATTGTGATCTAAGGAGCTGCAGAATTTACATGTCTTTTAAGTGCATGCCATACTATCTTGGATATCAGTAAGAATTTAGAAGGTTATACAAATGGGCCAAGGATGCTAGGAGCTGGGAGCAGAATTCCTTTAAAGTAGACTTGAAGGCACATTGGACAATTGTAGGAAGAATGGAAAAGATTGAGGGACCAGTTGTTATATATAAAAATCTCTCATTTTAATCAACCCTGTAGAATGGACTGTCGTAGAAGTGGTTTAACTTTATGTATAACCTTTCTTTCTATTTCCAAGCTTCCCACTTTTCATAAGTAGATATTTTCATTTTCATTTGTAAAGTATATTTGTTGTTCATAGATTAGTCCTTGTATCATATTTCTTTTGCAGTACCACAAAAACTACCTGCACTCTCCTACTATACTGCATTTGTAAGATTTAACTTAATGGAGTAATAAGCAGTAGACCTGTAACAAACCTAAGTAACTGTTCAGTTTGAGAGTGTACAGAACTGTGTATCAAGATGTAAAGATTACTAAGGTGCTGAAGAATGCAAGAAACATAAATATTTCCATTGGACTAACAGCCATCTGCCGGATGCAAACAACAGTTTATTCTTAAATAATAAAAATACTGTATTGGTTACTTCCATGTAAGTGTCTGTCAATTTCTGTATCAGGTGAATTCCCCAGGGTTTCTCTGGCTTTATTTAGGTTGGAAACCACAGTTTAATACAAAGGTTATGTATGTGTACAGAACACTTTCCCTCCCATTTGTGACTGTATAGCATCACTGTGGCACATAGTGTAACTGCATGTGGAAAACAAATTACAATAGAACCTCAGTTTTATGAATGCTAATCTTTACAAACATCTGGTTATATGAACCATTTTTCTGGATATGGGGTGAAAACCAATGTAATGAAAATTACAACATTTGCATGCCTTCAGTGGCTTAGAAATCACTTTGTAGTAGTTTATGACCACAAGAAAGGGATGCAATGCATTGGTCCACTACAACTGTAATTTTTAGGTGTTATGAACCTCTCAATTCCTAATTTTTTAACAATGGGATTTTGTAATAAAAACATATTTATTGTGTTTTTTTAATTTGTCTTTTAATTAATTTTAGCAGCTAGAAAGAAGAAATAGTGCTAGCATCATGTGCCAGCTCTCCATGGACCGTTAACTAGTAATGTGTCCACTAGCAGAGCTCTGCTTTTCAGCAAGTTTCTTCCTACTGCTGGCCAAGTCTTCTGTTTTTTATTCTTTATTAGTACATTTGAAACTTCACCTGTCCATGTAAGTGAGTAAGAGAGGGGACAGCAGCTGGAGGGTACCACACAAAACAAGTGTTTTATGTCACAAAGAAGCAGGATGGCTGTGCAAAAGAAAATCTCACTGGCTTCGTCCACGCTGCTTTCCCCTTTCAGAAGTGGAATGTGATTGTGTCTGATCGGAAATGCAAATGAGGCACTGGTTTACATATCATGTGCCTCATTTGCATAATGGTGGCCACTCACTGTTCTGGAAATACTGTATTCAAAAAAAAAAAACAACGGCAGTGTAAATGGGGTTCATTTGAAAACAAACCCTGTTTCTGAAAGAACCTTTCTTCCTGAAAAACATTCATTTTGAATGAACCCCGCCTGCACTGCTTGTGTTATTTCTGAAAGTAGCCTTTCTGGAACACTGAGGGGCCGCCATTATGGAACTGAGGCGCACACTATGTAAATCAGCACCTTATTTTCATTTCTGATTGTCTGCATTTGCATTCCCCTTCCAAAAGGGGAACGTAGTATAGATGCAGCCAGTGAGTATAGAAAAATACTGATAAGTGTTCCTCCCACAAGTGGTGTATTACTAGTTATTTTTATTCAGACATTTTATGCTTTGACCACAGACTGGATACTGTATGTGTTTACGTGTAAAATGTTTTACAAGGGACCCCTTGAGATATGGAACTGTATTTTCAGTGGTAGCTTAAGATGACAAAAATAGGAGCAGTATAGAAAAACATACTCTAGGCAGGGAGAGGATTCTTTATGGCTCTTCAAAGAGGGGATACATAGGATGAAAAAATACTTTGTCTAAATATTACAGCAAAGAGAACTTATCTTCCCAATGATTATGGGGTTCTAGATATTCTTAATTTTCAGATCCATAATTCAGAGTTCTGCATTTTCATTTTGGTGGTTGAAGAGACACATCCAAGACAACTCAAGACCAACATAAGAAAATGTTAAAAATATTTAAGGAAACAGTCTAAAACAAAATCCAGCATTTCCATGAAATGTTTGCAACCCAAGCATTGTGTTCTTGAACTGGGGCAGAAACTGAATATGAAAGGTTGTCATAAACCAAAGTGAATCTGAATAGTAATGCTGGCTTAAAGATTATGATAAAGTTAAGTAACTTTACCTGCTGTTATTTTGAAGTACCTCAGTTTTCCTATTTTGTAAAATGAAGAGTGTTCTGTGTGCTTTTGTAACAAAGAATTTTAGGATGAAAAGTACTAAATGCAAAATATTTTTTTTCTGTTATCCAAACTGAAAACTTAAAACAAATAAGCTGCATATAATGAGAAGTAAAATTGTGTTTTGTAACTTTTTCAACTTTATCATTGGTTAGCTTTTTACAAGTGTTGTAACAACAAAAATACCATTGATTTCCAGTGGATTGTGTGCTCCTAAGTCATTTAGGAGAAGGTTTGGACATTCTAAACCAAAGGCTTTCCAAGTAACAGATAAAGAAATATATGTTTTATAATACAGCGTTTAACAAGAGAGTGTCCCTTGAATGAACAAAAAAAAAGGTAAGCACAAGTTTCACTTTTTACACTGTAGTATTTAATAATGTCACGGGATAGAGGTCCCCTTGTGTATAGAATCTTTTTAGGGAGTGATTCATTGAAGATGAGCAAAATTCCATTTTTAGCATGTTGCCACGTCTTGTAAATATAACTTTAACAGGTGAAGAAGATGCCTACCTGAAAGCTTGAAGATGTCTTGTCAGTCACAGATAATTCTGAAATATTTTCACTTATGAGGGTTCGACTTTCATTGACGTAGATAAGAGCTGGATTTTGTTGCAAAAGGAGAATGGTATAGATGACATATTTCTTAAGAACCATGCAAATAACTGCTTTAAAGTGTAACAGAGAGGTGGCTATGTTAGTCTATATTCTAACAAAAGCAAACTAGCCGTCATGTAGCACTTTAAAGATTAACAAAATAATTTATTAGGTGATGAGCTTTCGTGGACAGACTCGCTTCTTCAGATCAAAAGATCTGGCTCTTTTGAAAGTAAATCCCATCTTCGAAAGAACCCTTCTTCCCCTTTTAAAAAAAAAAAAAAAAGAATGTATTAAAGAGCCACATTTACACTGCTTTTCTTCTTTTGAAAGAAGCTCTCTTGAAAGAAGAATATGCAGATAAGGTGCCAGATATGTAAATTTGCACCTCATTTGCATTTTCAATTTCCCTCATTTGCATGCGTCTTTCGAAAGAGGGATGCAAGTGAAGACACAGTCTTTGATGAGAACTGCACTAGGGACCCACAGACTTCCACTGAACACATCACCAACTGTGATAAATAATGTTCTAATAATCAAAACTATATTAGAAGCTAATCTCCTATATTCAAAGGCAGATGTTTTTGTGGCTTGATTCTAATTAAATGGTCAAGGCATGAAGACATAAATACATTATACAGAATCTACACTTAGTTATATTCAAAACTGACTTCAGCATACCTCCATCAAATGCTGGTAGCTCAGTAGAAAGGTATATGTGACTTAGTAAGGTACTGACCTGTAATGCATTTTGTGTAGTGGTAAAAGTCAAACTGAACAACAAAAGTGTAGTAAAATGTGTGCTGAACAATCTGGTACTGTAACAGCGGTAGTAGCTCTTTTCTCAATAGTCCTATTATTTTCTGTTTCTAGCTTTAGCATCCGCTTACCCCAGTAATGCTGTTTGTCTGATTTTGTTTTTTCTTCATGCACATTAGGGTTTATACAAACTAGAAACTGATTAAAATGTATTCAGAACTGAAGGGTTACAAAGCCTATTGAATCAGACAAGGCATTTAAACAAAAAACTGAAGACATAGTACCATTATGAAAGTATATAATGGTGTTCATAATACTTAAAGCAGTTGTATATTTACCTTGATTTAGAGGGACACTGACAGGTTAAAATATGGATTGTGCAATAATATTTTTTAAAGTAGAATAGTTATTTGAGGTGACTTGCTTACAAAGGAGTAGCATTTTAAAAACATATTTTAAAAAAATTCCTTTGTTACTAATGACTTCTTAATTAAAATGTAAAATATATTAGTTTTGTAGTTTCCAATATTAAAAATCCATTTTACTTTTTTGATGGTCTATTTACTCTTTACATATCTTACTGGAGAATATAATCAGACTGGTCAGCTTACATTCAGTTTTGTTTTCTGGTTCTTTTACAATTACAGGTTGAAGACATGGAAGGCGAATCTCAGATACAATTTTCATGAAATTAGAAGATTTTTTTCTCTTTTTTCAAGGGCTCTTTAAAATGTGTAAATTACCTGACCCTGTCCATTTACAAGTTTAAGAACTTTTGGTGGAAAATTCAGTTTAAAATATTTCACATTAATTTATATTAATAAGTTTACAAGCCCTCCACAGAGATTAGTAGATTAAAATATGCAAAATCTTATTTGTGATATAATGAAGATATGTTCCTTGACATTAAATCTCTGATGTAATTAGTACACCTGTTCTTAAAAACAGAATCCTATATAACACACATTCGTCTCATTAATTTTAGCTGAATCTTGCACATTCTGTTCATTTTTATGTGGGCTCTTCTTTTTCTAGACAATGGAAGTTCCCATCTTTTAAGTTTACAACATGGTGTCTAATTGTATATTCATTACTTTGTGTTCACTTTTGATCTGAACCACTTTTGTGATATTATATCAGTATAAAATCATAGCAGAGGATTTCCTGGATTAAATGGGCAAAGGAGAACATATTCTAGTGTTTCTGTTATAGAAGTACATTTTTTTTCTTGGTTTATAATTTCATATGCATGGTGGAGTTGATATGCTCTAGTCAGTGAGGTGAATGAAAATAACTACAGACCTCTGTGTACTTCAGCTTTTCTGGAGAAGGGTGTGATTGGACACAGTGGTTTTAATAACATAGAAGTCTTTATAAATTGCATGCCAATAAGAATTACAAATGGAAACGGTTATTCCTGTAGGTCGCACCTGTGAACAAAAACACAATATTGGCATCTGTACCAAGCAGTGCAAGCTGAGGCTTGCCCAGGCCAGTAGCTTTTAAGATGTTGCAGCAGTTAAGTGAAGTAAGTCAAGCAGGAGAGTGCATCCTCTGAACTCAACTTCACTGCATAGCCACTAAAAGCAAAGTAGGCAGTTTTGCACTCTTATATTTTTGTATTTATCTTAAAGTGGTTATCTCTTATTTTTGAGTAGGGTACTAGAGTTGAGATATGACTGAAGTTGTTTCTTTCTGTGTCTAATCCATTTTCTTTACATTTTTAATTGAATTAAAAATGCTGTGTGACCAGTGTTGATTTTTGTTTCTTCAACCTAATTAGGAATAAGGGTATTATGAGCATAAATGTAACTGTAAAGAAGTTCAGTTAATTGAAAAATGACGAGAAATCCTGTGGTACCTTAAAGACCAAGAAATTTGGGCATAAGTTTGTGTGGGCTGGATGGAGCCCATTTGGTCAGATACATCATAGATTAATGAGGAAGCAATCATTTAATTTAAAAAATATATGTATTTTGATGTTACAGTAGTCTAGTTTGTTTTAGTGAATGTAAAATAAGATTTGTAATAAAATTTTCCTATGAGAGTATGCTTTTGTCGCTTGTTCTTAACCAGATAAATCCCCTATGGATAAATCTTTCTTGTAAAACTACTCCCATTGGATTTGGCCTTAACTTGAATAGTAAGAAAAGCACTACGATAAACAATGGCATGATGAAATGTTAGTTATCTCTTGCACCTTAACTGAGATACTCCTTGTCTGGTGTTCAGAATCTTAATTCTTCAGTCTTTCCAATTTTCAGTTTTATTAGTACTGCTCCATTTCAATTAAAATTTTTTCCACCAGGTATATATTATCACTTTTGAGATAATTGTAAAAAAGTTCCTTACAGAGAACATGATTTACTTTCAGAATTAGTATAATTTTGAACTCGTGTGGCTTCTAGCCCATGAAATGAAAGGTGAAGTACTACATTTTTTTAAAAGAATATTTGGAAATCAGCTGAAAGATGAAAGTATTAATAATGCCTTCCAGGCTTTAAATGGGCATATTATAACTCTTTTGAGATGCTTTTGCCAAAGGAACCAGTTACCAGTTTACGACTTTGCAGGCAATCAAAAGGGGGGAAAGAAATCTAAAGAAATGTGGTCTTAAGATATATAATCGCAAAGTTTACTTTAATCGTTACTAGACAAGGATTAAAACTGAACATCTGAAATCTTTTTTATTTTAACATATTATGTACTTAGTCTTGTTCTGGTTTTTAGCTGTGTTATCACCACTAGCAGCAGTGTATTTTCATATAGATTTCATAATTATTGTTCTGTTTCTGATGTTTTTTGGAACCTGATTCTTGTCAGCCTCTATTTTAGGGCCTACTTTGTCTCAGGTTTTTTTTACATCCTTTCTCCTATTCATAGACATTTCTCTGTTGCCTGAATTTTATGTGTTTTTTAATATTTCACAGTTAACCTGAGATGATGATCTATGGCAGGGCTTATACACGTCACACATCTGGCCCTCCTGAGACACATCCAGCTTGGCCACCAGGATAGCTTGCAGCTACTTCTGTCAGACTCCAGGGTGTGTAGTGGCATCTTGCTGCAGGCAGCTGTGCAGTCACTTCTGTTTCTTTTGTTGCTCCTCATCTGTCTTTGGAGGGGAAAAGCTTTCCTGCTTTGTCTCAACCCTTAAATTATTGCTTATGTTTTAAATATGTGAGGTAATACTTCATCTATCAATTTTAAATTAGTGAAGGATAGATTGAGACAATTAGAGTATGTCTACACTCACACTTCTTCAGTAATTTTTTTTTTTCAGTCATATATTAAAAAAATGCATCTGGCTGACGTAAGCTGTATCAACAGAATCTCTATGATGGCAGGAAACGTTCTCCCTCTGAAATAGCTACTGGTGATTGTTGGGCATGATTTAATTATGCTAAAGGAAGAACCCTCTTCTTTTTGCTTAAAGTGACTATATGGGAGACCTTTACAGCAGCACAGCTGTCTCTTTACAGATGTGCCACAGTAAAGTCTCTAGTGTACAGCAGGCACGCTGAAGGGAGGAAAAAGGGGGCAGTTACCTCCAGGCCCAACCTTTCAAAGGGGCCCAGCGTTCAAGCTGCTGCCAAAGTAGTACTGGTGGTGGCTGGCACTCCTGGCCCCTTTGAATCGTCATGGGAGCACAGTTCTGGCTGCGCACAGCTTGGAGGCAGTATATGTGTGGGGGGAGTGCAACGCTGCGGTTCTGGCACTCTGAGGGCTGAATGCCCAAGGTCCTGCCCCTTCCATCATTGGCCCTGCTGCTTTTGGGGCATGGAACTGGGCCCCCCTTGCCTCCCGGATTCACGGCAGCTCTTGGTGACGCTGATATAGAGATAGTGTTAGGCCTTGTCTACATCTAAAACTCAGGTTGACCTCCATGAGTGGTTGCACAGGAGTGTAAAAAAATTCCTGTGTTGCACAGGAGTGTGAAGATTTAACAGCCTTTAGAGCTGTGGTTAAGCCAATCTGAGGTTTTATCTACACTGGCAGTGTAAAGCACTGGCAGTTACAGGCTGGCTCTCAGAATGCAGCAGTGAAACTGCTGTTGTGTGTCCGCACTATCAGCTGCCAAGATATCAGCATGATCGCACTTGGGGCACTTTCAGCACCATTTAGAGTAGTGCACTCTAGGGTGCTCTCCCACAGAGCACCTCTTCTGCCACTGAGACTTGTGGTAAGGCGGTAGGGGTATCACAGGCATCCTGGCTCCTGTTCCATTGTCATGGGGTGCATTGTTTTGCATCCTAATAACCCCTCTGTTTCTGCCTGCATTTGGTCCTCTCTTTCAGTAGCTTTTGTTCTGTGCACTCTGCTTCCTTCATCTGTGAGAATGGATCCTGAACTTGAAGAAAATGCTGTTATGTCTCACTAACAGGTCAAAAATGGCAGTAGACTTATTCCTTTAGCTGCAAAGGGGTGCTGAGGAGTCAAACACTGATGTTGCCACCCATAATAGCTATGACACAGGATGCCTTGTGGCATTCACTGGGGTGCTGACCACAGTGGAATGCATCTTTTGAACTTGGGGGAAACAGGCACTGAGTGGTGGGATTGCATCATCATGCAAGTCTGGGGTGATGAGCAGTGCTGCAGTCCTTTATGAGGAAAGCCACTTTCACATGTCTGTAATACAAGCTTGCCCATAGCCTGTCACATGGATTTGAGAGTGAGAGCTGCCTTGCCAGTGGAGAGGCATGTGGTGATTGTGCTGTGGAAGCTGGCTACTCCAGGCAGCTGTTGATTGGTTGCCTATCAGTTGGAGTGTGGAAGTTGACTATTGGATTTGCGTTGGTGGAAGTATGCTGGATTATTAGTCTCATCCTGCTCCTGAAATTATAGATGGCTTTGGATATATGGGCTTCCCTAATTGTGGAGGATGTTAGTGGAGGTAGTGCAGAATGTGATAGGTGGCATGCATCCTGATTCTGGCACCCAGCAAGGTAGGCTCTTAATATGTGAATACAAAGGGGTATTTCTTGATGGTTCTCCAGGCACTAGTGCATCACTGTGAATGTTTCATGGACACTAGTGCAGACTGGTCCACAAAGGTGCATGTTGCACACACCTTCTGGAACATTGGCCCGTTCAGGAAGCTGCAAGTTAGGACTTTTTCTGGGCCAGAGGATCATTATAGAGGAAGTCAAACGGCCCACTGTGGTCCTGGGAGACCCTGCCTACCCTTTAATGCTTTGCTTCTGAAGCCATACACTTGAAAGTCTTGGCAGCAACAAGGAGTTGTTTAACAGGCTGAATAGGTACAGAATGACTGACTGTTCTGTGCTTCTGTCTGTGTGAAAGCTTGCTGGTGATTGTATCAGAAGCTAATGTATTGACAACATCCCTGTGTTACTAGCCGCATACTGTACCCTCCATAATATTTGTGCAGGGACGGGTGAAAGTGTCACTCAGGTTTGAGCCTCTGAGGTTTAGCACCTGCAGGCCGAGTTTGTACACCATTAGAGGGGCATAATGCAAGTCAGTAGGGATCAGGGATACCTTCAGGCAGAGATTTGATGTTGAAAGCCAGTGATATTTGTTGCTGCACACAGGAATGCAGTGGCTGCAATGCTGCTAGGTGACTGTGATTGGTACAGTGCACTTAGGAGCAAAATGCCTGTTGCTTTGTTGGGGTGTACTTGTTTGCTTGCTTGCTTTCATGTAGTGGAATAAAGATTGCTTTCAAACCCACAAATTTAATTTATTAAAAACAACAGATGTAGAACACGTGAAATGACACATGAACTTTGTGGGAGGGAGGAGATGAGGCCCTAGCACATTTACAGAGTTGTATATGTCCACTCGGAGTAATGTGGGGAGGGGGCATGAGGAATCTGTGCTTCCTCAAGGCAGGAGAAGCCAGCCAGGTGGCGGGGGGGGCTAGTGGGGCTGGAGGGCCAGAGCTGGGCAGCAGGTGCCTGCATCCCCTTCTCTTCCTTCCTGCATTCACTGGCAGCAGTGGGGAAAGTGCAGCAAGGTAGCCCCAGCTAGTGCTGCCCTCTGGCCATGCCTCCTCAGTGGGGAGGGGCAGGGACTGCCCGCACACTCCCTGGTAGGAAGTGGACTGGTGCAGGCAGTGTGAGCTAGGGCTGCTGTGCTGCACTCCCACTGACTGAAGGCAGCATGATGGCCAAAATGTTTTGGTGGTGATGGGGGGTGGTGTATAGAAAACCATTTTTGGACACTGGCTGCAGGGAGGGCAGTTGGGGAGCTGCGTTAGCTGCAGTGCTAGCAGTTCCTGTAGTGTGTCAGCTTAGTGCTCCATAATGTTTAAGAGGTGCTCTGTGGCTTTGTTCCCAAATTCAGCGTTCTCCTTCTGTTCCCTCGTCTTGTTGTCCCTTCACTACTCCAGTTCTTTATTTCAGCAGCAGCCTGCAGCACAACATTATGCAACAAGTCCTGTTGTTTTTCTCAGGCTGCCTCCTTGCCCCATGCAGATGTTCAGCCAGCCATAAGAAGGAAGGCAGGGATCCCAGGGTTAAATCTGTGAAGCCAAAATCAAAATTTTACAGAGGAGCCATTTTTAACACTAGACAGAGCATTGACATGACGTGAGTTAAGTGGGCCTTTGGTCTAAGCCAGTATGACCAGTTTTATATTGGTATGCTTTCCCTAGCTCAGGAAAGAGTGAACTTTACAGTTTGAAGTTTTCAGATTAGCTAGTCTGCTATATTCCCAGGACGAGCACACACAGAGACACAAAACCCACAAAATAGTGAGTTAACCACTGAGACAGGGGAATTTGTTGTTGCAGGACCTTACTGTGGCCTGGACACGTGTGTCTTGGGGAGAGCCAATACTGCAAAGAGGCCCTATAATCAATAATGTCCTCCCATTTTCCACAGGGTGGTAGGGGGGTGTTTGTCTTGGAAGATATGTTGCTGCAGAGTGAAAACAGAAGTGGGGGAGTGTCTTTTGAGAGACTGCAGCTTCTAGCCTGGAGCTTACATGGCTTGCCTGCGTGCAGCAATTCCTCCCCCAGCCTTTATGGCACAATGGCGTGGGAATGTTACTCTTAACGGGACAATGAACACAGTAGCCAGTAGAGGCAGATTGCCCAGCATATGCACGACACTTTCAGCGAAATCTGTGAAGCTGTTTACCATGAATTGTGCGAGTCTGTCAGTGCTCTCTTTCTCATGTGACTAACCCTGTGTCACTACTAGCCCTACACAGACCTACACCTGCTTGCTGCACTGCCTCACACCCAACAACTTACTTTGGTGCTTCCAAAATAAGCCATTGACCAGGTGCATCTTCTGCTATTTGTGCTTCCCCAGACTCCAACAGCTGCGTCTGGCCAGCCTTCTCCAGGGTTGAAAACGACATCTGACTGCATGCATCTCTGGATGCCAAGTTGTCCTGTGGCTCTGGATCCCCTCCCGCTCATCTTCCTCTGTGATTTCCTCCTCTAGCTTGGTCCTCTCTGGGATGTCCCCTGAGATCCAGGAATCTTTGGAATGGCAGTGGAGTTGACCCCAAGTATGCCATCCAGTTCTTTGTAGAACCAGCAGGTTATGTGCACAGCACCAGAACAGTGGTTTGCTTCCAATGCCTTGTGGTAGGTGTTTCATAGCTCCTTCACTTTGGCCAGGCATTGTAATGTGTCCTGATTGTGGCTGCTTTCAGCCATGCATCTTGATATTTGCCCATAGGTATCCTAACTTCGTGGGTTGAGTGCAACTGGGAGTGGACAGCCTCCTCTCCCCAAATGCTGATGAGGTCCAGCACCTCAGCATGTCTCCAAGTAGGGGATCACCTATTGCATGGAGCAAGCATTGTCACCTGAAAAGCTGTGCTGAGAACCCTCCCTGCATCATCAAGTAAACAGGAAGAGAACTTTCAAAAGTCCCAAGGAATTTGAAGAGTGGGTCTGAGTGTTTGGTTACCTGAGGGCAAGGCAGTAGAGTTCAAACTGATCACCAGAGAGGTGACAACAGGCATTGTGGGACAGGCACCAGAGGACAGTCACAGCAGTGTGGCAACACTGGCATGCCAACATTGTAGCCCTTACACAGATGGCTCTACACCTCTCTTTGAGGTGGTTTACCTTGAGCATATCAATTGGAGTTAATGTACACTAAGTGCTTTGCCCATGTGGACACCAGAACAGCTCTGGGAGCTGATGTATTGCGCTGTAACTTGCTAGTATAGATGAGGCTTAAATCACAGTAGAGGCAATGCTAAGTCAAGAAAAGAATTCTTCCATCAACCTGGTTACTGCTTCTCAGGGAGATGGACTGGCTTCATTGATGAAAAAATCCCTTCTGTTGCTGTAATAAGGGTCTGTGCTCTACTACAGCCACAAAGCTGCCCTGCTGCAGCTGTGCCGCTAGAGAACTTGTGGTGTAGACATACCATTATTCAGCATTTTAAGTTCTACTTTTTTACCAATAACTAAAGATTGCATGGGGGAAACCCCCACATATTTAAATAATCCTTATTGGAAAAATTGCTTTTTTTCAGAGCTGAGGAACTGAAAATATACTTTTTTAATTTTATAAGTGATAAATCAACAACAGTACGGTCAGTTGACATCTTGTAAGGTTTTAGCAGAGCCTAATGAAGCCTGCCCAATCTGTGACATCACATGGCAAAATTTCCATTTCTGCTGTAACGTGCCAGAGAGCTGCAGCTGTGACAACTCGCTGAAGTGAGATTGCCAGAAGTATCCTTGACTAGACAACACAGGTATTTAAAATATGTAAACTAGAGGCCCACAAAACTTCACACCCTCAAGTCCTTACTTATATTTGTAGTTCCATGCACATTAGTAAGATTATTTGTCAGTATAATATGTAGGATTAGTCTCCCCTTTCTTAAATACATATTGCTACCATCATTTATTGCTTAACCTTAAAGAAAAATGTTTTCAGCTAAATAATAGTAAATAATGAATGTATCTTGCCCCCCAAGTATTCATCTATGTGAATTGTGAACACAGGTCCCTGGACAACTCACTTTCTGAAGTACATACATAGATTTTTGCAGGATCAGAGTCTTAAACATAAAGACAGAGATTGTGAATACAAAAGTTTAAGTTCTTATATTATTAACTTGTTGATGCTGCATGTAATATGGCAAATAGCCAGTGATATGTGATATAGGCATTAGAACTTTCAAAAACCCCATTATCACATGCTTCTCACTTGCTCAAGTAAATGTTTTCTAGATGTAAGTTTTCATGTTTGGCTTCTGCCATGATGTGACTTTTTTTTTTTAAAGTTCGAGCAATAATCCTTCAACAGCTTTTCAGTTTCGTAGAGGTAGGTTCTTTTTTTGTAAATAATATATGGTAGTTTGCTCAAGATATTTAAGTTCAAAGGGGTCCCACTAAACTGAATGAGTGCTTCACAGAATGTCAGATGAAATTCAGTGTTGATAAGTGAAAAGTAGTGTGCACTGAAAAACATACTAACTGTACTTGGAAAATAATGGGGTCTAAATTAGCTGTTACTGCAAAAAAATCTTTGGAAACATCTGCTCCATGTGCAGCAGCAGTCAGAAAAGCTAGCAGAATGTTAGCAATCATTAGGAAATTACTAGGCTTAAAACAAACATAACGAAGTATATTTTTGACACAATAGACACTCAGTCTTTGGAACTTGTTGCCATCAGACATTGTGAAGGCCAAAACTATACCTGGATTTTAAAAAAAAGATTTAGGTAAGTTCTTGGAGAATAGGTTCATCTCTGCCTGTTAGCTAAGATTGTCAGGGATGCAATTCCATGCTCCAAATGTCCCTAAACCTTCAACTGCCAGAAGCTGTAACTGAATGGTAGGGATGGATTGCTCAAAATTGCCTCTGAAGCATCTGGCACTAGCTCTTTAAGAAGACAGGACATGAGTTAAGTGGGCCTTTGGTCTAAGCCAGTATGACCAGTTTTATATTGGTATGCTTTCCCTATCTCAGGAAAGAGTGAACGTTACAGTTTGAAGTTTTCAGATTAGCTAGTCTATAGCTAGTATTCGGCCCTTTTTATAATCAGACAAAAAAACAGTTTTGTGTAAAGGCAATTTTTTTTTTTTTTTAATATGAGTGAGACTCTGCAAGATTTGGCCTTTCATTACTACAAGTTGAACCTTTCTTCTCCAGCACCATCAGGACCTGACCAGTGCTGGACTAGAGAATATGCCAGATGATGGAAGGTCAATATTGTGTAGCACGTTACCAACGCTTCCATTGCTTACTGGGCTCTTAGGAGACATTTACGGGTAAATTGCAGCTAACTAACAGCACAGAACAGAACACTCATAGCCAGTACTGGTGTCTGTAAACAAACTTTATGGGACAATGGGAAACTTGGCCAGATTTATGGTAAGAGGTTATCTAGCTAACTAAAATCATGCCAGATTATGGAGTTTTCCAGGTGAATGTGTTCTGGATTAGAGAGATTCAACCTGTATAAATACACTAGAAGTGTAATATGGCAGAAAAAGTTAATATAAAACTTTTCATTTTCTGAATTCTTAGCATTTAAATTCCTATTTGTAATATTAAACTTTTTATTTTAATATATCATCCACAAATTCAAAGAAGACGTGAAAGACTTATTTAGAGAAATAAGTCATATTTATAGAGGTAAATTGGCTCATTCTGCTATTTTGACAAATAGATTGTCATGCTGATATTTTTAGAATAGGACTTTCACTGTTCTAATGTCAAAATCATATTTTCCATTTCAGTACAGTGTCAAACAGCCATCTTTCTTTGCCAGTCATCCATTATAGAATGATGTTATTTGAGATTGTTCTACTGGGTAGGAGAGTGTGAAAGAGATTCTAAATCTTTCTTTATAATTCAATATATATTGATAAAACCTTTTTAAATAACCATTTTAAATTTGCAGAAAACATTGCTTAGTAGTAATTTATGTATAGTTTCTGAAGGCATATTTATGCTGAACTGTGCTCTGCCTAAATACATATTTTAAAGAGCCATACCTCCACCCTTTTGGTCAGTGTTTCCACCTAAAAACTCTTATTTCTGAATATTAAAACTATATATTTTGTTTTGAAAATGTAATACTGCAAATGTAAATGCCACAATGGGACACATTAGTGCATTTTTTCACTTATTAAAATTTATTAGGTATTGAGGAGGTACTACATTTCAATAAGAATAGTAAATCAGTAGCAATTCATCCAGTGGAAGCAAATCCTTTGTTCTGAGTGGAATGCAATTCCATTGTATAGTATGAATATGAACAGTATGAATTAAGAGTGTAGAATTAAATATAGTCTTAGTTGTTCATGTATGTCTTAATCTATGCATTAGAGTTGCACAAATGAGACACACAAAGTGCCTATTTTGTTCCTGTAAAGTTAATGCATTTATACAGAATTGTGAGGAAATATGTAGGTGAGGAAATATGTAGGTCAATGAGATTAAAACAAAAATGGAAAAGGGAGTCTTTTAGAAAGATAACCACTCCTCCCCGTACCACTGCTCTATGTATCCTCAGTTAAGCAGGGTGTATTATCTGCCTGCAGTGTCCCTACCTCCGGCCCTTTCTTCTCCTATCTTCCCTCAGCCCTGCCTCCTATTGCTCTGTGAGTCATTCTTCCTCCTGTTCCTCTCCATTTCTGCTCCTCTTCCACCAGCTTCCCTGGTTCATACCCCTTTCCTCCTTTCTCACTCCTCATGAATTTGTATTTCTTTACCTTTTGTGCTTCCTGGTCACCATTGAGAGTGCAGGCAAGAGTTTCGGATTTTGTGGTCTGCCTCTGTGTCGTCACCAGGAGGAACAGTTGTAGGAAAAGTCCTGCTCAGCCCTGGCTTATAATATGCTTACTTATTCTGTGGATATGATCGGTGGACCTTCTGGTCAATATGTAGAAGCTATGAGGGTATGGACCATATTCAGTGAAAACTGTCTTCAGAGATTTTAGACAGTTTAATGAGACTCCATGGGGCATGTCAAACTAAGATTTCAGGGCTCGTAATTTGGGTAAATTTAGGCAGATTTTCACTGGGCTGTCAAATGGCATATTCCTGACACCAGGGTGGATCCCCTTCTGCCCAGTTTCAACTCCCTACTTTGAAAAATAGAGGTTTTAGAGCTTTTCAACCAAACTATTATAATTTTTTTTAACACAAGCAAAGAATACATTATCCCCCAATACCTTTCTTAGTAACGACTGAACCATTTTAGCTGGAATTTCCCAGAAAATTCAACCCGAGGTGCACACAGCATGAAAATTTTCAGCCTGAATGGTTTACATTTGCTAAAGTTATATGCAACTGAAAACAATGTTAGGGCACCCTCTGAGACCTCTTTCCACTTGGCTTCTCAAAACCTCAGTTCACCTTCCGATTTCTTTAGTTATTATTTGGCATGCAGAAATCTACACTTTGTCAGTTGGGGAGGGGTATGAGATATATATACAAAATTACACAGAAAGTCTCTTCCTTTGTATATGTGTACACACTTTGGGATAGGCTTTGTTACTTTGTAGGAACCAATCCCTGTATAACATGCTTTGTTCCTGTGTAATGTTGATCTTTATATTCCAACTTGCTGTGGGTCAGTGGGCAATCAGTTAGCAGTTGGAATATCCACTGTAGGAGCCACTATCTTCCAAGCATGCAAGAACTATGACTTTTGGCAACATGAAAGAAATAGTGGGTAGATTTGCAGCAGTCGGCTCGTAGACATCACTTATATCCTTATTCTGGCATTACTCCATGTTGCCAACAAAGGCGTAAACAGAAAGGAATACTTCTTCACGGTTTGCAAATGCTAGTAGATCACTGAGGATGCTTCGCTGATATCAGTGTGGGCTGTTTGGAGAAGGTATATGGTGCTTGCATCTTTAAGAATACTGTCCTTTTCTGAAAGTAGTTAGCACGTATACCCTTTCTCAAATCGCAAATTCCTACTGATGCTGTTGAAATACTAATAGCAATTTTGGGGATCCCAACCAAACACTCATGTAGCTGTACACCTTCACAGCACTGACGGGAGATTGAGCTGCCATTGTAGAAGGTGCAGGATAATTTTTGAATGTGCTTTTGTTAAATTAAAAGATCAGTGACACTGTTCACTGGTTTTGATCTCAGCAAGACAAATACCTTTATTGTTACAGCTGAATAATATCTGTGAGGAGTAGGGAAAAAGGGTACCAAGTGGGTAGTGGGGCAAGGTATGCCCATCTGTCTTCTGAATTTGAACAGCTAGACACAAGAGCTATTAGGAGAGCTATCTGCAGAGATATACAGTTGAGGGAGGTCTTAAGCATTTTTAATAGACAAGCACAATAGTGTTAAGATATTTTTATGAACTACTGTTGATTTCCCTAATGAATTTTATAATGCGGCTATTATGGTTGGGGTAAAACTAATAAATGCACGTATAAGTTTCCAAATACATAACTCTGAGTGGAAAAAATAAAAAACAAATTAAAGTGCAAGTACATAAGGTTAAAACTTTACAGCAGTGCTATGTGATGGTGATCTATACTTTAAAACAAATATTTGCATTTGTGACTTCATAAAATACTACAATATTTCTGTCCTGTTAAAAAATGAGTAGTGCATTGTGGCTGGTCCTGTAGTTTTCACAGCTCAGTATAGGTATAGTTGTGGTTATCTGTATTCTTCCCCCAGTGCGATGTGGATGGGATCAAAGTTTATATTATGCTGATGCCTGTTACATTGCAGGGTTATGGAGCAGTAGTTATCGAGTTTTACATGGACGGGAAATGATACTGTGTCCAGAATCTTTAGGCATGTATCTTCAACATCTGTGTTTGTTGCCTGGGTAAACCTGATGTCTTGGTGCACTCCCCCATGCACCTTGATCTCTTTGTCACTCTTGTAGCAACCACATCAACCATTCTTGGTCTTTCTTCCTGATCGTCAGCATGTAGCTTCTCCAATTAGTGTGTTCCTGGTCAGCATTAGTGGAGGATTGGAGGATCTTGCGGAACATAACCTCTCTAGTTCACTCTCTGCTGGCATAGAGTCAGGTATTTAGCAGTCACAGAATGAAAAATTTCAAGTATATGATGCCAGAGGCTGCTGATACATCATTAAATTTATAGTTAAAAATGAAAGGTTATCTTATTCCCATAAATACCTTTAATAAGAAATGTCAGTTTGTAGCACCTTAATTACAGCACCATTATGTAGCTCAAGATAGGGTGAGTCTGTGTTGATTAAATGGAAGATCTAAAAATTGGATGCCTTTAGGTGTGAGCATAGAGAAAGTACATTGAATATTGCCTGTATTTTAACTGACAGTAGTGAGTTTGGCTGCTATCTCACTCTTACAAGCAATAAAGACACAGGTGCTACTGGCTTCCCAAAGCTGCCAAGGCCCACATGGTGTTAGCTAACTGCAGTGATGCCAACAGAAGTGGTTGCAGGCAAATGTGAGATTGTCTTCTGTTGCAAGGAAAGAAACAAAGTCACTATCCTTAGAAATGTTTGGGAGAGGATGGCAAAGTATTTCCATGACAATTTAATTGATATTGTTCAAGAGGATAAAAATATCATTCATGTTTAGGTAAATGAGTACTTCACATTGAACGTATTGTGGTCCCACTGCTTAGCCCAGCTAGGCAAAGAATGGAAGTAAAGTGAGCAATCAGACATCAATGCTTTTGTTCTGTGAATGCACGGGTTTGGTGAGCACCATTTTAACTGGGAAGAAGGACAGGAAGGAGAAGAAGGTTTGATAATAAAAAGGTAAATTCTTACAAGGAATAGGTGTAACTTCCTCTTCATCAGTAGGTTCATCTGCACACGTGTGGCAGGACCAGCTTGACTCCAATGGAATTTCAAACAGTATCTGTGTCACTGCATGGTTTGCATTCCCTTCTTTGCCTCTGTCCCCCAACTTCTCCCAGTTCCATCCTTTGCACTGCAGCTATTTTTCGCAATTTTATGAGGGGTGGGAGCTGGGTCTATGCCATGGCTGGCTTGCAGTTCGTTGTAGAAGTGGCAGGTCTCCAAGTTGGTCCCACATTTGTTGTTGCTCTCCCTTGGCTTCTGATATACCTAATGAGAGATCTTTTACTTTCACACAGCACTGCTGCTCATTCCCGTTGTGCCCCAGTTACAACATCCCCTACGTACTCTGCACATAGATGACTATGTTACTTTGGCTCCTCCTTTACTGTGCTTGCACAGCCTCTTTTCTTCTGCAGGCTGAGGAACTATATGGTTTCTTTCTTGCTCCAGGCAGGAAAATGATACCCACAACAAGGGTGGAGTGGAGTTAATAGGTATGCTTGCCAAAGTGGGCAAGCAAGAGAAGATGTTTCAAAAAGGTTCTATAGGTTTATAAAGGGGTGGAGGTGCTTCTGGTGACTGTGATCCTTGGACAGCAGAGTTCTGAATTGTGACAGGAACCAGGTTGATAGATGTAATCCAGTGTCTATAGTCACGTTGCATTAATATGAAGTCAACATACCTTAGCACTCCTCAGGAAGGTGGGATAATTGCATTGCTGAAGTAATCAGTCAACCAGTTAACATGTAGATACCTGCACAACTAGATTGAAACCAATCAAGTTATAGTCAAAACCAGGTGAGAGCATCAACTCCCACTGAAGTCAGTATGAATTAAGGGTGTTGAGCAAATTGCAGGAGACGTCTCATTAGGATCAAGCATTGGGCCTATAGTTTTGTATTTTAAAATGTGCTTTGTTGCTGAAGATAAGAGAGGTCAGTTTTGCATTGACTTCTTTCACATAAAAATACTTCAAGGCTCTACATTCAGGTGAGGAAAAAAAGATCTGCTCCAAGAGTCCCCATTTCTTGGGGTCCTAGCAGCATCTTCACAACAAGAGGGTCATTTCAGATTTCCGAGCTCTCTTCCTCCACAACAGTGTTCACAAACTCCCTATTTCTAGAACTCCTTGTGAAAAATCTCAGCCAACCAAGCATAATAGAGTATGACATCAGAGGCACAACCACTTTTCTTCCAATGCTTTTGCCAATTTTTAGAATCCATTTATAATCAATAGTTGTAATTATCCCTTATACTGTGCTATGACATACCTATCTTAAACTTTCCCATTTCTTTTTAGGATTATGGCTTGGTTTTTTTTTTCTTTTTTCTGTTGGTGCACACTATTAGTGGAATTATATGGTGGGCTTTTAGTTTTACAAATAGTGGAGAAAGGCTATAAAACCCAGTTCTACTTCTTGCCACTTTTTTGTTCTCCAGTCAGTTTGTAAAGTTGTAATTGAAGACACAATCTGAAGGTATGGCTGTCACTAAAGGTCTAATGTAATCCATAGAACCTACATCTTTGGTGATATAGGAGGAGGAAGGAACTCAGTTTGACACTCATATTGAGTTCACAGGGCTGTTAGACAAATTGGTTATAGAAATCATGGGCAGATGCTAAACTTGAAACATTGTGTGCCTTTTTATAGTAATTTTTCAGAATTGACTTATTGCCTTAAGGTTCAATGTTAATCAATGTAAATCAATGTTAATGCAGTTGATTTACATGTGTATATAAAATTTTCTAGACTTGTTTTCCTGTTGAATACATAGCTTAAAAAAAGCTCTATATTAGTCAATGTATATAATAAACTGTGCTTGCTGTACAATTATATTAACTGAGCTGGTGAAACTTTAACTTTGGCATTTCCTGCCTTTTTGAGACTTTTAGCTATGTAGCTTTCATGTTGGACTGAGATACAGGAATTTTTTTGCATGCAGTTAGAATGCCATGGGCTTAATATGAACGTGTTTTAAGTAGCTTTCCTGTTTTAATATTTGTGTATTGTTAGAATTTGTCATTGTTAGTTGTTTATAAGAAGATATGTCCTAAATTGTGTGCTGACTGTTTAAGAGTTTTAAGCTCTTTATACAAGCTGGTTTGAACTATAGAAGGGAGGCCTACAGGTTTATTAATGCTTCTTATCCTGAAAGCACAGCATACCTTTTCAGGTTGCACAGCAACAGACTCCTAGCAACGATAATAGATTGAATTTCCAAGAGTGACCATGCCGGATGTAATAATAAAGCAGGAGTACAAACAGTTGTCATGGTTTTCTTTTCACAATAAACTAGTCTTCATTTAGAAAGCTTTTAGTCTTTCAAAAATGGCCAACTCCTTGTAAAACTGAGGGTATTTAAGAATACTTCTGGTACCAAAACAAGTTTGCTTAGAAAGAGTGACTTGCATTTTTAGAAAGTGTGGTAGTATTAGACTTGCAGACAACAAGGAAACATTAAATGGATTAGCAAGTTAGGAAGATACTAAATATCTACATAGAAAGGTTTGTAATTCAAAACTTGTTCTATACGTTGACCCATACAAAGTCTTTATTAAACCCACGGTGGAACAGGTAAATAAACAACAGTTTCAAAAGGGATAGAAATACTCATGTTTCAGGGCATAAGGCACCCTTTAACTAGTTTTTGTGAGGAACTGACTTTTCCTGGGAATTATCCCATAACTGCTCACTATAGGACTTGTTGCACTTTTCTGTGAGACAGATGGTGTTAGAGACAGGATACTGGTGCGATCTCTTCTGGCAAGTCTTGTGTTTTTGTGCATGGTCAGTGCTTTGTTGCCTTTATTTGTTATATTCTCTTGGTTCAGCTAACATGAATCTTGGACCAGTTAATTCTAATTCCTGTTTTGTTTTTTGGAGACATGTATGTTCATGTAAAAATCAGACCTTATTAGAAAGGTTTATTTCTTTGAAGAAGCACAAGAAAGCTGGATCATTTAATTCCCTTGAACTCTTAAAGATTTTTTTAAAAAAGTCGGCAAGCTAATTATTGTAAAGACATTTGTAGACAGTGGCGATAAATAAAATTGGCAGTGGCTGCTGGACAAATTTATTTCAGTGTCCTAACAGTCTGACATAATTTTCTCTTGTCAAGTCTTACGTGTGTAAAAGGTGGGTGTGTGTGGGCAGGCAGGCGGGTGGTGAAAAGGTGGAGTGAGAGAGAGGAGTTTTCTACAAAACAGTAAAATACAGAAATCTGGATGCACCAGGCCATACTGTAGTTACAGTTTCTGACATGGCTAAGTTGAGATTTGAACTGTAGCTCTGACAGCAGTGAAATGTAAATGTCAAGATGAATTGAATTTTAAATCACTAAGCTTAATCGTGGCTTTAAATCAGCAAGCAGAAATCCTTGACTTAAATCATCCATTTTGAGTGTTTTACATTTGTACTTTTCAGTTATTTTCCCAAAGAAAGCTTTATTCTTATTGGTTGGCAGTCATTAAACCATGGTGATTTACAAATAAATACAGCCTTCACACCCATTTTGGTGATTTATGATAACTAGGAAGATACCTTATATAACTTAACTTACATTTATTTAGCCTTAATTTCCTAACATAACACAAATACAATATTCAATGATTCACTATTTTATTTGCTACAGTATTTTTTATTTGTAATATGGGTCTATATTTGATGGAAATTCAGATTAAATTTAAAATGCACAAAAACTACATTTTAATTTTTTGTTAGACTCCCTTAAAGGAGCTGGATACTAAACTACTTTTTCTCATCAAAACATTTTGCATTTAAAACTGCCTTATTAAACAAAAGGAAATTAATGGATTGAAGTGATTTGTTTCTGGTCAGAATGTGTTTAATGATTTTAGAACAAGTAGATCTCAATCTCTCAGCTGATTTTTATTGCTATATTGGAAGAGTAAAACATGCTTTGCTGCTTCTTTTTTTTAACCAATCATCTAATTTTTGAACTTTGAATGAACTAGCCACTGTACTGAGCTAGTCAAATAAAGTGAAATGAAGAAAGTTATTCTCTCTGCAATTGCAAAAGAAGATAGTTTTGTCTGTAGGTGCTGACTCTCTGGGTGCTCTGGGGTTAGAGCACCAAGGGGCAAAATCAGTGAGTTCTGTGCATCCATAGGCAGCCAAGTCTCCCGGCCCCCAACTCCATGCCTGCTGTGCCTCTCACTCATTGGTTGCTCCACTGGCCAACTTCTCAGCTCCTCTCCTAGTGTTTTGCAGAGTGCATCAAACAGCTGAGAGAAGGAGAAAAGTGGTGATGGGTTGCCCTTGAGGGAAAGGGTGGAATGGCATCAGAGAGAGGGTGCGACAGGTAGATTGTGGGTGCAGTGCAAGTTGAGCACCCCACAACCAGAGGGGAAGTCAGCCTATGCTGCTGTCAGAAGCTGGTTTAGCACTTCAGTAAACACTGGTTCAGAGGGTTTAACTAGTGGTTTGACATCTGAGAAAACTTAACAAACCTGTACTGTACCTTATCAGTTTTTTTTTTTGTATTTAAGTGAAACATTTTTAATAGATTATGGTAAATTTATTCCTTAATGTAAGTTGTCAGTTCAGTTTTAATCTTAAGTAGGCTTATTTTTGCAAAATAAACATGTATTTAATATAAATTTTAAATCAACTTTAAAATTTAAAAAATCCAGTTTTAAATTTTAAAATAGATTTTTATCTATTATGGAGAATAAACACATATACCAGTACCCTTAATTTGTTCAGCCTTTCTGTCAACATTTGATAATGATTGTTAAAATGTTACTTACAGTAAAGTCCATTAAGTACAATAAAAACAGAAATTATGTTATGACCTGTTGCACTTTAAAAAGGATTTTCATGCGAAAATGGCAACATTCTGATTAGTTGATAACTGTTATGATGATATAAAACACACAGCTTCTGGTAATGGTAAAAGCAATCAGTGCATAGGACCAAGCAAAGAAATTATTAATAATAAAAGAATTTGACTTTCAGTGGGATGTTTTAATGGATTCATGTGTTAGGCCCTCCTTCTCCTTTGATGGATTCCCAACTCAGGACTCTGCCTTTATTTATTTATTTATTTATTTATTTATTTATTTATTTTGCATTCCTAAAAGAACTTAGTTAAAACAACAGTTTAGGCAAAACTGTGATATTCTTACCCTTGTTTGATAGTAAGTTATACTGTGAGTAGTCCTATTTAACTCAGTGAAATTTTTTTAGACTAAAACACTAGCTGACATGAGTAAGGATATTGCAGTCTGTCCAGCAGTCGCTGACATTTTTAATTCACCAGTTTAGCATCTTGTGGTGTCTGTGCTGCAGTAAAACATCTGCAGCTGGCTTCTACCTGCTGACTTCGGCTTTGGAGCCTATCAAGTAGCAGTGTAGATGTTTGGGCTTGTGCTGAAACCTGGCCCATAAGGCCTCCCCTCTTCCCACTCCAGTGTGAGCCCAGATATTTATACTGCAGTTTTATAGCCCTGCAGTCTGAGCTGTACAAGAACAAGTCAGCTGACCATGGCCAACCACAGGTGTTTAACTGACTTGTAGGCATGCCCTTAATTTTCACTTTTCTGAATTGGTCTTCTAAGATTCATCAGACTTTTATAATAGAAGCAGTAGAGTGCCAATATAAATCTTTAACTCATATTTTTCAATTACGTAAATACTTTCTCCATAACAATGGAGTGCTTTAGATAAAGCTATATTATGTTAATTTACCATAATGTTTTTAACCTTAAACCAGAAGAAAAACAAAGCAAAGGGATATTTAAATAATAGAGGGTCTGATTCTGGTCTTGTTTTACGTGGCTATAGTGATTTTGACTTCAGCGATTTTGTAGTATTTTTGTAACTATGATAGGTTCCAGAATATGACAGATACAAGAGAGATGAGGTAGTGTGTTTTAGTGGACCAATTTCTGTTGACAGAAGGAAAAAAAGCTTTTTAATTTCACATTCTTGTTCTTCAGTGCTGGAGAAAGTAAATGCAGCCTCGAATCTGAATACAAGAGGGGAGAAATTGGTAGGCAAAGGGATTCACACATGCTGTAGACGATTGCTTAAAACGAAATAGACAGTTGAGGGCAGCAGGTCCTGGCAGTAGCATGTTTTGTGAATTGTAATGAGCCACAAAACCAGTGTCTTTGTAAATTCCTTGTATTTATGTTCAGGTGAAGGTTGTGTGCAAGTTTTGCATCTGTTTTGGCAGGGCTTATTGCCAGTGTGTTTTGATGTGACTTGTTCCATTGGGAGTTTGATTCAGCTGTGACTTTGGTGATTTTGGGTGGTGGTTTGGTGTCCAGAAGCTGGAGCTCCTCAAATATTCCTTTCTTGATACAGTTTATCTGTTCTGAGTTGTAATTGTTTCATGGTACTTTGTTTAGGTTCTAGTGTGGAGTGGTTAGTGACAAGTAGCAATGTTTAAACATCTTTCCTGGTTGGGATGCTTTCCTTGAATCAGGACCTACATTTATTTAAGATGGGAGTTCTATGTCTCAGTATTTATTACCTCTCTAAGGAGGTACAAATGCTGTTTTAGTATAGTAAACTCTTTCATATCTGTCAACCCCGGGACCAGGAGGTTGCTGGATATGCAAATAGTCTGGGTAATAGAGAGGTGTACCTAGCAATGGATAACAATAAAGAAAAACAAGATTAGATGTTAAGAAACAAGCAAAAATATATGCAGCATACTTTATTTACCAACAGTAGTTTTGTAGACTGTAAACTTATACTGTATTTGCTGTATTTATTTGTATTTACTCTCACTATACTGTACTTATGGAAAATGTAACTAAAATTTACTTATGGTTAAAATGCCAGTTATTTGAGAGCTCTGGATGATAGAATGCTTGATATGAAAGAGTTTACCATATTGCGCACTCAAGGTGGTGAACTGATGACTACTACAGAACCTTGACGTCTTAAAGGAAAAATGATGGAGCAAAAAAGAGAGAGATTTCAAAAATATATTGACTGGGGACTAAAATAGAGAAGGGAATAGTTATAATTTAGATAGGATAAGTATGTGAAGATCTAATATTTTTAAGTGATGGCAAATGTAAAAGGAAATAGAATATGAAAAAGGGGAAATCCAAATATTTGAATTAATGATTTAGTTAATATTTCTTAAAATGATACTTCTAAAGCTAAGTAAAACTGTTTGATAGCGGCAAACTACACCATCTGGAGTCTTCAAAGCAGTGAAGGGGACTTACACACGTTGTCCATTATAAAATTAATTATAAGAATGTTTCTAAATCACATAGACTGTTTTCAAAATATCAGCAAGGATGCTTTTGTTTGGAATCATTTTAATTATCTTTAGTAATGCTCTCCTTTGCTTTTACCAAGTACCAGGATTTCTTGGGACATTTTTAAAATCAGAATATGTTTTTCATTTTAATAAAAGCTTTTTACATATTTATATAGCGTAAGATGCTGCACAGTGTAGTTCCTCATTCTTTTTTTCCTTACTGAGATACACCTGTACAATTAGAAATACAGCATCCTGCACTAATGGCTCTAGGAAATTGGAACACAGGTAGTGCAGTATGCTAGACATTATAGTGACAGAGCATAAGTATTACAATTTTAATTATTTGGAAAGGAATTCTAATTATATCTAAAAGAGCGCATCTCAAATCTTAAAATTATTTGTTTGTATAAGGAGGAGAATAGAGAGGGCACAGGGTAGTGGTATGAAAGAATGAGTAGAAAACCAGAATGATAGAAAAGATGCATGAAGAAATGTAAAATCCAAATAAAAGAAAAGTGTTAAGCAAGGAAAAGGTAAATAAGCGCAAAAACGATATGTGTTCTTAAAAGAAGAATTGTAGATTTATTTAAAGCAAATTATGTGACTCCAAACTGTTTCTAAATGTAGAAAAATAGTTTGATGGAGGCAAATTAAAACATGAAGAACTAAGATAGTAAAAACATGTTGCTGTTAAAAATTAGTAGAATTAAACAAGATATGGCTGAAACTTCATGCAATATAATGTGTTATGAGGTCATATTGATTGTCACAATCAGTCTTTTGGGACTTGTAAATTACTGATGTTGGTCTGGAAAGCTTGTGCCAAATTTACTTCCAAAATTCTGTTTTTGTAGGTAAACATTTCCAGGGAGATGCTTAGTCCAGACCATTAATCACAGTTTTAAAACTTGAATCTATGTGTGTTTAAATGTATAGATGAAAATGCTGTTCCTTTCATTTACTCTAGAAGACTTCTCATTTGCCTCTTCTTGCATGCTTAAAACAATTCTTCCATAGCAAGGCTTCCCATTAGATTCTTTGGAAGGTCATGGCAAAAAATAAATGTTACCATTTTAGCACTTTAACATCATTTACATGGAGAGTAAAATCTTTATCTGTTTTTGAAGTTATTGTATTGACTTATTGTAACAAAAGGCTTCTAGACACCGTCACACCCCCCAAGCTTAATGAAAATTGGCTTGTAGGTTCCTTTGGGCAAAATGCATCATATAACATACCATTTTTAAAGTTATGAGCTGGTGAAGGTCTGTATTCTATTTCTATGCATGTACAGGTTGAACCTCTCTCATCCGGCACCCTTGGGAGCTGACTAGTGCCAGATGAGAGAATTGGCTGGACCACAGGAGGTCAATATTGTCTAGCATGTTACCAACACTTTCGCTGCTTATTGAGCTCTTAGAAGATATTTTGGGGGTAAATTAGATCTAAATAACAGCACAGAACTCTGAGAGCCAGGACTGGGGGCTGTAAAGATGCTTTAAGGGGCCACGGGAAACTTGGGAACACCCATGATAGGTGGTCATGTGGCTACCGAAAATCATGTTGCATTGCAGATGTTGCCAGATGAGTGTTCTGGATTAGAGAGTTTCAACCTGTATCACTCTTGCATGTGAAATTAGAAATGTGATATGTGGATCTTTTTGTAATTCTGAGCGTGCTAATTTGATGTGTTACTGATAATCCAGAGACAAAATGGGTTGGTGCTCATGGTAACAATGTGTGAATGTTTTGTTTTTCCTGTAAACCTGGATTGTGGATGGTCATGCCAGGACATGTGGCCAGGCCACCTGATGCTAGAACCCATTTTGGATCTTGTAGTTTTTCACTTAAGGTGAGAAGAGTTTGAACTCAGCACAAAGAAATTGCCACCCTGAGCAGATGGGAAACCGAAAAATAGTAGTAGTTGTCAGATTCCAGGAGAACCCCACTTACCAGCCAAGGTGTCTGCTAGAAACATCTAAGGCTGAACAGGGGAAAGGATCGGGCCCAAGATAGGAGCCTGTCCACCTTGTGAAAGAGATTATTAGAACAACTGTTGGGGTAAGAATTTGCATGTAACAAGTTTCATAGTTTATTAGGATTAGCTGAATGTTTTGTTTATTTTGTCTCAATAACTTACTTTGATCTGTCAGTGTTCACTTGTAGTCACTTAAATCCTACTTTTTTATACTTTTGTTTATTATCAAGTCCAAAGTAAATGTTATGTGGGTTTGAGCAATCACAGTGCATATGTCTCTTTTATTGATAATGAGCGCTGACTTTATGAACTTTCTCTGTAAAAACTTTTATACAAAGAAACACAGATTTATTTGGGGTTTTGGTCCTCTTTTGGACTGTGTTCCCGGGTGCCCTCAACACCCTTACCTCCAAGCCCTCTGAAGAGTGAGCTGGTTCAGTGTCTGTTTCTCTGATGTGGGGAGGGACTGTTACCCCAACCCTATACCTTGGCTGGAGGAGCTTCTGTCCCAGCATGACAGGGTGATGGGGCACTCTAGAGGGCACGGTTGGCAGGCTCAGGGGCATGATTACCACAGCCAGTGACAGTATCAAGGGGACCCCTGTGATTCAACCCAACATCTGGTCACTAATACTAAATGTTCCAAGTACCAATCTGTGTTATGAGTGACATAGTTGTCCTCTGAGTGAATGCCAGACAGCATTAATTTCTTCCTTGAGTGTCCCTGTGGGTGCTCCATGATAGGTGTCGGGCTCGCCCCGGCGCCGCAGGTCGGATCATTTCAGCAGTTTCTGCCGGACCGCGCATGCGCCGGCGTGCGCTGCTCCCTTGCGCGCTCCCGGCCACGTGCGTGATCTGGTCCTCGCCAGTTCCTCTTTAACCGCCATCGGCTGCAGACGGAATCCGCTCAGGCTATGGCCAGAGTTAGTGTATTTAATGTTTTTAAAGTGTTTAGAGTTTCTTTTTCAGTGTTTAGCTTAAGTTAGCTTGTTATTGTTTTCAAAAAACAAAACAAAAAAAAAAAAGAGAGAGTAAAAAGTAAAGTTTTACAGCATTAGTAGCGAGCGGAGCAGCGGAGGCCCGGGGACGTAAAGCCATTAGGCCTCCTGCTGCGGCAGGCTGAGTCCGAGAGGGGAACAGGCACAGAGAAGGTGCAAAGTACCCTATTAACAACTCAAACACTCACCACAATGTCCTCTTCAGGATTCAAAAAGTGTGAGTCATGCCGCGAAGCGATGCCGGCCTCCGATGGGCACAGTCAGTGCATTAGGTGCCTCGGGGAATCTCATGTGACCCAGAAATGCTCCTTCTGCGCAAAGCTCACAGCCAGAGCAAGGAAGGACAGAGAGATGCGGCTGAAAATGCTGCTCTTTGACAAGGCCCTCCAGCCAGACGCGCCGGAGCGGCCTCAGCAGGAGGGACCCGCAGGGGCCAAAAAAGGAAAGCTGCTTCCCAAACCCCATCAGCACAAAAACAGAGGAAGCTTTCACCAACCCGATCCCTGCCGGCAGCCACAGCGAGTGGGACGGGTGGAGCGCATAGCCCCCAGCTGCAGTCACAGCTGAGCGGCAGCGGCGCGGAGACGCACGTGGCAGAGGCTGAGCCTCCGATAATCAAACAGCTGCCCCGCACCACGGGCAGGGCGGCGGCCAGGCAAGCGCCGGAACCGGCGGCACCGACCCCCGGGGAACCAGCGGTGCAGAGCTCACAGGCACGCGGCCTGCAGGCACTGGGGGGGAGACCACCCGCACGGCACCGCAGCGGAGCGTGCCGAGCACAGCGCAGACAGCGGGGCTGACATCCCCGACGCGGAAAGGGGTGGAGCCAGCCCCACAGGGGAGGGGAAAGGCTGCACAGAAAACCCGGCACCGCAGCCCTTCTCCAGACAGGGCTGCAGGGCTACTCGCTCTAAGCCCTCCACTTACACTGCGGACTCCAACGAGGCGGCAGGGGTCACCTCCAGTATACCCTGAGCCCCCATCCCCGTTCCTACAGCCAGCATCACCATGGCTTGGACCACCATCGCCCTTCCTGGGCTTTGAACCCCTGGAGTACTGCCACAAATCAGTCTCTCCATTATCTCAATCACCCAGACGATCTCGCTCCCCCAGACGCAGGGGGTATGCGTCTCCAGAGTGGTCCAGGTCTTCATCTCCGGAAGAGTGCCCGTGTTGCCGTGGTCGCCCCTATCACGCGGGGCATAGACAGCATAGGCATACTCCCAGGGACAGATCCCCCCAGATGGTTCAATATCCCCGAGGGCAATCGCGGATGGGGACGGAAACGCAAATATCTCAGGGGGAGTTGATTCTGGAACCCCGAGATTTTCCCTCACAAGTATCTAGCAAGAAGATGTATCACCGTCAACAGGACCCAGAGGGGTCCAGAGAGGCTTACCCAA
This sequence comes from Carettochelys insculpta, assembly GCF_033958435.1. Taxonomy (NCBI): domain Eukaryota; kingdom Metazoa; phylum Chordata; order Testudines; family Carettochelyidae; genus Carettochelys; species Carettochelys insculpta. Next base: position 27,831,003 of record NC_134141.1, on the reverse strand, counting down.
GCGGTTCCTCGCTATCTTCCCCTGATGAGGCCACGGCCCCAGGGGACGTCCATCCTCCGGACGATCTCAAACAGTTCCAAGAGCTGTTTAAAAGGGTGGCCTTCACGCAAGGCATCCAAACAGCAGAGGTGCAGGAGAAACACCATAAGCTCCTTAAAAACCTGAGACCTCCGGCCTCTTCCAAAATAGCTATTCCGCTGATGAAGCAATCATGGAGTCCGCCACCACAATATGGCAGACCCCTGAGTCCACTCCGCCTATAAACAAGAGAGCGGATAAGAAGTACTTCGTCCCGGCGAAGGGCATGGAGTTCCTGTTCAGCCACCCGCAACCAAATTCTCTGGTGGTGGAATCGTCTCAACAGAGGTCGAAAACTTCTCAGTACAGGACGGGGAACGGACAAGATGCCAAGAAACTAGAGTTGTTCGGCAGAAAGGTCTACTCCTCCTCTACCCTACTGTTGAGAGTGGCGAATTACACAGTGCATCTAGCGAACCATAATTTCGACAACTACTGCAGGCTGACTTCCCTCATAGACTCGCTTCCAGAGGACACGAAGCCGGTGCTCAAGGCCATCGTGCAGGAAGACTACGCAGCCTCGAGGACAGGAGTTCAGATCGCTCTAGACGTAGCGGATACGGCAGCATGCTCAACAGCTACGGCAGTGGTCATGCGCAGGGAGTCCTGGCTCCAGACATTGGGTATCCCGAGGGATCTGCAGGCAAAGATCATTGATCTCCCCTTTGACACGCAGAAGCTGTTTGCAGTATCAACCACAGCATCCCCAGTACCACAGGGGCTACAAGCAAGGGCGACATCAACAGCACCAACAGTACAGAACTCCCCGGTGACGTTCTCAACAGAGCCGTGCGTCCTCGGGGCAGGGCCAAAGGCCACAAGTTTGACACACAGATCGAGGGCTGCACTATCACTACTATCGCGCAATGTCATCCGAAGCTACTATTCCACCATCGCCTCCGACCATTCTACGACCAGTGGCAAAAGATCACCACAGACAAATGGGTACTGGAGATCATAGCCACGGGTTACGCGATTCCCTTCCAGTAGCTCCCACCGCCACGACCTCCACCCAGACCCCACCTAAAGGACACCTCCCACGAAGCGAGACTCAAGCAGGAGGTAGACCATCTTATGCTTATAGGGGCAGTGGAAAGAGTGCCGGAGCAACTCCGAGGGAAAGGGCTCTACTCGAGATACTTCCTCACAGAGAAAAAGACAGGAGGCTGGAGGCCCATCCTAGATCTTCGAGGCCTCAACCGGTACTTGCGCAAGCAAAGCTTTCGGATGATCACAGTCGATTCTATACTTACGGCACTGGACGATGGAGATTGGTTCGCAGCCCTCGACTTACAAGACGCGTATTTCCACGTAACTATTCACCCGGCTCACAGGCGTTTTCTCCGGTTTATGGTAGGCAAGAACATTTTCAGTACCAGGTTCTGCCGTTCGGCCTCTCCTCGGCCCCCAGAGTCTTCACGAAGACCTTGGCAGTGGTGTCAGCCTACCTGCACAGACAGGGGGTGTTTGTATTCCCATATCTGGGAAAAAAACAACTGCCTACTGAAAGGGGCCTCGAAGGAGGAGGTACTTCGCATGATACCTGTCACAGCAGACGCGTTCTGTTCGCTGGGCCTGGTCATCAATCTGGCAAAATCAAAGATAGACCCCGCACAGGACATAGAGTTCATAGGGGCACGTATAAATTCCATCACAGCAAGGGTTTATCTACCAGATGCCCGCTTTCGCGCCATTGGTTCCCTCGTGCAAATCATCACCTTCAGCCCTACGGTGCCAGTTCTGACGTGCTTACAGCTGCTGGGCCACATGGCAGCAGCAACGTTTGTGGTACAGAACGCCCGATTGCATATGCGCAGCATGCAGCACTGGCTGGCAAGCGTCTACAAACCAGCAGCACACACCGTCCACAGGGTGGTGTCGCCCATGACAGAGGTGCGCAGATCCCTGCAATGGTGGGTGAACCCCAAGAACTTGCTAACAGTGGTGCGCAGATCCCTGCAATGGTGGGTGAACCCCAAGAACATGCTAAAAACCACAAATATCTGTTTTTCTCACTACCGACGCCTCCCACATAGGGTGGGGAGCACACATGGGTGAAAAGGTGATGCAAGGACTGTGGTCCTCCACGGAACAGTCACTGCACATAAATATACTGGAGTTCAGAGCGGTGTTCAACGCCTGCAAACACTTTCGAGACCATATACAAGGCAAGTAGTCGGGATCAGTACAGACAATACCTCCACCATGTTTTATATAAATCGGCAAGGAGGAGCTCGGTCCCGTGCCTTATGTGTGGAAGCAGTCCGATTGTGGAACTGGTGCATTACCAACAATATAACCTTGAAAGCCTCGTATTTTCCAGGCACTCACAATGTGAAGGCAGACCAGCTGAGCAGGCGCTTTGCGCACACACACGAGTGGCAGATCCGTTCCAATCTGCTACGACCGATTTTTCACACATGGGGATTTCCCCAGATAGACCTGTTTGCCACTCAACACAACAAGAAGTGCCCACAATACTGCTCCAGGGCAGGACTGGGACGGGGGTCCCTGGGGGACGCATTCACGATCTCATGGAGGGGTCCCCTGCTCTACGCATTTACTCCCACAGTGCTTATCCACAAAGTCTTGCAGAAAGCCAGGAGAGAGAGAGCCCGAATGATCCTAGTAGTCCCAACGTGGGATCGACAGCAATGGTTCACCTTACTCATGCGCATGTCGGACCGTCCACCGATGCCCTTCCCGGTGGCGCCGGATCTGCTCACGCAAGCCCAGGGGTCCATAGTGCATCCACACCCCCAAGGCCTGCGACTGCAAGCATGGTTAATCCATGGCTCAGCTCTCTAGAGAGCACGTGTAAGGAGGGAGTGCAACAAGTCCTAGAAAGTAGCAGGAGGACTTCCACCAGGAAGCCCTATAAGCAAAAATGGACTCGTTTCACTGCATGGTGTTCTACCGAGCAATTAGCCCCGCTTGCTGCGCCTATACCTGTAATACTAGAGTATTTACTGGACCTCAAGAGAGGCGGACTCTCCCTATCCTCTTTGAAGGTCCACCTTGCCGCTATATCGGCTTTCAGACATGAAGAGGAAGGGCACACGGTGTTTGCCCATCCCCTGGTTACCAGGTTCCTCAAAGGGCTGGTAAACCTATACCCCCCTCGGAAACCGCTTCCACCTTCGTGGAGCTTGGACCTGGTGCTTAATGCGCTAACGGGACCACCATTTGAACCCTTAGCCACAGTTTCCCTCCATCTCCTTACGATAAAGACTACCTTCCTTCTTGCAATCACGTCAGCTCGCAGGTTGAGCGACCTTGCGGCAGTTATGGCAACGCCACCCTGCACAGTAATTTCCAAGGAGGCGGTAACCTTACGGCTGCATCCAGCCTTTGTTCCCTAAGTTTCTTCAGGTTTCATATTAACGAACCTATAGTTTTACCCTCGTTTATCCAAAGCCTCATAACTCCAAAAAAGAGGCGCGCCTACACCTAGTGGACGTGAGGAGGGTGCTGGCTTTCTATATAGACAGGACTAAGTCCTTCTGGAAAACGGATAGACTCCTAGTCTCTCTTGCTCCCAAATCAAAAGGAGAAGGTCTCTGTTCGCAGAGAATCTCGAAGCACATCGTATGCTGCATAAAAATGTGCTACGAACTTAGACTCCTTTACTGGCCCCGCCTAGGGCTCGCTCCACTAGGGCGGTGGCGGCATCAACAGCCTTTTTCAAGGGCATTGCGCTAAAAGACATTTGCAGAGCGGCAACCTGGTCATCCTATGACACCTTCGCCAAGCATTATACCCTTCACAGGGTATTCCAAGAGGATACCCGTCTCTCGACAGCGGTCCTCTCGGGGACAAGCTGCACATAAACAGATTACCCACCTCCTATCTTGGGTTACTGCTGGGTGGTCACCTGTCGTGAAGCACCCACGGGGACACTCGAGGAAGAAAGAGAAGTTACTCACCGTAGTAACGATGGTTCTTCGAGATGTGTCCCCGTGGGTGCTCCACCACCCACCCATCCTCCGCGCTTCGTATCTCTGTTTAGTATTTTTGAGGAGCATCCGAGGCCGTTGGTCAAGGAACTGGTGGGGACTGGATTGTGCATGTGGCCAGGAGCGCGCAAGGGAGCGGCGTGCGCCGGTGCATGCGCGGTCTGGCAGAAACTGCTGAAAAGATCTGACCTGCGACGCTGGGGCGAGCCCGACACCTATCGTGGAGCACCCACGGGGACACATCTCGAAGAACCATCGTTACTACGGTGAGTAACTTCTCTTTTTCAGCTGCCATTTATACAATATCCTACTGGAGCATGGGTGGTCCAAGACTGAAAAACGGAAGAAAATCCCATTCCTCTCATTTTCCTCACGCATCAGCCCTGGAGCCTATGGCAGCCAGAATTAGTAAATTATGTGGGCTCCTGTAGGCAGTAGGGTGCGGCAGAAAATGAGGACTTCAGTGTGGGAGGTGGCTGCTAGGAAGTGGGCTTGAGGTGTGGGGTCTGGGTGAGAGAGCTGTCTGAGTTGCGGGCGGGGGGCAGGTCTGGGCGACAGGGCAGCACTTGCTTGTGTAGCTCCCAAGGGGCACATGTGGCTTCATATCCCCACAGGCAGCACCCCTCACTACTCCTATTGGCCACAGTTCCAGTCAATGAGAGTGGTGGGAGAAAGGCCTTCAGGCAGCACTTAACTGTGCTGCTGTTCACCTAGCACAGAGCCATTTCTTCACCCTGCCAGCAGAGCTTCTGTGCCAGATCCAGTCCTGGCTTCCCTTACTCTGGCCTCGCAGTCCTCCTGTGGGTGGGAGCCTGAAGCTTTAGGGGCTGGATCCAGGCAAGCCAGGGGCCATATCTGAACAATAGGCTGTAGGTTCCCCACCCAGTACGAGGGCATATATGTTATCCTCTGTGAATTAATTCAGTCACACACAATATGTACTCTGGGATCATGTACTGTATTTATGCCACGATTATCTACCAGTAATAACAGTGAACATAAATGAGCCGTTTTTATGCTTCATTAAACACCATGTGTCCAATTCAGTGGGTCTATATATGCATACTCTGCATTAAATAAGAAATACATACAGAATGGTATTTTCTTAGTAAACAGAATGCAGATATTACTGAATGTCTCTCTCTTAATGACATCCTACAGGAGACTTAATATTAAAAATAGTTTATATCAAAAACTAAAACCTGTTGTAGAGAGTAAAAGACACAATTTCTATGACTTAATCACCTTTAAAATCTAGATTAGCTTCTTTAAGAGGAGGATGGACTGTTGAGGTCCGTGCCACTTCCAGAGTGATTGGTAATCATAAACTCTTAGGGTTAGGAGGGACCTTTAGGGCCGTGGAGTTAAACTAGATGACAAGATGATGAGAGGAGCATGGGCACAGTAAAAATGGAACAATGGTAACTTGGATGTGATTTATACTTTTGTGGGAGCGTATGAAGAGGGTGCAAATTTCAGCATGCTTTTGAAATTCATCTTGATAATCAGGAACTATTAGAACAGTGGTAAGGCAATTTTTGGCTTGTGGAGTGTATGCAGACCATCAGGTTTCTGCATGTGACCTGTAAGATATTTTGTTTATACTTGCCCATGGACAGGGTTGCCAGATTCTGCTGGTTTCTATCCACATAAGGTTTTTTTTTTTCCACCAGTTTTTACTAAACTGACATGCACATGAAATGAGGTGCATGCTGATTGAGCTCAAGACTATGAGAGCTGTGTGCTCCCTCTGCATCCAATCAAAGCGCTGCTACAATTAAATCGTCATCTCCCTCAATCCTAGGCGTGCAAGTACAGTTAGCAAAATTGTCCAATCCTAGGAGACAGTCTTGGTTACAACAATCTTTCAGCACACTGAGCTGGGGGGCCTCTCACTAGTGTAGGTTGCCCATCGTGTTAGAAGCTTAATTTCATTGGTAAAGGAATCTGTTTCCCCAAGCGTCAAAGCTGGAAATGTGCAACACAATCATAAACAATATCTTGTAAAGTGTGTTCTGTTAGTGGTGGATGAAGTTATAATCTCTCAATCCAGGTTGCATTTTCTGTTCACAGACATAGTTTTTGTTTGGTTACAGAGGTGCACAATATCTTTGTCTTCTAGTGGATTTGACGTCTGCCTTGTTAGCTGTTGTGTAGCCCTCAGCCTTTTCTTGCAGAGATAGCATTAGCCTGCTAAACCCAGGGTTGTGAGCTCAATCCTTGAGGAGGCCATTTAGGGAATGGGGCAAATAGATGTCAGAGATGGTGCTTCGTCCTGCCAAGAGGGCAGGGGACTGGACTAGATGACCTCCCAAGGTCCCTTTCAGTTCTAGGAGATGTATATCTCCATTATATTTAAAGAAAAAAAAGTGGGGAGGGATGGCTCAGCGATTTGAGCATTGGCCTGCTTAACCTAGGGCTGTGAGCTCAATCCTTGAGAAGGCCATTTAGGTATTGGAACAAATAGATGTCAGGGATGGTGCTTGGTCTTGCCAAGAGGTCTGGGGACTGGACTAGATGACCTCCTGAGGTCCCTTCCAGTTCTAGGAGATGTTTATCTCCAATTATATTATATTATTATAGATTGACTTCATTCCAGGAAAATCCAGGTAGAGTCAAGGATTTAGTATTGGATTTATTCTTGAAAAACTATCTCACAAAATAAATTTTGAACTTTTGATGAATTATTGCAGGAAAATTAAGAGGGCAAAAATGATTGTGAATGTCAGATATGTACTATTTGGAGAAGATATGATACAGCATAAACTTTGATACTAATAATATGCTGATGACAACAATATGTACATATTACATTCCAAACTAGTGCCATCACAAGGTCTTCACTAGGGATGTGTCTACACTTGCATCCCTCTTTCGAAAGAGGTATGCAAATGAGGCGTATATTTGCATCTTGGCACCTCAATTGCATATTCTAATTTCAAAAGAAGAAAGCCAGTGTAGATGCTGCTCTTTTGAAAGTAAACCCCATCTTCGAAAGAATCCTTCTTCCCCTTAAATTCTACGCTGGCTTTCTTCTTTCAAAAGAAGCTCTTTTGAGATTAGAATATTCAGATGAGGTGCCAAATAAGCAAATAAGGTGTCAGTATGCAAATTTATACCTTATTTGCTTTTTTTATTTACCTCATTTGCATATCTCTTTCAGAAGAGGAATGCAAGTGTAGACACACCCTGGGTGTACAGGAGATCAGTACCTGAATGTACTTCAAATTTAATGTAGGTGAGACCACGATGATGCTGTTTAGATGCAATTAACGGCTACATTTGGATTCTCCTTTCATACTGGCTATCTCTGTCCTATTATCAAAGTGGTAAAAAGCAGCGTAGTCATATTACATGATTAATACATCTTAAATGATGAGGTAGCATGATGTTCCTTTCCCCTCTATCACAAAGCCACCGACTTTTAGCTTTTTATGAAACTTTAGTGTTTCCTTCCTGATGAGGATTTCACCACAGTGACCTTTGTTTTTGCCACCAGCAAGCTGGATTATTGTACATATCTGGCACCTCATTTGCATATGTCGAAATAGCTGCTTTCGGAAGAAGAAAACCAGTGTAGACACTGCTCTTTCGAAAGAAAACCCCATCTTCAAAAGAATCCTTCTTCCTCTTTTTTTATGGAAAGAAGGATTCTTTTGAAGGTGAGGGTTTACTTTTGAAAGAGCAGTGTTTACACTGGTTTTCTTTTTTCGAAAAAAGCTATTTCAAAATAAGAATATGCAAATGAGGTGCCAGATATGCAAACCTGCATTTTATTTGCATTTTCAATTTCCCTCATTTGCATACCTCTTTCGAAAGTGGAATGAAAAGGTAGATACAGTCTGTTATACAGAAGGCTGATACCCAAACACAGAAAGAGAACATTTTCTAAGACACTGAAGAGAGAGAGAGGTGCCCAACTCCAGTTGACTTTCACTTGATTCCCATTAGTGCCTTTGAATATCTCCCCCATAAACTATTTACAGTTTTGCTCTATATCTCCATTTTAGCCTTTTAAAATGTCTAAGTAGCTTTAAGCCTAAATTCCACATTCAGGAACTTGCCTGGCAATTTGTTAATCACTGTCTCTTAACAACGTCTTCAAATGGTGGTCCCAGTGTCTTTTCCATATGTGGGAAAAGCATTGATGCCACACGCCTGAGTCCAAAAATTCTTCAAAGTAGTGTCTGTTTGCCCACGCATATACATAAGCTCTTCCCATGTTCCATCAAACAAATAGGCAGCGTATTTACACCCCTTTGGTTCCTTCTTACTGGTGCATGTCCTGAGGTGTAATTGTCCTCCTTCACTCATTTGCATAACCTATAATAGAAACATTTTGTAAAAATTTGTTTTTAGATTAGTCGTTAATAATTACATTTTAAAATTATAGTATAGAATACTTCATTTTCTGAGGTTGGGGAACCCATTCGTGGCTCCAAGATTATGTATGTAGTACTGGGATTCAAGAATTGTTTCCTGTCCCCAGTCTTTTTCTATCGGTGACTAACATCAAGACTGCCCGTATTGTCTGCATGAGGTGCATATTCTACAAAGTGCAGTTTTGCTGTTTCCCACCCAGAGTTCAGGAAGTCCAGCAGTTTCATGTGTGGATGCACCTGATGGAGAAGACTGAGGGCTCGGTCTGATCTGGTCAGGAAGAGCTTCCCCGTACATCAGCCTCAGCTGACTGATAGTACCCCTTCAAGCATGTGCATTAGAGTGGAGCCCTTAATTTCTAACCCAAAGGATTCTTCTGTCAGGGCTCTCCATGAAAGTAAAGGGGGACTCACATAGTTGCAAAGATAGATCCCCACTGAGGACTATCCGTAAGAAATGCGTTTCCTTTCCAAGCCTGTTTGGGTTGGGCAAGATGTTGCATTGGGAACCTAAGGAACTAGCCCTAATGTAGGCCCTTAGATTAGAGGCAAAACCTAAAAAGGATTGGCTGGTTTTGTTGGTCACTTTGGTACTGATGTACAAAGATAAATATATTTTCCGCCTTGTCTTTCTGAAGACAATCCAGTAACTTCAGGAGCACTGGATGCGTCAGACTTAACTTGGGGAACCCCTCGGATACCAATGTGTACAGACTTATATAACATGGGAAGCTATATTCCACTCTTATCCCAGGTTTTAATTTCATTCTGGCCCACCTCTCCTGAGGAATGTCCTTACTCTGGGGGAGGAGTCTACATCATTTTTCCAGGAGCCAACTCATCTGCAACCATTTGGCAGGAGTGCCCTGGCTCTAATGGCACTGTTGCTAGTGATGGAACAATTCTCAGATGAAATCGCTGCACCAATATCTCCATGGAGACACTGCAGCTGTAATAGCAAGTAAAGGGGATTATACTTATCATTCCGTTGGGTATGTCCTCTACCCAAGGAATGTTGGTACTATTTTTGGGGGGTCTGCTACAACTCATCAGTCCCTTTTTCTGGGTTTATTGGTGTCTGCAGGATCCTGTGGCAGATATCTAGGCCCCCTCAAGAATCCTACTCAGAGGGTTTTGTCGTCGTAGAAAGATGAGGAACTGGATCTACAGTATGACAGTTCTGATAGGTGTGTCTTCATCACCCCAGGACTAGGAGGTCACTTGTTTGCTAAGGAGTTGCCAGTGAGCTACTACATATTCCATTTGGATATTGTGTAACTGCAGGGACTGAAGAAGGCAGCCCTACCCATCAGTGAGGCCATACTTGTACTGGTTAGAATGGCATCCTGTGCCCCAACACCAAAAAGAGCCGAAAGATAGTATTAGTTTCTGTTAAAGGGGCTGAATTTATTTTCTCACCCTTCTCACAACTTGCTGCTGGTTGAGGTGACTGCTGAAAGCGTTTGGTCATACTACTGTTGGACTTGTCTGGTAGATAAGGACTCTCTAAGAAACTGGACCTTCTGGGGAGGAAAGTCATCTTCACAGACATGCAACTTTGTGTCACTAACTACTAAGCCTTAGCAAAGTAATATTTTAATACCTATACCAGCTTGCAGAACTCACAGATAAGCTTCCCACAGAAGACAGGATGCAATTTCAGTCCCTTTTAGATGAGATGAAGGCAGTGGACAGGAGTTCTAGAAGTTTGGCCACTGGTCTAGTCATGATGAGTTCCAGTTGCGATGGTCTGGGTTTCCTCGGGAGGTCCAAAATACCATCAAGGCTGTCCTGTTTTTGATTAGTTGAATTTCTTCAGTTAGAAAAACAGATGCTCATTAAAAGTCTTGAGATCAGTCCTACGTTCCCTGGGAACTTAAACTCCAGCTCTCAGGAGGAAACATTGGAGGCAATACAGCATCGAGTCCCTCACCTTCTCATGTACCTTATTACCAGCATACAACTAAGCTGTCACTCAAACACCAGAAAAGATTCAGAGATGTTGCTTTTTTGTTCCATCTACTGTTACAGCCTTTAGCCACTCCCAGCCACTGCCAAGAATCACTTATGGCATATTGATTGAGACCCGTGAACCACCCCTGATGCCAACTGCCCTATTCCTTGTCATCTTTGGGGGCTGTTTTAGACTTTCACCACAAGTGGAACAAGAGCACTACAGACAGCTGGATTTTGTAGGTTGTCTTTCCCACCTCATAAATTTCCTTCTTAGTTTCCCTTTGCAGGCTACTTTCATGAGGTTATTCTTCAAGGGAAGGTAGCATTCTTCTATACCAAGAGGCAATAGAAGCGTAACTTGTCTCGTTATTGTGGAAGGGGGTTCTATTTCCCATATTTTCTAATCCTCAAAAGAAACACAGCATATAGGCCCATTCTGCACTTTCTGCAACTCACCATCTTTATTCAAAAGCTGAAGTTCTGAATGTTTATTTTTGCATCTGTAAAACCCTTCCTTCGTGAAAAGATGTGGTTTGTGGCTGTCAACATGAAGGACGTGTATTTTCATGTAGACATTGACTCATTACACAGGAGTTTCCTGGATTTTGTGGCAGGCAAGGAGCACTTCCAGTTTCAAGTCCTCCCTGTTGGGTTGGCTCTGGCACCAGAGTATGTGCAAGACTTTTCTTACTGGTAGCAGCCCACTTGAGACACCAGGGCTATGTCTACAGTTGCCCCCAACTTCAAAAGAAGCATGGTAATCAGGGTAATGGGAGATTACTAATGAAGTTCTGCGATGCATATGCAGCACTTCATCAGGCAGATTCACCCCCACAGCAACTCTGAAGTGTCAAATGTCAAAGGGCTGGCATGCTGTGTAGCCACGGGCACTTCGAAGTGCCTTTACTTCCCACTTCAAAGTTGCTGTGAGGGAGAATTTGCATAATGAAGGGCTGCATATACTCTCCCATCACCCTGATTACCATGCCCCCTTCGAAGAAGGGGGCAGGTGTAGATGAAGCCCAGGACTATATGGCATGCCCATAACTTGATGATTGTCTCTACTGATCTTTAGGATTAATGGCCTCAAGTATGCCTTTCTTCTCATTTCCCTGCTCCCACAAGTCGTAGGGAAGATACCTCACATCACAGCTAACATTGCCGTAGTACCCCACTGGCCTGAACAGTTCTGGTTCATGGAATTTCAACAGTTTCTGTGTGCCTCTGAGTCAGGATCAGTCCATTCCCAGGTCTCCTTACTTGGGATGTGAGGAAGATCAAGCACCTCAGTCTGGGGTCTCTCCACCTTATAGCCTGGTTTTTGGGTGGAGATGAGAAATAGGATGCCTCTGTTTAGCCCCTGTCAGATGATTATGAACCAAAGTAGGAGAGAGGCTGCTGGGATTTGCTGTCTGGCTAACTGGAAATGCTTTTCAGCTTCACATGATTACACCAACCTTCTGTCTATACTTCAAGCATCCCAGTTGTTTTAGACTATCTCCAGACTCTGAAGACTTCTCTCTGTCAAATTGCTACATGTAGCAGCAATTGTTGCCTGTCTCCTTCTGGTGGAAGGATGATCCATCTCTACTGACTCAGCTACAGTATGATTAATGAAAGACCTGATCAGGACCTTTCCACCATTGCTTTTAACCTACCCCAAAGTGGATCCTTAGCCTTGTCCCGTCCATACTCATTAGTTTTCCTTTGAACCCAAGGCAACTTGTACCATGGCCCATCTTGTTCTTAGTTCTCGCATCAGGTAGAAGGGTCAACAAGTTTGGAGCCATCCTGGAGTGCGGTTCTTATGCTGTGTTTCAAAAGGAAAAGGTGGCTTTTCTACTACACCCTTAAGTTTCTCTCTCAGATGATTTCAGAGTTCCACATCTATCAAGCAAATACTTACCTGTGGTTTTTCACAAATACCCATACTTCCTCTGAAGGGAAGAGACTTCACTCCCTCAGTGTTAGGCCGATACTCATCTTCTACCTGAAGAGAACCAAACCCATTGGAAAATCATTGAGACTGTTTATCACCACACCAGAGAGATCATGTGGATAAGCCACATTCTCCAACGTTATTTCTAAATGGATCTTGTGATGCATCATAAGTTATGTCTACACTGCACAGCTCACAGTGGTACAGCTGTGTTGCTAAAGTGTTGCTACTGTCAAGTGTGCAGCATAGCTGCTCTTTTTGGCAGGAGAGAGCTGTCTTGCTAACAAAATAAAACCACCCCAATAAAGGGTGGGAGCTTAGTGGGCACAAAAGCATCTCTTGCAGACCAAGTGCTGTCAACCACAGTGCTTTTTGTTGTTAAAGCTTATGTTGGTCAGGTGCAGAGCCTTCCCATCCATAGGACAGTTTCGGTTGGTTGCTTCAGGCCCTGTGCTTTCCCTAGTCTGAGATTGAGATTGTATCCAGCATTTATTGGACTGTCTTGTTTCAGGAACAGGAAAGTTAGCCATTAGTTCCATCAACTTACACCTAGCAGCTATCTTGGCTTTCTACCTTCCTGTTGATAAACCCTCACTCTTTTCCAATCCTATGTTTATCAGGTTTTGAAAAGTCTGGACATGCTATAATCAAAACTTCAGGAGACTGTACCCCCCATGGAACTTGAATTTGGTTTTAGCAAAGTTGTTGTGTCCCCCCTCTGAGCCTCTGGCAACCTGTTTCCTATTATGACCGTTTCATGACAGTGGCTTTTTTGGTTGTTTACTTTGGCCAAATGAGTGAGAGAAAGGCGACCTCTAGTGTCAGAATCTCTCTCTTGGGTCTTCTATACCAGTATTTCTCAACCTTTTTTAAAATATACCCCTTTATAAAATAAGTACCCCCCAGTACCTACAATTTTCAGACACTTTTTTTTCCTACTATTGCAACACATTTGTTTAAACAAGTTAATTGTAACTGGTTGGTTGGAAGGAATTACCTATAGGCAATAATCTTGCCATCATACTTATGATTGTGCAAAAAGGATTAAAAAAATTGAACAACATAAAATAAGTCTTTTTTTCTTTATTAAAAAAAGAAGGTTGAGAAACACTGAGTTAATGTGCTCTCTGGAAAAGATCTGAGTACCCCTGGGGTAGCTGTAGCCCTGGTTGAGAGTTAGTGTTCTACACAGACAAATTTTGACATTCAACTGAAGTTTTTCTAAAATAGTTTTGTTGTCATATTAAACAATGTTTACTGATCTACTTCCAAACCGTTATACATATAATGGGGAAACTCTGCACTCTAGATATTAGAAGAGCTTTTGCTTTTTACCTCCATCAGATTAAGCCATTTAGGTATTCAATACCACTATTTAAAGCATCAGAGAAATGTGTGGTTGGCTGGAGCTTCAGTAATGTCATCAGTTCAGACTCCTGCACTGAGGGAGAACTAAGGATCTCCTCTTGTCTATCCAGTTTTATCTGATTATACCCTACAAGTAGGTTAACATAATATCCCCAGACAGAGTGGTGGTCTATTTAACCAAGGACCCTGTGGCTGTTCTGGTCATGAGTTCAGCTTGGATGTTTATCAGGCAGCAACCTGGTCATTGTTTAATATGGTTAGAATTCTAAAGTTGGAAGAGACCTCAGGAGGTCATCTATTCTAGATCTCTGCCTAAAGCAAGATCAACCCTAACCCAGTCAGGACTTTGTGAAGCCAGGACTTAAAAGCCTCTAAGGATGGAGATTCCACCACCTCTCTCGGTAATGTATTCCAGTGCTTCACGGCCTTCCTGGTGAAATAGTTTTTCCTAATGTCCAACGTAGACCTTTCCCTCTGTAGTTTTAGACCATTGCTTCTTGTTCTGCCATCAGTCACTATTGGTAACAGCCTCTTTTCATCCTCTTTAGAGTTTCCCTTTGGGAAGTTGAAGGCTGCTATCAGATCGCCCCTCACTCTTCTCTTCCGCGCACTAAATAAGCCCAGATCCCTCAGCCTCTCCTTATAGGTCATGTGCTCCAGCCCCTAACTATTTTCATTGCTCTCTGCTGGACCTATCCAACACGTCCACATCCTTTCTGTACTGGGGGGCCCAGAACTGGACGCAATACACCAGACGTGGCCTTACTAGTGCTGAATAGAGGGGAATAATAGCTTCTCTAGATCTGCTCAAAATGCTCCTCCTAATGCACCCCAATATGCCATTAACCTTCTTGGCTATAACGGCACACTGTTGACTCATATCCAGCCTCATCCACTGTAATACCCAGGTCCTTTTCTGCTGTACTGCTGCTTAACCAGTTGGTCTCCAGCCTCTAACACTGCTTGGGATTCATCCACCCCAAGTGCAGGACTCTGTACTTTGTCCTTGTTGAACCTCATCAAATTTGTTTTGGGCCAATCCTCTAATTTGTCTAGATCACTCTGGACCCTATCCCTACCCTCCAGTGTATCTACCTGACCCCCTACCTTAGCGTCATCTGCAAATTTGGTGAGGGTGCAATCCATCCCCTCATCCAGGTAATTAATAAAGATGTTGAACAGTACTGGCCCTAGAACCGACCCTTGGGGCACTCCACTTGAAACCAACTGCCAGCCAGACATAGAGCCATTGATTATTACCAGTTGGGAGCAACCTTCTAGACTGCTTTCTAGCCACCTTAGTCCATTTATCGAATCTATACTTTTTAACTTATGGGCAAGAATATTTGTGGGAAACTATATCAAAAGCTTTGCTAATGTCAAGATATATCACATCCACTGACTTCCCTATATCCACAGGGCTAGTTTCCTCTCACTACACTATCTCCCAATAATTCAGAGACTATGCCAGGTTTCCATAATAGTGCTCAATTCCTTTTTCAGGTAGATTCTGCACTCACCATCAGTTTGATCTGCTTGTGAGTCACCTACCATGGACAGCACATGAGCAATCTCTTGAAGAAATGATTACTAAGCTTTTTTCTGTAACTTGTTCTTTGAGATGTGTTGTGAATATCCATTCCACAATTCTTCCTTCTTTGCATCTCAATCTCATAATGAGATACTGAGTGGGAGTTCTGAGGTGGCTTCACCCTTTATTCCTGAGCACCATAAAGTGAGGCAGCAGAAGGCTCTCAGGTAGCCCTGACAAATACATAGCGGGAAAAATCTCCAATTGTGCACTGGGTGTGGATGTACCAACAGCAGACTGGACAGGTGCAACACATTTCAGAGAACAAAGGGTGGGGGGAGTTAAAAACTGAAACTTCCCACTAAATCATTGGAAGAATATTTTTATTTGAAAAATGGCTTTTCTGTTAGCAGGCATATCATGTAGAAATGTCAGTGAGCCAGAGTCATTATTAATTTAAAAAGCCATATTACAGGGTTTTTTCTGACAAGCTGTTACTCAGGCTAGATCCTGAATATTTTCCAAAGGTAAATATGGTCTTTCACTTAAATCAGCCCATTTCTTACATTCTTTCTTTTCTCTGCATTCTTACTGCTTTGGCGAAATATGTACATAAACAGTGTGGTCTTTGCACGGATGAGAACCTCAGAGGAAATCTTTTCTATCAGAACCAAAAAAGGGATGCAAAGCATCTTCGTCCTTGTTGTTTAGCTTGACATAGTTGGTTATCCATTATAATTTTTTGTTTTCTTAGTGTTCTTAATTTTTTTCTAAATCTGTTCTTACTGAGTATGTAAACAAACAAAAAACCACATCAGCACTGTGGGGGATGGGAAAAGGGAGGGTCTCAGGAGGAGATGGGATCCCTGGGATAGTTACAGATTTGTGTATGTGCAGGTATCATCTGCAGCTTTGTTCTTTGCAGTAGAGTGCAGTGGGTACTGTACTTCAGCAGAGCTACTCTGCAGAGGAATGGGTGTTGAGTGCCGTGGGTACTGGGAGTGACAGGGAAGGTGCGAAAAGTAGTAGGTACTGACTGGTGATAAGAGTGTGCTGACAGTGTCAGGGGAAACATGGAAAGTAATTTTGTGACAGCGACTGCAGGGAAGGGTGAGAATGGGGCTGCTTGGTTTGCAGCCTGTTTAGTGCCTGGAGCAGATCCGCTTGGCTCTACGTAATGTTTATGAGCCACTCTATGATTTAGTTCCGGTGCTCCACATTCTCCTTTCAGTACCTCTTCCTGCTGTCCTGCCACTTTTTCAGTTCTTAATTTTTTACTGTAGAGTGTACACAGCATCATGTGGTTTCCACATTGGTTCTTTTATGGCTCACCTATGTGCAGCAATGGTTATCAACCTTCCCACCGCCCAGAGATGGCAGAATTGGACAGGAATATTTCTGTTAGTGGGGCAAGAAAAAAAGCATCTCTGCCAAAGAACCTGTCCGTGGATTGCCCAGTATATCTCAGAGATTTGTGGGCCTCTCTGAGGCAGAGTCCCACAAAGTGAGGAGATCCCTCAACACCCTGTTCCACTGCACTGACTAGGTATGTGGTTATATGTACATCACACAAATATAAGGTAGTCTTCTGCAAACTAATCCCTGCAAGTTTTTACACAAAAAGAAGCTGGCTTTGTGAAGCCCTCCTCCCCTCAACAAGCCACTTCAGCAGGTCAGAATCAGAGTCACTTACCGGGGCCGCCTCTCCTGTTTCTACTTCCCCAGCTGTGACTGGCTAGCCCCATTGGTATAGAGAAGGGCTCCTGGCTGCATGCGTCTCTGAACACCAGCTCATCTTTTGCCTCTAGGTCTTACTCCCCTGCTTCGTCCTCCCCCATGTTTCCGCTTCCTTACTTGTTAACTGTTGGCTGGCCCGTGAGCCCCTGAAGTATCCACTGTGGTCTTCAAAGTGGAGGTGGGTTTACTGCTGAATGTTGCATCCTGCACTTTGTAGGACCAGCAGCATGTGGATGTAATGCTGGAGCTGCAGTCCATTGGTGTCATAATTTTTGCAGCTGGAGAACAGTGGAGACTGAACAGTCTTCTCTCCCCAAATGCTACTGAGGGTTCAGCACCTTGGCATTGTTTCAGTTGGGGGATCACTTGGTGCATGGAGTAGCCATGGTCACATAGAAAAATGCTCTGTGACCATCGCAAATGTTGCTGAGGGAACGAGAGGCTTTTCAAAATTTCTCAGGAATTTAAGGGGTGGAGCTGTTGGTTGGTCACCTGGGGCCAGTTCAAATCGATGACTAGAGAAGTGAGAACAAGCATTGTGCAATATTTCTGGAGGCCAATGGCAGTGCTTTCATGGACCAAGGTGTCTGCACTGGTGTTGTGGTGGTTTAGCCCCAGACAAAAAAGCCGCATGCCTTGTCAGAGAGGTTTTTTTTTTTTTTTTTATAGTGCTGCAAGTGTGCAGTTATTGCACACATGGTCCCTTGGTGTTGTATACACTTCTGCAGTTGCAGTGCAAAAATCTGCTTTACTGCACAGAATCTTGCCAGTGTAAACATACTGTAAGTTAAACTTTCTTTTACTATCTATCGTGTGAAGACTCGGGTTAAAAAGGCTTCAAATAATAGGCTTCCAATAATAAGTTCACTTCAATATAAACAGGACAATAGATACCTTATTGTGTCCCATGAGACCCTGCATTATAAAGCATATTCAGTCTTGTTTCTGAGGAGTAGAGAGAGTGTTTTATCACAGTTGTAAAAATAGGGTGGCTTAACATGATTGTTCAGGTTAAGCCATATGAGCATATTTTGAAAACAATTTGACTGTGGGGTGTTATAAACACAAGCTTTACAGTTATAAAAGTAGTTTTGTATTTCTGTATCCCAATGCTTGAGGACCCCAATTTTTTTAATTTTTAAAATCCTGTCTTTATTTTCTAAGCTAGAATCTTGTTTCTGAAGGGCTTTCTTAGCTTTAGAGCCCTGCAAATTTGTACTTTATATCTGTAGGTGTCCATGCATGTGGATACATACTTTTTTTTGTTTTTGTTTTTGTTTTTTTCCCATGCAGGTACAAATTTTGTATCTAGAACCCTGCAGATTTGCAGACGTTCTCTTTATATCCAAGGATATCCACATCTGTGGATGTTGTTGCGGACATCTGCAGATTGTTTTTGCAGATGTGAATGTGGATACCAATTTTGTATTAAAGCAGGGCTCTACTTATCGTTATTCAGGGCAGCAAATATCATTGTGTTGATGCTCAGTTTTCAAGATATACATTCATTGCTTTTAGTTTTTCAGATCAGAGAATGTAATGGGAGCTGTCTGACCCAGTGTCTGGAGACAGGAGTAGAATCAAGGTCGTGGTCATGCCGAGGGTCAGAGCTGAAGTCAGCAGCTGATATTAGGGCAAGGAAGCTGGAAGGTGACAGGAACAGGGACGAGGTATAGTACTAGGAACAAGAAACAGATGAAATAGCAGGAACAAGAAACTGTAACTAGTTGAGGGAGCAGGGACTTGGTCTCAGAAGTCTAGGCAGCAGCAGGCCTAGTGACTAGTTGTTCAGACAGGGCATGGTACAGGAACAGGAGGCTTTATACCCAGAGGTATCCAGTCAGATCTGATGCTGCTGGGTTTGCGGATGTGGATTCTGGTGGTTGGATATTAGTAGCAATTCCCTTCTCAGTGGTTTCAGGTGCTGAATATAAGATTCCTGCTTGTCAGCCTCATGGACTTAGGTGCCACCAGCCTCAAAGCGGATGGATCAGATCTCTACTTACTAATTATTTTTAAAGGTTTTTTGCATGAACGTTTGGTTATTTTAATTGAAACCTCTTCTGGATTTTGGTTCTACTCCCGTACTTCCAAAATTTAACAAGATAATTTTTACTGAGGTCTGTGGTTTCGTAGACACTTGTGGTTTAAAAATGTTGGTTTTTTTTATTATTGGTGGATGTGGTTTTCTTTTGCAATTTTCACTTCTTGTCTGCATGGATTAAATTTACAACTGAATGTCTTCCAGCAAAAGTGATACCAAAGTCAGAGAGGAAACAACAAATAAAATTATGAGCAAGAGGATATCTACTCTGGAGCTGAGTTGTGTGTACACCTGTGAACTTTTTTTTATTTTAGAATTACGTCCATTTTAATGCCAAAAGTGGTTTGAATTGAAGAATAAATATGAGATTGTAGCCCTGGAAATGTTTATGGCTTTTCCACTTGATTATGAAAAGCCTTATTTTTCTTGTCTCTGTATTGGGCTTGGTCATTAAGAGAAAAACTTCTGTTATAAATCTTGACTACAGTATATGCATTAATGGAAACAAATAACAGCTAACAGTTATCTAGTGTATTATATGGTTGTTTGGTGAAATGGCCTGCTGCTTCCAAAGGCTCGCAGCTTTCTGGCTCATAAGCATGTACATCTCTACTCCCTTGCCACTACCTTTCAGGAATTAAAACAAAGGTCCCCATGCTGAGCTCACGAAAGAGCATGAGCAAAAAGCACAAAAGAGAAAGTAGATACTTGCAGAGAAAAATTGCTTAAAAAAGGAGAACATTGTAATGAGGAAGAGGGATGTATAACCCTCGAAAATATACTTTTTTAAAAATTGTCCCGATCACTTTTAAAAACAAACACCAAGGACATGCTTGATAGGCACCCTCAGTTTGTAAAAAGGCAGATTGATTTCTTGTGCACATTGTTTCTGGTTTAATTAGCATTTACTAAAAACTGCTTTGGTTTTATCATTTTGGTTTTACATGACAACATCAACTACTACTTAACATTTGTACGTTTAAAATTGAAGTGGTCTTAAGTAAGAGCTATTGAAGCACTTAATCAGGCTAAAATTTATTCAGTTGAGAATTATATTGGAGTGTTGTTTCCTGACATTAACATCCTAGGAATGGACATTCTTTGATCCTAATTGAGGTAGGAGGCATTTCTCTCTATTTTATGCCTCTCTATTCCATGTGGAGCATGGGGCCTTTACTACAGCATTCAGTCTTAGCCAGTCTTCTGCTGCAGTCTTAAGTTCTTTCCATGTCACTGTGATAGCCTCCACCTGGGGAAGTAAAGAAACAGATTGACAGAGCCACATGAGTTCCCAGAAGTCATCTACTTCATGATAGGCCCAACAAAGAAAATTTCAGTCAAGAAGTTTCACAGGAAAATGGGACAACCATAGAAGGATGTGCTGTTTAGCCAGCTGTCTCTGTATTCAGTAAACAAGATATACTATTCTTATTCTGACTGTGACATTCAGGAGCTAATAAAATACAAATAATAATCAAATAGCAAAAAGAAAAAAAAAAAAAGAACATGTGGCATTAAGGTTACCTGCTGGTAATATGTTCCATTCCAGAACATTGATTTTAACAAAACTCAGCCATGTGAATACTGAAAAATACAGAGTTAAGGTAAACACCCATACAACCTTAACTCTGCCCTCCAGGAGCTGACAGTAGTTACTAGGAATTACCTACCTGCACTTTAGCTGTATTCTCTGTTATTTGTAGCTGTATTGTATGGTGGGATGAATGCATCAGAGCACCATGGAAAAGCTGTGATTGTGATGTGAGAAGATCTGGGGATTACTGTGAGGAGCGTTGTAGAGCTTTGATTTTGGTATAAGTGGACCTGGGCCTCAGCCCTTACATGTGTGCTGTCAAAACAAAGACAGGTGTGTACTTTGAGACTGTACTCTGCAGTATTTCAATACAGTATTGTGTAGATTGGTCAATAGACGGCCACTAGGACTTCGTGATATAGATGTTGTCAGTAGTAAGGGGAGATATGAAAGCAGTCTCAAGATTAAATAACATGTAGGGGAAAGTTTAGGTTTAGGTAGTATTTTGAGTGCAAGTGTGAAGGGCTGTAAAATGGTATGAAGTTCCTGTTAATATGTAGGTGTACTGTTCTGTCAGAGGAGTGGGCTCATTGTTTTATTGCAGGACAAGTAACATGTATCCATCATAATGAAAAGGAAAATGTATGTCTGTTAAGGACATTCAGGATGTCACTCAAAATGGGCAAAATTAAGGGTGTGTGGACATTTAATCCTAACTTTAGATTTGATGGTTTTCAGATATTTGAGATTTGCTGAATTGGGTGTTGTGGAAGAGCATGCGCTCTTTCTGGTCATGTTAACTTTGCATTAGTGGTCCTTTTTTGCCATTTAATTTCCTAGGTTTTCAAACAAAAGGAAATATGCATGTTATTCTGTTAGACAGTTGTAATTCTCATCCAAGTTTGTGCTGATATTCTACAGTGGCTTGTTAGGAATCAGGTGAGCTAACTTTCATATAGCTTGTTCGGTAGTAGATCTCAATTTTACATCATTGTCTTCAGTTTACAGATGGGAAACTGAGGTACAGAGCTGAACATACTTATCCAAGGTCACCCAGCATTCCAGTGGACAGAGCTAAGAATAGTTCCAGGCCATGTTTAAGCCACATGAGTACTATGTGATTTCTTGCTGCTGCTCCTGCTTCCTGGGTATACTGGAATGGGGATAATGGCCATACTTTGCAATGTTTGCACTGTATGGTTCCTAACAAGGTGGGATAAATCTCATCCATGATCTAGATCTCAGCATCTTGATAGTTTTATTTACATGATTACTGCAGTAATTTTAAACGTGAGAGAAGACTAGTTTTTCTTTCTCCTTCTTCATGCCCTGCCCCATCATTCCCTACAGCAGTACTTTTCAAAGTATGGGATGTAACCAAATATTGGGTCATGGAATGGCAGGCACTGGGTCACCTTACTGTAGTGACCTCTGTTCCCTCTAATTTTCCAACCTCTGAGCAGAATGGATTTTGTTATGTGTACCTATAAGGGGATGATATGTGACACATCACCTTCATATTCACGCTCATAATAAAATTTATGTCGCGGGGTGGGGCTGAGAGGTTCTGAGTGTGGGAGAAGGCTTAGGCTTGGGGCTAGGACTTAGACTGCAGGAGTGGGAGGGCTCCCGTTGGGAGTGTTAGGTTCTGGGGTGAGACTGGAGATAAGCACCTTAGGACTGGGATGCTTATGGCTCCAGCTGGGGATGTGGACTCTGAGCTGGGGCCAGACTCGTGTTTAAAGTGGAGAAGAATGATCTGTGGCTACTGCAAGGAGAGACGACTTCCCCCTCCACATCTCTCTCTACTTGCAGCAACATCTGGGCTGGCAGGGAAAATCACCTTTCCCCACTGTGGCGGCTCCAGGACTGGAGCAGCAGGGTAGGTGTCCTGGCCTTAGCAGATTCTGGCATCATGGCTGGGGCTGGGCTGGGCTGGGCTGCTCTGGCTGCAGTGTTGGGGTGGAGTTTGGGGGCTGGGCCTCTGACCATGGTTGCATTGAGGTTGGGAAGAGGTGCAGGGTTCAGGCCAACTCTCCCCCAGCCAGGTTGGGTTGGGGGTAAGGAGGCCTTCCTTCAATAGGTCCTCGCTTTGGGCAGATTCCTTGAGCACATAGCTCCACAGCTTGTGGGGAGCAAAGGCAGTGAACATGTGACCACTAGAGATTCTAAGGCAGGCTTCCTGCCTGTCCTGGCACTATGAACCCTGCTGTGCCCTGCAGCAGTCAGCATGAGATCCTGCTTCTAGGTGAGAGGGCCACAGGGCTCCACACAATGTTCTTGTCTCAAGCACCAGTTGGGCATTCCCATTGGCTAGAAACCAGCCTATGGTAGTTGGAGGAGAGTGGTGCCTGTGGGCAAGAGCAGATCACAGAGCTCCTTTTGCACCCCTGCCTGTGAGATGGAAGTGCTGCTGGCCACTTCCCAAGACGCAGCACTGTCCATGGACGACAACAGCCAGGAATCCTACCTTAGCACCCTTGCTGCACTGCTAACTGGGAGCTGCAAGAGGTAAGTCTGCACCCCTGCTACAGCCTTGAACTCCACAAACCCAGAGCCTCTCCCCTGTACCCCAAACCTCTCATTTCTGGCAGCATGCCAAAGCCCATACTCTAGTTGAAAGAGGCAGTGGGTTGCAGACATCAACAGTTTTCTTCAACTGGGTCATAAGGAGAAAAGTTTGAAGACCACTGCCCTCTTAAATGCCCAGCTCTCCTCCTCCTTCCTGCCCCTTAAAGATGTGAATTAAGGCTTTAGAAACCATTAACCTGTAAAATATTGCTGCTGCCCTATCTTGCTTCTGCCTTGGTTACATAGCCTCAGCTGCACACTGAACTGGCCCCACACTCAAGATATGATTCCTGACTCTGCTTTAGCCAGGCATGTCCAGGTCCAGTCCACTCAGTCTACTTTTCCTCCACTCCTTGTCCTTCTCCCACACAGTCTTGTGAGCTCCATCATCAGACACCAGGTTAATGTACATCTTTAACTACTTTCTCTCTAGATTTCAGATATTTAAATTTGTGTTACCTTTATTAACTCCACCCCAGATGCGAGCTTGAAGGATGTCAGTGGGCAAGGAAACCCAAAGAGGAGTGTTTGCCATACCCCAGAAAATACAGCAGACCCCTACAGAGGGAGAGGACTCCTCTAGATCCTATTATTGCATACATGGGGAGATTTCAGGGGTAGCCCATGACACCCATAAATCCCATATTTCTTCTGCTACTGATTTTATTCATCGATGCCTTCTCTCCTCGTCCTGCTAGACTCTCCTCTCTCTACCTTACCTGAACTCCCACAACACCTCTTCCTTCTCCTATCGCCCATTCCTATAATAGAATTCCAGGGCTGGCAGGGACCTCAGGAGGTCATCGAGTCCAGCCCCCTGCCTAAAGCAGGGTCAACCCCATCTAAATCATTTTAGCCGTGACTATGTCAAACAGTGACTGAAAAACTTCTAGGGATGGAGATTCTGCCATCTCTCTTGGTAACACATTCCAGTCCTTCACCACCTTCCTGGTGAAATAGTTTTTCCTAATATCCAACCTACACCTTCCTCTCCATAACTTTAGACCATTGCTCTTTGTTCGGTCATCTGTCACCATTGAGAACAGTCTCTCTCTCCTTTCAGAAGGTTCAAGAATTGCTATAAAATCTCCCCTCAGTCTTCTCTTCTGCAAACTAAATAAGCCCAGACCTCTGTCTCTCCTCATAGGTCTTGTGCTCCAGGCCTCTAATCATTTTGTTGCCCTCCACTGAACCCTCTCCAGTGCATCCACATCTTTTCTATACGGGGAGACCCAGAACTGGACACACTACTCCAGGTGAGGTCTCATCAGAGCAGAATAGGAGCAAATAATAACTTTTCTAGATCTGCAGGAAATGCTTCTCCTAATGCACCCCAATATGCCATTAACCTTCTTGGCTACAAGGGCACACTGTTGACTCATATCCAGCCTCTCATCCACTGTAATCCTCAGGTCCTTTTCTGCTGCACTGCTACTTGGCCAGTTGGTCCCCAGCCCATAACAGTGCTTGGGATTTTTCCGTCCCATGCACTTGTCCTTGTTGAACCTCATCAGATTTCTTCTGGGCCAATCCTCTAATTTGTCTGGATCACTCTGGACCCTATCCCTACCCTCCAGTGTATCTACCTGACCCCCTATCTTAGTGTTATCTGCAAATTTGCTGAGGGTGCAATCCATCCTCTCATCCAGGTAATTGAAAAAGATGTTGAACAGTACTGGCCCTAGATCCGATCCTTGGGGCACTCCACTTGAAACCGACCGCCAACGAGACATTGAGCCACTGACCACTACCCATTGGGCTGTCCGTCAAGCCAGTTTTCTATCCATCTTATAGTCCATGTATCCAATCTATACTTCCTTAACTTACAGGCAAGAATATTGTGGGAAACTGTATCAAAAACTTTGCTAAAGTTAAGGTATATCGCATCCATTGACTTCCTCATGACCGCAGAGCCAGTTACCTCATCACAGAAGCTAATCAGATTGGTCAAGCATGACTTGCCCTTGGTGAATCCATGTTGATTACTCTTGATCATGTTCCCCTCTTCCAAGTGCTCCAAAATGGATTCCTTAAGGATTCCCTCCACGATTTTTCTGGGGACTGAGGTAAAACTGACAGGTCTATAGTTCCCTGGATTGTCCTTGTTTCATTTTTTAGAGATGGGCACTACATTTGCCCTTTTCCAATCATCCCGGACGTCTCCCAATCTCCACGAGTTTTCAAATATAATAAATAATTTATTCCTCCCCAGAGCCCTCACTGGAGACTCAAACCCTTCTGGCTTTTGCTGTCTACTTTTGTACGCCAGCCACCCCTTCTCTCTCATTGAGCAGTTGTGTGTGATTTATTTTCTTAAACAAAACAAAAAATCAAAAACACACTCTTCACCACCTTCCACCCAGAATAAAAATCTTGTTGGAGGCAGATTTTTGCATGTATTTATGGTTCATTCTTAGATTTCTGCCCAGGTTACGTTTCTGAAGTTACTAGTATCTGTGAAGTTAATTAAATCCTTTATTTCTGGAGTCTCTCTCCTGGGAAGCCCTTGCACAAATGCTTTCACATGTGCATCATTAACCCTACCCAGTGTTGCTGTGAGGCTTGGCAAATGGCAAGAGAATTTGTATAAATGTGGATTTTACTGCACTTAGAAGAGTTCTCCTTTAAATATCACTTAAAGCTTCTCAGCCTTAGCTAGGGTAGAGCCAGACTCCATTATAATATTGTCTGAAATGAGAAAGAGAACAGAGGTGAGGGTTGCCATACATCCATCAGCAGCATAACAGATGCAGAGAACTGTTAAATGACCGTTTCACCTTAGAGAGGTGGTTTCAGCTGAAAGAATCTGGACGTAATTACTGCTTGAACCATAGCTCTAGCCATGTGAATTGCTCTGTTTATATCAGTGGATCACCCACCCTGTCACCTCTCTTCCATAAATCAAATGTTCTTTCCTCCTCCCCAGTGATGGAGAGTTTCTAATCTATGGCAGGCATGCCCATCCCATTCTCAGCATCTCACTCCAGTGTTGGTGTGTTCTTGCGTTGGTGCCCTGAGCTTGCCTGTTCTAAGGTCCTCACTCAGAGTGGCAAAGACTCCAGTCCTGGACCACTTGAGTAGGGAATATGGAAGCAGGAGCGGCTCAGGTGTTCCTGAAAAGGTGAGATGCCCCCCGCCCCCACCCAGAACCTGGTTTACATGAGGCGGGTAGTGTGGGCATACTGCAGGGCTCAGATGATCCCAGAAGGCCAGTGATCTCTCCTTCCCAGATCACATGAAACAATTAGGGAACAAGGCTCAGACTACTCTGAGAAAGGTAAGGCCTTTTCAGAATATTGCTTCCAGCTCTGGTGTCCGCAAGTCAAGAAGCATGTTGATAAACTAGAGAAGAGAAGACCCCAAAGCATGATTAAAGAGATTAGAAAACGTGCTTTGTAGTGATTGGGTTAAGGATCTGTTCAGCTTAATAAAGAGAGAATTTTAAGAGGTGATCAGTTATACTGCGATCTTATGGCTTGAAGTTGAAGCTAGACACATTTAGATGGGAAATAAGGCATACATTTTTGATAGTGATGATTTAACTAGAGCTCAATAACAATTCAAGAATTACCACACTTTTGCGGTTGTCATACCTGCATATTTGCCACAGGCCATTCCTGCCACTTTAAGTAAATGCCCTCCCCCGGAGCCAGCCACCTCCCACTGCGCCCCTCTGCTTTAATTGATTATGCAGCAATTTACTGAAGCCACTGCTTCTAGAACTGTTGCTAAAGCTGGGGCTGCAGGAGCTGCAGTGCTCTGGGCCAGGGCTACAGGAGTCACGCTGGGGCCACTGCCACTATGCGCTTGTCCCACGAAGTGGTGGGGTGTTTGCACGGAACGGATGGAGGGCACACCACATGTGCAGCTCTAAGGAGCCTCATTTAAGGGCTCCAAGAGCCACCTGCAGCTCCAGAGCCTTATTTGCCACAGCGTGGTATCCTGTTCGTCACATGTGGTGAGTGGCTATTGTATTGGACACTGTGTCCATGGGAACAGTTTACCCAGGATGGGAGTGGATTCTCCATCATAGTCAAAAACTATTTTAAAACCAAGATTAGATGTTTTTCTAAAAAAATATGCTCTAAGAATTATTTTGGTAGCATTCCTTATGGGTTCTGTAACTCAAGGAGGTCAGACTAGATTATCACAATGGGCCCTTTTGGCCTTGGAAACTATGAACCAGGCTCACATGAAGAAGAGCAGGAAAGAGGTACAGACTGCCACAGATGGACAGCCCTTTCCTTTGTATCTTGGCAAGTTGTGGGGGATGGAATGTTGCTCAATCACTATGAGTGGAGGGGGGTAGAATCCCCAGGTCTCTGCTGAGAAAGACCCCCAGATAGATAAATCCTTTCTGGAACCTGCCTCACATGAGGGGACAGCAAAAAAGGAGGCGAGTCGCATCCTTGTAGATGGGCTGGGGACTCACTGCTTATGACACATACACAGGTAGGGGAATTTGGGGTTGTCAGGTATTCCTGTTCCCCCTTTTTCCCCATCCTCTTATCACTCACCCTTCATGTCCCTTTTTTCCAGTGTTCCATCTTACCCATCTGCCTGTCCTAGGGTCCCAATTCACCCATAATCTTCCACGTCATCACCCTCTTCTTCCAGTGAGTATTTGCTTGTGTAATTTATTTGCTTTAAAAAAAAAAAAGCTTGTGCTTTCTGAGGATTCTTCTTCTACCTTTGACAGAGGCAGATTAGATAATATATCTGCTTTTTTTTTTTAAACTTCAGTCCGTTCTAGGTTGGATTCAAACTCAGGGTCGTGCTTTGGTTCAATGAATGTATAGCATCTTTGGAACCACGTAGGTCCTGCAATGATGTGATAGCTTTTCATAAATTTAGCATCTCTCTGTACACCCACTCAGAATAATCCCTTCAATGCATGAATAGGCAGATGAGCATTGCCACATTGAACTAGCGGACAAAGCTCTTTTTTCAAATGACATTTAAATTTGATTTTTTCCAAAGGACTTTTTGGTGGTAGGCACTGTGTTGGGACAACTCTCAAGCAGTTGGGACGAATGTGCCTTCTAATCTTTCCATCCATGTGTGGAATAAGTTTTATGTACACTGATGCATGTGTGAATGTGTACCACCAGTAGAAATAAAACACAGCTGTAGTCACACAGCTAATCAGCTGGGCGGCATTTGACTCTCTCCTGAATGACTGCACTAGTGCTCAGGTTACGTGGAATGCTGGTTGGGACCTTGGTTTGATGAACTGAACTCTTTGATCTCTTTTTGTGATCAAAACAGAAACAAAAAATAAAACGAAACAAAACCAAAAATATCATAGAACAAACTATTGCCGGAATGTGTTAATGTTAAGAAAACCTGTGCCACATAGAAGCATGGGATGGCATGCCCAGATGAACACCAAATTTCAAGACAACCTGATTAACCTTAAGGATTTCAGAATCACATTTTTGAATCACAGCTGACTATTTCTTTATTTATAGCAGAGCAATAAATGTTGTGCTTATGACTGTATTAAAGATCTGTCAAATACATCTATTGTGGATTATGGGACAGAGCTTTTTTTGCAAAGACTAATTAGAATAAATACCTAGAAAGAAACCCTGCTGTAGATTTAAATCTTGGTTGGCAATATAAAAAAATATTTTTAGGAAATCTAAAACACACCCTGAAACTGCTAGACTAACATACATCATCTTTAGAAATTATTATGCAGGGTTGTAAACACTGAAATCAAAACATACAGTATAAAGATGCTTTCTGCCTTTTAAACTTTTACATATGTAACAGATTTTAGCCGTGAACACAGCACTATCCAATAGGAAATTTTGTGTATCAGATGACTTTCTGCCCCATGGATGCATGAAGAAGTACAGTAGTAGAGAAACTCACCTGTGACCGTTACAAGCTCAGGTGTGAGGTTTTTTGTTTAGTTTTTCTGTCTCTTCTCTGCCACCTTGTGGGCTGACTTATTTTCATTCTAGAATGGAATTTCTGCTTTTACTGAAAGACTTTTTTTCTTTATTCTCATTATTTATCCTGGTTTGGTGTATACTGCTTATTTTTATTTTCAAACTTGGAGCATAATAAAGTAATTGCTCACATTTTAAATGCTATCCTGACATTAACAGAAACCTATTCAGTAAAACTTTTACATAGGGATCACTATAATAAACCTAGCCTTTAACTTACAGAATCTATCGTACTGAAAGCTATTAAAAATTACAAGAGTGTCTTTTGATGACTGAATCCTCATTTTATACTAATCTGCATGTGATGATTTGAAACAATCTAATTACGCTTGAATTTTTTGTAAATACGTATTTCTTTCCTCTCCCATTGTATACTCTTAGGTCCTCCCTATAAAAAGAAACAGTAGCAGTCTTTGAGTAAGTTACAAGTTTCATCAGTTTGTTTGTCAGCATAAATTGACAATTAAGCTCAAAATCTGATCAAAGAAAATATACTGCATCTATTAAAGCTTGGAGTAAGAAATCAAAGCATTCACTCACCCTGTCAGCTCTCCCTTCCATAAATCAAATGTGTCAGTATATAATAATACCTCTCGTGACTCTAGTGTAAAGTAATCAGTTCAACAGGAGTTGGCTCCATTCCTCTGAAATATTTAATCAAGGAAGAGAGTTAAGATGGGAGTCAAAATGTGGTAAAATTTCTTCATAGCATTATAGTCCAGTCTATTTGAGATTGAAGGAAGCCTGAGGGCAGTGTTTATCTTCAGCTGGTTCAAAGATCAACATAATGATTCACATAGATATCAAAGTTCACCCTCAATTTTTGTGTTCCATTTATGCCCATAACCCTCCATTCATTATCCATCAATGACTTATTGACCTGCCATTCAGGCCATTGATACAGGCTTATATAGTACAAGTTATAAAAATACCTGCTGTTAATTTTGGAATTTTCATTTTATGATACGGTTTAAGATTTTAATTCTTTCTACTCATTTTTGGCATTCCATGTACCAAGTACAAACATATTTAGATATGTTGATGCATATGAGATGGAAAATGGCTTTAAATTTTGACATATTAATGTACCTCATATGATAGAAAAACAACACCAACGCACTGAGCTGGGTCCAGTGCTTTTTCACTTCATCACTAACCTTTGGCAAAGTCTGCTTAAAGTCTATTGACAAAATGAGAAGTATTTTAAATTAGCCAAATAAATGAACATTCATATTTAAATCCAAAGGAATTAATAAATTGTCCTGAGTTAAGAATTGCATCATCCCTCTCCCCCAGCCATTCTTGCCTTAATGATAGGGACGCGGAATTAAAGAGGGAAGATATCTGTGAAGGAAGTAGATTGCAGAAGAGGAATTGTTGGGAGTGGGGAGAAGAAAGCAGACATCAGGGAGGAATAAGGGCGTGGGAACAGACACTGAGTATGCTGGATAGTATAGCTGCACATGCCCTGGAAGTTGGATAAGGGGATGAGAAAGCTGACTGGAAAGCAGAGAGTTAAAGAGCAAGGTGCTTCTCTGCATTTTTCTATTAACCAGAGAAATGGTTAGTTGGAGAAACGCAAGATCCTCAACTTTCGTGAGTTGAGTGAATATGTTGGCTTTGATAATTTTTCCAGAAATCTGTATTATATGAAGAGACATAAAAATTTTACATGAAAAGTCTACTTAGAAAAATAAGAAAAATAAAAAGCTTCTTCACTGTGTTTCAAAGAAGGCTGGATAGCCATCTATTTTAGACACTTTAGACATCATAAATCCTGCATCTTGTTTGAGGGTTAAATTAGCTGATCCTGGGAGTCCCTTCTTAACTCCAGTGATTCTGAGAAGTTTCCAAGAGACAATAAGAGAAACTCAAGTTTGCTACAACAGAGTTGATACAGACAGAAAGCATTTGTCTGACTATCAGATCTATGCACACTAGGGGCATTTACAGTTAAAAATAATAAAAAAAGATTGGCTGTAGTAGCAATGCAAAATAGGAAATGTTAATGGAATGATTACTCCTAAGTGCCAGCAGTTTCTAGTTTCTGAAGAGGGTATAGGCAGTATAACCTCCCTCCCAAAAATTTGTTTTTTGGGGTCAAGGAACCCAAAATTAAGGGAGTGAATAAACTGTAGGAAACATGAGCAAAAAATATTTCCACTCATGCTGTTTGTAGATCAGCTAATACATGGGATGCGTGCAGCAGAAGCATATAATAACTGATCCAGTAATAGCTTAATTTTTCTAATCGTACTATAGATTTAGAAAGGTTTCATCATAAGTGACCTCTTTGTTAAGCATGATGGGTCTCAGTCAGGGCACTGTGGCACAGATTCACTGAAGGAGCTTTACCCTTACAATATTAGATTGGTTTTATTTTAGAAAGAGCATTTGTATATTAAGCTAGAATTCTATTTTTAATTTTTATTGAAAATATTTGGCAAAATACCTTGAACTTAAAGTGTAAGCCTTCAAGGTGAGCTGCAAACATAAACTTGTATTAAGTCATGAATATCCTCATTTAACGGCTATTAAATAAAATGGATTCATAGAATCATAGAACAGTAGAGCTGGAAGAGACCTAAAAAAGCCATCAAGTCCATCCCTCTTCTCTAAGCAGGACCAAACCCTTCAGATCAGCCCAGCCAGGGCTTTGTCGAGGCAAGACTTAAATACCGCCAGGGATGGAAACTCCACCACTTCCCTGGGTAGACCATTCCAAAGCTTCCCCACCCTCCTAGTGTAAAAGTTTTTCCTAATGTTCAACCTGGACCTTCCCAACCACAACTTGAGACCATTGTTCTGTGTTCTGCCATCCGTGACCACTGTTAACAGCCTCTCTCCAGCCTCTTTGCAACCTCCCTTCAGTAAGTTGAAGGCTGTTATCAAGTCCCCCCTCAGTCTTCTCTTCTGCAAACTAAACAGTCCCAGTTCCCTCAGCCTTTCTTCATAGGTCATATGTTCCAGCCCCCTAATTATTTTGGTCACCCTCCGCTGGACCGTCTCCAGTGTATCCACATCCTTCCTATAATTGGGGGCCCAGAACTGGACACAGTACTCCAGATGCGACCTCACCAAAGCTGAATAAAGAGGAACAATCACTTCTTTGGATCTACTGGCAATGCTCCTCTTGATACAACCTGTGCAATTAATCTGTGAAATCTGGTTGTTTTGTTATTGGGTAGTGGCTGAACAATATAAGAGCTGTTAGAGTTTTTGTATACTCTAGTTTGTGCTTAATAATCAAGTTATAAGATGAACCTCTTTAATCTGTAACTGTCTCATCTGGCAACGTCCGTAATCCAGCATGATTTTAGTTAGCTAGACAACCACTTACCATTAGTATGGCCAAGTTTCTCATAGTCCCATAAAATTTGTTTACAGCCACCAGTCCTGGCTCTCAGTGTTCTGTGTAGTTGTTTATCTCTAATTTACCCTTAAATGTCTTCTAAGAGCCCAGTAAGTGGTGAAGCTGCCTGTGGCTCTTTAAGGACATCTTTGTGGCTCCCAAAGCCTAAATTGCGAAGTTTAAAAAAAAATGTGAACATTATAAAACCCCAAAAAAGAACAACTCATATCTAAATAGTGATCTCAAAATGTTGGATAACTCCCCCTTTAATATGTGCAATGCATTGTGGGATATGATACTGTATCTGTGTTTTGATTTTGTTGTTAATTAGTCTTCATTTTGAGGAGGAAACTTGCAGCATTCCTGCTGTGAAGGAGAACACACATTTTAAGAAAGAAGAGTGAAATTAAGCATGAAATAAAATTGGCATAATTAAAGAGGGGTTGAAATGGCTTCAAGAAATATGAAAATCACAGTTGGAGATAGAGAATTTCAAACTGAATGGACCCACTCCTTCACATTTATATTGAGTTCTTCCGGGCACCCTTTATGTCTCATTTGCAATGAGAAATTCACCAGTGCTGACAAATGCAACCTTGAGAGAATATGTAAAAAGTTTGTGAATGTCCTGCAGTAAGCATGTATTGCATTACAAATACTTGTGTGTGCTGTTCTTAAAGTAGTGGTTACAATAAGTATGGTTTGACATTGTTTATTAAGCATCATATGATATTCATGTGCATTGCGGCACTTGAATTACTGAATTTTTTTACTGAATTAAAAAGAAAAGGCTCTTCTTGCTATTTTGGTTGCTGACCCCTGTGATGGACCAGTGTTGCTTGAACTTTTTGAGACCATAGCACATGAAAAGATAATGTTTGTTATCTGGAACATCTATGAACATTTTCTTTTTAAAAACAAAAAAAAGTTGTCAGACTGAAAAAAACAAAAAACCAAAACCAACCAACCAAACCAAAACAAAAACCCCAAACAGCAACATATACAGCAAAACCAAAATGAAGCAATTTGATCAGGTATCACAGCAATGAAGAAGTAACAGTATTTCTGATTCTAATAACAGAACATATATACCATCTGTGTGTTTTTTTTCCAAACTCTTGTGGCACACCAGCGAGTTGCTCACAGAGCACCAGTGTTTCATGGACATAGTTTAAGAAATACTGTGCTACACAATGTTGACCTCCCTGGTCTGGCAAATTCTCTCGTTCAGCATCAGTCAGGTCGTGAGGGTGCCAGACTGGAGAGTTTTAACCTGTAATGTCACTGGATTTAATGAAATGGGAAAAATGTTTTAAAGAGGGTACAGTAAAATTTGTCTTTGCCCAGTGCGCCTGCAGTTTAGTAAGTTAAAGTATTCAGCATATGTTTCAGAGCTTAAGAACACATTCTCTTTATCATTGACATTTGAATTTTCAGTTTATTTTCCCAACATGCATAGCAAACTATTTAATAATTGAACAGAGCTGCTGCTTCTAATAATCCTGAAAGTATATTTTTGCAGCCAACAGTCTTTATGAATTTAGATTATTTTTTGCACATTACTTTGCATTGGGAAGCTTTATACCCGTCTGTTTTTGGTTATCTTATTCCAGAATTAATTTTAAGTGTATTTTTGGCAGCAGTGTCTTTGACATTTACATTAAATTGTTTTTGAAAAGGGAACAGATCTATAGTTTTTATTTCTCAAGTATTTCTGCTTCACTATTCTACAGGACAATTAAAATTTCATAATGAAATTCTGTTTTCCAAGAAGAAAAAACAATCAGGGTAAAATATGAAGAATGTTTTCGTTTGTCCAAGGCTGATGTTGACTTAAATAGGTGTAGGTCTTCATGGTTGACAGCTGTGGATAATTAGCTTTTTCTTCCTTAACAAAGAAAGCAAATGGACCCGCAAGACATTCGTAGCCATTTCTGTCATCATAATAATAATGTATGTATTTAACTTCTGCAGTTCTTTAAATTGATTTAGTGCTAAGCTGCCTACATTACATATAATGGGAGTGACAAATGAATACTATATTTGTGCTGCAAGAGAGAGAATGATTGACAGTTAGGTGGTTCTTTACAAGAAGCAGCAGTGTTCTAGTGTTTAGTTTAGTTTGTTTTTTTTAAATCCCAAATATATCATTCTTAACACTTTGGAGTTTAGAAATAAATTGTGAAAAGGGATTGCCGTTTGCACTTCTTCTAGTGCAGCAACAACAAAGGTAAAATATTACAAAAGATCTTTTTCAGTTGTGTTTTATATGTTCTAGTTCTGTACGAACACTCTTAATTACAGAGAAAAGAATATAGATTTTTAGATAGATGAAGAAAGTTATTTTAACAATCTAATTCATTGAAAATCTGTCTGCGTGAAAGAAACCAAGTAATGATAAAACAATGCAAATACATATATACGACAAGCCAACAGACATAATACAGTTTGAGCCTCTGTCGTCCAGCATGCTTGGACCAGACCAATGTTGAAAGAGAGAACTTGCCTAACTGTGGGAGGTCAGTATTGTCTAGCAACATTACCAACACTTTCATGGCTTACTGTGCTCTTAGAAGAGATTTTAGGGTAAATTTGATCTAAGTAGCAGCACAGAACACTGAGAGCCAGGACTGGTGGCTGCAAATAAACTTTATGGGACCACAGGAAACCATGGGAAACTTGGCCACGCCTCTGATAAGTGGTCGTCCGTCTAACTAAAATCATTCAAGGTTACGAATGTTGCCGGACAAGAGAGTGTTTGACTACAGAAGTGCAGCCTATAGTCTGTTTTATGTGAAAGGGATACCATTTGGATACAAAGCACACAAGACTTTGGTTTCTTTTCTGAAAAAGAAATTTGGGGTCCATTTGTGTATCTGAAAGTCATTGCTCTATAACGTATGCTTGCTGTTAAGAGTAAAGTATATAAAACTGAGAGGAAGGGTGGTTGAGTGTTTAAAATGCTACAAAGTAACAGAGAAATAGCTGTGTTAGTCTATATACTATCAAGGCTAGGGTGTAACTTGGGAAATTATCATTCAATTCAGTGTTCTGCTACGGACTCCTTGTATATAAGATCTGGCAAGCTTCCGCCTCAGTTATGTACAGTGCAGAAATAACACTTCTTTGAGTGACTTCTGTGGATTCTCATTCTTGGGGTGTGCCAGAGGTGCTTGTAGCCAATTGGAGCCCTCTCTTACCTCCTTCTGCTAGTCACTTTGTTTTTCTTGAACAGTTGGTGAGTGAACCTCTAAAAGGGAAGTGGTCTTCTGACCACCTCATTTCCTTTCCAGCTACAGTGCCAAATGAATAGAGCCCCTGAAATCTTAGCCAGATCTACCACTTCACTCAACACAGTTCCTTTAGGTAGCTTATACACATAGTTAATCAGGCTTAGTATGATTTTTTTATTCCAAAGTATTTTTATTTACATTTGTTGCCAGGAGCAGAACTGAATGACTCTTAACAGTCTCCCAGATACAGTCGAGGGTCTGAAGGGAAAACAGAATCTGAGAGATCCCGCTTATCCTGCTATTTTTTCTGCCCCTAGTGCCCATGTTAGATGTTTTGTGGGAAGAAGCACAAGTCAAATTAGGGAAAGAACAAGTTAAAAAATTTTGAGGTAATATTTATGTATTCAAGTCAGTAGTTTGTGGTAAAATTTGTCCTAGGCAATTTTAAGGAAAAAGCTGAAGTCATCTTAGAACTGTTAGCAGTTATCTTTAAGGAGTCACAGAGGACTGAATGAGAGAGCAAACAGCATCTGTACTTAAGTAAGGGAACACAGGGGATCCAGGAAATTATAGACCAGCCAGCCATTTGCTACCTGGAAGGAGTCTGAAACAAATTGCTATACAGTCATTTTACGAGCACCAACGTAGATGATGATGGGATTTTAAGGAATGGCCATTCTCAATTTGTCAAGAATAAATCATGGCAAACCCATCTACTTCCCTTCTTCAATAGGGTTACTGGCCTTGGGAGTGGGAAATACAGTAGCGATGGTATACCTAGATTTTTATTATAGCATCTGACACAGTGCCATATGACATTGTCATAAGCAAACTAGGAAGAGGCGCTGTATATTAAATTTATGTGGGTGAATAACTGGTTGAAAAACTGTACTCAAAGTAATTATATATCAAAACAAAAAGCAGTCAAGTAGCACTTTAAAGACTAGCAAAATAGTTTATTAGGTGAGCTTTCGTGGGACATGCTCACTATGGTTTACTGTCTAACTCAAGAGACTGTGTCAATTGAGGTCCATCAGGGATCAGTACTGGGCCTGGTGCTGTTCAGTTTTTTTTTATTAATAACTTTTTGATAATTTACTCCTGTGGGAATTTTGTGCCAAAAATTAAAATTTGTGAAGTTTTTCAAATTCTGAATTTTTTTTGTCAAAACACCACTTACTTGTACTAGTTTCAGTTTATTTTGGTTATTTATTTCAAAATACCTGTCAGCAAGAATTTCTGTAACAATACAGATACTGAAAATGATTCAGGAAATATTTTTGAGAGATTCTGTATAAGGCATATTAATACCAAACTGTCAGTAATAATTGATTTAAACTGTAATATATAGTCATATTTTTCTCACCCCTCAGAAGGAAGGCAAAAAGGCTTGGAAGAGTTAGGAAATGGAAGAGCTGAGAGAGGGGAAAGTAATTGCTGGGGAGGAGCCTGGTGTGTGAATTTGGATGGTTGTTGGGTATGGGTGGGAAAAGTTTGGAGCAGGTTTTCTGGGGATTTAAGGAGGGATTGTTAGGCAGCTTCCCCCATTATCCTGGCTGACCCCTAGCCTCTCCCATTATGGCAGACACGTCTTCCCCTGTTGCTAGGTGTCCTTGCAGCCCATCTACATTTATTTCTTTACTCCTACTCAGACATGCACTTCCCCATCCCTATGTAGCCATACACCTCCACCCTCTGTCCCTGTGTATCTGTGCACCCCCTGAGCCATCTCCTAGCCCTATGTGGCCACGCCAACCCTACAGC
The DNA here is from genome assembly GCF_033958435.1 of Carettochelys insculpta. Taxonomy (NCBI): domain Eukaryota; kingdom Metazoa; phylum Chordata; order Testudines; family Carettochelyidae; genus Carettochelys; species Carettochelys insculpta. Next base: position 27,793,601 of record NC_134141.1, on the reverse strand, counting down.
ATCTCCATGTGGCCCTCAACCTTTCTCCCTATGTGGCCCTGTGCCACCACTACTATTTAGCCCCATCCCCAGTCAGTTCTCTCCCACTAGCTCTTGTGAGTTCCTGTCTTCTCCCCCGAAAGCATCACACTGTTTTTCTCCCCATATCCCCTATCTTCTGACCTGGCCTGACAGGCATTGTGAAGAAGGCAGGATCTTACTCTTCCCTAGCTGCTGCTTTTTTCCAGCACCTCAGGTCCCTCTGTTAGGCAAAAGGCAGAATTGCAGTATGTTTTCTACAGAAGCTTTTCTCTGCACAAAATATAAAAAAATATGCATTGCTTGTTGATTATGTGCATATATTAGGTAATGGAGTATTACTAGTATTAGGTAATGGAAAGGAGTATGTGCTTATAAAAAAAATTGAGGATGACACAAAGCTAGAAAGGGATTGAAAATGCCTTGGATGACAACATTAGAATTCAAAAGGCACTTGATAAATTGAAGAATTGTTCTGAACTCAGAAAGATGAAATTCAATAAAGACAAGTGCAAAGTACATCGCTTAGGAAGGCAAAATCAAGTATGCAATTACAAAATTGGGACTAACTGAGGAGGTGGAAGTACTGGAGAAAAGGATATGGGGATTATAGCAGATCACAAGTTGAATGAATCAGCAGTGATGCATTTGTTAAAAAGGCTAATATGGTTACAGAGTATATTAGTATGAGACTCTCTTAGATCAAAACAATATAGTGTGGGGGGAAAAAATCATAAATTGCCACACTACTACCTCAACTGTTGATTTGTTCTATATAATTCTAGGGGGTGTACACTGAAAGATACCACAAAACAGCTGGTACCTTGTACTCTGGACACGTGAAAAGCAAAACCAAAAAATCCCCCGAATAAAAATAAATGTGTTGAAAATCTTTGACCTTTGCTATTTGGAGCATGCAAAATGTCGAGAATTGTTGCAAAAATGTTAATTTTTTAGAAATTATGATGGGAAACTGTTGACTGATATGAGTTCCCAGTGCCGTGGCTAGTGAGATCCTTGGATGCATAAATGGAAATCTTGAAACAGAATGGAATTTTCTTTTTTACCCCTCTATTGGCACTGTTGTAATCTTTGCTGGAGTACTGTGTCCTGTTGTGGTGTGCAAACTTCAGAAAGGATGCTGATAAACTGGAGAGGGTTCTGACAAGGAAAAGAATATGATTCAAGGAGTAGAAAACATTACTTATTATGATAGACTCGAGGAGCTTACTTATTGAGTTTAATGAAGCAAAGGGATAATGGGTGATTTAATTAAAGTGTGTAAGTACTTACATGGGGAATAAATATTTAATAATGAGCTCTTCTGTCTAGTGGAGAAAGGTACAACACAATCCAGTGGCTGGACGTTGAAGCTAGACTGATTCAGAATGGAAATCAGGTGTATGTTTTTAACAGCATAATTAAACATTAGCACAATTTATCTAGGGATCATGGCGGATGCTTCATCATGGACAGTTTTTCAGTCAAATTGGATGTTATTCTAAAAGATATGTTAGTAATTTTTGAGGAAATTCTGGCTGTTCTGTTATTCAGGAGGTCAGACTAAATTTTGATAATGGCGCCTTCTGGCCTTGGAATCTAAAACTCTGTATTGGGAAAAATATTCAGGAAGCTGTAAAACATGTCTTTAAGCATGAGATTATATTCTGCACCCTCTTCTCCCCCCAGAAAAAAATAAGTGATCGTGCATGTTTCTGTCTTTGGTCAGCAGAAAACAAGAGACATTCTGTGGAGTAATTTTGTTATATTTGTGTTTTATTCTGATTAGTTGTATTTGTTTATAAACTGCAGTTCATTTAGATGAGACTGGGCTGCACAAGATGCTCAAAACAACTTGCGCTTTGCAAAATAGCTACACAGGGACACTGGTGTGGCAGCCATTCAGTGGAGCCTCCAGACCACCTCCTTTACAGTGTGGGTGATATTGGGGTGACCTAAGGTACCCATGATTATGTAGAGATGATAGTGGCCCCTACACTCCAAGGGGGTAGTGCAAATGGAAATAAGTGCCATACTGTGGCCTACGGTAGGTAGTGATGGTGGATTTTGTCTCCCATCCTTTTGCACTTCAGCTGGGAAAAGCTCAAATGCTTTCTTCTTACCATCGGTTGTAAGGTGCTTGGAGATTTGTACATGGGAAAACTGTACAAGAGCTAATTGTCATCATCACCATCGTTTGGATTTTATGTGTAGGAAAGGAATCATCTAATTTTCAAAGATTCTGACTATAGTTGACGGTCTAATAAAGATTAACTAATTTTACTTTCTTGAAGCAGATCAAATTTTTGTGGTCAGAGAGGAGAGAATATTGCTTGGGAAAATAGTTTACTCAGTTTAATCATGCTTGGTATAATTATTTCCTCAATGTTAAAATATTAGGACTGGATCACGTGGGCAGCACTGTAGTAGCTACTCTCAAATTTGGGGCCTTATATTCAGGGAATCTCATTTGATCTTCAAGCCTATAGATTTTGTTTCAGAAAGGTCACTTGCTGAGGACAACTGCAGTCATGGCTGAAATTTGTGAGAGTTCTTTACGACTCAGCTGCCCGTTCTTGTTGCCATAGAAATGGATGTCAGATTGGTGGGGACCAAGAGAAAGAGCCGGGTGGGTGAGTGCTTTAAAATAATCACTGGTTCTGTTTTGAAAGCATGATTATTGTGAAGTACTTACTTTTTTGATGCTCTGACATTAGCTTCCTTAAGTGGAAACAGCAGTGAGCTGCTGACTTGTTAGAACTCCTTCTAGAATGTTTCAAGTTGTGGCGTTTGGAAATTCTAAAATATAGACCACAACTAACAGACCTAGGTCCTGATTCTGCAAACACAAACAAATAACTTTTTTCATCTTAGTGAAGTTTAGTCATGTGCAAGTAGGTGTGGAAGGGACTGAACCCATGCTTTTGAAGATACGTGTTTTATGTGTTCATTAGTAGTATAAGGAAATGGCTATGATCCTAAAATTGGACACCTGCCAGTGAAGCCCTGCATCCACATATGCAGCTTCGTTGACCAGTGTGTGCCTTTGTGTCATCACAGGCATGTGTATATTTATAGCAGATTGGTGGATCACAGTCCAATTAATGCTCTAGTGTTTAAAAGGAAGCACTTAATTTGGTAAAATGGAACAGGAACTACCAAACTCGTGTCGCATAGATCACCAGACATCCAGTAGATGACAACTTTGGATCACCTTGCCAACTTGGTTAAATGTTTGGACTATCAACCTTGAGATGAAAGGTGTTTGTTTGTTTGTTTGTTTTTTAAATCCAATTATCAGTGCCCTAAGCCATCAGTTCCTCTTGTATTCTTCTGTTCTTAATACTATGGTGTGTGTCATGCAGGTATTCATAACAGAAGTTATCGCTTTATGTAGTAAATACAAGTACATTGTACAGTGTTCATTGTGGGAGATACCTCTTAAAGACTAAATGAGAGTGTTAGCAGTGATTTAAGCACAATGTATTAATTTTTGTATCTTTAAATGTTCTGTAGTTTACTGTAGTATCTAGTAATTGCAGCCATTTCAAGTTGTTGCAGCTGGATGAAGGATGAAAAAGGAGATTTTTTTTTTCTTGTCTCCCAACTTGTGGTTAATGGCTACTCTTACTTGGTATGTGTTTGGCTATGTGTTCCCTGCTCAGAATTACATTGCTTCTCATTGGGGTTCTCATTCTCTTTTTCCCCCTCTATGTAAAATAGATTGAATTTTATTTATGTTCCTGTTCTTTAAAAAAAAATGAGAAAGGAAGTTGATTTGAAACCGATTGGGAGCGTTTGGCACATATCACCAGGGTATCATAATGAGTCTGTGAAATGCCAACACTGGTCTCTGGCATCTCAACATGGTGATGTTACATGGAGTTCTCAGAACCACCAACAGAAGCAATTTAACTGTTTCATTCCAGGGAATGTAAGGAATAAATCAACAGGAACTCAGCAACTCTTGCTGATCAAGGTAATATGAAAGCAAGAATTTTTTTTTAGTCAGCACCTAAAATCTCTGAACATGAAACTTTTGAGACGCAGGTTGGCCTTTCACACTCCATAAAATAACTGGGTCAATCTAATCAGTATGTACGGTAGGCCAAAGGCTGCAAAATACTTATTGATTCAAAAGTAATTGATTGTACATTTTGTAAGTGTGAGACAAATGTGTTTCATAAGTCTTTGCATTCTTTAATATAATGGGTGTGTCACAATTTAATTTCCCATTTCTTGTTATAGTTATATATACTTCATGAAGACACACAGAAAAATAAATAATTGAATTATAGGGTAATCAATACAGGATATTAAATCCATTAATATAATAAAGCCATTTGAGCAGACAAAACTTGCTTTATGGATTCTCCTCTTCATGGTTAGCTTTCCTAGAAGGTACAAAATTACATTGTGTTCTGTAATTTTCTGTGAAGAATTTCCCATCTGATTTGGAGAACAATAGTTGAATACAGAAATCATTCATTCTAACTTGTATCCTCATACAAGTAAATGCTAACATAAATCCATCCACTGTCACTTAGCAGTGATTTAGGGAAATACAAAATTTGACTTTAAATTAATTCATCTCAGGTTTGCTTAGGGAAATTATAATTCTTCTTCAAGTGGTCCCCGTGGGTGCTCCACAGTAGGTGTCAGGCTCGCCCCGGAGCCGCAGCTCGGAAAATCTTCAGCAGTCTCCGTTGGGTCGCGCATGCGCCGATGCGCATCGGCTCTTCGCGTGCTTACGGTCACGTGCGCGATCCGGTCCCCGCCAGTTCCTTCTCAACCGCTAACGGCTGCAGACGGAATCCTCTCCAGCTCCAACGCCTGAGACAGATAAGTCTTATTTTTTCTCGTGTTAATAGTTTTTAACAGTTCATAGTTAGGAGTTCTATAGTTATTATAGTTAGTTACTCTGTTAAAAGTTGTTAAAAGCTAAAGACTATCTTAAAACTGCAGCAGCCTCCTCCGGGCGGGCCCGCTGCTTTTGTTTGTCAGCCTTCAAAGGCCAACGGTTATTAACATCACCTAACAGACTGTTAAGTGTGCTATTAGCACCTAAGGACTCAGAGTTAAGTTTTAACAATGCCATCCCCCGGCTTTAAGAAGTGTGATCTTGCCGGGAGGCCATGCCTGCTTCGGATGGCCATAGCAGAGGCATACGGTGCCTCAGGGAGACGCACGTTCCCCAGAAGTGCTCCCATTGTTCCAAGTTGACTAATAGAGCTAGAAAAGACAGAGAAATGAGGCTGAAGATGCTGCTAGTTGACAAAGCACTTCAGCATGCCTCATCGGACGCAACGCATGCGGAGGGCTCTTCAGGATCGCACAAGAGGAAGGCTGCCTCTTTGACCTCCTCTGCGCAGAAGAAAAGAAGAGCCTCGCCTACTTGATCCCTGCCCCTTACTGTTGGGAGCGGGAAGAGTGTAATAAAGGGCCTGCGCATGCTGGCTTCCTCCACTGGTAAAGCCGCGGCGCATGCAACCACTCAAGGCCCTGCAGCTACTGGGGAGACGGCACCGAGAGCCGTGCGGGCACTAGTCAGTCCGGCACCGGCTACTGCGGCACTGATCAAGACTTCCCTAGAGGCACCGAGGACGACGGCACCAGGATCGACGGCACTGGCAACAACGGCACCGGGAGCAGTGGAAATCAGCATGACACCTGCTCCGGTACCAAGTTCACCGATAAGACCACCCGAGAGGGTAAAGGCTAAAACGAAGACCAGGCACCGCAGCCCCTCTCCTGAGGTAATTGCGCTGCCTCTGTCACCACAATCACCACTGGAGATTCTACGGGCAGCAACACCTTCAGCCTGCCACAGACATCCTTCTCCTTTTCTTCGGAGTCCATCCCAGGGGTCTGCACACTTTTCTCCATCATCTAGCAGAGATCCCTACGAGTCTTCTCACAGAGGCTCTCCTCGTACGTCGGTATCATCTCGGAGGTCTCGACATTCCAGGCACCACCCTTACATCCTTGGGTCATGGTCCAGGTCTCCATCGCTGGGCCCCTGTCCCTGTTGCTACGACCGCCATCATTATGCGGGGCGTCAGCATAGGAGGTCGACGTCCTCGAAATTCCACAAAGGCAATCACATCAATACAGCCAGGATCCAGAGGAATTGGAGGAGAGATACCATAGTGATGCCTCCTCATCCTCGCCAGACGAGGCCATGGTCCCTGGAGACATTTCTCCCCCAGATGACCTGAAACAGTTCCAGGAGCTGTTCAAACAAGTAGCTCAATCCCAAGATATTCAAGTGGCGGAGGTGCAGGAGAAACACCATAGACTCCTTAAAAACCTCAGGCCTCCATCTTCTTCTAAAATTGCTATTCCTCTGGACGATGCAATCATGGAGGCAGCCACTAATATATGGCAGACTCCGGCATCTGCTCATCCTACCAACAAAAGAGCGGACAAAAAGTACTTCGTCCCTGCGAAAGGTATGGAATTTCTATTTAGTCATCCACAGCCAAACTCGCTAGTGGTTGAATCGTTCCAACACATGTCCAAATCGTCCCAGTACAAATCTGGGGGATTGGACAAGGACATAAAGAAGCTGGATCTTCTGGGTAGAAAAGCCTACTCCTCCTCTACTCTGTTGCTCTGCATGGCCAACTATGCCGCTCATTTGTCGAATCACAATTTCGACAACTATTCCAAGCTTACTGCCCTCATGGACTTCCTTCCGGAGGATAAAAGGCCAATTCTTAAGGCAATTGTGCAAAGAGGGCTACGCGGCTTCTCGAGCGGGCGTGCAGATTGCACTGGATGTGGCGGACACAGCGGCCCGTGCCGTGGCCACTGCAGTGGTAATGTGGAGAGAGTCATGGCTTCACACATCCAGCATTCCAAAGGAGTTACAGGTCAAAATTGCAGACCTCCCCTTTGACAAAATAAAATTGTTTGCTGAATTGACCGACTCAGTCCTACACTCGAGCAAAGATTCCAGAGCGACACTTCAGACTTTGGGGATATATACCCCACCATTCAGAAGGAAGAAATTTTATCCTCAGCAACGCCGTTATGTTACCAACAGCAACGTACCTAATTTCAACGGGGGTATGATCAGGGACGTCATCAACAAACACATTATAAGGGCCCTAGTCGCCGGCCTCAGCAGGGCAATGCCTCTGCAGGGCAAAGTGCAAGACAGCAAGTTTGACGGGTATGTCGAGGGCCGCGAAGCCAAGACCGTACCTCAGTGCCAATCTCAGTACATGTTCCATCACCGACTCAAGCCATTTTACCCACAATGGAAAAGCATCATGTCGGACAAGTGGGTATTGGAGATTGTAAACACGGGATACACGATCCCCTTCCAGTCTTTACCTCCACCAAATCCTCCCACCTCACCCCTTCTCAGAGACCCCTCTCACCTACCGGAATTAAGGCGGGAGGTGGACCACCTCCTATTCATAGGGGCGGTGGAGAGAGTACCGGAACAATTTCAAGGCAAAGGGTTCTACTCCAGGTGTTTCCTGACGGAAAAGAAGACAGGAGGGTGGAGACCCATTTTGGATCTACACGCACGGAACCAGTAGCTACGCAAACAGCGCTTCAAAATGACTACGATGGCTTCAATAATCACGGCACTAGACCATGGCGATTGGTTTGCAGCCCTCAACTTACAGAATGCGTATTTTCATATCGCAATTCATCCAGCCCACAGGCATTTCCTCTGGTTCCTTGTGGGCACAGATCATTTTCAGTACAGAGTCCTCCCATTTGGACTCTCTTCAGCACCCAGAGTCTTCACCAAGACCTTAGCGGTGGTGTCAGCATACCTACACAGACAGGGAGTTTTCATTTTCTCGTACCTGGACGATTGCCTGCTAAAGGGAACTTCCCTGGTGGAGGTATTACGGATGATACACATCACCACAAAAACATTTACCTCACTGGGCCTCATCATCAATTTCTCAAAGTCAAAGACCGACCCCACGCAAAATATAGAGTTTATAGGGGCTCGGATAGACTCAGTCACGTCAAGGGTGTATTTACCCGAGGCTCGTTTTCGTGCCATGGAATCTCTCGTACAACTACTAACGTACAGCCCCACAGTTCCAGTTCTCACGTGCTTACAACTGTTGGGGCATATGGCAACCACCACGTTTGTGGTGCAAAACGCCAGGTTGCATATGCGAGGATTGCAGCATTGGTTGGCAACCGTATACAAACCCTCAATCCACACCGTCCACAAGAGGGTGTCACTTACAACAGAGGCATGAAGCTCGCTAACATGGTGGGGAAACCCCAAGAATCTCCTAACAGGGGTGCCCTTCCGCCAACCGCAAATTACTGTGTTCATTACAACAGATGCCTCCCATATGGGATGGGGGGCTCACATGGACAACAAAACCACTCAAGGATTATGGTCCCCCGCAGAGAAGACACTGCACATAAACATATTAGAGCGCAGGGCAGTGTTCAATGCGTGCAGGCATTTTCACAATTATCTGTGCAGAAGAATAGGCGTGAATACCGACAACACCACCACCATGTTTTATATAAACCAACAGGGGGGAGCCAGGTCTCGTACGCTTTGTGCGGAGGCGGTCCGACTCTGGAACTGGTGCATCGCCAACAATATAATCATAAAGGCTTCATACCTACTGGGGGTCCACAACGTCAAGGCGGACCAACTCAGCAGACACTTTGCGCCCACGCACGAGTGGCAGATCCGTTCAGACCTACTTCACCAGGTGTTCCGCAGATGGGGTTTTTCCCCAAATCGACTTGTTCACCACCCGAGAAAACAAGAAATGTCCCCAATACTGCTCCAGAGCGGGCATGGGACAGGAGTCTTTGGGGGACGCCTTCATGATCCCATGGAAGGGCCCTCTACTTTATGTGTTCCCTCCCACGACACTTATACACAAGGTCTTGGAGAAGGCCAGAAGGGAGAAAGCATGCATGATACTCATAGTCCCAACCTGGGACCGGCAACAGTGGTTCCCATTGCTCTTGCGCATGGCTCAACATCGGCCATTTCCCCTACCAACAGTACTGGACATTCTCACTCAGGCTCGGGGGTCAATACTGCACCCGCACCCGAAGAGACTTCGGCTACAAGCATGGCTAATCCATGGCTAAGCGCCTTAGAGACTACATGCTCAGAGGGAGTACAAGAAGTCCTTGAATGTAGTCGGAGAACTTTCACCAGAAAGACTTATCAGCACAAATGGTTGCGTTTTTCCAAATGGTGTTCCTCCAAGCAACTAATACCCCAGGATGCCACTGTACTTACGATTATGGATTATTTGCTACAACTCAAACAAAACGGACTTTCGCTATCCTCTATAAAGGTGCATCTGGCAGCTATATCAGCGTTTTGGCATGAAGAGGATGGATCAACCACATTTGCCCATCCTGTTCTCTCACGTTTCCTAAAGGGGTTGGTGAATCTGTACCCCCCCTCGGAAACCAGTACTGCCATCAGGGAGTTTAGACCTAGTTCTACACACCCTCTCGGGACAACCCTTTGAACCATTGGCTACGGTCCCCCTTCGACTACTTACTATTAGAACGACTTTCCTCCTGGCAATCACGTCAGCTCGCAGAGTGAGTGAACTCGCGGCCATAATGTCCACACCACCCTGCACGATCTTCTCAAAAGAAGCAGTGGTCTTACGATTACACCCAGCCTTCGTTCCGAAGGTCTCTTCAGACTTCCATGTCAACGAACCAATAGTGCTGCCCTCGTTCTATCCTAAGCCTCACAACTCAAATGAAGAGGCACGGTTGCACTTACTTGACGTAAGAAGGGCACTGGCCTTCTACATCGATAGAACTAAACCCTTCCGGAAAACGGACAGACTACTGGTGTCCATTGCATCCAGGTCAAAAGGAGAAGCGCTATCTTCACAGAGGATTTCAAATCACATTGTGTCTTGCATAAGACTGTGTTACGAGATTTGCAAGACTCCTCTGCCAGTTCCGCCAAGAGCCCACTCTACTAGGGCGATGGCGGCGTCAACGGCCTTCTTCAAAGGCATCACGCTGAGAGATATCTGCAGAGCAGCGACGTGGTCTTCCTATGACACCTTCACCAAGCACTACGCCATGCACAGGATGCTTGATGAGGATACACGCCTGTCGACAGCAGTCCTTTCACGGGCAAGCTGCGCATAAATCGGGTACCCACCTCCTTTTTCGGGGGGGGGGGGGGTTACTGCTGGGTAGTCACCTACTGTGGAGCACCCACGGGGACCACTCGAAGAAGAAAGAGAAGTTACTCACCTGTGTAGTAACGATGGTTCTTCGAGATGTGTCCCCGTGGGTGCTCCACTACCCACCTGTTCCTCCCCACTTCGGAGCTCTGTTTGTGTGTTTTTCAGGGGCATCTGGAGCAGTTGATCAGGAACTGGCGGGGACCGGATTGCGCACGTGACCGTAAGCACGCGAAGAGCCGACGCGCATCGGCACATGCGCGACCCAACGGAGACTGCTGAAGATTTTCCGAGCTGCGGTGCTGGGGCGAGCCCGACACCTACTGTGGAGCACCCACGGGGACACATCTCGAAGAACCATCGTTACTACACAGGTGAGTAACTTCTCTTTCTAACACATGGACTGCACAGATAATGTTGTATAACTTTGTGCATCTTGTGAAACTAAATTAGCAAAAAAGTCTTGTTGGTTAGATGTCTATTCATTAAATTGAAAAATTAGTTTGAAAAAAAGGAAACTAATGACAGAATGATGAAAGAATACTATTTTTTTAGACATTGAACACAAATTCCATGTACCTGGTACATACAAACAAAATAGGAAAACCATTTTGTTTCAACAGCTTGACCTATACTTCTGCACTAAGTTTTGTCTTGTACCCAGAGCACTTTCACAGGAAGACACGTTCAGTCATATCTAGCTTTCAAGTGAGAAATTTCCTGTATTTGAGGAAAGATTGAAAAAGGTACAGGTGCATCCTCTCCTCATGCTTCCACATTGCTCCTGTTGCAGTTCTGCACCAAAATATTCTGTGCTCAAAAATTAAAAATTCTGCACAATTCTGCATATTTTATTTTTCAAAATAGTACACTACAACCATACCAGTTCCAATTATTTTGATAGTTTATTTCAACTACAGTACAATAAAGTCACAATCACTATTTAGCATTTCCTAACGAAATGAAAGTTAAGCTCTTCTTTGAGTGCTCATTCATGTTGATTCCAGTCAGGCCTGTGGATAGGCACAGTAACCAGAAAAATTTTCCCTGGCAACAACCATAGGGCACCCCCCGGAAACATGCATTTGTGGCCCCCAGTATAGAGGCTTGCTAACCTGCCACCCAGTCAGGTCCTTCTTCTTAGCTGCTCTGTCAGAGAGGCTGGAAGATGGCTATTGGATTGGATATGAACAGCACATCTCAAGAAACAATGACTAGCTGGACCAGTTTCCTGAATGGCGTCAGTCTCTCGATATAAAAGGCTAGCACCCTGTAGAGTATACTGATGTTGTTCCTAAAACACTACTGCTTGCCACTGGTATGTGGCTTAGGATGGAAAACTGGGAGAAAGATGTCCTAGTTGATGTGAAACTGCAACATAACCTTAGGTAGGAAAGCTGAATGAGGTTTGAGTTGCCACTTGTCTTTATGAAACATGATATAAGGGGACTCAGAAGTTGGTGCCCTGAGTTCACACACCCTCTTTCTGGCCAAGGTTAGCACCACCAGGGACACCACCTTATGAGAGGAAAGATCACATTCCGAGGGCTCATTCATCTAGAAAGGAGCAGCCCCTTTAAAAACTGGATAATCATACAGTAAGCTAACACAGAATGGTCGTTCTTGCCCAGGCGAAAGTTCGAGATGGTGGCAAAGTGCACCTTTATTGATGATAATTAAAGGCCCTTTTACTTAAGATTGTAGTCCAGAATGAGGGACAATGAGGCCAGCATTGAGGATAAATAGTGCTGCTCCAACCACATGAAAATCTCTTCTACTTGGTAAGGTTGGTGGCTCTCATAGAAGGTTTTCTACTGCCAAGGAGGACTTGTCTAACCTGTTCTGAACAGGAAGGCAACCTGAATTTAACCATGGAGTCTCCACGCCATGAGGTCAAACAAGCTGAGGTTTGGATGTTGAACCTGACTGTGATCTTACATGAGAAGGCGCAGGAAGAGCATCAGGGTCACTAGGGATTCAATGGACATGTCTAGGACAGATGTGTACCAGTGCTGTGTCCCCTGTAGATTTCTTTGCTTCATCATTTTTCTGTGGAAAAGCAAAGGAATCGGGGTGGGGGATGTGGGACATACAACTTTTCCCCGCGCATAGGTGCTGGGCCCTGGGTGTTGAGGTTCTGCACCCTGTGTCTTGAGTGGTTTTCATTGTATAGAAGGATTACTGTTTAGGTCAGTGGCTCTCAGCACCCCTACTGTACAAATTGTTCCAGCACCCTTGCATACGAGTATCTCATGTCTTGGGGAACTACATTTCCACCTGGAATACAGTGTCAACAACAGTCGTGAGTGTTTCCAACCAGGTCTTGGCTGGTTATGTTAAGTAGGGGTACATCTACACAGCGGAGAAAATTCTGGAGCAGTGAGTCTCAGAACTAGGATGTTAATGGTTAACATCTGGTGTGGGCAGGATATTTCTCTGCTCTTTGGGGCTGCCACAGGTTGGGGATGGGGGGCACTCTATCATGGCGAGAACAGCCCCCATCTACAGCAGCTTGGACAAGGAGGGTGGTGGGAAGGAGCATGCCGTCTCTTAATGTATATCGTGGAAGGTACACTATTCTAATGTTATAGCTACAGATAGTTTATATATTGTTAATAATATTTCAGGGAAAATGGAATAAGGATGTTGTGCATTTGCATGTTTCACACCAGTAGCCCTAGTTTTTCAATATGTGAGGGCTTGTAGTTATGACTTGTGGGTAAGTTGATGAGTAGAGAAAAAACGAACTGGTATGTCTTGAGTATAAAAAAGCCTGTATTCCAGTCCCCCTAATAATTAAGGCAGCATGTCAGCTAAAGCTGACTCATGTCTGCAAGTGGGAGCTTTAGAAAAAGTTAATGGTATTTACTCAGTTGAGTGCAATATTTCCATTCCATTAATGTATCACAAAACAACTAAATATTTAAAATGGGGATATAGTTGGAATTTTAAATTGTTTCCCGTGAAATAATGGTTGCTTTGTCTGTGATTTTATTAAATTAAACATGATGGAGTTTCTCTTTAACGTGATGGAGTTTCTTACATATGTGATCTGTATCTTTCATGTCTTAATTTGCCATGTAATCATCCTCTGTGCTAAAGTCGTTCTTTAAAACTCCTTGAGGCCAATAAAGCCTGGTTCTCTTCTTGTAGAAATGTTAAAAAGTAATAACATGCACAGAAACAAAAAGTCTGTAGAAAAGTGGAACAAACAAGTGTTGTGCTTAATGCCGCCAGTCCTGTTTTTTGTTTTTCCTGCTGTCCATCCATCCTTGATATGTTGTCCTTTTAAGGGTTACTCCTAATCCTGCAAATACTAAAGAAAATATTGCTTACTGCTATGAAATAAAAGTTTGTGTTCGTGCAATTAAACATTATCATAATGCATTGTGGTATGGAAAAAGACCAAAATTAGAGGTCCACAGAGAAACTCATTCTAGCATTTTCTGACTTTGAGTTCTTGGCTGTGCAACTTATTACATATTTTAGTGGTAAATTTGTCATTTTTGGTTTAGAGTAATTAGCATATAAATCTGGAACTATACAATATGTTATGGATTAAAATGTTTGTTTGAATTCTGGAATTATTTTAATGTTTGCTACAGTGTATGCAATAAGAAATAACTTATAAAATAACTGCTGTGTCATAAATGGGCAATGGTTTATGCGCTAAGATTTTAAAAAAGATATAATGAATGCTGTTTAGTTTTAGGCTACATCTACATTTAAATAAATTGTTTCATGTAGCCATTTGCTATAGCTATGGGGAGGGGTTCCATTATCATTGTAATTAATCCACCTACCTGACATGCGTTAGCTTGATTGACAGAAGAATTTTTCAGTTGAGGTAGCACTGTCTCCACTGGGAATTTGCTTGACTTAACTGTGTCATTTAAGAGTGCTGCATGCTGACTGTGGCTACGTCTACACGTGAAGCCAACATCGAAATAGGCTATTTCGATGAATAACGTCTACACGTCCTCCAGGGCTGGCAACGTCGATGTTCAACTTCGACATTGCGCGGCACCACATCGAAATAGGCGCTGCGAGGGTACGTCTACACGCCAAAGTAGCACACATCGAAATAAGGGTGCCAGGCACAGCTGCAGACAGGGTCACAGGGCGGACTCAACAGCAAGCCGCTCCCTTAAAGGGCCCCTTCCAGACACAGTTGCACTAAACAACACAAGATCCACAGAGCCGACAACTGGTTGCAGACCCTGTACCTGCAGCATGGATCCCCAGCTGCCGCAGCAGCAGCCAGAAGCCCTGGGCTAAGGGCTGCTGCCCACGGTGACCATAGAGCCCCACAGGGGCTGGAGAGAGAGCATATCTCAACCCCCCAGCTGATGGCCGCCATGGAGGACCCGGCAATTTCGACGTTGCGGGACGCGGATCGTCTACACAGTCCCTACTTCGACGTTGAACGTCGAAGTAGGGCGCTATTCCGATCCCCTCATGAGGTTAGCAACTTCGACGTCTCGCCGCCTAACGTCGAAGTTAACTTCGAAATAGCGCCCGACGTGTGTAGCCGCGACGGGCGCTATTTCGAAGTTAGTGCCGCTACTTTGAAGTAGCGTGCACGTGTAGACACAGCTTCTGAGTGGGAATCAGGTTCTGAAACAGGTTGATCCTCAAGCGCATGGGGGACAGCAAGTCTAAGTCATGTCTACTGGCATGCTCAAGAGGAATATCAGTGGTTGGTTATACAATGTGCATGCAAGGCTTTTGCTGTTTTAAATCCATTTCTCAAAACTCTGTGCATTTTGGCAAATCATATTTTGTTATGAAGAAGCTGACTCTGGATACTGTGTGCTTATTACTGTCCATAAATTCCCAAAGGGAAACCCTTGCAGTTGCCGAACACCCTGAATGTGCTAGGCATCTTTACTGGCAAACCGGGGAGGGGCAGGTGTAACTGCAAGACCCAGTCTGTGTGATTAGATCATGGGATCTCATTTCAAAGAGAGACACGGTCCAGTCACTTGAAAGGAATCTAAGTACAGGTCTGGAAAAGTCTCCAAAGAAGCAATATAACTGGGGATCATAATACAGGTTGAACCTCTTTAGTTCAGCACCCTTGGGACCTGACTGGTGTCGAACAAGAGAATTTACCCAACTAGGGGAGGTCAGTATTACCTAGCAGCATTGCCAACATTTCTCCTGCTTACTGGGCTTTTAGAAGACATTGAAGGGTAAGTTACACCTAACTAACAGCACAGAACACTGAGAGCCAGGACTGGTGGCTGTAAACAAACTTTAGGGAACCACAGGAAACTTGGCCACACCTATGATAAGTGGGCATCCAGCTAATTAAAAGTCATACCAGATAGTGGAGTTTGCTGAACTAGAGAGGTTCAACCTGTATAAGCTGTTTGCTCTTTTGATAAAAGTAAATACCTGTTTGAGAAATTTTTATAACTTTTTATTGTCTTATAAAATTGGTGGTGAATTGTTAATATTTATTATAGCTGAAGTGAAAGGCGCGTAAAGGGAGTAATTTGCTTTTCTTTTTTAGAGCTGCATCTGGTCCCACAAACAAAAGCTGAATAGAAGAGCATTGCATGTGGGTTGTGTATTTTAGAAATGAAGAGGAAGTGCCACAGTCCTTTTGGATTCCATTGTGCAAATGAATTATGTCTCTGTGTGGTGGAGGCTGTCATGATCAGAAGCTTTGTATGGAATTACACAGTGGTTAAATGGGCTGGGCCAGAGGATCCACTGCTATGTGAGTCCTCTTTTCTTTTGGTCATCTCTACTCCCCACAGTCAGAAAGAGCACATAAAACTGTCTATAGGCTACCACAGTCATTGGGATGGAGTTAACTTTTGCATCTTGGAGAAGGGTTTCCTTCCCTCTCACAGTCTGCCGTCAGCCCACACTGGGCTGTTATTCATAACTTTTGGCTAAAGCATACGATCTAGAAGGGCATCTAGCTCTAATCTGAAGACATTGAGATAGTATGGGTCATGTGGGCTTTGGGTATTACTGTAGGGAAGGACATACAGACAGAAGAATAGAGGAAATACAAAGGCCTATAAGAGGGAGAGAAATGGAGAAAATAACCTGGGAAAGGAAGCATAGGAATTGAATGGCACAAGTAATGCTATAAAGGGAAATATAATTTCTGCCTGAGCGATACTCAATGTTTCAATATGGTATTGAATAAATAACTATGGGTATTACCACTTCACAAAGGATCTATTTTACCTGTGAGCTCTTTGCAAATTTACTTTTAATGTAAGTGTGGGATGT
The DNA here is from genome assembly GCF_033958435.1 of Carettochelys insculpta. NCBI lineage: Eukaryota > Metazoa > Chordata > Testudines > Carettochelyidae > Carettochelys > Carettochelys insculpta. The sequence continues at coordinate 27,777,147 of NC_134141.1, read as the reverse complement.
GCTGTGGATTGAGGGGAGGCTGATACTCTTCAGTCTAAAGACCACAAACTAAAATAAAAATTACTACTTTCCACTAAAAGAGTTTTTGCAATTCCTGAGTAGAAGCTGTAAAGACAGCATCATATGGAGTATGCTGTAACTTTGTGAGTGAGTGTCTGGAAAGAGCTGAGATGCCCTGAATGGTCCCTAACAAGACTAGGTTAATATACTGGAACATCTCTATCGTAAGAGTACCATAGAGAAAATTTGGATTAGTCTTAGGTGGCCTGGGAAGTTGTCTGTTGATAAGACAAAGATTTCAGTAAAAACAGTGTTTCTTGGTTTAATATGAGTTTATTTTGAAATGTTTTTAAATTAAAATGTTGTAGAATTTTGTTAATTGTTTTTAGCCATTTGTTTTGTTCTTTATAGCTAAGAGTATATTTCTTTTTAATTTTCATTTCCTTGAGAGTTGGTGCTAATAGCTTAAAAACAAGAAAACAAAACTGAGGGTGGAAGAGCCTAAAATGATAGCACTTGATATATCGTGACAATATAGTCATTTAGGAAAATTAGGAAGACTTCATAGTGCACAAATTTCACTTGAGTATGCTAATGGCAGTTTGGTGTTAAATCTGTCATCAAAAGTACAGGAAATAAAGACTTCTTCTAGCATCTCCATTAGAATAGGTTACACACCACATACTGTGCCTATATTTGAATATTTTAAAATTTCTCCTTACAGGATTTAATAGATGTATTGTATATCCAGCCCACTACCAATCTTTTAAGTCATCCAATTCTTGCAAAAATACTTCTGCAATATAAAATAAAACTTTTAAAGTATCTGTAGTGACAGAAGTTGCCACGTGACATACACAGTAAAGAATAAAGACAAGGGATGTCTTATGTTGTAGGGAGGAGGGTGATACCTAACATACACCAGACAGTGGCTTGAAAAATCTGCAGTTATTTTGTTTGGCATACAAAGTTGCTTAAACCACAAATTTCTGAAGAATTTAAGCCATTGTTTAAAATAAAATTAGTTATTTTAAGGGTATAATCGGTGCAGGAATATACCATTTTGAGACTTAGACCTCCAGTTCCCTAGCTCACAATTGTTTTGTCCTCTGACACTTATGTAGGCCTGCTCAACAACTTTACACAACTGTGTGTTTAGTGTTTCAGAACCTTCCGCCTAGTTCCTTTTTGGGCTTGGGTCAATAAAAGAGCGCCCCATAAGATCTGAGCAACTGTTCTAACTACAGGCTGACCCTCTCTAGTCTGGAACTCTTGGGACCTGACCGGTGATGAATGAGAGAATTTGCCAGACCAAGTGAGGTCAATATTTTCTAGAAATATTAACACTTCCACTGCTAAGTGGGCTCTTAGAAGACATGTAAGGGTAAATTACAGCTTAATAACAGCATAGAACGCTTTTAGCCAGGACTGGAGGCTGTCAACATACTTTATGGGACTATGGGAAACATGGCCAGACCTATGAAAAGTGGTTATCCAGGTAACTAGAGTCATGCTGGATTTTAGATGTTGCTAGATGAGTGTGTGCAAGAGTAGGGAGGTTCAGCCTGTAGCACAAATCTGGTTCATGCTGAAGCAAATGTAAAATTATTCTATTGTTCTGTTTTACTCAGTGATCCTGATCCCAGGAAACTTCTTCCTTTGGGCTCTTTGTACTGTCCAAAAATTTATATAATCAAGCTTGTTTTCATATCTTCCTCATGTTTTTCAGAAAGACATACACAATAACCACCTATGTTTTGAAGTGTGTGCATATATATTAAATGTAGATGTTCATGCTGTCTGTGGATGCCTTAAACTTCCCAGTATCAGTGTTGTCCATTCTCTGTATTTTTCACAAATCAGATCAAGAGATTTCAGCCAGGGCTAGAGCAAATCTTGTGATGACATGACATGCTCCTGTCCTTTTGTGAATGTCAGCCCTACATTGGGTATAACCCCATCTGATTAGCTTCTGGAGAAGAGAAGCTAAATAGGGGTGGTGTAGCAGGTAGGCAGAAGTTTCTCCCCATCCCCTCATGAACTGGTGCCATTATCATGGGAGGTGAGGAGCAAGTAGAACCTGGAAGTCTGGCTTTCTGATCCCCCTTCCTTCTGTGAGTTAGGAGCAGCTCTTCCCCACTGATTGACCTTCTTCTTACCTGCAGTACCAGGCTTGGCAAGGGGAAGAGAGCGACCTGCTACAGTTGCTTGACCCTGGGCCTGATAAAGAGGGCAGAAGACCCAGTCAGTCTGCAGGGGAAGCAGAGGTGAAGCTGTGAGGCAAAACTGATGTGGGGGGAAAACTGATTTGGAGTTGAGGGTGGAATTAATTGCTGGGGTGGAGGAATGTGAGAGTTAGACTGAGTCAGGGCCCCATTGCAAGCACTGTGCTCAGTACATTTTGGAATGCTGGCAACAGTGATCGACACAAATACTGTGGAAGTAAAAAGGCAGAGTGCAAAAATCAAAAGGTAAACCAAAAACCATTCAGTATGCTTAAAAAAAAATCTCATGATTGCTCGTGATCTAGACACACAAACTAACTCTGTCAAATATATAATAGACCGCTGTCGCTTTCTCCACCCCTACCACCTGCTGTGGCATTGAAGTTATAGCTGTCCTGGTTCCCAACTCTGGCCTCTTGCTGCCCCCATGTGGTCATGATAGAGCAGAGCCCTACCTTTTTGATTTGTGAGAAACAATCCCATTCTAGGCATACCTCATTTTCCTGGCACAGCCAAACCCTTACCTTGTTTTAAGATATGGTAAGAGGAATCTGCATACCAAATTTGGTGGTCCTAGCTCTCCTCATTTAGGAGGAGTTCTTGAACAGGTACACACACTCAGACAAACTCTCCCAAAAGTAGATTACAGGACAGCTTTCAGTTTCATACTAACAGAGCTGATTTGTGCACTTACAGCAGGATTCAGCCATTTCCTTACTTACCAAGTGTATACCATGTCCTTCCCAAAATTAGATCACTTTTTGAGGACAGATAGATTTTTTTTTTGAGCTCACAGTTAATTTGGTTGGTTAGACAAAATGAATTAAAATGTCTCTTTAAAAACTTAACATCACATGACTTTTTTCCTTGTTTCAAATGATCTTAACAAAACAAATAAAACTGAGCCTGAGAGCTAAAACTTCCTGAATCTTGTGTATAGCTGTATTTGAAGATCCTTTAGTAGTCATTTTCCCTTATTCTTCATATTTAAGTTTCACGTTCCTCAGACACAGATGAAAAATATTCTGCATAGAATGACCCTCCTCCAGAATGGACGTCATCTCTTTGTTCACAAAGGGCCTGAGGCAGCCCCTGAGTCATTCACATCATTCCCTGCAACATAGTACCTGTTAGCCAGCACTGATCTCCAAGGGAGAATACCCCATACTGTGTCAGCCCTATTGGTAGGGTGTGCTGTATTTCAGGAAGCAAAGAGCTGAGGCATTGGCTCAGATTAGGAGAGATCTTTCTTCTGAAGTTAACCAGTAAATTTGCATTGTGGTGATTCTTTTTTGGCAGGGCTGGAATGCTGACACAAGCATTCCCTGGCTCAGCAGAAACTGCAGTGCAGAGTTGCAGCTGGTGGAGTGTTACAATAATACCTCTAAATCCTACTGCTGCTCTTAGAGCTGTTGGCTCTGGAACAGCATGGTTGTTTTTGTTGGCTGGGCAGCTGCCAAGTGCAGTCTGATTGGAGTGAGAGTTGAATAGTGTAACGTTCCAGCTGGACTCAGCAAACTGATCCTGGTTTCTGCCTGAGGAAACTTTAATAACTCTTGGTTTGCATTTTGGTTTAAGCAAAATAGACTATAGTTGGCTTTCAGCACAAGGGATCATTCAGTCCCAGCATCCCAAGTGCTCAGAGTACAGTCTGTTGATTTGGGACCTGGCAGACATCCTTTCACTGCCATCATCGCAAGAGAGAGTAAATAAGCTGCATTAATGTATTCAGCCAGTACCTATCTGTCTATCTGTCAACAGGAGAGAGAGGATGCATAACCACTCACTTTCAGTTAAATTTGTATGATGCACACTTCCCTCCCAATTTCTGACATCTCTGCCTGACAGGACCAAGACCCAGATAAGAGAAACATGAATGATGGAGATTGATAGAGCACCCTAGTTTATTCCAAATTGATTGTTTCCTATAGAGATTTTCAGTTGTGTATTAATTGTCTCCAAAGACAGTGGTTCCTAAATTTTTACTACGGTGACACACTGAGAGCATTTTTTATAACCCACTCAAAGGGCAGTGCGTAGGTTGCTGTGACTTTTTCACACCCCTGAACAATGTATGTTGTTTTCACATAAGCAGTAGTAGAGACCTGCCCTTTTTCTGTTCAGGAGAAGTGTATGGCAGGGGCGTTGGAGAGATGTTAGGTTTAGAACCCTTGACTTCAGAGGGAGCTCCTAACCTGAGACTTTGGTCAGTGCAGTTTCTGGAAACATGTGGAAAGGATTTACCTTGAGCTGAGCCTGTCTGATTATGTCGTAGTTACTAGAAAGCATTTTATTTCTTTTATAATCATTTCTGATTTACTACATTATTTTTGCAGTCACTCAAAACCTATCTCTTGGTAGTTAAATAAACTTGCTTTTATTTTTAATCTGAAATAATCCAGTGTTGTGTTTAAACTGAGCTATTTGTTAAGTCCGGTTAAAATAGTGAACTGTTAAATATTGCTCTTATACATTGGCAATGAACCTTTAATATCTGAACTGTCTAGGAAATGGCTGGACAGTACAGGTCACATTTTTGGAAAAATTCAGATCTGGGACCAAGTTTATAGCAATAATCAGACGCTAAGGCTGTGACTTGCATGTTAATAGGCTATATGACCCTGGTTGGGAGTAACAATAGCGATGTCTTTTAAGGCACATAAGGTTGAGACACCTCACTGCTCTGACTTGCATCCCAGAATGTGACAGGTTTTGTAAACTGTAATTCTGGTATCCAATTCTTCATCTTTGGACAACATCTGAGGGGAAAAAAGGATGGTTTCTCCTTCACCTTTGGTTTGTTCACAAGCCCCAAGAGCCAACTGCGGTAGACACTTTGGTGCTCTGGCTAGTTTTCTACTTCTTATCTTGTTTCCCTCCTTCAGTTTTCTCTCTGCGTCAGTCACAGGCAGTTGCAGAAGATCAACTAGGTTGAGGATGTAAAAAATTTTGATACATGTTCAAACTTATGGAGCTATACGAGTAAGGATTAACACAGATATGACTAACAGTTTGGGAGCTTGCATATCAAAGGAATAAATCAGAAGGCTAGGGGAACCAGAACTGTTTAGAGTAGTCAACCTGGCCATGAAACAACTGCAAACTATCTCCTATCTTCATCATGACTGAGAATGGCAGCTATGTCTTATGTAAACCAATATAATGTGACAGAGTAACCCACTCTTCTGAAAAAGCCATTGTAATGTAGTAGAATCCCAAGATATGTGCTCTCAAGTTGCATGAATCTTGGGTTAATGCGACTCTGAGTGGTGGGGTGCTGGTGCCTCCTGCAGTGGTCAGTTTCCCCACTCCTCTCAGTGGCAGCAGCCAAGAGCCTGACTCTTGCTGTCCCTGACAGGAGCAGTTTCGCGGTTCCTGTCAGGGCAACAGCCAGACTCTTGGCTGCTGCCACTGACAGGAGCTGGGAAACTGACCAGTGCAGCAGCCGCTGGTCAGCTTCCCCTCTCCTATGAGCAGTGGGCAGCCCAGAGCCAGATTCTTGTCTGCCTGTCACTCACAGGAGACAGGAAACTGACCAGTGCTACTGCTCTGGTCAGTTTCCTGGCTCCTCGAGTTATGCAAAATTTGACTTTCGTCGGGTTGTGCAAGAATGCAACCTCTGCATAAGTCAAGGGTCTACTGTACTCATCACAGCCTAGCTCATGTCCCCTCTTGATGGACATCAGCTGCTGCTTTGTGGTGAGAGTAGACCCAAGCACTTTCTCATGTCCTTCTAAGAAAACTGGGTCTGCAGAGAGCCTGGTCACTGTTCTTAGTTGTGTCTCTTTAAGGCACACTAGGCTCTGACCTCTTGTCTGAACTTTTCCTGGGACATGGAAGAGTATTGTCCAGCCAGCTCCAAACCCAGGAACCAGTGTCTCAGAACTTCCAGACGGCCCTGTTTATTTATATAGCCCACATAGGCTGTTGTCACTTGGGTATCCTTTAGGAGACAAATGTGTTAGGTAAGCAAGAAACAGATTTAGCACAGGAAATTCTTAATCAGAGCTTTAAAAGCACTGGAGAACTGCAGTTCTGTGCAAAATTACTCAGGTCCTGGGACAGACTCAGAAGGGGAGAGATCAGACTGGTGTTTGTGAGGGAGGAGTATGAATTGACTTGTCAGCATTTCAGGCTGGGCAGAGTCCCTCCTGTTTTTCTTTCTCTCTCCAGCAGTTTTTGCATGTGGCAGTGATGGTCCCCTCAGTTAAGAAGCATATCTTAAAGTTTCTGTCTCTTTTTTTGCCATGTGCCCAGGCTGAGAAACTCCAGGCTCTTACTGTATGCGGATTTCATTTTAGAGAACCTCTTGTTCCATGGTGTTGGGACAGCTTTTAAGAGGCAATCAAAGCTGATAGTCCTAGATTACTATGTGATGTTTTTTGAGGCTTGGTCTATACTTGGCAGGTAGTTGGATTGCAGAGATGCAATTTTAGCTACAACAGTTGCATGGCTAGAATTGTCTTATCTGCAATTGACTTACCTGGCCATCCAAACTTTCCCATCAGCTTCCCTTACTTCTCATGAGTACAGGGGTTGACTACCAACCCCAGATGGTTTGATTTCATGCATCTCTACCAGATGTGTGAAATTGAACTCTGGAAGATTGACCCTGAACAGGTTGATCTTCCTCATAATATAGACAAACCCTCACTCACAGACATTCAGCCACCTTACTTAAGCTGAGCAACTGTCTGTAATTTTTAAAAAAAGGCCTGTTTGTAACATTGATAAATTACCTATCACGGTTAAATATAATTTTAATGCTCTGAGAGGTTTTGATTAATATGTGGCACAGCTTTGGAAGCATTGTTTAGTAGGTCACAGCAAGATGTCTAGATACTGGAAATTAAGAAGTAAACCAGTAATCAAAATTTCCAGTCAATGTGAATTTTGTGACTTCCATTGGAAATTACCAGAGAGTCTGTTCTCATTGGCAGTGGTCCGTGTTTCTTCCTTTTGAGTCCAGATATCGTACTCAGGTGCACATTATTGGTGATATATGGAGCTACAGATTCAAATTTATAAATGTTTCCCTAGTTTTGCACTGTCTCTCACCCTAGAACTCTCGAGATGGTGGGGGGAAAAAGGCTATTTCACTAAATAAAATAGATCGGATCAGTCCGTATCTCAAAAATATCCAGCTGCCTACTCCTGTCTGTCAATAAGTGAGTCATAGGGGACAAAGAATCCAGGAATAAATTACTCCAAACTTGTTTCCTTAATTTTTTTAAAAAGTTTAAAATGTTCTTTTCTTCACACTCAGAACATTGCATTGAAATTGTTATGTACCTTAGAAAATAGATTGACAGATAACATAGGCAGAAAGGGTCACTGTTGTCTTCTAGTCTGACCTCCAGCATAACATAAGCCATAGAACTTTCTTGGATTATAAAAATAGATTTATGCAGCCCACCAAAAGTTACAGTCATAAGAGCTCTTATTTGAAATAATTATTCAATTGATTTATCTAAACTTATGCAATAGTCCACAGTATTTATTAAGATTGAGTCACATATGTAGTATGACTGAAGAATGAAGCATACTGTATTAATTTATTTGTTGATACTTAAATATTCTGTTTTTTGTTTTTTTAATTGTATAAATCATGGTGCCTGAAATTCTTAATGAGCATGTTGGTCATTTGATACTAAGAGAAGGTAAGATCTAAGATTAGGTTTTCATTCTGACCATTAAAATCTTGTCTTTTTTGCATGTGATTAAAAGATTTAGTTTATTTTTGCTTCAAGGATGTTTTATTCACTCTTCTAAAGGAGAAAAAAGCAATCTTCTGCAGCACTTGAAAGTGATTACAGGCTTTTAATTTCAGCATTGACTTAGAACTTGGTATCTTGTTTGGTGTAGAGCAGTGGTTGGCAACCTGCGTCTCCAGAGCCACATGCATCTCTTTAAGGAGTTGCTTGCAGCTCTGGGTACTGCCACCACGGACTCCTCTTGTGGGATCCAGCTGTTAAAGCACTTAAATTTAATTCCGTTATTTCAGTGTGGCAGGGCAGGGAACCTCCCACTCTGCAGGTTGGGGAAGTGAGCAGGAGACCTGGGTGGAGGGGCAGCGAGTCTGCCCCTGCCAAAGCCATGCAGCCCCACCGAGGAGGAGGAGGAGGCAGGGACAGGCCTCCTGGGAGCCAAGTGGAGCTTCCCTCCTGTAAGGCTGTCACCTTCTTCCAGGCAGAGTGGCATCCCCCAGCTCTTCCTTGCTCTGCAGCCATGGCACCTTCCCCTGTTTCCTGGAGCCACGTCCCACAGTGCAATCTCAGAGGCTCCCTCAGGACCTGGCCCAGCGCCTCACGTGGCCACAGGACCCAGCGAGTCTGGCACCAGTGCCCCTGGGTGGGGAGCAGCTGGGAAAGTTGCAGGCACTTTCTGGCCTGAGAAGTTGGCGGGGCTGGGAGACCCAGAGCATGAGCGGGTGGGAGAGCAGTGGATGGGCAAGTAAGATCCAGGTTCAGTGGCCAGCTTGGGGCAGGCTGTGCAGCTCAAGGAGCTCGTTGGGTGAGGTGGGTAAAGCCTGCAGATGCGGGGTGGGTTTTTGGGCCAAGGATGGTAGAACGTGGGAATTGAGGCAGGGAGAGAGAGTGGAGGGGTGATGTGAACATTGCTCCCTCCTGCTTAAGAGCCTATCCCTAAGCACAGCATTTTCCTTGTCCTCCTTTGCTCTCTAATCCAGTGGTGAAAGTAACTTAAACTTTCTAACTGGTACCAATAGCGTGTGTGCTGTTCTTAAAATAGGGGTTACAAAAAATACAGTTGGACGTTATTCATTAAGGACTGTCTTGAATTCACATGCATTGTGGATCTTCAAGTATTGATTTTGTAAGGGAATTTGAAAACATGTTTCTCTTGCTATTTTGTTTGCAGACCCCTGGTGTAGACAGTAACACGTACATAGTGGAACAAAACTTTGCACACTTGTATTTAGAAAAATGAAATTATTTCAGAATGAAGGAGCCAAATAAAAATGAGTAGCTACTACTAAGCTGACACGGTTGTACAATATTATCTGATAGATATTGTATAACGTCAGGCTCTTAAACCATTCAGTCAGGTATGTAAAGTGTTGAAAACAGAAGCATCCCTACTGTGATAGGGAGTGTATTAGGCAATCTTTAGGAAGATTAACAAACAACTTTAGAGTACACAAAATTTGAAGTAAAACAAAGTTGCTTTCTTTTGCTTCTTAGGTTGAGGATATGCTAATCTTGTAACATTTATCAGCTGGGTTTGTGCAATATTCTTTTCCTTTTCCTAGGGGTTAATTAGCCTTCTTTCAAAATGTGGCCTATTTAGCTGTAGAGTCACATGATTTAGCCAGTACTGCCAGTACAAAGCAGAGTGGTTAACATGTGGGTGTGTCATAATACTTATTTAGCCAGAATAAAAACATCCTTTGTTTAACAAGCATCTGTTGTTTGAGATACACCTGACAGTCCCATCAGGCAAAGGTGGACAAAGCCTTTCCTGCAACAGTATACAACTCTTTTACATATGTGCAGTATTACTGAAAAACCGCAAAGGTTTACTTAGTTTATCAGAATGGATTAGTAACAGAGAGGTGGTCATATTAGTCTGTATTCTAACAAAAGAATACAGCAGAAATGTAGCACTTTAAAGACTAACAAAACGACTTATTCCGTGATGAGTTTTCATTGGACTGACCTGCTCTGATGAAGTGGATCTGTCCCACCAAAGTTCATCACTGAATAAATCATTTTGTGAATCTTTAAAGTGCTACATTTCTGCTGTTTTCTTTTCTTAGAATTCATTAGAGTAACTGATAAACAAGTATCATGGAAAGAAGCCCTGGAAGAGAACTATACTAATTTCACAGGGTAGACGTGAGTCTGTTTCAGCAAAAACAACGAGGAGTCCCGGGACACCTTAAAAACTAAGTTTATTTGGGAATAAGTTTTTGGGGGCTGGTGCCCATTTTTATTATATCGATAGAGTGGGCTCCATCCCACAAAAACTTATGCCCAAATAAATTAGTTAATTTTTAACATGTCACAGGGTTCCTTGTTACACTAGCTAAATTTTTCCAGGACACAGTACTAGCAACAACTGCCAGTGAACAGTGGAACCATAAACATTGGATATAAAGGCGAGCATATATCATGTTTAAGGAAAAACCCATGATGTGTGAGCAAATCACATTAAAGAATTGTCCTCATGATGTGAACTTTGACTTCGTAAAAATAGAGGAAACAAGCCAAAATACTTCTGAATAGATCTGAATTAAGGAGTTACATGTAAATTATCTGCCAAAGGAAAACTGGCAGCTGCATTTCTATTCTCCAAGCATATTTTAGCATTGCAATTAATCTACTGTTGAATCAACCTATAGAACTAATCAATTGAAGTGCCTCTGGCAAAATACTAGTTAGGATGTCTCGGAGAGGTAGCCATGTTAGTCTGTATCTTTGTGGGGAAAAAAAAAAAAGGGCAAACAGTCCCGTAGCACCTTTAAAGACTAACAATTATTTATTAGGAACGAGCTCTCGTCAGAAAGACCAACTTCTTCATATTCATGCATTGTAGTTCCGCTGCCTTTACCAGTTTAGCATACCCTGGTATTCCAAGAGACATAAGTTTGACTTGTAAAAGCACTTCTGTGCTGATATAAAGTGTCTGCACTCATGCTATGTCTGCACTAGAGCTTATGCCAACATAGGTGGTGTTTTAAAAATAAATTATACTCTAGCAAGGCATAGCTATGTAGATATAAGTTTTAAGAGCAGACCAATTCTGAGTCTTTTGCAAAGCTAAAGGGCACATTCTTTCATTTCTGCCAAGAAAGATTAAACTGGGGTTCTCCAGAGATAAGTGTGAGCTTTTACATTTTGAACTAAGGATTCGTTATCCTGGAACTTATATTCATATAGGTACATTGCTCAGAAATGTGAAAATCCACACACCTAAGCAACATAGCTAAACTGGTTGATGGAAGAACTCTTCTGCTGTTTGGGTACTTGAGTTACTTGAGCTGACAGGAGAACTGCTGGTATCTACACAGCAGTGCAGTGCTGCTGCTGCACTGCCACTATAGCATTTCAAGTGTACACAAACCATGAAGAGCTAGTCTAACTGCTGTACCTAGGGACTGTAACCATGCCTGATGATCGGTGCGGGAGGGGGGAAAATGCGACAGTGCCGGCTGGGGCTCTGGGCCCCTTTGAAGTGCTGTGGCAGCGCTGCTCTGGCTGTGGGTGACTGTGGGAGTGCGAGGGAGGGGGTAGTGTCAAAGTCCAGGTAGCGCTGACAGCTAACTGCTCTTAACCCTGTCTCCTCTGCTTTTGGCCCCTCCCCTTCTGGGGTGCAGAGCTAGGCCCCCTCCCTTCTCATCCCTGTGGCCTGCAGCAGCTGTCAGCATCACTGACTGTAACAGACTGAGCTCTGTAAATCAGCACCTTGGGGGAAATGCGTAACACATTTATCAGTGAATTTTAGTTATCAGTTATATAAGCAAGAACTAAAGTTACTTTTGTTGAAGAGTTAGAAAATAAATTCTTTGTTTTTTTTGGTTGTACATTTTGCATGTGAGAGTAGTTTGCATATAATCATTTTCCCTGTGTTCCCAATGTATAATCATCATTTTCCCTTTTGATTTTCAAGTAGTAAGAGAAGAAAATATTTTTAAAAATGAGTATTTCATTGTAAACCCCACAAGTGTACACTTAAAATCTAGGTCATTTCAAAAAATAGTTTAGACATAGTTGAAGTTCCTTGTGTCCCTTATCAAATTTGCTAGTTGAACTCCTAGCAAACATGATTGTTTTATTAATTTGTTTTTATGTTTGCTTGTTTATTAACTTATTAAACTGGCTTAAAGCCTCACTTCAAATTGTTACTTTATTGCATCTCACTGTGCTGATTCAGAAAAATCTAGGTCCTGAGGTAGTAGAGGAGGTAATTCACTAGGGGCTTGTCTACACGAGCCCCCTCCTTTGAAGTGGACATGTAAATGAGCCAGAGCGAGTATTAGCAACGAGGTGCTGTGCTGCATATGCAGCACCTCATTAGTCTAATTCCTGCTATGCGAACAACTTCGAAGCGCTGGCAAGCCGTGTAGCCGCAGGCACTTCGAAGTACCTGCGCAACTTCGAGGTGCCTTTAGTCCCAAAACGTTTACTAGAAGAGGCAAGGGAATCACTTCATTCTTTCCCTTAACTTTTCTATCTTCTAATGCTTCCTTAAATTTTTCTTCTGTTCTTCACCCACAACTACCTTTGAGGGGGGTAATGGCTCCTTCCAGCATCCACCAGACACCAATGCCCTCTGCCACGTACAAATGTAAAGCAGAGAAAACTAGATGAACAACCTGTTGAAATTGTTCAGTCAGCCGGCTGTTCTCAGAACACATTGGTAACTAGGTCTGCAATGCAGACGATTCAAACAATTTGTGTCACTGGGGAAAGAGACGTTGGAAAAATGGCCTCTTTTTTTTTTTTTTAGTGGGGAAATGCAATCTGGGAGGATGACATCACACACCCACAATGATTTACAGGGCATTTTTCCCATAATGCACTAGCAAAAAATCCCAGAATGCCATGAGGCTGAGGGAACTGTGGGATTGGTTCCCACAATGCACTGCTGCAACAGTCAAACTTTGGTGATTTAGTGGGGATGATGCAGTAAGTCAACTTTGTGTGCAGGTGCAGACACTCAACTTCGACTTTATAAAATCCAGTGTTACAAAGTTGACTTTAATAAATTTGACTGTATTTTGTAGTGTAGCGTAGATGTAGCCTCATTCGTCCTTCTGATCAGCTAAACAGATTGCATTCTTAAGTCTCACTGGAATAAGGTAGTTTCTTCAACCCCCATGTCATTTCAATAGTTTTTTTTCTGCAACCTCTCTAATTTTTCAAAATTCTTTTTAAAATGTGGACAGCAGAACTGTTTGCAGTATTTTAATATTGCTATCACTAGTGCTATATGAAGAAGTAAAATCACTTTCCTTTTCCTATCTCCTACTCCTCTGTTTGCACATCCAAGGATCACATTAGCCTTTTTTTCCGTGGTATTGTACTGGAGCTCATAAGATGCTTGTCTGTTCTGACCCCTAAATTCTTTATTTTTTTTTAATCTTTATATTAGTTATTCTTTTAGAGTCAATGCTTTCCTGGATACAGTCCCTGCGTTGGTAGGTATGGCCTGCATTTCTTATTCCCAGATGTATAATTTTGCATTTGCCTATAAACTGTTTATGCTATAACTTATATGAAGCAAGAAATGCATGGCTTTAAGAAATTACCTAAATTAGCTACAGAGTAAGGACTGACTCACGTCAGACTTTTGTAAGTCTACACACTTGTTTCTTAATTGATATTCTGCCTGCATCATATACTTCAAATAAGTCAGATATATTTCTGTTCATTAAAGTTATTAAATAATAGGGATACTTGGAGCCAATGTTAACTGTAAAATGTGTGCTTGTGTGGTTGCTCAGGAGAAATTCAAATGCCATCCAGCTGATTAGCCAAGCACCCACAGCTAGGTTTTACGTTTCTCTTGGTGGCACTTACTCTCACATGCCTCAGTGCACGTAAAAACATTTACTCCACACAGAAATGGAAAAAAAATCTGCATATGAATTGTTAAAATTAGAGGAACATTACTTGGGGCATAAGTGAGAGTAGAAGAAGCCTAAATGTTTGAGTATGTGAATGTTTGAGTCTGTTTTTTTAGGGGAAACAATAACTTACAGATGATGACTCAGACTTTATGGTACAAATAAACAATTGTTTCTGGTATTATATATTTTACACGTTTAACTTTTTAAGTATACTTTGCTTATTATGTCAGTACATTCCGAAAACTGACTATATGGGATATACTGTGATTTAGGAATGCCTTTTTATAGGAATGACTTATAGTTCTCTAGCATTAATGAAATGTTTGAAGTATTAAGTTCAGTGTAGTAGTTATTGGAGACTTTATAAGAAAGCGTATTTAATACTGGCTAAATAAAAATGGCATTCATAAGTATATTTTTGGACTAATTATATCATTCGCTATATCAATAGCTTCAGATGTCTAAATTTAACCATGATGTAAAGATACACAGGTTGAGTCTCCTTTCAAAAGAGTTTTGCTGAGTAAGTTCCAGTGACTTGAATGGAGTTGCAGCTAATTTATCCTATAACAAGTGGAGAAGAATCGGGTTAATTTCTCTAAAATATCTTTACTTCACACCAGTAAAACGGTGTAAAAACAACTTGCAACTTGATTGCCATGCATTCTTACAAAGGAAACTGATAGGTAAACTAGGCAAAGATACATTGGCATCTAAAGGTTGAAACGCTCTTATTTTTTCTGTGTAGCTGGCCATACATTTTGGCTGCATCTACACTAGCAAGTTCTTTTGAAATATTTTTCGAAAGAAGGGGCTCTTTTGAGGTATCCAGCAGAGTGTCTGCACACAAAAAGTGTTCTTTCAGAATTAAATTGAAAGAATGCAGCAGTCCTTTTGAAAGTGCTCTTCCACTGCCATTTCAGGAAGAGCATGTTCTTTCGAAAGATGTGTGTAGATGCTCTTCAGGCCTTTTTTTGAAAGAATAGTCCTCATGGCAAACAGATTTACTATTTTTTAGAACACAGTAGCACTTAAAGGGGAGAAAAAACAAATGTGCACATAGCCATAAGGTGGTATGAGGAAAAATCTTTTAGCTAATCCCGGATTGGAATTTGGGTAAATGTTATCCTTTTTAGAGTTATGTAAGGATAAGTGATAACTGTTCTTGTGGAAAACTTTATTGTACATTTTCATTTTTGTTTAGAGACCACAATGCAGACGTCCGAAACTGTGTCGGACACAGGTTCAACAGTGACTTTACAGACATCTGTGGCTGGGCAGGCAGCAGTGCCCACGCAAGTAGTACAGCAAGTACCAGTCCAGCAGCAGGTAGGTGGCTGACAGTCTTGTAAATGTGAAATGAGTATTACTTTGAACATCTGCTCACTCTTTCCTCAGGATTCCTTCACAACTGCCGTGAAGAGTAATGGGTACACTCGATCAGAATAGGCTTTCTGTTGCGAAGTAGAATGCTAAATACTGTTGACATCGTTGACCTGAAATCCCCACCCTAGAATTCGTTTCAGCAGCAGAACATGTGTAAAATCTATAGTGTAAATTGAGCTGATTTTGGAGAATAGGTCGTTGGGTGCAAGAGTTGTATCCTACATTTAAAATAGTGTCCAATTTTTTTCCCTTATACGTGTAAATAAATCAGAATATAGTCATGAGTGATTTTTGGAATTCTGGATGGCATTATCATCTTGTACTGAAAACTGGGTTTAAACAGAGTCATAAATATTAGAAATAGAAAGGATCTTTTAGCTCACATAGTCTGCTCTCTTGCTAATGAGCTTTTGTTCCCAGTAACAAACAGTTATTAGTACTTTGTCCAATTTAGTTTTAAAATCCCAGGCGGCATTATTGATATGCTTCATACTTTTCATTGTCAATGAATTTGTCTTGGGTACTCAGAATTAACTTTCATTCTTCTAATTTCATCCCATTAATTATTTCAATATTTTTATGTATAATGTGAAATGAATCTCTTCCCTTCTAAGATACTGCTTCAGCAAAATTCCTTAAGCACATAGTAAGCTTTAGGCATGTGCTTAAAATCAGCTCTGTTCAGCAAAGCACCTATGTGTGATGGCCACTGAAGTAAACAAGATGATGGTGTGTACTTTCTTGCTTTGCCAAGTATGGTAGGTCTTAAGCATTAAAATTAAGAATGTGACAAAGTGCTTTTGCTGAGTTGTGGCCTTTGTGTTTAGATCTTTTTCATTACTTGTGGGTAGCTGTGTTTTTCTGTCTCCTTCCTCCTCTAAGCTATTGCTTGGCCAAGCTGTAGTATGTATTTGGTTCTTTTAATCTTTCATCATAAATTCACCCCTCTAGCTTTGTCATGAGTTGTATAGAACAGTTTTGCCACTTATTCCAATTTTTTTCTGTTAATATTGTGTCCAGAACAGAACAAAATAATCTAGGTGTGGTTGCAGTGGACTCCTATCTGTCTGTTCTGATGTGGTGTCTTAGCATATGCAGGCATCAGAAAATTGTATTGGTCTGTTTTGCAGCCCTGTAACAATATGTGGGTTTGTATAGTTTGCAGGCCACTATAGATGTTAGTTCTTCTTTTAGTAATTATGCCTGTGGGTGCTTCATTTTAGGTGTGCATATGCACTTCAGATGAAAGATTTTTGGTAGCATCTCCAGAAAGCAGCTGAGAGGCATCAAAAAGATTAGACCTAAGCCTCCTGTTGGAGAAGCCTTAAAGAAAGGGGATAAACTGCATCAAAATCGGTTAGCAAGGAGACATTTCATTCTACTATGGGTTTAGTTGAGTCCCCAAGACCTTCCTATACTGAGCTTCCTGCACTAAGAAGACTTTTAGTGTTCCCTGCTCTGATAAGTCCCTTGGCATATAGATTCATCTGGTACTTATTGTAGTATAGTGGCACTGAACCAGCTATGCATAACCGCTCCATCTCTTCAAATATATTGGTATTGCCATCAGCTACTTTGCTTCCTGCCCCTCTACTAGGGCACATACACAGAAGGTTTTTTTTTTTTTTTTTTTCCATGCCCCTATACCCTCCTCAGCTATAGTGGACTTAGCTTTCCTGTGTTGTGCCTTCGCAATACTGAGCAGATTCTTGTTTCTGCTACTATTCAAGGACTCTGATTTGGCCCATGTTTATGGGTACTGAAAGAAGCCTTGCAGACACATGGTGCCAGCTAGATGAACTCCCCTTCAGTACAGAGGAAGATATGTTTTTTTCTGACCTGGATATGTTCATTCAGGATTCTACCATCTTCCCATTCAGACCCCAACCTTCAGATGCCTCTTCTGAAAAGAGTGTCAGCAGGGACCAGACATATGCAAGCCTCTCAAGAGACTCTCTCCCTTCACCACTTTTTGGGGCTCATTGCTCTTGCCCTATGGCTTACCTCAGTATCACTTCTGGAGCTCCTGGGCTGCATATGGAGACCATTACTGTAAGAGTACAGTTTCTCAGGAAGGACCAACAGGAGACAGAGCCAGCTGTTCCTCAGGACTGTCCTCATCTCTACTCTGTCAGGAAGGCCCAAGATCTGTGGGCTGATAGAAAGGCAACACTACCCACTCTTAAGTCCTCTTCTTCACCAGATGAAGCTGTAATGCTTCCTCCACATTCCTGTGCAGATGATTTCAAACTTTTGCAAAGCTTCAGGAATAGAATATATCTAAGTCTCAGCAAATCCCTCTGCAAAAGGTGCAGGACTCATAGCTTAGCCTGATGGACATCCTTTGTGCCACCTTATAGGACAGGGTGGCCTGGTTCATAAATGATACTTTGCTAGGGACATTGAGAACAGTATGTCAAACACGTGTGATGCTATATGTCCGTAGTCTTCAGACAGATATTGTTATGAACTTCTTATGGCTTAATATGATGTATTTCATACAACATATTCAGTTATGTGATTTACTGAATATGATTATCCTATTTGTTTGCTAGTGTCATTTTTTGTATCTTAAGATGGAGTTATAGTGGATAGTTCTCTGAAGACATCCACGCAGTGTGCAGCGGCAGTTAGTAAAGCAAATAGGATGTTAGGAATTATTAAAAAAGGGATAGATAATAAGACAAAAGATATCATACTTCCTCTATATAAAACTATGGTACGCCCACATCTTGAGTACTGTGTGCAGATGTGGTCTCCTCACCTCAAAAAAGATATATTGGCATTAGAAAAGGTTCAGAAAAGGGCGACTAAGATGATTAGGGGTTTGGAACGGGTCCCATATGGGGAGAGGCTAGAGAGACTGGGACTTTTCAGTCTGGAAAAGAGGCGATTGAGGTGCGATATGATAGAGGTATATAAAATTATGAATGGTGTGGAGAAAGCGAATGTAGAAAAATTATCTACCTTTTCCCATAGTACAAGAACTAGGGGACACCAAATGAAATTGATGGGTAGTAGGTTCAAAACTAATAAAAGGAAATTTTTCTTCACACAGCGCACAGTCAACCTGTGGAACTCCTTGCCGGAGGAGGCTGTGAAGGCCAGGACTCTATTAGGGTTTAAAAAAGAGCTCGATAAATTTTGTAGGTTAGGTCCATAAATGGCTATTAGCCAGGGGTAAAGTATGGTGCCCTAGCCTTCAGTACAAGGGCAGGAGATAGATGGCAGGAGATAAATCACTTGATCATTGTCTTCTGTTCTCCTTCTCTGGGGCACCTGGCACTGGCCACTGTTGGCAGACAGGATACTGGGCTGGATGGACCTTGGTCTCACCCGGTATGGCCATTCTTATGTTCTTATGTAAAACATAACTATTGTCTGCTCATCTATTACAAATATGCTTACACCTGGGGAATGCTGACTAGGCAGAATTCAGTAAGTCTAGATGGCTGACTGGTAAGGGCCATTAGGGAAAACAGTAGGTCTTAAGATGTTAATTTCCCACTGGGGAGCCTACCTGGGAACCCTCCCTGAGAATTTTACAGATAGCCTTTGTCCCTGCTCTGCTGTAGCCCTACAGAGGCATGTGACCAAATTAAAGCCTATTGGCATGCTATTACAGCTGATGTGTCCCCCTTCGTTTGTGCTGGTGACAGTGTGAAATCTGGAGCAAGTCTCAAGCTCATCACATCAGCATGAATGGGAGTCCAGGCTATTGGGACAGAGGGAATAGTGGTACCCCAGTTCCAGGTGGCACCGCAAAGAGGGAGGATACCCATCAAAATCTGTCTGTGTCCACTTGGAAAAGAATGGGCAAGAAATATTCACTTCAGTGGCATAGAATACCCAGCTGGCTATTCTGAATTGATTAGCAGTTGACACTATGAATGAAACAAAGAGAATCGTTTGAAGTCTGCATGGTAAAGAAATGTAAATGGCTGAACCTTAGAAATAAATGTGTTTTTCCTCAGACATATTACAGTTTGGAGTAGCAAATTATCAAGACACAGTTACTCAGTAGAGTTACACAAACAATAATAAATTTAACTCGTTCAATTAAAAATCTTTCGTCAGACCAAAGAGACCAGTTACAGGCACTCCTTGCTGAAGGACAACTAGTTTCTGAGTGCCAGGTCCTGGCCAGAGCTCCCCAGCAGTGCCCTCCCTCAGGTTTCTCACTCCTGTGCCCTATAACAGCTTTCCACAGTTCTCCTTATGCCTAGTACCATTCTCCACTTGTGGCTGGTTTAATGGCATCAAACAGTTCCACACAGTACTTAATGACTCAAAAATTAAATTCAACAATGTAACCCAAGAGTTCACAATTATTTCTGGCTCTTCTGCCACCCACACAGAGCTTTCCTACTAGCAGCATCTGTTAATAGGGCTACCGCTGCTAGCCATTTCTTTGTGAAGCTCAGACTCTAGCTTCCTTCTATTACCTTTTCCCTTGTTTAGAATGAGAAGGCTTATTTGCTGCCCTCTTCTAGAGAGCTCCTCTAAATTGGCTGGAAGAGAAGGGACCCTTTCCCTACCCTACACCACAGTGCTACTGGTCCTAGACTTTTAAAGCTATGGTGCAGTGTCCTCCCGCACCAATCCATCTGTTAATTTCACAGGTGTGCTTTCTGGTTTCAAGCCATTTCCTGGGTCTTTGTTTCACCTTCCTGGAAATGGGATCTTCCAGCTCCATCTACTCTCAAAGGCCAGTATATCTCAGTGCCAGGAGAAATCTTGGATTTTTAATATTTACAAGTGAAACAGTTTATTGTGAAATTTTGATATGAGTGGGACTTATCTGGACCATTAATTACATCTGAGGAGATTACAGCAGTTTTTGACTGTCAAAGCCTTTCTTGGTGAATAGTCACGGAGAGGTAGTGGTTTTAGTCTGTATCTTTACAAAACAAAAAAGCAGTCTTGTAACACTTCAAAGACTAACAAAATGATCTATTAGATAATGAGTTTTTGTGGGACAGATAACAATACCCAGATGGCAGGGCCAGATGAATTCCCAGAAACCAGCCACTTCTAGAAGGTTAATAACAGAACACCATTTATCACCTATAGCCCACAACTCAAACCCTTCCAGCACATGATTGACAACCTACAACATGTACTAGAACATGATGCTATACTTTCAGAAGCCCTGGGTGACAGGCCTGTCCTTTCCTACAGACAGCCACCTTACCTCAGGAAAATTCTCACTAACAACCACATGCCACACCACAGAAATACTTATCCTGGAACTTGTCACAAACCCTGTTGCCAACTTCGTTCACATATTTACTCTGGAGACAATATCACTGGTATCCTTATCAGGGGCTTGTATTCCTGTACCTCCACCAATGTTATATATGCTATCATGTGCCAGCAGTGCCCCTCTGCTATGTATATTGGACAAACTGGACAATCACTTCTCCCAAGAATGAATGGACATAAATCAGACATTAGGAATCTGAATACACATAAACCTGTCAGTGAGCATTTCAGTGGAGCAGGCCATAGCATCCAAGACCTGAAAACCTGCATTCTAAAACAGAGACTTCAACACCAGATTACAAAAGGAGACATCTGAATCGGAATTTAGTCTCAAGTTTGACATTTTGCAGTTTCACATCAGTAACGATAGCAATTACCTTACGCATTACAAGGACTATTCCCCACCTTTGATATTCATAGTGATCTCAGGCAACTCACTTAATAGACACTTGCAGTAAGTAATTATCTTCCCCCTCTCCCTACCCCGGTCCCCTTTCTTCTGTGCTATGTAGCTGATTTGTCAGTTTTCATTTGGTTTTTTTTTTTCTATCTTTCTGTTATATTCTCATTGTGCCAGTTTACTTTTAACAGAATTTCCAGATCTGAAGAAGTGGGTCTGTCCCACAAAAGTTCGTCACCTAATAAATCATTTTGTTGTTCTTTAAGGTGCTACATGACTGCTGCTTTGTTTTGTGAAAAAGCTTTCTGTCATTAAGATATATCACAGCTAATGCATCTCCCCTTTTCGCAAGACTTCTTTGACTTTGACTACGCTGGCAATTGAGCAACAAAGTTTTGGCATTGGCAGCTACATAAAAAACCTCCATATGACAAAAGCTTTGCCATGCCAAGTGATAGTGTAGAAAGTGTGTTGTCAGCAGTAGTGTGGGGAGGGCAGGGGGAGGGCAAGTTTTTTGCCTGCCAAAGTGCTAACAAACTGTGTTTATGGTTCCTGACTTACAGCACCACCCCCATGGCACTAAAAATTTGTGGTATGGACAAATCCTTATCCTGTCAAAAAGGGATATTAGGTTGGTTTGCCATGATTTGTTCTTGACAGATCCATGTTGATTGTTAATCACCTTATCCTCTTATGACATTATCTTACAAAGTGTTTATTTTCTCATTTATCTTTCTGGGTATCAAAGTTCAGCTGACTGGCCTATAATTTCCTGGGTTGAGCTTATTCCCCTTTTTATAGATAGGTATTATATCTGCCCTTTTCCAGTTCTCTGGAATCTATCTTATTCTCCAGTTTGCTAAGATAATTGCTAATTGCTCAGGCATCTTTTCAGCCATTGCCTTAAGTATTTTAGGATGTATTTAATCAGGCCCTGCTAAGTAATCGCCTAAGTAGTTCTTAACTTGTTCTTTCCCTATTTTAGCCTTAGATCCTACCTCATTTATACTGATCTTCAATATGTTAGTCATCTGATCTACATTTATAGCAAAAGCTGAAACAAAAAAAGCATTTAACACTTTGGCAGTTGCTGCCTTTTCATAGAATCATGGAAATCTAGGGCTGGAAGGGACGTCGGGAAGTCCCCAAGTACAGCACTGAGGGTGGGACCAATTAAAGCTAGATCATTCCTGACAGGTATTTGACCAACTACTTTTATGGGGACTCCATAAACTCCATTGGAAGCCTCTTACAGAGTTTAACTACCCTTACAGTCAGAGTTACTGTGTGCATAGAATGGTTTGGGGTGGCTGCCCCAAGCCCCATGCTTTAGGGGGCCTTGCAGCAGCTACCTCAACTGTTCTATGGACAGGATATTCTTCTATACTTTATTTTAGCCTGTGTGGTCCAAAGTGACCTAGGGGATTAGCCGAAGGGGAGGCTTGATGCAAGCAGCAGGGGCTGGGTCCCCTCCCAGCCAGTTGTCTACCTGTTTTATAGTAATGTGATCTAGAACACGTCTTTAGTTTGCTTATGAGCGTTTCATGAAGAACTGTTTGTTTTCTTCTATTTAATTTCCCTCTTCATTGAGTAGTGGCCGTACCCTTTCTTTGAATTTTTTTTTCTCCTAAAGTATACATAAAATGTTTTCTTGTTATCCTTTATGTCCATAGCTAGCTTAATCTGGTTGTGTGGCTTGGCCTTTCTAATTTTGCCCCTGCATGCTTTTGTTGGTCATTTATATTCATTCTTTTCAATTTGACCTAATTTGCCCTTTGTGTATTACTTTGTTTTGAGTTTCAGGGTATTGAAGATCACCTGGGTAAACCTTGGTGGTTTTTTACCATTCTTTCTGTATCTTCTTTGCATTAAGATATTTTTTTTCTTGTGCCATTAATAATGTCTCTCTGAAAAAACCTGCCAATTCTTCTGAACTCTTTTTCTTTAGATGTGGTTCCCAGGAGATTTTATCTACCACTTATGAGAGTCTGATCATTTCTCTGAATACAGGACAACCTTCACTTACGCATAACTTAGTGTTATTGTATATTTATATACTTACGAATGTTGTGTTTTCTTAGAAATTTCTGAGGGTTTTTTGCGGTCTGGTTCCTATCCTCCTATTCTGTTTTCTTCCTGTTTGCATATAAACTTTTCCTAGTGTTAAGGCTGCAATAAATTTTAAGTTTTGATATCTGTTCTTCAGTATGCAGTTGAGATTGTTTTATTTGAACTACAGTAATACTGTAGAAGAGATAAATTTCAGTATACTGTGGTCTTTGAAGGACACTGCTCAGTAATAATGAAGGACCCACAGAGGTGTCTTTAGAACTAAGCATAAACATTATAAATCTAGGTTAGTAAGATGACAAGGCAACCCAGGCTCCCCCGACGCCCCCCAGTTATTCTCCATATCCAAAGAAAAAGCCAGCCCTTTCTTCCAGCTGTCAGCCCCTGCCATTTCACGTGGGCAACCCAGTGCGCAGCCGCTATATAAAGCAGGCAGCTGGTGAAGGTGCATGTGGAGCTAGCTGCTTCCTGCAAGGGTGAGTAAGTGTTCCATCTAGTCATGAGGCTTGCAACACAAATATTGTTGTAATAATAAAAGTTATTTCTTTTTCTTTTTATTAACCTGGTATTGGTTAATGTTTGTGTCCTGGTTTTTATTTTTGGGGCTGAGATTTCCCAAGTAGTCTCTCCCTGGTTTCCTTATTATTACTTGGGTGGTGGCAGCAAATTTTATCCCCAAAATCTAAGTTTTTTAGGATTTTTTGGGGGGAAGGTTATACCAAGACCTGGTAGATAAGGTTTTGGAGGTACTTCTGCTGGCCCCCACTTCTGCATTTATCTTGCTAGAGTGGGGAAGGAGTCATGACAGTGTGGGTTGGGGAGGAGGAAGAGGATGGGGTTAGATGAGGGGCTGGCAGTTCCTGGCTTTGGGGGAGGGGCGGGGCTCAGGCAGGTGACTCACAGGCAGCTGGGGTCGCTGGCCCATGGTAAAAAAGAGGTGTGGGTGCGTGAGGGTTTCTCAAAAATCAAAGGGGTGGGTGTGATAACAAAAAGTTTGGGAACCACTGATTTAGAGAGAGAGAGAGAGCTTGTTCCTGCACAGTACAGTTGCGAAGTTTTGTATGTATAAGTGCAAGATAAAAATGATGAGTAGAACAGGGAGGACATAAGATCTGAATCCAGCAACTATGTGTGCTGCAGTGCGCGGCAAAATTATTTTTGCATAATAGCAGAAATAAGGCTAAAAAGGAGAGGGTAGCTAACTGCCACAGTAGTAAGCTAAAATGAGTCCTGTGGCACCTGGTGCATCTGGCAAAGTGGGCTTTTGCCCACAAAAGTTTATGCCCAAATAATAGGGTGACCATATCTCCCTGTCCGAAATACAGGACAGGGAGATATGCGGGGCGGGGGATCCTCCAAGCCCCGGGGAGCCAGGAAGGAGGCAGCAGCTGCTGGTGCTCCCCAGGAAAGCAGCAGCCCCTGGCGCTCCCCATGAGCCCTGGGGAAGCAGCAGCTATTGGTGATCCCTGGGAACCTGGGGAAGCAGAGGTCCCTGGTACACCCCGAGCCCCAGGCAAGCAGCAGCTGCCCATGCTCTTCTTGCTTCCCTGAGGCTCAGGGAAGTGCTGGTGGGGGGAGGGGGAGGGGAACAGCCCAAATACTGGACAGTTTGTCCCTTTTTAAAAAAAGTCAGGATGCCTTTTTGGCGTCCCAAATATGGGACTGTCCCGCCCAATATGGTATGGATGGTTACCCTACCAAATAAATCTGTTAGTCTTTTGGATGTCACAAGTCTCCTCATTGTTTTTTGTGGATATGAAATAACATGGCTACCCCTCTGATACTTGTCATCAAGCCAAGTATAGTATGCTAAGGGACTTGCTTAATTCCAGGTTTCCTCAAACATATCCATTTTCCATTCTTATCCCTCCCCATTTTATTTGATGGTCTTAAGTGTAAGGGAAGAAAACATAGAAGGGGTTGGCACTAGCCCCCACTTAGTTTACACTTTGTGCCTCATACTGCTCAAGCAATTTGAGAAAATGAGTTAAAAGAGATCATGTAACCTATCTAGCAAAAAACATCTGTCCACCAAAATTCAAACAAATTTTCACATCCATCCCAGAGCTTGCAGAAAGGATTGCGAGGATGTATCATTGAGACAGAGAAGCACATTTTTACTAAGCAAAATTGGGACCTAATAAAAAGGCATGCGTAGAATATGCAAAACAATCATGAATGGATTATCAGTCATTTATATGAGTGAGTATGGCCAAAGAATATTATAGTTTGTGCTCTTTTTGTGATGCTTATCAAAAGCAATCCAGACTAATAAAGGCACTAAGAATGATTCTGAAATCTGAGAATGAAAAAAATGCACATCCAGAATTATTTATAGGCATGGCAGTTTATATTTTAAGCTGTTTATAAATCCTACTTTATTTGTACTGTTGCCTTCTTAGTTCTTTTTATATTTCAAAATGGTTTCTATTTTTGAATTGAATATTTATATTTGTTTTTGTTGACAAACATATGCATCCACATACTGTATAAATTAGTTCTCCATTTGTTCCTCTCGGGCATCATATTTTATCCAAGCATGTAATTTGTTTTGTATTCTTTTCTTCTGCAAATAATAATAAAAGTAATCACTAAGAAGCTACATTAAAATAAGCATTTGTTCTGCCTGTCATTCCATTTGGGTCATGCTGATTTCTTTCTTCTTCTCCTCTTCCAGTTACTACAGGCTAGAAACAACTTCACGAGAAGAGTAAAAATATGTATTGATTTGCTTCCATTGCCAGTCAGTTTATTTTCTGGCTTTTGGCAAAGCACTTCCACCATTTCCCCTGACTATGCTTTTCCCAAACCTAATAATACCTGCTGTAGTTCTTGAACACTATCGGAATGTCATAGACATTTCAGTATCTTAGATAACCTAAGCTTCACTAGTTAGTTGGTGGTTGTTACAATGTCACACAGGCTGGAGATCAGTCAGACAGTTTGGGATTTAAAGGATCTTTGGTGGTGACAGACTCTTTTTCTGAGTCCTGTTCTGTCACCCCCACCCTGCTTTCTGCCACAGTCTTTTCCACTCCAGAAGCAAGCTGACGACACTTTTAATTTTCTGTTGAGCACTTAAATAAAAGTTCTCAGAAAATAGTCACACACAACAGAAAAGGAAGGGAAAGAAAATAAGAACTTTGTAGTGCTCATCACTGAAAATGGTGATGAGATTTTCCTCATAGCCAAATTGTCCTTGTTGAATTGGGCCCTTATGTCTTTGAGATATCTGCTCTTCTTCACCTTCCATCCCTGAATAGGCATATGTATCCTAATCAGGCTACCGCTATGTCCTCACTATACCTCACTGGTGGCAGTATATGGGATATATGTAGGTAAAGGGCACAGTGGCAGCATATAGAATATATGCAGATACAGGGTGTAGTGAAAATCCTGCTGTGTCCACATTGTAACTGTATGGCTGTGTTTACATTACCCCTCCCTTTCGGAAGGGGTATTTAAATGACGTGGATTGGAAATGGTTAACGAGATGCTGTTATGAATATTCAGTGCCTCATTAGCATAATGGTGGCCAGTCGCACTTCTAAAGTGCTGCTTTTGAAACACAAACTGGCCATGTAGACACAGGTGCTTTGAAATAAACCCAATATTTCGAAATTCCCTTATTCCCAATTCATTTA
Organism: Carettochelys insculpta; assembly: GCF_033958435.1. Lineage (NCBI taxonomy): Eukaryota > Metazoa > Chordata > Testudines > Carettochelyidae > Carettochelys > Carettochelys insculpta. The sequence goes on along the minus strand of NC_134141.1, from coordinate 27,750,564 downwards.
GATGTCCCAGTTCTCGAAGATCCTTTGTCTCAGGCAGGCAAAAGCAGAGCTTGCATAGTTCAGATGATGCTGGATTTCCACATCAATGTCGACTTTAGTGAAAAGATGACTTCCAAGGTATGGGAAGTGCTCCACATTTTCCAGCAGTTCTTCATTGACTTCAGTAGAAGGTACATGAAATTTTCCCATCATCGAGGGTTGGTGGTGCACCTTGGTCTTTTTAATGTTCAGTGTGAGGCCAACAGTCACGTACGCTTCAGTGAAGGCACTTAAAATGGTCTGAAGGGCTGCCGGAGAAAGAGTGGCAACCATGTTGTCATCCATATACTGGAGCTCCATGATCAAGGTCGTGGAGGTCTTGCTTTTAGCTTTCAGTCTCCTGAGATTGAAAAGCTTCCCATTCATTCTGTAGACAATCTTCATCCCATTTCGAAGCTTCATATCAATGAGGTGAAGGGTCATGGCAATGAAGATGCAGAACAGTGATGGGGCAATGGCATAGCCTTGTTTGACTCCCTTTTTTACCTCAAATGGGTTGCTTTGGGATTTATTGTTGCTAAATACAGTGTCAGACATGTTGTTGTGAAGCAGCCTTGAGATGCTAATGAGCTTTTGGGGGCGGTCAGTCTTTAAGAGGATGGTCCACAGGGCGCAGCAATTGACTAAGTTACATGCTTTGGAAAGGTGCATGAAACTCATGCATGAGGCTTGGTTTTGTTCACATGTTTTTCTTGCAGTTGCTGGGTGGTGAAGATCATGTCCGCCGTTTTTCGGAATGGTCGGAAGCTACAGTGGGATTCTGGGAGAATGACGTCTGAGAGTGGCAGGAGTCAGTTTGCAAGGATTTGAGCTAAGCGTTTCCATGCCATTACCAGGAGGGAGATGCCACGATAGTTTCCACAGTCCAACTTATTGCCCTTCTTGAAGAGACTGACGATCAGTTTGTCTCTGAAATCTTGCAGTATCTGCTCCCTATCCCAGATTTTGAGAATCAGGAGGTGGAGTTGTTTGTGGAGCTCTGGCTAGCCTTCTTTGAAGACTTGGTAGGGATTCCATCTAGTCCAGTTTCCTTGTTGCACTACATCGCTTTGATGGCAGCTTGGCCTTCACTCAGAGTAGAAATTGTTGCAAGATTGTCCCTAGGCAGTTGCTGAAGGATTTGGTCAAGGGATTCTAGGACCAAAGTGGAGGGATGATTCAAGAGCTCATCATAGTGTTCCCTCCAGTGAGAAGCAATGGCTTCATTGTCTTTCAAGAGTTGGGTACCATCCTTTGATCGAGGTGATCAATTCCATGTTTTCTTGGTACATAAACAGCTTTAGTAACATGGAAGAAACCTCTTGCATCATTGTCTGTGAGGCATTGGAGTTCTTGCATCTTCTCAGTCCACCACTGGTTTTTCAGAGTCCTTGTATGCTGGACTTCTGCCTTGGCCTTGGCATGTGTTTTTCTCTTCATTGTGCTGTTCATGTTACTTTGCCAGGCCTTAAAGGCTTTCCTTTTTGACTCAGTCTTTCAATTTCCACCTTGTTCTCATCAAGCCAGTCCTGATGCTTCCTGGTTTCTCCACAAACTTCAGTGATGGCATTTTTCCATTGACACTAGTGTTTGTCCACATCTTCAGGGTGTACTGTCATCAACTTCCTTTGGAGCACTGTTTTGAAAGTTGCTTTGTCTGGTGAGGTCCTTCAAGCCTTATGCGTTGATCTTTTGTCAGATCTGTTTCCTCTGACTTCAATGACAATCCTAATTGCCATTGTGGATTGAATTAAGGTGGTGATCAGTCCAGCAGTCATCAGTACTATACCTCGTATGTGTGAGAAGGACATCACGCTGTTCCTGAGTATGGACGATGGTGTAGTCTGTGAGGTCATAAATTTGTTTTTCTGGCAGAAGAGGGTATTCATAAGGATGAGTTCATGTTCTGCACGTTTTGTAAGGAGGAGCACTCCATTAGAGTTGCTGTTGCCACTTCCTTCTTTCCCAGTGGTATTCTGCCAGAGGGCTGCATCTCTTCTGACCCTGGCATTGAAATCCCCCAAGAGAATAATCTTGTCTTCTTTGGGGATGTCTTTCAGGACTGTGTCCAATTGGGCATAGAACTTCTCCTTCACGTTATCTTCGGCATCTAGAGTTGGTGCATAAGCACTGATGACAGTTGCCTGTTGGTTTCTCTTAAGCTTTAAGTGGAGAGTCACGAGACTCTCATTGATGCCAAAAGAGACTTCAGATAGGATCTTTACCATTTTGTTTTTGATGGCAAATCCTACTCCATGAATATGTTTTTCGTCCTTGAGGGTTCCTTTCCAGAAAAATGTGTACTCTCTGCCGCCTTCTGTTAGCTGTCCTCTTTCTGGTCTGTGTCTTTCTGTTAGGGCAGCTATATCAATGTTGAATTGTCACAGCTTGTGGATGATAATTGCTGTGCATCTTTTGGGTCACCCACTGTCAGGGTTGTCCACTGGAGTCTGAGTATTTCATGTTCCAAAGTTTACTGTTCGATTTCGACACCCACTGAACATAGTTATCCAGTTGTGGGGGTGGGGTGGGTGTTTGAGGTGGACTGTGTTTAGGGCACCATTTCTAGCCATCTCCCCATGCTGGGTGAGCAGAGGGGATTAAAGAGGGCTGCTCAGTCGTGGATGCAGCAGCCATACCAGTCTACCACCTCCATCCTCAAAATGGAAAGTCTGATACATACATCCACCATCTACATGCTGGTCCATGACTAAAGCTTCCAGATTTCACAGCCCTACTCCCGTTACCATTCGCCAGTTGCTGTGGGACTTTAGGAGAGTAGTACGCTGAGGAAGACACTAGTGCATGACTTCTTTTCACATGGGGAGACTGTTGTACTGCAGCCACCACATGGTTCTTGACGTATAGTAGGTTCAGGTCCAGTGGCGTGGGATCCACGATGCCTGGAAGTCTCCTGTCTGCTGCAACCTTCATCTGTCTTCACAGCCATTGTAGCATTACCCTTGCCATCCTTCACCTGTTCTGCCATTGAGGACTTTTAGGATTGTTTTTTGGCTGGACGAGCCCCATCAACCTTGCCACCATGGGTGACCCTTCTGGGAGTATGAGACTCCCTACAGCATCGCTCTTGGGTTCATTGGAACACACAAGCCTGCTCACCATGCCAAAGTGATGATCCAGAGAGTGAGCCGGTTGACTAAAATCATGCAGGATTACGGAGTTTGCCAGATAAGAAAGTTCCCGATTAGAGAGATTCAACCTGTAACTTAAAGTCTCTAATGTTCACCCAAGAATAACTTTTTATTTTCTGAAGGCTTCATAATGAGTTCGCAACTACGAAAGAACTCTTTTTCAGACTCAGGATGTCACTCAGCTGTCATTTCCTGCTGCCATGGAACCTTCTAGTCACAACATTTTTAATTTCTAACAGGATTTGGTGTTTTTGTTTTGTTTTTCCATAAGTCAACACTCATCCTCCCACCTTTACTCTGAAGCATATTGTCTGGCAAGGTGACAGTGTGGTGTGGAGTATTACACAACTGCAAAGTTTTTTAGGCTTCAGCTTATTAAATTAATAAACAAGATATAGGAGTTCAAGAATGTATTATTTTTTTTAAAAAGTCCTATGTATCATTCTACATTTTTAAAATTTAAAATATGGATGAAACTATGGAATTTGTTTCTCTTAAATCTCAGATTGCAGAACTTCTTTATTTGATTCACCTAGGGAGGAAAAAAAATCGTTAAAAACCAATTGTTGATTTGAAAACTATTATAATCTTCTGTTATTTATCATTTGAGACACAACAGAATACCACATTTTAATGAGTTTTTGCAAATTTTGGTGGCTTATGAAACAAATTGGCATGTTTGAAGGTTGAAAATTAAGCTTTCTGAACTGTGACCTATAGCTTGTTGAAATTACTCTTGTAGACTTCAGTGGGCTTTGGATCAGAGTGCATCAACACTTGTAGAACAATTATTATTTGGGTTTACAGTTTAGTCTAAGATAGAGGGCACATGAACTCAAGGAGGATAAAATCACAAGTAGGTTTAATTTCTCTTCAGTAGAGACCTTTGTGTGAGGTGGCAATTTCTATTATTTCTTTTCATATACAAAATCTGCTTTGAAGTAAAATAATGAGAAGAGCTTTCTGGATTAAATAGTGATCTTGTGATTTCACTTCTTTACTGAATTTCCTTTTTGTAAGGTCAAGGAATAGTTGGATAGGAAATCTGTTCAGCCTTGCGTTGTTGAACTGGTAAGAAATCATCTTCACCACTTGATTAAAATTTCTTGAAAAATAATTAACCAGGTACTCTTTCCAAAAGAACAAGCTGTGAAAGAGCAGTACTGTCTTTGTATAAATGGTTCACAAAAGAGATATTTCACAAAACTCTTGGTAGTAAGCCCCATTTCGTGTTAAAAACCTCTCCATTTTTCTGTCTAACTTTAGCAGCAGTTTTAAAGTGTGGAGTTGTTTTCAAAATCTAGGCTTAAACATCAATACAGGACAGAGTTTCGATAAATCTGTCATAGCATCTCTTTTCTACAGGAATAAGTTAGTGTGTGAAAAGAGGAAAAAATGTTTTATAGTCAGAATTTTGGAGAGGTAGTCAGGATGATAAAGATATTCTAATTGAGAAAGTCTTGAGTCCTTGCTGATGATTCACAGAACGAAATGAGAAAGATGCTAGAGAGGAATTGGAGTGTTGGGAGGCCTTAAGGCATATTTTACGAGGTCCAAGGCTGCCTGACAACAGCATATCTTAGAAATATTTCTGTCACTGAGACTGGTAAGGTTGTTACCTGAAGTTCAATTCATAAATTTATGCAACATTACTTTTTGACTTTGAGTCCAAACATAAGGTGGGATTGTGTTTTGAGTCTTCTGAAGTAGGTGGAACCTGGGGCAGCAGTGCACAAAGGTGAGTTTAAGTAGGGAAACTGCTGTCAGTAGTCAAGAGAAAAGCCTTATCTATGCTATGGGTTTTAATACAATTATAACAGTTTCATAGCATTCCCAAAAAAGTGATGCACCCTGATGCATCTTATCCCAATTACAAACTCAGGTATAGCACACTAATGCAAGCCAATTTTTATACCAGTGCATCACGTTCATACTAGGGATTTATACTAGACCATCTACATCAGTTTAATTGCTGTGGAGCAAAACTTCAGGGTAGACAGGGCCAAAGGAAATTTACTTATCTGGGAAGTGTGCTTAGAATAGATGAACAGTATGGAACCACACATCTCATCCACCTCTCCAGCTGTTATGAGAGTAGGTAATTTAAGTAAAAAGGAACCGGAGTGAGTTCTAGGAAGTTGCTGACATGAAGGAGCAAATGTGTGGTTCAGATTTTGGCACTGAGAGCACATGCACTCTCAAGAACGTGACTGAATTGTCAGTACAATAGGGTCTCAACATCCGCGAACCTTCAAGTATTCACATCTGGCTGCTCCCCAGGGCTCCAGGGAGGAGAGCGCTGGCAGCTGTGGCTCCCCCAGGGCTCTGGGCAGAGAGCGCAGTCAGCCGCCACTTCCCCCGGGGCTCCGGGCAGGGGGTGCAGGCGGCTGCTGCTTCCCCCAGGGATCCAGGTCCCCTGTATTCGCAAAATTCAGCACTCACAAGGGTTCTCAACATGGAACCCTCGCGAATGCTGAGACCCTACTGTATTGTAATGTGGTAATTGCAGTCCTATTCCACAGCTATCGCATTCTTTATTATTTATTAACTGCTAGAACAGATCTGTGCCATAAATAGTTTTATGTTGTTTAGTAACCATCAGACCACTTTAGACTGGATATTCTTTTTATAAAATACCATGTCCTATAAAGTGCCTGGTGTTTTTGTTTTTTACAGGTACAGCAGGTTCAGACTGTGCAGCAGGTACAGCATGTCTACCCAGCACAGGTGCAGTATGTGGAGGGAAGTGACACGGTCTACACAAATGGAGCTATGTAAGATTATTAATTGGAATATCCATATCTGGCAGGATGTGTGGTTAGATACACATCTCTCTGATGATATCTTCCTGGCTTTGTTTTTTAAGTAGATGAGAGAGATGGTTAGTGGTTAAAGGCTTGTTCTTTGTGGTGGCATTTGAAATTATTCTTGGGAGAAGATAAGAGTTGTATTCACATCATTTAAATGTATTCCGATAGAACTTTTGCCTTAAAATTAATATAGGTATATTTCTGCAACTGTTTCAGTTGGACCTACTTTAGTAGTTACATTTAAAGTATTCTGGCATATTTTTAAACTTTAGTTTTATAGGCAAAAAAGAGTTATCTAACTTTGCAATAAAGTGACCATATAGTAATAATTGCACTGTGTACTTGTGGCAACTTCTGCAACTAGTTGTGGGAAAGAAATTATGTGTTTTTAACTGTATTTAATGAGAGATGTGTTCTTTTCCTTTTAGGAGGGAAATAAGTCATGTTGTCTCATATAGCTCTTCACGTTGCCTGTCACAAGATATTCTCATCTTCCACCTGTGCTGTGTTTTTAGTGCATTTAGGAGAAAGGAGTATACAGAGCCGTGTGTGGTATCAGCAAAGTCTTATTTATAACCCAAAAGCGACACATCAGTGTCAGCATTACTCCCAGAAGTAGAGACCCCTCCAAAGTTAACTCTTTGAGTGCTTACCAACACAACTTTCTCGTCCTCCACTCCCACACCTGCTCCCTTTTCCCTTTGCGCAGCTTGTTTTCCTTCTCTCTTGCCCTTACTACTCAACTATCAATTCTACTTTAGGTAGGGCTGGTAACACTGCTTGTTAAGGTTCCCTATCACTTCCAATTTTAGGACCTTGTTTTCAATTTATCACTTTGGCAGCCTTTAACCAATTTGGCTGAAATTTTCTGTGTTGAGTGCCTTGAGCTAAATTAGTCTGAAAAGTTGTCAGTAGAATGCTTGTTTTGCACATCTTAAAAATTCAGTCAGTCTGTCCTTTGAAAAGCCCTAATGCCTCCATTCTTTGGAGCACAGACTTGAAATTTCACACAGTACTCTCTTTCTCAGGGGTGTGCCTTTTTTCATGCCAGTGAACATTTGCCCAAGTTATAATCTTTTGGCAAATTTCTCACATGGTCAAGAGAGAGTTCTTAGATTTTAGTAGCTATATTTCCCAAAGATTCTCTCTGGTAGGCATGCTGCAGCCCAGGGCTGAACAGAACTTTCTCTGCAGTTGCTATTCTGGACTGCTACAGGCTATGCTGTTTGTGAGTACCAGAACTGAGAGCAAGGAGTCTCTTTCTTCTCTGTTATCAGTGACCTTCCTGCATGGCTGCCTGATTTGAATGCCAAGGGAAGAGAAGCCAGCTTTGAGGCGGGGTATCAGTGAAAGTAGATTGAGACAAGGGAGCCTGTGGGGTGGGAAATGGGACTGCAAGTTAGATGGGGAAGAGAGGGAAACTGGGACTGGTTGAGCAAGGAGGCTGGGATTGGGATCTGGGAGAGACTGAGGCTCACTGAGCCAGAGATTGGGACTGGCTGGGCAATACTCGTGGAGCTGGGGAAAAGGGAACCTGTACACAGTAGATGAAAGAGATTTTATGAAAAGCCAGGGGACCTGATCAGGACTGTCTAGGCAGTGAGACTGAGAGCAGGTACTGGAGGGAACACTAGCTGAAGCAGCCCAGGAAGAGAGAGTGCCATCTGTAGTCAGCATGCACAGAGAGACAGAGAGCATGGGTGAACTACTAGTGGTCAGATGAGGAGCCATGGGGGAGAAGGCAGGTCTAGGCCTGGCTGGGAAAAGATACTGGGGACCAGGAGTTTGGGATAGGGAGGAACTCGAAATTGACAGGTAAGGAGACTGAGCTTACATTTACACTATGAGATAAATTTGAATTTATTAAATTTAATTTTATAGTGCTGGGTTTTATAAATTCAAATGACTATCCTCACCTCCCCACAAAGTCGAGTTAGTGCTGCCACACTAAATCCCCAAAGAACAACTGTTGCAGCAGTGTATTGCAGGAACCTATCCCATAGTTCCCTTAGCAGTGTAATGTTCTGGGTTTTTGCGCTGGTGCAGTATGAGGAAAAATGCTGTGCAAGCGGCTGTGGGCATGTGATGTCATCGTCCCACACTGCGTTGCCCTCATTCCCCTCCTGTGGAACGCAAATAGCCATTTTTTCAGAAGGAAACAAGGAAAGTAGGGAATCCCAGGTAAAAGAAACCCAAATAGGCTGGCTTCAGAAGGCGACTGAACCATTTAAACTGGTTTCTCAGCTGCTTTTCCCCTGTTGAAAGAACACCTTCCATTTGAACTAATGGGCAATATTCCCTTTTGGTAGGACTTTTGCCCAGTCAGCCAACTAGCACTCCAAGGAACTGTCATACGGACATGCCACAATGGCCGTGTCTTCACTAGCACAAATCTTCAAAATGGCCATGCAAATGGTCATTTCAAAGATTACTAATGAGGAGCTGAAATACATATTCAGCACCTCATTAGCATGCTGCCAGCTGTGGCATTTCAAAATTGTCTCAGCTTGCTGCTGCATGGCTCGTCCAGATGGGGCTCCTTTATGAAAGGGCCTTGGGAACTTCAAAATCTCTTTATTCCTATCAGTGGCAGTTCCTGGGGTCCTTTAAAAAAGGAGCCCTGTCTGGATGAGCCATGTGGCAGCGAGCCGCGGCAATTTCGATGTGCCGCAGCTGGCGGCATGCTAATGAGTCGCTGAATATGTATTTCAGCGCCTCATTAGTAATCCTTGAAATGGCCATTTGCATGGCCATTTCAAAGATTTGGGCTAGTGTAGATGTAGCCAATATGTATGTGCTCTGGGGTCACCCAGGTGACTGCCATGTCAGCTAGTCCCGCAGCTACTTTTCCCTCCTTGAAACCACACCTGTGCAGAATGGCATGACTTCTGCCAAATCAGCCAACTAACATACCAGAGAACTGTCTTACCCATGTGTGACCCTGAGAACTCAAATCCAGAGAAGAACCTTGAGTACTCATGATAGCTGTATGCGATGGATGGCTGAGTTGTGCTATCCATGCTGGTCAGGAAGAAAATGAATTTGAATTCCTGATACTATTCAAGGTCATGGGTTTCCTGTTACCTCCTTCCTGTGCACCTGAAGACCACTGGAGCTGAGTGGCCAGAACGGACAACTGTGGGGCGTTGTGGGATACATGCGTGACTCTCCTGGAGACCAGTAAAACTGGCTTTTATGGAAGCTGTTTCCACACTACTGTTAATTCAAATGCTTAAATTCAAACTTCCTGTTAATCCCTCTTGGGTTGTTGGAGTAAGAATTAGGGCCTTAGTGCCCCCTAATAGCGAACTAATGGTGTTTGCTGTGTCAACAGTGATGGTTTAAAATAGAGTGCCTTAGAATTGAATTTATGCTGTAGTGTTGACATAGCCTGAGGCTGAACGAGAAGCCTGAACAATAGAAACTGGGACTGGATAGGTAAGGATAATGGAACTGGATAAGGAGCCAGAGGTGTGAAAGTAACAAGGATGGGACAGGAGCAGTGTGGAGGGATTGGGGCAAAAAGGATCATGCTTGGGTAAACGGGCAGAAGAGTCTGCCTCTTAGAGCACATTCTCCTCCAGAGCCTGAATGGAACCCAAGATATTTTAGCATCAGTATAGATCCCAGTGTAGCTGTACATGCATCCCATGTTTCAGAGATTGTAGTCCACCACTATTCCATGCTCTTCCACATGGCCATTTGTAGTGGACAGGAAAAACACCTTCCCAAGAAAGAGAACAGTAAAGCTAGGTGAAATTGACAATGGTTTGGTATTTTTTCAGAAACTCAGTCCAAACCAGGGCATACTGAGTGCTTTTTTTTTTTTTTTTGCCAAGAGGAATTTACAGGTCCATTGAACTCCAAAACTTGAAGTATCACTCTGTTATTCACCCCAACAGCTAATTTATAAGGTTAATGTCTCCTCTCAGTCTCAGTGACATGTATAATAGATACCTGGACATTGGAGTCTGAGAGATTGGCACTGTACTTCTGTGATAGCCCCGTCCAGGTAGTAACCAGCCCTGCTGCACCAGCCTCATCATCTTCTCCCTTGGAATTGTTTTCAGCAGTAGTGTCCATTGGGGCTGCACATGTTGTGTGTACTTTCTCTGCTCCCACACAAGGACATAAAGGGCACAGCAGTCACAAGTCTTCCACAATTCTCTGTTACCACCTGTGCCAGGAAGATGGAACTTAGACTGTGTCCCATCTACGCTGCCAGCTGGAAATTACACCTTCCCCACAGTCTATCAAAGCTTATTCTACCACAGCTCATGCAATGTCCTTGGCCAGTTTCAGAAGTGTTACAGGATCTGAATGCCTACAGGTTTCTAGATGGAATAGTCTGCTCACATTTCTAAAGCCTTGTGTACTGCACTAGGCTGGTAGATCCAGTGCTAAATTCAGGAGAGCAGAACTCCCATCCTTGTTTGAGGAATGCATCTGGCACTCTTCATGTCTGCCATCCTGAAGAGGCTACTTTGTGCCAGCCACGTACAGTGAGATTCACAATGACACATACAGAAAGCAAAAATGGTGAATCAATCTATAGAAATGACGGTTCTTTGATACATTGTAATCAGTGTGGCTCCCCCAGCTCGTCCTCCTCTGCCTTCAGAGTCCTTAGAGAACAGGCTTCAAAATACAAGAGAACTTTTTTTTATTTACTAAATTTTCGTGAGTCACAAGGTTTTCTTAAATACTGTGTTTCTGCTAGACTTTAAAATATTTCTCTATCCATGAGTGAGAAATACTGGATAGAGTAATGGATTCTGCACTGTTTTCCTCCTTGTATACAAACTGTCTTGCTGTTGATGCTTACATATTTATTTTTGTTTCTTAACACATTTTGGAGGTGTTTGTATAATCAGGAATACATAGGCTGTATAGTTTGTCACCTTATTTAATGTCACCAAGGGAATTTCTGCATGTTGAATTATCGTACAACCCCATTTTAGTGTAAGTTTGCCCTTGCATAGTTACTCCAGTTGCAGATATATTTTATGTAATTATTCTATATATAGAATATACATAGAATGGATTTACTATAATTTACTTCTGGAGAAAAACAAATTACTTACCTGTAATTTTTGTTTTCTGATAAATTTAGACCCACCCATCCTCCTATGCTTTCTTTAGACTTGTATGCATTTTTTTTAGTCAAAGAGAATTTTAATAGTTGGAAGCAATGATGGTTTATTAGTCCTTCCGGCCATGTAATCTGTTTCTCTTCCAATAGTTTGTGAATCTGTGCCAGAGGAATTGCCACCCCTTGCATGTTTTGAGAATGTAGTTATTTATTCGCAAGAATGGGGGATCTTTGAGTGGATCTGCTGGCTATGGGATTCATGCCAAAATGTGAGAGAAAGTTGTGATACAGTTGCTATGGGACACACAATTTTGAATTTCTTGACTTTTTTGCAGGTGTACTACCATCTGTGCACATTAGCATAACATTTATGTTAAACATATTTCAGTGTGTGTTCAGTAATTATACAAAATTAGCATACCCCAGTATATGGTTAGAACATCTAAATTGCAAATTTATATTTTTCTCCTTTGTTTCTGTATCCTCTCATGCCCTCAGACGCATAGGGCATCCACTAGTTTTTGCTATTTATTTCGGCCTTGTGCTGGTGTGTTCAGGCTTTTGGGTCTCATGTTGGTGGATCTGCCTTTTTGCTGTGTTGTTCTGCATAATGTTTCTTTAGGTCACCCTCTCTTTCTCTGGCTATCTTGTTTCCTTAATAAATATCACTCAATATGGGAATTGTGTTGGTGGCATCTTTAAAGTATGTGCTAAATATGTCCACCTGCCTCTTCATACTGTAGTTAATGCTTCAGGTTGGTCTCTTCTTCCTAGAATTTATGATGTTGCAACAAATTCTTTTGCAGACATTAACTTTTGGAATGGGTTGATTGTCTTATTGATTTCTGTTGTAGATCTCCATGGCTCTGCTTCATGAAGGAGGACAGCCATGATGCCAGTAGTAACAATTCATAGTTTTGTATTAGTGGTAATCATGCTACTTTTCCAAGTCTGCTCAAATTTATGTAAGTTGTGCTGCTTTTGATAGATGCTTGATACGTACCATAGTGTCACCACCATGGCACTTCTCAATCCCCAAGTAAAATGACAGATATCTTACAAAGTCTCGTACTTGTTTTCTTCATCTACTCTGATGGTTGCTTTTGGAGTGATTTTTGTCATCTGCTTTTTTATAAGCACATAAGTATTTTGCTGTGTCTGCCAAAGGCAAAGTCTTCCATTAAATGTTATGTTGATTCAGCAGGACAGTATCATTGGCAACAGTAGGTTAATCAAATTGTGCTTTATATTTTGTCCATGTAATTCAATGCTTACCTCTTTTGTTTGCTTTCCTCATGGCATGGTCTGTGACCACTGCAAACTATAGTGGGGACATGATACAGCTTTGCCTTTATTCCAGTTGTCACTGCAGAGCAGTAACTGATTTTGTTACCATTTTTGACTGCCGATTCAACATAATCATGTAAAGTCATGATTCTAATAATTTTTGCTTTTATCCATAGTATGCCATTTTTTCCAAACACTGTTTCTATATACACTGTGTGCAGCTTGTTCACCATTTTCATTCATGTGAAAACTCCTGACACACTTGACCATAACTTTATCCTTCTGGAAAATTATAAAATTTATCACAAGAAGGTCTTGACATTCTACACTTCATTTTGTAATATGTCTGAGAACAATAACATGGTCTGTTCATTATCTTGGTGGTTGAAAACCTGCTTCAAACCCATTTGATTTCATGAGAACGCTGAACTTGTTCTTCAGTTCAAGCTGAAAAGCACTTTGTGTCTGTGCCTTCTGATTTTACGTTCTTGATTAATAGCCTTCTTTTAACCTTCTTCATCTTCTTTAATTTGATTTTCAATTTAATGATACAAAGAGTAGGGTCACTTCTCATGTCTGTTACCCTATTTATATATCCATCTGCCAGTGAGCTGTGGAAACTTCCTTTAAATGTAGAAGCAATGTGTCTGTTTCTTTGTAGTACCATTTGGGGTGTTCTGCAGTATTTATGGACCCCTTTGAGGGAAGGGAGTATTGTTCCACTTCTCACTAGGTTGTTTGCACTGAAACTTTCTGCTAGATGTTCACCAATTTGATTCATGTCCAAACCCCAGCTGCACTTGCCCATACCTTTATCCAACTATTCATTGTTACTGCCAACCTTTACTTTAATATCATGCGTAGTCACTTGGCTACCATATTTGGTTAGCAAACCCTATAACAAATCATAAAAAAGGAGTGTTTTTTTTTCTTCTCAGACTTGTCCTGGTTTGGTGCATAGCATTGTATGATTGTTAGTCTGAAAAATCAAGTCCGTAAACAAGTTCCAATAATTTGTTAATTTATTGATTTCCATTCATTTAGTGCCTCCTCAGCTTCTTTCAACTTCAGAATTTCAGTGCCAGCTTCATAGCTCTCATTTACTTTCCAACAGTAGGTTATGATTTCATTTGTTCCTTTGAAGTTCTGACGTTTGTTTGTCTGAACCTCTTCACACTCACTAATAAGACATCACGACAGCATCTGTCCTTTTTTTTGTCTAGTCTTTCTGTCCTTCTTTCATTACTTTCATGTATTAGTCTCATATTCAAAAATCTGATTTTTCATTACTGATCTGGACCAAGGTACTTTTCAAGACATAGGATTCCTTCGGGGTTTGTCCAATGCCCATCAAATTCTTTCCATGAAAGTGATCTTTTGTTCAAGCCTTTGGCACACAACTATGGCTGCTAGTGTTCATTTCTACACTATATTTGTTTCATGTGATGGGATTACCAGCTCCATGCACAATCTTAGATTCATGGCTCCTAACTTATTATTTGAACTAGCCATATTTTTATTTACATCCACCATACTATATGGCTCAATAAATAGTTGTTCGAATAGTGTCCCTGTGGGTGCTCTACTCTGGGTGTCAGTGCATCCTCATGCCGACACTTGGAGATTCTTCTATAACCTCATTGTCCTACTTAGCGTGTGTGCAGCAAGGACCGCTCCGTTCCTTCTCTACCCTGGCAAATAGAGCAGGATGCTCCAAAACTGGGGAAGGAGGGAGGGGAGTGGAGCACCCACAGGGGGGGGGACATCTCGAAGAATCATCGTTGCTGCACAGGGTGAGTAACTTCCTCTTCCTTCAGAACTGTTTATGTATTATGTAAGGCCCACCCACCTTCCAAAAATAAAAGTGTAGCTTCTGACAAACGTTTCTACAAACTCAGAGTTTTAAAAATTATGCCCCTTTATTTCTTATGTGAAATAAAACAACAGGAAAATAAATAGTTTTGCAAAGAAAGTCTTCTTCCTCATTGTAAACACAGAAATATTGTGCACTGCCACTTTACAATCACTGTAATAGGTCCCAGTATTTCCAGCTATACATATATATTGATTATTTCATATATTTTCCAAGAATTATATTTTTAAGTGCTTATAATTAGTAATGTGAACTAATAATTCAGTCTTTATAGTTGACAGCTGGAGAATGATGATTCTGAAAATAAAGTAAAATAAGATTAACTTTTAAAAAAGTAGGTTCAAGTTGAATGCACATTCTCAAATTCAAATTGTTCAGTTTCAAAACTGTATGATGAGATGGCTTTTTTTTAAGTAAACTATGACATAACAGAAAGAAAATTCTTTGCAGAGGGAGAAAATAATTTTGAAGATGACAGTGTAAATGAAAATGGTTCTAAAACTATATAAAAACAGCCCTTACATACGAACATAAATACAGAGATGGTGAATACCTAGTGAATTAGTAGTTGAAAGAAAATTCAGGGTCACATAGAGCTAGGTTACTGGTAAGGCATGATGGGATGGCAGAAGCACTAATTTATAGAAGTTGACAGATCAGAGTCTTGACATTTACATAAAATCTAATAATAGAGTCAGCTGGGAATAAATCACACTCTGCGTGTGCACATGCTCATAGTCTAAACTTAAGGGAGAAGAGTAACACGATTTACCCTTTCTGTATCTGTGCATTTATTTTTATTATTTGAGTACATGCCTTTTTCCAAAGAAGTGTGAAAGTTGAAACTGAAGAAAATTTTTTTCAAAAAACAAGCTTAGTAACAGTATGTGGGTGCCCACTGTCAGTCACAAATCCAGCTATGCATCTCTGAATTTATTTTAGTAGTAGCATTATAATTATGCCTAGATTTACTGAATTCACAATTGGACACCTGCTTTCTGTGTTGATGTGCTACAGACTCAGTCATTCTGTAAAACAACTTTTTTATACTCTGGAATTTTATTTCTATTATTTTCAATTACTAGAGGAAAATAGCAGATAAACAATAAAATGTAACAGGGCTTGCACAGACTTAGTAACTGGCATGCCTGGGATGTAATGTAATGCACAAGATTGAATGTTTCCAGCTATCAATAAAAGAGATATTACAAAAGAGTAGAGTATGCACATCCAGGAACTCTTTCCCCACCAAATATTTTTTCCTGTCCCCTGCTGTTTTTTTCCTTATGATGCTGCTCTCCCATTAGATTGGTGGTGACTTCTCACAGCGTTTTTTAAACTTTTGAAATAGTAATAATTCCTAACTCTTCTATCTCCCTTTTCAGCTGTAGATGTCAAATGATCTTATAAAGGAAGTTTTTGTAATTTTTAAAAAAAAAGCCATTTTAAAAACTCCACACCGATGACAGTAGTGTACAGCACAAGCATTTAAACTATTAAAATATAAAAGTTAAGCTTTGTAGATTCTGAAGTGACTCTGGCAAGATAGAATCCCGAGGGAGTTCATTTTGGCCACAATGATTTAAACTAACAAGTTCTGGCCTGTGCTATTATCATAGTCCTGTGTGTTCTCCGAGTCTGCCGTTGTTGTAAAATCTAATAGACTGCAGAACCTAGAGATGGATAAGTAATCACTGAACCCTATCTCTGTTGATTTCTTAATAAATCAAGTGTGAGTCTTTATTCTTTTAAAAAAAATATTGTTCTGGCCTGTAGTATACTGCTTAATAGCAGTCTTGGGATCTTTTTATGTTTCCCATGTTAGACTCTTCTGTTAAGTCAGAATGCTCGACCCTTGGAGCAAAGAGGGGGTGTGTCTTGTCTTATTCACATGGACTCTTCTGAATAATTCTGACTAGATGCATGAAAAGGTCTTGCCCAGACTTATTAGGTAGAAGAATAGTAATTCTGGATGCCACAGTATATGTAAGAATGTGTTTGTGAACTTTGCTATGGTAACTATGGTCTCTGAAAACTAGACAGCCAGAATCTTAGCTAAGAAATGATGCAGCAAAGTTGTGCCCAGATCCCAGAAATGTGATGTTACATTCCACTTCATTCTCATAATAAATTGTCACCCATTGGCAAAGTATATGTCAGGTCTCCCTCCAGAAGCTGCCCATCAAACAGCATAAAAACCTGCTTTTGCTGCTGATGACTTGCTTTTCCTCCACTGGAAGAGGTTTATCCTCAGGGCCCCAGATATATCATGGCACAGACCTGTTGGTTGGGAAGAAGCAGGACAAATGGGACATCAGCCCCAAGGATGAGCAATTTAAAAGGGGCCAGGGTTGCGAGTCGTCATAGCAGGAAAGGGAGGGGCTGGAGACCCAGGCCCTTGAAATCACCGTCAGAGCTCCACATGGAATGAATCAGGCAGCATTGAGGGCTTGGTGGGGGAAAGCTGGCTCTGTCCCTGCCCCTTTTGTCTGAGGCCCCATCCATTCTGGGAATCCAGAGATGTCCCCACCATTCCTCAGTCCCTGATGAAGTCTGTTTGCTACCCTGTCATGGTGTAATGGAACCAAATTCTGCAGGAGCAACTCCTAATTCTGTGGCAACATTAATTTAATCTGTTGCCACAAAATATCTTTTGTTCTCCTCCCCTTTCTGCCCACACAAAAATACAGAGAGGTGTAGCTCAGAGGTGCAAATACTAATTAATCTTGCTTTTGTTGAGGATGATTTTTGACAATTGTTTTCCAAGATGGGTTTTGCATCCTGTTTGCCAGGCAGCCCATTTGAGCTCCCTGAGCCTCTGCTCCCATGATATTGTTCAGATGACCAAGCAGAGTTACCTCCTTCCTGTGTTTGCCAGGGTAATGGAAGCTATTGCCCAGCTTTAACAGCCTGCCTGCCAGCCCCTTAGGCCTCAGGTACTGCACTGTTATCTAGACTGTCCCGCTTTCAAGGATTCATGTGTGTCTTCCCTGATCTGTGGCTGTAAGCCAGGCTCCATTTGATGGTCCCTCACCCTGTACTCTCTGGTTTCCTGGTTTAGTGTAGGCAGCATGCACTGTCATCCAATTATCTCTCCTTTCTCAAGAAAGCTGGCAGGCAGCAGGAAACAGCCATGTAGCTTCTGGGACAACAGGGACAGAGAAAGCAAAAAATGAGGTGTGGAGCTGTAGGAAAGAGTGAATTCTGTGATACAAAAGCTGAATTCCAGGCTAACTTGGGAAAATGTCAAATTGCTCAGCCACAGAATTTGAGTGACCCTGATTGAGATGTTTGAGCAGGTCACACTTCCCAGAGCTATTGCTTCATGTTCTTTGCAAGCACAGACAAATGAGACAGTATTGGGTATAAACTCAGTTTACATTTTAAAATGTTCTCTGCCATAATAATGTCTAGGAGTACAATTTGAAAATCAGTCAGGTACTGGGGCACAGTTCTGGGGTGCAGATCTGCAACAAAGCGGAAAATTCTGCAGCCAGTTCTATGGACAAACATAAAAATTGACAAATACACAGGTTCCCGTCTGTGCTGAGGATCTAAGGGGTCAGAATTCAAGCTTACCAGATAATTCATAAGGGGGGAGGGACAACATTTTTTTCCAATACTTATTTCTTGGACATTGCAAAATGTTATTGTCAGTGGGGTATGGGTTGTGCACCAGTCTCTTTTGATTGCAGCTATTGTATGCTCCTGTCCACGGTGATATTGCACTCACCCAATAAAGAATACAAATAAATAGTTTTTTTCTTCCTTTTCCTAAAGCCGAACAACAACTTACCCTTACACAGAAACCCAGATGTATAGCCAAAACACCGGAGGGAATTACTTTGATACTCAAGGAGGTTCTGCACAAGTGACAACAGTGGTCTCATCTCATAGTATGGTTGGCTCTGGAGGGATTCAGATGGGTGTCACAGGAGGACAACTCATTAGCAGCTCTGGAGGCACCTATCTGATTGGCAATTCAATGGAAAATTCTGCTCATTCAGTGACGCATACAACACGGGCCTCTCCAGCTACAGTAAGTATTCAAAAATACTTGAAGTTTTAGAGCAAGTGTCTTGGCTCCTGTTGTTGTGCTCTTTCATGATTATGTATGTTTTCTGTAACAGAAATAATAAGTTTGAAAAATAACTTTGGCCCCATCCTGCAAACCCTTACAAATGTGCTTAAGTTTGTGCATATGAATAACTCCATTTACTTCATTGGGCTGCCTGTGTGCATAAAGTTGTAGATATGCCTGCGAGCAGGATCAGAGCCTTAAAAAGTTGGGCATGTTTTTTCCTGATTTCTGAAAAAGAGACAAAACGTTACTTGACTAGGAATGCCTTGTTTATCTGACTGAATTTTATAACTCTTATTTCTACCTTACAGCTATATGTAACTTCTTTGCATTCACTGCATTTTCTAAATCCAGTTTTGGTATTCGTTTTGTACCCTATCTTACTATAGTCCCATTAGATTAATTTTTAGTGTTGTTCTGCTTGATGTTATCTATTATTTATGGTAACTCCCGAAGGCCTCAATTCAATGAAGGTTGCTCATTGTGTTAGGTATATTACAAATAGATGTGAAGATGCATTCTGTTGCCACAGTGATGGGTGACCTTAACCTATATAGACAAACGATATGGTCCTATCCCTTAACTTTGTCCTGATTCTAATTAAGAAATATAGGTTTATATTCACTATATCTTTGCTTAATAGCATTAATATACACTTTTATCTATTCCTTGAGGATATTCTGCTATGATTAGGGAAGTTAGAAATTGGAGAAGAGAAATTATGAAAAGTAAAGTAGAAAGAGCAAACAGAAAAATTTCCTAAGTGGGGAGAATAGTGAAACGGCGTATAACTAAATAATAGTTATATATTAGAGCAAAAACCTAAGGTGTGTTATTTTTCAAGGAAACTGAAATCAATAATCATGGACTAATATGTCAACATTTGAAGCTGCATGCATTTGAAATGATGAGCTCACTACTCTGACATCTGATAATGAAAATGATCTTGTAAAAACAATTAATTGTGTTAATTGAACTAAATGCAATCTTAATAAAAGTAAAAGATAATGTTTCCCCTGACCATTGAAATTCCTTCACTATACGTTGTGGTGAATGGTTTTACTGAGAAGTATTATGAATGAAAAGAAAAGTTTTAAAACAACTATGAAGCATGGTGGCCTAAATTATACTGCAAAATTAAGAGGACAGAAATTCAGATTGCAGCAGGAAGTTAAGTAAGTTTTTGTGATTGTTAAAGGAAAGGGATTATATGTTCTATCACAGATTTTTAATGTTAAAAGCTGATTGCTAAAGAAGTATCATTGATAAATTATATGATCAGAGGGTTTTTTTAATTAAACAAATATATTTCCCTTTTTCCTGGTTTTTATGAAGAATATGTTGCATTAGTTCTTCTATAGCCCAATTCAGTTATATAGGAGTAATTCTGCTTTATTGGTCTTATGGTCAGTTTAGTATGATACCATTAAAAGTACAAAATGGGAGTGCAACTGGAGTGTCTTCCTGTAGGCAACAGTGAAGAGGAAGGTCTTCTACACGGAAGTAAAATCAACAAGAGATACTTACAAGAAAAAATTAAATGGCAAATATTTCTTGTGTTCTCCTAGCTATAATTAATGGCCTGCCCTTTGACTAAGAACATCCCCTAATTACAACCCCATTTTTCTTGCTACCTGATCATACCAGTACAAATATAAGCTTATGTTTAATAGGATGATGTCATACAAAATAATATGTTTGAAGTTTAGAGTCTGAAATGACAGTAGAATAAAGTGGAAAAGATGAGCTCAGTAGGGGCAAACTGTTGATTAAACACAAGTAGCAAACATAACTGCAAAAAATCAGAAACATGGGAAGAGTAATGGATTTGCATTGAAATCTGATATGCTTGAAGGTTTTCACTAGTATAGATATCCCATATTGAATTTTCCAGTTTAAAACCTGATCAGAATTTTTGCCCAAATATGGAAGCATGTCTCAATATTTACAAAGGATTTTATGACATAATCTAGAATTGAACAATAGAATTTTGCCAGGGCAATTTTTGCTTCAAGTATGACACACTCCCTTTGAAAAATGTGTATTTTAAGAGCACAGACAATTTAAAATATTTTTGCAGTAATTATATTTCAACACTTAAGGCAAGCAGTATTATTTACTGTACATGTGATAATTTGGAACAGAAATAATTGGCTTTGAAAATAAATATACTTAAGATAAATATCTGTTGTAATGTCCCTTCTCTTGTTTCATATGTTGAAAAAAGTTGTCTTAAGGATATGGGAAGTTTCTGTGTACGTAACTATAACAAGGAGAGCAGTAAAAACAGTGCACTTAATAATTTCAATATTAAAAATATTTCTCCTCTTACTTCTTGTATTTGTTAGCTCTTTTGTGTTTGAGTGTCTGCTAAGAAAATTGGATAAATTGCAAATGCATTTCCTGCCAATAAAATGTTAAGCAGGAAATTGCGAAATGGTATGTGGTTTCTGTTGCATTGAGAACTTTGTATATATGGCTTCAATTGGTTACAGGGGCAGGTTTGACTGAAATGTGAAAGTTTCAGCTCAAACTGTTAATTGATCTAGAATACCTACTAAGTTTTAATTTTACTTGGAAGTTAAGAATACACCAACTAATCTTTAGTTTTTATTTGCGTAGATGACTCATGCTCAGATAGCTAGAGCTCATTTCACTTGTGACCCTCATCTTAACTGCATCATCATAATGTTTTTCTATACTTGTCTAAAGAATTTTTCTGAGAGAAAAATCATGTGTATCAAAGCTATTTGCCATTGTGATACTTATACAGCAAAGTTTTTAAAGCCTTGTGAATGAATGTATATAATTTTCACATGGAGACAAAGGAAATGTTTGTAAGCAAATGAAACTTTGCTTAATGCCATTTGTGTGTTCTCATCATAA
Organism: Carettochelys insculpta; assembly: GCF_033958435.1. NCBI lineage: Eukaryota > Metazoa > Chordata > Testudines > Carettochelyidae > Carettochelys > Carettochelys insculpta. The sequence continues at coordinate 27,729,365 of NC_134141.1, read as the reverse complement.
CTTCTGTCACTTTCATCATAACAGTGTCTACTTTCATTTTGCCAGTTGCACCAATCAACTTTATTTTCTCTGTTCATCTCCATTCATAAAATCACAAAGCTTCGTTACTAATTAACAGATTAGTTTTATGAATAAAAGTATAGCTATTCCTGATTTTTTTTAAAAAGATTAATTTTGCTGTCATAATATGACATAAAAGGGATGCCATCAAGTCAAATATCTTTAAAATAACCTGTGTGACTAACAGTACCACAGATTATTAGAACCGAGGAAAATTTTTAAAAAAAATCTAGTTTATTTTTCACAGATTTGCTCTTTGTGTACTTCTTGCACTCTTGAACAAAAACAGTCTAGTCATTGATATTTTTTCTTCTATTTTTGTTCACTTTCATTTCATGGATCTTGTATATTAGTTATAATCCTGAGCTGTATCGTCATGGCAGATCCGAGGGGATGTAGCCTTCTGACACATCTAGCTACATCTGTAGGGTGCTCTGGCTGGAAATTCAGTTTATGTTCATCATTAGCAATAACATTGCACCATCAAAGGTATTGGTAACCATGTGATCACCATTTGACACTCCTGGGTACACACACTTTGTTAATTTTCTACTGTAATATTTCAGGATAAAACAAAATCATTTTTTGTTTTGAATCATGGAAAATATATTCATATTTGCTTTTGTTAAATTTTTGCAAAACATTAATATTGAGCCCATAATACTTGACAAGTGTCCTTTTCAGATTACAGCAGGAATTCTGGTAATTTTTTTTATTATATATATAAAAATATACTAGAAATTGTGAACTTTTCAGAAATTCTCTCTGTTAACCGATGGCCGGGGGTGAGATACCACGTGTGCCCTCACTTCATCCGAGTCTTTAACTGCTAGGACAGACAGTCCCTTTGCAGCGGGCAGCCAGGAAGGCTGACGGGTGACCCGGAGGTTGTACTGAGAGCCTCCTTCACCCGAGTCTTTGACTGCTAGGACAGAAAAGTCCCTTTGCAGCGGGCAGCCAGGGAGGCTGATGGGTGCCCCAAGAGTCTGCCCCGTGGAGGCGGCATGACTCAGCGCTCAGCTCTCAGTACGCCTCACCAGTGACCACACTAATACAGCTGAAAACCGGCTGGGTTCTTTTATTTGTGTTCAGTTTGCACAGTAACAGGAGGGGTCAGGTTAAAACTTAAACAGTTACTACTTATTTAATAAGAAAGCTTAACTTTTATGGTTACATGGCTTATATTTTACTACTTTTGTTGCAAACAGCTAGCATATAACAAAATACTTTAATTCATAGATCTATTATTAAATGAAGGCGCGCAGAAGCAAAACACATAGCAGGTCTTATTCTCACCCCTGCGTTACACGACTTTAGCATGGCCAGCGTCTGTCACTCAATCCCTTGGGCAGAAGAGTACGAGGAGGGCGTCCCCTGGGACCTCGGGAGGCAAAGACCTTCCTGACCGGCAGGTAGAGGTAATTGGAGCTCAATTAGAGGAGCTGCCAGACCCTTCTTTATACCCCTTGGGTAACGTACACTCTTTCTTATCTTAAGGATGCCAGTTGTGTTAGATCATCTCGTGACACTAGTTCTCACAGGGAGTTTCAGGGACTTAATTCACACCTGCGAGGTGGAGATAATTTAGACATTCTTTTCTTATAGGTGTGAGATTCCTCTCCTGGGACGAAGTGTAGACGTATCAATCACTGGTACTAGCCAAGGGCAGCCTGAGGCCCTGGTTGCCTGCTAGCCCGTTTGTCTTTTGTTGGCTGGTTTCGGCCCGTTGAGGGTCATGATGAGGCAGTACATCTGTGCTCTGAGGCATCAAAGACTGTGCTTGAGATTAGCGCATCTGTGCTCTCAGGCATTCCAAGACTGGGCTGTTTCCTTTGGTCCTTTGTGCTCTGAAGCACCTAAGAGGGGCAAGATGGAGTGGAGCAGGGGGATTCTGTCTGGCTACACTCTCACATAAACACATCTGAGGGATATATTACCATGCTTGAAGAAAGTTTGTGAGAATTTGTGTTTCTCAGTGCATTTTCTTCATTGGCATTACTTATTTCCATCAGACATTTAGCTATAATGATTTGTGTGTTCCTAGTTATAAAGAATAGTTTATAGCACTAAAAATCTTATGGCAGTCAGATCAGAGATGCAGCAGTAGTGTGCTGTTGATATGAGGTTAGGTCCAAATTCAGATGTGATTATTAATGTTGTAAAATAGGTACATTTGGGTTCTGAGTGTTTGAACAGGTCAAGGAAAGATTGTTGCAGAATTCTCTTCCCTTTACTGTTTAATTGTTGTTGTACTAGAATTTACATATTCAAATTCAACACATTCAAACTTGGTATGAATAAAGACAGCAGTTATCTCATGCTTTACAAGGACTGTTTCCCTTCCTTTGATGTTCACAATGATCTCAGGCAAGACACTTAACACCCCTGTCCCTTACTCCCTCCTTCAGTTCATGTATTTGATTTGTCAGTTTTTATTGCAATTTTTTTGGACCTCTGTACTATATATCTGGCTCTGGACTGGAAATTCTATAGGTATGAAGAAGTGGGTCTGTCCCATGAAAGCTCGCCACCTAATAAATCATTTTGTTAGTCTTTGAAGTGCTACACGACTGTTTTGTTTTTGTTTTGTTGGAATTTATAGTGATATTGAAGAATGTCAACAGCCCTCTAAATGATGGAACCTGAGTCTCCAGTCTAGCTGCCCTTGTTCAAATACATGTGTGCTGTCCCTGTGATAAAATATAATTATTACAAATATTTTTCTGATGTAGAAACTTAAAACAATTTATATGGCTACTTAATAATAAATGCATTAAACTGCCTGTTAGCCAATAAGAGGCTCCCTTTTGTCAGTCCTATTGCTTCTAACAAGTTTTGGGATTGATGAGCAAGCATTGAAACACTGGCAATAAAAGGCATCACCAAGCACAAGCAGTGTTCCGCTCTTGCTGCTGGAAAACATTTCATAGTTTAAGGCCCCTAATCCAAATCAGAAAGGAGATAAAATTAAAACAAAGCAAATAATGAATCCCATAATTATTACTTATTGTTTCTGAGATCACAGTGTGCGATGCACTGTCCAAACATAAAAGGAGTAGTGGTTCCCATTGGAAAGAGCTTATCCTCCTCATTTAAAAACAAAACAAAAACATGCCAGCTAGACATATGAAGATAGGAGGTAGAGTAGTAACAAACAAAGGTTGCTCAGTATGGTAATAACACAACATGTTAATGGCACAATTAGAAACATTTGAAAATATATAGTCTGGGGTGGCTGTGTTCTGAGTGATGCTTTGGGATCAGTTTTTATTTATCCTAACAATTCAGTCATTCCTAGATAAACTTTCTTTTAAAAACTGTCAGTGGAATTTTTGTTTATAGCTGTACACATTAAGGATAGGCAAAAACTGATTCAGATAAAATATTCTGCCACAGGATTTTGAGTGGATTTTTATTTATTTATTTATTTATTTTTAAATAGCCTGAACTGACTGACTTTCCTTTCCTTCTCTGTTCCCTTTGGGAATGAATCCAGCAGGGCTTAAATACTGGGAGATGATATTTCCCTTTGAGATTAAGGCAGGCACAAGGCCATATCTACAAGTCCCTATGTGAGAGTTTGAAGATCTGTGTTTTTGATTGTGGTGTACCCTTTAATATACTAGCCACAAACAGTGAAAAAGCCAATGGCAGTGGAACCCAATGCAGAATTTAATGTGTTCCTGTAAAAGGCAGAGAAAGAACTGGCATACTCAATAGCTTGCTTAGTAGAAGATTTTGGAGGAAGTGATAAGGTGCACTCCCTTTGAAGATGCCAGTGAATGCGGGGAAAACAGCCTTCAGCCTTCCTCCCAGAAGAATGGATTATAGTAAGTAGAACACACAGGCCTACGGGGCAAAGTCATCTGATTTGGCGAGGTGAGACGAAAAGTTTGATTGAGGTTTGAATAAGAAACTTAACTTTCTAGATGCTTAGCTAAACCCCAAACATTCTGGTTACGTATTTACCTATGCCTAATATGTTAAGTATACAGTAAACCCTTGAAATGCATGATTTTGAGTTGTGCTTAACTTGCATTAACGCATAAAACCTCCCCAGGGTTAACCCCCTCGTCCGCTCCCATGGCCCCAACCCACTGCCAGGCTTTAACCCTCCCCAACTGCCCCCTCCCCCAACCCCAGGACTTACCTTTCAAAAGGAGCTCAAGGTGCTCCTGCTGCTTCCCTGGCTGCAGAACGTACATTCTGCCAGGGAAAAAGCTTGTATCCCCTACTTAGGTGAAATCTGAGTTATGTGAGGATGCCTGTGAATGCAACCCTGGTGTAACTTGAGGTACTACTGTATACATGCCTTATGTAAAAAATGATGATGTATCAATCATTATCTATATCCTGGTGTGATTTTTAGACGTATCAGTGATGTGCAGTTCTACCAGGTTTCCTGACCAGGGGGATACCACAGCCCTGCAGCTGTGAGCTGGCTGGGACATGAGGCCCTGCTGGCAGTGCCAGCTGTGAGATCCCTGGCCAGGATATGGCAGGTGGGAAGGGCCTCAGCCCCATGGCTGGGAGACAGCTGGGGTGCAGAGCCCTGCTGGCAGCCTCAGCCACGGGATCCCTGGCCAAGGGAAAAACGGTGCTGGAACTCCGTTCTGGTGCATTCTGCCAAAAAAAAAAAATCCTGGTTATATGTATTTGAGCACAAAGTTCTCCTTATTTCTTTAGTAATTTGAATAATTTTAAGAAAAATAGTCGGTTTTTAAGATCAATTTGTGTTTTTTAAAAGTAGACACCCAGAGAAGACTCCAGCCACAATCTTCAGAGAAAAGTTTTTAATTTATTTTTATAATTTTACATTTCTTTTTAGGGTATAAGTTAAAAGCTTTCGGTCTACCATGCTTAAAATAATATCTTCTCTCCATCTTCCAATAGTTTTTTATCTACTTTAGCAAAATTCATTGTAGTAGCTGAAAGGTTCCACTACTGCTGTGGAGAATCCTAGCAAAATCTCTCTTAAATTTAATTCTTCTATTCAAGTCTGGGCTATTCTCTTTTGAGATGATCACTATTCCTTCAGGCCTCTTTGATCCTAGGTTACTCTAATTTGACTCACTGACACCACTTCCTTCTCAAAGAACAGTTGTCATATACAGGTTGAGCCTCTCTGGTCCAGGACATTCTCATCCAGCAAAATTCATGGTCCAGCAGGACCACAGTTGTTGCTGGACCAGAGAGACCCTGGGCCAGAGAGCAGAGAGACTCTGGTAGCATAGGGGTCCAGTCCAGGGCCAGCCCCAGCAGTGGAACCAGTCCTGCAGGCAGTGAGTCTGGCCAGGGCACCAGGAATGAAGCCAGTCCCACAGCTGGAGAGTCAGTAGCTCAGGGCCCAGCCGGGAGCAGGAAGTCTGGTCAGGACGTGCATCGAAGCAGTCCCATGGCTGGCGGGCTGGGGGCAGAGTCAGAGCATGCTCGGGGCAGAGAGCCCAGCGGCTAAGGCCAGCAGTGGGGTCAGACTGCGAGGGGAGCCCAGCCACGTGGCTGATGGCCGCCGGGGAGAGCCAGGAGGTTGGCAGCAGAGGCGAGAGAATGAACATCTCTGGTCTGACAAACTCCCTTATTTGGGGAGTCAGTTCCTGTCAGTTCCCAGCAGTGCCAAACCAGGAAGGTCCAATCTATACTTCATGCTTTGAAGAACACAACTGCACAAACACAATTTTGAATGAGATCTACTGGGAGGGAAATGTGAATGATAAGATTAAGGAATGATTTGAGTAAAATCTTTGATTACTTACATTGTGCATAAATATATAATAATGGGTTCTTCAACCTATCAGAGAAAGGTTTAATAAGAACCAGTGACTGGAAGTCGAAACTAGACCAGCTCAGACTGGAAATGAAACGTGCACATTGAACAGTGAGAGCAATTAATCATTTGAATAACTGTGCAAGTGTCATCATGTCTTCTCAATCACAGGCATTTTTTAAGATCAAGATCATATTAGAGAGTGTGTGTGTGTCTGTACAACTTCTGCTCTAGGAATTATTTTAGGGAAGCTCTATAGCCTCTGTTGTACAGGAGATCAGTTTGGATGATCAGAGTGGTCTCTTCTGGTCTTGGAATCTATTTATCTGTGAAATACCCTGACTCAGACAAGAGTTACAGGGTTGATGGACAAATTATGTGATGAAACTATCCTGTGTTACTGAGTAGATAAAACTCGAGGATCATAAATGAACAATGTGTTGTTCATTAACCTAGTCAAAATTGTGTAGTTTGCTTTGTAATCCAAAATTATTTTCAGCACTTAAGCTGAATAAAAAAGGTTTGTATTTCTGAAGCCAAACGAACTGTCTGGAAAAAATAGAGTAATGGTACAGATTTTTTTAAAATTACCTTTTTAATTAATGTCGAAGCAAAAATATTACTGGAACAAGGGAGAGGTTGCTTTTTTTCATGTGTACTAGTAAAATCTAATACATGAAATCTTTGCTTTTTCAGTTCATATGTGCATTGACTGGACTTTATTGATTCTTGTAAATTATTGTGAAATTCTGTGGGTAGTACTGAAATTAGCAGTGCATAGGCAGGGGGATTCAATAAAAAATGTCTTTTGGGAGAAAAGTAAGCATCTTAAAGTTTACAATTAGCTTTGAATATGTTTGTTTTTGTTTGTTTGTTTCATTTTACAAGGCTAATTAATTTCTTGCTATTTTTTTACTGCATGCTGAGCAAACATGATTACCTGTCCTCTTATTAAACCCTTTAAAAGGGGACAGGCATGGGAAGGTGTTTCTATAAAAGGTTTTCTGTTTTCTATGCCATTGCCTCTGTCATTTCCAGCTTTTTTTTCTCTGCTGTAGTAGCAGTTATACTTAATGCAGAACTACAATTACCTTGTAATTTTACTTTAACACTACTATGTAAACAGCCAAAAGAGTCATTAAGATCCAAAGTTGTGAAAAATACAGGACAGCAGTCTTTGCACATTTGCTTTAGGAATAATACTGCTATGTATTTAAGGGTTTACAGGTACTAATAATTTTCATCTTAAAAGGTAAACTTATTCTGAATGAATTTAGAACATTTTCTCACAGCTGAATCCTCCACTATGTGCACACCCACAACTTTCACAAACTTTACTGAGCTCTTTGGATGTGTAAAAAATGCCATGTCAGGGAAGAAGAGTAAAATCCAGCCCCTGCTGAAGCTAAAGGCAAACCTCCCACTTCATCTTCAGTGAGCCTAGGAATTTATGCTGTGTTTGTGTGCAGAAAGAGAAAAAAAAGTCTCTTGTTCTTAATAGTTGTCTTCAACCTATACCAGGTATTCTTATGTTGCTGGGGGGGCGGGGAAAAACTAAGGTTCCTGATGTGGGGTGTATTTTCCTTCTGTCCCCCACTTTTGGTTTAAGATACTAAATGTTCAGAAATTTTCTATATTTGTATTCTGACTTAGAAATAAATTTTGTTTGCTTTATTTCTTGAGCAGGAAATAAAATAAATTGGACTTTCTGAGGGTCTAATCCTTCAGGGTAATTAAAAGTGAAATGCCCCCTGAAGTTACTGGGAGTTTTGCTTTTATAAGTACTCCAAGACTGGGCAGTTTAATAGAATTCTTCCTGTAATTTGGTCTGAACTTTAAGCAATTCTTGTTGAACTTTAAGCAATCTATCAAAGTTTTCTGGTCAGCCTTTTATTACTATTTTGTCTTGAGCCCTTTTTTTAATGACATCTATTATCAGATTGAAATGGCGATTGAGACACTGCAAAAGTCTGATGGTCTGTCCACTCACAGAAGCTCTCTTCTCAACAGCCATGTAAGTTGCCTCTTCATGTAACCTAATCTGCTTTGTCTGCATGCTTGATCTTTCTCTAAATACTTGTTTTGTTTTGTTGCTTTTTTCTTCTTCTTAATCTTCCCTTTTCAGTCACATGTAATCTTATATAGCATCTCCCAAAGCTGTTTTGTCAGGTGAAATGTCACTAAATACATATGTATTACTGACTTCATCTATTTCCTAGATTCTGAATTATGCTCACAGATGTTACCACATTCTGAGTTTTACAATAATGTAATTTCAGAAATAATCACTGAAAAATTCTTAGTTATCCAGAGGTTTCATATTTAAGATAAAATTAGCTACTAAAAAGAATCTGTGCACTGCATAATACTTTTGGGGGGCGTGGAACACACAGGACAGTAATATCTTTTGGATTATTTTAGAGAATTTCCTTGCTATAGTCTGAATAATGAACTTATTGAAAATTAACAGAAGAATGCTGAGGATCCTTTCCTTAGAATAGTGTTTGGTATTTCTGTTAAATGGCTTTTCCAGGATGTTGCCCTCAGGGGCTGAAAAAATGACAATGGTTATGCTGAAGGCTGGCGATATGTTTTGGTCTTTGTGCCACTTTGGTCTTAATTTATAAATTCAACAAATAAGAATTTTCAGTAAGAATAACTTCTAAGGTGGTTGTTTGCATGAAAGTAGCATTTTAAATAAAGCTAAATCTCCAATGTGCTTTATACATTATAAAGGAATTGCCAGCCAAAGTTTTTCCTGAAATGTCTTTCCTCCAGGTGGTAAAAGTTGCTTTATTGAAATTACATGTTGAACTTCTCTAATCCAGAACTCTTTTCTGGTAACATCCATAATTTGGCATGATTTTAGTTAGCCAGATGACTACTTATCATGGATATGGCCACATTTCCTGTGGTCCCATAAAGTGTGTTTTCCAGGGCCCTGTCCTGGCTTTCAGTGTTCTGTGCTTTGATTTAGCTGTAATTTACCCCTACGTGTTTTAAAATAGTCCAATAAGCCGTGAAAGTGTTGTTAATGCTGCTGAACAATATTGACCTCTTGTGGTCCGGTAAATTCTCTCATCTGGCACCATTCAGGTTCTGAGGGTGCCAAATTAGAGAGGTTCAACCTGTATATTAATTGGCATTTATATGTTTTCCCTCATTGTCACATATTAAGACTGCTAGTCAAAACTGATTCTACGCTCTGATCACACTTTTGTATTCTTCTACCACAAAAATGGGCAATAGAAAACTGACTCTCAATTTCAAGAGATTGTTTTCATAATACGAAATGATTTTATGGTGGCAGAAACAATCACTTAGAAATCAAACCAAAACAATTATGTATTTTGTTCTGAAAATGTCCCATAATCTGAAGCTGAGAAATGAATAGCTTTGTGTGAAATTTTCCCATCTTGGTGGCAAGAATCAACAAGGGGTTGATTCTAAAAGCACCTGGTAGAGAAAACAATTTTAGAAACTGCTAAAATTGTGGGGAGGCAGATTAACTAGTATAAATGTGAGTAAGATCTTTAAATTCTATTTTGGATGTTAAAAAGAAATATTGTTTTGAAGATAGAAGGCAGCCTAGAAATTGCATGATCAGGATTAATTAGATACTATGCTGAAGAGATGATAGCCTTGGCAGAGGGCCAAAGCATGTTAAAACTGGAGATATGGAGAGGTGTTACTTTGTCTTGAATCCCATATGAAAGCACACTATCCCTAACATCATATCTAAGAAAAGCCAGAAAATAGTAGGCTGTTTACCTTAGACAGCTAGCAGAGGAGAAGCGAGCGCACAGAAAGCACACTAAGGACTTGCCAGACACCCACCACATCTGCAAGAGATGCAGCAAGGACTGTCACTCTCATGTGGGTCTTCATCGTCACAGTAGACACTGTAAATGAAGTCCTAAATTGAGACTATAAAGGGCACGATCTATAGTCTACGTAGACAGAAGGATGCCTACTACTACTACTACTACTGTTTACCTTAGATAAAGGTATTCCATTGTTTAAAGATAGATGTATATAGTTATATGAACAATTAACAAATATCGTTCTGCTAATATATTTGCATGTACCCAGTAATGTACATGTCATTACTTGTCTCTCTTATTCCACTAATTTGGGTATTTCACATTTTAATAAAAGACCAGTGTAATGAAGATAGGGATATGTCTTTGAAGTTTTTTTATGGGACATGCAAGCATATTTCTTTGACGTGAAAGTCTTGACAGCCCCAATCACCCATGTAGGAAGCTGATGGAAAATGAATGAACTTATTTTATAGTTTTCCTACTTTTAAAACTGTCTTTATTTTGACTTCTGGATCAAATTAGTGTAGCATGGAGGAAATTTAATATCTTTTTTGTTCCCCCTCTCCCTATTTTACAAACTACCCTTCATTTTGGTTTCCAAAGGTCGGAGCTAAAGTCCGTTAAGTCAAAGTAGAGACACTGTTGATATTAATTGACTTTGGACCAGGTTTGAAAAGCTGTGAATTTCATTAGTATTACATTTTATATTACAAATGATCTGTTCAGCCGTGACAAAATCTTAAACTCTCAAAAGTAGTAGCCTGCTGATTTGGCTTTCTATGGAACTATACCTACATTGTTACCATCTTGGAGTGTGATTGCTTGATTAATACTTGCTCATTTTTGTGAGGTTTTTCATTTCTCTTCTACTTTTTTTCTTTTTTTGTTTTTTTTTTTTTAAATTTCTTTATGGATGAGGTTGATTTGACTAATCAGTTTATAATCTAACATTGTATATACATTGGTGTTTTAGTGAAGCCTGAGTCAATTTGCTAGTTTTCACTATGTAAATACTTCCTACTTACCCATCCTTAGCTGTTACTAATACTGTTAGTCAACAAGCTAGGATTCAAAGACTGAACAGCTCAGAGGCTAAATGCCCATTCTGCACTGAAGAAATATGTTTATAATGTTTTTAGATTATTTTCCTTTTAAAATTATATTCAGCCACGGGCAATTTTTTTTTCTGGCCTTCAATCTAACAAATAATCACTTGACGCCTTTTGCCACTGAAATACGTCCACCCTAAAGCAAAACTCCTTATTTTATCCTTATCATGGATTATGCTCTGCCAGTATTGGCTGATGCAAGTTATAGTTTGAATAACATCTGTCAAAATGAGGATGATTAAGTGCACTTAAAATGAATCCTAATAGGTTATAATCCATCTGGGAAAAAATCCCAAATGTTACGTTTAGAAGGTAATTGGTAGGGTGTTTTTTTTGTTTGTTTGTTTTTTGTTTTGTTTTTTAATTTGTCAATCAGGATTTCCCTTTTGGGAAAAATAAGAATAGTTCAGCTTTCTTACTCTATCCTGATTAACCAAGATTAAATACAAAAGTTGCATGATATAATTATCAATTTCTAGCCTCAGTTATGCTTAGTCACTTCATTATTAAAATACATTGGTTTTTTTTTTAATGAAGCAAGATAAAGGTTAACATTTCCAGTTGGTTTTTTTTTCCCATAGGCTTTATATCAGAGTGGTAAACAACGAGTTTAAAAGACTTTTGTGAATATTGACTCAAGATTTTTTTTAAATTATGATTTTAGATCTACCATCTGAAATAAGGTTGATAAATTGCTCTGTTTTAGACAATTTTGCACTTTAAATAGAATGTAAGAAAAGTCTAGGTAAGAGCTCTACATCTTTGAACCATTTAAGTATGTCAAACATAGAGAAATGCTTCTTCTGGGTATTTGCCTACCTGTCATCTAATTACATGCTAGCAAGTTAAAACAATGGAAGCCATCTCAACTCATATTTTAGAACATAAACAAGGGAATTACAATTTTGTTTTTTACTTTGTTCTTCATGAAGAAGAAGAAGATCATGAGATATTCTATAAAAGATCTCGGGTGAATTGTTCCTGTTGCACTTGACAGAGTGCACATGACTCATTGAAATAGGTTAGCGTTCAGTACGTATACCTCTAGATTTTAGTAAGTACTAATCTGAGGCTACGTCTACACTATGATATAAATTTGATCTTATTGAATTCAATTTTATAATGATGGGTTTTATAAATTCTAATTTTGAGTATCCTCACCTCCCCACAGTGTCAAGTTAGTGCTGCCACACTGAATCGCCAAACCGACTGTTGCAATAGTGCATCATGGGAACCTATCCCACAGTTCCCTCAGCCTCATCACATTCTGGGTTTTTTCATTTTTCATAAAAATGCCCCACAAGTGGTTGTGGATATGTGATATATTGTCACATTAGATTGCCCTCGTTCCCCTCCTGTGGAAAGCAAACATCCTTTTTTCCAGAAGGAAAGAAGGAAAAGTAGAGAATCCCAGGTGAAAGAAAACCAAATAGGCTAGCTTCAGAAGGTGACTGAAGCATATAACCTGGTTGCTCAGCTGCTTGCCCCCGTTGAAAGAACACCCTTAGATATGACTTTTACCTGATCAGCCACCTAGCGCAACAGACAGGGAGCTGTTATATCCACATGCCAGAATGACTGTGTGCCCTGGGATCACCCAGGTGACTGTGTCATCTCTACTGGTCCCTCCACCACTTTGGCCTACTTTGAAACCACCTCTGCCTGGCCAGAATGGTACGACTTTTAGGTAATAAGCCAAATAGCATGTCAGGCAGGGGACTGTCAAACCCACATGCCAGAATGACTGTGTGTCCTGAGATCAGTCAGTTGACTGTGCCATCTCAACTAGTCCCTCAGCTACTTTGTCCTCCTTAAAACCACATTGTGGTGTGACCTGTCTTAAGGAAGCCATATAATAAGGAATTTCCAGAAGAAGTGAAGATTGGAAGGAAAACATCAACAAAGATTGCCAGATTAACTGACTTCTCTTGCTTTTGCAGCTGTGCCCTGGGCTGGCCCCCACACATACATTGATGAGTGCGGGGTGTAGTTGAGGGACCAGTTGAGATGGTCCTTTCAGAGGCTTTCTCCAGTGGGGGGGCCATTCCCCCCCGCATACATTGTCGGGTGGCAGGTGTAGTTGAGGGACCAGCTGAGATGGTCCCTTCAGAGACTTCCCCTGCCAGCGACAGCTAGGCCCCGAAATCTTTGCCACGTTTACTATGGGTGGGAGACTTCCCCCAGCAACAGTCAGCCCCTAAAATCTTTGCTGAGTTTGCTGCAGTGGGAAGACTTCCCCCAGTGACAGCCAGCCTTGAAAATCTTTGCCCCGGGGTGGGAGGGGGAAATTCCCCCCAGTAATAGCCAGCCCCCCGAAATCTTTGCCCTGTTTGCCATGGGTGGGGGAAGAGTTCCCCTGGCAATAGGCAGCACCTGAAATCTTTGCCATATTTGCCGCTGTGCAGGGAGACTTCCCCCGATGACAGACAGCCCCTGAAATCTTTGCTGTGTTTGCTGCTGTGGGGAGGCTTCCCCTGGTGACAGCACACCTCTGAAATCTTTGCCATGGTGGGGAGACTTCCCCTTGGCAACAGACAGACCCTGAAAATCCTTCCGGCCTTTGAAGCCCTCACTGTGTGCAAGCCAGGACATGGTGCTGTCTGGCAGCATGTTCTGCGCTGCCCCACAGGCACATGCTTTTATTGGGTCAGGGCTAGCCATGTGATGTGGTTAGGTGCAGGAAAGACCCCAAAGGCATGGTGCCTCTTGGAGAGTGGGGGGCTGCCCCTGTACAAATGTGAATCACAGAAAAGAAGTTTCTCAGCCTCTCATGCAAGCATGCTCCCCTCCCCTGCCAAGTCTAGTTGCCATGTGGTATGGTGGGCAGGGGCTGGTGCCAGTTCTGGGGGGAAAAAAAAATCTCAGCCTCTCCTGCTATATCCTGTTCAAGGAAGATGCCACCACTCCACGTTGGGGCTATTTTTAATGGGTAGATAATAAAGAAGGAAGTTTCTCAGCCTCTCATATGAGCATTATCCCATAGCCTAGCCACCTCGGGCTTCCTGGTGCCAAATTCAAATTTGCGGGCTTCCTGTCACCTAATTTCTGCACACCTGGAGGGCACCAGAGTGGATATGTGGGGCATTGTGGGATACATACAGGACACCTCTAGAGGCTAATAAAGTTGATTTAAAGACATGGTGTTTCCACGCTAACCTTAATTCAAACTTTTAAATTTGAACTTAACGCTATGCTAAGTTGCTTTCCACAATGTTATATCATCGACCTTAGTGCTCCCTAAAATCAACCTAATGGTATTTATGGTGAAGACAATGACATTGTAAAATTGAGCAAACTGCTTTAAAATCGACTTTATCATGTAGTGTAGACGTACCCTGAGAGACACTAGAGTGGTGGCAGATGCTGAAAACATTCTGTTTTAGGTATTCAGAATTATTTTCACATAAAAATATTTAAGATCTTTGTCTTAATTGATGAATTATATTGAACATTAGTAGAAGTTTTCTCTCTCTTATCAAAAAGATTGTATCACCATTCTTTATTAGTAAATGAAGAAGACTACAGCATTATTTATAAAGTGCTCTTTTAACACTTAAGATCAAATATTTTTCTCTCATTTTGCCTTGTTAACTTAAATTAAAATTAGTTTCATATTTGTGTTGAGAACTAATGTATTTCAAGAAAATTTTGATGCATTGGTTGAAGTTAGTTTAAACATTCCTAGTTCGGTATTTCACTGGAAACTCCAAACTAGGTTTTTGGTAAGATCCATGAGCCTGACTGATTTAAAAAGTCACACTGATCGTGGCTTTGACATCAAGGCTGCTGAAACGTGGCAATTTCAGTTGATTTCTTGTTTAAGTTTTTGGGCTCCTTTTAAACCCAAAACTCAAAGGGCAATCCAGGAGGATACAAATCCATGGTACAGCAAATCAAAGGAAAAGATGATCAGAACCCCTAGAAAAGTGAAACAACAGATTTTCAAACAATTTAAATATAACTGTAATATAAAATTTATGCCATTATTTCTCTTCCCGTTAAACCTGGTGGGTAGGTCAGAATGAGAACTGACAAAGGCAAATGACCTGGTCAAAGCACTTTTGTGTTTAATTTGATTTTCTCTCCTGTTAGTAGTAGTTTATATTAGATATGTTGTGAGTATTCTGCAAAAGATTCCATCTGTGCTTCTTACTATAGAGACACTGAAATACTCTGCATGGAAGTGTTTTTCAGTCGACTTCCAAAATTACCCACTAAAGTTCTAAATTAAATGTCCCAGAGAGAGAGAGATTTCACGGGACTCTGTCCTATTGCCACTGAAATTAGTGACAGCATTCCTTTTGACTTTTTAGTGGAAGCACAACTGGGCTGATAAATCTTTAATATAGTTGTAGGTGTGTATCGATAGATATTTTAGTACCACCTAGATTGCTCCTTGCCTTGTGGCTGTTTTTTTTTTTTGTGTGGTTTTTTTGGGTTTTGTTTTATTTATTTATGGTTAAAAACCAAAAGATCTTGTTCATTCATGTAACTGATCTGAGTAGCTGGGGAAGTGAAACGATTTTCTGCAATACCATAGTCTAATAATGCAGATGGATTAAATGACTCTCCATGAGCCAAACAGTTTCCTTTCTGTGGTTGTATAAATTACATTTTTGGTTCAATAAATTCCCTGAAGTACTAACAATTTGTCTCAAAAGCGTAGATCAGTGTACAGAAAATTAATGTGTGGTTTGGACTCCTGAATACTTTGAGGACTATTCGAGGTCACAAGTGTTATGAGTTCTGCTATTTCGACTTATTTCTGAAAGACCCAAAGATACCTTCACTTATCTAACACCTCTAAAGAGAACAGTCTTCACTTGAAGAAATAAGTCATCATTAAGTAGATGTAAAGAGGAATCTCAAAATGTACTAAGAAGCTTTGTGTTGTACAGCTGTGTTAACGATAGCCTAAATTATCTGAATTTACTTTTCTTAACTGTCTCCTATTTGAAATAGCTCCAGTGGCTCTTAGATAACTATGAAACAGCAGAAGGAGTTAGTCTCCCCAGAAGTACCCTTTACAATCATTATTTACGACACTGTCAGGAGCACAAGTTGGACCCAGTTAATGCTGCCTCCTTTGGAAAACTCATAAGGTCAATTTTCATGGGGCTACGGACCAGGAGACTAGGAACCAGGTTTGTGTCAAACAATGAAATTTTAGATTATAACATAAAGAGATTGTAATGACCACTGTGATCATGAACCTTGTACATGAACCAATCCCCCAGCCCCTCACTCTGCCTCCTAGGGCAGGCAGCCCTTTTGCCTGCCTCCCACCCCAGCTCCAGCTTCACCAACTGCCCACCCCCAAAATCCTACAGTCCCTCCCCCACTACTCCACTGCCCAGCCCCAGTAACCCTAATCTCCCAGCCTACTGCACAGGTGGGCTGTAAAGCTCCCGCTTTTACCTGTTACCCCACCAGCCTCGCAGTCCTGTTCCTACCTACACAGCCCCTATTTTCCTGTTATTACATTGTTTCAAAAATTGTGCCATTTCAAGTCTGTGTATTAAAAATATAATGCTGTGGTTAAAAGTTTTACTATATATACAAATAAGATCAAAACAAAGGCCATTAGAACAAATTTCTTGAGATTATTGACCCATGGTAGTTTAGTGGAAACAGTACTTGGGTGGGGGTAGCGGTGCCACAGACTTACTATGGATCTTTTGGAGCCAGATAGTAGTCTCTGCATATGAATCAATTTAAGAGGTATTTACTCAACCTAATACTTGTGGTTTACAATGATGTAAGGGAGCTGATTATGTGAATCCAGTGGTATTATACAAGCGTAAAATTGGTGAACCAGGAGGAGCAATTGGAGAGGAGAATCAGGTGGAATTTCTGTGCCCTATTTTCAAGTGCGGTGCGTTGTAAGACTTCAAACAAAAATACTCTGACAAATAATTTCTGTTTTATCAACTTTTGTTTTTCTAATTCTTGTTCTTTCATAAAGGGGGAACTCCAAATATCATTACTATGGGATTCGTGTCAAGCCAGATTCTCCTCTTAATCGACTACAGGAGGACATGCAATATATGGCTATGAGACAACAACCCATGCAGCAGAAACAGAGGTACAGAGTGGAAGCTGTAACTATATTAAACAAATTTATTTTATTTTATTTTATTTTCATATTTTAGCACTTGAAACCCGGGAGGATTGCTTCAGTGCAGAGCTGTCCGTAGGGGCAGAGAATCAGGGTAACTGCTCCAGGCCCTGTGTTTTGAAGAACCTTATGGGATAGGGCAATAAGCCCCCTGAAGTAATATTTGTCACTTCTGCCCTGGGCCCCCATCTCCTGAGGGACTGTTCTGCTTCAATGAAGTGCTAAACTCCAATCAGCATTGTTGGAAATTACTGGTCCATATCAAGTAGTTAATAAACCTCTCTAATATGCATACATTTGCTATACAAGGGAGTGAAGTTCTTTTGCATTTTTAAAGGAATGAAGGACGCTTACCTATGTAGTTTTTAATATTAAAGACTTATTTGCCATTCTAACATGTTAATAGATATGTTAGTATCTCTTGCAAATGATTTATTTCCCCATTGCTGTTTTAGAAAGGTATTGTAAGGAGAAGCTGTATGCTACAGGGTACAGGGCAGCAGGAGACCTGGGTTCTACTCCTGTCGTTGAGGACAAATGAGTCTAGATTTACACCATACTTGATTAGAAAAAGGTTTTGATGTGAGTTCTTTTCCACAATGTGTTAGGTACTGTGTTAACAAAAGTATAGAAGTACAATATAAGCTGTAACAGCAACGAAGGGTCCTGTGGCACCTTATAGACTAACAGAAAAGTTTTGAGCATGAGCTTTCGTGAGCACAGACTCACTTCATCAGATGCAGGTCTTGGAAATCTGCAGGGCCAGGTATAACTAAGCCAGAGCAAGGGTGTGGATAATAAGGTTAGCTCAGTCAGCAAGGATAACAACAACAACAACAACAAGGATAACCTTGTTATCCCCACCCTTGCTCTGGCTTATTTATACCTGGCCCTGCAGATTTCCAAGACCAGCATCTGATGAAGTGAGTCTGTGCTCACGAAAGCTCATGCTCAAAACTTTTCTGTTAGTCTATAAGGTGCCACAGGACCCTTCGTTGCTGTTACAGATCCAGACTAACATGGCTACCCCTCCGAATATAAGCTGTATATCCCCAGGGAATCAGGGATGCTGGTTAGTAAAATGTGCCTGTTGTTCAAGTTGGAGCTGGCAGCTAGCCCAACTCTGCACCAGCAGCCAGCTCCTCTCTGAGTCCCCAGCTGGACAGCAGGCAGAAGGTCATGTATGGGCAGCCAGCCCCACTGTATGATGGTTAACTGAATGTGCTGATTATCTGGATAGCAGATAAATAAGCTTTTACTCTATCAAGGAGTGTTTCTTCATACAGAGATAATTTGCATTAAACATTGAATTTCCTCAAATTTAAAAAAAACTGGTCTAAAAGACTGCAAGACATGGTCATGATATATTTCTTAAAACATGGTAGTCTTGTTTCCTTGGCTGTGTCTATTATTAGGAAAAACTTCAAAGTGGCCATGCTAATGACCAAATCAGAGAATACTAATGAGGCGCTGAAAGGAATATTCAGTGCCTCATTAGCATGCTGCCGGCTGCGGCACTTCAAACGTGCCGCGTTTCGTTTATGTGCGGCTCGTCTACACGGGGGTCTTTTTCAAAAGTGCCCTGCAATCATCGAAATCCCCTTATTCCTATCAGCTGAAGTTGAATTCCTATCACTAGAAGTTGAATTTTAAAAACTAGGGATACTCTACACTCAGGAAAAACTTCGAAATGGCCATGCTAATGGCCAAATCCAAGAATACTGATGAGGCGCTGAAATGGATTTGGCCATTAACGTGGCCATTTCGAAGTTTTTTCTGAGTGTAGATGTATCCCTAGTTTTTAAAATTCGACTTCTAATGAGATCAGAATTGAACTTCTGTTAAGTTTGTTCTGAAGCTTCCAGATGCAAGTTATCCAAAAGACAGTGCTAAAGTTGTAAGTATTGATCCTAAAAGCAAAATATAATATACTTTTATTAAAATTTATCATCCAGACAGTCTTTTAGATTATTTTCTTCCAGATAAGTTGAATTTGATAAGATAATACTTTGGATGTCAAACTCCATTATTTGTATTTTGTTATTACGTCTTTTGCCTGTGGCGCTTATAAAACAATGAATTAGATAATCTGATATACTTTTTCTTTGCAACATGTAACAGTGCATCGTCCCTACCAAAAAGGAGGGGAGGTGCTGGTCTGGAACCGACATGACCAGTGGTGTCTAGATATGCTTTAGTTAGCTGTTTTCTCTCAGAGCTGTCTCTAGTATTTCTCTTGTGGAACATCAGCTGTAATTTAAAGCAGCTCCATCCTTGGAAAATTCCTAGGAAGGAAGGTGGCAGTAAAACCTTCTGTCTTTACTTAGAGTATATAACTACAAGAAACCAAGATGATAGAGGGAGACTGCAGGACATCCCACAAACACAACACAAAGAGGACCATAGAAACAGTTGATAAGGAGCAGTCCCATACGGTGTATTTGACCTTCGTTGTCTCAAAATCAGTACTTAAAAGCCATCTCCAGTCGCAAAGGACTCAATAGCAATTGAAAACCAGCTTCATCAGCTCTTTGAGTAATAGCGGTGGGAGTTGTAAATATTTATATTATGATAATATGCAGTGGCTTAGGGCCTCCATTTTGCTAGGCACTGTACTGAGACAGAAAAGAAAGAGTTCTGATCCTAAAGGGCTTACAGTTTAAAAATACAGACCGAGTGGTTGGAGATGTTGCTATAATCTATAAGCAGATGGGTATGAAGAAGAATTAGCACTTTAAAAAAAAGTTACATGTATTGTGAGGGGGTATTTTGTTTGTTTGCCTGTTTTGGTGGGGGTGTTTTTTTTATATGGAGTGTAAAAATATGGTGGAAAGGAATAGTCATTTAAAGACTTCCTCTCTAGAGCTTAAACTGCACACCTCTGCCTCTTACAGTAGCTCTTCTTTTACTTCTGAGGTCAGTCTCCCTTTACTTTGTGGTGTGTGTTCTAATTGCAGCAATTCAGATAACATTGGAAGTACGATCATTGCCTACTGAGCTATAATACCTTTCCATCATGATAAAGTAGTTCTGAGGACCAATTTTGCTTTTCACTTAAAAATCTAGTAAGTGTTTCTCAAATCCCAGTAAATATCTACGTAAATCCTAAATATCATATACTCCTGGGAGAATTCTGTGCTTCTGCACACATGCAGAATTCATGTCCAGCACAGATTTTTTTCTGCAGAAAATATATTCTGCCTATGACGTGCTGCAACTCTGCTTACGCACCAGATCCTGCTGGGTGCCAGAGCAGCTGGTTGAGGTGGAATAACAGGTAGCAGCCAGCTGTGTTTATTACAGAAGCCTGTCTGTGGAGCCATGTTAGGAAGCTAAGAGGGGCACATATGGCTGCTGGTGTGTCACAGACTGGGGTTCGGAATGGCTGGTGGGGGAGCTGACTGTGAGGTGGGTTGAGGAGCTAATGGGGTGAAAGCATTAAGCCAGGAGCTGAATGGGAGTGTGATTTCAGGGCCACAGGAAAACGAGGGCTTCTGGGCCACATGCCAATGGGGATTCCTGGGACATATCAGGAGACAGAGTCAGATATGTCTTCCAGATTTGGAGAGGCCCAGGGTCTGCATAGGGAAGGCTACCCAGCTACCAACTCTCACCCATGCCCATCAGCCATTCAGGTTTACTCCTAGGCTCCATCCCTCTCCCTCAGCTCCTCCATTACCCCTACTGCCTCCCTAGCCTGAACACTCTTTCTGAGGGGTGCAGGACATACGTTTCTGCACTGGATTATAAATGAATTACTCAGAGTTCTGTTCGAATGTGCCCATTAAGGAATCTATTTGTTTAAAAAAAACAAATCCCACGTTTTTTCCGACATACTTACTGATGGGTATTTTTAAATAAATTACCAAAATAATTGATCCTAGTGTGATTATATTGTATTATTTTGACAAATAAAATAGTCAGAATTGTGCAGAATTTTAAAATATTGTGCACACAATTTTTAATTTTTTGGCACAGAATTTCCCCAGGAGTAATCTTAAATAGATGGAATGGCAGACCTTGGTCATGCAGAACTGCCTAACTAGGACTGAAATCTAAAGAAAGTTGACTGCACTCAGTGCTTTTTCAGCACAGGCACAAGACAGTTTCCAGGACCTTCCTAGCAAAGTGGACCAAAGCATACAAAGGTAGGAGTGCTGCTCCATCCCAGAACATCACAGCTCATTCCACTGAAGGAAGCTGTAACTGTTATGATAAGTCCAAAATATGGAAAATATCAACTTGCTCCTTTACCCCTCCAACCTCCCTCTGCCCCACGTTGCTAAGGTCTTAGACATCTTGCGGGTGCTGCGTTTGATAGGGGCATACTCCAGAATGTGGTCAGCTTCCTCTGTTGACATTGTCAGTATAGTTATTGAGCTAATCCTCATCCCTTCAAGGGATGGCCTTTCAGTGCGCTAATTGTTCCATTGTTAAGACTGTTGGATATTAAAGGAACAGAAAAGGGAGAATTTGTGCTTAGCTGAGAATTTCCTGAGCACGTCACATTCCATGATCTGTCCCACCTTCAGATGTTATTTCTAATTAATTACAAAGTTTAGGTATATTTCTTTGAAATCTCACTTTTGAATAGGTATTGGTTTGCTTTATGAAATGACAATGTTTTATTTAATAATAGAGCTGGTTTAAAAAATTAATTTTTGAGACAAAAAAGGGGAAATTATTTAATAAAAAAAATTCCCATTTTTCAACCAGATCTGTCTAAAAAGCTTAGTAGTAGACAACTTTGAAAGCTGTTTTCCTGATAAAGGCTCAATCTGAACACCAGAAGGTCCAATTTGTCTTTAGCCAGCTGGGGTAGAAGGAAAAAAACATGATTAAAAGATGTGGAGAGTGTCCAGAATTTTTTTTCCCTTGTGTGCTGTATCGTATCATATATAAGTTTGCATAAAATTCTTTAGAAAGAGATTCATGAAATGTAATTCTGTTTCTTACTTTGAAGACTACCTAATGGTTATTTGATACAACAGGGACACACAAAAGTAGCAGTGTTCAGAATAGTAGCACCATCTGCAAGTAATTTTCTTGTTTCTCCCCAGGAGGAATTAAATTTTTTTTCAAACGTGTTAGAAATCTTTATCCAAACTATCTGTTTCATATAATGTCTCATTTTGAATTACTACTGTATCATGTTAGATTTCAACTTTATTAATTTGAAAATGCTTTTGTATAAAAATTCCATGCTATGGTAGGAAACCAAAAGAATCACTGCCGAGGAACTCAAAGGGAAAATTTGAAGGCCTTGGTTAAGACTTGCAAAGCAGATATGACTGAGAGGGTGAGATTGTTAAGAAGTTGAGAAACATACTAGGAGCAGGGAAAAAAATGAGAAGTAATTAATTTTGTTTGTAGTGTATCTTGGAGGAGTATTTTTATTTTCCGATTTGACCGTGTTTAGGATTTTATTTTATTTATTTTATTTAGTGGGGTATTTCTTGGTCCCTGAACATGGAACCAGACAGTCTGTGATCTTTAAATTGTGAAAAACATTAGTGTTGTGTTTGTGTTCTGTACAGCACAGACCATGCTGATAGTAGTGAATAAAGAATGGAACTGGTCAGAAAATGTTCTTTTTAATCTATGGCTATGTCTACACTTCCCGGAGGTCTCCCGATAGAAATCTGCCACTCCAGGAACCTTCTGCCAACATCCTGGTCATCCTCATTCCATGAAGAAAAGGGGATGTGTTGGCAGAGAAGGTTTTCCTGACATTTGGCACCTTGCAGTCGGGAAAGCCTCTACCAACTGTCAGCAGAAGATACGCAAATACTTTGAGCAATTTACGTATCTTTTGCTGACAGCCTTCAATCTAGACATAACGTAGGAGAAAATGTCTGCTTTCTCTATTGAAAATCAGGAATGTGTCAGTTCTTGGCCAAAACCCTGAAGTTTTTAAGTCAAACTTTTCAGTGTTTGGCAAAAGACTGCTGAAAACCGAAAATGTTTTCACCTTTTTTTTTTCTCTTTAATGTTCAGGTTCTCAGATTTCTGATGAAAAATCTTTTTTTTTTTTTTCCTGGAAAAAAACATATACTTTCCACTAACATTAATTTAATTGAAAACCCAACTTTTTGCTGGAAAAAAAGTGTTGGCAGAAAATTTTCAACCAGTTATAATAAAGAGTAATTTTAAACAAAACTACATTTATGGGAGATAATGCTTGCTTCTTATTTACAGTGTCACCTGAAAGTGAGAAAAGGCATTTGCATGGCACTGTTGTAGCCGATGCTACAAAGTATTTACATGCCACATATGCTAAATGTTCAAATGCCACCTTCATCCTTCAACCACCATTCCATCCAGCAGATATTCTTCAATGCTCAGAGTGGGTACTTGATAATGATGCACAGCAGTGTGGACTGATGCATGTTCATATTTATCATTTCAGTCAGATACCATCTTTTTTTTTTAAAGTAACGATTGGTTGTAAAAATTGCTACATTGGAGGTGGAAATCAAACTCAAACACCTAAATGAGATTTAATTGTGAGGCACAGATAATCTCCATCAAAGCATAAAGGAACTAGCACATAACATTGCAACCCAACAGCAAGGGTTTTTAATTAATCTGTAAACATAGGCTCATGCCTTTTGACTAAAGAATTGCTGATGCGGTTCTCACATTTAAGAGATGGGGGAGGGGAAATGAACTGGGAAACTACACGCCTGTTAATTTGACCTCACTCGTATGTGAGGTGTTTGAACAAACTTTGAGAAAAAATATTTAAAGAAGTAGAGGTAAATGAAACTAAGGTCAAAATACAACGTAGGTTTATAAAAAGTAGTTCTTACCAGACCAACCTTGTCATTTTCTCTGAGAAGATAACTGAGCTGTAGCTGAAGGAAATGCAGTAGATCTAATTTTTGTGGATTTCAGTAAGCATCTGATACAGTTCCAGGGGGAAGTTATTTGTTAATTTGAAGAAGATGGGGTTTAATATGATGATTGAAGCTGAATGAGGAACTGGTTAAAGGGAAGACTACAGTGGGTCATACTGAAAGGTGAACTGTCAGACTGGAGTAGATTTCTTCAGGAATTAATCTGGGGAACAATCTTAAATTTAACATTTTCTTTCATGACCTTGGCATAAAAAGTGGAAGTGTGCTACTAAAATTTGTAGGTGACACAAAGGTGGGAGAGATTCCCAGTATGAAGCAGAACTGAACTATCTGGGGGGACCTTGAAAACTGGAGTAATACAAGTGGGAGGAATTTAATAGAGCAAAGTCGAAGGTCGTGCATTTAGGAAGTAACAAGATTTTTTGTTATAATCTGGGGACTTATTTGGAAATGACAAATGAGGAGAAAAACCTGGGTGTACTAATTCATGACAGGATGATATACTCCAAGTGTAGACATAACCCTTCTGACAAGTTCTCCCTTAGGTCTGCTTGGCTTATGGTATAGCTGTTGGATCGTTTTTAATTTAATGTACAATAACATATTCTGAGGCATCTTTTTCCCCACTCTAAAGGAAATTAATATTTAAGCTGATTTGCTTTCCAGGGGGCATCCTTCCTTCGTACAACAACTATTGCATGTTTCCAGTTGGATTCAGTGCGGTATAGATATTGTTTCCACAAGTAAAATAGCTTTTTGTCCACATCCTGTACCTTCCCATGTTAATTTCAAACACTTCCTTGAACTTTTTATTAACGAATTATGCCTGCTCTGTGGTTTCTATCCATATCTCAGCGTACAGAAAACTTGGTTTTCTTTTTTGAACTGATGAGCAATTTTAAAATTTGTTTTTCATCAAAATTCACATTCTTTAGACAGTCTTATTTTTTTCTTGCCTTTGGCTGAAAATAGGTGTTTCTAATAAGGTTTTCATGTCACTTGGTGGTTTATTGTAGATTTGCAACAGTGCACTTGCAGGACAGTTGTGGATCTTCAAGTACTATTGTACAGCTTGGATAACCTCTGAAATGATCCAAACACCAAGGAGTACTAAATGATGGAATTTTTTTAAGTATCTGTACATTACATAAAGGTTTTTTTTTAAATAGGTAATATCAACAGTGTGTCTGTATCCTTTATAACTCTTCTTTCAGTATTAATAAAGAGGCTGGGAAGATGACAAGTGAAGTAAGTTTGACTAAAATAAACAGTGGGGCCATGGCTACACTAGCCCCACCCGTTTCAAAAGGGGGGTGCTAATGAGCCACTTCGGCAGATGCTAATGGAGCACTATCATGAATGTACAGCACCTCATTAGTATAATGGCGGCCGCTCATTTTGAAAGTGCTGCTTTTGAAATGCATGCCACCAGTGTAGCCAGGGGCCTTTCGAAAGTACCTCCCCGCCAGATTTTGAAAGCCCCAAAACAAAATAGAAAGAAGGGGCTTTCGAAATCTGGGGGTCCTTTTGAAAGGCCCCTGTC
This sequence comes from Carettochelys insculpta, assembly GCF_033958435.1. Taxonomy (NCBI): domain Eukaryota; kingdom Metazoa; phylum Chordata; order Testudines; family Carettochelyidae; genus Carettochelys; species Carettochelys insculpta. The sequence goes on along the minus strand of NC_134141.1, from coordinate 27,704,087 downwards.
TACACCAGTGGTGTGCCTTTTGAAAGCAGCACTTTCAAAACACGTGTGGCTGCCATTACTCTAATGAGATACTGCATATGCATGGCAGCGCCTCATTAGCAGCTGCCGAAGTCGCTCATTAGCATCCCCCTTTCGAAAGCAGGGTGCTAGTGTAATCACGGCCAGTACATCCAAGATTGCCAACCATACTCAGGTCAGCTCTTCGCTGAACTGCTGGGGAAAAAAATCTTTTCTTTCCAATTCTCAGCTGGATCCTGCAAGTCGCTTCTCACTGCTACTGAGACTGGTCGACTCATGAGATAAGTCACTGTCGTCATGCCAGAATTCAGAATTTTCCCCAACATGTTTCATATAAAGCACATTGGAGCAAATGCTAACATAATCCTGACTTCAAGCAGCAGAGGATTAAGTTGGCTTTTATATTTTTAATTAAGTTCTTTCTAAATCCGAGAAATTCTGAAGGGATTGTTTTTTAATGCCCTTTAGGAGTTCTGGATTCTATTCCAAAAGCTGAAAAGTTTGTGAAATGAAACATTCTGTCACAACTAGCTAAGCTCTTTTGAAGTATCAGTTTTGGTTTGCAGGAATTTTCAGATAAAACCTGATGTTCTACCTGGTATTTATAGTGGTCATTTACAATTCAAAAAGACTCCAGTCCAGACTGTAATAATTGCAGGTGCCTCCACCTTACAATGAGGAACCCATGCAGATAAGTTTGGTAACCAGAATACATAGAGAAAACTCATAGGTCCGTGTAAGTCACTGGGAGTTTGGCCATAGACTTTAATTGGTCCAGAATTTTGTCCTGGGCATCTGTGTGAAGCCAAACTTCAGATAAATGTCCTGGGAGAGGGTGGCCGTACATGTATTTGGAGACCTGATAGCCCCAAAGGTGATCATGTTGTAAGTGAATTATCAGGCCAATCTGCTGTTCATGAACAAAAATGAAGGGAGTAGGTTTCTCTCCCATGAGAGTGATACTGGGTAACACAAAATCATTGCTGTTTTGGACAATGTATGATTTCTGTATTCTGTACTATGTTATTTTGCATTTAAATGTATTTCAAGTGTTCCCAGAGCTTTTTAGGCAACCTTTTGGTGTGGTGTTTTTGTTTAAAACAAAATCTAAGTAAATAAATAAGACTTTATAGTTGCCATTTAATTGGATGAGAATGAGAACATTATTACAGTCAGACATTCAATCACAGACACTCACAAACTGTACTTGGCTCAGAGGTGGGGATGGAACAAATCTTCCTCAAAAGCCGCACACCTAGGCTGGAATTCTGAAGCCTGCACAGAGTTTCTGTTTTTCTGCACAGGAAAAATTCAGACCACAGCAGAAGTTAACGCCTTCCCCATTACATGGAGGACATTCAGGTTTACCTTGTTTCTGTTTTCCTCTAGTTGCAAAACTTCTGAGTAAGCTCTGCAAAGACAAAGTGTCCATATAAATGCAAGAAATTTGGCTGAGTTACGAACTGTTCAAAATCACCATTTCCCATCTGTGTTTAGCTCATGACAGCTTGCTCCTGGATTGAACTAAAAAGCCTGAACATTCTAGTACTGTATGTATGCCACAAAGAGTGCACTTCTTAACAGGATGCGGTCAATACAGATCCTTCTCCTGTGAACCAGGAGACCCTGAATAGAAGTCTCACTTCTTTTACTGGCTAGTGTGAATACTTCTACATCCTTTGCAACCCTTATTCTGGAGCAAAGCCTACATGCTAGGGAGTCATGCAAGGTGGAAATATAGCCTAACTCTCAGTTGTTTAGCTAGACTGCGTCAGAAGGCATCTGTCAAATCTAAGCACTCCACTATACACCATGTAAAATGGACATAGTCATGCAATGGAATCCACTAGTTAAGTTTGTTCCTCATCTTCTTGTTGCTGGTACACAGTGGATAACAATAGGTTCTTCCTCGAGTGTCCCCATGGGTGCTCCACGATAGGTGTCGGGCTCGCCCCGGTGCTGCAAGTTGGATCTTTCCAGCAGTTTCTGCCGGACCGCGCATGCGCCGGCGCGCACCGCTCTCTTGCGCGCTCCCGGCCACGTGCGCGATCCGGTCCCCGCCAGTTCCTCTTTAACCGCCATCGGCTGCAGACGGAATCCGCTCAGGCTACGGCCAGAGTTAGCGTATTTAATGTTTTTAAAGTGTTTAGAGTTTCTTTTTCAGTCTTTTAGCTTAAGTTAGCTTGTTATTGTTTTCAAAAAAAAAAAAAAAAAGAAAAGAGAGTAAAAAGTAAAGTTTTACAGCCTTAGTAGCAAGCGGAGCAGCGGAGGCCCGGGGACGTAAGGCCATTAGACCTCCTGCCGCGGCAGGCTGAGTCCGAGAGGGGAACAGGCACAGAGAAGGTGCTAAGTACCCTATTAACAACTCAAAGACTCACCACAATGTCCTCTTCAGGATTCAAAAAGTGTGAGTCATGTCACGAAGCGATGCTGGCCTCCGATGGGCACAGTCAGTGCATTAGGTGCCTCGGGGAATCTCATGTGACCCAGAAATGCTCCTTCTGCGCAAAGCTCACAGCCAGAGCAAGGAAGGACAGAGAGATGCGGCTGAAAATGCTGTTCTTTGACAAGGCCCTCCAGCCAGATGCGCTGGAGCGGCCTCAGCAGGAGGGACCCGCAAGGGCCCATAAAAGGAAAGCTGCTTCCCTAACCCCATCAGCGTAAAAACGGAGGAAGCTTTCACCAACCTGATCCCTGCTGGCAGCCACAGCGAGCAGGACAGGTGGAGCACATAGCCCCCAGCCGCAGTCACAGCTGAGCGGCGGCGGCGCGGAGATGCAGGTGGCAGAGGCTGAGCTGCCGATAATCAAACAGCCGCCCCGCACCGCGGGCAGGGCGGCAGCCAGGCAAGCGCTGGAACCGGCAGCACCGCAGCTAGTGGCACCGACCCCCGGGGAACCGGCAGTGCAGAGCTCGCAGGCACGCGGCCTGCAGGCACCGGGGGAGACCACCCGTGCAGCACCGCAGCGGAGCGTGCCGAGCGCGGCGCAGACAGCGGGGCCGAGATCCCCAACACGGAAAGGGGCGGAGCCAGCCCCACAGGGGAGGGGAAAGGCAGCACAGAAAACCTGGCACCGCAGTCCTTCTCCAGACAGGGCTGCAGGGCTACTCGCTCTAAGCCCTCCACTTACACTGCGGACTCCAACGAGGCGGCAGGGGTCACCTGCAGTATACCCTGAGCCCCCATCCCCGTTCCTACAGCCAGCATCACCATGGCTCAGACCACCATCGCCTTTCCTGGGCTTTGAACCCCTGGAATAGTGCCACAAATCAGTCTCTCCATTATCTCAATCACCCAGACGATCTCGCTCCCCCAGACGCAGGGGGTATGCGTCTCCAGAGTGGTCCAGGTCTCCATCTCCGGAAGAGTGCCCGTGTTGCCGTGGTCGCCCCTATCACGCGGGGCATAGACAGCATAGGCATACTCCCAGGGACAGATCCCCCCAGACGGTTCAATATCCCCGAGGGCAATCGTGGATGGGGACGGAAACGCAGATATCTCAGGGGGAGTTGATTCTGGAACCCCGAGATTCTCCCTCGCAGGTATCTAGCGAGAGGATCTTTCACTGTCAACAGGACCCAGAGGGGTCCAGAGAGGCTTACTCTAGCGGTTCCTCGCTATCTTCCCCTGACGAGGCCACGGCCCCAGGGGACGTCCGTCCTCCAGATGATCTCAAACAGTTCCAAGAGCTGTTTAAAAGGGTGGCCTTCACGCAAGGCATCCAAACAGCAGAGGTGCAAGAGAAACACCATAAGCTCCTTAAAAACCTGAGACCTCCGGCCTCTTCCAAAATAGCTATTGCGCTTGATGAAGCAATCATGGAGTCCGCCACCACAATATGGCAGACCCCTGAGTCCACTCCGCCTATAAACAAGAGAGCGGATAAGAAGTACTTCGTCCCGGCGAAGGGCATGGAGTTCCTGTTCAACCACCCGCAACCAAATTCTCTGGTGGTGGAATCGTCTCAATAGAGGTCGAAAACTTCTCAGTACAAGACAGGGGGAACGGACAAAGATGCCAAGAAACTAGAGTTGTTCAGCAGAAAGGTCTACTCCTCCTCTACCCTACTGTTGAGAATGGCGAATTACGCAGCGCATCTAGCGAACCATAATTTCGACAACTACTCCAGGCTGACTTCCCTCATGGACTCGCTTCCAGAGGACACAAAGCCGGTGCTCAAGGCCATCGTGCAGGAAGGCTACGCAGCCTCGAGGACAGGAGTTCAGATCTCCCTAGATGTAGCGGATACGGCAGCACGCTCAACAGCTACGGCAGTGGTCATGCGCAGGGAGTCCTGGCTCCAGATATCGGGTATCCCAAGGGATCTGCAGGCGAAGATCGTTGATCTCTCCTTTGACACGCAGAAGCTGTTTGCTGAATCAACCGACTCGGTCCTTCATTCCAGTAAAGACTCGAGGTACTCTCAGGACCTTGGGGATTTACACCCCTCCATACAGAAATAAAAAGTATTACCCCCAACAAAGACGATACCAGTATCAACCACAGCGTCCCCAGTACCACAGGGTCTACGAGCAAGAGCGACATCAACAGCACCAACAGTACAGAACTCCCAGGCGACGTTCTCAACAGAGCCGTGCGTCCTCGGGGGAGGGCCAAAGGCCACAAGTTTGACACACAGATCGAGGGCAGCACTATCACTACCATCGCGCAATGTCATCCGAAGCTACTATTCCACCATCGCCTCCGACCATTCTACGACCAGTGGCAAAAGATCACCACAGACAAATGGGTACTGGAGATCATAGCCACGGGTTACGTGATTCCCTTCCAGTCGCTCCCACCGCCACGACCTCCACCCAGACCCCACCTAAAGGACGCCTCCCACGAAGCGAGACTCAAGCAGGAGGTAGACCATCTTATGCTTATAGGGGCAGTGGAAAGAGTGCCGGAGCAACTCCGAGGGAAAGGGTTCTACTCGAGATACTTCCTCACAGAGAAAAAGACAGGAGGCTGGAGGCCCATCCTAGATCTTTGAGGCCTCAACCAGTACTTGCGCAAGCAACGCTTTCGGATGATCACAGTCGATTCTATACTTACGGCACTGGACGATGGAGATTGGTTCGCAGCCCTCGACTTACAAGACGCGTATTTCCACATAACTATTCACCCGGCTCACAGGCGTTTTCTCCGGTTTATGGTAGGCAAGAACATTTTCAGTACCAGGTTCTGCCATTCGGCCTCTCCTCGGCCCCCAGAGTCTTCACCAAGACCTTGGCAGTGGTGTCAGCCTACCTGCACAGACAGGGGGTGTTTATATTCCCATATCTGGAAAAAAACGACTGCCTACTGAAAGGGGCCTCGAAGGAGGAGGTACTTCGCATGATACGCATCACAGCAGACGCGTTCTGTTCGCTGGGCCTGGTCATCAATCTGGCAAAATCAAAGATAGACCCCGCACAGGACATAGAGTTCATAGGGGCACGTATAAATTCCATCACAGCAAGGGTTTATCTACCAGATGCCCGCTTTTGCGCCATTGGTTCCCTCGTGCAAGTCATCACCTTCAGCCCTATGGTGCCGGTTCTGACATGCTTACAGCTGCTGGGCCACATGGCAGCAGCAACGTTTGTGGTACAGAACGCCCGATTGCATATGCGCAGCATGCAGCACTGGCTGGCGAGCATCTACAAACCGGCAGCACACACCGTCCACAGGGTGGTGTCGCCCACGACAGAGGTGCACAGATCCCTGCAATGGTGGGTGAACCCCAAGAACATGCTAACAGTGGTGCCCTTTCACCAACCACAAATATCTGTTTTTCTCACTACCGACGCCTCCCACATAGGGTGGGGAGCACACATTGGCGAAAAGGTGACGCAAGGACTGTGGTCCTCCACAGAACAGTCAGTGCACATAAATATACTGGAGGTCAGAGCGGTGTTCAACGCCTGCAAACACTTTCAAGACCATATACAAGGCAAAGTAGTCGGGATGAGTACAGACAATACCTCCACCATGTTTTATATAAATCGGCAAGGAGGAGCTCGGTCCCGTGCCTTATGTGCGGAAGCAGTCTGATTGTGGAACTGGTGCATCGCCAACAATATAACCTTGAAAGCCTCATATTTACCAGGCGCTCACAATGTGAAGGCAGACCAGCTGAGCAGGCGCTTCGCACTCACACACGAGTGGCAGATCCGTTCCAATCTGCCACGAACAATTTTTCACGCATGGGGATTTCCCCAGGTAGACCTGTTTGCCACTCAACACAACAAGAAGTGCCCACAATACTGCTCCAGGGCAGGACTGGGACGGGGGTCCCTGGGGGACGCATTCGTGATCTCGTGGATGGGCCCCCTGCTCTACGCATTTCCTCCCAGAGTGCTTATCCGCAAAGTCTTGCAGAAAGCCAGGAGAGAGAGAGCCCGAATGATCCTAGTAGTCCCAACGTGGGATCGACAGCAATGGTTCCCCTTACTCCTGCGCATGTTGGACTGTCCACTGATGCCCCTCCTGGTGGCGCCGGATGTGCTCACGCAAGCCCAGGGGTCCATAGTGCATCCACACCCCTGAGGCCTGCTACTGTAAGCATGGTTAATCCATGGCTCAGCTCCCTAGAGAGCACGTGTACGGAGGGAGTGCAGCAAGTCCTAGAAAGTAGCAGGAGGACTTCCACCAGGAAGCCCTATAAGCAAAAATGGACTCGATTCACTGCATGGTGTTCTACCGAGCAATTAGCCCCCCTTGCTGCGCCTATACCTGTAATACTAGAGTATTTACTGGACCTCAAGAGAGGCGGACTCTCCCTATCCTCGTTGAAGGTCCACCTTGCCGCTATATCGGCTTTCAGACATGAAGAGGAAGGGCACACGGTGTTTGCCCATCCCCTGGTTACCAGGTTCCTCAAAGGGCTGGTAAACCTATACCCCCCTCGGAAACCGCTTCCACCTTCGTGGAGCTTGGACCTGGTGCTTAATGCGCTAACGGGACCACCATTTGAACCCTTAGCCACAGTTTCCCTCCGTCTCCTTACGATAAAGACGACCTTCCTTCTTGCAATCACGTCAGCTCGCAGGGTGAGCGAGCTTGCGGCAGTTATGGCAACACCACCCTGCACAGTATTTTCCAAGGAGGCAGTAACCTTATGGCTGCATCCAGCCTTTGTTCCCAAAGTTTCTTCAGAGTTTCATATTAACGAACCTATAGTTTTACCCTCGTTTTATCCAAAGCCTCATAACTCCAACAAAGAGGCGCGCCTACACCTCCTGGACGTGAGGAGGGCGCTGGCTTTCTATATAGACAGGACTAAGCCCTTCCGGAAAACGGATAGACTCCTAGTCTCTCTCGCTCCCAAATCAAAAGGAGAAGGTCTCTCTCCGCAGAGAATCTCGAAGCACATGATATCCTGCATAAAAATATGCTACGAACTTAGAAAGACTCCTTTACTGGCCCCGCCTAGGGCTCACTCCACTAGGGCGGTGGCGGCATCAACAGCCTATTTCAAGGGCGTTGCACTAAAAGACATTTGCAGAGCGGCAACCTGGTCATCCTATGACACCTTCACCAAGCATTATGCCCTTCACAGGGTATTCGAAGAGGATACCCGTCTCTTGGCAGCGGTCCTCTCGGGGACATGCTGCACATAATCCGATTACCCACCTCCTATCTTGGGTTACTGCTGGGTAGTCACCTATCGTGGAGCACCCACGGGGATGCTCGAGGAAGAAAGAGAAGTTACTCACCGTAGTAACGATGGTTCTTCGATATGTGTCCCCGTGGGTGCTCCACCACCCGCCCATCCTCCCCGCTTCGGATCTCTGTTTAGTATTTTTGAGGAGCATCCAAGGCGGTTGGTCAAGGAACTGGCGGGGACCGGATCGCGCACGTGGCCGGGAGCGCGCAAGGGAGTGGCGCGCGCCGGCGCATGCGCGGTCCGGCAGAAACTGCTGGAAAGATCCGACCTGCGGCGCTGGGGCGAGCCCGACACCTATCGTGGAGCACCCACGGGGACACATCTCGAAGAACCATCGTTACTACGGTGAGTAACTTCTCTTTTCTGCTGCCAGCTATTGTAGTTAAGTGGTATAGATGCCATAGTGTTGAATATTCTGGAGTCAAATCCTGCTGATTGATAGGGAGTTCATTACGCTCAGAATAGTATTAATTTTTAAAATAAATTCCTAACATTGCAAACAAAAAAAGTACATTTGAAAGAATTAGATGATTTTAAAGGCCTAAACGTGAAGAAATGCAAAAATTAAGATTGTCTCGGAAATGTTAATTCCTGTTTATATACATTATGATACAAGCTTTAATTACAGGATTACTATTTTTTTTTTTTTGCAGACTCTCTGCCTCATTCAGTGCACAAGATTTTTGATATTCAGGGACTGAATTCAGGGTGTGCAGTGAGTGAGGCTTTTGTTTGTAGGAACCCCTGCTTCATTTGTTGCATAAATTGGAGGGTATATGGTGAATGAGGCAGAGGATTGCAGGAAAAGATTGTCTCATAATTAAAGCAGTTAAATGCCGTACTGGATTCTATCTCAGACTGCCATAGAGTTCGTGTATGATGCATTGCTGGACAACTAACTTGAACCATACTTTTCACAGGTGACCATTAATTGTGTGTTCCTCATATTTTGGGTGCTCAGTTTAAGACATCTGGATCCTGTTTTTAGAAGAGCTGAAGGCTCACAATTGTGCATGGATTCACTCAGAGCATTGAGGCTCAATCTCTTTTGCAGAAAGTTTGTGATCAGAAGGAATAGATTGAGCATAGAGCTGGGCATCAGGAAATTCCTGAATTTGAATCCTGGCTGTTTTGTTGATTTACAGTGTGGCATGTCACTTTGTTTCTCTTTCTCTATCATAAGATGTGGTAAGAATATTTACCCAACTACTTCATGGGTGTTGGAGGATTAATAAATATCTGTACAGTCCTTTAAATACAAAAATGCTAAGGATTCTGAAAACATTGGGCCTAAGGTGTCTCAGTTTAGGCAGCCAACCATTAAAGTGCTCAGAATTAGTTGATGTTTTTGTATTGAGTTTAATTTTAGCCATGTCAGTCCCAAGATATTCAGTGTGTTCAGAAGATGCCTGAAGGAGAGCTCTGTGTAGCTCAAAAACTTCTCTCTCACCAGCAGGCATCATCTAACATGATAAATATACTGCCCCATCTTGATATTTTTGCATATTTTGGCCTTAATCTCCCTGCCTCAGTCTCTGAGAAAGCCCTGACTGCCACACAGAGTACTGAGGAAGTAAATTATTTAATGTATGTTATGCCCTGATTGCATAGCAATGAGCCATAGAAAAGCCAATGAGGTAAGTATTAATTCCATCGTCATTACAGGATTTGTATATGGTTTAGGGACAAGAAGGATAGCCCAGTGGTTTGAACACTGGCCTGTTAAACTCTGGGTTGTGAGCCCAGCCCTTGAGGGGGCCATTTAGGAAATCTGGGGCAACTGAAAGTGGGGGGGAAATGGGATTGTGCTTGGTTCTGCCAAGAGGGCAGGAGACTATACTCAATGGCCTCCCAAGGTCCCTTCCAGTTCTGAGAGATGTGTACAGTAAATAAGGGAAGGGGGCTAACTTGAATGACAAATTTAAGGAGAAATACTGAACAGCTTCCTTGTTCAGTGAACACAGTTCAACTAGACCAATCTGAACATATTTTTAGTGAATCAATGTCCCCAGCCAGATTTAAATTGCAGTTAATTCCTAAGAGGAAGAGAAAAACCACAAAATATAATTGAAATTAACTTCTGTGCACTGAGATGTTTGTGAGGTGGAGAAATCCTATTGTGGGATAGAGCAATTGAAGCAGACAGAACTATACTGTCAAGTATCAGAGGGGTAGCCATGTTAGTCTGGATCTGCAAAAGCAACAAGGGGTCCTGTGGCACCTTATAGACTAACGGAAATGTATGAGCATAAGCTTTCGTGGGAAGAGACCCACTTTGTCACATGCAAGTTACCACAGGACCCCTCGTTGCTTTTGCAGAATCATACTATGTAGCAGTGGACTTTTGAGGAGTTGAATAAAAGGGGTAACTTTGACTAATTTTGTCTCCAATAATTTTAGGTACAAGCCTATGCAGAAGGTGGATGGCGTTGCAGATGGCTTCACAGGAAGTGGTCAGCAGACAGGCACATCTGTTGAGCAAACTGTTATTGCCCAAAGTCAACACCATCAGCAGTTTCTGGGTATGTGAGGGCATATTATTCTAGTATACAAATAAAAATAACCATCTGCCATCAGTATGAATGCCAATTTATACTAGTACCATAATTCTCTCCAGACTTAGAGTGTCTCAGTAAAGCTGTGATCTGTATTGGGGTACCCAGAAGTTATATACAGAAATTACATGCTTTGCATCATAAATTTTATTCAGCATTTCTAATCCTCATGTGTACAAAGAAGAAAAGTTTGTGCAAAATCTTAATTTGCATTGTCCTTGTAAATATATACTACCACACAATTTACAGTATTTAGCATGCACCAAATATGAAGGTAGCCTTAAAACTAATGTCTTAATATTTATGCTGACATCTGTTGTATTTTTCACTCCTGAACGTGTGTATAAAATTGAGTTACTTTCAAGCTTTGCAATTGCAATATAGCCATTACCATTTGGAATTATGGCTACATATGCTATATTTTCAAATGGTATAATCTATATTATTATTATTATTATAGACTAAAAAGACCAACATTTGAGAAATTAAGGTTCACAGTCTCCATGCACAAAAATGTTCACTTTATGCATACATCAATGCATGAGGCATTTACCAGAAGTGATCTTATAAATCTGACATTTGCACACAGCCTTGATGATTTAATAACTATTTGCATGTGTAAAACCACCTGATTTGAACATGCTATTACATAATTATATGCTTAGTTTTAGTCTCCTAAAGTAGGATTTTTGAAAGCACTCACCTTTGGCCTATCTTGGCTCCCTCTAACATCAATGGCAGTGGAATTAGGTCAATGGTGCACTTGAAAGTGTCATGCATTGTTTTTTTTACACAGAAGTGTGTTTCTGTACTCTGAAATATTTTTGCCACATACTGAAAGTACACATTAGATGTGCATTAAAGTCCATTAAATTCCAAACGTAAACACTGAATACTCTGACAAACTGCGACTGAACATAGTAAAACTGTGCAATAGTATAAAATAAAACTTAGTCAAAGCAAATAAGCTATATACTGATATATTGTACTTTATTCTCTAATTTACTGAAAATATCTTGTGAAAGGAAACACAGTAGTGCTTGCCTTTGACGTGCAGATGTGTAGGATATACATAAATTCATTTTAGCATGTTACGTATCGTATACAGATCGAACCTGTCTATTCCAACACCCTCAAGACCTGACCAGTGCCAAATGAGAGTTTGCCAAACCATAGGAGGTCAATATTGTCTAGCAACATTACCAACACTTCCACCACTACTGGGCTCTTAGAAGACATGTAGGGGTATATTAGAGGTAAACGACAGCACAGAACATTAAGAGCCAGAACTGGTGGTTGTAAACAGACTTTATGGGACCATTGCAAATTTGGCCACATCCGTGATAAGCAGACATCCAGCTACCTAAAATCATTCTGTACCACAGATGTTGCTCAGAGAGTGACAGATGAGAGAGGTTCAACCTGTAGTATATCTTCTACTTAAAAAATCAGTTAGTTTGGCTACAATTTTGTGTTGATGATTTTTTATTGCTACTTTTAAAAATAAGAAAGTATTTGTTCTACAAATACTGTGACCTTTTAAAATTTATTTCATTGTATCATTCTTAAAATGTTTTCTTAATTAAACTGTAATTGGCACCATCCACAATAGCTTTCTTCCATTATGTTGTCATGGAAACAGATGCATCTCGAGTACTTCCAGAGTTTGGAGATGTTGAAATATCGTCTTTGCCACATGGTACTACGTTTGAGGATATCAAATCACTACAAAGTCTTTATAGAGAGCACTGTGAGGTAAGAAGGATGTATTTGTATTTCGTGCATACTGTTTTACCTTTGAGTATTTCACTAGAAATCAAACGCTTCCAATGAAATGATGACAGTACAAAACATATTACATCCAAACAGTAATTTGCTTACTTAGTTCGAAGGGACATTTGCTAAGAAGATTTTTCTGAGGTCTTTCATTTGGTGTGAATAACCAATATTTGTTTATTTTATAGAATATTGAGCATGAAAATTAGTTTGTCATATTAAAATTTGTCAAATTAGTTTCCGTCATATTAAAAAAGTAGATTCCAGATTCTTTTGCATGCAATATTTTGATTTTGTGGGCATATAAATCTGATTAGATTAATTGTTTCTATTTTTTACATTAAGAAACATTTTTTTCAACTATTTAAAAAAAACAAAACAAGTTTTCTGACATCAGAGCTTTAAGCTACATTTTGTCTGGAATATTTCTGTGGCTATTAACAAGTGTTTCAAATAATGATGTGAAACAGGAGAGATGTAAGAACTTCGGTGCAGAACTAGTTGTGGCAGTCTTCTGTTTCCCCGATTTTTTTTTTTAGTTATTTTTAAAATATTGCTTCTGTAAATTCATTAAATATGTTCCTTTAGAGTAGAACTTCTCTTTTTTTGCCTCATACCCACTTTTACTTGGATTATTATATCTTTCTGCACATACTGGATATGTAACCTGATCATTAGTTAGATTAGACACATGCATTCTTCTTTCAATGATTGGTCATATGCATTCCAGTATAGATGCGCATGCACATGTGTGCTCAGTTACCAGAAAATTTCCCTAGCTGGTGGTAGTCAGGTCAGAACAGTGCCTCTTGGGAGTGACACTGATATGGCTGCCAATATAGACACTGCTCATCCCACCAGCCCACTTAGTTCCTTCTTTTCACCATGTCAATTGCTGGAACTCCCCACATTTTTGTGCAAGCAATCTCTTTGTTAGCTGGTAGCTGTTAGGCCATTATCTGTAAATAGTTCTCATTAGGTGTTAATGGTTTGGGCTAATCATTGGGCTCCAAATGGGGCAGTCATTCCCCCTCCTTGAGGCCTCAGCGGTGGGGCATGCTGAGGTCACCAGGCTTTAAAGTCAGCATCAACTGATGGAAGGGCATGTCAAAAAGTGATCCTTATTCAGACTGTCTGAAGTGTCTGGATGAGAGTCATCAGTGGTACCACTGACCCATTTGTAAGACCTTCAAGCCAAGGACCTTGAAAAGATAGAGCTCAATGCCTCAAAGTCTTTTTGATGGAGGCAGCTCTTCAACTGGAGAAATTCCCATCTGCAGGGCTGTGCACATCTTTCTCAGTACAGAGTGCGCTGTCACTGAGCTCTGCCATTGCAACAATGAAGGAGAAGGTAACCCAACATCATGGTCAAGGACTGGTAGCTCAGTCTTCTCGGAAACACAAGTCTCAGTCCCTGGTGCCTCACAAAAAGAAAAGGCATGATGAGTCACTCTCCAGCTGCTTCTAAACACAGGGAGAATTCCCAGGCAGCATCAGAGGAGGCACACCAAGGGCAGACCCCAGATGGTCAAGCTTCAGTGCCAGTCCGAGGTCCAGCCCTCACTCTGCTCAATTGCCTTTGACACCAGAAGTGTTCCAGGCGGCACAGAGCTTTCTTCGCTGAGTCAGATACCTAGTTGTCCCCCATTACATGGCAAGCCCTCCATGCTGGCATGACTGCCGAGACCTTAAAGCTCTGCCAGCGACCATGGCACCAGCCCCAGCCCATACAGTGTTCATGCAGAAGCCTTCAGGGCCAGCACTTCCTTGGTCTTTGGCCTTGGAGGCCTCAGGCTTGACATCTGACTCCTATTACTCCAGCTCTGGTAGGAGTAGGAGTGCTCACTCCTCATCCAAAAGGCATCAACATTCCACTCTGAGACAGCGGCCGTTGGATTGGCAGCCATCTCCAGAGTGGGGCAGTTCGTTTGCCCTCTGTTCCAAGCTCTGTCCTTGGCATTGGCATCAGGAGTTTCTCTGGTACTGTGCTCGTCACCATCAGCCCCACTGGGAGCCCTATGTGATGGTGTGCTGGACCGACCAGTTGCCTCCTACAGCATTGTCCTAATCTGCACCATCAGTCACCTCATCATTGGCCCCATTGTCATCGTCAACTCTGGTGGTTTCAATGCCTTTTCCTTCAGTGTCGTCTGCCATGGTGCTGCCCCAGTGAGGTCTGGTGGGTTCCAATTGGTGTCTTCAGCAGTGGCGCCTCCTCATGTACTACGAGGCTCAGTACTGCTTTCTGTGGACTCAGCGTCAGCAAGGCAGGCATCAGAGTCATTCCTCTCAAATCACAAGGCAGATGCACTGGACCTTGTGGGAACCAGGAATATGGGCTACCCTGTGCAGACGGGTGCATCCTCCTTGTCTTCGCTGGATGAAGTGATATTGGGGTCTTCTGTCTCCCCACACCTGGAGGACAGTAGGGCCCTCCTGCAGTTCTCTGCCAAGTGACCCACGGTGGCAGAGGTGAAAGGTGAAGCTGACCTGATGACAGATATCTTGTCATCATCGGGGCCTGCTGGGCTGCTTATTAAGACTATTGCTGAGAAGGCCAAGTCGGTTTGGCAAACCCAGGCATCAGCCCAGCCTATAGTGAAAACATAAGAGAGGAGATATATTGTCCCATCCACAGAGCATGAGCATCTCTTTACCACCCCCAAATATGGGACAGGGAGATATGGGAGGGGAGGGATGGCTTGTCCCAGCTGCGCCAAGCCCTGGAGAGCCAGCGCTCCCTGCTCCCCCAGCCCCAGTGAAATGGCAGCCGTGGGGACTCCCCTCTTGGAGCCTGGGGGAAGCGGTGGCCGCCGGCGCTCCTCGCCCCAGAGTCTCGGGGAAGCAGCAGCTGTGGGTGTTCCCACCCCCATCACCAGCCCCTGGAGCCTAAATATGGGACAATTTGTACCTTTTAAAAAATAAGTTAGGATGCCTTTTTAGCATCCCAAATACGGGACCATCCCGTCTAATATGGGACAGATGGCCATCTTATTTATGGTTGAAAAGTTTATTCGATTCGGGGGGCTACAGTTGCACGTATCAAATCAACAGGCCCTTGTTAGCAGATACTCTTTTAATGCGGCTTCATCCCTCTTTAAGTTCACAGAGCTGATCCCACCAGATGCCAAGCCTGAATTTACGCCCTTGGTGGTGGACAACAAGTTTATTCCCCATGCAGCTTTGCAGGTTGCCCTGGATGCTGCTGACACATCAAGAAGGGTGATGGTATGAGAGGTGGCCATGAGAAGGGGTGCTTGGTTTCAGGTCTCTGGCCTCCCATACAAAGTACAGCAGACCATTCAGGACTTGCTGTTTGAGGGGCCAACCCTCTTCTTAGAGAAAACTGATAAAAGGCTCCATAGCTTTAAGGGCTACCCTGAGGTCACTGGGCCTTCACACCCTTGTGATGCAACACAGGCATTTTACTCCCTGCCCTCCCACTAGGCAATTTTCCCAGCAGCCTAGGGATCAGAATAGGTGGAGGGTGGAGAGTGGACAGGTTGAAGCAACAGCAAACACTCTCTCCAGCTTGGCCAAGGACAAGTATAACAGAAGCCCCCATCACATCCTAAGTCCAGCTTTTGAAGGTGTGGTCAAGAGTGCCACAGCATTTCCTGATCTAGATCCAGCACGCCTTATTTTTTTATTTTGTCTATCCACATTCTAATATGCTTGGTGCTGTATAACATTGGACCGGTGAGTCTTTCACACAGTGGAAGAAGGGATATGCTATCCAGTTCAGTTCTTACCCGTCTTTTAACCCTCCTTCTCCAGCCCTCTTCAGGGACCCCTCTCATGAGAGTCTGCTCAGGCAGGAGACTCAGTCCTTAATCAGCGAGTAGTAGAGGAGGTTCCCCTGCAATTCAGGGGGTAGGGGTTTTATTCCTGTTATTTCCTAATCCCAAAATCAAAAGGGGGAATGAGGCCCATCATGGACTTGTGAAGCCTGAACAAGTTTATTTAAAAAAAAAAAAATCAGGTTTCGGATGGCCTCTCTCGGGCTCATTATCCTGTTGCTGGATCCAAGGGATTAGTTTACTGCTCTTGATTTACAAGGTGCGTACTTTCACGTCGCTATCTATTCTTCCCACAGGAGATTCCTCAGGTGTGTGGTGAATGGAAGACCCTATCTGTTCACATGCCTTCCTTTCAGCCTGTCTTGTGTGAGAGGATTTCTGTCTGGATAGTGGCTTCAATTAAGTAATGTTACAAGCTAGCAGGGGTTCCCCTTTCTCCAATCAGGGCTTGCTCTGTGAGGGTGCAGGCCTCTTTAGCAGCATTCCTAGCCCATGTCCCTATTCAGAAAATCGGTAGGACTACCACCTGCTCTTCCATGTATACATTTTAAGCCCATTATGCAATTACGTAGCACTCTACGGTGGACGCGGCAATGGGCAGGGCTGTACTACAGTCATTCCAGGGCTCTGACCCCACCTCCTAACATAAATTTGCATATACCTACATTGGAATGCTCATGAACAATCCCTCAAAGAAGAAAAGACAGTTATTTACTTCCATAACTTGTGTTCTTTGAGATGAGTTGTTCCTATCCATTCCAAAACCCTTCTACCTTTCCCCATTGTCAGAGTAGCTAGCAAGAAGGAAATGGGGAGGGAGGGGTGGTGCTTATTTTGTGCTCAATATCACATCTCGAATAACACCAGTTATGGAAGTAACTGTCTTATTCACCACTATTCCACCTAATATATAAAATCTAGGCATCATATATATGTTGTGATAAAATTCCCTGCTAACATACGTTTAGGTAGAGGACTATCTGTATTTCCTTTTATATTTTTTTCAGGCAATATTGGATGTGGTGGTGAACCTCCAGTTTAGCCTGATTGAAAAATTGTGGCAAACTTTCTGGCGCTATTCTCCCTCTACTCAAGCTGATGGAACTACTATTAGTGAACCGAGGTCAGTAAATGTCTCTTTCTGTTTATCATCATCCTTTAATTGCAGGTGTCAAATCAAATAGAATTATAGTCTTACATACTAACTGAAAACCTAACTTGGTATAATTAATTTGCTAAATTTATGCTGTCTAAATGTTTGTTCACGCTAACTAGTGTTTACCACACATTGACTTTTTGAAATGATTGTATGTGCATATCTACCATTTTGTTTCACTTTCATGACTAAAGTAGAGGTATCTTTTCATAACATTGTGTTCGATATTTTGAGATAAAAGGGCCATTATTATCCTATTTCTACATAAATTATGTGCTGCAGCAGAAACTTGGAAGCCATTTTTCAATCTCCTGTGACAAAATGTGCAGCAGTGCTGTTGATTGTGGTTCAGACATCTGGTTTTTTTTTTAACTAAAATGTTTTAAAGTCCATTGTTTTTCTTTCTGCACGTTTGCATTTTAATTTATTTATTTGATACATTTGTTCACACCAGCAATCTGAGTGAAATAGAAAGTCGACTTCCAAAAGCAAAGCTGATTACTCTGTGCAAAAACGAATCTATTCTGAAATGGATGTGTAACTGTGACCATGTGATGTACCAGGCTTTGGTGGAGATTCTCATTCCTGACGTCCTTAGACCTATTCCTAGTAAGTTGAACACTGATGACATCTTGCAAGGGTTTTGGGTGGGTTTTTGTTTGTTTGGTTGGTTGGTTGGTAGTTGGTTTGGTGATCTTATGCCTACAGTAACTCCCAGGAAACCTGTGGGAGTGGTTTTGAAGACTACAGGAGCAGTATGTCTGATTGTTGTTAGTTTTATAGTGTAGAAAGGTGGTGGTAGGTATATCCATTTTATTTAAAGACAGAGTGATTGATAATTTCACCATGTTTATAAAAAGATAGAAATGGGCTTCTGCAACTTGATGTTTTCCTTTAAAAAATGCTTTTGCCAGCGTATATTATTTATTTGTTATACTTTGGTATCAAAAACTTTGTTCCTTCATACTTGAACTTCAGTCTACATGATAGACTCCAGCACAATACAGGTGTGAGCCAAAGTCTGCTGATGTTAGTCTTTCCAGTCACTTCAGTAGGCTTTGGATTAGGCTTTATATTAACCTTTGAATAGGTAATAGAATATGTTTATGTAGTATGTTTTTGTTTCTGGACAGTTAACGCTGTTGTTGATCAGAGGATGACTGAAGTCATTAGGTTATGAATGTTTATCTTACATTTTATTATTAAAATAGTGTACTGCAAAGTCAAGCATTTTTAGCCTTATTCGATTTTTCAGTCTATCACATTTTTTGTTCCACAAAGGACATCATAGACTCAGTGACTGATTATAGTATAATACTATGGCCACCCGACCACTATCAAATCGTTTTACTCCAGGAGTAGTTTATTTTCAAAGCTAAAATTATTTGAATCTGTAATTGCTTAGGAAGTGCATTTTATGGCTGCTTTTGACAGAAAACTAATGCATCTTGGTTTTCAGCTAAGTTGAATTCATTTACAAAGTATTATGGCGTGTATTTCATGCTCAATTTTACAGATATATCTTCCATTAACAGTAATAGGTAATGATATTGTACAGATAAAATCCTTATAACCACATATGGATTGTGGTTCATGAAATGAGCAAACAATACTCACTTCATGGTTACATTGGATTAATATTTAGAAGGAGATAGTTACAAGGCTATCTGAGGCACTAACAAAATTATTTTCTGCTGTTTCAATATAACTGCTACTAATGATTCCAATTGTTACAGACAGGTTAGAAAAAAATACACCTACACCTTTGTAAAAACATGCTCTGCTACTCACCTTCACTTATTAATACAAGTACTGTACTTGCAGTGTAAGAAATGTTGGCTTTGTAAATTTGAAATTCCAACCATATACCATTTCTTCTTAAATTTTATAGTTTAAAAAAAAAGGTAAAGCATAAGATTGTGGTGGATTGCAATTTTATTTTACCCTTTTATCAATACAGTAAAAGAAGAAAGGTTGAATGATTATCTTTTTAAATACAGAAATTAAATAGGCTACCTTCAACAGGCATTTTCACAAATTGGCTTTGACTTATGTTTATGGTAGAGTTATTTTTCTGTTTAGTGTGACTAGGTGGGGGTCTTATTTTCAAGGAAATTCAGTCCAGCTTAAACAAATATCCAACAAAAAATTTCAATTAAAATTCACAAATTGAAGTTTGAATGAAAGAGAAAAGAGAAATTAAACTAGTCTTCCATTCCAGCCTCACAAAGTAGTTTCTGATTTTAAAAAATTGTATCTAAGTGAACTTATCATGAAGAATTTTAATGTGTATATCTGTGCTTACTGATTTATGTACCAGATCCTGTTTTTCACTTGCCCTTGCATCTTCTGAGCTGAGTGGTAGTCTCCAGAGAAGTTTTCATAATTTAGCTTATCTATGAAATTTTCCTGCCTGCTCTTCATGAAGTAGTTGGAGTAACATCAGTACAGGATTTCAAAAAAACTGTTCATTGATGGAGCATGTATGTCCAGCACTGATAAATGCATATGGGGGTCCTCTTCATTCTGTTTGTCATTACTGATGAAGGATTTCCATTAGGAATGAAATGCAGTAATGTATGACGTATCATTTTTTAGATTTGGGATGATTTTTAATAAAAAAAATTGTTTACTCAAAGGATAACCACCAACTACCCTCTTTCTGTCTGTTATGACATCCTACTCTCATCTCTTCAGAGGCACTTCCTTTTTTGGATCTTCAGGAGTAGTTGCCTAGCTTGTTCCCCGTCCTGATCTTTTGCAGGAGTGATGTCACTCCAGTAAGTGCACCTTCCCCAAATTCCCCTTGTGGAAGGTAAATAGCTTTCTTCCCTATCCTCCACCCCTATCATTCTGCAATAGTGAGAGTTACTCTCCCCCTCCCCACACTCTTTTACAGTGACACTTTAATTTAGTGACTGAAAGGTACCATTCTGTCAGACAGTCCATGTAGTTCAAGAAATATCCCTAAATTTAAATCAGATTTACTCTTTTAGCACAGTGCACTCTGGAATTTATCTCAGTTCAAGATATAAAATGTCAATGCAAAAACAACAGTAGTGGAAGAAGTAGTAGTTTATTTCCTGCTTCAGAAGTTGAGGAAATGTCTTCCACTCAATAGGCTAAATACAGGATTCAGAGAAATTTGGCTGGCCCTATGTGAACAGAGATGGGTGAAGCTGACTTGCTACTGTCGTGGTAGAGAAACCATCATTCAAGAGTAAGAGTGGAAGTTTAGAGCAAAAAAGGGGTAGTGATTGTCTCAACAAGCACAAGTTCTTCTTTGAATGATGGCCTCTACGTGGATTTCAAAAATGGGCATGCATGCACACCATGTGCTGGAACAGTTTTGTAGGAGTAGTGTCCATTGGCTGCTTGTGTGTTGTGCATGGTCCATGTGGTTGTACCAGAGGTTTAAGAGGCCATGCAGGTCAACACTGCTTCAGTTCCCTCTTACCACCACATGGCCACAATCAGAACCCCCTGTCTTTCTGTCCTCTTAGCCTTGCTAAGAAAACTGCTTGTCCATTTTTTTTAGTGTATGTACTGTCAGATAGTAGCATGTATGAGTCATAGATAGCTATGATCCCTGATTGACTTCTTCCCTGCCAGGGAAACAACCCTTCACCCTGTCCGGGGATTATGCCCTGGCAAGCCATTTTCAAAATCCAAGCTTTGTTCCCATGCTCCTTTTCTATGAGCGATGAGCCTTGCCAAAGCCTGCATCATTGCCTGCTGATCCATCTGCTGATCATTCCTGCTCCAAACTCAAGTAACTAGAGAACTTTGTCTCTGCACATTTCTAATGGAAGAGGCTATGTGCTCGTGTGCAATCTGATCCAGGATCAGTAGATCTGCCAGAATGGCATCTGTCATCATTGGTGAGTGTCCCTCCATCTTCCTTCTGTGCAACAAAGCCATCAGAACTGCCATAGAAGCATGGACATAGAAGTAAGGGCAGCTTTCTGATGGGGACTGCCCTGAAATACAACGTTGCCTCCCTGAGCCAAGTCAGATGAGGAGCAGCTCCGTCTCCTAAAAAGCTCTGAAGGAACATAAGGCAAAGCACCACTTCAATCTGGCAGTATTGCCTTCATCCATAGTCACCAGTCCTATACCATCTTGCCTATCCAACAAAATGGAAGAATTTCACTACTTGGGCAAACTGCCACCATTGTCCACTAGACTCCGTATCTATTCCTATCCTCCTGGGTTACATCATCTAACTTTAAACTGTAGGTCCTCCCCACTCCTCTGTTAGAGTCTGTCTGGTAGCTTTCAGTGTTGTCCTTCCTCTGTTAGATAATTCCTCCATCTTTACTAACCCAACCACTATTTGTTTTCTCAAAGATTTGCTTGACACTTTTCGTCCTGTATTAAAACCTACTCTCTCTTAGGACATGAATAGTATGCTCTCTGCTCTCACTGAAGTACTCCAAGAACCCTTCACAACCTGCTCTGTTGTCCATCTTTCCATTAAGATGAAAGGTGGCTGTCACCTCAGAGAGACGCCTCAGTGAACTGGAAGCCATAATAGCCACTCCCCTGTAACTTCTATTAGAATAAATTTACTTTGCACCTGAATCCCAAATTCATCCGCAAGGTGGCTTGTAGTTCCACCTCAACAGAGAATCCACATTTCCATCTTCTACCCCAAACCTCCCACACAGCGAAAACATTACATTTTCTTTACATCCACCAGGCACCTGCTGTTTTGCTCCAATACATGCCTTCTATGCTTCACCAAGGCTCATTGTTGAAGGCTGTAGGTGCAAGGCCCTCTCCTTGCATTGCATTTCCAAGTACATCTCCCAGTGTGTTGCAGAGTGTTACATTTTCTCATACCTGCCTCTGTCCCGTGAAGTCGCAGCTTACTCCACGTAGGCACATGCCCCTGCACTGACCTGCCTTCAAGATGTACCTTGGCAGAACATTTGCAGGCAGATCCTGTGATGCTCTTTCCACACCTTTACCAATCACTAGATCATCACCCCAGTAGCTGGGGTGAAAGTGGCAGTTGGCTGTGTTATCTTACAGTTTATAACTTTTCATGAGTCCTCAACTCCATATTGAGCACTACTTGCTCATCACTCATGCCTGCAATCCAAATAGGGACCATCACTCAAGGAAGAAGAAGAAGAGGTTTACTGAGATATATGGTGCCAATTTCATCTCCATCCCCTTTGTTGCAGGCTCCATTGCTTGCTGGTAAGAGTGACACTGGCGTAGTATTGAACCAAATTGCCTCTTATAACATCATATATGAGCATGTGGATGATGCACGACATATGCAGGTCAATGGACACTACTACTACAAAATTGTTCCAACTCCAGTGCATGACATGAATTCACACCTATGTTTGGTAACTAACATAGAGAACCACACACATCTCAAAGAACCTCTAGTTACAGTAAGACTTTGTCTACACTAGGGCATAAAGTTGATTTTAAGGCACTTAGCTCAATTTTACAATGTGATTGTCTTCACTGCAAATACCATTAGATTGATTTCAAGGGGTGCAAAGGTCGACTTTCTTGTCCTGCATCCTCCCAGATGGGGTAATGCCCAGTTCCAATTTAAAAGGTCAAATTAATACTAGTGTGCAAACACTGTTACTTTAAATTGATTTTTATTGACCTTGAGAGGTATCCCACAATGCCCCAAATATGTCCATTCTGGCTGCATGCACCTCTGCTGCTCTCCAGGTGTGCAAGAAGTAGGTAACAGGAAGCCCAGCAATTTGAATTCATTTTCTTTGACTACCATGGCTGGCAGACCTCAGGAGCGATTGCATCTAGCCATGAGTTCTCAGGGTTGCAAAAGAACACCATCATGGAGCAATCAGAAGATCCAGTATCTCTTTTCTGTGTGGGTAGACAAATCTGTGCTGTGTAAACACCAGGGCCAGTCAGCAGTAACTGGTGAAAATCAAGCTCCCCTACACACCACATGGCTGCTGGGCTGTGCAGACCATGTGTGCAGAGAGCGACATTCTGTGTCTCGGGCAAGGTTTCAGTGCTTGAGAGGGCTTCTTCCCTGCACAGGATTTAGCAGGAGAGGCTAAGAAACTTGTTTTATCCATTTCACATTTTATGTGGTTGCCCCTCCCGCAAGCTGCCATGCGGTGGTTACATTTTTATGTGGTTGCCCCTCCCGCAAGCTGCCATGCGGTGGTTACATTTTTATGTGGTTGCCCCTCCCGCAAGCTGCCATGCGGTGGTTACATTTTTATGTGGTTGCCCCTCCCGCAAGCTGCCATGCGGTGGTTACATTTTTAAGTGTTCCCTGCTGGGACTGTGCTTCATTCCGTCCCTTTTTAAAGAAGAACAGTGACTTTTAAAAATAACCTGGTTACCAAATTTATTTCACCTCCTTTGGGCAGTTTTAGGAGCACCCACCTGACTGGACCATTTCAACAGGTTGGTCAGCTTGTTTTCTGAGCCTCACATTTGTACAGGGAAGCTCCTCCCTGCCCACAAAGTACCATGTGTCTTTTGGGCCTTCTCCCCCATCACGTGGCTAACCCTCTCGCCCCCCAAGGCTCCATGTGTCTGGCGGGCCTCCTCCCCCATCACGTGGCTAGCTGCCACCACCACTACCACCACACCACGTGGTGGCTGGGCTGTGCAGACCATGCTTCTAGACAGTGGTATGCCCTGCCCTGTGTGGGGTGAAGACTTCTCTGCACACAGTTTAGCAGGAAAGGCCGATAAACTTCTTTTCTGACTTTCGCATTTTGTGGAGCTGTCCTGCCTCCACCATCTGGTGCCATGTTGCTGTCTGGCTAGTCCCCTCCCCTCCCCACCATGTGGCTAGCACCTGTCCCACCACACCATGTGGCTGCTGGGCAATGTGGACCCTTCTTGCAGACAGCGCCACGCCCTGTCCTGCATGGGGCTTCAGTACTTGAGGGGCTTACCCTTGTGGTTTCCTCCCAGGACTAGCAAGAAATACTACAGTTACTGAACAGAGGATATTCTCTACTGCATTTAGCCATGTACATTTTATGGGACTGCCTCTCCCAAGCCACCTTGCAGCTAGTGGACTAGCCCCCATCACCCCGCTATGTGGCTGCAGGGCTGTTAGGACCATGACTTTTGAAAATAAAATTGTTACTAATTGTTTTTCACTGCCTTTGGGTAGTTCTGGGAGCACCCAACTGGCGCCATACAGCTATCATACAGTCTGGCTCAGGAATCATTGGGATGGCAGCTGAATGTGACTGAGGGACATATGGAGTACTCTCATTTCTCAAAGCGTGTGGCTCGGGAGGATTTCCTCTGAAGGAATGGACTTGGGGGCTCTCTCTCTTCTTTCCCTCTCACACAGAGGCAGTTGAGCTCTGGCTTCTTTACTAGAAGAGGAAAGGGAATCCCTTGATTCTGTCCTCTACTTTCCTGTCTCCTAATGCTTCCTTAGCTTTTCCTTTACTACTAGTTCTAACGGGGTAATGGCGCCTCCCATTAGCCGCTAGACACCAGTGTCCTCTGGGATTCTTTCCTTCTCTTCTATTTAGTCTTGGGGATTCATAATGAGTCTTGGAGCTACTACTTCTAACAGTTTCCTTGCTTCATGTTGGAGACATCAGAGTAATGGCTCCTTACAGCTTGGTAACCGCTAGACGCCAGTGCCTTCTACCACTAGACACCAGTAGCCTCTGGGATTCCATACTCAGTCTTTCCTTCTCATGTCGTATCTTCTTTCCTAGTGAATAATATGAAGTCTTTCCCTAGTCGTATAGACCCACTTTGTTTCACTTGGGTGTCATGGGCTTCAGCTACTGAACCTTTCCTGTTTGGTGTATTTTCACTACAGAATGGGGTTTTGGTGGAAAGGGTGGAGTGTAGGTGGGACCTGGGGCTGGGCTGAGCACCCACAGGGAAAATTGGAAGCCAGGTTAAGGGCCTGTGAAAACATTTAAATCAAAGTGGCTTGCTAAAGTTTAAGAATGTTGTCTTAGACAACTAAGTATCATTAACTTGGTAGTTACTGCCTAAGGAATACTGTAGTGAAAAAATTCTATACTGTAAAACCCTTGGTCACATGAATTAATGCACAGCTAATTAAGAAGGGTATAGAAATGTATTTTCATAGGAATAGAATTATGCCAGGTTACTTGACAGACCAAAAAAAGTCTTTTTTTTCTTTTGTCCTAGAAAACTCATTAAAAAGCCTATTCTTGAAAGACTTCCAGCCCAATTTTACAACATCACAAGGCCCAGAATTTACCAGGTTCACCCATTAGTAGTTCCTACTACATAATTGAAAACAAAATAATATGCTAGGAATTCTTTTTAATCTTTTTTTTGTGTGTCTCACTAATTCTGATAGTTTAAAAACACACGCAACTTTAACGGAAACATAAATTACCTAAGTTGTACGTGGTCATTTCTCATAGAATATGACTGTTTTAGACAACTAATTCGTACTCTGCCAGAGAGCTATGATTTTATAAATCTACTCGATCAACTTACTTATAGGCATTTGCATTGTTTCACTTACATGTTACGCAAAAATCTTTTTAAAAGGATTGAATTTCCTCCTTTCAGGCTTTTTAACACCATTATTACAAATGCGGTATTCATCACCAATCTGTCAAAACTTGTAGTTTTCCCTTCTGTTTTATTTAATACTATTTTGTAGATCTGTATATTACATCTGAGAGAGCAAGTGAGAGGTAAGGAATAGTGAGGTTTTTACTTATTGTGGAGCAGTTCTAGTTTTCTTTTCCAAGTGTAGCTCTCTCAGCACATATTTCCCCTCCATCCCCTTCATGAACTAGAACTTTTTCTCACTTGAGAAATGCACGTTAGTATCCATCTCTTCCTTTGTAGAAGGGAATATCATGTCACAGGCTCATCGACAGGGCTATAAAATTTCTCTCGAACCACCTGTGTGGACCACTCATCAGTGCTGAGGGAGCTGTATTGGGAAAGGAAAACAGAACCTTCTCCATGGTAAGAATAACCCCACTTTCTATCAGTTATGTATATTGTTACAGTTTGCTGAGTGGTACTGCCTTTGAATATTGTACCATGCATTGCATTCTTTAAAACTGAAATAAGCAGCATGAGGATGATGACGCAGCATAATTTGTACTAACTTGAGGAAACTGTACTTTTGTAATAATTGCAATTTTCAGTAGCCTCACACTGGAAAGTTGAAAATTAATGATGTAAACTTTCTAGAGAACCCTGCTTGTTTCAGTAGATACAAAACAACTATTACAGTTTTTGATGTTCCACCAGTATTCAGCACTGATGTTCCACCAGTATTCATCAGTTGTATTTTGGGGCTTTGGCCATAGACATTTGAAAGCTTTTTAGATAAGATGTCAGTTTTGGTTGCAAAAGCTGAAAATAAAATAATTTTTTGCACATTATGTACAAGAATGAGGAATTTTGAACCTAGACAGGATAAGCCTCTAAGTATTTAAAAACAGCAATTCTCATCAGTGTGGAATACTAAAGTATAGAGGACATGAAGCTTTCTTTACAGGAACTTTTTTCATTCTGTTTATATTATTTAATGTTTAGGTGCCTTGACCCAAGCCATTCGCAATTTTGCAAAAAGCCTCGAAGGTTGGCTTTCCAATGCCAT
The DNA here is from genome assembly GCF_033958435.1 of Carettochelys insculpta. NCBI lineage: Eukaryota > Metazoa > Chordata > Testudines > Carettochelyidae > Carettochelys > Carettochelys insculpta. Next base: position 27,677,526 of record NC_134141.1, on the reverse strand, counting down.
GAACAATATTCCACAGAGAATGATACAAACCAAGGTAAAGTTAAGTAACAATTTAGTTTTGAATATACGTTGCATTATTTAACAGTGAGCCTGAATGACATTAATGGCTATAGTAAAAATAGTAGCATTTTGATGGTTAAATGCTATTATATTTGTTTTCTTTGCTGAAATTATTAAAAACAAAAGAAAAAACATTGATATGATTTGTAATTGTAAATGCTGTGATTCATTAGAGCTAGCTCACACAAAATGAATATTAAAAAGGTTAAAATTGAATATAAAATAATTAAGGGAAAATTTGCTCCAAAAATAATATAAGTACATTATTATTTGAGAAAATGGATTTCATCATAGGTTGCCGCTGTAAGTGCCTTTGCCCAGACTCTGCGAAGATACACATCTCTTAATCACCTGGCTCAGGCAGCTCGTGCTGTGCTTCAGAACACTTCTCAAATCAACCAGATGCTCAATGACCTCAACCGTGTTGATTTTGCCAACGTCCAGGTAAACTGTAGTTTTACAAAACAGTGAGTTTATTATATGTTTTCCCTATAAACAGTGAACATGAGTATTATTGCCATCCAGACCATGCAACAGAGACATTTCGTTGGGGTGTATGCTCAGTGCTTCTATCCAAATCTAACGGTTTATACAAATGTCCCCAGGAAGCAAAGACATTGGAGTAGGAATGGGCAACCCAGGCTAGTGAGGCTACGTCTACACTAGAGAGTTTTGTCTACAAAACCTGGGGAGCATCCGGATTCACAAGCACATTCTGTTGACAGTAGGTGGACAGAACACAGCACTTTTGTCAATGGCCATACCCTGCTCCCCATGAGGAAGAATGTCTCTGTTGACAAAATGCGGATCTGGACATTCCGGGGTGCTTTCTTTCGACAGAAGATATCTCCAGGTGCTGCATAGGTGCCCCAGGGGACACCCTGTCCACAGCAATCAGTGCTCAACTGTTCCTGCCTCCATCCCTTCTTAAAGCCACAGGGAGCCTGGGAAACTGTGGCAGGAAGCAGAGTGTTGGAGCAGCAGCGTGCCATGTGGCTCCCTCCAACATGCTCCCCAGCTACACCAGCCAGCAGCATGGCACGTGCACAGGAGCTGTGAGACCCTATTGGGCCCTTGAGGGAGTAACCTCCTGGATCCTAGGAGCCACCCCAGAGCTCAGGGCGGCGGACCCCCTCCTGGATCAGGGCTGAGGTCCAGGCTGTCTCGGACCCGTGGTGTGAGGAGGAGGTGATACTCCAAGGCCCTAAGGTGAAGCACCTCAATGCCCCTGTCTACACCTGGATGACTACTGCCCTGGTGGAATGGGGTCACCCCTCCTGATCCATGGAGCAGGTCCAGAAAAAAGTGAAGTAGCTCAGGCAGGGCTATGTCCAGGCTCAGGATGCAGGACCTGCCACCTACCCATAGTACATGGAGTTCCACTCCATCCTGGAGGGTGGGGAGACACATCACCCTCAGCCCACATTGTGGACGTGACGCTGGAGGTCCATCCACTGCAGCTGGAGCACCACCAGCGAGAGGAGGGGGCCTCCAAGCCACAAACCCTGCCAGAGCCGGACATGGCATCAGAGGACAATGGCAGCCTCTGCATATTGCTGGGATCAGTCCCTACCAGCCAGGCCACCTTCTGGGTTTTGTCGGTGTTGGGCAGGAGTCCCTGCGGTAAGTACCCCACATGTCATATACCATAGGGCATGGGAGGGGGGGTGCAGACAGGGAGTGCTGTGAGCATCACCTGGCCAGTTCAGGTGGGACCTTGCACTATGGTACCGGTATGTGGAACCACTTGCAAAGTTGTGTGCACCACCCAGACCTAGTAGGAATCCCCCGGGCATAGGTGCCAGCCTGCTGCTAGCCTCATGGGAGACCAGATGAGCCCCAGGCCATAAGGGTGGGGAGGCCCTGCCAGCATCTGATGTGGCTGGAAATGGGCCTGCCACAAGGAAGTCGGCCTGACCCCTGACGAGTGCAGCACCGTACACGTGGGCATGCCCGCAAGCAAGAATCAGCACCTGCTCCAGCAGACAGTGCTACAAGCTGCAGGTGTGGGGTCAGGGCACGGGGGAGGGCCAGGCTGCTCCCGGCTCACCTGCCACCTATGAGGAGGGGACAACTCTGTGGCTGGACACCCCTGTTGGCTGCTAGTGCATCAAGTGGTTTGTGGGGCCAAGGGCGCTATGGTCCCCGCAGTCCTAGATGCACCATGGAGCCCCCATGCAGTAGGGCCCATTGTGCAGGCCACATGGCTCCGCTCTCTGGACATTCACGTCCTTTGGCCTGGGGGGTGTTCGTCACTTCTCACAGTGGGGGACAGGGTGCTAGGGGTAACGTTGCATGAATGACTCACCCCTCCTTGTCTTCCTTACAGCTGCACCTACACCGTCTGAGGGCCAGGCCAGCCCCATCTCACCACCAAGATCAGCCAGCCCCACCCCAGCACAAGGGTGAGCCCACAGATGAAGGGGCTGTTGCTATGTCTGGAAGGATCTCCAGGGGGACCTCAATCTGGAGGATGACCAAGGTCATGGAGTGTCAGGTGTGGGGTGACAGAGTGGCAGTTGCGAGCCTGGGACCAACTCATGTCCTGCTTTGATGCTGTTACTGGCAGCTGGTGGCACATGATGGCCCAGCAGCCTGTGGCTGCCCCTGCCACTTCCCCAATCCCAGCCCCCACTGTCCATCCCACAGGGCGTCCTGGACTTCCTGCAATGGCTGAGGGCCATGCCAACCCCCCTGCTCCCCAGGCGCACCGCCCCCCCACTGCCTTTGTACCTCCTCCTGGTTCTGGCCCCATCTTAGCCTCAATGGAGGCCCCGAACCTGCGGTGGGAAGGGATCCTGAGTCCATTGCCACTCTGGGTGCTACTCACCCTCAGATTTGCAGTCCCACACATACGCCATGTTCTGAGGTTCCCCACCCTCTGGCCCAAGTTCTCCCATCCGAGTTCTGATTCCCCCAACCCCTGTCACAGGACTCCCCAAACTGTAAATAGTTCACTGCACTGCACTGTTTGTAAATAGTTTTTTATTACACCATTTCTTTGTATTGGTTTTTCTTTGGTTCAGTAAAATAGTTATTTGAGCACCACACCCACATTCTTCTTCATGGTGCAGGGGTTGGGGAGGGTTGAGGGGGTTAAAAGAGGGGTCATGGTGGGGATGGGGAGGTCTGTGGGCCCAAGGCCCCTGGGGAGGGTTACTGAGGGTCGTGGGAGAAGCTCTCCCTTAGGGCCTCCCGGATCTGCTCCCCATCCTGATGGGCCTGGTGGGTCAGAGTTAGGTGTGGCTGCTCATTCTCACGATCAGTGGCCGCACCTCACCCTGGGAGGAAGGTCTCCACTTTTCACTGCACTATGTTGTGCAGGGCACAACATGCCACCACAATTTGGGGGATGTTGTGCTTTCCCACATCCAGGTGGGAGAGCAGGCACTGGAAGCTTGCCATGAGGTGGCCGAAGGCACACTTGGCCTGCATCCTGGCCCAGTTAAGATGAGCATTGAAGAGTTCCTGGCTTGGGTCCAGCTGGCCGGCGTAAAGCTCCATGAGCCAGGCCATGAGGGGATAGGCCACATCACCCATGATACAGAGTGGCATCTGCATGTCCCTGACCTCCAGCTCATGGTGGGGAACGAATGTGCCCGTCTCCATCCTCTGGCACAGGCCAGAGTTGCAGAAGATATGGCTGTCATGTGCCCATCCCAACTACTCAACGTAAATGTCTGTGAACTGTCCACAGTGGTCGATCAGACCTTGCCGCACCATCCAGAAGCATCTCTTGCAATTTATATACTTGGCTGCGCTATGCTCCAGGTCACAGATCAGGGTGTGGGTCCCATTGATAGTCCCAATGCAGTTCAGGAACCCCAGCCGGGTATCCTGTCTCTGGGGGGCAGGGGCGAGCCAGGCACAGAACTCCAGGAACGTGGCCTTTCACATGTGGAATTTCTGGAACCACTGCTGGTCATCTTACTGCCCCATGACCAGCCAATCCCACTAGTCAGAACTGGCGCGGTGCCTCCAGATCCTCCTGTGCACCTGAGGGCATAAAGGGGTGCAGGTGTGACCATCCAATAGCAATGTTGAGGTCCTTGAAGGTGGTGTCAGTCTCACCCTCCATGAGGAAGAGGAGTATGGCCATCAGGAGGAGGAGCAGTTGCTGAAGCACCTCTGTGTGGGGCCAGTGCAAGCCCAGGGGCTGCTCTGGCACCATAGCTTCCTGGAAAGAGCTGTCTCCCCCAGAAAGAGTCAAAGCCCTGCTTTAGAAGCTGTGCGGTCCCTTGTGGAGGTAGGCATGCCTCAGTATGGGCAGGGAACAGGTGTCTAGGGTCTCGCTGGAGCTCCCAGAAGGAAATGCTGACCTGTGACCTTGTCCGCTGTGGGTCTGGGATGCCATTTTGTTGAGTGAGCAGCCAGGCAGTCTGGCCACTCTCTGTCAACAGAGTGAATTGAATAGCGATCTGCTTTGTAATCTGTTAAGAGACGTTTTCCGAAAAAAGACATTGACAGATGGCTCTAATCTAGACACAGCCTGAGTGGGCCCTCCTTCACCTCAGCATATTGCACAATTGTCATAACCAAATTGGTTTCCTGGGATAGGGTAGTTTTGCTAACTGCACCTGTATACCTAGAGTTTGCTGGGGATGCCGACTGAACTGCAATAGTGCATTTATTGGATGAGGAGGGAGTGCATGGCTCTTGGTCAATACCGTGTGCAATCAGCTCACACCTCATTTCACATGTTCGTGCTTTATGTGTATGTCACTTGTAGGAAAAAACTAAATGGATGGAATCCTGCAGAACCTAGCAACCTGTGTGTGAACAATGCTATATGAAGCGATCCCACTCAGAACCCCAGGGGGCCACATATAGGCTGCAGGTTGACCTGCATGCCAATGCATCACATCCTCTTCATCTTCATTTTCTCTGTTCCAACCCAAAGCGTTCTGATGACTTTCATTTAGTGGGGATGCAAATGAAGAGTCCACCAGCTTTTCTTTTTTTCCCTTTAAAGAACTAATGCCTCTTTTGTGATAAGGTCTAAGGCAAGAGGTGTGGCCTTCTGGGCATATCTGATAGTAGCTAATTGTACTGCAGTATTTCTATTGAGGGGATACTGCGCATCTTTTTTTAAAAGTAATACATTTACCTACTGTGGTAACAATGTTTCAAATTATTTATTACATATGCAATGAGATTCCAGTTTGACCACAATACACAGTAAATTTCATAATTTATTTGTATTTATTTTGTTTGCCTACAGGCCAACAAAACAGCCTTAACATCAACCACTGTTTATTACTATGTGTATTAGCAGTCCTCTGCTCACCTTTTTCTACCTATTTCTGTAATTTTCAATATAAAAATTAGGAACTACTAGAGTTAAAGAAGTTTCATATGAAAATGTTGGAATATTCCACTCCATTTCTATTTTTTTCTCTAGTAGACTTCGTTTAGGTATTTTATTGAAAGCCTTTTTTCATATTTTGTTTGGTGTTTGTTCATGTTTTTGTTAGAATGAGATTGTGTAGTTTTAAAAATAAAAATGGCTTTATTAGTTTGCATGGAAAAGGCAGGTCATCCTCTTTATTCAGCTGATTATTTAATCTTTCATAATTTTCCATTTATGCATAAGCTTCACATATTGATGTTAATTGAAGATATGTACTGTAATAGGAGCAGGCTTCCTGGGTATGCCAGTGTGATGACAACATGGTTCAGAGACTAGAAACAGACTTCAAGATGACTCTTCAGCAGCAGAGCACTCTGGAGCAGTGGGCTGCCTGGCTCGATAATGTAATGATGCAAGCACTGAAACCATATGAAGGACGACCCAGCTTTCCTAAAGCAGCACGGCAATTTCTGCTAAAATGGTCTTTCTACAGGTTGTACTTCAAATTTTTCTCAAATGTTTCAGTGTATTTCATACTTTGCTGTTTGTGTGTGCACATGCTCCCACACAATTTTAATAATATTGAAGAAAATAAGATCAAATCATAGAGTGCTCATCATTAAAGACCCGTTAGCATTTATCAAAAGGGAGGGTCATAGTAACCTCAAATTCAGAGGCAGAGAACAGCTCAGTGTTTGATAAGTGATCCTCGTGAACTATTTCAGAAGCAATGCGCAAATGCAAACAAGAACAAAAATTGCTTTTAAGTTTATAGCGTGTTCAGGAATTCTTTGGGATAAAATACTGTTGTCATAAGATTATTTTATTAATTATATTTATTAAAATACTGTATCTTCTATTATATTCCATTTTTAAGTCAGACTTTTTTAATATGTGGAAGAACAGCATGCTAAATATAAATATTCTTTATTAGTTCTGCTGCTGCTATTGAAGACGTGTTGGCAAATAAAGTATATTCTTTGTATGTCATGTTCATATACAAATATATGGTCGCATTATATATTTTTTTCCATGTGTATAAAGCATGTTGACAGAACATTTCTACATTTTTAAAAGATGATCCTCGGTCTAGTATGTGTTTTATGAGTTTTAATATTGTGGCATTTTTAAAACAAAACCTGCAATTGCACATACAAAGATATACCTGCTGACTTACTGCCACAACTTACGTGACCAGGTTTGAAAATTATCAGTTAGAAATCTGTCCCTTGTGTTGTAGTTTTGAAACCAGTGATGGTACTGCTGAAAGACATATTTTCTTCTGTATTTATAGATCTTTCCTTGAAATAGAATATTTATAATACAGTGTTTTTATTTAAGGTTCAAGTAAAAGACTCTTCAATTTTAAGCCAGTTTTTCAAAGGACTTGATTTTTTGCATGTGCATAACTGATATACATGTAAGTTTTGATGCATGTCTTCAGCTTGGGATGACTCAGCCTATACTACTGCATTGAAAGGTGTCCATGCACAAAGAAATAAACTTCTGAAAATCTGACGTCCAGGTTCTAGGAGTGTGGTCTCGGTGATGATAGTTCCAGAGAAAGGGGAAATTTGTTTACTTGCGAAGTAACTTCTCTGAAAATAGTGTAATATAAAAATGCAAATACACGTACTGTATCTAACTTTTGAGAAACATTTGGGATGGATCTATGCCAAAATAATTCATATTTGCAGAGCATGGCATGATATATAGATTCTGGAATATTTGGGCAAATAATATTTTCTGATACCTTTCCTGCATGATTTTTTTTTTGACATTCCATACTGAAACACTCACAACTCAGGAATTTTGTGTCTGTGGATAGTGTTAACCGCAGAAGATTCATCTTAGAGTTAATCCTCCATATGGATAAGGCATGTAATTGTAAATATGGGGTAATTTTAATATTTATTTCTGTATAAATCTTTTTTATTTTTAAACAGCTCAATGGTTATTCGAGACTTAACCTTGCGCAGTGCTGCTAGTTTTGGTTCTTTTCATCTGATCCGCCTGCTTTATGATGAGTACATGTTTTACTTAGTAGAACATCGCGTTGCTCAGGCAACAGGAGAAACACCTATAGCAGTTATGGGAGAGGTAAGATTATATGCAAGAGACTTGATTTATAGATGAATTTGGAATATACCTTTATAAAGTATCTTTAATTTCTGATTAAGTGTAGCAAGACTGATCTAGGCATAAGGTTTGGAACTGGTTAGAAAATAGAACAAATTTTTCAAACTTGGGTGCCAAAAGTTAAGTATCTTAATTTATGTTTAGACAACTAAAATGTTGCCCAATTTGCAGCATTACTGAGCACTTGTATTTCAGTACTCTATAAAAATTGCAAAAGAAAGCTGAACTTGGAAATACTTATCTGCAGAAAGTAAGAATTAATTTATTTAAACAACTGCATAGAAAACCGAATATCTTAAATAAATAATTTGGATTGGATATAAATGTCTCAGATCTCAGGTGTGCATACATTTACATACACTTGATTTTATGTACAACTAGTCCTTTTTGGCTTCAGTGGTGCTAGTCATGTATATAAAGTAAAGCCCCCAAGTGGTTGCAGGATTGGGACCTATATAGTTAGCAGGTGGCTAGTCTAACTGAAATATGGTGGGTTTTACACCATAAAATCATTATGCTATGTCCTAGTACACTGTTAAATCAACTCACAACTTAAGTTGATATTATACAGCATTCTTTCCTCAAGGTTTATTTATTGTGATTATTAATATTATCCAGGGATGTTTTACTTTAACAGAGGTTGGGAGACTGCCATATACTGTTAGCTTAATTTATGGTGTGTTAATACACCATAACATGGCATGACACAATTTAGAAAATAAATTGTTTCTAAATAACTGCCTGCTAACCATTCAGATATTAGTATGCAAAAGTGCCTTTTTAAAATACAGAATTTCCTCATTATAATGTATGCATAGTATGGAGTGTGTGAAGATGTAGAGTTACTATATTTCTGTCTTTTTAATTAAAATAGAATTTACAAACTGTGAGGTTTAGCATGGGGATTTCAGTAATTGGTATTTTCAAACTTCTATCAATCAAATAAGAACGAACTCAGCTCTGGGGAGGCAGAGAGGGATTAAATTTTTTTTCATTTATGCCATTTATGTATGTCTTCACTTCCTGATTTTGTAGGAAGCAACAAAAAGAAGGCTAAGTCTTTCTGTATTTTTGACCAGAACAAAGTCAAGTAGCATTATAAATATATCATATACATGTATATTGTTCTCACCTCAGAAGTGTAGGTCCGATTTTTTTTCTGCAGTTTCTCATTTAAAAAGGGGATGAAACAGGAGGATTGTTTTCCAGGTGATACAGGTGGCTGGTAGGCAACACTGTATTTAGTCATTGCATAAATCCAGTAATCATCATAATAAGATATACTTCATGTGAGCCCCAGCTATTTGGTCACACTGGAAGAAAGACAAGAGGCAGTGAATATAACGTAATTAGACCACAACTTCGTTCACTTAAAGTATGTGAGAACGTCCATCAATATAATTTTATAGTCCAGGTCATCATCTACCATATACTCGCCAATCTGGTCCCAAGCATTCCATTCTAGAATCCAGCTGCCTTCTCCTTGCGTGAGGTAAAAGAGGTAGGAAAGGAGTGGGACTCAGCTCCTTGCTGTACCAGGAGTAGGAGTCCCCAAATCTCTTTTCACAACTCTTAAGAAATGCTTTCCTTCTATTCCTTTTCCAGTCCATTTCATCTGATAACTTCATCCCTTCTGTGACAAGTACCTGCAGTGGACATCTGCCATAAGGTGGCACTAACAATTTATCTGCCACATATCCTACTCCTGGTTCCTAGATACTTACTGATTCCTTTCTTAATACTGGACAAAAATAATCTGCTGTCAGATTGTCTCATCCTTCCCAGTAACTCTGACAACCAGTATGGTACTTGTCCTGTTCATTTCTTTTGGTGTACCTGCCATCAGCCACTATTGTAAGACATGATACTGATCTATGTGGACTTATGGTCTTAACCAGTATGGATGTTCTTATGTATGTCTTGATGGCGTCACCCATCCTCAGCCTGCTGTATCTGCTCTCTGCCCTTCCCTGCTCTATTTGTGTAAATGTTCCCCTTCTACTGTACATTGTCGGAGAGGGAACCTGTTTTCTTCAAGCCAGAGGGACAAGGATTCACCACAACTGGTGAACTGATTCACTTCATCTACATTAGGTATGTGCGCCAATATCACTACATCAATGATGAAGTGAGATGGATGCAAATTACTCTATTACAGATAAGGTCTTCATGGGAGGTCTAGTGGGAGCTCTTTGTTAACATATTGGTATTACACCATAGTTAACAATATTTTCTGAACTTTACAAAGCAGGAATAACTCACTGAAAGAGCTCACACTCAAAACAGGCAATGATGTCAGATAATTATTTTAATCAGGATTTTAACTTCCGTTTTTAATTTGTTTCACCATTTTCATTACTAAGGTGTTTTTGTTTTTGTTTTTTTAGTTTTGATGTTATTACCTAAATGTAAATAATAGTAAAATGGATCTTAGGGGAAATGAGATACTGTAGTGTACTAAGTGAAAGTCTCTCTGATTTTCTGCACCCTGTCATCTTCACTTCTACATAGGCTTCCTTTCTGGTCAATATAAAGAGTGTATTTTAACATCACCAAAAATGAAAACCAAATGGCCTAATTTGGAGGAGAAACCTTTTAATCTACCAATTGTGGAAACTGTATTTTTTCACAATTGCTATATATCTAGGCTCACTGTGTCTTTTCCAAAATGTGCTGTCATCCATTGTAATTTTGATAATTTGGTTTAAAAGTTTCCTGGTCTCTACTATGGAATTAGAGTTTTCAAACTAGGTTGTAAAATCAAAAAATAAAGGGTTTTCTTGCTGTGTTTGAACCATTGCAGCAAAGCAGTTATATGAGTGTAACTGTTTGAAAAAGTGGTGAGTTACATTGCAAATCAAAGAAGCATGGAATACAACACAGTTGTCTTTGATGTTTAAATAGGACTTGCAGTGTGGATTTTAGAACTAGTCAAGAATATTTATTATTTTGCAGTTTGGTGACTTAAATGCTGTTTCCCCTGGAAATATGGATAAAGGTATGTACTTAATCTCTTGAATATGTAACTCTTTATAGAACTAGTTTTATCTGCAGCAAATGTACTAAAGCTGAGCCTAAAACCATATTGTGATAATCTTTTGAATTATTAGTGTTCTGTAATATCTACAACGTTTCAGTATGTAATAATAATAGAATGCTGTAGATATGGCCACTAATAAGAAAAGCTTTTGAAATATCTTGTTGTTTATATATTAGTATGCATTTGGAATCCTACCCCAAAACTACATGCTGGTGGGTGGCTCTGTACATATTTCTGTATAGATAATCAATAGAGCTACATCTACATTACAGCTTTCTTTCAAAAGAAGTTCTTCTGGAAGATCTCTTCTGAAAGAGCGCGTCCACACACAAAAAAACAGATCAAAAGAGTGATCTGCTCTTTGGAAAGAGAGCATCCACACAGCCCCTGCTCTTTTGAAAGAATGGGCCAGCAATCGAAACATCAGACACCATGAGGACTGCTCTTTCGAAAAAAAGGGCCCGAGGAGCATCTATACACACTTTCTTTTGAAAGAAGCTTTCAAAAGAAGGTGCTGTTCCTGAAACAGAAGTGGAAGAATGCTTTCAAAAGGAGTGCCACATTCTTTCAATTTAATTTTGAAAGAATGGTTTTCGTGTGTAGATCCTCCACTGGATGTTTCGAAAGAGCTCCTTCTTTCCAACAATATTTTGAAAGAACTTGCTAGTGTAGATACGACCTAAGAGTTTTCTCTGTAAGGACTGAAGAATTGGAAATATTGTTTTTCAAGAGCCTTGTTAAATAACTTTTTAAATAGTGAGTATAATGGGGAGAAAGTAAAATTCTCAGTCCTCTAAGTATCTACAACTTGGAATCAGCAAATCAGCAAGGTCTTTGTTCTCTTCTTTCCCACTGGCTTGCTGTGTGATCTTAGGCAAGTCACTTAGCTTGTCTTTACCTCAGTTCCTGTTAAATTCTGCAGATTAAAGGCATTATAGAAGTGCAAAGTCACTGTTGTTCGTTAGTGACAACATTATGTTTGTTTGAGCTGACTTGAAGGAGAAAAATAATTGCGTTGTTGAGAAGGTATGCTATATGTTTGAAGCTGTGAGTTTGTTTAACATGTCTCTCACATCATGCACTGACGTTTTCCCAGGAAAATCTGTTTCCAGCTTCTCCAGTAGTTGGATTTATTGTTTTTTCATATTTTGTCTTTGCAAAATAAAAGCGTTTGTAATTCACAGTATTTAGATTTTTGCTACTGTATGCTACTTTCATTGTTGTTTGTTTGTGCAGATGAGGGCAGTGAAGTTGAAAGTGAAATAGATGAAGAGCTAGAGGAATCCGGAGAGCCACAAGCCAAGAGAGAGAAAACAGAGCTGACACAGGCATTTCAGGTGGGCTGCATGCAGCCAGTACTAGAGAGTGGAGTACAGCAGAATCTCCTGAACCCACTTCACAATGAGCACATTGTTACAAGTACTCAGACTATCAGACAATGCAGTGCTACTGGAAATACATATACTGCAGTCTAACAAATATAAAAGCTTTTTCCCCTAGAGATTACATTAGCCCTGTTGTTGTTGGGCTTAAAATGGAAAAAACAAGAATAAGTCTGAAGGCGACTCTTGTCAAATTTTAGCTTTGCTGAACATACTTTTGTTGGAGTTGTGAAATGGAATGGGTGTATGTATTTTGCCAGATCTGTTTAAAAAAAACTTTTGTAAACAAAATCATTTTATTCAATATCAAGAATTTTCTTAGTTTCACATGTCAAGAAGGATTTTGCAAAGCTTATTGTTAATGTTTTTGTCCTCTTATAATTAATTTAATTTTTCCATAGTTTTTTAAAAAACGTGTTAATGTTAATTGTTAGTTATGGTGATGATTTAATATACATAGTTTTTTAATTAGATGCACTTCTGTGAAATGTCAAAAGAAATATTTCTTTGATTTACACTGGAGGCATTTTCATTTGACAGCAGATGCATCAAATTTGTCATAAAAAGGTGCTTTTTGTTGGACAAACTAGAAGACACTACTACTTTAATCACATTTCTGAGCATTCGGTGGGCAAGTTTTAGGAATGTTTCTTATGACACTAGAGGGTTGGGAAGATCTTTTGTTTTCTTTATCTAAGGAAGAAAAGAATTGTGTTTTTCTGCATTTGTGAATGCAGAATAAATGAGAAAATGGTAATGTGTACATAATAAGTGTACATAATTATCAGACCATCACATAAACAATGCAAGCTTCCTGAAAAACCATCAGTTTTACATTTTATTTGCATACCAGTTCCTCTGTTTGAAGACTACTGATTCTATATTTGAGACCACTGCACAGATGCTTTCAGCTGTTAAGTGGGACTGGAGTAGTTAGATACTGAAGTTGAAAAGAAGTGACTTGATTTTTTTAAGTGTATGTGCTACTTATGCTGAACTGGACGTACAGGAAACAATTCCATCTGGATGACTTTCTTCTATTCCAGGTCTTTTTTCCTACTAGTAGTTCAATCTGCTGCTCTTATAAAAGATAACTTATAGAATGCAAGGAATGTAGCAACCTGCATCATATTTACTTCAAAAATATTTCCTGGTTCTTAAAGTGGATTTAAATTTTTACAAAAATTAAATAAGGCAGTGTAACTGGCACACCTCACTTGTACTTATTCCCAGTTGTGTAGAATTTGAATAGGTGGCTAGATGGACCATTGCCATTTAAGAATGTACATCAGGGATCATTGTACCTCGGCTATTACATGGTGCCTTAAACAGAACTGAAGCTAAGATTTAGTACCTTTTGTTATAAATAATTCTTAAATTCATTCAACAAGGTGTGCCTGTCATTTTCAAATTCCCTAAGAAGTAAGGGCAGGTTACATATTCAAAGAAATAAAGGAAATTTTTTATTACTAAATGGTTTTAATAACCCTTCTTAGAGTGACAATAAACCTATTTTTTCTTGTTTCTAGCTGAATTTCACTTTATTACAAATGAAATGTGCTTGGGGATCTGGAAAGCAAAACTAGCTTTAATGCCAACTTCAAAAGTTAACAAAGTAGGTTAACCCCAGTCCCAGGCATGGTTATATATTTTCTAAACCCTTGTCTACTTTTAATTTTAGAAAGTAAACAAAATGAGCAGGTACTTAATGCAGCACGTTTTCAGTTTGTATGTGTGATGGGGTGTCAGTCTGCAATTACATTTAATGGCTAACTCAGAGAATGTATGTACATCCCATTTTAACTGACGTGAAACATCTCACACGTGTGATTATTTTTTCTATTTCGTTATTTTTAAAGCAGGCGCACAAATCTACTCAGTTCTAATAGCGGAAATAAGTAAGCATGCAAAAAAGCCAAAAATGAAGGAAAGCACACACACAAACATTTCTGTTTTATTGAGGGGGACCTATTGGAAAAAAAAATAAGGATTTATTTAGTTTGATTTATTTAGTGTGTCTGTGGACTGATCTTTTGTGTGTACCAAATGGCTGAACAGCATGTGAGATGAACAGTTTATTTATAGCGATCATCTTCCTTGCTAGTCTTTATATGCTTCAAGAAGTGATACAAATCAAACAAATTTTCTTAATAAACATTAGTAAGTTATAAAGTGCTTAGAATTCTACTTTGCAAAATTTGAGGCCAGTCTTACGGGCTCTATAGCTCACAGCAACCTATGGGAGTTTTCCTTGAGTAGAGACTGCAAGAGAGTGTCCTGATTTTTTTTCCAAACAAAAGAGCGTGTCTGCACCCCTCGCTAAAAAACATAACAGACAAAACTAAGCTGTGATAAGTATTTATTCCCCTTCGTTGTGCATTATGAACTGTTTACAGGTGAAATTAAATATAAAAATAATGAAACATTTTCCATTTTCAACATAGTTTCTTTTAATGCTCTAGTACTGATATTCTGAATTGGACCAGATCTATTTACTGATTTCTTCTTTTGTGTTTGCAAACCATAAATGTTTTGTTTCATTGTCTTGTACTGTTTCAATGATCAGTTTACTCATGCTGAGAGCAAGGTATGATCGTACCATGCAAATTTGTTGTATTGCTATAAGAGGTAGGACCTGTGAGCACTCTGATTCAACTCCCCCTCCAATTGTTCACTGCTCCAACTGTGCAAAAAATAAAAATAAACAGAAAAATGGAACACATTTCACAGTTTGAACTGACAATAACATTTATGCCTTAGATGACAACTAGAACATTAGATAAATCTCAGAATCAAAAAAGCCAGAAATCCTAATTAACTAAGGGTGGTCTGAAGAAGTGAGTCAGTTATCAAAATCAGTTGAGATCATGATATGTTGTTGAATGAAAATGAATTTATATTCCCACATTTATAATTTGATAATAGCATCAAGTTTAGATAATATTTCCACCATTTTCTTAGGCGCTCTCTCCTTTAATGAAGTAAAATACTGTGTATATTTATGCACTTGAGTGTTGGTATATGGGTTTCTGGTTTTGTTTTTCATGCTTCATGGAGTTGTAATAAATCAAACATTATGTATATAATCTATCAATTTGCACACTTTTGCTCTTTGTTAGTATATTGGCATAGTTAATGATATTGGGAGAAACAGATTTTAAAACTCTGTCCCCAGTTCTGCGTTGTGTGGAATGTGGTTTGACTTGAGTGCCAATCCTTAAGCCTCCCAACTTAATTGGTGTTCTGTTGGGGTGCAGCAGTTTGTCCACATCTTGCAGGCTCAGAGCCTATGTGATTTGTGGATTTTATCTGATCCATACACTGATTTCAGAATAGTTATTCAAATATATTCCCCTCTTTAGCACAAATAATGCAGTGAGCAATGTAAGGGGTATTGTTGAACCACTTTCTCAAAACAAATGGCCCAATTTTCACAAGCTTTTATATGTATGCAAAGTTGTTAGTAATTTTTCATGTTTCCCATTGTACACTAGATTTTTCTTTCTCAAACGTGCTATTCTTTTTGTGCTTACACTTGTAGTGTAGCACGTTCAATGCACCTTTGTTTAGATAATATTCCTTAAACAACTTTTGGAGAATATTTTTAAAATTGTTTACCTACAAAATGAGCAATGTACAACATTACTGCCTTGAATCTCATAAATGGATAAAATCGATGAAGTGCTGGTATACTGTCATTCAGGAATGCATTAGGTCTATACACAAATTGTTTAATTTAAAATGAGGCATTTTAAAATGTTTGAAACACTGCTACATTCAAATTATTTTCCATTGAAAACCTTAGCTGATATATTTGTGGTTCTCACTCAATGTCACCTGCACCATTTAGGAAAGCATATATATGCTAGTTTAAAATGGAGTACAGTTGTTTCATTTACAGAAGTGGTTTCACTGAACAAGAGAATTCATTTTTAGAGCCATAAAAAGAAACAAACTCTGTAATAGTAGAAGTCATTTTTTGACAGTAAGTCAAATAAGTAATTTGGGAGAGCAGTACTAATTCCTGAAAATTGGGCCCTTGTCTCTGTGGAACAGGACTATACATGGTTAAAATAAGTCAGTGAATGAAATTATAGTATCTCTGATACTTTATTTGGTGATTTAAAAAACTGGACTAGAAGCATAAACACGGTGCTTAGTTCTAGTATTAGCAAATTAATTTGATGTAATATCTTGCCTTAACCCTTTGAGCATTGTAAGTCACATAAGGGGAAGAGCATTTTAGGTGATTTAATTATTAGGCTACTGATATGCATGCAAGTGTCTGGTTATGTTGCAACAAATGATTTTTTTTTCCAAAGTACGTAGTTGCATACTATATATTGGAATTTGTTGTAGAAGGCTTGATTGATTTAGGCTAAAATACTCACTGCCATCTGTGTGTACTGTCTACAAAAAATAGTACTTCAGATCTTAAATTTCATAATACCACAACTATTCAACGAAGGAACAAAATACATGGTCCTATAGAAATAAGCTGTGAAATATTTAAAATGCCTTTACAAGATGGAGTCAAGCAAAAAAGGTTATTTTTAAACTGTTTTGAAAATTACGTTAGGGTAGCATTGGAAAGCACCAATTCTGTAAATGGAAATTTTTAGGAATTAAAACAGAACAAACTGGTAATAAGAAGTAAGGATGAATTTTGCGGGATATTTGGGATCAGTTAATTGTTCTGCACAATTTTTTCTATAAACAATTGCAAAAAGAACATAATTTTATTTATTTATACCACTTTACCATTTTGTCACTGTGAAATGGCATATGGATAACAAAGAACATAGAGGCACTTAGTTCATGTTCATCTGTGAAAGCACTTTTGGATGGCCCTTACTGAGTGTCAGAATTTAAAAAAAAAATAAACCTATAAATTTGCACCTACATTTTGGCATCTGAAAAAACACTTTATTTCTCACAAATGAATTGTGCACACACAGGTAAGGGCACAAATTGAGAAGTGAGTGGAGGCTCTTTGAAAATATAGTTCTAAATGCCACCTTACTACATGAGAATATTGTAGATATTGTACTGGTTATTTCAGTATCAACCAGTGACCACCATTATCTGCAGCTGTGCTTGCTTTAGTCTAGCTGAGTGCAAAAAGTCTCATACTAAGATGTTTAGTGGAATTACATCAGTAGTGTAGTGCAGATAAGTTGTAAACATTTTTAGTCAGGTAAACAATGCAAATTCATGCATAATGAAAAACAAATGCAATACTCAAAGGGTTTTTATTTAACACTTTTTTATTCTTCATAATTTACTGTAAATGCTTCTCAGTTTGCATGCCTTGATCATTGCTGCTAGTGATTTTATGTGCCAGTAGACCTGAGTTTAATTTACAAATTTTACTTAAAAATAGTAAAAGCCACTTACAAAGTGACTGCCTAGCTTTTTGTTTGAAGTCAAAATTGCCTTATGTTAAAAGATTTGTTTTAACTCTTTTTTTTAAAATGTTTTAAGCGAATTATGATGGTGGGATTGGAAGCCCTGAGTAATTAAATATTTGGTAAGAATTGTTAATTTATATTGATTGTGAAGGGTGAAATTCATCCTAGAAGATAAAGCGTGGGACAAGATGGTGAGCCTCATTTAAATCACATTTGGGTATGTGTTTGATTGCTTTCCTGAAGCAGGGCTGTGTTTAACATGGGGCTCTAGACTTTTACTGGGCTGAATTTCACTCTAAAACAACAAAAGATTTTGTCAAAAGAATATACTAATTGGGAGGAATAACCTTTGACTCACGATTAGCAGGGACCCAATTCAGTACTTCAGGCTTAAGAACATTAGATTAAACTCTTTCATATCCAGCATTCTATCATCCAGAACTCTCAAATACCCAGCAATTTAAACATAAGAAAATTTTAGTTACATTTTTCATAAGTTCAGTATAGTGAAAATAAATACATACAAATACAGCAAATACAATGTGGCTATGTGTACACTTGCATTCCTCTTTTGAAAGAGGAATTGATTTATGTATCTTGTGCTTTGTTTCCATAATCTCTTTTTGGAAGAGATTCTTTTGAAAGAGAAAAAGCAGTACAGACAGGGCTCCTTTGAAAATAAACCCCATCTTCAAAAGAACCCTTCTCCCTGAAACAAAATAGGAAGAGGGGATTTTTGAAAGAACCCTTCCTCCTATTTTGTTTCAGGCAGAACAGTTCTTTCGAAGATGAGTTTATTTTCAAAAGAGCCCCATCTACGCTGTCTTTTCCTCTTTTGAAAGAATCTCTTCCAAAAAGAGATTATGCAAATGAAGCACAAGATATGTAAATCAGTGCATCATTTGCATTTTGATTTTTCTCACTTGCATTCCTCTTTCAAAAGATGAATGCAAATGTAGACGCAGCCTGTACATTTACCGTGTACAATACTACTGTTGCTAAATAAAGTACTCTGCATACATTTTTGTTGCTTAATATCTAATGTAGATTTTCTTTAGTGTTATGCATTGCTAGGTAGTATACCTCTCTATTATCCAAAATATTTGAGTATCCGGTGACCTTCCCGTCCCAGGGCTGCCAGATATGAAAGAGTTTACTGTACCTACTAAAGTTAAAAGATTTGTTTTTCATATAAAGAGTACTTAAAGGGATCTCCAGTAAATTTTTCTTGAATAAAATCTTAGAGTGATTTGGCTTATATTTATACATTGTAGTATTAAAAGAGCCCAATATAGAGATTTTAAATATTTGTTGATCAAAAAGGTATCTTTTTTTGTACCAAAGCAAGTTCCCTACTCCTGTCCCACCCTCCTTGTTGCCATCAGAAATTTGGATTTACAGTAGTAACCAGCAAGACTGTTAAGGAAACTTTAAGTGAGTGCCTTTAGAAGACTTGGAAATTTGTGCCTGAGGTGGTAAACTTTTAATTAGGTTAATTGTAGTGCTTACCAACCAATAAATTCTACTATCACTCAGGGCTTTCTTACCTTCTAGGTAACTTCCTTTGTTATGTTTATTTTTTTTAAAGTGCCATCATTTAAATCTCACTTAGTAAGTGGCAGATTATATTATTCAGTCCCACAAGCACAGAAACATTGTAACACTAGGAGATACTTTAACTTTTATTTTCCAATTGACTGAATATGTTATGTAAATGAGGTAAGCAACTTTTTTGTAGATTGTATGTGTGAGATAATGTAATGTTCTTTTCCAGTTTTTGGATTACAGTTAAATATACTTTTTAATTATTTAAAGAAAACATCTTTACAGAATAACGTGCTGGGTTTTTTGTATAATGTATTTGATTTTGTAAATATGTATTTCCTGATGTGATTTTTGTGAGAAATGCTAAATCTTTTAGTATATCATGTCCTCTGAAAATTGGCAGGAGCTAAATAATAGTTTGTGGGCAATTTGTATTGTGTACTGTACAATAACTGGGGAACTTTTATAATTATAAAAATATATATTAACTTTTAGTGTGTTGTTTAAACAAATGACTGGAACATACTAAAGATAGTAGGATTTTTCTGAATATTTCAGACTTGAACTCAGGCTAGCTTTCTTGTGTTTTTCAAAACAAAATTGTGTCTTGTCTTTTAAAAATCAATAAATTTGTTTTCTTGTTACAAACATATTTTAAATGCATCTGTTTTTGTTAGTTTTCTTGTATAGCCAAACATTTCACAGTGTTGTTGATTTTGGGAGAAAAAATAAAATCACCTTTCTGGCTTCATAATACATCAAGAAATATTTATATATTTGAAATACTAGACACACGATCTAAAAAACACTGCCTAGTTTGCCTCCAACCACAGAAGAAAAATATAATTGATGGGTCAAGTGCCACTTCTGCTAATGAGCTGTTCATGATCCCAATATAAACAGGTTATAATGGGTTTCTTACTCAGCTGGGTTGATTGATTTCACTCTGATTCTGAATGCAATTTCTCAACTCAGATTATAACTTTAGTTTTACAAAATTATTATTTAAATTGATGTTGTGTTTTATTTGGAATACAAATACCTTATAATTTAGGACCTCAGCTCATAATGCTGTCTAGATTTTTTTAAAAAAATGTATTTTGACCCTTTTTATTCTCCTTCTGTAGTTTAATATATATACCTGAGTTCTCTTTAAAGGGGAAAAAAAAGCACTTTTAATTTGCACTGTAGATTGTTATGCTAATTTTGTGCTCAGAATCCCATGCTGTCAGTACAGAGTTTCCTGTCTGAAACACATACCCAGAGTATATAGTGAAGATCCGCAGTGCAAAGAAGTCCAGTACAGCTCATGTATTATTAATATCTACTTTTATTGCAGTAGACTCTGGTGCCTGTGGCTGGGATTTGGGTCCCATTGTAGCCTGCCATGATACAAACATTTAGCTACTTTTGCTGTCCTGAGGAGTTTACTATCTAAATAAGCAAAGCTGACAAAAGGGTAGGGGAGTGAATTAGAATTAACTATTTCTTGACAAAGATTTGAAAGATTAGAAAGGAAAAGGTTGCAAAGGGCAAATAACAATGTTTGGTGAATGTTTAAACTTGATATACGAAAGGTTGTCGCTGAACTAGACCGTACAACAGCATGTATAGATCTAACTACAATTTAATCAGGTTTAAAAAATGCACTGTAGCCTTTATACATTATGTTTACACAGTGGAGCTACTATGCTAAAATCAATAGTTATGGACATTGCAGGCTAGGCTGGACCTTGGGTGTCAAACCCACCTGACCACCCCTTAAAGTGCCAAGCTTAAGCTCCAACCCAAGTCATCATGCCCATACTACTATATGTAGTCTGATAGCCTGAATCTCGTTCATGCAAGTCTGTTTATCCCAGCTGCAAGGCGCACTCCTGCAATGTGGGGATAACCAGAACGATGTAGGCTGCTACAATCGAAGGCAGTGGTTAAATGTGAAAGTTTGCCCTGTGTTGATATAACACGTTTCTGGCATGGATACACTTCTGAAAATAAGTCCGGGAAGAGGCATACAATGCTCCACTCCCAGAGAAGCTGCACACCCTCACCTTCATTATCTTTCGTGATAGTTACGGATGCACAGTGCCTTTTGGAAGTGCAAAGATGTTTCTACTTACCTATCTGTTAACCTGGACTCAGAGGTCACCGACTGACTTTAATTTTTACTTAGTTTATTTATATCAGTCCAACAGCATGTTTTGCATCTTACGGACGGGTGTGAAGACAAAATGCTTGCAATTTAGATGCATCGTGGGAAACAGAAGAAAAAACTTAACAAAGAGCTTGAACAGTGAAGTTTAGTAGACTTATTAGCTCCTTTATTCGTATGTGATTATTAGACTTTAGGTTGTCTTTTTTTAATTATCCCTTCTGTCTCAGATAAGAAGAGTAGGACTTCTAGCCCTTATTAAAAAAATGCATTTGAGGAAACGGGTGGATCATGTCAAGTGGGTATTGGGAGATGTATAGACTGAGTGAGAGAGACACAGGATTGCTTGTATTTGAACTCATCTCATTTATAGTGTCATTTTAAATTTTTTTTCTTATTTTTGCTGATTAGCTAACTCTTTTTGGTATTGTATAACAGGTCTGACACTTGGCCATGTCCTTTGGAGATGTTGGAGATGTTCAGTTTCTTTTTAAAGATGAGCATAACCTGTGCTGATTATGCTCACTAACCTGAGATACCATATTTAATTAACCCCTTTGTAAGGCTATTGCCCTGTGTAATTCAGTGAAATTTCATAGAAGAATCATAGAATCATAGAAGAGTAGGACTGGAAGGGACCTCGAGAGGCCATCGAGTCCAGCCCCCTGCCCCAGTGGCAGGACCAAGCACTTTTTAGACCATCCCTGAAAGCCATCTATCTAACCTCTCCTTAAATATCTCCAGTGATGGAGATTCTACCACCTCCCTTGGCAATTCGTTCCAGTGTTTGATCACCCTGACAGTTAAGAACTTTTTCCTAATGTCCAACCTGAACCTCCCCTGCTGCAATTTCAGTCCATTACCTCTTGTTCTATCCTCAGAGGCAAGGAAGAACAAGTTCCCTACCTCTGCCTTATGACACCCTTTTAGATACCTGAAAACTGCTATCATGTACCCCCTCAACCTTCTCTTTTCTAAACTAAACAAGCCCAATTCTTTCAGCCTTTCTTCATAGGTCATGTTCTCTAGACCTTTCATCATTCTTGTTGCTCTCCTCTGGACCCTCTCCAATTTCTCCACATCCTTCCTGAACTGCGGTGCCCAGAATTGGACACAATACTCCAGCTGAGGCCTAACCAGCGCAGAGTAGAGCAGGAGAATGACTTCTCGTGTCTTGTTCACAACACACCTGTTAATGCATCCTAGAATCATGTTTGCCTTTTTTGCAACAGCATCACACTGTTGACTCATATTTAGCTTGTGGTCCACTATAACCCCTAGATCCCTTTCTTCTGTACTCATTCCTAGGCAGTCCTTTCCCATTCTGTATGTGTGACACTGATTGTTTCTTCCTAAGTGGAGCACTTTGCATTTGTCCTTATTAAACTTCATCCTGTTTACCTCAGCCCATTTCTCCAGTTTATCCAGATCCTTTTGAATTATGACCCTATCCTCCAAAGAAGTTGCAACCCTTCCCAGCTTGGTATCATCTGCAAACTTAATAAGTGTACTTTCTATGTCAATATCTAAATCGTTAATGAAGATATTGAACAGAACCGGTCCTAGAACAGACCCCTGTGGAACCCCACTAGTTATACTTTTCCAGCAGGATTGAAAACCATTTATAACTACTCTTTGGGTACGGTTATCCAGCCAGTTGTTCACCCACCTTATAGTAGTCCCATCTAAGTTGTATTTGCGTAGTTTATTGATAAGTATATTATGTGAGACTGTGTCAAATGCTTTACTGAAGTTTAGGTATACCACATCCACCGCTTCCCCCTTATCCACAAGACTCGTTATTCTATCAAAGAAAGCTATTAGATTGGTTTGACATGATCTATTTTTAACAAATCCATGCTGACTGTTCCCTATCACCTTACCACCTTCCAATTGCTTGCAGATGATTTCCTTAATTACCTGCTCCATTATCTTTCCTGGCACAGAAGTTAAGCTGACTGGCCTGTAGTTTCCTGGGTTATTCTTGTTCCCCTTTTTATAAATGGTTACTATATTTGCCCTTTTCCAGTCTTCTGGAATCTCTCCCGTCTCCCACGATTTTCCAAAAATGATTGCTAAAGGCTCAGATACCTCTTTTATCAGCTCCTTGAGGATTCTAGGATGCATTTCATCAGGCCCTGGTGATTTGCAGACATCTAATTTCTCTACGTAAATTTTAATTTGTTCTTTTCTTATTTCAACTTCTAAACCTACCCCTTTTTCACTAGCATTCTCTATGTCAGGCATTCCTTCAGATTTCTCAGTGAAGACCGAAACAAAGAAATCATTAAACATCTCTGCCATTTCCAAATTCCCTGTTACTGTTCCTCCCTCCTCACTGACCAATGGCCCTACCCTCTCCTTAGTCTTCCTCTTGTTACCAATGTATTTGTAAAAAGCCTTCTTGTTTCCCTTTATGCTTGTAGCTAATTTGAGCTCATTTTGTGCCTTAGCCTTTCTAATCTTGCTCCTGCATGCTCGTGTTGTTTGCCTATATTCATCCTTTGTAATTTGTCCTAGTTTCCATTTCTTATACAATTCCTTTTTTAGTTTGAGATCATGCAAGATCTGGTTAAGCCAAGGCAGTCTTTTGCCATGTTTTCTATCTTTCCTACACAGCAGGATAGATTGCTTTTGGGCCCTTAATAATGTCCCTTTGAAAAACTGCTAACTCTCCTCAGCCGTTTTTACCCTCAGTTTAGCTTCCCATGGGACCTTACCTACCAGCTGTCTGAGTTTACCAAAATCTGCCTTCCTGAAATCCATTATCTCTATTGTACTGTTTTTCCTTCTACCCTTCCTTAGAATTGTGAACTCTATGATTTCATGATCACTTTCACCCAAGCATCCTTCCACTTTCAAATTCTCAATAATTTCCTCCCTATTTGTTAAAATTAAATCTAGAACAGCTTCCCCTCTGGTAGCTTTTTCAACCTTTTGGAATAAAAAGTTGTCTGCAATGCACTCCAAGAATTCATTGGACAGTCTGTCCCCTGCTGTATTAGTTTCCGAACATATACCTGGATAGTTGAAGTGAATAAAAAGTTGTCTGCAATGCACTCCAAGAATTCATTGGACAGTCTGTCCCCTGCTGTATTAGTTTCCGAACATATACCTGGATAGTTGAAGTCCCCCATCACCACCAAATTCTGGGCCCTGGATGATTTTGTTAGCTGTTTAAAGAAAGCCTCATCCACCTCTTCCACCTGGCTAGGGGGCCTGTAGTAGACTCCTAGTAGGACCTCATCCTTGTTTTTTACTCCTCTGAGTCTAACCCAGAGAGTTTCAACCCGTCCATCTCCTATGTCCATCTCCACCTCTGTCCAAGTGTGTACGTTTTTAATATACAAGGCAACACCTCCTCCCTTCTCTCCCTGTCTGTCCTTCCTAAGCAGGCTGTACCCTTCAATACCAACATTCCAATCATGTGTATTATCCCACCAAGTTTCTGTGATGCCGACGATATCATAGTTGTATTCATTTATTAGTACTTCCAGTTCTTCTTGTTTATTTCCCATACTTCTTGCATTTGTATATAGGCATCTCAGACATTGATTTGGTTTTACCTCCCAGTTTTGCCCTGGCCCTCTTTTTACTCTCCCAGTGTAGCCCATACTCCCTCCCATTTCAAATTCATCTCCCATCTCCCAAAATTTCACAGTTTGCTGAAGATGCCTCAGTGTATTATTCTGTGACATCACTCTTACCATCATTGTGTGCTATATTAGCCTCATACATTAAATATAGCCTCATAAATTAAATCTTTTGATGCCTCTGCCATGTAGCTGCATTCTTGAACAGTCCTGCCATATATGTTTGAAGTCTGCATGTGTTAAATCTTTTTCAGCATTATTCAATCTTTTGCTTTAATCAATTTGTTACAGTACATAGACTCTACTACTGCTATTGCATAATGGAAGGTAAAGTGGAGAGAGATGTCTTACTAGTGTTCGTCCAAGCATTCAGAAATTTTCTGGATTGTTAATGGGTAAGATTTATTCTCATACATTTATCTGTGCTGAGGGTTGAAGCGTGATTCTGGTTTGGTAGGAGCACATGTGAACCATTTTCCGCCTCAGCTCCTTTTCAGAATTTTTTCAATTTTATGTAGCTATATATGACTAAATTCTTTATACATGTACACAAAGTGTTTCATCTTAACTTGCAAGGCAAAATAAGACTTTCACATGTTGGAATTTTTTTTTAAAGTTAATGAGTGGAAATGAGTGGAGTTTAATTGGTTTTCCAAACTCCTATTCATTACACCAGTCAAAAACATATCCTTTCCAGGTGGCAGAAACATGGAATTGTTGTGAGTAAAAGCACAGCAGACAGCATCTTGTGAATTTTAATCTTCTGCAGATGACTTCTCCAAATATTTCACTGCATCTTTAACACAAAAAAAAAAGTAGTGGCTTCAATGCTGCCAAAACCACACATTCATAAATCATTAGTCAAGCTATAAAAGCCATGAGATTTGTTTTAGAATTATGGGCGATTTTAATTACGCATTTTGGGTTCCTCTTTATTTGCCTTCTGTTTCCCGCCTCTTTAGGGTGCTCTTGGGTCACATTTGCAAGCTTTTCTCTGCAGTGGAGAAGGTTACAAGCTTGCTTTGATTAGTGCTGAGATTCTCTCATAATATGACTCCAGGAGCTGAGGCTTTAAGAATAACACAAATACTGTGTGATTCATGATACAATTTGCAACAGCTGGTAATGCTAAGGCTTTATTTTTTTAGTGTGACCTTTGTAAAAAGAGCACCTCTTCTGACACAACTTTTAACCCCTGCTTTTCTGTGCTTAGCACAGTACTTCCAATTTTTTTTTCATGAAATCCAGCTGGATATTCAAAACCTCTCTTTCAGTGAAGTAGCCTGGAACACTCAGAAGACATACCAGCAAACTTCAACAATATGTAACCTGAGGTCAGAGTCCTTCATTTGGGGGCAAAGCTGGAATTTTCAACTAGCAAGTTTTATAAATCAAGTTGATCGGATTCACATGAAAAATGTTCTCAAATGCCATGATACGAGAAAATGAGTCTCTTGGGAACTAGCATTCAATCCATTTATGGTTTTATGTGTTAAAACCAATACTTTTAATGATATCCAGCAATAAACTGGAATTCAGCACAGACCTTGGAGCATGTAGGAATATGCTTCCTGCAAGAAACACTCTTCTACAATTGGGCTACTGCATTCTGCATCAGCTAAAACTTCAAAATTGACTCCAGGTAGAGTGCATTCCTGTTAAATCTCAAGGTGACAAAAGCATGTGTCATAGTAGCCAGGTCTACACCTGAAGAGAAGGGCAGAGCCTTTTGGCTGCAAAAACTAAAAATCTGTCTTGGCCACTGCCTGAGCATCCAGACTTAGCTGAAAATCCCAAAGAAGCAGAACATGAGTAACAAAAAGCAAACATACGCCACCAAATTCAGGGATAGAGTTTCAACCTGCCATTTGTTTCAGTTATTTTCCACCTACCCAGAATAACTCCAGTCCTGTCTGAGCTGAGATTCAGCAGGTTCGCTCTCATATTAGCACCCATCCTGACAAAACACCGAGTAAGCCCATGAAATTCCATTAGCTTTAC
The DNA here is from genome assembly GCF_033958435.1 of Carettochelys insculpta. Lineage (NCBI taxonomy): Eukaryota > Metazoa > Chordata > Testudines > Carettochelyidae > Carettochelys > Carettochelys insculpta. Next base: position 27,650,853 of record NC_134141.1, on the reverse strand, counting down.
CTCATAATGCAGGGATATCTGGCACTACAGCCTAGAGTATTTCTCTTACCTTTTCTGATGGCTGTACATATACACTGAAAAAGTTGGACAACAGAATAACCCATATGTGAGACTCCCCTCAATGTAGATGAGTAAATGCCCAGTGCTGTTCTTAGGGTCTTCTGAGAAAGAACAGTGCCAGTTGAGAATGCCAGAGCAAAGATAGCTGAAGTTATTACAGGTCTGAAGACAGTACATTCAAGTCCGTAAAATGTATATAAAAGAAGATTTTGGCTTGGACCTCCATAGGTTGAATCACTGATTCTTCCTCTATCATATCCTTGATGCAGGCATCACACCTGTGCAAAACGTTACCAAATCAAAATGGTCCTGGATTATACTTGCTTTGCAAAGGTGTAAATGGCTACATAAGGATCAAGGCTGTAGAGAACCAGGCTCAAAAGTAAAGAAAAAAAAATTAAAGAAATCCTTCTGCCACGCACATCCTTACACATACAATTACACCGAGAAAAGAGAGATACATGATTACTGTGTTTGTAAGGCAGGAGTGTGCAAACTCTTGACAGTGTACCCAGCACCCTGGAAGAGAATTCTTGTCCATGGGCTGTTGTGTCTGCCATGCACAGTAATGCAGACTCCTTCCCTTCCACTGGAGGCTTTGCTTTTCAATATTAGAAAATCATTCAGCATCTTCTAACTTTTCTTAATGTATTGTAATGACCTGGAAACATGTAAGAAACATGGCATCACACCAGCAGCCATGTCTCCAAAGCCTTCCAGCAAGTGCTTCATGGCCTGCTAATGGTCCACTACCCAGAGTTTTGGACACTGTATTCCAAGTGCAGCACTTGGATTGGTATTTTTAAACAGGGAAGTCCTATGAAGTAAGAAAACACCAAGGTGTCAAAAAGCCACGATCAAGCACAGTAGAACAAGCATTTCATTCAGGGTTCAAGAAAGACATGTTGCCTCTTGAAATTTTGTGACTTACGCTAATTGCATGATAGTCCAGAGTTGCTACCTGTGTTTTACCTACTTCATCTTATTTCAGATGAGGGATGAATGCATAAGTTGCAATCCTGGCTCCTGCACAGAAACAAACTGGATAATATTAACAGTCATTTTTAATCCCACTGACTAGCTGGGATCCCTTTACAGATCCTCTTAGTTGGTATATAATTGGAGATTGAGATGACCTGGCTTAATTGATGCAGCAGTGATGCTGAGCTGCTTTTCCTCCAACACACATCTACTCAGAATGGATGCATAAAATAATTTCCCCCTCTGATTTACGCTGATAAATATTGTTAGGCCTTATTATTCAGTCCCAACTAAGGTAAAATAAAAAACAAAAACAACTTCACAGGAGTTTTATCTGAGAGAAGCTATTCCGTCAAACCCATTTCAGTATTAAGAAAAGTAATGTAAATTAACCACATGTACCAAGGCTATTTACTCCAGCTCTTCCCAACTCTGCCATAATATGGATCCCACAGCACAAAACATGTCAAAAATCCAGAGAAATTGGTTATTTCTGGAAGCCACCATTCAAAGTGATACAGTTTATGAGCAAGAACTGTCCTATTTTTATTCCTTCTGTTTTACAGGGTGGTAAGCTATACATAAATGATACTCAATTAAATATGCTGTGTACTGTATCATGTTGTTTAAAAGTCAGTTTAGCTTACCTCCTCTCCATACCTGACATCCATAGTATAAAATGCCACATGGATCACAGCAACTGCAGTAATCATTTTCTTGCACATCAGTGTCTGTGGCAAACCTTGTTACATACATGAAGCCAACCATCACTGCACACAGGGACCTGAGAAAGGCCGTCAAGAAGCCTTGATCCATTTTTGCCACATTCAGAGATCTGCCACATGGAAACAGGGTGCTGACATGCAGTTGACGTTGCTGGTCTCATTCCAGACTATTGTGTGCATTCTTTCTCAGCGCCTGGGATTCGTTTAAGAGGGGCATTTTATAAAAACCTCCTCGACAACAGTATAACACTGTTGCTTTTGCCAGCATGGCCTGAGCAATCTAATGAACAGAATTGCTTTTAGTCAGTACCCTACTGTGTAAAATGTTTTCCTGTAGAAATGCCATGCATCCATAACCTGGAGAGAGTTTTGCTGTCATAACTGCTCCAGACACGCCATCTCTTTTGGGATTCCTTAATTGTGGCAGATTCCAAGAAAGTTAAAGCTAACTAACAGGGTACCTGGGTCTCCAAGCCAGATCCCACTGGGCTTCCCAAAAGAAGGTGCAGGACAAATATGGGAGTTCAGACGTCCCTGCAGTGAGAAATCTTAGTCTGGTCCAGAGGTCTGAAGAAAGGTCCTCTTTTCCATTTAGGGTTGAATGTGGTCGAAGGAGCTGCCAGCAGACCAGCTGTTCAAAGGATCTCTGTACAGTTTGCACACTACAGAACAAGGCCCTGAGTTGATCCCATGAAGGCCCAATAGCTCCAAATTGAGTTCCTAGTACAGAAGTCGGCAACCTGTGGCTCCAGACCTGCAGGCGGCTCTGAGTGCTGCCATCGCTGACTGCTCTGGAGGCTGCTGCCATTTAAAAGTCAAAACATTGCCTGTCATTGAAGCAACTGAATTTAGTTTGTTGTTTAAGCAGTGACGGCAGCTGGAGCTGCTCAGCAGTCAGCTGCGGCACAGACCCTGGAAGAGAAAGCCAGCTGGGCAGAGTGCTGTGCCACAGCGGGGGCAGTAGTCTAAGCCAGTAGGAGAGCTGGGGAAGGGTGGCCTAGCCTGCTCTTGCCAGAGCCACACAACCATAGCAAGGAGGAAGAGGAGACAGCAGGGAGTAGCGGGGGGAAGTGATGGCTGCTGCAGAACTGCGTGTGCTGAGGCATGATAAGCCTGCAGTCTGTGGGAGGAGGTTGGGGATCAGAGGGGGTTAAGCCTGGGGGTGGGGAGAAGAGGTTGGGGTTCAGAGGTGTTAAACCTGGGGGGGGGAGTTGGGGCTCAGCAGGCTTAAGCCTGGGACCTGGGGGAGGTTAGAGTTCAGGGGGGGTTAAGCCTGGGGGAAGAGGTTGGAGCTCAGAGGAGTTAATCCTGGGGGTGAGGAGATAGGGGACTGGGTCTGGGGGCTGAGGTGGGTAAAGTCTGGAGATGGGGTAACAACTTTCTAACTGGTACCAATCGTGTGCGCGCTGGTCTTAAAATAGGGGTTACAAAAAGTATAGTTTGACATTATTTATTAAGGACTGTCTCGTACTCACATGCATTGCAGCTCTTGAAGGATTTTGTAACTGAGTTTGAAAAAATGGCTCTTCTCCCTATTTCAGATGCAGACCCCTGTCCTGGTATCTTGCGTTGATGTAGAGAGGTTGCAGCCCACCAGCTCAAATGATGGTCCTTATTTACATCCTTAGCTGTAATATGGAGTCAACGGAGTCTACTTCCCCATCTGCTATGTTTACTGGGGCTTTACGTGGACAAAATAAATTCCTCCCTAATATCGTCATTTTATTAATAGTAACAGGTCAGTGGTGACCCAAGAGCACCATTCTCTTCCCTTCTGTCATTTCTCTGCCTTTCAGCACTGGTTTCCCACGTTCAGGAAAGTATTTTTCTTCTGGGACTATTCACTGAACTCCTCCTCACTTACTGAGGTAGAATGTGGGTATGTGTAAAGCCCTAACTGACTTATTTCAGTTTTTAATTTCTGGTTATAGCAATGGCACTGGATTACTTCATCATCATCAATAACTGTGGGCTCAGCGCCCGTTGGTGTCTGATGCCTCTCTATTTCCTTCCGTGTTTCCCTGTCCAGTGCAGAGCGGCTTAGTTTCTGTAGACTAGCTCCGCACCAATCTACTACATCATCTATCCATTCTCTGTGGGGTCTGCCTCTCCTATTCGAACCATCCATTATGCCGAATACTAGGGTCTTGATTTTTCATTCGTCGTTCATTCTGCAAATATGCCCAAACAGTTGTAGCTTCTGTTTTATAACCTTCTGCAGCAGGTTCTCTTTCAGCTGTATCTTCATATATAATTCCTCATTGGTGACCTTCTGCATCCATCCTATTCTCAGAATCTTTCTATACTAACTCCTTTCAAATGCCAATATTCTTCTTTTCAAATCTTTCATTATCACCCTTGTTTCACATCCATACAACATGCTGCTGAATACACACGTTTTCAAGATGCCCAGCTTCGTTCTTAAGCTATTGCTTTGCTTTTCCAGATCTTGTCCATCGCCTTCAAACTTGCTCTTGCTTTCGCTATTCTAGTCGCTATTTCCTTCTTACAGTCTAGATCGTACGTTATGTTGCTCCCCAGATATGTGAACTTCTCTACATTTTCTAGTCCAATACCATCCACACTGATCTTCCTTCCTATTTCCTTATCTCCAAATACCATTGGTTTTGTTTTATCTATGTTCATAATCAGTCCATACCTCTTCCCTTCTTTGTTTAACACTCGCACCATTTTCACTAGCTTCTCCTCATCTTCCTCAATGATAACTACATCATCCGCAAACCCTCGGTCTTTATTTCTGCTTGAGAGAAATGAAGAAGCCTATTAATTTAATAGTAACATTTCCCTGGAACTTTGACATTGACATGGCTTCAAAACTTTGGTAGTAACATCTAGTTGCCATGATGAAAGTCACACAGCAAGGCTTTATTCCTGCAAAAAACTTTTGCATGTGCTCGGCTTTCAATACACAAGTAGTCTCATTGACTTCTTTAAGCATCTTAAATTTTGAACCTGTAACACCTTACAGACTTAGAAATTTCTTAGTTCATGGGCAAAACCCACTTCATCAGATGAAAGCCCATGACCTAATAAATCTGTTAATCTCTAAAGTACCTCAGGATTGCCTGTTACTTGTGAAGCTCACAGACAAACATGTCGACCCCTCTGAGACTTTAAATTTTGAAGGACTGTGTCATACTCCTCACACATATCTTCACTGCCCATTTATGCTATGAGTTTTGAATAATAAATGTAGTCTGTCTTTCATAGCGGGTGAATATTGTTATGAACTGCTGTTGCTTTTTTGTTCTGTTTCCTTGGTTGTGATGGAGTTAAAAAATACAAGGTATTATAGATAAAACAGTGTCCTGTTCCAAGGCCTTTACGCTGTGCAATCATGAGTCAATATGCCCTAATAACTATTAAATGATTATAGTACTTATTAATCATTCCCATCCTCCTCATTTGGTAGCTCTTAAATAGTATTTTCCCCTATAAATCAACTAAAACAAACCAGGGGAAAATAAAAATAAATACAGATGTATAAAAAATGTAACTGCTGCTGTTTCTTATCACTAATTATAATGTATAATCTCTGAAATAGTTATAAAAACTATTTAAGAGTCAAGATGTCATGAAGCAGCTAACCCCACCACAGCTAATGTTCCACATTATGTTCATATCTGAAGAAATATCACACAGATAGAGCAGGACTGAGGAATTTTTTTTAAGTCAGGGCCCCCCCCTTTTCATCCCTGCAATTAGCCGGGCCCCCCCCCCAACCTGTCTAATGTAATCCAAACCAACAGAAATTTTGTTATGTTCACTTAAAAAAAAACAACTTTCAGCACGTATAAGAATATGTAGAATGTAAAAACTTTATGAATCAGCATATAAATGCAAATATACATACATAAAACAGTAACATTTCACAAACTGTAATGAGACAGAGAGTGCTTTATAGATATATAAAAACTCTTTATCTTGCTGTTGCAAGAGTCTATCCCATCCACTCTCAAACTAGGGGGAAAAACCAAAAACCAACTGCTCCCTCCTGTTTAAAGAGCCCACTCACCCCCCACCTCCCCCCAGGCAAAGTTAAACAAAAGAACAAAGCAAACAATCAATATAATTGCACTTTAATTAAAAAAATAAAAAAGCCTGGACTCTCTTGGGAAGCTGAAGAAAGGGACTGTCCAGGTAAAAGCTTACTCCCACCCAGCTGTCTCTGCCACACATGGCTCCTAGCCCGCTCAGGCTGGGAGACCAGAAATGATTCCTGCACTCCCAGGGGACAGTGGACCCCTTGGGGGCAGGAAGGTGAGCAGCACAGATCAGCCTAGCCCAGAGAAGCAGTAAGGAGGCTGCAGAGGCCCCTGTAGGAGGATGGGTGAGGGGACCGGAAATTAAGCTGGCCCTCTGCCAACAGCAGAGACTCCAGAGGCATTGGAAGCAGGCAGTGCTGTGCAGGGCGGCTGAGCTGACAGAGGCTGCGGGAAGGCAGCCTAGGGTTCCTGCAGGGGGACAGGGCAGCCGATTGTGTTGCACCCCCTAGTTTGCACATGCCTGAGATAGAATCTGATTCTGCCAACCTTCTGCACAGCAGGCAGGCCCTTAGACTAACATAGCACAGGGTCATCAATTCTGCCCACCTCACCTCCACCCCTGCCCCAGGGGGCTGGCAGTGAAGAGAAATTGACAAAATTTCATAGCACCCTTGGACAGTTCTCATGGCACACCAGTGTGTGGCAGCACACTGGTGGAAAACCACTGGATTAGATTCTGTAACAGATACGGGATCCTAAAGTTCTTCACTTACTATCAGTGTAAGCAGAATAATGAGCATCATCAGTTATGGAATTCATCCTACTAGTGAGATAACTGCACATATAATGGAGGTGTTTGTCCTTGAATGAGATTGATTTCACATCCCACAGATGCCCATTATTATTTCTCCTCTTCCGGACAAATATAATAATAAAAAACAGGTATAGCTCAGTAAAATTGTCTCAGAATGTGTGATATCAGGAGCATCATTATAGTCTCTGGGTTTGCAAGTTTAGTCCATAACTCAGTTAGTTTTCACTTCCATCACACACAAAAGGCAGATGGGCATACTACTGATGATACGGCTGAATTTTTTTTTAATTCAAGCATCTGTATCTGTTTTCCAAATGCCCCAGTCCTGCTGTGCCTCATTTTGAGCGTCTGTCTCACTCTGGAACATTCTCTGTCTTAGACTCTCCTGGTAGTTCTCCTAATAACTCCCTTAGGCGACAACCTATCTGACAAAATTGCAAAAGCCAAAAGAAAAATAAATCAAGGTAACTATTATGGCAAGGCAATTAAATTGAGGCTCTCCAGATGTTGTAGCCTGACTTCCCAGAACTTTACCATCTGTGGTGGTCCCTGAAGCATGTAAAAAACTACCAGCCTCTTAATCTTCTGGTCAAGGACAGTCTTCAGTGGGCTTTATAATCAATTGACCAGCTTGAAAAAAATTTGTCGGTAAGGACAGTTACCACTGGGTCTCTCTATCGTCCTTCTTTCCTCCTTTCTCCCAAATTCGTTAGCAAAAGTCTGTCTAGAGGCTACAGCCAATCCCAATGCAAGAGAGTAAAGGGAAAGGGGGTCCGGTCTAATCTTCCCATGTCAAAATACCTATTGGTGCTGAAAGTTCCAGTAACACTGTTCCCTTAGATGTATGGGCCTCACTTGAGGGACCTAGTCTAGAAGGGCATTAGGCTCTGAGTTGTTTCCCTCTCCAGTAAGCCCCAATAAAATGGTTTTGAAAAATTCAGATTTCTTGGATAACAACTGTCTTCACAAGCAAGTTCTAGATCAACCCTTCTATTTTACCTTTGGGAACCTACTAGTTGTATGCAGGAAGGTTACTAGGGTTCTAAAGTTTTGCCCCACATTTCTTTCAGGAGATCCTGTAATGTTTCTTATTAACGGTGAGCAGCATAGGCCTGATGATATTTTAGTTCTCTATCCAGCACTCCAGAAATTAAATACTATTATAAATGCAGACCTAAATTCTGGCAAATTACATACATTTCCTGATGATTAAGTTGAGATGTGGTCTGAAGCCCCTAAAACAGATTTTGCAATGGCCAGTTGTTTGCAGAGTAATTCCCTATCAGCTGGAGGTAATTCCATGAAAAAGCCCCTCCAGATCTGAGGTATGCAAAGAGTTCTTTTCATCTTGGAATTTTAGTAGCAGCCTCAAAGTAAAAAACTAATAGCAAAGTCACCTGACGGAGACAAATTGGGGATTAGGCCAAGAGAAAATATGCTTAAGTGAGACTTACATTGTGCACAGATTGCATGCTGGCCCTCTGCACAACAGAGAGAATTCACTCACTGTTACATTCCCTTTAAACCTATGTTGTCACTGCTATGAACTGAGCTATTATCAGAATACCCATCTTTTGCAAAATGAACTACCTTTGTCTGTACCGGTTAGCAACCTGCTTGTCCTTGCAGTGTGTTCCTTTAATTAGCATTGTAGAAAGCATTAACATTTAGAAAGAGAAGACTGTGATACCAAAAAAAGCAGTAAGCCATCTAGTCCTGTGATTGACAGCCTAGGTTACTGAGTGGGCTACATGAGTGGCCCTCCATCATCTGAGCAGAAGCAAGATTGATGTAACCCAGGGCTCTCCCAAGATAAGGTAGTTTTGCTAATCATGCTTACATACCTAGAATTTGCAGGGTGTAACAAACTGTAGCAGCGCTTTGATTGGATGCAGCGGTAGCACACAGCTCTCACAGTTAATGCTGTGTGTCACTTCATGTGCATTTCCTTTGTCACTTTAGCAATATGAGTAGGAAAAACATGTGGATGGGAACCAGTGGAATCTGGCAAGCCTGAGCATGGGCAACATTAAATAAGATGTCTCATGGGCCACACATAGAACCTCTATGGGCCGCATGCAGTATCTTGTTTCTAACAGTTGCCTATGCTGGAAGCTTTAGAGGAAGGTGAAGAAGAAAAATACACTAGATCTTGCAAGCCTGATGGTGGTATACTCTAGTACCGTATTGGAAAGGGGGTAATATTCTTGCTGACCTGAGGGGATGTTCATCTTATGCCCTGAAAAGGAGAGTGGGTTACCTTGGTTTTTTTTTTAATACAAACTAACATAATTGCTCATGTGTGTGAAAAATTTCACTGAAAATACCATCCTCATTGCTTAAACTAACCATTTTAATAGTGAACCTCCACATACCCCATCTGATTTGCTTTTTTATTCAGTGGCTCCCGTGGTTAACAGGGAAGCAAGAGTTTTTAAAGAAAAAGGAAGAAAATAATTCTATAATTGGTTTTGTTTGTAGGGTCTTATTTATTCATTATTGATTTATTTTCTAAATTACAATGTTATTCTCTCCTGCCACTAATATTTTCATTACAAAACAGAATTTTCCCACTTGGGAAACAATTCTGGTACAATAACATTTAAAGGAAATACTGTGAATTTCCTTATTTTCCATGCTTGACTTTAATTCACTTTGAAAAGAAGGAAGACTTATGTCCACATATTTAGGACAGAACCCAACCTCTCAAATGAACTGCAAAATTATATGGGGATGTGTTTTTCTGTGGTGGTGGTTTGATATTTCAATCCAGTAGTGCAGTGGTTCTCAGACTTTGGATTGGGACCCTAAAGTGGGCCAGGACCCCATTTTAATAATGCTGCTGCCAGAGCTAGCTTAGACTTTCTGAGGTGAAAACCATAGCCCCACCATCTGGGGTCAAACCAAAGCTGGAGATCTTCAGCCCTGGACAGTGAGGCTCATGTTATAGGCAGTGTTTCCCATAAGCTGAGTACTTGGGTAGCTACCCAGGAGAGATTCAGAGGCCACCCAGCTGATTAGCAGAGCACCCAGAGACCCTACAACCAGCAGCACATTTCTACTGGTGGTGCACATCCGCACATGCCTCAGGGCATAACAAAATTTATTCCATAGATAGATGGAAAAAATAGTGGGAACATTGGTTACTTCGGCTTCAGCCCCAACTAAGGGCCATGTTGATCTGGCTTTACCTTCACTCAGACACATTTGCCTGGAGTGATGTGGCTTGGGGGGCTCAGGCTTTGGTTTCCCCTCTTGGATTCCTGGAGTAATTTTTGCTGTCAGAAGTGGATCATGGGGAAATGAAGTCTGAGAACCTCTGCAGTACCCAGCTGTGTACCCAATGCGATACTCCTATCATGTAGACCTTGAAGTTGGCTTTCATTTCTCATTTTCTAGTATACATACATACTGTGTTTCTGGTTAGGATTAGGGGTGTTAACGATTAACACCCTGCCTGTGGAGGGGAAGTCACTCCAGCCCAGCACTGGAGTGACTTCCCTGTATTCCCCCTGCCTCCCACCCCCCACATGTTTAATTGGATAACAATGTTTAACTGCTTAACTAATAAGGGATTTTATATCCCTAGTTAGGATTTTAAACTGTTAATATATTTTTAAAGTTTATAGTTTACCTTCACCAGTGAAAAAATCATTTTTGTCCTATTATGCAATCCCTGCATTTATCTTTTACAGCAAAAATGTCACTAATAATGTCCTCACACTCTTCTCTTGTCAGGAGTGAAAAGTGCTCAATGAAAACCGTGTTCTTACAGCAAAATAGTAACATCTCCTGGTCACCTCTCTGGCTACGTTGATTAGTTCTTTGAAAACAATGAAGACAAAGGTGAAATGCAGGGGGAAAATGACAATTATTTTTATTTTAGTAAATCATTTGATACATTATGGCTCTGTCTACACTAGCGAGTTCTGTAGACAAAAACTGGGGTTTTGTCGACAAAACTCACGGACCATCTACACACAAAATGTATTTTGTTGACAGAAACTGGCGACAAAAAAGCCCCATAGAGATGCTCTTGAGGGCCCTTTTGCTGCAGGACAGATTAAAAGATTGACCTGCTTTTATGTGTAGACATGATCTGTCGACAGAAATTTTGTCGGAACATCTCTTCCAACAGTAACTTCTGTAGGCAGATACTTCTAGTGTAGATGTAGCCTATCTCACTAAAGCACTCTAACAAAATCATTTAAATAAGCTTGGATATGAGCACTTCAAAATACATGAAAGAAATAATTATTATTTTTCAAAATTAGTTTGAATATGAGTCTTAGGCCCAGTGCTGCATACGAGGAATACTGTTAAATTACACACATTAACTTGCCTGTAAGTAGGCTCATTGAAGTGAATGGTGTGGCTTGTGTACAAAAACATACATGTCTGAGCCATGAAGCAATTTAGGTGCCTAAGTGCCCATACACAGTCTGACTGCAACCTATGAAACTCCCACTTGCCTACTGCTTAACTCTGTAAACACCTACATTCCCAAGGTACCTACATTTTAGACACTGGGAGGTGTGCATTGCTGCCACACTTCAGAAGCTTATTTCTCGCATAAGCCTCACAACAATTCACACACTAGGGAAAGACAGGCGTTCTGCAACCTAAGTCATGTGTGGGTCATGACCTGGTAGGCAGCCTCTGAGTGCACCTTCTGCTTCAGGTCCCATTCAAATTCCAGCCTGAGAAGGAAGAGGAAGTGGCATTTTTAACTTGTCTAACTTTTAGTCAAGTGGGCAGAGCACTCACCTGTGGTTCAGGGGTGGCAGGTTAGCAGAAATTTTGGTGGTGCCCAGGATGCCCAGAGTCCATGTGCCCCAGCCCCTCCCTCTCAAACTCCCCCTCCCACACATACCTGCCTAAGGTTCTAGGAGGAAGCTTGGGTGGGGGAGGGTTGCACGCTCTAGGAGGGAGTTTGGGTGCTGGGTGCAAGCTCTGGGTTGGGAGATTGGGGTGCAGGAGGGGATGTGGGTGTGGGAGGAGAAGAAGGGTGCAGAAGTCAAGCTGGGTGCAGGAGTAACCCACACACCTATGCAGTGTGGGTCACTGTCCCACGTAGTGGTATCTAGACCACTTCTAGAGAGAGAGAATGAGTCTCCTCTACAGCCTTAGCTGGGAGCCAGCTGGCTTTTAGCTCAAACTCTAGAGGCTCATGTGCTAAGCTCCAGAGGTCCCACGTTGCCGTTTGCCTGTGGACAGTTACACAAGCTCGGGCCTGGGGCAAGGGGTGGGGATTTTGTCTTGAGAGGGAGCCTGTAGTTGGAAGAGAGGGTGAGGAAAGCGAATGTAGGCTCTGCAAGAGAGAGGGTGCAGGGGCTGTTGTACTTACCTGAGGTACCCCTCTCTGGTAGTGGCTCCTGAGGGGGCAAGGGTACTGTGAATTGTCTTCCACCCCTGGGAGATTTAAAACAACCTGCTGGGCACCACCACCGCCACTGGCAGCACAGCAGGACTAGAGTGGCTTCTGGCCACTTGCTCTGTGTGGCTGCTAGCCTCTCCCTGTGGCAGAGCAGGGTGTCTCCCTGTGCTGGTCCCAGGATTCTCCAGTGGGAACTGCACTGAGACCCCCACCCCCAGGGACTGCAGGGATGCATGTTCTGGCAGCCCCCTTAACCCTGCACCCCCCTGACATATGTGCTGCCAGTGGGAACCCCAAGGCTGTTTTAAATCACCTGGGTGCAGCATGTGGCGGCAGGGAGACACTCAGCTCCAAACTTTGGTGCAGCTTTACCCTGGGCCAGGTGTATTCCTGCCTATGTTTGGAGTGTGGAAAAGTCAGGCTGCATTTCCCCTGTCTCTGTCAGAAGGGGAGTGTGGATTTGTAAAGAGGTCTCACCTTTCAGCAGAGTGCTCTAACGTGTGTGTTATGGGATATTCTGATGTGAGGCTTCCCCAGCATCACATATGGAAACTGTTCCACAGTGGATCAATAATGAACTAGTGATCAGAGCCAAGTCCCTGGCCTGGACTCGAAGTTTCCCATCCTGTTAGTGGACTACAGTGTCATCCTCACTCTGTAGCCCCATGATTGCTTCACTGTGAATAAATACTACAGTTCATTGACCAGACAGAGAGAGAAAGAGAGAGAGAGACTCTAGTTCAGTGGTTAGGACACCCAAGTGGATAGCAAGTATCAGACGGGTAGTTGAGTTTGTATCTTCAAAAACAAGAAGAAGTCCTGTGGCACCTTATAGACTAAAGCTATGTCTACACTCGCCAAAAACTTCGAAATGGCCATGCAAATGGCCATTTCGAAATTTACTAATGAAGCGCTGAAATACATATTCAGCGTCTCATTAGCATGTGGGCAGCTGCGGCACTTCGAAATTGACGTGGCTCGTTCAGACAGGGCTCCTTTTCAAAAGGATCCCTCCGACTTTGAAGTCCCCTTATTCCTATGAGCAGATGGGAATAAGGGGACTTCGAAGTAGGCGGGGTCCTTTCAAAAAGGAGCCCCAGCTGGACGAGCCGCGCGGCGGCGAGGCGCATCAATTTCAAAGTGCCACTACTGCCTGCATGCTAATGAGGTGCTAAATATGTATTTCAGCCCTTCATTAGTAAACTTCGAAATGGCCATTTGCATGGCCCTTTCGAAGTTTTTGGCTAGTGTAGACACGGCCTAACAGCTATTTTGGAGCATAAGCTTTTGTGGGCAAAGACCCACTTCAGATACTTGGATAGCAGCATGGCATGTGATTTTTTTAGGCACTTCTTTGCTCAGCACTGCAGCACCTGAGGATACGTCTATCCTGCAAAAAAGACCTGCAGCAGCACACCTCAGGGACTGGATCAATGGATCCAGCTCACATTACAGGGATAAAAATAGCAATAGAGATTTTAGGGCTGAGCAGGAACCTGGAACTATGAACCCCAGCTAGAGAAGTGAGTCTCAGAGGCTGAGCTCCAGCCCAAATCCTGCTGTCCAAACTGCTAACCCAAGGCTGTGAGACTGACCAGCGTAGCTTTTTTTTTTCCCCCTCCAGTATTTCTTTTGTGGTGGATGCTGCCCTAAAATCTTACAGCACTGGGGCATCAGTGTGCACTAAATGCTTTAGTCCATTCCAAATAACTCAGGTTCTTTGCTTTCCTACTTCTCAGCAAATATAAGGCAAACAAGATTCATGCTCTTAGAGAGGAACTGAAGAAGTGGGTCTTAGCCACAGAAACTCATTACCTAATAAATGTAAAATGTTGATCTGAAGGAGTGGGTCTGTCCCATGAAACCCAATAAATTATTTTGTTAGTCTTTAAAGTGCTCCATGACTGCTTTTTTGTTTTGAGAGCGTACAGACTAAGGGCTGTCTGTGTCACCACCTAATACATGTGTTAGTCTTCAGGGTGTAAGAAGACTGCTTGTTTTTTGTGATGCTAAATACTGAAGGCCCACTGACCTTCCAGTGCGAGGAGAATTTTGGAGAGTCTGAGTTAGCTTCACAAACCAAACGCAAGAAAGCAACCGCACTGCAAGTAAAAGAACTAGGGGTTAGCGTAGGCCTAGCCAGGTTCAACCCCTCCCCTTCCCTTGCGCTCTCTTCTCTCGGAACTGTTAAAACTCGGGCTCGGGGCACCTCCCTCACCCGGGTTCTGCTCTTTTCAAACTTCACTTGGTACACCGAGGGACACTCCCCGCAGAGGGCTGCAGTGGGAGCGGGGCGGTGAGGAGGCACCGACCCAGGCCTACCCGCAGCTGAGTCTGAGTGCTCACGTGAACCCTGCGGCCGCCGGGAGCGCCGAGGGGGGACCCAGCCTGGCAGCAGGGGCGGTGCAGCCCCGCCGGCGGCCAGGAGATGTCACTATTTGGCTGCAAGAGCAGCGGCTGCCGCCAGCCCCGGCTCGCCCCGGGCTGTCAGGGGCTTTGCAAAGGCAGGCGGGGAGGGAGGGGAGACGCTGCGTTGCCCATGCCAGAAAGAGCCGGGGAGGTGTCTCCAATGTGGAGCTCGTGTCTCAGTGAAACCTACCCGCAGCCTCTCCCTTATCATCGGCTTCCCTGCGCGCTGCGCCGGCCAGGGGGAGCAGCAGCAGCTGCCGCCGCCGCCGCCGCCGCCGGGATCATGGCTGCTCCGCAGCAGCCCCAGCCTCTGCAGTGCAGCGTGAAGCTGCGGCTGGTGAGCGAGGAGCCGCTGCGCGGGGGGCTGCAGCTCACCAGCCCCAGCCAGCGCGCGCTCCAGCTGGCGCTGCAGCCGGGCGAAGAGGCTGCAGACGTGACGGTGACAGACGGTGAAGTATTGAGCACGCGCGGTGGCGAGGCGGCTGCGTGGGCGCCCGGGGGGGGGCATTGCTCCTCAGGGGGCAGCTCGGGGAAGAGCGCGGGCTGGGGGCAGGCGGGGAAACTTCCCCCCGCCCAGGGGCGTGCGCGGGACCGTGGGAGCTGCCCCATCCCGTCCCGTGGGGCTGCGCTGTTCCCAGCCCGCCAGGGGGAGCCGACGCTGGGGCGGCCTGGCCCGGCCCGGCCCCTAGCTCCCCTCACGGGCCTCCTGCCCGGAGAGCCGCGCAGTTCGCGGGTGGGACGAGGGGGTGTGGTGAGTCCGACCCCCGACTTCATGGTCAGGGGCCGGGCAGAAGTTTCCTGCCGCGCGCCCAGCACCTCTGCCTGCCAGGGGCTGCAGCGCGACCGCAGGGGTGGGGGGAGAGTTGGGCTTAGCAGCTGGGCAAGGCACTGAGTGTCGTCCGCTTCCGAGGCTGTTCCTGTAGCTGGGACCTCCTGTCCTTGGGTCCCTGGCTGCGTCTGCAGCGTAGGTATCGCCTGGGAGTGCTGGCAGGGTGAGCGAGGGGCCAATGGTAGCCAGACGGGCTGCCGCTGGCTCGCCAGTTGTTTGTACAGCCCCGAGCCCCGTGAGGACAGGGGCTGAATGACGGTCTAGGGCAGCATTTCTTCCGCTTTGTGAGACCGCAGAACACAAAGCAACATTGTTATGCGAAATGTCTAAGAATACGTTCTTACAAAAACTGTTGCCCAACCAAAAACTAACAGCCCCCCCCAAACAAACAGCAAAACCAAAATGAAGTAATTTAATCTGGTATCATAACAATGAATAAGTTTTAAGACACACTGTTCTAGAGGGTAAAGGTTCGATACAGGTTCTTACTGGGTCTGTAGTGAAAACGCCGCTAGCGTTAGGTGCCTGTGAACAGCAAACAGAACCTTGTGATATCAACCACGTCTATTGAGGAGAAGTGTTGGCCAGAATGTCAAGGCACCTGTCATTATTGTTTGTGTACTGGGTGTGCTGAGCATTTTTAACTTCAGCCTGGTGTAGAAGAGATCATTGACTAACATCCAGGAAGGAGAAGGTCTTGATTCCTCCTGAGACACAAGAATAAAAGCAACAAAATTGAAGGAGAAGAGGGGACCATTCCCCAGATTAATTTGACTCTGTATTTGTTAAAACTTCTCACAGGTGGGTTCCCTGCATTAGTTTGTGAGGGTGAGGGATCAAAGCCAGGCCCAGTCACTGATGGCTATGGTTTTCAGTTTCTCCTCAATGAAACCCAGATCTGCCCTCCAATCACTTCTTGTTTGCACATGTCATGCCATTTTAGGCTTTAAAAGGGGCACACATGCAAAGAATGGGTAAAGAGTGCATGTGGTCTGTCAAACTGTAAATAGAACTTTGATCACTTTGTCCAATGCACAGCATATTTGCTAATAAATTAAGCTTTCAATAGAGAAAATGTAAGGAAAGGTGGCTTGGGATAGGGAGAGCCCAGTAAAAATATTCTGAGTGTAATGGCTGTGAAAAGAAAATACACCATCAGCAAAACAAGTGAACCCTGAAATTATTCTGCAAAGTGTTAAGCACGCGCAACTCCCATTGTGACTTCAGTGGCACTTTGGAAGACTGGGCCCAAAAAGGGATGAAGGGGAGCATGGGACTGGTGATGCAACACATTTAAATCCCAACCCCTTTTGTGCTTCTTTAATTTCTCTGCTTCTGATCCAATTCACAGATTTGTCCCTGTGCTGCCAGGCTAATCGAATACAGGCATGCATTTTACATGTGACACTTTGACAGAATTGAGGTCTGATCCCCCTCACCTTTATTCACTAATCATGCAAATAGACCCAAATGATTTCAGAGAGAATTACTCAAGTGAGTCCAGGATCAGCCTCCAATATATTAAGGATTCACGTGTAGCTTTTGGACACTAACTAGCAATGGGGACCGTACCATCCTTTGGAAATGTTGTGGATGTATTCCCCTCTGTAGTTTTTGAGGAGACAGCATACTTGCACATCTGTCTGTCCTTCTGTACTCCAGGTTTCACCTCCCTGTCTGGGGTGGTCGGCACCTGACTAGTGCTGACCAAGAGAATTTATTGGTCAAGGGCTTCTGCTGCCATGTGGCCCCACCCGCCTACTCCCAGGCTGCCAGGGGTTCTGGCACTGAATCCCGCACTGCCGTGGGGCAGGTGGGGGAAGCTCTGCCTTCAGCCAGGCTGCCAGCCACTGCCTTGACCAACAACCGGTGGATCCCACACTGCCATGGGTGAGTGCAGGAGAGAATCTGTGGATGCTGGTCTGGCCCCAGCCCCAGGACACTCTGGTCTCGGAACATCCCTGGTCGTGCTGAACCATGAATGTTGCTGGACAAGATTGAAGAGGTGCAACCTGCAGCAGCATATTCATAGGGTACCTAGGCACTGTCAGACCAAGTGTGAGGTCAGATTCTTTCTGGAGTCATACGGCAGTTTTATTGTTTGCTGCTCGAATAGTTACTGTATTATGAGAGAGGTTAAGGTTGCAAACACTTCCATTATAGGCCTTATTTTAACTCCCTGTAACTTTGGCTATTAAACTGATTTGGGCTGACCATTGCCACATCTGCTTTAAAGGGTAAGTAGGACTTGTCTGTGATGGTTGAATAAAATGGGTCATTGCATGTCTTCTGTTTAAGATGTAGGTTATTGTAAAAGAAATGTGGACTTCAAATCTTGACTTGTTTCTTATTGTGTGTGTGTAGCTCAAAATTACTTCTAACCCTTCAAACTTTCTACATGATTAAATTTTTTCCAAAGGCTATATTGGAGTCGGGAGGAGGTGTTATATATAGTTCATCAAAAGTTAATGTATGTTGTAATGGGTATTGTTTATGAGTACTTTGCCATCTGATTGTACATTGTGACAAATTAAATATTAAACCTACTCTACTTAAGCATTATAACAGGCTCAGTGATAGCAGACTGTTTTTTCTGGTGCTTAAGAACCAGGATTCTGTTCTGATCTTTGCTGATTTGTATTAGTAATTGTAGGCTTTGTTTGTAACCCTGGCTTCATTGTAAAATGGTGCACAATTTTTTTCTTCAAAATGTAAAGGAAAAATAGTTAACTTGTCTTTGAACTATAGATGATTACAAATGACTTTCAACATAGATGCACTCTGTAAAAGCAGATTTGTGGTCATAATGGAGCTCTGATTTCCAACACAGACCCCCATAAACACATCCATTTATTCTAGTTTATATAGAGCCTTATATCATGCTCACCATCTTTCTTACCTGTGTGCCTTCCAGTAGTGCACTAAGCATCATGACAGCTTCTGTCATACGCAGGTTCTCTTCTCCTTTCCCTCAGTGGTGGATTGTGTGCACAGTGGAGTGTTTTGGAGGAACACACACACACACACACACACACACACACACACACTCTCTTATATGTTTATGCCACAGAAGGCAACACTGAAGACACATATCCTTCACTTGGAGTGGAAGGGGATGAGGTTTGTGATGGTCCTTCGTTCCTATGGGAGTTCATGCCATAATCTTGGGTCAGCCTCTGAGGAAGCATCATCTCCTATACACATGAGCTTTTTATTTCTTATAGAAAGTTCCTTGGTACCATAGGAACATAGTTCTTGACTGCTTACATTGCACAGGGCAAGTAATACTGTGATTGCTAGACCATTTGTTCAGAACCTTGGAAGTCAATTTTTTCTCATACAGTTGTTAAGTTATAATGATGTAAAAACTTAAAATTTTATTCAGTGTCCTCTTTTGGGGCGGGGGGGTCTCCTCTAGCTAAAATAGTTTGGTTGCAAACCTTCAGACTACATGTATGATTATAAAATACCACTAACATTTAAAGTATAGGCTTATTCATTTTAAATGTTTGGAATTATTTAGCAGTATTGACCCTGTAGCTTTAATTATATAATGTACAGTATACCAATATGGAGTCTGCATGGCCCACATTGTAGCTACAGAAGTAGTGCTAAAATGCCTGTGCAGGCGAAGTGGAGGGGTCATGGAAACGCCATACATATTCCACCATATGTGGTGTGGGAGCCAGACCAGGGGAGTCATGAACACTGGTATTTTGCAGAGCTCCAAACCCTGTGCCAGAAAATGGAAGCCAAAGGGAGCCAGAGATCTTGTGGAGCTCACAAGCTTTTCTGGACAGCATGAGCATACTGGAACTGTATATGTTCGATCATGGGAGAAAACACACTGTGGAGTTACTAAGCTCTAGGTTGGCTTTGTGAATTGTTTAGTGCTGTTGTTTTTGTAAAGGAAAAAAAGTTATCCATGTTTTTCATTTATCAACCTTAATTAACTTTCTCTGCTACTTTTCTCTGGTATATAGGTATACCAAGGAATGTTACAGTTAATGAGGCAGTGTAGCCTATTGGATAGAGAGCTGTACTGGGATCTGGGGTTCTGTTCCCACCTCTCCCAATAGTCTTCTCAGTGATCTTAGAAAAGTAACAGAGAGTTATTTGGAGACCAGTAGTGTTCGTGTGGCTTCCTCTTGTCTTTGCTCTCTACACAGTGTTACAGACACACAACTAACTGTATTGTTGTGTGCTGACCATGACTAGAGCTATCAGACTAGATTGACCATAACTAGAGCTATCAGAAAATGTAGATTTGTCAAACCCATAAAGTTTCATGAAACTCTTTGGTGAATCCTCATTGTACCACAGGCAAGTTTCATTTGTCAACTGGTGTGGTTCCTGCCAAATTGCCCTGTGGACTGCTGGGGAGCCTGGACTTCCAGGGTCTGTGGCTGCAGGTCAGTTCCACCATGCCAGAACTTTCAGGAGTTTGGGTATTAGCACCTAGATCTGCAATGGGAAGCCTGGAAGTATTGGGATTAGCTCCTAAGGAGCATATTTAACTTCAGAAATGGTGTTTCTGAAACAAAAGCTCTTCTGCATTTCCAAGTCCTGGGAATATGTCCTGTGAACCAAAAATCCCAAGTTTTGTCGAGTTCTAATGGCAAATCAAAATACAATAAGTACTTTGAACAAGCTGACTCTCATCTGTAGTGTAGTAAAGTGTGTCTTGCTATGAAGAACAGGTATGTGGATTGGATATAGTTGAACATGTAGACTGTGCCCAAAGAGACAGACTTGTTGATGCTTATTCCATAGTAGGATTTTCTACCCTTACATGGAAAGTGAAGGTAGCGGACTGACTTTTTGCATGTGGTTGGAATGGTGGGGTGAGGAACAGGTATTGCTTTTGAAACATTGATGGAAAATAAGCTGTGGCCTGTTTTAGTCCCTAAACCAAGGGTGGGCAAATACCAGCCTGTGGGATGGATCCGGTTCCCTAGAGTTAGCCCCTGGTGGGCCACCACTGCTGTATTTACCTGTGCCTTCACAGGTGCGGGTGGTTGCCGCTTCCATTGGCTGCGGTTGGCCGCTCCTGGCCAATGAGAGGTATGGAAAGCAGTGTCCCAGTCCATGCCACTTCCTGCTGCTCCCAGTCTCTGGGAACAGCAACCCATGGGCAACAGGAGCTGCTATCACCTGTATCTGCAGAGGTGCAGGTAAATGTAGGAGTGGCAGCCTGTGAAGGACTATCCCTGGTGAGCTGCTGCCATTTTATTGCCTATCCTTGCTCTAAACCATAGAAGGTAGGTGGATGAGGAAGCTGACATCTCTAGAAATAAGCAAGATAATTTCATGAAGATATGTGAAGTGCTTAGGTACTATGATGATAGGGCCCCATAAGAACATAAAGATGATATCTCTTTCTAACTAATTAAAGGAGAGCAAAATTACAGGTGGTGTGTGGTTGTAATAGTGGGCCATATGTTGTTGTTGGTAGTTTGCCAGAGTTTGTAGTCCTTATAATAATGTAGGATGAGTGGTTTGTGTCTGGTGTTTAGACTGAGATTAGAGGAGTATATGGAGGTGGAATTTAGATTGTTTTTGGAATACGTGACTTGACATTTTATAGTAGTGTAGTAAAATTGTATGTGTGAACTATGAGTGATTTTGAATATTTTAGTATTGCCTACCTCAGGTGTTCAAAAGCATGAGTGACTTAAAATTACGAGTTTTTTTTTTTTTAAATATGAATGTTAGGCATCCCTCCCCGCTATTTCTGTTTTCTGAGACTTTAGAATTCACTCACTTCATTAGGAGCATTTTTTCCGTAATCAGGAAGGGTAAAAATGTTTTTAAATACATAAAAGCTGAGATGTTCATGCAGTTGCTGGATTGCAGCATCTGGAGATCTAAAAATAACCCCAAAATCACAGGATTTTTGATAAAATCACAGGAGTTCAGTATTTCTCTTTCCATACATACATGTTTATTTCCATTCTTTTGGGGGGGTATCTGTAACATTATGTGATATACAAAGGAAATTGCAAGCTTAAGCTTAAGCCAGCAATGCTTGGAACATTCTAAAGCAAATTTTTAATGACTAGAGAGTAGTTTTTTCTATAGAATTTTTTGTTTAGAAACAAACTACATAGTTTAAAAAAGCAAAGTAAAGACTATGCAACAATGTAGTTCCAAGATTTGACTCATTTTAAAATATTTAAAATCTTGAACTCTTCCGTTGCTACTGCAATCTGTTACTTTGTGCAAGGATGGGCCACTAACCAGTACTTGTATGAGATTAAGGTTTTATATTTTAAAAAAAACATCACTCTGCATTACAGTAATTGAAATAAGCTTTACTGCACACACTGCAAAATTACAGTGTAAAATTTTGGAAGCTGGATGTTAACATTTCTTTTCTTACCCTACTGATTTCATTGTGCTTTAGGCAAATGTTTCATTTTTATCTTTTTACAAATACAACCAACATTAACTTGCACACTTCATAGGGGGGGCTTAGGCTGCTAAATGCTGCATCTTCCTGCAAAGTGTCACGTGCCTTCAGCTCCCACTGACTTTAATGGAATTGTGTTCTGCACTTTGAGCCCCCTGTGTCTTTCACGACAAAACAGATCCGAACAGGATGTGGGAGAGAACTGATACCGCATCCCCTTGTTAGTTCTGTGTAAAAGTAGAGAAAATGAGCAGAAGTGCACGTTACACAGATTGTTCTCCAGATGAATTCATGTGTTTCCAGAATGGGGGAAATAAAATTCTTATAATTTTAGGGGTGTTTTAATAAGGAAAACATTGAAGACTGTGATCCAGAGTCAGTGAAACCCCATTACATTATCTGGCTTTGTTGAGCGTATAGGAAAATGCTGTAGTGCTTCCTAGAAAATGTAGTTAATTACTGGAAGATTTACCTGATGTTGCTTTGGTTTTTTGAAAATAAAACGTACGTGCTTCATTGTGTGAGGGTGTGGCTGAGCGTGAGGGATTCAGTAAGCAGACTGCCCCAGGAAGAGAGGGCTACCCCCGCTTTCTCTCACTGCAGCAGCTTAGGGCTCCATGAGAAGTGCCTCTTCAGCAGGCACAGCTGAGGAGAAGGGTCCATGTCCCATGGTTGGGGCAGGTCCAGGTTTGTGTGCCCCCTTTTGTCCCCAGCCAGAATTAGGAATTCAGCAAACGGTGCACTTTCCCCTTGTTCTCTGACAAAGGGGAACAGCCAGCAATGTTCCCTTACAAATCGGGTGAGGGAGGCACTTCAGTCCTCCCTCCCCAGCTGCCCTTCCAGAAGATGCTTGGGAAGTAGGAGGTTCAGAGCTTAGGCATTTCGTGGAGCAGGGAGCATGACCTCAGCCAGCCCCTGTCACCTGCTTGGTGATTCGGGGTTTTTCTCTGTATGGTGCTATGAGAAGGTTCCCATTCCAGGTACATCCCATTTTCCTGGCACAACCAAATCCATATGTTGCTCTAAGTTATGGTAAGAGGAAGCTGTGTACTGAATTTGGTGATCCTGGCCCTCATCGTTTAGAAAGAGTTCTTGAACAAGTGACCAGACAAACTCTCTAAAATATAGAGTAGATATTTGAAATATACAAGAATGATAACCTAAATAGGTTAATGGTGGAAACACTTTTGTCCACAGGGCCTGCATTCAACAGTATATAAGAGCCAAAAAGTGAGCTGGATGATGGGGCTAATTTGTTTAGACCGGTAAGAAAAAAAATCCTTTACTAAATATGACAGTTTTTCTTTTTTTTTCTCCCTGACAGTAACTACACTGAAATATCCTACCTTTCTCAAAAAAAAACTTCCAAATTTAGAGACTCATGTTAGTTGAAACTCATGTCTGAAGTAAGTCTGCATTTTGTTCTTTGCATATTTTGTGAGCTTTGGTCGAGAGGAAAAACAAAAAGTTGTGTAAATTGAAGAAAGGAGAATTGAGGATAACTGAAATATATTTCTGTTCTATTAGTTGTTAGTGTGAGTTTGCTTACACAAGGTAACTTTTATATTCTTTTAACAATGTAAACATCTGAGAAGTGTCTTGAATTATAAGTCAATCAATAGAATGTTAACCAAAAAGGAAACCCCCCAGGGGAAGTGCATTAAGCCAATCAAAATCCTATTCACAGCTCCACATACACATTACATAAGGAGAATACCACAGCAAATATATTTCAATCAAAGACATATAGTTTGAAGTCTAATAAATGTCCTATTGATTTGCTTCAATTCAGTAATCAGGAAGATGAGAATTTATAATGAGTTCCAAAACCACAGTCTTTCTCCCAAGTGCTAGTTCTGCCATTAAGATTTCAGAAGTAAGCTCTGGGAACAAAAAACGTGTACTCCCTCGTAATCTAAAAAGAGATCTTTAAGTGGAATATTAAGTTTTGCAGCATAAAAAAATTGCATGTGGAGCAATCAGGCTTTGCAAATTCTTCACTTGAAAACTGAAATCTTAGTTTTATAGAACTGGACCTTAAATCTGGAAAATTATTAATCTCTCCTCCTTCTCCCCCCCCCTTTTTGATTTTTAAAAAATGCAACCTCTGAGAATATTGTAAATCAGGAGTATGGTTCTGGAGCTGTCTCTTTTCTGTATAGCCTTCTCTCACAAAATAATTGAAATGAAGACAAAGTCCTTTGGCTAACTCAGGATTACATTTTTCATCTGACAGTTTTTCAAATAATTTGAGCATTGAGGTAAAAAGATTATTTTTAGGATGCTATTTTAAGCCTTGGTTATAGAATGCAGATAGGATTTATTTCCAGGATTTCCAATCTCAGCAATATAATATTATCTGGTACTAATGTTTTCAATAACATTTATTTGCTATTTAAATACATTGTGGCCATCTCTAGACTAGCCCCAAACTTCGAAGGGGGCATGGTAATTAGGGCGTTGGGAGATAGCTAATGATGTGCTGTGGTGCATATGCAGCACTTCATTAGGCTAAATTTCCCCCCATGACAACTTCGAAGTGTCAAACTTCGAAGTGCCAGCTTGCGTGTAGCCACAGGTCAGCACAGCCATGCTTTGAAGTGCCCGCGCGACTTCAAAGTCCCTTTGCTCCTCAAAGCTGACCCGGGACTACACGCAAGCCGGCACTTCGAAGTTTCACCCTTCGAAGTTGCTGCTGAGGAGATTTAGCCTAATGAAGTACTGCATATGCACCACAGCACTTCATTAGTAATCTCCCAACACCCACCATGCCCTCTTCAAAGTTGGGGGCTAGTCTGGACACAGCCTGTGGGTGTGTCTATACTAGGAACTTTGAAGATAGGCACTACTTTGAAGTAGCCAACGGAGAGTCTATGCACATTTTCCCTTACTTTGAAGTAAGGGAAAATGTGTCCAGACTCTCTGGTGGCTACTTCGAAGTAGTGCCTAACTTCAAAGTTAACTTTGAAGTTAGTTCCTAGTGTAGACACACGCACAGTCTATTTAAATAGCAAATAAACGTTAACTTCAAAGTAGGGAGCCCAACTTCAAAGTGCTTACTCCATTCCCAGGACTGGAGTAGTGTCCTACTTCAAAGTTTAACTTCTAAGTAGGGTGTGTATAGACTCTCAACTTCGAAGTTGCTTACTTAGAAGTTGCACTTCGAAGTAAGCAACTTTGAAATGATTTTTGTAGTGTAGATACAGCCTGTATTTTATATCTGAAGTGTTCTCTTTGTTCTACTGAAGTTTATAACATCAGAATTATAGGAGAAATAGTATCCAACTTTGATCCATTTTCTTCATAAGATGATATAAATTGTTTAAGGTATTCTCCTGCTTGGCAGGGGGTTGGTCTTCTGCACACAGAGGTAGATGGCAAAATTCACATTGATTCGAGTAGTGCATGATTGGCTCCCAGCTGTGAGGGAAGTTAAACCTATAAACCAACTAAATTGCAGGGCAGGGAAAAGGTGGAGGAAGTGGAGTAGTGGCTGTATTGTCTTCAGACGCAGTATTGTCACAGTATTATGCTGACTTACAAAAGTTCCTCGCCACCACTGCCAGTGTTGATACTTATTTTATTGATTTCAGAAACCAAAAGAGTTAAAGATGTAAACTGTTTTTCC
Source organism: Carettochelys insculpta (assembly GCF_033958435.1). Taxonomy (NCBI): domain Eukaryota; kingdom Metazoa; phylum Chordata; order Testudines; family Carettochelyidae; genus Carettochelys; species Carettochelys insculpta. Next base: position 27,625,611 of record NC_134141.1, on the reverse strand, counting down.
CTGCCCAACACTGAAACATAGTTATGGGGGGGGGGGGAGGGTGTGTGTTTTCTTTTCTCCCTGAAGGTGCTGGTTCACTCCATTTTGTCAAACACCCAAATGTACTTATTCTGGTTGGAATAATTGGAGGGTTATTGATTAGAAATTTGGAAGGTTATTTACTAAAATATAAGAGAGAACAAGAAAGCAAAATAGGCAAGAATTTTGAAACAGAAATTGAGTAATTAACTGAAACAAATGTAATTAAAACTGTTCAAAGTATTTCTTCTTTTGGAGGCAAAATATTAGTTTTATATTGTACCAACAACCTTGCATGGATGAAAAAGAAAGGGAATAAATCTAAGTCCTGATGTGTGAAGGGGATTTACTTTTCCTGTTTTTAAGAGAGAGAGAGACACAAGGTGAAGAAGAGAGAGGGTAGAAAAGATGGTTGAGGCAGAGGATTAAATATGGCTCTCGTTCATATTCTTGGAATGCTCATCAATCACAAATGGGTGTGTTAGTCTGGAACGTTGGCCACAGCACCTGTTGCTCTGGTCTCTGAGTCACATTTCTGTCAGGAATGTCATTTGGTGGCTACCGTTTTCTCAGACAAGGCTGGGCTAGGTGGCCCATCTCATCTCTCTGCACTACCATATTCAGTGCAGTTGATTTTAGGATTTGGTGAGAAGACGAGAGAGAGGATAGGAGAGAGAATGGTTTGGCAGAAAATAACACAAAAAGGAATAGAGACAGTGTCCTTCTGACTGAATTGTTTGAGTTGCTGACAATTATGTACACTTACTGGTGATCTGAGGACAGGATATCATGATGATATGGCAGCCTTCTTGGAAAGAAAATCATTTTGTCTGGTCCGTTCTTTCTTTCTTGGGACCAAGGAACATAACAGAAGAGGGTTTTTTTTAAGTTTTCTTTTAAGAACTTCCTGCTCCCAATAAGGTAAGAGGGTTGAAAAATGGACAGCATAATTCATCTTATTTCATTCAACCAATTAAACTCACTTCTGTGAAGCCGCACTTGGCATGGGTAATTTCCCCCCCAAGATTTTGTAATTTGTTATGTTCAGTCTCACATTCCTTAAGCTACGTCAACTAGATCTTTTGTTTGGACTAAACTTAATTTCTCTGGAGAGCTTTTGTACTTCTTTTTTAAAGCATTCGCGATGAAAAACAACAACTTACTTTTTATAGCTAGTTCCCAAGCAGGCAAAAATAGAGGGGCAATTGTTAGCACATATCTCAGGCCAGGTCCTTGGCTGGGTTAAAATTGCCAATACTGAGTAAAGAAGACAATTGTATAATATGCTGGAACATGGAAAAAATGTAGGTGCCCCACCCCTTATTATAATCCCTGGTGCAAGTGCTAACTACTATAATTTGCAATAATGAATTTTTTTGAGCTGTGAAACTAGTTTGATCTGAGCTGAATACATGCAGTTAACCTTGAGGTGACACTCAGTTACAAGTCCCATGGCCCACTCATTTCCCCACCTCAGGTACCTTTTACTTTGATGATCTACACTGTTATTTTACTTCTCTCAGGTAAATACTTAGATTGCTTAATTTCCTAATAAGTTTTAGTACTTATAAAACATATAATTAAGTTATACACATTTTCAAATTTGATAATTTGGTTCACTGTAATAGGAATGGGAGAGTATTTATATGTTGTACTGGTGTAAATACATGTGAATTGCCTGGGCTTTATTAGCAACAATGGCATGCCCAAGTAGATTGGTAGCAGGTATCAATGTTCCCTCTAATATTTTCCATCCCTGTGCAGAATTAATTTTATGTGGTCTGAGGCATATGCGGATCTGCACCACCAGTAGAAACACAGGCTGTAGGTGCTCAGTTGATCAGCTGGATGGCATTTCAGTCTCTCCTGGGTGCTGCCCAAGCACACAGCTTATGAGAAACATTGGCAGGTAGTGGCTGCAAGCACTTTTAGGCAGTTGTAGCTTCTTATTTCCTTTTTATGCACTGCAAATCCTTCTCCTTTTTCGTGATGAGGACAAATGGTTGTTCCTGTGGACTAAGAAAATCGTGAAGTTGGTACTGTACTTTGGAAGTATAATTCAGGCCCTCTCTGAGACTCTGGTGTGGAGGTTTGTAATTGCTCTTTTCCATGTCTTTCAGCAGTGTCACTGAAGCATAGATGCTTTCCTGAACGGATTGACAAAGACTTTAAGGGTTGTTTAAATTATCACACCTATTTTAGAGAATTCTTTTTTCAGCTCCTTTCCATCAGGCAGCTCTAGGAAGGGAACAAATTAATAGTCTGTATGAAGGAAAAATTACTATGGCTGAATGCAATGTGATTAAAAATAGAAATCTTGAGATTTTCTTGGAGCTGTTCTGCTTCATAGTAACATATGTCTAATGAAAATATATCACAATTCAAGACTTTTCAAAAACTAAAGTATGCTAGTTTTATTTCACTCATTTTTCGCATGGGCCAAGCTCTGGTTGTCATCTGCATAGGCTTGAAGAATATCTGGAATACACCCGAGTTAATAATAATAACAGCAAAACACCAAGGGCACACCCAGATCATTGTGCACCAACCAACAGCCTAATCTGATAAGGATAACCCTCTGGTTTTGATGGTAGTCTGGGATTTGGGATAAATAGGTTGAATTCTTTGCTCTGCTATAAATTTCAGATTTGATCTTGGACAAGTGACCTGAGGCTCCCATGTCTCTATGCCTCATATATTAGATGGGGGAATAGTATTTCCTTACCTTTCAGGTGTATTGTGAGGAAATGTACACTAAAGACTGAAGTGCTTAGATATGTTGGTAATGGGACCATAGAAGTATCTTAGACTTGCTCCTTGGCTGGTGCACAATGATCTGGCTGGGCCCAGGATGCCTAAAGCTGAGTTGAAACTTCAGGCTGAAGATTGAAATACATTCCTCAAGTCCTGTGGAGGGGCTCATGTAAGGGGTAAACCTTGTCTGTATGGTGCAATATCTTTCTCTGCTTCTGCTCCGAGGTGGAACAAAGTCCTGCAGGGCTTCAGGGTGCATCTGTGCTTCAGGTGGAGAGAGACCTTCCAGCTCAAACAGAGCTACACACACTAGCTTTGATCAAAATAGTAGTGTAGCAATGCCTGCTCTTGTGAGCACACTCCTGTATAAGCCATTGCTGTTACCTGCACTGCTGTGGCTATGCTGTTTTTTGTTTGTTTGTTTTTGTTTTTTAAGCATGCCAGGCTCAAGCAAAGTTTAGTATGTATGCGGTTCCCTTCTCAGGAAATAATACCTTTAGAAGTGATATAGTCATACACTAAGGCCCTCCTCAAACATCCTCACTTTGGCTTTGTCTACATGGCACCTTCGCTCTAAAGTAGACAGCACCACATGGCAAAATAGCCTAAATGGTGCCACATGCCAAAATAAAGCACTGTTTTGAGGCATCCCTGTGCTCCTCCTGCAAAAAAAAAGGATGCCAGAATAGTGTGCCTGTTGTCTTGAAAACTATTTCAAGGCAACAGACATGTTTCTTAGACACAGGCAGCTGTTTTGGGATATCACAGTGTCGTGAAATAGCTCACGTCGGGTAGACATAGCCTTTGTGATCCTAATGCTTAGTGCATTTCTCAGTCAATGAAACAGCACAGCAGGCATCAAATACATCAAATGAAAGAGGCCCTCACTCATTTTTCACTGTGTAGAAGAGAAAGGATCACACATAACTGCTACTCGTGCAACCTGGTGTCCTGCTGAAAGGTGCTGGGACACTAAGGTGACAAGCATGGTGTTAAAGATCTGAATAGAATATGAGTGAACAGTGTCTGTGAGCTGTTGATGAGACAGTTGGTGATACTCTGACTGGCTTTTAAATTCCCAGCTAATTATTAAATATGGATCTACTGCTCCCCTCTCCTTACTCCACAGAACCTTCCTGCTATACTTCCCCAGGTGGGGTAGTCCAGGGCAAGCTGTGCCTGGGAGAATTACATTTGCTGGTTATTTATCAAACATTGATATACAACTGCCTTCAGATTCTCCATTATTTCCTCATATTATGAATATCAATATAAAATCTATTTACAGCCCAGCAAAATATTTCTAATGTTATCAGATCAGGTTTTGTCCCATTTCTTCGCAGTTCTGAACTACAGTAAGGTCTCAGAGTACTCAGATGTGGCCTCCATTCCCCACCCCAGTTTAAACTCCCACACACGGCTCCAATTCAAACCCCCCGGCCACCTCCAGTTTACCCCCCTGCCATCTCACCACCCGTGCCCAGCTCTGGCTTCCGTTCAACCTCCAGCCACATCCTGGCTCACTGCCTCAGAAGGGCTCTGTCTCACCACCCCACACACAGCTTCAGCTTAACACTACCCCTCTCCCCGCTGCAGCCCTAATCCACCCAAGCCTTATCCCCCTCCGCCCACCTCCCATGGCCCCAACCCACCGCCAGGCTTAACCTTCCCCAACTGCCACCCCACCCCAGGACTTACCTTTCCGCTGCTTTCCCAGCTGCAGAACATGTGTTCTGCCGGGGAAAAAGCCAGACCCCAACTTGCACGGAATCTGGGTAATGCGAGGGTGCGTGGAATGGAACCCTTGCGTACTCTGAGACCTTACTGTATTTCGTTATGCCTGTCTGGTGTGATTGTGAACTACTGACAGTTACTCTCTGTGAATGGATATCCAACCATTTATGCCTCCCCTCCGTTGTAGTAGCTCAATCTAGGTTGTATGTCCCTATTTCATTATTGAGAAGGTCATGTGAGGAGAGATAATGGAGCAATTAATTAAGGAATTAATTTGCAAACGTATAGAAGATAAGGTGACAAATAACCATCAGCATGGATTTTTAAAGAACAAATCATGTCAAACCAGTCTGGTAACTTTCTTTGATTTAATGACAGGCCTTGTGGATAAGAGGGACAGTTTAGAAAAGACAAGTGTGAAGTACTCAATTTAGGAGGGAAAAGTTAGTTGCACATATGTAAAATGGGAAGTGACTCCCTAAGAAGGAGTACTGCAGCAAAGGATCTAGGGGTCATAGTGGATCACAAGCTAAGTCTGAGTAAACAGTGTAACACTGTTGCAGAAAAAGCAAATGTTGTTCTAGGATGTATTACCAGGAGTGTTGTAAGCAAGACACAATAAGTAATTCTTCTGCCCTACTCTGAGCTTATTAGGCCTCAGTTGGAGAATTGTGCCCAGTTCTGGGCACCACATTTCAGAAAGGGTGTGGACAAATTGGAGACTATCTGAAGAAGAGCAATAAAATGATTAAAGATCTAGAAAACATGACCTGTGAGGAAAGATTGAAAGAACTGGGTTTGTTTTGTCTCAAAAAGAGAACCTTTAAGTGTCTAAAAGGTTGTTAGAAGATGGAGAGAGAACAATTATTCTCTTTGGAGGGGTAGCCACATTAATCTGTAGCTTCACAAGAAAAAAAGGCAGTCCTGTAGCACCTTAAAGACTAACAAAAGTGGGTCTTACCCATGGAAGTTCATTACCTAATAAATGTGTTAGTCTTTAGGGTGCTACTGGACTAACTATTCTTCTCAACGCCTACTGAGAGCACAATAAATTGTGGGCTTAAATTGCAGCAAGGGAGCCTTAGATTGGACATGAGGAAAAACTTCCTAACTGTGAGAGTGATTAGCAACCTGCATATTAGGGAATCTCGAACCCTGGAGATTTTGAAGAGCAGGTTAGACAAACACCAGTCAGGGATAGTCTAGAAGATGGTGCTTGCTCTTGCCATGAGTGCCGGGGTTTAGAGGTTTCTTACATTTAGAGGTTTCTTACATTTCTAGGTTTCTGTGATTGACATACAGATTCCTAATATTTGGATCAATTTTTTTGTCTAATTATATCATTATTTTCACGTCCTCTATGATTTTTCACCATTGTGAAAAGTCTCACATTAGCCTTTTCCTATCTCTTTTCTAGACTGAGATAAAATCCTCTTGGTTTTTCCCCCTTTCCTTATGCAAAAGGTCCAGCTTCCCTAATCATCCTTTTTTATAATCCCTCCTCACTTCAGATTCTACCTTTTTTCGTTGATACCAGTTTTGAATAATTTCCTCAGACTGGGATATGAAATGCTCTTAGAATTGGTTGTTTTCAACTGTTTTTTAATTTCAATGACATCTTTTTTTGGAAGGAATTTTTTTCCCTGAGTCTGTCTATACTGGAGGTTGCAGGAGAAGTGGATAGACTCCCCCATCAACATTCACGCTCATATTTGAATGATTGCTCAATGAATATAAAAGATTAAAAAAAAGACAAAAAACTAAACAGCAAACTAGCAAGGTATTTAGTAGTTCATTCTCCATTTCTTATGTAATACACCAACAAGATTCTCTTCTGCGTAGTTTGCTTGATCTGTTTTTATGCTGTGCTTATCCCCACAGTGTGAGTACCAGTACGACCCTTTTTTTACTGCAGTAGTGATGATGCTCTCTAACTAAAGCTGAGGCTGTGTTCCACCAGGATACATTCAGACTGAGCCCCTGTCCTGTCCTAAACATTTGCAATCAAAGTCAACAATAGAGACAAAGAACAGGGGGAAAGAAGAAGAATTCTCAATTTACAGATGGGGAAGTTAATGCACAGGGAGCAGAGAGATCAGGAAAAGTAAACAAATAGATGTTCTAAAAGCAGTACGAATTTGCAAATTAGTCTGAGTGTAAGGGTGTAGATGATGTTTAATTTCTTAACTGTACAGACGAGCAGTAAGTTACCTCTGAAATAGATGTGCTGGCCCTACTAGTGACAAGTAACCATTTTTCCCGTCTCCCCCGCCCCCGCTATGTAAACCCTGGGTCGTGTTTTTCCTCTCCATCATTTTCATCTGATTAAGTGGGCTCTACCCATGAAAGATCATGATCTAATAAATTTTAGTCTCTAATGTGCTACATGATTGCTTGCTATTTTTAAAGCTACATAGTAAAATGGCTACCCCTCTGAGATTTAAAATGTTTGTATGCTAAAGCGTCAGTCAAACTTCAGAGAGCACTATTGACATGAAAATCAGATCTAAAAGAGGGAGTTCAAAATTGGTCCCTTTACAAGGTTTTGTGTTTGTGATTTTTTTCCATGTTTTTATTTGTTTCCCTCTTTTGCTTCTCAGTAAAATAACTCTGGTTGCACGTGGAAACAGTGAAACTGTCTATGTTCAGAGTCCTGTCAAATCATAAAATAATGAAGGTAAAAAAATACTCTTCCTTCGCCAAACCTTTCACTTGGTAGTAATTTTGTGTGTTATCTGTACCCAAAGAAGTTAAATTTTTTTCAAGTAGAAATGTCTTTGGTGTCCCTTTCTTTTTATTTAAATAAATTCAGTAAGCAGTTTGGTTACACACCTGTTGAGATTCCTGATCCTGCAGACACGTATGAGTAATTTTGCTCATGTGAGTAGCCACGTTACTTCAGTTGGAGAGTACTTGTGACTAAATCATGAGTAATATGTTACTCCTACATGTGTTTCTAGGATCAGGTTCTTTGTGTCCAAAAACAATCATGACTGTTTGTTTAATAATAGGCATCTTGAAAGCGAACCGTGCAAGTTGAGATCATGATGGTGCAATCGCTTCAGTGCCAATTGCTTTTATGCCAAACATCTCTGGCAACTCAGTAGTGTATTGCAGAGAGAAGTCTTTCATTCATCTCATATTGTTGGATGTATGGAATGTTGCAACTCTGAAGTGGAATTATTCGAATGAAGACCCTTAAAGTTTTCAGAATTGCAGCAGAAATACACTACTGGGTAACTTTATTTCTGTTGTTCGTAGCTCGGGTTATATATTGAGCTAACTAATTAGAAGGATGATGTTTGTTCAAAGTGCACTCTCATGCAGACAGTTATAACATGTACAAACATGCATAGGGATAGATTCAAGTTTTGTGGCTGACTCTGGGACCATTGCCAGAATGTTGTTGTTATTTTGTATGTTATATAGATCTAGTGCTTTGGAACATCTAATTGCAGGTGCCCCTGTTTGTCTGAGTAGCAAGAGGTTTTATGGGGTAGATGTATATTTAACACATCATGTATGCCCACCATTTGTGAAGCAAGTATAATAATATCTATGAGCTGAGGGAAATGACTTTGAATTTGGGACTAAATGTTATAATATTTCTAGTGTTCTTTGAAAACAAAGAGGGAACCATATAAAAGTATGGATTCTATCCTTAACTGATATAGCTCCCCTGAAGTTCTGTAGCTCCCCTCCTTTCCCCTTCTCCTCCATGATTTGACTGAAGAAACCTAATACTTCCACACGTGCATTCTGCAGGGTCAGCAAATCTTGTGCATCAAGCAATGTTTACAGGAGGAGAAGGGGACCATTAAGAAACATCAGTCTCCTTAGAACTTCAGAGAAAAAAAATGTTCTGGATTTTTTTTCTTTCTTTATGGGGTGAATTCTTGAATAGTATTGTTTCTCCTTAAGCTCCTGACATTTCTTTTGAATACATCTTACTGGTGATAAATAGTGTATTTGTGCCTTGTAATTTTTCATTTTACATTCTTTGGTAAAGTGTTACAAATCCTTAATTGCTGAAATTTTGTGTGCTATGCCACACACACCTATAAAACACAACTGCTTAAAGTAGCTGCTGGTAAAGATGAGCAAGCTAGAATAAAGTTATTAAAAGGTAAAAATATATGTATATATTTATTATAGTTATTAAAGGTGTATGGATGCTTAGAATATCAGGCCTTTGATCTGTTTTTGTTGTTGTTGAGTGACTGTCTAAAATATATTGTGGTGAAAAAAATGGGGGTGGACCATACAGTAAACTCTTTCATATCTGGCGGCCCCAGGATAAGGACATTGCTGGATATTCATATATTCTGGATAATAGAGAGGTATACCTAGCAAGGCATAACTCAAAAGAAAAACAAGATTATATATTGAGGAAAAAACCAAAATGGATGCAGAGTATTTTATTTACCAACAGTAATATTGTACACTGTAAACATACACTGTATTTGCTGTATTTATTTGTATTTATTTTCACTGTTCTGTACTTATGGAAAACATAACTAAAATTCCCTTATGGTTAAAATGCTATTTATCTGAGAGTTCTGGGTGATAGAATGCTGGTTATGAAAGAGTTTACTGTATTATGGCAGTTTAGAATTTTGTATTTGTGCCAATATATCCAAAATTTACTAAAATGTTTAAATAAAACATACTTATAGCCATAAAACATATTTATAGCCATAAAATTGCAAAAATAATGTGTTCTGTAAATGTATAATTATTTCAAAATATTTGGTATGATCAACATTATAGCACTTGTGGGTTTTTTTTGTTTTCTTTTGTTTTTTGGGCTGGGGGTGGAGTTGATACCTAAGTGAAAATGTGGACAGGCATGTTAACGACATTTGAAAGAGATTTGTTTTACACAGACTAAGAGCAGTTTCCCTGGGTGACTTTATATGCTTGGAAAAAAGTTCATATTAGCCTTTTTATGTTTTGTTAAAAACATTTATTAGAATACCGAGGTGGACTGTTTTATATTGCCTTTTAAACATGAGTGAAAACAACATGTATTGGGGTAGAGCGTTTGACAAAAGAAAATGTACAGTTATACCTATTGTTTTACCTGTATTTATGAATATAAATTTAATTTTAAAAATCACATCTGAAAACGAGAGTACAGATTTCCATATAGACTGGGTTTAAATATCATTACTGCTCCTATTTCACAAGCCTGCCAGTTCTCATAGAATAGTTCAGATGCCTTATTTGACAAACAGCTTTTGTCGTCTAAAATAGCATCCAGGTGCATCTGTTTACTAGCCATGAACTGTATTCACTCGTTAAAGTAATTATTAGATAGAAAAATTTAAAGGAAAACAAAACAAAGCAGTTGCAAAAGTGACAAAGGAAATATTGTCTAACTTTTAATTTTTGCAAGGCTGGTCACTTCACACCAGTCCTCTCCAAGATATTTTCAAATAAAGAGATTGATGGATAGACTCCTTAAAAGTCAAGCAAAGCAGAAGCCAACAGTGTGAGATCAGCTTACTGGTAACAGTACACATGGCATTATGAAATGCTATTTTTGGTTCTTGCCCTATGTCCTTTAAAAGGCACAGAGAGAGAGAGGGAGAGAGAGAGATTATTCACTTCTACTGTGTTCTTTGCATCTGTGCTATGCATGTGTCCAGAGCTACAACAGGTACACTCATCCCTCGTTAACGAGTGCTTATGAGTACTCTCTAAAATGAGGGACTCATATACCTCCCTTTGTTCACTAGATAAGTGAACTTCACCCCCCACCACTAATACAAGCCTTACCCCACTCCCTGCAGACCCAACCTGCCGCAGTCTGAAACCCCACTGGCCCCGTGGCCCTAACCTGCTGCACCCTGATCCCCAGCTGGCTCTGCAGCTCCAACCTGCTGCAGCCCCACAGACCCAACCCACTGTAGCCTGACTTCCCCCCCACCCACCAGCCTTGCAAACCCTACCCTCTGCAGACTCAACCCACTGCAGCCTGAACCCCACCGGCCCTGCAAACCCAACCTGCTGGCCCTGCAGACCCAACCTGCCTCAGCCTAAACCCCCTGCCTGCCCCGCAGACCCGACCTGCTGCAGCCTGAAACCCTGCCGGCCTCACAGACCCAAACTGCAGCAGCCTAAACCCCCTCCCCACCCGCCCCACGGACCCAACCCGCCACAGAGTTTTAACCCTCCCTCCTGCTCATGGCCCCCAGCCTTTAATCCTCTCCAACCCCTCCCCCCCCAAGGTTCACTTGCCTTTCAAAAACAGCGCCACATGCTGCTACTCCTTCACTGAATTAGAAGCACTTGGAATGAATCGGAGACTTTTACATGTATTTTCGTGGGAATTTAGTGTCCCTCTTATGAGTTTTCACCTACCGGCAGAAAGCTGGGAATCAGTTGTGCTCATACAGCGAGGGATGAGTGTATTCTATAAATCACAAGGATTTATAATAGTAGCTTCTGATTAAGATTTTCCAATTTTAAGGTAATGGAATTGCACTAATTTATATCAGCAGAGAATTTCATTCGGTGTTTGCCGAATTACTTAACGTGACATTCAAGGTGACTCATCAGTGCATTTCTCAAAGTATATATGCATATTTTCATACAAATAATTGGTTAGAAATTAATCTGTATCCAAAAGGGCACTGAAATATATTCATCCCTGGTTCAGTCCACATTGAACCTCTTCGCTCACTCAGAGGATTGCCTTTAACAAAGGATCATGTCACATGAAGAAACCTCTAGGAATATGTCCAACCAAAACTGAGCTCAATTTTACATCTCCTTGGTTATTTTAACAGCAACGAAGGGTCCTGTGGCACCTTATAGACTAACAGAAAAGTTTTGAGCATGAGCTTTCATGAGTACAGACTCACTTCATCAGATGCTGGTCTTGGAAATCTGCCGATACTTGGTTATTTTAGTGTGTTCTCCTTGACTCCAGTCACTGACCCTTCATTTTGCAGGGCTACTTCTAGAGCAGGGGTCAGCAACCTCTCTGTGGTGGAATACTGAAATTTGACCTTTTGACCTCTATGTATGGTCCAAGTGCTGGTGATATTTTTTAAAGTTACTATTAGTCCTACTTACTTCATTAATAAATAAAGACACAGAGCTTCACTGTTTAGGTGGTGGTTGGTAACATTAGCTGGTCTATTGTTAATCCACACGTGGCATAGCTTTGAGCAAGCTCCTGGCTGCATGGAGGATATGGGGCGCAGGGATAAGCTCCTGCTTCATGGGCAGATGGTTGCTGACCCCGATCTAGAACAATCTAGAATACCCAGTAAGCAGCTGACTGAGCCAAAAACTCACCGAGAACAGATCAGAGCCACCCACACCCCACCGTCTGACTCAGGCAACATTTTTAGTTGTCTAACCTCTCTGTTAATATGAACAATGAAAATTTGGAGGAGACCTGGCTGAGGAGAAGATGGTTTGAGGCTTATACTTGGATTTGGTGTTTTGACTACTCCAAAACTAATAGAAATCCTGCATCTAAATTTCACATCTGTTTGCCCAACCTTAACTTCCTTTTGTACAACTTGAGTTTGGCTCCTACAATTTTTTCTGTACATATTACCATGTCAGCTGGAAAAGGTAATTTGGTTGCAATTTGTATAGTAATCACAACACAACACTTTATCATATTGAGGCCCACAGAATGCAGTTTGAGCAATCAACTTTCTTTTCTGTAATCTGAACAAATCATATTGTTATCCATGACACAGTCTTCTTCCCACACTTTGCAGTGAAAGTGACTGCTAGTCTGCTGCTGGTGACAAATTTCATGGTTTAAATCACATGTTGGAATACAAAGACAGAGCTCAGAGCTGAAGCTTGTAGATCATTGCCCTCACAGATGCATGCTCATAGTAGTCTGCTGTAGTTGCTATGAGCAGGTTAAGACCTTTTTTATAGCCTAAATTAATATGCAGTAAAATGGAATTCACCTAAAAAGCAAATATAAAAATTGAAACAAAAAAACATCCAAGACCAGATAAATGCAAGGAGGAAAATATATTTGGCATATTACATACCTCATAGACAGTGTAAGGACAAGGCACCAAAGATGGCATGGCCATCCACTGCAGCCTAGGAAGTCCCAGCTGTGACGACTTTTCGTACCACTGGAACCAGGCTTCTGAGGTCAAGAGAGTGGAACTGCCCCTGTGCAACGACTCTTCCACTTTAAACATTCTCCCGCACAGGTTCTTTGTGATGTCATCATCAGACACGATGGACTACCTATATATGCAGCTAAATAACAGCACAGAACACTGAGAGCGAGGACTGGTGGCTGTCAACAAACTTTATGGGACAATGGGAAACTTGGCAACACCCATGATAAGTCGTCATCTGGCTAACTAAAATCATGCTGGATTATGGATGTTGCTGGATGAGAGAGTTCCGGATTAGAGAGGTTCAACCTATAGTAGTAACTTCTACATATTTTGTAAGACCTCTAGATGGCCCAGAACCCAGACACAGTGTTAGTTATAAATGTATCTAGGCCTCGCATATTGTGTATATTTAGTAAACATGGTTATCTGAACCCTACCCTACCTGTGTTGTTCCTGCGTTTTATCTTTAGTGTGTAAAAAGCAAAAAACACAATAGGTGTAAGAGGCAAGGTTGCATGGAAGGAGGCAATGTGGGAATTTGTTTTGGGGGGTGACTGTTTTCTATGTACAAATTCTTCCAGACACAAGATCTATTTTTTAAAATATATTGTGGAGATGGGAAAGAGAAAATACACTGAAGAAATAGAAGTGCAAGTTTGCTTTCCTTTGACCTGAAGTTGGTAATGACTATTGTTCAATTAATGTGAATCTTTTTGGGGATTGCCTTTGGGGATTTTAAAAAAAACTCAGAAAGCCAATTAGAAAGTATCTTTAAAAAGACCAAGAAAACTGTACACTCCTTGCAAAAGTTCAGTTGTTTAGAGAAAATCATCCTGTAATATACAGACGATTGTTTGTTTTGTAGTCCTCTGAGTCATTGGCCAAATAACTATCAGTATCAAGGAGTATATTTTTGGCATTTATTTAAGGCTACTAGGAGAGAGCCTGCTCTCCTAATATCTTAAGTCAAGGAACAGAAGGCCAAAAGCAAATAAAACAAAATATCCACTTCCTCTCAACTGTAAAATGGGGATATATGTGCAGAAATAGAGATCTTGCAGATAACTGTTTTCCAAGTAAACAACCACTGTCTAGACCTATTTCCAGCAAGGGGATAAAGGGTTTTCATTTCAAATATCATTGAGTGCCGAGCTGTGAAAGTGAAATTATGCATAACTTGTTCCTCTAGTGGTTTTTTTTAAGGCTTTATCATATTTCTTCTCAGACAGTGAATTTCAATATCTGCTGCCAAGGATCATTTCAACTGGAATCTTGTTTTAAATATAGGGAGTGAGAAGAAGGGAGGATGAGTTTTGGCTCCCTGCCATACATGGAATTCTAAGGAATAATATTGTCTTCATTCTTGCTTGTGGATATGTAACCTGCATCACCATACAGTCAAATACTTTGCATGTATTTGGTTTTGATGACACAAGGTATACAGGTTTCATGCTCCAATATTTCCTCGTGGATCAACGTGAACTTTGTGGACAGATTTTTCTTTCCCTTCCTAAACTAGAAAGCTCCCTGTCACATGGACAAAATGAGACCCCACGTCCAAACTTCTGTAAAAATATAAATTAAGCAAATTTAATGCAATGTCGTATAGTTACTGATTTGTATGAAAATTATCAAAGCTGATGCTTCAGGGTCTGAAGGTTATGTACATGTTGGCTTACAGAATTGGCAAAGTGTGTTATAGGATTATTTTGTCTTGCTAGCTATAGATGAGGACAACATATCTTCTAGGAGTAGCAAATTTCTTGTCTGCCTCATAATGAAGGCATTCAGCTACTGTGCTGATAGGACAGTATAAATGTATAAGATAGGTTAGCTATTCTCTCAACTGGTACAGTACCATTTTTAAAAGAAGGAGGGGGCACCTGACTGGGATGGGCAGGTTTCGGGGGCAGAATGGGATGGGACGGTATGAAGGCAGGATGGGGGGCTGTGATGGGGGGATGGGGGGCAGGAGGTGAGGTGGCAAGGGATGTGGTGGTGGGGTGCACCCCATTCCCAGCACTCGGAGACAGTGATACACGCTTCCATATTGAACTCCTGGGCATCGGCAGTGGGATGACAGGCAGACCATGGCTCATTGCATCTTGAGCCCAGCCATGTGAGGAGAAGAGGACGAGGCACCGTCAGGAGAGGCACATGTCATGCAACCCTTCAACAGTCACCTGCTGAGAACTTGTGAGCCATGCTCATTCCTCCCCTACCCTGACCCAGCCAGTGGGAGCTGTGCCTGCAGGCAGAGGCAGAGCAGCACATGGACTGACCCCGGTCACCCCTAAGACAAGGAGCTGGATATGTCCGGACCTAGGAGTTGTACAGCATGGTGGCTAGCAGGGAGCCTGCCAGCCCCACTGGGCAGAGGCACTGCCAATCAGACAATCAACAGCCCAACTTTGACCAAGCATTCTATTCCAAAACTAGGCACCTCGTCCACCTAATGGCATGTGATATTCATAGAGTGCTTTGAATTAGTGCCTTTTTCAGTAGTAAGCACGCTACGGCCAAGTTCAGCAATCATTTTGTAGACACCTGCAGTTTTTGGCATCCTGTTTCAACGTTCATTGATCAGCAAAAGTCACAGAGAAGAGCTATGTTAGTTTGTATCTTCACATAACAAAAATCCAGTCCTGTAGCACTTTAAAGAGCTAACAATATAATTTATTAAGTGATGAGCTTTCGTGGGACAGGCCCACTTCTTTAGATCTGGAAAATTCTGATAAATGATAACTGACACAAAGAGAATTTAACAGAAAGATAGAAAACATTAAATAAAAACTGATGAATCAGCTCAATAGGACAGGAGGTGGGTAAGGAGGTAGAGAAATAGTTTTTGCAAGTGTCTATTAAGTTAAGTGGGCTGCCATCACTACGAATATCAAAGGTGAGGAAACTGTCCTTGTAACATCATCAGTAAAAGCCAGCTAATGCCTATTTGCATACTCTTTTAAATACTAAATGGTAAGATATTATTGCCAGATTTAAACCTTTCTGGCAGCTAAAATTATGGGGGTAGCAAGGACATTGCAGTTCTTTTCCTTTGTTGAATATAGAGGCAAGCATAATACTATGGTACAGAAGTTATCCTGCCTTAATTGATGGATTGCAGCAGATAGTCCTGGTTCAAATGTGCACCTTTAGTGACAGGATTCAGCTAGAAACAGAGTATATTAGGCAATCTGTTTCAAACAAAGCTAATGTTAAAGTAAAGTATGTGAGGGTTCCGTAAGTGCCATGTGTGAGTACTGATGTTTCTAACATGCTAGCTGTTATTTCTAACTGTTATGAATGTTTAGTGGTCTCCTATAATTCTTAAAATTGTAAACATTGTTAGTAATTACAAGCGCATTAACAGTATGGCCCTTAAAGAATTAGTGCTGGCTTTCATAACATTCAATTTATCAATGACTAAACATGTTACAGATCATGGTTAGGTCAATTTATATCACAAAAGACTTGCTGTCAGTTTGCTAATCATATTCTGGGTAGTGAGAATTCGACCTTTTTTTTTTTGTAGCACTCCTTACATTTGCTAATCTATCCATGATTTATGTAGAGCTGTTGTACCCCAAAAATGTTCTCTCTCTCTCTCTCTCTCTCTCTCTCTGAACTAGGGTTTATCTACACAAAGAGTTCTGGCAAACTAGAGTTTGAATCTGCCAGACACAAGCCTGCCAGTCACTTACTGTCTGTGTAGATTCTGATGCTATGCAATAAAAGTTTCCTAGTGCCATTTAATCTCCTCCTGTTTCAGCAGACTCTACAGAACTTTTCATGTGCAGCAGCTGGGTCCACATGAACACTTACTTCCTGGCAGGACAGCACAAGGTAGATTTATATCTCAGCTTGTTGCAAAATCTAGGCAAGCTCTTAAGAGGAGAGGTGTTTGGGGCAAAGGAATTAAATGGTGAAGAATTCATCTTTCCTAGCCACTGCCAGCTCCCACCCATGCCACAGTTGCTTCTGTTGCCAGTGGCACGATTGTTTGAAAGTCTCCCATCTTGCCTCCTTGGTCCTATGGCAGTCCTGCATGTAAGCTCTCATGTATGTTGCTGCGGGTGTAATCAGCAATGTGCCAGCTGAGGCTCTTCTGTTCTGTGTATGAGGCATGGAACTTAGCTGTGGAGAATATGCATGGCTGCCCTGTGCTCAGCGGTATGTCATTTTCTGCTGAGTAGAAGAGGGAGGAACTCAAAAACATCAGGTCAATTTAAAAAAGGGGGTGGGGGGAGGAGGAAAAACCAAGACAAACAATGATGGGAAAGTGGGCTAGGAAAATGGATGGACACAAAGGAGAAATGTTGTACGGTGGTCAAACAAGTGCAGGGAGCAGTTTTCTTTATAATACCCCAAAAGACTGTAGAGAGGTGGCCTGTCGAGATCTGAAGGAGTTTGTGTCTATGTGCCGATTTGTGTCCCTAATAGTTTAGGGTAGTGTTCTGAGGTCCTTCCAAAGGTTCCTCTGAGGCCACTGTGCCAGTTCCCACATGCTTGATATCCGGAGGCTAGGGATGGTCTTCGAAACTCACAGGTTGAAATTAAACTGAGCTGAGAGGTCCTGCTGTAGATTTTTCCAACATAACTGATATCTGCTTTAGCTCTCTATAGAGGGGGATGGGGACACAGAGGGTTTCTGCAGGCAGGCAGCCTCTGTGTACCAGAGAAGGGGATCCCTGAAAGCCCCATTAAGCCAGTCAGATTTGAGAGAGGGATTTAAGTAATTCCTGAGAGTGGAGTTGGGGGCTGTTAGATAAATATTTCAAATGACTCCAATGGCACAGTTACTGTCAGTGGAGTGCAGATTTTTAGTATGACATCTTCTCATATGTAGGTGGGAAGAGTAGTACCAGAGGGACCTAGCCTGCAGTTTGGTAGTTTGCAAATCCTGTCTCTTACTGTTACTCCTGCATTCCACCTACAAAATCTAATTATTTGGACTTTGTGTGGTAGGAGAGCGTGTGTATATAAGGTGCCATACAAGAGACAAATTCTGGCCTATATAGCAGGAAAAAGTCTGCATTCCAGGATAGGTGGCGTTGCCTTTTCCCTTAACATTTAAATCATTTTTGAAAGGTACAGGTGAAAATCACAGCTTTGAATTCTTATTGGCATTCCTTTTTATTTCACAAATAAAACTCTCACTTCACTGAGCTCTTCTTATGCTTTAAAGCCTCTGCGTTTCAAGCCTGTCTTGAGAGACCCTGCGAGTGTAGTCTTAAAAGCTCCCATACTCCCATATTTTTAACACCCTTACTTCCCTTTTCGGTGCGTTCATTTTACACGAGGACACCTTTCCCTTCTGAGTCATGTGGCAACTAGCAGACTGCTCCTTTGTATCAGGGCCCAGTGCTGTTAGGGGTTTCCGTTCCTGCACTCCCAGTAGGCCATCTCTGTACACCATGCAGCCCTGAGGAGCATCTAGTTCAGTTCCCTTTTTAGGGTAACAAAAGCACAGACAAATCAGCCCTTGCTTTGCACTCTGACTTCCCTTCCTTTTCTCAGCTATTTTGTAGTGACTGTCTTCTTCCCTAATGCTGGTATTTGAGCCCTTGACCTATGACAGAGGCATCTGCTCTGTCCAGACTCTGCTTCAGGCCCCTTCACAAGAGTCCCAGTGGCTCCTCCCTTCAGACTGAACCCCCTCTCTCGTTGATGCACAGGTAGGCCAACAAGTTGTCACCTGTGGCCTGTTAGTCCACCGCATTGTGAATAGTAACAGAGAAGGAGCCATGCTAGTTTATACACTATCAAAACAAAAAGCAGTCAAGTATCACTTTAAAGACGAGCAAAATAGTTTATTAGGTGAGCTTTCGTGGGACAGACCCGCTTCTTCAGACCATAGCCGTAACAGAACAGAAATATTGAGTCTGTTCTGGTCTGGCTATGGTCTGAAGAAGTGGGTCTGTCCCACGAAAGCTCACCTAATAAATTATTTGCTAGTCTTTAAAGTGATACTTGACTGCTTTTTGTTTTAACTACAACCTGTGTGCAGTAGATGTTGACTGCTGTTAGTTTCGCCTCCTATCCTGTGATGGAGTTGCACCCATGACAATCCTGTTATTTTCTAAATTAAAAACCATTTCCTCTGCTATGAACTTCTCTTAAAAGATGTGGATTTCTTCTTGACAGTGGAAAAAAAATACTATTCTAGTTTAGAAATCTGTCTGTTTATACACCTTATTGTCTGTGGATGAAGTTTGTCCCTGTGGAGAGGACCAGCCTAAGGTTTCTGCCCCAGGTAAAGCCCTATTTATAAACGGTGGGTAGAGTTTGTGGTGGATTTTGAAAGTAGCCTTCAGCTTGGATGGAAATGAGAGTGAAGCTGGAGTGGGTGGCTGCCAGGCCTAACCTCCCTTGGTCCAGCAAATTTTCCTGGTTCAGGACAACTCAGGTCCCAAGGGTGCTGGACCAGGGAGATGCAGCCCACACCTGATTCTTTTCTTCAGGTGACAGAAATGTCAGTAATTCTAATTTTCAAAACAAAAAAAGTGGCAATGTCCATAGTTCCTTTTTGGTGTAGTCACCCTCAAGCACTTGTCCCCAGGCTCACATAATTCTAGTCCTCATGTGGAACTAATATTTACTTGTGAATTATGTGATAGCTCTCAGGAGAATATAGATTGTTGATCTGTTGCTCATCTGTTTGAAGCCTTCTGCTCAGCAGTAGCGCCTCATTTTTCCATCTCCTCTTTTATTCTCAGTCCCAACTGCATACACGTGATACTCACTTTGGTACAGCGTTGAATTCTTGCTGATATTACCACGTGGCATACTTGAAGGTCATATACACAAGTGCTACCAACTGTCATTTTCTTAGTCACCTGATTATTTTTCTAAACTGGGATTTTTTTTCCTCCCTCTTTGTCTTCCCTTGTATTTTTATATTTTTCTTCACTGATCGGCATCTGCACTATATATTATTATTTCCAAAGATATTCTGTAAAGGATGCTAAAGATGTTTATGATTCTACCTCTCCTAGCTCTCCCTGGTATGCTGTCTTTCCTTGAAAAATAAGCTTTCTCATTCCTTTTCTTTTAAGATACTGAGCCAGAAGAAGCTGGGTGGTGTTAGTTTTAAACTATCTAGCTGCTGGACTCTGGTTCAGGGTGTTCTAATCAGCATCGGCATCTTACATATTGCAATAAAGTGACATCTTGGCATCTCCTATTTAGCTGGCCATCTCTCTTCTCAAAGGATCAACAAATTTATAATCATATAGATCATGTTGTAAAGTTGTGAAGAACCTGCTGGTAGAAACTCAGTCATTTTAGTCATAATCCCAGGTGGGAATTTTTCAGGTTGGCGGATGCAAAAATTGATAAACACTGCATATTAGCAGAGACTTTTGTGAATGCAGATAGTTCACATTTGCTTATTTATAAATCAGTTAAGCAAATGGTATAGCATCTGTTAAATCGATAAATCTTAATTAGAGGTGTAGCAAGATTGGATTATGTGGCAGAACAGAAAAAGTGGGCCAAAGATTCATACAGGGGGTCCTCAATATACATTGGGGATAGGAACTGGAAAGTTGCAATGTGAAGCAAAACAACATGTAATGAGGAATTTTCCCCATAAGACATACTGTAAAGTACAAGTCTGAAAAATTAAGCATAGATGTTGCGCACACAGGTATGTGCACTGTAAACCTGTGTTCAGAGATCATTAACCCATACAGTTTATTTTTGTATCTAACATTGCTCTGAAAAATAATTTCACCAGCCAACCAACTGGCCCTGCAGCAGCTGGTCTGGGCTGGTCAGCTTTCTAAACAACGTGAGTGCAAGGAATATTTACATTGTGTTCCTCAAAGTTTCAGTGGCATATGTTTAAAACAATGTATATCAGAGCACCATATATCAATGAGCCTCTGAATGAAAATCTACTTTTTTTGACTTGTAGGGTCTGTGTTTTGCTTCAAAGTATGGGTGAATGGGAGGGGGAATATGGAAGCCATGCAGGGTACAGATCCTTTTAGCTTCTAAAATAGTGGTTCCCAACCTTTTTGAGATGGTGACCCATTTTCACAATTCAGTAAGACTTTGTGACCCACGGCAATTCAAAACCGGGAGGAGGTGGTTCTACCATAGGATTTTTATTTTATTTTATTTTTTTAATAAATCTTGATTCGCTGTCCCCACCTCCCACCCCCAGGCTTAAACCCCTTGCAGTGCCAGTTCGGCCCCAGGCTTAAACCCCTCACAGCTCCAAAACACCCTCCAACCTACCTAGCGTGAGCGTCATTGCTGCCCCCTGCTGCTCCTTTGCCAGACTGCCACCTCCTCTGTGCAGTTCCTCTCAACCCTCCTACTCCCTTCCCCCACATGCAGTGTGGGCAGTTCGCTGCCCTGCTGAATCAGACACAACTTAATTAGTTTAAAGGCTGGATCTCTCCTGTCAGCCATTAAACCAATTAGACTGAGCTCTATTTCAGCAGGGCAGGGCAGGGACTGGGAGTCAGAAGAGTGAGCGGTGGCAGTGGTGAGAGCTGAAAATAGCTCTTTAAAGAGCTATGTGAGTCTCGGAGCCACCCAGCTGGCAACCCTTAGAAAATTTAATGGCCGCCCATGTTTGGGTCCTGACCCATAGAGTGGGAATCCCTGTTCTAAAAGGTGTAATGTAAGACTTTCAATTTCTGTAAAATAGCTTGCCTGCATTTTAAGACAGAGACTGAAGGGGATGAGATTGCCTGATCCTCAGGGCTGTGTGTTTTTTCTGCAAGGCTGAATAGTCGGAAGTAGTTACTTAATTTCCAAAGTTTCTAAAACTGTTTCTCAGCACTGAAATCTTCTCCAGTAGTTTTATTATGTTCTCACTCTTGTAATGTCTTTTTCCTGAATAAATGATTAGTCTTTTGGGGAAATGAAATCAGATGTTTTTGAACTGACTGGCAGTATTGTATGAAATAGCTTCCAGAGCAGACACAGTTCCAAATATGTGTGTGCAGCGCTCTTGAATTATCATTTCTTTGTCTATAAAAATGAATTTCTTCTTGGGATTCACTCTTAAGACAGCTGCATTTTAGAGAAACAAATTTAACCTGGGAAAACTTTATTAATTTCCCACCTTCATAAAAACTCCCATTGGGGGCAACATTTCAAACACTCATGAATTGCTTGAAAAATGCTATCCTTCTTCAGTAATAATTAGCTATCTGGGAAGCTCTAGTTTAGTTTCAGTTCTGACCACACTGTAAAAATGATGCTCGTTGGGTATTGTGAATTTATTTTCCAGGCTTCCCTCTGCTTCTTCAGCCTTCATCCAACTTGAATTATCTGTTGCGTTAGCCTTTTATGGTGAACAAAGTATTGGCTTGACTGCATTAAGCATTAATGACTATTAAATGCATCTCTTGGGTTCAGTGCTTGGTTTTTTAGCACCAATCTGTCTTCATAAACTCAGTCTGCTGCCATTCATAATAGTACACTATCCTGTCATTACTCAGCATGGATATAATTCTCTGCTTGGTTTTGTAGCATTCACAAGATACTCTAGCATGTGTTTTTCTTTAGTATGAGGTGGGCTGTGTTTCCTATAGACCACTGAACTGAGACAGAACAGACCTGGGTTCTAGTCTTGGCTCTGCCACTGTTCTGCTGATTGACACTAGGCAAGTCACTTTACCTCTCTATAACTCAGTTTCCCCCAGTCAGTAAAATGAGGATGATGTTGCTGACTTCCTTTTGTAAAGTCCTGTGAGATCTACAGATGAAACATCATATGACAGGTAAGATTATTGTTATAATTTTTTCTAACTCAGAAAGGCCAGGAATTATGTTATGTTGTCTGTATCATAACCTGTGCCTAATATCTGGTTTTAGGTCTTGAAGAACTCGGCTCCAGACCTGATATAAAGAAAATGTTGCTCCCAGTCTTTTCATTTTGAATGACTGATGGCAGCCAAATTGTTCCTCCACCTAACCTGTTTATGAGGGGCTGTGTTTGATATGAAGGGAGTTCTTGGCTTTGTGATAAAATTGTCATTTTTGTCTAATAGAATCTTAAATAATGACTTATGGGGAACATTAGTTTCAGTTCTGGAAATGGATTGTGAGGCTTTATTAACATTTTCACATCTTTTGAAGTGCGTAAGTATTATCTATTATATATTTTAGAGAATTTGCCTGTGAGTCTGTCTTTTTTTGTTCAAGTACTCCTCCTAAACGGTAAGAACTAGGACCACCACATTCACCATGAAGTCTCCACTTATAACTTTGAGCAAGGTAATGGTTTGGTTGTGCCAAGACAAAGAGATGTGCTTGGCATGGGATTGCATCTTATAAAACGGAAAGGGAGGGCTCTTATGTAATGACCACAGGGGGGCCAGAAGGGGCCAGGGATGGAGACCAGGACAAGTATAATCCCATTGGGGTGGCAGGGGTGGAAAAAAGGGGGTAGCTAAATATATTTGGGGAGGAGGAACTGGGGTAGTCCTCTCACCCCAAGCAGCCTTCATAGCTGAACCCCTCATCCCCAGCCCCACCCTAGAGCAATGATTCAAATGAAGCACGTACATTTTCATTTTATTTTCCAAAAACTAAAAATTAAGTACCTGAGCAACAGGTAAATCTTCTAGGTTCCTATAAGAGAGAGAATATTTACAGTTCCTTACTGAAGGATACTGTCTAATAAGATCATGCATGAACTCCAGTTATTAAGAATGCTGCTATCTTCCTTGTGAGAGTGAAAATTGTCAGAATACACTCTAGACCATTTGATCGTTTTGTTGATTACTGGTCCAATAATGTATCATTTATACACTCAACTATAAATTAGTTAAGATGAAGATTTGTGAATAATTTTTAATAGTTCACAAACTTTTGTCAGGAGGGGACATAACTGACCATTTAACCATTTACAATCGTAACTATACACAAGTCTTTTTATAGACTTACAGAGAGATGGCCTTCACTGTATGGAATCTTAGTCTGTATAGTTTGCTTTTGATGAAGTTGGTTCAGACCAAGATCATCACGCCTCTTATGTCTTGGCAAAAAAGCACATTTCCAGCTTGCCTTTAGTGTTTATCAAATGAAATCATAGTCATGTGTTTCAGTGTTTTCTGAGCTGTTACACATGTAGAGTTTGTATAAAGCATTTTGTGGCGTTCTGCATGAAGTCTTTTACAGTAAATGGATGGTAGCATGGAAACAAGAAGATATGCGTGTCAGCTTAATCTTTTTAAAACTAAAAACGATTGTGGTGTAAAAGTCAAATACTTGAGGGTCTGAATTTTTATGCATCTTTTTGAACTGTTTTCAAGATGCATTTCCTTTGAGTCGTACACTATACATGGGGTGTAGAAATAAAATAAAAATTTAAAAAGCCAGCTTACATACTTCATATCCCTCTTGCTTTGTACTGCACAATACAATTACTTTGTTAGAATCGCACCTACTATGGGTTCTGAAGATAAAGTGTGTGTGCCTGGATAAATATCTCGTGTGTGTGTGTGTGTGTGTGTGTGTGTGTGTGTGTGTGTAACTGTGCATTTGCAATCACAAACAAGCAGCTTTTTTGATTGAAACTCCATGTCACATATCCCCAAATTTCTTCGCACACCAGCATGTGGGGTAAGCTTTTCTTAATAACAGTAGCTTTTGGTTTTGTGCTGAGTTCACTGCCTGTCATCTTCATTCTGTGCTCTCACTTTCTCTCTCAAGTCTAGGGCTGCCAGCTTCTTAATTGCACAGAATTGAACTGCTGCCCTTCCCCTTTCCTGAGGCCTCACCCATGCACTGTCCCTTCTCTGAAGCCCTGCCTCCACTTGCTCCATCCCCTCTCCTTCTGTTGCTCACACTTCCCCACCTTCCCTCACTTTCACAGGCTGGGGTAGGGCTCAGGATGGGGAGTTGTGGTGTAGTGTGGGGCTTTGGGCTGAGGCAGGAGATTGGGGGCAAGGGGAGGGAAGGTTCCAGCTGGAAGTATGGACTCTGGGGTGGGGGTAGGAATGGGGGGTATGGGGTGCATGAGGAGGCATCACAGAGGGTTAAGGACCAGTGCACAGAGCCTCTCAGTCCTTGGCTGCCCCGACGCCAACGGGCCACAGGAAGCTGGCAGCCACTTCCAGGATCAGTGCAGAGCCAGGGTAGATGGAGAGCCTGCCTTAGCCCTGCGCCTCTGCTGCGCCACTGATCAGACTTTTAATGGCCCAGCTAGCACTGCCAGAGTCCCTTTATGACTGGCCCTTCCCATTGAACTGAAAACTGGTCTCTTACACACTGAGATTCTGAGCATGTGCACTGCTAAAACACACAAATAAATAAATAAATAAACCACCACCTCCAGCATAGGGTACTTGTAAGCTTGGACCCTACTCCTACATCCACAGGTATTATGCTGTATCTTGAGGAGGGTTACCCCAGCCCTGGGCAGGTCCCTGGGGCTGGAGGTGCTGCCCCAGCTGGCTCCCAGCCCCAGGGCTGCCCCCCTCCAACTGGGTCCCTGGGGCTGGAGCTGCCAGCAGGGTCTCTGGCCCCACCAGCTCCCAGCCCCAGCCTGGCCAGGTCCCGTGGCCCAGTTGAAAGCTCCAGTTGCAGGAATCTGCTGCGGAGGTGCCAGTACTCTGTACTGGCACTTACCATCACAAAAAAGCCCTGGACATAAGGATGGTAGAGGGATGAATTTTCAGCCATTTTGTGAATTGCAAAGGAGGGAATCGTTGAGAACCACTTTATAGGAAAATAATTTCTCCCTTAAATATCCTATCTTCTGTGCATGAGTAGGACAGTTTTAAATTGTAGTTATTTATATTTATGGTTTTTTTAACATCTTAAACAAAATTCTAACGTATTTCTTTTCTCCTTCAGCTGATGGAGTCTGTGTGTTTAAATGCTTGGTTAACAGAGACACAGAATACTGTCGTGTGGGCAAAGAGTCGGTCCTAATTACGCTGGGGTACAACAGTGCCTTACTCCAATTCAAGTCACATTCTGGTAAGTGCTAGCTGTGTCAAGAGCATCTTGTATTTCTTAGAAACTTCTTACTCTCCTGTTGTTGCTCAATGAATATTTTCTGCTCACACTTCTAGTATTTTTTCCCCTCTGTTTCACATTATCAGTTACTTATTGCAATAAGTTTTGAACTTTGTGATCCATTTATCCCTCTCGGATTCTAACCAGCCATTGACATCCATAGCATAAATTATCCCCAAAAAAAAAACCCACCACCACCAGAACCAATTCTTATTCTTGAAGACTGATAACAGTTGAATATGTTACTCTTCACTTTTGATCCTGGGTAAATATAAGTCTCTGTGTGCAAGAGGCAGCAGTTTAATTGTCCTGAAAGCAAAAGACCTCTCTATTATCCAGAATATTTGAATATCCGGCAACCTCCCAGTCCTGGCACTGCCTGATATGAAAGAGTTTACTGTAATAGCTATATGCATATATAAGAGAAACGTTCTCACTGACTTTTCAAAGCTTGCTTAGTTTCTGTGTGGAGAGATTCAAAAGGCTACTTTTATTTAATTTATTCTGAGGAGCGTGCACATGAAATGTAATTTTTACATAGCATGACTATGGATAGAATGCTCCTTTGTCTAGATCATGTGTTCTTTGGTCAGGTACCACAACTACACCACCATCACTAGCAGTTTTTAAAAGTCATGTTTTACTAGATCACCTCATTTGCATCTCCTCAACATTGCTGAAGCAACATCTTTACAACGTGAAATTATAGCTCAGTATTGTTTCCCACAAAATTGTGTCACAACTGAGAAGAAATAATACTTCTTTAAAATGTATATGCCAAAATGGTGTTTATAGAACAATTCGATAATAAATGGGGATTTGACAAATAATCAGAACAGCTGTATGTATAAATTATTGGATAAAACTTCAGTGCAGGTGCTGGAATAATTTATTTTTAAAATCCTGACAGTTCTTGACCTTTCCCAGTGTTTGACATTATTCACTAATGTAAAAATACACTTTGACCTTTCAGAGTTATCTCTTTGCTAAATTTCAGAGTTGTTTAACAGATCTTTCCATAGATAATCTGTGATATGTGTCTTGAGGATGTAGGTTAACAAGCTTTTCTTTCTTTTCTCTTCCTTTTTTTTAAAAATGTTTTCTGGATGCTTCAAGATGTCTCATTTAGCCATTAACGTCCCAATTCTGCATGGCATTTTTGGTTTAGATAGAAAGGGCACAAGGAATCTGTTTTTAGCTCTATTTCCTGCTGCTACAAACAGCAGGAAGGGATCACTCCAAGCATGCACTTAAAAATGTCAATTACATCCCCTGCCCAGCTCACTATCTTCCAGTGAGGAATAGCCTTGACATTAGGAGGCAAAAGGATTCCATAAGGTATAGTCCAACTCCTCAGGTTTAATTATTAAACAGCTTCATCATATGGAACTCTTAGCTAAAAAAATTATCAGAAATTGAGAATACAGCATTATGTGTAGCTAGTTGGACACAAGCCATTCTCCAGTACTTTTTTATTATGTTGAAATGGGGAAAAATAAATTGAAATGTCCACGTGAATCCGTGCAAGTTACTTTACCCAGGGACATAAAAACATCTATTCAGTTTTTATAAATACTCTGTTGATATCAAATTTAGTGTAACGGCTGTTGCTTTAAACTTGAAGTTGCTAATAAAAAAATGGCATTTCTTTTCACACAATTCCTGAATCACAGGTTAAATGAAATTTTAAAATACATAGCAGTGAAAGGTACCCCAATTGTGACAAAGCTAACAACGTTTTTGTAAACGTTTTTATAGGGCAGCTGCCATTTTTTGTCCAGTAGCCCAGGCATTGGCCTTATTCATGTATATAAATTGCTTTAAAAAAAAAACAAGAGAAAATAATGCTAGCATCCACAAGCTTGAAGTAAAGACTTTTGTCCTTTTGGATTTTTTTATAGTTATGAAAATATGTTTCATTAGCTATGGGTTCTCGTAAGTCCTGTTTCTTCTCTAGAGGGAGAAAAATTCATGCGCCACTTGTGCCCATGGAGAGAACAGTTGTTCTGTGCCTTCCTGCTTCCAGCATTTAGACAGCAGTAAATTATAGATTGTACCCTCCATTTGCTGCTGAACATATGGGTAACACCTGAATAGGCTCAAGCAGACCATAAAAATGAAAGTTAATGTATGTAGTACCTGCAGGCTCTTCTTTCAAAAACAAAGATAATTTATTTGGAACAGATGAACCAACCAGTCTGTAGCCCATCTGTGATAGGTTTGGTGTGTAGGTCTACTCCATAGTACAGATGCTCTGCTTAATTTAGCACAGAATTATATGATGATGTTAAGATAAATTGCTCTTTCAGGGTGTCTGTAGGAATGCGGATTTTTCCTTTACGGTCCTCCTAGTCCTAGCATGTTGCTACAGGAAAAGCTCGGTTATCTGGCACCTGGATAATCAGCACATTGCATTCACCAGCATGATGTGGGCTGGCAGCTGTGGGGGGGTGAGGGCTGGCAGACCAGTCAGTGGCAGCGGTGCCACTGGCCCCGCTCCAATATTGGGCACATTTGATTATCTGGCACCCCCAGTGCCCCAGCGTAGCCAGATAATAATAGAACTTTTACTGTATTTGTGGAGTGACTCGAGAGAGAGACACACAAACAATAGTTATGTTTACATAGTCTAATCAACTCAATTCTCAAATTACTTCCAGAAAAAAAATCACGCATTTGCAATACTCAATGCTATGTGCAAGAGAGTACTGTAAAATGCAGAGGGAAGAAAATAGGCTAGCTATAGTTTTCCACTTTAAGTATTTGATGTTACTGATTTCCATCACACAATTTATATACATACAGTAAATAATAGTTTTCCAAAAGAATGCATTTGCTATATGGATACATTGTATCTGTTGACGTAATAAGAATCTAGGGTGCATAATATAGCTGACAAAGACTTTTTAAAATCAGGCCTCTGGTTGAATGCAACAGAATGTGGAACTGTCAAAAATGCAAGTGCTCATATTATATTCCATTCAGATCGCTGTACCGATTTGTTCCATTGTGTTGCCCAAACCTGGTTTTTGATATTTGCATAGTGAGACCACTTTGCTCCCTGGAGATGCTCTGTTGTGGCTAGATTGTACAGTGATTAATTTGTTTGTGTATTTTTGCACACCTCCTATATTGAGTAATTTTTGCTTTTTTTAGTTGAGGTTCTGAAAATAATCCGATTTGTTTCACACACTTTTGCCTTTTTAACTTCAGCTGCACACTTAGGCTGCCCAGTTTCAACAAAATACATAAGCAAGTGCTTAACTTTAAACATGTGAGTAGTCTCATTGATTCTTCATAGGCTTCAGTGAGAATGCTCATGTGCTTAAAGTTAAGCACCTACTTTAATGTTTTGCTGATTCAGAATCTTGCTATCCATCATATGGCTGTGTCAGGGTACGGTCACAAAAGATACCTCGGGCTATTCCCAATGTCATTCCACTGACATCCACCTTCTTGTTCTCTGAGGCTCCCCACCACCCTGTCCTACTGAGTCAGATCCTATGATCTCCCCCACTCAAGACACAAAATTAGGGTAACTGCCCCCCTGCAGAGCAATGCAGAGCCTGTTTAACCACAGCTCTGGGTAGGTGCAGTTCTGGGGTACAGCACCCAGGAAAACCATCCCCTGAAGGGATCAAAACCTCAAATAACTCTGTCTCTGTGGAAAAGATTTGCACAGGGAGGGCTTATTAGGTAAGTTCCCTTTATTAATAAAAGGGAAATATGCACAGTGGTCACCCTCCCCTGGTAATGACATTTACCCTGGGCTTGATTATAAACAAAACAATTATTATTAGGCAAAACAGTGGGATTTAAGTAGTTCTCAGAAAATGGGCAGATCAAAATGAGTTACCAAATTAAACAAAAGAGAACATGCATGGCTAACTCTGTTCTTGTGAGTTCTTATCCTGAACAGCTGCCTTTGTATCAGGTGAAAGCTTCGGCAGAAATTATCTTAATCTGATTTGAGTCTCCAGTAAAGGTCTCTGTCTTTCTTAGGGTATGTCAGATAATTTCCAAGGCAGACTGAAGACAAATGATAGAGGAACCCCAGGGCCTTCTTTATACCTTTTCTCTGTGGAGGGAATTCCATTTCTTCTCTTTGTGCAAAAGTATTCTCCAAGAGTGAGAAAGTGTCATGAGTGAAATCACCCATCCTTGTCCTTTTTAAGCAATCAGCTCTTGCCTACTCACTGGTCTGAATGTAGACAGCAAGGTTCTTTGGATGTGGATTGGCTCCCAGTAAGACCCTTTGTTGGCTAAGTACTGCTATCTCCTGACAAGCCACATTCACACAATAGGGTAGCCATACCTCCTCTTGAGGTCTGCGCAGAGACGAACATTTGGAACACAAATGTGTAGGTAATACTTATAACCAGGACTTTTTTTTTCCTGGCAGAATGCACCAGAATGGTGTTCTGCCACCTTTTTTCCTGCTATTTTAGTGCTGCAGGGCACTGCCAGCCACAGGGCCCCTTAGCCCCAGCTCAGGCGCCATAGGGTGCCTCCATCTGCCTCTTGCGCCCCACAGAGCACCTCCACCCATGGCTCACATGCTGCAGGGTGCCTTCAGCTGGGGCTCACACACTGGGGGGCATCTCCAGCCACGGGGTGCGTCCAGCCATGGCTCATGCACTGCAGGGTGCCTGAAGCCACAAAGTGCATGCTGCTGGGTACCTCCAGCCATGGGTCACCCACCACGGGGCTCTTCCAGCCATGGGGTGCCTACAGGCATGGCTCACGTAGCATAAGGCACCTCCAGTTGCAAGACACCTCCAGCCATGGCGAGTGCGCCACTGGGCGCCTCAGGGCTGCAGGGTCCCCTCCACACTTCATCCGGGATTCCTGCGGCTGGGGCTGCCAGTGAGGCTCTGCCCACAGCTACTTCCCAGCCATGGGGTCCCCCATCCCACACCGGGAGTGAGTGCGGCATCTTTTTTTAAAGAAAGAAAGCACTGCTTATAACCTGAACTACAAAAGCTCCAAGTTACAAGAGGTATTTTGTCCAAGGCATTCTTGAGTTGTGCATACTTATATTCATAACCCCTTTTCCATAAAGCGTAGGTGGGGGTCTGTCAGAGTGATCTACTCCAATATGACTGTGTAATCACCTGGTAGTTGCTTTTTCAAGGTCCGACTTTTTTTTCCCATGGGACTCTGAGAAGAGGCGATGGCTTGGTTCACCTAGACCTGCCTTATTACAGTCAGTTCAGAAGGGGGGTAAATTCACAGGATTTATAGAAAACATCTTAAATGTTACTGATGCATGAGAAACAAGTGTAAATGTTTATATGCAAATCTACACCCCCCATTTTGCATATGTAAATAGAGGTCCTGGTCCTGGAATACTGTGGCTGCTCTGCACCTCTAGGCAGGTTCACACCACCCTTCAGTTTAAGCCAAGTGGAGGATCTTTCCTTCATGAATGGAGCAAGCATTTATTAGACAACAGACCACAGTTGTTTATTAAAATAGTTGCTCTGTAACTTGTCTTTCTTGCAGGGAGGGGCCGGGTTTGGAGTGCAGGATCGAGGATACATTAAGTGATGTTGAGTCCTGCAGTTCTGCTTTCTCAGGAAGGCTCAGTAAATTATTTTTATGCCTTCTGCTGTTTTTCATGTCTGTTTTTCTTGCTGTTGGCACTTTGAGTCAGCCTTTCCCCTTGAGTGATAGCTTCCATTCTCCTGACCTTCATGGACTCTCTGCTTTTTGATCCGATGAGGGAGCCTGTCAACCAAAAACTTACAGGATATTTTGAATATTTGCAATGCAAAAAGATGTAAAGGGTATCCCAAGGGCTAACCTGATTTTGCTGCTGCTGTGTTATCTCCGTGGGAGAGTGTGTGGCTTGTTTTTCAGAACCTTTCATTCCTCCAGCCTCTTGCTTTGTTCATCTGTGCAAATGTATCCATTGCTGGTGTTCAAAGTCAGCAGCTGGATGATGATTAGAAAGAGGGAAATTAGGGGAGTGGAAGAAAGCTCAATCACATCTTCCTACCTTTTGTGTATCATGTGACATCCCACCATTGTTCTAGGGCAAGGGCAGGCAAGATCCGGCCCGTGGGCTAGATTCAACCCATCAACCCTTTTAATCCACCCCATGGCCTGCCCCAGCAGCAGGTAGCAGCACCACTCAAAGCAGCTGGCTACTCCCTGTAGCTTGCTGCACTGCAGAAGGGAAAGAGCTTCGCATTCTGCCCCAGCCCAGCAGCAAAATCTCTCAGCTCCTGTTAGCTGGAAAGCAGCCAGTAGGACCTGAGAGATCTTGCTGGAGTCGGGGGCAGCACCAAGCCCTCCATGTTGCCCCCCAGTGCAGAGTGCCACATGGAGCAGCCTTCTTGGGAGTGCTGCTGGCCAGGCACTCCTTAGGTGAGCACCTCCTGACTTGAGCCTGCCTCTAACACTGCACCCCCACTATCTCCCAGACTTATATTCATAACCTCTTTTCCATAAAGCATTGCCCTAACTCCCAGACCTTGCACCCCTTCCTTTATACCTCTCCCGGGCCTGAATCATCTGCTGCCTCCATACCACCTCCTAAACGCTGCACCTCAATACCCTGCCCCCGGTCATAACCCCCTCATTCCCCCCAACTCCATCTCAGGCCTCTCACCCTATCCTATTCAATCACCCTATCCCCTGAGCTTCTACCCAGAGCTCTCTTCTGCACCCAACCTCCATCCCAGACCCTTTACCTCCTCCATAGAAAAGTGTGGCCTTTGAGCACTTACCAAAATCTTGGAAAACAACAGGAAGTCCTGTGGCACCTTATAGACTAACAGGTATTTTGGAGCATAAGCTTTCATGAGCAAAGACTCGCTTTGTCAGAAGTAGGTCTTTGTCCATGAAAGCTTATGCTCCAAAATATGTTAGTCTATAAGGTGCCACAGGATTTCTTGTTGTTTTTGAAGATACAGACTAACATGGCTACCTCTCTGATACAAAATCTTGGAATGGCTCTCCAACAAAAATTATTGCCCATCCCAGCTCTGGGAGTTAGTCTGTGTTGTTTTCTTTCTCCCCGTGTGGTAATATTTTTTTTGATGTTTTAATGTGGTTTATCAGACAGGACAACTGTGAAAGTCAATGCTTTTTTCTTTGATTATGGAGCTGAGTCAGTTAGAATATATTTTTGCTTTTTGTTTCCTTGATGTCTTTTAGTAGTTGTGATCTGGATAATTGTAAGTTCCCTGATTTTCTGTTTTACATTCAATATTATTAATACGCTGCCAATCTATCTGAGTAAATGACATGAAGACAGTTACTTGGAAACTGATGTTTTTTCAGCTCAGCCATAGCATCATGGGAGGTATAGTCCATCTAGGCAGTTTGGTCCATAGGAATGCCTGAACTACAGCTCCCATGATGCAACCTGTCTCCACAGGTAGCTGCAATTTAATTTGAACTGCCCTGAAACAAAACATTTCATGTTGATTCAGCAGACTGAAATAAAACACTTTGATCTGGAAATATGCAAGTGGCCAGTTTCAACTGCAAACGCCAAAACAAAACATTTCACCATTTCTAAATGAAGAGTTCTGTAAATTTTTCATTCTGTGCAAATTCTGATATGCCAGCTTTTCAGTGTGCTAATTTTCTGTGGGAGAGATATTCCAGTTTTTCCTCAGTTCTAGGCTAAGGTAGTATATATGCTTCACAAAATATATGATTTGATGGTGCAGCATGCAGGCCCTGTATTGTTTTCTGTGATAAATCTATAGTATTGCATAGACAACACAGTATGCTTAAACTCAGTTTTGTTTAAATTTTGGGCTGAAATTTGATCAATGTTTTTTAAGGCACAGAGCTTTATTCCTGCCATGTGAACAGAGGGTGGTTTGTGTTTCTTTAAAAAGGTAAGTGATATGGTATGTTTATGTAATTTATCTGTAACTTAGAACAAGAAGTTTTTAAGAAATGTGTAAAAGTGCAGTTGGGGAAAACACTTCTTGTTTGATTGTCAACACCCAAGGGCTTGTACATTAAAACCATGGAATACATTTTATAAGATACTATGCTGGTAACTCGTTACTTCTTTAATAATTGTTTACTGGGTAGCATGTAATCTACAACCATGCTTCAGTTATGAAAATTAAATATTACCAAACATGTTTGTTTGTTCTCAGGATTAACGTACATTGACAGAATTTAAAGGCAAAAGGGACCATAAGCTCATCTGGTCTGATCACTTGTATGTCACAAGCCATTAAATTTCACCCAGTTACCATTATATAATCCCAATGACTTGTGTTTTGTCTAAAGCGTATCTTCCAGGAAGGCATCTGATCTTAATGTGCAGATCTGAAAAAATGGAGAAACTACCATTTTTCCTGAGTTCTGAGATTGGAGTATAAATCAGAAAGGTTTTGGACAGTTAAGCTGCATCTACACAGCCCCTCCTTTTTGGAAGGGGTGTGCAAATGTGGCTGACTGGAAATGCAAATAAGCCATGGATTTAATACCTCGTGACTCATTTGCATATTCCCACGTGATCTGGCTTCTGTAAAAGCCGTTTCTGGAAGCCAAAGCAGCCATGTGGATGGGGTTCCTTTGAAAGGAACCCCCCCCGTTTCAAAATCACCTTCTTCCTGAAAAAAATTAAGAAGAAAGGTGCTTTCAAAAGGGGGGTTTCCTTTTGAAGGAACCCCATCCACATGGCTGCTTTGGCTTCTGGAAATGGCTCTTCTGGAAACCAGATCACGTAGGCATATGCAAATGAGGTGTGAGGTATTTAAATCAGTGCCTCATTTGTATTTCTGAACGGTCTCATTTGCATGCTTCTTCCAAAAGAGAGGGGTCACGTAGATACAGCTTTATAGTAATTGTGCGAAGGTGATATGGAACTTCAATGGCCACATGTCACTTCACTGCTCCCTCCAACTCTCAGGATTGTTCATAAATGCGCTACTATATCTCATACTTTACAGTGCATATGATAATTAAAACAGTCCTGATTTAAGTTTATATATAATCCATTTTAATGAGTTGATAATAGAGGTGATAACTTTCTGTAGCTCAAGTTGGTTTTGTAGTATTTTAGCAGCTTGAAATTCAAGGTGCTCTTTTAATATCCTGTGGAGAAGGCAGCTTGAAGATTGGCTCCTTTAATCATTATCATTTTACTTTGCAAATGAACTGCTTTGCTGCCATCAGTCCTTATATATATATATATATATATATATATATATATATATATATATATAAAACAAAACATAGTTGATATGAAACTTCATCTATGCTTGCAAATTGGCCCATGGAGGATGAAGTCTGTGAAGGTCAAGTTCTCCTCTATTGATGTAGGAAAAAGATTCACCCTCAAGCACGTGTGGGCCAAACCATTTCCAACATTTTTCAGTACGTTTAGATTCAGTAGAAGAGCTTAAAGGGATAGAAATCACTTGGAAACAAGAACTACAAATAACTGAATTAGTTTGCACATTGTAATGTAATATTCAGCCATCATGTTCACAAATTATTTAATGTTGATTGAAATATTAATAAATGAAGTGTTGAAATGAACATCTGAATTCCATTTGTCTAATCTACCATGTTTATGTCTATGTAAAAGCTCACATTCTGCAGAATTTTGTTATTTTGAGAGAAAAATCTGTTTCCTACCAAACTTGTAGAAATCCATAATGGCTCCTGGGGGGCCTTTTTCTTCAGAGCTACGTCTACTCTAGAGAGATCTTTCAAAAGAAGCTCTTCTGGAAGATGTCTTCCAAAAGAACTTCTTTCGAAACAGTGCACCCACACACAAAAAAGTGGATCAAGTGATCTGCTTTTTCAAGAGAGAGCATCCACACAGCCCCTGCTCTTTCAAAAAAAATGGGACAGGGATCCAAAAATCAGGCCCTACAAGGACTGCTTCTTTTGGGAGATAAAAAAAAGGGCCTGAAGAACATCTATACACGTTTACTTTTGACGCTTTTGAAAGGGGAAGCTCTTCCTGAAACAGGAAATGAAGAGCGATTTCGAAAGGAGCACCACATTCTTTCAATTTACTTTCGAAAGAACACTTTTTATGTGTAGACGCTCTGTGGGATCTTTCAAAAGAGCCCCTTTCTTTCGAAAGAACTTGCTAGTGTAGATGCAGCCTGGGTGTATGCTGCCCCTGTTGCAGTTGTTAGTACTTCAATTCCAGTGTCTGTCAGGTGTCTGCTAACTTCAAATCCCAATATATCATCTTGAGTAAGTGAAAGGGAATGTTTGTTTTGCTTCTGCATCAGATGCTTGGAAGATAGTCTTCCCTGATGAGTCTGTATGGTTGATTTCGGTGCTAATGTCATCATTCATAGTAGTCTCCTTATCAAATAGAGAGTTAAACCTTCATTTACCTGGGTTGAAATTGTGAGACCTGCTGTTGTGCCTATAAGGGTGAGCTTCACTGAATGAGTGGGAGAGCAGATGAAGTTAACAGGGTTTCATTTATTCTTTGTAACCCACCTGAAGAATCTTGTGTTCCTCTGTTTGAAACATGGGAACAAATTCACTGCTGTGTACGCTGACAAATCTTGAGCCAATTATTCTGTTAATATAACTGAAGTTGTCTAATTGCAGGCTTCAACTGATGTTCCATTTAAATGTGTCTGAATAATTCTCCATTGCTGGTAAGCCCCATGGACTGAGGTCAGAAAGGCTAAAGGCTAATTGTAGTATGAATTCATTTAATGTCTTATAACTAGTGGCTTTATTTTTGTACTCTTCTTCTTTTTTTTTTTTCCCAATCGCATGATTCTCTTTTTGCCAGATTCTGTTTTGTTTTTGTCTCCCACGCCCTTCCACTTTTATTATTGGAGGCTGCCACTCTGGTAATGCTGAGAGACTCCATCTGTTTTGAACAGATGGGAGAGGTGTACTAATATTATGTTTCATGTTTGAGTATGTTTCTTCTACAGTGAGGCTAGGCATCTCTCAGATAGAAATCAGTATAGCTGTACTGGTAAGCTGTGTAGCTGTATTGTAGCCTTTGGTCCGCATTTCATAGGTTGGTCAGCATCAGGTGTAACAGAGTATTTGGGTTTCTGCTCCCTCCATGCAGCAAAATCTGAGCCACTCATATCACAGGCTGGACCTCCTCACAAACGCCTTCATTGTCTTAGATTCTTGGAATTTAAGTCCTGTCTTGAACTGATCTTTGCTCAGTGACTGCACAGTTCAGTTTTCGTGTCCACAACAGATCTCTGAACTGTGTTTTATTGCATTCACTAAGCACCAAAGTAGTATATAAATGCAGTGTAGGTATCCCAATTCTCTGCCAGGTTACCAAACTAGTTGTACAGATTTTATTTTTTTGTAAAGTTAACTACATCAGATGCCTGAGAGGTAGACTTGTTTTTTTTTAAAAAAAAATCCATAAAAACATTTTTCTACAAAATTTACTTCTCATTTTTAAAAAGTATACATTTTGGGAAGGGGAAAAAAACCCACTATTTGGCTTCAATAGCCCAGGTTTTAATTGGGAAAAAAATAACTTGAACATTTTAAAAATCAGGTTTTTCTCCAAAGCCCAGAACATCTTAGAGAAAAGTTTGAAAATGGGAAATATTTCTTTTGGTTTGAATTTATTTATTTATTTTTGCTGGAAGTAATCAATTCCCAACTTGCTATCTTGCAAAGGCATTTGACAAAGTGTTGAGTATTTGAGAGAAGCTACAGAGAAAACAGCTGTGTAAGGGGAAGCTCTGCTGAATTAAATGTATGCAGTATGGCACATGCTGTATTGGAAGGTCTAATTTCAGAACTGAAGTTCCCTGTTTAAAAATGTTTACAACAGTATGAGGAAAGTCTTCCCCTTAAAGTTATTTAGAATTGTATTAAAAGATGGAGGACTAGTTTCACAGGTGAGGAGCAGGTTAGTTCCCCTTATGCTGACTTTTAAGACTGTAGAATCCCATAGAATTACTTATATTCACGCTAACGCTGGGAAGGAGAGTTATGGGTACATCTTCACAGCAGTGACCAGCTCATGTAGACATGCTGCTGACATTGCTTTAATCTAACAAACTCCCATACTGCAGTGAAGGCATGGCACAGTGGGCTACAGAATAAGATGTATAATCCCACTTTGAACTCAGGCAGTTCAGCCATGTTGAGGCCCACCCTGCTAACGTTTCATTGCTCTGGTGTCCAGCTGTCTAGGAAAAAGCTAGTTTGGGCATGTCTTCACAAGCAGTAATCACATGCTATGCACGAAGTATAGACATTCTGAGGTGATATGTGCCAACAAGAAGGATATAACATAGCCCCAGCTGCAACAAGTGGTGCAAACACCACTGTCATAAACTCCTCTGTTGCCTCCACCTACCAACAGGCTTTGCCTCAGTCATGTCAGGGTTGAATCACAGCTAGTTTTCTTTTTATGCAAGTTCTCATTTTGGCCTGACTCTGGGAAAGAAGGGAACCATCCGAATGTGGATTTGTAGAAAGCAAGTGCTGCAGACCCATAGTGATGACACTGCACTCCTGATTGCCATCATGTAACATGATGGCTGACCACCTGGAACACTCACAGTAAGGTCCTTTGGGAAGAGTAAGAGTTGCCCACTCCTCTCTGGGCCCTTCCGGCAGGGACAATACAAACATTTTAAAAGGGGGCAATGCATCAACTATCTCAACGCCCTGCAAGCAAGTCATCAGCTCCAATCGATACCTGTTCAGCAATTCAGTCGATTCAGGATTTTCAGCAGTAACTCATGTGCAGCTATTTTATCAGCTCTGTCAGGGAATAGGACCCCAGCTGTGTGGTCCATCCAGTAATATGCCTGCAACCCCAGACAGTGAAAAGGGCCTCTGTCTGTTAGAAATCCCATTGATGTCTGAGGCCCCGCAGGCAGAGTCTGGAGCCTTGGTCTACCTGCTGTGTTTGTCTGTGGAGCTGTTGCTCTTGTAGTGCAGAGGTGAGGTCTTGCTGTTGTCGCCAAAGGCTAGTCACCATTTTGGAAGGCAGGGTTTTGTACTGCAGAACAGATTATGGCTGCTAAAGCAGACAGCAGGCCCTTCTTGCTGCATTATGTGAAGTTTTATTCAAACAGCATGGTTAAATACATAATACATAATCTCTGAGCATTAATAAGCACAGCACATTGTCTACCTTGAAATTTGTCTGTCCTGGCCTGTCTTAGATGATACCCATATGACATATTTTTCTTATTCTTTACATTCATAGAAGTAAGTAGAATTGTCAAAAATGGTAACTGTTCAATGAGAAATCTTTTACAAATGAAGAAAGTTTTTTTTTATCTAATGTGCTTGTGAATTTTTTCACATTTTAGTTAGAAATTTATAAATGTTTTTTAAATGTTTTGATGGGCAGAAGCTTTACCTCATTTTTGCTTTTGCTAGCAGGAAAAAAGTAGAGGTAAGAGCACAGAGTTTAAAAAAATATAAGAAGATGTTGTTCTCCACTGTTTGTACCTGTCCTTCACTCTACACTCTGCTTTTTGTGGTGGGAACAAAAGTGACATGTGGATTATTTTTTTGTTTGGCCAGAATAAAATTAAGAAACCTGAACACATGAATATTTGCTTTTATTTTGTTTTGAAACCCATGTTTCATCAGAAAAATATCACCTAAAAATTATTGACAAGCTTTACAAATAAACTTATTGTGTTTTACAGATACATGATGCACATTCTTTTTTTTATTGCACTCAGTAGCCAAATATATTATGTTGCGAACTTTATCCCATGTGTGAGTAAGGAAGATTTCATTAATCGTTTATTAGCAAAAATATTTAATGTCTGTTTTTTATCAACTCTGGAAAGCTTTTAAAAGTGGAATAATTTAAATTAATTGTCAGCTTTGCTGAAGAAGACTTGTTTCTCTTTAGCCAATGAACACTACCCATAGCTTTTGTAAGAGAAGCTGGATGGATATAAATAATTGCTTGTAAAAGTTCACAACATGGTTAGTTCTGTAAAAGACACAGTTGTACTCCTGCCTGTCCAGTCGTTAGACACGTACCTTTTAAAATATACAGTTAATAGTCTAATTAATTTTTTATTTCAGTCATATAAAAGTAATCCAGCCATGTGAAGCGGAAGTCTTATGTCTCAATTCAGCCAACTACTAAAGCACTTGCTGAAAGTTAAGCAAGAGCTGAAGTGGTGTATTGAAGGGGAGCATCAAAGGCTACCTTTGCCAGTTAGCTCCCACTTACAGCCATGTGGGACTGTGACTGAGTCTGATCTCCTTTCTGCCCTTTGCTGGACACCTAGTGCTGTGGCTACTGACTTGTTGAGAACATGGCCAGGCTGATGGGGTCACGTTGGTCTCAGCAAGTTTCCCAGCCCAGGCTGATAGAGGTGGGTTAGCAGGGCTTGTGCTAGCAGGGCTCACTATCCTAGGTTACAAAGGACGCATCTGTACTTCTGGGAAGATCAACCCAGTCAGAGTCAATCTTCTGGGTGTCTATTTTGCACATCTCATAAAGATGCTCCAAATCAATTTCTCTTGGGTCAGCAGTTAACCCCTGTACTTCTCCCTGTCAGGAGGATTAAGCGAGGTCAACAGGAGAAATGTTCCTGTTGACCTTCCTTATGACAGTCAGGTAAGTCGATTTTCATACGTCGATTCTAGTTAAGCAATTGCCTTAGCTAGAATTGTGTACCTGGAATCAACTGATTTCCCTAGTATAGACCAAGCCATAGGCAGATCCCAGTAGGCCTCGGTTGAGCAAGCAGGCAGTTTTTCCCATTAAGCCTTTGGTTGCTAAACTGGACTGGGGCATATGCATACCATAATGGGGAGCTTCTAATACCTCATTTAAAAGGAGCTACAGTAATTGGCTACTATATTTGGAAGGAGTGCATGTAGCTGTACATCTCTTTAAGGCCAACATTAAATTCTACCCTAAGCACCTTAACTTTGCTGATAAAATCAGTCAGAAGTGCACAGTCCAGTGGTGTATCACTAATAAGGCCTCCTCTGCACACTGAGTTGAGCTGATTTACTGAAAGTCTATTTTAAAATTAGTTCAGTACAACTGGCACTAACCCCGTGTGCACCCTGGTTTAAATTGATTTGACTTCATTTGTGAAGGAATTGGCTAAATAAATCACCATGAGGCAGGATTTAATTGATTTACAAGTATCTACACAGAGGCTTTGAATCAGTTTAGGTTAATTGTTTTTTAAACCAGTTTTAGTTAAACTGATGCAGTTTTGCTTGTAAGATAAGGCTCTGTTGGTGACTGCTTCACAGTGCCTAAAAATATTTGTAGTTTACTGTATGTTGCAATTTCCACCTTGTGTAGCTTGAAAAGAAAACCAAATATGTGTCTTTTTTGTTGTTGTTGCTTTCTGATGT
Organism: Carettochelys insculpta; assembly: GCF_033958435.1. Lineage (NCBI taxonomy): Eukaryota > Metazoa > Chordata > Testudines > Carettochelyidae > Carettochelys > Carettochelys insculpta. The sequence goes on along the minus strand of NC_134141.1, from coordinate 27,584,686 downwards.
GTATAACAAAATAAATAAAACTGCTTGATTTTTTTTTTTACAAATAGCAATATTTTCCAGTCTTTTGGAATTTCAAGAATTTTGGGGGTTTTTTGGGTGGAGGGAAGGATTTTATTAGAGGTCTTATGAATTATGAGCTTATCAGCCCTTAGCAGAGAAAAAAATGTTAAAGCTTAGGGTTTTTTTTTCCTTTCAACTGTTTATAGAACATTTTGAGTTAGATAAGTATGATTGGTATTTCCATTTCATTTAGCAAAAAGTTAATCACTTTCCCTCTCAGATTGATTTTACTAGATACTATGATATCTTCCTTCCAATGCTTGAGTTGTCCATTTTTTAGGAAAACCAAAGGAGAAAAGACCTGAATTACTAATATATAAAAAAATGATAAGAAAATGCTTTTTGGGGTGCAGGTGGAGAAAAATTTTCATGTTGTCCTTCTATGACATAAGCAAAAAAAAAAGCAGGGGGGGCACAGAACTCTGTATCTTTTCCTTTGCAAATGACCTTTAAATGCTTTTGCAAATCTCATCCTCACAAGAACCTTTTGAATGAGATACAGTAAAACATACTTATCTTATTCATGAAGAAGCAAGCAGTTAAGTACTTCGCCTAAGTCAGTGGAAGCATTAGAAGAGACTGAATTTTGTGATTCCTAGCCCTGTGGTCAGATTACTAGGCCATGTTCTGCTTGGATAAATAGTGCTGTATTAGGATTTACCTCGCACAAGACAGTACAAGGTATTTAAAGACACATGGCTGCAGGATCAAACCTATGTGTGGTATTGTGGCACCATCTCTGGCAACCTAGCAACCCTCTGAGGAGGGAATCAATGAAGGGAATGACTACCATCCTAGAAGAGCAAAATGTTGTATCGAGTCCTAGAATGCTGGTAAAGAACTTGCAGTCCTAGGAATAATAGTAAATATTCTGTTTTTGAAAATCAAGCAGGAATGTTGAATGGATTTGACACTTCAAGTGTTTAGCACTTGGTTGGAAAATGTAGAATTCTAATTTGTTCATACCAAAAATATGCCAGAGTGGATTATTTTTTAACTTTACTTCCAATCAAAATCTTGCAATAATTCTGATTCAACAAAGAGACTACAGAGTGAACCTCTCTAGTTCACCTCTCTCTGGTCTGGCAAGATCCAGGGTCTGGCATGATTTTGAGTTAGTCAGGGGTCCACTTATCATGGGTGTGTCCAAGTTTCCCATGGTCCCATGAAGTTTGTTTGCAGCCACCAGTCCTGGCTCTCAGTGTTTTGTGCTGTTGTTATAGCTCTAACTCACCCCTAAATGATTTCTAAGAGCCCAGTAAGCAGTGGAAGTGTAGGTAATGCTCTTAGACAACATTGACCTCCTGTGGTCCATCAAAATCTCTCATTGGGCACCAGTCAGGTCCAAAGGGTGCCAGTGATTCAGCCTGTAGACAGGTTCAGTCTGTACAGAGAACAGTCAACCTTACGTTATCCAACCTATTTTTTCTTTATAGATAGATGCTGTTTTTTGATTTGCCCAGGTAAAATTATAAATGTTCCTACCAATGTTCCCTCTTAATTTTTTCCTCCTATGTGCAAAATGTATTTTGTTATGTGTACCAAGGCAGGTGCACGTGTGGCCCACCAGTAGACACACATGCTACTGGCTATGGCACTCTGCTATTCATGTACCTGGGTGGTCGCCCAAGTGCTCAGCTTGTATGGAACACAGGTTCCTACAGGTATGCATCTTTGAAAGCTGGCGTTTCATACTGAAGTTCAATAGATAATAAAAATAATTTTGAGATAAAATCTTTGTTAAACACAGAAGTATTCCTTGTCCGTTTTCACAGTGGCTTGGACAGGTTTTTGGACTTGTCTCCAGATCTGCTGTAGCAGATTAAGTTCCAAGCCTTCTGGGAAGTCAGAAAACTAGGTTTTACTCAAAGAATGTTCGCCAATATGCAAGAGTGAACGTTTTCCTAAGCAGTCTGATGGCTGTCAGTAGATGGGGGGTCTACGTTTTAAGCGACATTTGAAGAGGGTTTTTTCTGATTGTTTTAAATAGAGTAACTAACCAGAATTGGAAAATACTACATCAGTGTGTGGTCTGCAAATGGAACCGCATGCGTTTTGGGGAATACCTGCATAATGTAGAAGACAGAGTGGCTAACAATATTCTACCTCCCTTCAGGAGCAACCTATGAAAGAAAAGCCACCCCAGTCATATTAAAAAGAACCCAATTTATGCTGGTTTTCCATTAAAGATTGTCACTTTTGATTTAGCTTCTGTATTTTTAATCATTCGTTCAGTTTTTAAACAGTCAGTGGTAAGCATGTAGAAGTTTTGCTCTTTACCTTTTAGTCTCAAGTAACGGACGTGTCATACTATAGCTGAAAATGATAACCTTGTAATGAATACTTCCTGCGTAAAGAAAATTAATGATTTCCTTTTGGGAACGTTGCCCTCTATAAAGACAAGAACAAACACACATTTAAAAAATAAAAACTCCAAGCTGCGATATTAATTTTTATCTGTAGGTTGATCTGGCATTTGAAGCTATTTCCAGGGTATATAATTGCCTGCATAATTAAAAAACTTTCTTTAGAAATGTGAAACTTGTAAAAGGTTGAAGGGGCTTAACATTTAAATCTGAGTGGATGGAAACAAAATACAAAGAAGAGAGAGATTGATGTGGCACATTGGTTCAGTCAGAAGGTGGAGAGAAGGCTGTGGGGATTTCAAACAGGTCTATCCATTCATTTTTTCGTGGAAATGTTGTAAACCAATGCTTTAGTTTATTCAGCTAAGGTTTTTTTTGTTTGTTTTGCCAGAATGGATTAATTGTTTCCTACGCAGAACTGATTATCAAGATTCAAATATTTTTAACAAAAAAGTAGCTCAAGTAGTTTCTGCACTGTAGGCCACAGACGTGCACACAGAAAATATAAACAGGATTAAAAGCTTACTATAAGCTTTCTGAGACTGAGTAGTTGTAATGCAGCCAGTATATTTTTCTTCCTGAATCTGGCGTACCCTGTGTAATGTTTGGATAACAGGATGGCAGTACAGTTCCGCTATTAATGTAAATTCTAATGACCATCTGCAGGAGGTTTCACAAGGAGTGTTTCTCTCTTTTCTCATTTTCTCCCCTTTAGTATTCTTTAAGAGGCTCTTATGCTCTTCCAGCATCCACCCAGTGCTTATATAAAGCAGACTGGTGGACTATAGACGTCTGAAGCCAGTCCTGAAAGAGACCAAAATTTTATCTAAACACTTCGTTCTGGACTTCTATTCTTTCTTTCTTTGATGCAATGACTGTTACTTTTGTCATTTTGCCTTGCCCGGATCCAAAGTAGACAAATACTGTTGTAATCCTCTATCCAGACCCAGGGGAGAAAGTATGATCAACAGATGAACAGATTTGTTCCTCTCCTCCATGCTATGCGTATCCTCTGAAATCAAAGATGAGTCATAGTGAAAATTCTGAGTCTCTGCAGAAGGGTTAACACAGGGTAAACATTGTGTTTGTGAAAGGGAAGCTTGTCTTTGGAGGGGAAAGGAAAGCAAAACTATTAAACCAGCTCTCACCTTTCAAATAATCAGGCAAGAATGGAAGAGGCATAAGATATTGATTGTTTTTGGAAAAGAATTTTTTCTCCCAGCATCAAACTGTTCAGTTGCCATGTACTAAAGCAGTAAAATAAAACGAGTTAGTTTCTGTCCTACCTGAGGGCTTGTTTACATTTAGTGCCAGTTGACACGTTGGAGGTCAATCTTCTGAGGTTCAATTTAGCAGTTCTAGTATGGACCTCTAAACTGAGCACTGAGGGCACTCCTCTCCCTGTTGATCCTGGTACGCCTCACAGTTACGAGGAGTATGAGAAGTCAATGCGAGAGTTTTTCCCATCATCCTTCTGCTGTGGGGACAGTGCAGAAATTCAACCTAAGGTATGTTGACTCCAACTAAAGGTTGAACCTCTCTAATCCAGAGTTCTCTCATCCAGCAATATCCATAATATGTAATCCTTGATTTTAGTTTTCTGTATGACCACTTATGGCTGTTGCCAAGTTTCCTGTGCTTCCATAGGCTACGTCTACACTAGCCCCAAACTTCCAAATAGCCACGCAAATGGCCATTTCGAGGTTTACTAATGAAGCGCTGAAATGCATATTCAGTGCTTCATTAGCATGCGGGCGGCCGCGGCACTTCGAAATTGACGCACCTCGCCGCCGCGCGTCTCATCCCGACGGGGCTCCTTTTCGAAAGGACCCCGCCTACTTCGAAGTCCCCTTTTTCCCATGAGCTGATGGGCTAGATGTCGTCAGTCCAGGACCTTAGGGTCGCTATGGCAAGACAAGCTCTACCCCATCCCGGTCCCTTAGTCCTGCCCACATGTATGGCATCATCTTCACACAGGAGCCTGGGACACTCTACCTCGAAGCAGCCACCCAGGAGCCCTCTTATTTGCCCATGTCATTACATATGCCAAACAGCCCTCTCCCAGGAGAACGTTAAATTAATTATCAGCTGGGAAGTTGTAATGGCAGCATTTGCAGAGATACAAGAGGGCTGTGCACACATCATTCAGTGGGGGATTGTTCACCTCTGTGAATAGCAAAGTCTAGCAGGACCTGTCTGGAGCAGTGTTTTCCAGGCACGTGGACTGAGGATATGATATATGCAATAGTGGCATCATTCTTTTACCTTTTCTGGAAGCAGCCAGAACACTGGAAAGACAAAGACTTGAACTGAGGAGACTGGTCCGCAGCTTACGGGGGAGACTTGTGTAATAAGAATTATAACCTGCTTGCAGCATCCAGTGAGGTGAGAGAACTGTCTAGCCTGATAAGGTTTAAGATTTAGATCAGGAATCAGCAATGCCCGGCATGTGCGCTAAGAGTGGCACGAGAGCAGCTTTTCATCAGCCCACAAGGCAGGAGCTCAGCCCCACCTCCCATGCAGTCTGGAGCTTGTTCAAAGCTATTGCCCCTGTGGATTAACAAAAGACCAGCTAATGCTACCAACCACCACCTAAATGGTAAAGCTCTGCATCTTTATTAATGGAGCTTTTGTATGTAGGACTATTAGTGACTTTAAAAAGTATCACCTGCACTCTGACCGTATATTGGGGTCAAAAGGTCAAATTTCAGCACTTGGCCTTGCTGACCCCTGATTTAGACTGTGAGATTTTTATTTTCTTTGGTAACGGTCTCTGAACTTTTGTGCCTACTGCTTATAATCACTTAAATCTATATTTGTGTACTTAATTTGTTCAATATTTTACCTAAATCAGAGTGTTTTGGTTGAAGTGTTTGGGAATTCTCAACTGTGTTTACAAAGGTTACTGTGTGTTCTCTACAGATTGAGGGAAGGGTGGACCAGTTAATAAACTGATACTGGTCAGGCCTCTGACTAGGGCAAGACGGTACAATTGAGGGGGGGCCAACATGGGGGTTTGGAGGATTGTGGGATTTGCTGATGCCTTTCTCTATGTGGTTCATGCGTGACTTTGGGAGTGTGCACACAATCTAGCTGTGTGGGCGGCTCCGCATGCAGTTGGGCTAAGTGATAACAGTGCCTGAGGGGGTTTGCTGCTTGTCAGTAGCAAAGCATTGTAAGAGACGGCCCAGACTGGAGAATTAAGTAGTACCCCTGTTCTAGGTTGTCCCCTGACAGTCCCATCACCGAGTCCAGTTTCTAGAGGTAGCACTGTGGGCTTCCTTCTCCCTTGCCTCACCAGAGTGACAGCAGGACTCCACCACCCTGCTACAGTAGAAAGAGGTGCACCCCCTCCTGCCAATACTTGCCTCTGCAGCCAAAGGGTACCTGGTTGGTTTGGTTGCATCCTTGTTGGTTGCACAATTCCCTGTTGGGGGAGTGTTGGTGGGGTCCATCACAGCAGTTGGTTTCAGACTTCATTAATACCCTTTAGTATGTTAAATGTGCCTTTGGGGTAAACCTATGTAAAGTCTGTTCTTTAGGTCAGTCGTGAGTTTCCCCACAAACTCTTCATGGGTTGTTGCATGATTTGGTTGAGACTCGCCTGAGGATCCAAGTCTGTGATCAGTGCTAAGCCCTCTCACAGACAGAGTGTATGGCTGTAAGGAGAGTGGGGCTCAGCTCAACTCCACCTTTGCAGATTTAGTCACTCTACCTGGACAAGAGCTGAAAGACCTGAGTCGTAGCAACAGAAAAGTAAGTTGCGTGTTCAATTGCTAGTGAGTTCTGCATGCTGTTTACTGTACATTTTTATGAAACATTTAAAATGTCTGCTTTCTGAGAGTCAGTCCTTCAAGCTCCTAGTCAGATAGAACTACCACTGAGCAAGGACAATAGATTAGAACCCTTTATTTGCGGGTGGGGGTTTCTGTGTCTATTTCCTTTAGGTGAGTTCATATCCAACTTGTTAAAATTTTTATGGTCTGAGTTAGGAAAGCCAGCTGCTGTCTCTCCTGTCTACATTTGCTGTATTTGTGGCAGCTGTCTTCAGCCAAGAGGGACCGGTACAACCAGCTCCTAGTTTGAGGAGCTCAAAAATAATGGAAAGGATAGAGGGTGTGATTGTTTTCCTTGGCACTGCATTCTGAGATTTGTTGTTAGTGGATAATTAATGGCTGTTTATATTTTTATTTTCCAGATCTCTGGGTTTGAAAGGCTGCTACTCCAACTGTTCCTACTTGATTAACAACACTAAGTGATGAGTTCTTTGGGTATGTAATTTGTACTCCTCAAAAACTAATTATTTTTATTTGAAGACATGTAAGTTTTGGAGTTCTTTCCCCTAGCCCTGTTTCTCTTTCTTTTGTTGTGTATGTTATTAGTATTGCATGACTCATTTTAAACTGTTCTGACTACATGTTTTTAACTTTTATTTCAGGAGCCAGCTCTGAACAGAGGAGGGAAGACATTCATGCTTGATTTTATTATGTCTTATGCTACTTTTATAGAGTAACCTCTTTTTGGAGCTTTTCTAAATAAATTTTACTGTTATTGAATTTCCAGTGTGTGTTGTCTTTTGTTCTTGGTGCAGACAGTTTTGTTACAATTTCTTCAGTCAAGTCCAAAAGCTGTTGAGCAGTCTGGCTGTCTGCTTTCGGGCCTGCTTGAGTTTTCCTATCACATATCCAACGTCGGACATGTTCAGATCCACAGGCCCATTCCACGGGTGCCATCTAGGATATTGGTAAGATGCATAGTCCTCAGCAGCCTCAAGCTAGTGGTTTCTTAACCCATCCATCTGCCCTGAAGATTTTTGTGACTTCATCCTAGGATGCATAGTTCTTCACACAAAACTATCCCTCCCGCAGTTTTTCCTACTGTCCTCATTACTGGTGCACTCTTTGCATTAGCTCCGCTCTGTCCCGCTTTTCTGCAACACACAGAAACTCCTCCAACAGAGTTAGCCATAATTCATTGCCCCTTGAGAAGGCCTGCCTGGGATTCTCCACAGGGCACTAGCATCATGTCCACCCACATGCTCCTCAATCAGCAGTTCAGATACTGCAACTCTCAAGGCTCCCCAGAGTTTAACAAAGGGGTGAATTCCATACTGTGTAATATAACCTAAAAGTTTAACACATGCCTTCCATTACCAGCCAGCGATAATACTGTGCTATTGTTTTGCATTAACCTGACATTTTTCTTAATGTATATAATCAACTATAGCTGAGACTGTTGTGTCAGCTGATAGTTAACTTTATAAGAAGCCTTGATCCCCTTCACCTCTCCAAACAAAATCCGTCACTGAGCTCTTGTTGTGAACAATGTGGTTTTGTCAGCTTTTGTATTTTGCTCTGTTTTTTTTTCTTTTCTTTTCTAGAATATAGCATATTTTCAAATGCACTGAAGAGATGCCGGAATCAGAAGAAGGAACACTCTGTTTTCAATGAGCGAACAGAAGAGGCCTCTGCTGCCCAGTATTTTCAGGTAACAAAGCCATCTAATGCCAGTTTTGTGGAAGCTGTTGGAGATATTTCCCAGTTTTTCTGACATTAGCTACCAGATGAAGTAGAAAGTTAGCTCAGGATTCTGCAGCAACGGGCCAGCCCCTTGTTATTTTGAGTACAGGTAGTTTGGTAGAAGATGGGCTTTACCTTTTTCTATTTTTCCATTCCCCCTTTCCTTTCAGTTTTATGGCTGTCTATCTCAACAACAGAATATGATGCAGGATTTTGTGAGGACGGCCACATATCACAGAGCTATACTACAGAACCACATAGATTTTAAAGACAAGGTAAGCTCTGTTGCATCTAAACATAATCATGTCTGGAAAAGTAACACTGAATTCTCTAATGACATCTTTCCTAGAACTTTGTGCGTGAGTGTTTTTATATAACACGTGTGTTTACACAAATGGGTGCCAAGTATATGGATGGCTTAAATCATGAAGCATGGGGTTGGATGTCCCTTCCAAAATATATATCATATCACACCTCTGGATATTTTTATCCAGATACATGCTCAGTCCCTTTTTTGAATCTTGATGAATTTTGATTCCCTAGAGACATCATCTTGTAGCAGTGAGTTCCGCAGTTTACTTGCATTTTGTGTGGAAAAAATGTTTCCTTTTTATCAGTTTTGAGTTTGCCATCTTTTAGTTTAATTGAATATCTTCATGCTTCAAATTGGGTAGAAGTCTTCACTGAGCAATCTACGGGGGTGCCTGCTCCCCTTTCTTGAACTGATGTGGTTAATTTAGGGTCATGCAAGGAGTATATGAGTACATAAAATGTTTTCACTCCAAAGTTGCATTCCTCTGTATTTCAGTGTTGAACTTAATTTAGCACATTGCCCAGTCACACTTGGCTTTGGCTAGGTCCATCTGCAGTTCCTCTCTGGCTCTTTTTTGAGAAATCTAAATAGCTTTTGTGTACTCTGCGAAATTTGCTGTCTCAGTGTCCAGCATTCTTACAGTGCTTTAATAAATGCATTAATCAGCAAAGGATCCAGAATGAAATATTCTATAACCAAAAATGCAATGTGAAAGCAACTATTGAGCAATGTGCTAAACCTTTTCCAGGTCTGCAAATGGCTAAACTGTATCCTGATCTTCTGTTGTCCCACACCTGTGCTTTCTGTGTGCACGTATCTGGTTTTTAAGATATTATCAAAAAGTAAGGCTCAGACTTCAACTTAGGGCCATCTAAAATTGATACCACCTCAAAACAAGACTTAAGACAATCTAAATTCTTAAGCAAGAAATTTCCCCTTCATAAAACTTGTCAAAATAAAGAAAATAATTAAGTTTCTCTTAACTGTTTTAAGTTTCTGATTTTCTTCATTGGGTTGTATTCATTCTGTGTTTCACAAGAGGTTAAGGTGCATTTTATAATGCCTGTTTGCAGTGCAAATGGGCCAGCTGTACCTTTACACAAACCTCAGACTATAGTTAACTATTTAATTTCATAACAGTAAAACAAAAGGGATTTAAGACACCTTAACTCCTTTTGTGCCTGAAACAACCCTCCCCTCCCTTCAACTCAACCATCCTCATGAACTAGGAGCATGGCAGGGCTTTCCCAGCTTGTCTGGAACAGCAGTAACTGAGTGAATGATTGCCGACTTGATCCATTGCCAAAACCTGTAATTGATTTTCTTACCAGGGTGGCTAGAAATCCAGTATTACACAGTCTGTACCTAGTAGAATAGCAGTGGACTGAGGACACCCTTGTTATTTTGGCTTCCTACCAATTAGAACCTCGATGAATATTCTTATATTTTCTATAGTAAACCCTTGATTTAACAGACTTATGAAGGGAAGGGGAGTCTGTTAACGCTGAAAGCCTGTTATACGTATAACCATTCGGATTTAACAATGCACCTTCCCAGCCCATCACCCACTCTTGTCCTCTGCCCCCTCTCTTCCCTTCACCCCTCCTGGCCATTCTTCCCCTCACACCTCCATCTCCCTCTCCCAATTACCAGGAGAGGAGCTGAACGTTGGGCTGGGTCCTTCCACCTCCTGCAGCTCCTCCATCCCTCGGCTCCAGGCTGCCCGCACGAAGGCAGAGAATGGCTGCCTCCCCCAGCTTGCCAGCAGGCATCTGACTCCGGATGCTGTGGCTGCTGCTCAGCGCCATTGCAGGCAGCGGTGGTCAGGCGCTGACATGCTTCACGCACAGGGGGCTGGGGGAGGAGAGAGCTCCTGTGCCCTGCTGCAGCACCTCTCCCTTCCGCCCCCCGCCCACACGTCTCCTCCAGCCCTGGTGGCCTCAGTCACTGCGGTGGCCCAGGTGGCTCCTCTGGCCCCAGCGACCCCAGCTGTGGCAGCAATTCCAGCAGCTCTGGTGAGTCTCCAGCATTTATTTGGGAGAGGGGCCTGGTGGGCAGTGTCTGTTATTTCCAAAGTCTGTTGAATTGGTGTCTGTTAAATTGAGGGTTTACTGTAGCGAGAAGGTAGAAAATGAACAGCAGAACCCCATTGTGCACACTTCTTTTTGCATCGAATTAAAGAGGAGGAGGTGTGTAGGCTGGGTGAATTTCGCCTTTGTCACTGTTGTGCAGCAGTGCAGCTGCCTGAGTTCTCTCTTGGTGTATTTATTTTTCCAACTGTTGAAGCTGCCTTGGCCTGTCTTCAGCATACCTAAGAGTAAAGCTGTTACATACTTGATGCTGCCGGCCACCCACCTAGAGAATGATTTCCCTATTCTCTGTCCTGTGAAATGAGAAGTTTCAAAATAAATGTGGTAGAAAAATTGGAAGTGAGTATTTTGTGAGCAAACCGTTTCCCATGAGAATCTGAGAATTCCGGTGGTACTTAGGTTTGGGCTAGCCAGGGCAGAAACACTGCACCAGTGTTCATTGTTAAAGCTGGAAAGCACAGAGGCATATGAAATATATCAAAAGGGTCATGTGGGGAGGGAGTGGGATGAGGATAAAAGAGCACAGTGATTTTCAGATCTTCAAAAAGAGGTTTGATTCAATTGTTACTTGGTTCCTAGCCAGTTTGGCCGTCCAGTTGATTCCTGTCACTTTGCTCCTTTGATGTAAGGAAATCTAATTACCTGTAATGAAAGTCATCCATGGTGGAGAAACAACCACTTTCACATTCCAGTTATATTTTGGAAAAATTGTCCTTGTGAAGAAATGAGATAGTTGGTCAGAGTCATGGTGGTAAAAACTGATGTTGGATCCTGTGATAATGTTCTTGGTGGTATTTTCAGTCCACAGTCGGTTTGTAACAGGGTAATAGATGAGCTACTTCAGAACCAGGTGTGGGCAGTGCTTGTATCAATCACTTGTTTTTAAGGAAGCTTGTAGACTGTGGAGGCAATATTTAAAAGATAGTGAATCTGAGATAATAAAGTTGTAAAGATTGGCTGTGTTGTCTTCTGCACTACTTAAAATTGTCCTCTTCCCTATAATAACCTTGAAAGTTTTGTTTCTACTGTACTTTTGCTAGTGTTGCATTAAATTTTTTAATCATACTTTTTTTCTGTTCTTGTCTGGTCTCACTCACTATTTGGCATTAGAAAATCATTTCTAAGTGCCTAGGTTACTTTTGGAAATTTTACCTGGAGTTCAAACATTGAAATGCCATTAACGTAGCACCTTGGTAGTAAATGTGACTTATTAGCCGTGTCTACGCGTGCACGCTACTTCGAAGTAGCGGCACTAACTTCGAAATAGCGCCCGTCACGGCTACACGCGTCGGGCGCTATTTTGAAGTTAACTTCGACGTTAGGCGGCAAGACGTCGAAGTCGCTATCCTCATCAGGAGATGGGGATAGCGCCCTACTTCAACGTTCAACGTCGAAGTAGGGACCGTGTAGTCATTGCGCGTCCCGCAACTTCGAAATAGTGGGGTCCACCATGGCGGCCATCAGCTGAGGGGTTGAGAGACACTCTCTCTCCAGCCCCTGCGGGGCTCTATGGTCACCGTGGGCAGCAGCCCTTAGCCCAGGGCTTCTGGCTGCTGCTGCTGCAGCTGGGGATCCATGCTGCAGGCACAGGGTCTGCAACCAGTTGTCGGCTCTGTGTATCTTGTGTTGTTTAGTGCAACTGTGTCTGGGAGGGGCCCTTTAAGGGAGCGGCTTGCTGTTGAGTCCGCCCTGTGACCCTGTCTGCAGCTGTGCCTGGCACCCTTATTTCGATGTGTGCTACTTTGGCGTGTAGACATTCCCTCGCAGCGCCTATTTCGATGTGGTGTTGCGCAACGTTGAAGTTGAACATCGACGTTGCCAGCCCTGGAGGATGTGTAGACGTTATTCATCGAAATAGCCTATTTTGATGTTGCTACATTGAAATAAGCTACTTCGATGTAGGCTTCACGTGTAGATGTAGCCATTGTGGTATAACTAGAAATGATTACCTAATAAAACATTTTAAAATGAATGCTAATTGTAAAGTTAGAAATCATTTCCTTAATTCTCTTTTGAAAATGGAATTTAGATTCCCTAAGTTACTTTCTGGGCTGAGATTGGAACATAAGGTGGAGAACTCTGAAATATGCGATGGATCCCAGGGTTGGGCTGCCTGAGCCCCATGAGCCCAAATCATCTGGCAGGGGTCAGCTACAGGTTTTTAATTTTCATTGTAGGGATGCCCACTGAGGCCTTGGATCTGATGGATCTGATGCTACATGTAAAGAGCTAGTTTAATGAACCAGTCTAGGTAGTTAATTGAATAATGCACACCTGTGCCTGATGAGATTATTAGTAGGGTTATTGATTAATCACCGTTGACTCATGTGATCAATTCAAAAAATTAATGGTGATTAATCACACTGTTAAACAATAAAATGCTAGTTGAAATGTATTACCTATTTTGGATGCTTTCTTACTTTTTCACATATATTGATTTCTATTACAACACAGAATGCAATGTGTATGTTGCTCCCTTTATTTTTATCACACATACTTGCTCTTTAAGAATGATAAACAAAACAAAAAGTATTTTTTCAGTTCACCTCTTATAAGATATATTGCAATTGCTGTATCATTAAAATTTAACTTGGAAATAGAAGGATTTTTGGTAACATAACTGCATTCAAAAACTTTAGCGCTCACAAGTCCACGCAGTCGTAATTCTTGTTCATCCAATTGCTTCCTTGCTGTTGATGCTCATTTTAAAAAATAATGTGTTAATTGAAGTTGTGATAGAACTCCTTGGCAGAGAATTTTATGTCTCCTGCTCTGTTTTACCTGTATTCTGCCATATGTTTCATGGTATAACAGTCTTGGATATATTCATTTTAAAAACACTTTCACAACAGATTTGATAAAATACAAAGAGTGTACCAATGTGAGATTTCTAAAAATAGCTAAAACACTCAACCAAAGATTTAAAAATCTGAAGTGCTCTCCAAAACCTGAGATGAATAAGGCAGAGAGCGTGCTTTCAGAAGTCTTAAAAGAGCAACACGCTAAAGCAGAAACTACAGAACCTAAACCACCAGAAAAGATCAACCTTCTGCTGGTGGCATCTAACTCAGTTGAAAGTGAACATGTATCAGTTCCCTCTGTTTTGGATAATTGTTGAGTAGAATCCATCATCAGCTGGACAGGTGTCCTCTGGAATGATGGCTGAAACTTGAAAGAACATGTGAACCTTTAGCACATGGGGCACAGCTACAACATTGGCACGTGAACACCTCTTCTCCCTCCCAGGTGTCATTATAAACAAGAAGCAGGCAGCATTATCTCCTGGAAATTGTAACCAAACTTTTTTGTCTGAAGGATTGGCTGAACAAGAAGTAGGACTGCATGGACTTGTAGGCTCTATAGATTTACTTGGTTTTGTTTTGCAATGCAGGGTTTTTTACGTAATTCTACATTTGTAAGTTCAACTTTCTTGAGAAGGAGGTTGCACTACAATAGCTGCACTAGCTGAATTGAAAATTATTTTTAAAAAATTTGTTACAGTGCAAGTATTTGTAATAAAAATAAAGTGAGCACTGTACACTTTGTATTCTTTGTTGTGACTGAAATCAATTCATTTGAAAATGAAAAAAGAAATCCACAAATATTTAAATCAATGGTAGTCTGTTATTGTTGAACAGTGAGAATGTGTGATTAATTGTGAGTAAGTCTTTCAGTCACTTGAGAGCCTAGATTGGGCTTTCTTACAGGAAGTGCTCACAGAGAAAGAAGCTTTCCTAAGGGAGAGAGACTCCCACGATTGAGAACTACGGCCCTCTGGGAGGAAAGCTATGTCACCTCGGAGTCCAAGGGCAGGAACTTCAGTTCAAGCTTATTTTGGTTTTGATAAAGTAGAAGATATAGATTCCGTTTGTGGAATCTTGTCTCAGGTCCATTCAGACTGTTTGGAACTTGTAAAAGGCCCTGAAAGAAAAGAAACCAAGGCAGGCACATCTGCAGCACCTCGTTATCTCAGCAGGAGGTGTCTTGTGCCCTAGGACTGTACCTTACTGCAAAGTCAGGAGGACCATTTGGGAACCTCTCCTCTAAACATATGCAAAGAGGAAAGTTTATAAAAATGACTGTTCCCCAGTAGGGTTTGAGAAATCTTCTGCCCACAAATCTTTCCATCAGCCTGGTGGGTAAAGAGAATCTTGTGCTTGATTTGTCATTGTCTCCCTCTCCCAACCTTTTGTTTGTTTCTCATTACCCAGTTTTTGCTGTCATTTGCTGTTTTGGAAAGTTAGTGTCTCTGGCTGTGGAGATGTGGTCTAATACCTTGCATAGCATGGAAACAAAACTGGCTCTGTGAACGCTTGTTGTCTGTGAAATAAAAAATGAGCTTAATAGAATCTTGCACTGAGAAAATAAGATTAGAGGCAATATTTTGGCTCCAAGGCCTAATTTGATGCTATGTAAAAAACAGAAACAATGTTAGTTACCTTAGTGTTCCCCATAGCTCTAACAGAGATTTAGACTGGCTACAATAAGCATCCTGTGGTTGAACTGTTTTGATTATTACATAGCCTAAGTTTCACGTTAAGGACATATTTTTAAAATGAAGCATGTTTTCAGCCCCAATAGACTTTTTTGCCAAAATTATTTGTCTTTCTTTTTATGTATGCACAAAAATCTCTTATTTTTTCAAGGCTGGTAAGTAAAATGCACTATTGGGAGGTTTTGTGTTTGTTGATAGATTGAGCTGCAGCACTTACTAGTAGTAGGCATCCTTCAGTCTGCATAGACTATGGATCGCGTCCTTTAAAGTTTCAATTGAGGACTTCATTTACAGCATCTATTGTGACTATGAAGACCCACACGAGAGTGACAGTCCTTGCTGCATCTCTTGCAGATATAGTGGGTGTCTGGCAAGTCCTTATTGTGCTTTCTGTGCGCTCAGTTCTCCTCTGCTAGCTGTCTGATCTTCATCTCGCCCTTCTGAAGGCCCTTGTGTAACCCCTGCCTCCATCTGCTGCGGTCGTCTGCTAGTTCTTCCCAGTTGTCCAGCTCGATGTCTATCTCTCTGAGGTCTCTCTTGCAGACATCTTTGTAGCGCAACTGGGGGTGTCTGGGAGGTCTTTTGCCAGAGGCTAGCTCACCATACAGGATGTCTTTTGGAATCCTTCCATCGTTCATCCTGTGGACGTGGCCAAGCCAGCGGAGTCGACGCTGCCTGAGGAGGGTGTGCATGGTTGGGATTCCAGCTTGCTCGAGGACGGTGGTGTTGGTCACTCTGTCCTTCCATGATATTCCAAGGATGCGCCTGAGGCAGCGCAAGTGGAAGACGTTCCTATATTCATATATTCCTCTAATATATAATTCCTCATTCATATATTCCTCTATAATGAATATGGCATTAGGAATATATTACCGACCACCTAACCAGGACAGTGATAGTGATGCTGAAATGTTAAGGGAGATTAGAGAGGCTATCAAAATAAAAAACACAGTAATAATAGGAGATTTCAATTATCCCCATATTGACTGGGTGCATGTCACCTCAGGACGGGATTCAGAGATTAAATTTCTTGATGCCTTAAATGACTGCTTCTTGGAGCAGCTAGTACAGGAACCCACAAGGGGAGAGTCAATTCTCGATCTAGTCTTGACTGGAATGCAGGATCTGGTCCAAGAGGTAACTGTTACTGGACCGGCTGGAAATAGTGACCACAATATAATAACTTTTAATATTCCTGTGTTGGGAAGAACACCGCAGCGGTCAAACACTCTGGCATTTAATTTCAAAAAGGGGAATTACACTAAAATGAGGAAGCTAGTTAAACAGAAACTAAAAGGTAGAGTAATTAAACTAAAATCCCTGGAAGCTGCATGGAAACTGTTTAAAGACACCATACTAGAGGCCCAACTTAAATGTATACCCCAAATAAAAAAACACAGTAAGAGACCTAACAAAGAACCACCATGGCTAAACAGCCATGTTAAAAAGGCAGTGAGAGAGAAAAGGGCAGCTTTTAAAAAGTGGAAGTCAAATCCTAGTGAGGAAAATAGAAAGGAACATAAACACTCCCAAATTAAGTGTCATAATGTAGTAAGAAAAGCCAAAAAAGATTTTGAGGAACAGCTAGCCAAAAATTCAAAAAACGATAGTAAAATGTTTTTTAAATACATTAGAAGCAGGAAGCCCGCTAAAAAAGCAGTGGGGCCCTTGGACGATAAAGATATAAAAGGAGTGATCAAGGAAGACAGTGCCATTGCGGAGCGATTAAATGATTTCTTTGCTTCAGTCTTCACAGCTGAGGATGTTACAGAGGTTCCTAAATCTGAGCCAGCCTTTTTAGGTTACAAATCTGAGGAACTCACTCAGATTGAAGTGACATTAGAGGAGGTTTTGGAGTTAATTCATAAGCTGAATAGTAACAAGTCTCCAGGACCAGACAGTATTCACCCAAGGGTTCTGAAAGAACTCAAATGGAAATTGCGGAGTTATTAACAGTGGTTTGTAACCTATCCTTTAAATCCACTTTGGTACCAAATGACTGGAAGACGGCCAATATAACACCAATATTTAAAAAAGGCTCTAGAGGAGACCCTGGAAATTATAGACCGATAAGTTTAACATCAGTACCAGGCAAATTAGTAGAAACACTAGTAAAGAATAAAATTGCAAGGCACGTAGAAGAGCACGAATTGTTGGGCAAAAGTCAGCATGGTTTCTGCAGAGGGAAGTCGTGTCTAACTAATCTATTAGAATTCTTTGAAGGGGTTAATAAACATGCGGACAAGGGGCACCCAGTGGACATAATATACCTAGATTTCCAGAAAGCCTTTGACACGGTCCCACACCAAAGGCTTTTATGTAAATTAGGCGGTCATAGGATAGGAGGAAAGATCCTTTCATGGATCAGGAATTGGTTAAAAGACAGAAAACAAAGGGTGGGAATAAATGGTAAATTTTCACAATGGAGGAGGGTAACTAATGGTGTTCCCCAGGGGTCAGTCCTGGGACCGATCCTGTTCAACTTGTTCATCAATGATCTAGAAAATGAGGTAAGCAGTGAGGTGGCAAAGTTTGCAGATGACACCAAGTTGTTCAGGACAGTCAAAACCAAAACAGATTGTGAAGAACTACAAAAAGATCTCAGCAAACTGAGTGATTGGGCAGCAAAATGGCAAATGAAATTTAATGTGGGTAAGTGTAAGGTAATGCATGTTGGAAAAAATAACCCAAATTACACGTACTACATGATGGGGTCAAATGTAGCTACGACAGATCAGGAAAGGGATCTTGGAGTTATAGTCGATAGTTCTCTGAAGACATCCACGCAGTGTGCAGCGGCAGTTAGTAAGGCAAATAGGATGTTAGGAATTATTAAAAAAGGGATCGATAATAAGACAAAAGATATCATACTTCCCCTATATAAAACTATGGTACTCCCACATCTTGAGTACTGCGTGCAGATGTGGTCTCCTCACCTCAAAAAAGATATATTGGCATTAGAAAAGGTTCAGAAAAGGGCAACTAAGATGATTAGGGGCTTGGAACGGGTCCCATATGGGGAAAGGCTAGAGAGACTGGGACTTTTCAGTTTGGAAAAGAGGCAATTGAGGGGCGATATGATAGAGGTATATAAAATCATGAATGGTGTGGAGAAAGTGAATATAGAAAAATTATTTACCTTTTCCCATAATACAAGAACTAGGGGACACCAAATGAAATTGATGAGTAGTAGGTTCAAAACTAATAAAAGGAAATTTTCTTCACACAGCGCACAGTCAACCTGTGGAACTCCTTGCCCGAGGAGGCTGTGAAGGCCAGGACTCTATTAGGGTTTAAAAAAGAGCTTGATAAATTTTTGCAGGTTAGGTCCATAAATGGCTATTAGCCAGGGATAAAGTATGGTGCCCTAGCCTTCAGAACAAGGGCAGGAGATGGATGGCAGGAGATAAATCACTTGATCATTGTCTTCTGTTCTCCTTCTCTGGGGCACCTGGCATTGGCCACCGTCGGCAGATGGGATGCTGGGCTGGATGGACCTTTGGTCTGACCCAGTATGGCCATTCTTATGTTCTTATGTTCAGCCTCTTTTCCTGACGGGCATACAGGGTCCAAGTCTCGCTGCCATAAAGGAGGGTGCTGAGGATGCAGGCTCTGTAGACTTGCATTTTGGTGTGAGTGTACAGCTTGTTGTTATTCCACACTCTCTTGCTGAGTCTGGACAGAGTTGTGGCCGCTTTTCCGATCCTCCTATTTAGCTCAGTGTCCAACGACAGGGTGTCAGTGATGGTGGACCCAAGGTAAACGAACTCGTGGACAACCTCTAACATATAGTTGTCAATGCTGATTGATGGGGATTCAGCAACATCCTGACCGAGTACGTTTGTCTTCTTTAGGCTGATGGTACGCCCAAAGTCCTTGCACGCTTTGGAGAACTGATCCAGCAGTTTTTAAAGCTGGTCTTCTGTGTGAGACACTACAGCAGCATCGTCTGCGAACAGCATGTCTCTGATGAGGACTTCCCACAACTTAGACTTAGCTTTCAGCCTTGCAAGGTTAAACAGTTTCCCATCAGATCTTGTGTGCGGCAAGATGCCCTGTGTTGACGATCCAAAGGCATGCTTCAGGAGGAGTGCGAAGAAGATCCCGAACAATGTCGGAGCAAGCACGCATCCTTGTTTGACGCCGCTCCTGATTCTGAAAGCATCCGATAATGCACCGTCATATTGGATGGTTCCTCTCATGTCTTCGTGGAACGACTGGATCATCTTGAGTAACAGTGGAGGATAGCCTATCTTGTGGAGCAGTTTGAACAGACCATCCCTGCTGACCAAGTCAAAGGCCTTGGTCAGGTCGATGAAGGCTAAGTAGAGTAGCTTTCTCTGCTCCCTGCACTTCTCCTGCAGCTGCCTTAGAGAGAAGACCATGTCAACGGTAGACCTCTCTGCGCGGAATCTGCACTGCGATTCGGGGTACACCCTCTCAGCAATCTTCTGGAGTCTGACAACTGACGCGAGCAAACAGTTTACCAGTGACGCTTAGGAGGGAGATTCCTTTGTAGTTGTTGCAGTCGCTTCTGTCTCCTTTGTTGTTATACAAAGTTACAATGTTAGCGTTGTGCATATCCTGTGGAACCTCACCCTCTTTCCAGCACAGGCACAGTAGCTCATGTAGGGGTTCCAGGAGTGTGTCCGCTGCACATTTGATTACCTCTGGTGGTATACCATCCTGACCAGGGGCCTTTCCTGCTGCAATGCTGTCGATGGCTCTGTTCAGTTCATCCACAGTCGGTTCTTGATCCCGTTCGTCTATTACTGGTAGGAGCTCGATGGCATCGAGGGCTGTGTCAACCACAATGTTCTTGCGTGAGTACAGCTCGGAGTAGTGCTCAACCCAGCGCTCCATCTGTTTGGCTTTGTCAGCAATGACTTCACCAGATTTGGATTTCAGAGGTGCCATCTTGTTCTGAGTAGGTCCTAATGCCTTCTTCATACCCTCATACGCTCCTCTGAGATTACCAAAGTCGGCACAGGTCTGGATGCTGCTGCATAGCTGGAGCCAGTGGTTGTTGGCACAGCGCCTGGCTGTCTGCTGTACTGTTCTTCTGGCCTCTGTAAGTGCTTGCTGGGTACTCTGGCTCGGTGAGCATTTGTACTCCAGGAGTGCAGCGTGCTTCTTTTCAATGACTGGAATCATCTCATCGGAGTTAGCTTCGAACCAGTCGTTCGTGTTTCTAGCTCTTCTTCCAAACACCGACAAGGCTGTGTTGTAAACTGTATCTCTCAGATGTTGCCATTTGGATGTCGCATTGGCGCCCCCAGGGCCGCTGCGCAGATTTTCCTGGAGGGTGTCTCTGAACTTTTCAGCTTTCTCCGAGTTTGCCGTCTTTCTGGCGTCAATGCGGGGCCTTCCAGCAGGTTTAGAGCAGTACAGCTTCTTGGGTGTCAGCTTGAGCTTGGAGCAAACTAGCGAGTGACTTGTATCACAGTCAGCACTATGATAGCTGCATGTCAGAAGGACGTTTTTGAGGTTATTACGCCTAGTGATGACCACGTCTAGTTGATGCCAGTGCTTCGAGCGTGGGTGTCTCCATGACACTCTGCGCTGTGGCTTCGTTTGGAAGAATGTGTTTGTGATACACAGATTGTGGTACGTGCACAGTTCAAGGAGACACTGTCCATTGTCATTAATTTTTCCCACACCGAAGTGTCCTAAGCAGGAAGGCCATGAGGCCCAATCAGCTCCAACTCTTGCATTGAAGTCACCCAAGATGTACAGTTGTTCACGAGCAGGTATTTGCGCTACAGCAGCACTAAGCACGTCATAGAACTTGTCTTTTACTTCTGGTGTGGCGTACAGGGTTGGAGCATAAGTGCTGATCAGGTAGACGGGACCGGCGCAAGTTTGAACTGTGATCCGAAGAAATCTTTCTGATCCGCCCATGACTAAATCCACCATTTGTAGAAGGGTGTTTCTGACAGCAAAGCCAACACCATGCTCTCTGGGTTCTTCTTGGGCTTTACCCTGCCAGAAAAAGGTGTAGTCCTTTTCCTTTAGAGATCCTGAATCTGCGAGTCGTGTCTCTTGCAGTGCAGCGATATCAACTCGGAGCCTCTTCAGTTCCTCGTTGATGACAGCGGTCTTTCGGGTGTTACTGATGGCCTGAAGATCTTCGGTCAAGCCGATCAGCATGGTCCACACATTCCAGCAAGCAAGCTTAAATTGTTGATGTTTCTCATTTCTTGTTGATTTTCTTATTGGTTTGCGTGGTGCCCAAATTTCAGTCACTTGTCAGGTTCAGGAACCTTAAGCCTCACGCACCCAGCAAGGCAGGTGAACTGTGGCGGGACAGTACCCTATTGACTGGGGGCTGCCCAGCTTGAGGCGGGCGGTGACTCTCCAGTGAGATGCGAGGATCTCTCCCACTGTCGAAGGCAACCCCTGGCGCTCGTTCTCTACGCCAATCGAGCAAGAGCTTATAACCGGTATCTGTTGCCTCCCATGTTGATGCAACGCTGTTCAGCGATGCTGGAGTACCTCTCCGGGCGTGAGCCTGGGCACTTATTATGGAGACTCTGGGCTGCCCAGACACCAGTGACCCCCTCTCGGCTTTACTGATATAGTCCAAAGGAGAGGATAACCTCCACGTCTGGTACCAGCTCAGCTGCAGGAGTTGCCGGGACAGTGCCAGAAGTTGACACCGAACTGCCTTCGGACTCCACTCCGGATTTTCTGTCAGGGTTTACTCCCTTAGCCTCCCTCCTTCCCAGGATAACCCACAAGGCAGTGGGGTGTGGAGAATGTGGTTAAGGATCCCACTACTTCATGCCTCTCTGTCACCACGAGTCATCATAGCTCCCTACACAGCAATGACCTCATATCCCCAGGACCCTCCTCCCCACCTTTCGCCGCCCCTTCCCCCAGCTACCATCACCATAGGACCCTCCCCAACCCACTACCCCCATCTGCTCCCATGTCTGCCCTCCTCACTGCACTGGCCCCTCTCCCCGCAGCTGCTCTCAGTGCCCCCAGGTCCACCTTTCCCCATCACTCTTCAGGCTCTTCTCTTCAGAGACTCCTTTTCCTGATAGTGCTGCCTTGCAGGGCGCAGGTGGAACACCATACCTGAAAAGGACAACAAACACGGGGCTCCTCCCTCGGCGAACTCCCAGAGGCAAACTCCCTTCCTTGTTAGCTGCTGCCCCTTGTTCGCTGAGAGCTCCCTTCTTATAGGGAGAGCTGCTAGCTGGTCAGGCCTGGCTCAAAGCCTTGCCTCCAGTCTAATCAGCCCTTGAAGGCTCACCTGGCAGGGAACTCCCCCAATTCACACCTTGCAGACTGCTCTTCTCTGCACAGCACAAGCTCAGGCACCCAGGCAGCTGATCAAACTGCCCTCCTCTGCAAAGTGACATAGCTGCAGACAGACAGACGTTCACCCACCAGCTCACCACACAGCCCCCCAAATCCCACACTCACCCAAGCTCCTCTAGGAACATTGGATATTGGAGCCTCAGTTTCTTCCCCACCTTCCCAAAAAGAGAAGCACTTACTAGAGAAGGGCCAATGGGACTGTTTCAGGTCTGGGACAAGGACGTGGTCTGGTTTCTGTATACATAGCACAGAAGGCTTATGAGGTTTTGCTCCCAATTGGCAAAAGTCACAAAGTTAAGTGTTCTCTGTGAGATTTCAGCTGTCTTGGGCCAAATTTTGTGAGAGTTTCTGCAAGATTTCAATTGCAAAATAAGGCTTCTTGTTTTCTATGTAGCCCAGAAGCAAAACCATAGGGGCAGGCTCAGATATGGAGACTGGCTTCTGTAACACTCCTCTTTCACTCATGCTCTCACTTAGGCTACTCAGTCATTTTCTCACTAATTGCCAGTATCTATCCATGCATTTATGAAGCTTTTTAACCATAGCATCTCGAGTGACTTGTAATTACATTGCTATGCTCCATGCAGCTTCATAACAGGGATTGGGCTGGACCTGCAGATGTCGGAAATAAAGCTAGCAGCAGAATCCAAACTGTTTCAGCAATGTTTATGGCACCACTATTTGAAAAGAAAAAAAAAACCTGAAATAAAACCCCACTGCACACTTTACTCACATAAGGAATCCAGTTAAGACTCCAAGGGCTACTAATGTGGGTGAAGTTATGCAGCTGCCAAAGTGTTTTTTTTAAATGAAAAGTAAAATAAAAAGCTCAATCCTGCAGTGAAACTGTTTGCTTAAAGTTAAATATGTGCATAAGTTTTGGGTTTTTTTTCAGGATTATAGCCTTCATTTGAAAATGACACCCAGCTACTTATGGAATTATCAGTAAAAACATATACATACACACCTGTGTGTGTGGGAGAGTAAATATATCTAATCTATCTAAATCTTTCTTAAAACAGTGTGTCCAGCATCTGTATTCTTGTATGTATGCAGTACATAGTTAAAGCTCTAACATCTGTGTTTTATGTACATGAAATAAATATGTGAATAATTCCTGAGTAAAACAGATCAGAATAAAATATATAGCGAAGAAGAGTGTAGGATAGGGCTGGGCCATCAGTGGCCCACAAGCTGGATGCAGTTCACCAGGGTTAGCCCTTGGCGGGCTGTCGCTTTATTTACTGAGGGTCCATGGGTGCAGCCACTCGCCGCTTCCATTGGCCCAGCACGTGCTGCTTCTCACTCCATTGATCAGGAATGGTGAACCACAGCCAACAGGACCTGTGAGTGGCTGTGCCTGTGGATGCTCATGTAAATAAAGCAACTGGTGGTCCACCAGTGGCTAAGGTGGATCAACTGCATCCAGCCCATAATTCAGTTATTGCCCACTCCTAGAGAAGGAAGACTGTATTTCAGCAGCTTTTTCAAATGTTGTGTCACTATGAGCATTTAAGATGGAACTTTTTAAAAACAAAGGGAGAATCTCAGATCTCACTTGAGCTTCTTTTACATGTCACAGGCTGTGGCCAGTACAATTTTTCAGTAACTCTTTCATATCTTAGATTATGTGAATATTTCATAAATTCCTAGCCTCCTTATGTGGATTCAATGATAATTGGTGCTATTACTGACTTACTTAACAAAGCAAATATGAGGATGCCAAGTCTCCAGAATAGAAACCCACAGAGATATGTATCCCAGGCATATAGCCAGAAGTGAAGTGTATCTCTGTGGTAAATGGTAATGACATCCTCACCCTATGAAAAGTTGGAGACGAGACCTGGTGGATTGATTTCTCTTTTAAGCTCCCAAAATAAAATGTGCGATGTTTGACTTTTTAGTGCCTTTTTTTGTCCAAGTTTAAATATTTCTTTAGGATGTTCTGCTGGGTTTTCTGGGACTTAGATACTCAAGAAGTTCATAACTTAGAAATTAATCCACCTTCTAATTTTTGTGTGTGTATGTTTTATTTCTAAGGTGGTCCTAGACGTTGGCTGTGGATCAGGAATCCTTTCGTTTTTTGCGGTACAGGCTGGTGCTAGGAAAGTCTATGCAGTTGAAGCCAGCTCAGTGGCAAAATATGCAGAGGTATGTGTTTTATTCAATCAGGTGTTAAACTAGTCTACAGAGAACTAGTGTACCATACCCTGCAGATCTCTGTTTATAATGTGAAAAATGAAGTGTGTTGTTGATGTTGATAACTTAAAAATATTTTAAAAGGTGCTTTAGTTGGTACAATGTAATAAATACTGATAGCAATATAACAAATCATTTGCCTTCCCTTTTAATAAAAGTCACAAATGCCCTCAAAATAACCATGATAAATCTTATCTCCCCCATGCCCCACAAAAAAGGTTTTGCCTTTCCTTTATTCTTGATGTTCCTGTGCAACTATGTATTTTTAAAAATTTTAACAAAGATTCTGTTGGAGTTGGATCTTTGGACTGTTGATTTAATTTTCATTCCCTTAGTGTGATTAGTCAGCTCTTTCCCCATTCTTAGAGAATAATCACACACTTTATTGAGCTAGAAAATGTATCCTGTTTAAGTCGAGAGAGAGAGAGGATAACTACTGAAGTCACCGATTACTAGATAATGTAATGTTGTACATGTCTTTATCATCTGGCTATCTTTTCTTCCCAGTGAGTTACAATATTAATTTAATGGTGTTACATGGGCAGCGCTTGGAGCAGGCAGTCTTTTAAGCATAGCAAACCAATTGAGGAGCTTCAGTGGAAGTCTTCTCATGATGCTCTAACAAAGTGACCCTATCATGCCTCTTCTGGACTCCACTCTCAGTCCTAGCACCTCTCTGTGAGGGGGACAGAGGGTGAAGCAGGGTAGGCACTTGTGAGGTCCGCAAGCTCTGACCTTGGCCCACAAAGGCCACAAGGTCTCCCCTTATGACATGAGCCTGATGTCCATCATCAAAACCCTAGTTCTTTTTACCTCTGGGAACTGTTTACTTTGTTCTCCTAACCACACTGGGAAGCAGCCACAGGGGCTACCAACAGCTAGGTTGGTTGCTGCCCACCAAGCCACGCCTCCTGGTATCACACCCGTTGGCCAAGCCATGCCCGCGTCTCTACTAGCCGTATGTCAGAATCACTATCTGCCCCATCTATGTCATTTCCTTCAAAACATCTGACTGATGATAGTGGCTGCCCCTGTGCCGTACCACTGAGCCCCCTTTCTCCAGGATACCCCTTATTTACTTTCTTACAAGCTTCGCCTGCATGCACTAAGTCCGCTATCAGCCATTGCCCATCAATAAGCTCATAAGCAGCAGGAGCTGATCCTCCTGCATGCCTGTGCTGAGCACCTACAAGTTCACGTGGGCAGCCCCGCTGGGCTGAAGCAGCTGTATTATCTGCCGTGCCCACACATCCAGATTTTGCTTGTCTTATGTGGTGTTTCTGAAACAAACAAGTGATTTGTTTTGCTGTTCCCTGACATCTTTTGCTTGGTGCAGACCTAGGTCCCGTAACACCTTGCTTTCCAGCATTGTCCTGCCTGCCTGTTGTGTGCTGCAGAGCCCTGTAGCTGCTAATGCTTTCCAAATCCTGAAACACTGAGCACCAAATTGGGGGGAGCTCAAGGCCACAGCACTGCAGGGTTTCTCTCAGCACTATGCTGAATTGGTACCTGGGTCAGACAGCTGCCATCACTGTGTGTGAACATTCCTGGTTGCAGGCCCCAGGCTTTTAGCAAGGCTCTTATTGTCTTGACATGGCACAAGCACCCATCTGCACAGTCCTTCAGTGCTACATAAGTCTCCTTTTCCTTGTAGTCTACTGGAGTACCATAAGTGCAGGGACATTGTTCCTGCAGGTAGCTGAACGCAATCTTTTACATTAATGCATGCTGGGACCTGTCAGCAGCTGCCATAAGCACCATCTCACTTATGCTAAAAGTGCCAAAGAAGGCAACAACAAATGCTGCTGTAAGGAAAATGGCCTCCCTGCCACAGCTTCAGGCCCATGGCAGAGCCTATACTAATCATATCAGCATTTCCATTAGGTAACCTGTAGTCCTTTCCATATGTATACAAAATATATGGCAAGAGATTGACCAATACCCCATAAAGTATTATAATTTGACAAATATAGTTAAATAAAGCACACCGAGTGGTTCAGTAACCTTCAAGATTTTATTGTGCACTTTTTCACTGAATAATTCTTAAAATCTACTAACACAAAGTGACTCTTCATTAGCGATGTTCTAATACGTAACATCTGGGGTTATAGCAAGAAATGATTAGTTTTCATCAGTTTTTTCCTGATTACGGTCATCGTTCCTCTCCTGGTATGTCTTACCATCTGTTTCAGATGACCTTAACATATACTGTAGAATGTGAAGTTTAACAAGCTCATTGAGGTTTTTCTAGAACAAATAATAGCAATACCCATACACCTGGTAAGAATGAAGGACTTTGCCCAGATATCTGTTGGAAAAATAATACAGTAAAACACAAAATGTCCAGTAAGTTTGTCGGAATGTGTTTGAGGACAATTTCTTGTTTGAGGTGGTGAAGGAAGTAACCTGGTGGGCAGCCATTTTAGACTTTATTTTGACTAACGGAGGGAATTGATTGTGAATCTGATGGTGGAAGGCAACATGGTTGAAAGAGACCATGAAATGATAGGCTTCCTGATTAAAAGAAGGGGAAGGAGTGAGAACTGCTGAATAAGGAAAGTGGAATTTTTAAAAGCACACTTTAATAAGCTCAGAGAGTTAGTAGAAAAAGTCCCTTTGGAAGAAAAAAGTAAGTGGGTGAAAGTAGTTCAGGAGACGCAAGCTGTTCCTCTGAGACGGACACAACAGCAAACTCTCCTGATGCAAAAGAATGATTAGAAGAATAAGAGACTATTATGTTTAGCCGTAGGAGTTCTTTGTTTCCCTGTGTAATGAATGTGCCAGCAGGAGCTCAGTACTGCTGAAGGATTTGGAGAATGTAGTCTTCAGAAACCATTTGCATGAAAATGCAAAGGTGTGCTTGTGTAATGCCTTGTAAACAAAGCCTGATGGGAGCAGGTGAAGCTGTGACATCTTCTATATTATAAACAATCTGTTGTAAAGTCACAGTTTATGCTATCACCCAGTGTTAGAATTGTGGAGTCTCACAAATGCTTGAAGTTGTTGTAGGGGTACAGGGCACTCATCACTGCTGTGTAAGATATGGATTGCACAGGGCTCCTTCCATCTAAGCTTTGTGAGGTGAAAGGTGGGAGGGATAGTGGTTGAACCAGCTGGCTGGAAGCCTTGTGGCTATACAGCTGTAAGACTGGTTTGACTAGTTCTCCCCTCACTGTTCAAAGATAGATGGGTCTGTAGTTATCCTGTGAGAATCCACCTTGGTGGATACTGAGGTCCTGTGACTAGGTCCAGAGCTGAATGCCACGGTGAGCTGAAATCACTGGTAGCTGAAATCACTGGTAGCTGAAGCTACGGAGAGCTGGAATCACAGGGTTTTGCCTACAGCAAAACCCACAAGACAGCAGACAGGTGGCTCGTGAGAGAAGTGGCTGGCAGGCACAACCAGTGGGCAGACAGTAGGAGAAGCAGCAGGCAGCCGGCAGGAGCGACCAGCGGGTGCCAGTGGAACAGCTGGCAGCGACAAGCAGAATGCTGGAGCAGCACAAAGGTGGCATTTGCCTCAGGCTCAATGAGGGAATGCATCAGGGTAATGTGTCAGGGCCTGTACTGACTGGACATAGTTGTAAGTGGGGCATTTGAAGGGCGGGTATGGAGAAGGTTTGGGTGTGTGGATTGGCTCTTTACAGTATTGCACTGGTGATCCTGAGAGGCAAAGGACACTGCTCAATCCATTTGAGCTGGGACAGTTACTTGAGGATTGGTTATGAACTTTGGGTACAGTATTTTCCCACGCTTATGCCATATGACTTTTCTGCCTCTTTCATTAAAAGTTTCTTTTCTACACTCAGACGTTTGCTTGTGAGTGGGGAAGCATTGCATCTCCGAGGCACCCAGGGGTTTGTGAACTTCCCAGGCTACTGGGTGGAGGCTCGAGCCGGTTCTATGTGAGATGGATGAAAAGGAACCCCTAGATGTTGAACCTGGCCCTGGTTGCTGCCCACTCGTTCCAGCAGAAGGGTTACACCTGAAAATCAAAAAGGAATCCTACCAGTGAAACACGGACATATTCCTTAGAATAAATACAAAAGAATAGCACAAGCATGTAGGGACAAAATGAGAACCAGAGGCAATGATTACAAACTACAATAGGGAGAGAACAGATTCAAGACTATTTAGGTAAGTTAGAGGTATTCAGATCAGTAGGGCCTCTCCCCAGACCCTGGTGTAGTTTTGCAGAGACTGTGGCTCACATTTCACACTTGCTGAAATCCAGGCTAAGGGAACATCCAATGTGAAAGGTGCCTGCTTCTGGAATCTCTCAGGCAGCAGGTGGGAGAGCTGCAGAAGGAAGTGGTGAGGCTAAGGAGAATCTGAGTCCGTGATGAATTCCTGGAGAGTGTCCGCGTGGCAACATCTAAAGCTGAGGTACCGATTCAGCTACAGTGGACTGCTGGCACACCACTGATGGAGGAGGGGATGGTTCTGTCTGCGGGGGTGGAGGGGGAGAGCACTGGCCGCTGGTAACTTCTCACAGCATGCAGTGCTCCATCCCTGCTTCCAACCCTCCCACCAGAACCTATGGTTCTGGGGAACTGTTGTGCTGCTCTGGATACCATAGGTGAGAAATCTTCCAATGAGAAGGAGGAGGAGGAGGAGAAGCCATGCACCCCCAAGCCTGGGAGGTTTGCAGCCACCACTGGGAAGAGGAGACGCTTGGCAGCGGTGATTGGAGACCCTATTGTCTGAGAGGGACAGAGGCACCCATCTGTCGCCCTGAGATGACGTCCCCGGAGATACACTGCATGCTGGGGGCCCACATCCGAAACATTACAGAGGGACTATCAAGGATCATCGGGCCTTCTGACTACTACCCCATACGCCTCATCCATATGGGCATGAATGATAGTGCAAGGTGTGACATGGAGCAGATCAAGGGTGACTACAGGACTATGGGAGTATGGGGTGAATGAGTTTGGAGCACAGATAGTATTCTCCTCAGTCCTTCCTGTCAATGGTGGGGGCCCAGGCAGAGACAAGTGCATCCTGGAGGTGAATGCCTGGTTGCGAAGATGGTGTTGCCAGGAGGGCTTTGGCTTCCTTGAGCACAAGATGCTTTTCCAAGAAGGACTGCTAAGCAGGGATGGGGTTCACCTTTCGAGGGAGGGGAATAGACATTATATATATTGATTTGGGTGAAGCTTTTGACGCTGTCCCACATGACATTATCCCAGGCAAACTAGGAAAGTGTGATCTAAAAGACATGATTATAAGGTGGGTGCACTAATGATCAACTGACTGTACTCAAAGAGTAGTTATCAGTGGTTTGCTTCAAACCTGGGGGCATGTACCTAATGGGGTCCTGAAGATGTCAACTTTGTGCTGGAGCTATTTTGATTAATTGCTTGAACGAAGGAATGGAGACTCTACTTCTAGAACCAATGGGTGACACCACTTCAGGAGAGGTTGCAAACACTTTGGAGGACAGGATTAGAATCCCAAACAATTCTGATAAATTAAAGAATTGGTCTCAGCTCAGTGAGATGAAATTCAGTAAAGATATAGGCAAAGTATTATATTTAGGAAGGAAAAGTGAACCGTACAACTACAAAATGGGAGATAATTGGCTAGGTGGCAGTGCTGCAGAAAGGAATCTGTGGGTTAGAGTAGATCACAAATACAGTGTGAGCCAACCATGTGATGCAGTTATAGAAAAGGAGAATATCATTTTGAGTGTATTAACAGGAGTCTCATGTGTAAGATACACAAGATAATCTTCCTGCTCTACTTGGTAGTGGTGAGGCCTTAGTTGGGGAACTGTGTCTAGTGTTTGTGTCCCCATTTTAAGAAGGATGTCAGCAAACTGGAGAGAGTCCAGATGTGGACAACAAAAATAATAAAAGGTTGAAAAAAACCTGACCGTTGAGGTAAGGTTTAAAAACCTGGGCATGTTTAGTCTTGAGAAAAGAACACTCTCAGCAGCTCTTGTCAGACCACAGCATTACTTGGCTGAATTTTTTTAATGTGGAGCACTAGAGTAAACATGAAGAAAGCATTACTGTGCGTGAGTTAAAAATGACTAAACTGCAGAGGTTAGGGATGGGATTGTTGGAAATATATAAAAACTAGTCCTTTGGGAACCCAGGTGCATTTGCCCAGTGCAATGAAGGAAAGCCCTTGTGGGAGCTGCATGGTGACTAATCTTGTGAGAGAATCAAGAAAAAGAGATCTATGTATAATAAATTATTCTTAAGGCTGCCATTTAGCTGCTTCCACTTCTGATAGTGAGGGTACAGATCTACTTAAAAATGGCGTATTCTTGGTAGGATTGATTTGCATGTACATGCCCGTGTGAGCTGTACAGCTATTATGATTTAGAAAGGTGTTTCACACAAGTTGGGAGCAGTTTGCACCTCAGCAGAGATGAAGTATAAATGGTGACAGAGGCAGAACAATTGGCACATGGTCACAGTGTAGTATTTACCTAATATTTATTTGCACCATATTGTAATCTGAGCAGCAAATAGATAAACTGCATCTGTTTGCATTTTACATTGCTGTCCTCATGAACATTTTACCATTTAAGTATTGCAGCTATCTCATCTGCTACTCTAGAGCTGCGTCTACACGTGCACGCTACTTCGAAGTAGCGGCACCAACTTCGAAATAGCGCCCGTCGCGTCTACACGCGTCGGGCGCTATTTCGAAGTTAACTTCGACGTTAGGCGGCGAGACGTCGAAGTCGCTAACCTCATGAGGAGATAGGAATAGCGCCCTACTTCGACGTTCAACATCGAAGTAGGGACCATGTAGACGATCCGCGTCCTGCAACGTCGAAATTGCTGGGTCCTCCATGGCGGCCATCAGCTGGGGGGTTGAGAGATGCTCTCTCTCCAGCCCCTGCGGGGCTCTATGGTCACCGTGGGCAGCAGCCCTTAGCCCAGGGCTTCTGGCTGCTTCTGCGGCAGCTGGGGATCTATGCTGCAGGCACAGGGTCTGCAACCAGTTGTCAGCTCTGTGTATCTTGTGTTGTTTAGTGCAACTGTGTCTGGGAGGGGCCCTTTAAGGGAGCGGCTGGCTGTTGAGTCCGCCCTGTGACCCTGTCTGCAGCTGTGCCTGGCATCCCTATTTCGATGTGTGCTACTTTGACGTGTAGACGTTCCCTCGCTGCGCCTATTTCGATGTTGGGCTGAGCAACGTCGAAGTTGAACATCGACGTTGCCGGCCCTGGAGGACGTGTAGACGTTATTCATCGAAATAGACTATTTCGATGTCACAACATCGAAATAAGCTATTTTGATGTTGGCTGCACGTGTAGACGTAACCTAGGTGTTATCAGCTACTGCTGGTGTGTCGGGTGTGTGTAGAATGGTGATGGAAAACAGGTGTTTGAGGGACTTGGCAGCACAGAGTGTCACTGCATGCAGGCTTGAGAGTCTTTCATTTCTGTCCTTTGTAGGGCGGGTGGTTGTTCTCTTGAGGAAGCTATTGTGTGCCTGATGCTCAAAATAACAAAATTTGGTGCTGAGAATGTGGCAACCTGTTTCTCTCAAACCAGACAGTTGTGCCTGCTTTGTGTGGACAGAAAAACCAAGAAGCCACTACGTGGCCTTCTGAAGATTCCCCCAATATACATAGAAATTGGTATGCACTCTGCAGCCAGCCTAATGACTCCTATGTGCTTCCCTATACTTAGAGCCCAACAAATCTGTGGATATCTGGGGGTATCAGAGGGTGAGGATGTGGCTGTCCACAGCTCAGTTTTGCAGATGCAGACTTTGTATCTAGAACCCTGCAAATGTGCGCATATCCACTTTATATCTGTGGGTATCCACATTCACAGATGTCAGTATGGAAATTCATTTGTGCAGATACAGATGTGAATACAAATTGTGTACCAACACTGGGCTGTCTACCTATACTCAGTGAACAGGGTGTGGTCATTGAAAAGGAGATGTGATGCGTGCTGTGCTGAAGGGGTCTCTGGATTAGTGTGCTCCAAAGGTGGCATGGAAGCAGGTTTGCTGTTCCTCCAGCCTGGCCATGCACTGAGCCCCACTCAGCCAGACCAGAGTGTCTGACCTTTGTCATGTAGCTTCTTGTTACTGGCTTAGATAGTCGAGAAGGCTGGGGTGAGACAATGCTGAATATCTAAATGCCTCTGATCCTCTTGAACATCATCGAGCCGAGTACAAATTTAGCTTGCATTTGTAGATGAGCACCTGAATGGTAGATTTATTGATCAGTTGCCTTAGGCTGCATCTACTCTACAGCAGAAAGTTGACTTAAACTACACAGCTCGTGCTGCATGAATAATGTACCTTAAGTCAAATTACCACAGGTTCTACTCCATGGGTGGAGGAGGGGTCGATGGGAGAGACCTTCCTGTCAACTTCCTTACTCCTTTTATCCAGGGAAAGTAACAGGATCAACAGGAGAGTGATCTGCAGTTGATTTGACAGGTCTTCACTGGACTCGCAAAATCAACTGGTAGTGGATCGCTCTCCAAGTGTCAGTTTGAGCTGTAGTGCAGATGTATCTAAAGGGACTGTAGATCCATGATTTTGATTGTAAGCTCTTTAAAGGGAGGGACCATTTTTTTAAAATTCTTTGCTTGTATTTCCCCTGCCACAATGGGATGCTGTTCCAGGACTGGGGCTGGTAGTTGCTACTGCATATACATAATGCATCATAATTATGAGGTATTCACAAGCACGTGAACCTGACTGGGAAGAGAAAAAACTGCACTCCAGTGATTGCATTTTTCTCTCTCAGAATGATGCTCCAGGATAGTTTTGAGCCATTACTCTTTCACTTCCATAGTTCTGTCTCCCACTGTTTAAAAGTAATCACAGCTACTTGTGTTCTTAAGCGTATTCCAGCAAAAACAGCTGAAAAGTGAATGTTAGCATTTAAAAATGGTGTCTTTGCTGATTTAAAAAAAGGGTTTTAAGCAACTGAAATATGAGGCAGAGCCTAATTAGTCAATGTAAAAACTGTATTTGAGTCCCATTTTGTATGATCAGTTGTTACAAATAACACCAAAAGTTTCTGTAAAAGAAAGATTAGTGTTTTCAGTAGGGTAACTCTGTGCGGTTGATAGTAATTTTGTGTAATGAGTTTCAGTGAGTCCCCTGTAAAGTCAGCTTTCCTTTTTTGTCTGTCTCTCATATGGATACCAAGGAGAGACAAACTTATATATAAAAAGAAAGTGTGACTGTAAACCCACCTCATCCCCCTCCTAAGTGGTAAATAGGACCATGAGCTGGGGTAGTGTTGGAAATGGGTAAGCTTTCAAGTTTGGATTGTATATATGTGTTGTGAGTGTTTAAAATTGGTCTATGCTATAACTTGAAATTAGTGAACTAGGAGCTGATTTGGCGTATGCTTACATTTCTGAAACTAGTATATCCATTTTCAGATAAGAAGACATGGTTGCGTTCCATTTTGTCTCTGACAGTTGCACTTATGGACACACTGTTCCTAAAAGGAATCTCAAAAATTTCTGACTACCAAATCAATAAGTAAAATGCTGCCTACTCAGTATTTATACTTTAATTGCAAAGGCTGTTGTCACTTTTCCATTTTGGAAACACCATGTGGCAGGCTTAGCAAACAGAACAATTTTTAAAATACATGAAATATTTTATACTGCTTGTCATGTCTTTGGGAGCTGCATAGTGCTTTGGAGAAATTTATATTCTTAAAATCAAACTGCAAAGTTTCTTTCTAAGGAAGAAGAAAACCACTGTTGCATAGGGGAAGCTGTGGTATTTTGTTTAGTATACCTGTACAAGCTAAGAGAGAGGAAATGCATTCTTAATGATAAGGTATGAGAGTGTGAGTCATGCATTGGGGTTTCCCTGGAGAAATAAAGATGAAAGATGCCTGAACATACATAATCTGAGATGGCATAACTGGTCCTCAAAAATTATTGTAGGTAAGACGTGTACTGTATAACACCTGGTTCTGCTCTTGCTTCCCTTTAAATCAGTGGAAGTTTGCCATGGCTTCCAGGGAAGCAGGTTAGGGCCCCTGATGAAAAGGGATGTACCTGAGAGATCTGTTGTGACCCATATATATATGAGATTTCGTCAAGAAGCTCTTTACAGATCAAATAAAGGTTCACCTGTTTGACTATGACCAGTATGTGTAATGAATGTTGCATAAAGAAGATAGAGTCAAAAATAACCAAAACACTAACACACCCTCAGTTCATGGCAGTTGAATGCAACTCCTTTGAAGTCAAAAGAATTACATCAGAGATTAATTTAGCTATTGTATTTTGTTTTAAAGAATGTGTGTGTACAGTTTTATCTTTTCATCAGTATCTTCTTGCCCTGCTGTCATCTTGTTCTGAAATCTAGGTCACTTGCTGGACACTTTTGCTATTAAAAACAGTATACACGCATCCACTGATCTGTCACGGAAAAATCAGGGGATGGGGGAGATGAAATGTTCTGGTTTTTTGTAAACCATTTTTTTATTGTGAAACGCCGAAACTACCAAGGTACATTGTTTCTTTAAATACGTTTTACACAATAAACGCATGTATATTTTGGTTATGGGTTCGTTACTGCAGGAATTTCTGATATACTGTCTGGGAGACTCTCCCTCTGTCAATGGATGTATAAATCTAGTCTCATTTTGCATCATATTTCTTACCTAATATCTCACCATTTAAGTAGCGCTCCAGCCTGCTCAGTATCGGAGGGGTAGCCATGTTAGTCTGGATCTGTAACAGCAACGAAGGGTCCTGTGGCACCTTATAGACTAACAGAAAAGTTTTGAGCATGAGCTTTCGTGAGCATAGACTCACTTCATGATTTCCAAGACCAGCATCTGATGAAGTGAGTCTGTGCTCATGAAAGCTCATGCTCAAAACTTTTCTGTTAGTCTATAGCCTACTCAGGTAAATTGCTGAATGCTCATGACAAACTTACTTTGTTCTCACTCAGTACTTGCCATGCAGATGAAATCAAACATATTTACAGTGTGTGTGTATCTATTTAAATAAGCAGTCCCTGTATAAGAAGGTTTCGCAGCCAGCCTATTTTAGTGAGAGATCAGTAAGGACAACTGGAGATCCATTTTTGGCACAGGTGGCTTGGTGCTGGAAATGAGGGTCAAGAAATGTGTCCCAGACTCTTTTTAAAATAAAGAAGCGTCTCCCTTGTCTCTCCCCAGTCAATGGATGCAAATTAGTTGTTGTTAATGCTGGGCAGGATTTGGGGTTGGGTCCCGCAAATTAATGCAGGTTCTCTCAGGAAGAGGTGGGGATAATTAATTGAGTGACAGTCTTCCAGCCGAGCCCATATTGGCTTTAGGGGGCACCATTTTATTAGAGGTGTGCTGCGTTTTGGGTAAGATATTAACAAATTCCTGCCTTATTGAGGCTAGTGGGGAAGGAGTAGAATCAAGCAGCAGCATTCATAATAATAGGTCTGTGGCCTTGGGTTTTGGCCTGGGCAGGGGAGGGTGAGGGAATCATTTGGGTGATTACAATTCGTTCTCTAGTTTTGATTGGCTATGGAATTTGTTTTCACTTCCTGCCCTAAACTAGTATGCTGTTTGCTCTGCAAAACATCTGCTATGTTCCATCCTAGAGTCATGAGCCAAAATGATTCCCATATATAGCACATAAAGAGCTTGGGCATCCTTCAGACTGAAAAGAAACCACCTTAACAAGAACATTAGTTTGCCAGGAAGAAACTGAGTGCTCCTTTGACTTCATTGTTTTCTTTTGGTTACAAACATTACATTTAATAAATGACCTGTTCACTCATTAAGGAGCTTTAATTAAATTAACTTCCTTGGGCATTCACAATAAAGTACTCTTTGTGTTAGGTTTGGGGGAAAAAATATACCTTGCCTGCTTAAAACATTGTAGTTTACATTTTAAATAGCCTTGCTATTGAACTGTTGACAAAATGGACTGGTAAAATAGGTGAAAGGCATCTATAAACACCATTCCAAAAGTTGACAAGAGCAAACAAAATTGAAGTGGAATGAGACACATACACAGGGCAGTACTGTATCTGCCCATACTCAGCTATCAGAAAACTCTGTCTGTAGGATCAAGTTCAATAAAAATGTTGGTTGTCATGGGAGCAGACTCAGATATATTTACCACATGACCTGTAGCAAGAGTATCTGTTTTGACTACTGGGAATGCGCACTCTCCCTCCCTGGTTCCAGTTAATGGTAACTCACAGTCAAACAAGTCATTACTGGTGCCTTACTCCAACCACTGAGTAGCGTTTTCTCTAACAATCAATTGTGGAAATAAGACTGAAAAGCTCTTCCACTAGCACCTGAATTAAACTTAAACAAAATCAGCTGTTTTCTTGGGAATCTAGACTCCTTCATGAAGATTTCTTCCCACCCCCACCTCCCTAATTCCTTCCTTTTTCCTGTGGTCTACATTATAATGCAGAGCCTCAGTCTCATACACAAAGCAGGAAATGGGTTTTCAAGGTTTGGGGAGAAAGGTGTCTTTCAGTCCAGGCTGGATGCACAGCTTCTGGGTCACTTCAGCCCCACTCTACTATTTGTAACTGTCTTTTTGGCCAATGGATGTGTATGTTTGCTCTTCCTGACAGGTCCCTGTCTCATTCTGAATCTCCTCCCACTGTGCCATTGCAGACTGTACCTCCCCAGAATAGTGCTCCATAGTATAGCGCCCCCCCCCCCCATTGGCTCACATGAAACAGTTTTATCAATATGCAGGACACAGTGGCTACGTCTACACTACAGAGATCCTTCGAAAGAAGTTTTTCCAGAACATGTCTTCTGTAAAAACTCCTTTCAAAAGAGCACATCCACACACAAAAGAGCGGATCGAAAGATCAATCTGCTCTTTTGAAAGAGTATGTCCACGCATCCCCTGCTCTTTTGAAAGAACAAGCCAGGGATCAAAAAATCTAGCACCATGAGGGCTCCTCTTTTGAAAGAAGGGCCCCACAGAGCATCTACACATGTTTTCTTTTGAAAGAAGTTTTCGAAAGAAGGCGCTCTTCATGAAGAGTGCTTTCAGAAGGAGCACTGCATTCTTTTGATTTACTTTTGAAAGAATGCCTTTTTTGTGTGTAGACGCTCTACAAGATCTTTCAAAAGAGCCCCCTTTCAAAAACTCTTTCAAAAGAACTTGCTAGTGTATATGCAGCCAAATGAATGTGTATCCTAAAGGCAAATGCTAAACATTCTCTGAAGGCACTAAAACAAGATTTGTTCTCTGAGTGCCAAGGGACATCATAGATAAATAGAATGTACATTTCTAATCAGTGACTTCAAGGAGATTTTCCTTCCTCAAACATCTTGCCACACGGTACCTAAACTTCTGAGTGCATTTCCCTTGTTCAGATGAAAGAAATATAAATCAAAAAAGACAAGTTTGCACTGAGATTCTCAGCTTATGTAGGATTCTGCACATGGTACCTAGGGATTGTGCATGCTTTATAAAGTTATTCCTTGTTTCATTTTTGTTTAGAAACATTGCCTCAGATTTTCCTCAGCATCTGTGAACTTTCATCCTTTCATGACTGCAGATTAGATAGGAATAGCTTTTTTCTAGGTCTCTGTGAAGAATCTTAAAAAATCCCTCTTGTATGTTCTTCTGTATTAGATATTAACTTCCTTCTTTCTCTGTGTGTGTGCATTATATTCTGTTCTTCTAGATTTTGTTTCTGATTGTTTCTTGAAAGGTGATGTAGTTTGTACTACTATTTACTGATGCTGTATATTTCTATGAGTTTGCTCTCATTGGGATCTTTAGAAATTCTGTTTGTAGTACGGAATGAATCTGTATCAGTCTTTTTTTAAAGTTTAATTACCGTGCAGACTTTTCAAAGTGTGATGAAGATATTAGACACTGAATAATCAAGAGGGTTTCACATTACCCAGAGACCTCTTGTAGAACCACACATTATCAAAAACCACAACATACTTCTTTGTTTGTTTTCCTTTCCAGATCCTAGTGAGAAGTAACAACCTCGCTGATAAAATCATAGTTTTATCAGGTAAAATTGAGGAAATCTCTTTACCAGAGAACGTGGATGTGGTCATTTCTGAACCAATGGGTTACATGCTGTTCAATGAGAGGATGCTGGAAAGTTACCTCCATTCCAAAAAATGGTTGAAGTCAAATGGTGAGTAGGTTAGCACCATTGCCCAGTGATGGATGGGGGGAAAAAGGCGTTTTCACAGAAAGGAGACAAAAAGGACCTCCACATGGCCTGGGATAGCACTGGTTGTTTTTGTGTTTCACCATCACCACCTCCTGTAGGCTCTAGGGAAATGAGACTTGCATTTTCTCCCCTTTTTTGAGCATGTTGGAAGCACTCTGTTAATTTCAAATGCTTGTTTCACTGTTTGCCCTTCTCGGTCTCCATTTTAAATTCCGCTTGATGGCTGGGCTGTAGAAGGGCCATGCCAACGTACTGCCATGCAGTTTGCCAGTAACAGTGCCTGCAACTTGTAATAAAAATTTTTATTGGGTCGTAAACTGGAAATCCTTCCAATCCCTACGTTAATAACAACAAACAAAGCATCAGAAATGTACCAGGCTGAGGGGTTCCTTCTGCCTCTTGTGTCTCTGCTGCCAGTTCCACAGCTGGTTCTTTCTGCAAGGGGGCATCAGAAAGCATCTCCAAGCAGGGACCCAGAATGTCTGTAGGTGCTCTGGCAGCAAAGCCTCCTTGGAGACCAGTTTGAGCGCAGGAGTCATGTGGGTAGTCTCATCTGGCACTCCTCTGCTCCCCACCAGTACTAAAGTGGCTTTAGGGGTGTGGAGGTCATTGTGCCTATCAGCTAAGCTGTTGCAAAGTGCTGGTAGCTCAGTCCTCAGCACAATATGAACAGCCTCATCAAACTCCTTGGAGAGGGACGGGATGAGGACACATTTCCATTGTTCCTGTGCTACTTAGTCTGCTCCCTGCACTGGTTCAGTGAATTCCCAATGCTGTGAGCTTCTTTGATAATTCCTGTTATGTGCCATCATTCCCGGAACTCTTACAAAAGTCAGACTGCCCTCCTTGTGCCAGAGAGTCACAGAATCTAGCTGTGCTCTCTTGATTAGCGAGCAACGTGGTTGGCAAGGAATTCTTTGTGTCAGTGGTCATTACAGATGAAGGAGAAGGTTCCCCATGCTTGCAGCTGAGCAGACAGAAGAAAATGGAATAGCTAAATACTGAGCAGCTGTACTGAAACCCAGGGGTGACTTCCCTTTCCCCGGTATTGATTAAGGAGACTGCCCTATGGGGGTTTGTCTTTACTTCCGCAAAGATCGACCTGGTCAGTGTCAATCTTCTGGCATTTGATTTTGCACATCTGGCAAAGACACACAAAATCAGTATCTCTGGATTTGGCAGTTGACCCCCGTACACCTTGCTATTATGAGGAGTAACGGAGGTCAGTAGGAGAAATGCTTCTATCAACTTTCCAAAGTGAAGACAGTCAAATAAGTCAATTTCCAGTATGTCAGTTCTACCTACACAATTGCCACAGCTAGAATGACACATCTGAAATTAACTTATTTTCCCAGTGTGGACCAAGCCTGGGATTGTTATATACATATTTTCAGCCTCACAGGACCAGAGTCTGAGGAAACCTTGGGCTGATCTGTGTCCATACTGCAATAGATAATTTTGGACCCAAGTCAAACCCTTCCACGCTGCAGGGATCTGAGACCTGGACCCAGCCCCAGGTCAGACAAAACTGTTTGCAGACGGGAGGAGGGTTTGGGCTTGAGCCTAAAGCTGAGCCTGGGCTTTCATTGCAACGTAGATATGCCTTAGGGCCTGATTTTCAGAAGTGTTGATGACTTGCAGGTCACAATATCTTCAGTTGGAGTAGTGGGTGCTTAGCACTAGTGCAAATAGAGCCCTTTGAAACTGAAGTTGGTCACTTAAAAAGCAAGGGAATAAAAAGTGAATGGACGCTTGTACAGTTAGGCCTTAATTTTCTTATCTCTTTTTCCTTGAAACTTATTTATATTTGCCTCACATGTGAAAGATAGTTCAAAGTAATTATTAGTTGCTTGGTTGTAGCTGTGTGGATTCCAGGGTATTAGTGCGTAGGAGTGGCTGGTTTGCAGAAATTTTGGTCATGCCCCGCATGCCCAGAGCCCCCACCTCTTCCCCATTCCCACACTTACCTAAGGTTCTGAGAGTGCGTTTGGTTGGGGGAGAAGTGCAGGCTCAGGGAGGGAGTTTGGGGGCTGGAGAGGAGAGGGCATTTCAGGGCTAGATGAGGAGGTGAAGAGAGAGGATGCAGGCTCTGGAGAAAGTGGCATATGGTGGGGGGGTGTCCGGTGTCACACTTACCTGAAGGTCCCCCTCTCTGGCAATGGCTCTTGGGGAGGAGAGAGAAGGTGAGGGTCTCTGGGTGCCCTGCTGCCCCACATATTTCTCCCCCATGTGCTTGCCCCCCATGTGTCCTCCAGTTCCACCTGCTGCCCCAGGGCAATTTAAAACAGCCCAGAGTGGAGCCAGAGCAACTGCTGGGCTATGTACTGGAGCAGCATATGGCACAGGGATGCGCATGTGAGCAGGCAGGGTGAATAAGTGGCCAGAAGCTGCTCTAACCCCTCTGCACTGCTGGCGGGGCCCCACATGGGTTTCACTTGGCCTTGGGATGGCAGGTGGGGCCAGAGAAGGCACAGGAGCAGGGGGAGCATGTGGGGTGGTAGAAGGGCCAGGGAATGCTAGAGGCAGGGTCTGCAGGATGCAACTTTTGATGGAGCCCAGCCCTGGGCCAGGACTATTCCTGGTGCTTGTGTTCCACAGGCCCGTATAACTCAGCAGCTTTGGAAGAGGAACAAGATGGGGGAGAAGAACATTTCTTTGACGGGTGAAAGAGGCAAGCTTTCAACTGCATAGATCTCAGATTTGAAGTGCTCTCTCCAACTCAAAAACTAGTCTCGTTCCCCAGCAGAAGTTGGTTCAGTAAAAAATATTACCTCACTCATCTTGTCTCTTCAGAATTATTATTTATAGAGCACATTGCAAAATGTAAAATGCTTTATAAGTGGCAAGTGCATAGGAGCAGAAGCTGAAGCAGCCTGGTCTCATGAACAATTTTTTTAAAATCTTTTGTCCCCATTATCCAAGCAGCAGGTCTTAAAAGGCACATTTGTTTACTGAGTGGGTGTGTGATTCTTTTTCAAATTCCTGTGGTCTTTTGCTTCATGGTGTTGTATTTGCAAAAGAAAGCTGTTTGTTTGTTCTTTCATCTGTGCTACACATTTTGCACCAGTTAAAACAGATGTTTGAAGAAACATGTTCCAGTCCAAAAATGACTGCTCTTTGGCCCCTGCTCCCCAGTGATGCACAAACAACAGTGTGCAAAATACTTTTTTACTGCTATTTTTGAAGTTTTATCAAGCAGCCAAATCCACTGCCCATTGAAATCAGTAGAAGAATTCCCCTGACTTAAGTGGCCACCAGAGTCAGTCCTTGTAGGTCTGAAAGTCAGGACACTTGGATTCTTTTCACAGAGTTATCAATAGTTTGTTCTGTGAGGTATGTAAACCTCTGGCTGAAAAGTATTTTAGAATAACATCTTGCATTTTACTTAATTCAAAGGAAGATAAAGTTATTTAAATGTTTAATATAGGGACATAAAGCTTATAAGGCTTTATTATTCTTAGCGTGCTTCTGAAATATCTTGGCCCACTTCATAAATGGATATTTTTGTTATTGCTTGCTGTAATCTATTACTGCATTTCAATAAACTGCACATTATTGCCTGTAATGGTATTAGATGGTCATCTGTTTGAGATGCTTGGGCCAGTATTGTTTGCTGGTATTTTCTGTACATGTTTCCGTAGGACTAAACGGACATTTGAATTTTGCTATTGTTTATTATCTTTTGTTTCCTAGGAATGATGTTTCCAACATTTAGTGACATTCACTTGGCTCCTTTTTCTGATGAGCAGCTCTACATGGAACACTACTCCAGAGCCAATTTTTGGTAATGATTGTTGCATTTTTAAAAAGCTTTGTTGCTTGGAGACTCAGTAAAATGAAACTTATTCTTGGAATCTGAATGAAGTGGAACAAAGTTTGTGGAAAGAAAATCCATCTTATTTTCCATGTTTGCTCACTTTAACCTGATCCTCAGCTATGCTGTGTGAGCCTATCAGATCTCACAAGCAGAGCAAGTTCTGGCTGAGTCAGAGCTAGGAAGGGAAAGCACTTCCAATGAGTTCCCTAGTGCTGCCGAAAAAGCTGGTTCATGACTCCATGATTAGTAGTTGCGCTTCTGTGCCAGTAATAAGCCAGTGCCCCAGTATGGTGCTTAGAGGGTGTTGAACCAAATCAGGCTCCTGGATACACATATGGCAAAGATCCAGCGATGCTTTTCATAGAGACAAGGTGTTAACTTCCATGTCCTGGTCAAATTCTAAGTCAGTACTTACATTCTGCATACCTAAATTCCTCCTACAG
Source organism: Carettochelys insculpta (assembly GCF_033958435.1). Taxonomy (NCBI): domain Eukaryota; kingdom Metazoa; phylum Chordata; order Testudines; family Carettochelyidae; genus Carettochelys; species Carettochelys insculpta. The sequence goes on along the minus strand of NC_134141.1, from coordinate 27,541,911 downwards.
CTTCAGCCTGAAACAACTGACTTCACTTCTAGCCCTAACCTTTTATTAATGCTGGGGTGCACTGACAAACAGCTGCTTTGTTCGACCTCAGAAGTGGCTCCATTTCAACAATGGGCAAAACAGGCTCTACATGTTGCTCACATACCAACTATGATAAATGGATTTAATTAATAATTAGCAAAGTTATTGTGGATCTTGGATAAAAAAATACTGTGGGACCTTTTTAGAGACCATGGATATATCCCCATTTCCTTTGGTTTGCAAAAGAGAAAGTGATGGGAGTTATAAGCCATTTGCTTGAAATAACAGTAGCTGAAATGTAGCACTTTAAAGACTAACAAAATGATTTATTTGGTGATGAGCTTTCATGGGACAGACCCACTTCTTCGGATCAATTTTATTTTCAATACAGACTGACCTAATAAGTACAGAGGACCAAAACAAAAAAAGTGTTTCCATCCACCGTATCCATAGGAGACTGGCTCTGGCACCTTCTGAAGCCACACCTGCATGGCACAGAATAAAGACACCACCAGGCTGCCTCACTCTCCATTTCTTCTTGCCTCCAGTGATGGTGCTGGAACATCTGCGACTTCAGCTAGCTTCTATCTCACGTTCTGTGCAAATGTTTTTTTCTCTCTATTGTAAATAGCTTTCGTAGTTGGTAGCTTCCTTAATGAAGTAGTATGAGTTCCTCGTTCCATTGTTTGTCTTGAACAGGACCCAGCCTAGGGACGGGTCATGCCCAGATCCCTAGGCTTTATGCCCTGCAAACTGTGAAAACATCTGTGCCCATTAGTGGCCTCCACAGTAGCTGCCTGCAGTGTCTGGACAAGGGGCACGTCGTTAGGAAGAGTCACATTGGCATGTCTCTTAAACCCTGGGCAAAGGAAGAGACGTCTACCTCAGGGTGTTACTTATGGAGTAGGCACTAACCCCAGCACAGCAGCAGAGGTCATCAGAGTTGGCTCCAAGCATGACGGCATTGGTGTGTATGCCCCACCGGCATCAATCCTCTCCCCGCACCCTCCAGCTTGGATCAGAAAGCTGATGGCATCTGGGCAGGGAAGACTCTTTAAATTGTGTAAGGGAAAGGAGAAGGCTGGAAGAGAGCCAAGACGCATGGTGTGTGTCTCACCACTTCCATCTAGGAGTCAGGCCTTGCTCAAGCTGAGCACTTTAGCCCACCCCATGCCATGCCTGCTGTGCTGAGCAGTGAAAAAGGCCTCCAGCACATAGAGGAGCCATCTAATTCCGAGGCCCTGCAGGCAGTGGAGGAAATTCCGACTTTCCTAGGGCCACCCACACCAGCTCAGGTGGTGTCACTCTCCCAGAGGCAAGCCTACATTGGATCCCTTCAAGCGTCCCCACTCCAGTGACCCTACTTCCCTTCCAAGGGGCCCTCCCACCAGCGAGCACCTGCACGAACTCATCATGCCTCGGACATTGGGAGCTAGGCTCAATGAACAGCCCTCCGGTCCCTGGTCGCCCGAGCACCAGAAGTGGGACTCCAGGAACACCCTGCCAGGAATCCTGTGCAGACCTGTTTAGGCAAGCACTCTCCCTCCCCGCCCCCCCCACCCCCTGCAGGAGCATTGAGACTGGCACCTGACGGCTTCATTGTCACTCACAAGACAGGTCACTTGAGTGGAGTCACTGGTCTCCAGCCTGCCGGAACTAACCTGTCTCGCCTGGTGAACTGCCCATCAATGGGCCTGGTCTAGCTCACAGTCGAGCAGTGGGAGGTGTTGATCGCAAGGTGACTGACCGATACGCTGAACAGCACTGGTCACTGAGGTCTGATGGCAAAGAGCTGTCCCACTTGGATAGGTCCACGCCAGGACTCAGTCATCAGCATAGTGCAAAGAGAGGCCGCCAGCTCTTCTGACGCTTTTTGTCAGACAACAACTTGTCCACCTCTGTTGCCAGTACCAAGAGTGGGTCCTTGCTACTAAAGCAAGCCCCAACATTGGTGGTGCCATCCATATCTTCAGCACTCCAACTGCCCCTATGGCTACAAGGGCCAGGGTTGATGCCTCCATATGCTGGGAACTCTTGGAGAGTTACCCAACCTTCTCAGGTCACCAGATTTGTTTCAAGGGGCTTCAGAGGTCATCAGCCTCTGCATCCTGTCCTTCCCGACAAGTGTAGGCCCCTGAGGAAAAGACATCCCTCCTGAGGCTTATGAGGTCCTAGAAGAGCAGCCCACCACCCTGTCAGAGGAGAGGGCAGGTCCCACGGCACCACCTCCTCCTCACTGTCTGACAAGGCCGTTACCAGTTCATCTCACCAAGTTTTGCAAGGTGACACTGAAGCACATCAAGAACTTCTGAAGTGAGTTACCTCTAACCTGGGGCTCCATGCAGAGGAGCTAGAGCATGGGTGTGTAAAGTGTGGCCCATGCACCACCAGGGGCTGGCCCGCTAAACATTTGGATCATGTCTGCTGCTGCCCAGCAGGATCCTCAGGCAGGCTTCCTCTCTGTCATGGCCCCAGATGCCAATCCAAGCAGCTGGCTGCTGGGGTGAGCAGTATTGCTGGTTGGTCCAAGGCAACTCCAAGGTTCAGGTCCAATGAGACGTTGCAGTTCTGCAAGCCACATTCTGCTCTCTGGGTCTATTGGTCAACAACAAAAGCTCCCCATTAGTTCCTGTACAAAGGATTGAATTCATTGGACCATATTCAAATTGACCCATGAGAAGAACCTTCCTACAGCTAGTGAGATTTCTGATTTCCCTGCCTTAAAAATGTCTCGGAGATCCCTTATTTTGCAATTTATGGACTATTTATGCTCTGTCTCAGTGACTCCTCCTTTTCAGTTTTTATAACTCCCCCAGTTTTTGTCATCTGCAGATTTTATCAGTGGTGAATTTATCCTGTCTTACAAGTTATTGATAAATGTGAAATAGACTAGGGCTGTGCAGCCCCCTTAGAAACACACCTGCTTGATGGAAAATTTCCCATTTATAGTGAAGTGGTGAGACCTCTTGGTTAGCTAGTTTTTAGTCCATGTAACGCATGTCATGTTAACTTTGTGTCGTTCTAGGTTTTTTTATTCAAAAGTCCTAAGTATTGTTACAGGCTGGGGACTTGCTGGCCAAGCAGTTTGTAGGTAGTCTGTCGTGTCTGACGATGACGTTTAGAGCTTGCACAGGCTCATCGGTTGTGGACTCGCGTGTGGCTGAGGAGTCCAAGGTTTGAACGGGATGGGTGTTCACAGTGGGGGCAAGGGAGTAGTAATTAAGTAGTGATGCAACAGAAAAGGACCTGGGGATTACAGTGAATGAGAGGCTAGCTAGGAGTCAACAGTGTGCCCTCGAAGCCAAGAAAGCTAATGACATATTGAGTTGCATTAGTAGGAGCATTTTGAGCCAATCTAGAGACTTTATTATTCCTCTCTATTTGGCTGTGGTCAGGCCACATCTGGAGTATTGTGTCCAGTTCTGCCGCACCCCTCCCCCGGTACAGAAAGGATGTGGGTGCATTGGAGCAGGTCCAGCAGAGGGCAACAAAAACGATTAGGGGGGCTAGAGCACATGACCTATGAAGAGAAGCTGAGGGATCTGGGCTTATTTAGTTTGCAGAAGAGAAGAGTGAGGGGTGATTTGATAGCAGTCTTCAACTTCCTGAAGCGGGGGCATCTAAAGAGGATGGACAGAGGCTGTTCTCAGTAGTGACAGATGGCAGAACAAGGACCAATGGTCTAAAGTTACAGAGGGGGAGGTGTAGGCTGGATATTAGGAAGAACTATTTCACCAGGTGAGTGGTGAAGCACTGGAGTGTCTTACCGAGAGAGGTGGTGAAATCTCTATCCCTAGAGGTTTTCAAGTCCCAGCTTGACAAAGTCCTGGCTGAGATGATTTAGGTAGGGTTAATCCTGCTTTGGGCAAGGGGCTGGACTAGATGACCTTTTGGGGTCGCCTGTAGCCCTAGGATTGGGGAGGGATAACTCAGTAGTTTGAGCATTGCCCTGAGTTTAATCCTTGAGGGAATCATTTACCGATATGGAGCAAATAGATTAAAAAACAAAAAGGGGGGATGGTGCTTGAGGGCAGGAGACTGGACATGATGACTTCCCCAGGTCCCTTCCAGCTCTGAGATGTGTATTACCATATATTAAGATGTCAGGGATGGTGCTTGGTCCTGCCAAGATGGCAGGGGGCTGGACTAGATGACCTCCCAAGGTCCCTTCCAGTTCTAGGAGATGTGTATCTCCAATTATATTTTTTAGGGGGTGTGGGATGGCTCAGTGGTTTGAGCATTGGCCTGCTAAACCCAGGATTGTAAACTCAATCCTTGAGGAGGCCCTTTAGGGAATAGGACAAATAGGATTCTATGATTCTATTTGTATTAACAGCAAAAGTAATCCACTTGTCTCTTCCATTAATAAATGATACAAGCTCTTAACTGCTGGTGTTTTGCTTCATTTTTAATTGTTATTATTTGCTTTGCAATGATGGTGAAGCCAGAATTGGACTTCGTTGTGGTGGAAGCCATTAAAACATAAACTAAGAGTCTCTACCCCCGAAGAGTTTACATTCTTTGTAACAGGAGCCTTTAACTAGTGTTTCTGCTGTTCATTCCACTACTCCTCTACTCATTTTTGGCTGGAACAGCGGTTTGAGTTGGCTGTCATGAAAATATCAGCTGTGAAATGGTCTAAAAAAACTAATTGCAAAAACTTGGGTGCATGTCATCACTAGTTACTAGGAGTTTGCATAGTTTGTTTATTTAATGAAGGAAAGGAAGGATGAAATAGTTATCACAAACATAGGATGATTACTCTCCAAATCCAAAAATGGCTATGTGCCAGGGAGCCAGTGGCAGGATTTGTTTTTCACCCTTAAAGGTTAGTTTACCCTGTTGCTTGACAGATGCAAATTAACTTGTGTCAAAGTCAAGGATGGCACATTTCTGGAAATGGTGATTGTTTGCAACATATCTTACAAGAGAGGACTACAGTTCCTGTTGTAAGAACCCTTCTGAAGATAGTTACTAAGCATAAATATACAGTAGGGTCTCAACATTCTCGAGGGTTCTATGTTCAGAATGCCAGTATATCCGGCCCCGGAGCCTTGGGGAAGCAGCGGCTGCTGGCGTTTCCGTAGTCCCGGGAAAGTGGTGGCCGCTGGTGCTCCTGACCAGGGAAGCATCGGCTGATGGCTCCTGCCTTGGGGCCCCATGTAGGTGGTGGCCACCAGCGCTCCCAGCTCCAAAGCCACAGGAAGCAGCAGCTGCTGGCCCTCCCAGCCGGAGTCCTGGGAAGTGGCGACCTTAAACAGCCACTCGCAAATAATTGAATTTGCGAACATTATGTTTGCGAATGTGGGGACCTGACTGTGTGCCAGGTGGTTAAACAGTTTGTTCTTTGCCTTTGTCATACTTTGTGACTGTCCTCAGCTTCTTTCTTCTTTACTATGTCTGGATATTTCATTTCATTTAGTGGATGTTCGATTGAATAGTGCTTCACAGACATCATTTTAAGGGAGATTTAATACCAACCACTCAGCTACACAGAAATTCTTATGTTCCCTCCATATGAATGGAAGAGGTTTCAATTGATTAACTGATATTTCTGCCACAATAGATAAGTGTTTCTTTAGTTATGCATCACTAATCATGCTGAAAAGGGGATAGAAGATCTCCTTTGAATGGTAGTATTAGATGATTTTTTTTCTGTTATATTTACCTTTAAGAAGAGAAATACACTGCTCCCTTTAAGCATCTTTCACTTGGAAATGGTCCTGATGACCTCTCCCTTTACATAAGACACAATTCAGACTGTTGCAAGTTAAATAAATATTTGCTAACATTTTTACAGCAAAATTAATACCTGTTTTAAACATAAAAATTGTTTTTAAAATCCAGACAATATTTAATGTGTTTGTATAGTATCTTTAAAATAAAAACAAGAATTGGAGGTTTTAAACATTCTCCTAACGTGTTTTCAGAGAGCGTAGTTGATTTGAAACCTTGATATTTTTTGGACCTGGATGATGATTGCATCATTAGAAATTTGCCTACGTTGCAGACAACTTTTTTGTTTATGTTGGTGGAGAACTGCTGAATCTTTCTAGGCTGTAATGAATACCTCTAGCCTTTTTCAGCTCTCCATTGGATTGACAAATCAAACCTCAGACTCCGGGTAGTTGTTGAAGGCAGGTATTTTTAATGTCAAAGGAGATTTTAAAGGTGGGCTGGATTTGCTATCAGTGAGGGCTTGGCACAATTTGGTCAGCTGAGCATGTAATGTGTTTCTGTTTAAAAATATTCCTATTCACTTAGGATGAGATCCTCACACCCGTTTTCCCCCTTTGTTTGCCTGGTAGAAGGGCCAAAGCCATGTGTAGGGGCCCTAAAAGCTTTTCATTCAGCTAGGGAACAGTACCTCTGACCAGAGGTACTGTGAGGACAGCTGTGAGCCGTCTTCAGAGGATGCCCTTGAAAGCTTAGAAGTCATGGTAAGTTGTGCGTCAGAGTGAAGCTGCACCCTGCTGTACTGTAGAGTTTTGGGGCAGCAAAACAGTCAACAAAGCAGCGTGGGGAGGGAGCCATAAAGTATAGGAGACTGAAAGGTCACTTGGTGGGCACAAAGATAGATTATATCAACTTTAGCTCCTCCTCTGGTCTGGATTCTTTGTTATGCCATAAAGAGATGAAGTCCGAGAGTGCTTTCCTGATGCAGAGAGGTCTCTCGTCAGTTCTACTGAGGGCATCAGAGCCTTCATCCTGGAAGAACACATGAGATAGTGTAGCCAGAAGTGGATTTCCTGGATGCCAGGAAATAACTCACAATGTGCATATGGGGCGTGTGGGGGATGGGATGGTTGTGATTTGAGCTGTCCACAAATTCTAGGAAGGGTTTAAGTGTTCAGCCACACTCGACTACTTTTGTTGGAGATACTGTTGTGCCTGGGTCATCTGAGTGTCAGAGCCCCCAGACACTTCTTCCACTAAATGTTGCTACATGTTACTCTCTCTAGGTACCAGCAGTGTTTTTATGGAGTCAATCTGTCCAGTCTCCGCAGTGCAGCAGTGGATGAGTACTTCCGACAACCTATTGTAGTAAGTAGCTGCCTTGCCTATCTCATACCTTCCATAAAGTTTTGCAGTACCCAATCTAGGAGAGCTCTAACCATGGCTGTATAATGCCATTCGACTGCTATACAGAACCTTGGCTTCCAGTGACCAGTTGTGTCATTGTATGTACTGGGTCTGAATTCTTCTTTAGTCTTGAATAATAGAAGCCCAGAGTTGTAGGCCCCCATGGCTGGCATCCCATTTCCTTCTTGCTTGTCTACATTTATTGGTGTGAAAGCCAGCAGAGAGATTGTTCAGAGGGGATTTGGAACAGAAAGTGTAATGACTTTACTGTTACAGTTTCTGCTCAAGGGATGAAAGGGGCAGTGCTTTCCACAGAGCCTCTAGATTCTATCTAGGCCACTGCTGGGGAAAGCCCAGCTATCTTTGTGGCTTACTTGCTCCTATTCCTCCCCTGCCCGTGCTTCCTTGGAAGCATGTCTCCCTTAGAAGTACTTCTGCCCCCTTCACCTGCACCCTAATAGTACATGAGGTAGGGACTTTGGCTTAGCCAGCAGAGAGGTTAGCCTGCACGTGGAACAGGGTGGTGTTATGTTTGGGTGACCTCCTGAGAAGACAACTTTTCAAAATAAGCCTGCAATCCAAAGGTGACACTGCGAAATCTCATGTGGGTCATAAGACTTAATATGTTTGGTTTGGGCTTTGAAAATTAATACCTTTGAGCTCTCCTTAAACTAAACTGCCTCCCTGTTTCTCAGGGGTCACTAGTTATGCCCATACCACCTTTTTGGGATATTGTGTTTGAAAATCCATAATATGAATATCAATAGAGTAAATTCAAGTGATCTAGTCTAGAGACCCAGAGCTTCACTAGCTGCAGGCATAAACTCAGCATTATCTGTTTGTCCCTTGAGTACCCTATTTAATGAAGGGGCCTAGCTTGTCCATTTTCCTTTCAGTTTCATTGCTCTCAAGCCATTGCCACCACTATCCTACTTTACAAGCCGCTGCTTCTCATTTTGGAAAAACAGAACAAAAACTTTTTTTTTAAATAAAATTAAAACTAGATTCAAAGCTCTTTAGTTCTGATAACTTTCTAGTGGTCGGTTTCTTGGCTACTAATCATTAAACCACTTCCATCTTACCATTTCTTGTTTATGTTCCTGGGTTTAGGGACATCAACAGCTTTCCAAAACCATTAACCCTGTAAATTCCATGGTTTCACAGTTCTGTACACCTCCTTCCTTGTTCACTGCATGTAAATAGCTCTTTCTCCACCCAACCCTCACAGGGTCACAATCCCTAAAGGAGGCATTGCCACTGTCCGCTGGAGTTTGCATAGTATCTTTATTTCTCCCTTCCCCTCTCTACCACACAAAATAAAATTTAAAATCTAGCTTGTAACCAGGTTTCTATACATATCTTTTACACATGTTCCTATTTACTGGCTGACTCACAATGAGTCTCTGCAGTTCTTTTCTCTCTCTCTGGTGTCAGACCTAACTCCACTTGTTAAAGAAAATATGAAAGAGAATGTGTTATTAAAATAAAGAGGGACAGCTTTCTCTTTTGTAGATACCTGGTTTACCAGGTGGCAAGTCAAAATTGTAACATTTGTGACTTCTTCCCCCTCAGGACACTTTTGACATCAGAATTTTGATGGCTCGGACAGTGAAGTACACTGTTAACTTTACAGAAGCTGAAGAGGAAGATTTGCATAGGTTAGTATAGATCACTGTCCTATTACGAATTGTTTCATTTTTTTAAATTATTTGTATTTTTAGAAGAAGCTGCTGGCTCTGGCTGGAGCTGTGATCCATGGAATGCTTCTCACATGGATCTAGAATTGTCATTTTGCGGTGCCCTCTTATCCAATGCAACATCAGGGGGTAGAAAATTAGTTCAGTAATTTGTACTTGTTTTCATTGAAGGTAGCCTATTGGGAGCAAAGCTAAAAAAAGAAAAATCCCTTTAAAGAGGAGGAAGAATAATAGAAGGGGTGTTTATTTTCTTCAAAAAGAGGGACCGTTCTGCAGAGTCAAGAGTAACATTTAGACTATTTCTACACAGCAGAGCTATTTTGGGATACCTCGGTGTCCCAGAATAGCTATTCTGCATCTTTGAAATGTGCCTATTATTTTGAAATATTTTTCGAAATAATGGGCATGCTATTTCAGCATCCCTGTGCTCCTCGTTGCAGAAGGAGTAAGGGATGTTTTGAAATAGCACATTATTTTGGCATGTGGCGCCGTTTAGACAGTGCCAAATGCCAAAATATCCTACTTGGAAATAAACTCGAAATAAGATGTGTAATTTGCATAGCGCACATTGTATATCTTATTTTGAGTTTAGGGTGCTGTGTGGAGGTAGCCTTACTGATATTTAGGAACATTCAGGTGCTCAGATATTCCAGCATCCAGGCTGTTGGGGGGTTTATTATTCAGGACACACATCCCTGTTCAATAGGGTTTCTCATCTTCAGTGCTCTTTACAGACATTCATTAGTCCTCCTCCCAATATGCCAAGAAAGGAGATCAAAACAAGGCTTGGAAAGGTTTCCTTGGGCAACAAGAGGACTTTGGAGTTAGTACCAAAACTGATTGGAAAAATGTGCTGTGCACAGATTGCCACTACTTGAACTGAATTATGTGGTGATTTTGTTTATTCAGACAGTTGCTTTGGTAAGCAGACTGCTTGAGATTTGTATTAAAAATGTGTATGGTTGAGAGGTTCCGTTTGAGTTCTCCTATTCCTGATGTTCTAGTTTTTGTTTTTTAATATTCAGTGGAAATTATGAGACTGAATGTGTTTCTGGCTCATTCAGCACCTTAACAACCCAGAGCCTTTTGTTTGACAAGCCTTAGAAAATCACTACCATGTTGTACTAGTTTTCATGATCATCCCGACTCAAGAATATATTTTCTCTCTTTTAATAAGGCTCTGAAAAAATAGCTTTTGCACAGCAGTGTTTAAGTGATAACAGCAGTTACTAACAACATTCAGAACAGTTCCATTATTTTGTGCAGTACCTCCAGCACCAAGGAGAATAAGGTGCCATGGATAAAATGCTGGGTGAAAGAGGGGTCAGAGAAGGTAGTTATTGTTTGGTCTTTTATGGAACACATTCCCAGGAATGACAGAGGTTTGAGTGTAGCTACTTAGCCAATGATATGTCATGACCAGAAGTACTGCCTTGCATAGTGATAATCTTGGAGGTGAAGTAAAATAAGACTCTGCTGCAGATTGGCTATATTATTAGCAGCATGCTGTCCTCTGGCTCAGGACTAGAACTGTTTGGGAAAAAAAAATTAACAACATATTTTCTTGAAGGAAATAGGACCTTAATCTACAAAGAAGTTTTTCCACAGAAAAAAAATAGATTTTTGTTGGCATTTTCTGTTAGTAAAATTTAAACATCACGTTTCAGATCAATACTAATTTCTGCATCTGCCTGCATGACTGAGGGCCCCTTTGGAATTGTGGTTTCAAGTCTCTCATGGCCCCATTCTTTTATATGAGACCTGCTCTTCAGCCAGACTAGATGTCCCATGAGGTACATCTATCTGTGCACTGAGTTGCTGTTTTGCATCCTGGGAGTCTCATGACTCAGGTAGATGCAGAAGTTAATATTGACTCAACTCAAAATGTAACATTTCATTGGGGAGTGAGGGATTTTTTAGTTTTAATTGAGAAGCCTAAATGAAGCCTTTCAACATTTTTTTCATAACATTTTGTTCTGCAGAAGGTTATGGTATTTTGACTTTTTGAACCCACTTATATACTTAAAGTCAAGTGCAAGCTTAAATCTTAAAACAGATTGACAGAGTCAGATGTGTACCCAGAAGCCACCTGCTACAAGACACGCCCAACAAGGAAAACAAGAATAACACCACTGGCCATCACATACAGCCCCCAGCTAAAGCCTCTCCAGCACATCATCAGTGATCTACAATCCATCCTGGACAGCGATCCTTCACTGTCGCAGACCTCGGGAGGCAGGCCTGTCTTCGCCTACAGACAGCCTGCCAACCTTAGGCAAATTCTCACCAACAGCTATAGACCCCAACACAGTAACTCTAAACCTGGAACCAATCCCTGGAACATACCTCACTGCCAGCTCTGCTCACATATCTACACCAGCGATATCATCACAGGACCTAACATCAAACACACCATCAGGGCTCTTTCACCCGCACATCTACTAATATAATATATGCCATCATGTGCCAGCAATCCCCCACTGCAATTTGCATGGGCCAAACTGGACAGTCGCTACATAAAAGAATAAATGGACACAAATCAGATATCAGGAATGGTATAATACAAAAACCTGTAGGTGAACACTTCAGTCCCACTGGACACTCAGGAACAGATTTAAAAGGAGCAGTCCTACAACAAAAAAAATTCAAAAATAAACTTTAAAGAGAAATTTCAGAGCTGTAATTAATTTTCAAATTTGACTCCATCAGCCAAGGATCGGCCTATTACAAAAGCAGTTTCTCCGTTCTTGATGTTCACACCTCCACATTATCTACTGATAATGGGCCATATCCACCCTGACAGAATAAACCTTGTCAGCTTTGGCCCTCCCCTTGACTGAGAGTTCCTCTTTAAATCCTCCTCTGAACCTACCACCTCCTCTCATGCAGCTAAAGAAGTGGGTCTTTGCTCACAAAAGATCATGCTCCAAAATATCTGTTAGTCTGTAAGGTGCCACAGGACTTCTTGTTGTTTTTGAAGATTCAGACTAAATCGGCTACCTCTCTGATACTTAAATCTTTCTGAAATTGTTGCCTTTACTAGTAGGTAAAAGACTTAACATGTATATATTTTAATGAAAGTTTTGAGAAATATGGCAGGGGTTGAATTTGAAATATTATTTAAAACTACAACTATGTTAATCATGGGATAAAAGAAAGCTGGTACAGAGAATCTCTCATGTGGGCACACATTCAGACACCACTTGTTTTTATTTAGAAAGTAGCAAGGACTGTTGAAGGTTTTATATTATCCTAGCTTGCTGTCATTCTTCTGGATTTATTCCTTCTGAGTAATAAACTGAAAATTTAAGACTTGTGTTTGTAAAACCATATTTGAGCATCTCTTATATGAAAAAACAAACACTTCTCTCCCCCCACGCACCCTTGCAGAAATCTAGATTACTGACTCAAAAATGCAGTGGCGTTAGTTTAAGCTACAGAGTGCATACAGAACAGCTAATGGACTAACATTAGAGAGGCTGAGCACTCGGATTTTTCATGGGTTTTCATTAGGAATTGCAATTGTTCGGCGTTTCTGAAAATCAAGCCATATGCTTCTCAATGACATGCAATTATTACCTGGACTGATTTTTTTAAACTGATTTTATCTGGAATGTGCTTGATGATTGATAATTGTGTTGTGGTGAAGATGTGAGTGCAGAAAACACCACCTGACAGGTTTCAGCAGAGTGTTTCTGTTGGAATTTTGTCTGCACTGTGTTTCTGTGTTACCTTGGCAACGTTCTCTTTTTCCTTCTGCAGAGTGGAAATCCCCTTCGTTTTCCACATGATGCAGTCTGGACTAATCCATGGCCTGGCTTTTTGGTTTGACGTCGCATTTGTGGGATCACTGTACGTATTTTTTATCATTCCCATGAAATATTAAATGCAGAAAAAATGGTCTCCTTATTCATGCAGCAAGGTGTGATTTTGCGCTGTTGTTGAACGTGTCATATTATCCCTGGAGGCAATACCTTCGTTAGGGAATAACAACATAGCACTGACATGTGGTTTGGGGTTATCCCATGTTGGCTGGGCTACGTCTCCACTAGCACACTACATCAAAATAGCCTATTTCGAAGTAAGGACATGGAAATAGGCTACTTCGACATGTATTGTCTACATGTCCTCCAGGGCTGGTGCCATCGACGTTCCACGTTGAAGTAGCAACGGGGAACATCAAAAGGAGACGCCCCAGAAGGAAATGTGGAGCGTCCACACACACAAGCGCTCCCCATCGAAATAAGGGGCCAGCAAAGCCCCAAGCTGCTCCTTTAAAGGGCCCCTCCCAGACACACTTCCCCTGCACAGCACGAGATCCACAGAGCCGACAACCGGTTGCAGACCCTGTGCACGCAGCATGGACCCCCAGCTGCAGCAGCAGCAGCCAGAAGCCCTGGGCTAAGGGCTGCTGCATGCGGTGACCATAGAGCTGGACAGAGCATCTCTCAACCCCTCGGCTGATGGCCGCCAAAATTTCGAAGTAGCAGGACACAGATCATCTACACTCCCTACTTCAACGTTGAACGTTGAAGTAGGGCGCTATTCCCATCTTCGGATGGGAATGTCGATTTCAACGTCGAAATAGCACATGGCGCGTGTAGACACGATGCGTGCTATTTTGACATTGTGCTGGCTACTTCGAAGTAGCTGGCTACTGTACACACACCCCTGATGGGGGGTATGTTTGGGAATTGTGATAGTTTGGGATTTTCATGTATTTTTTTTCTTTTAGGTGCTATCCCCATTTCTTTCTGTTCAAAACCAATTCCTTTACTACTCTCCTGTTGTAAGTGTAACTTTTTCAGCCTTATGAGGAAGAACAGGAACATATGCTGTAATTATTCGCTTTAGTCTTAGTCTTGCCTGGGGGCCAGAGCCTGTCAGACCTGTTGTGCTTGATGCTGCTACTTACTGTTCTAGAAAGTAAGTGGTGGAGCTGTACAGGGAAGAAGAAGAAGAGTAAACTCCTCCACATCAGAATGTCATCCTAACAAAAGAGCATGTCTGAAGTGGGGGAGGGGTGATTTTTCTTTCATATAAAATAACTTGGTAAGAATTTGACTCATCTTCAGGAAACAAAGAATTAATACCACTCCCTGGGAAGCTAAATCTTTAATTATTTGATTTTCTTTTTTGTTGTTATTGGCATGTCAGATGCTAAAGAAGGTTGTTTAAGGCTCAGTGGGAAAAGATTTTTCCAACGTTACATTCCCTTTGTTATTTTCTTTTTTTAAGTAGTGATTTACTGTAGAGAGAGAAATTTACTCACAGGTGGACTGAGAATAAAGCCCATCTGTGGCACAATGGCCCAGAGAAAGTTTCCAGTTGTGTGAGAGCTGACTGAAGCATATCAACCAAAGAAGCCTCCACTTTGGTATAGAATGCAGCAGCCTGTCTCCTGACCAACACAGGCTGACAAGAGTGGGACCTCAAAAGGTTCTCTGAGGCGGTAATCAAATACGGAGTCAGGATTAAATTCCTGTTCTTAGTATTCAGAGCTCTCAGAGCTGGATTGGGGATATCTGACAGGTTTTGCTCCTGTCTTCACACCCACAGCCTCTTTAGAGCTTTTTGGAAATCTGATTGGCCTGAGGCATAAAAGTTGGAAACGAGGACCAGATCCCTGGGTATGTGTTTGTTGAAGGCAGACAGATAGTTTAGTTTTAAAAAACTACAGCAAAAATCAAAGACGGTTCATTCAGGAGCAGTCACTGTGCAAGTTTTTGACAGCCATTTCTTCTGCCTTTTTAACATAAGGAAGAATATTCACTAACAACAGTTTGTGAATGAAGAAAAGATGGGAATAATGGCTGAATTCCTTTTGCATTCTCTTTCCCACCTTCCCTTCTCTTCCCACTGAGAAAAACCACATTGGGGTGCACAAAGTGGGGGGTGTGACATTTTATAAGGGGGGGGGGGGGCGCAGCGCGATTGGCTTCCTATCCTGCACAGCTTCTGCTGCCTCCCCAGCCCTCTGATTTCTCCCACACAGCCTCCGCTGCTGCATCACCAAGGGAATGCCCCACCCCCTGCTGCTGGGCCAGTTAGTGTGCACAGAGGCCCTGAGATGGGGGCAGCCATCGAGATCGTGGCTTGATGAGGTTCCTTCTTGGGGTCTTCCCCCTGAGCACCTCTCCCGCTTTGGGGTGCCCCTGGGACCCTCCCCGCACCCCCTTTCTGAGTTCCCCCACTGGCATCCCTTCCTGTGGTCCTCCCACAGGTTGGGGGCCCCAGCTAACTGCAGGGCTGAAAAGCAGGGGGGCATGACCTAAAAAGTTTGCTCCCCCCGAACTACATCAGGAATAATTTTTCCAATTTTCCCTTTTGGAAGAAGAAAATGCCCTCTCCCTATTTCAGTATCCAATTCATGACATTCCAGGGATCTATTTTACACAGTGGTATTCCAGAGAGAAGAAGGGGAATGGGAAGAAAGTCCCTCAAATCAGACAAAAAAGCATGTATCTGACAACAGCAGTAATAGCCTCCTTCCCAGCAGGACTTCATAAAGTCCAGCTGTGACGTTACTTCTGGAGAAGAAGGTGGGACTAGGCCTCAGGGCAGTTATCGAGTACTTTTCAATTCAGTTGTAGCCTGCAGACCTGCTGAGCATGTGTGCCCTGGTGCATGGCTGCCTATCTCCCATCCTTCAGTTGCAGGCTCAGACCTTAATTGTGTTTCTCTGCCATGCTAAAGGTGAGCAGGAAGAGGTGTGGCGAGGTAGGTCAGTGGTCCTTATATATCAAGAATTTAGCACTTCACACAGCTTATTCCTAGGTGGTTCAAAGTGTATAACACACAGTTATAGAACCCATCATTCCTAAAATTCCCCTCCCAAAACTGTGTTGCTGTGTAATAGAACAAATGAGAGGGAGCCTAAGTACTGTATTTTATTTTAGGGTAACTGTTTGGTTGTCAACTGCTCCGACGGAACCTTTAACTCACTGGTATCAAGTGCGCTGCCTCCTTCAGACGCCCCTCTTTGCCAAAGAAGGGGAAACTCTCTCAGGGAGAGTCCTGCTTGTAGCAAATAAACGGTAGGTAGCAAAACAACTCCGGGCCATGTCTCACTGGGGTATGCTTCCGTTGTTCAGGTTCTCCAAAATGCTGCATCCATTAAAGTAGTTAGTCATAAAATCAGAGATCAAAATATATAGACCATTTCGAAAGGTCTGGAAATGGAAAAAAAAAATCAAGCTGCACAGGGTCTGTTTTAGTGTTTCACCTCTCTGCTTCCAAGACTGCAGGGTATAAATTCACCCTTCATCATAGTGCCCAAAGGAAACACATCCTGCCAACATGTGGAAGGAGTATTTCCATGTGTCATGGGGAGGTTGGAATTACTAGTTCAATGTACATCTGCCAAATGACTTGATTTATTGACTAATCTAAAGATCAGATCACCTTTTAGTGCCTATAAACATCTGTCTAGTCACACAATCCAAAATATAGCATAACAAAATCTATTTTCATGAAAAAACGGTGTCAGAAGCAGCATTTTCTTTGATTTGAATACACAGCTGTCTGGGTTTGTCAGTGTTTTTTGTAACATTGCATTGTTCATTCAACACCCTCATTTTTTCATTGCAACATTTTTTCTCTGCAGATTTTGAATTTATTTTTCCCTTAGTGAATCTTGTGCTAGGGAAAAATAAATTGGCAGGTGCTGCTATACCCTGGCTAACTTTCACTTCTGGAAAGAACATGCTTTTCCCTGATTACAACACTATTTGTGCATCAGTGAGACATGGCCTTCCCTTTTTATGGGGGCTAGTGAAGAAGATGGTTGCCTAAGGGGCAAATATTTGTCAGAACAGCTAGTAAGGTGCATTGCTACATTTTTGCTGTCTGTAGAAGTTAAGAAGCATCACTCCTTTCATACTCTGCTGTGGAAAACATTCCCTGAAGAGACTGGTTTGCACAGCTGGTTCATTTCAGTCTAGCACACCTGCATGTGGGCAAGCAACTGAAAGCAGCTGTAGCGATGTGAATCATTTTGTTGCTGCTGTTTAGCTCTGGATAAGTGCCATATGAATCCAGAAAGTTCTCATAAGATCAAAGGTGGTAGAAGCATTCTCAAAGCACTTCATTCACACCTGCAACAAATGCCCCATGTGGGTGGGACCTTTTCCGGCTTCCAAGCTTTTGGGTTAGGAGCACTTCTTAATGGAGATAAAAAACACAAGTCACACTATGCCCCTTTCAAAAGTAAAAATATCAGTTACTCAATGTGTAAAGAGAGAACCAAGTTACTAAATGTATAAAGAGAAGAGCCAGTGTGCTCCACAAAGTGACCATACAGCTGCTACTGTAACTACATAGTCCTGTAATCTTCCTTGCAATTCTGCCTTGACAAATGAACTATGGTAAGCTTTCTGGAAGTTCAGAAATTGTATATTGGCCTTCTTTGATGGATTTTTTGGCCCAGCTTCTTAGTAGTTTTGCTGGATTAAGGATTTAAGGACTGGGCTTTATATTTATGGCAAAGATTAGGTGAAAGTATAAGTAGAAGCAAACTTGACCTGTTGTGAAGTTAAAACTGATTCTTTTTTATCTATTTTGTTTTTTTATGATGTCTGTGAGTGCATGCACTGCTTATGTTCCACAAACCAGGGTGAAAAAAAAGTTGTTTTTTTTTTTTAAATATCACGTTTTCATTTATATTAAGCACATTTCTTCTTGAAGAATTTTAAATTGACAGTGTATGTTAAGGCCAAATTTTAAAATAATCAGTTAAATAATTTTAAAAAATCTGGGGCATCAGTGAGTTTCCCTCAAAATGTAATGAGATAAAAGGTGTTTCTTTTTCAATTATATACAGAATCAGGGAGAAAAATAAAGAGGTCTACTCAAACTTTGTATATGTCACAGTATCATATACTCTATTAAGTTTCGGTATTGTTTTAGTCTGTATAATAGAGCAAATGATGGTATTTTACATTTTTCCAAATTTAAGTACTGTACTTCCAGCTTCTGTTAAACAGAAGAGGTTTTGCCTTAATTACTTTTGGTTTCATAGTAATTTGCAGGTGCAAACAGACTAGTTAATTCAAAGCTGAGGAAATGATTGGGTGCTAAGAAAGCAGGAAAGCTTATTTTCTTCCTCTGGTCTGTTAATAAAAACCTGGTAGGTGAAGATGAGATCAATTAATTCTAGAAACTTTAAGGTCTTGAGATGAGATTTTATAAACGTATTTAGGTGCCTAAAATACATACAAGAGTCTGGCTGAATTTTCAAAAGCATGTAAGCAAGTTTTGGCACTTATGAAAATACCGCTAGCGCGTCCCTTTAAAAATATTGTCCCTGGTTATTAGAAACAATCTGTCAATGCACCAAGTACAGTTAATTTTACTTTATTTCATACAGCTGTTTAACATGAAAGTAAGTTTTTGTAAACTTAGTTTTGTTCTTAGATATCCAGCACATTTAAGTTTGATTTATTTAATTACTGAAAAATAATTTAGAAATTCTGGTTTTGTACATTTTAATAGAAGTAGATATATGCATTGGATGGAAACTGGAATTTAATCCAGAAATCATCTAGTAAATAAGAAATTTCTCATTCACTGTTTTTAACACAATAAAAACTGTAAAAATTAATGTGACTATATGTATGTTTAGCTACATAAGTGCTTAAATAAATGTGTGTAAATGTAATGTATCCATCTGGTTAGCAAAGGGAAGTAACAAATTTGGTTTAAAGGCTAAATTTCATTGCAAATCAACATGCTTTAATGGCTAGCAACCACTGAGACTGTTCCTTTCTTTAGTAAAATAACTAAAAGGCATAAATGCAAACCAAAATTCAAGTCAGTTATTTAAATTGAGGTTTCCTGCTCACTGATTTAAATCAATCCATCCTGTAGAAAATATATATAAAATCATATGCATATACCATCTGGACCCCATCATCAATTGACAATAATAAAGAACTTTCCAACTATAAAAACCTTAGATCACTCTTCTCAAACTATCCCCTCAGAAAGCATGAGAGTAAACTAATAATAAAGGACTTCAGTGTGCCCTAGAGTCAATAAACTGTCTCTGATAGACCAATGAGAGGCCCTGTTTACAGCACCAACACACAGAACAATAGAAACTGGTTGCTGAAAGGTACTGATATCCTCTGCACAGAGAGGTGCTATTGAAGGTTTACATGATCCAAATAATACAGGAATTTGTACATTAAAAGTAGGATAATAAATTAATTAGTCTCCCAGGTGCTATGGGTCTGATTGTTATTTCTATTTCCTGTGTGCGCACAGGTAAAGAAGTACTATTCATTAACATAAGGCAATTAGCCACTCAAACTGTCAAGGCATTTCATTATGGCATAGATAATTTAAGCTGAAGGTAATTTATTTCCTTCAATATCGTACATCTCTAATTTTAAGGTTAACTGAACCATCAGCATGGGTAATATGTGAATAAAACAGGAAGGGGAATTAGCACCCACAGGCTAATCTCGTTACATTGTTAACTTCTAACAAGATGTCGGTAAACACAGACAAATACAATTAATATCTGTTCTTAATCCTCTAACCATACAGGCCTATGAGTTAACTTCTAGTCCACTTAACATGGCTGTGATAACTATCTACAAGAAATTACCCTGTTCATTATTTTATTATTTTTCTAATGCCCTTAAAAGGTTGCTTTTAATTCAGCCAGCCTTCTGGGTGCTAAACCCTTGCTGGCTCAGTGTCACAGCCTTACTCTCAGTCTGATGTAAAAATGTTCTCCTGATTTCCAGTCTGAATATCCTCTCCGTAATGGGGCACTCCCCAACCCCTGCTATCATTGCCACCATTTTAAAACTGGACTATGCACATGACATCATTTTTATTCAGTGTTTCTGCTCAGCTGGGTGACATTCGGAGGGCTCAATTCACTCAGATTCTTCAATTACAAATTGCACTCCCTGCATCCGAAAGGGCTGTTACACCCAAGGAACAAACATGCATGTGAAAGAAGACAGTGTTTTTACTGCTGCCTTCCCTTAGGGGCTCCACAAGGGAAGAGTAGTTTTAAAGAGAAGTCATGGTCCCATAAAATCACAGCTGTTCGGGGCAAGTGATGAGCTTGTATAGCTCCTACCTGCCCATTCTCCCACCTTGTCTGGTTTCACTTTTGGAGCTGCACTAGTTTGCAAATTGTTCACTAGCAGAGATGGGGCTGTGGGTAGTTTATGTCACCATAACCCTCTATGGATGGATTTTCTCTGTCCTGGGTTATGCTAGTGCAGTCCAGGACTGGATTTAGCCATGTATCTGATGTCCTTACAAGGTAGGTAAGGTAGTATCTTTTATTGGCCTGCCTGCTGTTGGTAAAAGAGAGAAGCTTTCAAGCTTCCGCCAAGCATTGTGCAAGCTCAAAAACATGTCTAGCTTGCCAATAGAAGTTGATCCAATATAAGATGTTACCTCACCCCCTTGCTTCTTACGTATCCTGGGACCAGCATAGCTACAAAAGCACTGTTTTCACTAATGACCAACGGGGACTACTTTTAGCAGGCCATTGGTCTGGCTGCCGATGCCACCGAGTCTGTCACAGCAACAGCCCTCTGACAATCATTCTTTTGCAAAAAAGGCAAAAACAGATGCAAAAGAATACAAGTAGTGCACATCTCCAGAGACTGGTAGCAATGGCGGGAAAAATGCTTAACATAATTCCTTCAGTTTTGGAGCTCACACGGGGAGAAAGAGGGTTTAAATCAAGGTGAAACTTGGTTCACCAGCTTCAGTTAGTGCTGTGAACCCCATAACAGGTTTGAGGTTTGTTGAAAGTACAAACTCTGAGGTTCATGATGGTTCTCTGACATGCAGACAAACTTGTAGTAGTAACAGTAATGTAAATTGAGAATGCTAGGTGCATTTCCTGGACCTTAATGACAAGCTGGACTACTGTTGGTTAGAAACAATTCGTAACAATTTTATTCAGAAATTTGGACACAAATTGAGCTTTTGGATGGGCTACCAGCAGTGTCGTGTCTATGGCAGTTATGTACGTACCTTTACTGGTCTTCTGATTTTTATGTGGCAATTCCATTTCCTAGCAACAAGCCCTACAGGAAAGGCATTTCTGAGTGATTGTTGCACTTTGGTGGTTAAAGTCATTTGACCATTTATTTTGTTTTACCAATCAGTGTGGTATGCTCACTAAGAAATCTACTGAGATAATGACATTTAGGGCATTTTTGGCCAACGAGACTCATTGTTGAATGTCAGCCCCAGTTACGATAAAGACATACTATACAGTCGTTTTTAGATTTTGGGTGCTGTCACACATTCACTTTTGTACTGTTTACCCATTGGCTAGCCTATGGACAAGGAATTAATCTAGTCTGTCATGTGAAATTGGAGGTGTTGCTCCCCTTGCATATTTATTACGGGTCTCAAATATTTGCAACTGAAGAGATTAGGTTTGCTGATGATGTTATTGGACTTAAGAGGTTAGACGTTGTAGATCAGTTACAATGTCTCTTTTTTTTTTGTGCTTTTATTTTTGCTACAGACAGAGTTATGATATTCAGATTGTGGCTGTAGTGGACCAGACAGGCTTTAAATCTGGTAACATCCTTGATTTAAAGAACCCGTTTTTTAGGTAAGAAATGTTCTTGGTAAAACACACTATTATTATTAATGTAGTAAAATTTAAGGTTGGGGGCATTCTAGTCTCTCAGAAACGAATCACTTTTGCTACCTATGTTTCTGATACTATGAGGAATGTTATTTTTGGCAGATAATAGAGCAAACTCCACATTAGCATTTAGTCATTAGCATACACTTAGCAGCAATTTTGCTTCTTTTCTTTCTGGTGAGGAGAAGGCCATTTAAAAATCTCCATTGAAACAGGTGCAACAAATTAACTTCAATGCACCCTCCAAAAATGAGGCCTTGGAAATAAATTTTAAATAAATATTATTGCCAGCAACCCCTCCCCCCACACTAAAAATGTCAGCACTGAAGTTAAGACCTAATACTGTTTTTTGAGGCCAAGAACACAACTAATGAACATTATTTTCTTGTCCGTAAGATGAATACAAGTGGTCTCGTATTTAAGCAGTATTACCTGCCATGTAAGCTGTACACTTGTGCTGACATTCAGGAAAGATTCAAATGCCACCCAGCTAATTAGCAGAGCACCCACTGCTAAGTTGTGTGCTTCTATGTTTGGTGCACTTCTGCACATAAAAAGGTATTGTGCACATGGACGGAAAAAATCTGTACGTGGCCAGAAAAGATTAGAGGAAGCATTGATTACATGTAAGGGAAGAGGATGTTTAAGCCCATTAGTGGTTTAGTGCTGTGGCTGAGCAGATCAGAAAGTCTCCCATATGGAATGTGGAGATGATTTTCTTGGTGATGGTTCACGCTTAGCCACATGATTCTTTGCAGTAAATTCTGAGACCTCCGTTCCTGCATGGAGAGACAGTGAGGCATGGCACACATCTGAGAGTAGAAGCTAGTGCCAAGCACCTGGCCACCTCCCTCTCTAAAACCAGATGGAAACAACTGTCCTTCTTAACCAGTTCGGTGGGCTTTTGTCGGGCTGCTTTCTGCTACATAGTTCCCTTTGGGAAAAGTCGCCAGCTGGAGAACAGAGTTGCCGGCAGCAGGCCCATCAGTTCTCACAGAAAGCAGAGAGCTGTGGGAATCAGAGCTTGTTCATTCCTGCAGGTAGCAGAGCACCTGGCTGGGTTGCAGTTGTCCGACAACCCCTTTTGCAGTACTGCCACTTAGGGCAACAGTAACATATGACACAGGGAGCACACGACGTTTTCAGTGCTGAGCTCATAGTAGGTATGAAAAGAAGTGACTGAAGCCGTGGGGGATATTACTGCACAGCTGCCCATCTCTCCATGCAGTGGGTTTCTTCCTTGGAGACCCTGATTCTAAGGACTTCCTGTTCACTTTGGGGCATCCTGGCTGGCTGCCCCTGCTCCACAAAACTTTTGGCACATGGTTTGGGAGGAGTATTGGTTGGTTTCCCCAGCAGTTGCTGCCTTACCTTTTCCTCGTAGTTGTACATTCACGCTGCAGCAGCAGAACATACCAAATGGACCAATAGAAATGGTGGGACTGATTTTTTGTAGGGTCTTCTCGGAAATGGGAAATGATGTTTTCTTGTTTCATTATGTGTTTCCCACATTAATTAGATATTGGACTAAGAGCTACCCTGAGGACTCCATTGTAAGGCTTTTAAGGCAGGAAGTTCCATGACTGTAATGATATTTTAGGCACTCTTCCTTTCCTTTTCTCATGCAGCACATTAGACATGGCCTTCCCCTTATGGTAGCAATGTGGGTGGAGAGTTCCTCTGTCCAGGAGGAGTTCAACACTGGCCATGTCCGGCTCCTGTGAAGCCACTTGGTTTTGCTCTGGCCCCTGCTGTATAGAGACTTATCTATGAGCCACTATATATATCTACAAGAGTAGGTATTTCTGAAAGCCTTATGGCTCTGTAAAATGCTACGATTTTAATTTGGTAACCTTTCTTGCTCCCTCTGCACAGCAGGCAGGGCAATGGAAAACCAGACTCAAGAATTTTAAACAAGGAGAGCAAAACAAAACACCAACAAACCTAGAAAAAAGCCCCCTCCCATTGATGATTTCTGAAAACACATCGCTTTTCAGCACATGCAATAGCACTCTGGTGACTTTGTATTTTATTTATGCCAGATTCTCAGATGGCATAAATAATCCTAGTTCCACAGCACAGTTCCACAGCACTAACCTGATTTATGCTGGATGAATATTCAGCCCATAGTATTTCCTGCTTTATGGGGTTCTTATTACATCTGACATTTGGCTGTGCAGGGGGTTGTTTATGTATTCTCCTTAGGCCTCATTTGCTTAGTTCAGTTAGCATTATCTGCTCTGAAAACTGTGTTTTCTCCTAACTCCTGTGTTTTCTCCTATCCATTTTTATTTTTAGGTATGCCTAGAATATATTGTTATATGGCAAATGAAACACACAAACAAGATTCTCACCAAGCCAACTAACTTGTAAGAGTGAAAGCAGCTCAAGCTTGTTGGTCTTTGCACCAAGTCAGACTGTAACTGTACATATCTGTAATAAAAAAAATTATGCAAACAGTACGGTAAGGGAATGTTGCAGTTCCATCCATTCTTAAAAACTGAAATTTAGCTTGGGCTCACATTTGCATCATAGCACATTACTTTGTTCTAAAAGGCTTTGTTGATATGTATAAAATTTTGTGGATTTTTGTTTGGGTTTTCTGCGCAGTTGTTGCTTTTTAAAGAAAAAATAGCAACAAAACAAACCTACCTCATGTTTATATATCTGATACATTGAAGAACCTTAAAAGCAGAACACAATAATCATATTTAAGTTTCTTGGAGTTTCCTGCACAAGTTTCTTGATGGTTTCAATATGGAGCTGGTCTTGTAGGTTACCAATGTTGAATATGAACTCATTAATTCTGTTCTTTCTTGAAACATGGAAACAAAATGTTCCTTTGCATACACCTTATAAATATTCTGTGATTACGCTGTGAATATGAAAGTGAAACAAAACACACTTGTAAATTACTGCTAACACAGTTTACAATAAAATTTAAATATGGGATGTAGGTGAGTTTTTTGTTTTTTTTTTTATTGTTTCTGTAGCTCAGCAGAAATTCACAAATTGTCCAGTACTTCTAGGGAATTTGCTTTATTCCTGACACAGCAGGTCAAGAGAGAAATTTGCAGCCATACTACAGTTTCTAATGAGGTCTCTCTCTAGGCAACTTGATCCCGCAAGCATAACTGGAGCAATAAATGACTGTACAATGCGGATAACTATGGATTTCAAAGTGAATACTCTTAAATGGCTGAAGCAACAAACTGGCATCTATACTCACTGATTCCTGAATGGAAATAAAGCAAGGTAAAGTTACATCTAATTTTACCATTTTATATTCAAAGGTAATGATGGAGTACACGTCTGACCCTGCATGATGATTATATTCCTAGCAATAATTGTAAGGCTGCATCCAACTACAAAGTCACACTACAGCCACAAGCTGGTGTCTCCAGGCATTAGGCTTCATTTGTCCAGGTGACTTAACTAGTCATGGACCCCTTCTGGGTCCATTAAGAAGCTGTTCTGGTTTCCCAAGCCTTTCAGTATGCTGTCAGCTCATTTGAAAAATTATTTAAAAATATTTTTCCCAAGTATGAAATTAACTCACATTTTGAAATTATATTAAATTATTATATATATTGAAATATATTAAATTATATATAATTACATTCTGTAATTATAATTGTAAAAATTGTTGAAGCTGTACCTTGCTAAAATGAAGTTTTCTTGTTTGAGGATTTTTCCAGCAGCATTTAATGTTGCAAATTTAAGTCTGATTGTGTTTACAAATATGTAAAACGAACAATAAGAATGATGTGATATACCAGAAAAGCAATATAAATCTAATGGATATGAAAAAACAGTTTCTAAAGCACTGTCTAAAAATGGGGCCATCAAGATTTGTCACTTTTAGTCTTTAGTTGATGTTTTGTTGATTTTTAGGTAGCACTGAGCCTATGCCACAAGCTTAAATTCAAATGGTAATCTTTAGACACCCATAGATCAGGATTTTTCACAATTGGGGCTTTTGTCTCAGCCATTAAAACCACTGCATGTGAAATTTTCATCTGGATCAATGTTAGTAACCACTTCTTTCAAAATTCAGAGCTGTTTGGACCTAGAGTTTTG
Source organism: Carettochelys insculpta (assembly GCF_033958435.1). NCBI lineage: Eukaryota > Metazoa > Chordata > Testudines > Carettochelyidae > Carettochelys > Carettochelys insculpta. The sequence goes on along the minus strand of NC_134141.1, from coordinate 27,516,390 downwards.
GTTTGAGTCCATGTTTGTTAAAATGTTAATATACAGTGAAAAATATTCTTAATGAGAAACCTTAGATTGTAATTTCTATTTTTCTAGTCTTCTCACTTCACTCTCTTCTCCTGCCCCTTTCCCCACAGTCTTATCAGACTTAAAATAAAATATGATGAAAGGAGAAAACAAAACACAGCAAGAATGTGAAGCAGGTTTTCCCCACTTTTAATTCAGTGGAAAGGGCTGATGTATCCAATTAGCTTCTTACACTGAATATATGAAAATCACTATTATGCACACAGAACAATTTAGAAGTCTCTTTCTGGGTGGGAGGAATCAAGATGATCTGGTCAAACTGGTATACATATTTCTATTCAGTTCAGGAATTCAGTTTTATTCTCAGACTATGTACTGGGGCAGCTGTCCCACTCCAACTGGAAGGGCTTAAAGTAGATCGGGGGACCCTACACTGAGCTCCGGCCAAAGAGAAAAAAACTCATAGGGACCCAATCAGAAGCTGGCTTGCTGAGGCAGCCCTGCTTATAAGGAGCTGCTCAGCAGAACAGTGGGCAGTAGAAACCTGACCAGGGAGGGTGCAGGACTGGTTGCCTGAAATAAGCATCTTAGGTGGAGTAGGGCCAGGAAAGCTTGTGGGAGCAGGGTGAGAGAGGTCTTGAAGGGGCCAGAAGGTGCAAGAGATGATGGAGAAGTGGCTCCGGGAACAAGAGGCAGTAGAGAGGAGAGAAGAAAGGGAAAATATGGCTGCTGCCAGAAGGTACCTGGGTCAAGACCTAAATCAGTGGGTGAGCCTGTGTCCCCACCCTCCTGTCCCCCTTGCATGGCATGGAGTGTGGCCAGTATAGACTGCAGCTTGCCCCTGATCTGAGGGGCTAGACCTTGGTTACAGTTGGCCCTGGTGGCATGTGTGAGACCAAGGACTGCTGAAACCTCCTGGAAGGGGAGCACAAGAGATGATGGTGGGCACTATAGGACGACGGAGTTCTAAGGAGTACGTTGCAGTCCTTAGGGTGATGCAGGTGCAAGGAGAGCAAAGAGTAATGACGGGCAAGTTACTAGCCAAAAGAGGGAGTCAGGGCTAATTCCCAGAGAAGTCCAGAATCCCACTACAGCCTGCAACCCAAAATGGAAGAAGAGATTGATGTTATAAACACACACACCACTCCCATTAGTCTTACACACACACCCACACACTCTCACTCACTCGCATTTAATTCTATGTCTCTTAGTTTTGTCTTATGTTCTTTTCTTTCCTTCTGTGAAGCTTAGATGATTGTGTAATGTACTCAGTTTAGCTTGAAGTGGTACACCATACACACCTCAATTTTGAAGACTTTCCAAGTCTATTGTTGTAAAATTAGAATGCACTTATAACATGCTTCTAAGAAGTATCAGTGAAAACATCTGATTGATGCAAAAAGCAAACATAGTATCCATTGAACCTCTCTAATCTGAACCCTCGGGACGTGACCAGTACCAGACAAGGGAATTTGCCAGACCACAGGAGGTTATATTGTCTAGCAGCATTATGAACACTTCTACTGCTTACTGAGCTCTTAGAAAACATTTAGGAGGTAAATTACAGCTAAATAACAGCACAGAACACATGCATCTGATGAACTGGGTCTTTGCCCACAAAAGCTTATGCTCCAAAATATCTGTTAGTCCATAAGGTGCCACAGGACTTCTTATTGTTCTCGAAGATACAGACTAACATGGCTACCTCTCTGATACTTAGCACAGAACACTGAGAGCCAAGACAGGTGTCTGTAAACAAACTTTATGGGACCATAGAAAACTTGGCCACACCCAAAAGTGGCAATCCAACAAACTATAAGCATGCCAGATGAAGGAGTTTGCTAGACAAGAGTGTTCTAGATTAGAGAGGTTTAACTTGTAATGCATATTTTAAAAGTGATACAATATTATGTACATCAGTGGTCCTCTCCATCCAGAGCTGCAGTTTAAACAAGTGGAAAGAGGATGACTAGACAGCCTAGAGGAAACAAAACAAAACAAAAAATGTGCCGGGCTGCCTGAGACTTGCAAAGATTTCACTGCCCTGTAAAACACCATGTTTCTTTAAAGATGAAGAAACTATTTTCAAAATGTTATAAAAATTAAAGATTGCTGTACATCCCAGAGACACAAGGAACAGCACCACAGAGTGCTGTGATAAATTTCACAGCTAGGAGTTGTGAATTTTCATTCTCCTGGGATCTAGAATCATTTAGGTGGCTCTGCTCTAAGAAGTGAAACAGGGAAGAGATACTTTGTAACAGCTTATTGTTCAGCTGCTCTCGGTTGTTTTCTCTTAATCCTCAAAGTAAGGATGCATTAAAAGGGCTGATAATGTTAATAAATAGACAGTGGTTCATGATAAATCGCATTTTCAACAGCTTACGTTCTGTCTGTATCTATCCTTCATCCCAAGGGATAAATGGGATATTTTAATCCATAAGAATACTAAAAGAATTCAGCATGATTGTTATTACTACAGTGACTGCCAAGGGATATAATCATTTGCCACGTTATAAAGTGTGCCAGACTCCTAGAAATCTTCCCTTGTGAGAGAGCCCCTTCAGCACTCAGAATGTTTCTGGGCATCCTGACCAATCTTGATGCATCTGGCTCTAAGTGGACTGGAACTGCATAGTGGAGCTGGCATTTATGTTCTTGGCTTCATTTCCAAGAGTCATGCTCTTCTCTCAAATTACAAACCATGGCAGTTGCAGGTGCAAAAGCACAAACAAGCACATTCTGCTTTCTTCCTCTTCACCCATATGTGGCATGTGGTGAGAATTCTTTTTAACTCACGCAAATATATATTTTCACTAGTTTGCACTAAGTCACATCGTTAGGCTTAAATTCTGCTTCGAACAGGAAGAGCTGTGGAATGAGGCATTGGGAGAGGCAGAAGCTGAGTTAATGGAATTGAAAGGAAATCTCTCATAAGAAACATAAGGCACCTAACACTTGGGCCCTAAAACAAAAATTCTATTTTTCTAGCCAAAGTTTTATCGGTCAGGAGTTTAACACCCAAGCTTACGTGGTGCTGCTCAACAGCTCACGCCTTCTGGCTTCACCAAAACGTATTCGCATTCAGCAATACAATGAAAATTGCCCCTTCAAAAAAGACACAACCATAAATGAATAAATGACAATGAATTAAATGGTGCAAAGCAAAAACTTCATTCCTTTCTCTGATGGATCGCTCTCTCTCAACTCAGCCAGTCAAGCAGCTGGCGTGTGGTGTGTTGTACAGGTGGAACATCAATACTGCAAACACAATACAGCTTGCAGGAAAGCATTTATGGCTACAGCTACACTTTACACCACAGCTGGTGGCATGCATGGAGTTCAATACCACACTGAAAAACAAGCTGTGCCCCGTGTTCCTTTTATTTTGTCCAGCTATGTGTGGAATAAATTTTATGTGCATCAATGTACATGCAGGTGTACATCATCATTAGATACACCTGCTTCCAGCTGTGGGTGCTCTGTTAGTCAGCTGGGCAGCATTTGAATTTCTCCAGGATAAAGCTCCAGTGGGCTGAGCCTTTCTCTGCTGCCTCCTGCCTCCAAGGCCTTTCTTTGTTTCTGAGGTCTTTCCCTAAGACAGGGAACAGCCCCGCCCATGGGGAACTAGCAGAGCCTCTGCAGTGAAGGAAAGCTCAGGTAGCGGGGAGGCTGTGGGACACTGCACTTCTAAACTAACAATGTAGACAGGAAGGCACAGCTTGGCTTAGAGGGACATGTAGGGTGTTGATGCTACTACATACCCTCAGGCTTCAAGTGTGTCTTTATTTGCATAAGCTGTGCCTCATCATCTACAACTCTATTTATCCTCATGCAAGAGGGGCTAGTGATGTACATTCACTACATGCCACTCAGGCTACGTCTACACTTACTTGGAATGTCGATGGCTGCTACGCAATTTTAGGTAAATTTTGGGGAAATGTGCAAATAAAACTCGATATCACAAAATCAGAACAGATTCCCTTTATGAGCATACCAATTGGGTGGTGAACACATGCAGTGTCTCCAGAGTAGGAAGGAACAGTTCTTCAGTTTCCTGCTCTACTTTAGCAAGACACTCTTTGACATGTTAAAAGAATTTTAACTGAACAGCCAGCTCCAAAGATCTGATGGGAAAATGCCCCAAATAAGCCAAACATGTTGCTCAGGAAGTAGCTATGGGTCTTTGTATAGAGGGCAATGCAAGAAACAGAGTAGTTATCATTAATAAGCCTGTCCTTACCTGTCTATCATTCTGTATAGCGAACGTTTCTAGAAAGCATTGCTCAAACACTGAAGATGGCTGATAATATGCAAGAATGCTTTCTTTTACATCTCAAAATCGAGACATCTGCAATAAGAACAGCTGGCCTTGTGCTTACTGTTGTACCCAAAAAATGAAAAAAAAAAAAAAAAAGATTTATAAGATGCTGAAGTTGTCAAGTAAAATAAAAACATTAAAATCGGAGTAAATTGAATTGAAAATAACAGCAAATGAATAGCAAGAAGGCTGGTTGTCCAGAGCCTTTGGCTCTGAAAATCCTGACCTGTACTTTTCTAGGTGATTACTTGACATGTTAGGTATTGAATTTCCCCAAGCCTTTGCTATTTGTAAACATTGTTGAATTGTGGGGGTTTTTTTTCCTTTAATTTGTTCTCTTGATTTACACTGTGTAATGTGGATGTAAATTAGTGGTAGTTCCCTATGAGATCAGTTTTTCTAATGTAACTAACTAATTGCTACTAAAGGTTCATAAATGTTTTTTTTAAAGTACTGCTTGTGAATTTTTCAGAGTCTGAGGACTTTGGAATCACTGCAGTGACTTGTAAATGGTTCATGAAATGAAAAATTCCAACCCATTCAGTCCACCAATAGATTAGGGGACACCAGTGCTTTGCAATTAGACCTAATGAGAAATCAGAAGTTTTTGCATAACCAAATGGAAGGATTTAGTGTAATTATTCTTCAGTGGAAAATTTCCAGCTTTTGACTGACTGCTGTAAAGGTTCATTTTTCCTGAAGTGACTAAAAAAGTAACAGCCACAGGCCTTGGGTGCAGTGGAGCTGGCTCAGGAGTGAGATGCGAATGGCCTTGACTAACTGTAGCTATAGTGTGTGTGCTGTGATGGGCTAAAGATGCTATGACATACAACAGTAGTTGTGAGAATAATCTGCTAATCCCTTTCTTTAGTGCCTTTGTTGGGACTCATCAGAGGTATAATTTTAGAGGCCAAGATGCCTAATTTGGGAAGCAGGCTGAATTATTTAGAAAATAAGGGATGCAGTAGTATTTGGTGTAGGCAGAAGCTGGAGCATTAAAACGGCTCAGTATGATGCCAAGGAACTCAGGAAGCACATGTTTCCTAATTTCTCTCAATTCCTAATGCAAATTAAAAGGGCCAAACTTTATAAGCAGTACAAAAATACTAGCTGATACACTGGTGATCTGCCTTCTCCTCTTCCCCTCATACAGGATGCTCTTTCATATCCGGCATTGTGTCTTCCAGAACTCTCGAATAACTGGCATTTTAACCATAAGTAAATTTTAGATATGTTTCCCATAAGTACAGTATGGTGAAAGTAACTACAAATAAATACAGTAAATACAGTATAAGTTTACAGTGTACAATACCTACTGTTTTTGGCAAATAAAGTACTCTGCATATTTTTTGTTTGTTTCTTAATCTCTAATCTTGTTTTTCTTTAGTGTTATGCATTGGTGGGTATACCTCTCTATCATCCAGAATATCTGAGTATCTGGCAACCTCCCAGTCCTGGGGCTGCTGAATATGAAAGAGTTTACTGTATTTCTCCATTTGCTATGGCCCTATGATCACTTGACTGGTGGGATGTGACCTCACAGATAAACAAGTTCCATCCAATCTGTCTCCATCCAATGTTTGCTCAGCTCCTATCCCCTATTACCCCTCCTTTACTTACACTACATTGATGAGATCTTTATCATTTGGATCCACGGTAAAGAGACTCTTGAAGAATTCCACAGAGATTTTAACAACCGGCACCCCACCATCAGTCTCAGCCTTGACCATTTCACACAAGAGATTCATTTCCTGGACACCACAAATCACTGATGGCCAAATCAATAGCACCCTCTAATGGAAACCCGCTGACCACTACTTTTACCTACATGCCTCCACCATCTATCAAGGACACATCACACTATCCGTCATTTATAGTCAAACCCTTATATACAACCACATCTGCTCCAATCCTACTGACAGAGACCAAAAACTTCAAGATCTCTACCAGGCATTTGTAAAACTTAATTATCAACTGGGAGAAGTTTTAAAAAAAAAATTGACAGAGCCAGATGAATACCCACAAGCCAGCTACCATTAGATAGTCCCAAAAAGGTTAATAGCAGAACACCCGTTGTCATCAACTACAACCCCCAACTCAAACCCCTCCAGTGCATTATCTACAACCTGTACTGGAACATGATGCTGCACTCACACAGGTCCTGGGTGAGAGACCTGTTCTCTCCTACAGACAACCACCTAACCTCAACAAAATTCTCACTAGCAACCATACGCCACACCACAGAAATACTAATCCTGGAACCTTTTCCTGCACCAAACCTTGTTGCCAACTTTGTCCACGCATTTACTCTGGAGACACCATCACTGGACCTAACCATGTCAATTATACAATCAGGGACTTATATTCCTGTACCTCCCCTAATGTGATATGTGCCATCCTGTGCCAGCAATGCCACTCTGCCATGTCTATTGAATAAACTGGACAATCACTTCACCAAAGCATGAGTGGACACAAATCAGACATTAGGAATGTGAATACACGTTAACTTGTCAGTGAGCATTTCAGTGGAACAGGCCATAGCACTCAAGACTTGAAAGCCTGCATTGTAAAACAAAGAGGCTATATCTACACTAGAAGCATCTGGTCACAGAAGTTACTGTCAGAAGAGATGTTCCAACAAACTTCTGTCAACAGATCTTGTCTACTCACACAATTGGATTGACCTTTGGATCTGCTCTGTCAACAAAAGGGTCCCCCAGACTGTCTACACAGCCAATGTAACTGTTTTTAATAGTTTCTGTCAACAAAACACACTTTGTGTAGCCACTTTGCAAGTTTTGGCTAAAAAACCCGTTTTGTCCACACCACTCTCTAGTGTAGCCGTAGCCAGAGACATCAACACCAGATTACAAAGGAAAACACCTGAATTGGAGTTCATTCTCATGTTCAATACTTCACGCCTTTGTCTCCACAAAGATACCAATTACCTTACACATTACAAGGACAGTTTTCCCATCTTTGATATTCATAGTGATCTCAGGCAGCCCATTTAACTTAATAGACACTTGAAGCAAGTAATTTTCTTCCCCGTCGCCCCTCCCACTTCTGTCCCATGTAGCTGATTCATCAGTTTTCATTTCATTTTTTTCTATCTTTCTGTTAAATTCTCTTTGCATCAGTTTACATTTATCAGCTTTTTCCAGATCTGAATAACTGGGTCTGTTCCATGAAAGCTCATCACTTAATAAATCATTTTGTTAGTGTTTAAAGTGCTACAGGATGGCTTTTTCTGTTTTGTGAAGCTACAGACTAACACAGCTACCTCTCTGTGACCATCCATCCATACTGTTCTTGCTGTCCCCTAATCCCTATTCCTTTGCCTTTCTTCTAAATCACCCCTTCTTTATTCCCTGTAGGCTTTCTTCCATTTGCTGCCGGTCTCTGAGCAGCTCACTGTTAAGAGACAGGCCTGTGACACCTAATGCTACACAATTATCTTGATCCTCCTGTGTAAGCCTTCCTTTCTGAGTCTTCATATTGCAAATTGAGGTAATTTTAATCATAAATAATATATGGCACTTATTTAGCACTAGAATACCCATCCGGGACTGTACTTAACTTTCATTCCAATTACAGAACACTACAATTGATCATTGCAGTGTAAGCCTCTTTCAATTTAGAGGGTTTAGGGTTAAGTCGGGGCCTCAGGTGTCAAACTGAAATAGTGGGCTAGGCTTGAATGTCTCTGAAAGAGAGCAATGGGGGCTGAGAACTAGTAAGACAAACCGCTTATCAAAGGGGTGTGCCAGAAGAGTGTCTGTTCCTGAAAGGACCATATGGAATGGTAGAGAAAAGGGCACATCAGGTTACACCTACCCATATGTTTATGAAAGCAACAGAAAAATCTACCTCACAGATAGCTTGGGCTCCACACAACCTACTGGCATCTATAATACCACAGCCAATGCAACCTAGGATATCTGCAGTGACTCAAACAGAGCCAAGAGAATTTCAAAGAGGTGAAAATTAAATTACAGGTTAGGGCAAACTGGTTTCTGGGCTGATTGCCTCCATATCCCCCATGTGGTTAAGAGGAGCATTTCTGGCAATTGAATTTTTAAATTTGTCTTGGATGTTTTTTCTAAAAGACATGCTGTAGGAATTGTTTTGGGGGAAGTCCTATGACCTGTGTTCAATGTGTAGGAGGTCAAAGTAGAAGATCACATTGGTCCCTTCTGGCTTTCTATGATGCCATGACAAAGTTAGGCTAGGCTCAATTTTTATTTTAGCTTTAGAGGCCACATTCAAGTGTCCTGGCAAAAGAGACAGTGACTCAGAGGTAGAGCAAGGAATACACTCCAAGGCTACGTCTACACGTGAAGCCAACATCGAAATAGCTTATTTCGACGTAGCAACATCGAAATAGGCTATTTCGATGAATAACGTCTACACGTCCTCCAGGGCTGGCAACGTCGATGTTCAACTTCAATGTTGCGCGGCACCACATCAAAATAGGCGCTGCGAGGGAACGTCTACACGCCAAAGTAGCACACATCGAAATAAGGGTGCCAGGCACAGCTGCAGACAAGCTCACAGGGCGGACTCAACAGCAAGCCGCTCCCTTAAAGGGCCCCTTCCAGACACAGTTGCACTAAACAACACAAGATCCACAGAGCCGACAACTGGTTGCAGACCCCGTGCCTGCAGCATGGATCCCCAGCTGCCGCAGCAGCAGCCAGAAGCCCTGGGCTAAGGGCTGCTGCCCACGGTGACCATAGAGCCCCGCAGGGGCTGGAGAGAGAGCATCTCTCAACCCCCCAGCTGATGGCTGCCATGGAGGACCCGGCAATTTCGACGTTGCGGGACGCGGATCGTCTACACGGTCCCTACTTCGACGTTGAACGTCGAAGTAGGGCGCTATTCCGATCCCCTCATGAGGTTAGCGACTTCAACGTCTCGCTGCCTAACGTCGAAGTTAACTTCGAAATAGCGCCTGACGCGTGTAGCCGCGACGGGCGCTATTTCGAAGTTAGTGCCGCTACTTCGAAGTAGCGTGCACGTGTAGACACAGCTCAAGAGTCCTGGCACACAAGCCATTAGAAAACATTTCAGTGTTACCAGCCTTCCTGCAGTTGCCTTAGCAAGTACGTTAAAACCCGTTACCTCACACAGCTTTATTTATCCAGTGTGTCTGAGATAGTCAAAAGCATTCAGATAAATGGGAAATTATAAGAGAGGTCATAAGTCCACTTGAGTTAAGAGAAGTATAAACAGCGGTTAAGCTCTTATTTTTCCTTGACTCCCATTTACCACTGACTATATATAATCCTGTTTTGGCTAGAATGATATGGGCAAAGGTGTTATCCTAATGCTCAGTGTCTCCTTATGTAACATGAAAAAATTACTATTTTTAAACTTTTTGTTATCTTTACAACAGCTTTTATCCTTTCAGTTTGTTGACTGAAGCAAGCAACAGCAGTGAGCATGCACCCCACTACAATTTAATGTTACCAGTGGTGTCTTCAGATTGCAAACCAGTGTCAGATTGACACTGGTGTCCTATGAGGAGCTGGCTTCAGGGGTTAATATGCTAACACCGATTCCACATTTGCTGCGGCTATTATATTGCAAGTACAGATTCTTTTGGCTATGTATCTGCTGTGTTAAGGAAGAAACCCTTTAACAACTTGGACGATAAATTGCATTTAGGCTCTTAATGCTGTGTGCAAGAAGTCCTTCAAGCAATGCAGTGCACAGCTCTTTACTCACTTTAGGAGGGCTCATAGATTTTTGACCACTAGGCCAAAGACTAGCTTCCCATTGTAATCAACAATTCCAGGCTATTTGAATAAAAGCAATTACATTTTCCCAGTAAGATAACCTGTTTGGTGTACAATGCATAGTTATCCAATTGCAGTATTGCAGGTTTTATCTCACATTTTTAAAAATCAGATTCTGCAGTCAAATTCTGCTCTCTCCCGCCCCCACAACAGTTTGAACTGTCACCAGGCCAATTGCAGTTACTATTTCTAGTACTACTGCACAGCCTGCAGCACAAGTGAAAAATGAGTTGTCATCTTTATCTTTTCAAATGATCTTCTGGTAACAGGGAAGCAAGTTTCATAATTATTGGCAGTAAAGGCATCGTCACACATGTTGTGGCACATGAACCTGAATAGAGTAGGGGCACTTTCCTGGTGGCCTAAGCAAGCAGAATACTATGTATCCTGTTGGAACTGTGCCAGGGCCAATTTTAACCAAACTGCCTCTTGATAAAGGCAGTGTGGCCTATTGGCTGTGTGTTATATATGCCAGAAGCAGGGCTTTTTTTTTTTTTTGTCGTAGCATGTACCAGTACTGCATACTGGCACCTTCTTGCCAGAGTTCCCGTGGCTGGAGCTGCTAGTGGGGTTCAGCGCCCCAGACAGCGCCCAGCTTTGGGGCTGCTGGAGCCCCCACAACAGCCCACAACAGGCTGGTGCGCCTGTCAGCCCCACACCAACATGGAGATGGGGAGCTGGAGCCCTGGCTGGACCCCAGCAACATGGGGACCAAGTGGCTGCCATTGGGCTGGGAGCCAGAGTCCCCCACTGCAGATAGGGGTTGGAAGCCAAAGTCCCCACTTGCTCCATAGCAGCAGGAGCCAGGAGCTGGAGCCCTTCCAGCAGCGCTAGCTGTGGAAACCTGACAGGAGGGTTAGGGGGGAAAGAAGTGGAAGGAGGAGGTGAGGTGCCTTACCTGCGCCTCCTTTTTTTTTTTTTTTTTTTTTTTTTTTTTACAAAAGCATTGGCCAGAAGCATTCTCTGGTTGACATTCAGCAGTGGTCTGAGGCGGTGCTTTTGCTGACCATTATAACAATGACACTTTATCAGTATGTGGTCCTATTTGCGATGTAACCTCATAGTGGTTCCTCTGGACAACAAAACAGCAAAATGTGGGAGGAGATAAGACTTCACCCCTATACAGAACATGCCAGAAGAAAATTTATGAGACGCTGGCATAAGATGTTTATGAGGGGAGCTTATAACATTGTGAAATTTTGCCTTATTTTCAACATGACTTCTAGTTGGTCTTTGCACCTGCAATACTGATGTCATTAAGATAACTGCCTAACTGGCCCCATACACCAAGTAGTGACACACTATAGTTATCATTTCCCTTTAAAACAGATAGGGAGGAAGAAAGTAAAATGGGCAAAGTGAGGGTAACATTCATAGATGTAGTCACAACTAAGAGGGCAATGTTGTGGCAGGCAGAGAAATAATATGAATGGAAATGGAAGGCACTCAGGCAATCACAGAGACTGGCGCTCAGAGACAGTGCGTTTACATTTGAGAGAGAATTGTACTTGTAATGTAAGGAAGGGGCTAGAACTGGAATTCCAGCTCAACCTTTAACCAGTTTTTGGGAAGTTCAGATCTAGATTCTATAAAGGGAGTCAAACATTGCAAGGTGGACCTCCGTCTAATTAACATATTAACAATATAGCCCCAGAAACATATACCACCCCACCCTAAAATCTTATCGGAAGATGAAATACTGCAGACACTATTTTAAACAGGAAAATCTTTCACAACAGAAAAAAGGCTGTTAGTAGTGTATATAGATGGAAAAACCAGCTAGAACGCTGTCCATTTATGTGTAAAGTGGTCCAGTTTACCAGACATATACTCAGTTGCACCCCTAGATACTCAGGAGAGGTTTGGACCTCTAAGGATTAGGTACAAACTTGTGGTACTGAGGGTTACATCAGCAACTTCTTAGCAATCTAAATAATGTCTTTTGACACCCTGGTTTTAAACATTGAAGCTCCTCTTAAAGTTTCCCTCCATTTCTTGACCTTTTGAATAAGGCTAAGAAAACTCTACACATAACCCCCTTTGTTGAAATGTTCTCATTTAAAAAAAAAAAAAGAGAGCGAATGACTTAACCTAATAAGTAGGGTTCGATTTACAGCTCAAGCAGTTTCTAGTCAAAAGGAAAGATGTTTTCCCAAATTAAAATAATAGAAAAACACAATATTAGGAACAGTAAGAGAACAATGTTTCCCATTACATCAATATCTGTGGCTGTCTCTGTATTGCTTCTATGTCATAAGTGATTTTACTTAAGCATTTGTGGAGCTTTGTCTTCATTTCATAGTTACCATGCCAAAGCAAGGATGACAGACTCACACGTATGACTATGGGATCCTTTTACATTTGGAAGTAACATAGCTATGTCTGACTCCTCCTATCAACTAAAACAGCATCTGACTTCAACATTTCACAGTGCCAACCCCAGGTACATTATTTTAGAGATAATAGTGCCATCTGGTGGTATGCACTATTTATTACAAGGATTTCTTTCTTTCTTTCTTTCTTTCTTTCTGAGGGAGCCCTGGTCATAGACCAGGACCTCATTTTACAAGATGCTGTATAAACACAGCACTAAAAGATGGCCCTTCCCTAAGGAGCTTCTGAACTAAGCCATGAGACAAGAGAGTCAGACACAGAAGCGGGAGAGTAATAGAAAATGAGACAATACGAGTCAGCATCATAGGCAGTGGTCTCAGTACACCAGCCGGATGGTGTGTGTCATGCTGTTTGTAGCTATGGTAGCAAAGGAGAGCTTTAACGAAAGATGTGAAGGGGGATAATACTTAAATTTACAAATATTAGTGGAGCTGTCCTTCCGCATATGGGAGACGCTATGGGATAAAGCACAGAGGAGCTTGTTCGAAAATTGACATATTGCTCCCCCAGCTTCTTATGTCACAACTCCTTCCTCCCCAGGGGAGCTGCAGTTGGGATCCAGGGCTAGGAGTGGGGCCATCGTATCCAGAGGGCACAGGCAGATGGGGCACTTGTGGCAGTAGTGCTCCAAAGGCAGCTGACCCACATGTATGACTCTAAAGGAAGGTGTGCCACATCCTGTTTGGGGAGGCTTAGCTTCCTCTGATCTCTTCTAACCAGCACCCATCCCTACCTTCCCCAAGCTGTGAATTGTGAGCAGGGAGCGAGCGAGAGAGAGAGAGACTCCACCTGCGGCCCTGACTTAGCTGCCTCTTTCCATAAGAAGAATGGAATTTACCACATACCTCTCTGGGCAGCATCCCTCATTGGCTTGCTCAGGCAGTTCCCTGCCTCGCATACTGGTTTTGTGGATCGCAGTCTGAGGTACCTAGCTCTCCCCGGGCATTTTTTTAGTAGCCTAGGTACTTAACTCAGGCTTTGTAGATCACATTGTTTTTCCTATAATTATCTAAGCACCTAAAATCAGATGGTGAAAATCTCAGTGTTGAAACACTATAAGTTTCTTTGTGAATCCTATCCCCTGAAATTGTGACCAAAAACCTCATCTGGTAATTAGTTTGGTTGTGAACATTTTACACATTCTCTAAAGCACTCTTGGGCTGGTTTGTAATAAGGGGTAGAGCTGCAGTACTCTGGGGATTTCAGCTATTCATTTTATAAATTCTGTCTTAATTACAAATGCTGTATGTGTCATCAGCAAGCTGTAAACTAGAAATCACAGCCTTTTGCTTTTTCTATTATCTTTTTGCCTCCATTTTTGGCTGAAATTCCAATAGGGATAGTGGCAAAGGCCTACCAATACAGGACTGTTAGATTGTGATTGTTCTCTAGTCAAGAAGGAAGCGCCCTAGAAAAACGATGGCTTCTGTCCAGAACTGCTTTGTCACTTTGGGGAGGTCACTTTGGCTAACAAAGTCACCGGGGGGGTCAGTGACCACCTGAGGACACTGAACAGGATGTCACTTGACAAAGATCCCCCCACAGCATGGAACTACAGACTTGACCCCATGCTGCTCTCATGCTCCTTTCTAACCTTCCCCACATCCCACCACAAGTATTGGGACTTCTGGGCTGATTTTTAGACTGTCACGCTTGTGGCCTTGTAATTTTGTGGTGACCGTCTAGTTCACAAGAAAGAAGTAACCTAGTTAAGCAGAAGCCTGATGAGCCCTTTTATCTTTCTGAAACTCAAGATGGTTCCCTCAAGAACTGCGAAGAGAAGTGTGAACTTGTGAGAGGCTCTGCTTTTAGGATTCTTATTTTTTAAATGATCGCTACTCTCATGTAATTTATGTGGCTATGTAAAAATGCAATGATGTTACAAGCCAAGGTAAAATATGTGTGGGTTCTGTTCTTTACAACCAACTGTTTAGGGAGGCACACCAGGTGCCTCCTGTGAGAGTTAACCTGTAACCCAGAAGCCTCACTTTTTGGGTGGAGTTCTGGGAAAAGGATGTGTTTAAGTTGTCAGGGTGGTTGCAAGATCAGCAGTAAACCAGGGAAACAGACTCCAGTTCTTCTGAAAGGAGTGGCAGAGAGAGGCTCTGTGTCTGAGCATGTATCTAAAGACCACAAGTCTGGGACAGTGACTGAAATCACATCAGGTTCTGGAGACTCCATGCAGCTAGCAATCCACAGGTGTGGATTCCCCTCACAAAAGTCTACAGAACAACTGAAAGGGAGGGTGTTTACTGGGAACTGTGACAGCAGGTATCCAGAGAATAAACACTTTTTAATTTTAGAAGCAGAAGTACACACTTTATCAAGCAACTGTCAATGAAAAATAGCTTTGTTTCACTGATTGCAAGACAGCTCTGTCTGTATTTTAGGGTGGTATGCACATCTGTGCTACTACATAACTACTACTACTAATTTTACAGTACATCCACTTCTAAAATTATACGTCACTTGCTATAGCCCCAATCCCTCAGCCTTTGAATCAAATGGTCAGTTTGGTGTATTTTGGCCATTGATTTCAGAAGGCACAGAGCTTGGCCTCACATCCTATCACTACCTCCTCTCTTCATTTCTCTTATCTTTGGACTAGAAATCTATTTTTAAAATGAAAATGTAGGTGCACTTGTAGCACAAAATGAATGCAGTAAAACCGTGGAAAATGTCTGCTTGCTGTACAACATATTTCCTTCTTCTCTTAAGTATGGGATGCATTTCTTTATCACATACTTCTTTTATTCTGGATAATACGTAGTTACAGTAATTACCATTATTAAGCAATATCTGTACAAATGACTAGTTCATAAGTCAAGGTTGCTATAATAATTCATGGAGCTAAAGATCTGCAGACTCGTCTGAAAGCAGAGCTCTAGCTGTCTTTGCTATATATTAAGATATAAACAAAGTAATACAAACAAAAAATAAAAGCAGAAGCCTCCCTAAAACTAGGACAGGAATAAAATATCCAGCCATAATTCCTAACCTCAGTGTACAATCCTAGTCTTGGGGAAAGAGAGGAACAAACTTTTCGGTGTGTCCTTCTGGCTAACAGATCTGGGCGATGTTGGATTGAAAGACAAATCCTAAATTATGCTAAATATGACACAGGTGAGTGAAAGGTAAAACTCTAAGTCATCCTTCTGTCCCACCCTGAGACAACTGGGTACGAAATTCTCTCTGACTCACACACTTTTCCCATGGCTACACAGTTGCTCTGATAGGATGGTGTAGGGCAATCCTTAACATAGCTAGCTCAACAACGTGTCATAGCTGAAGCTGAAAAGCCAGCCTTATGTGGATGAGTGAATTCAAAAGTTCAGGAGAAATGCTCTGCTTGCAACTCCCTTTCATTAAACTAAAGGGACCACTTACTGTAACAGTGTTAAGATGGTATGGGAGGATGGAGGGGGAAGGTGACCTTTGAGTTCCAAGCCATTAGGTCTTCTAGGGGCCTAGCTATATAAACAAAAATCCTTGCATCATCATAATAGAGATACTGACAGAATTATAGCATTGTCCCCTGTTCAGTCCAAGACTACTAAGTACATAAAGTTGAAGGAGGGGGAAGAAGCAGCTAAAATCTCAAACTGTATGAGTTAATTTCTCTTTTCACATATTATACATGGGTCATGTTTTAAAGAAGAAATTTTTCACTAACTTAAATATTGCTCCTTGGAAGGGCTAGTTTTGGAACATACAAGGACAGAGTTTATTTTCTATTTAATAACATGCAAAAAAATTTCAAGACCTGAGTTAACCTGCTGCACAATATGGACTACAGTATAATTGACTTCAGCACTATCATGGGAGGAGTACCAGACCTGGGCACTTTTAAATGGTGAATTTCAGCAAAGGATTTCTTTTTCCAGAGAAACCTAAATCAAAAGAATCTAAAGCAAAAGTGAAAAACTAAATTCCTCATATTTGGCACATAGGCCAGCACTGCCTATCACAGGGCCACAGTAGTTTGGCATATCTTGTAAAAGAAAAGCACTTTAGGATTAAATGGCAACGTTGAAATGGTTCTTCAAACCATCTAGGGCAAAGAAACCCAGTCCCTGGTCAGCTCTCAGGCAGGCCCAAAGTTACACATGGGATGGAAGTGAAGATGCAGTGAATGGAAACAGCCAGACAAGAACCAAAGGCACAAAACCAAGCCAGAGACTTTGGTTTGCAAGAAGCTGGGCGCCTGTGAGGTGCCCGGGTAAGGGAGAGGCTCCCGGCACCATAAGAACATAAGAATGGCCATACTGGGTCAGACCAAAGGTCCATCCAGCCCAGTATCCCGTCTGCCGACAGTGGCCAATGCCAGGTGCCCCAGAGAAGGAGAACAGAAGACAATGATCAAGTGATTTATCTCCTGCCATCCATCTCCTGCCCTTGTACTGAAGGCTAGGGCACCATACTTTACCCCTGGCTAATAGCCATTTATGGACCTAACCTGCAAAAATTTATCGAGCTCTTTTTTAAACCCTAATAGAGTCCTGGCCTTCACAGCCTCCTCGGGCAAGGAGTTCCACAGGTTGACTGTGCGCTGTGTGAAGAAAAATTTCCTTTTATTAGTTTTGAACCTACTACCCATCAATTTCATTTGGTGTCCCCTAGTTCTTGTATTATGGGAAAAGGTAAATAATTTTTCTATATTCACTTTCTCCACACTATTCATAATTTTATATACCTCTATCATATCGCCCCTCAATCGCCTCTTTTCCAGACTGAAAAGTCCCAGTCTCTCTAGCCTCTCCCCATATGGGACCCGTTCCAAACCCCTAATCATCTTAGTTGCCCTTTTCTGAACCTTTTCTAATGCCAATATATCTTTTTTGAGGTGAGGAGACCACATCTGCACACAGTACTCAAGATGGGGGCGTACCATAGTTTTATATAGAGGAAGTATGATATCTTTTGTCTTATTATCTATCCCTTTTTTAATAATTCCTAACATCCTATTTGCTTTACCAACTGCCGCTGCACACTGCGTGGATGTCTTCAGAGAACTATCCACTATAACTCCAAGATCCCTTTCCTGATCTGTTGTAGCCAAATTTGACCCCATCATGTTGTACCTGTAATTTGGGTTATTTTTTCCAATGTGCATTACCTTACACTTACCCACATTAAATTTCATTTGCCATTTTGCTGCCCAATCACTCAGTTTGCTGAGATCTTTTTGTAGTTCTTCACAATCCCTTTTGGTTTTGACTGTCCTGAACAACTTGGTGTAATCTGCAAACTTTGCCACCTCACTGCTTACCTCATTTTCTAGATCATTGATGAACAAGTTGAACAGGATCGGTCCCAGGACTGACCCCTGGGGAACACCACTAGTTACCCGCCTCCATTGTGAAAATTTACCATTTATTCCAACCCTTTGTTTTCTGTCTTTTAACCAGTTCCTGATCCATGAAAGGATCTTTCCTCCTATCCCATGACCGCCTAATTTACATAAAAGCCTTTGGTGTGGGACCATGTCAAAGGCTTTCTGGAAATCTAGGTATATTATGTCCACTGGGTGCCTCTTGTCCACATGTTTATTAACCCCTTCAAAGAATTCTAATAGATTAGTTAGACATGACTTCCCTCTGCAGAAACCATGCTGACTTTTTCCCAACAATTCGTGCTCTTCTACGTGCCTTGCAATTTTATTCTTTACTATTGTTTCTACTAATTTGCCTGGTACTGATGTTAGACTTATCGGTCTATAATTGCCAGGGTCTCCTCTGGAGCCTTTTTTAAATATTGGCGTTATATTGGCCATCTTGCAGTCATTGGGTACCGAAGCAGATTTAAAGGATAGGTTACAAACCACTGTTAATAACTCTGCAATTTCACATTTGAGTTCTTTCAGAAGCCTTAGGTGAATACCGTCTGGTCCTGGAGACTTGTTACTATTCAGCTTATCAATTAACTCCAAAACCTCCTCTAATGTCACTTCAATCTGGGAGAGTTCCTCAGATTTAGGAACCTCTGTAACATCCTCAGCCGTGAAGACTGAAGCAAAGAAATCATTTAATCGCTCCGCAATGGCACTGTCTCCCTTGATCGCTCCTTTTATATCTTTATCATCCAAGGGCCCCACTGCTTTTTTAGCGGGCTTCCTGCTTCTAATGTGTATTTAAAAAACATTTTATTATCATTTTTTTAATTTTTGGCTAGCTGTTCCTCAAAATCTTTTTTGGCTTTTCTTACTACATTATGGCTGTGTCTACACGTGCCCCAAACTTCGAAATGGCCATGCAAATGGCCATTTCGAAGTTTACTAATGAAGCGCTGAAATGCATATTCAGCGCTTCATTAGCATGCGAAATTGACACTCCTTGGCTACGTCTACACGTGCAGCCAACATCGAAATAGTCTATTTCGATGAATAACGTCTACACGTCCTCCAGGGCCGGCAACGTCGATGTTCAACTTTGACGTTGCTCAGCCCAACATCGAAATAGGCGCAGCGAGGGAACGTCTACACGTCAAAGTAGCACACATCGAAATAGGGATGCCAGGCACAGCTGCAGACAGGGTCACAGGGCGGACTCAACAGCCAGCCGCTCCCTTAAAGGGCCCCTCCCAGACACAGTTGCACTAAACAACACAAGATACACGGAGCTGACAACTGGTTGCAGACCCTGTGCCTGCAGCATAGATCCCCAGCTGCCGCAGAAGCAGCCAGAAGCCCTGGGCTAAGGGCTGCTGCCCACGGTGACCATAGAGCCCCGCAGGGGCTGGAGAGAGAGCATCTCTCAACCCCCCAGCTGATGGCTGCCATGGAGGACCCAGCAATTTCGACGTTGCGGGACGCGGATCGTCTACACGGTCCCTACTTCGACGTTGAACGTCGAAGTAGGGCGCTATTCCTATCTCCTCATGAGGTTAGCGACTTCGACGTCTCGCCGCCTAACGTCGAAGTTAACTTCGAAATAGTGCCCGACGCGTGTAGACGCGACGGGCGCTATTTCGAAGTTGGTGCCGCTACTTCGAAGTAGCGTGCACGTGTAGATGCAGCTCTTGCGCGTCCAGACGGGGCTCCTTTTCGAAAGGACGCCGCCTACTTCGAAGTCCCCTTATTCCCATGAGCTCATGGGAATGTATATTTGGGGTATGTTTGGGGTATACATTTAAGCTGGGCCTCTAGTATGGTGTCTTTAAACAGTTTCCATGCAGCTTCCAGGGATTTTAGTTTAGTTACTCTACCTTTTAGTTTCTGTTTAACTAGCTTCCTCATTTTAGTGTAATTCCCCTTTTTGAAATTAAATGCCAGAGTGTTTGACCGCTGTGGTGCTCTTCCCAACACAGGAATATTAAAAGTCATTATATTGTGGTCACTATTTCCAAGCAGTCCAGTAACAGTTACTGTTACCATGATGCTGTTATAACGTGTAGAGGGGGCGCAGGAGGCACATACACTGGATTTGGGCCGATTCACTACTTTACGCCGGGGATGCGGTAGCGCCAGCAGCGCCTCCCCGTTCCCGTTCCCCCACTCCAGCACCTGTGCCCAGCCGGGCCCCGCGGGCAGGGCGTTCGAAAGGGGAGCGGCGGCCCTTTACTGGGAACACGCCCCTGAGACGGGGCAGCCCCATCCCGCCGAGCGCAGCGGGCCCGTGGGCGGACGCACAGTCGCACCTGCCCCCGCACAGAGACGCGCCGCTGCTCGGCACGGGCCCGCCGCAGCCAGAGCGGCTCTAGGAAAGCCCCCCGACCGAGCAGCGTGCGAAGAACCCCCTAGGCTGACCCTGGCTAGACCTTCTGCCGCTTTACGGCCGCCTGTTACGACGCTGCCGTGCTTCTTCCGCTTGACTAGCCAATAGGGAGCAAGTCGGTCTCGTGCGCCACCCCCCCCTCCCCCAGCGAGCCGTAAAGCAGGGGTGAGTAGGTAGGTTGCCGGGGAAGTGCACGTGTCTGGGTGAGTGGAGGTTCTTGCCGGCCTTTGCGGGTAGGGCTGGGTCTTCCCAGCCTCTGCGATCTCCTTGCTCGGCTCCACCGCGCTCTGGGGGGTGGTTGTGGAGCTCTGCCCTGCGGAGAAACGCTGAGCTGCGCCTCGCCGGGCCCCGCAGGGCCGAGCCTGCGGAAGGGTGAGCTGGGCACCGGCAGGTACCGCCCGACCCTCGCGCTCTACCGCCCAGATGTGAAAGCCCTGAGCCTCGGGAGCCTGCCCTCCTCACCTCACCCCACTCCGGCTTCATAGTCCGCTGGTGCCCGTCTAACCTGCTCACCAAGTCTGGCTTTCCGGCGCCCCCACTTCTCAGCAGGGTTCTGCCGCCCTCTTCGTATACTTCCACGTGGCTTTATGTAGCAGCCTCTATGCCTGCTATTACCAGTAATGGGGGGATGCAGGGCACAGGAGTCCGGGGGTGGGGGGTCTAGGCAGGAGATCTAGACAGGCACTCAGCCTCAGATAGGTTGCTGATCTCTGAATTAACTGGGAGAGATTCATTGATTCGATAGGGTGGAGTGTACTAGTTGAGCCTCTCTAATCCAGCACACACTCATCCAGAAACATCTGTAGTCTGGCATGAATTTAGTTAGGTGGATGACCATTTACCACGGGTGTGGCAGAGTTTCCCGTAATCCTATAAAGTTTGTTCACAGCCACAGTCTTCTGTGCTGTTATTTAGTTGTAATTTGCCCTGAAATGTCTTCACAGAGCCCACTAAGCCTTGGAAGTGTTGGTTATGCTGACCGGCTGTGGTCTGGTAAATTTATTTGGCACCTGTCAGGTCCCTAGGGTGGTGGTTCAGAGAGGTTTGGCTGTTATTATTTTTGAGCTTCTAATACGTGCATGTTTCTATTCCAAATGCATTGTACTTTCTTAAGGTTTAGTCCTGCAAACACTTGTCTGCTAAATTTTACATGTTTGGAGTCAAGCATGCCCATTAGCAACTGCAGGATAGAGAGGATTTATTTATGTATCTTTTACGTAGTTTGTGCTTCCTTACTGACATTTTTCCTTATCTGTCAGTCATTCATTAACTCTGCTGTTTTCAGGATGGTGACCTTAAGGTGTTTACTGTACTCTTAGACATAGTACAAATAATAAGTAAACACTTTAGTAAACAGAGTTTCATATACTATATCCATGGCATCCAATACTGTCTCCACTTGCCCCATGTGGTGAATAAAAGACTACATTTTGCTGACCAGGGCTTTTGGAGTAGGGTGCTGGAGTCCAAGCCCCTGGTGTGGGGGCCCCCCCACCAGAGCGCAGCACCGGGGCATGGCCCTCCCTGGAGCACTGGGCCCCTGCCAGAAAACAGCATCGGAGCGTAGCTTGAGCCCCTGCCACAGGACCCTGCTGGAGTGCTGGGCCAGGGCTGGAGCCCCGCTGTAGCGGTGCCCCCACCAGTAATGGGGGATGCAGGGCAGAGGGGAGGTGGGGAGGTCTAAGCAGGAGACGTACACAGGCACTCAGCCTCCGATAGGTTGCTGACCACTGGGCTAGGGGTGCCTAGCTCTGGGGGTGGGGCAGGCCATTTATTTATTGGGGAGGGGGAGCGCAAACCCGGTGAGTAGGAAAAGATGACTACTACAAGTGGGGCAATCTTTGAAGTCCTATTGGACACCACTTTCAGTCCCCATCCTGCATCTCACTGAAGGATCTGGACCCTTAGAAGTGAAAATACATGTTTCGCTAAAAATCAGAATGACAAAGCTTCCCAGTGATAAAATACAGCATTTATATAGTGTTCAGCCTGATGTTACACAAGAAATATCCAGAAATACTCAATGATAGCCAGTGTTCCCTGTAAGCTTAGCAATTGGACAGTCAACCAGGAGAGAGTCATGTGCTGCACAGCTGATTAGCAGAGTGCTCTCATCCTCTTAGAGGCAGCCCATGTTTCTAGTGGTGATGCACATCCACACATGCTGTGGTGCATGTAACAATTTATTCTGCCCACCTGTGGAAAAAAACATTAGGAGCAGCGCTGGCTGTGGCAGTCACTTCTATAATTTCTGTTAAAAATAGAGGTAATTAAATGGAGAATTTTGGGTCAGAGGGTGAATGGCCTTGAATAGGAACCTTATGGATAACTTAGTCAAGCACTTGTAATCTTATTTGATGGGGTTTGGTAATCAGATGCACAAATCATTGTAAGAAAAACAGGAAACTAAAATTATAATGGGGAAACCACAAGTTAAAGATAGAAAACTGTGAATTATTGCCAGTCTTTTAGTGCTTCTAATGTCAGTTCTGTCTTATAGCTTATGACAAAGGATTCTTTTTAAGCTAGAGAAGTCAACGTGCTCTGAACTAAAACAGTTGCGTCTGTTCGTGGTCCACAACAAGTTTTCCTTTTTTTTTTTTTTTGTATTTCAGTGTCACTGCTATGGAAGCCAAAGGTAAAAAGAGATTCACAGGAAAAAGTGGAAAAGCACCACAAAGAAAAAATAAATTTAAAAAAGACAACGGTAAGACAGCAAGGAGTAATATATCATAAAACTGTTCTTACTGGAGGGTTCATAATGCAACAGATACAACAAATGCACATTAATTTGCGTAAGTGGGTTAATCTTCTGAACCAAATGTTAAGTGTAATATTGAAAATGAGTTGAATGGGCACAAGTGGGTTGTTGTACAAAACCTTCAGTTTTGAAAATCTGATTTAAAATACTCTTTTGGTTAAAATTGAAAATGTTTGTTCTCATTTTAGTCCACATTTTCTCAGCTTGCCTAGCTGAAGAATGTAATCACTTTGCATTCTCTGTGGAAGAGAATCTTTCACATTTGGAATAATTAAACTGCTGCATGATAGGATTGAGGCACTTTCGGGAACCATAGTTCAAATTAGTGCTCATTTCTTCACTTTCACATTCATACATTGTCTGTTTTTATTAAATATGAGGAGGAAAATGTTCAGCATTCTCACCAGATGGCAGATTAATTATCTAGAGGTTCAGGAAGCATACATCTAAAAAATTCATTGGCAGTTATTTTCTCTAAGACTATGTGTATTTTATACTTTAATCAAACGCACTGGATTGTCAAAAGTTTTACTGCTGAAAAGTGCTGGGGTGGACAGCGCTTTGTCAGTGGGAGATGCTGTCCTGTGAATGCAGCTTCCACTACTCATTGGAGGTGGTTATATTTTGCTGGCGGGGGAGCTCTCTTTCAACCGCAAAGAGCAGCAGCACAGGTCACAGTATAGGCTTAGCCTAAGATGTGTTGTTTGTGTTAAGAAGCAAAACAACGTAATTGGGCAACAGAGAGATGAGTTATGTGTGAGATCTTTGCACTTTCTTGCAGTGTTCTAAGAGACTACTGCTGCTAATCTGGGTTGTCACTTAACTGTATACCACAGTTATTTTAAGTATTTTCTAAAGGCTTTTATTAAACCAAAAAAAAGAAAAATTGCTCTGTTAAAATGTATACATGCTGTATTCCTGTATTGTACTGCCAGACTGGGCCTTTAGAAGGTGTGCAGACTTACCATAACCTGCTTTGCAACCATCACATGCAACATTTAACCGTTTTATCATTTAACCATTTTATCCTGGTTGCTTTCGTTGGTGGAAGTGAGCAGTTACCAAGTCTTGAGTCTGGAGCCACCAGATATGTCAGAGATAAAGCTACCTTGCATCCATTCACTTTTTACCAGTTAAAATATTTATGTTCTTCAAATTATGTGTACAGGTGCTTGCAGGACTGAGGCCTTAGATTTCAGATACGGTGAATCTCATACTACAAATGAGGCAGCTTTGTTCTTCTGTTCACTTTGGTATTGAATTTCATCCATATGTAAGATTTAAGGCAAAACTAGGAGAAAGATCATAACTTTGCGGTGAAAAGGGATAAAAATTGCTATAAATAAGAATCTGAACTTGTTTTATTCAATAACAGTATTCATAGATTTTTTTTAAATTGTTAAAACTTTTAATAGCGAGTCTTGGAAAATAATATCAGTTCTAGGACTGGCTCTTTTTAATCTAATTCTTATTTCGTTCTGCATAGATTCTGGTCCACCAAGGAAGTTTAATAGCAAAGAAGGTGATGAACGAAAGCCTACATTCAGATCCAAGACGACTGAGAGAGGCAACAAAAAAATTGGTAAGACTAGTGTAAAGCAATTCAAAAGTAAGCAGCAAACAGAGAAGTTCATTAAGAAGAGAAAACTTCAGGAGGATGATGGTGGTAAGTATATTGATTTTTTTAAAAAACTCTCTTCATGTATTATCTGTAACGTATACTTTTACAATAAAATGGAAGGTTATTTTCTTTTAACAATATATATATTCTAAAACAGGTTAATAGGTTTAAGTGGGATTAAGACTGTGATGTAATAGCCTTGAATTGTGTGAAATTCTGTAAGAGATTTTTTTACTATGAGTTTACTGTTCTCTTGTGATATGTCATGCCTGTGCACCTGTTGTTCTGAGAACCGCATAATAGAAATTTTGAGATATGAATGGTTACAGCGAAGCTTGTTGTGTAATCCAGCTGCTTGCACTGGAAATTCAGAAGGAGAAGGGGATTGTCTTAGTACTGTTTTCAGTACCCTTCTATATTATCACCAACTTTTACAGTATTTCTAATACTAATATAATTGTAACTTTAAAAAATGTTTTGCTGTAGTGCCCTATTGGAGTTCCCATGGACTGGTGCATACATTTGTAGTGACAAAAAGAACTAAAGCTGTGACTTTTTCTGTCATCTACTTTTCAATCTTACTGATTTATTTTTATACACATCTGATAAAGGCAGTATAAATAATGGAGCTATTAAGAGAGTCTCCTTTTGAGGTAGGATCCTGCTTTGGTTCAAGAGCATCATCTACTGACTAACTTCCAGAGTTGGTATCAAAATATGAAAGTCCTGAGTTTTGGTCTTGTGCCAGACTTCTAATGACCATAGCCAAAACTTGAAGAACAAAGGATTTTTTCATTTGTACTGTTGGTTTATACTCCTGTAGCATTTATTCACCAATTAAATTAGTGTTATGTACTGGATGTTTCTGAATTTTTGTAAATTCAAGTTTTTGAGTATGTGCCATACACAGATGCTTTTTAGTAAATATTTAGATCTGTCAATATTTTAATAGTTTCTTAAATTTCTGGGTCTGGTGACCCTTAATGAGAACTGTCATTTGATTGCTACTCCCCACCAGGAGAACTGTTCTGTATATAAAGGGCTATCGCATACAAAGTGTAGCTTAATAATTGATGGGAACTTGAGGCTCATGCAATAGCATTAAAATTCTGTTTTAAAATAGTTTTTTCACTGTTTTAACTTTGATTTAGTTTGGGGAAAACACTCATTTTAATTACTTTCTAGAAATAAGGGTGGTTACTAAATTCAGATCCAAGAAGTCTGAGAGAGAAAACAAACATTTTGGAAAGGCTAGTGTGAAACAAATACATTTGCTGGGGGGGAAATGAATTTTAACTTAGAACAACTGTAAGCTTCCAGCCTTGCTTATTCAAATACCATGCAATACTTGAAATATCGCTAACTATAGCAGTTGACTGATGGGTTTTCTATTATCTTTTATTTGCTCGCTGGTGGTTTTTTTAATTACTTGATTCTAATTTTCATTCTAATATTATTCTAATATGTAAAATGATTAAATAATTTTGCATAAATGGCAATCTTTGAAGAAAGGGGAGGATTGATATGCTGGAGAAAAGTTTAGTGCATCATGCTAAATTGTTGAACAGTTTATTGTTCAGAGATGGGGCTTGTAATTCATCTGTTCTGCTGGCCTTGAGCTGAACAGTGCTGGCTGGAAAGCCTTGCCCCCTGACTTTTCACTTCTGACAATTGTATTGTATATAGAGATCAATTTTGCTACGAAATGATTAAAGCCAAAAGCAAACATTAGTCACCATTTTCTGTATGTTGAAGTTCATTTATGACATCTCATATGAGAATAATTTTAAAGTAATAATCTTGCTGTGCCAGTAGTCTGTAACCACTTTATTGTAAAAATTCACAATGAATCCCTCTGAATGAAAAGGATTATGGGTGCAAGAAGGCTATACGTATAAAGTCATGGTGCTTAATTGTTAGAGCTGATATACTTAAGTCTATAAGTTATCTATTTTTTTTGTTTTCTTCTGGGGCTTTACATACTTGAATAGATGCCATAAAAGAAATTAACATGTTAATAGGAACAGATTTTACAAGACACAAAATCTGTGTATAACAACAGTTATCATTTATGAGAGGGCAATACAATAAACACTTGATTTATCGGACTCATCGGGATAAAGAGGGTTCATTAATGCTGAAACTCCATTTGTATCCAAATGGTTATACTGTATACTGATTCACTGGCCTTCCCAGCCCATCACTCACTCCTGTCCTCTGCCCCATTCTTCCCCTCCCACCTCCATCTCCCTCTCCCAGTTACCAGAAGAGGAGCTGAATGCTGGCCTGGCTCCTTCCACCTCCTGCAGCTCTCAGTGCTGCAGCTCCCCCAGCTCTGAGCCACCCGCATGAAGGTAGAGTGTGGCCACCCCTAGCCTGCCAGCGGGCAGCAGCCTCTGACATGATGGCTGCTGCTCAGCACCATTTTAGGCAGCGGCAGCTGGCCACCAACATGCTCCACACATAAAAGGGTTGCGGGAGGAGAGCTCCTGTGCCCCGCTGCAGCCCCACCTCAGCTCCTCTGTCCCCAGTGGTCCCAGCTGCTGTGGTGGCTCCTCCAGCCCTGGCAGCCCAAGCCGCTCCAGCAGCTCTTCCATCCCTGGTGGCAGTTCTGGTGAGTCTCTGGCATTTATTTAAGGGGGCGGGGGTGGGGTTGGCAGACAGTGTCCATTATTTCCAAAGTCTGTTATATTGGGGTCCGTTAAATCAAGGGTTTGCTGTATATCATAAATTAATTGTGGCCTTTAGTTTCACCCTTTTTCTTTTTGGTTTTTTTTTTTGATCTACATTACTTCATAAAAGTGGTTTGCCAATCATATTGATCAGTGGCAGATGTCGTGTCTGCAATTTGGAGTGTGTTCTTTTCTAGCACTGCATCCTGGAGTCCTAACAGGTTATCTCAAGGATGTGAAATGCAGGAATCCAACCAAGTTTAATTTTCTTGGGCATATATTTCTTGTGATATAAACCTATCTCAAAAAAGGGTGTGTTTTTCTTGTTTTTCAAATTTATGAAAAAAAATCCTCCTCCTGGGGTGTGTGGGGAACGAAAGGCGAATGGGGGAGTCTGTTGAGCTGTGTAGTGACTTGTAAAGTCACTGAAGGGGCTGTGGGTGCGTTCTGGGTCAGAATTCATCCTATTAAGACTGAGTTACCTCTGGCCTTTGTCAAAGTTTTCACAATAATCTGGCAGATGTCAGATATTGGAAGGGCAAGACATCTCCCAAATAGAAACTGCCAGTCATAGCAAGGCACCCAGGATGCAGTTCACAAAGGGGACTTCAGTTGAGCATTACCACGTCTACTTATTAGACTACCTGCCTCCTAACGGAATTCACAATCAAAATTAGGTAGCCAGGTTCTTTATGCAATGCATGAGGAAAGTTAGGTGCCTATAAAGAGGGATTCACAAATGTTAACATGTTGAGAGTGGAGCCACCTAAGCTAACCAATAGGAAACGCAGGGGACAGAACTATGGCCTAAACCCTGCTCCTCAAAAGAAATTAAGCTCTTAAATCCAAGCTAGAGGTTGGCACCTCCCTCTGCTCGTGATTTACAGCAGTGAACGCTCATCAGGAGTAGAACTTAAGCCAGGGCTGGATAAAAGCTAGTGCCTAGAACACTTGCTGGAGATATGGGAGGAAATTTCTAGTCTGACTGAGTTGGAGTAGGGACTTAAACACAGGTCTTCCATCTCCAACATGAGTTCCCTAATCAGTGGGCTTTGAGGTATTCCTTAGTGCCTCTCTTAACCTATTCTAGTGAAAATGTTCCCTTTGTATGAATGCTTCACTATTCTAGCTCTATGAGAATATACCAGAGGGAAGCGGGAGATACACTTCCTGCTCCAATGAATGTTGACCACGATCTCTGTATCTGCCATTCTGTTGTGGAAGCCAATCAGGTAGATGTGCTTTAAAGCAGCCTCTCAGCACATTTATTAGATCAGGTCCTGTAGGTGGAGGTTTGTGAAGCCTGGTTCCACCAAGCATTAGGCATGATCTTCACTTTTATCAGTGGAAACATAGTTTTACAGTGAGATGGCAACTGGCACCTACCTATTGCTCATAGATAGCCAAAGAGTACCCTTATGTATCTGAGTCCCCTACTGAATGCCCCACCAAGGCTGTGTCTGCACTAGCCCAAATCTTCGAAATGGTCATGCAAATGGCCATTTCGAAGATTACTAATGAGACACTGAAATACATATTCAGCGCCTCATTAGCATGCCGGTGGCCGTGGCACTTTGAAGCTGTTGCGTGGCTCGTCCAGACGGGGCTCCTTTTCGAAAGGACCCTGCCAACTTCGAAATCTGCTGATAGGAATAAGGGGTCCTTTTGAAGTGCTGCGGCCGGCATGCTAATGAGGCACTGAATATGTATTTCAGAGCCTCATTAGTAATCTTTGAAATGGCCATTTACATGGCCATTTTGAAGATTTGGGCTAGTGTAGACGTAGCCCAAATGTTTAGTATGTATTAACCTTTTCAGGTTAGCTAGTTAGACAGTCCAGCAGATCTGCAGCTCATGACACCAGCTGAGACTCTGCCTTCCCATTTGTTGACTATTGCTTTGTTATAAACAGTGTTTTTTAACATCAGGGTCAGCACCTAAGAAGCCTAAATGGAGTGATTTCAAAAAGAAAAAGAAGGAATTAAAGCAGAGCAGACAACTTAATGACAAAACAAATTATGATGTAATCATCAAATCAAAACAGATATGGGAAACAGTGAGAAGGTAATAATGGCTCTATTACGGTAAACTCCTTCTTATCAGGTATTTGTTAAACCAGAACTCTCAGTTAACTGGCACCAGCCCCTGCCAGCTCTGCCTCTGGGTTCTCAGGGCTGGAGCTGCTAGTTTTCAGCCCCTGGGCTGCCAGAGTTTCCTTGGTGCCAGCGGAGCTCCACTCCCCCATCCAGCAGCTGGTGGAGCTTTGCTCCTGGTGGCGTTCCTCCCAAGGGCTACTGGGTTGCCCCTGGCACCATGGCTGCTGGCAGAGCCCGGGGCCACTGGTAGGGCCCCATGCACCTGTAGAGCCTGGGGCTGCCAGCAGATGCCCGCTCTCCTGGCCGCTGCCAGAGTGCCATGCACTGGTGTTGCCATACACTGTGGCAGAGCCTGGGGCCTCTGGCAGAGCCCTGTGCACCAGCACAGCTCCACACTACCATGGAGTTCTCCCAGCCCTGGGGCTGCCAGAGTTCTCCTGAACAGGATGCCCTGGCCAGTTCCCTGGGACTGGAGCTGCCAGTGGGGCTCCACGCCCCAGGCATAGGGCTGGTGGAGTCAATCACCTGCTGGGGATCCCACCGCTGCCTCTCGATTAAGCGGCATTTTTTAATATCTGGCAACCTCTTGGTCCCAGGGTTACCGGATATAAGAAACTTTACTGTATGTTTTCTTTCATATAGTTCTTTTTAAAGTACTCATGTAATGGTGAGTGGTACTCATTCTGTCTTGGTACTTTCATGGTTGAGTATGCTTGTATTTTTCTAGGCAAATTCCACGAATAGCTCATAATTTAATTACAGTAAAAGCCATGTTATCTTGAACTTGGATAAGCGTCACCATCTATTAAATGGCACTCTGGGCAGCTGCCTTCAGGGCTGGCTGCCCTGCTGGGCCCAGCTGCTGTGAAGCCACCCCTCCCTGTTCCTCAGGGATGCTAGATAGTCAAGCTTTTACTGTATTTTGCATTGATATTCTGTGGCGGTCTCAAGTTAAATTTTGATGGCTGACAGTAGAAATAGTCTCGAGGCACCTGGGTTTACCATGGTAAAAATACACCATAGAAAGTGTGCATAAAGTTAGATGAGATCTTTTAAATCAGTGTTCCATGGAACACTTCTTGGTGTGCTGTGTGCATTTCGAATAATAATTCAAAATAATGTACTTCCTGTTATTAAAACCAGATACAATGTTACTTCTGTGCTGCAATATCTGATTAAATTACTTCATTCTGTTTTTGTTGTATATGTTGCTTTTTGTTTGTTGCTTTTTGTGGGTTTTTTTGGTCTAACCATTTTTTTTTAAAGAAAATTTTCATAGAGGTTCTGCATAAAAAATACTATTGTTTTGTGTTCCATGGTCTCAGAAAGTTTAAGCAGCACTGTTTTATACATGAAGGTAACTTGAAGCCTAATCCTGTAAAATGCTGAGGACTTTAGAGTCCCCCTGACTGAGACTCTTGCAAATTTTGTGATCTGTCTTATCCTTCGAGAGTGAAATACTGCCACTTCTGACCAAGATTTTCACAAATGGGTACCCAAACCTGGACTGGAGGGCACTAATTTAAAATCGTATATATAAAAAATATGCATGCCTCCCTGGCTTTTCTTAAAAACCTGCTTTCTATTCTAAGATTGTCTTATTTATCTGTTTTGTTGTAGGAAAAACTGTGACAAGGAGAAGCGAGAAAAACTAATGAATGAGTTACATAAACTGCTTCAGGGAAAGATAAAAAGTGTAAGACAAATAGAGTAACAAATGTGATTAAAAATCAAAGTGAACAAATTAATAACCCCTTTTTTCTGACTAGTGAAAAAGCGTGTTGCACTAAATGACCTTGTGAACTGTACAATACCATCCTGTGTATCCAGAAGCTACAGGGGGCATTGAAAACATCCATGCAGAACAAAGTTTCAATGAATGAGGAAGCTGGGTTTGAAAAGGCTGCACCACGGTTCCCAGTCTTTGAAGATAATAGTACCAGCAGACTTTGCAGAGCAGCTGGCTTTAAAGGATACTTGTTAGCCAGGATTCTCATCTGTAAAAATCCCATTGTATGTTACTGAACTTCAGTTAGTTGTACTTATTGTGAATTTTTGCAGTTGATTCTTTTTGGAAACCTACGTCAAAATTAATACCCTGATGCACATTTCTACCATTACATTTTAGAAATAGCAGTCTCATAACTTTCACTTCACTTGTTTGTTTCTTTATAATGTGTGTTATTTATGTAGTGTCTGTTTGCCAGACAATCCTATGTGCTGCATAAATCTGTACTCGTAACAGAATAAATATATTAAAACTTTGGCCATATAACGGCATGTAAAAGTCTGGGATAATAAAAATGTTTACCTTACAGATGGCATTTGCACATGACTCAACTCGAGTTATCCAATGTTTCATTCGGTATGGCAATGACAAGCAAAGGCAGGAGACATTTGAAGAATTAAAAGGTATTTTTCCTCTTTTTCATGTACTTGCTCTGGAAATTTGCACAGCTTTTGTATAAAGTAGTTCTTCTTTATTTCTTTACCTCCAAAACTCTGTTGGTATACTTTTTCATGTCTGAGTTCCTTTTTTCTCATTGGGTATCACTATATCATAGAATCATAGAAAACTAGGACCGGAAGGGGCCTCGAGAGGCCATCGAGTCCAGTCCCCTGCCCCGACAGCAGGACCGACCACTATCTACACCATCCCTGATAGACATCTATCTAATCTGTTCTTAAATATCTCCAGCGGGGGAGATTCCACAACCTCCCTTGGCAACTTATTCCAGTACTTGACCACCCTGACAGTTAGGAACTTTTTCCTAATGTCCAACCCAAACTTCCCTTGCTGCAGTTTAAGTCCATTGCCTCTTGTTCTCTCCTCAGAGGCCAAGAAGAACAAGTTTTCTCCCTCCTCCTTATGACACCCTTTAAGATATCTGAAAACCGCTATCATGTCCCCCTCAATCTTCTTTTTTCCAAGCTAAACAAGCCCAATTCTTTCAGCCTTTCTTCATAAGTCATGTTCTCCAGACCGTTTATCATTCTAGTTGCTCTTCTCTGGACCTTCTCTAATTTCTCCACATCTTTCTTGAATTGGGGTGCCCAGAACTGGACACAATATTCCAGCTGAGGTGTAACCAGCGCAGAGTAGAGCGGTAGAATGATTTCTCGTGTCTTGTTCACAACACACCTGCTAATGCGTCCCAGAATCATGTTTGCTTTTTTTGCAACAGCATCACACTGTTGACTCATATTTAACTTGTGATCTACTAGAACCCCTAGGTCCCTTTCTGCTGTACTCCTTCCTAGATAGTCTTTTCCCATTCTGTATGTGTGAAACAGATTATTCCTTCCTAAGTGCAGCACCTTACATTTATCTTTATTAAACTTCATCCTGTTTACTTCAGACCATTTCTCTAATTTATCTAGCTCATTCTGAATTATGACCCTATCCTCCAAGGTAGTTGCAACCCCTCCCAGCTTGGTATATGGTAGATTAATTCCTGCTTTGGTGCAATTGGTCACTGAGCAATGGCTTTTAGTTTTGTTTTGTTTTGTAGGAACATGAAGCACAAAATATTAAGGGGTGATGAAAACTGATCTTTTCTTTCTTTCTTTTTTCCCCTCCTTAGATAGTCTGCTAGAACTGAGCAAATCCAAATATTCCAGAAACATTGTAAAGAAGTTTCTTATGTATGGGTGGGTATGAAGAAGTAAACCAGTTCTTGTTGTTGTTGTTGCATAAACTGTTAATTTTGGAATGCGAATGTGCTACTTTACTATTACTCCATGCATCATGAATAAGGGCTTTGGCCTAGGCTTTGGTCCCCTCTGTGTGGAGGTATCTTGGTAGTGTATTTGGGAATGAGGGTTGGAAACTGCCTGCTGTCCGTGACAAAGTCCCCTTGTCATAGAGTAAGCTCTCTTCTCAAAACTGCTGAACAACAAATTAGCACAGATTACACACGCAAAAGAGTGGGGAAAACAGGCTCAAAGCCTTCCCTTGTGTTGTTTCTAATAAACAGTCCTACAAAGACATGCCTGTCCCTTTGTAAAGGTTACAATAGTGCAGAAAATTGTCCTTTTTCCCCTTCTGTCCTTAGCTTGCTCTGTCCTCTACCAGTGACTGTCACTGCTCATTTTCTTCTTCGTTTCCCTTCAGCTAGAACAGCTCGGTTTATTGAGCTTAGCTGGGGCTGATGGGTATTAAAATCCGTCCCGTGAGCCATGTAATTCTGCTGACCTGACTCCTTGTGTAGATACAGCTAGGTTGGTGGAAAAAATGAACTCCATTGCTTTAGCTACCATTCACTCCTTTCAGTCGCTGTAATCTGCATCTTTACACAGAGTTATGCTAACATGGGTATGGCACCTGTCACCTAGGCAGGCCTGAGTGCTCCTCACCCTTCCCTTTCTGCCTCAACACTACTGCAGGGCTGACAGGGAAACAGAAGATGAAGTGAGAATGCCTTTATGGATCCACGTCACCAAATGGGTGTCTACATGGATTCGGACACCATAAGATCCTACAAGCACCAGATGGTTAACACAACTCTTCAACATGCTTGCTCAGTCCACACACTTCCAAGCAGAGATTTACATTGCAGTTAATGGCTTTTGAAGTAGCCTGAACTGATAATGGGCTCTCTTTGCATCTGTGGTTGCTAGTGAGAAGCTCAGGGGACTCAATGGCAGCATTACTGTGGATGAGCTTTTTGTTAATTTTCTAATTGTATTTTCTAACTGCAAGTGTTTGGTTAAAGTCACAGGTGTAGGTGCCTGTCTTTGTTGTTTTACTGTACTAATAGTTAGTAACTTAAATATATATATTTCTAAAAATAAAGCTAAAAACATGTCTTCCCTCTCATTTTCCATCTTTACACATGATACAGAACAAAAGCACAAGTGGCAGAAATAATTAAAAGCTTTAAAGGTGAGGTAAAAAAAATGCTCCGCCATTCGGAAGCATCAGCTGTAGTAGAGTATGCATATAATGATAAAGCCATTCTGGAGCAAAGGAACATGCTAACAGAAGAGCTCTACGGGAATACATTCCAAGTTTACAAGGTAAGGACTGTGCCTTCCCCCACTTTGAGTCTGATATTGTATTCATGCTGTTGCTATGTCATTCCTTATCTGCTATTATTAAATTATGTCCTGAAGCATGGCCCAAGTGTAAACTTGTTTTTTGTCTTTCAGGTTAATGTTTAACAGCACATTTCCATTATATATTAGTGGGATTTTGCTTTCATTTAACTTAAGCTGAGATTTTTCAAAGGAGCATTATTAAATTGGCAGGCTCTTTTTGAAAATCTCATCCCTTATTTGCCTTTACTATCTTTTTATGAAAGGTGACAGAAGTTACCTTTTAATTTGTCCAATGAGAGAGTCTAAGTTAACCTGGAGTGGAAGATGTCAACCATAAGCTAGCTAAGCATTTAGAAAATAACATTTGGGAGACATTTTGTTTCCTGACACTAGATATATTGGGTGTATAAAGAAAAATTACCACTTGCATTTACTACTCTGATATATTCAAATTTAAGTAAAACTTGTCTTCTGAGCCAGTAGGATTTATTTTCCATTGACAAGTCATTTTTTTATTTGTGATATCATATTTTTCATGTGCATGTTTTTCCCTGGCTATGAGTACATAATGGTAGCTGGGAATAAAACAGAACTTTAAATTAAATATGCAATTTATTTTTTGTCGTTTCCCTTCCCTCTCCCCTCTGAATTGACTTTGCAAGTATGCGCTTAGTGTAAAATTCACTATTTTCAGCTGTCTTCAAATTGCAATAATTACTCTTTATCATAATATGTAAACAAAAGTAGTAAATATATGCATTAGAGAAGAACCAGTGTGCAAATTGTCATGGAAGAAATATTTATTGGGAATATTGATGTTTCCAGGCTTAAGCATGGGGGAGTCCATTCTCTGTACACAGACTAGTTTTAACAGTTGACCAAGAAAATTATTTTACTTTCTTCTGAAGCCAAGAATCCTGATTTTACAAGAATTGAATTCTTCAAAGCTTTGGTTTTATAATGAATTATATCTTAACTCATAATAAAGACTCTTTGCTCTTTTTTTTCCTTCCTTTTAATGAGATACTGGTCAATAGCATTTACTGTCTTATCAGCTGGCTCTGCTAAACAGCTTCTCTTGAAATAGTTACCACATTTAATGGATGGGCTGGACCCCAAAAGGGGCTCTCATACTTGATGGACCATCACTTCTCCCTAGGCATGAGTAGGAAAATACCAAAAGATTTCCTCTTTCTTTTCTGTTGGCTAGTATTTATAATGCAAGTGATAACTAGATGTTTGCAAATCTTACAGGAATAGCGCCACATCAATATATGTACTTAGCATGTTGCCTTTGGTTGAATTGTCTTATTTCCCCAGGTGGTGTTAGAAATATCTGGAAGTATAGCCAGCATGTAGAAATGTATACAAATTAAACAAAAGCAAACTGATGTAAATTTATTTAGTTTTAAATTTTAACTATTTTGACACCTTTGAAATGGTGTAACTTAATTTTAACCCCCCTCATCCCAAAAAAAAAAAAAAACCCAAAAAAACCCCCAAAGGTATGAAAGTTATTGCATATATTCTGTGGTGTTTTTTCAATGAATGATAACAAAAACAATTTTTTAGAACCTGAAAAGCAGTAGTTGTAATACATATGGTGTGAGGTATTTTCATTTCAGTCCCCAGTTCACCCTACACTGGACAAAGTATTGGAGGCTCATCCTGAAAAGCAAGAGGCAGTTATGGATGAAATGAAACAGATACTTACCCC
This sequence comes from Carettochelys insculpta, assembly GCF_033958435.1. NCBI lineage: Eukaryota > Metazoa > Chordata > Testudines > Carettochelyidae > Carettochelys > Carettochelys insculpta. Next base: position 27,480,237 of record NC_134141.1, on the reverse strand, counting down.
AATGGCACAAAAGTAAGGACACAAGTAACCGTCTGGAAACAAGACATGCCGGGAGGGAGGGAGAGAGAGAGAGATAGAGAGAGTGTGTGTGTTTTTAATCCAAGGGTTGGGGAGGGTGGGTAGTATTGTAGTCACAATGCAAAAAGTTGTTTTCTTTCCTGCTTAGCCACATTCACTCCTGCAACCATAGCAACTGGCGGTAATACCACCTGCTACAAATTCTAAATCGGCGTACAAATATTTCTCACATGTTAGGTTATTAAAAGATGCAGTTCTCGTTAAAAATTCTGTAAATTTCAGGTATGTTGCATTGTAGCCTTTTTTAAAAAAGGAAGCAACCTACAGCATTAAGCAGCCTGGTATTTCTTTATAAGGGAGAATAAGGCAGACTGCCCCAATGGTGTCTTGGAAAAAACATAGTGCTAGGTGTGGAAAAGTGCAGTTCTTGATTTGCTCCTCCACCCTGTTTTTGCTGTTGCCTCTGAGAGTGTTGGGTCTGAGATGTAGTTGTTGCCTCATTAGGGGGTGCTGGTGGAACGTCTCTTCTATACAGTGACTGACTTGCTCAACTGGAAGGACATCCAGTATGGAATGATTTCAATCAAAGCAATTTGAATCACCAAAAAAAAAGAATAAATCCTGTTACCAAAAAAAGCTAAGGCTGGCTGCTTAGGGTGCACTTAATATTGGAATAAGCCACATTGAATTGACTGGCACTTTTGTCATTTGGGAAAATAAATATAGAATGGGAGTGCCTTGGAAAAGCCGAGTTACACTGAAACACAAGAGGGAACTAGATGTATGGCATCACCGTTGTGGTCCGTGGCCCAATCTTCTATAAGAGGCATGTGTTATGATAAAATAAGAAAATGACATTCAGTGGCAGGCCCTCCATGTGTGTGTGGCGGGGGGAGGCAAAGGGGGCAGTTGCCCCAGGGCTTGACGTTTCAAAGGGGCTTGGAGCTTTGCATGTTAATTTTTAGTCTGCTGAGAAGCAGAAACTGAAAGCCCAAAACTTTCAAGAAGCAAGAGTTAGTAGTTAGGCTGGACAGACTAGAGCAGGAGTGTCCAAGATGTTCGCCACTTGCCACATGTGGTGAATAGAGCATTGCATTATGGCAAATACAGGGGGTAGCCAATCCATGGCTCTTGGCGCTTTTAAATACAACTCTTCTTGGTGGGAAAAGTGCATGGTGACCATGGCCACATCCCTGGTGGTGGCGCCTCGGGTGGCTCTGGTGAGTCACCAGTATTGAATTAGAATGGAGCAGGGCACATAGGAATAAGGGGACTTGGAAGTAGCTGGGGTCCTTTTGAAAAGGAGGCCCATCTGGATGAGCCGCGCCAATTTCGAAGTGCTGCAGCCACCCGAATGCTAATGAGGCGTGGAATATGTATTTCAGTGCTTCATTAGTAAACTTCAAAATGGCCATTTTGAAGTTTTTGGCTAGTGTAGGCATAGCCATTGTGGCAAATATGGAAAGGTGACAACCACAAGTATGGCAATCTTTGAATTCCTATTGGACACCGCTGGACTAGAGCCATAAATTTACTTTAATGAATCTAAGTGTATGTGATGAGATTTAATTGTAAGTGTTACATTTAAATGAGAAATTTAGTATTTTATTGATGATTTTTTAAAAATAAAAAAATCCAACTTAAATAGGTTTCTTTTTTTTAATATTCTGTCTTTATCCACCCTGTTTTCAGTGTCATAGGACCAATAACAGCAAGAGACAAACCACAGAAAATTAAATTGTGTGTTTGAATGTTTGTGTGATTGTCTTTTCTTTTTTCACCCCCTACCCCTTGATGCAGAGAAGCTGTGATAAAGCATTCACTGGTACATAAAGTATTTTTGGACTTTTTCGTTCATGCTCTCCCAAAACAAAGATCTGTAAGTATTTCTACTCTTATAGGCTTCAGTATGCTATACTTGCTTTAATATCTTGCAGTAATTTTAAAAAATTGCAGAAGTATTTTTTTCCCCTCAAATGCCCCAGATAGTGAATGATGTGTGATATTCAGCACCAAAGTGTTTTTTTCTGGTTTTTTTGTATGCTGTGTTTAACTTTTCTGATGTAGCTCTTCTCCTGCTCCTTGACTGTTGAGGCTTATAGATGCAAAGCATACCAAAAAGGCATTAAACATTGAGGTGATGTGTCCCTTTATCTAGTTTAAAACTTTTGCTACGTTAGCCTTATTATTCTTTAGTTGCCGGGTATCTTTAAAACAAACATTCAAAAATGTGTTTGTGTAATAATTGCTAAAAAAACACTATTTAGGAATTTTTATAACAAGAAATACTCTTGTCCTTCATTATTACTCATGTACTTATTTAAGTCCCTTTGCATAAGTCAGCTTCTTCATCTTGATTGGAAGTTTCTCTCTGCCTGTGGTGGTCTTAGGATATGAGAGACAAGGTGGGCAGGATAATATTTTTTTAACCGACCAAGTTCTCTGGGGCTGCATCTACATCAGCAAGTTTTTTTCAGAAAAGCTGGGCCTTTTTCGGAAAAACTCAGGGAACACTCGCAAAATGTGCTCTTTCAAAATTAAATCAGAGGAACACACCACTTTTTCTTGTGACCCTCTTCCTCTCCCAGAGGAGGAAGAGCAGCTTGTTCTGAAAGATTCTTTCAGAAAAATGCGTATATGCCCGGGGACCCTTTTTCTTGGAAAGAGCAGTCCCCACGGTGCTGGATTTTTCAATCCTTGACCTGTTTATTTGAAAAAGCGAGGGCTGTGTGGCCGCTGTCTATCAAAAGAGTGGATTGATTTTTTTTCGATCCGCTTTTTTGTTTGAGGATGCGCTCTTTCAAAAGTTTTTCCAGAAGAACTTCTTTTGAAGGACCGCTATAGTGCAGACATAGCCTGGATGAAAAAGACAAGCTTTCGAACTACACCGAGCTCCTCGTCATGTAGAAGAGCGCCTCATGGCTGATAAGCTTGGCTTTCTCACTTGGAGAAGTTGGTCCTCTAAAAATATCTCTGCCACTGAGTCTCTAGTAATTTGATGGTTACTATGTATTTTTTCAGTACAACAGTATTTTGTCCCATTGTGTTGAACAAATGTTTTTAATGAGAGTTCACAGTAACTAAAAACAGTTCCTGTAATAACGGCAACATTTTCAGGCAATTAAACAGCATGTCTTTTTGAAAGTGTGCAGTGATTATTAAACAGTATGTCCAGTGGTAACTCACTTTCAGTAATGATTCTCTGACAGTGACATTCTGGAGTCTGTGGCAAAGATTATTGGTGCAGAAGCAGAGCCATACTGTGCAAATGGCTTCTTGCCCACTTGCCTGTACTTCCCTTTAACTTACTGTCACATCTCATACCAAGATGTTTAGATTTGTGACTTAGGACCCTACTGAGGTTCTAACACATTGACACCTTCCCAGTCATCAATGTGTATGATTACAGTTTTGAGAGGGGAAGTCTAAGCATATGTCTAAGCTGCTTCCACACAGCTGTGGGGCTTCAGCATTGTCACTATAGTGCAGAGGTTTGCTGCTCTGATGGAAATGGGTTTTCCACTGTTGTAAGTAAACCATCTTCAAGCAATGATAACTAGGTTGACAGAATTCTTCTGTCAGCCTACCCTGCCTTCATGTGTGGTGGGGTTAAGTGAAATGAGTTATGTTGCACAGGACTTAACATCTTTCACAGCCTTGAGCAGCATGGCTGGGATGACATAACCATCATGTGTAGACTAGGCCAAAGAAATCTCTATGGCTTTAGAGCACTTTTGATGCCAACCCCATACAACAGTGCAGTAGAAGAATGTTGAGCTGAGCACAATGATACTCTTCCCAGGGTTACAGGTAAAATATGTATCTTTTCTCTAAAACTCTTTTTAAAAAACAAATTCCTCTGTTGTCTTTTCTTCCTCAGGAAATGATTGAAGCAATCAGAGAAGCTGTAATCTACCTGGCCCATACACATGATGGAGCCAGAGTAGCCATGCATGCTTTATGGCATGGTACACCTAAGGTACAATATGCACTTTTGCCTTGACCCTGTGCCATAGGTTTTTAGGTGGTTCTGCAGTCATCAGAAACGTGTGTGTTGGTTTTTTCCAGTGAACTTTGCACTATTGCAATTACCCTGTTTAGATTGTTTTGTCAGAGCATGAATGAAAATGAGACAAATGTCCCTAATTTATTAGCAAATATAGCCTCTGTTTTTGAGAGTCAAAGTGGCCACACATAATTTTGTACAGTGGAAACACTAATGAAAAATAGTTTTATGGAGGTTGCCAAATAGTGCCTTTAACTGTTTTTAATATGTTATGGTTTCCTTATTATCTATTTTTTTAGTTTTCCTGTAGCTGGAGGAAATTTGGTAGTGGAGAAATAATGGTAAAATAACTCATTATGTAGAATAGGTTTAGCTTCAAAATATAGAAGCATTATAAATAAATTGAAAGGCTTTTCAATTTCTCCTTCAAGAATGGATGCTACATCAAGACATGTAAGGAATTGCAGTTCCCCTCTCTGCTTTAGGTGTTGAGAGTATTAGGAGTGCTTACAGAAATAACATGGAACCTTCTGTATAAGTGTGTGTCTACACATTAGTATGGAGTGTGCTTTCCAGCACAGTTAACTGTGCATACAGTAGCTCTGCACTAAAATAACAATGTCGATGCAGCAGCATAGGCTAGCAGCCCAAGAAGAAGCCCACTCGATCATTTGTGTACCTGCTTGGATGGTTGGGCTGAGATGCTTCTATGGCTACACATGTATTTTCACTGCACTGTTTGTGCTGGAAAGCATGCTGCCAGCTGCTGTGTAGATATACTTTAAGTGAAAAGAAACAAGTGAGGTTTTTTTAAGTGGATTTGTAATTTGTCTGACCTATCTTGAAAAGCCATAGGCTTTAAGTGGAACATGTTCTGTTGGAGTTATGACACAATGGACTAGCTACCTGGGCATAGGGAGTTGGCAGCTTGGTCTTCTCCTTACGCTACAGGAAATCAGCAGTGAGAGGATGTTCGTTAGGCAAGCAACCCTTACTTTTACAATACATACGCTTTGATAACAGCTGTTACTTCCTTAGTTCTCCCCAAGACAGCCCAGCCTAGCAGAAAACCTTAGTTTCTCTACTGTGCTAAGTCTTGCTCATAGAATGCGGGTCTAACATTTCACAGTATCAGTTGTAAAAGTAATGTTCATAATAGAAATTTCTCCTTTTTAAGAAATGAGCTGACATTAAACTCTTATAAGGAAGCTGCAAGTAGCAACTTATTTATTAAATTGTTGACAAAGGTTTACTAATATTTTTCTCCTTTCTTTGGATAGGACAGAAAAATAATTGTGAAAACCATGAAGACGTATGTAGAAAAAATAGCTACTGTGAGTGCTTATATTAAAGTAGTCACTGAAACATTTTCATAACTGTCAAATCATTCCCGGTGTACAAAATATCAATTTGAATTTAGTCTAAAGTTAGAAGAAACTGTGAAACTGCCCTTTTTCTAGAAATACTTTTAAAATCCTGATGCTTACCTGTATAAAATGTTTAAATACATTTTTATGGAAAGAGTACAAGAATTAAAAGCTCACTAGCTATGGTGGTATTTGATACTAAAAAAAAATCTTACAAGCAGTGTTCCCTGTAAACTGAGCACTTGTGCGGCCACCAAGAGAGAATCAAATGCTGCTCAGCTCATTAGCAGTGTGTCCATTGCCAGCATGTTGGTGCCCACCTGCACATGCCTTGGTGCACATAACAAAACTGATTCCATACATGGATGGAAAAAATTAGAGGGAACATTGCTTTAAAGTGCTCAGTATGTTGTGCCTCTTGCTCTGTGCACAGGTGCTATACATATATTGTCTGTAAAATTTTTCTCTTACTGCATGAAATACTTAGAATGGGAAGCTCACCTTGATACTGACTGTCCACATTGTACTGTCAGAAAGTAAACGTGCCAGGGGAAGAAGAAGATAATTTTCCTAGTCTTTCAGTTACAGTGATTGTAGATATCACTAACAACAATAAGTTTAAACAAATTACAAATAGCAGAATCTGTTTGATAAAATTGGACTGTAACCTCTCAGAAAACAGCTCTGGGCCTTGTAGATAAATCATTGACAATACCTGTTTGGACTGTGTCCATTAGCATTCTGTAGGCTAGATAATGTGGATAATATGGTGGACTGTGTTAAGAAGGAAGTAAAGAAGAATACCAGAGCCACAGTTATACAGATCTCATATCACAAGGAATCTTGGTTGTCTCTTCTTTAAGCAATAGAATAATTATAAATCTAGCCCAATATCCTGTCTTCCAACAGTGGCCGCTGCTAGATGCATCAGAGGGAACAAGCAAGACAGAGCAATTACCTTATGATTCATCCCTTGTCATCCAGTTCAGCATCTACTAAGAGGCTTTAGGGGGACACAGAGCGAGGGATTGACTGAATACCTGACCATCTTGACTAGCAGTTATGGATGGACCCATTACCTGGGAACTTACCTGATTCTTTATTGAACCTGGGTATAGTTTTGGCCTTCACAAGATCCCTTGGCAAAAAGTTCCAAAGGTTGCGCATTATGTGAAATAACTTTTTTGTTTCTTTTAAACTGTCTGCCTTGTGTTTTTGGGCAGTGACCTCTAGTTCTTGTATCATATGAAGGGATAATTAACACTTCCTTATTCATTTTCTGCACACCTTTAATCATTTTATAGCCTTTTATCATATACCCCATTAGCCATTTCTCCCTTTCGTGCTCCAGTGTTTATAATCTTTCCTTGTATGGAAGCTGTTGAAAATCCCAAATCATTATTTTTTCCTTCTTTACATTTTGTCAATTTCTAATAAATCTTTTTCTAAATGGGATGACCAGAACAACATACAGTATTCAAGGTGTGGGTTACCATGAATTGATAGAATGGCATGTTTAAAATCTACTTATCATCCCTTTCTTAATGGTTGCTAACATTTTGTTAGCTTTTTTGACAGCTGTTGCACATTCAGCAGATGTTTTCAAGGAACTATCTGCAATGACTCCAAGATCTTTCTTGAATGGCAACTGCTAATTTAGACCCTGTCATTTTGTATGGATAGTTGGGACTATGTTTTCCAATGTGCGTTACTTTTCTCTGCCATTTTGTTGCTGAGTCACTCAGTTTTGTGAGATCCCTTAGTTACTATTCACTATTTGCTTTGAACTTAACCATTTTGAGTAATTTAGCTTTATCTGCAAATGTTACCACCTTGCTCTTTCCCCTTTCCCCGATCACTTATGAATATGTTAAACAGCGTTAATCCCAGTACAGATACCCAGGAACACAGCTATTTCTCTCTCTCTCTCTCTCTCCATTCTGATAATTGACTGTTTACTCCTGCCCTTTGTGTTCTATCTTCTAAACAATTACTGGTCGATGACATTTTCCCTCTTTTCCTGTGAATGCTTACTTTAAGGATGAGGGACCTTCTCAAAGGTTTTCTGAAAGTTCAAGTACACTGTATGCACGGGGTCATCCTTGCACATTTCTTTGAGCCCCTCAGAGAATTCTAATAGAATGCTGATGCATGATTTCTGTTTTAATTTATCAGTTTGTTCCAAAATCTCCCCTCATGACACCTCAATTTGGGACAGTTTTTCAGATTTGTTACCTAAAAAAGAATGTCTCAGTGATGGGATTCTCCCTCACGTCCTCTTCAGTGAAAATCAAGGCAAAGAGTTCATGTAGCTTCTGTGTAATTAATGTGTGTTTCTTGAATGCTCTTTTAGTGCCTTGATTGTCCCCCACTGATGGTTTGGCAGGCTTTCTGCTTCTGATGTACTTAAAAAACTTTAGCTCTTTTAGTTTTTGTGACTTTGGCTCATTGCTCTTCAGATTTTTTTTTTTTTAACCGGTCTAATTATACTTTTACACTTGGCTTGCCAAAGTTTTTGCTCCTTTCTGTTTTCCTTAGTATGTTACTTCCAATTTCAACAGGTTGTCTTTTTGCCTCTGACTGCTTTTTTTTATTCTGTTACTGAACCGTGGATGGTGTGGTTTTGGTCCTCTTACTATGTTTTTTAATTTGTGGTATAGTTTTAATTTGAGCTTCTGTTACGGTGTTTTTAGAAGTTCTGTGTAGCTTGCAGGACCCTTTTCATTGTTCCTTTTAATTTTACTCTCCTCATTTTACGTCATTCTCATTCTTGAAGTTAAATGCTACTGTGGTGAGTTTCTTTGATTTCCTCCTCCACCCCTCCCAATTATAAGGGTGTTAGAGTGTTACATTTAATTACTTGCTGGTCGCTGTTATAAAGTGGTTCTGCCGTATTCACCTTTTGGATCAGATCCTGTGCACCACTTAGAACAAAATCGAGAATTGCCTTTCCCCTTTGAGGTTTCACTTATTAGTTGCTCTAAGAACAATCATTAATGTTGTCTAGAAATCTTAACTTGACATCTCATCCTGAGGTGACATATACCCAGTCAATATGGGAATAGTTGAAATACCCCATTATTACTGGGATTTCTGTTCTTGTAGCCTCTCTAATCTCACTGAGCGTTTCAGTCATCTTCACCATCTTGAGCAAGTGCTTCGGTAGCATGTTCCTCAAGAACAGTATTTTTATCTGTAGAGCCTCTGTGGTGTGATGTGATTCGTTTGAGTTTTAATGCATTTGACTTTCTTTCACATATAGTACCACTCCCTGCGTCAGCACAAGCTATAGCCATTCCTGTATAATTTATGTCATGATGGTACTGTGTTCCATTGATAATCATTATTTCACTAAGTTTCTGTGATATCTGTTGTATCAGTATTCTCCTTTAATTACAGACATTCAAGTTCACCCATTTTATTATTTAGAATTCTAGCATTTGTATATAAACACTTATAACATCTAAGGCTGAAATTGCTTTACAGTGTTCCACAATGTCTCTTCTTCTTACCTGTTTGTTTCCCTTAGATCTTCTGCAATCAGGAGTCCGTAATTAGTCTCTGAGAGTTTTGAGCTTCTAACACCCATTACATGCACATGCCACCTGCCTGCAAGGCAGGAAATCATATATGCTGCATATTCAGTACAATAAACTGCATAGCCTTCTATTCTTCTGCTGGACTTCTGTCTGTATTATTTTTACTCCTGCAGAGAGAGAGAGAGTGTGTATGTGTGGAGAGAGAATGTTATATGTAGCTGCGTCTCTCACGCTATCTCTAAACTCCCACACAAGATTCCAGGTCTGCTGCTTCTGTTCCCTAGCTCCTCTGGTCATTTAAGAGCTGGCTTTTTAAACTGCTATTCTGTCTAAATGCACCACCTGCTAGTCAATCGACCCCAAAGGAATTAGGGATCAAAGTCTTGTTAAAATACTCTCAGCCTTGTCTGCCTGGCCACTAGGCTCAACACATGGCCCCTCCAAACAGACTACAGTATAAGCATAATTCAAGCAGGCACACAGCAAATAAATAACAAGCTTACCCCAGAGCCATGTAGTCACACCTGCTTCACCTGGAGAACTTCAGGCTTCCGGTTACTGTTCCTTTTCGCTAACTGTTGTGACACATGCTTCAGAGCAAAAGCTAACTACTATCTAGAACCATAAAGAAATCTTTCCTTGTGCATCTGTCGTCTTCCCGAGTATCATGTTGCTGAGTATGAAGAATTATTGGAATAATAACTTTTATCTGAAGTTTCATGTTTTGACCCACTTGTAGAGATGATTCTTTGGTCCGTTTCAGTTCGGTAGCATCTGATCTTGTGAGGGGCAACAATGAAGAACTGTGTCAAGGGCTACTGGTTGTGCTCTTAAATCGGTTGTTGGAAAGACACTGACATCTGTGAGAGGAGGATCTTGCCCTTATCCTGCAGTTTTGGATTTAACTGAGGCCAGGTCTCTGCCAGCAGAGAAAGTCCAATATATGCTACTCCACCTGCAGAATCAACATACCTTATGTAGCTGGAATCAACATCTTGAATGTCGAATTTCTTTGCTGTCTCCACAGCATGTTGATGGAAGACACTTTCCTGTCAACTCCCCTTACTACTTGCAATTGCATGGTGCACTGGGGTCAAAAGGGGCATCTGCAGCATTTGATTTAGCGGGTCCTTACTAGATCTGCTAAATCAAATCCCGGAAGATCAACCTCCAGTGCATTGACCCAACAGTGAGCATAGACCAACCCTGAGACTTACGCTCTAGAAATATGATGAAAGACGTTGACTTAAATGTAAATTTGCTGTAGAAACAAGATTTTTTTATTCCATAAATTAAATTATTGGCTTCAAATGAGTATTCATGGAATCTAGTTGACAGTTGTTGAGTGCAGCATGTTGTACAGCTGTCTACACCAGGGAATTCATAAGTTGATAAGAGACAGCTCTAATTTGGTCACTTTTGTTTTAAACTAGATGCTTTTATTTTTAATCATTGCCTCCAGAAAATATGTGTAATAGGACTGTTTCATCTAGGCATTAGAGGAGGTCATTCATCAGCTCTTAGTGTAGTTTTTCACGATTTGGGCAAGTATTCATTACAGGAAATGATGCGTATGTAGGGTCACATTGCATGTTGATAAACCTTGATGCCTTGCCCTTACAGGGTGAATTTGCTCACTTGGTCTTGCTGGCAGCTTTTGATTGCATTGATGATACTAAGCTCATGAAACAGCTAATCATATCTGTAAGTAGTTGAATTTTCCTAAAATACTATATTAAATATTACTAGTACAATTAACAAGAGATCATTCATACCTAGGATGCTAGTATATGACTTCTAGCCAGGTTCGAAACTGTTGTCTATTGTTTCCTCTGTTTAAATCAATTCATGAAGTAGCTATTAGGATTTTTCTCAGCATGAGGAGACTTTGCTACAGGAGTACACTTTTGAATGTTTATGTAATTTATATCCCCCAAGTTTTCAACTTAGGTCTTCAACTAAAATCTACTGGGAACCCTACTTCACACTTTTGTAGACATAGATATTACTACAGATCTTAAGTAGATTAGGAGGTGCTGTTGTGTATACTGTATTTTTTCCTCTTTAAAGGATACAAGTTCATTTCATTTATTGACATGACAAAATTCTGGCTTTTTCTTAACTAAAATACTTCAGATAGACTGCCAGGAATGGATAACTTTTGACAGCTCTTGCTTGTTCAACTAAGTTTCTTTCTAGAACACTTGTAGAACAGCTATTACATCTGACCTATCTAAAGATTATACCCAAATCAGTGTAGGGTTTTTTGTTTTACTGTGCAGACTTCTGTTATAGAAAAGATTTGTCTTTGGTAGAGATGCAGCTTCCAGTTCTCATCTCTCTTCTGTGGTAACGCATGTTGCGCTCCTGACCAGAGGTTGTACCTCTCCCTGCTCCCTGCCTTACATTATGGTATCCCCAGCTACCCAGAATGCCTAAAAAGGCGGGGGCCTGTGGTTTGCTTTCTCTCTGAGGAATGTGACCAGTATATTGCCCGCAACTGTAGACTACCACACAGCTCCTTCAGTTATGCTTTTATTTCAGTGAAAAAAACAGAAATGGCTATTGTTTTAAACTTAGGAAACATAGTTATCTTATGTTAAGTCAATGTGAACCAAGATACCTTTGTTAATAATTATTTACAGATATTGGCGACATGAGTTTTGAAGAACTTGGGTTGTCTTTATTGGCTGACGTGTGTATGACATTCAGATAATAGTCTTTGAGCCTCAGCCCTAAACCCCCGTGAGACGAGAATATACATTTTATTGCACAGAGAATACGTGCTGAATAGGGCCTGAGGTGTGAAGACTACAGAAACGAAAAGCACTAATCCAAAAGCCAGTGCCAGATTAATGCTGTGGGTTTCCCAAAGCAGCGTGTCTACATTTTGTACATGTTTCCATTAAATAAAATTTTACCAGATGATGTGCATTTTCTTCATTTTGTTATGTAATAATAAGGGTGTGGCTGTCTTCTGCCCAATTCCCTCCTTTTCCCCAACAAAGCATAAGCAAACTTTTTTTGGACACAAAGGGCAAAGAGGTACTGGTTAAATTGTTCACTTCATTTTTTAACAGCTGTTGTTGGAAGGATTTCCTGGCTGGAAATGAGGGATTTTAAAAAGCAGAAGGGCTACTTACAAACAGTGTGAACTGTAAAAGAGGCTGAAATTGTCCAGAGTGCCATAATTTCATCATTTTTTCAGGAAATATAACTGAAATGTGCATTAATATTTACCCAACATCTTCTGTATAATAGGTTTTGAAAATTCTTTGGCTAATGTACAGCATGTCAGTTCTCCACCAATGTACCTCATTTGGAAGGCAAGATCATATTGCCAACTTAAAATCTGTGCACACAAAGCAGGAAGAACAGAACATGCGCACGTGCAAATCATACAGCTGGTAGTAGAGATTTCTTTGTGAATATAAATGCGCTTTTCATTAAGCAAAACAAAAAGTTAGTTTCTTCATCATGCCACTAAGGACACACGTGCATAGTGCACCAGCATTCTTGTTTATGTAATGATTTTTTTTCTAGCCGTCCATCAATCCCACTGTATATGTTTCAAATGTTCTAGTAAACTACAAATAATAATTATTCTCAGAGCAGAAATGCGGCCTACTTTGTTACTTAGAATTAATTATTGCTGCAGGAGGTTCTCTGCCTAATTGAATCCAGGATAACTACTTCCCCGCACTCAGCTGTCCTCTGCAAGCTGGTTGCTGCACAGATACACAATTGGTTGATAATCACATCTGATTACTCAGGCAGCGTTGGCTACATCAAGGTGCTGTGGTGGCGTGTTCCCTTCCATCTTTTGTCTTTGGGATTGTAACTTCTTTTGGGTGAGGTCTTTCTCTTATTATGGGTTTGTACAGCACCTCAGACACTGGACCCTTGGTTTCAGTACATCTCAGCATGATGGTGATAATTTGTTCTTCTACTGTGTCGTTTTTCCTTCAAGGATATTGGAGCATTTTACAAACGTAGATTTAGCTCTCTACATTGACAAACCCCACCTAGACATTATGCACTGCTGAGAGTTTAGAATCATGTAGCTATAAATTCGTACCCACCTTCCCTTCTCACAAATTTCAGTTTGAAAGTATTCAGCCCAGGCTTAATGTTGAAGGTATTCTTCCTGCAGTGTGTTATTGATATTTATGTATATTTACAGGAAATAAGTGGTTCTTTGCCCAATATTATAAACAACAAATATGGAAGGAAGGTCCTTTTATACTTGCTAAGTCCAAGGGATCCTGCACATTTCCTACCAGAGATCGTCAAAATTCTGCAACAGGGAGATGGAAATGCTTACAGGTATCTCACCTTGCATGGTGAAGCAGTTTATACAATTTTTAACTCCTGCAGCTTTTTAAATAGGATGGCTCAGTTTCTTTATGGAGATCAGTTGCCACAATTCTTGGTTTCCAAATAATGTCATTAATTTTTCTGAGTAATATTTCTAGTCTTGATAACATTTTATTTCTTCTCACTCTGCAAACCTACATAAAAATCAAAACACCACAAATAAGCCAAGATCAAATAAATCTGTCAGCTATCTGATAGAAATGATAGCAGTTGTGGTATGGTATTTGCATAGGTGTTTACTTAATATATGCACCTAGTGATTGTATTTGCATTGCAGTAGATTTTACCATTTGCTAAAACTTATTTAAGTATGAGATCAGATTAAAGCTTTTTTAATATCCATTATTCATATTCTAGGTTGTACAATAGTAAACTTATCTAGAAGCAAAAATGGAAGATTTTAGTTCTACTTCAGCTACCACTTCTCTGTCTAATTTTGGTAATTTTTTTTTTAAAGTTGAACTTAAGCTTTTCTTGAATAATTAAGAAATTGTTCATGTATCTGTAACTCTCCTTCTTGCATAAGCTGCAATTTTTTGTGGTGTGTTACTTGAGATAGGAATAAGCCAATCTGGCAGGACCAAGATATACTGTGGGATTTAGAAGGGTATTTATTTTGTCATTCTGCTAATTTAATTTATGATCTTTAAATAGTGAAGAGATGGCATCTTCTTAAGGATCTGCGAACTGTTTATAGTTCCTGTCAGACCTTTGAGATGATGACAGTGGTAGGACAAAGAATTGAAATGTAAGGGTGGAATTGGCTTCTCAGAAGAAGCTAACATTGTAAGGTACAAAGGCAGTCACCTTGAAGTTGAAGATTACAGAGACACATGGTTAGACACTTTTCTTATTATGGTTATCCAAAGACAGCATTAAATCTAATTTGCCATGGAATAGTAAAAGGGGAATGTGTTTAATTTGACCTTTTTAATGAGGATATCATCTGTCTAAATAGCCAATGTGGATTGAATTTGTTTTACTTGCTGTGGTATACAGAACAAGTTTTCTGCAATAATCAGACCGCCATATTGTGTGTTCTGTTTCACTAGTAAAAAAGATTCAGATGTTCGTCGCTGTGAACTTTTAGCAGCCATTTCTCCAGCCTTGTTAGGTTATTTGCAAGAACATGCTCAAGAAATGGTGATGGACAAGATGACGTGTGTCTTGGTGGCTGATATTTTAGGATGTGCTCTCGGTGACATCCAGCCTGCCATGAATGCTATTGCTAGTTTGGCAGCAGAGGAACTGGTCCCATGTGGCAAAGATGGGCAGGTAAGGACTGCATCTAATATGGGGCAAGCAGTAAAGTGATGGCTGTGTATTTGCTTTTACTGTATCATTTAAATAAGAGGTACTTCTGTTACTGACACATGCTTAACGTGCTCCACTCTGAATTTTTCCCTGTTAATGGGAATCTTGCATATTCTGGCTGTATGTCATGTGACTCCATTGGAATAATGCAAGCTTAACTAAGCATTTAATTTGTCTTTTAGACTTAGTACTTTCTGATCTTGATCAGACCAATGTGTAAAAAGACTTTCCAGGACAGTGGATTTACACTTTTTGTGGATAGCAGAGGAAGATGGCAGAAATGCCTATTAGACTGAATCTCTTGAGTTGTAGTCGTAGCAGATATAGGAGACTATTATAAAAAAATTGCTGCTATCACTGAAGATGCTATTTTTGTGAGGGAGGTCAGTGGTGACGAGCTGCTGAATAAGCTCACACTGAGACACAGGGAATCTAGAATCCAACTTAACTTTTTGACAAGGAAAGAAGTTTGAATTCCTATAGTGGTTTATTGTAATATTGCTCACTTCATCAGTAAGCTCTACCTTACACTCTACCTTCGAACATACACGTGTGGTTTCCACAATAATGTGGACCTCCAGGAAGAGCTGGAATCCAAAAATATCCCAATGTTACAAGCATTATTGATAAATCCACTTGACAGACCTCTCAGACACAATGCAAATGGCACCTCACCATTCTGTGTGATTGGGGAAGCATTTACGTACCTCATTCTTATTTAAATTAAGTTTTAGTCCAATTGCTTTCTTGTCCTGGTCCCCAGATAAGCGTGATTTTGGAGAAAGCAAAGATTCTGTGTTGTCCAGATGGTAAAGCTGCATGTCCTCCCTTGTATTAATAGTGCTCCAGCAAAAACTACCCCTCTCTCTTCCCTGATGTTTTTGCGTACACATTGAATGACTTAGCACAGGTGATCTTTTGTGTCACTTCGGCTGTACATTTCTATGATGCTGTGAGATACTAGATTAATTGACACGGATCTGATGAAATGGGTCTTTACTCATGAAAGCTTATGCTCCAATAAATCTTTTAGTCTATAAGGTGCCCCAGGAGTTCTGATTGTTTTTTTTTTTTAGATCAGTTGCAAGATTCTTATGGAGATGGAGACAGTAAGTTGGGTTAATGATTAGAAGTGGAGTGCTGTTTTAAGCCTCCTGTCTTTCCAGGCTGAACTAGAACTAACTTATAAAAGTTCAGGGCCATCGGTTTTTCTTGCCCTGTGATGTCCAGACTGCTACCAAAGCACCTCACTAGCTTACCTTTTTTTTTGGTTGTGATTTCTCTCACAATGGATATCTCAGCTCTCCTCTTTGTACATGACCCTCACTTTCACCGTTTTTTTTTTTTTTTCTTTAACCAATCTGAGCTAGACTTCCCCCTGGATCTCTTCTCTATTTTAAATATAATATATACAAACACAAGTGAACTCGGACTTTCATGTAAGTCATATTTCAGTGGGTGTTAGTTTGTGAAAATCTGGAAGAACCAGACTTACACAGAAGCAACTAGATGAGAAACAACACTTACGTGTTAATGGGAAGCTGAAAGTATTGTTTGTGGGCCAGTGAAAAGGACTGGCTAGTGATGAATAGACCATATAGTTTATGCAGTTAGAATGGGGAACGGGTTTTACCTCCGTAAGTCAATGTTTGACTAAGCATCCAAACGCATTCTTATCTGTTTTGAATGTTTGCTTGTTGCTAATCATGACCAACTGGCATACTACAGTTTGTTGCAGGGAGGAGGAGCATGTTGGAATATTTTACTGTAAAATCATTGAAGAATGCACCTTGTGTTTTAAGTATAAATATACCAATTTGTGCGTGAAAGAGGCTTAGATCTAACAGTTAATCGTTGATTTGTTTAAAGCTTCACATCGCAGAGCATCCAGCGGGCCATTTGGTTCTGAAATGGTTAATAGAGCAAGATACGAAAATGAGAGATAATGGAAGAGAAGGTAGGCTGGGAAATTCGTCTTTAAAAAACTGTATGTTGGCTTTCATTAAAATTTAACTCCTTGTGTAAATTCAAAAAAAAAATTGTATTGATTTTTAGATCTATCAGAATATGTAAAAGGTGGCGAATATAGAGTAAATGGTTCAACTGTACTTTCAAGTGTACATAAAACATATTTTGTGTCTCTGCAGTTATGAGATGCTGTGCAAGTGAAGTGATGGCAACTAAGCTCACTTTTTTCAGCAAAGGAGGTTGACCTGTTTTTTTAGAAATAAGATCCCGTATTGCTGGTATCAGGAGTGTATTATAGTCCTTTACCAATTTACTTCATAAATTTTAGCATGCTAAAGCTACCAGGCATTTAAAAATGTAGACAAGATTGAAGATGGCGTCTTTCTAATTAGAAGGTTTTATTTATGAATATTTTGACCACCACCTATGCAGAAGTGTAATTACTAGAGTGTATTTTTTTTCTGCTGCTGGGTTACCACTTTCATTATAAAATTTCACCTCAAACATAGAACGTCTCTGCTATTTTATGGCATGGACACTATCTGGAATGTAATATTTAAAATATAATTAAGCTTTTTAAATAACAAGCAATCCTGTAATGCCTTAAACTAACAAATTTATCAGGTCATGAGCTTTTGTGGGCAAAACCCACTTCCTCAAAATCTAGCACCTTGTGTGCTTTATCAATCTAACCAAAGAGATCTTTCTACTGTCCAAAACAAAACCATTGTGTCAAAAAAAAATTTTTATTGTGAACCAAGCACCATTAGGTGTCTTGAATGCGAAAAATTATTGAACTTTGAAAAACAAATTGTCGTGTGTGTATTAGAGTTGGAACATTTTTGAAGAACTATATTATACCATTGGAATAAATGAAAATGTCTTGGTTCCTATGGGAAGGATTGAGAGAGAGAGAGAGAGAATGCGCACACAACCTCTCAGGTTTCCAATCTGCAAGCCAGTGCAGAATGAAAACAAATTTTGAATTTTTCTCTGAAACAGTTGTCTTGCAGAAAATGCAGTGTTTCTTATTTGCGAAAATTTCCCTGCATCTTTGGTGAACCACTGCTACAGCTTCCTTCAAAGATGCGTTCGTATGGCTTCACAGTTTTTACCAGTCATCTTCCAGCTAATACTGATATAAAAGCTGAGAGAGGGGTTCAGAGGGTTAGGGGGTAGATATTTTGTGCACTAATTATATTGGTCTGTGCTCTCTATTTGGAGGGAGGAAGATGTCTTTCTATAGGTCTGATGCAGCAACTCTGGCAGTCACCATGCGCTCTGGGGCAAGATGGGAGGTGGCCCAACTCCATGCCCTGGAAGGGGGCAGAGTCACCAAGGGTCACAGACCATCGGCACTGCCTGGACCTTGGTGTTGCTGCCCTCACAACCCCACACAGACCCACGGGCAGTTAGAAAAGCGTTTCCGCAGAGTTTCAAAGGGATCCAGAGCTCCAGCCACTGCCAAAGTCGCAACAGTGCCCAGGGGTCCGGGCCTGGGGGCAATTGCTGCCTTTGTCCCCTCCTTCAGCAGACCTGTTCTGATGTCCCCTGATCTCTGTTAGAGTTTGGGTTGGCACAGTTTTCATTCCTTACTCAATTGGAACTTTTTGTCATTTCCCTCATTCAGATGTTCAAGAGGGGGAATTTTGTCTGAAAATGTTTTATCTACCAGCCTAATTTAGGTAATTGGTTGTTGACCTGTTCTTTATATACAGTTCTACTCTGCAAAGTGATTTTAAAATGGAGTTCTCAGTTGTCTCCAGATCAAATTTGATCTTTTTATAAGTTATGTTTATTTCTAAAGGCTACCCATGCAAACTCAGCCTGGGATTTGAAAGTCACAGTGCACTCTTCCCTTCTCACCCATCACCAGCAATAATGGTTGTGCTGGACCAGTTGTGCTCAGTGACAGGTGTAAATTCTGTAGTTCTAGTGGGATTTAACAGACAACGTAAGGCCTATAACTGGACTATATTTAAATAATTATATTGGCAGCGCATGAGAAGGGATAGAACCTTCGTAATGTGCTATCAGCAAGGCCAAGAGGCATAAAACTTGAAAATGATCATGTTTTGTTTATGAAAATAAGAAAAAATGATTGAATGCACACAGGAAGGTCTTTTCAGGAGCAAGGCACTATTTTTAACAAGTTCCTTTTCAGTGTAGAAACTTTTTAAACATGAGTAACTTTTGACATTCTGTTAAACAAGAAGTAAAAAGAAATAAATGTGAGTCTGTTCTTATACATCCATGAGTTTTCATACAATTCAGGATTGCCTTTGAGTAATTAGTTCTAAGAGTTGCTTAAAATTAGTCTCACATTTATAAAGATATTGACCTATGTTGAATAGTCAATTATTTTGAGAGTAAGGAAGGATTTCCAAATAGAGTGAATTTAAAAGTTTGATTAAATCACTGTTACAGAGGAGTTTTGAATAGGCAGCACTGAGTAATTTTGCTTCACTCTTTCCCCTCTAATAGAATGTTTTGCAAGAACATTGGTGGACTGTGTTGGCATTAAAAAAATGAAGTCCTGGGCAGAAGTAAACCGAGGTGCCATTGTGCTTTGTTGGTATGTAAGATACATCTGTTTCAAATGGGTCCTAGTGCTAAGTTCTTACACAGAGAATGTCATTCAAGTTTTCAGCCAAAATAAGCTGGTTTCCACATTTCTGTACTTGCCTTTGTGTTTTTTATGAGCAAACTGTAGAGAATAACACTCAGTACATGCAAGCATATACGAAACATATTAGTTCCCTGAGCCCAGGCTTTGGTACTGCTATGAAATAGCCCTGTGCTGGAAAAACCTAGAGATTGAAAAACATATTTATTTCTAACACTGTTCCCACCTATGTCCGTACCACCTGTATGAAAATCCTGAAATAATAAGCTGGTTTACTAAATATATATTTTGCTCTTGACTGTATCCGTTCAAAGGCATCTTCTGTAAAATGTTATTCAGTTTGTCGGTTATGCAGGCTGTGTCTCAGTGCCTTTCCTGTAATATTTGAGTTGTGTTTGTGTTATATTTCCTGAATGGTGCTGTTCCTTAGAGTAAACTGTGCAGACGTGTGTTATGTGGCAATCTAGTCTCTAATAAAGTAATGAGCCACAAAGCTCACTGTCTTCCTCCCCTCCCAAAGATGAGACTAGCAAACCAGCATTCTACTTTTCTTATTAGTATATGTGTTGTCATTTCGTATGTGGTTGTCAGTGTCACATCTGGGAAGTCTGGACATGTGTGGATTAATAAACATTAAACATCTAATCTGCAATGCTTCAAAATTCTCAGTTCAACAGAGCTTGTAAAATTGCCGTATTAATTTTTTTATAAATATCTGACGAGACTGAGTCAAACATACATAACAGCTTGTAAGTAAGCAACATACCATTTAGACATTTAAAAAAAATCATTTAATTGAATGTCTCTTTGATTTCCAGCTCTAATTCAATTGCTTTATGGTAAGGATAGTCTGATGCTCAGACTTATTCTGTAGATAATTAGAAACCATTTAAGTGATTAAATATATAATTTTTCTGGTCCAAGTTCAGTTTTAATTCTGTTTTGCAGACTTCAGTAGAGTTGCTAGTGATGAGAATTGGTAGTGTAACAAACAATCTGCATACAAACTAATTTTGTAAACTTTGCATTGTTTGACTTGTAAAGAAGTTTCATGTCTTTTTCCAGTAGCTTTTATAAAGAGACCCCTAATATTTGCTTAGCACACTTAATTCCTTTAAATTCTCTAATCTTGCACACAGACATTCAATAGGATTTGAGTAGAATGATTCATACATTGCTGCTGTGCTGTTACTTAGCATTTTTTCTTAACGTAAGGCTTTCAGATTTGTTTAAAATCTATTTCATTTATTTCATTCCTGATGCCGTTGACAACTTTCTTTATATACGTATCCTTTATTCAGTTAGTTTCATTCTACACATTAGGACACTCAAGTAGTTGTTCGTCATTTTAATGAATAAGGCTAAGATTGTGTAATGGTTATTTTTAGTAAAAGTCAGGGGAAGTCATAGACAATTTAAAAAAAAATCACAGAAGCTTGTGATCTGCCCCTGACTTTTACTAAAAATATCCATGATAAAATGGAAAGGGGCTTGGCAGCCGGGGTGGCTGGCACTTTTTGAGCCTCCACCACCTCAGAGATCCAGGGTTCTACTGTTTCTTCCCCACAGGTTTACTTATGCCCTGTTGGGTCCTGGAGAGCTGCAAGTAGAGTATGGCAGTCACACTGACTTTTGCTTTTCAAAAATCTGTATCTTTTACAGGTATTCTCACTGAGACCGTATATGACTGATGTGTTTCATCTAAATATACATCATTTCCGCTCTACTCTGCGCTGGTTAGGCCTCAGCTGGAGTATTGTGTCCACTTCTGGGCACTGCAGTTCAAGAAAGATGTGGAGAAATTAGAGAGGGTCCAGAAAAGAGCGACAAGAATGATTAAAGGTCTAGAGAATGTGACCTATGAAGAAAGGCTGAAAGAATTGGGCTTGTTTCGTTTGGAAAAGAAAAGATTGAGGGGAGACATGATAGCAGTTTTCAGGTATCTAAAAGGGTGTCATAAAGAGGAGGGAGAAAACTTGTTCTTCTTGGCCTCTGAGGATAGAACAAGAGGCAATGGACTTAAACGGCATCAAGGGAGGTTTAGGTTGGACATTAGGAGAAAGTTCCTAACTGTCAGAGTGGTCAAACAGTGGAATAAATTGCCAAGGGAGGCTGTGGAATCTCCATCGCTGGAGATATTTAGAAACAGGTTAGATAGATGTCTGTCAGGGATGGTTTAGATAGTACTTGGTCCTGCCATTTGGGGCAGGGGGCTGGACTCAACGGCCTCTCGAGGTCCCTTCCAGTCCTAGTGTTCTATGATTCTATGATTTGCTTTGGTCTAATAATTTGCTGACTGCCACATATCCTTCTCTGAAGTCTCTCAGAAAATTAATAAGGTTTGTCACTAGTATTAAGAGAATCTGGATAAACACAGGATTTGTAATGGATGGAGGAGTCTTTTTACAGTAAACTCTCATATCTGGCAGCCCTGTGACTGGGAGGTTGCCGGATATTCAAATAATCTGGATAATAGAGAGGTATACCTAACAATGCATAACGCTAAATGAAAACAGGATTAGATATTAAGAAACAAATATATGCAGAGTACTTTATCAACAGTACTAGTGTACACTGTAAACTTATACTGTATTTGCTGTATTTATTTGTATTTATTTTCACTGTACTGTACTTATGAAAAACATAACTAAAGTTTACTTATGGTTGAAATGCCAGTTCTTTGAGAGTTCCCGGTGGTAGAATGCTGGATATGAAAGAGTTTAGTGTAATTGTTAGAGCATCAGTTGAGGAGAATTGTGACTGAAACATTGATTGGTGCCCTAACAGTTTGTAGTTTGTTAATTTCCAAGCATCTACCCTCTCAAACTTCACAACAGTTGGTGCTATTGATGACCACCCTTGTTGGTCATCTCGTTGGCCAAGCCAAGATAGAATGTGAACGGAGACCTTCCCTGTCCCTAGAGCTAGTAATTTGAGTCATGACTGAAGGAGGATTGCTTGAGAATCCTGGATGACTGCTGCTGTGTAGCTACAGAGAGGAAGTCATTTCCCAAGACTGTCATTCCAATATTTTTTCTTAAATACTAAAATCTAACCCCTCCGCAAGGAGAGGGACTGACAAACACATATTGGTTATAAGAATGTAGTTTTCTCTTTCGTTAGAATTTCCAGGATATCATCAGAAACAAATCCTTGTATATAGGAATTCTTTCAAGTTCTTCATTTTTCTCTTTATTTATTCTTTTGTTTTCATTTCATTTGTTAATTAATTACAACATTCAGGTTTTCATTAGCGCATACACACGCTCTCTCTGTAAATATATATATGTATATATAATCTTTGTTATTGTAGGCTGCTGAGAGCAACTTAACAAACTGCTTTTTTCCTCCAATTTTTGTTGGTTCATAAAAGCTTCTGTTCATATTCCTATCTAAATCTTTACTACACCAGTCCAATTCACCTGAAAATCTTGGGTTTGGTATTTCTAAAAGCTTAAATTGCTGCCCTGTTTCTTGTGTCAGATGTTCATTCTGTTAATCACCATAGCATGTGCTGAACGCTTCCAATATATTTGTCACACTTGATTAACTGGATTTTATAGTGGAGAATCAGAAGCCTCCTGGTTCTGATCACAGACTGGTGTAAATTAGGTGTAGCTCTACTGACGTGTAAGCAGAGTTACATGAGTGTGGCATTACATAACTATTCAACTATTGTAAGATCAGAGTCCAGTTCCCTTGTCCAGATGGCAGAGGGCAACTTCTTACTGGCAGTTCACTCAGAATTAAAGTTGTATGGAACCCCTATGGGTATGGGTCAGAATCATGCTTTAAAGGCATAACAAGTAGGTTCTTTAGGGATCAGTTCTGGGACGCCTTCTGTTTAATATCTTCAGTGATTTAGACTAGTGATTCCCAAACTTTTCGGCATCATGCCCCCCCTTTTGATTTTTGAGAAACCCTCACACCCCCACACCTCTTCTTTATTGTCATCCAGCCCCCCTTAACAAAAACTTCAATGCGTAATTTAAAATAAACGCAGAAACTTGATATAAAAATGTTGTTGTTTAAAAATAAGCACAAATAGTTTTTCTTGGCCCCTTGTGGGTTCCTGGTGCCTGAGCCCCTGCCAGCTAACAGAGCTGCCCACACAAGCCACCCACCCACGAAAGAGCTGCATTGCCAGAGCCACCTGCCTGCCCTCCCCCCATCCCCCTGAGCCCTGTACAGCCAGGACCAGCTGCCTGCCCACCAGCCACCTGTCCCACCCATGTGCCAGCCATCTGAGCCCCACACTGTTGGGGCCAGCTGCCTGCCCGCCAGCCCAATCTGCCCCATGCTGTCAGGGCCTGCGGCCCACCTGCCAGCCCTAGCTGCCCAAGCCCTGGAAGCCACCTGCCTAAGCCCCGCCCCTCCCCTCCCACAAAGCCAGGCACCACTAGCTCCTGCTCTCACCCCATCCCCAACCCCCCATCTAACCCCATCCTCTTCCTCCTCCCCCTCCTGCTCCAACCCACATTCAGTCACCTTTGTAGGAGACAGCTAGCTCCATGTGGGTCTTCTAGCTCCATGTGGGTCTTCACCAGCTGCCTGGTTGTGAAAGCGGCTGCACCGTGTCATCTACGTAAAATGGCAGGGGCTGAGAGTCAGAAGCAAAGGCCTGCTCTTTCTTCAGGAGGGGAGAATGATGTGGGGGGGGGGGGGGGGCTGGGTTGCCTCTTCCCCCCCCCCCCGGCATTTGTTCACATCCACCAGTTTGGGAAACCATGATTTAGACAATGGCATAGAGAGTATGCTTATAAAATTTGCAAATGATACTAAACTGGGTTAGGTTTGGAGGGTGGGATTATAATTCAGAATGATCTGAACAAACTGGAGAAATGGTCTGAGGTAAATAGGATGAAATTAGAAAGGATAAATGCAAAGTATTCAACTTGGGAAGGATCATAAAAGGATGTTGCAGACAAGACACAGAAAGCAGCTCTGCTCTGCTCTGCATTGATTAGGCATCAGCGGGAGTGTTGTGAGTCCAGTTCTGGGCACCACATTTCGGGACAGATGTGGATAAATTTGAGACCGTCCAAAGAAGAGCAACAAAAAAAAAAAAGTAAAGGTCTAGAAAACAAGACCTGTGAGGGAAGACTAAAAGAATTGGGTTTGTTTAGTCTGGAAAAAAGAGAAGACTGAGAAGAGACATTAACAGCTTTCAAACACCTAAAAGGTTGTTACAAGGAGAAGGGAGGAAAAATTATTGACCTTAACTTTGGAGGATACAATGACTGTAAGTTATGGCAAGGAATATTTAGGTCTGACATTAGAAAAAACTTCCTAACTGTTACAGTTGTTAAGCACTGGAATAAATTGAACAGGAAAATTGTGGAATCTCCATCACTGGAAATTTGTAACAGGTTAGACAAACACCTGTTAAGGATGGTCTAGGATGGTGCTTGGTCCTGCCAGAAATGCAGGGGACTGGACTTCATGACCTTATGAGGTCTCTTCCAGTTTTAATATTCTGTGATTCTATGAATGACGCTATTCTCTAAATTCATATACTTCAGCCATCACCATGATGTTTCAGTGCCTGATAGTCTGTAAATAAGTATTACATCCAGCATTGAGGCACAGTGAAAAAATATGTATCGCAAAAGATGTGAAGAATAAATGGCATAACAGTTACGATTTTTATATATCGACAGAAAACTATGCTCTCTATGCAAGTAAGATATCGTAGGAGTCAGAGGACAGCATATATTTTGACCTTTTCAAATACGTAATTAGACATATTCAGCAATTACTCTCTTTAAACACTATGGAGACTTGAAATTTCTTTCTAGCTTGCAGACTGCTGTACAGTACTTGGCTTGTGTAAACAGTTGACAGATTAAAACTTTTTAATTAAATTTTTAATACACAGTCCAGAGGGGATTACACTGTAATACACTCTGTGCCAAAGGGCTAAATCATACCAATTTCTGCTTGCAATTCACCCTGTAGGATGTGTTTAATTTCTACGTGCTTGACATGTTTTGTCAGTACCTCTCTTCTCTAGCACTTTACTAGTATATGTTGCTTGTGGACAGGCTGTATGAACATGACCTGCATGTGTGTTTGATTTTTAAGAAACAAAGCTCGCCCTTTCCTGCCCCTGCTCCCCCATCATATTGTGAGAGAACTTCTAGTTATAACTAGAAGCTTAAGAGAAATCCCCAGTAGGACTTATAAGTCTATAGTCAAAGAATTACATCTCAAAATAAAGTATCTGAAAATAGAACAGCTGTTTATTGGATGTGGCCTGGCTTCTTGGCTTTTGTACCATCAGCCTCAGCAGAAATTTAGGTCATAGGAAAGAGACAGATTTATATATGAACAAACTATATTAATTCCTCTTTTTGCACTCCATGCAGCTTGTTCCTTGTTAGGTACTGTACATATTATAACAAGGTTATAGTTGGCTAATTGCAATTTTATTGTAAAGCCCTATAAGTTGGAGATGTTAAAGGTCAGTTATCATTCCATCTCCCAGCCGAT
Organism: Carettochelys insculpta; assembly: GCF_033958435.1. Classification (NCBI taxonomy): domain Eukaryota; kingdom Metazoa; phylum Chordata; order Testudines; family Carettochelyidae; genus Carettochelys; species Carettochelys insculpta. The sequence goes on along the minus strand of NC_134141.1, from coordinate 27,454,530 downwards.
GCATGTGTTCCTCATCCTGTAAATTCCTGAGAAATGGAGTATTCTCCTGCTGTTCATGTGAAAATGTTCAATAGACAAACGTCACTGTTGGGAAGCTTTTTTCCTAATGATCGTCCTAATTTTTTTTTACCTTAATTTCATACCATTAATACTACAGGTAGAACCTCTCTAGTCTGGCACCCATGTGACCTGACCAGTGTCAGATGAGAAAATTTGCCAGTCTGTGGGAGGTCAGTGTTGTCTAGCAGCATCACCAACACTTCCATTGCTTATTGGGCTCTTAGAAGACATTTAGGGATAAATCAGAGGTAAATAACAGCACGGAGAACCGAGAGCCAGGACTGGTGATTGTAAACAAACTTTATGGGACCACAAGAAACTTGGCCACACCCATGATGAGTGATCATCTGTCTAACTAAATCCATGCCAGACTACAGGTTGAACCTGTCTAGTCCAGCTCTCTCTCCCCTCCTGCAACATCCTTAATCTGGCATGATTTTAGCTAGTCAGATGACCCTTTATCATCACTGCTGAAATAATGCTACTTCTCAGAGAGGAAGCTGGCTTTCCAGGGTGACTAAATAAAAATAAACTATGTAAAGTTACTTCTATGGGCTTGAATTTTTGGAAGCTCATAGTGTCAAGTAAAGAAATTACATTATCATTTGCTGTATATTGCCTGGTGAAATTGCTGTCAGATTTTATCTACGTGAGAGACAAAAATCAGTATCTGGCGTGAAGCACCTCCTTTATTTATACTGACACATTATTTTCATTTGAAGTAAAAGTTGATGTTTGAAATCTAATGTTTTCTCTCCCTTTCTTGCAGCCTTCTCCGAAGCCCAGATCAAGAACTGGCAAATAAAGTCAAAGGAGGACTAAAAAGTCTTGTTCCGAAATTGAAATGCAATAAACATGTAAAAGGAATAGAGGCTCTGCTACAGACATTGACTTCCTAATTTAAATGAAGTTCAGACAGACCTGTTTCCTGTCATAACCAAGTACAAGTCAGTGGAGGTTTTGCACAGTGTTTTATTATTTTTGTAATATCCTCTGTAAAAGTGTATTTGTAAATTAAACTGTTTCTACAATGTTTTTGCTGTTCTGCGTATAAATTCACTCTTGTCTAGTTTCAGAACCTGAATGACACTGAATCCATCATCAGGAGATTTTAAGATCCAGCACACTTATAACTGCTTATCAAGAGATCTGAACATCTACCTCAGAATCTAAATCTGTGCTTGTTTTCGGGTATCTTGTATGAAATCTCTTAATATTACTAATGAGTATATATAATTTTTAAAAGTGGTCACCTAGTTACTGTGGGAACCGAAACACATGTTCTGGAGATACTCTTATTCACTGGACAAATCCATCCATTCTTAATAATGATCACCATCTGGTTGGCCTTTTTTTTTTTTTAAGTTCCTCCCTGTTCTATTGGACAGAGATGGACTTCACATGCACAACCTGAAAGCTTCTGATGGCAGCTCTCAGAAATATGTTTGTCTTTTCAGATAGATCTGAAAGGGGTCAGTGCAAGTCGAAGTTCTCTTGTCTGGCACTCTCATTTGGCACCATCCATGGGTAAGAGTCCCAGTGGTGTCAGGCGGGTCTGGCAGGCAGGCTGGGAGTGGAGCCCCATTGGGGACATAGAGCCCTACCTGCCTCTGGGAGCCAGGCAAGTAGGTAGAAAGCTCTGCCAGCAGCTTCACAGCAGGGAGTCTGGCCAGTGGGCAGGGAGATGAGTCCCTCTCCTTCTCCTGCTAGTAAACCCACAGTGGGGAGCTGGGCCAGGAAAGGAATCCCCTCCTCGACCCTGCTCCCGAGTTGCCCTGGGGCTCAGCCAACATTTCAGAGGGGCCTGGAGATCCAGCCACTGCTACCACTACTTTGGCAGTGGTGTTGGCTGGGGCTCCGGGCCCCTTTCCCCCAGGACCTGCAGCAGCTGTTGGCCCCACTTATTACAACTCAGTATAAAGATTGTTGGCCTTTAGATAATGAATAGAACTGCCATCTTGTCATAGTGTTTGGTTATGGGTGGGGGGGACGGTGGCATTTGAACTATGCCTCTTAAAATGGAGGAAACCAGGAATGTATTAGTTATGTCTGAAATCTGTGGCCTGAACTTTCAGCTTTGAGTGTTTTAAAATTTAATATCCTAAATAAGTGGCCTTTTCCCCCAAAGTAGTGAGCACTCTCAGCTTCCCCAGACATCCAGCTGGAGCTGCAGGGCTTATCTGTGAAAGTCAGGCTATCTGTTTAGATGTCTAAATGTGGATTCTGGTGCATAGCCTTTATTTGGAAATTTAACAATTCTGGCTTCTGCATGCAAAAAATCAAAGGATCAAAAGCCATTCAGTGTTGCTATATCATGCCCAGATTTTACTATTTGCATTAATTTCTAGTTTTATGTTTAATACATATTGTATCATAAAACAAATGAAACGCATTGTTTAGTCTTCCTGAAGGCCAAGTTTCCATTGCTTTCCAGAGCTATCCTGCTCACAGATAAACATGCTATATGACAAGCTCTGTTGTGATGTTAATACGTAAATAAAATATGAAAAGTTCCAACTGATTGAGTATTATCTTAATTCAATTTGAAAGCGCGCACTTGAATATCACAATTAAAGCAAATAGTCAACCATTATCTTACTTCCTACTAATGTGACAGTCCTGTGCTGACTGTGCTTTTTTCTTATCCCACTTAATCTTATAAATGGTAGTAAACACTTAAAGGTTAATCCCAATTAGACCTAGTTGGCAGTGACATAAAATGTTTGTACTTGTAGACAGATATCCTCTCCAGGATCAGTTATTGAAGGACTGTTGCAACTCATCAGTTTCTCTAACTGGATTTTTCTCTTGTGACATGAAACAGATAATTTTAATTAGCATCAGATAATGAATTTAAACTGCAGTGAAGTATTTCCAAAGTCTTAGTGACTGCCGTAAATAACCTGATAGAAACATGGAGCAGAATTTGTGACTGAGTAATAAAAGTAATAATGTTATAATAAAAAAGGTTTTTTTCGGTCAGATCATTAGCTACTTTCCTCAACAACCTCAGGATCAAAGAAAGTGTGGCATATATGACTATTTCCTTATCCAGAAAATTGACAGGTGCTAGACAAAATAAGAAACCACTAAAGATGGCCATTGGTAGACTGAATTGCAAAGTTGTGTATGAAGATTTGTTTACACTATCCTGGCTGGTCTTTTTTTTTTTTTTCCACTTTGGTTCCATATACCAGTGTATGTGAATGAATATCTCCCTTTTTCTTCCCCCTGCCTCAGAATCATACTAATGCCTCTAGAATGGGTTGTTATTCCTCGATTCATAATTTGATTATATTTTATTAGGTCTTATTTCTCTATACAGAGAAATTGTTTTCACTCAATTCTTTTTTTCTAAATTCTTGTTATTGAGTTATTTTTCCTTTTGTACCCCATGCAGACAGGACGGATTTGCTGGAAGTTTTTGTTTTAAAGTGGTGTTTTTTGTTTTTTTTTTATTAGAACATCTATTGGCAACTAACAAGGAAAGTTCGAGAGCAAGCTCTTTGGAGCTAGGTGCAGTGTGTTTGCATCAGCTAGCATGAAGGGGCATCTGGATACTGCTGCAAAATATTATGGTTATGCTAAAATTTCCACTGTGTTGCACATGAGAAACAGGTCTTAAATTTCTGTTAGTGTCACCAACACCATTGCAAACTGATGGTCTGATGAGAGTGGGAGGAAGATTTTGTGTATTTTATGACATGGACTTTTGAGGGTTAAGGAACTGTTCACATAGAATACATACATCATAAATTTCTTATCAAACAAAAGGTCTTGGGGGTAGGGGAGAGAATTTTCCTGATCCCTGGTGAAACTAAAAGATACCATGTTGAGTCTTTACTATAGTATTATATATTCATATTTAAACAGTATGACAGAAAGTATTTGGAAAAAGATTGTGTTCTCATTGCAAAATGACTTATTGTATCAACTACAATTAGTTAATAACCCTAATAAAAGCACCTGATTGGTTGTTAAGTGAATCAGTGTTTTAATATGTGCTTCATAGAGCCACTGGAGACACTAAAGTAGCTGAGTGTCACTGGGCTAGATAGTCTGCAGGCTTGTGCCTTCTGTCTACAGCAAGTGTCTGTTGGTAAAGGTGTATGTTGATGTATACCTTTTCTATTGCTATAGTCAAAGGAAGCCAATACTCCCCAATGTAGCACACCTGTAACAAAGTGGGCAGGGCTCTGGTTCAGCCTCCCTCCAGCAGACCTGAGCCTGAGGGGTGAAGGGCTGGCAGCTGGGATGCCAGCACACAGGGCCAGCAGCAGAGTGTGGTTCTAGTCAGAAAATAAAGTTATAGAACTCTCTGTGTGCAGGGGCTCATCCATATACACAATTTTAGTCTTTAAAGCAACGCAGTACTGTAGTATCCAGGAAATGGATCTCTTGTGTGGAATGTTCAAGGCTGAAATTGATGGTGGTGTGGAACTTTGTTGAAATGCCTGCAGATTTTTTCAAAGGTCTCCTTACATGGGTCCAGATGATGATGATGTCATCAATGTAGCATAAATAGAGGAGGGATGCTGAGAAAACATTCTAGGTCAGCCATAAAAATGTTGGTATATTGTGGAGCCACACAGATGCCCATAATAGTGCTGCTGACTTGAAGATATAAATTGTCCCCAAATTGGTAATAGTTGTGGGTGAAGACAAAGTCACATAGCTCAGCCACCAGCTGAGAGGTACAAATCAAGGAATGTCACATTAATGCCACTCTAACTGGAAACCCATCAAACACGGTTGGTCCCTGTATGCCTCCTGCTTCCATCCAAGACAAAGTGGAGGGGCAGGATGCCTTGAGCTGTGTGTGTGAAATCTCACAGGTTAGGGGGTGGGGGTACAACAGAATCGCCTGCTAGAGGTCAGGCTCAACCATTTCATTAAAAATGTTGGAATATGTTACTGTTTTATGTATGTGTATTCACATTTATAGACCAGTTAATAAAGTTTTTATATTCTATGTACTTATACATGCCAAAAGGGTTATTTTTCATATGAACATAAATGAAATTACGATCAGTTTGGATTACATTAGACAAGTTGGGGGTGTGGGGGGGCTGCTAACTGCAGGGATGTAAAGTGGGGACTGATATTAAATGTTTGCTCAGCCCTTCCCTAAGATACAGCCGTATCTACTCCAGTCCCACTAGCAGAGATCAAAGCCTCCATGAGCTTTATCAGGAGTTGGAGAACTTAATTACCCACCAGGGCAAGTAAAGAAACAGACTGACAGAGCCAGACAAGTACCCAAAGTCACCTACTTCACAGCAGACCCAAAAGGAAAAATAACAGAACATGCTTGTCATCACTGATAGCCCTCAACTGAAAGCGCACTCCCCGCATCATTGACAATCTACAACCCATACGGGAACAGGATCTTGCACTCCCACAGGTGACAGCTGCCCAACCTCAAGGGAATACTCACCAGCAGCCCTACACATGCCACAGAACCGTTAATCCAGGAACCAATGTCTGCAATGACCCCCCACTTGCCAGCTCTGGCCCTGTATCTATACTAACATTAGGTCAGTCATTGGACCTAATGATGTAAGATGCACCATCAAGCACATCCACTAATGTGATATATGTTGCCATCCGTGACCCTGTGCCATGTGCATTGGACAAACCAGACAGTCTCTCTGCGCCAAAGAATGAATGGACATAAAGCCAACATCAGACACCTGTAGGGGATCACTTTACCTGCCCGGGACATCCAAAAAAGGACTTAAAAGTGGACATTCATCTACAAAAGGATTTCACAGGGAGACCTCTGAATTGGAATTCATTTGGAAATATGACACTTCTAAAGTAGACCTTAACAGAACTCTGCATTATTGTATGCATTCCAAGGGCAATGTCCCCATCTTTGATAGTCACAGGAAAGGCACAGATCCTATGTAATTTAATTTGCTTCATCTGCTCTATTAGTGATCGGTAACCCCCTCTTCACAACTCTCCTGTTTTAAGCCACAAGCATACAGGAATACAGCTACCTTTTCTAGCTTTCAGCTGCATGCCCTCGCTCCTGGATTAGAACACGTAGGATTTGTCTTATATTAGGCTAGGTCCCAGCACCACCTCAAATAATGCAATGCATCCATAAGAGCACTTTAAAGTCTGCTATTATTACTCGTGGAGTATTAGACAGCTCTTCTTACATGAATAAGCCCCTTGATGGCAAATGATATGCCCACTACAACTGACCCTACCCTGAGGTGTCAGAGGTAGGACCTCAGTATGTGTATGAGTCTATGACATAGGCTCCTAATTTTCCTGATAGGGCAGAACAGTGGGGGGGGGGGGGTGTGGAGAGCTCACTCACTCCCCGCCCCCCCCCCCCCCCCCGTTTTTTCATTTTTACTCCAGAAACTCATGAAGCACCTCGTGACCGCAAAAGTGCATTATGTAAACAAAACTATTAGGCTTTACAGTGCTACAGCACTACTTGGTTTTTTTAATGATTGCTATACGCTCATATCCCTGTTTATGATGATTTTTCTATCAATGATGAAAAAGTCAAATACCCCTTATCTTACAATTATATTTTTAAAACTACTGAAAGACCTTTTGATAAGACCTGTTGGAAGAAAATGTTCTATTAGCTAACCATGTGCTTTCTCTTTTGATGGACAGGGATGGTGTCCCTAGCTTCTGTTTGCTGGAATCTGGAAATGGGCAGTGGTGGATGGTTGATTACCTTATTCCTCTGGGGCATCTGGCATTAGCCACGATCAGAAGGCAGGATACTGGGTTAGCGGGACCTTTGGTCTGACCCAACACGGGTGTTCTTATGCATACCCCTCCCCCCGGCCTTAGCTCTCTACCTAGTAAATAAAATAAAACTGTAAGTCTTTAAGGTGGTACAGGACTGCTTGCTTTTTTTTTGGTGAAGCTACAGACTCACAGCTACCCCTCTGAGCCTATTTCAGCTGTTTTTTAAAAAGTTTATTTTAACTTAGCTCTGTATACAACTAACTCATCTTGTTCTTAATGCACTAAGAGCAGCTGTTCACATGAAACAGTGTTGCGCATATATTTAGTTTACAGTTGTAAATGAAAACAGGTTTTTGGTGTTAAAGTGGACATGGAAAGCTATCATAATTACCTAACCTTGCTCACCAATTCTTTGCCATTATGGAGGCTATTAATTGCACCCCCCCTTCCCCACTGCCAAATACTAAACCAATTTTTTTTTTAATGCTAAAGTTACGCTGGGCAAGAAAGTGAGTACAAGTCTGCAAGGATTCAATGAAAGTACTTTTGGCAAAGTGAATTGTGTACTACGTGCTATAGCACAAAGAATGACCAAAAACATAAGGAATATGGGCATAGTTTATATGTGAAAGCAATTTGTGTAACTACAGAGGTTGCCAATTGTCTGTCTCCTCTTGGTATTTTAAAAAGAAACCATTTCTGCACTGAAAATCAATATAGTGTCCCCTCCCTTCTAGAGCTGTTTAATTTTTGAGGTAATAGCCAGCCTGCCCCTTGCTGAGTAGCATCCATGACATATGGTAACAATTTCCTTTGGTTTGGCCACAGTCAATCATTCTTGCAGTTTCCCCCCCCCCCCCCGCACCCCCCCCCAATACACACCCAGGCCCTCTGTTACACACACACACACACACACACACACACACACACCCTGCCCCCAGCTGCCCAGCACAACTCAGTGTCTCTGGCTGCACACTGCATCTTTGATATTGATGTTGTTCATATAAACTAGGATCTTTGCTGTGTAGTAACGAGCACCAGCAAAAAGAAGCTGAGACACCTTATGGTAACATAAGTCTGTAATTTCTTTTTACAAGAAAAAAAAAATTGAGATTCGCCATCCATGGCTTTTTGGTCCTTTTAGAGCTGTTGCTTTAGCTTTGCCTTAAACAAACGATTAAAAGCAGTTCCTCTGTTTTCCCCATGTGTTCCTCTCATAATTTCTGGAGTATTAATTGTATCTAGGCCTTGGTAAATAAGAAGTTGGGCTTTCCCCAAAGCACTCGGACATTTTCTTCCTGGCTCTTCGTGCAAAGTTAATCTTGCCTCGTTCCTTACTTACGGCTGTATACTCATAGGCCTTCATTTTGCTGTAATAGTCTGAGAATTTGTTGTACAGGATGGAGATAGGCATTCCATTCAGAATGATTCCAAAAGCAATGCAGAGGAAAGCAAACAGGCGCCCCAGCTGAGTTTCTGGACACATGTCACCATAGCCCACTGTGGAGATGCTGACCTATAAGCAAATCAATAGGAAGTTGTTATTCAAACAGAGATGCACACACAATTTGCTTCAATTTATCTGGCTGTGGCTAGAGCGTTTCGGCACAGAAAACACGTATTCAAACTACTTTTACCATCAAGTTGCAGTATGACACACTGGCTAAATATTGTCTCTCTCTCGCCCCCCCCCCCCCCGCCCCCCGCCACCACCAATCCCCGGTGGCTGCTATCCTAACATGAAAAAAAAAAAACCCTATCCTTAAATTATTAACCCCACTAGTGTAATTAGAAAGACCTTCATATTCTGCAGAGAGCATTGCCTAGCCAACTAAACTCAGCTCTGCACAGATGTTAGTGTGGGTTGGGTGCAGGGGAGTAGCCACAAATTTATGACCAAACCATGCCAAGGACAATGCCAGGAAATTAGCTGGTGTAGAGGCTGCGTTGGCCGCGTCTCGCCCATACCGTGTTTTTTAAGGAATGGCTCGGTGCCCACACACACGTGCCCTCTGCCATTCACGTCAACCTAATCAATTGGCTTTGGAGATCAAGGGCGCATGAGATGAAGTGCACCTTTACCTATTCCCGGCTCAGGGTGGTGGTGGTGGGGGGTGGGTGAGGAAGGCTGCAGGAGGGCAATTTCTGTTTTGTCAATCAATTCCCCAGGCTTTGTGTACTAGCTTTGAGTGTGTAGCTCTAGCTTGCTTTTTAGGGGTGCTCAGTCAACACCTAGGGAGTAAAGTTAGTGGTGATGCTATAGCCATTGCAGTTCACTGTGAAGGGGAGATCATTTTGACATCCCTGGTGTTTGACACTATGCAGTTATTGGTCTGTAACAGCACATCTACACAGTGAAGTTATTCTAAACTTCATCCAAAGTAAGGATTCTCCAGCTCTGAAGAAGTGGGTCTGTCCCACGAAAACACATCACCTATTTAATAATACTGCTAGTCTTTAAGGTGCTACAGGACTGCTTTTTTGTTTTAGTCCAAAATAACACATTTACGATAGAATGTATTTTACCTTAGATCCCCAAAATACTTTGTCTACAAAGCAGAAATATGCTATTCCAGAATAGGCAGCCCCTATTTCAAAAGACCTATTTCAGCCTTTTGACATTTGAAAGCTAAATTATTTTGAACTAGTGGTGGCATCATAGACACAATCTCAATGTTCTTTCAAAATAGCAGGTGTTATTCCAAAGTAACTTTGCTGTGTAGCCATACCCTAAGTGCTCTGTGTGACCATTACACTGCTGAGGCTGTAGAGATGTGGGCCTGGTTTCCTTTCCCAAACATGAGAACGCTGGGCCCCCCCAAATCAGGAAAAAAAAATGCAAGCACTCATGCCAGCATTCAGCCGTGCCATGCCAACAGGGCAGCATGGGGGAAATCTGTCCTGCCCCAATTGGTACAAAGTGACTCTGGCTTATCCTAAGGGCATGCATGCCACCTTTTGGGGAACACTGTTCTTCGAGTGGTCTCTGTGGGTGCTCACCACAATGGCCTCGTCAGGTTTTACAAAGCGGGAGTCATGCCTTGAAGCTATGCTGGCCTCCGTGGGGCATAGCGAAGGCATCCGATGCCTGGGGGAATTACAGGCTACCTTGCCAGAGAAGCCTCACCCAGAACGACCCGCTAGGTTGCATAAGAGGAGGGCAGTTTTTCTCTGAGCCCCCTCAGTGCAGAAACGGAGGAAACGCTCCCTGGCTCGATCCTTGCCGTGCGTTTGCGTCAGCCAGGCAAGCGCCGGAACCAGCGGCATAGACCCCCGCGGCACCAGCGGTGCAGGGGCACCAGGCACGGAGCCTGCAGGCACCAGAGGGGGATACCCACGCGGCACCGCAGCCGAGCGTGGCACTGACAGCGGGGCCGAGATGCCCGGCATGGGAGGGGGCGGTGCCGGCCCCGCAGCGGAGGGGCAAGGCAACATCAAAAACCCGGCACCACAGTCCCTCTCTGGACAGGGCTGTGCTGCTGTTAGCACCAAGCCCTCCCCCCCCTGTGATACACACGCCGCACCGAAGGCCTGTGTCTCCACCGGCCCATCCGGAAAAAAAAAAAAAAGCCTCCTTCTCCGTACCTCCAACCAATGGCACCATGACTTGGGCCACCTTCACCATTTCTGGGATTGGATCCCCTGGAGTACTATCACAAGCCAGTTTCACCTCTATCTGTGTCATCACAGAGGTCTCGCTCTCCCAGACATCGGGGGTACACACCCCGTGAGTGGTCCAGGTCTCCATCCCCGGACCCGTGCCCATGCTGCCATGGTCGTCCTTATCATGCTGGACACAGACAAACCACAGGCCTACACCCAGGGGCAGGTCCCTCCCCTGCCCCTCCCCCCCCACACCCCGGCCGCTCAATACCCCCGTGGGCACTCCCGATCGGGGACGGAAACACAGTTGTCTCAAGGGGAGTTAATTTTAGAACCCCGAGACTTTCCTTCACAATCCTCCAGCGAGCAAGTGTATCATCGGCCGCAGGAACCCGAGGGTTCAAGGGAGGTTTACCTTAGTGGTTCTTCCTCATCCTCCCCAGATGAGGCCAGGGCCCCCGGGGATGTCTCTCCCCTGGATGACCTTAAACAGTTTCAGGAGCTGTTTAAAAGAGTGGCTTTCACGCAAGACATTCAAACGGCAGAGGTGCAGGAGAAACATCACAAACTCCTGAAAAATTTGAGACCCCCCAGCTTCACCCAAAATTGCTATTCCGCTGGACAAAGCCATTCTGGAGTCAGCCATTACTATATGGCAGACTCCGGCCTCTGTTCCGCCTACGAACAAGAGAGTGGATAAGAAGTACTTCGTCCCGGCAAAGGGCATGGAGTTCCTCTTCAGTCACCCACAACCAAATTCTTTGGTGGTCGGGTCGTCCCAGCAGAGGTCAAAGGCTTCTCAGTACAAATCGGGGGATCGGACAGAGATGCTAAGAAGCTAGAGCTGTTTGGCAGGAAGGTATATTCCTCTCCTATCCTGCTATTGAGAATGGCAAATTATGGGCACACCTAGCAAACCATAATTTTGATAATTACTCTGGGCTTACTCCCCTCATGGATCCACTTCCGGAAGATAAAAAGCCGGTGTTAAAGGCGATTGTTCAAGAGGGCTATGCAGCATCGCGGACGGGAGTCCAGATTGCCCTGGACATGGCGGACACAGCGGCACGTTCAACAGCTACAGCAGTGGTCATGCATAGAGAATCCTGGCCCAAGACGTCGGGTATCTCGAGGGACCTACAGGCGAAGATCATGGACCTTCCCTTTGATACACAAAAGCTGTTTGCAGACTCAACCGACTCGTTCCCTCACTCCAGTAACGACGCGAGAGCTACACTTAGAACCTCGGGCATTTATACTCCCCCATACAGGAGGGAAAAATTTTATCCTCAGCAAAGACGCTACGCTTACAACCACAGCGTGCTCAATATCAGCGGGGCTACGGCCAAGGGCACTATCAATAGCGGCAACAGTACAGAACTCCTAGGCGACGTTCTCAAGAAAGCCGTACGCCCTCGGGTCAGGCCCAAAGGCAACAAGTTTGATGGTTATGTTGGGGGCTGCACTATCAATACCCTCGCTCAATGCCACTCCCATCCATCATCACCTCAGACCGTTCCACTCCCAATGGCAAAAGATCACCACGGACATATGGGTGCTGGAGATCATAGCCACGGGTTACGCGATCCCCTCCCAGTCGCTTCCACCGACGAAGCCTCCCACCAGGCCTCACCTCAGGGACTCTGCCACGAGGCGAGGCTGGAGCAGAAGGTGACTCACCTTATGTTCATAAGGGTGGTGGAAAGAGTGCCGGAATAATTCCAGGGGAAGGTTTTTATTCACGCTACTTCCTACCAGGGAAGAAAACAGGACACCGGAGGCCCATCTTAGATCTTCGGGGCCTCAACCGTTACTTGCGCAAGCAGCGGTTTTGGATGATCACAGTTGTCTTGATACTCACGGCACTGGACGATGGAGACTGGGTTGCAGCACTCGACTAACGAGATGCTTACTCTCATATAACAAGCCACCCGGCACAGAGACGCTTCCTCCGCTTCACGGTCGGCCAGGAGTGCTTCCAGTACAGAGTTCTTCTGTTCGGCCTCCAGAGTCTTTACCAAAACCCTGGCAGTGGTGTCAGCCTACCTGCACAGACAGGGGATGTTTATTTTTCCCATATCTGGGCGACTGCCTGCTAAAAGGGACCTCGAAGTCAGAGGTCTCACGCATGATACGCTTCACAGCGGACATGTTTCTTCGCTGGGCCGAGTCATCAACCTCGCAAAGTCAAAGTCCGAACCCACACAACATATAGAGTTCATAGGGGCACACATAAACTCTATCACAGCAAGGGTGTACCTACCCGACGCCCGCTTCCGCGCCATCAGTTCGCTGGTGCGTGTCATCACATACAGCCCCACGGTGCTGGTCTTAACGTGCCTACGGCTGCTGGGCCACATGGCGGCAGCGACGTTTGTGGTACAGAAAGCCAGGTTGCACATATCAAGCCTGTAGCATTGGCTGGCGAGCGTTTACAAACCGGCATCCCACACTGTCCACAGGGTGGTGTCGCCCACAACAGAGGTGTGCAGATCCCTGGCGTGGTGGGAAAACCCCGAGAATCTGCTAGTGGGGGTGCCTTTTCACCAACCACAAATTTCTATTTTTCTTACTACCGACGCCTCCCACATGGGATGGGGAGTGCACATCGGCGACAAGGTAACGCAAGGGCTATGGTCCCCTGCAGAACAGACACTGCACATATCCATACTGGAGCTCAGAGCAGCGTTCAACGCCTGCAAACATTTTCGAGATTACCTACATGGCAAAGTAGTCGGTATTCAATACTGATAATACCTCCACTCTGTTTCTACATCAATCGACAAGGAGGAGCACGATCCCGTGCCCTATGTGCGGAAGCACTTCCAATTGTGGAATCGGTGCATCACCAATAACATAACGTTGAAAGCCTCATACTTGCTGGGCGCTCACAACGTGAATGCAGATCAGCTGAGCAGGCGCTTTGCAATCACGCACGAATGGCAGATCCGCTCCAATCTGCTACAGCGCATTTTTCGTACATGGGGGTTTTTCCCCAGATCGATCTGTTTGCCACCCAGTTCAAAAAAACAAAAAAACAAAACAAACAAAAAAGTGCCCCCAGTACTGCTCCAGGGCAGGAGTGGGGAGGGGGGGGTCCCTGGTCATATTTTCATGGAAGGGCTCCTTACTTTACGTGTTCCCCCTGCAGCGCTTATCCGCAAGGTCTTGCACAAAGCCAGAAGGGAGAGAGCTCGCATGATACTCATAGTCCCACTTGGGATCGGCAGCAATGGTTTCCCTTGCTTCTGTGCATGTCGGACCGCTCACCGCTCCCTCTACCGGTGGCGCTGGGCTTACTCACGCGGGCTCAAGGGTCCATAGTGCACCCGCACCCCCCAGGGTCTGCATCTACAAGCATGGCTAATCCATGGCTCAGCTCCTTAAAGAGCACATGTCTGGAGGGAGCACAACAAGTCCTGGAGTGTAGCTGAAGGACCTCCACCAGGAGGACTTACAAGCAGAAATGGACTCGATTCACAGCCTGGTGTTCCGTCAAGCAGTTAGCTCCCCTTGACGTTCCTATACCTGTAATACTAGAATACTTATTGGACATCAAGAGAGGCGGGCTTTCTCTGTCCTCGCTAAAAGTCCACCTCGCTGCTATATCAGCCTTTCGGCATACAGAGGAAGGGCCCACGGTATTCACCCATCCTATCATTACCAGGTTCTTGAAGGGGCTGGTAAACCTGTATCCCACCTTGGAAACCGCTTCCACTATCGTGGAATTTGGACTTGGTGCTCAGCACATTTTCGGGTCCACCTTTTTGACCCATTAGCCACATTTCCCATACGTCTCCTTACGATTAAAACAACCTTCCTCCTTGCAACTACGTCAGCCCACAGGGTGAGTGAGCTCGTGGCAACGCCGCACTGCACAGTATTCTCAAAGGAGGCAGTAACCTTAAGGCTGTGCCCAGCCTTTGTTCCAAAAGTCTCTTCGGAGTCCAGTCTTAACGAGCCAATAGTTTTACCTGAAGCCTCACAGCTCCGGCAAGGAGGCACACCTGCATCTTGTAGATGTGAGGAGGGCGTTGGCCTTCTACACAGACAGAACTAAGTCCTTCTGGAAAACGGACAGGCTTCTAGTCTCTCTTGCTCCCGGGTCAGAAGGAGAAGGTCTCTCTTCCCGGAGAATCTCAAAGCACATTGTGTCCTGTATAAAAATGTGCTTTGAACTTCGAAAGACTCCTTTGCTGGCCCCACCCAGGGCTCACTCCACCAGGGCGGTGGCGGCGTCAACAGCCTTCTTCAAGGGCATCACGCTAACAGACATCTGTAGAGCGGCGACCTGGTCATCCTACGACACCTTCGCCAAGCATTGTGCCCTGCCTCGGGTATTCTAAGAGGATACCCGTCTGTCGACAGCAGTCCTCTCGGGGGCAAGCTGCACATAAACCGATTACCCACCTCCTTACTTGGGTTACTGCTGGGTAGTCACCTATTGTGGAGCACCCACGGGGACCACTCAAAGAAGAAAGAGAAGTTACTCACCTGTAGTAAAGATGGTTCTTCGAGATGTGTCCCCGTGGGTGCTCCACCACCCGCCCATCCTCCCCGCTTTGGATCTCTGTCTAGTGTTTTTCAGGAGCATCCGAGGCGGTTGGTCAAGGAACTGGTGGGGACCGGATCGCGCACGTGGCCGGGGGCGCGCAGGGGGCGGCACGCGCCGGCGCATGTGCGATCCAGGAGAAACTGCTGGAAGATTTCCGATCTGCGGCGCCGGGCGAGCCCGACACCTATTGTGGAGCACCCACGGGGACACATCTCGAAGAACCATCAGTACTACAGGTGAGTAACTTCTCTTTCAACAGGCTGATGTCCTTTGTTTAGTCACAAGCACAGACAATAATGACAGGTTCCCCACCCCTGCACCTTATGCCTCCAACCTTATCCACAAGGGTAAACTCTGATGAGAAGGCGCCTCAGTTTCCATTACAGATCAGTCTCTGGCCTCTCAGCTAATATTGCCAGCAACCATGCCATGGGTGATTTTTTTTGCTCTATGACCCACTGGGATCTAAAGTGGTGGTGGTGGGCGGGGGGGGGAGGGGGGGCTTCTATTCATTCTTGAATAGCCCTGAGATAAGGCACCAACTTATGTCACTACTGACCGATACTAACGTGAAACCAGTGACACAGATATACAAGGTTCTGTATCCCATTACCAATCCCTTGAGCCATTCAGCCCCACCCCCCGAGCTATTTTTGTCTACCACTGGTATTGTATAAATAACAGCCAAATGCCTTTTTTGAGTGTGTTCCATAGATGGCACTTACTGCCAGACAACTGCCCATTACAAAATATTTTATGGGGCCATATGGCTGTGGCTATTTCACCTGCCATAAACTTTGAGGATTTAATTAGAACAACCTTTTATCATACTGGCTACATGCAGCATCAGTGCAGGCTTTTACCAACACCCCATGGATGGGAAAAACAAAACCCTCATACAACACATTTATACTCCTCTGCAATGCTGACACCGGAAATAAAAGAGCCACTTCCCCCCATCCCACATACAAGCCCTCCCCCCTTCCTTTGCAGTGCAGCAGTGAACCTGTGTGAGTTGTACAGCCAACAGCCCCTGGCTCTGCTTCACTGACTATACCCTGATGCAGTAACAGCTGTAAGCTTGCGGCAGAAGGGTGTGTGTGTGTGTGTGTGTGTGAGAGTGAGAGAGAGAGGGAGAGAGAGAGAGAGAGAGAGAGAGAGTGAGCACAAGTGCATGCCCTGTAACATCAAAGCTCAGAATGCAGAACAGATGTTCACAAATCTGTGATGGGCCTGCTATTTTCAAGACAGGCAGCAGCTCTAGCAGGGAAGGGAGGGCCGGCCACATGGCCCAGTGCAATGCATGTACTTACAGCAGCCCACCACCATGCATGGGGGATGCTGGTGAAGTTGGTACTGGCGACGTCGTGCTCCACAGAGTAGACCATGGCGGAGAAGGCGAAGATGCCCATGGCAATGAAGAGCAAAAGGCAGCCCACCTGCTGGTAGCACTGGCGTAGGGTGAAGCCAAAGGCACGCAGGCCTGTAGAGTGGCGGGCCAGCTTGAGGATGCGGAAGATCCTCATCAGGCGCATGATGCGCAGCACTTGTCCCACTTTGCTCACCCGTCCCACCTTCTCAATGTCATACTCATGCTGAGACCCTCGGCCCCGGGGCTGGTCCTCACCAGCAAAGCACTCAAGCAGCATCTGGAGGTACAGGGGGAGGATGGCAATGAGATCCACCGCATTGAGGGGGCTCCTGGCGAAGCGGCGGAGGTCAGGGGTGGAGACCAGCCTCAGCAGATACTCCAGCGTGAAGAAGGCAATGCACAGTGTCTCTACATGCTCCAGCATGGGGCGACTCTCCCCACTTTTCCTGTCCACCTGCTGCATCTCCTCCACTGTGTTAAGGGCCAGGGCTACCACCGAGACGAGTACGAAGAAGCTGGAGGCCACCCCCATCGCCTTGGCGCTGATGGAGGAGAAGGGCTTCTCCATGAGGTTCCAGAGACGCCAGCGCTGCAGGCCATAGTAGCGCATGTGGTGGAAGAGCTGCTCGTTCTCCTGGGACTCCGCCTGGGCACGTAGCTCCCGCTGCACCTTCAGCTGCTCGCTCAGTTCATCGCGCCGCTCCTCGAAGCAGATGCGGCAGCAGCGCGGCATATATTTGAGCCGTACCCCCCAGTAGCTCAGTTCCTCCAGGAAGCTGAGTGGGCACTGCTCATCTCGCACCCGCAGCACCCCCGAGCCGTAGAAGTTGTAGACCAGCTGGAAGACAGCAGGGTCCCGATCAAAGAAGTACTCATCTCCCTGGACCACATAGTCATCACACAGGCCCAGCTGGCAACGGCGATCAGTGGAAGTGGCCAAGCGGCCCAGGCGGGTCTTGGGGTAGACAGCCACCGCCTGGTAGGTGAGGCGGTAACTTTTGCCACCTACATTTATGTTCAGCATGGAAGAAGCAGAAGCGGCTGTTCTGGAGGAGAAGGCAGCGGGGTTGGGGATGGGTGAAGAGAGCTTACTTCCTTCTTGAGAGGCTTCTGTATTTTCCAGCTGCCTTTTATCTTCTTCCTCCTCCTCCTCCTCCTCCTCCTCCTCCACATAATAGAGGTAGTTCCCCTCAGGTCCCATAGGCAGCACAAACTGAGAAGCACTTGGCCAAGTAGCAGAACCCCCAGTCTTCACTTCAAAGAGCAGTCTTTCTTTCTCCTCCCCCACATTGATTTCTGTGGGAACCGTGTTTGTTGCAGCTCCTTCCCTTCGTTTACAGTCTAAGAACGGGAATGTTCTCCTTCGATTAAGCTTCAACATGATGCTTCTCTCCTCCACCTCGCCTTTCTTTGTCTCCAGCTGATTGAGGAACTAACACCAGTTCCCCCTGCCGCTATGGAGCCCAACAACGCTTCTTTCTTTCCCTCAGGAGCATCAAACACAGCTGTAGTTTCACATTCCTCTGCAGTCCAGCCACTACCTTCAGTTGTTATTGAAGCTCAGACTGGGACACAGACACGTGGCAACTGCTGTTGACCGCTATAATCTTGCTGACCGGGAAGATCTGAGTGCTTAGAGAAGGGGATTTAAAGGCTATTATCCTGTTTCAGCCCTGGCTCCCTCAGTCTGTGACGTGAATGATTATGAATCCATAAATCTGTGGATAATCAGTAGCAAAAGACAGAGTTTTATTGCTAATAAAAAATGGACATTTCCCAACATCCTCCCCTGCCCCCGACTGCATGTGTTCAGGATACTCTGAACCTGCAAAAAGTGGGGCAAGGGGGAAATAAGGAACACTATTGATGTCTTTCACCAGATGCAGCTACACAATGTCTGAATGTTCCAAAACAGCAATAAAAATAAATTGTCTTTAATACATTGACCTTATTTAGTGATCATTGCCCGTAGTTCTTAAAGCTCTTTACAAAAGATGGGTGAGTAAAAAAGGGGCACAAGGTCATTTAAGTTTCCTGTACCTGTAAGTATAAAATAACTTACAAGCCATCTTTTGTTCATTCAAGACAAAAACTCTTCTCTTCGTTATTCTGGACTCCTTTAAATGGATCAGAGGCCAGGTCCCTGGCCCTGACCCAACAACTTCACATAGCTCCAGCAGTGTTAACCAGCTTAAATGACACCTTACTTGGCCCAGTAAGCACACTCGCTGCCTTGGGGACACCACAGGAGGTGTAGCGCTGCTGTAATGCAGGGGTGTTCAGGGTGTGGCCCTAAACATTGAACCCCCTGAATGCCAGAATAGCTCTGAGTGGGTGGTTAACCAGAGATCGTTACAAGAGCAACAAAGATAACCTGCTCTAAGTACTAAAATATAACAAACTAAATTTGGCTCAAATCTTTTGCTACATGTTCCTAGGAACACTGCTGGCCAAATTCTTGGGGCAGGATTTGTTCCCAAAGGCTATTTCTTTTTCTTCTTGGGTGTGTTGGCTAGGGAGAAAGACCTTGCTGGGTTTTCACCCCTGGCTTTTATAGTTTAGCCCCCCGCCTCTGAAATGCAGTTGCTTGAGGGTTATCCCCTAGATAAATTTCATTCCTGCTGGTATAACAGAGCTAAGGTGTGGTGAGGTGAAAGAGGTTTTTTTTTCTTTTTTTGTGGTTGTTTGCTAAACTGCAGATCTGGTTGTGCACCCTTTCCTTGCCAAAGAATGGGCAATGGGCAGGTTTGCTGACATCCGGCTAGAGGTATCAACTTCACCTTTATAGCTGAGAAACAGGTTTATAAACTCCCCAGACTTGTGGGGTAACCAATCACAATTTCAACTTATAAGTTCACCTATAATGTTGCTACATACATATATCACCATGATACTGTCCATCCAGGGGGTAGTTTTCAAACGATAACTTACAAGCCATAGTTTGCTCGTTTGCTCATATATTGTTACAATTGGGTGCAGTGTGAGAATATGGGAGATTTCGGTCTCATCAGTGATTTCTACCTGTTCACCGATGTCATGTCCTTTAACTTTAGCTGCAACCCCGAGCAAGGATTTGTTAGTGCCTGGGGCTTTTGAAACTAATTTCATCCCTAAGTTTGTCAGATTTCAAAGTGTCCTATAATTTGTGGCTCATGGGGAGATGGCTGTTAGGAAAAGCTGGGTAGGGATAGAAGTGTATTTTGGGTATGGCGCACCAGGGTCTGTTCATTGCAGTTATATTGGCACTGGTGCTGTGTATTTGGTTGATGGAGAGGACCAGGCAGGCCTATTTATCTTCGTGTATTTTGAAGCTATTCTCAAGGGGGACCAGAGATTCATAGCTCTTGCTTTTCTCTTTAACCTCCTATTCCTTAAGGTACACAGGGCATCCAGCCATTTGCCCTTTGGCTTGGTCGTGTGGTAGCCTGTTCAGGCTTCCAAATAGCATCTTGATGGGTTTAGTTTTGTGATATAATACTCTGTATGCTGTATGAAAATATGTAATGACCTAAATATGTCAAAGCTGAGATATGCTTTAAGCAAGATGGTGGCTCATGTAACACGTCATTGAAAGGCTGTGATTTACTGACTATGATTAACTCATTTGTAAGCATGCACCATTGTAAGCATGCACCATTGATCAGGGTATCTGCAATTGCATATTTGCTGCTTTTGGATCGCCCCCACTGTTCAAGTACAACAATAAAGCAGTGCTGTAGCACTGTAAAGACCAGTAAAACCATTTATTAACTGATGAACTTCCGTGGGGCAGACCCACTTCTTCAGAGCTGGACCAGGTACATCAGTGAAAATGCCCATGCTGCTGATGGCCCACCTGCAAGAGACGATGAACTGTAAAAGAGCTTTACTTTTCTGTGAACCTGTGGGTCCACTCATGGAGATTGGCTATGGGGGCCCTACAAGTCACCTGATGCTAGAACCCATCTTGAATTCTGTAATTTTCCATGAGAAGCTGGGAGGGAATCATACTGCGACGCAAAGGACTCCCACCCTATGCAAATCCTATTTAAAGGTGGGGAGTAAGGTAATCCAGGTTGTCAGTTCACCCAGCCCAAGATGGCATCTAGAAACAACTAAGATTGAACAGGGGAAAAGGATTGGGCCCAGGCTGGAAGGGTGTCTGGCCTTTGAAGAAGATTTTTAGAACTGGATTTAGGGATATAGGTAGTTTTTTTGGTGTATCTAGCTTAGATTGCATTCTTTGTCTAAGGAAGTTGTTTTGCTGTATTTGCTACCTCTCCGACCACTTACAATACACCTTTTCTGAGTTAATGTACTTACTTCTGGTTTACAGTATAACCCAGTTTATATAATCTGTAGCTGGTGAATGGGAGAAGAGGGTGTGTATAACCTTCTGCACATTGAGAAAGGAGGCAAACTTCAAGCTCTCCAGCTTGCTGGGCTCAGGGAGAGGCAGAAGGTTGTAGTGGGGGTGGGGGTGGGGCAGAGGCAGGGAATCTCCTCTCATCCAGTAAATTCCTTCATTTGGGACTGGTCAGGTCCCAAGGGTGCCAGACAAGGGAGGTACAACCCGTTTTGTCTCCACCACCTTATTCGACATCTATGTGAATCTCTTCCGGCCAGGGATGAGACAAGACTGGCTGACAGGCAGATTCTAAGATGAGACACGGCTCCTCGCCTCTGTCGGCAGACTCATTAGCAGCCCCATCACGCAGCTTTCTGATTGTCTACCAGTGATTAGGCCTTAGTCAGACAGCAGCTGGCTGAAGCTGAGCCCAGATTAGGATGGGGTGAGGCTGATTGGGAAAGGGAGGGGAAGACACACACACAACATTTTTTTTTCATGCTCCATCACAAGGCCATTCCTTAAAGATCTCTGACCTCAGATTGTTAACTCAGTCCACAGCCTGGGGGCTCTGGGAATCAGACTTCATGCAGCAGTTGGATACCCAAATAGGTATGACAGAAAAAAAATACCCCTTCCCATTAGGGTTGCCAAATCTCCTGGTTTTGCTGGGAGTCACCTGGATTTGGGCTTAATCTCCTGGAAGATACTGAAGCCAACATGGGAACTTTCGAGGGGAATTGGGTCAAGTGGTAGAGTGCTTGCTGACCATGAGAGAGGCCATGGGCTCAATACCCCATTCTCCAGTGGCAGTGGTACTGCTGCATTCCTTCTTTCAGAAGGGGTAGCTCAGTGGTTTGAGCACTAGCCTAGCAAACCCAGGTTGGTGAGTTCAGGCCTTCAGAAGGTCACTTAGGGGTCTGGGAAAAGTATGTCTGTCAGAGATGATGCTTGGCCTTCCTGAAAGGACAGGGGGCTGGACTTGATGCCCTCTTGAGGTCCCTTCCAGCTCTATGATATATATTAAACCATGAAAAGTCTGGCGGGGCAGCAGGACTAGGGCAAGTTCTCTGCTCCCAAGCTCCACCTCCTGGAAGCATCCAGCACATCCCTGTGGCCCCTACTCCAAGCACTGATTTCTGGACAATGGAGCTGTAGGGGGTGGCTTTGTGAGCAGGGGCACTGCACAGAGCCACTTGGGCTGCAGGAACATGATGACTGCTGGGGGGGGCGGGGTCACATGGAGCCATGGCAAGCAGAGCTGGCTGTAGTCCTGGGAGACCCCTGAGGTAAGCACTGCTCAGCTGAAGCCTGCACCCACCACCTCTTTCTTCATCTGTAACCCCTGTCCCAGCCCTGAGCACCCCTCCCAGAGCCAACATGCTGCAGCCCCTTCTTCCCACACTCCAAACTCCTCTACCCAGCCCGGAGCCTGCACCCCATCCCCATGACATGTGGTGGAGCATGAACAAAGGAGTGGGAAAGGATGGAGTCAGTGGTGATAAGGCCTCAGAGAAGTAGTGGAACAGACAATGGGACAAGGGTGTTTGGGTTTGTGTGATTAGACAGTTCACCACCGTAATTGCCATCTGTCCACCATCAACTTTAATTGCAAGCTGACATTTCCTATGGTTAGAAAGAAAAGTAAACGAAATGGAGAAAAAGAAAAAGACAAAAGCCAGATGTGTTATTTATAGTAATTAAATGTGCAGATGTTTTTAAAGCTTTGGAGGATGAAGAAAGTAGGCTTAGGCAACCAGCCAGTGGCCAGAATCCTCTGAGAAAAAGTTGTCTGATCACTCAGATGATACATTTATTAAAGACCTCCTGAAAAAAATGGCATTTTTACAAAAGGTGAAACTACCTAGAATTAAAACAGACAACCACCAAGAGAAGACAAAGCTGAGCAAGCAAGCCATAGTGTGTGTCAATGGTGCCTTGGAAAGTGATTGTATAAAAGTAGCATTTTATTACTGAACACATTGGCTTCCTGTGTATATTCAGAGCTAGCTCTGCGTATTGGCTTGAAAGCAAGTACAATTTGATTACTTTTTACTGCCCCTGGCTCTGCGCAACCAGTGTAGCTCTGTGAAAGTGAACTGGATTGGTTTCTAGCACATACATTATGGAAGGAATTGTTCAAAGATATCAAGGGGCCAGGAAGGACAGTTAAGACAATCGTCAGATGTCCTAGCTGGTGTGTTCCACAGCATTACACCCTGTAATCACTGCGCTGAACCAATTAATTGTGTTTCAACTAGAGCTAACTCAGCTTCCAGCAGCATGAGCCTTTGTTTAATCCTATGGGCTTCTAATTGTATTAGACGTACATGCTTAGTTGTATTTGCAGTGACACTAAACGGCTGCACAGGTGTAACAGAGAGCAGCATTTGGTTTCCAGAACTTTTGTTTGCTGGTGTGGCACAAACCATAAAGAACCCAGTTGACTGCTAGGTTGGCAGTCAGAAAACACAATTTTACTTGTAAACTGAATGAGGCACACCCAATTTCACAAGCTGACTGTTCAGCACAGAATCATACCTGTAAGACTGAAAAATTAAAAATGCATTTTCAAGGCTATAAATAAGCTGTAAGGATATAAACATCAAACAAGCTAGGGCGCCACCCTTGCCCTTGTCTATGACTGCATTGCCTGTTGACTTCAGTTAGATTTTTGCCCATTTTGGTGAGGTCAAGAAATGAGCCTTTAAACTTAATTTGCAGTTATGATATCCATGCTATGCAACCAGTTTTGAAGCAGTGCCACTACAGAGGCTACAGCTATAGCAAACAAGCCACATTATTCTGACAATATATTTATTTCTCAGGCTAATTAGCCACACTCAACTGATGGAATAGCCACATGTGGCAATTGAGTGTTGGACACCATTACACTGTATGAACAATTTTCAGAAGGTGTGGGAAATTCTTTGGAAAACTCACACTAGGTAATGCTGATGAACGCAATACAATGAAACTATAGATACAAAGATGGCTGTGAAAGCGCTTTCACCAAGTCTAAGCACAGGGCAATGGGCTTGGAGAGCTCGAATGAAAAACAGGCTCCCTTGATGCCAATGGAAGTTTTGCCATTGACATCAATAGGTCTGGATTTCACCATTAGACTCCAGTGAGACTTTGGACAAGAGAAATTCATCCAGCGCAGTAGACACTCATGAGGCAAACCCCGAGAGGGCGTAGTGTGTGTGTGGAGGGGGCCCTCATGAGGGAGACTTGCTCTTCATTTTCCCTCCACACACCAATCTGTTACAAAGAGTGATTGTCAAAACAAAACAACCTTGAACTAGAGCAATGCTAAGACTGGGATCTATTCAACACTGAGAACTGCTCCACTCCCATCTGCCCACACGTCCAGTCTGTAAGGGCTGAAAAAAAGCAATAGTGAGTAAGGGGATGACTGAAACTCAGGGTTGGGAAAAGGGCCTGTGTACATCCTCTCCTAGTTCCCTGCTGTCCTCAGCTGATGACATTCCCTGCTCCCATGTTGCTGCTGACATGGGCTGCTTCCTCCTCCATGCAGACTCCAGCTGCTGTTGTCTCCAAAGAGAGAGTTTGTCCCATGTACCACCCCCCCCACCCCCAGCTCCTTCACACTATAACCACCTGGAGATTTCCTCTGGGACGTCTGTCCTCGTCCTCCCCGCCTGGGGATTTCCTCCTAAGTCCCACCCAACCCCAGGCGCTCTCTCTCACTTGGGGAACTCCTTGTTGTCTGCAGCTCCCTTTTTTTGTTCCAGCACACATCCCTATCCAGCCACTCCAGCCTTACCTCTCTCCATTGCCTCCGCCCTCCCTTCTTTCTGCCCCAGTTGACCTGTCTTGATTTATAGCACGTGCATATGTTGTAACAAAATAAAACCACCCCATACACTTTTAATCACAGGTGGACCCCCCAGATGCACTTAACCAGCCCAGTCAGGGACATATGCAGTCAGTCATTTGTAGGTAAAACAGGAGCTGCGAAATGTGACCTGATCACTGGAAAAGTGGTTAATGGGATGGACATTACAAGCAGCAGGCTATTTATTCTGAATTAGGGCTGTCTCATATACAGCATATGATGAGAGAGCTGAGAAATGCTGTGAACTCTGACCAGAACAGGATGCTTGAAAATGTCAGCACTAGGATTTCAGAATGTCATTGTGCAGCTAGAATCCAAGGACAACAGGCTAAAACAGTTCTTTGGCACACAGAAGGGATTATAAATAAGTGGGAGGAGAGGGGAAGCGATCAAACTTACGGGCAGTAGGAGCCAACAGAATCGTGGATTTATATATGTGTCATTGAATGTTGACTGAAACTGCATCCTGTCTGAGGGCTACATTCTGGCTACCACTAAGGTTATGTCTACACAGCAGCTGGGAACTTGCTTCCCAATGCAGGCAGACAACCAGATGTTAGTTCTGCTTCAGCTGGTATAGTAACAACAGTCGTGTGGCTGGATGAGCATGGGCAGGTGTTTGGGCTAGCTGAGCAAGTGCAAACCCTTCTGGACCCTACGTATGTGCTCATCTCCGCTACGGTGCTATTTTTAATGAGTGAAATGCTTTTGCTTAACTCACGCAACGTGACATCTGTTGCCCATACAGAAAAGGAAAGAAAGGATGGGGCTGTTCTGGAACAGCAAATGAAAAATAAAAAGAGCAGGGAGGCACCAAAGCATGCAATTAATTCACAAAGGTAAGCGGGGAAACAAGCACGGCATACTAGCAGTGTTAATAAATGATAAAGACGACTGTATAATCAATTAGGCATCACTGAAACACAGTGAAATTATTCTCCTAATTAGAACACCAGCAGGCAATCTGCATCAAGAGACAGAAAAGGAGGTAAAATTATTGTTTAGTTGTAGTGATCACGGCATTACGGAACATAATTACGAACATTGCTTTCCGTGATGAGGTTGCCAATCTAATGTGGGACAAGGCGCCATAAAGGAGAGCTATGGGCAAGTCAGCAAACAGGATGGATGGATGAAGTTTACAGACAGAGGGTTGTGGTTATTTAGCTGCTATGTGTGTGACACTCATTGAGTCCCACAATACGTAAGTGACAAATGGATGGCTTTGTCTATACCACTTCTGAATTGTGTAAGATTTTATGAAATTGTATCACACACTTACGGTGTCATGGAAAGCCTATATATTTGAGGATTCCCAAGAGCTAGTAGAGTTCCGCCATGTCTGTGCCAGGCCAGAGACAATAGTGAATAATCAGCATTTAAATGATCATCAAATCCAAGCAAAACACTTTGGCCGTGTCTACACTAACCAAAAACTTCGAAATAGCCATGCAAATGGCCGTTTCGAAGTTCTCGGCTAGTGTAGACATAGCCTCTGGGACAATAGGTTTGTCCTGTCTGGGGAGGAGTGCTTCTCCTCTCTTCTGAAGGGAGTGGGGTTGGGGAGTAATGGAAAGTTACCACAGGCAGAAAAGAGGAAGCAGGTGGAAACAAGGGGAGAGTAATTTTGCACTGGATTCAGATGAGGGAAGCTGTTGCAGGGGCAGGTGAGCAATCACTCCTGCCTGCTGGAAAAAGGTGATTCTTCCAAGGCCAAGGCCTCCCACAAGGAGGGTGAGTTAGTGAGGGACATTGTGTTGAGGATGTTTAATTTGTTTTGCATTGTTCGCCTATGCTTTGTGTGATTAAATAGAAAGAGCATAAAGTCCAAATACTTGTATAAAGTGCACATGTGTCTATGCTTTACAAACACCACATGCCCCGAAGGAGTTAAGCTGTAAAGCACCTGGTGCATGGGGCTTTGGGAGATGTGGGTATGTAGGTTACCAGCCAGCATAAGTGACTTGTGGTAGCACTTGGTAGGTGCACTGCTCCAATGTGCCCTCAGCAGAATGATAACTTCTAAATGGGGTACCGCTTATGCCCCCTCCCTGTTCCTCCAGGTAGCCCTCCCTGCACCCGCTCCCCCTACCAGACCCAGTAGCCTATGGTGGCCAGGGCTCTGTTCCAAGGGCTTAGGCAGTTTGACAGCAGGTTCCAATACTTAGAAGGGCAGGCCAGATAGGTCTGCACCCTGAGAGCATGCCTAGGACCCTGAGACTGGGGCTGTGGCTGGACTTCCTTCAGGATCCAGGACCCTGAGAATTCAGAGTTTTTGGACACAGGCGTGGGAAGTAAAGGTGGGGGGGTGCTGCAGCCCCCCAGTGTTTCACTTGGCTTCTTTGCACCTGGGAGCTGGCCCTGAGTCCTGTCATTTGGGCAGCCTTCCCAGCGGGGTCCCATCAGCCCTGCTGTGGGGTCTGCTGGCCCCTCTGAGGCCTTGGCAGACCTGCTGCAGGCTCCATTGGCCCCCGCAGGTCCCACTAGGCAGGCAGTGGGCTGTGCCAACCCCCAACAGTTTCACTGGCCTGGCCATGGGTTCTGCCAGCCCCACCACAGTCTCTGCTGCAGATTCTGCCGACTCCCTCTGCAGGGTCCCACTAGCCCTGCTGGGAGCTTTGCCAGCCTTGCCACAGGCTCCCCCAGCTCCTCTCATGGTTCTGTTACCCACTGGCCATGGTGTGAGGTCCATTGGCCACCAGCCCTGGTATCCCACCACTGGCTCAGGACTCTGCAACCACCTGCAGCTGTAGCTCCACCCTGTGGCAGTGAAGGCTGACAACTCTCCCAAACTGGACACCCTTTACAGCAATGGAGTCTTGTCCAGGAGCGGTGGCAACCTGATTTCAAGAGGTCTAAAGCTCATCACCCTCACCCCAAAAACTGTCCCCGGACCTCCCTCAGCAATTCTAGTGAGTGGTCAGAAAGGGCACTCCCTAGGACCTGTGTCTACATGCAAAGCCCTTTTACTCCCTCAACTCCAGGGTAAAGTGACCCTTAAAAACAACCCCATGTCACCATTACTTTGCCTACTCACACCTCCCTATTATACTGGGCATTCTGGTACATCACAGTATGTTACAGGTCCATCCTGGCTGGTGTGGCCTCCTGCAGACAATGCCTGTGATATCACACCACATGGAGGCACCATTGTAAAGAGCTGGAGGCAGCGGCATGGCATTCCCGATCAGATACTGGATAAAACCATGTCTGCTTTTAGTCCAGTACTGGATGGGGACAAACCTGTCAAGACCAGGTTGCCTGACCTAGTAACAGATGAGTGGCCTCCCTAGTCATAGTTTACCCATATTTAACAAGGGAAAATGGAACCCCCATAACTCCTCTGTCCCCTGCATCCCTGTGCAGGCTGAGCCACTCACTCAAGTCCTGCCTGTCCCCCAAGCCCCACTTTCTTCATAAAATAGGGCATTTATCCCCTTTGCCGTTGCCTCTCACTCTGTTATACTGTTACAGGCCAAATTGTCAGCTGGTTGAAATGAGTGCGGTTCCACTGACATTGGGGGGCTGTGCTGGTGTAACTTTATCTTTTACAAACACACCTGGTCTTGATTTAAAAATTGCAGTTCTGCAAAAAAATTGTCCTGTGATGAGAAATCCCCTACAGTTCTTGGGATGTTGTCACCGTCATTAATTACCCCCATCATTAAAAAGAATGCACCTTACATTTGTCTACCTTCCACTTCTGCTCATTGGATCTAGTTATATCTTTGTTTGCTAGACTGAAGGGACCCTTATAAAATATCTGTTCCCCAAGCAGGTACGTATTAACTGTGATCTATTAACTTATTAACTTTAATCTTCTCTTTCTTTAACTGAATAGACTGAGTTCCTTGGATCTAACACTACAAAGTATGTTTTCTATGGTTATGGTTATAGATGTGTGTGTGTATAATTCTGTAGGAATGAGATAGACAGAAGGAGGCTAGCAAAGATACTATTTAGGCTCTCTAAAGTTAAGTGAAAGAGAGAAGTGTTAAGAGTAACACTGGTTTCCTTATTCAAATAAAGAGCCTTATTCAGTGTTAGAAAGAACATAACTTTCAGTAACGCCTTACTACAGCCACATAACATGAGCATGCAGTGTTAACTGCTTAGATGTTTGTTGGGTAATACAGCCAAAAATACAGCTTTCTAGAGAATGCAAGTAGAGAACAAAGGCACAGCAGAAATCGTCTGTGATCACCTCCTTTTTGGTAGGAACCAATGGATTATGAAGAACAGGGAAACTTGGAACTAGTGATTGTGGACTACTTGTATTCAGTATAGTCAGGAGTATGTTTACAAAACATAGCCGTAGAAAAGTACTGGATTTTGAAGAATTAAAGAACTGTTGAATATGGAACAATGGGAAGAAATATTGAAATCAATCTGTGTCACGGGAGGCTGGGAGATACTACAAATGACCATAATTCCACTCCAGCCCAGATGATATAATCTGTGTTTGAGAAAAGCTGATAGGACAAACCAACCGGCAAAGCACAAGATAACAATGTAATAATTGTGATCACTTAGATAAGCAGCAGCCAGAGCGCACCAGTTGCCTAAACATTTGAGTGTTTTGTAGACATCACAGCAAAGGTGGATTTTAAAGAGAAAGGCACAAAGAACAATGATGTAACAATCTGATCCCCATTTCTACTGTCCCATTCCCAGAAATAGAAAAGAAAATTCTGATGTCCTCTGAAAATTTTTATCACCCAAACCTAGGATGACCATCCATCCCATTTTAGGTGGAACAGCCCCATATTTTGGGTACCAGGAAGGTGTCTGGTTTTATTTTAACAAAGGGGCTAATTGCCCCATATTTGCTCTGCTGCTGGGAGCCAGGAGTGCAGGGTGTGGCTGCCACCCGGTTCCCAGGTCCCCTCAGCTTGGGGGAGCTGCACAGGTGTGGCTTCCACATGGCTTCCAGCTTCTTGCTACTCCAGGAGCTGGGAAACTGACAAGGTGCTGCTGTGCCTGGCGCTCAGCTCCCTGCCACTCCAGGAGCCAGGAATGGCCAGGCAAGGCTGCACCTGGCTCATGGCTCCCTGCTGCTTGTGGGAGTTGGGAAACTGACAAGGTCCTGTTGCGCTTGTCTCCCGCCTCTCTGCCACTTGCGTGAATCAGACTGGGAACTAGATGTGTGCTGTGCCTGGCTCCTGGCTCCCCCCTGCTCACAGGAGCCAGGAAACTGACAAGGTGCTGCTGTGCCCGGGTCCCAGTGCCCCTCCACTCATGGAAGCCAGGAACCAGACTGGCACGGCTGTGACTGGCTCATGGCTCCCTGTGCCTGGGGAACTGGGAGGAGCACCAGTGCAGGGAGATCACCCGTGGGGCTGCCGCCCATTCCTGGCATCCCAAGACATACGGCAGCCTGGAGCCACAGCTGCCCCCCCGCAGCCAGGGAGCAAACCCTCACGCACACCCCAGTGTGGGGGCCCCAACAGGGCAGCCACTTCCTGACGCAAAGTGACCATCTGTGCCATTTTGGTTGGGACATGCCCACTCCTCCAGGGTGTCCCATATTTAGCCTAGAAGAATATGGTCACACTACCCAAATCTGCCTAACTAGACTAACATGGCTATCTCTCTGTCACTACCCAAATCTGGAAACCCTTTTAACATGTATAGTCTCATTCACCCTGTCCTTCTGAACACAGCAAGTGTGAAACATTCCCTCCCACATTTTAGGCACTTCATTAAACCATCTTGCTTCTTGCAGTTTAAGATTAAGAGTTCTTTTGTTTTTAAACTCACATTTTATTAATTACTGGGACACAGATCACATATCTATATATATTTACAGAGAGGGAGCCGTGCTAGTCTATATACTGTCAAAACAAAAAGCAGTCAAGTAGCACTTTAAAGACTAGCACAATAATTTATTAGGTGAGCTTTCGTGGGACAGACCCACTTCTTCAGATCATAGCTGTACCAGAACAGACTCAATATTTAAGGCACAGAGAACCAAAAATAGTACTGTCCCATGAAACCTCACCTAATAAATTATTTTGCTAGTCTTTAAAGTGCTACTTGACTGCTTTTTGTTTTGATCATATGTATATATGTGTGTGTACATTTATATATTATATACATAAATGGATGTATAATGGTTAATGGAAAAAACAAAATGAAAAGGACACTGATGAACAGCTCTCAATTAAAATCTTCTGTGCTTACAGGGGCCGGAATTAACATTCTTAGTTTTTATTGTAAATTAGCTTTCAAACTGGCAGAATTCTCTTTTCACCATTAATACTGTTTAACAAAAACCCTTTCTCCATTCTTTCAACTTGCACCATGAAAACACAGCACACATTTTCTCCTTTGTCCCTAGCCATTGTAATTTTCACACTGCCCAAAATTTTGCAATGTCTTTGTTGCAAAGTGTGCTACAGGGCTACCTGTACCTCTTCCTCCTTTTTGGATCCCTTTTTGAGCCCTTACAGGTGTCAAGTTGTGTGCCTTTACCTCGCTCAGCATGGATTTTTCACAATGCTCCTACTCTTAGACCGGGCCCTAGGTCTGGGCTAAAGTGCCCTGTGCATTATCAGTTGTACCTACCCTGCAGGTCTGAGTTCAGACTTCTGTAATTCTTTTTCTTTCAGGGAAATTTTGCTCAACAGTATTTAGTGATCAGACAGCTTATTTAAAGCAAACAAACAAAATGACTGTGTTTTATCAGCAGGAACAAATGATTAGAGAAAAAAACTTTAAAGGACTTGTCATCCACACACATCTTACCTGAAGCCTTACTGTCCTTTGAGGGTGCCCTTGGGAAGACTTGCCTCTCCAGAAATCCCTAATTCAGGTTCCTGAATGTTCATCTGATTTTCCCTGCAAAACTGTCTTGAGAGTGTTCCATTTTAAACATGGCTAACATAAGTGTTCTTCTGCGTTTGCTGGCTTTTTTCTGTTCCTGGTCTGAACTGGTTTTGTAAATTGGCTGGAAATAAACCCCCCAATCAAAGAAAATCATTTTGGCTTTGTCTCTTAACCCTAAAGTGTTTGCTGACAGAACACCCTAATATCCAGGCCAATGTACGGTATTCAGAAATTGTAACAGAAGAGCTTCAAATCTGTTATAGCAGCTTTACAGCCAAATATTTGTTCATGTAAAATAAATTATAATTATTACTAATATTAGAATTAAATAATTCAAATTAACAATTCTATTGACTTGCAGTTTTTTCTTAATGATTCTTTTCACAGAAGCTAAGTTTTCATTTTAAATTGACCTGATGCTATCAGTTTCACTTAGAAATTTATTTATTTGCAGTTCCTTTTTTCACACCTATATTTTTGGAAAACTCAGTAAGAGCAAATAAATATCCATTCCTCAAAGGCATGAACACTTAGAGATCAAATGGCAATGATTTCTTGAGAGACATTATAGTCTACTGGCAAGCAGAAATTTAAAATGAATACTGTTTACCTGACTGCAGTCTAATTTATAAAGGCATAACTGAAGATACTTATTTTCCAACACTCTCCCTCATTGCAATAACAATATTTAGTACTTCTCAGGCTTGATTCTCCTCATTTAAGCTAGTGTATATCATTATGCTATTTATAGCTTATAAAATAGCATGGAATAGTGCCACTATGACAGTTTACATCACCTGAGGCTCTGGAACAATATATTTATATCCCTTATTTAAATAAAAATTGAGGCACTAAACTTGCACATTATATTTATAATATAAGTGTATTTCAGACAATAAAGCTAAATAATTGTGAAACAGATTACTTTTACTGTTTCTCAGTCAAGATCCCATGGGAATTTTTTCCTCCAAATTAAAACAGAGAAAAGTCCCTCAGTACTTGATTCTTCATGTATCATTATTATGAGACAAATCTTGCTCATTTAAGTCACAGGAGTAACCCATTTGAAGTTACTGGGACTACCATATGGTTGTGTTGACACTACACCCTACTGTGGACAGTTTGATGCAAATAAGCAGTTTCAAAAATGCAAAATGGGGGGCTCATTTGCATACTTGCTAGTGTAATGTGCATATTCATTATGCTAATTTGCATGTTTGCAGTCAACCTCAAGTGGTGTCAAAGTGGTTCTGCCAGCAAAAACCCTTTTGTTGGCAGCCCCTTATGACTGGAAAAAAACAGGCATAAGGGGCAGCCAACAATGGGGGATTTTTCCAGCTGACCCACCGCTACCCTGCTTGAGTTCTACCGAAAATATGCAACTTCACCTGATGAATATGCACACTATCCATGCAACTATGTAAATGAGCCTCTATTTTGCATTTTAGAGACTGCTTATTTGCATCAGACTGTCTCCATTAGGGCTCAGTGTAGATACAGCCTATTTGAATGGGTAATGCAAGCATGGTATGGTCCTGGGGGTGAAACCTGGGCCATATATATGTATATGATGATTGACAAAATGAGGATTTTGCTGGGATAAGATGCCAGGGTGACTGGGTGCAAAAAGAGATAGGTAGGTTAACTCACTAGTGTTTTTCTATAGCATAAAGAGCCAATTCAGCTAATGGTTCCCCTTTCTCCCTTCACTTAGCTAGTGAGCACCAGACAGCACGTTCATCTAGTGGGCAAGACACTTGAATTTTTATTTGTAATCAGCTGGACCTGTCCTCCTGCGCCGTGCCATGCCTGAGGGTTCTCAGTGGAAAGCCTGTAAAAACACTCCTGGATGATGACCTATGGGCTAAAAAGGGTTTTTAATGAGCTCTATGGGAAGGGGGAGCTTCCTCAAAGCTGGTTGGAAGGAAGTGTGTAAGGGTTTGGGATTTGCTGATGGAAACTCAGCACTGTGTTGGATGAAAATGTTACACCTTGCCAGTCTTCATAAGTAATGCCCCAAAGGGAAGCTCCAGCGAGCAGGCCTGCTGGCAGGATGGTTTCTGCCCTATCTAATGAACTGAAAAAAATGGATTTGTTTCTGTATTTTAATTTGCAGTGTTGACTGTAAAGTTAAATTATGTTAATGGATTACCATGTTTCTGAGAGCTGAAGTACTTTAATCACCCTGGAGCTACATAGTGTGCACAGTGCGATGACTGTAATATTTAGTATGTTGATGAGGCCAGACATAGTCTCACCTCTTACCGGAATGAATATGGTGAGCGTTTATGAAGGGAGACTTCACAGTCTTGCCACCTGACAGCAGTGTGTTAAGCAGTGAGTATAAGTAGGGCTACACTTGAGGTAGTTGTGCACTAGCGTTCCCAATGAAATACTGGGAATCTCATAGCTCAAAAAGTACAAGTGATAATGTTGTTTCAAACACATAGCGAATTGTTTGACCTACTCCCACAGTTCATTCTTAAAAATGTCCAGGAGATCCAATAGCCAAATTTAGCTAAACTTCTATTTAAAGACAAAACAGTACAATATGCAAAGGAGATAGGCCTGGCCTCCCTTCCAAGACGCAAACTGCTACTTACACAGCAAGTGTGCTGTGAACACACACTTCAGCCACTACAGTGTGATTGTACAAGTTACACACCTCTTTACACTTCACTAAAACCCAACCCAACTCTTTGTACCAGTTCCTCAGATTGTTGTTTTGTTCTATACTTTGTCCTATGGCACCATTTACCATTGTTAGGGCACCCCAACCAACCGTGTCAATTTCTCCCAGGATGCAAACATTTGTACCGTTAAATAGAACATATGCATGTATGTAGATCTGAACATCGTGTCAATTACTATTGGTACTATAGAGTCAACAGCCAAAATGAAATCTTCCCAAAGGCAACTCAGTAGGGTTCTTTCTCCCACTTGCGGCACATAACCTAAATGCCTGACGTCTCTTTCGCCAAAGTACTGAAGAGACGTTACTGGAATGGCAAGATGAGAAGAGCTCCTGGAGAAACTGGAAAACAAATGATCATCTCGGGCCCTTTGCTGAATGGCCCATGTCAGGCTCCCTGGAGTGGATCACAGCTAAGTACTGCCTCAGGGCAGATGTGCTGAAGCTGGACAGATACACTTTCCTTCTTTTCTTTCACTAGGGTCCAAACCTTCCCCTTTTCTATCTCACCTTTTTCTAAAGGAGCAATGCCTTTTGATATGGTCCTTCAGGGGTGATGGGGGAGGCATGCGGAGTCACATGCACCCAAAACACCATGTGTGGGGGAGGGGCAATGGGCCAGCCAGCAGGGAGAACTGTGGAGGGGGGGCCTGGCACCTGCAGCAGGGATCTTTCCCCCACCACACGTACTCACCGGCAGTGGTGGGGAAAGTGGAACAACATGGTTCCAGCTTGCTCTGCTCCTCCAAATGAGCCTTGCCAGGGTGGGGTGGGATCACCCCACACTGCCTGATGGAAAGCAGAGTGACATGACCGGAAAAGCAGAGCGAGCTGGTCTGCATTGCTCCACTTCCCCTCCACTGCTGGTGAGGGGGGGAGGTCCTACTGCCAGTGCTGGACAGGTGGTCCTCTTAGTCCCACAGGCCACCTCAGCTGGGGAAAGAGGTGGGGTAGGGGCAAAGCAAGGGTGGAGGCAGAACTGTGGCAGAATAGGGGCTGGGAGAGGCAGGGCCTGGGGTGGAGGAGCTTATTCTGGCACTTTCCTGGGCCGGAGGGGTCATGTGTCTCATGGTCCCCTGGGTTTTCTCTTGCTTGCCCACAGCCTTCACAGCCTTATTCTGGCTGCCAGCCTCCAAGCGCTGGTGCCCTGCATCCCCTCATGCTCGTAGTGGTCTCTTCCTGCAGGAGTTTGAATGGGTACAGCTGGTACTCAGCTAGCATTGCCAAATAGGCACTGATGAACCTCTGACTTAGGGAGGCTAGCCGGAGGCCCTGCGCATTCCACGCTCCCTGGAGCCCAGCCCCCTCTGTGGTTGCTGGCGCTTGCCCTGTTGCACTGGAAATCATGGTCAGGGACACACCAGGCTATTAGGAAGGCAGAGCCATCCTGTGCCTACGATACCTCCTGGGATTCTGTCTTTGTTGGGTGTTTGCTAAATTGCCTGCCTTGCAAAGTCATCCTGGGATCTGAAAGCCACGCTGCTTTTCCTCCTTCTCGCACACCAGCACCCATAATAAAGGGTGTGCAGTTATACCCTCAGTAACACCTAGGGCACACTATTTCTCTCAGATTATGCACAAAGGTGGCAAATTCAGCCTCAGATTTTGCCTTAAACAACCATGGGTGCTGCC
The DNA here is from genome assembly GCF_033958435.1 of Carettochelys insculpta. Classification (NCBI taxonomy): domain Eukaryota; kingdom Metazoa; phylum Chordata; order Testudines; family Carettochelyidae; genus Carettochelys; species Carettochelys insculpta. Next base: position 27,418,873 of record NC_134141.1, on the reverse strand, counting down.
TGTGAAGGTAGGATTTGGGAGATGTGGATCCTTTAAACAGTCTGACTTGTAAAAGCATGGAAGTTTGGAGTATGTTATCCTTTTCTAAGTACAACAACGCAAGGTGTCTATTACCTCACAGGAAAGGGGATCAGAATTTCAGTGGGTATGATCTGAGAGGGAGTCAGTGATGCCAGTGTTATCACTCTGTGCAAAGATTCAAACTGCTTATGGAAACATCAGTCTGATTTTTTCATGAATAAAGGATTCAGAAGATAAGAGGAAAACCAAAAATTATCTCAGCAGTCACCCCAATGTCTACACTGCAGTTATTTGGATGACTCAGTTCACACCTTCAGATCAACTGCTGGTAGTAAGCTTCACCCTTGCTGACTGAGCTAACCTTGTTATCCCCACCCTTGCTCTGGCTTATTTATACCTGGCCCTGCAGATTTCCAAGACCAGCATCTGAAGAAGTGAGTCTGTGCTCACGAAAGCTCATGCTCAAAACTTTTCTGTTAGTCTATAAGGTGCCACAGGACCCTTCGTTGCTGTTACAGATCCAGACTAACACGGCTACCCCTCCGATAAGTGCAACATTAGTAATTCTTGAGAAAAATGTTTCCCAATCATTTGTACAACTGAAAAGGGAGGTGGGTCTGTCCTGGGCACTGTCAAGACAAATAATGAAGGTCATTAAAAAAAAAGATGGGAAGCATGATTATTCTGACAGGCTGCAACAGGTCAGGCAGGATAACCCTGCTGACTTCAGGGACTCAGCTCTTAGGATCTGTGAAACAAAATCCTACTTGTATTTTATTAGTGCCATAGGAGGCCCTGAGAAGTTCTAATTTCTCCTGGGGATGCAGCAGAGGTGCAAAAAGTGAGTTGGCTATATTCAGTTCAGATACTGTAACAAATTTTAAACTTAAAGATGAAAGACCACTGCAGAGCCAGATACCCTTTTCTTTACAGAAGGGCTAAGGTACTGCAAACATGCACTCTCTTGTCTGTAGAACCTGTAGTGTGATGAGCATACAATGTACAATGGCATTACAATGGAATCACTGATCTAATTCATGTCATCCAAAGTTCACTATAACCACCTGGCCAGATTCCCCAGCTGGCACAGATCAGTGTAGCTGATTAATGGAGTTGCACCAATTTACACCAACTAAAATGATGATCCAGTCGATTTAGTCCCCCACAGTGCTATAGAAACTCACACGAACTATGTAAAGGGATTGCTTCACCCTCTATGAATCATACCTGCTTCCAGGTAGCTGAGAGGACATATCGTCCCAGAAGTCCCTTGCTGTTTGCTCTCGGCCCTCCATCTGATAGGTTACCAAAAGGTTGTCAAGCCTCATCCATCCTGTGACCACTACAGGGCTCCGGGAGCAAGGATGGAGGAGCTGGCAGCACAGGATGCATTCTCATACATCCTTCTACTTAAGGGAATCAGCCAGAGACATGTACATCCTGGTAATGAATTCTTGGCTGCACAGATGGTCATAATGGAAAGACTCCAGCTTCCCTAAGGATGGGATGGTGTCCCAGAAAGGACTGCTCTAAGGAGCTGGTGTCCACCTGACCAAGGAGAAGAGCACCTTTGTGTTCTGACTTGCCAGGTGAATGAAGAAGGTTTTTACTATCTCCAAAGGGGGCACATGATAAAAGCCCCTGGGTCAGCATTAAAAAAGTGACATGATGAGAGGATTAAACATTGGGTGGGAAATCGAAATTTATAATAGGGTCATAGGAGCAATGAGAGAGGAATTAGTGAGGGGAATCTGCTCAGAATCTTAGCTATACGTTCACAAATGCAAGGAGCAAGGGGAATAAACAACGAGAACTGGTAGTATTAGCACAGAAGCTAAATTTGATATCACAGAGACTTGCAAGTGACATAAAACTCATGACTGAAATATCACTCCAGAGAAATATAGCTTGTTCAGGAAGGACAGGCAGGCTAAAAATGGAGGTGGAGTTGCATTACGTGTCAAGAATATATACACTTGTTCTGAGGTCTAGAAGCGGGTGAGAAGTATACCAGTAGAAAGTCTCTGCATAAAGATGAAGTAGGGAACATAGAAATGATGTCATAGTAGGGATCTAATACAGACTGCCAAACTAGGAAGAGGAAATAGCTGAGTCATTCCTAGAACAAACAACAGAAATATCTAAAATACAAAACAGGGCTTTGACTTTCCAGACATCTGTTGGACTTTTTTGGAGCATATTGGGTACAATGTTTGGTTTCAGATAACAAGGCCATGTCTACACGAGCCCCAAACTTCGAAATGGCCACGCAAATGGCCATTTCGAAGTTTACTAATGAAGCGCTGAAATGCATATTCAGCGCTTCATTAGCATGCGGGCAGCAGCGGTACTTCGAAATTGACACGGGTTGCCGCCGCGCGTCTTGTCCAGACGGGGCTCCTTTTCAAAAGGACCCCGCCTACTTCGAAGTCCCCTTATTCCCATGAGCTCAAGGGGTCTTCGAAGTAGGCGGGGTCCTTTCGAAAAGGAGCCCCGTCGGGACGAGACGCGCGGCAGTGAGGCGTGTCAAATTCGAAGCACCGCTGCCGCCCGCATGCTAATGAAGCGCTGAATATGCATTTCAGCGCTTCATTAGTAAACTTCGAAATGGCCATTTGCGTGGCCATTTCGAAGTTTGGGGCTCGTGTAGACATACCCCAGGAGAAGTAACCGAGGACATCCATTTTAGACTTGGTTCTGACCAACAAGGAGGAGTTGGTTGCAAAATCTGAAGGTGGAAGGCCATTTGGGTGAAAGTGATCATGAAATGATAGATTTCATGATTCTAAGGAAAGGAACAGAATAAGGAACACTATATCTATTTGGTCCTGCTTTAGTGTAGAAGGCTGGACTGGATTACCTCTCAAGGTCTCCTCCAGCCCTATGTTTTTGTGATTGTAGGTAGGCATGCAGCTTGTCATTATCTGAACTGGAATTTGGCCAGTATGTATTGTGATTCTATCCCTATTTTGGGAAAAACTACACCAAATACTTTAACTAATCACACATACATACGCACACATGCCATGTGAGAACTAGTACTTCCAAAGCATTGAATCTCATGCCACCATGCAGAAGCATCAATTCAGTCTGACTGCCACCTACTGTATCCTAAGCAGAACCTCCCAAAGTATCTAGCTGCTCCTTTCAAGTCTCCAGTAGTACAAAGCCAGTCCTTTGCTACGCAGCTTGTGAAATTTCATGGCATCTCAGCTCAAGGTATCATGAATCTATTAAATGAATAACAGTAACAAGAAAATTGCCCTTTATAACTATAAGTGGAAGACATGGTACTAAGGAAAAAAGGAATATTCAGAACTTAACACTGCATCGTTTAATGGCTTCCTAGTTGGGCAGAGTTTTTAAACACTATTTTCTCAGCTAGATTCATAATACCGTGATACTTGTCCTCAGCAGAAAGAGAACAAGGTGGTTAAACAAAATTGATCTAAATGACAACACAAGTCATATGATTAGAATCCATATGAACAAAGCTATGATACGTACAAGGGAGGTTTAAGACACAAAATAACGTAACTGTGAATGGTTGGATCATAGGGGTCCTTCCAGGACTGCCACCCTGCTGATGATACCACTGAGTCCAGCCTACCTGCCCTCTGGGTCGTCCCCCCACACCTGTATTGGGGTAACAGCCTTTCAGTGGAGTAACATAGATGCTGAACCAGCTCATCCCTGGGACAGGTCAGTTATACGGCCTTGACAGCACCCAAGAACCTTTGTTTTCTCTTTGCATCCCACTGGGAAAATACCAGATTCAATCACAGTTTGGGCATTCTGGACAAGAAAGCCATTTACAGATGAACGCCTTGAGCACCAGACCATTAAGTTTTCTGAAGTACCACTAGTGGTTTTCACCAGAAGACTTAGATGACAAAAAACAGGTTTACACTTCATATTTCTATTAATATTTCATAATTCTACTTCATATTTTTGAAGTAGTATGTACACATTCAGCAGTGTAACTTTAAAATATGTCACGATATATTTTGCTTAAAGCATCTTGTAGTTATGCATATTCATAAGCCAATTTTCATAAAGCCTGGGTGGCTGTGATAACGATTATTGATGCTGTTCAGACAAAAAAAAAGCCTCACTACAGGCTGTTTAAAAATCTTTAATTTAAACTCAGATTGGGGAATGACTGTCCAAAGTCATATTTTAATTTGTGAGTTGTGCTTTTTTTTTTTTTAATAAAAATCAAATCTAGTATGGTATACCTGTATATCATGCTCATTACCACTAACAAGACGTACACATTTTCCCATGTAAGTTGTTTGTTTGTCTTGTCTAGATACTTAGTCTAATATGTAAACTCAGCAGTCTGAAACTGCTTCTGAGCAGGGACCACACTGTATCTCTATCATTCAGTACAATGAAGTCTTGATTTTTATAAAAGCCTTTGATTGATATGAAAATATTAATAATACTAACAATGTCAAACTTGTATTTAAATTTCATATTAATAAGTGTATTACATTAGCAGCCTGTCATATATACAGAATTATTGTTTGTTGCTTCATAGGCTTATGAACTATAAATGTTTCCTAACTACTAGCCTGTGGCCACCTCGTGGGAGCCAGCAGTGCTTTTAATACCAGGAAGTGAGGAAGAACACCATAACCAATTCAAGAAACAATGGGATTTAAGGTGATTGGAATTACTCATCCTTTATTGTCTGAGACAGACATTTCTACTCATGTAAAAAACATCATTCTGGGATGCATTAACAGCTGTGTTGTAAGAAAGACATGAGAAGTAATTCTTCCACTTTGTGCTGATTAGGCCTCAACTGGCAGACCGTGTCTAGTTCTGTACACCAGATTTCAGGAAAGATGTGGAGAAATTGGATAAGGTCCAGAAAAGAGCAATCAAAATGATGAAAGATCTAGAAAACATGACCTATGAGAGAAGATTGAAAGTACTGAGTTTGTTCAGTTTGGAAACTGAGATGGGATGTGATAACTGCTTTAAAGTACCTAAAAAGGTGTTACAAGGTGGGAGAAAAATTAGTCTGTTTGGCCTCTGATGATAGGACAAGAAGCAATGGACTTAAATTGCAGCATGGGAGGTTTAGTCAGACTTTAGAAAATACTTCCTAAATGTCTGGGTGATTAAGTACTGGAATAAATTACCTAGAAAAGCTGTGGAATCTGCATAATTGAAGATATTTAAGAGCAGGTTAGAGAAACACGTATCAGGGATGATCTAGATGGCGCTTGGTCCTGCTATGAGTAAGTGGGGGACTGGATTGGATGACCTCTCGAAGTCCCTTCCAGTTCAGGTATTCTGATGCTGAGGAAGGTACAAGAAACCCAGCTGTAGGGTATTGGACAATCTGAACCACATAAAAGTCTGGTTCAAACTCCTAATAGTTAGAAACTTGTCTGAGATTTTTATAGCCTTTCCAAAACTTTATTTAGTATTAACTATTATAACTTTGGATAACCTTGTTCATATAAATGTCCAATCTTTCCTTGAACATTCCTATAATCTTAGCCTCAGTGACATTCTGTGGTAATGAGTTCCATAGGTTAACTAACATTACATGAAAAGATATTGTTGTGTTTCTTTTGTTTTCCATCTAGTATATAACAGCACTTGGTAGCACCTGTTAGACTCTAGTTAAGGTTGCAAAAAGCTTCTGTTAGAGACTTTCTCCTTGCGTTATTCTGAAAATATTTCAACTTTCCTCTTCTGGGTTGAGATTTTCCATTTTTGGTTGCTGCCAAAAGGTGACTATTTCTATACAATTGAGCAAAAGCTCTTCAGCCGCATGTGAATTTAGTAAGGGTGAAATTTATGCAAATAAGCCTAATAAGTTGACATTTGAAACTTGCCCTAGTCATTGTTCTCACTGAGGACAAAGGTATTTCATGATTTGAGGAAAACTGTTCTTGATTTAAATAATATCTGAAAATCGAATCGTGTGCAGGAGAGTGTTTTCGTTAAGCATGCACCAGAGCCAACATTTGTAAACCTGGCTCCTACAGCTAACTCCTAAACATAAGCACGGGAATTAGATGTATGGGGTTGAGGGCTGCTTTGCCAGCATGGGGTCCTGGCCTCTCGGTGGCTCCAGCAGGATCCTGCTGGGTCTCCAGGATCCTGCTGGCCCCACTGGCTTCACCACTTCCCACCAGCCTCATGGGTTCGGTTGGCCCTTGAGTCCTGTCTCCTGCTGGCCCCAACCCCGCAAGAACCACAGTCCACCAGTCCCGCCAACCCCAGGGTTAAATTTTGCAATGGCACCATTTGACTATTCTGAGTCCTTTCTAATAAGATTTTGTTATCAGAAACTCAAACACGCAATCCCTGTGCAGCAGATGTCAGTGAATCACCGGATGCTAACAACAGATTGCTAAATCCATGAAGCCAGACTGAATCTTTCTTTCTTAAAGGCAGAGGGATATTCCCCTCCTTCTTGAGGCATATTCAGTCTCAGAGAGCATGACCTTAAACCCTTAATAATCTCTTATACTCATTCAATTGTTTCAAAACCTATTAAATCAAGCAAATTAAATTGTTACAAAGTAAGCACATATTCCAGACCTTTACTGTACCACCTAAAGTTCCCTGTTGCACAAAGTTATATTGTGTCTTACTCAGAATATCCAACCCAACACATTGTAAATAAACAAGGTGGCAAACTTTTTCTTGAAGATTTTACTGACAATTCTAATAACGGTGAGGTGTAGCTATAATAGTATTGGTTCCAAGCTGTTAGAGAGACAGGGTGGGTGAGATAATATTCTTTATTAGACCAACTTTTGTTGGTTAGAGAGACCAATTTTTGAGCTTATTCAGAGACAACCTTGTTCATCTTGTCTCCCAGTTTTTAATAATTCACTTTTTTAACAGTGAGGTAACAAACTATTTTGTGTGTCCTGAAGATTCAACTCATGTAAAACATGTCCCTTTGGTCTTAATGTATTATTACACAGTAATGGTTAGTGCTGTTGTTAAGCAACTATGTTGAGCTTGAACCTTGAAGTTTCAACTAAGTTGTGGTCCTGTTATTCCAGGCACTATGCAAACATACAAGAAATGACAGCCCCTGCTCCAAAGAGATATATGTTTGACTTGGTTTCATATATGTTGCGACAAAAACACATGCTCCCTTGTGATAGACTATACCCCTGCATTTATATCTGCACACTCCTGTAATAATATTTCTACACAATATGCCTTATGAAGTATGATTTGAAAACTAAAATCTCTTTGGGGCAGGGACTGTTATTTCTTGTACGTTTGTATAGTGCCTGGAATAGTGGGGCCACTACACTGATCAACAGCATCATGATGAAATGCATGTTACAACATTGTATGTAACGTTCTGAAATTCCCCTGTAGGATAAGGCAGATTTTCAAAATCATGTCCTCAAAATCATAGCCCCCACTTAGGTTAAGCTGGTTAAGCAAGCCTGTCTCAAACACAGAAAAGTGTCAAAACAAAAAGCAGTCAAGTAGCACTTTAAAGACTAGCAAAATAGTTTATTAGGTGAGCTTTCGTGGGACAGACCCACTTCTTCAGACCATAGCCAGACCAGAACAGACTCAATATTTAAGACACAGAGAACCAAACTTGGCTCAATCTAATTCTTGACCTTCCCCACCCACCCCTCCACTCTCTGATTTGCTCACCTTGATTATCTTTTTCCGATTTGTCCTCCTTGCTTACTGTTTTTGGTTCTCTGTGTCTTAAATATTGAGTCTGGTCTGGTCTGGATATGGTCTGAAGAAGTGGACCTGTCCCACGAAAGCTCACCTAATAAACTATTTTGCTAGTCTTTAAAGTGCTACTTGACTGCTTTTTGTTTTGATAGTGTGTAGACTAGCACGGCTCCCTCTCTGTTACTAAAGAAGTGTGTTTACCATATTTTGCATATAAACCACAGAGTCCTCAGAGAACACAGCAAGACAAAGACAATTTGCATTTCAGCAAACAAAACTGAAAAGCAACAAGATCTTGTTCTTACCTTTCACCACATCCCCTTGCTCTCAGCTGGAAAGAATTTATCTAGGGGTCACTGTCAGAAATATGATCAAACTATAACAGTGAGTGGCAAAAAGTCCCCAAGTTATTTCTCCCTGACCATGTCCTTTTTCCACGTATGATGACAAAGGAAACAGCCTATGAAATCTGGGTGCAGATCAGTGTTCCCTCTAATTTTTTCCATCCATGGATGGAATAAATTTTATTATGTGCACCAAGTCATGTTCAAATGTGCACCATCAATAGAAACATGTGCTGCAGCTGTGGATGCTCTGCTAGTCAGCTGGGCAGCGCCTGCATCTCTCCTGGGCAGCCACCAAAGGGCTCAGCTTACAGGGAACACTGGTGCAGATCCTGGCCTTAAAGTTGGTCAGCAATAATACTGGGAACCTGTGGCAAGAACTTCACTTCAATCTAAGTCTAGTCTTCTACTAGCAATGCTTTGTGCCGGTACTTCCTGGTACTGAGTACTGGCACCTCAGCAACCCCAGCCACAGGATTGGCTGAGGGGAGGGGGCAAGGAGACAGCTGAGTACGAGCACCTCTATTTTTTTTTAAAAACAAAAAAAGGCACTACTAGGAAGTGTTTTGTCTTTATTTTCCTTGTAATCATTTCTGAGTTAAATACATTAATACTTGTACTTACATAACATCTCTCTGTTAAATAAACTATTATTGTTCCCTTACAAAGACAATAGACTGGGGAAAATGAGGGCTGGAAGTGTTTTGGGGCACCTCAAAAGTAATAATCAAGGCTGATGGCAGGTGACAGTCTGACAGGCTACTGGTATCTGAGGTGCTGAACCAGAACTGTGCTCACACACAGATCCTGGGGGTGTGACCTGGATGCTGACAGGATATGATGAGGCATCCAAGGCTACAGGCACCCTGGACTGTTCTACCCTATGTAATTTCTGACTATTTTTCTCTCGTAGTCACGCATGTGAGATTGTGACCATCTATTTGCCCAAAGCAAGTACATTTTGGAGGATGAGTGAGGAAAGGGTTTGTTTTTCTTATCTTGGACATATGTGGGGAGTAGATTTTGTCTCTGGGCTGAGACATTTTCCTAACAAATTTGCAAGGCTTTTGTCAAACATATATCAGGCTTGGGAGGAGGGATAGCTCAGCGGCTTGAGCATTCGCTTGTTTAAACCCAGGGTTATGAGCTCAATCCTTGAGAAGGCCACTTAGGGACTGGGGCAAATAGATATCAGTGATGGTACTTGGCCCGGCCAAGAGAGGACTGGACTAGATGACCTCCCAAGGTCCCTTCCAGTTCTAGGAGTAGTGTATCTCCAAGTATTATATATCCAAGAATTCTGAAACTGTTTTTTTCTTTGGGGTGGTAGCAGTACTGGAAATATGAATATTGATCATTGAACACCACAGTTAAATAACTAGCACAATTATGAAGCCACATGTAGTTTGGTTCCTACATTTTGAAAAGTGCCTTCTAAAATGATTGAAAATTTGTTATTTTGAAATGACCAAATAAATGTTTTTCAGGCATGTGCTGTAAATCACTCAGCCCCATCTGGGGATTTTCTAGGTAGACCTGATAAAAAAAAAATTACACACTGAAATTTGTTTTCAACTAAAAGTCCTTTCTATGTGAAATTTTCCATGGAAAAATTTTGCTTACTTCAAAATTTTCCTGGTTTTCCAAGAAAAACAGAAACCTGACAATTTTGAATTTAAAACCCTCTAAAATTTCCCTATGTTTCAGAAACAAAAAGTACATTTTCAGAAATTATTCTTTCTTCAGAAATAAGACACACAATTTTTAATACCCTCCTCCCCAGATTTTTTTATATTTGTTGAACAGCAACAAAGATTCAGGTTTTTCCTTTTAAAATGAAAGATGCATGATTTTTCACAAAAAATTGCAGGGAATTTTTGTTTTGATCTCCCCCGCCCTCCAAATATTCCTTGAAAATACCAGTTTCTGACTACGCTCATAGTACTCTCTCCCTCTGTTCTGTCAGGGCACAACTGTGCAAAGACTTTATATACATGCGTAACTAGAAGCATGAGTCTTTATTTCCATGTTACTGAAGGCTATACAGTAATTTTTATTATATTTTAAATTCCCCTTAAATTTACTTACTGGATTGGAATATGGAGCTATTGTGACCATTGTGTAACAGGCACAATTAGGCCCTTACGCACCATGTTAGCCAGGATACACTTTCCCCTGTTTGGATCTGATTCCAGATTGCCTTGTGCACATTCTATAGTCACTTTCACCTGTATAAAACAAATGCAAAAGATGTATTCTAGTTGGGCAGTGTTTTACTTGTGTTTTTCACTCTCTCTCTTAGATGACTACTCAAAGTGCAAGACAATGGAGAATCAGGTCACCAATTCTGCATTTTGGCCACACAAGTGAGTCCTGAAGTTTGAAAACAACCAAATAAATCCCACTGCTTTATCTGGGCTCCTCGGGAAATGGAATGCACAGCCCACTACAGAAAGGACATACATAATGGCATTGATTCATGGGTCTAATCAGGCTACTCTTGGCATATAACCCAAGGCAAACACGGACTTTGCGCTCCCTGATCCCTATGGGCTAGTTAATCCTCCAGTATAAATCAAAGCAGCTCTACCTAAACTGATGATGCTCCCAAAGGTGCATTATGCTGGCTAGGGATTGCTAGAATGCTGATGTACCCTGGCCCTATATTGTGCTTGACCATATAATCCTCTACACGTACCTCTGGGTCCGGGGACTCCTCAGCTGCCCTGTCAGAGCAGCAGATTTGTGTCTCTTTTGCACAACTGAAGTAGAGCAAAGGGTCAAGATGTAGGCCAGAACCTGGCCTGTTGTCTTCTAGGGGGCAACTAACTGTAAACCTTTCATTTCCAAATTATGATGATTTAACTGGAAAATATGATCAAAACCACCAGAAGGCCCATGGTTGTTTTCCTCACACTTTGTTTGCTGGGTTTAGCAATTTTTGTCTATTTTAAGCAGTGCATGCTTGACCTAACTTCTGAAAGGAGATTTTCTTGGGGTTCATAAATAGTGAATCATGCCAGAATGTTCACTGGTGTGAATGATCTAAGAGTCCTGCTGAATGGTGAAGTTGCACTCGGGAAATTAAAAATGAGAGTCATGGAAGCAATGAAAACAGAACAGCCAACAAACTCCAAAGAAAACCATTCCGTTGTGCTTGCTTTAAAGATTAACAGTTGGGGTCCCAATTCTGCTTGACCTTAGTGGGATGTAAGTTAGTGCTGGATTTGGCCTGTGACTGGCCAAGTAAAAGTTATAGCCTTTTTGAATCAGGAACCAGGCATGTATTTGATAGCTTTAGCCAAGGTCTAGCAAATTGCTGCTGTTTTTTAAATACCACTGAACAGTTTTCTGAAAGCAGATTTTTCTCTAGTTGCTACTTTTAATATTGTGACAGCTGGTCACGAGTGTACGATCCATCCAGCTGCAGAGCCTGTTACCCAAAACAGTTTAAATAATTTTGCTGTGCAGAAGATGGGCTACCCTCAGGATTCTGAACCCCCTCCACCTCTGTCATCGGTAACACAGGTAGATTGGGTTGAATTAACTAGATTTTGCTGAATAATGAACAAAATAGGGTTTCATGACATGAACAAAACTAGGACTCCATACAACATAAAATAAGTTTGGTTGTTAGCATACCCTAGGAGAAAGATAAAAGGAAGGTAGGTAATACCATGTCCTGGTTGGCAGGTAAGACGTAAGCACTGGTTGCTGGGAACATCCAGAACTGGATACCGAGAACAGCAAGACCAGCTATCTACATCTGGAATTTTTCAATCTTCTGCTCTTGACTTGGTGTCCTCAGTGCAGCGAGCAGACCTTGCCTATGCGCTTTATGCATAGATGTAAGAGGTGGAATTGCCCTGATGTTCTTTCCCTTCAGCAGGATGCCACTCTGTGGGAGTGTCTCTGGGCCTCACCAAAGTGACCTGCCAGTGCAGCACCCAGCGACACAAAGCCCTGTCACAGTGACCTCTGCTCCCCTATAGCTGCTCTGGTTGCTGGGCAGATTTGCCATCTCATGACACTCCATGTTCCTGCCCTGTCCCTGTTTTGGCGCCACAAACCAGAAGGAGGCCAGGTTGTTCTTTACGCAACCAAAATGGCAGCCATAAACTAACAGCAACCTGCTTTTCTCCAGCACTGTGTCCTTTGCTAATAAGACAAAATGGTTCAGTAATGCAAACCATCATTTGATTTCACCAGCTGGTTAATAAACTGCCCTTCATATGTTTCCTTTTTCTACTGTCCCCTATGCTTTTTCAAAGTTCCTTTCTCTATTGCCAGACAGACTCTTTTCTCTGTTCATTAAAACCATGAGGGTGTTGCAATGTGACCAGTAAGAGTCGTGGCCCCAAGATTATTATTTGCATCTTTAGATTGTGGAAGGATTGTTGTTTTCCAAGGCTGTCTTGTTTTACTGTTTTAAACATTCTTCTCTGAGCTAGTGCCATGGAATAGAATACAAATACCCAGAGATCAGCAGCTTTACTGTTTTGTCACCCTCAGCTGGCTGCTTTGGGAACTGCTCTGTAGCAGTAAGAGGTCAATCTATAATAAATCAAGTGTGGGTATGTATGAATGACTTTCAGACAACACAAAGAAAATCTGTGTTATTTCTGAGCTTCCTACTTACTCTGAACAAATTTAACAAGTCAGTCCTTGGAACTATTGACCATGGCCCTAATTCAGCAAAGCACTCAAGTCAATGGGATTTTTACCAAGATGCTGGAATAGTTTGTACAGTAGGGCTGCTGAGACCCACTGAATGAAACTGTGAACTCTGTAATGGAAACCACATCAAGCCATGGGTGTGGTGGCACCCTTAGTTCCAAAGTAGTTTACTGAATAAGGATGAACTTAGGCACATACTTAGGAACTTTGGTCTTCAAGTGATATTTACAAAGCTTGATTTTTGGTTGCTGGCTGTAGGCTTCAAGAGAATTCCCCATTTTAATTAAGGACTGGCCACTCTCCTTTCGCTACAGTTCCAGATTGTCTTGGGCGAACAGAGAGAGAAGGGTTCAGAACTGACGATATTGCACTACATGTTCACAAAGAGGGCAGCAGCCCCAGCCTAGCTCTCAAGGGCTTGCCTCTCCCTTGGGAGGCACTTGGGCAGAAAGGAAAGTTCCAGAAGTCGATTTCCTAGTTTAGTTATGATATTGGCACAGGCTGTGTGACAGTTTTGTGGGTTTACTTGGGCATTTGAACACCAGGGTTTTCCAAGCCTGGCTTGTACTTTGCAACCTCTCCAGCCAGGGGCCTTGGGTCACTGCAGATGAAGATTGAATTTGTAGGTGAAATGTATGATGGGTGTGAAAAGCAGAACTACCTTACTTAAAAATGTCAAAAGATGGCCGTAGTAGCAAGTCAACTGACTCTGACTCATGCTGTGGGGAGACAAACATAACAGGGTTGACATTCCTTCTTTGAAACTTGGCTGGGGTAGGTGCCTATCCTGATAATTTTAGCTCTCAGCAGGATATTTTTAGACTTTGTATTTTTAGCCCTTAGCATGAGCCTCCCCCAAACCCAAGTCAGTTGACCCAGGCTGAGAATTTTGCCATGCTCTCTCTTTCTTTGTGGGTTTTTTTCAGTGTGGACATCTCAGAATTCATGGGGGGGACTTAAAGTAAAAAAAAACAAGTCACTGGGAAATCCTGGATAGGGAGTCATAGCACTAGGGTATAACTTGGCACTTCTTGGTTTAAGAATGTTTCCTCTTCCAAAAATAATGCAGTGGTTAGGTCCTCTTTTCCTCCCCTCCCCATCACTGCCTCATACCACAAACTGACAGTATTAACTCCCTGAAAGCTGCCAAACCTGGCTGGAACCTGCCCCTTCTCTGCAAGAAGCAAACTGAGCTGCCCCTCAGACAATCTTCTTCTGAATCTGCTAACAAAACAGAAACCAAGGTCCTGCTCTATGTCAAGCTTTGGAACGGCTTAAAAAAAAAAAATCAGAGCAAAATCCAATAGCGGCAGAATATGAAGGAAAAAATGGTATCTGTGTCTCCACCCAATTATCAATTTTTTAAAGCCTCCAGGTGCCACAAAGCACTTTTGGCATCACTCTCATTTACACTAAGACCAGCTTACACCACAGTGGCAGTGTTAATGGCTTTAGCGTGGGTAAAGCCCCTTACAGTGTTGAAGTAGCGTAAAACTGCCTTAGTGTAAATAAGTATTAGGACATCTATTTTGATTGATTAGTTTAAAAAAAGATGCAATGGGAAAGAAAGATTCATTGCTTTAAGTCTGAATTGATCTAAAGTTTCAACAAACCATGCTGAATTCAATTCTATATAGATTAGTTAATAAGACTATAAAATTCTCTATGACCTAGACTGGCTGCCTGACTTTTCATTCTGGAATGATTTAAATGCACTTTCCTTTTCTAAGCTGTCCCTGTTGTATGTACATCATGAAAAATGCAGCATATTGCAATTATAGTAAAAACATTCTTTATGCAGATCACAAAGTTACATTTAGGGATTTTTTCATTTAACATTAATGTTGCAGTTAAAATGAAGATAGACATGCTACAGTGAAAGGGCTGCAGGCACGAAGTCAACAAGAGGCCTCTGTTGGCACCACACAACTGTATGTCTATTGCTTACAGTCAGCCAGTGATTACCAGAACTGGTAAATAAATACTAATCTTTGTCATGGGGGAACCATTTTCACTTGGCATCTAAGGCAGTGGGAGCAGTCCATTTTGGGTACTGTCCTCTCTCTTTAAAGTGAAGCAGTCTATTAATTTTAAAAAGCAGTTCTCATGTCACCATTACATGTAAATACGCAGCTAAAAAGCTGTTCTTTTTAATGCTCACTTTAACAGATTACACCAGCACTTGAGGCTGGATGAAAGGGAGAAGGGGTTAGGAATTGTTAACTATTCCCCTGTGGTGGGTTAATCCATAAATGAAGCATCCAGTACTAGCCCTCCCCCTTATCTTTTGTCAGACAAGATATTGCCTATCTTATGTTCAGTTTTACTAGTGTCTTATGGTGGTGTGTCATGTTAAGAATGCACACCATCCTACATCATGTCAGTTTGCAAGAACATGCCTTATTGCCTCAACCCATTCTTTGCTGTAAAAAGATAGTGGTTTCTTGGACATGTGTGTCAGAATAACCAGCCACTTATGACAACATTTTAGGGATACAAAGGTGACAAAGAAGCCCCAGTGTCACAGTAATGCCTAGACAGAAAGCTTAATCATAGAACAAGAGCTGGAAGAGACCTAAAAAGGCCATCAAGTCCAGCCCCCTGCCCTAGGCAGGACCAAACCCATCAGATCAGCCCAGCCAGGGCTCTGTCGAGGCGAGACTTAAACACCTCCAGGGATGGAGACTGCACTGCTTCCCTGGGTAGACCATTACAATGCTTCACCACCCTCCTAGTGAAAAAGTTTTTCCTAATGTTCAACCTGGACCTTCCCAACCACAACTTGAGACCATTGTTCCACATTCTGCCATCCATAACCACTTTGAACAGCCTCTCTCCAGCCTCTTTGCAATCCCCCTTCATTAAGTTGAAGGCTGTTATCAAGTCCCCCCTCAGTCTCCTCTTCTGCAGACTAAACAGGCCCAAGCTTAACCAAACTCAAGTTTTAAGATGTGTTGAATTCTCTTTTCCACACAGATGAAGTCAGAAGCCTTTTTAACTTTTTCTATTAATAAGGAAACAGGCTGGGTCTTCGCTAGTGTATTGACGACAGAATGGGCACCTTCTGTTGCCATAACTCTTCGCAGAGCTGCCATTCTGGTGTCTGGCACCAAAAGGCAGGGCAGTATGGCAGTTCTCTGTGGACAGAGCAAGTTGTGTGTAGATGCAATCTATTGAGGTCCCTGTTGACAGATGCTTTTAGTGTAGCTATGGCAACTGTCAACAGATTGCATCTACACACAACCTGCTCTGGCACCAGAGCTGCCAGACTGCACCACTCTCTGGAGCCAGAGAGCAGAATGGCAGCTCGGCAAAGAGGGCTGCCTGGCATCCAGAAGACCTCTGTCAGCAGGTGTTTACACTGCACTTGTGGACAGTATTGTCTAAAGACTGTTATCCCTCAAATTTGAGGGATAATGCTGTCAAGGAAAATGCAGACATCTGTAGAGACTGTTGACAATGCTTTACACATGTCGATGTGCACTGCCCTCTGCACATTCCATGATCATTCATTGCTGAAAGTGTCACTGAATTCCATCTTTCCAGGGCTATTGACTAGTCAAATTCAGAAGAGGGAAACAGGATACCCTCAAAACAGTTGACACCAACACTGTCATTGTGGGGGAATAAAGCCTCTTTCCTCTTCAAGTACAATCTAGATTCTCAGAATCCTTGCACATTGAACCTCTCCGGTGTTCATGTATCTGTGGCCAACCAAAACTTGTAGAATGAACAAAAGTGGCCTTTTCAGTTTACACACTTACTTGCCCTGGGTAGTAAGCAAAGTGTTGGGCTAGAGGTGCTACAGATGGCCCCTGTGTAGTTCAGAAACTCCCTTCTCTCAAATCTAGCTGTTTCTGGGCCTTTGCTTATTGCAACCATCCATGGATAATGTTAACCACAATCCTGCCCATGGACTTTCCCACCTCAAAATGGATTGCAGTGGGTGTACAGTAGTCTGGAGCTGCCACCTGCTTTTACAGCAGCATAGCCTCCCTAAATTGAGAGTTCTGGTGCAGCGGTGGTACAAGTTCCTTACCTATCTCCATGGAGGTTGTTTCCTCATTTGGGAGGGCTGAAGCCATGCTAGTCTTCCCAAATTTTCAAAAGGATGCAACTCCATCACTTTGTACTGGTTTGCATGCACCAGAAGCAATAATCCACCCAAGGATGTACAGTAGCAATACTGTTGTACCCATACCACAGGAGCAGAAGGACTTGCCAATGACCCTGAAGGTCTGCCGTTTTTGACATGCCAGACAATTGACTGCAATTCTATCTGGAACCCTGCCCTCAGCTACTCCCTTGCACAGGCTATTTGTCTCAGCATAACTAGGAGAAAAATCAAATCATTCCATTACTCCTTGTGCTCTACTCAGTTTGGCCAGGAAGAAAGGCAGACAGGAACTGCCTGATGTGACATTAAGGGACAGGACCACAGCAATTCCCACCGTGGTGCTTGTTGAGGCACAAACACCTCAGGTACAGACCCTGAAATGGTAACAGCAGTACAATAGGGTACTGTGAACATGAGAAAACAGGCACCTGCAGCATTAGATCCACATCCAGACTAGCTTAATGTGGATTCAGGGCAGAAGTATAGGGCATATATGTAGCACAGTAACCCTAGGTGCATGTCTGTACAAAGTTTCAGACAAATACCTGCTACAGTTTGAGTACAAACTTGGGGAGAGGAAAAAAGACAAGCAGTCCCCTAACACCTTAAGGGTAACAATTTTATTAGGTAGTGAGCTGTCATAGGTAAGTCACTTCATTATCTTACCCACAAAAGCCCATTACTTTTGCCTGAAGCTTTGTATAGACATGTACCCTGGGGTTACTGCACTACATCCATGCTTGTGTATGTGCCCTATGCTTCTGCCCTGAATCCACCTTAAGCTGGTTTAGATGTGATGCTAATGCTGCATGTGCCTGTCTGACAACTTTAAGTAATAGGCTTTTGTGGGTAAGATGAAGAGGGTCTTGCCCACAAAAGCTCATTTACAATTTTATAAAGTTAGTCTTTAAGGTGTTAGACTACTTGTTTTTGGGGAAGCTACAGAGTTACAGCCACCCCTCAGATTATTCACCACAAGTTCAGGGAAAGTATCCTTATATGGGGAAGTGCTGTCTGCTTTGTTTTCTGCACCCCTTTCACTTTTGGTCTACTACTGCTAGCAATAGCTCACACTAGATATCCTGGCAGCAAGTCTAAGGCAGCAGAGCTGAAGTAAAGACATTGCCAATATTGACAGTGACAATGCTCCTCTGAAATTTTTTTGAGGTTGCTTCATGTAGACAAGTGTAGAGTTACACATGAACTGGTTACAAAGCCCTGCCCTCCGCGTTCCTATTTTCCAAAACTGCACAGCCACTTTTCCTGGGGTATAGAAGCTAGATTAGTCTGTTTTTCATTAATTGAGAGCAGACTGAAAGGGTTTACACAAGTATGTTGTTTCTGTAATAAGAATCCTGGCCAATGAGCTCCTACATTCATCAAACACACACTATTAGCAATTAATTCAGTGAATGAGGGTCCTGATTTGCCATGCATCTTAACATCCTTCTCTAGTAGATGGAGGTAAGTAGTTTCTATTATCCACTTTGGCAGTTTAGTCTGTAGATGAAGTGGGCCTGCCCTCAGCTGTTTCCTGCCAAGGTCTTAAATATTTAAACTGAATTAGTTATCTAGTATTCTGAATATTGGTAAGTGCTTTTGATGAGAGCTAGCTTTGACCTAGGAGATCTGAAGCAACGGAGTAGCTATGGGTGGATGGATCCAAATTAACATTGTACACTTTAGGTAAGCCTCAGAGGTATGGCAAAAACTCCATCTCTGACCACCACTTCTAGCAAGTCTAATAGCATGGGTAGACAGCACTAGGTCAATAGGATGCTGTGTTTGGGAATTTGCTTCCAGGAGAGGTGATAAACTGAAGGTCTCCTGGGGGCTTGTAGAACTGCCAGTGAAGATGCTCTAGCAGCTGGGCCACTGAACACTTGTGTTCAAAGACTGAGAACGTGCACTGCTACTCTAACATTGTTATTTCTGGAGTTTCAAAGTGATTAATAAGGAGCCCTGCAGTGAGGGGCCCCTGCTACTCTGAAGGCCAGAATGGGTATTAAGGAAAAATTAAATCTCTGAAGCTGGACTTTTCATTCTGTTTCTATGCTGGCTACAATCGGAGCCTAAAATTCTACATTTCAGAAACAAGTATGTTTGGCGTTCAAGGAAACTAGTTAGCACTTAGACCAAAAAAGGTTACTGCATAAAGACCCTTTAGCTGTAGGATGTCAATGGATGAGACCCTTTAAGATTCAAAGACTTCTGGTAACACTCAACTCCATTAGTTGTGAAGCAGATGCTATATGCATCTTTACATCACACCTAGTTGACTCCTTACCTAGTTGTCTGCCTCTCTAGATTTACTTTAGATGTTGTTGGCCCTTGTTCCAGGCTGCAGTTATGTATTGCTGCTAAACACCCTTTGTCAATTGCCAAGCTGTTGCTTAGTGAAAGTTATGAAAAAATTAGCCTTGCTGAGCTATCCTTACATGGAAGCCAGTTTTAAGGGATGCAACTAAAGTGGCCAAGAAGAATTTCAGATAAGAGCAGCTGGCAACAGGCAGACTTCAGATCATTTTGACATTTCTAGATGCCACATCAGTTTTATCCTAAAATTGTTCCCATGTCTTGGGCAAGAGTTATATTGCCATGGGATCTATCCTTTCAATGGCTTTGTCCCAAATCTTAAGTTGTAACATGCAAATTGGCATTGATGACTTGCCCATCAAGTAGTGCAATCATTTGTACTTCTATACAATGCTTGTACAATAAGCAGGTCCATCTGTACCAAACAAAGCAGGCATTCTTGGATCCAATGTGACTTGGCACAAGTCCCACTGTGCCATCTTTTGTAGTATTCTCCCCGCCCCCACAGCCAAGCACAATACATACAAGCTGCTATAAGGCAAATTTACTGCATGCCAAGAATTGAGATGTTATTTATACTACCTAGTTAGTGGTAGACCACCAATGAAATCTCTCAACATATCTAGATCTTTTGTTCCTGGATGTCAATTCTAGTTAGCAGCTCCACCTTGAACTGCATCCTTTTGCACCATTGCATCAGACCTCTAACAGGTGCCTTGGTTGGGGTACTGCCAAAATAGGCCAACAAGATCAAAAATCTTGTTTGGACTTCCAATTTGAGTTTTGGGAAACTAGCACTGTTGAGATCTCATCTAGCTCATGAGGATTAAGCAAAACTAAAGCAAGACCTAGCAGACTCACCCAAAACTGCTCCATTCCCATGGTTAGAATAATAGTTCACTAAAACTGTCAAAGTGATTTGTATTTAGTTTTAATACTTAACTTTACAGTGGTTGAGAGCATTTGTTCTCCACACACCCTTAAGGTGTCAGGCAGAAAGTCAGATTTCTACATACAAAATTTGTTTACAAGTTTGTCAATTTATCTGAATAACCCGTTTGTCTATTGCCATTGACCCAACCATTGAAAAAAAGTGTACAATAATTTACATTGACATATTGCAAAAGTGCTTAATAGTGATTGCTCAGGAATATGTACAATTGGCCTATACAAATATGTACAGGTGGTACAGTATAGCACAAGTTGTTCCTGGAATATGGCTTTCTATAGAAAGTGCTTTAAATAGGAGGTCAGTGGTAGTACCAACAAAGTCAAGGGTTACAGATAACTAGTAACCATCAAAAGCTGATCTGTGGACAGATATTTACAGAGTTCAGTAAGCTGTATAAAAACGGTATTTACACAAGCTCACTCCATATTTGTGGAGGGTCTTCATTTCTTCCAAGAAGGAAGAATCTTGAACCACTTGCCAGTTACCATCTGAAACAGTGTAGAACAAGTAGATTGGCAGCTTGTCTATTTAAGCTAGATCATCCTCCGTGCTTACAACAGATATCTGTAAGAAAGGAGCAAGTGTGTGTTGAGACACAGTCTTTGGTTGCAAGAAAGTCAACTTACAGTTTGAGAGTCTGCTCACATGTGAGATGTACCTGTCTTTGGACAGAACATAGGATATCCTTTGGCTTGGCTTTTTCCCCCCCAAAATCTTCCCACCTTTGCATTACATTAGTGTAATTTGAGACATCCAAAGCATATTGAACTTCAGTAAACACACTCTAAAGTCTAGGGTTTAATGTTATCAATAGCAATACCAGCCTTGCAGCTCTGCATGTTACTGCTAGAGCACTAGACATGCTAGAACTGCCTTCCCTGCCATGCCCCTATAGTCTGTAGGGGCAATAGCTTCCTGACACCTGCCAGTTACATGCTATTTGCATTCTGACTTGACAAGTTTATAGAAAGGCTGGCCAAGTTTAAGAGTGGTCACTTAAGATACCAAGTTATTGACTTGGCTTCTAGAAACTCTAGGAGCCTGGATCTCTAAATGCCATTTTTGATTCTACCTAGAGCCAAATATTTGTACTTACTGCTGGATATGTGTGTCCTACTGAACTGCTCTGTCTCCCAATATCAATAGAGATGTCTTCTTCAGTTGTTTTCAAGTAGACTGGATTGTCAAAATTCATGCTTTTCATATTCTTGTGCTGCCAGTTACGCCACATGAAGTAGCCACCTGCCATTGCCGCCAGTGCCAGTAATACTTCAAAAAAAAATAAAGATATGAGTAGCTGGAGAGTCCTATAAAGAGATTTCTAGTCTGGGTTAGCTCACAAGTCCTATAGTCCGGATTTAGTTCTTCGTATGCGAGTGACCTATTGTCAGCCAGAAGCTTGCTTCTCCTCAAGTTTAGGATAAGGTTGTGCAGCTACTTGTTCTAGTTGCTTCCCCATGCCACAATGGAGTAAGTTACTAGGCAGTAATGGTTTTAGATCTGGGGAAGTAGGTAATTATCTCAGCCGATCAAGTCTCAGTTGGAGCCTTGAGCATTAGCTAATCTATTCTTACCTGCATGGTTCCTTTTGCATGGGCTGTCAGGAACAGGCTATATATTTTAAGTTAACTTGGGCACTACACATGCTAGTGTTGAATCCATCTTAAACTGATGGTTCTAAAGTAACATTATCTAGTTCAGTGATCTGAACAGTCTTAGTTTTATTTGTCCATCAAAGTGAGGCTGATCTGTACCCAGGCAGCCAATCCCACATCGGGGCTTTACTCTTAGTATTGCACCAGTATATACTTACACAGAGGAAGAATAGCCCATGCAGCTGAAGTGCCTTTGGCAGAACTGACTTCTGACACTGTACTGCTGAAATTGTGGCCTAGAAAGGTAAACAAGGTTATAGGCTGCTTAGTTAGCAGAATTAGGCAGAGGCTAGCAGCTGAGTCATCTCTCTTCTCATTGCTTTAAGCTATGAGCAAGAATGCATTCTAGCATATTAGTCCATTAAATAGACCCTCCTACTTCCTGAAGTTGCATGAATTTGTTTCACTTCCAAGATGTTTCAAGGCCAACATGAGATGCTAGGCTATGACAAGAGGATACATGATTGAACAGACCAGTTTTTACTGCACCATAGCACACTTCAGATGGCAAAGTTAACCAATGGATGTCCCCTTAGCTGCATGCATAGGTTTAGCATGTTAGATAAGTGTTTGTCTAGTTTGTGCCCTTCTTGGTCACATGAAATGCATGATTGAGCGTGAGTTATTGGGACCAATACCTCCTGGAACTGGTCCAGCAGTTGGTGGTTTTTCAGTTGTTCTTGTATCTTTTGTCTCAGAGTAAGCCACAGTAGTTTCAGCACCTGAAACTAATTATCAAGAACCCAGTTACACCTGAAGTTCCCAAATAGCATGCTATGAAGCTGTGGTTGAGGTGTTTAGCAGATGGTAGACTTGCCATGCATTTATTAGACTAAATTTCTCAGCTGCTGAGAATTTGATAGGTTTACTCCACTAGGAAGCTGAGAGCTCAGCTGCTGGGTTTTTGTTCTCAGGAGCCTAAGGCTTTGGAGTAGGTTTAACCTAGGAGACAATAGCCTTCTAGGAGTCTAGTACAGAAGTTTCTAGAATCTATGATTTTCTATGGTTGGAGAACTTAAGTGATCTAGTTGGGGCCTGCTGGTAGCTAACCAAACAAGCTAGATTGTTATTTTGTTAGTCCTGTCAAAAAGTGTGCCATTTAATTTTTACTCATTGCAAGTTGTTTAATCTAGATCTCCTACAGGCATGACTTGAGTCCTGATAAGAACATTCTGCTGGAATTAAGTAGCCATGCATATTTATTTGAGTTCTGATGGTCATTTAAGCAGCTACAGCAGCAGTTTAGGACTGCAGTAAAGCATTGCTTGCCATGTAACTGCAGTCTGAGGGCCAAATGATTTAGTAGTTCAGTGAGATATTAACTCCAAAGAGTATAAAATTCTACTCCAGTTTAGCACCAAAGAAACAGCAAGTATAAGTGAATTGTCTGCTGTTGGGATATGCTAGACCACCACTGCTCCCCCTGCACCCCAGCTGAGTCAAGAACCATTAATCAGAGTACTAGCAAAATAAGCAGCCAGACGGTCTCAGCCAGGCTTAGTACTCCTCCTCAGAAGGCCTTAAGAGCATCCCAACCCTGGGATACAGCACTGATTGTTGCTAAACTAGGCAACAGGCTGGTAGTGCTCTCACATCAGTACAAGAAAAATTTAGCAGAGAAAGCAATGTAGTAAGTGAGGCAACATGTTTGATTTGGTAAGCCAAAGCATCTAAGGTGAAACTTGCTGTTTGCAAGACAAAAAAAAGGGATGCTTAAGGGTACAGTAGTCTAGAAAGACTGAGAACCACTGAGTTTACACAAGTATGGATGGCCAAGTTCCACCTATTCAACCTTCCCCCATCCCCACCTTCATGCAGGTCTGATCAGTGATCAATATGCAGAAGCCACATGGGCCTGCAGATCTAGCAGGGGTTTGCATTTAGTTAGAATACCAGTTTAGTCTCTGCACCAATGCTGTGGCAAGATGTGTCAGTACAAGCCCCTCACTAGGTTCCCACTACAGCTTCCTTGTTATATCAATATACCTTTACATTGGAGGCCATCCTCTTGCAAGTCGTATCCAGCAGGACATGTGCAGGCATACTTTGGAGAGTGTTCATTTATCTGAGGAGCAGGTAGGCAGAGATACTCACAGCCACCATTCTCCACTATCTCATCACACCAGTTTCTGCCTGTTGGCACAAAAATTGGTTTCAAAGTAGACCCATGTTACCTAAGCCTGGCAAAGCTCAGTAATGTGGTAGAATATATCAACTATCCATACAGGATGGTTTCTCCATCACAGAAGACAAGCCAGGCATTAGCAACTTAGAGGCCTTACAGGAGGCCTCTCAATAGGAGAGGCTGCCTTGGACAGTCCACTGCAGTAGAAGAGGTGGTACAGGATACTGATGCCTTTTTGCTCAGTCAGATTCAGTGATTTGACCTCTTCTTCCCACCCCTCACCCACCCAAATGGGAGATTCCAAGCTACTCCCAATACCCAGGGTAATAGTAGCAAGGCAGAAGTTTATAGACTGAAAATACATGACAGTGTTAGACAGCTGGTACCTGAGGGCTGCACAAGCTCATGATACACAATGATATCCTGGGCATCATTGAGGTTGTTCAACAGTGTAACCAATTCAGACCCTGTAAATTTATTGGCACCATAGATTGCTTCATTCTCTCCATCAATCCAGTAGACACGGTCCTAGGAGAGACAGTTATTGCATCCCATTATGGTTGGGCCATTATAGGTTGTCCATCAACGAGAGATTTGTCACTGTGACAAATCTCTACTTTATTAGGCAGTTTGACTAGATTAGTCTCAATCTCATTCTGACTGGGCAACATGGAATTGTACATAATTCTAGTATGGAACATTTGCTGCTCTTGGTCTTTGCCCCCTTTTATAGGGGCTACTGTAGTCCCTTGAATTCTGCACTCTTGTTTCTTGCTGCAGTCTGCCTCTCCAAAGCCAGCCTACAGCTAGCTCCCCTACAGGGTGCTTTGAGAAAACTCACCTCAAATATTGTTAGAGCAAGAGGATGAGCAAGGAAAGTTGGAGACTCTAACACAGTCCTACGATCCTGGCCATTTAGATCCACACTGGACAGTGTATGCAGCTTTGAATCAACCCAGTAGAGACGGCTTTTAATAAGATCTAGGAGGTAAAGAATTGCATTTTAGCACAAGATTCGAGTACTGGGAAAACTCCCCTGTTCATGGTGGCTCTGACCCTTCACTTGTCAAGTAAGGGTTGGCCTAAAATGCATGTGTGCCTTGCTGTGAATAGGTTTGCAGGAGGAGGGCATTTACATATCAGAAGGCAACTGTACCACCCATACTGAGATTGTCCAGGTGGAGGCTAATCCTACTATGGACAAGTGTTTAGGTGGTCTACTCCTGAGGTATCAAAATGCCACATTGCCATGTGATTATCTGCTGTGGTCAAAGCATTGGCAAGCCTTTGAAAAGTGACCAGGGCTGGCAATTTTAGAGTTGGAGGAACTTGCTTAGTGCCTAGAGGGCCATGGCAACAAATGCATTAGGATGTAGCTTTTTCCATGGTTATGGAAATGTGAACTGTCACTTGTCAGGCTTTCCCGAGTTGTCCTTGAAGGGAGACTAGTGAGGTCAGTCTCTCTGCAAGGCACTCTGAGTTGCTTTAAAACCATACCTAGTGCAATTCCATTAGGCCACTGGATCTCTGTTGTCACCAGCTGTTGTCTACCAAGTCCATTCATTCCTGCCTTTTCTATTTTGGCTGGTTCACCCCAGTCAGACCAGTACATGAAGCTGTAAAGAGTCAAGCTGTTAACATTAGGCACCCAGCCATTGAGCTGTGTATTGTAACATGTAAACAATGAGCTTGTTTATGGTTACTGGAAGGCCTGGTATTAAGTCAGCACACTGTCTTCCATCTCAGACCCATGCCTAGAGTAAGCTGCCCCAGCTGGTAGCCCCCTCCCAAAAAAGTGGTGTTCTGCAAGCCTGGTCAATTGTTTGCAGTAAGCTAGATAGGTTGGCACAGTACCAAGATTCCCCTGGCATTGAATGCTTGTCCTGTGTTAAGTGCTCACCCAGAGAGAGGATCCACAGCTATGGAGGCTGGTTCTTTTAAGTCTTTATTAAAGAGTGTCTTCCTTTTAGCGCCATCAAGACTAGCCACTGAGATAGTCTTTAAAGCTGAATCAGTCCAGTAGATGTTCTTGTAGATCCAGTCTACAGCAATTGCTGCAGGACTGTGTACATTGGTTATGATTTTTACATGTTTGCCCACCTTGTTACGAGTATCATCAAGTGAGGCACTAGAAGAAAAAGGTTAAGATGTAGCTTTCTCATCTTCTGCATATGACCCAATAGCCATCCTGAGGTGTGTGTATATACACCCCGCCCCCCCGACCCCACCTTCAGACCTTGAACTCAAGGATTCTGTTAGTTGCAAATCAAAGTGCAAGATCAAGATGCATCTAAGATCCTGTCCTTTGTTCAGAATTCTAGTTCAACTAAGCAAGTCAGACCATTTAGCCTCAGACTGGGCTCACACCAAGTTGGAGCTGCAGCCAGGAGGTATATGCACAACTTTAAGCAAGCTTAGCCCACCGTGTACTAATGGTTGACCCCCACACTGGTTATGGAAGTTTGGAATTTGTAGAGATCCAAGTTGTACACAAGAATGACAAATTGACTGTTTAGTCACTGTAGAGGACAATGGCTTATGAAAAGTTTAAAGCTGATCAGTTTACCTGAAGATTGATTTTTGGTTAAAGTCAGCCCAAAAGAGTTTTTGCTCTGCAATATCAGCATCTAGAGCTATGCTGTTTCTCAACTGCTCTACCAGCTGGATGTATTCTTTCCTTTCCAGGCCATACTTCCTGATGTCCCGACGGTTAGTGAAAATCAGGCATGGTTCTTTCCCTGCAGGATTTAGAAGTTACTTGGTATAGTAGGAATGACTTGACTAGAACTACAAGTGTCACTGTAGGAGTCAGACCTTTTGAGTGCTACTTGCTACTAGGACAGACATATTAGAAGACCTTAGAAGTGGAGGCTTAAGCTTGGTCCCCCTCCACCCCCAGGTTTTTATACTGGACAGCACTAAGTGCTTAGTGGGTTCGAGCTCCTACAGTTATAGCTCAACCTGAAAGAATGCTAGCCATTTTCCTTTGTCCTGCTTGACTATAGAGGCAGTGCAGGCCTGAAAACTAGTGATCAAGTACCTCAAACATTTCCTCATTCACCGAATGGTACAATGACTTATTGCAGTAAGGTCTGCAGTCTGTACAAGTGTAGACAATTAAACTGGGCAACAGATGAGTACATACTCCCATTCTGCATGTGTGCATGCAGACTGGAGTCTAGTGCAATAAAATTCTGGAGTACATCTGTCAGCCTCCAAAGATGCTACCTCTTATTTATAGAGCTTTGTTGCTTACCTACTGCCTTACACACTCCAGTAGCCAGATCCATTTGATAGCCATGGCTACATTCACATTTGTAGCCTCCTTTCAAGTTAATACAGATTTGGCTGCAGATCCCAGGATTCTGGCATTCATCAATATCTAAGAAAGGACCACAAAGTAAGTTGCATTGTTCAATTACACCTCATTTGGGTGAAGATGATTGATACTTGCCTCCACATGTTTTCCTGTCTATCAATTCAAAGCCAGCTGGGCAGTCACACTCATACCCAATAACAAGGTCTCTGCAGATGTGAGAGCAGCCACCATTGTTCACCAGGCATTCATTCAAGTCTGGAATAGAGTTAAGAAATCCAGAAGCTGTTGTGGCAGTTTAACTGAAATTTCAGACAGGCATTGATGACCCAAGTCAAGAGGGTGCTAGTTGCAGGATACATTAGAAATTTTAACATTTGCTAGTGAAGTCTTGGCCACAGACATTTGATCAACCCCAACATGGCCTTCAAGGACATGTTTGTGAGCCAACTGCAAAATGCAACTGAGCAGCTCAGTGCACTAGAGCTACACATTTTCTGCATTATATTTTACTGTTCTCTACAGCCTGCTTCATGAAGCTTGCACACTAGGTACTTCAGCTATTTGCAAGTTTGAGTTGGAAGATTCAGGCAAAGCCCTGTCAGTTTTAACTACTAAGTTATGTACATGTCAATGGACTACAACTATGTCAAGTTTAGATTTTAAAGAGGCACTTGCACTGATCTTCTGTAAGACTACCTCAAGCTTGTCAAGTGACATTCCAAGTAGGGAGCTCACTTACTGCATTCCTTGAGGGGTTCATCACTCCAGTCCTGGCAATCCTGCTGCTGATTACAGACTTTGGTGCTATCAATGCATTCCCCACTCCTGCACTTGAATTTGCCAGATCCAGAGCACTGATTGACTGTGAAGATAGTATTGGAGGGCAAGGGTCATAATAGGGCTTTCTAGATTTGTATCTTAAAAGGTTAAGACTGTTTGTACTTGCCATTTTTACAGTTGACTTCATCAGTTCCATCAAGACAGTCCCTTACACCATTACATTGCCTGCTACCATGGATACAATTCCCATCTTCGCATTTAAACTGGTCTGGTCTACAAGTCCGGGAAGCTGGAGAGAAGCACTTGTTAGAAGCATTGACTCAAAGGTTGGGACAGTCAGTGGCTGAGCTAGGGCAGAGGTAAGCTGGACTGTCTCCCTTTCAATAAGGGCTATAAACAGTTACTTACGGCAGTTTATTTCATCACTTCCATCCTTGCAGTCTGAGTCACCATCACATCGCCACTTCTTGTGGATGCATTCTCCAGAGCCACACTGTATTTCACTATGAGAACACTTGACAGGAGGGGCAGGCTGGCGGCCACATTGCTCTAGAGATTCATCTGACTGGTCCGAACAGTCTGCGTCGTCATCGCATACCCATTTAATAGGGATACAGAGAGAGTTTTTACATTGAAATTCATGTGCACCACAAGTAGGTGGTTTGCAGTCCTGTTCATCACTACCATCACTGCAGTCATCTTGGCCATTACAGACAAAGTTCTTGGAGATGCACTGCCCACTGGAGCAGGTGAACTCTGCTGGGCTGCAAGTTACATTGCCTGGAAACAGAGTGGAAGTTTAATCACAGGATTAGAACTATGAAATCTTAACTGCACCATTTAGTTTTATCTGGCAAGTTTAGGCTGAGTTTGGTCAATGAAATTAAACACAATCCCTTTGTAGCAAGGCAAGATTGCTCATGCAATTATTTACTTCAGAGTTTGCAAACTGCAGCCCAAAGCTACTGGCTCTGTTAGAATAGAGAAATATGGGACTCTGCCCTAGACCTTGTTTTTATACCCAGTTTGGGTACAGGTTAGAGACTCAGGACATTTGCTTTACAAGGTGAGCCACTGACACTTCTGCATTTGTTTCTGCCTGCAGTTTTGTGTTTTGGGTTGAAAATCCATTCAGCAATGCCAGCATTACATACCTGGGTTGGTCCTCCCACATCTGACTGAAAAGCAGTCGGGTAGAACAAGTTGTGCTCTACAAACTGAGTAGAGCCCATTGGAAAGCTGTATTTTAGTACCAAGACAAGCAGCTGTCTAAGTTTAGGCATACCTGTTTAGTACGTTAGCATAACACCCAAAGCCAGCTGCCAAGACTTCACAGAATCACAGCTTTATAAAGCCCAAGAGTGTTAGACAACTGAGCAGATCACTAAGCAGGTGATGGTTTTGCTCTAAGCTGTGTAATAGTTAGGATGGTCCAACAAGTTTGCTCCAGGAGACTTGAGCTAAACTGCCCCATTGCTTAAGACCATCTGTTTGAGAAAAATGGGTTACTGGTCAGTCACAGGAGTGGGAGCCTGTGAGTGAGGTACTCCAAGCTAATTCAGATTTAGTGTTAAAAGCCTGTAAGCAAGAGCACTCTTATTTCAGGTTCTGTTTTTAATCAGACAAGCATCTATTAAGGTCACATATAAAGTTCAACTGAATGGGACTTTGAACAACATTTGCTTATATTACATGATTACATTAATGCTCAAGTTAGTTCCAAGAGCATCTTTTGGCTATTTTACACAGCTAGTTCACTTTCAGGATGATGAGATTTGAGAAGAGCTAAACTACTCTAGTTTTCGTTCTTACCACAATTCTCTTCATCTTCACCACTGTCACAGTCTTTTTCACCGTCACATTTCCAGGGCAAAGGGATACACTGAGTTGATCGAGGACCACAGCTGATTTCATTCACCCGGCATGTTCTCATATCTATGAGAATGAATTTGGGAGAAAAGCAGCTATTAAAAACCGACCTAGGTCTAGAGTTCAGGTTTCGACAAGTCTACTAAGAGCAGTTTAGGATTCAGACAATTATCTACATCCAGATAAGGGCAAAGTTGCAGTAAACCGACTGCTGTTTTCACTGTCAGTGTCATGTGAAATGCATAGTTCTTGTACTCTGATCATTAGAAATGGATACCCTGAGAAGATAGGCCAGATAAAACCCCTCCTCTCAGACACCATGGAATTAGTGGCCACTATTTTATAGTTTCATTCTCAGGAGAGGAATGCGATACAGGGCTGTATTGTGTTAGGTATGAATGCAAATATTTGACTTTGCTCAGAGAAAGACCATGCATGTGAGTTGACTTTCAGATGTGGCCAGGGCCATGCAGCACCCTTCCAAGAACTATTTGCCATCAAGAGGTTTGAGAAACTCAATCAAGGTCTGCTACTTTGGTTCCCATAACTGGAGTCTATAGAATGTACCTGCAACAGGAGGATGAGGCAATTCCAGGACATGTTCAAACATCTTAAGACATCTATTGTCGATATCCTTGTTTCCACACAAAGGAATCTTGAGCAGCCTTAATAGCCCTTTAGCCTGACTATGATTACAAGCTATTCGGAGGCTTTCATGCAAATCAGACACTGAAGTCTCTTCTGTTCCTGAGGTAAACTTATTCTTTGACAGGGCTTGTCAGCCTCTCCTTGCAACATCATTACTTTTGAGGACAAGATTGTTTAACAAAAAAGCTAGTTTTAAGTCTAGCTATTACAGTGACAGGCTACAAGACAGTTTTTGATTGAGAGATTTGTTTCCTGCTCAGATGCTTTTAGTTGTCAGCATAACAATAGGCTCACTTACGGCACAGTTCAGGGCTTTCATCAGACCCATCTTCACAGTCTGGGTCCCCATCACACTGCCATCTGTTAGGGACACACTGACCATTGCTGCACACAAAGTCAGATTCAGCACATGTCTTCTTAACTGCAAAGAGAAAGTTCCAACTGGAAAGGAAATCTTGCAACAAGTATGATTTGTCACCTACTAGAGACTAACAGCTCAATGCCCTAGGACTACTGGAATGAGCTGTATTAATACTTTGGTTATTGACAGTAAGATATCATAGCCTTCACATCCTTCAAAGATGGACACAGTGTTTCCTGTCTTTTCTATCTGTGGAGGAATGCTGTTCTGTGCACTGCCAATAGAAACATGCTGCAGGTGCTCTGCAAATCAGTTTAGCTGGTACCTGAATCTCTCCAGGACAGCCACCCAAGTGCCCAGCTTACAGGGAACATCGGTTACCAGAGTATTATCTATTGTTTGTCCCTCCAACCCATTGTATGGCATACAAAGCTAGTACTCTTTTTCAAGTTTAAGCTGTTAGTCAAACAGGACTAATAACTCATGACATTTGAGTTGCTCACTTGTCAATATCTTCAGTTCTGTAATTCTTGCCTGTTAACTGACTTGCACACAAGAGGATAAACATGGGTTACTTGTTTGCTGGCATATGAATTTATTCCACATCATGTGGCTGATATTTAAAGCCATCAGCTTTTTACTTTGAGTGCTAGGGCTGTAATATTTGAGTTTCCTATGCAAAAAAACAGAACCAGTGATTGCACAAATGCAGTTTTACTTGGTGATTATTAAACATGATTAGATGAGGTGGAAGTTGGATACCAGGGCAATTTACTACCTGATGTGCTAGAGGAAGGAAATGGAGGCTGTAATCCATAATTACTACTTCACTGATAGTGTTAATATGCCATGATTTGTTATTGTAGGATAGTTAGATTTAACAGGTTCTTGAAGGCATTTGCACTGCAGTGGTAACAAATTTTATTATGCACTATTTAGCTAGTTCAGACACATTGTAGGAAAGGAAAAACACTAGAACACTGTTTTCCTTGCCATTTTTGTTTCCACGTGTACAAGTGAGTTGTATAGCAACCATCTAGGACTGCACAGAAAACAGTAAGCAGCTCAGGACAGAAGCTGACCAGCTATCAGTTTCCTCATACTACTCTTTTCTAGGGAAGACTGACCCTGGACAAGGCAAGCTATGGAACACTGCAGATTGAGCAGACTTGGGAACAGAGGTACCCCTCAGAAATAACCCAGTAGTGCAGCTACATCAGGGTTTCCCCAGATTCTCAGTCAGGACCCAAACATGAGTTAGGACTACATTTCAAAATGACACCAGCTGGGCAGCTCCACAGGTAGCTATTAAGCAGCCATTCTCTCCTGAAGTGGTTCTCAACTTCTTAACTGAGAAGAACAGCTGTCAGACAGTTAAGCCAATCAATTACATTGAGAACCATTCCAGCTGCAGAGCAGAGGAATTGCATACCTGAGGAGCAGTGCCCAGCTCAGGTAAGGTGGGGACCTGAGGCTAAAAAGGAGGGTAGAGCTAAACAGCTCCCTGGCTTCCAGACAGTATAGGAAATAAGCTCCCCACAGATTCTAGCAGGGTTCCCACAGCTGGCACTTCTGACTGGGGCTCTGTGCCACAGAGCATTTCCAGCTGAAGGGGTTCCTGTGCCTCCCCTACTCCCCAACTTAGCCCCTTCTGCCCCCATGTGTAACTCCTAGCCCCCTCTAGCCCTTGACTAAGGCTCCAAGCCCTTGACTGGGGGGTTAAAGCTGGGGAGTGAGTTTTTCTGCCACCATAGCTCTAGCTATAGTAAATGTAGTATTAATATATTTCCCCTTGTCTATGAAAAATGACAAGTGAGGGGGTCACAATTTTATATTCTTGCCTCAGGTGCAAAATTAGCTATTTACAGCTTACCCTCCCCCCTCCCTTTTTGAACTGCCAAAATGGGTCCCTGTCTGGAAAAGGTTGGGAACTGCTGATCTACTTCAGCCATATCAGAGAAGCCAGACAGCTCTATGCTTGACTTTGTTGCTACCTTAAGTGGGCTTTTTAAGATAGGGAAGGGGTCAATTAACTTGACTAGTTAGAACAGGTTTGCTTGAGTTGGTGTCTTATAGCTGCCTGGACTCAGTCCTGCAGAGGACTGACTACAGGTTTTAAAGCTATGTGTATAAGGATATGCTATTCTTGACTGAGACCCAGAGACCCCATTAGATTGTAATAGCCATCTTATAATTCAGGGGTTTAGGAGAGTTCTACCTGCTTGGTGCACTCATCAGTAACTAGACATTAACTTAGAAGAACTCCACTAACATTACAGGTTTAGTCCCTACCAATGAGTTCTTACTCAAGTAAGACTTTGCATTTGCTTAAGGGCTTACCACAGGAGCTCTCATCACTGCCATCAGAACAGTCTTCGTCTCCATCACACTTCCATAACAGCGTTATACAGCGTCCATTGTTGCACTGGAACTGAGATTCTTCACATTTTGCTCTTACACCTTGAATTAAGAAAGTCAGTTTAGTGAAGTGTAACTATAGCATCACTTGTTAGCTTTTGATCAAGGCTGACAGGCCAGATCGAGTGTCCTGTTTCAAAGATGGCAGAGCATTTTTAATGCCTTCATCTGCCATTTGTCATTAGTTATATCAGTGGTTCTCAAACTGGGGTATAAGTACTCTGGGACATTGAGGTCTTTTGGGGGTACATCACTTCCACTAGTTATTCACCTATTTTACAAGATGCTACACAAGAGCATTAGCAAGGTACATATGAGAAAATTTGAACTTGTTCATACTGCTCTAAGTACTCTACAGCTCAGTGTACGTAAAGTCAATTGGAATAAGTTTTTTCCATTGGTCAGTAAGCATGCTGCAATGCTTTGTGTCTGTTGGATTTTGTAAGCAACTAGTTTAGGTGAGGTGTAACAGTCTACAAGACAAGACTCGGGTTCCCAGAAGAGGTACAGTAGACTGGAAAGGTTGAGAACTACTGGTTTTAACCACCAATAGTGCACTTCACTAGTCTGAAGGGACTATAGCAATGGACATGGAACTTATGAATAGCATCAGTTGCCAAGTTCTGATTTAGGCTAGGTCTACATTTACTGAAAGACTCCTTCAGGAGTGATCTTCCAGTGTTTGACTTAGCATGTCTGGGGTGGTGGGCACTAAATTGCACTGTCAGCCCTGGTACTCAGAAAAGGAGTTAAGAAACTATCCCATTGACTTCCTATTGTCCAGACAGCCAAAAGCTTGGCTCTGACCCCAGCTATGTAGTTCTAGCTGGTATTCCATCTTAGAGCAGCTTTCTAGTCTAGTGTTGACCTGGCCTTAGAATGGCACAGCAGCTAAACTACTGCAGTCTTTGCAGGCTAGCTTTCCAAAGAGTTAAAGGGTTTGGTGAGTGTACACGTTCTGCAAGTCAAAAAGCCTTTAAATCCTGACCAGCAGAGCAGTCTAAAAAGATCACTTAATTATCCAACTGCTGATTGAAAGGCAGTCCCACAATACTTTAGTGAATTATCAGGCATTAAACACTATGTTACAAATGGGAGCTGCACAGGAAAGCTGGAACTTACCTGGAGAGCCAGGAAAGGGTCAAACTAAACTGGCCTCTACAGGAAACTGGCAGAGAGCCAATAGGAGCTATAGGAAAAATTTCAAGTCTGGAACTGAATCACAGCAGCATCCCTCCTTTGTTAGGAAGGGAGGGATAGGATAGGGGCAGTGTGTTGTCTCTCCCAGGAGAGGGGAAGGAATGAGCTCTGCCAGAATAGATCCCTAGGCTCAAATGAAAGATTAGGGAAAGGTTACTTATGCAACATTTATTGTTGGAAGTTATGGATGAGTTGGTAATTTGTTTTGTGTTCTCCTGTAACCAAGATCTGACCTAGAGAAAGTCCATGTTCTGCTTGAATTCATATTTTTCTTCCCATCAAGCCATGTGCAATACTTGCATAAGCAGGCTTGGCTCAATAATAAAAGTGCTCTTGATTAACCAGGACTGGTTGAGCCTGTGTGTCCTACAGGGGTTTAAAATTAGGTGCCTGGCTGCAGACAAGTTAGCACTCAGCTGCTTCGATGGTTCTTGGGGGGGGGGGGGGGGGGTGTACTCGTTTCTTTAACTCCTTAAGAGAGGTTTTGATCTCAGGAAAGATTCCAAGTGGCTTCTTTCCAGGAAAAGGGATTTTGCATACTTTGTGGCAGCTACTGGTTGATTTCAAGGAGGAAAAAAGAAAACACACCAAGAAACATGTCTTCCATTCCCAGAGACAAGTCAGCAATGTTTCAACTAGCTAGTCCTTATTACCTGCACTTGGAAGCATCAGTGGGGAAGTCAGGCAAGATCCTTTACCAGGTCCTCAAGCTACAGATAGCTTACATGACCACCACTGTACTATGTGGACTGTATGCCAACATCCACTATATTAGCTCTGAAGAGCCAAGCTGCTCTAGCATGTGTCGATGACCAATGACTAAGTGCAAGTTCTTCCTCCCAAGATTCTCAAAGCCTAGGATTGTAAGTTCCCCACCAAATCCTAATATTACAGTTTTAATAAGTCAAAGTTCAAGATTGTTGTGCCTTGTGCAGCTGTTGCCTGCACATGGGCCACACAGCTATATTTGAGTGTTTACGGTTGTTTTAGAGGCTATTATTGGCAAAAGACTTCTAGGCAGTACTCAAAGTGAAGCCACAATGGCCTCATTCTGAGCCAAGTAACTTGTCTTTAGAAAATTGAAGTATTTCAGTTAGAGATGGGTATAAGTGTGCCTAGAATAGAGCCTATACACATTAGCTATTCTGTCTGCAAGCTGGAATCAGCCACAGCTTCCTGCAAGTATATTCCACCATCATATAACTCATGATGGAACTTATTCCTCCCAGGAGGATCACACCATGCAAAGTCTGCTCTGTAGGCTATCAAACCAACATCTGCTTCATATCAGTTGCTGTCTGCCTCTCTAGCAGTTGCACAAGCCCAGGGCTTGTCTGTACTTATGAATGTTGTAAGGTCCAGAGGAGTGACTAGCATGATGCAAGATTCCAGCTTCTCCCTTCTTTGTTGCATCATTTCATGAGTTACTTTCTGGCATCAAGGCAAGTACAAGGCATCTATTTTTAATCTTAAACACCATTTGTGCGGTCTAGCTAAAATGCAAGCAAGGATATCAAGTCTCTTCAGTCATAAGGAGAATCAACTTACTGCTGACTTGGTAATGCAATGTTCTGCAGACTATCTACATATGATCACTAGGTGGTCCCAGAAATCATAGCAGAACAGGATAAGGGCAAGTGCCATCTTACCTGCAGAAGATATAGCCAATACATGGTCTGCTGCCCACAGCCAGCCTACTTGAAGTCACTTTCAAATTTTATAGTCAGGTTGTCTAATATTTTAATTTCTTTCACTGCTACCATGTTTGACATGCAGCTAGAATTGCTAGATTAGTGTTTGACTAGATCTGTCAAGATAGAACATCTCATTTTATAGAGGAGCAGTGAAATACGTTAGCTATTGATTTTATATGCTTCTTTTGCAGTTATCTACTCCCAACTTCCATGTTCTGCAGAAATTTGCTAGCCATTTCTCATGGTGAAAATTAAGGCCCTTATACT
This sequence comes from Carettochelys insculpta, assembly GCF_033958435.1. Classification (NCBI taxonomy): domain Eukaryota; kingdom Metazoa; phylum Chordata; order Testudines; family Carettochelyidae; genus Carettochelys; species Carettochelys insculpta. The sequence goes on along the minus strand of NC_134141.1, from coordinate 27,382,418 downwards.
CAGATTGCAACAATTTTATTAAGGCACTAGTCAAATGCTATATTTAAAGACTGTTTAGATGCATAAGCAGAGTACTGTCACCACTTGCAAGTATGGGTATCCACTACTATTCCTCATTGTTAAAATTTCAGATTTGAAGACCTTGCATCAGGCCATTCTTAATTTGAAGGATCTCATTTCACTATTGGTAGCAAGGCTATTTTGAGTCTCACTGCTGTAGTTTCCTGGCACATATGCCTTGTCTACATTTGGGTATGGCAATATTTGCCAGTCTTTATTGCAGAAGGGAAAGTAATCCTTTTGCTAGGCAGAACAGGTATTGGCTATACTGGTCAGAGATCATGTGGTGATAAAGCAAGGTGTTCAGGCAAGAGTCCTAATTATGTTAGGCCTCCTCCCCTGCAAAAAAGATTGTGACTAGCTATGCTCGCAAGCCTAAGGCATGGTCTAAACTCACATGAGACATTAAAATTTGATGCGCAAGTATGACCACTCCAGATTTCAGAAAGCTTTAGAAACCAAGAATCAGTATGGTTTGTGTAACACTCAGTTCCTCCCACAGTTATACAAGCTATGAAGTTGTTCTGTTACTGCAGTTGTCCATCTTTAATTTTAGTTTGATATGTCTATCTTGACTCTTATTCAAGCCTAAGCCTTAGTTTATCATCTTCAGGGCAGAAAGGGCAGGTATTCCAAAATTGACTTGCTATTGTTTGGGGCAGATGAAGGCGAGTGATTGTCTCTAGCATAGTAGAAGATAGATCCCAAAGCACTGTAGACCTGTTCCCATGCCAAAAGCAGATTAGAAATATTTAAAAGCAAGATTCAAACACCACATTCAGAAAGCATGCCTAGTTGTGGCCTGTTTAGCTGTTACTCACATCACTCCAACTAGTGACAGATGCATTATTTTACACAAGTCCACATTTAAGCACTAACTCCAGGGAAAGAGTTAAAAAAGTTTAGTTACTAGATTAAAAAGTCAGTTGAACTGCTACAGTGATTGAGCTCAGGACTGCAAACACATTTATACCCCTTTGCAGGAACAAGTCAAATAGCAGGTGTTTACAACCTAATATTTTGTTCTAGAGGGCTAGGATGTCATTTTGACACCAAACAGAACAAGGTTAAAATGGTTACACTTCCAGGGAACCTTTAAGTGAAGCACCAGTACCTGCATTTCTGTTTTTAGACTCCAAATGGTCTTTGGCTCTGCTACTGCCCCAGTGTGGTAATTTTTCTTCTCACTTCTTCCTCCAGCCCCTCCCACCAATTATTGCATGTATAGATGCTACCAACTACTGCTTAGCATTTTTGTTGTAGCTTTTTGCAGGACCACTTCTCAAAGTACAAGTAGCCATTCAGAGCCTAGAAGTTGCTGATTTTCAGGCATTGGGTAAGAAAGGGTAGTATCACACCCCAAGTATTTAATGATCATTACCATGACTTCAAATCTAGATGCACAAGCCCCTTTACTGCATGAGTTAACCTTAAGTTATGCCTAGAAGAACCATATTTCCTCTCCTGTTTCAGAGGAAGAGGTCTACATCCTTGTAGCAGGAAGCCAAGTAATACATTGTTATTGATTTGCCTGTTCCTTACAAAATATGCAAAGACTTACTTGCACCATATACATAGAAGTCAGTCTAGAAAGACTGTTGGTGTCTAGTCAATACTTCCATTCAGACCAAGTTACTGATAATCAGACAGTGAAATAGCCACATGCTCTGTGCAAGTCGCTGCCTCCATTTAATGGGCTGTATAGCCACAGAGTGCTGTAAAATCTAGTTTCAAAAAGATCAGATTTCAGCCGAGACACTGCTGCTGCTGTAGTGGTCATATTTGACCACATACATGTGGTCAACACCAGCTGCAGCACATGTTGGCAAGTGCTGTGGAGGAAGGTGCTCACACAGGAACTATTTTGTCTTCCCTGAGGTGCACCACTTCAAAAGCCATTAATTCTTCTGAGTGACACTTATGAGGGCCAAACAGACTACAGCAAGGATCAGAACTGGGGACTGATCCAAGGTTTAGCTAGCAATTCTGATCAAGTGCCTATAGTTTTCAGCCTCGTCCTCTTTAGTCATTTTACATAGCTAAACTTTCACTTTTGGAATTTGCCAGTTCTCTGAATGTCAGTTCCATAAGTGCCACTCCATGTTTTCCCAATCATCTCTTGCAGAACCCAGCTTCCCTACCAGGCTTGTTTCTTCTTCACAGCAAGTGAACAGTGAAGCTAAACAGGCAAAGGAACTGAACCCTGGTAGGGAAGACTGCCCAGTGGCTGCAGCCACTACCCGCAAAGAGGCAGTGAACACTGTTCACAGCAGGCAGAGCACCCTCCTGACTGCAACCCTTCAGCACAGCCCCAAGCAGGGAGGGCTGGAGATGCTCCACCCAGTCTTCTGCTCCTCTGACTTTGCAAAGTGGGCAAATAAGACAGCTTCAAGAACCAGCTCCCCACCCAAGACCTGTAGCTGCAGCATGAGGCGGCCTGCAGGGAACAGGTGGCTTCCCTAATGGCCCACAATATATGCACCTGTGATTCAGGCATTTCCCCTCCCATCCACCACCCTTGGTGGCTCAAACCAACTCTCCCACCCCCAGGCACAGGAAGAAGTCAAGGAAGCGATCAATGCTTCTGTCACACTGTTATAACACTAGTTAATAAGCTGTAGTGGGGGTGTAACAAACATCTGTTACTTTCCACTTCGTGCATGGAAGGACTATTACATGCTCTTGCCTTTATCCCTGGACACTGGGAACAACTATAGCTACTTTGTTCTCTTTGGCAAGCAGCTTGAGTTGTTGTCTCAAGGAGCTTGGCTCAGGGCTATCAGTTACACCCCTTTCCCAAAGGGAGGAAAATGTTGTTGTCAGAGGCTTTGTTACGCTTGTAACAAAGTGTTTCTCTCCTCTAACCCCACCATCTCCAGGGCCTAAAAAAGCTCTACCTGGTAAGCATAGCAGTTGCCCAACAGGAAAAGAATGCTGTCCTAACAAGTCTGGAGAAGCCTAACAGGTGTTAGCATCTTGACCCCAGAACTACTGGCCAGTTAACTAGAGAAGGAGTCATTGTTGGCTCTAGGCAAGATGAGGTTTGGCAGCTGCAGGTGAAACGTGTGTGTAAAAAAGAGTCAAAGGCTTATGTCCTGTGTTTAAGCTCATACTTAAAGCTAAGCTGTTCTTTGATGATAAGCATCCCTTCCCCCACACAGCCAACCAGAAGAGCTCACACACAAAACCAGAAACTGTCAGTGGCCTGGGCAAGAGGCAGTGCCAGTGACTATTAGTAGCACACAGGAACTAGTAGACAACTCCTGAAAGTTGTTACCCCTCGCAGACCAGTTGACAAGTGTTCCTCTTCCCTCACGCAGGGCGAGCCCTTCAACCTCCCGCCCCCCCCCCCCCCCCAAAGCCCAGCCGCCTACAGCAGCCATCCACTTAAGCACGAGGAACGTGGCACGCTTCCTGCAGAGATTGTACACGGAGGAGCCCTGTAATAGGCTCTGGCTGAAACGCATCTCGTTTCCTCAACGGCTCTCGGCCGGTGGGCAAGGCAATAAGCCCTTGCGAGCAAGAACTATTGCCTCCCCCACCCCATGCCCAGAGAGGCCAGGCCCAGCTGGCAGGGGGAGCACTCCGCACAGGTAGAGGGCGGGCGAGGGCCACCCCCTCGCCAAGCTCCGCCTAGGGCTCCAGGCCCCGGCCAGCACTCCGTGTCCCGCGTGCGCCAGCCTGCGGGGGAGCCCCACGGTCTGTGCGCTCGGCGGGGAAGCATCTCCTGTGCAGCACCCCTCCGCCGCGTGGGGCGCCCCGGGAAGGCTGGGCACGCGCCTGCCCGGGAAAGCGCTCGCGCCACTCGCGCTAGCGGGGGAAGGGAAACAAACGCCTATTGTCCCCCCTACCCGCCTCCCGGTGCCCCGCGTGCAAAGCGGCTCGGGCAATTCACCGGCGCGTTTCCCCTCCCGCCCCCCGCGCCGCCCCGGGCCCCCTGCCGGCTACTCACCGCGCACAGCGCCGCGCTGGCCCAGCAGGCAGCAGAGCGCCGCCAGCAGCCCGAGCACCCGGAGCGCGGACGTGCCCATGGTGCAGCAGGAGCCGCTGCTGCGCGCACACAGCAAGTCGGCGGCCTCGCAGGAGGTGGGTGGCGGGGGCACCCCTGGTGCGGCGGTTGGCAGGGGGATAGGCAGCTGGGCGGGGAACGACGAGCCGGAGACATGCACAAGGGGGAGGGTGGCCCCGCGACGCTCTTATACGAACCGCCCAGCTCCTGTGTGCGGCAGCGGCCGGTGACTCACGGGGGCCCCCGCCGGCCGCTGGTTGGCTCGCGAGCGCCTCCAATCCCCGCCGCCTGCCCTAATTTCCTGATCCACGCAACCTGCCGGGCGCAGCTGGGCGCGGGGCTCGCAGCTCGGCCGCGCAGGTGAGGCGGCTGCTGGCGCCGGCCCGCCGGACATCACCTGTGCACGCGTGGCGGCGGCGGCGGTAAGTCGTGATCGCCTGTCAAGGGAGTTGCGGGGGCCGGGGCAGCACTGGGGACCTGCGCGGCCGCCCGTCCGACGGTACTGGGTGCAAAAAGGAGCTGCACCCTTGGGTGGCGTGTGCGTGTGCGTGTGCATGTGCATGACCCTGCCTGGCCCGCTGCCCCGGAGCGGTGCGGGTGGGGGGGGGGGGTTGGCTGTTCTGAGTTCATTAACAACAAACGTCGCTGGCGATCGGCCAGCCGGGTTTCCAGTTGGTGTGTTCAAAGCTTGCACGGAAGCATGTGCCCTGGTGAAAACCGAGCGTGCTCTGAACGCGCCCATCCCTTGGATGGTATTTTTCCATTCATCTATGTAATTCGTCCCCCGCCCGAAATTACGGCTGCTTCTGCAGCCTCTCACCCACAGTTCGCATGTTAAGATGGGATATTGAAATTCACTTCGCCGAGTGATTGCCTTGGACACTTCAGTTCACGCATGCCTGAGCCCACATGTATGGTTTTCCTTCTGGAATAGCATGTGACTTAAAATAACACATCCCTAGGGTTGGGGAAGAAAATTGCTACTTCAGCATTCTCTCATCAAGGATTATAGTTAATTGCTAATTATACAAAATTATATGTTGAGATCCTAGAATTAAAATCTTACCCTTTGATTTAAGGGGGAGAATTGGTAGTTTTATTCTTCTTTTGTAGACTTTCTAACATTTGGTTACAAGTCTTTGTGAAAGAAAAGATGGATCCTAATAAAACATATCTGTTTTTACGCTACTTTTTGGGTCTATAATTGTTAATGCTTCTCTGTTTCCTCTCATCCACATATTTTGTAGATCTGTTATTTCATGTTGATATTACATTCCAGGCTATTAATACATTGGAGTAGGCAGAACGCTTCTCAGCTGCTAAATCCTAAAAACAATGGAAAGAGGTGGTTACTATTTCAGTCTCTTGACATTAAATGCCATGCTAAATCTTTCTTAGGTTTAGCATGGCATTTCAAAATACATGTTTTCAGAGGTGTCCTGGTATCTCTCAGTTTCTAGATTTCTTGAATATTGTGACATTTCTCTGTATGCTGCTTTCAGAGTGATGCTCTTCTTGGATCTTATCAAGTTGCGCCATCTTAGACAATCCCATGAACGATATACCGTACATTGGATCGGACCCTGTTCTTTCAGCTGTTGTAGTGAACGTATCTCCAGGCACATAGTCACTGGGCTGGGTACCTTCTCTAAGAGGCAAAGTTTAATTTCATATGCTGCGAATGAATCTAGGGATCACATCAAAAAAGGAAACAAGGTGTATGTGTGGGAGGTAATAGCATTTTCAGGGGGACAGATTAGTCACAGGTAGTTGGGGTGTCTGGTCTGCTTTAAACAGACCTGTAATTTTCTTATTCTCTTTACAAACATATCTTATATATTATAAATGCAATGCAGCAACACAATATTAGATCCTGCAAAGGCTCAAGAATGTGCGTAATTTTATTTGTCTGAGTAGTCTAGTCCCTGTTGTGAAGCTAGTGGGCCTGCTTTTGTGAATGAATTTAAGCAGCTTTAGAGTCCAAAATGTATTTTCACTTTACACAAACAAACAACAGTAGTTTACTTAAACTGAAACACAGAAAACAGTTACAATAATACTAGTCTAGGTCATCCCTCCCCCATGCCCTGTGGAGTCCTGGGGAGAGAAAATCTTCATGAGAAGTGGACAGCCTAAGGGAGATCCCTCCATCACCTGAACATCATTCTCTTGGTGTTTGTGCTTTGGGGAAATGGTTGTGTGGCCTGTCCCCCAAATTGGGATCCTTGGCCACCCAGGGATATCTACATGGGATTCTTGTACCTTTGCACCAGCTCTGGTCTCTGTTGGCTTCATTCTATATGGAAGTGGAGAGATTCGCTGGCAAAAGGTCTCCCATGCATGCAGAAGTAGGAGCTGGGATCTCAGTCTTTTATCTTCTGCATTAAAATATTACTATTATATGTAAACCAGGAAACATACAGAATAAGTGAGAGTGCGGCTGAGCTGTTATTGTTTCTGTTCTTTAATCTTGCTTGGTTTCTAAGAACTCAGAAGATTGGGTACCTGGTAAAATGATTTCTAATCATGGTTCTACCACTGATGCCTTCTGTTTTACTGATGATGTCAAAACTTGAGTGTAAGTATACTAGATATGAATCTGACTTTTAGGTTCTTCTTCTGGAAGTTGGGTCTTGAAATACTTCTTTTGCTTATATGGCTGTTGCGATGATTGATTAATTGGGCCATGTCTACATTAGCCCCAAACTTCGAAATGACCATGTAAATGGCCATTTCGAAGTTTACTAATGAAGCGCTGAAATACATATTCAGCACCTCATTAGCATGCGGGCGGCCGCGGCTCTTCGAAATTGACGCGGCTCGCTGCCGCGCGGCTTGTCCAGACGGGGCTCCTTTTCGAAAGGACCCTGCCTACTTCGAAGTCCTCTTATTCCCATCTGCTCACAGGAATAAGGGGACTTCGAAGTAGCCGGGGTCCTTTCGAAAAGGAGCCCCGTCTGGACAAGCTGCGCAGCGACGAGCTGCGTCAGTTTCGAAGTGGCGTGGCCGCCCGCATGCTAATGAGGCGCTGAATATGTATTTCAGCGCTTCATTAGTAAACTTCAAAATGGCCATTTACATGGCCGTTTGGGGCTAGTGTAGACACAGCCTTAATGTGTATAAAGTGCTTTAAAATCTGAAGTGGCACATGGTGTAAAATATGAAATAATAACTAGTACTGTAATTATGTATTGCTTATTTTTATTATTAGTGAGCTCTCCAAGGGAACTCCTGTTTTACACATTTGTTTTCAGCCCTATTACTGAAACCCTACCTTTGGATTTTTGTCTTGAATGTTTAGTGAAATTCTGTTGGAGAAGCTGAAAGAGATGGAAATTCCCAAAAGCAGTATGAATCTATCAAGCACAGTCCCTGTCTTGGAAATTAACTTAGGGAGAAACAAATGGCACCATCAAGGACACAGCCTCACCATTAACTTTGCCATCTGCTGGATTTATGTTGGACCCTGGGCCACGGAGGCTTTCAGATATCCTCAGACCTGACGATGAGATTTTTAACAGTTTACCTGATCAAAAGTTTAATGCTCTCAGAATTTCTGTTTTGGAGGACAACAAGGGCTTTCAGCTTCAGAGTCCTGATTTACTATTTACTGAAGTTATGAAAGAAAATGAAGTAAAGAACAGGACCTTTTGGAATACAAGTGATGCACAAGAAATCTTAGTAAGTTTGATTTTCCTGAAATCTTTGGCTTGCAAGATCCTACAGCATCCTTTTCCCAAGGGGCCCCTGCAGCACTGGGATTGACTCTCCCTGAAAGTTTTCTTCTGGCATCAGTGAAATTTTTGCTTCTCCTGTACCACAGATAGCCTGCTGTGGGGATAATTCTCATTACATGTTCTGCGCTTAACATAAGAAGTAGGATTTTGAAAGCCTCCAGGACTTTGGGAGAAGTAAAGTGTCAAGGAAGGAAAGCAAGGTGATTATATCCATAGCATGCAACTTATCTAGCAAAGAAAACAAACTTGTGGGTGTAAAGCAAAAAGCTGTTCGGTATAGGAATAAGCACTTGCTTTGCTGTCACCTGCAAAATGAAGGGGTCCCCATGGTTGCAATAAATGTTTATTTGGACCTGTGTGTGACATTAACCATTTCAGAGATCAGGGTAGGGCTGAACTGACAGAACAAGAGTCAGAGTCAGATGCTTTGCATTGAAGATTTAGGGCCATATTCTATTCTGACTTAATCCAGTGAAATGCCATTGACATTCAGTGGAGTTTCACAGTGCATGAGTCAGTACAGAATTTGTCCCTTTAGAATAATTACACATGTGCTGTATAGTCAGGGGAGTGTACATATGTCTCTGAGGGACGAATTTCTCCCATAGACTTTTTGCTTTGAAAAATATGTGACTTGCTTCTAAAGCTTCCCCCTTCAGACTGTTTGGAGGTTTCTGTATTTGTTGAAACATGGAGCACGATTCACATGTGCATGCTGCCCTGATTTGCTGTTTGGGCATTTTAAATGCATTAATAATTAACCATGCCCTGTACACACTGAGAACTTTACAGGAGAGTTTTTCAAAGGACTTAATGGTAATTAAGCCTCCCTAAATCTCTTTGGGCTAAGGGCTAGGAGAAGCTGAGGCAGAGAGATTTGAAAAGGGATCCTCATGAACTTATTTCTGTGAATTTTTTTACCTATTATTGTTACAAGAAACATTGATAGTTGATATCTTCAAAGGAGTTTGGAACACATTTTCTCTTTGTTGGCATACTTTGTATATTTGACAGTACTTTGGCTGACATTGAATTCAATGGAAATTTTGTCACTGGTTTCACCCAGGGTCAGGATTTCACTATGTATATAGAAGATAGTCCTGATTTCTTTTGTTAAGTCAGTTTCCACTGTTTGGCTGTCTTGTTACTCCTTGGGAGAACCACACAAACATTAATAAAACACCAAACAAATAGGAAAATGTGAAGAAACCCACAGTAACTGCAAGGGGGACTCTGGGGAAAGTACAGAACCTGAAAATATTTTTAATTATGTTTGTAAGCTTAGTGCATTTCAAGTGGCTGCTGTGTGCATGACACAGACCCATTGAGAAAGAAGGAACTTTATGTCTCAAATTTCCTGATGTTCATGTCTGCCTATATACAAACAAGGTCTATGTAAAAGTGCATGCACATAGTTTGGAAAATCTACCCAAAATAGTGTGCACTATGTGTTTTATTTCATTGCAATATTGTAAGACTTATTTTGTTGTTTAAAAATTATTTAAAATGTTAAAAGGTCAAAGACTAGGCTGCTGTGATAGTAGAATAAAGAGAACATGGGAGAATAGAGCAAAATGTGGTTGAGATGTTAGAAACCTTCCATAAAGTCCCTCATAGCTCAGGGGAGAGAAGTGATATTTCGTATTGAAATGGACAGAGAGCCACTGAAGATTTATGTGAAAAGAGTAGTGTATTCCAGTTCATATAAATGGGTGAGCAGATGCGTTGCAACAATATGGGTAGATTAAGGTGTAGTGAGTAGTATGAGAAACATAACAAGTTACGTTAGTAAAGGGGAAGACAACTCTGAATAGCCGTTTGCATCCACATAAGTCCATAAATACAGGGGAAAATCATGTTTCTGCTGTGCAGGAAGGCTAAGCAGCAGAGAACCAAAGCAGGGGGACACTGCCTCTGTCTGTATGTTCTGGAACACAGAAGTTTTTGGCAGGTCTGTGTGTGGTACCAGAGAGCGGTGGAATGTAGTCAAATGGGGTTGTAGCTAGTGAAATGGTGCCCAGTCTAGATGTACCGATAAGAAAGAGCCATGAATTGCATTGCTGTGTCCCACACCCCCACAGTAGTGACTGCAGCTTGATCACATGTCACTTACTGTCTATTTGAGATAGAGAAGGAATACCTGCATCCTGGGACATTTCTTGCATGTTGATAAGCTCACTGTTTACTTGGGCTGTACATTCTTTTCCAATATTTTGCTCAGTTAAAGTCTACTCTAAAAGAATTTGGCAGAGGAATAATCAAGCTATTGTCTGATGCAGGTGATGATTTCAAAGAACCTGTAGGTGGCAGATTCAGAGGTCTGGATAATGAAGTTGAATAACACTTCTTTTAACTTACATTAAAATTGATCATGCTGATGTGTTTGAATATGTATGGGAGTTGCACTTTTTTATGGTTGTTATACTGAAGTGCTGTTGTGGTTCTGTGTGTAGGATAAAATAACCTCATGACATTAAATTCCTATGTTTTCATGTACATAATAAAAACCAGCTATGTATTTAAACTAATCACATAGTTCCAACAATTTATTTTTCTGTTATATAAAATAAACTTCTATGAGGGTTGGGATGTTTTGAACTATACATATATGCCATAGATCTAAATATCGTTGTGTTTTTACAGTGCTTCAGTATTTTTTCTCTGAGTTTTCCTGTAGGATATCCTGTGGCACTTCGTATTACTTGTGAAACTACTTATACAGCACTTTAAGGCAACTAGATATACCTAATTTGTACAAATATAGAACATTTATGCAAATATGTTCCATTTACAACAGTTTTCCTTCTAAATGGACAACTGCCATGTCTTCAGTTGAAAGGATGGTCTGACATTTGAGATGTTATACAAGTGTTCAAGAGATCTAGGTCATGACCCCTCCAAAGACCTGCTGTAGTTTAAATTTCATTAAAATTTTTGCAGAAAACACATAAGTTACATCTACACAGGCAGCCTCTGTTAACAGAGAAACCTCGGAAGTATTTCTGTCAACAGATTACATCTACATGTGAAAGTGGCTTGAAAGAGCAAGCCATTCTGTCGACCCATTGCTGCTACACACAACTTGTTCTGTCGACAGAGAGCTACCAGACTGCACTGCCCTCTGGTGACAGAACATGGAATGGCAGCTCTGCAAACAGGGCTGCCTGGCAACTGGAAGCCCTATCTGTCGACAGAATTGTCTACACAGTATTTTTGAGGGATAAATCTGTCGAGGCAATGGCAGAGTTCTGTTAATACTCTGTCAACAGAAGGCTTTACGAGTGTGGATGCTCCCTGAGTTCTGTCAACAGAACTCTCCAGTGTAGACACAGCCTGTGTGTAGGAGTATAGCAAACACACTGGCTCATAAATTCTCTTCAAATGGGCTACGTCTACACTAGCACGCTACGTCGAAGTAGCCTATTTTGAAGTAAGAACATCAAAATAAGCTACTTCGACGCGTATCGTCTACATGTCCTCCAGGGCTGGTGCCATCGACATTCAACGTCAAAGAAGTGACAGGGAACATCGAAAGGAGCCACTCTGGAAGGAAATGTGGAGTGTCCACACACACAAGCACTCTCCGTCAAAATAAGGGGCCAGCAAAGCCTGCAGACGGGGTCACAGGCTGGACTAGCCCTTCTGGGGCAAGAGCAAGCAGCTTCCTTAAAGGGCCCCTCCCAGACACACTTGGCCTGCACAGCATGTGGTCCATAGAGCTGACAGCCGGTTGCAGACCCTTTGCACACAGCATGGACCCCCAGCTGCAGCAGCAGCAGCAGCAGCCAGAAGCCCTGGGCTAAGGGCTGTTGCACGTGGCAACCATAGAGCCCTGCAGGGTCTGGACAGAGCGTCTCTCAACCCCTCAGCTGATGGCCGCCATGGAGGACCCTGCTATTTTGATGTAGCGGGATGCGGGTCGTCTACATGCACCCTACTTCGATGTTGAACATCAAAGTAGGGCGCTGTTCCCACCTTCAGATAGGAATAGCGATTTTGACGTCTCGCCGCCTAACGTCGATTTCAACGTCGAAATAGCGCACGGCGCGTATAGACACGACGCATGCTATTTCGATGTCGTGCCAGCTATTTTGAAGTAGATGGCTAGTGTAGACGCACCCATGATGCAATATCAACTGTGCCGTGTTATTAGGAGATGGAGCAGCTAGACTGACTCCATTTTTAAAGGGGACACTGCTAGTTATTACATTGTAATGTCTTTTTCTTCATTGTTTATTGCATTAGAGTCCACCTCTCCACATTAATTCCATTGTTTGCATTTGGAAAATATTATTTCCTGAGTTGTCAAAGGAACAGAAAAACAAATAAGCAAATGAGTCTTATTTATTTTTATTTGCTTATTTGTTGTCTCTTTGGTGGCAAAGCACAAAATATATAGGTTAAAAAGTGACACTCAGGTCTCTGCACAAAAATATTCTTGTAAACAGTGCAACTTTGCACACCTTATCTATTTACACCAGACAGTATTACTAAGGTATCTAAATACCCTTTTGTCAACATGTCCCAGTGTGATCTTTTGAGGGGGTGGTTGTCCCTTAGTTTGGTGTCACCAGGGCAATTCTTGCCTCTAAGACTAGCAGTCTGGTTCAGTCTGTTATGTTCATCCTGGCAGTAGCCTGGTGGAAGGTTGTCACTCCTTTGGCATCCCAGACCTTTCCATCTCCCCTTTGGTCTCTGTACAGTCCCCCTTATAGCAGGGTTTGTTTCCTTTTTTGGCTGCAGCTGTGCATGCCTGCCTCCATGATTGGCAACTCCAGCAGCTGCCTGGGGTGAGATCAAGCTGCTTGCTTGCAAGCAGAATTCTCCCTGCTGCTGTGTCTCTGCTCTGTGTGGGATTTGTAGACTCCCCCTACACCTGCATGATTTTTAGCAGTGAGCGGGCGTATGTCTGCCCACTTCCCGGAACCCAAAGAGGACATTGTACACGATTTTATTACAAAGATCCCAGTTCATCCAGCTGAATGTGCCTAACTCTAAAGATAGGAGGAGTTCTACTGCAGTCACTCTTGCTATTAACTCAGTTAATAGGAAGGGCCTTGAGGAAGAGGGACCCTAGAAAGGCAAAAGAAAGTGCGTAGGTCCCAGGGAAGAAGTGCCTTTTAAGTAAGAGTTAAATGAGGAGGGGAGCAAACAAACTGGAGATGTTAAAATGGTTAAGTTGTTAACTTTTTAACACAGGGCCTGCTATCCTGCCCAGCTGCAGCTGTTGTGCCCCACCGCGACTGTGGCATCTCACCACTGGTCCTGCTGGTCCATCTGTAGCTGGCTGCTGTCAGAGCACACCGACAAGGGGTGGTTAACCTGTAAGCCTACCAGTAAGTCTTATGCTTGCTGGTTTGCCATTTAACATCCCTAAAACAAACCAGCAAGCAACCAAACATGCTCAAGAGTTTGTTCACTATCTCTAGGGATCAGCTATGATTAGGAAAGGCCCTCTGCGTGGAATGAAAGAATAGAGAAGGAACTAAAAAGACTGATTAGTTGTGCAACTTGGGCAGAGTTGAGAGAGCAAAAGGAAGGTGAAATGACAGAGCAGGTGATAAAGTGGTTTTCAGGATAAGGCACAGAAGACAAGGGAAGACGTTAAGGGGGCTGAAGAGGGAGCAGATATAGTTAGAGAGGAGGGCGTGGCAGATTATTTTCACAGCAACATTTTGACAGGTGTGGAGCAAAGGTGGGAGTAAGGTGAGAGGCACTGAGGTCAGAGAGGAAGAGTTTGTAGCAGTCAAAGCCCAAGACGACCTGGGCTTGTGCAAGGATTTTGGGGCAGACACAGGGGATACCAGGTGGGGGAAAGGGGAGGGTAGGCTTTAGCAACTGGAGATGGAAAAGCATCTAAAGCTCTTTAGTCATGAAAGCCATCTGGAAAATGTTGCTGTTACTGATTTTTCACCTGAAACTTGCATTAACTTCTGGGTTTGACTGGCTCACAAGAGTAGCTTAGTCCACAATTCTAACATTTTTACTTTGGGTTCAGAATTTCTGCTTCCTTTCTATGCCTGAAATCAGGAAGCAAAGAAACACACACATTATCTTTTAAAAAGCTACTGAAACCTTTGTGACCCTAAAAAACATTCATTTTAGGAGCGGGATATTGTTACAAATTACGGTGAAGATTCAGATTTTAGTAGCACCAGTTGGCCCATCTCTTGTATGAATCATTCTCAAATGTAGGTTGCAGGAAACATCCTGAAGTCTTCACTCCATTTTTTGTCAACTCCAGTGGCAGTGTTATCACAGCAAGGAATCAGTAGAAACTGATGATGACTCCAAAACTTGGCCTTACGTTTGGACTCTTGTCTCAGAGCAGCTGAGGTGAACACTTTGGGGCACAGACTCTATCATCCCATGTGTGGACACGTAGGCTTTGCAAGAACTGACAATATGTGGTAGATACCAGTTTTGTTGTATCAGTTGTATAATCACATGGTACACCCTGGACAGAATGCACTGGCTGTAATGTACAAATTTAAATTGCAGTTCTGTTCATATTTAAACTAGCTTTCTGCTTTTTAAGGCCCTTATCTTTGTGTATGGAACATTTTCAAGGACGCTTAGCACAGTTCAAATCTTCAGCCTTAGCTCTTGTGTGAGGCAGAATGCAAGGATTTTACAAGGATTCTTTGTTTTGTTTTGTTTTTGTTTTGCATTAAGGTGCATTTGTACTCTGAAAAGTGACTGCAAAAATATCATATTTTAACTCAGCAGATCTGTGCCTTTAGAGTGAAATACACTGCGTTACGCAGGTAAAATGCACGTGGGGCCTTGGGGTGTGAAATTGACCGCCCACACCCAACCTGGAGCCAGAGTGTTGTGTTTCTATGATCGTGGTGTGCCTTATGAGCTGGGATAGCAATCTGTCTGTCCGTGTGTATGTAACAGCATGCATGTCCATGCCTGTAATAGTGTGTGCATGGTATTAGGCCAGGAGTGGGCAACTATCAGCCTGTTGGCTGGATCCAGTCTGCTAGGGTTAGTCTCTGGTGTGTCCCCACCTCTATAGTTACCTGCTGCTCTACAGGTATTGAGTGATTGCAGCTCTCGTTGGCCACAGATGGACTCACTGAGGTCAGAGAGGTGTCCTGGTCTACACAGCTTCTCATCACTCCCATGGGCTGCAAATAGCAATCTGCAGCCCACAAGAGCTGCAATCACCCAATACCTGTGGAGATGCAGGTAAATACAGCAGCAGTAGCCTGCCAGGGATTAACCCAGGTGGGCTGCTGCATTTTTATTGCCCACCCCATGTTAGGCCCCTCTCTGCACTTGCTTCACCTGCAGCTCCCAGCTCAGCTTGGAGACAATGAGTTGAATTCTACTAATTATCATAAGGTTTCAATGGCAGGGCAGAATCCTCCACTCCATTACACCATGCAACTGTAGCAGCAGCAGCAATGAAGTGATATAAAAGGTGCTGTTGCAGGAAACCTGTTGAACGCTACGTTACCATTTTTGAGTAGAGGGGGCTCTACATAGTCACAGATACACTGCCCACATCCTACACCACCACACATCTGCACAAGACAATTCCCAGATCCATTCCTTCCACAGGCAGTGGAGCTGCCCCAGTTCCAGTTAGTTCAAGGTCCTTGTCGAGAGAGGATTCCTGAGCTTGCTCAAACTTGAGTATCCAAAACTGCATGTGCCCCTGTTTGGCAGCACAGTTTTAAAGGCTCCTTTACGAGTTTCTAAAATGTTGCCCAATGTATTTTCCTATTTTTTTTACAGAAGGAATCTCAAGTCGTTATTTTGGATGGCGAGGTGTGGTGAATTAGGTCCTGGATGTCTATATGCCTTCCCAAAGTTGTACTTACCAAATCAATCCCGAAGAAGACTGTAGCTTTCACAGTTACAATGAATATTTTTATATGAAGAAGGAAATACTTCTTTCTCCATGTGACACTTTAAAATCATGTGTTGTGTTTACATCAAATTATCTAACCGCATAGCTTTCTCTTTCAACCTGATTTCCACAAACTGCATTATCACTAGTAGAATTGCACTGGCATGTACATGTTATCAGAACAATAGCTCTATTATGACCTATTAACATGCTAATCTAGTATGAGTTAAAAAAACCCAGCAACTTGTATGCAGCACAGTGAAATAGCTGAATTAGAGTTGAATTAGTTTCTATAATACCAGAAACTGTGACTGTGGATCTCTTTCTTTGAAAAGTCATTGAATTCCGATAGTGTTTATACTGCCATTTCTAATTAGTAAAGAGTTTCAGTATCTTACTCTTTTTTCACCTGCATTGATTAGCTTTCACTTTTTCAAATAGCCAGTTCAAGAATGTTTCCCCCCAAAAAACACTGAAGAAAAGGGTTTTGACATATTTATAATACCCTATTTGTGTTGAGGAAATCTGCTGTAACTACCTGGATCTGTGGATTCCCATCAGTGGGGCATCAGAGCACAGCATGCTTTTCAATGCATTTATCCTCTCCGGTAGGAAAATTCTGTTATTCATATGTCAGAGTTGGGGAACTGACACACTAAAAGACTGACTTGCCCAAGGTCTGCGGCATCAGAGCAAGGCATTAAACCTGGGCCCCTAACTTCCCAGGCTAGTACCCTAGCCACCAGACTATCCTTTCTTTGCTAGTGTGGTAGCCAAAAGGACACTCAGCATGATTTACATTGATGCAGTTTATTTTGCTGTGTTGCCAGATGAGCTACATGTCTATGTACCGTGCTGCGTGCTAATGATTTGCACAGGTGTAACTGTGTGGGTGTACTTTCACTGATGTGACATTCCTTACTATGGACAAGGCCTAAGAGCACCTTTCAATAGAAAAAGCAGTGGTACTATGCACAGGTGACTGGCATGGGGATTCTGAGTAGGGGAGAGGCCCACCAGGCCATGTGGCCCTGCCCTGCCCTGCCCCCTCCACACCCATGTCCCTTCTCCTCTTGCCCCTGCTCTGTCCATGTCCTACCCCGCCAAACCCTGCTTCACCCACGCCTTGCCCTTTCCCACCCCTTCTCTGCCCCCACCTACCTCTCCCTGTGGAAGCACCATCCTGCTCTGGGGGAGTGGCAGGCCTGCCCCCACACTCCCTGGAAGTGGCATGGTGAGTGCAGGGCCCTCTGTGTAACCCCCCCACGTGTTGCCTATGGTACTGTATGAACCTTGCAAGCAATATAAAAGATATGATGCTAACATACATACACATTCAGGACCTGGTCTGCAATCCATTGGCTTCAGAAGGGCTTGGATTAAGTCACACCATCTTAAGGCTTGATCCTTCTCCCATTTAAGTCATTGCCCCTTTACCACCAAATTTTCAAAATGATTTAGGAGCATAAAGATGCAGATGGATGTGTAGTATCTTAGCTGGTTAGCTTGGCTCCCTAATGTCTGTGTTAGCCGGTAAGTCACTTAGGCAGTTTTAACAAATTTATTCCTTATCAGTTCTAGTGCAAAGTTAATGCCTGTTCTTGCTAATTTAAAGTTAACAGATTTTTAGTTGTACATCTAATGTATCAACTGCTGCTATCCAATATGTTGTTTCCACTGTCGGAAAGAAAAATATACTGATTTTTTGTTTCCTTTCCTGTAGTGGATCCTGTGTACCTGAGCTGTCTCCTTCACTGCATGGAAACCATATTTACTCACTAATTTCAGCTGCTTAATTAAATCATTTGAAGGTTTCCAATTTCATTGTTTCCATTCCAATATTTAAATACATTTACTGTGCCAGTAGAGTTGTTCCAACTGTTCAAGGAGACATTAGTACAGGTTTTGCTTAGTATAGCTGGTTTGAGTCACACTTTCAAACTCAATTTAAAATAATGGGCATCATGTTAAAAAGGTAAGCTCCTCCTAAGATTGTATAGATAACTGTTCAGTTAAGGCTGGGAGTCTTTCACAGAAGTTGTGGGTTCTATGACTTTCTGGGACCTCTGTGAATTCTGTGGTGGCCTGTGCGGTGACCCCAGAGCTGCCCAAGCAGGTTGGCATCGGATGCTGCTTGGGCAGCCCCAGGAGCAGTCGCACCGCTGCTGCTTGGGTTGCCCCGTGCAGCTGGTGCCAGGCTGCGCAAGACCAGAGGTTCAGGAGCAACAGTGATGTCCCCACCAGGAGTGGCAGTGTTGGAACCCTGGAGTGGCAGCAGTGACACACACACCCCTGCGCCCATCTGGAATGACAGCTGTGGGGTCCTGGACCTTGCATCTTCTGTAGTCATTTAACTCCTCTGGGCAGTAGGTGTAAAATGTTTTACATCAATGTTACTCTCAGTTTTTACAACTATAAATGACTGTGCAGACAGGCCTTTTGGAGGGGGCATGTTAATGAGGCACTTTGGAACAGGTTAATGAGGTGCTGACATGCATATTCATATTAGCATAACGGCAGCCAGTCACACTTCGAAAGTGCTGCTTTCGAAACACAGACTGGCAGTATTGACACGAGTGCTTCAAAATAAACCCTCGACTTTGAAGTGCCTCGTTAACATGCCCCTTCCAAAAGGGAAGGGCATGGGTTAGACGTGGCCTCAGTGAAGAGCAAAGCCTTATCAACAGTACTGGGAGGCAGACAGACCGGGAGCTTAAATTCCAATCATACATAAAGAAACGTAAGTAATAAAAATGTCATTAGAGGTTTGAAAATCAAGAAAGTCCAAGTTAAGAATAAACAGTTACAAATATATACTAGAAAGTGTGATAATGCATGGTTAAAATTCTTTCAATCTTTCACACACTGCAGAGGAGTCACAGGCTGTCAAAGATTCAAAAATAATGCTGTCAAATAACTCCAGAATTACCTATCTGCTTTCCCAAAATATACTCAGAGGAGAATACAAGTTATCGCTCAGAACATTTGAAAACAACTAAACTTGGAGTCAAGCAATCCATTTTTGACATGACATTCTTAAAAAAGGTTAGAAGCATTTCACAGCAGTGAAAAGTTTCTAATTTTCCTTTCACATCTCATGAATGCCTTTTTTCATTAGTCCTGAGTCTTCCCACCCACCCCACATTCCTTTGGCTGAAGACCAAGTATGAAAAATATCAGTCAACTGGATTTTGTTCTGAAGGAAAAAGGGACTGTATGTCAAAATCAATTACAGCTTTAACTGTGAGTTACTTCTGTGGCATCAAAAATGGCTGGAGACTTTTGTTTACATCTTTTCCCTAGTTCATGGGTATGCAAAGTGATTACTATGACAATTGATGAGATAGGATTGAGTTCAATACAAATAGCCCTTGAGAAGTAGAAATGAAGCAAAGCTAGAATTTCTGTAGATTTTAGCTATAATTTAATTTGTAAATAGACTACAGACTGAAGTGGAAAAAAGCCCCAGTTAAAGCTGCTTTCAATGTCAGCAGGAACAAAGATGGATAAATTTATGCATAAACATAAAACGAATGAAATTTGCAACACTTAGTGGAATCAGAGTTGAGCCCCAGATTCCAAATCAGGTTCTTTTTCTATCTAGGTCTGAGTTGCTACAAGTCTCAATCGAATGTCATGTATATTTATAATATATGGAAGAAAAAGGCATGATTAGTCTTGTATGTGGATATTGATTTGTCTCCAGTAGCAAATCTGATTGACTCTGACAACCCATGACATGACCATACAGTATACATGAAAATACCTGGGGGCCTGGCTTTTCATTTACGTTAATCGGAGTACTACACCACAAAGAGAAATCTGTGGCGCCAAGTCTCAGAGTCTGGGTCAATTGACTTGGGTTCATGGGTAGGGCCTTACTAAATTCACAGCCGTGAAAAATGTATCACAGATTGTGAAATCTGGTCTTTTGTAGGCTTTTACTCAGTACTATACAGATTTCAGAGCAGAACACTGGTGATTGGTGTGGAGGTTCCAGCAGGAGCACCACCCACATGCCCCTGCCACATCTCCCACCCCCTTTCTGACCCACCCATGTTTCAGCCCATCCTGCCCCTGCCCAACCCATGTTTCATCCATGCCCCACTTCAGTAGTAATCTCCTGTCACTTGGTTACCAAAGAGGGCAAGTGTAGACGTAGCCTGTGAGATCTGTCTGAAATTGTGAATTGTGAATGTGGATGCTTACTAAGTTAGCCTTTGGAGCCAGTCTGTCTGGCCAACAAAGTGAACAACAAAACATTCGTGGCTGAAACATCAATGACCCCCATGGAGAGAAAGATTAAGTCCCCTCTGTAGGTGATGAATCACACAGAAACCTGGGGCAGTGGAAAAGGATCAAACCCATCTGCCATTAACTGGTGACTCATGGTGCCTGGGGCAGTCGGACAGAACCAGAACGATAAACTAAAATACATGAAAAATGTGTCCACCACTACAGCGTTGCATTCTTTTCATCTTGTCAACACGGGCACATTGATCTGGATCAACAGAACCTGGCTCTGCACTCACCTCTAATCCATCTGGCCAATGGCTTAGACTCTAATCATTAGAGTGAGCAACTTTTGGTAACTATAGGCAACAACAAGATGGTATGTGTGTTGGTGGGGGGGGTTATGCCTGTGAGTAAACTGAGTAAACCTATGCATATGATATGATGGTAGTATATTCTTAACAAATGTAGCATTCTTGCCTTATCCTTCTGAAAAGATCCTGTGTGCTTCTTATAAGCATAACACACACTGCTCTGGGGGAGGGCAGGACTGGCTCCTGTATTCACCAGAAGTGGCACGGGGCTGATGGTGAGTGTGGAGGGGGCAGGGGGCAGAGTCGGTGTGGATGTGACCCCCTCTGCACCTCCTCACATTGCCCCCTGCAGCAGAGACCAGCATAGAATCATAGAACCAGAGGGCTGGAAGGGACCTCAGGAGGTCGTCGGGTCCAGCCTCCTGCTTCAAGCAGGATCAACCCCAACTAAGTCATCCCAGCCAGGACTTCGTCAAGCCAGGACTTCATAACCCCTAGGGATGGAGATTCCACCACCTCTGTAGGCAACGTTTGTCTATTTGGAGGGTCTGACCCAAAGGAGGCAGAGGGCTGGGTGGGTAGCTGCAGTATTACTTTTCTTCCTCTTGCACTGCCTTCAGAGCCGGGCAGCTAGAGAGTGGCAGCTGTTGACTGGGCACGCAGCTCTGAAGTGTGGCAGTACCATACCAGGTCATCCTAACTTCTGCACTGCTAGTGGCGGTGGCTCTGCTTGCAGAGCTGGTTCCTTGCCAGCAGTCACCATTCTCCAGCTGCCTGGCTCTGAAGGCAGTGCCTCCACCAGCAACAGCACAGAAGTAAGGGAAGCAGTACAGCAACTCCCCTGCCTTGCAACCACCTCCTTTTTATCTCCTTTTGGGGTCAAGACCCTTACAAGTCCAACGTTGTGAAATTTCAGATTTAAATAACTGAAATCCTGAAGTGCATGATTTTTAAAATGGGAAAATCATTTAAAGTTAATGAAATTACATCCACACCCACTTAAAGTACATTTATGTTGCCAGAGCAGTGTAAAGAGGGCTTGGTGGGAAGAATAAGTCTCAATGAGAAGAAATAAAATGGCCCAGAAGAAGAGGAGGAGACTGGCAGAGATATTAGCAATTCCCACAGCAACAAAAATGCTGAGTACCTTCGCAATTAGACACTTGAAACATGGACTGCATCACGATGCGTACTGACTGGTAGTGAGCTCATAGCAAAGTGAACTAAAAACAGTATCACAAACAATCATCCTTAATGCTAGTGTGAAACACTATTGAAAAATCAGAAGGGAGAATGTAGAGGACCTTTTTTTTCTTTAACTAAATGTCCAGATGGACAGTGGTAAGCTTTGCTGTTCGTTTAAGTGCAGTGTACTTTTATTCTCATAATGTGTTCTGCCAATATGGAGTAATCAGAAAATATTTTGTGCCCACCTTGAGTACAGTTATATTTCTTACACAAACTAATCAGTTTTGAAAATACGTCTGGCCTATACATTTAATCAGAAAAAAATGATTAAAGGCCAAAATGCTGACTTTTTCTCCTGGCTGAATATGCACCATTTTTATTCAGATGAATGGGAGTTATCAAAGACCATTGTAAGTGATCATGAGGAGTAGACCACATAAAATGATTTTGTAAATATACATAAAACTCCAGAGATTGCATTCTGATGTGATGATTGCTTGGCAGGAATAGGCTTCTGTAACCAAACACAGAGAATGTACAACAATATTTTTAGATTACCATTAAAAAAATAACTATTTGGAATAAGCACAAGGTATAATCTCACTAGCATTTATGTAGGCATGTGACTCATAATATGGTCCTGAAAATCCAGTGTGAAGTTTGAAATGGAAGCATTTGCTCTTACATGTTCCACGTTAGAATATTGGTTCAAATCCAGAGTCCAGCATTCAGCAATACTCAATGTCTGATGCTTTGGAGAAAGGTAACCGTATTGGCCTGCCAAATGCATTTAATAAATTGTACAATATGTGTATGTAGGAGGAAAAATTCCTTCCTGAATCACATAATCAGCTTATTCTGTGAAGTAACAGATTTTATCACTTCTATCATCATTTTAGCTTGCATGAACAAATTTTTAGTGTTATCTCTCTTGACGGCTGAGATACGTCTTAGCTTCATTTCTTGGAAGGAGAAGAGTAAGCTAATGTAACTTTAAAAAGTCCTATGGCACCTTATAGACTAACAGATATGTTGAAGCATAAGCTTTTGTGGGCAAAGACCCGCGTCATCAGATGCATGAGTAGGGGAGGGGGCTTCAGAGGGGTATTTAAAGAGCTGACAGGGTCTATTCAGTCAGGGTGGAAAAGGCCCATTATTAGTAGTATGTATCAACAGAGGAAAAAACAAGTCAGGTCAAGCAGGGGGATATGGCCCATTGTCAGCTAATGTGGAGATGTTAACACCCACTGTGTTAACATGGCCACATTAGCTGACAATGGGCCACATCCCCCTGCCTGATCTGACTTGTTTTTTCCTCTTTTGATACTTACTACTGATAATGGGCCTTTTCCACCCTGACTGAATAGACCTTGTCAGCTCTGGCCCTCCCTTTTACCGGGACCCCTCTCTTTAAACAACTCTCTGAATGCTCCCACCCCCATACATCTGATGAAGCGTGTCTTTGCCCACAAAAGCTTATGCTCCAAAATATCTGTTGGTTCATGAGGTGCCACAGGACTTTTTGTTGTTCTCGAAGATACAGACTAACATGGCTACCTCTCTAATGTAACTTTATTACCATTCTTAAGTACCTGCATAGGACTAGAACTTTCTCCCCAACTCTCTTAAATGCATACACTAAATAAGGAATCTATTCAAGCTGAGTTAAAGTAAATGGAAATCTTTCAATTGAAATGCCTTATTTGATGTTCCACCAGAAGGTGTTAAACAGTCCACTATCACTGGCACAGACTGTCAGATTGAGTTGGATTACTAACATAATTATAAATATTTTAATAGACAATCATGTCAGCAATATAAGAAGTAACTGTTTTGTAGATCCAGCTGCCTTTCATCAGCTTGAACTTAATTTTTAAATGACAATTTTTAATTTGTTATTGGTTGATCAACAATCCTGATGGTGTCAATGATAGGCTTAAGCTTTGCTCACTGAATGAAATTTGACAAATAGCCCCACTTCTGCTTCAGAGGTTAAATTCAGAAGTAACTTCCAAATGTGAGGAGAAACCAATTTCAGGACTCTGACCCTTTGGTTAGGCCTTCATGAGAGCAGGTTAGGTAACTATCTAACAGACATGGTCTAGAATGCTGGTCCTGCTGTAAATGCAGTGGACTGAACTTGATGTCAGTTGTTTTCAACTCATGATTCTTTTTTTATCTGCCTTTGTGCTATGATGATTTCACATTAGTTTTTAACTGTTCAAGGGCTATGGATATTAATAAAGAGAATTTATTAAACAGAACAAGAAGTCCTGTGGCGCCTTATAGATTAGCAGGTATTTTGGAGCACAAGCTTTCGTGGGCAAAGACCTGCTTCGCTTTGCCCATGAAAGCTTATGCTCCAAAATATCTCGTAGTTTATAAGGTGCCACAGGACTTCTTGTTGTTTTTGAAGACACAGACTAACACGGCTACCTCTCTGATACTTTATTGAATGGGTATGTTTTCCCCAGTTGTGGATGTTTTGAGTAATAAAAATATACGAGGGCAAGGAAACGCTACAAAAAGGTATCAAAACAAAAAAGCAATCCAGTAGCACTTTAAAGAATAACAAAATAGTTTATTAGGTGATGAACTTTTGTGGGACAGACCCACTTCTTCAGACCATAGCCATACCAGAACAGACTCAATATGTAAGGCACAGAGAACCAAAAATAGTAATCAAGGTTGACAATTCAGAAAAATATTATCAAGGTGAGCAAATCAGAGGGTACACGGGTAGAAGGCGGGGGGAGTCAAGAATTAGATTAAGCCAAGTATGCAAAAGAGCCCCTATAGTGACCTAAAAAATTCCCGTCCCGGTTCAAACCACATGTTAATGTGTCAAATTTAAATATAAAAGAGAGTTCAGCAGCCTCTCTTTCCAAAGTGTTGTGAAAATTCCTCTTCAGTAAGACACAAACCTTCAGGTCATTAACACAATGGCCCACTCCATTGAAGTGGTGACCCATTTCTGGATCAGGAGTGTTTTATTGTCTGTTTTATGCCCATTAATTCTTGTAAACCAGTCAGTCACCACTTTAATGGAAGCCATGTGACATTGGTGAAACACTAGTACTTCCAGCTGCAATTAAGATAAGCAAAATTATACACAGTGGCAAATATGCTGCAGCCATAAAAACTGTACCTTTGTCTCGTGACACAGTAAAAAGATGTATCATAGATCTTTCTAAGGACATTGAAACACAACTGTTCATGCAAAAATCACCAAAGTATTAAGTTTGCAATTCAGCTGGATAAAAGTACTGATATTGTTAACATGGCATAGCTGATACTATTTGTTAGATACTCTTATGAAGGTGAAATCCTAGAAGAAATGTTGTTCTGCAAATCACTTGAAGGACACACCACAGGAGAAGATATCTTCAGTGCTGAGGATGGATTTTTTAAAGCCAGTGACCTGCTCTGGTGTAATCATGTCAGTGTACCTACAGATAATGCTGCTGCAATGATGGGACATAAGAAAGGTTTAAGGACGAAAGTTCTAAACATTGTACCTCACGTGAAATTTACACACTGCATTTTGAAACTTTTGCTGCAAAGAACCTCAAGCCCAAAGCAAATGCAGTTCTGAGTGATGCAATAAAAATTGTGTATTTTATTAAAGTTTGACCCTTACAGAGCAGATTATTTTTCATTTTCTGTAATGAAATGGGCTCACAATTTGATGACCTCCTTTTGCATACAGGAGTTAGATGGTTATGATGTGGAAAGATTCTTCAACACATCTTTGAGCTCAAAGATGAACTCCAGCTTTTCCTTTTGGATTATAACCAAGTTTTGGCTGAAGAATTCTGCAATGAAAGATGGCTTCTACTTGTGTGTTACCTCAGTGATATTTCTGAACAAATGATTTACCTGAATTCATCCCTACAAAAAAAAAGTAATATTTTTAAAATGGGTGATAGTATTTCAGCATTTTTTTAATATACTCAGGCTGTATCTACATTTGCATGCCTCTTTGCATGCAAATGAGGGAAATTGAAAGTGCAAATTAAGTGCATATTTATATATCTGGTACCTCACTGCATATTCTTATTTTGAAATAGCGTCTATTGAAAGAAGAAAACCAGCGTAGACACTGCTCTTTCAAAAGTAAGCCCAATCTGCAAAAGAATCCTTCTTTCCCTTTTTTATGGGAAGAAGGATTCTTTTGAAGATGGGGTTTACTTTCGAAAGACCAGTGTCTACACTGGTTTTCTTCTTTTGAAAGAAGCTATTTCAAAATAAGAATAGGCAAATGAGGTGCCAGATGTGTAAATCTGCACCACATTTGCATTTTCAATTTCCCTTATTTTCATGCCTCTTTCGAAAGAGGAATGCAAGTGTAGGCACAGCCTTACTCTCTGGAAACATATGTGTGAAACAGTATCTTGCAAAACATTTAAAAATGTATTGAAGCATCTGATATTGATCACAGTCAGATTGATGCTGTTGAAACATCCCACCTTGAAAATCTCTACCACAATCTCTCCCAGAGGTTCTGGGACTTGTCAACAGCAAAGCTTGACTAGATTCGGAATACTTTTGATGTGGATGTAGGACACACCTATCTATCAGTTACTTAGCAAGAACAGTTGATAGATTTATCAAGCAACTCCACATTGAAAATGGAATTTAAAACAAAACACCTTACAAGCTTTTGGAAAAAAAAAACAAGAAGTCCTGTGGCACCTGATAGACTAACAGATATTTTGGAGCATAAGCTTTCATGGGAGAAGACCGCTTCATCAGATGCAATGCATTGCATCTGATGAAATGGGTCTTTGCCCACGGCTATTAGTCTATAAGGTGCCACACGACTTCTCTTGTTTTTGTGGATACAGACTAACACGGCCACCCCTCTGATAAAAGCTTTTGGGTCTCCATGGCTGCGTCTACACGTGCACGCTACTTCGAAGTAGCGGCAGTAACTTCGAAATAGCGCCCGTCACGTCTACACGTGTTGGGCGCTATTTCGAAGTTGAAATCGACGTTAGGCGGCGAGACGTCGAAGTCGCTAACCCCATGAGCGGATGGGAATAGCGCCCTACTTCGACGTTCAACATCGAAGTAGGGACGTGTAGACGATCCGCGTCCCGCAACATCGAAATAGCGGGGTCCTCCATGGCGGCCATCAGCTGGGGGGTTGAGAGATACTCTCTCTCCAGCCCTTGCGGGGCTCTGTGGTCACCGTGGGCAGCAGCCCTTAGCCCAGGGCTTCTGGCTGCTGCTGCTGCAGCTGGGGGTCCGTGCTGCATATACAGGGTCTGCAACTAGTTGTTGGCTCTGTGTATCTTGCACTGTTTAATGAAAGTGTGTCTGGGAGGGGCCCTTTAAGGGAGCGACTTGCTGTTGAGTCCGCCCCGTGACCCTGTCTGCAGCTGTGGCTGGCTCCCTTATTTCGATGTGTGCTACTTTGCCGTGTAGACGTTCCCTCGCTGTGCCTATTTCGATGTTGGGCTGAGCAACGTCGAAGTTGAACATCGACGTTGCCAGCCCTGGAGGACGTGTAGACGTTATTCATCGAAATAGCCTATTTCGATGTCGCAACATCGAAATAAGCTATTTCGAAGTTGGGTGCACGTGTAGACGTAGCCCATAAGGACAGCATAGCTTGTACTTTGTGCAAGGGCTATTGAAGTGCTCCTGCCTTTTGCTTTCACTTACCTTTGTGAAGCTACTTTCTCCAGATTATCTACTTTAAAAAGCAAAATTCATTCCCACCTAAATGTGGAACTAGAGCTAGGAGAAGCAGTGTTTGGAATAACACCCAGGATGGATATCCTCACTGCTTGGTCTCAGGTTCATCTGTCCCATTAAAAATGTTGAAGCATGTTATTGTTTTTATGTATGTGTATTCAGATTTATGTACTGATTAATAAAGTGTTTACATTCCACAGACTTATTTTCTTACATATGCCGAACGGTTTTCTTTTTTATATGAACATAACCAAAATTTCTGTCAGTTTGCATTATGTTAGACAGGTTGTGGGGCTCTACTAATTGCAGGGATGAAAAGGGGGGCTGACGTATCAAGTTTGCTCTCAGAAGTAAATGCTAGTAAGAAAATCAAAGTTTTCCTTATGTCAAACTATGGCATGATGAAAACCTTGGTGCTAAATCCAGCCCAGGCCTATGCAACTTGGAAGCAAATGCACAATATGTTAATGTAGCTGTCAGACAGCAGTGTACACCATTTTTCAGTGAATATAGGTTTCTTCAGTCTGCAGAAACATTTATGCAGGGGCTAAAAGACATAATGTGAAATCTCAACCCCTATGTAGGTCAATGGGAGCTTTGCCATCAACTTCAACAGGGCCAGGATTCCACCTGCCTGGGAAAAGGGGAATAATTATCCTAAAAATGACCAGCAGCCACATGCAGGTAGCCACAAGAGAAGCTGAAGGACTAATGTCATGCTGAGTCAAGTGTTGGGCCTGCCCAGCTCAAGTGATCTTTGCCTATGAAAACAGGATTTCTGTAGAGCTAATACAAAATCAAAGGACATGTTGCTGACTGCACCAAACAGGCATTATGGAATATTGCCAGGATTTGGTGAGCAGCTGAGATACTTGCACTTTCAGGAAGTGACTTAGAGGGGTATTTGGAGCTCACAGCTCCCTCTTTTAGGCTCTGTTTATCAACTGCTTACGTACAGACTTTGCTTTAACCTTGTTGAACAGGGATGAGATTACTCAAGTGCTTACAATCATGTATATGCCCTACTTAGATTACAAGGCCTTTGGGGCAGGGACTGTCTTTTTTTTAATCTTCTTGTACAGCACCTGGCACACTTGGTTCTGCTCAGTGTCTTGGATTGCTACAAACTAGGGTAATAAAATAAAAAATACATGCTTGATCATGGCCTTCTGCAGTGCTCATTGAAGCATTCCATGGGGCTAGAATCCCCAGGGAACAGGTCTCTACAACAAAGGATAGGAGAGTCATCAGCATTGCCATAATTGAAATGAACTGTGTGTTGTTTCAATTAATTGTTCCAATTAGTCTGTCTGTTTCTTTTCAGTTATGCCTTTCTACAACATCATCACCCGGGATGCTACTGGAAATTAAAAATGCTCTAATGGCCAAGTGCTCTTCAATTAAAACTCTTCCTATTTCTAATTAGCTGTCTGCCACGTTTTCACTGTAATACTGAGAAGGTTTAAAGGTGGACTGCATGGGGAGTTGTCATCATTACAAGAATGGCATTGTATTTAGAGAATGGGGAAAAAATCTTCAGTAGAAAAAAGAACTAAACTAGTATGTTTACAGGTGGTCAAACTTTCTAGTTCTCATATGTTTACTCAGCACAATGGTATGATATATGGATTGCAAACATGAACTTGAAACCCTTGGTCCCTCCATACCACCCATCCAAACAAACCAAGTCCCAAAAACTCTTTTCTGTAGGCCAGATCTTGAGGTCCCCCTCAGTCTTTTCTCAATGAGACTGAATAAATACGAAATACAGAACTCCAGGTCTTCACCCAGTTAAAAAAGTCAGCATGTACCAAATACTTATTTTTGTTGGTTTATATACAAAATCTAAATTTGTTAGCTCACTTCAAATGTAGCTTTTTTTCCCTGCAACTCAAAGCAGACTTACTTAGGAAATGGATGTATTCTTGAAATAGTTTTTATCAAAGGGTCCCCCTGAGTTGATGCTGAAAATGAAAAAGAACAGAAAAACTTTGCCTAATGCTTTGGAAGCATATGGTTGAAACTGAATGCCAGGAGCTGAAACTTGCAAAGATCCCTAAATCGAATTATCCTTACTACACTGTCATTTACCGTGCAAGCCCAAGAAGCCCCAGTATTTCAGGAGACTCTGACTTGTTGCTACCTCTCATCTTCAGGTTCAGCAGACACCTCAGAGCTAAGTTTAGTTCATGAAAGTTCTGCCTCAGTGAAAAGAGGCTGCTGTCAGCAACTACCATCGCATAAGAAGCAGACGTTTCTTCTCCCTCCTGTCTGCTAGGAACCCAGAGCCACATTCCCATGCTTATGTCCCACTGAAGTTGCTTAAACACCTTTGAGGATCAGTGCTTTGTTTGTCCCTGCCTCTGGAGCTGAAATAGCAAATATCTATTGACCTTCAGGGCACATGATAAGTGCCAGCTCTATTCCTATGCTTTAGGGCCATTTAGGATGTATAGGGATAGATGTTCTCCCCCTGCACTGGGAATGCTGCTGCATTTGTTTATATATCAATATATATAGTGGCACTTGAGCAGCCCCAGCCATGGGATTGGTTTGTGGTGGAGGGCAGGAAGCTGGCTGCGTACCAGCACCTTTTTTTTTTAATACAAAAAAGGCACTAAGAAGTGTCCAGCAAAGGCACAGTGGTATTTAATGTGTGATGTTTTTTTTTTAAATAAAATGCAAACAACAGTATTACAACATGTGCATATTGTGAATGAATGCATGGCTGCACACACAATGTCAACAGGTGGGCTTCCTCAATCATGGAATGCTATTCCAGAAAGGAGGACAGCTCAGAAGAGATGGTGTTAGCCGACGGCCAGGTAATGAGTGATCTGTGAGCCTTATTACATCTGAGTCTTTAACTGCTAGGACCGGGAGTCCCTTCGCAGCGGGCAGCCAGGGTGGCTGACGGATGCCCCAAAGGTTGATGCAGAGAGCTTATTTCACCCCAGTCTTTAACTTCTAGGACAAACTGTCCCTTCGCAGCGGGCAGCCAGGGAGGCTGACGGGTGCCCCAGGAGTCTGTCTCGTGAAGGCAACAAGACTCAGTGCTTAGCTTTTACTGCACCTTACCACTGACTGGGCTGATGTAGCCAAACGGCTGAGGTTCATTGTTTTGTGTTCGGCCAAGTTACAGTAACTGGAAGGAGTTAGGCTGAAAGCTTAAATGGTTACTATTTATTAAAAGACAGAAATGAAATCTTAATGGTTACAAGGTTATTGCTCTATCTTCTTAACTACTAGTAGGATGATACGTATGACATGTCAATTAGATTACAAGTGAAAAGGTACCCATTTGAGTGCCAGATGCCTCAGCCTAAAGAGCTCTTATTATTAAATGTGCACAAAAGTACATTGCAGGTATAATTCTCACCCCTGCGTCCTTTGACTTTGGCGTAGCCAACGTCGTTCACTGAATCTCTTGGGAAGAACAGTACAAGTAGGGTGTCCCCTGGGACCATAGGTAATTGGAGCTCAGTTAGAGTGGTCTGCCAGACCCTTCTTTATACCCCTTGGGTCATGTACACTCTTCCTTATCTAAAGTTACCAGTTGTACTGGTTTGTCTTTGTGACGCCAGTTCTTACAAGGGAGTTGCAACTTAATGTACACTTGTAAGATAGAGATAACTAAATCATTAAGACAGGACATTCTTTTCGTATGGGCGGGAGATTCCTCTTCTGGGACAATGTGTAGGCATAGCAGTTACCAGTACCAGCCAAGGGCAGTTTAAGGCCCTGTGGTCAACAGGTGGCCTGTTAGCCCTCTTATCTGTATTCTTCCATCCAGGGTCATGATGAGGCAGCACATCTGTGTTTTTGAAGCATCAAAGAGACTGTGCTTGAGATAAGCGCATCTGTGCTTTCAGACATTCTAAAACGGTGCTGTTTCCCATGTGCTTTGTGCTCTGAGGCACCTAAAAGGGGCAAGATGGAGTAGAGCAGGGGGATTCTGTCTGGCTACAGATGGTGTCCACCTCACCAAGAAAGCGGAGAGCATCTTCACATGCCAACTCACCAACCTAGTGAGGACTGTTTTAGGGTAGGAGCAAAGTGGGGCAGAGGACAAAAGTCCACAGGTAAGCATTAAAAGGTGACCTTAGGAGAGTGCTAAATGTTGGAGCCGAGATGGAAAACTAAAATAGATTCACAGGAGCAACAAGAGAAAGATCCTGGGATAATCTGCTCAAATTTAGATGTATGTGTGCAAGCACAAAGAGTATATAGCTGGTATACAGGAAGAACTGGAAATACAAGTACATGAGCTAAATTGTGGTGTTACAAAGACTTGATGGAATAACTCTTGTGACGAGAATACTGGTATAGAAGAGTATAGCTTGTTCTGGAAGGAGAGGCAGTGAAAAAAGGAGGTGTGTACCATAATAGCTGTGTTATCTGGCATGTTGGGGGAACAGGGTGCCAGTTAATTGAATGTTCTTGTTACCTCAGAGTTTTACTTTACCAATGGAATATCAATTTTCAAAGAATCAGAATACAATAAAGTGAATAATATATAAAACAGTATACAGTGACAGAGTCCCGAGCAGTTCCCCTTGGGTCCTGTGCTTCATGGCAGTTACAATAATGCCTCAACAGATTACTCTTTCGATCCACTTTGCAGTCTGGCTGCGATCTGTCAACAGAAATATTGTCAGAAGAGATTTTAAGCCTCCGAGTATGATAGGGCATATTAGGAACTGCTCTGAAAATCAAAAAGGAATCCAACAAAATGGGGAAACATGGAACCAGTTACTAAGCAGGTATACAAATATATAATGTAAGTATGTGAGGACAGAATCAGAAAGGCCAAAGCCCAAAATAGGTTACGTGAAAGGGACATAAAAGAAGTGGTTCTTTAAAGACATTAGGAGAAAAATGAAGGAATAGGAAGAACTTCTCCTTAGCGGGGAAAGAGAATTAATAATGGATGCCGTCAAGAAGTCAGAGGTGTTTAATGCGTATTTTGGTTTAATTTTCACTACAAAGGTTAATGATGACAGGATACTCAGGACAAAATTAACAAGGGACAAGGAACAGGTTAAATACTATTTACGTACGTTTGTTGTATTCAGCTGCTCAGTAGGACTTGATTAAATTCATCTTAGTTTACTTTGGCACAGTGTGCATTTATCTTCGAGATTGGGTGGAGGATGGGTAAGGCCCTGGAGAAGTGGAGAAGGGCAAACATAGCACCTGTCTTTCAAAACGGGAACAAAGAAGATGTGCAGAATTATAGACCAGTCAGCTCCCGTTGACCTCCCTCAGGGAAGAAAGTCAGAAAAGTTGATTTTTCAGATACGTTGATTCTAGCTATGCAATTGCCATAGCTGGAATTGTGTATTAAAATAAACTGTATTCCCTAGTGTAGACCTGGCCTTAGTTCATCCACCACATACAACATTAGAAATGTATAGACGTCCCTGTGGGTTAGGAGTTGATCCTGAGAGGGACTAGGCATCTGCAGCTCCCCCTGGTTCCAAAGTGGGGTGACGTGGCTTTGAAATCAGGACATGGTCATGTGGATTACACACCCTCAGAGTGAAAACAAAAAGCAGTCAAGTAGCACTTTAAAGACTAGCAAAATAGTTTATTAGGTGAGCTTTTGTGGGACAGACCCACTTCTTCAGACCATAGCCACACCAGAACAGACTCAATATTTAAGGCACAGAGAACCAAGGACAGTAATCAAGGAGGACAAATCAGAAACAAAATGATCAAGGTGAGTAAATCAGAGAGTGGAGGGGTGGTGGGGGGGAGGTCAAGAATTAGATTAAGCCAGGTATGCAGATGAGCCCTTATAGTGACTCAGAAAATTCCCATCCTGGTTCAAACCACATGTTAATGTGCCAAATTTGAATATAAAAGCCAGCTCGGCTGCTTCCCTTTGAATAGCGGTGCTAAAATTTTTTTTCAGTAACAAGTACTCCAAGCGACAGAAGTCTATAGCACCAGTCATCAAAATTTTTCCTGAGCAAAGCCAGAGCCACCACTTCCACTTTGCTCAAGGCTGATGGGCTGCCTGCAAGTTGTGGAGAGGGGCAGGGCTTGTAATCTCACTAGCAGTTTATGTGATTCACACCAGGGCGGGATGCTCAGGAAAGCTGATTTGCACATCTTCAGGAATGATAGGAGAGGAAGCCTTTGCTACCCCTTCTTCTCATTCTCTGGTCATTGGTGGCAATGGCACCTACAACATATTGAAGCCCTGATGGAAGAACAATGTTGTCTAAATATCCATAGATATTATTTAATTAAAATAGAGAATGTTTCCCTTTCAACCACTGTTTATGCTGTTGTATTGTAGCAACACAGTTTATGGTTTCCTATAAATCCCAGTTAGTCCAACTTCAGTTAGCCAACATTCCAGCTGAACTAAGGATCAGTCACGCTTCTCCATCCTGAATTTTATTTTCCTAAAGGTTTCTTATGCCGCTGAAACCCACAAGAAAAGCAGGGTTACACTGTGCTTGAAATAAACAGCTTTTCCAGTGGATCTTTGCTTTGATGTTTAATGAGCCTCAAGCATCAATCACTGATGAAACAGGAGGATTAAAGTGGCCTTTGTGGTGTATTATCATAGTAAATAAGAGGTTTTGTTATCTTGCTCGTGTTTCCCACACACTGCCAAAATATTTTGCTTCCTTTCATTCACTGAGGTGAAAAGAGCCTGCAGACAAAAATGCTCCAAAGGTTGAATGCTGTAATGGGAATGTTCTGAGAGGAGGAGCTGTCCTATTGGTGGTTATATTTTAAAGGTGATACCTTGCTGCCCACAAGGTATGTTAGAACAGTGTTTAGCAATTTTATTTGGTCATGGAACCCTTTTAAACGTCAAAGAATTTTGCAGAACCCCTAACAACAGGCTTATCTATGGAGCTGAAAAAGTAGACCACAAATAAGTAAGGATAATAATAAAGAAATGCTAAACAAGGTCATGCGATCAACAGTTAGTTTAATTGCACATGTTTAAAAACAAAAAACACATTTAATTTAAGAGATTTCATAGAGTGAACCAGGGGAATTACAGGCTGTCTACACTTGCATTCCTCTTTCGAAAGAGGAATGCAAATGAGGGAAATCGAAAATGCAAATAAGCACTGATTTACATATCTTGTACTTCATTTGCAATAATCTCTTTTCAGAAGAGAGTCTTTCAAAGGAAAAAAAGCAGCATAGATGGGGCTCTTTTGAAAATAAATCCCTGTTCTGCATTAAGATCTGTGAAAAGCACTGGATCCTTGCAAATGCTGAGTGTTCAAGAGAGTTCACTACACAATTCAGATCACTGGCATTCTGTGGTTGTTCCAGCATGTCTGGCACCTTCTGCAGCTGGCTAGTACTGCAATACACTATTGTTCAGCCTGGTTTTAGCAATGATCTTCACTGTTTTCTGTGTTGGAAGTGGAGAGCTATCAATGAAAATACTGGATTTCCCCAGAGAAAGTGGCAAGATTTCCTCAGCTCCAGGTAATATACTTTTTATTGTCAGAGCACCTGCATGGCTGCTGGACAAAGAGAACTGATTCTAGCATGCAGAAAACAAAGGCTCTGAATGAAATATTAGATAAGGAAATTCAGTAATTATTTACCGAACAACATTTGATTATTTTAAGTCTTCATTAAATACTGTCTTTAAAAGGTCATTTAGCAAATATACCCTGTAGCAAGTGGAAACCCTTTTAATTAAATACATGAAATTCTGTCTGAAGCATTTAACAAACCATAAAACATGCAATCAATATGTCAGACAGCATTTCTCTATTTTTTTTTATTCAGAAGGTGGCATTTACGCTGTATTTCAGCTATAACTAGTGAATAAAATACATCAACCAAATTCGTTGGTTTCTGCACAGTTTATTGACTCCTGCAGGTCTTGTATCCTTGGAAGAAGTGCATTGTTTTATTTTCCATGCAGATGTGTCCTATTGCATGTTACTGTAAGTCAGCACAAACATGCCATGTGTATTCCATGACTGCACTGCAGAAAATGTCTCGGGGGTTTAAAAAGGAGGAAAGCTTTTCTTGTTTTCTCAAATATGGAAACATAACGATGTCTTAAAATGTGCACATAACCCAACAAATGGGAATCAAAAAGGAAATTAGACAAAAGTATCTTTTATACGTTGTAAAAGAATGAATAAAATAAGTTGCCGTATAAGTAACCTTCTCTAAATCTCTCTAGCAATGTCACAACATACAAAACCAACAATCTTCAGTCCCCCACTTTGTATAACATCACATGTTTGGAAAGTATTGGACCTCATATTAAGGAGATAATGAACGATAATGACAAATAACACAGCACTGAAAAGGTAGATATATATCTAAAATGCTTCAATCCTTGGCTTTCTTCCCTTTAATTACTATGGTTTATTTGATGGAGGAGCATGTTCATTACTGCTCCACAACTACTACCAATACATTCCCAGTCTACCAATGGGAGGAAATCAACACAGGGCAATCTTTGCAGAGATTTCTTCACCAAAAATCCCTCTTGAAGCTGTTAACACAGGAGGAAATATTGTAGCCTGTTAAAATAATTGTCCTGCTGTTATGTTTTTTTTTCAACTGACACTCCTAATTAAAATGA
Organism: Carettochelys insculpta; assembly: GCF_033958435.1. Taxonomy (NCBI): domain Eukaryota; kingdom Metazoa; phylum Chordata; order Testudines; family Carettochelyidae; genus Carettochelys; species Carettochelys insculpta. The sequence continues at coordinate 27,346,717 of NC_134141.1, read as the reverse complement.
AGAACAGGCCTCAAAGGAATTGAATTTGGGTAATTCTGAATACAACAGAAGCCACAGGCAGAATTATAATAAACCTCTAAAAATATGGAAGATACCAATATTAACACAGTTGCACCAACATTTATTGGAGACCAAGTAATATATATTATGAACGAAATCAAATGCATAGATACATATATGTATAGGAGCTTTCTTGGATTTAAGAAGAGATTGCTTTTCTTCATGCAAGCCTCCATTGCATATCTATAAATGGGACTGTAATTGTGTATCCCATATGTTAGTATGTTTATCATTACAGATAATAAAAACTTTAGGATACAGTAACACTACAGCTATCTGTGGACAGAAGTCACTGTCAGGAGAGTGTTCCTGACAAAAACCTCTGTCGACAGATCATGTGTACACACAAAAGCAAATTGACAGAGCGCTCCGCTTTGTCAACAGAACAACCAGACTGCCTGGCTACTCTCTTGACAAAGCAGGCACCTGGAAGCACAGCAGACAGAGAAGCCCCCTGCGGGTGTTTACACAGCTGTTTTGTGCACAGAAATCTGTTGACAGGAGCAGAGTTTTGAGGCAGAACACTGCCAGAGAAAGTGCTGGGTTTTGTCGACACACTGTTGACAAAACCCATTTTATGTATTAACGCTCCATGCGTTTTGCCAACAAAACCCCTGTGTAACTGTAGCCTTTGTGTCTGTGACAATTACATAGTGTATCTTTAGGCCACTATTTCCTGCTAATTGTACTGAGTCTCAACAAAGTATCAAAAGCACAGAGACTTCTTTCGGCCCACAAACAAATTTTACAATATGATTGTGATGAAAGATTTTGGCTTAGCTTTTGCAACACAAGTGATTTTGTGTGCTCAATTTGGGGCAACTTAAACTGGGATTTTCCAATGGTAGGTACTTAGCATTTTCTGATAACCAGGCCTCCTGAAGTTGTCTGAGGTTGGACACCCAAAACACGGAGGCATCCAAAAAAACTAGTTAGGGCTGTTAAATATGTATTTAGTTCTTCAAATCTAGGGAGGAAAATTTAATTTTAAGAATTTACTGAGATGCAGAAAATCATGAAAAGCAGCAAGAAGTCCTGTGGCACTTTATAAACTAACAGATATTTTGGAGCATAAGCTTTCATGGTCACCTGATGAAGCAGGTCTTTGCCCATGAAAGCTTATGCCCCAAAATATCTGCTAGTCTATAAGGCACCACTGGAATTCTTGTTGCTTTTGAAGATACAGACTAACTCGGCTACCCCTCTGACAGAAAATCATGAATTTACGATAAAAGTTTCCCTTGATTTAGTCCTAAGCTTTTTCAGAGTTTCTAATATTCAGTTCCTGTATTAAAACATGTAGTTTTAACAGGCTAACAAATATGGTTTTTCTGTAGCCATATTGAAAGGCCTTCCTCTACAGCTAGAATGAAGAGCAGAAGCCATTAACTGTAGTTACATACTCATATTCCATCTATATTTCATTACAATGGTGTCACACCAGGGTATTAAGAGGGAGACCACATTCTAATGCCATCCACTGTTATCAGATAAAGAAAGCAGATCTCAAGATGAGTAAAGAAAACTTAGTTAACAGCATTTTGTGTGGCAAGCAATGACTTAATAACTGAGGTTGTGGAAGCCCCATTCTATGATGATTGCCCTCTCTCTTTTCTACTGTTTTCTGTATAATTTCTGACTGGTTTGTAATTGTTCCTGTCTGCTGCATAATTAATTTTGCTAGGCGTAAAGCAATTAAGGGGGTGGGGTGTGACTGGTGAGGTCATTCTGTTACAGTATGTTACGATTGGTTAGTAAAATTATACAAAAACAATTGGTTGATGGATAGCTAAGTAGAACTCAAGTTTCACTACTTAAAGTGAAGTCCAAGAAGGAAAATAGCAGGAGGAGGAAGAAAGAAGGAAAAGAACAGCAAGAAGAAGGGAAAAACCTGGGAGGACTCACCCCTGCAAGACCAGAACTTCCAGACCTTAAGGTGCAGCAACCAGCATCCAGAGACTGACTTTGTCTGTCCAACAGGGGAAGTCTGTCTGCCTTTATCAGAATTGGTGAGCATGATACTGAGTGCTTAGCATGTATTCTGCTTTCTTGGTAATCGGAAATAAATTGAGAATACGAATATTACTGTGAAAGGCTTTTTCAGTGGCACAGATCCTGCATACCTGCCGGGAATTATGTCCTGAGCCCTAGGAAATGGGTAAGGGTGAGAGTTTAACAGGATTGAGCCCACAGGATTGGGTAAAAGTGTGTGTGTCCCTGAAGTGTGGAAGGGATAAAGAAATTTGTGCAGGTAAAAAAGTAGGAAAAGGTGGAACATGGCTTCATCCCATAATACTCTTGGTCACCTGTTTAACCCCATTATCAGCACTTTACTACATGGAGGGCTTGTCTATGTTAGCTCTCTACTTCGAAGGGAGCATGGTAAGTAGGATGTTGGGAGTTTATTAATGAAGTGCTACGGTGCATATGCAGCCTTTCATTAAGCAAACGCCTCCCGCGGCAACTTTGAAGTGTTAAACTTCGAAGTGCCGGCTTGCGTCTAGCTGTGGCTCACCTGCCGGTATTTTGAAGTGTCCGGCATACTTCAAAGTCCCTTTACTCCTCAAAATTTGTCCACGCATGGAAACAGGAAGAATGAAAAGTTACTCTTGATTTTTCAGTGCTCAAACAATTGAGGCTCAGGTCAGTTCCAGGCAGAAGTTCAAGCCAGTTATTTTATTCAGTAAGTTCATTCAGCTTCACAAGTAGGGACCTTAGAGAACAGCCCGGCTCATGCTCCCTTTGAAGTAGGGAGCTACTGTAGACAAGCCCGGAGTGTTTCTGAAAACCATTACGCCTGGTCTGTACCAGCATAACTATTTGAGATAGCAGTATATTTTTTAAAAATCAAAATAATTATAGTATACATTCTGTAGTGTGGGTCCAGTTATATTGGTATAAAGGTGCCTTATACCAGAATATCTTATTCCCATTGCCATAGAGGACTAGCTATACTGATTATTGTGAGAGAAAAAGGAAATGTAGTGATGAATCCTCTGACTATATTTAATCCCATTGGAAGCCTAACTCAGATTAATGATTGTGTATATGATGAAGACATTTATGGCTTTTTAGGAACACAAAGAATGTAAAGAAAAATCTGCTACAGCGTTTATCTTCCAGCTCAACCCAGGGAGTGTGGGAGTTTCACCTCCTGCCACAGAAAATTTTGTAGGATTGGCTGCTGAGGGAAGGAAACTCTGAAAGTTCCTTTTGGCAGATGGCTTTTTTATATATAAGTGCTTATTATGGGGGGTTAGGCACACTGGGATGCAGTTTGCCTCTGTGTATGTTTGCTCCTCTGGCCTAACCAGCCAATTTCTTTCTGACCTTTTTATCACTTTCATGAGCTGGGCTGTTCTTTAAGGTCCCCACTTCTGAAGCTGAATGAATTTACTGAATAAAATAACCGGCTTGAACTTCTGCCTGAAATTGACCTGAGCCTCAATTGTTTGAGCATTGGAAAACCGTGGGTAACTTTTCATTCATGTCCATCCATGGACAATACATTGCACTTATATGAAAGTTCCAAAGTATGATGGGATTTGCAGCTGCTAACTAAAGGTAGCCCTAAAAGAAAAGGAAGAGTACTTAATTAGCTACAGTGGTTTGACATTTCAGGAGAACAGTCCTTCATACCTACCTCAGAGGCTGATTGAGAAACCAAGAAATCTGATAATACACAAACAAACAAACAAACATCCCCTCCCCTCAACATAAATTCATGAAAGGGTTAGTTGGTGATTATGTAAATATTACTCACAGCAGTATAACTTATTTTAGACAGCATATCTGCACCAAATTGTGTATTGAAGGCAGTGGAGATGGTGGGGAATGTCAAGTCTGTAAAACTAATGATTAATTATGTACCCTCTTGCAGTCTGGTGATATGACCCAGCATATGAACCACATGATTAAATCAAGTTACTTCTCACTTGAAGGGAAATTGAAAATAAAACATTCTGGCTCAGATTAACCTCTTGTGTGGAAAGAGATGCAGCAGGGAAACCACCACAATCATCCCATTCCTACAGCTCCCTACATAGCTTTCTGTCAGGGGCTGCAACACAGTCCTCTCAAAGACTTGATCTCAGGGCCCATCCAGTAAATGGCAGCTTCCCTGAGATCTGTGGGACCCTAAGGCCATCCATATGGAGGCTCTGCACCTCTGCAGCAGCTTTGGCATTTGATAGGATTCCAGTTCTAAGCGCCCCGGCTCCTGTGGCTAACCCTTGGACACCTGTGGCCTCTTCAGAGAATGTAGCAAAGACTGCAGACCTGGTGGTGGCTACCCAGGTTATTGTCTGACTGCTTTTCGGCTGGGCCAGATCTGAGCTGTCATGTGACTCCTTCTGCCAAGTTACAACTCACCCCCCCAGTGTGTAAGGGGGTGGATGTAGGGGATCGTGGGCCAGGGAAGATAGGCTGCAGCTGGAATGGGGGGGCTGCACCTCACAGGGAAAAGGAGGGTCAGGTGGGTGTAAGCATAGTTGCGCCCCTCACCCACTTTAAATGGTGCTCCACAGCCCTTGGGCAATATTGTCCCTGGCTGCATTATCATCTGGGAGGACGCTCCATAGCAGTGCAGCATAACCCATACCATCAGTGCAGTCATAAGATACTAGCAAATTTCCATGGCATTGCTTGAGTCCTTAAGTCAATAACGAGGTGGGCTCTTTTGTGGAAAATAAAAGGAAAATGTACATGCTCTATTTACATGACTGTATTTTTCAAAACCTGTCCTCCCATTCCCATCCATGAACCCCTGCTCACACCCCAGCTCTGACTCCCAGACCCCCTGCACACCTACCCTGACCCCCCTACACCCATCCTCCTGCCTTGACTCCTGCTTCCCTCCACACACACTCCAGCCCCCTGCCCTAAGGGCTTGCTGTTCCCTTTGACCATCTCTGTCAAAGAGCAAAAGCAAAGTGCACAGCTCACCTGCCCTTGCCCTCCCCAGTCGGAATGAGGAATGCAACTAACGGTGTACTTTTCCCTCGCTCCCTGATGGTCAGGAAGGGGACCAGCAATGAATCTGGAGGTCAGGGAGCTCCAGTCCCTGCCCCCACAGCACAACCAGACCCTTATTTGCTTTAAGTTATGGTAGAGGAAACAGTACACCAGAGTTGGTGGTTCCAGATCTTACCATCTAGGAACAGTTCTTGAACAGACAGACAGGCACGCAGAGAAACTCTCTCAAACATATAGTAGACAAAGGTACCTGATTCTGCAAAAGCTTATTCCCTTTCCCATTTGGGAATACTGTAACCGTACCAAAGTCCAAGACTTTCATAGAGCATAGCTGCATCTACACAAGAGAATGTTGTATCACTTTAGTTATATCAATACAGTTAAAGTGGTCCAACTTCTGGGTGCTGACAAAACCTGAGGTGGCACAGCTTCACTTCCTGGTTTAGGCCAGGTGTTGGTGTGTAAAATGAACCGATAACCACTTTCGCACAAGCAGAGAGCACGTAAAGATCCACAAAAAATGATAACACGATGTGGTGATAAAACAAACAAAATATCATTGCACTTTCAGAGCGTGACTGTGTATGTAGGGTCTGAGGAGCAGTCATGAACCGAGAAGATTCTGGAAGATATGTCAGAGAACAAAATGGATTGATTGTTAGAGGGGTGATAGAGATTGCTTGCAACATTATAAAATGAGTGCAGGAGGAACAGTGAGGAATCTATATTCAGCTAAGTGCTGTTAATTACAAGTGAAGCAGGGAGAACAAAAGGTCAGATTGGAAGAATGAAATAAAAGTGCAGGAGAAACTACCAAGTCATGACCGAAACCTGAGGAAACAAGAAAAGTTTAGGAATATGAGTAGCAAACAAAAGAATTAGATACCTTAATTCCTCAGCAAAGTTATGGTGAAATTGCCACCACAGAATGACATTGCTTGTTCATAAAAGATAGGCAGGGCAAAAGAGGAGTAAGTTTTGCAATGTACATAAAAAATGAATACACTTGTGTGAATCAGAAGGAGGTTTGAGGCAGAGCATTAAAAGTCCATGAGTAAAGCTAAAAGCAGGAAAAAACCCAGAGATTACATCATGGTAGGGGTCTATTGTAGACCACCAAATCATGAGGAGCATGTGGAAGAGGTTTTTCTAGGACAAATAGCTGGAAAATCCAGAACTCAAGAGTAGCAACAGGGGACTTTTTAGTTTTCATTCAGACTAAAAGGAAAAGATTGCTTTCCAACTTCAAATTTACCACCAATTTGGGTGAAAATAATCAGGAAATGATAAATGTCATGGTTTTGAAAGAATGAGTGAGAGCAGTAGCATTAGGAAGATTAACTTCAAAAATTCAGACTTTTACAGACTCAGAGAACCAGTAGAGAAGATCCCATGGGAAGAAAATCAAAAGGGAAAAAGTTGTTTTGGAGAGCTGGCAGTTTCCACACCAGACAATATTAAAAGCACAAAAAAAAATCTCAGTATGCAGACAAGTAAGAGGTTGACATGGATTCCTTAGGCCCTCTTTAACGACCTGGAAACCAAAAAGAAATCCTACAAAAAACTGGAAACATGGATACATTGCTATGGATGAGAACAAAAGAACAGCACAAGTCTGAAGGGACAAAGTCAGAAAGGTTAAAGAGCAGGGGTGGGCAAAATACGGTCCACGAGCCAGATCCCACCAAGCTATTGAATCTGGCCCATGGACCACCCCACTGGGACCTTCAGGCACACAAGAGAAAGTTGCTAAAAGCAGCCTAAGGCTGCCCCAGGGTCTTTAAACAGCTTCCTGCTACATTTAGCATTTTGCTCTGTACCCCAGAGCAGGAAGAAAGGCTTCACACACAGCCCCTTGTCTCCCAGCAGAAATCTCTCATCTCCCTGTGGCTGATTTCTGGTTTCTGGCTTTCAGAAGTAGGACCTCAGAGATTTTGCTAAGGAGCAGGAGCAGCATGCAAAGCCTCCTCTCCACCCAGTGTCTGCAGCAGAGAGCCACACGGAACAGGCTTGACTGATCTGGGGCTGCAGCAGGCAGGAATCCTGCCTCAGAGGGCTGCTGGCTGGGAACCACCTTGTTAAGTACTGCCCCAGCCAGAGCCTGCCTCTGGCACACCTGCTCTTCCCTCCCTTCAACTCACTGTCCCAGGTCACCACCCACACACTCCACACTCCCATCCTCCAGGTCATGAAACACAGGCAGGGCAGAAAGGGAGGCAAAGGGAGGAAAAGGGAGGAAGTGTTGCAATGTATGTCAAAAACGAATACACTTGTGAGGATCAAAAGGAGGTTTGCACTGGACCCTATACCCCTTCGTACACCTCTCCCCTGGGGCAAAACCCTCTCCTGCACTCATATCCCCATCAAGACTCTTCCTTCTAAGCCTCTGCCCCAGGTCACAACCTTCTCCTTCACCCAATCTCTATCTTAGGACCACCCCGCCCTGCAGCCCAGCCCCTCATCCTGAGCTCCCTTCTTCACCCAACCTGCTTTCTAGACCCTGCACCACCTTTACAGCAAATGCAACCCTTGACTGCTTGCCAAAATCTTGGTGTCTCCCTCTCTCCATCAAAAATTATAGCTCGTTGCTGCTAAACAGTCAACTAAGGGAATATATGATAGAGCTATATAAAAATTATGAGTGGTATGGAGAAAGTGGGGCATTATTTACACTTTCACATGAAACAAAAAGTAGGGGTCACCCAATTAAATGATTATGCAACTGGTGTAAAACACAAACAAAAGGAAATATTTCTTAATGCAACACAGTGAGCCTGTGGAAACAGTTGCTATGTGATGCTGCAAAGTCCAAAATTATAACTGGATTCAAAAAGAGAAAATCCGTGAAGAAAAGGTCCGTCAGTGGCTATTAGCCTAGCAGATCAGGAAAGCAACCATGGCCACGTCTACACGTGCACGCTACTTCGAAGTAGCAGCGCCAACTTCGAAATAGCGCCCATCACGGCTACACGTGTTGGGCGCTATTTCGAAGTTGAAATCGACGTTAGGCAGCGAGACGTTGAAGTCGCTAACCCCATGAGGGGATAGGAATAGCGCCCTACTTCAAAGTTGAACGTCGAAGTAGGGCACGTGTAGACGATCTGCGTCCCGCAACATCGAAATAGCGGGGTCCGCCATGGCGGCCATCAGCTGAGGGGTTGGGGACGCTCTCTCTCCAGCCCCTGCGGGGCTCTATGGTCACCATGTGCCAGCAGCCCTTAGCCCAGGGTTCTGGCTGCTGCTGCGGCAGCTGGGGATCCATGCTGCATGCACAGGGTCTGCAACCAGTTGTCGGCTCTGTGGATCTTGTGTTGTTTAGTGCAACTGTGTCTGGGAGGGGCCCTTTAAGGGAGCGGCTTGCTGTTGAGTCCGCCCTGTGACCCTGTCTGCAGCTGTTCCTGGCACCCTTATTTCGATGTGTGCTACTTTGGCATGTAGACGTTCCCTCGCAGCGCCTATTTCGATGTGGTGCTGCCCAACGTCGAAGTTGAACGTGGACGTTGCCAGCCCTGGAGGACGTGTAGACGTTATTCATCGAAGTAGACTATTTCGATGTCGCTACATCGAAATAAGCTATTTCGATGCAGCGTGCACGTGTAGACGTAGCCCATATGTCCAGGTGTCCCTAAGGCAAGGTCTACACTAGACATTAAAGTTGACTGTAGATACATCATACTAGCTATGGCAATTGCATAGCTAGAAGCAGCTTATCTATAATCAACTTACCTGGCAGTCCTCACAGAGGGAGGTTGAGGTCACCTCCCTTACACCTCATGATATTGAGGAGTACAGGGGTTGACTGCCGAACCCAGATAGCTCAATTTCATGTGTCCCTACCAGGCACATGAAATTTAACCCCAGAAGATTGACCCTAACCAGGTTGATCTTCCTCACAATATCCTAAGACTCAAATTGCGAGAAGCTGTGACTGGACAAAAGGAGATGGATCACTCACAATGCCCTTTTTTGTTCCTTTCCTCTGAAGCATCTGGCACTAGCCAATATCAGAAAAACAGAATACTGGGCTCAATGGATCATTGGTCTGACACTATGGTTGTTCTTCTGTTCTTATAACTGTGTTACAACTAGGAATGGACCTTAAGGGCAATACAATGACATTCTTTAAATACAATAGGAGCAAAAGAAAGCTAAAGGAAAGTGATGGATATTTATTTTTCTTCAGTCCTCGCTATTGAAGTTAAGTGTAACTGAATGCTTAACAGCAAGAGGAAAGGAACACATGTAGAATAAGGAAAGAACTGGGTAAATAATATGCAGTGTATCAATAAAATATACTACCTGACTCACCATGCCTTGCAGGTTAAATAATATGTAGATAAGTTAGATGTATTCTAGTTGGCAGGGCCTGATGAAATTCAACGGAGGATACTTGAGAAACAAGCTGAAGTAATCTTGAAACCATTAGCAACTATCTATGAGAGCTCATGGAAGATGGGTGAGGTCCCAGTGGAGCAGGGAAGGGTAAATATTGTATCTTTTAAAGGCAGCCAAAGAGGGCTTGGTGAATTACAGATCAATCAGCCTAATTTTGCTTCCTGGTAAGATACTGGAACAAATTATAAAGCTATCAGGTTGCAAGCTCATAGAAAATAGCAGGGAGATAAGTAGAGCTGCAGATTTATCACTGCATTTCAAAATTAAAAAAATATGGAACTGTCACAGTACATTTAATAAAAGTCACAGGTTTCACGGTTTTGATAAAAATGCTATGACAAATGAAATTCAGCCGTACTTCATTAAAATCAAAGACCAGTGTCATCACTATCTTGGGCTGCTGACTTCTTGTCCTGATAAGGGAACATGGACCATGGGACTCTAAACCCAGCCTGATGAGGAGGAGATGCTATGGGAGTGGGATACAAACCACCCCACATTCACCTCACAGCAGAGGCTCCTGTGTCCCACGGTGTTATCCCAGATCTCTCATTCCACGCCCTGCATCCTGACGCACCAAGCTGCAGTGCTGCTCAGCATGACAGAGCAAAATAAGAGTAAGTAGTATTGTGACCTAGGTCAGACAACTACTCACGCAGGTTTGTCTTGGCTGATCCCTTAGAGCCTTTCAGCATGAAGTCACGGATGAAGAAGTCACAGTACCCAAGACTTTTTCACCCCATGACAAACTTGCAGCCCTAGCGACTATAGTCAACATGGATTTGTCTAGAATAAATCATGCATAACCAGCCTAATTTCCTTTGACAGGGACTGACTCTTCTGGGAGTGGGGGAATTAGATTTTATGGGGTCTCATAGGCTTGGGGTGAGGGCTCCAGGTTGAGGCAAAAGGTTGGGGTATGAGAGGAGCTGAGAGTTCTGGATGGGCTGCAGGTTCTGGGGTGGGGCCAGGTATGAGGGGTTTGGGGTGTAGGAAGGGGGGGCTCCACATGGGGGTGCTGGTGTTTGGACTGTGGGAGGGAGCTCAGGACAGGAGATGGGAGTGGGAGGCATGGGGTCTGGGTGTGAGTTTGGGAAGAGGCTTAGGGCTGACTGGCAGGACATATTTAGAGGAATTTCATTACTATTCAAAAATTGTCCTTTATTTCCTAAGAGCATCATTGTAATACAAAACTGGGAGGGTCTGAAGAACTGGTGTGAACTCAACAGCTAAAATTCAATAAAGACAAGTGGAAAAGTACTTCACTTAGGATTGGAAAATCAAGTGCACAACTACAGAAAGGGGAATAACTGGCTAGACCACAGCACAGCAGTAAAGGCTCTAGGGACAAACACTTGTCAGGAATGGTCTAGATTACAGATTATAACAGATCAGAGATTGAATATGAGCCAACAGTGTTAATGAGTTGAAAAAAAAGACCAATATCCTTTGGCGGAGTATTAATAGAAGTGTCACACATAAGTCCACACCACCACCATATATGGTCCACACTGCCACTTATAACAGCAGATCTGTTGTGGCCAAGGCATGTGAAAAAACCCACATTCCTGTGCCACATATATATTTTTTGGCATAGGGGGCAGTTCGCACAGCGCTATGCCAGCTGGAGAGCTTCTCATGATGACCTAGCTACCATCACTCATAGGGGTGGTTTAATTATGTCAACAGGGCTACGTCTACACGTGCACCCAACTTCGAAATAGCTTATTTCGATGTTGCGACATCGAAATAGGCTATTTCGATGAATAACGTCTACACGTCCTCCAGGGCTGGCAACGTCGATGTTCAACTTCGACGTTGCTCAGCCCAACATCGAAATAGGCACAGCGAGGGAACGTCTACACGCCAAAGTAGCACACATCGAAATAAGGGAGCCAGGCACAGCTGCAGACAGAGTCACGGGGCGGACTCAACAGCAAGTCGCTCCCTTAAAGGGCCCCTCCCAGACACACTTTCATTAAACAGTGCAAGATACACAGAGCCAACAACTAGTTGCAGACCCTGTATATGCAGCACGGACCCCCAGCTGCAGCAGCAGCAGCCAGAAGCCCTGGGCTAAGGGCTGCTGCCCACGGTGACCACAGAGCCCCGCAAGGGCTGGAGAGAGAGTATCTCTCAACCCCCCAGCTGATGGCCGCCATGGAGGACCCCGCTATTTCGATGTTGCGGGACGCGGATCGTCTACACGTCCCTACTTCGATGTTGAACGTCGAAGTAGGGCGCTATTCCCATCCCCTCATGGGGTTAGCGACTTCGACGTCTCGCCGCCTAACGTCGATTTCAACTTCGAAATAGCGCCCAACACGTGTAGACGTGACGGGCGCTATTTCGAAGTTACTGCCGCTACTTCGAAGTAGCGTGCACGTGTAGACGCAGCCCAGGAGAGTTATCTCCCATTGGCAGTGAGTGACTAGATGAGTGATCTTACAGCAGTTATATGGGTCTATGGTGACTGGACTCCAGCAATATTACTGTCCTGGGAGTCCTACTCCACCTTAGTTCAGGTCTGGGTCTCTGCCCCAGCCCTGCCTGCCACCCTTGTGAGTCTCCCTGGATGTGTTCCCTGGCCCTGCCTGCCTCCCCCAGGTAATTTAGAAGGCCCAGGGACCCTTGCCACCTCCACTGGCCGCTAAGCATTGTGGCAATACATGTAACAATTAATAATCCAAAGGGGATTTTTTGCATCCAAAACGCAAAGTATTTTAATTTAATTATTTTTTACTTAAATGTCAGGAAAATGTTGTTTTAAGATTAGGATTTGGACTCCCCCCAGTACTAAAGTTTTGCAGCAAAACAACCGCATGTTCTTCCTTGCACAGTCTGGTAAGAGTTCTTTACAATTACATTGGCACGTGTAAAACTCAGAAATGTTTCAGCTAAATGAGCAGCTAGATTTACGCTGAGGAGCTTTACCTTAGCAGGCAAGGGAGAAGAAAAAAAACTGATCCCAGAGTTGTATGTATTGTCTTTGCATACTTAAGTCTAAAGAGAAGCGAATAATTCTGTTAAAAAACTAGAATTTCATCAACTTTCTGGGAAACAGTAGAATAAACATCACGGACCAGAGCTGAAATAAACGCACTATCTTCTTTTCACCTTCCTCTGTTGCTGTCTGGACTTATACTCACATACCGAGCCCAGCTTGCAGACGTGGCTTGTCTGGTGTGATTATATTTTCACATGCAGCCTGGCACTTCAGAAAGATGAAATCTATCATTAGTTGCATGAGTGCCCATTTGTATATGAAAAAAATCCCAGATTTGCATAGTTTTGGCATCTGCTGAGGAGAATTGGGCCAATAATATATCTCCCAAATAAATACCTAACAAATCTAAGTGGAAGGGTATACATTTGGGGACCTGGGATTGTGCACACTGGAGGATGGTTCAGGAAGCTTCCATGTTCCATGCACCCCACACAAGTGTAGTGTAAGGGGGGAATTGCAGAGATGGCTTCTTTTGTTCACTCGTTGGTGTGCCCATCAGCCCACCTGGGGCTGGGTGGAGATGAGGACCCATTCCTCCTTGCCCTGTTCTGGGTTCTCTGAGCACTGGAGATGAGGCAGAATAGGTTGTACCACCCCCAAACGCCTTATGGCCTAAACTAGCCCTGTGTGAACAGTAGCTGGGGTTAGCTCCTGGGACTTTTTCTGTGAGATTCTGACTAAGGAAGGGGTATCACCACACAAAATGGCCTTAGCGCTGGCAAGTGTTTTGGATACTTCTAATCACTCATTTCTACCTTTGCTGTGTGTACAGAGTAGGGACCAAATCCTGCAGAGTGATGAGCGCTATAGATGACTCCCGGTAGCACGCAGGAGCTGCGTTGTATCCTTATGCACCCGCATTTTATTTGCTAATCGGGGTGCCCCCCTCATGCCCTTCCCTGTTCCTCTGGGTTGGACTCCCTGCACCCTCCTCCCTGTAGGCACCAGGTACCTATGCTGAGCACTCTGAGTTCACCTTACCATTAATGGGAGTTGCAGTCGGTGTGCAATATTTTACAGAATCATGTCTCTGATACATTCAGTGGGGTTTGCGGCTGAGGACTGTTGGGATTTATGCAATAGGAGACCACCAAGGACTTTCCTCCTGCCTCAGATTCAGTGCTGGTGCCAGCAGCTCCGATTTCAATTGCCAAACCCAAAGGCAGCGTGATCTCGTCCTCCATCTCCTGGCTGCTTCAGTTGATAAGAGGTTTGTTTATTTCACTTCAATATCTTTAATTAGACGGCTTTGTTACAGAACAGTTACTGGGGATTGCATTACAATAGGTGTCCCAGACTGTTAAGCAATAGATACAACCTATTCTCTCTGCGCTTTGTATTATAATAATTCACATCTCCTGGGGTGCAGCTCAAAAATAACTGTCACAAATGAAGCTGAAGAATATTGCCTTTTAATTGGGAGATGCACTCTCCATGACCAGCTTTCTCCTCCCCTACCATTTGCGCTATCACAGTTGACATATAGGTCACAGAAACAACTGCTTCCAGCAGTTTTGTGTTAGTAATAAATTGAAAGGCACACCCACATCTGATATGCCCTTCTATTCTGAAGAACAGGATTATCAGCTATCCTTAGATCTCTTTCTGCATTACTGCTTTCCATCTGCTTCCCACTAAACTCAGTATCTGCACTTCAGATTATTTTTATCCTGATGAGTCCTATTAGCTTTCATTTCTCCAAACAGGATCTCTCTGTACTTCCTGTCTGCATTTCTAATCCCTCTTCATTTCTAATCCCTTTCATTTCTCCAAACAAGATCTCACTGTACTTCCTGCCTGCATTTCTAATCCCTCTTGGTACCTTTGTGTTATTTTGTCTAGCTTCACTGGAATTTGCAACATCCACCTATTGAGCATCAGCTGTGAACTCTCCTCTCTTTTCTGGTCCATTAATGTAAATTTTAAATGAGGCTACTGGGTCTGACATTATCTCTGTTACATCTGACTGTATACCTCCCCACAAAATGATACACTGACATTTATCATTATGCTCATTTACCATCCTTCAGCCAGTTTGCAATCCATTTGACAGTATTCATTTCCAAGCCAATTTGAGTTAATTAATGTGTGTCTGTGTGGAGATGCATCGTGATACCTAACACACAATTATCAAAATCAAAATGAGAGCTCCTAAGGTTGTTGATTGCGCATCCTACAAGGGGAAAAAGCAGGATGGGGCAGTAAATTATTTATAATAGCTCTTGAGTTCTCAAGAGACTAACCCTTCACACCTTCTGGGGGAAACTGAAATGAGGATCTAGGGAGCCCGGTAAGCAATTTACTTCTGCAACACAGGAGTGAACAGGCTACATTCACTGGTAATAGCAAGCTGATGGCTGCACTCAGAAAGGTTTAAAGCTGCATTCTGAGAAAACATCTAACTGTAAATTTCACTACAGGCTGAAGATACAATTGTGTTTCAAGAGGTCAAGGATTGCTTCTGAAGCTCAAAGACATTTACCTTTCCATACTAATGTTCGTGCAATTATGCGCTCTGTATTTGAATAGGGGAAATGGTCTGATGTGCAACTTAAGTAATGATCTATTATGGATATTTAAGAACTGTAGGTGAAATCTACGAAAGAACTTAGATGTTGCAATGTTGAAGATCACAGGCTTGTAAAAGATTACAGGAACTGCACTATGCTCTACGAAGCTGAGGGAGGCAGGAGGAAAGGAAGTGGGGAGGGCAGACAGGGGTTCAGGAAAGCAGAGGTTTGGACCAATGGGGGAAGCTATGTCTCAGGGGTTGCAGTGTTAGTGTGTATTGGTAAAAACAACAAGGAGTCCTGCAGTACCTTAGAGACTCACTAACAGATTTATTAGGGCATAAACTTTTCTGGGTAAAACCCACTTTGTCAGCTAGAAGGGAGAGGAAATAAAAAGGTAGGTACAGAAGTAAGACAATTAATTCCAAAAAAGTTACTATCCATTGTAAATCAGAGTGATCAGTGGGGATGACGGTGGCTATTCAGTGTAGCTGAGGGGCAGAGCCAGTGGCACCAGGGATGGAGGCAGCAGGGGCTAGCAGAGATGTAGGCCTTGTCTACACTGACAAGGTACAGTGCAGTATGTCAATTCCCAGAGCTGAAACTCCCGGCATGTCCACCTAGGCAAGGCACTTAGTGCACACCACCTTGAGGAGCAGCACAGACCTGTGCAGTAGCTGCTGCACTGAGACTCCGGTGTGGTCTCTTAAATAGCTCGCTGGGGTGTAACCACCTGGCCTCTGGAAATGGTCCCTAACCTCTCTTGTGCTCACTCCACTTGCTGAGGGCGGCCCTCCGTCTGGGCCAGCCTGCATGCTGTGTCCGTCTGCTCTGGAACTCAAAGCAAACTGTTTGGGTGCAACCTGTGTTCTGCTGAACACAGAGGTGGGCATCTGGGGGTGGGCAGGGAGCTAATGCCAGGATGTGCTCCTCCCCCTGCCTCAGTCGACCACTGTCTGAACTTACAAGACAGCATGTTGATGTCCTCCAAAACGCTGTCTCTTTGTCCTTCCTCACCTCCATCCCCAGGAGTCCCTGCCGCCTCCCCATCCCCTGCACTTCAGTTGAAAAGTAGCTGTCACTGGAGCAATGGGCTGGGGAAATCTGTATTAAGTGACACTGCCTGCTAGGGATGTGACCCACTCTCCCAAGGAGCACAGTGAGGAGACACAACAGCGGTTCCCAAGCAGCGCTTAGTGAGCAATGCTGTAACTGCTAGCACCGTATGTTTGCCAGTGTAGACACAACCTTAGAGGAGATGATGGAGGAAGCTACATGGTTGGGTTTTGGGATGAGGGGTGAGAGAGTGGGGAGGGAGCTATGAAAGAGCCAGAAGGTTTTTGGGGAGGTAGAAAAGTGTAAGAAGGACCGGAAAGAGGGGTTAGGACATGGAAAAGACATTAAGGGCTTGCCTATACTTAAGGGGAGACCAGTGCCCTGGAGGCTGATCTATCTGGGGTTGATTTAGTGGGTCTAGAAGGGATGTGCTAAGTCAACCACTCATTGCTCTCCTGTACACTGTACACTGGTACTCCACAGGGTCAGGAGGAGTAAGGGACATCAACGGGAGAAGAGAAGGAGAAGAAAGGAATGGGACATGCAAGAGACACGTGAAGGAAGACAGTGAAAGTCCTGCTCACCCCTAAATTTCAGACAAAATGACTGCCCTTGTTGATAGTGCATATGGAGCTGTACACCTACACTGGCAGACAGAAAGATACTGGCTTGGCTAAATTAATACAAACTATCGAGGGTATGTATCAGAGAACTGGGAGTGTTACTAATGCTCAAACCGTTTGACTTTGGGGTCAAAACTCAAATCAAAATGCTTCCTTCGGTGCTAGGAAAAAATATTTCAAATGACGTATAAGGTCTTTGAACATGCTGTAGTTACAGAGGAGTTCAAATTTGACTATGCACAGAGTCCTGGGTGAATACTGTAAATACTCTGAATATTTGGACAATTTTTGCAGAGTTTGCAGGATTTCTATTTTATTAGGCTCTGTCATTAGAAGTCTGTTAGTGTTTTACATTCCAATGATATGATAATGAAACCTGATTTCTAAAGCAACTAACTGTACCTGCAGCCTGCTGTGTAAATGCAGTGTTTAATAGTGTTAAAATAGTTTTTCCAGGGTAATTGGGGCTTTAAAAAAACACAGTAGGTTTCACTAAGGGCAGTTCTACGCTAGGGAGAAAGTTGCCTAAGATACGTAAATGAAGCTATGAGAATAGCATAGCTGGAGTTGATGTACCTTAGGCTGACTTTCTCTGCTGTCCCCACAGAAAGAGGTCAATGAGAGAAACTTTCTGCTGGGTTAACGGGGATGCCCAGAACATTCAATTTAGTGCACCTCTACCAGAAGCGCTAAATCAAACTCTGGAAGCTCAACTGCGGTAGCATTGATCTTCTGCTTAGTGAAGATGTACCCTAAATAAAACAACATAAGAAATTGTTCTGAAAGCAATTTTACATAAGTTTGCCACAATAAAAGCTCTTCAGACGTGGTGTAACTAACTCACCCTTGTGCAGAGAACCTGCATAAGCCAGTGCATCTCTTCAATTCCCCTTATGTCCTACTTTGAAGATTTAAGTTGTGCTGTACCACTGGGCAGAATTTTACCTTCAGGCCTTAACAGCATTTGAGTGATGTATAGGGATTGAAGCTGGCCTTTTGCACAGAGACGAATTCTCCTACTGATTTCTAGGGATGCTAACAAGGAGCTTCCAAGAGCCTGGAGATTCCATTGATAATCTGGGGTAAAGTTCACCCATTTAGACAACACCTCTGCATTGTTTCTGTACCAGTGTAAAAAGAGGTTTTAAATCTTGCAAAATTTGATTTTATTTTAATTTTTAGGCACTTAAGTGCCAAGACACTGAATGTCATTTAAAAGCTTTAAATAGAAAAAGAGTACATTTACCAGACTGCCTTTGGGAAGACAAAAAATGTACAGCTGGGAGGTTTAGCTTCTTTTGACACTTGTTCGTTAATAGTTGTAAAGTAGGTTATACAAATTGGTACCAAAATCATTACATAATAAGAAGGTATTCATATGCTGTCTGGGGCCTTTTGCCCACTATTCTGTGTGACTGTATGGCATTCCAGAGAGATTTCCCTGCCTCTCTTTAAATGGAAAACTGGATTTGATAAGATTAAAGTAGACTCTGACTACAAAATCCATCATGATTTATACCTCCTTAGACTTCTAATCTTTTTTAATAAGAAATTATTGTGAATTTGGATTAAAAAAAGACAGTCCACCCTTTCTAGTAATAACAGAGGAGCAGTCAGAAAAATTACAAACTCAAGAAAAGAGCCTAGAATACAAAACTTCAGATAATTTAGGAATAGAATTAGGGCACTGAATCTGCAGTTTGTTGCATGTGGCTGTGCAGAGCCCTGTTTGGCGTTACTGGGTGTGCAGCAACATTCCCTCTAATTTTTTCCATTCCTGTGCAGAATCAATTTTGTTGTGTGCACTGAGGCATGTTCAGATGTGCACCACCAGTAGAACCACATGCTGCTAGCTGTGGGCACAGTGAGCACTCTGCTAGGCAGCTGGGCGGCATTTGAATCTCTCCTGAGTGGCTGCCCAAGTGCTCAGCTTACAGGGAACTCTGATGAACGGCAGTCTGGATGTGTGCGAAAACTGCAGGGTTGAGGCCTAATTTTGTCTCCTGGAGATGGAATCAATTGATCTAATCT
This sequence comes from Carettochelys insculpta, assembly GCF_033958435.1. Lineage (NCBI taxonomy): Eukaryota > Metazoa > Chordata > Testudines > Carettochelyidae > Carettochelys > Carettochelys insculpta. Next base: position 27,328,061 of record NC_134141.1, on the reverse strand, counting down.
GAGAAATGTGGGATGGTCCTTTCGTTTTGGTGGTGGCAGAAGTTTTTGTAGATGTGACCTAAATGGAGTTAAGAATCTGGCTTGTGCGTTTCAACCCTGAATGCTGAGAGCAGCCAGGCAGGGACAGGTAGCATTGCCTCATGTTCTTCCCTCTGTTTTCAGTGCTCTGAGCTTATCAGTGGTATTGAAAGAAACAGATGCAGTCTTTAAATTGTTTAGAAGGTTACAGTGTAGTTATCAAAAGCCACCCTGTATCCCATGCATGAATATCAGTGTAAAGACTTATTATCTTCAGTATTGCACTGACTTATTGCAAAAGAGAAGGAGAAACATGGTGATGGTTAAGTTATCAAAATGAACAAGTATTGAAAAATACAGCACAGGGAACTCCCTCTGTGCATACAGCATGTCAGAATCTGCAGATGATTTTCAATATTTTAGGACACCTGTAACTGTGGGGAACGAGCTTCATTTTATTTTGTAGCAGTGAGTTAATAATAGCAGCAGATCTCTCTCAAAACCATCTTACCCTTTTCCATTACTCTCCATCTGCTCATTAATATACAGCAAAGCCAGGGAAGAGCCCAGTGAGATTCAGCTGCCACTGTTGGGGTTTTTCAGCATGGAAATAAAGGACAAAATATATTCAATGCAAAATCTGTGTGAAAGAAACACTATGACTGAGGACCTAAAGACACAATGGCCTGATTCTCATTAACCCCAACATTCCTTTACACTAACCAGAGTGGTACAAAAGACCCAAAGGTCACAAGCAGCAGGGATATTAGTATAAATGAAAATCAGGACCATAAAAGCCAGGGAACTGAAAGTTATGGTTTCTATTGCAATTCTATTACAAGGTGTTATAAGAAATGAAGAACATCCATACTGGATCAAGTCAGTGGTCCAGCTAGCCCAATATTCTGCTTCCTGACAGTGGGCAATGCCAAATGCTTCAGAGGGAATGATAAGAACAGGGCAATTATCAAGAGATCCATACGCTTTACCCAGGCCCAGCTTCTGGCACTGATTTAGAAACACTCAGTACATAGATTGAGGTCCATCTAGAGTAATAACCATCGATGGACATGTCTCCCTGAACTTGCACCATTCTTTTTCAAGCCTGGTTATATTTTTGGCCTGCCAGGCCTGCTGACGGGTTGGATGGAGTAAAGGAGGCAGTTGCCCTGAGGCTTGGAGATTTAAAGGGCCCAGGATTCTGCCTGCTGCTGTTACTGCTTCGGTGGCAATAGCAGCACCCAGATCCTGAGACCTTTAAATTGCTGGTGGTGCACTGTTGCAGCACTCTCTGCAGCTCTCAGTGCTGTCTGGAGAGGTGGGGGCACTGCACAGTGCACTGGGCTGGGGGGTACTGTGGTCCAGGTGGTGCTAAGGACTGTCTGCCTTCAACCTTGCCACTTCTGGTAGCATGCAGTTGGCTCCCACATACACAGCTTGCCCAGGGGCCCGGTGTGACTGTGAGCTCCCTATGGCAACCACTACATCCCCTAGTAATGAGTTCCACGGGGTGACTGTGGCTACGTCTACACTAGCCAAAAACTTTGAAATGGCCATGCAAATGGCCATTTCGAAGTTTACTAATGAAGCGCTGAAATGCATATTCAGTGCCTCATTAGCATGCGGGCGGCTGGAGCACTTCGAAATTGACGCGGCTTGCCGCCGCACGGTTCATCCAGATGGGGCTCCTTTTCGAAAGGACCCCGCCTACTTCAAAGTCCCCTTATTTTCATCTGCTCATAGGAATAAGGGGACTTCGAAGTAGCCGGGGTCCTTTAGAAAAGGAGCCCCGTCTGGACGAGCTGCGTCAATTTCGAAGTGCCGCGGCTGCCCGCATGCTAATGAGGTGCCGAATATGTATTTCAGCGCTTCATTAGTAAACTTCGAAATGGCCATTTGCATGGTCATTTCGAAGTTTTGGCTAGTGTAGACACGGCCTGTGTGTTGCATGAAGAAATATTTCTCGTGCTTGTTTAAAACCTGTTGTCCAGTAATGTTACTGGATGTCCACTGGTTTTTGTGTTATGTGAAGGTGTTAGTAGTACTTCCTTATTCACTTCTCTGACACCATTCATGATTTATTAGCCCTCTGTCATATCTCCCTTTACATATTTATTTTCTAAGCTGAACAGCATCGAGTTTTTTAAATCTCTGCCCGTGTGGCAGTGGTTCTGTGCCCTTAATAATTTTTGGTGCCCTTCTCTGCATCTTCTATAGTTCAATTTTTTTTTTTTAAGGCAAGGATGACCAGAACTGCATGAAGTATTCAAGGTGTGGGAATACTGGGGATTTATATGGTGGCATTATGAGGTTTTCTGTTTTGTTATCTATCATTTTCCTAATACTTCCTAACTTGCTTGCCTTTCTGACTGCCACTGCAGCTGTTTCCATACAACTATCCACAATGACTCTAAATTTACATTCCTAGCAACAGCTAATTTAAACTCCATCATTTTTATTTATAGTTGGAATTATGTTCCCCAATGTGCATTATTCTGCATTTATCAATCCCAAATTTCATCTGCTGTTTTGTTGGTGAGTCACCAGCTTTGTGAGATCTCTTTGCAAATCTTCTCAGACAGTTTTCAACCTCACTATTTTGAATAACAGTATTGTCTGCAAACCTTGACACCTGTCTGTTAACCCCCTTTCCAACTAATTTATGAATATGTTGAAAAGCACTGTTCCTAATACATATCTTTGGGGAACCTCTCTATTTACAAGCTTCCATTGTGAAAACTGACCATTTGTTCCTACACTTTGTTTCCTATCTTTACCAAGCCATAAGAGGACTGTTCATCTTATCCCATGACTGCTTACTTTGTTTAAAGTCAGTGGTGTGGAATCTTGTCCAAATCTATTTCCACTATATCACTTTTGTCCACATACTTATTTACAGCTCATGCAGATCAAATCTGAGCTCTTCAGAATGGTGTTGTTGTAGAATGTAGTGAGAGTTAACAGAAGAAAATATATAGCAACAGTGGAAAAACTTGCTTCTCAAACTCCCCTTTACAAAAACAGGCCAACCAAAGACTGAGCTTTTAAAATCAGTCCTCGGTAAAGAAACAGAAATAATAGGTTCTGGGTATGTAATAAATCAGTGTTCAATCATTACCATATTTTGGTAAAAAGCTGAGCATCTCACCATGAGGAGCTTATGGTGGAGATCAAATTATGGGGAAGATTTTCAATGGCACAAAGGGCAGGTAGGTGTCAAGTTCCCACTGATGCTGTCTTCATGCCTTGGACAATCCCCATTCTGTCCTCCTTGACTTAACTTTTCCTTACCTCTGTACTTTGAAACTAAAGTAATAAAGCTGAATGTGATTTGATTGTTCACATTGCTTAAGGGTTTCCCAAAGCATTTAACAAACCAGTAAGGTGCATATGAGCAGCATAGTAAGTAAACATATAAGCCCACATGGCCACAGATGACACTAATGACGTACTCAGCAGTGGCTTTCTCACAGCTACTGCTTTATTTCTCACTTTGCAATAGTAGATGCTAAGCATATCAACATTCATCCTCCTGATGAGAAATTAAATGGAGGTCACTTCTGATTATCTCTGACTCCCTGTGAAAGCTAATCAGTGATCCATTCTGTAGAGATGAAAAGGATCCTTAACTTCCAACTACAGCTTGATATTACAAAAACCAAAAAACCCAGCATTAAAATACTTAGGAGACAAAGATTTTTCAATGCTTTGTAAATCCCTAATATGTGAAGGTTTTGAAAATTTTTCTGCTTTGACTGTATTTTGGTTTAATTCCTGTTCACATGCTTTGGACTGCACTGCTATAATTATTGTTGTCTATATTTCATTTCTTTGTGACAACATTCGGATATTGTTAGGTGCTTTTAACCAGAGAAAGGGGCATTCTCCATACATGATGAAACTCACTTTGTAAAGATTTGTGCCATATAGCAATGTCAACATTAAGTTAACGTCTTCACTATCAGCTGGATTGATGGGGCAGTGACTGATCCATCAGGGATCAATTTATTTTGTCGAGTACAGATGTGATAAATTAACCGTTAATCATTCTCCCATCGACTCTGATACTCCCCTTGAATGAAAAGAATAAGGAGAGCTGATGGGAGAGGTTTTTTTGTTGACCCAGTGCGGTGTGGATCCGGAAGTAAGTTGATCAAAGTTCCATCCATTTGAATTACGTTACTAACATAACTTAAATTGCATAGCTTAGATCGACCTGTCCCCATCCTATAGACCTGCTCTCAGTATAAAACCAAAGTTTAGAAGAGGCTCTGACCTCTCCCAGAATTTCCTGGCTTCCAAACAATGCTTAAAAAAATCCAAAACAAAAAAAAGAACAACAACAACAAAAATCCACAAACGCACACCACAAAAAAGTGAACCTTTTCCTGAGCTCTTCCCCCGCTTGGAAACAGAGACATGGGAGTCCAAGGTTCCATACAGAAAGTGCTTCTTTCAAGCTGAGTGCTGTTCCTTTATCTCTAAGGGTATGTCTCTACTGCCAAGTTCTGTCAACAAAACTTCTTTTGATGCCCAGAAGATGACAAAACAGAAATCACCAGAGGGCATTCACACTTGCTCCCTCTGTCATCAGATCATGTCCACACTGGAGGCACCATCATTGACAGTGTGAGCAGTGCACTGTGTGTATATATCCCAAAGTGCAGTGTTGCAGGATGGCAGAGCTGATCGTTGCTGGGAGCAGCATCATGGATAGCACTGTGAGCTCTTGATGCTGAGGAATGTGAAAGCAATCTGTCCTGCTTCCGCTGCTACTGTGTTCCCAGTGCTGGGCAGAACAGCAGCAGTTCAATGATTTGCTCTTTGTTTGTTTGTTCCCCAAATGGAGCAGCTCACTCAGTGTCAGATACTTCCTAGAGCTTTGAAAGGGGAAGGGCAGATGCTTGCTGGGTGGCAGAGGTCAAAACACTGAGTAGAGCCATCAGGTCAGGCATTGTGGGATACCAGCAAAATCCAGTTCTGTTGATAAAAAACTAAAACAAACAAAAAAACCCCCACCAAACCCAAAAAACCTAGCAGTTTACATCAGGTGTTTGTAGACACTAAAGGGGGGAAAAAGAAAAAAAAAGTCTTTCCTGGGGTAGACATGTTTTGTCAAGGTAACTGGGAGTGAACATTGCAGTGTGAACAGTCTCACTCTTTTGTTTCCAAAAGGCAGTTTGTTGACAAAACATGCTAGTGTAGATATACTTGAGTGACTTGTTTCTGGCCCTGACCAGGAGTAGATTGGAATGAACCTTGAAATCTACCCCCTCTGCACACACGAGAGGAATCATCAAAAGAATTCTAGCAAGTCAAAAGTCTAAGGCCAGCTCTACACTACAAAATTAGGTCAAACTTATTAGGGCTGATTTTTTAGCACCCAGTTTTGTAAAGTTGAAGGCGCATGTCCCACTGTGCACAAGTTTGATGGAGAGCCTCCACAGTAAGGTGCATTCTTTCAGCTCTGATAACCATGTATTGTGGGTACCTATCCCACAGTTCCTGCCATCCCCTTTGCATTCTGGGTTAGACTCAGTGCCTCACGGGACAAAAAAAAGTGCAGCGGGTGCTTCTGGGTTCATGTAGTTAGTTTGCGATAGTTCACTTACCTCCTCCCTCCTGTCCCACTCATCCCACTTGAAAGCAACGGCAAACATTGTTTTCATGCCTGATTTTTTTTCCCTGGTTATCCAGGCACATGCCATAGCAGGGCAAGCACGGAACTTGTTCAGCTTCAAACTGCTGCAGCAAGCCTTGTCTGCGCCTCGTGCATTACGCTGCAATATATCCAGAGCCTATCCATGAGCCGCCAGGGCGAAGGAGAATGCGAGGAAGCCACAAACACAAGCATGTCTGAAACCAATGATTGGAGCAATTGGCAGATGCTGGTAGTAGTTGATCCTCTTCACACAGGGACGCACAGATTCTGGGCCTGTGAGATGAGTCCAGACTGGTGGGACCACAGAGCTATGCAGCTGTGGGACAATGAGCAGTGGCTGCAAAACTTTTGCATGCATAAGGTCACTTCTTTGAAAATTTTTGACTAACTTTCCCCCACCCTGAAGTGCAGCAATACCAGAACAAGACTGCCCCGAGCCTACTATTGATGTGATAGATTGAATGGTGACAGCTGAGAACGAGTGGCAATAGCTCTGTGGAAGCTTTCAGTGCCAGACAACTTCCAGTCAGTGGAGAATCAGTTTGGACTGGGTACGCCTACAGTGAGGGCTGCTGTGATCCAAGTAGCCAAGGCATTTAAGTGCAGCCTGTCGATGCAGGCAGATTGCATTTGCTCATTAAACATGTCATCCTGATTACATTTGTTTTTGCCTTTGGATCTGTGAAAGTCAAATAGCTGGAGAAGGCGAGGGAGTGGACAACAGATTCACAGTTGCACCCACAGTAATGAAAAAAGTGAAGGGCAGACTTTATAGAAGACATATTGTAGAATGCAGAAGCTCATCTCTTACCATGATATATCATTTGTCCCAAACAATGGGCACATGTTATGTACAAGGCCAAAGTTGCATTTTTAAGCACCTACAAACTAGGCACCAGGTACAACACACAGATGTTAAGGGAGCAGCTGGACTCGGATTGGTGGTAGGCGTGGGAAGGAACAGGTTCGTGCTTTTTGTTCTTCTGCTTCCACTTTGAAAGCATGAACAGCACAGAGCCTGCAAATTGCAGCTCCCCCAGCTAGACGATCATCTACACTTGCCGCGGTTGCGAGGGACCATCTGTGGCAGCAGGGCAGGGGCTCAAACAGTTACCAAGTTCCCGAGGGGGAGAGGAGCCCATTGTGGTAGCAATGGCTCACATGGACAGCAAAACATGCTTTGTTGGGAATGAGCCAACAGAGGTGTCCTGCCTCAGTGGAATCAGTTACAGAGATTCCCTTGCTTCACCCTGGTTGCTATGCACAACATCAGTCTTCTCGAGATCACATGATAAGGAATGGATGCTGACTGCATGTGGCCAGAAACTTGGCCCTATGCTGCAAAGCCAGATCATTTACTGCTGGCTTGTCACGGAAGGATGTCCCAGGGTGGAGGACAGAATGCACTGGGGCTCCAAAGTTTAAAAAAAAAAAAAGCTGGCTGTTGATGAGATCAAATGTGCTGTTCCCCAGCTGAGCATTCTCACCCTCTTCCTCTCAACAACGTCATCCTTGCTGTTGCCTGAGGCTGCCTGAAGAGTCACTTGGGAGGTATCCATTGACAGCTTTGGGACAGCAGTTGGCTTCCCCGCCCCCCGAAGCAGCTTCTCGAAGTGGCATATTTGCAGCTCTTACTCAGCTCATCTGTTTGCCTCCTTTGCTTTCCAGTTCACCTTCCTCAGCTCCTTTATTTTCATATAGCAGTGCTGGGTGTCCCTGATGTATTGTTTTTCCCAGCATGCCCTGTGCGATGTTGACATATATGTCTGTGTTTCTTTTGCTGCTTCATAGTTTTCTCAACACAGACTCATCCTCCCACACAGGAAGGACATCCTGGCTCTCCTGCCCACTCCATGCTGGAGCTCGCCTGTGACCTTGCGCATTCATGGTCAGGTGTGCTGCCTGCCCTGCTTGCCATGCTGGCCAAAAAGGAAATGACATTACATTTTTCCCAGGGCTCTTCCTGTGCACCTGGAAAGGAGCAGAATTGAAACTGCTCGCCAAAGTGGTCACCTCCCAGAGACCAAGATTGTTGACTTTCACAATACTGGGTTGGCACTATCCCAAAGTTGACTATGCAAGGTTGAATTTACCATTACTCTTCTCTTCAGGCAGGAGTACAGAAATGGGCATTAACAGCTCTTAAAGTTGGCCGAAGAGGCTTGGTGGTAAGGACTCATTTAGAAAATTGACCTAATGTGGTTAACTTTGACCTAAACTTGTAGTATAGATTAGGCCTTAGTAGCTCGCTGAAATTGTCTAAAGCTCGTATTTAAGTGGCTTGGGAGACTATAAGGGTGAGAGCTGGCATCCAGACTCTTTGATATCCAGTGATTCAGCTCCAGCCTGTGCCAAGAATTGACCTCAGATGGCTGCTCAGTGGCTTGTGTGAACTATTTGGTAGTTTTGTCCAATTGCTCGTGGACAAGGATCTACATTACAAAAGCTGCCATCAGTATCAGCATCTGTGTTAAAAGGCCGAGGAATGGGTGGGAACTCTTCATGTTATATTTAAGTCAAGAATGGCATTTATTGGCAGAACAATGTAGGGAATCGTGTACTGCTTGTGTGGTACTTCTTCCATAGCTGAATAAAGGAATTGAGATTCCAGGTCTGTAAATCAAGCACTCTTTGGTTACACTGAATTAACCAGAAACAATAATAAAATCTCTCGTTTCCTCCAACCCACGTCTTGGCTTACATGTAACACATGAGGCCCAGGAAGGATCACGTGTATGGGAAAGTACATCAGAAAACAGACAGCTGCCTGAGCTCCTAATTGCTTTTCCATATAACTAAAAATAGGCAGGGATGGCAGCATGCCACATGTGCAAAAAACGACAGCCAGGGTGCAATGATACTCATACAACAAATAAGGAACACGTAAAACACAAACTGTGTTCTTGCTTGTAAGCAGGTGGGATTTTTTTGTTTTGGTTTTTTTTTTGTATTTTTGGGTTTGGCTTTTTTTGGTACTATGCCCACAGGAACATCCTTATCTACAAGTTTCAGTAGAATTTTTAATTTGTATTTCAGTCGTGCCAGCCAAGATCAATATCCTCTTGTTCTAGGAGCTGGAGGTACACAAAATAAGATTGTAAACTCTTTGAGATAGGGGCCATTTAAATAGACCAGATAAAGTTTGTGAGAAGAGGTAGAGATGAGGAATTGAAGCTTGGGCAACTAAAGCCAAGATTTTTTTAAAAACGCAGATGCCTAAAGTTTGACTATAAATCCTTTTTTCAGATAACTAAATAAATGGCCCAATTTTCAAATGTACCGAGCTCCCAGGTGCGCTGATTAGTGTCAATCATATTTTTGAAAAACTGGCCATTTCACTAGGTGCCTCAGTAAGTGCGAACTAAATAGTCTCTGTTCAGACACCTAGTTCTGAATATCTAAGCCCAAATGGACACAAAATCCCTTCTAAAACTAAGCTCAGCTCTCCTGTGCTGGTTTTTAACCACAAAACCATCCTGTCAGCGATTTGGGCCACATGGCCTAGACTCTGAATAATATGATGTTTGCAAGAGTGATGCACTCGATTTGTCAACCTTAAATTCAGAGGAATGACTGTTGGAAATGAACTCAGGCTACATCTTCACTAGCCCAGAAGATTGACCAGCTCATGGTTGATCTTCCGGGGTTTGATTTTGGGCGTCTAATAGAGACACGTGAAATCGACCTCTCAGGGGTTGCAGTTGGCCCCTGTACTCCTCGCAAGACACAGTATGGACAGCCAAGAAAGCCAAGCACAGACAGGTCGATTCCAGCCGTGCAGTTGCTGGAGCTAGAATTGCATATCTACGGTCGACCTTCTTCGTACAGTTTAGATGCAGCTTCAGAAATATAATGCTGGTGTATTCAGGTATGAGGCTGGGTAATCTACAAGGCAATTCATTTCTAGTTCAATATTTCCTATCAAAGGGCATTTTACTCTGTACCTGTTACATTCCCCCAAACAAATTGCATTTAAAAACCCGGAGTTCAAATAATAAATAATAAAAATAAATCTCTCCCTCCCTGATCAAACAGAATTCACTGTACTTGAATCTGGCTGGAAAGCTGCACGGAAGACAGAACTTGTGTGCATCAGCAGATGATTTGACAGTGAAACATCATGCATTTTCATTGCCTGCTCTCAAGATGGTTTATTTTCACTCTAGTGAGAGTGAATTTTATGTTCTGGGACTTAGGCAATTACCCCCCAGATAAGGCCAGTGCTTCCAGGAAATGGAAGTGAAAGTGCTTTTGTTCCTTATGCTGTTGAAAATGCAATCATTTCCTTCTTTGCAGCTGCAAGAATCTTTTCTTCCTGCTGTTAGGTTAGCCGCAGCGTGAGTTGTAATAAGCTTTGCCAAGGTAATAATAATAATATAGGCAGTTACATCCATAGATATTACTCAGAGGATTTATTGGGTATGTATTCTGCAGCTAAACTGGAAAAACAACCCGATCCATCCATCCATCCATCTTACATCTTATCTAAATTACACAGATAGGGGCTACTATTTCCTCTTGTTTTTTTTAAAACCACACCATCCCAGGTTATTTCAGCACTGACAAGTGAGGGAGATAAATGACAGCCAGGAGCAAGTCAGTGGGGTGGAAGTAGGTATGTGCATGTGCAGAGCTGACTTACTGTTACTATGAATCCCATGGCCATGGGCCTCCTGTGATATGGAGGACTACAATGTTAGGTTAAGCTTAGCTATCATCAGATGAAAAACCAGTTTGCAGTCCCCTCCCCCATGCCCCGCCCCTTGATGAGTGAATCTTGTAAATGTAAACCTAATTTCTAGGCTTGAACGTTTATCCTGGATTGAATTTTGCTGAGTTTCTCATCCTCCCTTGCCCATCTGCAGCCTTTCAGAACCCATGCAAACCTGCCAATTGATTTTGAGAGGCTCCCCAAATTGATTTACATCTGTTGGTTGGTGGGGGAACAGCTGGACTACGAGACTAGACCTGGCACTGAGAACTCTGGACTCCCCATTCTTATCCTGACTGGGCTGATACTCCTTCCTTTCTTGGCCAAGGCACTTAGATATAAGTACCAGTAACATCACCATTGACTGTGCCTCAGAAATTCACTGTGGTGTGTTCTGTGTTTCCTAGGGCTCTGTGGAAATTAGGCTACATCATGAAGTGCTAAATATAATCCTTGTAACTACAGATATTCTGATTTGCATGCATATTTCTTTTCTGGAATCTAGCTTTTGCACATCTTGTAGAAGCAAGTTCCACACATTATTTATACAGGCATTAGAAAAGTATTTAAAGTACTTGCTTTTTAATCTAAGTGAGTGCACATAAGAGCTGCCATGTGGGGTCAGATCATGGTCCATCTTGCCCAGTGTCTGACAGTGGCTTATACCAGAGTTTCAGTGAGAGTGTACACAAAAGGGTCATAATGGAAAATTCACCCCTGTCTGCCACTGCCAGCTTTTGGTACCCTCGTTCTTAAATCATGGAGTGCTATTCATCCTGGCCAGCCTGACACCCTCAGCATTATTAATTGTCACTGCAGTCCTGGAATATTTTTATCTGAAGACCTCCTGAAGTAATACAATACTGAACCCTATTATAATCCTCCAACCGCCAGAGAAGGAAGCCTTTCCCAGTGATACAGATGAACCACAGGAAAATGGCCTTTATAGTTGGCTTTAGCAGGGCCATATCCCCGGCTCATCAGAAGTGAAGAGTGTTAAGCTCACTGTATCAGATAAAGATGTGGCCTGAGAAATGTGTCTAATTTTTACTACCAAAGAATCAACATATATAAAATTAATGCCCGTGAATATGAATGCTGAATTTTTGTACGCTACACTGGGCTGTAGGGCACAAGAAAATGTTCCACAGCTTCACTTGCATAGCCTATTTAGTCTTTTATAGAGGCTGCAGGAACCCCCGTCCTCCCTGCAATAAAATGCTCTGGCTCAGGTTTCAGCTGGCAAGTGTAAATGAAACTCTTCACTACAATTAGAACAATTATTCATGGCATAAAACAGGTGGCCCTTTAACATACATAAAGCAATTAGAGTACAATCTCTTTTCTGGGACAGTGGTCGAAAATAAACTATGTCACTTGTAATGCCCTTGAAATTTGCTCCAACAGTTGGGGAGAAATGCTTGTTCAAACCAATGTTTCAATATCAGAGGCTGCATACCGATAACTGCCTGTTTAAGAAAAAGGCCTCTCCTTCTAGAGGGCTCAGAGGAGTCAGTACAATGCATTTTCAATCTAGGTTTCAGCCTGGTGCCCTAACTTCCACTCTTGGCTGATCCCATTCATCAACATTTCCTCCTTTAATCACTGTGTTTTGTCCCCAACTAATTGTAATGTAACAGCAAATCAAGGCAACACACTTGAGCAACCTAGTGAAAACCTGGGTTAAAAGATCATGCAACCATCCTGGTTTTAAGAGGCGCTCTTCCACTTTTATCAGCTCAGATTTGTCATTAAACTCCTGGTCCGTGGGTATCCTAGGAAGGGGAAGGGATTGCCTTCCCAAATGGTCTTGCTCAGCTCTGCTCATCCTCTACCAGTGTCTCCCAGGGCCCTGCTCGGAGCAATTTGATCAAACCTTTCCAATGGGAGACTTTTTCCTAAATAATGACTACCAACAAATGTGGAAAGGGAATTAGCATCCTTCCAGGGGGTAGGCATTCACTACTCTGCAAGCCAGATATTGAAAGACTTTTTCTATAACTATTCAGTCAAACCTAGAAATGTGTTTGCTCCATTATCCATGTTTATGTTTTCCAAAAAATATCCCAAAGAATGAGCTCACCAGCAGAAATTCATGGCAAGAGCAAATTTTAACTGATTATACTAAAATTGGTTTTTGATCTTGTAAATGTACTTGTTCAGAAACACCATCCCTCAGGTTAACAGGAATAACAAGGGTCAATCTATATGACCAGTTAAAAATTAAACTTTTAATTCTGGACTTCGGATAGAGTAACTACAATCAACTGCTGTGGAACACTATACATGTCAACAAGTAGTTGAAGTAATTACTCAATAAATAATTTCAAATTCACCAGAGACAAATATCTGCAGGTAGCCTCTCATTCTATTTGCAAATTAATTCTTTCTGCTGTATGATTCATTTGCACATACTCAAAACAGCAGCATTGAGCTTCTAGTGAGGGTTTTTCATGAATAAGGACTGCGGAATTTGGCTTTTAAAATGCAGGAATTAGTCATTCATACTAAAACGTAGCCATTCCTGGAATGAAGTACCACATCTGTTGAACAGCAACCAGAAATGTTACACAACAGATTAGGAAACAAAGAACACTGGGCTGTATTCTGATCTCACTTAGTCTGGTGAGATCAGCAGTAACTCAACTGAAGCTGCACGTGTGTAAACACAGATGTGAGATCAGATTAAGATGCAGGGCATCTAGTAGAAAATACATATTGGCGGTTAGGTCCCAGCTTACCTCTGTTACTGGGCTTAACAACTATTCTCTTGCAAAAAGTGAAGTACCAAAATAGCTTAAACCTCAGTTTTATATCACACACTTTGATGATGAAGGAACCATCTATGTGGCATCTTCTTACAGGAGGCTGAAGCATAGACTAAGTACTAATTTAGACAGAAGAGTGCCACCTACTGAATCAACACCACCACAAAATACATACAACATATACACATAATTACACACAGATTGCATCTCTCTGGTCTGGCATTCATGGGACCTGAGTAGTCAAAATGAGGGATTTTGCCAGACCAGGGGAGTTCAATGCCTCCTGCCTGGTCCCCTGCTCCCTGGCCACTGCTGCTGGCCTTCTGGCCATGTCTCACTGCTGGTGCTCCAGCCCTGACCCTGTGCGATTGCTTGGGGACATTGTCACTCTGGCCCCAGTTCCACTCAGCTCAGCCCTGGCTCCACTGCCTGTCATAGCTTTGTCAGGATGTCAGGTCCCACTTGCTCTCCTGTCCCAGCTCTCTGGTCCAGGAGCACCCTGCTGGACCAGACGCTGCTGATTTTAGGAGATGCAACCTGTACTGAAACAGTATATTATAGTGATATGAACTGTGTCCTCAGAAATGTATCTGTAATCCCTATGGCAATAAAAGCTGTGTTGGATATCTGAGGGATGGATTTTGCTCACATATTACGGCATTTATGTATTATTCGTTACATAAGGGCTGAAGTTTCCATCTTCTTTCAGTTGTGTGCCTCCTTTCAATTTCATGCCTGTAGTCTTTTATTGAGAGGCACATTTTCAAAAGGCTGAGGCCCATTTCTAAGTGGAATAATTGCCTGGGCACATTTGCACTGGCAAATGTGGATTGATAGACGTCAGTCATGCATGCTCTTTGGTTAAGTGTATGTGCAAATGAGCATATGGGCACCTATCTCTGTACTGACTTAAGCACACAGTTACCTTATTTCCACACGCAATTGTGGTGAATTTGTGTGCAGTTACAGGGAGACTTGTATGGATGAAGAACTGAATAGGCACTTATGGGGCAACCCTTACACTTAGGCTATGTCTACACAAGAGACTTTGCCTGGCAAAACTGGGCTTTTGTCAGGAAAAAACGTGGAGCACGAACACGCAAAATGTGCTTTGTCGACAGTTTGTCAACAAAACCTGTCACATCCATTGGTGGCATTATACCTCTCCCTGTTCATGTATTACGCTATCTCCAAAACAGCCATGCAGATACTACAGGACTCTTTTGTTGACAGACAGGGCTTCCAGTTCACCAGGCAGCCCTGTTTGCAGAGCTTCCAGTCAGCCATTCTGTCGAGAGAGGGCTGGGCAGTCTGGCTGCTCTCTGTTAACAGAGTGGATTGCTCTTTTGATCTGCTCTTATGTGTAGACATAACCTCTTGACAGAACTTCTGCTAGGAAGTCCCTTCCGACAGTCACTTCTGTTGACAGAGGCTTCTCGTGTAGAGGAGGTAGCCTTTGCGACTAGTCTCTCTGTGCCAGCTTGCCAGTTCTGTAAGGTTTGCTTCAGGGAGTTGAAAGCTTAATGCAACACACTTCTTATGAGGAAGGTGATGGGGAGACAGGAAATCCAAACAGATTTTTTCAAACAACATTATTCAATCCCACTTCTTGAGACTCAGAATACCCAGCTCAGAATCTAAACATTAAAATAGCTCCCACCTGTCGTTACAAGTGGCTGAAAGGAAAATGGGGCCTGGGGCCAGACACACATAGTAAGTCTGAGGCTGCTATTTGCTTTCTTACCATGTCTGAGTTGTGAGTTTCCTAGCAGTGCATAACACACAAGGGACAACTCAGACATGTTGAGAAACTCCAGCAGAGACTGCACTGTCTCTCTCAAGATATTCACCTTTTGGTGCTTGCCCATGGTCAAGCTGTTCCATACTACCTTCTAGCTGGAGTGCAACAAGAATTCTTGTGACACCTGATAGACTAACAGATATTTTGGAGCATAAGCTTTCATGGGCAAAGACCCACTTCATCAGATGCATGAGTGGGGGATGGGCTCAGAGGGTATTTAAGAGTGGGGTCTCAGTAAAAGAGAGGGCCAGAGCTGACAAGGTCTATTCAGCAAGGTGGAAATAGCCCATTATCAATAGTACTTATCAAAAGAGGAAAAAACAAGTCAGATCAGACAGGGGGATGTGAGCCTCTGTCAGAGTCTAATGGGGAGATATTAACACTGAGGGCAGAGAAGCTGCCTTTGTAAGCTGTGAGCCACTCCCAGCTAGCTAGAGTGGTGTGTAAGTTGTTCACTCAACCCCATCACTAGCAAGTAGATTGCTTTTACAAAGGTTAGCTGTCATTTTATATATACATATAAAAATAACTAGTGGGGTTCAGTGATGAACCATTCCCTTTTAATATTTCTAGTCATTCAGAAAATTCTGAGCTAGTTAATCTAGTTCTATTTTCTGAATTTTCCATATAGCCTATCCCTGTATGAAGGCCAAAATTAACAAGTGCAAAAGTTCAGAATGGTGTGGTACCTCTCTCTTTCCATTCTTCCAGGGCACAAGTGTGCACCTCTGTGCGTTCAGTTTTTCTTTATCATAATCATGTCTGATAAAGGCTTTATTGGAAAGGTGCATTGGACACACTGAACCAAACACTGTAAGACTTGAAGACTTAATGCTCAACAATTGCATGTTTTGTTTCAGGCCTGCGGAACATATGAAGACGAATACTGTTAAACTAGAGCAGAAAAAAATATGCAAGTGGCAGGCCAGGCAAGGGACTCACTGAACTATGGTTAGTTTCACTACTTTAACTGAACAAAAACTTATTTCAAATTGTGCAGTGAACAAACACAGGAAAGAGGGCCTGAGAAATAAACAAAGGAAGAGAGGAAGAAACCAAGAATGACTTTACAAGAAGGTAGGAGCATGAAGGAGGGGAAAGGGGCTAGACAGGAAGAAAGAAAGGACTGGGATTAGAAAGCCCCAAAAGTCTCAATTTCTCCTGTGCTTGAAGGTGTTCACAAAAGTCCTGCTCATGTTTAAGTCATGTTTGTTCATTGGGGTGTTTATCTGGAAGCTTAAAATATGCCTAATTCCTTTAGCTGATGGGAGTAAAGGGCTAGTACTTCAGATCTAGCAAACATTGATCCCTTTTGACAAACATGTCACAAGCCCTAGACGAAGTGAACTCATCTCCCCTGGTTTTGTCTTCATCTTGCTGTGACATCCTCTGGTAACCTGGCTTGAGAGCAGGTGAATATCTCCCAGCCTATGTGAATAAAGATGGATCTGAAGTTGTAACTTGGTGGGCATGAATGACACAAAAGGAAGCTAAATAGACTGTGTTGCTGTTAACTCTTAGCCTGGCACAGAGATGCTTAACTTTCTCAGTCATGGAGAATCCAAAGTTCATAGCCAAGGACCTCTTAGTGACATTGTATTGGGCAAAATTAAACATGACAATAACATATCAGCCCACATTCCCTAAACTGGGACTGGGGAGAATGGACCATACAGCTTGGACATGACAGAAATTAAAAAAACACCTACATGGGGGGCTTGTGGAACCTCCAGCCCAAGAGGTTTTTGGAGCCAGGGTCCTCCCCTCTTTATGTCACAGGCCTTCACTTTGTAGCAATGTGCCCTGCACTGTGACATCCTTCTAGCTGGAAACCTGCTCTGGATGTAGCTGTCTATAATGTACTATAACATTCAAAAATTGCATTAAAGTCTGCATATTTGGTAATGGGATTAAATTTATAAATGACAAAATATTGGAAATATAGTTTTAATAACAAATGTTAATGGAAGAAGAGCTTGGTGGAAGCTCAAAATCATGTATTTTTCACCAGAACACAATAAAAGACATCGACTCCTCCACCTTGTTTTCCTATACTACAAAATCATGTTAGTTTGGCAAGAAAAATGCAT
This sequence comes from Carettochelys insculpta, assembly GCF_033958435.1. Lineage (NCBI taxonomy): Eukaryota > Metazoa > Chordata > Testudines > Carettochelyidae > Carettochelys > Carettochelys insculpta. The sequence continues at coordinate 27,311,011 of NC_134141.1, read as the reverse complement.
TAAAATGTAAACAGCAAGATAAATATTTTAAGAGCTTCTGGATAATGGATAGAGTTTTAATGCAATAACTATATTTACTAACCCTCTTGTGATCTGTTGAGTTTACTTTTTCTGAAAGTTGTTTTTGTTATATTGTTTGGAGTCAATGGCTACAGTTACACTGACCTGAACTGCTGGCAGCAGTATCTGCTTTTTTTTTCCAGGCATAAAAGGCTGCCGACAAAGGGGTGTGGGGGTGGAGGTTTGCTGGCATAATCACACTTACGCTGCTTTATTTTCTGTCAGCAGCAGCCTCTTCTGGCAAGTGAATATGCAAGTGAGCGACAATTTACATTTTCAAAACCTCCCATTTTCATATTGCTGCCAGCAGTTTGGGTCAGTGTAACTGTAGCCACTGAATTTAGGAAGAAGTCACTTGAATGCAGAGACCTGCTTTTGCATTTATTCCATCTCACATTACAAACTAAAACCAACCAAAACTGTCTGGGCTAACCCCCTAATGATCTAGCTAAGTTACTATGACAACAATCAGAGCCGTCAACCCAGTATACAACCATTTTCAAACTATTTAGTCTTACATAACAATGGGGGTGCAGGGTGTGTTATGAAAGTAGCACAAAGTTGCTGGACCAGCTCCTGCCAGGGCTGGAACTGACAGGTGAGGCCATCAAAGTAACAGAAAATTGGCACACTGCAAATGAACTGTTTAGAACATATCTACACATCGATTTAGTCAGGTCAAGCTGGCAGCCTAGCAGTTGTGAAGGAACAAAAATATTAACATGTAGCAATGGCAGCATCAGGGTTTGTGTACACTGCAGAGGACTAGACCAGCATAGCTCTATCACCATAGCTTTGCCAGCATAAACTTACAGGCTATGGCTACACTAGAAGCATCTGTCAACACACATTTCTTTCGGAGGAGATTGCCCAACAAAATGGCTGTTGACAGAGCGCAGCCATATACTAAAATGAATCAAAAGAGTGATCCACTGGCAACAGAGTGGCCGGACTGCCTGGCCACTCTCCCCACAAAACAGTCAACCGGAAGCACAGCAGACAGGGCTGCCCAGTATTCTGGAAGTCCTGTCTGTCAACAGAAGGTCCCCACAGAGTGTCCACAGCTTTTTTGTCCACAGGACCTATTGACACAGGCTCTCTTTCTCACCTGGGAGAGGCAGAAGGTTGTCAGTGGAAGTGCCGAGTTTTGTCGACAAAAGTTGAGTTTTGTTGAAAAAAATCGCTAGCGTAGCTGTAGCCACAGTGTAGACAAAGACAACACTGTGGGAAGGTGTTTTTCCCATCAGAGCAGGACTATGCTCTCCCCAAGCAGCAAAAGATATTAACGGAAACATTCTTCTGTCAACATAGGCGCAGCTACACTGCCAGTTAGATCAGCCTCACTATGGTGACTGGGGTGTTGTTCTTTTCACACACTGGGCCAATATATCTATGTTTAAGTTTAGACTACGCCTGAGGCAGTGCAGAGCTGTAAATGTGATATACCATTAAGCATAGTGCTTGCTGTCAGAAGTACTGCCTGTGAGTTCAATGACAGGAGTCCTGCTAGTAAGAATTATGTCTAGTAATCTTTACTGGATTGGACCAATGATATTTATAAAGTGCCCATAAACATGATGTCTAAGCACTAGTCCCACTGAAGTCAATAACATTTTCAATTTACTCGAGCAAGTCTAGGATTTGTCTCCTTGTGTGGATTTAACTCCTATATGGATACAGTTATACAAGTCAGCACAAGTAGAAATGTTCCAGAGATATAAATTATTTTTACTATCCCCAATCAAAACACCTTTTCTACCTTTAGGTTAACCTAGGTTCTATCACTAGGTTAAAATGATTCAGCTGGGATGAGCAGACTTTAAACAGAGAGAAACAAATTAAACTAAGCTGAAAAATTAAAAATTGCTCCTGGCACACAGATTTGATGACTGTGTCACTCTGAACTACGATGTCAAGATCTTACCTCATAGAGCCTCTACATTTTTGTCTATAATTGCAGATTCCTTATTGGGACTACAGTACCATGGGAAAATAGACTCCAGTACTCAGGAACTAACATTTGAAGGAAATTTCTCCACTCCTTCTCCATGAAGCACGAATTACTGCAGTCAGGATGTACAAAGCTGACATTTACTTGACTGTTGCTGATCTTGTTGAGTGCAAGTGGTACTCTTTATTGCACCATTTTAGGCCATGATTCAGGAAAATATCTCTATGTAGGACATCTTTTAAGAATCTGCTTAAGTTGAAGTATGTTCTTAGGTTCCTCTGAAGTTAATAGTACTTAAGCGCACATTTAAAGTTCATCATATGTTTAATAAGTGCTTTCCTGAGTCACAGACTTCATGTCCTTTAGCCTAATCATTCAAACAAATTATTGACAACTCTGAGAAACAATGATGAGGCTAAAACCAAAAATTGCATAGAACATTGGATTGATTTAATTATAATTTGTGAATATTGGAGACAATATGGTCCCAGGCATGACAAAATAGAATAGTTCATCAACATCTGGGATCCCATAATATAGCTAGGCCCCTTATTTAGGCCTGATTTCAATTAAATTTTGCCAGTGACTTAGCTGAGAGCAGGAATGGGGCCTTTAAAAACATCTGTAAGCCAGAGCCTCTTTCTTATGTTCCATTAGGACTTTGGACATTATGAAGTAGTTCCTGGTCATTATGAGTGGCAGAAGATGGCCCATAATCATATTAGCAGTACCTAGTCACTTCAAGAATAGAGCCATTTCCCGCAATAGGGCAGCTCACGGTGACTTAGTACTCAACAGGAATGAAAATGGGAAAAATAGTCATCTGGCTTGACATATTGTAGCTCTGGATTGTTTCTTGAAAATGAGGCCTATAGAGGGAAGCAAACCACCTTGTTATACCCCTGTGGTGTGCAATATTAATTTCAATTAACTATATTGGCCCAAAGAGCCAAACGTGTTCGCATGACCTTGTCACTGTCCAACATTAAGCAGTTGTAGACAAGGTTCAGGGTTAGGTATTCTGAGATCTCAGTCTGGCAGACACTCTATTAAACATTCTTTTAGTCTTATTAAAAAGATAAGGTAAAAGAAAGACAAATCCAGTGTATTTCAAATGCTTTAAGTAAGGTTTCTATTGGAACACCAGTCCTTGCTCCCTTTGAATAGAGAACTTAGAAGTGTTCCCACTTCACATGGCCTATCTTTTAGGAAACATAACTGTCCTTTTTGCAGAACAGATAAGAAGTGTTTTGAAAGGGGCTATAGTTATTATTAAAGTCCACACCCATTTCCTAGAAAACTTACACACAGGCAGAGAAAGGAACAGCAATGTTAGAAAATTCATCTTCTGTCCCTCTGTTGACTTTTTGCTGGCGAAACCCATGCTTGGCACTTGGTCTTATTAGCCACTCTGAATCATGGCAAACTTGTACAGCATTGGGCTGTGTAGAGTGTTGCTTCTAGTTGCCTCTCTAGTCATAGGTTTACAGCAGTGTTGCCAAATCTACACTATTGCCCAGCCAAGCCAGACAGAAGGCAACAGGAGAGGGATAGGAAAGAGAAAAAGTGGGGGAAGAATTGGAAAAGGACACACTTTTATGTGCATGTGTGTGTAAAATCTCACATCCTAGAAGATGGCATTCAGGATTTAGTCAGAGCCAGGGGAGATGGAGGCATCATCTGGATGTCACCTGTCTCTCTCTGGCCTGGTCATGACATCTCTTGTGATGAGAATAGAGAAGGCACAACAGTGTCATGCTGGATTCTAGGGTCCCAGAAGAGGGTGGAGGTGGCAGCTGAGGGTGATCCTCACTCCTTCCAGTCAGCCAGTATCATAGTAGTTCAATTTCCAACACCCAGAGTCTCTTTTTGAGAACCCCAGACAGGTAGGAATGGATAGAATAGCCAGTCCTCATTATTTTGTTCGCATTAGATGTAATTTCTAACATGTCAATTTTGGTTCACTGATTTCCAATCCTATACTTCTCCTGAATTATATCAGTAAGTCTTTTCATCTGGACTAACTTACTCTGCCTCCCTCCGGTACCTTCCTTCACACCTCTCCACCCCATCAGCCTTTATTCTATATGTGATAGGAGCATTTCAGAAACTTTTATTCACTTTCTTCCCGTTGAGCTCATGATTTGGGCAAATCTGTAGGCCCAATGATTACAACAGGGGATACCTCAACTTTGGACCGTCTAGAGATGCAGCAATAAATTGGAGTTTGTGCACATGTTTACTCCTACTTATGGCACGGATCAATGGCTCCAAGAGACACTGGCTGGAACAGCTAAGTTAATATGATACGAACAGTATTGTAATTTGCTGCTGGCACAAATCGCAGCAAAATGCTAGCCCTGCCCCCACTTCTTAATGTCCCCCTGAAGCAAGCAGAAAGCAGAGAAGGAATTATGCTTCAGATATGGGCCTCTAAGGATACACCTACATTTAATCTGGGAGGCGTGATTTCCAGCGAGAGCAGCGTTAACATGCGTATGTCTATGCATGTGAGCCCCTAAAAATAGCAGTATAGCCACGGTAATATGGATGGCATCTTGGGCTAGCCACTGGAGGATATATCTAGGGATTGTACTCCAGCAGTTAGCTTGAGCAGACACCCATTCCGTTGTGGACATGTAGTTTTTAGAACTACCACAGGTACATCTATGAATGGGAACAACATCTCTCAGCTTAAATCTGATGCATCATAGTCACAGTCCCTCCCTGAATTATTCCAAGATTGGTAGACCTCATTCATCACCCTATGCTCAGGACTGGCCTAGAGGCACAAGCTAGTCCTTGTCACTTCTCTGTGTGTGTTTAATTTTGCATGCTTGCATTGTGCAACTCATTTTAAACAAAGGATAGGAAGTACTCTGAAGAATTGACATATAAAGCTATTTAATAATGATACTTGAACTTGAAGACTTTTTGTTACTGGAAGGCAGTGCTGCATTTCTGGGAGCACGCATTGATTTCAAATAATAATGATGGTGCCACCTTTTGATTTATTCCTTTGCAAACTCATTTTTTTAAAGATATTGACTTGTTGGTACTAGACAACGACAGGTGTACTCTCTTGTATTACGGTCATTGTTTGTTCAATATCATTCATGTACAATATGCTGTCTTTAAAAAAGGAAACAAACCACTTGGGGACTATATACACCAACCTGAAACAGTGTAGTGAATGAAACATGAGAAACAAGTTCATTTACAAGGACAGAAATTGTGCCATAGGCCAGGCAACACAGAAACAAACCACCTCTCAAATCCTATGATTCCCTAGTCTTTCACCTTACCTCATTAGTTTAACAGATACCAACACTTTTTGTTGATTCATCAATTATCAGGACAAAGTGTTGAGATTTGACTATTCTGTTACACGCAACCAGCTCAATCAATTTCCTAATGAGATTTGGTGTGAAAAAGAAAAGCAGAGAAACAAGTGTCATTTACACCATTGCAAAATGTGTAATTGGTAATTTACACACCAATAAGTGGTATGTGCTGATAGCAGCTGATAAACTATACCTGACAATTACGTGAAGCAGATGATTTTCAGCATTAGATGCAAGTGGATAGAAATTAAGTAGCAAAGAGGGGTAGATACAGGAATGGACTGGCAGAAGGATATAGCCATTCTTGGGGACCCACACATGATGCTGTATTCCGACCTTTGCCTACAGAACTTTTAGGTGTGGGTTGGCTCAGAGCTGCCTTAGATCATCCATAGTCATTATAAGGGTCCAGAAGTGAAATGAGGTCACACATGCTGAAGAGCAGACACCCTTCAGTGCTTTAAGTCATCAAGAGCTGGGCTGTCAGACTGTCAAACATGAAATATTACTACTACTACTACACTTAACCCTTGTACTCCGTGTGGAGGATAGGTCATCTACAAATCTCTTCCACTTCACCCTGTCTTGGGACAAAACTTCTAGATTGCTCCAGGAGTACCGTAGCTGTTGTCCTTCAATCTCAGTGGACCTTCTCCACATTGCCTGAAGTCTTCTCTTTTGCTTTTCCCTTGAGGGTTCCATGTGAGAGCTTGACAGACTATGCTGGATGATGGTTTTCGTAGAGTGTGCCCTAGTCATCCCCACTTTCTTCTCTTGATTGCAATGTCAATTGGTTCTTGTCCTGCTCTATTCCAAAGATCCTCATTTGTGCCGAAGTCTTGGCATTTGATGTGAAGGATATATCTCAGGCATCTGTTTATGAATGTCTGTAGCTTGTGATTTGAAGACTTTTTGTGCTCTAGGTCTCGCATCCATTCAAGAGTGTACTCTTCACATCTGTGTTGAAGATCCGCAGTTTCATCTTCACAGATATTATTTGTGAACTCCATATGGGACGGAGCATCTTGAATGCAGCTCTTGCTTTCCCTATCTTGGCATTGATCAATCCTTATCTGTGCCTCCATCTATGCTCATAATACTCCCCAAGTAAGTGAACTGCTCCACATCTTCCAGGTCATCCCCTCCCAGGGTGATGGTGGGGATTTTGGACTGCTTGATCCTCATTGTCTTTGTCTTCCCTTGTTAATGCTCAGTCCAGTAATTGGCGCAGTTTTGTCTAGTGTTGTGACCTTTTGTTTCATGCTTTCATGCTGGTGTGAAAGGAAGGCGACATCATCAGCAAAATCAATGTCCTCTAGCTGTTTGAAAAGCATCCACTGAGTGTCTTGTTGAGGGCCATCTATTGTCCTGTTCATAATCCAGTTCATTGTGATCAAGAACAGGAAAGGTGACAATAGGCACCCTGTCGCACTCCTGACAACGTGTTGAAGGATTCTGTCAAGACAGTATTGTGAATAATTTGGCATGTCGAGGGTTCATACGTTGAACTAATCAAGTTAATAATTTTGAATGTGATGCCCTGGTTTTGCAGCAGTTCCCACAAAGTGTCTCTATCAATGCTGTCAAAGGCTTTTGCAAAGTCTGAGAAGGTTATGTACAGGGGTGAGTTCCACTCGAGCAACTGTTCTGTGATCACTTTGAGAGTTGCTATTTGGTCAGTACAGGATCTCTCGCTTCAGAAGCCGGCACGTTTGTTCCTGAGCTGTCTATCGATTTCTGTCTTCATTCTCTCCAGGAAAATCCACTTTTCCTGGAATAGACAGTAACGTGATGCTCCTCCAGTTCTTGCATTCCTTTGGGTTGCCTTTCTTTGTAAGCCTGATAAGATAGCCATGTTTCCAGTCTTGTGGGATCTCCTCAGTGTCCCAGTTTTCCCAAATACTTTATACTTTATACAACATTATACATCATGTTGACTGATGTCTCACTACCTGCCTTTATTGCTTCTGCAGGGATGTTATCCGGACCAGGTGCTTTTCCACTTTTCAGATAAGCAATAGCTTTTCTGATTTCTTCTTTTGTAGGTCTTCTGCTGTTAATTTGCAGTAGTATATTTGCAGGTGGTAACTCGGGAGCTTCCATGTGGGCAGGGTGGTTCAGTAGCTCTTCAAAGTGTTCCTTCCATCTACCAAGCTGCTCACTTGGGTTTGTTAGCACGTGCCCCTCCTGTCCTGTATGCCATGACACAGCTAGCTTCCATGTGATATTATGCAGCTCTTTCAAGCTTCTTTGTCCTGCAGCTTGATTGGCTTGTTGCGCAAGGTTTTCCACAAAGTTATTCTTGTCCAATTTTACAGCCTTTTTAACTTCTTTGTTGGCTTTTGAGTACAGTCTTTGAGCTTGCACCTCGGCTGCTCTTGTTTTGCTGTTGTTGACTGCTGCTTTCCTGTCCTTTCATTCATTCCTTCACTTTTCTCAGAGTTTCTGCTGTGATCCATTCTTTGTGATGCCTTGTCCCATTTCCCAATGTTTTATCATAGGTTTCTTTCCAGGCTGTTTTGCTGTGTTCTCAAATTTCTTCCACGGTAGCACCTTTTGGGATCTTGGTTTGCCAGAAGTGCATATCTGTTGGACAGCTCCACTTGGAAACCAGCTCTTGTCTTTAAGCCCTTCAGCTGCTCCGTGTTGAATCTCAGCCCTGGCTTGGTCACTATTGTGGTGTACCTCTTGAGCTTGAACTTGAGTTTTACTGGGACCAAATGGTGGTCTGAACCTATATCTGCTCCTCTTCTAACATGGACGTCCTGCATCAATCTTCTGAAAGAGCTGCCAATACAGATGTGATCAATCTGGTTTTCTGACTGGTGGTCTGGTGAAATCCAAGTGACCTTATGGATCCTTTTGTGTGGAAAAACACTACTACCTATCACCAATCCATTGAAGTAACAAAAGCCACTGAAGCGCTCTCCATTTTCATTCATGTTGCCTAGGCCTCCTTTTCCCACAGTCTGTTCTCTGCCTGGATTTATGCTTCCAATTTTCACATTGAAGTCACCCATCAAAATCAACATATCCTTCTTTGCTTTCTGGTTCACCACACTTTATAGTTTCTCATAGAAGTCTGTTTTACTTTCCTCAGCTGCTTCATTAGTTGGTACATAACCCTGCACAATCAGTACCTTTCGCACTTTGGTGTAGAATCTGGCTGTGATTATGCATGATGATACTGCTGGCTATTCCATGAAAGCATCAGATGCCTCCCTTAATAACATAAAGCCCACACCTTCTGTGTGTGGTGCACCCTCTTCTTCATGTCCTGGATTGTTTAAGGCTTCAGATGTAGCTGCCGAGATTGTGTCCATCTTGTCTCACCCAAGCCCAAAACTGCAAGCTTGTACTGTTTCATCTCCGTTGCAATCTGAAATGAACTAATGAAATGCTTCTCTCGTATTTACACAGCTCAGTTCCCAGGCTTCTGTAAAGAAAAAAATCCTTCTCTTCATTCCCCTCCCACAAGTCTGGCCCTTGGCATGTGAACAGGCTTTTTAAGGCTAAACTAATGCAAACATTACACACAGTGGCTTGCTAGGGAATGTCGAAAATAAGAAGTTAGTGTAGCAGAGCTGTACTATTACAGCTCAGACTTCAGACATAACAAAAGCATGTGAGAGAATAGTGCCATCTCCCACAAACAGGGAAATTATATCCTTAGTAGAAGCACTACTGCCACTGATGGGAATACTATAGATTGCAGCGCGTTTAGTAGTGGTTTTTACTGTTACTTTAGAAAGCTAAAGCGTGAGTATCTAATAGACAGGGCTCTGCTCTAGGACTCAGGAGATGCGAGTTGCGTGTCCCTGCCTCTGGCACTGAGCTGCTACGTGACCTGGATTGGTCACTTCACCTCTTTGTACCTGTGCTTCCCCTTCCCCTCTTACCATTTGACTAGACAAGGCCACTCTTAAGCTAAGGCTGCCTCGACTCACTATGTGTGCACTCTTATCTTGGGGACAGAGACGTGGTGGTTAAGAGCTCTGGAAATGCAGATAATTACTAATGGCAAAGAACAGTTATTCTCATGAAGTACAAGGGTATGGCTGAAGTCAAGCCCAAGAAAGCTGCCATGCCCTCTATAAAAATGATAGCCACATTGTTCCCCTGGCTTTAGAAATGTTCTCAGTACCCAGAGCTGAAAGTCACAAAACTTAAGACCCTTTTTGGGTGTGAAACCAGCCCAGCTTTTCACAAGTGAGGAGGATTTCCTGGAAGAAAAACACATTCTATTATTCTGCACAAGGAGGTAAACTTTGAAGGGGGCCCATACCTGCAGCACACCATGTGATACGCCTCTTTCCCCTGGTGTGCCTGGGTATACCTGCTCACTGATCGCATGGAGAATCTATCTTTTATCACATGGCACGTCACCAAAATCAGTTCAAGACATGAGCATAATGAACCGCAGCTAATAGGAAAAATGATTTGACTGTGTGAAAGCTGAGGTGTCCATTCTTTTTGGGTGTCTTACACAGAGCACCCCAAACTGAGCTACCTGCAATTAGTGAATACTTGTGAAAATTGGTGCATAACCTTTTCTGTATTATTCTGACAATTCTATCTCCCCATTGGCAGCCTTGACTCTTCAGTAGGAGAGCCCCGTCACTGGTTTCTCACCAGTAAAGTCCTACAAAGTACAGTCAGGCTGTGAGGTCTACCCTTATAATTCAATGAGTTTGAATTCTCTATTTATCCAAGGAAAGAGGGCGAGACAACACTCTTGCATTTGCAGGATAATGGACAAGATGGTCTAATATTGCAGGTATTTCCTATCTCTGATTACCACAGGAAAACAAGTACTTTCGTTTACTGCCAATAACTGTAGCATGACAATGGTTTATTTTAATTTCTTAGCTGTGAACTTGCTTCCTTTAAATATGAGGCCAATATCTTCTGGAGGGACAGGATGGGAGGAGGAAAACTGAATTCTCTTTATCCTTTTGTCTCTCATATTATTCTGCCTGGTAATCAGAGGCAGTCTGATAGGGAGCAGTTGCTAACCTGTATTGCATCCTGGCAGTTCTGTGTCAAATAGACAGCAAAGCCCAGGCTCAGACTCACAGCAAGGCAAGCAAAGTGGTTGCCTTGAGCCCCACCCACGCCTTCAGGGCCCCCTGCTTGCTCCACTGTCAGCATGCCTCCCTGGGCTCAGCAAAGCCCTTGGAAATTCAAAATCCTTTCATCAAGCTGAATAACACTTTGAGTAGATGAAATGGAGACGGCCATTCTTTCAAGTCCCTCATTGAAAAGCAGCATTTGTGCTACAGTCCAGAAGAGTGGAGGTGACTTCCATTCTATCTAAGCTCTCCTCAGGCAGGACAGTGACACAGGAGAGTGGACTTACTTCTCCTGCATGTACAATCCCTGTACATGTACTTCCAGAGCGTTTAGGGATACAACAGAAATTACTCCTCAGTGAGTTTTTCCTGTTTGTGCTTTTCTGGGGATTCTGTTCCAACTGTGTTTTGCATCAGCAGCCTCTCAGTGGACAGCATAAACCTGTACACTTCTTGCTCCATCATTGTACCAGAGAATATATGCTCTGTTAACTATGAAGCAGGGGAGCACTGCCTCTGTGCATCTCATAATGTGCCAAGGCACTACCAGGATACTCTTATGAACAGCCAACCACCAACCAAGAGGCCTTTTCTCTCTCTCTCCTGTTGTTGGCTTTGCATTTGTTTGAGAGTCATAGGCTTACAACTGAGTCACTTGCCAGTCTGCCTTTGTCCAGCTGGCAGAATAGCAGGAGAGCTTCCCAGACCCAGCGCCAAGTCCAACTGCAAGCCAAATAACTGAAGCCCCTTTTGTACCATAAAAAATGACAACTGGGATGAAGCAACACAAACAGCTCAGACCAGAATACTGATCTATGCCGATGTCATGCAACTACAGCATTGTGCTCATCAGGTGCTCTCAGTACAATACTTTGGGGAAACCTAGAAGGAATAAGACTGGAAAACTTAACTCTCAATAATGTATGGGCTCTTAGACTTATGTACAATGGAACAATGATCACAGTCGTGTTCTGCGGGGACAGGTGGTACAGGTTGGCCCACCCTTGCCAGCAGTGTCAGCGGAGAGACTACTGAAGGGTAATGGAGACTGAAAGGCTCTCTCTGCCCCAGAGGTGATCCCTCCTGGGAGGAACAAGTTGTTTTGTCAGGGGAAGATGACACTGCCAGTGTCCAGGCTCTCCCTGGCCAGTCCTCAGGGTGCCCTGTTTGTCTAAAGCACAAAATTTAATTTTAAAAATAAAGGGGCTGTCACAGTGTCACTCACCTCCCTGGCACCTCCTGCTGGGTGTTTTGGGAATTAGTCCCAGTGGGCACACCTCAGAGGGTAGTGGCTGGGGGCAGTGCCCATGCGCACTCACTGCTTCAGGCCCCAGGCCAGTGACCATGCAGATGGCAGTTTCCTTATGCCTCTTGCTTCCAGCTCTCTGTCTCCGTACCCTGGGCCATTTCCCCATAGCCTCAGTTCTGCTCTGGCCTCTGCCTTCACCTCCTTTTCCTTATTCCTAGGGCCTTGAGCCTGTAAGATCTGGCAGCCTACCAAGAGCTCACCCTAGTACCTCTGTCACAGCTAGCACCTGCCCTTCTCCAGCGGATGGTCTCCCTGAGCCCTCTAGAAAGCCAGTCCTCCCTACAGCTCCTGGCAACAGACTCCCTCACACTGGGCTACAGCTTCTTTTTATGCAGGCTGACTGGGCCCTGATTGGCTGGTTCAGCCACTACCCTAATTGTCTGTTTCCCCTGCAGCCACTCTTTAGGCTGCCTGCCAACCACCCTCCCTAGGCTGGGTTTAATCCTCTCAAGGCTGATGCAGGGCAGTTGCTCCAAAACAGGGACATTTTCAGAATGTTTTTTACTCTTCCCCTTGCAGGTAAACGTGTGTTTTTCAGTTTCTCAGTACAAGTTAAGGACTGACCTGCAAATGGAGCTGTATGTGGAGACTTGTGACAATGCAGGTATCTGCAGACACCGGTGCTGAGCCACACAGCTTGATGCTTGCACTGACGTGGATCTGATAGTAGGCTGGGGCTCAAGGGTTCATTTGTCCCTTAAAACTGCAGCTTTGTGCTGAGGGAGTCGATAGCTGCACTGGTAGAAGCTCTAGAAAAGTGCCTCTTAGAACCTCTCTGTGAGCAGTAGGAGCGTGTCTGTTGCTTCTTCTCTTAAGGGATTGTGGGCTGCTCCTTGTGTGGCCAACCAGCTGTGGGAGCCCAGCAGCAGTTTGCAGACTTGAACCTCAGTAAATAGCACATTCAGCTCAGTACACCCATTTATAGCCAAGTACCATGAATGGAAAGTGTACTTGGGCAAGAGGGACTCTAAAACCTTTTGCCATTTTAGAAGTGGTCCCTTTTCAGACACAGATGGAACCTCTCTAGTCCTGTACCCTCTGGACCGGACCAGTGCTGAAGGAGAGAATTAGCTGCACCACAGGAGGTCACTATTGTCTAGCAGCATTACCAATACATCTACTGCTTATTGGGCTCTTAGAAGATATTTAGGGGTAAATTACAGCTAAATAACAGCACAGAACACTAAGAGCCAGGACTGGTGTCTGTAAACAAACTTCAAGAGACCACTGGAAACTTGGCCACACCCATGATATGTGATTGTGTGGCTCATTAAAATAATGCTCAGTTACTAAAATTGCTGGATGAGAGAGGTCCGGATTAGTGAGGGTCAACCTGTACTCCAAGAGTAGTGTTCAAATCCTTTTTATTTGATTTCACATTAAATAAACATCATAAGCATCACTCCTTGTTAATTCTTCCTTATTTTAATATATTTTCTTCCACACTTGTGAACTATTTATGATATCTATTTATATCTAGTTTTTTTGTTTGCACTGGTGGTGCATAGCCAGTATTGGCATTACACATAAGAAACTTTAACCTGCTCAAAAGTAAATTTAATCCATCCAAGGATGGAAAAATCTTAGTGGGAACACTGCTGTCCTGCCCTGCATACCCTGGGTGTGCATCAGCCAGGACCCTGTCTGCCAGCAGCAGGGATGCTGGGGAAGGGGGCAGGGTCAGCTGGAGAGCTGGGGTTGGGGAGAGAATGTCAGGACCAGCTGTTAGGGGGTGGTCCACACTTACAAAAACACACACACACACACACAAATTGCTGTGTATGGACCAGCTAGGGGCCTCTCATATTTCTGAGCTATTCCCGCTCAGTTTATAGCTTGTCACGATATTCAAGAAGCAAGTTACCTGCATGGTTTTCAGTAGGTTCTATAGAACAGCCACCACCGATACAGCTTAGTGGCAGAGGGGATGCTCTGAAGAATCCATGAACAATACTTTCTAACCAACTTAATTGAAACCACTCCCTTAGGCTAAAGCCCAAATTTGCTGCTTTTCAGTTCTCCCAGAAGAATTATTCTAAAAACACCACATCAGTAGAAGTTTAAGTTAGGGCTATGTTGATTAACTGATTCTTAAGATATTTTGTTACAAACATTATACCAATCAGAAAATATTTGACAATGGAACATTCAGGAAAGAATCTGTCATAACCAGCCCAGCAGGAGATATTGCTAAAGAAGACACAAAGATATGAAGTGAAAAATTTTGAAAAAAGAAGAGTAAAAGTGAAGGCCAATGGTTTGATACATCACAGGCCAATGATCACCCAATTAATTAATATTGCATAATAGTCTAATGGAGTACTGCAAGACAAATTTTGCTGACCTTCATGGTCTTTGCTGGCATTCAGAATCATTTTTTCCAATGTTCGTTGTCAGTTTATGGTTGCCTCTGTCTTTGTCCTTTCCCTCCCTGCTCTCTTTCTTTAATGCCTGAAGAAACTGAAGTGAACACATATAATGTCAATGCTAATGTATGGAAAAGATCACACAAAAAGCTGCCCCAGTTTGCAGCGTGATTTGACTTGCTAACTCTGACAGCTAGGCTCACAAAGAAGATGCAGACCATAATCCTTGTGGTCCTTTTGGCAATTGCTAGCTTAGCAAAAGGGAGCCTGCCTCTGTTTGAACCAGTAGGTATTGTGCCTAGCCATGCCTTCCTCAGCAAGAAGCTGCTCTTTACGTTAGTGTGTGTTCATAACATTTCATCCTGTCTAACTTCATTGTGCTAAAACAGGCACTGGAAAGGAGAATGCAACACGGTTTCTAGTGCACGCTTATGAATTTTCAGAACAGCAGAGATAGCCATGTTTGTAAACAACTTGACTTTGTAGGGAAAATCCAAAAGATCAAACCCAGTTTGGCTTACTTACAAAACTAGTCCCATTAACTTCATTCATGGGTTCCCCACATAACAAGAGAACAAATGTACAGGATCTCACTCCCTTCTAACTAGAAAGGAAAGGTGGCTGCAACCCTCAGAAACCTTTTTATCACCAGTGAGGATTATGACCCCAGGATGAAAAGCTATGGATAGGTAAGACAAGCAGACTTCAGGCAAACAGTGGATTTGTGGTGTTCCAGCTCTGGGAGGGAGGGGGAGGAGTGGGGACAGAATCCAAATCAGGTGATTCATGTGCTCTGAAAGTGCTGGGAGGGAGGCAGGAGGTGTAGGAAGTATGTTGTTTCATTGCCTTTGTGCAGAAGAGGCCTAGGACGAGAGCAGAGAGGCAGCCAGGGGCTCCACAGGCCTCAGGTGGAGCCCCAGTTGCCCACCACTGGGCTAGGCTGAACCCTAGGAAAGTCCATCACAACATCCCTGCCTCAGTCAACACAGTCCACCTGTTGGGCAGTGCTGTGCATCTGCAAATGGGTACAGTAAGGGTGTCTTGTACAGCTGCACTCATTTCCTTGAGCAGACTTTCTGCTGCTGAGGCCTTTCGCTCGTATTTACACTGGCATCAGCACTGGGCTGCATTTGGTTCATTGTCCAAGGAACGCGGGAAGTATTTTCCTTTTCATGAATGCAGGACACAGGAGAGTTAAGGAATCTTATATTTAGGAAACCTGCAACTTCCCAAAATGACAATCACCAATACAAAGTTAGTCACTGAAAATACTAGCAAAGGAAGCATTCAGTCTGCAAATTATTTGCATCACTACTAAGTAACCGATAGCAATTAAATACCAATCATTTCAGTTAGGGCCATTCTGCTATAGTTTCGTGCACAGAATTCCCACTGAAATTAAGAACATTCTCCTAGATCAAGGGTACTATATGGCCTTCAGAGCTTGACCCAACACCCACTAGTTAACAGGAAATGACCTCAGTGGCACAGACGCAGCCCTTGGGTCAGCAGTGTAATTTATATGGGTGGGACATTTATTGCTATTGTCTCATGTTACAAATTCTATTAATTTTTTTCAATAAAAAAGCACCTACAGAGAAAAAGGTTTTAAAAACCTGAGGGCTATGGGGGGAAAAACACTTACAGAGCAAACTAACTTTTTAAAAAGTCTCATTTATCATTTCTAAATGTAAAGACTTACACAATGGGCTGTAATCAGTTCATTACAAGACATAAGACTTCAACCATTGAAGAAAATGTATAGAAACGTATTTCTATGTGTTAGACCAAATACCCAGTCATGGATACTAAGAAAAAAGTGGACTCATCCCATAGCCGACATAACAGTACCAACAGATTTAAAGCATGATCAGTCCAAAATCAAGCCATGACTTGTTCAGAAATAGGAATGCATAAATATTTAGTGACTTCAGAATCGCTTATCTGATCAAATGTTTGTGGCACAACTGAAATTTGAGAGCGTAGCCTAAGAGACAAAGAGCTTCATCATCATTTTAAAAATATTTTTTATAGTTGTAATAAGTGTGTGGCAAGTTGAGTGCCTGTTTCACAATGTCTCTTTTCAAAGATTGGAATGGTATGATGTCCTTGCTATAAACTGAATGTCTTTTTCAATCACCAAGAAAATGAACACAAATCAGAAGAGCCCAACAGATTTCCTACTCTTGATGCTTCCCTGTTTTAAAAGGCTAGAAAGATACACAACTGAAAACCCCTTTGTATGGATAGTTCAAGGTCAAACATTTCCATCTAACCCGTGGAATAATTTTAGCAGTAAGGTTAGAGGATTATCTTCCCCAACAACCTCTTTTACATCTATTATACAGGATCTGGGGGCACTGGACTTATTTTCCTGGGTCTCCAAATGGTATTACAATATGACTTTACCTTGTAATGTTATTCAGTAATACTTAGTGCTATTTAATATCCCATCAAGTGGAAAGTCTGAGTTTCAATCAGCTCTAATACTCGTGTATTATTCATTTTGCCATTCAGACACTGTGGGTCTGGTCTTCATTCACTTACTTGGGTATAAATTAGCTACATGTCACTGACAGAAAAAAATCAGGAGCCTTATTTAAGTCAAAATAATCTCAAACATGGAACTGTGGTGCAGCGATTCAAAATGAGGAATGATAACTACAGGAGAGTCCAAAATGATTAGAGGTCCAGTTTCCACTGAAGTCATTGAGATTCCATTGACCTTAACAGAATTGAGTTAGACCCTTAGCTAAGGAGAAAGAAAACTGGGCAAAATTCTTTCAACAAGTCTACCTGCTCTATGCTGCATGCTCATTAGCCTCAGAGGAAACGCATTCCAAATGAGACCAAATTAACCCTGCTTCCAACCTTGTGCTTTTCTAATAAGATGAGTATCATTTATATGGCTTTGGATGTTGAGTGCTTGCATTGTATTGCCAGCCAGAGAGGTCTGAATCTAAATGTTTTGCATCTGATGCGTGAAAGCATCATCATCCATATTCATATCGTTTAGCTGGGGTGAGCATCTGGGATTTACAGAGATCTCCTGTTTGCAAGCACTTGAATTCTGGCAAAGGGTGAATCCTGTAGTGAATAAATAGGGGCTGGAATGGGCACTGGGAAAGAAGTTCAAAGCGGGGAGAACTCACTTGGCTAGTTTATACAGTGCTTTCTGGAGAATAGATACAGCCACACTGTAGCTAACTACAGTGGTCAAAAAATAAAATAAAGCAAAAGTTAAAAAATTCTGTCCATGAGCTTTATTCACTGAAATGGTTCCTCTTGTAGATTGTACAGCTCAAAAAATCTAAATTAGAAACAAAGGAAGTACATAAATCCAGTGCTTTTTTTGTACCGGTACTCAGTACTGGCACTTTGCCAGCCTCACCTATGGGATTCGTTGCGAGGTGGGGACAGGCAGCCAGCTGAATACTGGCTCCTCTTTTTTTTACAAAAAAAAAAAAGGCACTGCATAAATCAGAGAGAAGGGTGGTCTTGCTGTTAAAGCACAGGACTAGAACCCAGGAATTTTGGATTCTGTTATCCGCTCTTCTACAGATTTGCTGAGTGCCTTTAGTCAGGTCATTTAGGGTTTGATTGTGATTTGGACTAAATACACACAAGAGTGAATAAGAATCCCCTTCCTTAGATCTAGGATTCAGGCTTGCCCACTTCTCTGCCCCTATTCCTAGTGTCAGAGTAAGAAGGTCCAGGAATGAGTGAAGCTTTACTAGGGTGACCCTATCTCCCTGTCCCAAATACAGGTCCTCCCTGAGCCCAGGGAAGTGGCAACCACCAGCTGCTGGCACTCCCCCTTTCCCCCTGCTTCCCCAAGGCTTGGGGAAGTGACCTAGGGCTCTCTGGCTGGCAGAAAAGGTCAGCAGAGGAGGGCCCAAATATGGAACAATTAGTCCCAAGTACAGGATGGATGACCACCTAAGCTTTACCCCCTACTCCCCAATCGCTATCTCTCCAGACCAGCCAACATGCTGCAGCTATAGCCTACAGAAAATTTCAGACCAAGAAGAAGCAGAAAGGGAATTGTGCCTCAGAAAGTTGTTGCACACAGTCTCAAAGGGCTACTTCTAGCATAGTGTAACTTACACCCCTTCACCAGCTCAGGGCTGTGCCTAGAGACATAACCTAGGCCTCAGCCAGGCCAAAGTCACACAGAATGCAGGGGGATATCAGGCATTCTGAAAATCAGGCCATGTATTTGTGTGTCTAAACTTAGGCTAAAATTTAGAAAATTGTTTGACTTAAACTACTGTGCCATGCTTTCTCCAAGTGTAAATGGGGAATAATTCTGAGGAGAACTATACATTTCTGGTTTATTTTATGAACAATGTGTGACTCAGTCGGCTAGGCAGACATCCACTGTGGGCCCTGGGGCAGGGAGGGAGGGGGACATGCCTCTGTGTCCCTGGAAGGGGTGGGGCCAAGGGTAGAAGAGGCAGGGCCAAGGGCAGTCAGCCCTTAGTGGTGCCTGGACCATGGCAATGAGTCCTCCCCCATCTTCACCACACACAGCTGCTTGTAACAGTGAAGTAGTGCTGCTGTGGCAGTTCAAAGCAGCAGCCTGAGCTCCGGGTCCCTTTTAAACTCCAAGCCACTGTGCAAATAGCCCTTCTGCCCGCCCCCATTGGTGTGCCTGGACTCTGTCTCGTCTCACCTTATATTGATACTCCCAGAGTGCGAAGCGGTTAATTTCTCCCACAGCTCCCATTGGCCAGAAATGGTGAATTGTACCCAGTGGAAGCTGCGAGCGGCAGTGCCTGCAGATATTCAGGTAAACAGACCATCGGGTGGCTCATCATCAGCTGCCCCTGACGAATGGCATCCAGCCCATGAGCTGGAGGTTCCCATTCCATGTTAAAGGGCAACGCTTCTCTGCCTCCTGCTAGTGATGTGGTCCAGGTGAGCTTTATGATTTGACTTGGGCTCCTATTAGCCCCTTCTGTAGAAACCTGCAGGGGGCATAAAACTACTTAGGAAACTCTGTGTATGGAGATTCCATTGCATGATCCTTACCAGCGAGAAGTGTTTGCACGTATGATCAGGGGTATGGGTCCTCTAATTACACAGATTCCTGAGTTCTGTTGCCTAATTCTTTTCCATCCCTAGATACACTAAGGCACCTGCACGCAGAGCCAAACCCTCTGCTCCTCCAGGAGCATGTTTCCATCCTTCATACTGGAATCATGTCCCTTTCCCTTCCAGTCCTTCTCCATAGGAGGAGGGGTACCAGCTGTGGCTTTGAAGTAACTGCTGCCTTCAGCAATAGCTAGGGATTTCCTGGTCTGAACAATATTAGCTTCCAGTGAGCTTTCTGCTACAAACAATGCAGATTTTGCAGACGATAATGCTGGAACTCACATACAGGGACTTTGGGGAACAGCAGGGAACAATTCTACTTTGACTTCACTTCTGAATTTACAGCATCATTTAACCAGTGCCTGTACTCCCTCCCTTACCTCTTCATGGAGAAGACGACTTGGCCCCACGTAGACAAAAGGGAGTTGACATATAAGATGACACACCACAGATAAATTGTGTAACATGCCAATTCCTTCATCATTTCAAGAAGCAAGAGAGAGCAGAAGGAAGGAGGGATCAATGGGACAATGAGAAATGTAGCTTCTAGCTAATATTTCACATCTGATTTGCAAGTGTCCATCAACTTCTTGGAGAAACTCGCCCTGGGAATAAAGGGATAAACCGAGTTCTCTCCGTTTTTAATCGGATACTCTTACCAGTACTAAATTGATTTCTAAAATTGCAGAAAGAATCCCAATATCTGAGGTGTTTTAAAAATCCCAGATAACTTGCAGAGCAGAGTGTAAATCTGCTACACATGAATTATTGAAGCACCTGTGTAAATAAGTTACTCCATGTGCACATCAGTGGATTTTTAAATGTCCCTGGTTTGCTACTTTCCTTTATAGTCTTTTTAAAGAAATGTCAGAAGAGCATGCATATTGCATGTGAACTAAGAGAAAACCCAATCTGAGCTGCACATCAATGAGCTGCAAATTTTTATGTTGAAACCACGGCTGTTCCTGAGCAATGCAAAAACATTTAAAAAATAAGCACACCAATATATATTTAGCACCAGAATATTTTCAGGAAACAGTTACATTTTGGGTTTAAAAAAAAACAAATTTCATCCAAGTTGATCCAAATTCTCAGCCCAGTCATGTGTGTACTCAGCATATGGAATTACTAATGCGATTCCTGCAGGTGGGAGGTTTATAGGTGGTTGTGGTTGGGGGAGGGGCTGACAGAATTGCAGGGCTCCTTGGCAAGGTCATGAGGGGGAAGGGGAGGCGACTGCACAGTCCCAGAAGGGACAGGGCTAAAGTCAGCCTGTCCTCCGTGCCAACTGGAGCACCCGTTGCTCCCACCCCTCCTCCCCACAGGCAGCGCCCTATTAAGGAGGGGACTGAGGGAGCTAAACAAGAGGCCAGAATAGGCCCATAAAAATTCAGATAATTTTTTTTCAGAGACATTTTGAAGCACATATACCCTCGATATACACTGATTCTATGGACACCGTAGTCCAGTACTGGACTCTTCAGGGCTCATTTACATATCAGACATTACTAGTGCCCCTCACAATCCAGCACCAAATTGTCACCTCTAATTGAGACCAGTGGGAAGCTGGACTGGAATGCTTATGGAGGTTAAATGGTCTAACAGGACAACCAGCAGCAAATTTGTGCTTCAGACTTATCAACCAAGATATTATTTACCTTCTGGTGGCAATACCATGCTTTTCTAGTAGTGTTATGTCTATTTATTTTCATATTTCTACAAGGTGGACTTTGCATGATTAACCGCTCCTTTGCCAATAATCTGGTGCACGATGGGATACAAGGGATGGTCCATGAACAATCCACTCCAACTTGACCCGTCGTGGCATTCATTATATTCTGGCTCAATTGCGGCTCTCTTCACTAGTGGGTGTGTCGACGGCATGCAGAGGTACACTGGACCACAAGCCCCTGTGCTTGCCAAATGACAAGTTCAGTTTAAAATAATGAAAAATTATATATAAATGGTGTTTTCAGAGAGGCCAAGTAATGTTAAAGATAATGCTGTTTACTGCCATGTCACGCCAATAGATGGCACCATGGTAGTGTCGGGCAGTAGGGGAATTTTCAGCTCTTACTAATGGAATCCTTGATTCTACCCACAAGCAAGTAAAGTCTACACAGACCATTCATAAGATTTATGCATTTTTCTGCAGCCACCTGATTAAGTGAGTAGATTAACTTTAATACTAGACCTACAATAAATTGCAAAAATGGTTGGTAGCCCAGCCCTTTAAATTACTGCAGATTTGTATAGTATTTACAATTCTGAAAAAATTGTCTTCTATAGTCTGTATCGTAAATATCCACAATAAGGCTGTGATTGCATATTAAACTTTTATCAAGGTAAGTTATTGAGATAAGTTGGTGTTTCACAAAAAGATATCATTACACGTAAGTACTGGATCTGTCATTTATCTTACAGTCTCACTAATTATAAGATTTTCTAGGGTGTACATCATTATCGCTTTGATCAATAGTCCTTTTTGAAATTAAATTATATATAATAGAATGATATCAAATATTCATTTGTTATCATTTTTGGCTTTTAAATTGTCATTAAGGGTCAAATTGTCACAGAATTATTTCATTCAAACCTTCATAAGTCTGATTTAAATCTAAAATTCTGATTGATTTTTTTCAAAATTTTAACAAAACAGCTAGTAATGTAATATATAGTATTTAGTATTATTAATTCATATATAACATGGATGTAGACTCATAAATCTATTTGCTCCATACAGGGCAAAATGAAGAAACAAAAAAGTGGTTGAGAGAAGGCGAAAGCGAAGGAAGAGGAAGAGAAGAACATTGAGAAATTATTAGCTATGACGAAGAAAATTACTGACTTTTGTTCTTGGCAAGCAATTAGTGAAGACAGATGCACTGCAAAGGATACAGATACAATAGTGACTGTGACCCTCTGCTTCAAAGCCAAGTCATACCAAAGAATTAGCATTCAGCAATGCAATTGCTAGTGTGGAACCTAGAGTAGAAACTTGCGTTGAACAATCTGGAAATCTTGAGTTTCCAACTGATGTAGGAAAGTGAAATGTGTCGGAAAGTTTGTGTGAATACTTGTGCATGAAAGGGGTAAATCAATGTCAGCACACGGATAGTAACTTTAATGCTTCTGAAAGAGTATTTCCTGGTGAAAACTTCAAGTGTCATTGTACAAAATCATTGTTTTTTTCAAGAGCAATGAAATGGTGAGACAATACAGCGTAACTGGCTTTGTTATTCACCAGAGACTGGCAAATTATTTTGTGCTCCTTGTAAGTTATTTACAAACGTGTTTGAAAGTGCACAATTAGCCACAAATGGGTACCATGACTGGAGACATGCAGCTAGAGACTTCAGTCACCATGAAAACAGTTCTTTGCATGCAGAGTCAGTAGAAATAGTCATTAGAAGAAAACATAGTGGTGAATGCATTCACAAGGACATGACAGAGCAGTATGAGGCAGAAGAGAAATACTGGCACTGTCTTCTGCAAAGAGTGCTCAGTGTGATCAAGATGCTTGCACCTAGAGGCCTTGCTTTTAATGGGAATGATGAAAAGGTAGGATCTGTGCACAATGGAAATTATTTGGGATGCCTGGAATTATTAGCAGAATATGATACATTCCTAGAAAAACTTATTGAAGAACAGACTAACAAGGGGAAAGGCAATGTATCTTGCTTATCAACAATGTGTGATGAGTTTGCGGAAGATATTGGTCAACATTTACACAAACAAATCGCTGCAGAAATCAACCAAGCAAAGTGCTATTCTGTTAGCTTGGATTCTGCCCCTGATATTTCACACTGATCAGCTGACATTGATATTTCACTATGTTTTACCAGATGGCCGAGTGGAACAGTTTGTCAGGTTCATTGCTATTCATGGACACACAGAGCGAGAACCTGGCCAACACACTTCCTAAGTTTCTTGAAGAACAGCATATCTATATAGAAGACTGTTGTGGCCAGTCTTATGACAATGCCTCCAACGTGAGTGGAAAGTACAGAGGAATGCAAACTTTGATTCATGAAAAAAATCATATCTGACTGAATACATTCCATGTTGCGCACATTCCCCAAATCTTATAGGACAAAGTGCAGTAGCTTGTTGTCCAGTTGCTATTTTTTTCTTTATTTTGTGCAAAAGCTGTATGCATTTTTCTCTGCATCAACACACCACTGGAATCTGCACATGAATCGTTTCAAACCTACAGGAATACTGACACTCAAGAGGATTGTAGACAGTCGATGGTCAGCCCATCATGATGCAGTTAATATGGTGCACCTGTGGACAAAAGTTTTGGAAAGATTTGTCAAGACCAGCAAATATCTCCGGAGAGCAAACCTGGATATAAATACAGCTACAGCAAAGTTAGAATTATTACAAGAATTTGTCAAGATACTTATATCACAGTTTGAGGAGTTTGAAAATGAGAGCAAGCTTGTGCATAAATGTGATTCTTACGAGCTGGAGGAGCGTGGGTGAAAAAAGAACCAGCACAAGAGATGGGATTATGGTGAAGCAGAAGATGCAGATGAAAACCTTTCCCCATCTGACAAGTTCAGAATATACACATTTTTCCCCAAAATTGACAAATTATTGGCGGCACTTAATCACCAACAGGAGCCATATAGTGTGCCGCAAGAGGGATTTAATTGTTTGCCAGTGCTAAGTTCACTGACTCTGAGCACAGTGGAACTAAAAGAGAAAGCCAATGCCTTTGTGAAAATTTATGCACAAGACTTAGATAAAGAGTTTGCAGATGAAGTCATCCAGTTTCAATTACTGCATAGAAACATATCATGTACTAGTACTAACAAAGACCATACTGATGGCAGTCACCTGAATTGCTGATGTTTTGATTCATCAGTAAACGTTCACTGATAGAGGTATTCCCAAATCTCTCCATAGCATTGCAAATCTATCTGTGCTTGATGATCACTAACTGCTCTGGTGAGTGATCATTCTCTGTGCTAAAGTGCATAAAAATGAACTATGATCAAGTATGGGCCAAGCATGCATAAATGCACTGTCTCTTCTCTGTATAGAAAATGAACTATTGTGCAAATTGGATCTAGATCCTGTAATTGCAGATTTTGCAAATTGTAAAGCAAGAAAAGTAACATTACAGAAATTTTCTCTCTAAGTGTTTTATTTTAGTAAGAGCAAAATTATGAATTCATAAAAATTGGTATTATTTTGAATTCTAGTGTGTTGTGAAGGTCCATCAAAAATTCTCAGACACAGGCCCACTAGGCCCTTAATCTGGCTCTCCCAGGGAGCCCTCAAAGCCACCTGGCGCACACTGCAGCAATGCTCCAGTGGCCATTTAAAGGATCCAGGGCTCTGGCCACTGAGTAATTACACCCTTTTACCTCCTCCACTCCCCATTTCTGTGGGCCTGCTTGTAGGATGGTTGCCTTAAACTCAGTAGTCTGATTCTCCATGATGGTAAAACTAGGTTTATGCCAGTGGATCCACAAGCCATGCCAGCATAAAATTGGTGCAAGACAGGATAGAATTGAACCCAAAATAAATCTGAAGATATAAATTGAGGCCATAGGGCTATTAAGGGTAGTGCTCAGCACACCTTGCAGGATTCATAGAATCTTAGAATACTAGGACTGGAAAGGACCTTGAGAGGCCATCAAGTTCAGCCCTCTGCCCCAATGGCAGATAATAATTGGAGATACACATCTCCTACAACTGGAAGGGACCTCAGGAGGTCATTTAGTCCAGTCCCCTACCCCTTTGGCAGGCCCAAGCACCATCCCTGACGTTTATTTGCCCCAATCCCTAAATGGCTTCCTTGAGGATGGAGCTCACAGCCCTGGGTTTAGCAGGCCAATGCTCAAACCACTGAGCTAGCCCTCTCCCCAATTGCACATAATTCTGGTATCGTAATGGTTCATGGAACTGAACTCCACACTGTACAGAAAACAATAGGAAAGGAGATGTTTGCGTTAGTGATCACCTGTTGAGGCATTTTTCTGAACGAAGTGTTCTCGAGCTAGCCTTAAGTGAAATACGCAAAGCTAGATCAGGTCTGCCTGCTGCCAGGAGGATTTACAATTCCCATCTAATGTGTGCAGCCACCCTAAAAAGTAGTCCCATTTATGTCACAGGCACTATTCAAAAAATTAGGTACCATTTGTTGTAGCAAATCAGAATCTGGCCCTACAAATTCAGAAACAGTTCAAAATATTTTCATATCCTCTTAAGTTTGAGGGTGGGGAGAAGCAAGTGTTTTTTTTTAAATGTTTTTTAAAGATTAGTATCAGAAGGGTGGCTGAGTTAGTCTGTATCTTCAAAAAGAACAAGAATTCCTGTGGCACCTTCTAGACTAATAGATATAGTAGAGCAGAAGTTTTCGTGGGCAAAGACCCGCTTTGTCAGATCATGAAGCTGATCTTTGCCCACAAAATATTGGTTAGTTTATAAGGTGCCACAGGACTTCTTGTTTTTGTTAAAGATTAATCACCAGGCAACACAGTTTTGATTACCCTGTTTCCCCAGGATAAGCAGAAGCTTCCATTTCAGTCAGCCCCTTTGTGAACTGAGCATCACCGACTACTTCCTCCCTGCCTTGCCCCCCTCAATAGTCATGTTGCTGGCAGTGCTCCTTGCTCTAGACTGCTGCAACATTAATATTTCATGGAGTAGTAATAAAGCAGAACCAAATGCTGGCTTCTCTAGGCGATTAGGAAAGCATTAAATTAAACGGATCTGATACTTCAAGGGAAGGCTGATAAACACAGCTAATGCTCTCAGCTGCATTACACTGTGTGCTTGTGTAATGAATTTATCTCACAACTGACTGTTTTATTTATTTTATTTTTCCTTCCCTGGCATGTGGGATATTTTTTTAAGTTCTTCAGTTTCATTCAGCCATTAAAACACTTGTGTGTTCCAAACTGGCTGCTCTCCAATTTTTTTCCTGAAACATCTTAATCCAAAATCATTACAATAATTAATAGGAAGAGGAAAATATAGAATAAGCTCTTTCCTGGAGGCCTCTCGTTGGGTTGCAAACGCTAAATAAGGTTAGACTAATTAAGGGCCAGATTGGTGCATGCTCGCAGTGGGAAGGTGTGTGCATGGAGGGGGTGCACGAAAGCTGCTCCTCACTTTCACAACCCCTGCAAACGCTAGAGGCAAGCCAAGTCGATGTGCTCAGTGTCCTCAAATCTAAGATCAAACAGGAGACAGACCTCAGTAGATTGGTTCAGATAATTCAAATTCTATGAACACAATTTCCTCCAAATGTGGCTTATTTTGTAAATTTCAGTCACAGGCATAATCAAAGCAAGACTGCAGACTGAAAATATTGCATCATAACATAGTATCAGAGAAGGAGCCGTGCTAGTCTATATACTATCAAAACAAAAAGCAGTCAAGTAGCACTTTAAAGACTAACAAAATAATTTATTAGGTGAGCTTTTGTGGGACAGACCCACTTCTTCAGACCATAGCCAGACCAGAACAGACTCAATATTTAAGGCACAGAGAACCAAAAACAGTAACCAAAGTTGACAAATCAGAAAAAATTAAAGGTGAGCAAATCAGAGAGCAGAGGGGTGGAGGGGGGACTAAAGAATTAGATTAAGAAGTGGGTCTGTTCCACGAAAGCTCACCTAATAAATTATTTTGTTAGTCTTTAAAGTGCTACTTGACCGCTTTTTTGTTTTGATAACATGGTATGTTTGAGTTTGTGTAAGAAATTCTAGCTTGTTTGTCACAGAGAGGTAGCCGTGTTAGTCTGTATCTTCACAAAACAAAAAAGCTGTCCCGTAGTGCTTTAAATGCTTACAAAATGATTTATTAGGTGATGAGCTTTTGGGGGACAGACCCATGTCTTCAGATCTGGAAATTCTGAATGCTTGATTTTCCACCTTGATATCATGCATATAATAATTTTCGCCCTGCCATGCTCCCCCACTCCCCAAGTTAAATATAAATGTATTATTATGGAAGGGAGAATGTGAACCTTGCAAGCTAGTGCATGACCCCAGTGAACTTCCTCCTGCAGAGATGACTAAGTTGCTAACATTTATACAGAGTGACAGGGATTTCTATATTCAGCCCTCCGCTAGTGTTCTCCTGTGGTTTTACAGCGGAACGTTAGTTGTTCAATCTCATTTTGCCTCTGGAGTTTTCGGCAGAATAGAATAGCAGTAGAAATCTTGTCACCTTAAAAACTGTAATTCTAAAAACTCATCGAAGGGGGACGAAATGTATGGTTGCTCATATAAGAGCCTTGAGGGGTCTAAGACTGGAGGAAAATTGTGTACACAAATTAAGACACCTTTTAGGGCCTCTAAATGTTTTACAGTCAAGGGAATTTAAAACAACATCAACACCCTTCTAGCCACTGAGGCTACTAAAGGGTGGAAAAGAAATAGGGTACACCATGTAATTTGTGAGGCATTCACAAAGGAACTGACATTCCCTAACAGGCATTGCAAGAAACCCTACTGAATCTCCGATAGGTGAGGCATCAGGAGTGATCCCTTCTACTCTGACACCATTGTCAACTAGTAACTGAGATAGCCATGTTAGTTAGTATTCCAACAAAATAAAACAGCAGTCATCTAGCCCTTTAAAGACTAACAAAATGATTTGTTACGTGATGAGGTTTCATGGGATCTGAAGAAGTGGGTCTGTCCCACGAAAGCTCATCACCTAATAAATCATTTTGTTAGTCTTTAAAGGGCTACATGACTGCTGTTTTGTACCATTGTCAACAAAGGACTTGTTTTAGGCTAAGACCCCTCTCCCATGGCTGCAGTGGGGGAGGTGGCTCAACACAATAGAGGGCAGAAGTGGACAGAACTGGGAGAAAGGATAGGGAAAAGGGATTGGGGGAAAACAAAGCAAGTGTCACGTAGATATGGATAAAGAATCCACAGGATCACAGGTCTGAAGAAGTGGTTCTGCCCTACAAAAGCTCATTATTCTGCTAGTCTTTAAAGTGCTACTTTTCCCCCAGGCAAAGAAATTCTCAGTTGCTGTTGCAGAAGTCAGCTTCCCTACACACATCAGTGCACAATCAATCAATGTACAGTCAGTGAACAGTGACATTAGTTTGCAAAACCTGTGAAAAAAGTCCTGTGGAAAGCTCTAGGCAAACTGTAGCCTTCGGAAAGGTGTAATTAAGAATAAGTGAAACCATTAAAATTCAAATATTGTGATAATAGGTTAGATCAATCACCCCACACCCTCTTGGGCCACTTCCATGTTTAGGTTAAAAGTGCTAATAAGGCAGCTGGGGATTTTCTTTGCATTTACTACAACATAACTATGCTGATTTACAGCATTTGAGGAGCTGGTCACTTTGCATTGCTGTGGACAACTCAATGAACTGCCAATGGCAATTAAAACTGTAAACACAATATTTTAAGAACTGGGAAGAGAAAGTAGAGGTAGCCATGTTAATCTGTACTCCAACAAAACAAAACAGAAGTCATGTAGCACTTTAAAGACTAACAAAATGATTTATTCGGTGATGAGTTATGTCATCTTTATCTAATAATATCACAACAATATCACTGTACTGCCAATTCTCAGGGCCTTATGGGGATCCTGGCAATATTTGGTATTTGCTTTTGAAACCCCAGCTACTGAAAGAGGCAGGCTGCATATGAATCAGCTTTTATTGAAAATGTTGAACTTCTAGACTGCATGGTTGTAGAAAAAGCATGAAATGAATACGCCATAAAGGTTACAAAAACCAGTATGCAAATAAAAGAACCCAGCCTTTAAAACCAAACAAAAACCTCTCCAACTGCAGATTAATTTCTTTCAAATGCTCCAGATTGGGGGTGCCATATGGTGTTGTCCCTCCTGCTGTGTGATGAGCAGAACTGGGGACAGAGGGTCAGTCCAAACATTTGAAGAAGTGTGTCTTACCCACAAAAGCTCACAACCTACAAATTTGTTACTCTTTAAGGTGCTACAGGACTGCTTGTTATTTGTGTGGCTTCAGAAGAGTCGTGGTTTGACTAGACAGGGCAACAGGGAGGCAGGAAGCAAGCTTGCCTAGGCTGAGACTAAATATGAGCAGATGTCTCAAAATGCCTGAGTGGCTTATGCATGTTCAACAAAGATCTCTTTCCTACGACTATCTGCCTGCTGCACTACTTATGACTAATGGAGCAAAGCCTTCCTTCTGCAGAGTTTGCAGGAATGTTGTCTGAAGTGATTTTCTCTGGATTTATTGTTTTGAGGGATTTGGGTTGCGTGGAATGGGAGGTGCAGAGGTGGAGGTGTTTATTTATAGACACTGTTTCTAATGGCCTTCTTTAAGGACCTCATGCTTCCCACATAGCCTAGGAACTAGACAGTGTTGAAGCACAAGACTTCTCTGAGTTCAGGAGGCTAACATTCAGCTTTATTGAATTCAATAAGGCAACAGATGAGCCAAACTGGACACTAGTAAAACCAGGTCCAGCAAGGCTGCTTAATGCTGTTAACTCTAGTATTTATACCCTGACACAAACAAGCCCAGTGTCAGAGGCAAGTAGTTAGAGAATCGTAAATCACTTTCCAAAGAGAAACCATTATCAGCAAGGAAAAACAGGTACAAGGGAGCTGGATCCCCAACTCCAACCAGTTCATTAACGCATTCTATAGCGCTCATCCTCCCAGCCATTCCCAAACAGGTCAAGGAAAGGTCAGGCTCTTGTGTGTGTGCAGAAGTAAGGGTTGTGAAATGGCTTCTATACAAGATGGCTTCCACAACAGCTAGAATTAGGCACCAAGATAATGGTAATTAGCAACGTGAATTAAAAGTTTTTGTTGTTCTTTGAGCTCATCTTAAAGCTATGATTGTTTTACTGCCAATAAAGGCATCTATTAAAATGCAAAAACAAACAGGGAAGGCAAAGATGGTATGTCCTCCTTTTGAATACTGTAGTCACTCTGAATACTGTACCTCTCTGGGTCTATTCACCATGCCAGGCATTGCACTTAATGGTTTGGAATGAAAATTTGTCAACTACATGAAAAAAACTCACACAGATCTAGACAGACACCGGGTGACCATCCGTCTGGTTTTGGCTGGGACAGTCCCATATTTCAGGCACCACAAAGGCATCCCAATTAATTTTAACAAAAGGGGTTAATTGCCCCATATCCAGGACCCTGCTGAGCTGCGCTTTTCACTCCAATCACTGAAGGTGCAGCTGCTGGCTGGAGAGCACGTGGAGAGCACGTACTCACGCCACTGTACAGGCCAGAGAGGGAGCCCTGACATCGGCGTATGTTGGGGCACGGGGGCACAGCTGCTGCCTGGCTCCCAGCAGCTTAGGTTACCTGGGAGCCACACTGTGGTGACTGCTGCCTCCTTCTCAGCTCCCCATGGCTCAGGGAAGCCAGGAGCCCCACCAGAGGTGCTGCAGCCCTGTTCCTGGCTCCCCATGACTCTGGGAGAAGCTGGGAAACACACCCACAGGGCTTCATCCCTGTTCCTGGAGGCCTGGGGTAGATGGGGAGATCCCCCCTGTGTTGCGGCAGTCCCGTTCTCGGTATCCAGAGGCGTGGAGCAGCCAGGAGGTGGCATGGGTCATCCGGTGAACACCCCCTACTTCTGCAGAGCACATGCCCCAGCAATGGGAGAGCTCCAACGTGGGGAGGTAGCCCTGTTCTGGCCACATGGGATGTGGCAGCCAGGGAGCTTCACTTGCTTAGCAGCCACAGCCAGGGAGCCCTCTCTGCCACTAGTGCGTCTCATATTGGGCCTAGGCCAATGCAGTAGATAGTTTGTCGAGTCCAACGATGATGTCTTGAGCTTGCACAAACTCATCGGTTGTGGCCTCGCATGTGGCTGAGGAGTCCAAGCTTTGAACGGCATGAGCGTTCACAGTGGGGGCAAGGGAATTGTCCTGGCTCTGTTGGTGTGGCTGCTGCTGTTGCTTTCTTCCTCTCCCGAGTATCAATGAGGCGTATGCATTGTTGCTGTTCAGAGTTGTCATACACCTCGTACGAGAGCATGCCAGCCTGTTTGGTCTTTTGCATGCTGCTCTAGCTGATCTGGTTTTAAACCATCATGAGCAATATTGGCCTTAATGCAGTCTTTATACCTCTTGCGAGGCCAACCTTGATTCCTTTTGCCCTGGGAGAGTTCACCGTATAGGAGTTGCTTAGGGATTCTTGACTCTTCCATCGTGTGATGTGTCCTGTCCAGCAGAGCTGGGCTTCCAGAATCATGGCTTCGATGCTCATGGTTCCTGCTTTGTCCAGGACTTCCAGGTTCGTAACTCTGTCCTGCCATCGAATGTGCAGTATTGACCTCAGGCTGCGTGTGTGGAAGCCCTCCAGCAGTTTTATATGTTTTCTGTACAAGGTCCAGGTTTCACACCCATACAGGAGACTGGTGAGGACTACAGCCTTGCACACTTTCAGTTTAGTGGACTGTCAGATATTGTGCTGATTCAACACTCGCGCTCTCAGACGTCCTAGTGCCCAGCTGGCCTGGCAGATTCTGGCATTGATTTCTTTGTCAAGGGAGCGATCAATGGCTACCACACTGTTAAGGTACTTGAACTCCTCTACTGTTTTTAACTCTGTTACTTCAATAAAGATTGTAGCAGGGAGAGCAGCAGATCCTGGAGCAGGCTGAAACAGCACCTCGGTCTTTCCCAGGCTGATGGTCAAACCAAAGAGGCGAGTGGCATCAGCAAACTTGTTGATGATGAGCTGGAGATCAGATTCCTTGTGTGCCATAAGTGCACAGTCCTCAGCAAAAAGGGTTTCAAGGATGAGCCTCTCAAGTGTCTTGGTTTTAGCATTCAGATGACGAAGGTCGAAAAGTGACCCAACAAGTCTGTATTTTATGTAGACTCCACGGTACAGGTCTCTAACTGTGTGGCTGAGGATGCACATGAAAAAGAGGTTGAATAACACTGGGGCCAGCAGGCACCCTTGCTTCACACCATGGGCTATCTCAAATGGGTCTGAGGACTCGCCATTTGAAAGAACAAAGCCAGTCATGTCATCATGGAACAGGCGTATGAGGTTAACGAATCTTCTTGGGCAGCCAAGTTTTGACAGGACAATCCACAGGGTTCCTTTGTTGACAGTGTCAAATGCCTTGGTCAGGTCTATAAAGACATCGTACAGATCCAAGTTCTGCTCTATGCACTTTTCCTGGACCTGACGGACAGCAAAGATCATGTCAGTGGTGCTGCAGCCTGGGTGAAAACCACACTGTGCCTCTGATAGGTTCTTCTCTGAGATGCTGGTGATCAGATGGTTGAGGATGACTCAAGCCAAGATCTTCCCAGCAGTACAGAGAAGGGAGATGCCCTGGTAATTTCCTAGGCCAGTATGGTCCCCCTAAACAGACATCACCTTTTTCTCCAAGTGCAAAAAAGATGGACATCATACCCAAGGGACTGAAAGTCAAAAACCTATTACAATCAATGTACTACACTGATTACAGTGAGAGACTGGGCCACACGTTCTAAAAAACTGAGGAACCACCTGATCAGTATCCTGTACAACAATTAGATGAGGATCAAGAATGACCTCTCTGACCTTGAATCTCTCATTGTTAAACAAACTTCCACACAAGATGCCACATTGCAGGACTTTAATAACGCAAGAGGAGACATCTATAATACACACTTTTCTCAATGCACTGGATGATATTGTTAACCTTTCCAGCCATAGACTTAGCCTGGTGGAAGTGTCTGTCTTATCCTGGGGACTTTCTTCCCTCCCCACCTCCTCCACGAACTTGATACAACTTTGTGGTGACCTCAAAGTCTTTTCTCACCATCTCCATTTAAGGGAATACTTCCAACGCACCAATGAACATCAAGCTGACTTGCTCGATCCCTCCTACTAACACCAAAAGAAGAAGAATTCCACGTGGACTCCCCAACAGTTATAATGAGTCTGGACTTCTATTTGGAATACTGTAGTCAGCCTAAGCAACACCCTATTTAAAAAAAAAAAAGGGTAACAGCCGAAAAGGAAAGGTCCAGACAGCAGCAATGAAAGTAGAGTGCCAGAAAGGTGTGAGCAGAGATTAAAAAGACGAGGATTAGTTTGAGAGGCAACAAAATCGAGAACTCAGATTAGTGAATGGCTTTGAGAAGATCAGCAGGATGCACCTACGCAATGTTTGTCAAAGTTGATCCAGGGTCAACCAATGAAATTAAAAGGCAACCAATTAAGAAATGATAAAAGGACATTTGAAAAATGCATAATTAACCTCTAGAACTTGCTGCCAGATTGCGGCCAACAGCCTAGTGGAATTCAAGACACTTTTGGAATGTTTATGAAAAAGTGAGACTATTCCTTGTTACACTGGCTGTGATAAAAATGTACATGCTTATAGTACAGAGTATAAGAGACTCACTACCTGCCCGGCGTTAGGAAGATTATTATTGCATAATTGTTTATCATAGGGACTTTCTCTGAAGCTCCTCCTGCTGACCACAGTTGGGACTCGATAAATGAGTGGTCTGATTCAGTGTCACAACCCCTATGTTATTATATACCTAAGATTTAAACAGAATGTGAAGTGTCTTTTTAAGTTACTAATTTACATTTTCTATCTTTGCCTCACGTTTGAGTCCTCTTACACACTTCTTGCTGTGGCAGGTCATGGCTTTGTCACGGGAAAAAGAAGGGCAGATAGAGAAGAACAAATCATCAGACTTTTCAGTGTTGGGGAGTGTCTTTAATTCTGACAAAATGGAGTCCCACACAGAATACATCCAACAGGGCCCTAGATAGCAAATTGCTTTGGCTTGTTGTTCAATTAAGTGTTGTTCAGTTGTTCAAGAAAGTGGAAGAAGCGTAATATTGCTGTGGAGGTGGTAGGATGACACTAAGACAGTTATGACCTTTCAGAAATACAACCAGAAAACACATACCATGGCAAGGTACCCATGTCTCGCCAGGGTCCCACACCTTTCCCTCTTCCTTGAGGCGTTAGGCTGCCCCCACCTCTGTCTGTCTGGGCTGGCTGCTAAGTCCTTTTCCCACTAGCCACAGTCTGGCCTTCAGTCTCACTGGGGGAGGAGAGCCCTTTCCTGCCTGCTGTCATTTGTAAACACTGCCTCCTCTCCTTATCTGTCTTCTCTCCTCCTATCTCTGGCTATGTCTACACTGGAGACTTTTGTCAACAAAACACCTCAGAGTGTCCACATTCCCAAGGCGTTCTGTCGACAGTAAATTAACAGAACACAGCGTGTTTGTCGACAGCATTCTGCTATTCCCCCGTGAGGCAAAGTGCCTCTGTGGAGAGGGATCTGTTGGCAGAAAGCTGGTCTGGACTTTCCAGGGGGCCTTCTGTTGACAAACAAGGCTTCTGGGACATGGGTCAGCCCTGTCTGCTGCGCTTGTGGTTGGTCGTTTTGCAGTCCAGCTGCTCGGTGTCCACAGAGCAGATCACTTTTTCGATCTGCTTCACACCCTGGCTGCAATCTGTTGATAGTTTTGTCCCAAGATATCTTCTGACAGTAACTTCTGTCAACAGCCTCAGTCTTCTCCACTCCCCTATTTTGTCCACCTCCTCTCTCCGTCTCTCTCTGCCCCATTCAAGACTGGGAAGGCTTTTTAAATGTCCTGCCAGCACCCCAGCAGTGGGATCAGCTGGCCCTCATTGCTTAATTGCAGTCTCTCCCTGTTTCCTCTACCTGGGTGCTTAACTAGCTCTCTTTTTTCCTCCCCAGCCCAGGCTGCATACTGAGCTGCCTTTCACTCTTCTGGCTAGGGTCTGCTGGCCTGACCTTGTTACAGTAAGTACCAAGGGAACCACGTTTAACATAATTTATATTCATAACGTGTCATTTATCTTCTTCAGCACTACATGAACCTCCAGATGCAGCAAACTGTGGTACCTTTCTCTCTTTCACTGAATGACATACTGGGTAAAGGCCAGGATGGACACCTTTTTGATCTGTTTCAGAAAATATGTACAAATTGAAAAGCCTTGGTAGCCAAAAGTTCTCAGCTGGGAGTGGAAGTTTAAGGTAGCATCTGGATCATTAATTTTGTTTTGTGCCACCTGGGTTTACTGGCTAGTGGAGTATCCCCCTTAATTGAAGGAATCCTTAGCTGGTATCCAGCAGCCAAAGCAGCTCCTATAATCTTCTTCCAATTGCTGGTGTAAGGTTCATGGCTGGAGAAAAGGAGACATGGCCAGGGCTCCTCTTCACCAAGCTTGATCCCTGCTTGACCCCAGCGTACCACTTATGGGCCTTTGGCATCCAATGTATGTCAGTACCTTGTATTGTTGCCTGGACCAAACTATTGCTTGCTGGGCCCAGAATCAGAAAACTAAGCAAGTGACCTGCACTGTAAACAACTTGAATAATATGATAGATCTGGCCCACAATCTGAGTCCATTAAGTAGAAATGAGACCCAAACTAAGACACAAATCAGGTACATTGATAAATTGAACCAACTGGAAAAAGAATGTTTACACGATCCTACTGAGTTTTTAGAGAAACAAGCCTTGAAGCATAACCTCCACATTCCCATTCTTCTAGTTAGCTGTTTGTCTATGCCATCGCCATTTTTATGGTGTCTGGGTGCCATAGTTCCTGATGTGGAAGAGGAAACCTGGGGTTGTTGAGCAATAGCTTATACAGAGAACTTGAATTCAGATTACTGCTCTTTGTAAGTTACTTCTATCAGTGGTAAAAGCCCAAATGTTAGAGGAAAGAACAGTGACTTTAAGACTGGCTGAAACTAGACATGGGGAAGGGAATCTAAGGGCAGCCCAGAAACCTACAGTTCTGGGACTTAAAAAGCAAAAAAATGTTCAGATCAAGAGGAGAGAGTTTC
This sequence comes from Carettochelys insculpta, assembly GCF_033958435.1. NCBI lineage: Eukaryota > Metazoa > Chordata > Testudines > Carettochelyidae > Carettochelys > Carettochelys insculpta. The sequence continues at coordinate 27,275,005 of NC_134141.1, read as the reverse complement.
AGCCCGTTAAAAAAAAAGCATTCAAGGATCTGACTCATAGATCTAGCACTTCTGTACCTGCCAAAGGTTCACATAAGATATATTGCAAAATGGCTGGGGCCTGATTCTCCTCACATGCCCACTTTCCATCCCTCTGACTTCCTCAGAGTTACTCCCAATATACCATATATATATATATATATATATATATGTGCCAGAGGAGAATTAAGACAGCTAGTCTTTAGGGCTATGCAATCTACTGAAGCACTGCTGAGTAAAACTGTAGTAAAGAGACAATGCAGAAGAAAGGTTGAACCCATGATTATGGGTGTTTACTCATAAGCTATATTTAACTGCTTTAACTTTCATTAATCAGGAGTCGGGGGAGCCACACACATGTTCTGGAGAGACACAAAGCCGTTTGATCTCAGTATTCTGTCCTCCCACCCATCCCTTGTGCATGTATTTGGTTACATGATTCAACTTGGTCTGGACAACATGTGTTACTGACACAGGTAGCAGAAATCAAAAACATGCTGATTTATTAGAGAACAGTTCCTAGTAGGAGCCTGTCTTGGCATTGTGCCAGCCTTCCTCCAATGAGTAGCAGGTGAACTGTGAAGAGGTGTATATTCCACACACTGACACTGACAGAGCTAGCAATAGTCATGAGGCTTTTGATTTTTTTTAAATGCATAACACTATTTACAGACCTACATACCAAACACCCCATTTTACCCAGCCCCCACCAACAAATCCTACCTCAGTTTTTACCCAGAAAAAGGACACGTGGCAGAGGCTGCATAAGATGCATTAGGCGCCTTCCTATTGCTCAGACACTATGGCTGGGTCTACACGTGCCCCTTCCTTTCGAAAGGGGCATGTTAATGAGCAGGTTCAAAAGATGCTAATGAGGGGCTGCAATGAACAATCCTAACACCAGATTGTAAGAAGGGCTTTCGAAAACTGGCGGCGGGGGGGTTCTTTCAGAAGGTCCCGTCTCCATGGGCGGCGCGCGATTCGAAAAGCTGCACTTTCGAATTGCCGTGGCCGCCATTATGCTAATGAGGCACTGCATATTCATTGCAGCGCCTCATTAGCATCTTTCGAACCTGCTCATTAACATGCCCCTTTCGAAAGGAAGGGGCACGTGTAGACCCAGCCTATGGTGAGGACTTTGTACTGCCATCCTTAAGAAAGCTAATCTGGACAGGGTAGTATTAGAAATGAATTTCTGGCCTCTTCCTAATCCAAGGTGAATAGGGCATACAGTTAATAAGGGTATTGGTGAAATACAGTTGGTATGCAGCAGTGTTTCCTCTAATTTTTTCCATCCATGGGCAGATTATGCACACCTAGGCATGTGCAGATGTACACCACCCGTAGAAACACACACTGCCTACCGTGGGAGTTCTGCTAATCACCTGGGTGTCACCTGAATCTCTAGAGTGGCTGTCCGAGTGCTCAGCTTACAGAGAACACTGCTAGAGATGGCTGGATGAAGGAGGTTTTTCTCGCTTACGTGTACAGACTAGAATTTTGCACTATGGTGTCTTACTTTTGGTAGCTTTCAGGGCAGTACAGCATGTAAAGATCTGGTAGGTTACTGGGAAGTTGTGGTCTATATTGGAAAGTAAGCTAGGGATCAACTGGGGGACTGCTAGAGGCAAAGTTAGAGCAGAAATAAGCTCTGTGTTAGTATCTCAATAACTAGTTTCCTTCCTCATAGAGTTGTTAAACATAGACAGAGCTGTAATTACCTTAAAGCTTCTTTCTGGGAAATTCCTAGGTTGTTGTTGTTCTTCCTCCCTCCCCAAAACAACTACAAATCAAGGATAGGCCTAGGGAATTAGCGAAGGGTTAGGCACCTGTAAATTGGTTATTGGGCCAATTCAGCAGGGGTGGCTGATTTTAAAGAAAACAGAACTACTAATTTGTGGAGTTCAGACCACATCATTTGTTTTTAATCAATGGAAAGCTGTTGAGTAACTTCTGTGATGGGGTCAGTACCGCTCTTAGGCCCCAGACCTCTGTTCAGTCCCCAGTCCTATGGTATGGGGCTAGCTTGCCCTTATCAGGGCTTGGGCTTCAGTCCCTGGGTTTGGAGGACAACAGGTAGGAGCCCCCTGGCCTCAACCAAGCTGAGTAACCAGCCCCTTTGACTGAACCCTGAGGTTACCAGGAGCAGGGAGCCCCAAACACTCCCTGCAGCAGCTCCTCACCTCCCCTGCTGTCTCTGATGTTTGTTATTCTCCTTCACCACCTTCTCCCAATCTGCTCTAATCACCTTACTTATCTCCAACCTCCTCCTCCTCCTCTGCTCTCCCTCCCCTCTGTACTGGGCACAGGCTTTTAGAAGGCAGGTGGCAGCCTCAAATGGGGACCAGCTGGACCTAACTGATTTATAGCAGCCTCTTCCCTTGCTGCTCCGTCTCTGCCTGAGATAACACCCATTACCCAGGCTGTTTCTGCTTTTTGGAGCTGCCTCCCTTCCCTTGTAAGTTAGTCCACTGGTCCCACCCTATCACACTTCTCACACTAGAGCTGTGGTTAGAGCCTGGAAAATGGAACAAATAGATGTTGTCTCTCTTGAAAGGACTTGAATCCAGACAGATATTAGTTTTTATGGCAATTATTTTCCCTGGTTCTCCCTCATTAACAAAAGCTTCCCCCTCCCACTTCCACTTCATGGGGGGCCGAAGGGCAAGGTAAACAGGTCCTCTCGTGGGGTACAGAATGTATGGAAGAAGAGCTATTGGATCACCAGGAGATCTGAGCTGTGCTGATCATCCTAGAATTCAGTCATCTCTTATGTTTCTTACAAAGGGTGTTTATAGACAGCTGTCTTGGAGTATAAGCTTTCGCGGGCAAAGACCCACTTCATCAGATGCATGAGTGGGGGGGTGGCTTCAGAGGGTATTTAAAGAGTGGGGTCCCAGTAAGAAGGAGGGCCAGAGCTGACAAGGTCTATTCAGCGAGGTGGAAATGGCCCAGTATCAACAGAATTTATCAAAAGAGGAAAAAACAAGTCAGATCAGACGGTGATGTGAGCCATTGTCAGTGTCTCATGGGGAGCTATTAGCACCCAGAGCAGAGAAACTGCCTTTTGTAAGCTGTGAGCCACTCCCAGTCTCTGTTAAATCCATGGTTAGTGGAGTCAAATTAGCAAATAAATTGCAGCTCAGAGATTTCTCTCGCCATTGTTAGTCTATAAGGTGCCACAAGTCTTCTTGCTGTTCTCAAAGCTACCGACTAACACGGCTGCCTCTCTGATATAGACAGCTGGGCACTGCTTGTCTCCCCAGACACAACATCTCCACTAAAGACATCTCAGCACTCAGTTGCTGCTCCCTGCTGCTAAGCCTTAGTGTTGAGGGCTGACAAAGCCATGAGAGTGGGCTCTGTGGGCACTCACCACTTCCACGTGTCTTCTGTATTAGACTGCTGTTTGGGTCTCATCTCACACCTCATGCCGTCAATCACAAGTTGCCCTGTGCCATTACACTCTCTGGGCCACAGTCACCATTGCCTAGTGAGCAGCAAGACTCTCCCCTGAGGCCTGAAGGAGGAATAAAGAGCAGTATGGCTCTGATGACCTTTCCCTTAATGAACAGACAAACAGTGACAGAGAACTCCTGTGGAACCTCTTATGGCTGTGGTATCCAACACACAAGCCGCTATCCACACATGGCCGGTTGAGTGTGGCTAGTAGGGTTGAACAACAAATACATTTCAGAATAACATGGCTAGTTTGCTATAGAGGTAAGCCACAATAGAGGCTACGGCTTCCAAACTGGTTGGATACCATTGTCTTATGGGAAAGCAGCTTCTTTCCATGCCCTACCTTTGCAACCAAGGCACCTTGCACCAGTGTTCCCAATAAAAGCTGAGCCCTTGAGTGGCAACCCAGGAATGATTCAGGTGCCACTCAGTTGGCTAGCAGAGTGCCCACTGCTGGCAACATGTGTTTCTACTGGCAGGGCACATCTGCACTTGCCTTGGTGCACATAACTAAATTAATTCCACACACGGATGGAAAAAATTAGAGGGAAAACTGCTTAGTCCTGAAAGCAGCCACTGGCTGGCAGTGAATGATAGGAGAGGCTGACCATGGGTATGACTGTACTACACAGCTTTTAGTGACCTGGCTGGTTAACACAGTCCTGTTGCTAAAAGGCAGGCAGTGTAAACACTGTTTGTCTGCACATTTGCTGACAAAAATCTTCCAAGCCCTGCGAGGGGTGTTTGCTTTGTTGGCAGGAGAGCACTTTTGCCAACAAAACACTGTTTACACACATACTTACTACTGCAAAGCTTTTGGCTTGGGGAGCCAGGGTTTAAGCACCAGTGAAGGACAAAGCTGTGTCACTCAGGCCACATCTATGCAGCCCTGGTCGTCAGCTCTGCTGCCGGCAGAGCTATGCTAAGCAGGTTTCTGGAAATTGCAGATGGGTTGCTATTTGCATACTCATGTGGCTAATTAGCAATGATGCATTTAATTATGTGAGTGGTGAGAAATTAGGTTTTCTTCTGTGGTTCCAGGTGCTTGGGATTTGTAAATGGCATACACTGTCATCACTTAAAATAAACTGGGTTTTAACATAAAGTTGTGTGTTTTCAATCAGAGGGCCAGATTTTAGGTACTTGGCTTTCACAATGGGGAGGAAGCAGGAAAGATTGTGGGGGAAAAACACATACTCCAAACCAAAAAAAAAAAAACATCTGAAACAAACATGCTCCTTGGAAAACCTGGCCTGATGATTACTACTCCATTTTCCCCTTCAAATGGACATTGCTTCTATATTATGTTACATATGCATTGTGTATATGCTACGGCTTAAAGATTTTTCCCAATGAAAATAAATGTTGAGCAAACCTAAATAAAAACCAAGATACCCAGGGTAGCCCAATTAAATCCATATTTCTAGCAAAATGGTCTGAACCTAAATGGAATATATTTCAGGTCAAAAAGTACTTTTCTGGGAAAATTAAAGGAGACATAACCTGGTCCCCTAATGGAAATGCTCTCTAACTTTAACTACACACTCCCTGAGCAATAAGGGTTCACGCCTTAGTTCCATCCATAAAGCTCCCAGGTCAGAAAATAACTTTCTCCCATTTTATAGTTGGGGAAATTGGAGCAGAAAGAGTGATTTCCCGCAGTGATACATAAGGCACAGTCAGGGCAAAGAATATTGCTATGCAGTAGCTACCAGGGATGCTGCTTCCCACACAAGTTTATTATTACACAGAATATGTCTACACTAGCCCCTTCCTTTCAGAAGGGGCATGGTAATGAGCAAGTTGGGAAGATGCTAATGAGGTGCTGCGGTGACTATGCAGCACCTCATTAGCATAATGGCAGCCGTGCATGATTGGAAAGTGCCTCTTTCGAATCACGGGCTGCCCGTGTAGCCGGGGACCTTTTGAAAGGACCCCCTGGACTTCGAAAGCCCCTTCTTCCTATTTGGTTTTAGGAAGAAGGGGCTTTCAAAGTCTGGGGGGTCCTTTCAAAAGGCCCCTGGCTACATGGGCAGCACGCGATTCGAAAGCGGCACTTTCAAATCGCATGAGGCTGCCATTATGCTAATGAGGTGCTGCATATTCATGATAGCATCTCATTAGCATTTTCCCAACTCACTCACCACTATGCCCTTTCTGAAAGGAAGGGGCTAGTGTAGACATAGCCACAACGAACATCTAGTTAGTACAAGTTGGGGAACTTTGTACTTCTGAAAAAGACTTCAGAGACTTGACTCCAGCTCTGCTTTTATTTCTGTACAATAAACTTATGCTATCAGTCTAAGCTAGGAGTAGAAAGCTCCTTACCCCATTAATAACTTTGGATTTTTTAATGTCTTTATTATGTGAGTAACCTATAAATCTTTTATAGTCTGGTAATTCAGCCATTGCCTCCCGTGCACAATGGCAATTGAGATGATGGTTTGAAAATGTGTTGAAAGTTGTATTACACATTGAACCTGTCTAGTCCAGCACTCTCTCATCCAGCAACATCTGTAATCCTGTGTGATTTTACTTAGCCCGATGACCATTTATCATGGGTGTGGCCAAGTTTTCTGTGGTCCCATAAAGTTTGTCTACAGCCACCAATCCTGACTCTCAGGGTTCTGTGCTGTTATTTATATGTAATTTACCCTAAATGTCTTCTAGAGCTCAGTAAGCAGTGGAAGTCTTGGTAATGCTGCTAGACAATAGTGACTCCCATGGTCTGGCAAATTCTCTTGTCCAGCACCTGTCAGGTCCCAAGGGTGCTGGATCAGAAAGGTTCAACCTGTAGTGCGTACCACACATGAGTAACGCCTCACTGCAAAATGTTAGTGTCATTGCTTAAGATCTAAGGATTTTCCAGGTCACTTCCAATCTTTGATACAATTTCCCCTTTTTATAATGATCAGAACGGAAATTAGCAAGAGCCTCAGGGTCATGCCATTAGTGATTGAGCTGAACGCACTGTGACCACAGATGCCAGTGCTATCATTGGCTGAGAGGTAGCCTATCAGTCCTCTCAGCAAGGCCAACCACTTTGAGATGTAATAGACACTATACCAATGATGGGTGAACTAGGCTAGTGAGCACACTGAAGGAGCAGCCCTCCTTTATCTCTGTAAAATGCAGGATTGTTGTAAGCAAGGCAGTCTCCCAGGATAGGATAGTTTTGCTGACTGTACCTGAGTACCTGGAATTTGCAGGGTGTGCTGATGGAACTGCAGCAGTGCTCTGATTAAATGCAGAGGGAGCACATGGCTCTCTCAGTTCCTGTTGTGGGCAGTCAGCACACACCTCTCTCCATGTGCCCTTGCTTTACGGGTATGTCACTTTAGTAATAACAGTAGTGGGGAAAGACAACACGGACAGAAATCAGTGGAATCTGGGAACTGTGTGCATGGCCAACAGTAAACAAAATGTCTTGTGGGCCACACACAGAAACCCAATGGGACGCAGGTTGTCCACCACTGTTTTAAGCTATATAACAGATCTTCAGAGCCTTGGTGTAACAAATGTCTAGTGAATTAATGGGGGAATGAATTTCGTCTTCTAATATGAAGCACATTTTGTAAATTGTGGAATGTAAATTTACATAATCGTTCATACGTTTGCAGAAATACAATCACGAGCCATTAAAAAGCATGTGCCTTTCCACTTCATACTGGTACTAGAACCAAAATGCCCCACTGTTAAATCAAATAATCCTATTTCCAACCATGTTCCTATTTTACAGTGGGCAAATCCTTAGAAGGTGAGGGACAAGTCTTTTTGTGATGACAAATCCAAGGAGGTGAGGAAATGGGATTTTTCTCCTTCCACTTTTCCAACAGTAGCACAGGGGTTACTTTGATTTCAGTGAGGCTCTGCATGGTTCCAGAGGTTTGCCTAAGCATATGTGCTTGCAGAAGCAGCTTTATTGAATATTTATTTACACATATACACACAGAGCTCTGTAGTGATATTGTTTAGAAGAAGTGGTAACAACAGATAAGTATCATGGAGCAAACAGAGTCCACATATTTTTTTTTTCTGAAGAGTTTGGAGAAGGTAGGGGAGAGGGGGAGAAGCAGCCAGCCATTCCTTCTAATTTTTTATGGAAGAAAAAAATTTTAGCATAAATAAAAATATCCTCATTCATACCTCTTTAATATATGCCTGCTTCAGACCAGGATAGAAATTATGACTTCCTTTCTGTTTGTTGGTGACCAAGAAAATAGAAGATGAAATATTTTAATGCATAGAAATGACTCTAGGCTCAATGCAAAGCCCATTGAAACCAAGGAAAGCCATACTTCCTACTCTGGTAGGCTTTGGACCAGGCTCTCTCTGCCCTTAGATGAAAATTCCTTGGTGTTAGCTCACAGCTCCCATCACAAGGAAAGGCAACTAATAGATATATGGAGGGACACATCTCATAGAGCTGGACGGGACCTTGGGAGATCACCTAGTTCAGTCTGCTGTTCCCTTAGGAGGGCCAAGCACCACCACCTTTTTGGTTAATCTGTTTTGCCCCAGATCCCTAGGTGTCCCCCTCAAGGATTGAGCTCCCAACTTTGAGTTTAACAGGCTAATGCTCAAACAACTGAACTATCCCTCTCCCTGCCTGCTTACTGGAAAACTGAGCCAGGCACATAGCAAGATCCAAAACCCCATAATCCATATGGGAAAAAATGTAGCCATTGTAAGTCTATGAGTGGTATGGTCAGTTAATTTTCAGAAAGCATTTCAGGCTTTTCACATTATACCTTATCACAAACGCAGTGACAATCTTACAACTACTTGACAGATGAGGATTGAAAGATCATATTCAGAGGTGTGTGGGGGAGGGGTCAACTATCTCTGAAAATCCTTCACTAGTGATCTCAGCAATGACCTTGGAGTTTCTGTCTCTTGAAACCATAGCAACTGGCATTTCTTCCTGTAAAATAATTTCTTGTTTCGCAGTCAGCCATTACATGTCCCCATCAAAGACTAAAGTTGATTCTCTCTCACCGCCCCCACTCCGGCCATACTAAACAAAAATACCTGTTATAGAAGGTAAATCCTCTCTTGGTTATTTTTAATGCTATAGCCTGAATTAATCAGTTGAACAGCTTTACTTGCTAACTGCTGAATGAGCTGCTGCAAACCAGCCTTTGCATTATAGTCCCTCATTTTTGTCAAGATTACCATGATTAAGTCAGAAACAAACGCAAACATTCTTAGTGAAGGACTGTGTCTTTTTAATTACAATCTGACCACAGATGGGAAACAGCATTCAAAGGCTACACTGGGTGCTTTTGTCATCTAGTTGCAAACTCATAAGCACTGTTATTTCCCTTTCCTTACAGGCTTTTCAAAGGGCTAAGTTCATTTGCAAGTTCTGTTGTTCATTAGTCAACCAGTGTAATTTCCAATAGCTTCCCTAACTAAAGGCCACATTGTGCTTTCTATCCATGAGAACTCCTCCCATTAGCATCTACACAGTACTAATGCAAAGAAAGAAGGGCCTTGTATGGCCATAAAAGTTGAAAACCCAGTATGTGGCAAATGTTTGATAAAGACTGATATAGTCTGAGCACGGGACAGGATATACAGTGCAGATGGCCAACCAATGTAGGTGACTATAATTTCCTTTCTCATTCCCGTTTACTGTATCTTAAAATGTAATGGGAGTGTCTGCCTGCTGCAAGCCATTCTTCGAGGCAGCTGCCATTTTGTGGGTCATTTTACGTGCAGAAAGTTACGAAGAGGAAATCACTCGTCTTTCTCATTCAGGTTTTTTTTATTTTATTTTAATTTACTTTATTTTGATTTCCTTGTTTTCCTTAATCTGACATAGGAGTTGTTAGGATTGAAGATTATTTAGTAGGCTGTATAAAGACCTTTTCCCCACCCACAGGTTTAAACACAATGCAGTAACTACAATTTCAAAGATGCCACCCTAGCCCTTTGTCATCTACTTCATGAACCCATCCTAAACCAGGGCACTCTTGTCTTTAACCCCACTCTTTCTTGCCAGATGACCCACCCTGAAGTGAAGCAGAGTGCAGCAGGCTGGGAGATGGTTGGTGGGGCAGAGTGGAGCAGGCTGCTGGGTTATTCTGGCTCCCATCACTGTGGTGAGTGTTGAGGGTGCCCTCTGCTGCCACTCCATGGCGGTCCCCCCTGTAATGCCCTGGCTTGCATAGCTTGGTGGAGGGAGCTTTGGGCAAGGGGTGCAATGTGGGGAGGAGAAGGCAGAGCAGGGGCAGGCAAGGGCAGGGTAGGACCTGGGAAGGTTGCCCTGGCCAGGCATCCTCACCATCTCCCCCAGGACACCCCTGACTTATAGCATTGCCAGCTTGCCTCATTTCTTCACTTCCATGCCATTCCTCTGCAGGCCAGCCAAAGACAAGGGGAAGGGGGCATTCCTTAGAAACCGAGTCTTCTTGCTGCGGCAGAAAAGCTTCTGCAGAGCCTCCATGTGCACCTGAGCGTCACTGGAGCTGCTGACAGTGCTGAGGTAAAATGTATGTCCAGGAGTATACCTTGCAATATCCTTATGGCTAATTTAATTTGCTTTCTTTCATCAGAGACAAACTTCTCCACAACAGACATAAGTGTGAGTCACAGCATTATTAGTGACAATTAAATACAGTACATAAAGAGACAAAATAAACTTGCACTTTATTGCCAGTCTATCCTCCTTGTGGTTTGGCACTAATTCTGATTTACCCTCCCTGTATTAAATCATCATTATAACAGCCCACAGCTGGACAATACAGTTATTCTCTCAGCACTGGGGCACCTTATCAAACTATCAGTGTCTTCAGAGAGACCTGCTAGAAGCATCGTTAGCCCCTTCTCCCCTCCTGAAGGAAGAAGATATTAAGGGTAAGAAAGCGGTTTGTAATCATTTTCAGAGACATGCCTGTGCTACTAGATATATGGCACTATTAAGAGCAGGGCTAGATTAACCATTAGATCAGCACTTGGCAGTGAAGGCAGTGCTGCCAAAGACACAGCAGCAAGAGGGCCTGCCAGCAATCCCGTGATGTTTGCTGTTTGCGGACCTGCACTGCAATGTGTGGAGAACATATTGCCTTGTGCAGACAGAGCTCAGTGATGAAAATTATGTTTCCTCTCTAGGGAACAGGCTGTCCTCAGAGCGTACTGTGTCCTTGGCTGGGGCACACCAGAGATTCATCCCTCCTCCTTCAACAGGGACTCTCTCGTTCACACACTTGCAGTTCTGCACTTCAGAACCCACCCTCTTTCCCTAGGCTCACGTTGCAGGGGGAGAGTCACATGCTGAATGTTTCATGGGCGAAGACCTGCTTCATCAGATGCATCTGGTGAAGTGGGTCTTTGCTCACGAAAGCTTATGCTCCAAAATATCTGTTAGTCTATAAGGTGCCACAGGACTTCTTGTTGTTTTTAAAGATACAGACTAACTCTACCCCTCTGATGCTGGACCTTAATTCTTTTAGAGTGGCCTCAACTAAATGGCTTTGCAGAAGGCCACAGAGTGCTAGAAATAGCCATCAGGAACAACTGCACAGTTACATCAGTAGCATCACCCAGAGGAGAATTAGACTCACTGACAGGACTGTTTGAAATGATTGCAAAATAAATGTCTGCTTACATTTTTGGCGTCACCTGAAATGGAGTCCAGCAACACAATAATGAAAAATGGAAACTGAACTGGAAAAGAATTTACAATACAGGTTGGACCACTCTAGTCCAGCAACGTTTGTGGTCCGGCATGATTTTAGTTAGCTGGATGCCCACTTATGTGTTGCTGAATTTCCTGTGGTCCAATCAAGTTTGTTTACAGCCACCAGCCCTGGGTCTCAGTGTTCTTTAGCTGCAATTTACCCTGAATATCTTCTAAGAGTCCAGCAAGCAGTATCAGAGGGGTAGCTGTTAGTCTGTAGCTGTAAAAACAACAAGAAGTTCTATGGCACCTTATAAACTAACAGATTTTTTGCATTTGATGAAGTGGATCTTTGCCCATGAAAGCAGTAAACAGTAGAAATGTTGGTAATGGTGCTAGACAATACTGAACCCCCATGGTTAAGCAAATTTTCTCGTTTGGCACTGGTTAGGGGTCTTGAGGGTGACGGACTAGAGATGTTCAATCTGTAGTAGCATATATCAATAGAGAGAGAGGTAAGATACCAAAATAGGAAGACCAAAAGAGTCAAAAAGTCAAAGAATATAGCATGCAGATGTGAAATGAAAAATCAGTGTTACAGTGGTATCATGGACAGGTTGAATAACGAAGATAAACATACAGAGATGAGTTGAATATTCTAAGGGACAGAATGAGGCAGACATGTTCTTCTCCTGGACCTCTACTGACTACCAAGGCAGAATAATATGCTATATTATGGTAGAAATATTATGGGAGGCGGTAAGAATTATTGTGAGAATAATAGTATCTTTTCCTATCTCTATATGAGACCGAGGGGGCTATGTTTAGGCTGTGAGTGCTATTACAGAATACAAAGGCTTTTTGTGGTGTCTGAAATAGCAGTGGTCTGCTATCTCTCATTGTATGAGGGGTAACAGAAGGTTCAAAATAGCCCTTTATTTCGAACTTCAGTACCATTTGGATTGCACCAAGTTCTGAACAAATTATTTTAAAAAAAGATGCAGCCTAAACGTAGCCCCAGGAAAATTAGTCAATGTTTTGAAGCACTTTGAAAATACAGGAAATGGTAACACATACGGTATGGAATGTGAAAGAAACTAAGAGAGGTCTTGAGGTTGAGATGATAAGATAAAACAAGAGAGAAGAACCTATGACAAAAGGAGAGAGAGCTAAAAGAACAATAAAGCTATGAGGGGTTGATCTTAGTTTTCACATTATTTTGCACACCATTTTTGACCAGCAAATCTTTAGGATGCCTAAAATAACTAGGTCGGTCACCTCTAGGTATAGAGTCACCACCTGCAGAGTAGACCACACTCTGCTGTACCATGTAGTATATTTCATGTGGATGTCATGAGTCTGCTTGGCCACCACAGTGTCACTACATGATCACTATCAGAGAGGTAGCCGTGTTAGTCTGTAGCTTTGAGAACAACAAAAAGTCTTGTGGTACCTTATAGGCTAACAGATATTTTGGAGCGTCAGCTTTTGCTTGAAGCTTGAAGTGGGTCTTTGCCCACGAAATATCCAAAATATCTGCTAGTCTATAAGGTGCCACAAGACTTTACATTATCACTGACAAAATTCAGGATAGACTGGGTTGAACTTCCATCAGAAGAGGTGCTGAGCACTCCCAGAGGCCACTGAAATGAATGGATGCTCAAAGCACTCAGCAACACCTTGCAGTATCTGACCCGAAGAACACACTCCTGCAGTAATTCTCCATAATTCTTAACTCAATGAATAAAAATTCCATGGACTTCAGTGGCCGACATGAGTGAAGTGTGGTATGTTGAGCACCTCCGGCAAGTAAGAAGCAAATCAGGCCCTTTGACCTACCATCTCTGGAGGGTTTGCACAAGTGCATGAATCAAAGGCAAACTTTCAGGCTCACAGGTCTTCAGTTTATTATCTTAAAAAATAATTCAAACTAGCAGAAGGAAGCCGGCTGAGTTTACATTTGCAGCCATTTTTAAATGTTGCTACTGGGTTTTAAAGTTGCTTCACAAAACTGCTGACATCCAGTTAGTGCTATCACATCACAACGCAGCCAGCAGTAACCTCTAGCTGCAGTGTAATCAAATGCACAATGTGGAGATCACGACTATATATCCAGAGACACAATAAAAGCTTTTACTGAAAATAGAAAAAAAATTGATTTTCATTTTTCATGGAAGATCTCAACTAGGTTGCCGAGCTGTCACTTTGAGAATCAAGAGAGTTCTCCTGAATACACGGTGTGGGACCTGTGGTAATTGGGGTACATGCATTCTTTCAATGGACTGCATCCTTCTACTGTGTCCAGGGTGCATGTAAGCTTTGCCTCATCTTCCCAGAAGCTACATCATTCATTTTCATTTGATTTAAATTGGGAACCTAGGAAATTTGCTAAGTGTTAGCAACACAAAGCAACAGAATGAGTGGAGTTTAGGTGATATTTGACACAAAATCATTTCTAAGAATGGACCTTCACAGGTTTTATCATCTCTATATAGAAAGTCCTCTGGTCTTGGATGCAACTTACCCTGAACCAGCTCTGTAACATTTAATACAGTGATCATGGTTAACATTTTCCTGTTTCATCTTGCATAGCTGTACCTCAGTAGTATTCCCCCTACTGAGCTGTATTTGATCTATTCAAACTTTTCTTAAAGTGTCTAGAGCCAAGGATTGGTGCTTAAATTACAAAATGAAACAAACAAAAATAGTATTGGAAATAACACAGGAATACTGCAGTTATTGCTGCAGTGCTATTTAGTTATCCAAGACAATTACATTTTTATGCTCATGCGCTCTACATCTGCTTATTTAGAGGAGGGAAGCAATATCATACTTCATTGCTCACATTGCCCACTCCCATAGGGTGCATACAGGTTGCACCTCCCTTATCCGGCATGCTCTGGACCTGACATGTCCCAAACAAGAGAATTTGTTGGATAAGGGAAGATGCAGAGCTGTACTCAGGGACTGCTGGAGCACCAGCTTCCAGCCTCCCTCCCCTAAGACTCTGGCCCCAGCCCAGGTTCCCAGGGGCTGCCACAGGGCTCCAGCCAGCCCTTGCCCCTGTCCACAGGGCAGGTGGGTTCTCCAGCTCCTGGCCCCTCTGGTTCCCAGTACTGCAGCAGCTTTCTGCACTGCTACTGTGGGGCAGGAGGGACTCGGGCTCCTGGACCCACACGGCAGGCTCCAGATCCCAGCCCCACTGGGGCTCCTGCACCTGCCAGCTAGTCTCTCATGGCAATGTCCATGGTCGTGCTGGACAGCAGATGTTGCTGGATGAGAGACTACCAGATTGGAGAGGTGCAATACGTATGAAATATAGAAATACTAGTTATTTAAACATGTTGCCTTGTGATCTCAAAGAACTTCACAAAGATTAATAAATTATGCTGGAACTACCTAGTCTGTGAGGTGTGATAAGGATGATGTTTTGTGTTCACAAAACATAGATGTAACATGACACAGCAAAACTACACAAAACAGTCTAAGACAATAACTGAAGGAGAATGTTGTACCTAACTAAAATCAAAGGGGAATTTTGAAAGATAAAACGTAATGACCTGAGATGAGAATTTGCCACTACATTGTGGTTAACACCAGTGTCCCCTCTATTTTTTCCACGCATGGGCAGAATAAATTTGTGTTGTGCACCACCAATAGAAACACATGTTCCTGGCTGTTGACACTCTGCTAATCAGCTGGGCATCACCTGAATCTTTCCTGGGCAGCTGCCCAAGAACTCAGCATACAAAGAACACTGGTTAACACCTCAATACATTCACAAATGGCCATGGGATTCCCAATGATTAAAAAAATGGTCAGAACCTACCCCAACCTGCCCCCTACCCCAAATTGCCCCCTAGTACTGCTATGGAGGAGGTTTGTCACCTATAGAATCACCAACATTACGCTCTGCTGCAAATGGGTGTTCGCAGGAGGTTTCAAAATACTGCTTCAAGATTTGCTATACTCCATCTGGGACCAACTGGTACCTAAAAGGCTTTCTAGTCCATAAAGCCAGTGACACATTAAATATCTGTTGTTTTATATACACCATCTGTGCTATCAATAAATGTTACTCTACATATTACTGATACACCACAGCATTCTTGTTTTAAACCTTAGAAATCTTCCACAATTGAAAACTAAACATGAATTTCAATGTGATTTTGAAGCTTTTATTGCAACACCTGCTACCAAGTACAAAAATTAGTGGGTTCATGTAAGTAGAGCCCTGCACAGATCCAAAATTTGGATTTGCATTCATCCAAAATCTGCAAACATGGTCCATGATGTCCCCGCATTTGCAGATCTGTACATGTCAGATTCTTGTGGTACAAAGCATTACCCCAGCTGTTACTAGATGAGATACTCCCTACTATAATTATGTCAAAATTGCAGTAGAATAAACCAAGACACTGAGCAGAAAGAAATAAATCATGGCTATTCTGTAAATTATTAAAATGTCTTCTATTCATTTTTTACATGTCAGTACATCTACAAACAAACAAAACAGGACAAAAATCCAAACCCAAACAATGGCTCAATCGATGAAGATAACACCATAGAAAACAAATCTCCCCATAACTTTCTTTGGACCATTACTCTGACAAAAGAACTGCTTATGAATTCAGTACCTTGGAGGAGTGGGGACTTCCTGGGCCATGCCCGTCAGCTGTTCTGTTCTGTTGTGTTCCATGCAGGTGCCCCATCCACGTCAGCTGGGCTCTGTGAAGGTGCAGGATTCATCTGCCTGGGCCAGTTTGCAGGACAGGGGCCAAGGACAGCAATAAAATGGCACTCAAGGAGCCTTTCACATTTTGATGGGAGAAGAAACCATAGCAAAGGCCCAAATATTAGTTATTTACCTTTTAAAACTGCTCTGTATTCCCACATTATTTAAATAAAAATACTGAAACATCACCTGCTCTTGATGTTTTGGGAACCCTTTGGTGGGAGCAGAACAAGTAGTTCCAGGATGAGTACACTTCTCAAAGCAATGGACCTTACGTTGTGATCAGAAGGAACAACTGATTCAATTCTACTTTCCAGGGCAATGGATATCTGGTATTTTTAAACTATGGACCAGCAGGATGAGGACAAGGCAGAAAAATAAATCATACTTACAAATACTAGGAGAAAGCCCCCCCGCCATATGCTGCCCACTCCCTGAATATGCCTGCAACTTCTGACCCTGAAAGGTTGCTATTAATCTCAGCTAAGTATGGCTACGGCTACACTGCAGCCCTATTTCAAACTGAGGTATTTCAAAACAGCTATTTGGAAATAACACAACCACACACAAAATGCATTTCGAAATAGCACCCAGCTATTTCGAAATAGCCTTTTCGGGTCCATAGCATAGCACTATTTCGAATAGTGCCACTGTAGCCCATTATGGCTTATTTCAAAATAGCGCTATTCTGTGTCTCACTAGCGCCTGTTTCGAAATAGGCTTTATTCCTGTCACTTTGGCCCAGTGTACACAAGCGGCTTTTCCCAGCAAAACCAGGCTTTTTCCCGAAAAAAACCATGGAGTGTCAGTACAGCAAATGTACTTTGTCAACAGTTTGTGGACAAAACCCAGCACATCAGCCAGCAGTGTTATACCTCTCTCCTTTCAGGTACAATGGCTCCCTTGACAGTGTTCTGTCAACAAAAGAGACGTGTAGATTTGCCGGGGCCCTTTGGCAGCAGACAGGGCTTCAGGTTCACTAGGCAGCCCTGTTTGCAGAGCTTCCAGTCAGCTGTTCAGTTGAGAGAGTTCTGGGCAGTCTGGCTGCTCTGTGTCAACAGAGTGGATTGCTCTTTCGATCTGCCTTTACGTATAGGTGCAATCTGTCAACAAAAGTTTTGCCAGGAAATCCCTTCCAAGCGACTTCTGTTGACAGGCTTCTCATGTAGTTGTGGCCTTTGAGGGCTACCAACTTCAGAGTAATGCACCCACTATTTTGAAATTATTTCAAAATAGCATGTGTGTAGTCTAGACAGCAGATCAGTTATTTCAAAATAATTGCTGTTATTTTGGAATAACTAGGTAGTGTAGCCTTAGGCTGTCTGTAAATTTCCTGCCCTATCCTGCAGCAGGGCTGAAGTGAGGACAGGAGCTAATCTAAATGTTCTAATTCAACTGCTTCTGACTGCAGGGCTGAAGTCATGGAACAGTTTTGGTGAGTTGTCCAACTGTGTTGTCAAGATCCCAGTGCAGGGCTGATGTTAACCTCTTGGAAGGCTGTGTCGTATCATGAGGGCAGTGGCAAAATTCCTTACAATCGGTGACAGCCTGGAAAGGACTTGGGTGTGCTTATTGACATGTACTGACCTTTCTGCTTTGGCAGTTTGAAAGCACATTTTCTCCTTCAGCTCTGGTGCGGTTTTCAGCTAACCTTACCTCCCCCCAAGCCCCAAGACAAACAGTGTTTTCAGTGAAATGCCAGGCGTATTTTATATTAGTCTGAGCAGGACTCGTAAGCTGTGTCTACACGTGCACGCTACTTCGAAGTAGCGGCACTAACTTCGAAATAGCGCCTATCGCGGCTACACGCGTCGGGCGCTATTTCGAAGTTAACTTCGACGTTAGGCAGCGAGACATCGAAGTCGCTAACCTCATGAGGGGATTGGAATAGCGCCCTACTTCGACGTTCAACGTCGAATTAGGGACCGTGTAGACGATCCGCGTCCCGCAACGTTGAAATTGTGGGGTCCTCCATGGCAGCCATCAGCTGGGGGGTTGAGAGACGCTGCCTCTCCAGCCTGTGCGGGGCTCTATGGTCACCGTGTGCAGCAGCCCTTAGCCCAGGGCTTCTGGCTGCTGCTGCTGCAGTGGGGGATTCATGCTGCATGCACAGGGTCTGCAACTCGTTGTCGGCTCTGTGGATCTTGTGCTGTTTAGTGCAAGTGTGTCTGGGAGGGGCCCTTTAAGGGAGCGGCTGGCTGTTGAGTCCGCCCTGTGACCCTGTCTGCAGCTGTGCCTGGCACCCTTATTTCGATGTGTGCTACTGTGGCGTGTAGACGTTCCCTCGCTGCACCTATTTCGATGTGGTGCTGCGCAACGTCGATGTTGAACATCGACGTTGGCAGCCCTGGAGGACGTGTAGACGTTATTCATCGAAATAGCCTATTTCGATGTTGCCACATCGAAATAGGCTACTTCGATGTAGGCTTCACGTGTAGACGTAGCCAGAGGCTGCCTAAATTTGATGCATTTTGGTGCTTGCTTTGGGACACTCAAGTGCAAAACCACACGAGATGCTCAGAAGTATAATCTCTCTTGGGAGAAAGACGAAGCACCAAGATGAATCATGGAGGCATACAAACTGCTATAGTTAGATTGGATGTGCAAACAGCAGGCTCAGCTGCTCAGCACACCCAAGAGAGATTTTTATTTGTACTTTTTAATATTGTTTTAGGTTTTTAACGATTTCCTGCCAAAGTTGATAACTTCTTTAAATGAGCAATTTGCCCATATCAAGCTTGTAAGGGGTTAAGCCCCAGCACTGTTCTTCCCCAAGGTACCAGAGCAACTTCAGTGGGCTGCATTTGCAAAACCATACATCAAGCACGGAGTTTTCCTATGGACTTTTCCCTTTTCATACATAGAGAGTTACTGTGTATTTAAACATCTATTAATTAACTGAACACTCATGCCTGAAAGGGGACCTTAGAGAGCTTTAACTGCAATCTGAGAGCTTGTTTGCCAAGAGGACTTTGCCAATCCAGCGTCACTTTAACAATTCTGGGCAATCAAGTCTAATGATGCCGACAGAAAAAAGCAGGGCTAGAGAAGAAACACTGAAATTAATGTATAGCAACTGGCCCCATTTCACTCCACTGGCAACACACATGCAGCAGCCCCCTGGCGCTGTGATGCCAGCCTAGAGGCAGTGAACAAGGATTAGAGCAGTTGTTTACAGGAACTTGCAAGATGTATTGAAAAGTCGTTGCTATCAGGGCTCCAGTGAGCCTCAGGTATAGTTTTAAGCTTCTTTCCTTGCATTGGAATCCCTGGGTGAGACCAGTGAGTCTAACACCTTGTCTACAAAATTGCAGGCCATTGACCTAAGTTACACAACTTCAGCTACATGATTAATGTAGGTCTAGTTACTGAGGTATCTTCACAGAGGTAAGTCAACAAATGACACTCTCCCTTCGACTCCTCTTACTTGTCTTAATTTGGTGGAGCACTGGAGTTGACGGGCGATCAACTCTGTGGTTGATTTATCATGTCTGTGTTAGATGCACTAAATTGACCCACACTGGATCGATTGCTGCTCACAAATCTGGCCTATAGTGAAGATATTCCCCCTGGGATGCACACTGAATGTGCCTCTGGAAAGGAAGCAATAGAGAACAGCCTCAAGACTTAGATGGGGTAAACAGTATTCATTTGGGTCCAACCTGCCCTCTGATACTCATAGGCAAATCCTGTTGACTTCAAATGGAGGTTTACCCACATACCAGAAGACATAATTGAACCTTTCAGTATTCTATTACTCTCTTACAACCAACAATACAAAAATAAGTGTTTGGCATTTGAATGAGGGTTCAACAATGTAGCTGATAAACATTTGAAGAAATGAGTCCAATTCCCCAAATAAAAGTACAGTGTGAAAACTAAGAGAACAATCCATTGTATCTCTCACAGCTGGACAATAATTTGACCCATTACAATGTAGTATGTTTTTGAGCCAGAACCTCTGCATCTGGAGTGTACTTGTATGGCACTGTTTTCCGGAAGTCACCGTGTTGGTGTACCTGAATTGGGAGACTGTGGCCCATTATTTTCCATGTGTTAGAGAAAGCTGGTGTAAATTTTAGGTTAAATAAAGTCAGAAAA
Source organism: Carettochelys insculpta (assembly GCF_033958435.1). Lineage (NCBI taxonomy): Eukaryota > Metazoa > Chordata > Testudines > Carettochelyidae > Carettochelys > Carettochelys insculpta. The sequence goes on along the minus strand of NC_134141.1, from coordinate 27,255,065 downwards.
TGGGACACCGTTTTTCACTCAGAACAAGTGGGTCATAATCTGCCCCCCTTATTTCTATAGCCATTACACACAACCCAGCTTACACTTGTGCACCATAAACTGTTTTACATCTCACTAGCATGTGTTAATAACATATGACATTATTTATGTTTCACAATTTCAGTGTAAGAGAATTTAGATTTTTAGAATAGCCAAACCAGTTCCCATTGAAATGAGTTGTAAAATTCTCATTAAATGTAAATGGGAGCAGGACTGGGCCTACATTCTTCAATTTAGAAGGGGAAATATGATGCTACAGATTGTTTTTCACACAAAGATCCCTTCTGGCTACTGATACACTGTCAAGTTATTAAACGTTATGGACATATTTAGGAGATGTTACTAGAAGATGCTAGCTTAGAACAAAGGAAAAGTTGAAATGTTTGTTGTTAAAGTATAATACATAGAGCCTGTGCTATCCAATGATTGTATTTACAGCCACAGAAACTTAAAATAGAATCAGTTTTCTGACAGATGCTAGTGCAGCTTGAGGAGACATAGAGCATGGTATACATCAGACAATAGGGCTGTTATTTTAACCAGCTCAGTAAAATCCTTGTGTCAGCCAGTAAAAATAGATTCTTTCATAGATGTGGTATCATCAGGTTATTCATGAAATGGTGTTTTAATCAATAGGAGTGGGGCATGCGAATTATATTCTGATCACCAGAGTAGCTGCTATTTCTATACATCTACTAAGATGAATTCCATAAATGTTGTCAAGGCCAACTATATTAACAATGCAGAGTCCTGTGGCACCTTATAGACGAACAGATTTATTTGGGCATAAGCTTTCATGGGTAAAAAATCACTTTTGTCACACATCTGATGAAGTGTTTTTTACCCACAAAAGCTCATGCTCAGCAAAATCTGTCAGTCTATAATGTACCACAGGACTCCACATTGTTTTGGCAGACACAGACTAATGTATCTACCCCGCTGAGACTTGGAATATATTAATTAGTATTGAATTAGATATTCTTCCACCCACTGTTCGGTGCGATGGTAGCATATGAAGTTGTGTGTGTGAATTGAATTCTGCGAGTCCATTTTATCCCTAATATAACTCAGGTGGCTCCAGAAGAGTTATACTCCGGTAAAGAATCTGGTCTAATATTTATCTCCACTTCTCAAAGTCCAGATATTGTACATTTAAAAGACTTAGGGCTTGTCCACACTACCACCTTCCTTCGAAGGAAGGATGGTAATTTGGGTGTTGAGAATTTACTAATGAAGTGCTGCTGTGCATAGGCAGCACTTCATTAAGCAAATTCTCCCCTGCGGCAACTTCGAAGTACCAGCTTGTGTCTAACCGCTGCTCACCCGCCGGTACCTCGAAGTGCCGGGGCAGCTTCGAAGTCCCTTTGCTCCTCAAAATTTTGAGAAGTAAAGGGATTTCGAAGTTGCCCCAGCTCTTCGAAGTACTGGCGGGTGAGCCACAGCTAGACGCGAGCTGGTACTTCGAAGTTTAAAACTTCGAAGTTGCCGGGGGGGGGAGAGGGGAATTTGCTTAATGAAGTGCTGCCTGTGCACGGCAGCCCTTCATTAGTAAACTCCCAACACCCTAATTACCATCCTTCCCTCGAAGGAAGGTGGTAGTGTAGACAAGCCCTTTAAAAAACAACCAGCAAAACAAAACAAAACACAACAAAACCCAGCAGCAGCTATGGCTAATGAAAATAGTCTGAAATACAAGACAAATTATTTTTGTGCTCCCCTTCATTTTGTTTATTATGGTGAAAATAAAGCATGTTAAATGGATTAAGAATGGACTCACTGATAGATCTCAAAAAGTATTGGGGAATCATCAACACAATTTTGTTTTGTTTTGTTTTGTTTTGTTTTCTAATGGTTTATGCAGGAATTGGTTCTAGGCCTCATACTATTCATCATTTTTCATCAATGGTCTGGAAGCAAATATATGAGAAAAGATATCACACTGCTGAATAGTTCTGCAGACGACACAAGGTTTGGTGAAGTGGTGCATGGAGAGTGATTTGGAGCACCTGGTAAATGGGGCCCATTCAGACAAATGCATTTCAATACAGACAAATGCTAGGTCATCTAAGAACAAAGAATGCAGAGCATACTTACAGAATGCAGAGATGTATCCTGCAAAGCAGTGACAGAAAAGGATTTAGAGGTCATAATGGAGGAACAACTAAACAAGTGCTCCCAGATATGATCCGGTGGCAAGAAGAGACCAATGCTATCTCTGGAAGTATAAGCAGGTGTGTGACACATGGCCAGACAAAGTTAAGCATCCTGCAGGGCAAGTGACCCAAAGTGAACTTTCAGGGTCAGATTGGTAAATAGTATTTGTGGTTTCACTTATATATTGCTAGAGATTAACAATGTACTAAATGGTTCCTGTTTATGTTTATTGTGCCTGTAATCCATTCAACTGGAGATCAAAAGATCTTCCCATTTAATTGAACTGTAAATGTAGTTATCATCAACAAACAGGCATCCACGCAAGACCACACAGTACGAGGTTTTACCAGTGCTAGACAAGAAATTTATAAAACGCACTTCCACTTTCTACAAAAAAGAAAAGAGAATAAATTTTCTACATTACTTCATTCCTCAGGATACTTCAACCACAATAACAACAGCTCAACTAACAATATTGTTAACCTTTCCAGCTACCAACTCAGCCCAGCAGAGGAGTCTCTCTTACCCCAGGGTCTTTCCTTCTGCCCTATTTCCTCCATGAACGTAATACAATTCTGTGGTGACCTTGAAGCTTTCTTTCGGTAACTCCGTCTAAAGGAATTTTTCCAGCACACCTATGAACAACAGTCTGACTCTCTCGACCCCCCCACCAACAACAAAAGAAGAAGAACTTTATGTGGACCCACCCAGGGTCGTAGTGAAAGTCTGGATTTCTACGTACAATGCTTCTGTAACTGTGCTCAGGCTGACATTATACACAAACAATGCCAAATGAGACACAATCTCAACTATGCTGAATGCCATGCTGTCCACAGTCTCAAAAATAACCCAGACATCATAATCAAACCAGCTGACAAAGGGGTTGCTGTTGTCATCATGAAAAAGTCAGACTATGAACAGGAGGCAGCCGGACAACTCTCCAACATCACATTTTACAGACCTCTCTCCTCTGATCCCACTTTGGAATTCCAAAGGAAATTACAACAGCTACTTAAGGAACTCCCTGCTGCTACTCGGGATATTATTCACTCAGACACACCATCTGATCCGCAGCCTGGATTACTCTATTTTCTTCCCAAAATACACAAACCTGGAAACCCTGGATGTCCTATCATTTCGGGTATTGGCACCCTTACCACAGGACTATCCAGTTATGTGGACTCTCTCCTCAAACCCTATGCCACCAACACTCCCAGCTATCTCCGAGATACCACTGACTTCCTGAGAAAATTTCAAAACATCGGAAAAGTTCCTGATTACGCCATTCTTGCCACAATGGATGTCGAGGCGCTGCACACTAATATTCCACATAAAGATGGATTACAAGCAATCAGGAACACCATCCCTGATGTCACCACAGCCAGTCTGGTGTCTGACCTCTGTAACTTTGTTCTCACACACAATTATTTCCGATTTGGGGACAACTTATACCTCCAGATTAGTGGAACTGCTATGGGCACCCGCATGGCCCCACAATATGCTAACATATTTATGGCTGACCTGGAACGATTCCTCAGCTCTCGTCCCCCATTACCCCTCCTCTACTTAAGATACATTGATGACATCTTTATGATTTAGACCCATGGTATAGAGACTCTAGGAGAATCCCACAGAGGCTTTAACAATCTACACCCCACCATCAACTTATGCCTCGATTACTCCATGCAAGAGATACATTTCCTGGACACTACAGTACTAATCAAGGATGGCCTGATCAGTATCACACTGTACCAAAAACCTACTGATTGCTATACTTACCTACACCCTTCGAGCTTCCATCCTGCACACATAACTAGATGCATCGTTTACAGTTAGGCTCTTAGATACAATCGCATTTGCTCTGATCCAACTGACAGAGACCAAAAACTACAAGAACTTTACCAAATATTCATAAACCTGAATTACCCACCAGGAGAAGTAAAAAAATAAATTGACAGGGCCAGACGCATACCCAGAGACCAGCTATTCCAAGATCGGCCCAAAAAAGCCAGGAACAGAACACCACTGGTCATGACCTACAGCCCCCAACTCAAACCACGGCAATGAATTATTGAAGACCTACAACCTATCCTTAATCAGGATGCCACACTCCAGAAGTCCCTAGGTGACAGGCCTGTTCTCTCCTACAGACAACCTCCCAGCCTTATGAGGATCCTCACAAACAGGCACAGTCTATACCCCGGGAATACCAGTCCTGGAACCTTTCCGTGCAACAAAGCCCACTGCCAGCTTTGTCCACATATCTTCTCTGGAAATACCATCACCGGACCTAAACAGTGTACTCACAGAATCATGGATACTTTCTCATGCTCCTCTACTAACATTATATATGCCAACAGTGCCCAGATGCTTTGTATATTGGACAAACTTCTAACTCCCTTAGACAAAGGGTTAATGGGCACAAAACAGATATCGAAACACTCCAGGTCCACAAACCAGTTAGTCAACATTTTAATGGAATGGGGCATTCTCTTAACGACTTGAGAGTATGTGTGTTACTGAAAAAAATTTTACACACCGCTATTCAAAGAGAAACAGCCAAGCTGGCTTTTATATTCAAATTCGGCACATAAACGCGTGGTTTGAACTGGGATGGGCATTTTCTGAGTCACTATAGGGGCTCGTCTGCATACTTGGCTTAATCTAATTTTTGACCTTCCCCCACCCCACCCTTCCACTCTCTGATTTGCTCACCTTGATCATTTTTTTCTGATTTGTCCTCCTCGATTACTGTTTTTGGTTCTCTGTGCCTTAAATATTGAGTCTGTTCTGGTCTGGCTATGGTCTGAAGAAGTGGGTCTGTCCCACAAAAGCTCACCTAATAAATTATTTTGCTAGTCTTCAAAGTGCTACTTGACTGCTTTTTGTTTTGATAGTATATAGACTAGCATGGCTCCCTCTCTATTACTATAAATGTAGTGATATCACTGTTTTGACTTACTTTTGAAGTGTATAGCAAATCAGAGTTAGGCTCGGTCTACACTGCTTGCAGAGGATCGGCCGTTTAGGTACTATTTTCGGGGGCGCAGTTTGGCGCATGTGCAAAACGGCACATTCCAGGGTCAATGTCAACTCCAGAACTCTTTGCGAGTCTCGAGGATTAAGGAAATGTCAGTGGGAGGAGTGCTCCTGTCGACATTCTGCGGTGAAGACAGGGACCAATGTTGACAGGTGCAAAATTGATTTTAGGCACCCAATTGGCATACCTAAAATTGCACAGCAGTCGTCGACATTCCCAGTAAGTGTAGACGTAGCCTCAGGATGGTGGCCCATTTTCGGTGATGACTCTGTGCTGTCAAGAAAAGGCCTGAAACTGTATAAAAGACTCTTGGGATCTGATCCTTTTTTAGGTCAGAGCTGCATGATGCTACATGTAGGAGACATTTGATTCACACAATTGATATCTCCAGTGCCACCAGGATCACCATGAATACGAACATTAGATTATAATCTATGTACTAATTGTGAAAAAATTATTTGCTCACCATCTCTACTATGAAACTGATGTCAGGACTGAAGTCATGTCTGTATGCATACTGATTATTTATTCATCACTCTTTTTTTTTAAAAATACATTTTAGTTTTGTTATTAAGAATGATCTGTATTTGGGTGATATACCAAGTATTTGTTAACGTGGGAGATGATGTGTCTGGCCCTTTGGGATTGATAGAACATTCTCAGATGATAAATAAGATTTTCAGTGATCCTCTTCATATCTGACTGGGGTGTCTGGGTGGAGGATTGAGGCTGGGTTGCTTTAAAAGAACTGTGTTCTTGGGCTCTGATTAACCAGAAAGGTATTTTAGCAACCGCTCTGTGCTGACTTGGTAAATCTAGTGTTGGAATAATCACCAACATTGGGGATAGTCTGCCCCGTTCTTTGAAGTTTTCCTTAACTGAGTAATCTCAGGGTGGTTCCTCTGGGACTTGGTCACCGGGGGATTAGTGACTAAGGGTGGAGAGATGATATTACCTAAGGCGTTGGTGATCCTGGAATACTGCACACAGTTCTGGTGTCTACATTCTTGGTGGGAAATGGTAAAAAAAGTAGAGAGAGTGTAAAGAAGAGCCAGCCAAATATTAAAAAGGAGGGGAGACTTACCAAGAGACTCTCTTACAGTTATCAAATTTTTAAAAAGGGTGATCTGATTACTGTGTATAAGTACTCTCACAAAGAACAAATGCCAGGTACTAAAGTGTTCTGTAATCCAGGGGTGCACAAGGTGGAAGGTGGGCCACTTTAGGGGGGACATGAAATTTCATAAGAGGGGGGAGCAGCACAATTGGCTACTGGGTCTCAGGCTCATCCATCTCATTATAAATGTTGAAATATGTTACTGTTTTTATGTAGATGCATTCACATTTATAATAAAGTTTTTACATTCTACATAACTGTTTCCTTACACATGCTGAACATAGCCGAAATTTCCATCAGTTTGGATTACATTCGACAGGTTGTGGGGTGGCATGCTAATTGCAGGGATGAAAAGTGGGTCAGGATGTAAAATGTTTGCTCACCCCTGGAAGTTTTAATCTAGCAGAGGAAGGCACAACAAGAGCTCATGGCTGGAAGTTAAGTTAAAAAATAGAAACAAGGCACACTTTTGTAATCATGAGGGTAATTAACCTTTGAAACAGACTGGGGGACAGGGATTTCAAATACCCTCCAGCCTGGGCAGTTCAACTGAATTTATCAAACTCACTCCCAGATCAGCACTGTAAAGTGAAAGGCTACATCTACACTAGCCCCTTCCTTTCGGAAGGGGCCTGGTAATGAGTGAGTTGGAAAGATGCCATGAATATGCAGTGCCTCATTAGCATATTCCCAACTCACTCATTACCAGGCCCCTTCCAAAAGGAAGGGGCAGGCTAGTGTAGACATAGCCAAACAGAAGTAGTCTCAAGGGATGACACAGCAGATCTTTAGCAGCTCAGGTCTACAAAGGGGGCAAGTGGATCTAAGTTACACAACTCTAGCTACATGGATAGTGTAGCTGGATTCAATGTCTGACTTACCACCAGGAGGAACTCTCCAGCTGCCTTTCCTTACTCCTCACAAACTCCTGAAGTACTGAGTTTGACGGGGAGTGCGAGCAACAGTGGATGCCATGAGTCACTACTAGACCTGCTAAATCAACACCCCGCAGGAGATCAATCTCTGGAGCATCAATCCACCCCAAGTGTAGATAAGCCCTTAGACTTACAACTGGGTCTTATGAAAGCAGTGACTTTATACCTGCCTTTTGTTACTGGAACTTTATAAATCCAATTAATAAGGTTTTAAATTAAAGTCTCCCATTCTTTACACTTAGAGCAGGCTGCCTTTCCTGATTTTAGACAGCCAATACCTCCCATGCCACAACTGCAGTATGACTCACTAGTACTTTATGCTCAGTGGTGGGGAAAACGAAAACACACACAGAGAGGTTTATTATGAATTTAATGATTTAAAGGGAAGAGAAAAAAAAAAGAGTTCCAACCTAGAAACAGTATACTGGATATCAGAATGGGAACACTTTTTGGCTAATCAATGCGTTCTTATACCTTTTCTTTTATTGAATCTCTTTTTGAGATCTTTCCAGGTGGCAAAGTATGCTCAGATTCATACTGCCTTGCACTCAAATAGTAAGAAATGACTCAATTGCCACTGTAGGGGGTGTGCATGAATGTGTGTACAACTCATTAAGGGGTAAAGAAAACTAAAAAAAATTGTGAGCTTCCAGAGAAGGGGCTTTGTTATAAGTTGTTGGGGATATTTGGAAATGGCAATAATTATTATTTGCATTACCAAAGCCTCTTCCAACCCTAATAAAGATAATGACTCCATTGTACAAGGTGCTGTATAAAGGCAAAATAAAAAGACAGTCCCGCTTCAAAGAGATAGTGGCTGCTAACTGCAGGTAAAACATGCCTCTAGTATTTATTACTTATTTTATGGTAACATCCAACCAAGATTGGCTCACCCAACCTCCTGCCTCACATTCCCCCATGCAGGAAGAAATACTTTGTCCTCTGCAGAATACACAACCTGTATCAGATAAAAAAACAGCTGGTGGGTGAGAGAAGGGGTAAAAGGGTAAAACAAACAAGTGAGATGCTCAGCAGGGTGACAGAAAAACATCACAGTTGTTTTCCACTATATCTAAAGTAACTGAAATGTCGTAAATATCTTTTCTTTCCTTGCAGACTGATATTTGTGGTTTATTCCACACTAGCATTCATTCCCTTCATGTTTCATAGTTCTGCCATGATTCTAGTATTTTTTCTTTGCCCCTGACAGTCCCTAGTATGCTGACTTCAGGGCCTTAATATGATTGCATTAAGAAACTGAACTGTCTGCCCTATTGATCTCACTATCAGATCTTGGGCTATGGAGCAGCACAAGATTTTCTGGCTTCCTGGAAAAACCTGACACACCAAACACAACTTGTTACCAACTAGCTTGAACAGCTGAGAGAGGAAAGCAGATCAATACACAGCATTAGCCAAGATTTTGACATCAGATTATGGGAGCCTGAGAAAGGAAATCAAAGGCAAGCAATAGGTGGAAGAAAAATGAAGGGGGAACCACAAAGGGCATGTATCCTCTTACAAACGAGCTGAGATATAACAGAATGATTCTATCTGGGTACATATGAGAAGGAGAATCTTATGGGCAAACAAGTCAGCTTCCCATTTAAGAATTGTAGTTTACATTTTCCTATCAAAACAATAATAATTTCTGTTCCTTCCAAAAGTGAATGGAGAGCAGTGCTTATCTAGGATTTTTTTTTCCTAACTCTTTGAGCTATCCTGTTAATGTTTTCAAATGCTGAACATACTTTAGCCATGCTCAAAACTGGCATTTTGGACAGGCTGTTTTAGAAACAATAGCCAACTGCAAAATTTGGGTTCTGATGTGAACTACTCCAAATCTGGGTGAATGTTCAGATATACAAGAATAGGTAGCTCAGAGGACTGTCAATAACCTATGAAATCTATGACCTATAGGTTGCCAGGTCAAATGTAACTCACATTAGATTGGACAAAAGTTGACAACAGATAATGCAGACAGGAGTTACCACTACTGGACAGCATAATTTCAGTGTCTAGTGAATGAGTGTCCTCACCACTGACTGAGAGTCTAAAAAGAGCAGAGACTGAAAGGGTACAAAGTAAGATCTACTCTCTTATCTTATAGGTGTGGTTTCTCCAGATTAGAGTTGAGACACTTTGGTAAAGTGCCCCAGAGAAGCTTGTTTTGTGACTACCCACGCTACACCTGCTAGCAAATAAACAAGATCTCAAGTCAATCTGGTATCTTCCACAAGCAAATGCACTGTTTTTATTATTTATTTATTTTATTTTCAGTAGTCTGTGCATGCACTACTGACACCTCATAACCCTAGATTTTCTTTTGCATTAATTTTATCTGCCCGTCTCTCAACTTGGGCATCCCAAAGGCTTTGGAATTCACACTGGGCTATCCAACAGCATCTTCTACCTGATCTGCCTGTTGGATATACACCGACCTAACTCCTCCCACCCACCCTTGGTGTCATAATATAGCTCCTTCCTCCAGAGCAGAAAGCATGATAACAGAGGCCAAAGTGGACCCTGACAGCTTTGGCCACTCCTGTGGACACAAACCAGCAAGAGATCTTCCGTGTTGCAGTCACTGTCCCTTTATAGAATGTGCCAGTTCCCACCACGTTATATACTGAGCTTCACAACTGCCACCTCAGTGAGTGTTAGTTTTTGCAGCTAGCAGGGGAGTATAAGCCAGGACTCCCTAATGCTTCCCTTCCAGACTTATGTAGTCCCCTGAGTAATGAAGCTACTAACTACTTCCCATTGCCAATTAGGGGTTGGACTGCCTCAGCCAACTTCAATTAACTTTCCTCACTGGAGCTGGGTCTTTTTAAAGGCAGGTCTTAGAGTACAGCCACACTAGAGGGAAGATCAACCCTGTTGCAGTCCATCTTCCGGAGTTTGATTTGTGTGCCTAGTGGGGACGTGCTTAATCAAATTTACAGGGCATCCCTGTGAACCATGGTACTTCTGTCCCTCCAATTCCTGTTAGGAGTAAGGGAAGTTGACGGAATCACATGCTCCCATAGCCCTCCCTTAACGGAGACGGTGCAGAAGCCCAACTATAGTCATTTTAGCTATATAATTAACATAGGTGAAATTGCATACCTTAATTTAACCTTCCCCTGTAGTGTTTAATCTGCCATTGGAAATTGCTCAGGTGTTTAGAATGCCCAAAGAAATCCAAAGCTTACCAACGGGCAAGCAGAGGGAAGACGATGTGGTCAAAAGTGAGTAAAAGCATTATTTCACCTGTTTCTTAATAAATCACATGCCTGTGCAATGCCAAAAGGTACAGTCTTGACAGATGAACAGGCGTGTCGCCTCCAGTCTCCAATCTGGAATGCCTTTCACATTGCTTTGCTGTGAGAACAACTACTCCTGGCCTATTCACGCAGGCTCTAGCATGCAAAATCACTGATTGATATGAATGCTCTAGCCAATTATATTATTATTATTATCTGAATTATATTGCAGAGTGACACCTGGAAACACCCAGTCCCAAACTTGGTTTTAGAAATGGGTGTCTTGTTTTTCCAAGCTCTTTCCCTCTGTGCAGTACAAGCTCATGGAAAGTCATTCATCTCATCAGTAGAATATGACATACAGAAACCCTATTATCTCAAATGGAGTTTCCAGACACTTCAGTCCATGCACATTTATTTAGATGAAACAAGTTTATTAACTACAGAAAGGTAGATTTTAATTGTTTAGAAGTAATGAGGCAGAACATAATTGGCTACAAAGAAATAAAATGTAAAACACAAGCTCATACCTAACTCAACAAGCTAAATAAGTTTAAAGCAAAACGGTTTTCCTCACCAAACATAATCACAGCGCTTTGAATGGATATTTCGGCCATGAGTCATCCTACCCCCCAGTTCATTGATGCTCCTTTTGTCTTTCAAATGTAGTCGATGCCATGATTAGAGATGTGTGGGGAGAGATGACCTGTGTTCTCTATTCCTCATTTTATAGCTTTCCCTCCGATCCAAGAATCACCTCCAGCTCGGGTTCAATTGACAGCAAGTCTGTCTGCCAAGCTGTAAGTTTCTCACTCATGCCCTTCTTCCTGCCAAAGAATGACTGCTTAACCCTTCAATAGTCAACCTGATTGTGCTGACCACTGGATGAAGTGCTGGCTGGCCTTTTGTCTCTGAGGAGCTGATGTGGGCTGCTTTTCTAACATGCAAGTGTGTCTCTGCAATGTCAGAGTATATTCTTCTAACTTGACATACAATATGGTTGCACTTATTTTACCATGACAATGGTGTTCAGTAGATTATGAGTATTCAAATAATGCCTCACAAGGCATCCTTAGCGCAAAATGTATCATGGTCTTGTAAAAGTGGTGAATAGAAGGGTACAGTCTTCACACATGTATCACGATCACATGTTGTGTGTGTCCATCATTCAACCCGGCAGTGAGTTAGCAATGCAATGGGACTAGTGATATCAAAAATGTCTAGCATATTTAAAAGAATAATCCTTCCTGGGAGGAAGCTGCAGTTGTTCTTCCATAGCTCAGATAAAAAGAGGAATCAAAGACGTTAGACAACTCAGTAGGTTACAAAAATTGCCTCTTCACAATCTTTTCAGTAAAGCTTCCTCTTCCAAAGAAAAACAATAGAACCATGATGTGTTAGTGCAACCTGCCAGTCTTTTGTACTGCCTGCTGAACATTCTCAGTGAACATGGCTCTCACTGTTTGTCTACGTGCCTAAATAGACCTCTCTATCAGAGTATCTCTACATCAAACAGTCATTCCCGGATTCTACCCTTGCACCAGGGAGCATGGACCAGTATTCATGCCAGGATCCCTGTCAGTAACAGACCCCAAGCCTGGGAAGCTAACAAGCCAACCAACTGGCAGACAAATTTGGTAATGTATTCTGGTCACCTTTCCTTAAGGTACACTGCATGTATGCTAAGATGATGACTCTTGGAACTCCCCCCCGCCACCCCCAGAAGATAGGGAAGTGTTATCCCCATTTAGTTACAGTTGGGAAACTGAGGTACAGGATAAATTAAGTGACTTATGCACAGTCACACAGGAAGGCTTTAGCAGAACCAGGTCCCACCTTTCTGGATTCAACAAAGTCTGTGTAAATTGATGTAGTGTGGCCTTCTAGTCAAGTTGTTAAGGAAGTTACATTTTGAGGTGTGTCCCTCATATGCAATTGCAATGTACTGCAAAGTTTTGAAGACTTATTTTAATTAAAGTTTCTAAATGTTTATACTTAATGACAGGAGTACTTACAGTTCTACATGCATCTGCAGCGTATCAGACCTACCCAGCAACACTGCATTTTTCCTTGACCTTACAATTTTTTGGAAGACACTTGGAGAACCATAAGAATGCTCAAGCCTCATGGGAGTTGCATCAGACAGAAAGCCATTACCATTAACAGCAATGCATGCTGATCTCAGAAAATGAGCAATGTTAAGTGAAAGGCAAATACAGGTTAATATTTTCATTCCTCCTCTTCCATTCAGTGGACTGTTAAAAGGACAAAGAGCTCGAGGTGTTGGGTGAGGTAGTGCTGAACATTTTTCAGCATTAGCTGTTTCATTTTCAGAAGAACAAAGAGAATCTAACACCCCTTGACATGTTCGAAGATATATCTGACAAAAGCACACCTACTGTGCTGTTGAAAGCCTCAGGTTTACCTGATGTCTCTCTGATTTCAGTGGATAGAAAAAGAGAGAAAAGAACAATAGTGAAGGGAGAATCCTACTGTACATAATAAATCCTACCAATGTAACATGAATTGAAAGGGAAAATTATGGAATGAATTCAGATTTAAATTGAGCTCAGCCAGAGACTGTTTCTCCTGCTGAGAAAGAAAACCAACCAGAGAACTCCGCCAGTTTTATTTCCTTTGTAGTAGACCTTGCTACCTATCTGTCCGTCTATTGCTTGCTTGCAGTGGTGATGTAGCTGTGTTGCTCTCAACATATGAGACACACAATGTGGGTGAGGTAGTATCTTCTGTTACATCAACTTCTTTCACAGAAGGAACAAGCTTTAGAGTTTTACAGAGCTTTTCTTTAGGTCTGGAGGTGACCAATATGCCTAAGCTGCAGGAACCATGTGGGGACTACACAGGGGGCCTCATGCATCCCCACTGTCCCTCCCCCCAAGATTCCACAACAGCATTTCACCACTTAGTTCATGCTGCTTTTGGGCTGCACTTCTCCAGGGGTGAATGCCCTCACTCTCACTAGAAGTGGTGTGGCACTTCCACAGGAAAAGAGGGGTTGGAGCAGGAGGACCAAAGGTGGGGCAGGGAGGAGATGGTGCATGGGAGGGTTAGGGGCCTGTGGCTGGTGCCCCCTTCCATAAGCCCCACAACAGTCAGCACTCATAAACTAAGTACATAATGGGACAGACTGTCAGGAATATCATGGATGCCAAGGGTTAGCAGGCAGTAAAGTGTGTTCCAAATTATTGTCTGGACCCAGGAAGACCAGTGTCTTTGATAAGTCCATGTCTTTTTAGTCCCCAGGTGATTTTAACTGTGTTACAGTATGTCTGGGACATTCTTTCTGGAGCATATTGTGTGGTATGCAAGTGCCTGGCAACTGATAATAGCTTTCCTAGTATGTCTGAAATGGTTGTTGGGTCTGTGAGGCTTAAGTGGCTCTTTTTTGTAAGTAGTCATTTGTAGGGTTTCATTATTGAAGCTAATCACGGTGTGCAGGAAGTTGCTGCTGGAATGTTCTAGAAAGAGTCTGATGAATAAGTAGGGATTATTGAAGCTAGGGTGGGAATCTAAGAGGAAGTTTAAATTATCTGTCATGAAGATGACAATATCAATGCCCTTCAGGTATACTGTTCATTTTGTGGTACATTTTCCCATAAATTCTTCATGTGACCTGTGAAGATTTGTCACATTGGGGAACCACTCTAGTCATACGTGTATTCATTTTGCTGTTTCCTTCTGTTGGTAGGAGGATATAATACCTACTGTCTGTATTGTCACATTTTGGATATGGGAGAAAATGCAACACAGATGAGTATTTATTAGGGAAAAGAACAGCAGTAGGTAAAATAAAGCAACAGCAGCTAGTATATGACACCTGATGCTGTATGAAATGGTGTCCTTGAATATCCAATGTACATTCAGACACCAGGGCTGTGTCTACACGTGCCCCAAACTTCAAAATGGCCATGCAAATGGCCATTTCGAAGTTTACTAATGAAGCACTGAAATGCATATTCAGCGCTTCATTAGCATGCGGGCGGCAGCGGCGCTTTGAAATTGACGAGCCTTGCCACCGCGCGGCGCGTCCAGACGGGGCTCCTTTTCGAAAGGGCCCCGCCTACTTCGAAGTCCCCTTATTCCCATGAGCTCATGGGAATAAGGGGACTTCGAAGAAGGTGGCGTCCTTTCGAAAAGGAGCCCCGTCTGGGCGCGCCGCGCGGCGGCAAGGCTCGTCAATTTCAAAGCGCCGCTGCCGCCCGCATGCTAATGAAGCGCTGAATATGCATTTCAGCACTTCATTAGTAAACTTCGAAATGGCCATTTGCATGGCCATTTCGAAGTTTGGGGCACGTGTAGACACAGCCCAGTTGTCCAGGTCTGGAACAGTGGGAATCTATTCCTTTGAGCTATGATTTTCCAAAAAGACCCTTTGACTCATATGATGACTGCAGGATTCCTACGTATCGTCCCTTTGGGTCATTCTTCTCCAACAAACATTGTTATCAGGCTGTATGAAAAAATAATTTGCGGTCTTCAGGCTGAGCAGAATTCTGTTTGCTCTGTCTCAGATAGGTGGACCTAGAGATAAAATAGTTAACTGAGAAAATAATAATACAATATAAACATTAACTAATTAATACTTTGAACAAACCTAAGAGGTTGGCATTCTGACCCCCATTTTTCAGAGAATGTGAGGCATAAGGTAAATTATCTTACCTAGCAACAGTATCTGAGCCAGGCTGAGAATTCTGCTTTACCCTACTCCTACTCCAAAACTCAGTCAGCTATAGTATGTTTCTGCGTGTGTGACAATATAATGGAGGAGAGTGGGAGGGGAAGACAGAGCAGGAGGGCAGGATGAAGTGGAACTAGACAGAATATTCCATTTCCACTGTCTGAAGAACCCAACAGTTCAAAATAATGGTGGCTCGGGCCCGGTGGTAGTGGGACAGACAGGTCACAAAGGGCACAGGAGGATCCAGTTCTGTTCATACTCCACCTCGGGGCACAACTTCACAAAGGCTGTTTGGAGCCAAAGGACTTAGTCTGACCTGGTTACTACCTGACTAAGGTCAAGATGATTTTCAGTGAGAATACTGAGGGTGACAACAGGAGAAGTCAGTCTGAACCTGAGAAGGGAAGGACATCTGCAGGACAGTGATTTAAGGGCCTTGTGTTGTGTCGATGGAGCTTGCATGTCCAGGGACTCCAAGAAATTGCTAGGTTTGGAGGAAGCAAGTATTTGGGATTCGCCTGTTTTAAGCAGAATTTTGCAGCAGCTGATATTTTCCAGATTCACCTTCTCACTCAGAGTCTCTACCAGATAGTAGGCAAGATCTCTAACAGCCCACAGACAGACTTGAACCTGAAACCTCTGAAGCTTAGTGCAGGCACCTCTACAGCCTGAGATAAAGGCCAGGGGGCTCTCAGCTTAGGCTGTAGAGGGCACTTATTCTTTCTCTGTGAAGTGGTCTCAGTAATACCACAAAGGACACAACCACACATAGGTCTGTGGGTTACACCTCTGCAAGTAACTGCTGGTTGGTGGCAGGTGCCTGCTGAACAGTGGGGGAAGGAGACAGTCTGGGAGCTTGGTTCTGGCACATGAGAGGGACTCTCTGCTCATTCCACTGTCCCTTTGCCCACCTAACTGCTAGCCAGGTAACAGCTCTCATTCCCTTTCCCTGCAGCAGTGCCCCTCCTGATCTTTGCTCTTCAGTACCTCCCTGCCCACTTCAGTGAGATCAGCTGGGAGTGCACCCAACTGCTGCAGTGCTAGGCCCTCAGGGAGCAGAAGACGCCCTTTGTCCCACTTCTGCCACCTCCTGGGAGGTGAGGCACCTCTCACCTTCCCCCAAGCCAGCTGCTGGCCCTTTGTTTTCATTGATTTTCAAACAGTTAAAAGTTCTGGGAGATTTTAAACAAAATAAAAACCAAATCAAAGGGCCTTAACTCTTGTGTGCACTAAAGGGTGCACCATATAACTCCCTCCCAATTTGTTTACAAGATTTTTATTTTTTCCTGTCTAAATAAGCCACACTCTAGGGGCTTGTCTACACTTGCTCCCAACTTCGACGGGGGCATGTTAATCAGGGTGACGACAGATCACTAATGAAATGCCGTGAATACACAGCACTTCATTAGGCTAATTCTCCCCTGGGGCAGCTTCCAAGTGTCAAACTTCGAAGAGCCGGCATGTGTGTAGCCGCAGGCACTTTGAAGTGCCCACACTACTCCAAAGTCCCTTTACTCCTCAAAATTTGTGGCTACACGCAAGCCGGCACATCAAAGTTTGACGCTTCGAAGTAGCCGCGGGAGCAGAATTAGCTTAATGAAGTGCTGCGTATTCACCACAGCACTTCATTAGCAATCTCCCGTCGCCCTCATTACCACAACCACTTCACAGCTGGCGGGGAGAGTAGACCCATCCTACAAGTGATAAGTCACACCTCAGGCTACAGTAGGAATAAAACTACTGGCACACTTCTCAGGCATTTGAAACATGCACCAATAGCCTACTAATTGCACACCATTTTGTGGCTTATTGCTGCATCAGTGTGTGCAAGCTGTTGCAGTATTCACCATGACACACCCTGTCATGTCTCACAGCCTAACAACAACATATGTTGCAGCTACAGTCAGGCACAGTGAATGAAGACTATACTTTGGGGAGATGGGAATCCTTGTACTCTAAAAAAGGATACAATGATAGAGAAAAATGACTGTAACAGATAGGCATGAAAATGCGTATTAGAGTATGAAAAATAATCAAGATGTTGCCCAGGAGCTGGGCACATTTAAAAAGGAATATGTTTACTTGCATTAAAGCAAGTGGTTTTGCATATTCTTTGTTTCTTTGAGAAGGTGTGAGAGAAACAAGGATGAATATTAATCTAGGTTCTGAAATATATTAAAGGCATAGAAATGTTATTCATTTGACCCACTTACAACACTGTCTAGCTCCCATGAGGCAGATGCAACAAGCCAACCTCCTAGCAGTTTTTCCACTTTGCTGGTCTCCCCCAGTGCCCAAGCCAGACTGCTTCAGGTTTTATTAAAAAGGCTTGTTTCATACACCAGACACGGTAATTCAGGCAGGAACTTGGTGCCTTTATGGGTTATCATATGTAAAAGCAAATGTGCTTTGCATGGTCTCGATTTCATACTGGAAAAGGGATATTCTAGGAAGACTGGGCACTCGCACATTTAGCCTGGGTTTTTGTTTCCTACATATATGAATCAGATTTGCCTCCTCCCTTTCCCAAGAAGAACTAGTAATGTAATAGTTGATTATGCCATCCTCTGGAGCAACTGGGAAAACTCATTTAATATCTAATTTACTGATACGATTAGAAGATTACAGAGAAAAGGTCAGGAGCTGAAAAAAAGATAATGGAGCTTGCATAGAAAATGGAGAAGTAAGGAGAAAAATAAAGTGCTGTGACAAGCATGAGCTCAGGTCCCCTGAAGAATGAACAAGAACCAACCCCAAGGGGATCTACTAATGGTTTAAAATGCCAGCAATAATTTTCTTCAAAAACTCAGTGTGTGTGAAATGGAGGAGATAACTTACTTGTAACTGGAAGTTCTCCTCCCAGTACTGGTACTTCGGTGTATTCCACACGTGGGTGACTGGTAGGTAGTATTCAAACAAGGGAAGAAAAGGAGCATGCAGTTGGTATGGAAGTCTGCTGTCCCCACAGCTGCATCTGCAGATGAGGTCTGGACTAGAGCTAACATGGGGTCAAGGGGGACCAGGAGCGGAGCCCAGAGCCTCTTCCTGCCCCTGTCCCTGCCCCAGCCACAGCCCATGGAATGCATCTGACTCTGGCTTAACAGACTCCAGCCCATAAGGCTAGGGGCTCCACCTGCCCCACCCCGTTGTCTGCGGGATGCTGGGTAGGGGAGCCCTAAGCCACAGGAGATGGATCCAGGCAAGGTGCAAGTGGGATCCAGATCACAGGCTAGGGTTACCCCATCCCTGGTGTAATGCTTTCTCAAAGGGTAGATGGAGCTTGAGAGAGCCACCTTACACATGTCCAGGATAGAACTTCCTGAAGACATGCTGTAGAAGAGCGGTCCCCAAACTGCCAGGTGTGCCCTCCTAAGAGGGTGGGCAAGGAGAAATGTCCAGGGTGGCATTGCACAGGCTGGGCCAGCCCCTTGAGGCGCAGGGAGGGAGGTGCATCAGCTCCAATCTGTCCCCATCTCTGCTCTGGCCCAGTCCCAGCTGCTGGCCACAGCTGTGGCCTCTGCTCTGCTCCTGGACTTGCTTCCAGCCATGGCTCCTGCCACAGGTCCACAGCACAGAGGGTGCTGTGTAGGAAAGAAAACCAGACACATTCCTTTACTAGTATGAGGATGTAGCGAGCTGCTGCTGTGGCCTCACCCAGACTCAGAGGTGGAGGAGGCTGCTCAGAGGCCCTGGTGGGCGGGCCCAGAGCCGGAAGTAAGTAAGAGGGGAAAAGTTTAGGAACCCCTGCTCTAGAGATTGCTTGTGCTCTTCTAAAAAGTGTGCTTCGCCCTGCCCCAAAGGGAGGAACGCATGTGAAGAATGATGCATCCAGGGATCTACTTAGTCTCTGGGGAGATTATGTCTGTCCACCCAATCACTCTGCTACAGTGACAAATAGTCCAGTGATTTACTAATTGTTCTAATTTTTGTGGTTAAGAAGCTGAGGCCTGTTTGACATGGAGGGAACACAGTCTCTATTCTTCACCAGAAGCATGAAGTTTTGGAAAGAACACTTGTATGTGAATAAGCTGGTTTGTGTGAAACTCAGAAGTTGCCATGGGGATGAATTTTTGGTGGAGGCAAAGGGAGATTTTCTCCTATGAAACAAAGAGCGTATGGTGGGTCAGCTGTGATTGCTCCTACTTCATTTGCTCATCCAGCTGCTGTGGTGATGACCAAGAAGGCAACTGTCATGGAGATACTGGTCATAGAACACATTGCCATCTGTTCAAAGGGTGGTCCAACAGGTGCAGGTACCACTGTGGTGTAGGTTTTGCTATTTGCAGGAAGTTCCTAATGAGATCTTTTAGGAAATAAACTGTGGCCGGATGAATAAAGACAGAATGACCTTTAATGGGGGGGGGGGGGGGGGCGTAAGGCCGGATGAACCAATAGGGAACTAAGGCCTGATGTCTTAAGGACAGTTTAAAATAGAGTGCACGCCTGCCAATTCTGATAATTGTTTCTGTTGTGTTCAGGCCGAGAAATGCCTCTATTTAGCTAGCTAGTGTTTCCTGGCGGAGACTTTTCTGTTGTGATTAAGGACATGTGGACATCCTCTGAGCATGACAATCCCACATCTAATGGCATCCAGATGACAGGCTGTGGTATGAAGTAGGCCTGGTTTGGGGTGTCTGATCATTCCATTCTGCCATACAGAAAAGACCAGATACTGATACATTTGTGTTTTTATTTTGAGACTGAGGTGTAAGTGCCCTGAGATCAGAGACATAGTTCTAAAATCTTTAAGAGCAAAGTGGTTTACTGAGCTCAGCAAAGAGATTAGATTCAGAAGGGTAAAGTCCTTGGTGCTACAAGATACTTCTGTGGGGAGCCATGAAGAGTGAAGTCATGATTTACACCTCATAAGTAAGTTCTAGTAATATAACAGTAAGAAAGCTCTAGCTGCGCTATGGATGGATCTACTGCTGCCAGGATTGATTTCTTAAAAACCTGATTGTCCTCATCAATAAGGGCTTAGAACTGGGTCCCATTTTTCTGGGGAAGTTTATGGTTCAATTCCATAAATTTTGAGTAATTTGTGAAACTGGATTTTGCTAACAGTACTGGTAGTTGGTAATTCTAAAGTGGAGGGCCATAATGAAAATACTTTCCTCACCAGAAGATGAAGGTGTTTGGCACACTGAGCAGTTGGAGGAAGTGCTTAGGGTGCCATTAACATCAGCAAGGAGCTAGGCTCTGAGTGGGTAAATAGAAACTCCATCCCTCTGGCTGGTATGAGATGCCGGAGATGGGATATGCCATATAACACTGGAGGGTTCCAAAATTATGTCATTCACTAGGCCCAGAAGAGTGCAGAATGCGCAAATAGACTGTACGGAGTGTTGCAGACCTCCTCAAGAGGGGTCTGAAGGTCAGCTGCTACCTTCTGCAAAAGCGAATGGTACTGCCCTGTGGTCAAGAAATGCTGAAAGGGATGAGGGAGATAATGGTCATCAGGGAATATGGATGACATTAGTCAGAACCATGGGAGCTAGCTCAAATTCCTCCTTTGCAGGCAGCAATGAAGTCAGCTAGTATCACCAGGGAGCACTGCTAGGATTCCTGCACAGATCTGGGAGCCAGGTTTACATATCCCATGGAGCCTAACAGAAAAGATCAGACATCTTGATACCTAATGCCTTGACCTCCAATGGTCCCCTGGGTAGGAGGGGAGCAGTTCCAAGACCTCTTATGGGATCTATCTGGGCTTCTGCTCCTTGGGGGGAGATGGCTTGTCTGATGGCAAAAACAAATTGAAAAAAGGGAATGGGGGGAGACTAGGAAGCAGATATGGTAATCCTCCTCTTACTCATGATGTGGTTCTAGTCTAGTGTTAAAACTGCATAATCAGATGAGGATGAAGCACCTGTCAGAACCATTCTAGCTGGCTCACATTCTTCCTCTGCAAGCACCAACCTTTAGATTGTCCTCTGAGGATTGGGCCTGACAGAGAAGGGGAGCATGGACAGAGTAGGTAGCAAATATCTTCCAGTGAGGTCAAGGTTTTGGTTCTTTCTTTGACACACAAACTTTAAATTAAAGCCAGAAAAATCTAAAATTACCAACATTTGGAAGGCAGCATAAAAAAGTGCAAGAGAGCAATGGTTCAAGTAAATTTAGTGATCTTCACTACACCATCAAATTCCAGGAATGGAGCTTTTCAGAGACTAAAAATTAATTACATACTTTATTTTCAAAAGGTCAGTAGCTGGTGTTTTCACAGGAAGTGACACAGATTAGCTGCAAGCATTACACTTACGCATAAAATGTGAATTCTCAATCCCTCATCACATTCTAATAAATATCAGTCCTGTGAAGAAAAGCTGAAATCTCCAGGTGATATACAGCGAAGAAAACAAGGAGATGACCGCTTGATTGATTTCCTAGGAAATCAGCAAATTATATTTGCTCCCTCTAGATACAGGTACATCTTCTAAAAGAAAGAAAGCAGTATGTTTATTTTATTGGGCAGTATGACTGCAAGCATTGTTCACTTAAATGTAAATGTAACTCAGAATGCCAACCAGGACTTATGTTGTATGTTATGGTTTTTGCTCGTTGTGTGCTTTTTTAGACGGTTATTTCTGCCTCTTATTATTACCTATTTAGAACAGAGAAGCTTAGATCTAAATACTAGGGACACTCACACAACAATGGTTAAATAGTATTTTTCATGGTTTCCTATAATACATAAAAAAGACACCTATTTACAGAGCTAAATTACTTCTTTATTATGAAAACACAACCACCACATTCTTCAAAATTACTGGAATTTTATTTGCCTCAGGCTTATGACTTGCAACCAAAGACATTGTGCAAAGAAAGCAAAGATTAAGTACACTTTAGGGAAAAGGTGATAATCCACATTGGTAACATAGAAGATCAGTTTGATGAAAGAAGCCATCCATTACACGACATAGATTGCAATATTCAATAGCATTTTTCAACCCAAATTTAAAATCAAGAAAGAAAAAAGCAAAGTTTACAGTAGACATGAATTTTATAGAATTTGAAATGCATTTTTTCTGGAAATAGAGCATAAAGTGGAAAAATGTATACGGACGGGGTAAGGTGAGGCTAACTACTGTACATTTACAAGCTTTTAAACAAAGTTGCATATATGTACCACAGTGTAAAAAAACCCACAGAACAAATAAAAACTTTGAAAACTGCCTGATGAAAAATAAAATAACCAGCAGCTTTTCATGGCTTCTCCTGGTTATCAATGCTACAAAAGACATTTTTTTCATCTTTCTGATGCCATTCAAAAGCATCTCATCAAATGATAAAACCAGGCACTATCAAACCATTACCAAGCTAAACCCAACCCATAGAAATATACTATCAACCCACATTTTTCCATCAAAAAGCGTTTTTTTTGTTTTTTTTTTAAATCTTTTGAGGCCCATTTGGTCACAATATGTTACATTTTTTTTTCCTTTTTTACACCATGATATCATATGTTTGTCTGGCACTATCCTAAAGCTAGTTTATAGAAGATGAGACTACAGAAACAACCCAATGTCTATCTCATAAAATGAAGTCACTGGGTATAAAATGACAGAAGGGGTGTGGGGAAGAGATTAAACCCTATGGATCACTCATCATCACTTCCACTTGCTTCTGACTGGTCCTAGGAAGTAAGAGAGAGGGGAAAAAAAAAGGTCAGACTTTTTTTTTTTTTTTTTTAAAACCAGCAATTGTTTGGAAAGTAACACAATAGGAAGAAGAAAAACAATAGCTAAATTGACGAATCAGGATTGCCTTAGGAAGGGCACCAGTGTTTATATTTCTGTGCCATGACATTTCTGATTCATTGCTGAATCTCTTCAGAGAAGGGAAGGATTGGAGAAAGCATAGTGTCAGGAAACATTAGTTCCTTCCTGTCTTGCCCAGCAAGCTAGATGTTTGGCAAGTTCTGCCCTAGTGTGTTGGCATGAGGACAAACATCTATAGTAAATTCATTACTTAGCATTTTTGGGTGGGATGGTGTTAGGGTAAAAAGACAGAGTTACTCACTTTGTGCAGTAACTGTGGTTCTTGGAGGTGGTTGTCCCCGTGGGTGCTACACATTGGCATTGGAACACGGTAGCATTTCCCTTGTCAGGCTGAGCATGTGAAGCAGCCAGTGTGCACTGAACGTGGTGGCTGCTGCACTCGTGCAGCCCGCCAACCCCTCCACTCCTCCTCTTCCTGGAAAAGAGAGTGTACCGAAACAAAGGGAAGGAAAGCTGGGTGTGGGAGCACCCATGGAAACATCCACCTGGAAGAACCTCAGTGACTGCACAGGGTAAGTAACTCGCTTCCTTCTTCAAGGAGTGTCCCTGTGGATGCTCCACCTAGGTGATTATGGAGCAGTCTCCCTAGCTGACAGAGGCAGCTTCAGTTGATGTAATGCTATGGTGCATAGAATTGTGTGGCCAAATTGAGTACCTGTGTCTGAGTAATTTTTGATGGCATAGTGTTGCGTGAATGTTATATGCAGGTGCCCATGTGACTGCTTTGCAAATATTATGAACGGGCACATCATGGAGAAATACAGTGGATGCGGCCATTGCCTTAGTGGAGTGAGCGTACATAGCTGATACTGGCTGGTTGGGCACCTAAAATGATTAGGGGCTTGCAACAGCTCTTGTATGAGGAGAGGCTAAAAAGATTGGGACTTTTCAGTTTAGAAAAGAAGAGACAGAGGGTGGACATGATAGAGGTATATAAAATTATGACAGGCGTGGAGAGGGTGAATAAGGAGGTTATCTACTTGTGCCCATAATACAAGAACTAGAGGACACCAAATGAAAGTAACGGGTAGCAGGTTTAAAACTAACAGAAGAAAGTTCTTCTTCACTCAGCACATAGTTAACCTGTGAAACTCCTGGCCAGAGGAGACTGTGAAGGCTAAGACTATAAAAGAATTTAAGAAACTATAAATAAATTCATGGAGGTTAGGTTCATAAAAGGCTATTAGCCAAGGGTAGGAATGGTGTCCCTGGCCTCTGATTGTCAGAGGCTGGAGATGGATGGCAGGAGACCAATTGCTTGATCATGGTCTTTGATCCACCTCCTCTGGGGCACCCAGCACTGGCCACTGTCGGCAGATAGGCTACTGGGCTGGATGGACCTTTGGTCTGACCCAGTATTGCCATTCTCATGTTGCCCGAAGTTTTGCATGCTAGGTGAATACAGCCTGATGTCCATTCAGACAGTCTTTGTTTTCATATTGTTAACCCCTCTAAACTTTCTGTGGAAGATACAAATAGTATTTTTCTTTGTCGGTAATACACCATTTGTCAGTGGATATCTAGCGTGTGCATGAGTGCTTCATTGTCATTCAAATGAGGTGAAGGTATGTAGGTACTTTAGGGAGGATTTGAGGTGTAAGCAAAGTACGATCTTATCTTTGTGAAATATCACATATGGCTGTCTGACATTTCTCCCATGCTATGCGCAGACGTGATAGCTAATAAGAATGCCGTCTTCATTGATCGGTGAAGGAGTGAGCATATTGCCGTGGGATCAAAGAGTTTTCTCATAAGTGTCATTAATGCGAGGTTTAGATCCCAGGCTGGTATGGGGTCTTTAATTGGTGGAAATGTAGTTTGCAAACCTCTGAGGAACTTTTTGTTAAAGGGGTGTGTAACTAGAAAAGAGTCATCCACTGGTGGGTGCAGTACTGTAATAGCAACCAGGTATATTCATATGGAGCTATGTGATATCTGCAACTGTTTGAGATACCAAAGCTACGGTAGGATGTGTGGAATATCACATGAGGTAGGAGAAATTTGCTGTGTTTTGCACTAGTTGGTGAAATGGTGCCATTTCTGAGCATATGCTTTCCTAGTAGATTGCCTATGAGAAGTGGTAAGTATTTGCTGTACTAGCACAGAGCAGTTCTGCTCTATTGATATCGGGCAATGATTGGCCATGCTCTGAGATGCACACTGTTGATGCTGGGCATGTGAAGAACCGAGTCTTTGGTAAGAAGCAGGAATGAGACCGCCGGGATTTGCCAAAGATGAGCGATCGCCATCTTTGGTAGGTAAGGATACCAGGTTTGTTTCGGCCAGTTTGGTGCTATTACTATTACTTTGGTCTTCTCTTGTTTTGTTTTGGGAAGGGCTTGTTATATTAGAGTTAACAGGGCAAACATATCAGGGGAGCACTCCAGGTTATTGAGAATTTGTCTCCTGGAGATTGCGGTCCCAGACCCACTGAAACAGTAGGTTGGGTATTTGGTGTTGTTGTTGTTGGCAAATAGGTCTATGCTGGAGTATCTCTATTGTCTGAACACCAGTTTTAGGAAACTGGGATTGATTTCCCATTTGTAATTGTTGGTGAAGCATCTGCTAAGACTGTCTGCAATAGTATTGTTCTTGCCCAGTGGATAAGACGTTGTCAGAGTAACATATGGGATGCACCTTCTCCTTACATAGTGGTATGATCATGCTCCTCCCTGTCTGTTTACATAAAACATGGCTGTTGTATTGCCGATTAGTATCTGTAATATTCTGTTTGCTATTAGTGTAAGAATTGCTGGCATGTTCTGCGAACTGCTTTGAATTCAATTAAATTGATGTGTAATGTGAATTCCTCATGAGACCATTGGACTTGTGTGGTGTACTCTGTAAAGTGAGCATCCCATCCTTTGAGGGATGCATCTGTTCTAACTGTGCATGAATAAGGTGTTTTTAGGAATGGTACTCCTCTGCATAAAAGTTGTCAGGTATTGTGCACCAAGATAGTGATTCCTTGATCTTGAGTGGTACTGATAGTATTTTGTCCATGTGGTGAAAGTGGGGTTTGCATACTGTGTGTAGCCACATTTGATAGGATCCCACGTGAAGGCGTGCGTATGGTACTACGAATGTTGCAGCTGCCATGTGGCTGAGAAGCTGAAGACAGGTTTTTGCTGTTATCTGGGGAATGTTCTAAACGAGGTGCACTAAACTGAAAATGGTTTCTGCTTTTTGTGGTGATGGAGTGACTGTGGCTGTCATACAGACCATGCAGGCCTCTTTCGACTCCAGTTTGAGCTGGAGTCAAAGTGCATTTTTAAAAATTGAACTGGAGTATGAGCTCATCAAAGAGGGTTCTGGTTACAGCAACTACACTTTCTGTGTTTACATAGGAAGGCCCTTTCAGAATGCAATTGTTGAGATATGGGAAAAAGGTTATTCCCATGTACTGTAGCTGTTCTGCTACCTCTGCTAGTACCTTGGAAAATAGTTGAGGTACGCAAATGGGAGTACAGTATATTGAAAAAGTTGGTTGTGTATTGCAAATCCTAGAAATTGTCTGTGCATGGGATGTACTGTGATGTGAAAGTAAGCCTCTTGAAGACTGAGGGTAGCCAGCCAATCTCCCTTCTCCAGGGCAGGAATTATTTTGGCAAAAGTCATCATTTTGAAATGATGTTTGGACACAGCAGGGATTCCCAACCTATGGGTTGGGACCCAAATATGGGTTGCCCTTAGATTTTCTAGGGTTTGCCAGCTGGGTGGTTCCAAGCTGCATGTGGCTCCTTAAGGAGCCACTTGCAGCTCCTGCCACTGCCATCACTCACTCCTCTGGTTCCCAGTCCCTGCCCTGCCACACTGAAATGGAACTCAATTTAATTGGTTTAACAGCAGGCAGAAGGGATCCAGCTGTTAAACCAATTAAACTGAGTCCCACTTCAGTGTGGCAGGGCAGGGAGCTACCTGAGCTGCAGGTGGGGGAAGGGGGTAGGAGGGCTGGGGGGAGCCACACAAAGGTGACATAGTTGGGGGAGGGCATTTTGAGGCTGTGAGGGCTTTAAGCCGGGTGGGGGGGGGGGGGAAAGAGGGTAAATGGAGAGTAAAGATTTGTAATTTTTTTCCCCAGGGGAGGACCTCCCTCTGGTTTAGAATTGCTTTGAGTCACAAAGTTTTACTGAATTGTCATAATGGGTCCTTGTCTCAAAAAGGTTGGGAACAGCTGGATACAGAGATTGAGATTGCACAGGTTTGAGGACAGGTCTCTATCCTCCTGGCTTTTTGGGCATAAGGCAGTACTAGGAGGAGAAGCCTTTTCCTGTGCTCTTTTGGGACAGGTGCTATGGCTCCTATTTGTACTAGGGGGAGTAAGTGGGAAGAGAGGGGTAGATGTAACAGGGATGCAGTAGCCAGTGTGCATCTGTTCATGGTGGTGTTGTTCCATGCATGGCAAAAGTGTGCCAGCCTGTTTTCAAATGGTGTCTTTAGTTGTGGATGCTGCCCTGGGGATTTCGGGGCTGAGCTGGTGAAAAGGTCTGTCTTGATATAGAAGGCTGACATGGCGTAGAGTGGTCCATTTGTTGATGTCATCTGTGTTTTTTCTGTTTCCACCTATTATCAAAGAATCTCTGAGGTTGCGTGAATGGTGTAAGTTTGTACCTTTGACTGAAGTATTTCCCTTGTTTCCTCTTCATTACAAGGACATGTATCTCTAACATTCAGATAGCGGATCAGGACTCATTTGCAGCATTGAGGGCTTCAAACTTTTACCAAGTACACTGAAGAGGAGGTCCTCACTTGTGGCCTGCACTTCTTTGGGGAAGCTGGATAACTGCAGCGATGACACTCTCCTCATGACTACTACTGTAGAAATGTACCATGTGGAAGTGTCTGCCTCCTCAAGTGCAGCCTGTAGCACCATTTGCGATATTAATGCTCCCTCCCCAAGATTATATGCTTACATTGTTCTCTTTTATGTGGGACAACTGCTCAATAAAGTCCATCATCTGAGCAAAGAGATTGTGTTTATAATTTTGCCAACAGGGCAGTATATTTGGCAATACTTAGTTGGAGGAATAGGCCTTCCTCCCAAAAAGGTCCAACTTCTCCCAATCCCTGTCATATGGTGTGGTGTGAGCAGAGTGTTGATGGCTTCTACGGTTAATAGTACTGACCACCAGAGAACTTGGGACAGGATGAATAAAAAGAAAGTCTTCTCCCTGAGGCACTACATAATACTTCTCGTTGGATCTCTTATAAGTGGGTGGTAGAGAGGCTGGAGTTTGCCATGTGTATTTAGCTGGATCCGTGATGGCTGGGTTCATAGTGATTGCTAGTTTAGCTGTGGGGGAAGCATGTTGAATGTCAGTTAAGGCACGCTGCATTTCAGGTAGGTTTAGGAGGGAGATTTCTCATGAGTCCAAAACACTCTTATGCAACTCCTGAAAGGATTTAAAATCATCTCCTGCTGTGAGTGATGGATGCACTATTAGGTCATCTGATGACGATGATAGCACCAGAATCTCCACTTCTGACACACCTGATTCCTCTGCCAGAATATCTAAGCCCTTCTCCTCATCAAGGCATTCAGATGGAGATGGAGATGTGTGAGATCTGGGTAGATGAGGCATGGGTGGCAGAGGCTGTGGCGGCTGTACCCTGTATGCTGCCCAAGGATCCCAATAAAACCAGTTCAGAGGTACTGATATCATTGGTGGTAGCCACGGTTGGGGTTGCCACTGCAATGGCTGCTGTGAAGTCTTGGGACAGGGAGTGTCACAGGCAACTAGATTGTGCTCAACCTCACTATCCAAAGGTGGTGCTGAACCTGCAGGTACAGACAAGAAGCTCATGCGGGAAGTGTTCAGTGTCTCTTCAGCGCTGAACAGGGGGATTCTTGGTACCATGGACACTGCTAAATCAGCAGCAGTTGAGAAGGGCATGATGACCAGAGGAACAGACGCAAAATGGTGCAGGGTGCCTGCAGTGAAGATGGTGCCAATATTTTGCTTTGCACTGTTGGTGCCTGTGGTTTCTTGTGCAATAAGGTCTTGCTGTGCACCTTTGGTCGTAGGTGGTAGCATTGCAGCAGTAGGTGCCAAAGCTGGTCCTGGCTTGATTGGTGCTGGGACAGATTTAGTTGGTGCTGACAGAGCTGTTTTCAGCTTCTTTTGTATTGGTGCCTTAGCACTGGCCCTATCTGGGTCCTTACTTCTTCAGGCCACCTTGGTGCCAGAGATGCCCAGTATCTCACGGACCAGTCTCTTATATTTCGCCAGTACCAGGGTTGATTTTTCTTTATGGCAGCACTTTTCTGAGGAGACTGCCTCTGTGCTGCTGAATCAGGTTGTTTTCTATCTGTATGGCCAGAGTTGGAGTCTGGAAGAGACTGTCTTGAAGCTGGTACTGACTGTTTTGAACTCACCACTGGTGAAGGCTGTCTGCGTGGTGAGGAGTGGTCAGGATCAGAGACTGGTCTCATGGATTTCTCTGTTAGGAAGAGCTTTAGTTGAAGCTCTCTCACCTTCCGTCTTCTGGTGGTCAGCTTTCTACAGTGGGGACATTTGTTAGTACAATGTCCCCCACCTAGGAGTCTGACACATTGAGAATGTCCATCCGAAATTGCTATGGATATTCTGCAGGTCAGACATCTTTTAAAACCTGGTAAACCAGGCATGACTGACCCGAGGAACATGTAACAGAACAAAACAAAAACAATCAACTATATTAATACTCTAGCTACAACTACGAACAAGCAACTAACAAAACTATGAGAAAAGCTGAAGGTGAGTAGGGAAAAACTGTGGGGTTTGATCAGTGCCAATGGCGGCAGAGAAAGAACAGAGGGATCAGCATGCTGTGTGCGCACAGCCACGTTCAGCGCATGCTGTCTACTTCACTTGCCCAACCGTTGCAGCAACTGCTACCGTATTTCTCCAACCAGGGGTGCAGCAGTGGAGCACGCACGGGGACACTCCTTGAAGAAGAATGAGCAAATATTGTACATTCCGTTTTTAGGCGTGCAAAGGAAAGCCTGAACATCTGAAAAAAAAAAACTCAGAAACTGTCCGTGTTTCTGCTAAATAATGAAGGCACAGAAAAATCTAACTCTGTGGCGTCTAACACATTAGCCAGCTGAGAGTGGCTAGTCAGCTTGAACAATAAATATATTTTTAGAATAATGTGGCTAATTCACTTGCTTCAGAACTGGTTGGATACCATGGCCGTGGCTACACTAGCACCCCCTTTTGAAAGGGGGATGCTAATGAGCCACTTCAGCAGATGCCAATTAGGCGCTGCCATGCAGATACAGTGCCTCATTAGCATAATGATGGCCATGTGAGTTACAAAACCACTGCTTTCGAAACTTGCACCGCCAGTGTAGGCGGGAGCCTTTTGAAAGGACTCCCCCGATTTCGAAAGCCCCATCTTCCCATTTGGTTTTGGGAAGAAGGGGATTTTGAGATCCAGGGGGTTCTTTCAAAAGGCCCCCCATCTACACCAGTGACGCGTGTTTCAAAAGCAGCACGTTGGAAATGTGCACGGCCGCCATTATGCTAATGAGGAGCTGCATCTGCCGAAGCGGCTCATTAACATCCCCCTTTCAAAAGGGGGGTGCTAGTGTGGCCCCGGCCTATGTGTCTAATTATTGTGTCCAAAGGTTGGTTAAAAGAAGAGTTGTAAAGGTCTACTTTGCAAGAGTCACAACAAAGTTCTTATCCCTGCTTCAGAGGTTGTGTGTACTAGTGTAACAGCTTTATGGAGTTTTTAAAATCTTTTTAGAACTCACGTGGCTCAATCTGCCTCCCACAAGAAAACTGATGCACAAGTTTGCTTAATATTTCTATACACAAAAAATTGAAAGTTGTGATTATAGACAGAATGGGGGAGAAGGGCAACAGCAATTTTTTCCACTGCCTTAGTGACTTAAACTTACATTTTCATCTTGATCCTCATCACTATCATCATCGCTCACGACAGGCTTGGCTTTTACCCGGCTTTGCCGCTTCTTGCCTTTCCCTTTGTCCCGGCTCTTCTCATCCTTTTTATTCAGCTTTATTTTCACTTTCACAGATTTTGCTGCAAAAATTGACATGAATTTAACAGGTGTTATTACAGCTGAACCTCAGCATTACCAACACCAGAGTTTTGAACCTCATTTGGAACCAGATGTAGTCAATCAGGCAGCAGCAGAGGAGTGGGAAAAAAGCAAGGAAATATGGTACATTATTAAATGTAAGCCACTAAAAAAGGGCAAGTTTTTAAAAAAAGATTTGAAAAGGTAAGGAAGCTCTTTCTGTGCTTGTTTCATTCAAACTAAGATAATTAAAAGCAGAATTTTCTTCTGGGTAGTAAAGAGTCAAAACTTTTGAAAGAACAACCATAATATTTTGCTCAGACTTTTGAACAGAGTTATGAACAAACCCTCCATTCCAGTGGCTTTGGTAACTATGAGATTCTACTGTGTTTTCTTCTCTATCCCTTTTGTCATCAATACAGAAATTAACTGTCTAGACTCCTAACATAGCTTCTTAACTCAGATGCTGTTCATGGACATTCTTCTCCTGTAACATCCTGACAATTCCTTCCTCTCTGAGTTCTTTATCCTGCCTTTGGAATATCTGACACAGCGATATTTGCTTGCACTTGTATTTTCCAGGATAGGTCTTGCATTTTCCTTGAACTATTAAGCTTTATCCTCACTACACAATTAAAGGGGGTAGGGTGGCGGCAGGCTGCATTTGGTCTTGGGATCACTCTCTGAGAACTCTGTGCAACAGAATGGAAGTCTCTGCTTTTAGTCACAGCCAGGTAGTGCTGCTCTAAATTACATAAATACCAGATGCAGTGACTGACCATCTTCAACAGGTGGCTTTCTGAATAGAGCATGATGGTCTGACTCCAAAGTTGAATGATCTCCTCTTATGTATCGTAAAGTAACTGGCTGTTACTAACGGCAACATGTTTTAAGCCATCAGGGTCCTATACAGTTAGCAGAGCTGTGATTAGAACATGTGAGGAAAAAGAAAGGCTTGTATGGAAGCAGTAGCCGTAGGATATGCCACAATAATGGTCCCCACCAGAAGCTGACAGTTCAGTTTAGTTTTAGGAGTCATCCAAAAGTATTTTGGCTGAGAGTTTTAACTCTGCTTTCAATCTTCCGAGAGCAGGTCTGGCAAGGAGTGTATGTTTACAACCAACACAGAAAGAAGAAAGCACACAAGAAAAACTACTAAGTGGTCAGTCGGAGGCAAGCTGGTTCACTGTACGGATAAGTCCCGTACAAGCAGGTAAGAAAAAAGAACAGTTCTATAAATATATATTTTTAAAGATATGCTTGAAGTCTTTGGCAAGATCTAAGAGCCATGGCCAGAACAGAGCAGCCAACCAACAAAGTCAGGGTTGAGAAAACCAACGTAGCAATTCTGGAAACAAACTACTTGCATTAAAATGGTCAGTGGAAGAATGAAAGCCTGTAACCAGTTTCCATATATAAACTGGAAAGACTGAGTACCAAGTGAAACCTGATTCCCTCTCTCAGATTTGAACAGGGGACTTACATTCTGACTCTGACTCATCTTCCTCATCCTCTTCCTCATCGTCGTTGCTTTCATCCTCGCTCTCATCCTCTTTGGCAATCTTCTGTCGGGCACTCTTGAATACTGACTGAAGAACAATAGAATCCTCATAGATCTGCAGCATGAAAGAAAACTATGTCAGAACTGAAAGCCAAGCTTCATCAAAAATTCACAGCATGGAACATTATATTCTATGCAAAACCATAGAGAGAGTAGCCTTCTCCTATTACTACAAGTAACAAAGCTTGTTGCATGAATTTTACAAGAAAGCCAATGTTGAACTTTTCATGATCCAAATGAAGAAACCCGCAGATCGTGTATCACAAAATATAACACCCTCAATGTATTAACATTAAAACTTCCAATTAGAGAAAAAAGTCCATCCTAGAACACACTCATTTTTCGTTTCACTGTATATTACCGTTAGTATTCTATCATACATTTCCATTAGGTCATAACCATGTTGTGGAGCATTCAGAACTAACCTTCTGAGACAAGGGTCCTAACTATGATTTGGATTGCAGTATAACAATATTTAATAGTGAGAAATAGTACCACCCAGATACTAAGAAGTCCAAGCTAGCTAATGGAAAGAATCTGTGCCAAGCAGTTTACTCCTTCCTATTGGATACAAAAAGACTAAAACATCAGTGCTCATACATAAAAATCTTCTCTATTAACATTTCTGATGCTGCCAAGATCTTTTGTCCATAAACTTTTAACTTAACTTCATCCAAAGAGCATCTATGAAAGAGAGGACTTCGTCTTTCTTCTATTATATTTAGCAGAAGAACACAACAAAAATATCAATCTCAATGGCTTGCAAAAGCAGTTGATATTCATCTTTGCAAATGACCTCACACATGCTACTTCACAAACCTTCAGAGTGAGGTATTAGACAACTGAATGTATATTTATACACTTTTGGACTATTCGGATAGTCCAAAGGTACTTTAGAATCACAAATAAATTTATTCCAGCTAAATTTAACAGAAGATTGTGGATACAAGCACGTAAGATGGGGTGTACTGGATTTATTAATCATAATGTTTAAAAACCTCAACGCTCCTTTTAGTTAACTGTATTATTTAATAAGTCCCTTTGTATAGGCTATAGGCAATTTTCCTTCAGTCCTCTAAAACTTTCCCAGTTTTCCACGACTTACTGAAAGTCGACATTAACATTCAAACAGCTACTTGTCCAGTTCTTTTAAAACTCTTTTAAAAAATGGCACTTATATAGACCTGGTGATTTTAAAACATCTAACTTAAGTATAGTAAACTCTTTCATATCCGGCATTCTATCATCCAGAATTCTCAAATAACTGGAATTTTAACCATAAGTAAATCTTAGTTATGTTTTCCGCAAGTACAGTAAGTGAAAGTAAATACAAATAAATACAGAAAATACAGTATGAGTTTAGAGTGTACAACACTACTGCTGTTGTTGGTAACTAAAGTACACTGCATACATTTGTATACTTCTTAATATCTATTTTTGTTTTTCTTTACTGTTATGCGTTGCTAGGTATACCTCTCTATTTGAATATTTGGCAACCTCCCAGTCCTGGGGCTCCTGGATATAAAGAGAGTTTAATATAGCTGATTTATAAATATCTTCCTGAGTTATTGTTAAATGGGAAGAATTTAATCATGACATGATTACATTCTACTATTTGCCCTAATACAGGACAGAAATATTTATTGCACACCTGTAGTGAGGAAGTGGCTGCTCCCACCCCCACCCCCTGCGCAGCTCAACCTCGGTGGTATCCTGCTCCCAACCAGGCTACAACCCCTTTTCTCTTCTTCTGCATTATTTATTATTAACCTTTCTGCCATTTCCATCTATTTATGGATCAATACCGTTGCTAGGTTTTTGTTCATTCCCAATGTACTTAAACGCCTTATTGTTGTTATGCTGGTCACTGAATTCTCCTTGTGTCCTTTGTACCTTAATCAGTTTTTTACAATTTCTAGTTTACATTTATTGCTATCAACTTCCCACTTTTTCCCCTTAGGATACTGATCCTGCAAAATAATTTGCTTTTGAGTTTAGCCCTATACATACCCCTCACCTGAACCAGGCTGGGACCACATCAGGGCGGGGGGCAGCTGCAGAGTCCCAGATTGGGGTCAAGAGCAGAACCCAGGGCCTAGGATCTTAGGAGTGGCAACAGAGGAGGTGGCAGTCTGGATCTGGAGCCAAAAACTAGGACCTTGGTCCAGCCTCAAAGTCCATGGCCTGTGGTTGACCTCCTGTGATCTGGCAAATTCTCTACTTTGGCACTGGTCAGGTCCTGAATTAAAAGGTTCAATCTGCAGTTTCAAGAATTCCAACTAGGTTGAATTTATACTTGCGAATGAGTAATTCCAGTTCCTCGTCTCTTACCCAGGCCCCTACAATTGGTAGGCAGGTAATAAACATCTTTTTTCTTTTTATGTTTCTTGGTACCTGAATTAATTTTGTTCTCAATATCTTGATTTTATTCTACAGGAGTACACTTTCACTCCCAATTTATCTTCCCTCCTACTCCTTTGTTTTTTGTTTAATGCCCTCTTGACTAATCTAGCAAGCCTTATCTCCTAGAAGATTTGGCCCTCCCCCCTTTTTTTTTTTAAATAAGCTCAGGTAAAATTAATTATTTCAGTTGTTTCATTTGTCACCCAGACTTCTCGAATTCATACGACAGAACACAGACCTACTCATAAAGCCAAGCCCTGCATCCTACACCTGCCTGAAATGAGAGACCTATAGAATTTATATAAGGTAATCTGTTCTCTGGACTTCAGCAATTCAGGGAAATTCATTACTACAGTCTTTCAAAATGGAGGTGCTTCCTCAATCAGCAATACCATTAAAAGGAAGAGCTACACAGCATAAATTTACTGCAATGTGCAGAGACCACAAAACACTCCAATGGCACTAAATGGCCATAAACCGTCTTTCTTCGGCAAAAGATTCTTCCACTGGAGGGGCAGGAGCTGTAGTGCCCAGCCAGCAATGAGTTAGCTGCTGCACCACTCCTCGCATCCTTGCTGCAATTGGGTGAACCGAACCCAAGGTGATAAGATAATCCTCAGGGTCACAGCCATTGGGTGCACATTAAAAGAGCCCTGTGATGCTCTAAAATATGCCAGGGCCAGCACAGAATGGAGGAGCTACAGCCAGCTCCTTTGTGACCTTTTCCTTCCAGTGGTGCGCAGTGCATACTCCATGCAGAACAGTATTTGGGCCTCTGGGTTTATCACAATTCAAACAGAACAAGCTACTGTAACAGACGCTTTACACAGAGATATCACTGTGCAAAAATAGGAATTCACAGATAAAACATTAAACAACAACAATGGAAAATAAATTAAAAATACACGTGATTAATTTTAAACACAAATGGATATGTGATTTCCAGACCTGTGATCCCTCCAAGTTGAACGTCTGAGCATTGTGACACAGCAACATGACATCCTTCTCCAAGTCACCAAGGCTACGATACTTGTGGTTACGAATCCTCTCCTATTGCGGTTTTTAAAAAGTGGAAGAGAAAGACAAACAAAAGACAAGGCATCTGGGTAACACTGCTGTAATCTTGAATGCTAACACTCATATCAGAAAATCTCTACTAGAAATTTTATAACTGTGTGGAATGACAGATATTGCCTGATTTAACTCATTATTTTAGAAATGTCTCCAACAGGGCACAATTCTAAGCCACGTAAAGGCCAAATACAAAAAAAAAAAAACAACCCTATGAAATTGCTGTGTGGAGCTTAAGGCACAAAAGCAATGGAGACCCTGCACTGCTGTGTGTAAAAAAAGAGATTAATACCAGGTGTATTCAGCTCACTAGGGAGATGAGAAATGGGGAGGAAATTTGTGGGAGTGCCAGGGCCATGGAGATACAACATATGGATACAACATGATCCTCATAGCCACAGAGGTTCAAAGGATGGCATATGCTATCTCCCATGTACCCAACAGTAGCTGGATGTAACTCGGCAGTTGATTCAGAATTAGAAGGATTTTCCAGCAGAGGAATTGAGATGGCTGAATGAGAAGGGACGTTGGCTGAGACTCAGAAGCTACATGGGGGACTACCAGAGAATCTTGAGAGGAAATGCTGTGAAACCCTAGCATAAGGGGTCAGCCGAGGAACTGTTTTTGCCTGTAACATGTATATGTGTATACATAAACCTACATATAGGAGACTAAACATAGCAATGAGTACTTGTGACTCTGGGGAGAAGCCTTGGTGTATAATATACAGCGGAGAACACATGCATCTCATTTGGCCCTGATACAGGGCAAGATTTTGCATGAGGTGGATTTTTGGTACCAAGGGAGGAAGGGAGAAACTGAAGCACGGTGCTACAATGCAACCTTCTGCCACAAGGGGGGCACTCAGGAGTTTGCCACAAAATTAAATGGCAATTCAGTTTTTAAAATCATAACACATAAATTTGCAGTGTCCAAAAAGATCACAATTTGGTGGAAATTAAATGGGCAGTCCCAATATTTGTTTGTCCAGAATGAAAGTGAAGAAATCCCCATTCGTAATTAAGATGCTTACCTTTATTTTTTTAAAGTCCACTGGCTTCCTAATTAACTCATAATACTCTGGTAATTCTTTCCTAGAGGGGAGCTGAATGAAGACTTCACTTAGCTGCCGTCCTGAACTGTTGAGAAAAACAAAGACACAATGCAGAAAATTACTGCAGGTATGTAGTGAAAAAAAATCTACACAACAGAGATCACAAAAAATAAAAATAGAACACTTTTCTTTCAAAGGATGATGGATTAGTTCTGTTCAGAATAATCACCAAAGTTTAATCTTCACAAATTCATGATCTGTTACTGTCCAATTTTTATGTTCTCAGTCACTGTGAGTTTACAAGAGGCCCCACCCACTGTGATATTTTGAAACCACCACCAATCTTACTCTACAGCTAAACAATATGATTTGTTGTAAGAATGAAACTATACAGATGGTAGATTGTCAGCTAGCTCAAATATCTCACCCATGCAACAGAACATTCTAAACACATGTTGCCCTTCACCAAACCATACAACCTTCCTTTGCCATCCATGCAAATCAATATATTCCATCATCTCAACCCCCCGACCACTCCACACAAACTCCAACCTCTGCTCCTATTTTGCAGAAACACAGAAACCTGAGCAGCAAAGCTACAAGTTGCCACTAGGATCTATCAATGCCTCTATACCTATTTCGTAGTGAGGCCAGGGAGAAGCAGCTATTCGCCACATTACAGAATTCTGCTGAACCTGTGCTATGTATCAATGAAACAAGTCCACTGCCAAGTCATTCTGTCATGGACCTAGGGGAAGTTATCCTGGGAGGAGGATAGCTGAGTGGGAGAGGGAAGGGAGATAGTGGAGCACTGGTCTCTTCTGATGCACTGGTCTCTTTTGATGCATTATAATCTACACAGATATTTGCACATTTAGCTGTACGAGTTCTCTCAGGGTTAAAGGAAAGAACCCATTGGCTATAGACCTCACGCTCTAAGGGAATGATGAGGAATAAATGGTTTCTCATCTCTGTCCACTTTTCCCAGGTCGTCCTAGATTTCTTAATTAGCTTGCTTTCCCCAAACCTAATACTACTATATTGTTGCACTGACCCTCCTCCCCTTTTAAATGATGAATTTGAGAGAGAGAGAGAGAGAGAGAGAGAGAGCGAGAGAGAGAGAGAGAGAAAAGATATATTCCAAACACAACTTCTTAAAGACAAAAGCCAATTTTGAGATGACAACAAAGTTATTTCAAAATAACAGCTGTTATCTATACTATGCATATGCTATTTTGAAGTAAATTGAAATAGTGGGTGTGTTATTTTAAAACTGGTAAACCTCATTGCAGGAGGAACCGTGCCTATTACAAAATAGATGCTGTTAAGACATGGGACAGTGCTTATTTTGAAATAGCTATTTCTAAATGGCTACGTCTACACGTGAAGCCTACATCGAAGTAGCCTATTTTGATGTGGCAACATCGAAATAGGCTATTTCGATGAATAACGTCTACACGTCCTCCAGGGCTGGCAACGTCGATGTTCAACATCGACGTTGCGCAGCACCACATCGAAATAGGCGCTGTGAGGGAACGTCTACACGCCAAAGTAGCACACATCGAAATAAGGGTGCCAGGCACAGCTGCAGACAGGGTCACAGGGTGGACTCAACAGCAAGCTGCTCCCTTAAAGGGCCCCTCCCAGACACAGTTGCACTAAACAACACAAGATCCACAGAGCCGACAACTGGTTGCAGACCCTGTGCATGCAGCATGGATCCCCAGCTGCCGCAGCAGCAGCCAGAAGCCCTGGGCTAAGGGCTGCTGCACATGGTGACCACAGAGCCCCGCAGGGGCTGGAGAGAGAGCGTCTCTCAACCCCTCAGCTGATGGCCGCCATGGGGGACCCCGCTATTTCGAAGTTGAGGGATGTGCAATGACTACACGGTCCCTACTTTGACGTTGAACGTCGAAGTAGGGCGCTATTCCCATCCCCTCATGGGGTTAGCGGCTTCGACGTCTCGCCGCCTAACGTCGATGTTAACATCGAAATAGTGCCCAACACGTGTAGCCGTGACGGGCGCTATTTCGAAGTTAGTGCTGCTACTTCGAAGTAGCGTGCATGTGTAGACACGGCTAATAAGAGCTATTCCCTGTCTTAAGAGTACATATTTCGAAACAGCGCCATGTGTGGAGACTGTGTTTCTAAATGCATTTTTGTGCATAGCAGCCCTATTTCAAAATATCAGAGGGGTAGCCGTGTTAGTCTGGATCTGTAACAGCAATGAAGGGTCCTGTGGCACCTTATAGACTAACAGAAAAGTTCTGAGCATCAGCTTTTGTGAGCAAAGACTCACTTCATCTGGACCAGCATCTGATGAAGTGAGTCTTTGCTCACAAAAGCTCATGCTCAAAACTTTTCTGTTAGTCCATAAGGTGCCAAGGACCCTTCGTTGCTATTTCAAAATAGTTATTTCAGAATAGCTTGTTTCAAAATAGGGCTGCTGTGTTGACGTAGCCAAAATTAGTGCACACTTTTGACCTTAATCAATCTGTGCCAAATTTCTCCAGCTATAAAATGGGATAATGCCACTCATCTCACAGAAATGTTGCAAAAATCCATTATGTTTGGGAAGCATTAAGGTACTATAGTGACGAGCATGAGTGAAAAGCTCATGAAGAAATTAAGAATTCTATCTGCAAAACAGAGTTTGAATAGAATGCAGTACACAAGGCATAGAGTCAGATATTAAACTATGAGGATAACAAAATAATGAATAGCTAGTTCATTAACAGACCGTGGTCCATCCGGAGTTGAAGGAAATAAGTAATAATGTAATAAGTAATAATCTAAGACTGTATTATAATGCATATGCACAAGGGGGTTGAATTAAAGTTGCACAGGCAGCCAGTGTTTGGCTGTGCAATCAGAGTAGTGATTTCTGTGGTCACATGTTTAAGAGAGAAATATACATACATTGCACAGTAGGCTAATTTTGAGAGGATACAACAAGTTGCTTGCAAAATGGCATGTAGCCCAGATAAAAAGCCAGGAAGGGAGGGAACCAGATCTGGGCCAGATCTTGCCCCACACCACAGACAATTTAATCTGGCCCACAGGGGAGCGGAGGTCCAATGAAATCCAGCCTATGGGAGGTCCAGTGGCTGTGCAGCACCAATCTGACCCCTCTCATGAATAGCACCCATTGGACACTACTGGCTCTTCATCCTGCACGTAGGGGAGGAGATGAGTGCAGATGAGATGCTCAGAGGAGGCAGCCATGACGGTGGCCAGCCAGTGTGCGGCAAACGCCAAAGCTGCTTCCTGCTCTTGCCAGGTGGCAGCATGCAGTGGTAGATGCCCTTTCCCATTTGAGTGCTGTTGCCGGGAGGTAGCAGGGAAAGGCAGAAGCCCCTTCCCTTGGTGGCTGCAGCAGGGACCTGGGCAGCTGCTTCCTGCAGCATCCACCCCCAGGAGGTTGCCACAGCAACTCCTCCTCTTCCCCCTGAAAAATCAGGTAAGGAGGCATGTGGATGTAGGAGGGAAGGGCAGCCCCTGAGCCCCTTCCCAGTATTGGTACTGGGAAAAAGGCAAAAAGAGCAGCCACAGTTGCACAAGCGGCTAATGGTGTTCTGTGGGTTTGTGCGTGTGCATGCTTCTCAATTTGGGGCTCTCACTTCTGTGTGGCCCTCGACTGATTATTCTGTGGGTTAGTGGCCCCCACCCAAAAAGCTTCCCTATCCCTGTAAACAGCAAACAAAGCCATGAGGCTATACATATAAAATCTTTTTTTTAATAACCAAGTGTGTGTTTTCACAAGGTAACGTGTGTTATTTTACAGATGTATTTATTATATTCTTGTTTATAAATCTGGCCTTTCTGCTTAATTAATTACACAGGCACACACACTTCATGTAGAGAGAGACGGAGCACCAGATTCCTTGTTGCCAGCGATAAAAAAGTTTGTAGCTTTGGCATCAGCTACTGTAGTTCACCACAGTCATGCAACTCCATCATACAGTGAAAAACAGCCTTTCAGAGTGCTGAACTCCCCCCCCAACAGCAGTTATTGCTTGCCAGGCACACCTGCTCTTCTCTCACACATCTAATAATAATATGTGGAACTGGAAGGGACCTTGGGAGGTCATTGAGTCCAGTTCCGTGCCCTCACGGCAGGACAAAGCACCATCCCTGACAGATTTTTTTTTTAATCTATTTGCCTCAGATCCCTAAATGGCCCCCTCACAGATTGAGCTCACAACCCAGGGTTTAGCAGGCCAATGCTCAAGCACAGAGTTACTCCCCTTAAAGGGTACGGCAAACTAAATGCACAGCTCTGAGCACTCCTCGCAATTGTCAACCAGGATCAGCTCCACTGCAGGAGTGAGTCTCACTGCCACGTTTGAAATGTTACAGCAATGGTTCTTAAGGTGGGGTGCATGCACGCCCTGGGGGTGTTTGATGCCCTTTCTGGGGGTGCAAGACATGCCAGATATTTTTCGATGGTAAATCATCAAAAACACAAATTAAGCACAGGCACATAAGTACAACTACTTTATTTCATCAAACCTATGTACGAACTCAGTTAGCCGCTAACTGTTAGTGCGTCGGTTACAGTTTACTTCCACAACAAAACTCCGCAAAATCTCTAGGTAGTACTTGCATATTTTTGTTTGCCTTTCGTATACCATTATTTGTGATAAGTAATAACAAAACTATTTTACACATATTTAATACGCATTTAAAATGTATAGGCCCCCCCCATCCCCCTTTTATCATTTTTGCGAAGGGGTATGAGAACATATTTTGAGAACCAAAGTGGCGCAGGCTGCAGTAAAGGTTAAGAGTCACTGCTTTAGAGGCTCCCTACTTCAATAGAAAAGTCTATCTGAGCAGAAGCAATGGAGCCTACAGTTCAAAATACAATACCATGCTCTTTTCATAGTGAACTGGCCCCACTCATACTGCAGATTCTGCTAGTAACTAAAAATAATTTGTAGTGATATTTATATTTAAATCAAAAAACTACTGAATAATCTGTTCTGTTTAGCACTCTAGCTTCTCTTCTTGCTACTCTGTGTCAAAAAAAACCCCTTGATATTTAAATAGCTTGTATCATGGGTACATAGTCTTAGGGTCTTTAATTATGAAACTAAATCATAGTAAATTAAAATCCAATATTATAAAAAATAATCAGAGCAGAATTTTATATATATATGGCTTTGGTCATAGAATCCGTTTGTTAAGCTAGAAATGCAACACCAACACTGAATTCCTTTGCAATTTGGCACAACTAATTACTGCAAATAGGAAAAAGCATTAAGGATTGAAATATGAAGCAATACAAAAGACTAATATCTGACAATCTAGATCAGCGACAGCTCAGAGCTGTACCATTTTTTCTGAACCACCTCTCACAGAAGGATTTACTCTTCTATTCCCTTTGTACATGTATATTCATACTAAAAATGGATAGGGTTAGGACATAATAAAAATATTTCTTTTCTAGAGAAGCCTCAAATGGCCTGCTGTGGGTATGATGAAACAAAATTATTAATTATGAATGCTGGACTGCTGTTTTAATCCACACTCCCCCTCCCTGCTTTCATAATTAAAAATAATAACCATGGCAGCTTTCACATAAAAAGCCTGTGCAGTAAATCATTCCTGGTTGCTTAGCAACTAGCAGGCTACATGCTGAAAAGGAAGTGGGACCAGCATAAATTAACAGAATCAACTGTGACAGAAAGGAGTGACAGTTCACCCATTTTTGTCCATGCAGGCACGCATGCAAATATACACCACACCATTAGAACATAACAGACTCTCTTCTCCTAAAAAGCCACTTTGCCCTCCGCTTATTTCATTTCCGTGTATCCTGGGAGGAGACTAACCTCGCTTCATTTTTTGAAATTTGGTTACAGAGCTGTTTGTATGTTTATGTTTGCAGAATTATCTTCAACAAAGTTATATCAAGAAAGAATTAGGTCCTACAAGTTTTACCTGCCGGGTCTCACTCCCCTCAGGACCTGACTGGTCCCAGACTACAGAATCTGCTGGACCA
Source organism: Carettochelys insculpta (assembly GCF_033958435.1). Classification (NCBI taxonomy): domain Eukaryota; kingdom Metazoa; phylum Chordata; order Testudines; family Carettochelyidae; genus Carettochelys; species Carettochelys insculpta. The sequence continues at coordinate 27,211,930 of NC_134141.1, read as the reverse complement.
GGGAAGATGACAGCCCCAGTGTTGCTGTGGACTGTGGGGCTCTATTCCAGTGGCAATAGAGGGGCCAGCACTGATTGGGGGAATAAGGGGAAGATAGATGGTGTCCAGGAGAAGAGGTAGAGTGGCTGTAGAGACTGTGGCCAGGAGTGCTGCCCCATGGGAGGGCAGGAGAGGAGTTGCTGAGCAAGGGCCAGCCTTTTCCTGTGAGTGCTCCAGCCAGGAGCACACATGGGGATGCTGGACCACAGAAGTACAGATGATAGAGATTCAATCTATATTTGTATGCATACATTGTGCTAATTTATTTGTCTTGGCAGTACAGTGCCAAAAAGAACAGGCAATCTCCCTTCACTGAGATGGGAGATAGAAATAAGAAGGTATTGACCCCTCAAATGATTCAGCATTTCAGATATTTGAAGTTGAAGAAACCAGCGAGAAAAAACAAAAAGTTGAAACTGCGCATATTTCTTTGGAGAATTTCACACAGAACAGGAAACTGCTGAGTTCTGTTTAGAGCTGGTAGAATGAAAAGTTCTGAAAGCTTGCACTGTGCCCTGGAAGACTTCAACACGCAGCACAATGTGCTAATTACAGTTCCCTTTCAAGTGTAGCTTTGCTTATAAAGAAGCTGTTTGTATGAAATTATATTTCAAGATAAAATTACTCTTCTGTATTTTATAAACTCCATGCTTTTAGTTCAGAGAAATAGACAGCCCATGCATTTGTATGAAATGTTTTAATTATTCACCAGCAGACTTATCTGACTTTGCCTATAAACAGTCTTTCATCTGTTACTGAATTAGAAAATTACATTTCTCTTAATTTCCATTATAATTTGAAAATTTGGACCAGTCTAGGTCAGAAGAGCAGACAAAGTGGTTTGTACTGTGTATTTGAAAACTTCAGAATCCAGCGTGGTTGACTGTGACAGGCTGCTTGCATTACAAAACAGCTATAAATTCACTCAAAAACAGGTAATTCAAGGAAACTCCTGAAGCAACTTGCACAAAATCTTTCAATTTAAACACAAATTTTTCTTTTCTCCTGCTAAAACTAGTATGGTACTAGTCCTAGAAATATGTTTAATTTTTTAATATAAGTGGCAGTGCTAGAATGTTTCCAGGTGCCAAAGACAGGAAGAGTCCCCAGCATAAGATGAAACCATGGGCAGTATGGGGAGAGACTCCCACCCTTCAGCTTTCATATCAGTCTTGGTAATTGCGATTAACAATCCTCGGCTGAGAGAAAGAAGCACAATCAAACTGACAACTACAGCCATATATTCACTTCTGATTGAAGCATACAGACTGATCATCGGTCTCAGGAGCCCACCACTTTATACAATAAATATGTACTGTGGCAGACCCTAGTAAGTGTCTGTCCCTGTTTTCCATGAATCTTTTTCTCTAACAAGCAGCTGCTACCACAGATTCTGTCCCAACAAACACTAACTGAACACAATACCTGAATACAGGTCGAACCTCTCTCATCCGGCACCCTCAGGATCTGACCAGTACTAGATGAGAGAATTTGCCAGATGACATGAGGTCAATATTTTCCAGCACATTACCAACACTTCCACTGCTTACTGAGGTCTTAGAAGACATTCAGGGGTAAATTAAAGCTAAATAACTGTACAGAACACTGAAAGCCAGGACTGGTGGCTGTAAACAAACTTTATGGGATCATAGGAGACTTGGCTACACCCATGATAAATGGCTGTCCGGCTAACTAAAATCCTGCCGGATTACGGAGTTTGCCAGACAAGAGAATTCCAGATTAGAGAGGTTCGACCTGTACAGTCTGACAAAAGAGCAGAAAAAAGCAAAATACTGTACCTGATGTCCTTAGCAAACTCCTCCAAAAGTTAATTATCTGTAACTGGGGCCTGAAGCTTTCCTGTTTTTCTTCAGGGACAGTCAATGTCAATAATAAGATCACCATTAAAATGCAAAACAGTAACCAAAAGCAGAGTTTCAGAATCTCTTATTTTTTGTTTGTTATGATGGAGCTCTGTAACCTTTGCCATTGGCAAGGCAATGCTAGAAAAAAGGGAACAGAAGTGCTCTGAAGCTGTAGTTACTACTTGGTGACAACACATCAGATTTTATACGCTTTCTTTAATGGAACGCCACTTCAGGCTCCGTGTAGTTACATAAGCTACTAACAGCTGCGACCAGCTTTTACCTACTCAAGGCAGTTAATGTGGCAGTGATTTGGAAACTTCAGTTTTCAATTCTGAAGATCACAGGTTAAACTTATTTTAGGAAGCAGGTAAAAAAGAAAGGTGTAGAGATATATTAGTAAAATAATAGCACAAACAGCAATGCTAGGGATAGACTGCTTTCTGTTCACCTACATCATATTTCTATGTAATTCAGCAAAACTGGCAGTCTTTATCAGGCAGGGTCATTGCTGGAATAGATGAGTGTTCCAGTCTGGAATGTACCTTCCCTGGATCTCATTTTCAAATGTTTTAATTGACATGGCAGACATAATTCTGCTCTCATTTATATCAGTATAAATGTGGAGCATCACACAGTTATCCTAATATTAGGTAACTGGTTCAACGAAGTAGAATTTGAGGACCCCCCCCCAACTCCCTTTTAAAAATAACTCTTTCTACAACACTAAAACCTAAACATCCTACATGTATAATTCTTCACCAAAGCATAGATTAGCTCAAGGATCAGCCTTTCACAAGTAACTTTGTAGCAAGTGGTCAAAAGAATGAGCCCTACATGAAAAAAATCTGTCTCAGGGTCCACTGCTTGAAAATTCTACTTGTTGAGTGCCACCCCACTCTACAGAACACTTTCAATTAAAAAAAATCATCTAGTCCTCATGATGTCACAGAAAGCATTTTAAATGTGCAAAGAGTAGAAACCAGTTTCTGTACCTGCAGACAGACAGCTTCAATGCTCATGCTGCTGTTCAAAGTCCTGCCAAGCCTCAAGAGAGTGAAAACTGGACACCACCAAGTGTGACAATATGTTTCTTACTGTTTGACACATTTACGATCACAAATAACTTCTAATATTAGAGCTGACATAAACTGGATTTATTCACTGTGTTTTTCAGTTTGTACACTTAGCCCTTGTGCAAATTTCACTGCCACTAGGTGGTCAGTCAGTTGCACATCCTGACTCAAGCACTAGCATGTTAGCATCCTTGCACATACATGCTTGCCCCCAAGCCCCAACAACCCACTTCACACCTCAGTCCCCTGCCTGGGGTCAAAAACAGTAGGACCCAGGTGAGGGGCTGGCTTTGCAATAGATAACTATATATTTGCAAAGGAGAGGGGAAATCTCTCTAAATGAACATTTAGGATTTGCATACTATGGTACAATTCCGTGAAAATTACCAGCAGACCCAAGACCTGCAGGAGGGAGAGTTTGTTTTATTCCCTGCCCCAATACTGTTAGTGGATTTCATTGTGTACATTTCACTGAGAATCGTCTTTATGAAAACTACCCCAGCAGTACCTAGTGCTCCAAGTCTCTGCCTACCTCGTGCTCAGGCTACAGAGCAGACCAAGAAGAGGTCATAACAGCAGTTGGAGAGTACTAACTGATACTTATCACTCATTCCCAGAATGTGTGTTTTAAAGTGATTTCTAAATAACTTATTGTAGTTGTTTCTTGTGGCTATGTCCATGCAGGATTTCCAACCCGAACTGCATATAGGAGAACAGTCTTATGGGGTAGCCATGTTAGTCTGTAGGTCCACAAATAAGCAGTCCTGTAGCAGCTTGGATTCTATCCAATTTATCAGGTCATGAGCTTTTGTGGGTAAGACCCACTTCTTCAGATGACTGGAGTAGGGGAAAAAAAAAAAGAATCCAGGGTTTATATAGCAGGGAGGGAAGGGAGTGCTGGCACATAATAGCATATATCACATTAGTGCAGTGGTCCTTAACCTGGGGTGCACGTACCCCCTGGGGGTGTGTGATGCTCCTTCTGGGGGTGTGAGACGTGCCAAATTTTGAGAAGGTAAATCATCGAAAACACAAATTAAGCACAGGCAGGCAAGTACAACTACTTTGTTTAATCAAATCTATGTATTATTTTCGTCTATTACACATTTTAACCATTACTGTAATATACAAACAAAAAAAATTATTTTCAAGTTTTTAACCTAACTGTAGTGAAATTATCTCGCTACAAAATAAAGTGTACTGCCAACGTTGTGGGGCATTTCTTGACGCTTGTGGAGATGATGATGTGGCAGCGCAGAAGCTTTGTTTGAATTCAGTTAGCCGTTAACTGTTAGCGCGTCGGATACAGTTGATTTCCATAGCAAAAGTCTGCAACATCTCTGGGTAGTACTTTCATATTTTTGCATGCCTACTGCACAATTATTTATGGTGAGTACTAACAAAACTATTTTACATATATTTAATATGCATTTAAAAGTGTAAAGAACCCCATCTCCATTTTTGAATTTTGATAAGGGGTGTGAGAACATTTTGAGAACCAAAGGGGTGCAGGCTGCAGTAAAGGTTAAGAACCACTGCACCAGCAGATGTGCAGGTGTATGAGTCCTGATGGTGTGGCTGATGTGGTTAGATCCTGTGATGGTGTTGCTAGTACAGAAATGTGGACAGAGTTGGCAACCAAAATAGTTGCAGGGATAGGTCCCTGGGTTAGTGTTTCTGTGCTTCGGTGCATGGCTGCTGGTGAGTGTTTTCTTGAGGCTGGGCAATTGTCTGTAGGAGAGGACTCACCCTGTGAGAGTGAAAGACAGGTTGTCAATAATGTGCTGGAGGGGTTTAAGCTGGGGGCTGTAGGGCTGTGCATCTAGATTGCAGAGAATTGTCAGCAGAAGATATGCACATTGTGCAAAACATCTTGTATCTCCTGCTGACAGTTCTGACAGGAGAGGCTTTCCTGACATTTGGCTCATCCACATGGGGCCAAATGTCAGGAAAACCCCCTCTCCTGACACATCCCTCCTTCCTCATGGAAGTCAGCAGAGGGATCCCAGACTGGCAGACTTCTGTTGGGAGACCTTCGGTCACCTGACACATGCCTGCAATCTAGACACAGCCTCTGTGATGACAAGTAGTGTTCTGTTATTTTCCTGTTTGGACCCATCATGAAGCAGATGACTTTTGGGTACCCCTCCAGCACATTATTGACAGCCTACAATGGAACACTGCCTTGGGTGACAGGGCATTTTCTTCTCTCCCTCCCTGCATATAAACCCTGAATTCTCTATTTTTCTCTCCTCCAATCTTCTGAAGAAGTGGGTCTTACTCACAAAAGGTCATGACCCAATACATTTGTTAGTCATTAAGGTGCTACAGGACTGCTTGTTATTTGTACCTAGGAGAGTTAAAAGCAGGGGAAGTGGGTGGGAATGTACCTTTTTTATATTAAAGTATTTAAAAAAACAGCAGGAGCAAATTTGTTCAAACTTAACTTCACTGACTTCCATGCAGTTATACTAGCTGAAATCTGACACTAACATGCACACACAAAGGCAGGACAACTCAAATTTGAAGGAGCTATGGGTTGTACCTCCCTAAATGGGGATTCCCTGAGCAGGTGGGCTAGCAGGTCACGGCTGCCACCGTGGCAGGGCTGGGAGTCAGGGCTAAAGTGGTATCAAGAGACAGGAGCAAGGTGCAACCAAGAGCCCCCAGGACCATGGTGGCAGCTGTGGCAGGGCTGGGAGCCAGGGCAGCTCTGGGTGTGGCAGAGCTGGGAGCCAGGGCTGGAAGAAGGGCCAGCAGCTGGGAGCCACCCCGGTCCAGCAAAATCCCTTGTTTGTGACCAGTCTGTTTCCAAGGGTGCTGGACCAGGGACGTCCAAGCTGTAGTAATATCCTGTTGTGTGGGTGTGGTGGAAGAGAACAGATACACAGATTCTTAAAGCAAAAACGCCACAATAAAAACAAAAGCTACCTCGTTTCATTTCTTTTTAATGACATCTGGAACCAGACAACATTATTATGGAAAATGCCGGTTTCATGTATTCAAATTACAACCATATATTTTAAGGGGGTTGTCTTCGAAGGCATCAGAATAACCTAGACCACTGCTGGCCTATTATTACATCTTCAGCAAGCTCCACTGTATAAGATATCTGTTTTTAGTATTTTGTCAGGGGACCAATAACATTATTAGAATTTTATTACGCATAAAGCCAGAGGGGAGTATTTGTACACTACTCACATCACTCATCTCTGTAATTAAGATGTTCAAATTCTCAGTCCTGCTACTCTTATTTTAGTTTGGCAGAATGAAACGTACAGGCAGGTGCCATTGGTTGACTTCTGGGATGATTCAGTTCACAGCAACTGAAAGCCATTCATATCCAAGGGAAATAATAATTAGAAATGTTAAATCCTGCACAGTGAAGAATATGGGGTTTGGTGGGTCTGAGTAGCACAACCAATGATAACACATACTTGAAAATGTAGTTTGCTTACATGAGCCAGAACTATATTGAGTATCTCAATATTTTTCTAAACTACAGATTACTCCAAATACGAAACTATTTTAGATGGTAAATACTGTAGTCTGTTACAGTACCGCCTTGTTTACATAGAGGATCTGGGAGACATGCAGTTCCTTGAAAGAACAAGGTTTCAGCGAAGAGATTATTGGTCAGAAAACCCAAAGCAGACAGAAATTAATGGACATGCAAGCTCAACAGCTAACTTTATAGACGTTGTACTAGTTGCAACTCGGTACCAGAGGCAGTAGACAAAACTTAACATCCGAGATTCTAAAATCTGTATATTTATGCAGCTCCTATGACGCAACTGGGATTTAACTGTATTGGACAGACAGTTAACTTAGTGAGGCTGCGTATAATGGGACAAAGACATTATGATAACCCATGTATCATCTGTCATCATTTCTCTTCATGAGAGCTATTCTCCAAAGTCTATGTAGAGAAACAACACTGGAGATGAAAATATCCCCTCATGTTAAGGTGGACAAAAAGAAGCAGAGAAAGGGAAAAGGAAGCAACCAAAGCAACTGATACCTAGTTCTGTAGATACCTAGATCTGAACCTGGATCCCAGATTTTTCACCCCAAAACCATTAACCAAAAGAGAGGGTCTTGGGTTACTGTGAGTAGTCAGGTTGCTGTCTGATCTGGTTAGTTCCCGCCCAAGTGCCGTGGATAACATATAACAATTCATAGACAGTCCGCAGAAAGGAACATACAAAACATGATTAACTGTTCTGGGTTCAATGGATGAAATTTTTCCAGATTTTGTGGGTTTTATTATTTAAACATAGTACTTTGTAAAACAAAGAATTCGTGCCAACACTGGCCTACGACTGCCACTGAACACTTCGTGTATTTTATGGTTCTCTGATGGATTACATAGGAGTAGCTAAAATAAAAACGAAAACCATTAACATAATGTCACCAGGATCTTGACAACAGGAGATTGTGAAATGCTCCTGTCAGCAAGAACAAACAGTTACTCTATATTCTAGATGTGGGAAGGGTTTCATATATCTATCTTAGAAAATCCTGAAGGCTGGAAGACCTTTTTATTTCTTCTGCTTCAACAGGGAACCCAACAGGGTAGGAGGAGGAGGAGAAATAAATCTATATTGCTAGGTGGGTAAGGGAGAACACAAGTGAGGCTTGAAGATGAAATCACTGCATCAGCCATCAGGGCATGTGCTCATATTACCAGAGCAACAGTTAACAGCATAGGCAGGAAAGCAGAAGAACAACTCCACTGGACATTAGCACAGTAGAAAGCTCAGTTTTCCCCCTCTTTCCTGTGTGAATCTCTCAGGATGCTACCTTTTAGAAGAAGGCTCTGTGTGATAAAGTCAAGTGGGTTATTCTATCACCCTCCAAAATGCATCTCTTAAACAAGATTTTTAAATAAGATTTGATATTGTTCCTTTACGACTGTGGTACAGGCATTATATACCACACCATGCTATTATCCTACTAAAGAATTGTATTTCTTTCTAGTTAAGCTCTTCTAAACCTCTTCCCACAAATAGCAAGGGGGAGAATCCTTTCCCTGCAAGAATGGTTCACTGAAGGTCGAAAATTATGAAAAGGACATTTGGTAAGCATACCACGCCAAAAAGCACCAGTATTTACAATAGATGAACGAAGGGATGGGTGTGCAAAGTGAGGGGTGCACCCTTTTTGGGGCAGCATGAAATTTTTTATGGGAGGCCACAGAAAAGTCTTGCTTCTTACAGCTGCAACGTCATTAACGGAACAAAGCTGGCTCTGGGGGAGAGAGTGCAGGTGAGGCACATACCTGAATTGCTCTCACTGTGCGCCACAGAGTTCATGCACCACAGCTGCCTCCTCCCAGCCCCGCACCCAACCTCGCTCCTGCCCTGTGCATGGACAAAGCCCATTTTGCAGCCTGCCCCCCTGAGTCCAGATAATTGCAGGGATGAAAAGTGGGGCCCAGTGTAAAAAGTTTGCTGAACTAAGGGAAGTGACTTAAGAAATTATAGATATCTGGATGGTATCATTAGTCTCAGCATTTCAATTCTATAATCTTCTCATAAAACAAGGTTATACAACTGAGCCATAAAAACAGTTCTAGGCTGGAAACTGGAATTAGCGCACCAGTTATTGTTGATTCAAAACAACATCACTGTTAGTTAAGGGAACAAATCACTTTTTTATAAAATACCACCAACTCCTTTATGGCACTGTGAAGCCTGGAGAGGATAATGACATCATTTGAAGTAAATGTGCTAACTTCTATTCACAACACTGCTCCCTGCAGGCTGAGTGCTTGGGCAGTCCCCCGGAAAAGATTCAGGTGCCGCCCAGCTGATCAGCAGAGCGCCCACAGCCACCCAAAGTAGGCAGTGTGTGTGTCTGTTGGTGAAGCACAACCCACAGGCCTGATTTCACACAAAATGTATTCTGCCCAGGGATGGAAAAAAATAGAGGAAACACTGATTCACAATGCCAGACATAGATTAATACTGCCTTTCTCCAAATCAGGTAGGTACGTAGACAGAGAATGGGAATCAGGGAAGGAACTGATGAAGCCAATGACTGTAGATGGCTATTGCTAAAGTGGAAATTGCTCCCAGGAAGTCATGGGTCCAGCAGGAAAGAAGTATGTATAGCTACGGCAGAAAATTGACCTCTCTCTCCCCTGCCCTGCTCCCCAAATGATTTGCATGCATCACATGAACACCTAGTCTTGGTTTGTTCCATGAAATTAATAACAATGAAAAGTCAAACATTGCCATCACCTTCATGCTGCCTTAACAGCCCAAATCACTTTCCTACCACTTGAAGAACACCCTGCTTTGCAGCTCAGAAAAATTTGAGGTACTCCCACACTCTCCACCTATATAAGCAGCAACCACAGGTTCTGAATTACTGAGCTGCCCGTCCAGATACACAAAACAATAGAAATTTACTCTGTGCCTCAGTACTGGGGAGTTTAAGGCCAGGCGACTGGTCTGGAGTTCTTCAATTTAAATAATTAAGATTCTTGGAAATCAGAGAAGGGGAAAATTTAGAATCTGAGTGGCAAGTGGAGTAGTGGACTACCCGAAGTTAAGTGTTGTCCTACAGGGATTGAGAGTGGCAAGAAGAGGCAAGAAGTATGGCCCTAGGAGTAGACTTGACTGCAAGGGTGTCTGCTATTGACTTTGGCTGCTAGGCCTCACTCTTCTTACTGTAGGGTTATTTGCTACTGGTCAGGACCAACAGACCACAGGACCCAAGCCTGTGACAGTCAGTGCAAACTCACGTTTTTGCACAGAAGGAAAAAAACAGCAGCACTTTAAATTTAAAAGTGACAAGTCTTTTCTTGCTCAATGAAACAAAATGTAGTTATCACGTTCATTTCAGCAACCACTCCAGGAAAGCTCTATGGCAAGTGAAGAACCTGCTTTCTTTTTCTCTGCATTTGTCACTTGTTAAATCGATTCAGAGGGAGAAATAAACTGATTTTGTGTTTCATATTACACATGGCTCACACTCTTATTAGCAGTTGTTAGTTTATAATACACCACAGAGATCACCTAAAAACAACCAAAGAGAGCCAGCACCAGCAGGTGGGGTAAAGAGAGACAAATTTATGTTGACCCCTACATGTGAAGATGGAGTTTATGTATGTGATGAGTATTGGTCTAAATGGGTTTCTGAACACAAATGTGAACACGTGTGTCCTGATAGACAAGATCCAAACATTCGGAAATGGAAGCCAGTGTCTTGTAAAATAAGCATTTTTACCTCATGTTTTGCTGCTCCCTTATCTAGGATGGGGATGACACTACTTATTTCTACCCTAAACTCCCTAAAGATGTATTATTTTTAGGTGGTCTCTTCATGGTGGGGGAACAGTAAAAAGCACCTTGCAGTGAGAACAGCAAACATTATTCCTGTAACCTTGCCCTGAGGTGCCTGGCAAGCTCTGGGTGATCCTGACCGACCAGGACAAACAAGAACAGTGCTTAATTTGTAATGAAAGAGATGAAGGAAAATCAGGATTTTTTTTTTTTTTTACATTCATAACCGATGCAGAAAGCCCAGACATGCCAGGGCTATGAACTCCCAAACCAAGCAGTGCAGGGGCTCAGCCCTGGCATAAATTAAAAACTGGACAAAAAGGAAGTATGGATTAGTGCATGGAGTAGGAACAGGGCTTAGGGCAAAATTTATCATGGATGTTTGACTAGTTGGAAGATGGTAACTCTTCATTGTCCACACTGAAGCCAAGCCAGAAGGGAGAGAGTAAAGAGCTGATCACCAATTCATCTAGGGCCTTCTTCACCTTGTACAACAGATTATGCATGCAATATAACTTATGAAAGCTGCTCCTAAAGGTGCAGAATGCTCAAACCCAAGAAGATCTAATGAAGTTAATACTGAAACCAGCTATCCAATTCAGCTCTTCCCCATAGAAACCAATGTTTTTCTTTACAAAACAAAGCAGATCCTAAATGTCCACCTTGGTAAACAGAGAGAGGATGACCATCTACACACAGCATTCTCCTCAGAGAAGGAAAGCAAATGAGTGAGATCAAAAATTCAAATTAAATGCAGATTTACATATCTCATTTGTTTCAGGCAGAAGGGTTCTTTCGTAAAAGTTTTTTCCCCCTGAAGGAACCACATCTACACGGCTGTTTTTGCTTCTGGAAAAGTCTCTTCCGTAAGAGTTATCATGTGAGAATACGTAAATGAGGCATGAGATATGTAAATCTGCACTTCATTTGAATTTTTAATCTCGCTTATTTGTATTCTCCTTCCTGAAAGGGAATGCTGTGTAGACACGGCCAATATGAAGAAAAGAAACAGAAAGAGGAACATGCTTTTCTGACAATCTGGTTAAAGAAATCCATGATGCCACCCCTTATCTTAAAAGCTGCTGCCACTGAACTGATAGTGCACAATGCCACAAAACAATCCTGTGATCACTCCTATCCATTTTCACATTTCAACATATAACTCAAAGCAGGTAATGGGAATAGCCAATTATTCTTTATTACGTGGCTACGTCTACACTAACTCAAAACTTCAAAATGGCCATACTAATGGCCAAATCGAAGAATACTAATGAGGCGCTGAAATGAATATTCAGCATGTCATTAGCATGCCACCAGCCACGGCATTTCATAAGTGCCGCAGTTCTCTCGCCCGCAGCTTGTGTACATGGGGGTCCTCTCCGAAAGAACCCTGCCAACATTGAAATCCCCTTATTTCTATCAGCTGAACATGCTAAAAAAGCGTGTTCCTCTTTGTTTCTTTTCTTCGTACTGGCCATGTCTACACAGAATTCCACTTCAGGAAGGGGAATACAAATAAGTGAGATTAAAAATTCAAATGAAGTGCAGATAGGAGTAAACTGGTAGGAATAAGGGGATTTCGATGTTGGCTGGGTCATTTCAAAAAGGACCCCTGGGTAGATGAGCCATGGGCAAGAGAACTGCGGCACTGGCAGCATGCTAATGAGGCATTGAATATGCATTTCAGCACGTCATTAGTATTCTTCAATTTGGCCATTAGCATGGCCATTTCGAAGTTTTGAGAAAGTGTAGACATAGCCCTTGTTGCTCATTCTCCCCCATTTATGACCACAATCCAACGTTTCTCATTATACATTGTCCAGTACAATGAAAACTGTTATTTGCCTTTTACAACTGTTCTTTGCAATGCTTTGCTCATGTGGATTCTATTGTAGGTGTGCATATACGTGGACATCACAAATTTTTGCCTTAGTGGTATTTATAGGGCTGACACCCCTTTGAGCACCACATGCGCTGGCTTATCGGTGCTGCTGGGTCTATGACCTCTTGGTTCACTGACAACTCCAACAGAGGGGCAGGAGGGAAGGTAAGGGAACAGACGTGCACAATGCCTTGCAAAGAAAAACAGCTAGAAAAGGTAGGTAAATGCTGTTCTTCAAGCGCTTGCTCATGTTGATTCTATTGTATGCAACTCCAGCTGAATCCTCGTAGGTGGGCTTGGAGTTCACCAAAGATAACAATGGACAAAGCCTAAAGAAGCAAAGGTAAGAAAACCACAAGCCTTGACCACCACTAGCAGTAAGAACTGAGAGGGTTTAGGGCTAACGGTGCCTGATATACCAGCACAAAGTGTGGCACTCAAGGGGGTAACACAGCCAGCCCTAAGGATATTGCTAAGGTTTTTTTAAAAAAAACCCAAACCTATGGCTGGGTCTACACTTGCCACCGACTTCGAAGGGGCCCCGTTAATCAGGGCCATGGGAGATTACTAATGAAATGCTGCGGTGAATACGCAGCACTTCATTAGGGTAATTTTCCCCTGTGGCAACTTCAAAGCTTCAAGTAAGGGGACTTCGAAGTAGCACGAGCACTTCAAAGTGCCCGTGGCTACACACACACTGGCACTTCCAAGTTTGAAGCTTCAAAGATGCCGCGGGAGAAAATTAGCCTAATGAAGTGCTGTGTATTCACCGCAACACTTCATTAGTAATCCCATCACGCTGACTAACATTCCCCCTTTGAAGCTGGGGGGCAAATGTAGACCAGCCCTATGATAACCATGCACATGAGCATGTGCACATCTACAGTGGAAGTGACATGAGCAAGTACTCAAAGAAGAACTCCAATGCAGGCTCAGAAAATTCTTCTGAGTTAAAACTACCAAAGGTTATTCAGCAGGTTAAATTAGACAGGTAACTTTATTTTGTATGAGAAAAGTTATCCACTGGAAAAGAAGCTGAGACCAGACTACAACCTTAGAGCTGTATCTGATTGGGTGTTACCAAGGCAGCACTACAATGCTCCAAAATTTTCAGTTCATTTAATTTATCATAATACTGCAGACCAGATGTTTCCAAAAACATTAATTTACTATATTCATAAACAAAATCATGTATAATTTTTTTTGAAATTGTGTTTGTGTATCCTGCTATTACACAAAAGTTACATTACATTTTCCCCACAAAAATTCCATATCTTTAAAAATACCTACACATTATACTGTCCAGAAATAACCTGTCAAGGGATTCAGCCTGTCCCTCACTGACATGTAAATCTTCCCTATTTATTATCTTCAGTGACTTACACCAATCTTAACTTGGATCCTTTGTTTGATCCATAGTGGAAATATGCTGTTGGATATACACACATACATGTTTATGCATTGTTTACTGAACATTTAGTCAAGATTCTGAAATGACAGTCCAAAGGTCTGTTAAGATACTTAGTGGAACTGAGGAATGTGTCAATGAATAATGACCTCATGATTATGTTGACTAGTGCAACGAAGTCTAAGAATCTTAAAAATTATATTTTAAAACTTTAATAACATACATGGGGTCTTTTTGCAGGAGGGTGCAGGGGGGTTTGCAACAAGTAATTCTCTAGCATTTTAATATACTGAAAATGGACACCTTGGACCAGAAATGGACTTTTATAGTCTCCTAGTACTTTACTGTAGAACTTTATTTTTGGAAATGTAAGGTGCCTAGCTGTAAATGTTAGCCAGGTAGGATGAGAGATGAACGATTATAAAACAGGGAGATTCAGCAGATAACTTAACTCTACATTGCCAGTCTATAAAAGCCACATACCTTCCTGCACTGTAACTGCTGTTCTTTGAAATGCAGGAGCTGATGTGTGTTGCACTCAGGTGTGCACATAACCAGCACAATGAAGCTGAAGATTTTACTCAGCAGTATCCATGAGAAGATGCTCATGTCCTTCTGGGCCTGTAGTACCTCCCAGGGTCATTTAAGGGCACTACTGCCCCATCCTGCCTCCGCTTTTTCAAATGTCAAAATCTGAGACTGATGCAAAGGGGATGGATGTTGGATTGTGGAACACACATCTGCACTCACCTCTCAAAGAGCAAAAGCTGCCCTATAAGCAGTTAATAATTTGACTCATTCAGCATACTAGTAGGAGCTGGAGCTCAGAATCTAGTAAGGAATGGCCGCAGAGCATTCCCCAGTTTGCATTCAATTTAGACACACCAGTAACAGTACAGGATTTGGTAAAAGTTCACTTGGAGACCAAAGAGCTGCCTTGCAAAAATTCAGCATAGAAAGAACACAGAGGATTATGGCTGCATTTAAACTAGCAAGTTCATATGAAACATTTTTCAAAAAAAGAGGGCTCTTTCGAAAGATTCCACAGAGTGTCTACACACACAAAGTATTCTCTCGAAAGTAAATCAAAAGAATGTGGTGCTCCTTCCGAAAAATCGCTCTTCTTTTCCCATTTCAGGAAGAGCACCCACTTTTGAAAGCTTTAGAAAAAAAAAACGTGTGTAGAGGCTCCACATGCCCTCCCCCCCAAAAGAGTAGTCCCTGTGGGGCCTAATTTTTCAGTCCCTGGCCTGTTCTTTCCAAAGAGTGGGGCTGTGTGGGCACACTCTTTCGAAAGAAGTTCTTTCAGCAGAGCTTCTTTTGAAAGATCTCTGTAGTGTAGATGTAGCCTGTCAGTTTTGAATAAGCCTGTAGCTTCTGTAGAAGTGTGATCTAAGTTACTCGAGTTACTATGTGACATTGTAATATAGGATATTATTCACCCGAAGACTGCCCTGCCCTTGATCTGATCTGCATCAGAGAAAAAAAGTCACAGTAATAAATGAAATGGTTTAATCCTCTCCAGATAAAACATGTATTGTCTCACAAGCACCATATGAAGGTGCTACTTGCTTGTGAGATAGCGTGGCTTAGGAAAGAAAAACTGCAAGTACCGTTATTTGATTAAGGTTAAAAATGTGAAACCATTTCAGACAAAGATTAAGGGTACAGTCTCAGGGCCACTTTGTCTTTGCAAAAACTGTATATATGGGGTCCCAGTCAAAGGCCTGTTGTTCACTTATGCTCCTAGAAGATGTCATAACAAGGAAGGTTGTCTTTTTGTATAAAGAGGGACAGAATAGTTGCTAAGGGCCCAAATGGAGGCCCCACAGAGGCAGCCAGCACAATATAGAGGGGCCCACAAAAGAACCACCTCTTACACTGGTGGAAAGACACAAATGATTCCTTTTAGAAATTTCTCTACCCTAGAGTTAGAGAAAGGTAACTTCGCTTGGATTAGATGATGACACCAACATCAGTGTTATGTGGACCCTCAATGTGCTGAAAGACCAGAGGACTGAAGATGTAACAGGTAGTACAAAAATGTCCTGAATGCAGGCTGGCACTGGTTGAATTCCTTTGGTTACTGAGGAAAATGAAAACCATTTCCCGTTGGCCAGTGTGACAGTCTTACTGGAGGGCTTTCTACTACGTGGAACTTGTCAAACAGCTTCTGAACACCGTTTCTCTTTAGCTATCCAGGCAGCACTCACATTGCAGAGTGGTGGAGATACAGACCAGTCAGCTCTCTATACCAAATCTGACAGTGGTGCTGTCAGTATATCAGGGCAAAGAGGAAGCCTTGGGACGTAAAACATTCAGACTGAGATTCAGCAATGGGCAACGTCAATCAGTGAGTGGATGGCATGAGTGGCCCTCCACTGCAGTGGACTGCAAGACTGTTGTAATCAAAATGGTCTTCTAGGACAGGGTAGTTTTGTTTTTTGCACCTGCATACCTAGAATTTGCGGGGTGAACTGTAGCAGCGCTTTGATTGGAGCAGACAGCTTGCACAATCAATAGTGTGTGCATTCATCACTTCATGTGCCCTTCCTTTGTGTGTGTGTCACAGTAGTATTAATGATAGGAAAAGAACTATGAGGAAGGAAGCATGGGGAATCTGGCAACACTGTGCATGGGTAATGGTGAACAAACTGTTGTGGGCCACACACAGAACTTCAATGGGCCACAGGTTGCCCACCACTGCTGAAAAGTCTGGAGATCCAACACTGTTTTGGTCAAGCTGGTGTAATGAGAATCAGTTTGCCACAATCTAGCTTCAGTTTGAAAATAACCTGACAAAAGAGTGAAAAGGGGGAAGATGTAGGAAGAGAAAGGAATGCACCAGTGTCACCCTCAATTCAGACAAAAAGCACTGGTGAGAAGGCTGGACTTAGACCCACTCAAGAGCAAAATTGAGGGCGCTTACTATCTTTCAATACCCAGAATGCCCCATTTTCCAAAAATGGACCTTCTACACTGCTCTTCAGACACCATTTTTGTTGAAGTTATTAAGCAGGACTGCCCTCTCCCCTGCCAGGGGAGCAGCTGTGGGAACGTTCTTCTCTTTGATGCAGTACTGCCAAAAATTTTATTGCCTCATGACAAAGCTGGATGAGGCAGGCTCCTCTCCAGCTGTTCACACAATACATTAAGAAGCTGGGCATTAAGGGAATACATGAACCACTGAGTCCATGATCTGTGCTCAAAAAGCCTGAATGCTTTTAAATGGCTTAAAACTCCAGGATACTGATATGAAGAAAAGCTTCTTATTCTGTGCCCAGATGTGCTCCTTAACATATTGTTAAGAACATCTGTAAGTACAGTTCTGATCTGATCCAGTCATGACAACACAGAAAGAACATCAGGTAAGGTAATCATGGGTAACTTCAGGTATCTGATGTGCTTGTTGTGACTTTGATTGAGGTTTTACCCTTCCCTTTGATTTGTAAGGGTCAAGAAATATTGGAAGTAGTATGTTTTCCCAGTGCTGCAGGAGAACACCCTCTACTCCACTGCTCACAAAGCCCTCAGAGTCTGCACCTGCTAGAGGAACAGCAAAAGAGGTGCCTGAAAAGGAGAAGCGTAGGAGAACAGAAAGGAGCGATGGATAGGAACAGTAGGGCATATCTTAAACCCACAGTGCTCAGGACCAACCTGTCTGAGTTGAACATTTCTCAAGCACTGTAAAATAAGACTGCCAGAGATAAGGCCAGGTAGTTCACAAGTGAAATGCTGCTCTAGAGCGGTCCCTCAGACTGGCTGCTTGCCCAAAAGACAGGCAGGCTGTTTAAAATTGGACCTATGAGGCACTTCTCCGCTGTGACTTTTGCTCTTTCCTGGGGAAGTTTTGCTGCTTAACAGGCTAGGATAACTATCAAAAGTACTGTGAAAGTGGGACTGCTGATCTTCTAAA
Source organism: Carettochelys insculpta (assembly GCF_033958435.1). Taxonomy (NCBI): domain Eukaryota; kingdom Metazoa; phylum Chordata; order Testudines; family Carettochelyidae; genus Carettochelys; species Carettochelys insculpta. The sequence goes on along the minus strand of NC_134141.1, from coordinate 27,194,452 downwards.
GAGATGGCTGATCTGTAAACCCCCCCAAGTGAGGTGGCTGAGCAGTTCTTAAATTAATATAAATCTCATCTTTATCAGAAACTAGACACTGAATGCTAAGATCTTAATACAAGGGGCTTCAGAATGTATTCCAGAATTCTGCAACTATGAGGCTCTTATTATAACAGTGGAGGCCATAATTGTGAAAGATGTGTACATTACATTCAGTACTAAGTCCAATGATATCTTGGCCACAAGATGGCCTTCCACAGTGCATTCCTAAAACTCTTACTTCAAGGATTTAAGCAAATTATTCAAAAATCTGGACAAAGTATCACAATTTACAATCATATTAGAACCTGCTGATTCATACTAAACTTTTATAATGACCAAGCTGAATATACTTTTCTTCCATCAAATCCAGTTTCTGAGGTTCTTTGTCCTTAGGAATGGTCTTATTGTACCTTCCTTGACAATCTCTCAATTGCTACAGTTACCACAGAAGAGTTTGAGGCTGGATGTGAGTAGAAGGTCTCAAAACCCTACATTTGGGCATAATACAAGTTGCACCTCTCTGGTCTGCCAGACCCCAGGAAGTCACTATTACCTAGAAGCATTACCAACAGTTCCACTGCTTACTGGGCTCTTAGACATTTAGGGGTAAGTCAGAGCTAAATGACAGCACAGAACATTGAGAGCCAGCACTGGTGGCTGCAAACAAACTTTATGTGACTGCAGGAAACTTGACCACATCCATGTTAAGTGGTCGTTCAGCTAACTAAAATCATGCCGGATTAAAAGCAGTGGCCTGCTACAGTTAGTTCCTAGTGGGCCACTACCATTATATTTACCTGTGTCTCCATAGGTATCAGGACATCACATCTCTTGCTAGACCAGGACACCTACTCCCACTGCTTCCATTGGTTGTGAATGGCAATCTGCATCCAGTGAGAGCTGTGATCGCTTGACACCTGCAGAGATGCAGGTAAATACAGAGGGGGAGGCTAACCCTGGTGGACTGGGACAGTATTTACCCAACCCTGGCCTAACACAAAGGAAACAGGTAAAAACACCACTTCCTCTTTGGCTTAGGGGTCTTCCACCTTTCTGTGCCTTCTATTCATATCCCTGCTCCAATCACTCTTCATTAGCTCCTTCTTCCTATTTTAGCATGAAGTTTATATTAGAAAGCTGTTTCTACTATGAATCTTGGCAATTTCATGGTCAAGTCCGTATATAAAATAAAAAAAGAATCACACATGTACATCTGGAGTTTGTAAGCAAAGGTAGTTTGAAAATCTGAATTAAAAAGTGATTGTTATTTTAAACAGGAGAGTTCATGTGAAATGTCACGGCGATTAGTTTTTTGAGGATGGTAAAAGAGATGTCATGCTGAATATTAACTTTTAATGAGAAGCTAAGTTCAGTACCAGTTATGGCGGGTTATAGTGCCATATAGTACTACTTCATCATATTCTCTGTCAGATGCTCCTCATTCCATCTCTAAAGAGTCTGGACAATAGTTTCAAGCCTCAGCATGAGAACTTACACTAATAAAACAGTAGCCATGTGTTTCAAAGATGTAGAGCCGAATTTATTAAGGCAAGTGGCTCCATTAGGCTAATAGGATAGTCTAAGTAAGCCATCAGGAAGACTCTTCTTTAGAGACCAGAAAATGGAAATATTTCATATCTGGCTTGTGCTATTTGATTATTAAAAAACCAAAAGCCTAATATTTTTCTGGTACTATCTATCTCTGGTTAATGGAGTGCATTGTACTAAGAAATACTTCTCTTGAGCACAGCAGTGGCATTTCCAAAGAAAGAGGTTATATGCCTGCCTTCTAAATTAAAGTTCCAATACTGGTGTATGAATGGAAGCTATGTATACAGAAGACTTGGAAGATGAGCCCCAAAGTGAGATTATTTTTATTCCAAATTGAAAAACAAAAACACACCATTCAAGCCCTAGAAATGGTTTGTCAGCAACCCTAACGAGATTGGGAAACAGCAAATAGCCAATCTACAAAATTCAGAGCTCACCTGTCCTTGTAGTTTATCACAGTATCAATAATGGCGTTCATCTGCTTTGTCAGTTTAGGTGGGTTGGGTGACAATTTTTCCGCAGGAGGTCTGCCTCGCCTCTTTTTTGCCTTCTCGCCATCTTCCTTCCCAGAATCCTTATCCACATTTCTTCGTCTTTTTCGTTTTTTAAGCCGGACTTCCTCTTCCATTTCTTCCAAATTGCCGTCTTCAATTGCCTGTCAACCATGAATCAAGAAAAGGTATATTTTTAAAAACCAAAGATGCAAAGAAAAAACTCAAAAAGACCAGCCAGATATAGACAAGTCAGCACAATAAATCTATTTATAAATAAGCGATCAACAGAAAAATCAGTGAGTGGCACTCAATAAAACACAAACTTCAAGTAGTTATAAAAATACCTTCACCCCAGATGGATTCATATTAAACTGAACCCTCAGTTCCACTTTACAAGTTATAAGTCCTCACCTCTGAGGGCCTGTGGCACTACACTAGCAAGTACACAGCAAGACTTTTTTTTTTTTTGTTTCAGTAAGGTTATATGTTACAAATATTTTAATGTATATGTTTGCAGACAGGCCAAGCCACATTGGGTCCCAGTGTAAGAAGTAACACAGCTCTTCCTATACATTCATTTTAAGTAGGAGCATACTAAATTCAGCCTTCTCTTCCAAAAGATTTTTTAAATATATTTACAAATCACCCAAGAGTTAAAACCATCTCTAAAATTCTGTGCAATTTTCATTTAGTATAACAACAAGTGAGGAGGCAGAAGCAGTGACAATACAATGTTTTATAGTAAAGAGCACTTGTACCATGGCATGGAAAAAAAAGAAAAACAAAAGCACAGTCACAAACAATAAACACTAGTTCCAATTACCTGCAAATGTGTGCTTTTAACCAGAGCCAGCTGCACTATGCACAGAGATAATAAAGTGTCTACGAAAACAAACCAGGTACAAAGGAAACCAGCTCATATACTAAGAGATCCATGTGATAAAACAAGAAGCTGAACTTTTGCTTTAGAAAAAAATCCCCCAAAACAAAAAACCCTTAAAGCCACCTAGAAAGCAAACCCCCACAGAGGGGAGAGGGGGAGAAACAACCCCAAAAATACCTGAACACAAATTTGTTATAAAAAAACTGAAATTAATAAGAAATAATAAAGAGACTATAAATCTTAAAATTAGGTTTTAGGATTAATGCTCTCTCAGAATATAACTGATGTTGATATTTGTCTCTCTTGCCTCTCAATATTGCCTTGAGTACATGCAAATGCTAATCAATCCTTTCTTGTAGCTGAAAGAGCTCTAATCATAAGGCAATTACCTTCATTTTTCCACAGCACCAAACATGGCTAATATTTATGATCATGTGAGTATAACAATCAATATAAAAAGAGTGATTACAGTCCAGACATAATTTCTTTCACTTGTGTACAATGTCTCTTGAAAATCGTTTTGTGAACAAAACCTGGTGCACAACACAAAACAACCTGGCATATTAAAAACGCCAGTGGGATTTCAAAATCTGTTTCCTATGCATCCTCCGATGTGCAAATCCATAGAACAAACATGAACACAGAATCCTGAGGGACAGCCTGAAACTAGGCCTTAATAATCAAAAGACAATTTCCATCATGCTTCCACAGCGTTCAGATAACCGTTATGAAGAAGGCTTGAGCTGAGGAGTTAGGAAGAAAAAGGAAGGAAAAAATCTGCACACAAATTCATTAATATTCATTTGGCTAAAGCAGGACACCCACTATATACCACTGCAGCTAGCGAAGACTATGAAAAGGAAATTTCTCCGTAAACCTTGGAAGATAGAAATGCTAATAATAAATTCAGCATGCAAGGCTGTCAACAGTTAATGTCACTGCTCTCCTTAAGCACTCAGTTGCACACAGAAACACGGAGAACACCGGCTTTTGATGTGTTACACACCTACACATGCCAGTGATGTAGTTCTACTGAATCTTCAAGACGGCAATGAAAAAGGATATTTACCTTACCACTATCAGCAGGCCGGCTATCGGAAATCACAGTTAGTGGGGATAAAATTAACAAGCCAGCAAAGCAGCGAGCTGCTAGTCTCTTCATCAGCTGATCAGGAAAAAAAAGAGAGCTGGGGAAAGGCTATGTTTTCATATACAAGTAATTTTATTTTACTGAAAATTTAATACTGAAAGAATTGTGGATACTCAAATCTGCTGTTTCATTCTACCCTCTACAAGGCCCGAAGCCTTCTTCCTTCAGTCTGCTTTAATATTGACAACTACTTATCATATTTTCCCCTTATTATTCCAGGCATCCAAATAGATTTTTAGCTGGGCAGTTACTGATTCTTGTAATAATTAAAATGCTGACCACAAAAACTGAACAATGTAACATAAAAATGTATGCAATGTAATTCTGCACTTTTTACACAATGAAATTGTATTGTTCTCTTATGAACAGACAGGGCTCAGCTTTTAAGATAGTAATCTTAATGAAAATGACTGAATTTTAAAAAAGGTAAATATTCTAATGTAATTTGTTTAGAAAATGGATATCTGCTTAAAATGAATACTTTGCTACTAAAAACAGGATGTTGCTTACTATTTTTTTCTCTTAAAACCCCCCAAACAAAAGCACTAACTCGTCCCAGACCCTCCACAGACCCTGAGCAGCAAATAAAGGCGCAAAAGTAAGAAAGGTAACTACTGTTACTTTTTAGGGGCTTATACAAAGGGTAATGATAAAGAGAATATTTCAGTATATTTAAAGATACATTTTTGATCCAATCAAAGCCAAAAAATAAAACCACAAATAAGCAAACTGGTACTTGTTCTTATATACTTGGTAAGCCTGTATTTAGCAGACAAATGACAGTGAATTAATTGCTAGTACAGCATAAATCTGCAAATGAATATTAAAAAAGTACTTTAATACTAATGTATACAAATCTGTTACTGAACTTAGTTCTCAAAATCATGTGCAAAGACATGTAAATGCAGACACTGTTTTTCTTAATTTAAGGCTGTAGTGCAGGCACCAGGAAACCAGTATTATACTAAGAACAGTCAAATACTTTAGTTAATGAACAAGTGATGGCTAACTTTAACATTAATTTACAAATGGTAAATTAATACCATACAGTAAAATTCAAAGCTACAACTATGATGCCCCAAAAGTTGAATACAACAAACTACACGCAAGGCAAACATCAGGCATATTTATATTTTTTAAATATATATGAATATATATGAATGATGATAGACTGATTAAACCAGTACAGCTGACTGAGCTTTGTGCTAGAAAACCTTGCTACACAGGGCTAGAGTGCCACGGCAAACAGAATGCCCTTCCAAACCTTTACCAGCACGGTAATGAAACAAATCCCAGAAGCAAATCCCCAGTTTCTGACTGATGACGTGTTGCGCAAGAGTGCAAGACACAGCACAAAGACATCTCCCATGCTCAACTGCCTCTGGATTAGTGAGGTAAGTAGAAAGAGAGTCAGGAAAATAGTGTACAAATAAGAGTTTAACACTTCCCTTGCCTAAAGAAAACGAGATGTGTAACTCCAATTAAGCTTGGACAATATTATCTTAAAAGAAAGCTGCACCAAGCTCATATAAAGCCCAGTTCTGCAGAGAGCTGAGCACCTCCTGAAAGGCACAGAGTGCCCTCAATTCTCAGGGAAGCCAATAGAAATTGAGAAGACCTCCAGCAGCTGGGCTCACACTGAAGAAAAACCTTTCACTGTTAATAACCATGTACTTATTACAGCAGGCAGTGCATTTCGCAGTATAGTGGTTCATTGCATTCTTATTACATTAAGGAATGAAACATTTCCTTGCTAGGGAACCAAGGCCTCGAGACTGCAGGGGCACCATCATATCTCCTCAGAATTCTAAGGTGGATATTGAAAGTAGATGAATGGGAAAAACAATTAAAAAAACTGTCTTCATGGGAAAAAGTAGGGTCAGATACATCTTACAGGCTGGGTCTACATGAGCCCTTTCCTTCAAAAGGGGCATGTTAATGAGCAGGTTTGAAAGATGTTAATGAGGCACTGCAATGAATATGCAGTGTCTCATTAGCATAATGGCGGCCACGGAGATTCGAAAGTGTAGCTTTTTGAATCACGTGCTGCCCGTGGAGACGGGACCTTCCAAAAAGACCCCCACCCAGTTTTCGAAAGCCCTTCTACCCATCTGGTGTTAGGAAGACAGGCTTTCAAAAACTGCGGGGGGGGTCCTTTCGGAAGGTCCCATCTCCACGAGTGGCGCGCAATTCGAAAAGTTGCACTTTCAAATCGCCGCGGCCGTCATTATGCTAATGAGGCGCTGCATATTCACTGCAGCACTCATTAGCATTTTTTGAACCCGCTCATTAGCATCTTTCGAACCTGCTCATTAGCATGCCTCTTTTGAAAGGAAGGGGCTCGTGTAGACACAGGGACAGTGTTTTCTGAAGGCAATCAGATAGAAGTGAATGCTACAAGAGTGGGCCTGCCTCTCCAAATGGCTTGCCCGCTATTTGTTGAAATTTCATTTCTCTGATTAAGAAGGCCATTTCTTAACCTCTTCTTGGTGGAAACAAAGTATGGAAAATAAAACCAGTTTTCATTTTGTTTTGTCCCTTTGTAGACTATGCATATTATGGATAAATCACCATCTTTCACTGAGTTTAGAATCTGGAAAATGTGAACTGGACTGAGAAAGAAAAAATGAGTGCACACTTTCACTTATGAATTATGGAACCAATGGCTAGTAACATATACGCCTCCTGCCCCCTGCATAGTTAACAATCTCCTTTAGGTCATTCCCCTAATATTCAAGGCAATTCGGTTATAGCAGGATGCACCAATCAAACTAATTAGAATATTTAAAAAAACAAAAACACAACAGAGGAAGAGTATCAAAGATATGACATTAAACAACTGCATCTTATAACAACGTGGGGTAATGACATACAGTGCAACACTAAATACTTTGTACTTACAATAGCACCATTCATGAAAAGCTCTCAAAGCACCACACAAATTTATTAAAAAACTCAAGAGCAGTAATTTTAGTAGTGATTAGACTACTTTTATGTGAAACACAGATCCAGTAACTTGACTGAGGTCACACAGTTAATCAAGTTAGATACAAAGCTCAGTAGCTTTGACTTCCCATCATTTTCTCCCAAAATTAAAGGGAACTATGGCATAAGAGATTTGTTTTTGACTAATATACAGATTAACTTCCTTTGCTCTGCAACCATCATTAGGCACAGTTACTAGAAAATTGCATGTCACAAAAAACCTGAAATGGTGGAAATCTGCAAATATCTACTTCCATCATAGCTTAGTACCACAGTGATAGACTCCTTGAGAACACCGAACACACTGACCACCCTTTTTTAGATTATACAAGAAAACTGCAGGGAACAAATCTCTTTTATGTCCCACCTCATTCCCCGTCAACCCAGTCAGTCTCTTCCTGGACTACTGCTGTAGTTAGCACCAATCCCTTCAATCACCAGTTCCTACCATCTCTAAAAGCCACATAGGAAATCTTGTTGCTTGTACAGTTAAATATATTCACTGAAGATGAGCCCAAGAATAGGCATAATAAAAAAATGGTCAGGTCCTCAAGGCCCAAAAACAAACAAAAAACTCTAGCCTGGAAGCATGGACAACTCCCCCCTTTGTCTTCCCCCAAATATGGATATACCAACAATTGATGGGTCCTTGGAGACTCCTCTTCTGCTGTAATCTTATTGTGCTGCTTATGACATTATTTTATCTGCTTCCCAACCCACTAAAAGCTTTTTTCCGTTTGTGGGTGATTTTGATAGGCAACACTCCCAACAATCTTTCAGATGACAGAAAGGATGATCTAATCCAAGGGAAATTACTGATGGCTAGGACATGACACGCCTCATAGGGAGTGCGCATTGCTGGTCAAGTAAAGAGAAGTTACTCACTGTAGTAACGATGGTTCTTTGAGATGTGTCCCTGTGGGTGCTCCACGATAGGTGTCGGGCTCGCCTTGGCGCTGCAGATCGGATCTTTCCAGAAGTTTCTGCCGGACTGCGCATGCGCCGGCGCGTGCCGCTCCCCTGCGCACTCCCTGCCACGTGCGCGATCCAGTCCCCGCCAGTTGCTTGACCAACCGCCTCGGATGCGCCTGAAAAACACCAAACAGAGATCTGAAGCGGGGAGGATGGGCGGGTGGTGGAGCACCCATGGGGACACATCTCGAAGAACCATCGTTACTACGGTGAGTAACTTCTCTTTCTTCCTCGAGTGTCCCCGTGGGTGCTCCACGATAGGTGACTACCCAGCAGTAACCCAAGAAAGGAGGTGGGTAATTGGGTTATGTGCAGCTTGCCCCCGAAAGGACCGCTGTCGAGAGGCGGGTATCCTCTTGGAATACCCGGTGTAGGGCATAATGCTTGGCGAAGGTGTCATAGGATGACCAGGTCGCCGCTCTGCAGATGTCTTTTAGCGCGATGCCCTTGAAAAAGGCTGTTGATGCCATTACCGCCCGGGTGGAATGAGCCCTAGGTGGGGCCAGTAAAGGAGTCTTTCGAAGTTCGTAGCACATCTTTATGCAGGACACATTGTGCTTCGAGATTCTCTGTGAAGAGAGACCCTCTCCTTTTGACCTGGGAGCGAGAGAGACTAAGAGTCTGTCCGTTTTCCGGAAGGACTTAGTTCTGTCTATGTAGAAGGCCAACGCCCTCCTCACGTCCAGGAGGTGCAGGCGTGCCTCCTTGCTGGAGCTATGAGGCTTCGGGTAAAACGAGGGTAAAACTATGGGTTCGTTAAGATGGAACTCTGAAGAAACTTTCGGAACAAAGGCTAGGTGCAGCCGTTAGGTTACCGCCTCCTTTGAGAATATCGTGCAGGGCGGCGTTGCCATAACTGCTGCGAGCGAGCTCACCCTGCGAACTGACGTGATTGCAAGAAGGAAGGTTGTCTTTATCGTAAGGAGACGGAGGGAAACCGTGGCTAAGGGTTCAAAGGGTGGTCCCGTTAGAGCGCTGAGCACCAGGTCCAAGCTCTACGATGGTGGAAGGGGTTTCCGAGGGGGGTACAGGTTTACCAGCCCCTTCAGGAACCTGGTAACAATAGGATGGGCAAACACCGTGGGCCCTTCCTCTTCATGCCGAAAAGCCGATATAGTGGCGAGATGGACCTTCAACGAGGAGAGGGAGAGCCTGCCTCTCTTGAGGTCCAGTAAGTATTCTAGTATGACAGGTATAGGCACTTCAAGGGAAGCTAACTGCTTGGTGGAACACCATGCAGTGAATCGAGTCCACTTCTGTTTGTAGGTCTTCCTGGTGGAGATCCTTCGGCTACTTTCCAGGACTTGTTGTACTCCCTCCGTACATGTACTTTCTAGGGAGCTGAGCCATGGATTAACCATGCTTGTAGGCACAGGCCTTGGGGGTGTGGATGCACTATGGACCCCTGGGCCTGCGTGAGCAGGTTCGGTGCTACCGGAAGGGGAAGCGGTGGACGATCCGACATGCGGAGAAGCAAGGGGAACAATTGCTGTCGATCCCATGTGGGGACCACTAGGATCATGCGGGCTCTCTCCCTCCTGGCTTTCTGCAGGACCTTGTGGATGAGCACTGTGGGGGGGAACGTGTAAAGCAGTGGGCCCTTCCACGAAATCGCGAACACATCCCCCAAGGACCCCCGCCCCAGTCCTGCCCTGGAGCAGTATTGGGGGAACTTCTTGTGCTGAGTGGCAAACAGGTCTATCTGGGGAAACCCACATGCATGAAAAATCGGTCGTAGCAGATCGGAGCGGATCTGCCACTCGTGTGTGAGTGCGAAGCGCCTGCTCAGCTGGTCTGCCTTCACGTTGTGAGCGCCTGGTAAGTACGAGGCTTTCAACGTTATATTGTTGGCGATGCACCAGTTCCACAGCCGGACTGCTTCCGCACATAAGGCACAGGATCGAGCTCCGCCTTGTCGATTTATATAAAACATGGTGGAGATATTGTCTGTATTGATCCCGACTACCTTGCCTTGTATGTGGTCTTGAAAGTGTTTGCAGGCGTTGAACACCGCTCTGAGCTCCAGTATATTTATATGCAGTGACTGTTCCGTAGGGGACCACAGTCCTTGCGTCACCTTTTCGCCAATATGTGCTCCCCACCCTATGTGGGACGCGTCGGTGGTGAGAAAAATAGAGATTTGTGGTTGGTGAAAGGGTACCCCTGTTAGCATGTTCTTGGGGTTTACCCACCATTGCAGGGATCTGTGCACCTCTGTCGTGGGCGACACCACCCTGCGGATGGTATGGGATGCCGGCTTGTAAACGCTCGCCAGCCAATGCTGTAGGTTGCGCATATGCAATCTGGCGTTCTGTACCACAAACGTTGCCGCTGCCATGTGGCCGAGCAGCTGCAAGCACGTTAAAACCGGCACCTTGGGGCTGTATGTAATGACTTGTACCAGGGAACCGATGGCGCGAAAGCGAGCGTCGGGTAGATAAACCTTGCTGTGATAGAGTTCATAGGGGCACGCATAAATTCTATGTCCTGTGTGGGGTCGATCTTTGACTTCGCAAGGTTGATGACCAGGCCCAGCGAAGAAAACGTGTTTGCTGTTACGCGTATTATGCGTAGTACCTCCGCCTTCGAGGCCCCTTTCAGTAGGCAGTCGTCCAGATATGGGAATATAAATACCCCCTGTCTGTGCAGGTAGGCTGACACCACTGCCAGGGTCCTGGTAAAGACTCTGGGGGCCGAGGAGAGGCCGAACGGCAGAACCTTGTATTGGAAATGTTCTTTGCCAACCATAAACCGGAGAAAACATCTGTGAGCCAGGTGGATCGTTATATGAAAATACGCATCTTGTAAGTCGAGGGCTGCAAACCAATCTCCATCGTCCAGTGCCGTGAGTATAGAGGCGACTGTGATCATCCGAAAGCGTTGTTTGCCCAAGTACCGGTTGACGCCTTGAAGATCTAAGATGGGCCTCCAGCCTCCTGTTTTCTTCTCTGTGAGGAAGTATCGTGAATAAAACCCTTTCCCCTGGAGTCGCTCCAGCACTCTTTCCACTGCCCCTATAAGCATCAGGTGGTCCACCTCGTGCTTGAGTTTCGCCTCGTGGGAGGCATCCCTGAGATGAGGCCTGGGCGGAGGTCTTGGCAGTGGGAGCGACTGAAAGGGGATCACGTAACCCGTGGCTATGATTTCTAGTACCCACTTGTCTGTGGTGATCTTTTGCCATTGTGAGTGGAACGGTCGGAGGCGATGATGGAACATTAATTGTGGATGACATTGCGCGATGGTAGTAATAGCGCAGCCCTCGACCTGTCCGTCAAACTTGTTGCCTTTGGGCCTGCCCTGAGGATGCACGGCCTTGTTGGGAATGTCGCCTAGGAGTTCTATACTGTTGTTGCTGTTGATGCCGCCCTTGGTTGTAGCCCCGTTGGTACTGAGCACGCTGAGGTTGGTACGGGTATCGCCTTTGTTGAGGGTAATACTTTTTCTTTCTGTATGGAGGGGTAATAAATACCCAGGGTTCTGAGTGTGGCTCTTGAGTCTTTACTGGAATGAAGGACCGAATCAGTTGACTCTGCAAACAACTTCTGCGTGTCGAAAGGGAGATCGACAATTTTTGCCTGCAGATCCCTCGGGATACCCGATGTCTGGAGCCAGGATTCCCTGCGCATGACCACTGCCATAGCCGTTGAGCGTGCCGCCATGTCCGCTATGTCCAGGGCAATCTGGACTCCCGTCCTTGAAGCTGCATAGCCCTCTTGCACGATGGCCTTCAGCACCGGCTTCTTATCTTCTGGAAGTGAATCCATGAGAGAAGTAAGCCTGGAGTAATTGTCAAAATTGTGGTTCGCTAGATGTGCTGCATAATTTGCCATTCTCAGCAGCAGGGTGGAGGAGGAGTATACCTTTCTGCCAAATAGCTCTAGCTTCTTGGCATCTCTATCCGTTCCCTCCGCTTTGTACTGGGAAGTCTTCGATCTCTGCTGAGACGATTCTACCACGAGAGAATTTGGTTGTGGGTGACTAAACAGGAACTCCATGCCCTTCGCCGGGATGAAGTATTTCTTATCCGCCCTCTTGTTTATAGGTGGAGTGGAAGCCGGGGTCTGCCATATGGTAGTAGCAGACTCCATGATTGCTTCATCGAGTGGGATAGTGATTTTGGACGAGGCCGGAGGCCTCAGGTTTTTGAGGAGCTTGTGGTGCTTCTCCTGTACCTCTGCTGTTTGGATGCCTTGCATGAAAGCCACCCTTTTAAACAGCTCCTGAAACTGTTTGAGGTCGTCCGGGAGGGCAACATCCCCAGGGGCGGTAGCCTCGTCGGGGGAGGACAAGGAGGAACCACTAGGGTAGACCTCCCTTGAACTCTCAGGGTCCTGCTGCCGGTGGTACACCCTTTCAGTGGAGGCTTGCGAGGGAAAATCTCGGGGTTCCAAAATCAGCTCCCCTTGAGACAGCTGTGTTTCCATCCCTGTCCATGAGTGCCCGTGGGGGTACTGGGCGGTCGAGGGGGACCTGCCCCTGGGTGTATGCCTGTGGTGTCTACGCCCAGCGTGATAAGGACGACCGTGGCAGCACGGGCACGGCTCCTGGGATGGAGACCTGGACCACTCTCGAGGTGCATACACCCGATGTCTGGGGGAGCGAGATAGTCTGGATGACTGAGACAATGGTGAAACTGGTTTGTGGTAGTACTCCAGAGGGTCAAATCCCAGAAAAGGTGAGGGTGGCCCGAGCCATGGTGACGCTGGTTGGAGGAACGGAGAAGGAGGCTCTGGGTAGGCTGGGGGAGACCCATATCTCCTGGTTGGTGTACGCAGCATAAGGGGAGGACTTGTTGAGAGCAGCCCTGTCCAGAGAAGGGCTGCGGTACCGGGTTTTCGCTGCTGCCTTTCCCCTCCCCTGCAGGGCTGGCTCCGCCCCTCCCCATGCCGGGGATCTCGGCCCTGCTGTCGGCGCTGCGCTCAGCACGCTCATCTGCGGTGCCGCGCGGGTGGTCTCCTTCGGAGCCTGCAGGCTACGTGCCTGTTGGCCCTGCACCGTTGGTGCCGCGGGGGTCTGTGCCGCTTGCAGTGGTGCCGCCGGTTCTGGCGCTTGCCTGGCCGTCGCTCTGAATGCGCGGGCCGGCTGCTTAGCAATTGGAGGCTCAGCCTCTGCCACGTGCGCTGCTGCGCTGCCGCTTGCTTGTGACTGCGGCTGGGGGCTGTGTGCTACACCCGTCCCGCTCGCTGTGACCACCGGCAGGGATCGGTCTGGAGAGAGCTTCCTCCGTTTCTGTGCCGAGGGGGTGAGGGACACCGCCTTCCTTTTATGGACACCTGTGGGTCCCTCTGGTTGAGGCCTCTCCGGCACGTCTGGCTGGAGGGCCTTATCAAACAGCAGCATTTTCAGCCGCATTTCTCTATCCTTTCTGGCTCTGGCCGTGAGCTTTGCACAGAAGGAGCATTTCTGGGTGACGTGTGATTCCCCCAGGCACCTAATACATTGACTGTGCCCATCAGAGGCCAGCATAGCTTCGCGGCACGACTCACACTTCTTGAATGCTGAAGAGGACATTGCGGTGAGTCTTTGAGCTGTTAATAGGGTACTTAGCACCTTCTCTGTGCCTGTTCCCCTCTCACGGACTCCAGCCTGCCGCAGCAGGAGGCCTACTGGCCTTCACGTCCCTGGGTTGCCTCCGCTCCTCCTTCTCGTTACTAAGACTTTCTACTTATATATATATTATTTTTTTTTTTTTTTTTTTGCAATAAAGAAACAAACAATATAACTAAGAACTCTGAAAAGAAACTCTAAAACTCTGAAAAACTCTAAATACGCTGACTCTGGCCGCAGCCTGAGCAGATTCCATCTGCAGCCGATGGCGGTTAAGAAGGAACTGGTGGGGACCGGATCGCGCATGTGGCCGGGAGTGTGCAGGGAAGCGGCGCGTGCCAGCGCATGCGCGGTCTGGCAGAAACTGCTGGAAAGATCCGATCTGCGGCGCCGGGGCGAGCCTGACACCTATTGTGGAGCACCCACGGGGACACTCAAGGAAGAACTAAAGAAACTTTTCACAGAACATTATTTTTAAAATAAAGTCTAAGAATTACCCTCACAAATTTGATAGGATCACAGGCTTCAACCAACAATAAATTCTAGGCTTTTGAGTTAAGCCTGAAAAACAAAAATGACTATAATGAGAAAGTGGGATACCAATGAAAAAATACCTCACTTGAAATCCTTCACTGGCTTCCCTGTTTTTCCTGCGTTATCTAATTTATGATATTTTAAACACAACAGAGGTGGCCTGAATGAGTACTTGTAGCCAAAATACAGGCCAAGCTGCTTGGAAAGTTTATATGTAATCTTCGTTACAAATTCAAATAATCCAGGTGAGGAAGCCTGTTATTACTCATTGTTCAGAACCTTAAGAACTGGTGGTGACACTTCTAGTGGCCTGTGAAACCCAGCATAATTATCAATACTGTTTGCTATCTCAGAGAAACAAAGGATCCAATGACACACAAAGAGGTAACCTTCCAGTTCTGATCAAGATCCATTAGCAGAGGGGGGCAGCTTACACTAACAGCAACACAAGCAGTTATCTGCAGACAGATCCTAACTTCTAGTGCCATAAACCCAGCACCTTTCATAAGCATGAAAATACAGCAATTAAAATATTTTGAACACATTGTGGAAATCTGTTTTTACAAGTGTGTGGCTTTGTTCATTAATATTTTACATGAGGATTTTCTCTTGGTGGAAGTCTGGAAAAGGTTTAACAATAACTTAAGCCCCCCTGTTTCTGTGACAATTTATAATTTCAGTTTAAGCAATACTATCCTTGTAACTGCAGACTCAGGCAACTGAACATTTCAAAACTTTGCCTGAGAAGAACTGAGAGTGAAAAACCTCCTCATTAAAGCAGAACTTGTTGCTTCAGTTCATGTTCATGGGTTTTTAGAAACTCAACCTGCCAAAACAAACTATTTAAAAGCTTGTTTTAAATAGTATGCAACTCACTGCTCCCAATGCTGTTGTTAAGATTGCTAGAGGATGTTTCTTAGAGTGCATTCCTATCAGAACACCTTCCTGTGGTGTTGTGCAGAGTACAGCCACTCAATGCCAGTTTCCCAGTTACTCTTCAACTGCTTTGGCCATTTTCCCTTAGGTTTGCACAGATCTAACCCTCCACACAGGCCTCTTGCAGTTCTACCCTTCCTGGGACACTCAAAGTAAAAAACAAGTAAGTAACAACACAAATGAAAACATTCCCCTTGCTCTGGGAAATCTACTAGGCCGTATTCTTTCAGTTCCAGGCTGTAACCAGCCTTCTGTTTCAACAAGCCCTCCACATAATTTTCTGCCTGTTTCCATCCAACTGCAAGGTGGGCATGGCCTCTTAGATTTAAGCGTGCTTTCTGCTCCAGGTGTCTTCATTGTGGTTAATTGGGCCTCTAGTAGCCCTTAACCTCTCCCTGCCTTGCATAAATGTGTGCCCCATTACATATTTGTCACATTATTAGCCTAATGTTTCTTACAGCAGAACCTATTTAAGGCACCAGGAGAAACAATAGTAATAATTAAGATTTTCTTTAAAAATCTTTGAAGAAACACACCCAAAAAGTCCCATTAACAAACCATAAAATGTTTTACTGCCCTTTTTTTTTGGGGGGGGGGGGGCGGGGGGTCACTTACAACTTTTCTTTTCTAAACGTCCCACTACAAAACCAGTTTCTGGGACTGGCTCTATTTCCTAAGAGCATATCCTACAAAGCAGGAGTATTCCAAGGAGTGTTAGGTCCCAACAACATTTGTACTTTTGATACTGCAACAAAACACTTAATGCAGAAGATATCCAGCAGAGTAAGGATAGTTTATTTGCTTAAAAACAAATATTGGGCTGGTAAACATCTCTAGTTTTCATTTATGCTTCAAACTCACTATTATGTCATGGAGGTTTAAAGAAAGCAAGCTTCCTTCATCTAAAGGGTATCATTAGTTAAGAACATAACATAAGAACGGCCATACTGGGTCAGACCAAAGGTCCATCTAGCCCAGTATCCTGTCTGCTGAGAGTAGCCAATGCAAGGTGCCCCAGAGGAGGCGAACCAAAGACAATGATCAAGTTCTGATTTACTGTAACTTAGAAGTCGTAGTCAGCACACCTTTTCCTTTTTATTTTCTGGAATTGTCATTCTGAAGGAAGCTACAGCTGTACTTCACTACGGCTGAGTCTACACTTCCCTCATCTTTGAAGGGGGCATGTTAATCAGGGTGATGGGAGATTACTAATGAAATGCTGTGGTAAATACGCAGCACTTCATTAGGCTAATTGTCTCCTGCAGCAACTTTGAAGCATCAAACTTTGAAGCGCTGGCAAGCATGTAGCCACCTGTGCTACTTCGAAGTCCTTTACTTGAAGCTTCGAAGTTGCCACAGGGGAAAATTAGCTTAATGAAGTATCACCGCAGCACTTCATTTGTATCTCCCATCGCCCTGATTAATATGCCCCTTTGAAGTTGGGGGCAAGCACAGGCGCAGCCTACAAGTAATACAAACCACTGCTTAGGCTCCATGAAAATTTGCAAGCCAAAGTCTAGCTTAATTTTTCCCTCAACCTGCTATTTATAGAATCATAATGGACAAAGACTTTCATACTGTCCACCAAAAGGAGGGCAACACATTGTTCAATATTCCTTTCTTCTGGGGGAAGTACTTCATACCCAATTTCTACTGCTCTGACAGACTGCAGTCCCATAAGCATAAGCAGGCCTACCAAGAGGGGAGGCAACTGCCATAGGGGCCTTTGTGAAACACCACAGGAGCATCACTCCATGCAGTTTCTCAGGGCTCGGAGCTGGGGGGGGGAAGCACTGTGCTCTGGGTGGTGCTGAGGGCTGGCTGCCCCAGGCCCTGTCCCTTCCATGTGAGGCTCCGCACCTTTCACGACATGGAACTATGTGCCCCCAACATCTTCTCTCTAGGCCCAGAGCAGCTGTATGCCCCATTGGGCATAAGGTTCAGCTTCCTATAGCACATGGTAGGTTTGGTGCTTGCATTTTAGTGACCTCTGTCATGCAGTAGTTGGTATCCAAAGATTCAGGACACTGGGTCACAGGCACACATTTTTAAAAAAAATAATTTTTTGTAGAAAGGTTAATAAATGCAATTGGACATTTAATAAAGTACTATACAAAACTATAATGCAATTTGCTTCCAGTGCCCTGGGCAATTAATCACTTATTTGAGTATTAACTAGATAGTCGGCAAGTCCCTGAACTCTGTGATACAAAAGGAACTTATGTACTGTAACCAGAAAGGGGAGAAGAATAGGGAACAATGGAAATCAGAAAAGATTCATGCATAAAGGCGATGTCTAGATTCAAGAGATCCATCAGCAAAATACAGGCAAATTACAACAGTTCTGTTGGGAGAGGCTTTCCTAGCCCATCCACACAGGGCCAAATGTTGGGTAATCCCCTCTGTTGACAGACTTTATCTGCAGACCTCTGGGCTCCCAACAGAAGCCTGGAATCTAGACATAGCCAAAGTGTAAAATGACTATGCATACAATATCTTTTACCCATCTTACATCCTATAACACAACTTCTTAGCCACCAACAAAGCACGGGTAAAACAAATTTCGATAAACATAAGACCATTAGCTAAAAGGCTAAATTGGAATGAATTATGAACACAAGGCAGACACCCCTCTGATAAACTCTGAATTATGTAATCAACACCACTACAAGACCAAACTAAGAGCCCTAACTACAAAATGGCTGCTGGCCGCCAGCCACAAAATAATACCTTAAAAATATCTTATGGCTAAATGGAAGAGTTATACATACAAGATCCTACATAAAAATAAGCCCATACTCAGGCTGTTTTATAGCAAGGGTGATCTTGGGAAGCCACAGACCCACTGGTAAGGCAGATAAACTGGAGAGAAATACGGGGCATTCTCCGGCTGCCTGTGGTTGATAGGTCTAGTTATATCTTAGACGTATTTGCTCTGATCCATTAGATAGAGACAAACATCTACAAGAACTTTACCAAGCTTTCCTCGAACTACAATACCCACCTAAGGAAGGGAGGAAACAGACTGACAGAGCCAGATGGGTACCCCGAAGCCACCTGCTACAAGGCAGGCCTCGCAAGGAAAACAAGAGAACACAACTGACCATCACATACAGCCCCCACCCTAAGGCCTTTCCAAGGCATCATCAGTGATCTGCAACCCATCCTGAACAATGATCTTTCACTCTCACAGACCTTGGGAGGCAGGCTTGTCCTCACCTACAGACTGCCTGCCAACCTTAAACAAATCCTCACCAGCCACTACAAATCACAAACCAGTAGCTCTAGGCCTGGAACCAGCCCCTGCAACGGTCCTCGCTGCCAACTCTGCTCACATATCTATACCAGTGACATCATCACAGGACCTAACATCAGCCATCAGGGGCTCCTTTACTTACACATCTACTAATATAATATATGCCATCATGTTTCAGCAATGTCCCACTGCAATTTACATTGGCCAAACTGGACAGTCTCTACGTAAAAGAATAAATGGACATAAATCAGACGTCAGGAACGGTAATGTACAGAAGCCTTTGGGGGAACACTTCAATCTCCCTGGACACTCATTAGCAAATTTAAGGGTGACAGTCCTCAAACAAAGAAATTTCAGAAATCAAATGGAGAGAGAAATCTCTGAGCTGCAATTTATTTGCAAATTTTACTCCATTAACCAAGGATTAAACAGAGACTGGGAGTGGCTCGCAGCTTACAAAGGCAGCTTCTCTGACCTGGGTGTTAAGATCTCCACATTAGACTCTGACAATGGCTCATATCCCCCTGTCTGATCTGACTTGTTTTTTCCTCTTTTGATAAGTACTATTGATAGTGGGCCATTTCCACCTTGCTGAATAGACCTTGTCAGCTCTGGCCCTCCCTTTTTCTGGGACCCCATTCTTTAAATACCCCTCTGAAACCACCACCCCCCTTATGCATCTGATGAAGAGGGTCTTTGCCCACAAAAGCTGATGCTCCAAAATATCTGTTAGTCTATAAGGTGCCACAAGACTTCTTGTTGTTCATGTTTGGATGGAGGCCATGATGATCAGCTGGATCTGTCCATGTACCTGTCTCATAATTGTATACCATAATCTTTCTTTTCACTACACATTTATACTAAATTGGTTAGATTTGAATATATGCACACACTTGTCATGACCATTGCAGCTCTTGTCAGTCACTTGGGTATGCAACTGTAATACCTTAACAGATGACAGTCTACTTACTCAAATACAGTAGATGTGTACAGGCAGACTGCTGACTAAAATTTATATTATTCCTTCCTGGAAATTCTAGCTCAGAAAAGAATTCTAAAAGTCTCTTACATGGTTTTGGAAACACTTTCTGGACATTAAACATTAAACTCCTACCCCCTCAGACTAATAACCTACTGAAAGCCTATATGCAGTGAAAATTATGAGGTGTGTACATAGGATGATAGGGAAGCTTCAACAGCATCAGAAGTTTGGGATGGACAATCAGCTAAATTTGGATTCTTCAGCCAAGGCTCTCTTGCTTGGAAATCTTGCAATAAACAAGCTCTTTTGGAAGTTTGTAATCTCACTGGACCCAACAAATGCACAGACATGTGGGAATGAAAGTCGTGTGAGAGAACTTTTCCAAAATGTTCTGGATTTCTAATAAAGGTCAGTGGGCTTTTGGTTTTGTTTTATCCCAGCTCAAAATACAGAAATCAGTGGTTTGATAGACAACACAACAAACACAAAAAACCAACTATGTTACTGAAAGATTACAATGCAGGTTGAATTTCTCTAATCCAGAACTTTCATCTGGCAACATCCATAACCTGGGATGCTTTTAGTTAGCTGGCCGACTACTTATCATGGTTGTGGCCAAGCTTCCCGTGGTCCCATAAAGTTTGTTTAAAGACACCAGACCCGGCTATTAGTGTTCAGTGCTGTTATTAAGAGCCCAGGAAGTACTGAAAATGTTGATAATGTGCTAGATAATATTGATCTCCCATGGTCCAACAAATTCTCACTTCTGGTACCAGTCAGATCCTAAGGGTGCTGGATGAGAGAGGTTCAACCTGTAGCATGTGAGTGAAAAATAGCTAGATTTATGGCAACAGACTATTTGCAACATGGAGAGCAATACTAATTTCAAATCTAGCAACAGTGCCTGGCTCCAGCAACTGAACTTAGATATTTTAATTCTGAAACATTAGAGTATGTGACCTTAACTAACAGGCAGTCTTATTCACCTGTGTAGCTTTCAGTCTACAGTCACATTTCTCTAACTTCAACTCTCCAAGTTTGTAATCTTCGCTGATAAGCCCCTCCTCCCCAAACTCCTACAAAGAACAAACTCCAGCTGTCAAACCATGGGACACATACCCTGAGCCACTGCTTCTCTGTGAGAGCATCGCTGTAGTCCACATCTCTGCGCTGACGGGATCCCCTCCCAAATATTTTTTCTTCCTCTTCCTCACAAGTGAGCCTTTCGACTTCAGCATCGTCTTTAATAATCCAGGATGGAAGCTCATCCTCCTCCATCAAGCGAGGCTTGCGCTTAGGGTTTCGGGCATCCTCTCTGCGACGATCCATGTCCATACGCTGCAAGGGCAGTCAATACAGTGATTAACACCAGCAAGTGAAACGGGTACTTAATACTGAACCAAGTTTTACATAATGTTCTTTTTAAATCAGACTGACTACATTTCCCCCCCCAATTCACCATACTTCTATGGAATGCTAATCAGGAGAAGTATTCATACATGTTAATTGCTCACATATGTTCAATTCAGGTTTGTTATTACACACTGGCTATGTCTACACTAGCCCCAAACTTCGAAATGGCCACGCAAATGGCCATTTCAAAGTTTACTAATGAAGCGCTGAAATGCATATTCAGCGCTTCATTAGCATGCGGGTGGCCGCGGCACTTCGAAATTGATGCGCCTCGCCGCCGCGCAGCTCGTCCCGACGGGGCTCCTTTTCGAAAGGACCCCGCCTACTTCGAAGTCCCCTAAGGAGCCCCGTCGGGAAGAGCTGCGCAGCGGCGAGGTGCGTCAATTTTGAAGTGCTGCGGCCGCCTGCATGCTAATGAAGCGCTGCATATGCATTTCAGCGCTTCATTAGTAAACTTCGAAATGGCCATTTGCATGGCCATTTCGAAGTTTGGGGCTAGTGTAGACACAGCCACTGACTTCTATTTCTGAGGTACTGAGAACACAGTTTTCTACTTCTCTTTTGAAATAGGACAATTTCTGGTATTAACAAACTGGCACCCTAGAACTGGTTTCTATTGGCGGCAGGTCTGCAAAGAATATACAGCTAAAATCAGAGAAAAGGCCTCAACAGGCCAGTTTTGATTGCTTAGTAGCAAGGATTAGTAAAGTACACTATTCCCATTAAGTTACATAGATCAGCGTCCTTTGAATAATTAATTTCTTTACACTTGTAGAAGTGTTTGATTTGCTATTTGCAAGATATGGACTGAAAGGCCAAGTTAAAATGCATATTAATTAACATATATGCTTCCTTCCTCAGGGAAAATGTGAGAGGAAAATAGTTAAGCCATTCTCATTGAACCTGACTACAAAGACTGCAAATGGGGAGTCTGTTTCCCCAAAAGCAGATCATAAAAGCCCTTGTATTCCTGGGACACCTGTGGTCAACTCTTCCTACGTGTCAGTGACAGACAGTTAAAGTCTCTGTCTTGTTTCACTGTAACTCTAGTACTATACAGAAGTTACACACATGGCCCTATTGTCACCTTGATGATACCTGAAAATAGACTAGTAACTAACACCCCTATACATCAAATACTTCTGTGTAAGTGAAGTTTAGCATGATCAAGGCCTAAAACCATCAGATTCAAAAATATCCTGTACTTCTGACCTATTAGACAGGTGTCCTATTCCTTCTATATTACAATTGTGTTGGCCCTAAAAGGGAGCAAGCTCTCATCTAGAGTTAACAGTCAGTTTCCCTGTAAGCTGTGTGCTTGTGCAGCCACTCAGAAGAGATTCAAATGCCACCCAGCTGATAAGCAGAGCACCCACAGCTAGGCTTTGTGTTTCTACTGGTGGTGCACATGCTTCGTGCACATAAAAATTTATTCCACATATGGATGGAAAAGACTATAGGATACATTGGCTACAACTACTTATTTTTAGCATAAAGATGAATAGTATACTGATACTGGCTTTGTGAGGGAAAATTAACTAAAACAGCACAACAGAAGTATCAGCTCAGTTTTTTTTGGCTCCTAGGATCCCACTTCAAAGGATGATTTTAGAACAGGAACCTTATTTATGTGAAAAGATAGCACTAGACATAGCTTTAATTATATTAATATGCTTTAACTAGGAACAAGCATTCCCTTATTTTGTTTATAATCCCTGTGAGGGATTTTACCTGCACTGCACTGGACAAGAAGGGGCTGCGGAAGCTGGGCCCCCTCAAACTGTCTGTGCATGCTCCAAATGAAACCACAGCATAATAGGGAGCAGCCTGACTCAATTAGGTCTGACTGATGAGGACAGACAATGCTGGTTCCCAGCTCCCCTTAGGAGCTGCTGAACCCTAGACCAAACATACCCAGGCAAATATCAGACTATCTACACTAGACAATGAGGAGATGGAGTCTTCAGGATCTTCGCCTGCCAACTATCCCAGAGGAACAGTAAGGGCAGGCACAATACAGCTGGAGGAAGCCTAAGGAAGGCTCCCTACATGCTCTACCCCCCACTCCAAGCTGCCAGCAGCAGAGGCCATGTGTTGTCTACATGCCATGTGCCCATGGGTGGGGGGGAATGAAGGGGATGGCTTTGCATGCTACCTCACCCCCTGCACAATCTAGCTGCCTGGGACGTGCTTGTGGTGCAGGGAGCATCCAGAGCTTCCCTACCCTTACACCTCAAACGTGCCTAACATACAGCTACCACATAGCCCCTGCAAATGGCTGCTATATGCAGTGTGCGAGGGCATGGAAAGTTGTGAGTCTGCCTGAGACTTCCACTGAGCTGCTGGCTGGGAGAGGCCTAAGGTAGTGCCCCATAGCCAGAGCCTGCACTGGCAATCTGGGAACAAAGATGAAGTGCTTAACCCTCCAGAGCTGGATCATGCTCCAGCTGCATAAAATGACTCTGGTGGCTCCATGAGGAAAGGCTCACTGGTGCTTTCAGGTCCTAAATGCTTCTCAGGAAACATTATGTTGAACACAGCAGGCCTGGGCTGGCAGTTTAATAGCAATATGATGCATTGCCACATAGGGGAAATGTTGCCTCTGCCATCTGACGTTTGGTACCAGTGATGATTCCCATTTGGGTACAAACTATGCTTTAAGGTACATCCCTGAGCAACAGGTGATGTACATCTGTACTACCCCCAGATCATCTCTCCAGCTACTCCAGTCCCTCCCAGTTTTCCGGATATCTGTCACTCATGTTAGAATAAGCAGTGGCCTGCAACCCCCCAGTACACAAGGGGTAGGCTGCAATGATTCCACCATCACACTCCTCCCTTTTGGGTGCGTGTGCTCCAGAGGGGGTCTGAGGTTACACAGGGTTTGGGGCTATGCCAAGCCCTTATGTGTGAAAGTCTGGAGGCCTCTTCAGCAACTACTGCCTTGGATGCTCCCAAGCTAGCCAGTCCCATAGCTGTGCTTAGGCAGACTTCATATCAATTCCACGCTGCTAACAATGATGGAAGTGCTAATACAGACAAGATGCAGGCATTTTCATCTCTGCATTATCTAGTCCTGCTGAAAGAACTGCTACCCATTCTCTGCATGGACAAGCCGAACAGGACTCATGACATCACCATCACCATAAGCTCCTAACTTACCAATAGTTAAACTATTGTGTTTACCCCTGGGAGACGCTAATTTCAGAACAATGCAAGTAGAGCCATTTAAAGATGGAATAGTGTCAAAAATCAGAACCAGAAATAATGACCAGCTGATATGCAATGTTTGAATTCTTCCAAGGCAACTCTGAATCCTCTTGCTGCCATTAGGCAGATGATACTACTTCACCGTACCACTCTATAGGACTTACCATTTTCAGTCATCTAGTGAAGCTCCTCTCTTTCCCATGGAGATTACATTCTGCCCTGAACTCCCCACATCCCCAAACCCCTGCTTTGGTTGCTGCCTCTCCCACAACCCTTTCTGTAGTTTGAAATCCAGGAGAGCAGCAGCTCTTGCAACATAAAGTGGTTACAGGAAAAGACTATGGAAGAAGCTGTACTTCTAATTGTCAGTGCTCTTACCATGAAAAGATCAAATTCCTCTTCACGTCGCGCAATCATCTGATTCAAAGTCTCATCATCAGGAACTTCATCTTCTTCCTAGTGACAGAGAGGAAAAAATTTATAGTGATGCAATCTGACGCATCCGTTCTTACTTAGTCAGTGTTGTCATGACCTTCTTTCTACCAGAGTATGACACGTGAAATACTTAAATGAAAACTAAAACTGAAAGACTTTCACTGGTAGTTGACTCTGAGGAAACACAGGCTTAATTTCATCAAAGATGCAAATGGGCCTTATAACCACCTTTGTAAGTGCATTGTGAAGAAATGAGAAAATGTGTAACCAGGAAGTTTTGGTTTGCGGTTTTCCTGGGTCACAAGCACAGCTTCTTGTCAGCTCATTTTTTCAGTTAATGTACGCATTTTTCTTTTGCTACCCTATTCTCTTCCTGGAAACTCCCTCTGTCCCCCAGAAATGCCACTTCTCTCCCATGCTACCTTAACAAAGGTGAAGGAAGAGAATTCTAATACAACACTATTGCTAATCACAGAAAAAGGAACTGGCCAAGCTTTGTTTCTCTAACCCAATGCCCAGCACAAAGCTCTAAGCCTAAGTTTTGCCTTCTATTACATAACAAAGAAACACAGAAAATGTTTGTATGTTTCCTTTAATCATCATCCTTATCAATAACCATGGGCTCAGCGCCCGTTGGTGTCTGATGCCTCTCTCACTATTTCCTTCCATCTTTCCCTGTCCAGTGCAGAGCAGCTTAGTTTCTGTAGACTAGCTCCGCACCAATCTACTACATCATCTATCCATTCTCTGTGGGGTCTGCCTCTCCTATTCGAACCATCCATTATGCCGAATACTAGGGTCTTGATTTTTCGTTCATCATTCATTCTGCAAATATGCCCAAAGAGTTGTAGCTTCTGTTTTATAACCTCCTGCAGCAGGTTCTCTTTCGGCTGTAGCTTCCTATATAGTTCCTCATTGGTGACCTTCTGCATCCATCCTATTCTCAGAATCTTTCTATAACAACTCCTTTTGAACGCCAATATTCTTCCTTTCGAACCTTTCGTTATCACCCACGTCTCACATCTGTACAACATGCTGCTGAATACACACATTTTCAAGACACCCAGCTTTGTTCTTAAGCTAATTGCTTTGCTTTTCCAGATCTTATCCATCCCCTTCAAACTTGCTCTTGCTTTCGCTATTCTAGTCGCTATTTCCTTCTTACAGTCTAGATCATACATTATGTTGCTCCCCAGATATGTGAACTTCTCCACATTTTCTAGTTCAATACCATCCACACTGATCTTGCTTCCTATTTCCTTATCAACAAAAAAACAAACTCCATTCACTGGCAAAATAAATCTGGAGTCTAGCATTCCATTCAAAATGTGGTATTTCCGTACAGTCACAACACTCACTTTCAGCATGATCAGGGCCCACAGTGCTCAGCTCCTGCTCTAAATATTTATTATTTATTATATTATTAGCTACGTCTACACGTGAAGCCTACATCGAAATAGCTTATTTCGATGTAGCGACATCGAAATAGGCGATTTCGATGAATAACGTCTACACGTCCTCCAGGGCTGGCAACGTCGACGTTCAACATCGACGTTGTGCAGCACCACATCGAAATAGGCGCTGCGAAGGAACATCTAGACGCCAAAGTAGCACACATCGAAATAAGGGTGCCAGGCACAGCTGCAGACAGGGTCACAGGGCAGACTCAACAGCAAGCCGCTCCCTTAAAGGGCCCCTCCCAGACACACTTGCACTAAACAACACAAGATCCACAGAGCCGACAACTGGTTGCAGACCCTGTGCATGCAGCATGGATCCCCAGCTGCCGCAGCAGAAGCCAGAACCCCTGGGCTAAGGGCTGCTGCACACGGTGACCATAGAGCCCCGCAGGGGCTAGAGGCTGCGTCTACACGTGCACGCTACTTCGAAGTAGCGGCAGTAACTTCGAAATAGCGCCCGTCACGTCTACACGTGTTGGGCGCTATTTCGAAGTTGAAATCGACGTTAGGCGGCGAGACGTCGAAGTCGCTAACCCCATGAGCGGATGGGAATAGCGCCCTACTTCGACGTTCAACATCGAAGTAGGGACGTGTAGACGATCCGCGTCCCACAACATCGAAATAGCGGGGTCCTCCATGGCGGCCATCAGCTGGGGGGTTGAGAGATACTCTCTCTCCAGCCCTTGCGGGGCTCTGTGGTCACCGTGGGCAGCAGCCCTTAGCCCAGGGCTTCTGGCTGCTGCTGCTGCAGCTGGGGGTCCGTGCTGCATATACAGGGTCTGCAACTAGTTGTTGGCTCTGTGTATCTTGCACTGTTTAATGAAAGTGTGTCTGGGAGGGGCCCTTTAAGGGAGCGGCTTGCTGTTGAGTCCGCCCCGTGACCCTGTCTGCAGCTGTGCCTGGCTCCCTTATTTCGATGTGTGCTACTTTGCCGTGTAGACGTTCCCTCGCTGTGCCTATTTCGATGTTGGGCTGAGCAACGTCGAAGTTGAACATCGACGTTGCCAGCCCTGGAGGACGTGTAGACGTTATTCATCGAAATAGCCTATTTCGATGTCGCAACATCGAAATAAGCTATTTTGAAGTTGGGTGCACGTGTAGACGTAGCCAGAGAGAGCACGTCTCTCATCCCCTCAGCTGATGGCCACCATGGCGGACCCCGCTATTTCGATGTTGCAGGATGCGGATTGTCTACATGTGCCCTACTTTGACGTTCAGCTTCGAAGCAGGGCGCTATTCCCATCCTCTCATGGGGTTAGCGGCTTTGACGTCTCGCCGCCTAACGTCGATGTTAACATCGAAATAGCGCCCAACACGTGTAGCCGTGACGGGCGCTACTTCGAAGTTAGTGCCGCTACTTCGAAGTAGCGTGCACGTGTAGACACGGCTATTGTGAAAGGTGTTGGTGCTCTAAGTCCACTTCCTCGTTGACAAGTCTCCACATCAGAACTGACAAACTTAATTGCAGTCTCAGAGGAGAGGCCACAGACTGAACATGCCTGGAGCCCAAACTACCTTCTTACACATGGGGATAGTGCCTCAGAGTTAGACTGGAAGAACACTGTGAAGGAGGCTTCCATTGTTCCTGCCCATCCTATACTTGTTCTTCAGAGAAAGGGCATCATCTTCAAGAGCTGTCAACATACTAGCTTTCAAAAGTAGCACATTTAAATATATAAAACTCTGTTTGCATCTTCCACACTTCCATGGCTGAGTTGGCAAAAACTTCATAGTTCATTTAACAGGAAGCAGGTCCAACTCAATTTACACATCTTACAATGCCAGTACTTAATCTATTAACACTGCTATCAAAAACTGCATTTATCAACAACCCTTCCAGCCAGTTTCTATCTGTAACATCCAGAACAAGGACCCTGGCACAGAAAAACACACTTGTATTCAACATTAGTTTCACTTAAAATGTCACAAATTGGAAGATTAAGCTATTTACTGTTTGATTCCTACATGTGACTTGAGTAGATTGTGAACATACAATTGAGGTTTGTTTGTTTTTTGATTCCCTACAATAACAAACACCACAGACCCATTCAAAATAGGGAGGAAGACAGTTTGGGGTAGCTCAAGGCAAATTTTTATACCTTTTTGTCCAAATACACAAGCGATCCAAACAACATCGTGCCTCATCTTCCCTCCATCCCATTAAGTACATAATAGCAAAGATCAGACAAGATTGTTAAACTTTTCAAAGAGGAATAAAGAACAGTGTCACCAATTTAACTCTGGCTAAACGTACAGTAATAAAATCGCATGTACCATGAAGACTAATGCAAAATAACTGGAGAAGTGATAGCAGAATAAGTGTTCAGAACAACTCAAAGGATATACTATTCTAACATATGGGCCCATGCGCCACATGCATCCTTCATTAAAAGAGGAAATAAAGTTGGGAATGTGCATCAGGTCACCCATATACACTGGTACTTGTATTTTATTAAGTATGAATATCTGTATCTGCAACCCAAAACTGTTTTGGTGTTAACTATTATCCATATGCAAGACTTCTTTTTTTTTTTTTTTTTTTTTTGGGTAGTCTCAGTTGTTCTCAGGTTGTCATAATGGGAAATACTGTAACCAGTACAGTGCATGTTGCCCAGTAACTTCCATTCCCACTTCAGTTTCAGTCACTTATAACTTTCAAAACTTTTGACTTTTGGCTACAGTTCTCTATGCTTATTCTCTGCCCACAGGGAAATGTTAATGAAAAGTCTGAGAAAAATCTGGGTGGCAGAAGAAGGGGGGAAGAAGAGATGTCCGAGGTTTTTTAAATCACAAAACATATAACAAAAAACCACAACCATACACACAAAAGAGCCCTATGTTAAGAGAACTATAAAGTTGCATGGTTGAGCACTCAAAAACTGAAAACAGACCAAAGACAAACCTTAAATCTTGCTTTCATGTTGCCACATTACAATAGCTTTGAATTCTACCATGACATATTATTTCTTAAAGTTTTATTTAACTTTATTGTCTTTCCACCAGCAGCAGCACAGAAGGCTGACTACACCATACCAGGCCATCCTTATTTCTGCACTAGTGCTGGTGGAGGCTCTGCCCTCAGGGCTGGGCTTGTGCCCAGGAGCTGCCACTTCCCAGCTGCTGGCTCCAAAGGCAGTGCCACCAACAGCAGCTGTTTAGAAGGAAGAATCACAAGTCCTTTCTTGGTCTAGAATCCTACAATTACAACACAGTGAAATTTTAGATTTAAATAGATGACATCATGAAACTTTTGACTTTTAAAATCCTATGACCAAGAAACTGACCAAAAATAAAGTTCTATGACCATGAATTTGGTACAGCTCTAATTATGTTAATAAGGGGAAAGACAATTTACAATTCTGCCCCCCTCAATTTCTTTTTTCATTGGGAATTTATCTGAACTATTCATTCAATAAAAATAAGATTTTTTTCTCATTGTGATAACATTATCTTCATTATGGACTCAAGTAGCTACTTTCATTCAGCTCTTTCTCTAAGGTTTCCATGAAGATAAACTGTCATGCTGACACATTTTACAGTGTGTATGCACACTAACTGCATTTGTCTAAGATTTTTGTTCACTGCCAGACTCTGAACCCTGTGCGACTGGCAGCTGGTGTATACCTCACTGTTTCAGTACTAATGCCTAACATCTGCAGGCTCCCTGGTCAAAGTGATTACTAAGGAAATCAGAACCAAGCAGAACTTCTTTGTAGAAACAGACTCCTAATTTAAAACAGAACAAACCAAGAACATGCACAGGTAAGCCTGCAAAGAAGAGTCCATTAGGCAGACGCTCAGCTGGTGTAAACTGTCATAATTTCATTGGCTTCAAAAGAGCCACGACAGTTTGCATTGGCTAAGGATATGCCCCTACATGTAGAGATGTTTTGCTACAGTGAAGCACATTAGGTTTAAGTCCGTATGAGCAACTGCTATAGCAGTTATTTAGACACCATGACTATTTTTCGGCCTCTTTTTTCCTATCGTTGCTGCCTTTAAAAATTTATCCTGCAAGCCAAACTCTTTGTGTAAGCAACATCACAACATAATGCTATTGTGCTGGGCTGAAATAATATTTTGTGAAATTACTAGGTTTGTACCATCTACCACAAAAGTCATTTCAAGTGAAATTGCAATTCAATTATCCCTCATCTCTTTAAGTCTTATTTTTAGGCAGCAAGAAAAAAAAAATCTAAGAAAGGGAAAGGTTGGACAATTGCAAAATTCACTTTGGCATGAGTAGTCAATAAGCTTTTAATAAAGATTTCAGATTACTCAGTTATGTTCCAGAAACTCTAGACTACTCCACAAAATACTCTAAAAGCACGTTTTGTAATCTTCTTTTCTGTGACTACATTATAAATACTTTATTTAAAAACAAACAAACAAAACAAAAACGATCAAAAACATACCCTAGCCCAGGATAGAAATTCTGGACTTCATTCACAAAACACCTCTCCTTTGGCTTTAGATCAACAGGTTCAAACCATAAATTAGATGCCAGTAAACTCTGAAACTGAATACGACCTCACAGCAAGACTGACTTTACTGATCTCACAATACTGTCTATAACCAATATAAACACGGTCCAAGAAGTTCAAGCCTCTCTACTGTCAGATTTGGTTTTGTACAACAGTAATTTACAAATCCCCATTTTACTATTAAGCTTACCTGCTTTTCAAGTAATATTATACACTGTTGCATGTGTTAAGAGTTGCTGTTACATGACATCTGACATGTTAACATCATGAGAAAAAGTATATATTTTGTGGGTTGGTGAAAGAGCTAACACACACTAAACTGCTAATTTTTGTCTCAGATTTCAGAATTAGTAAGTACTAATAATCAGGCCTTATGCAGACAAGACTGCACAGTGGTGGATTACTACTTACTGGAATAATTTTCTGTTAGTAAAAGAAGTTAAATGTAGCAAAACCAGAAAATACTATATATCTTCACATAATAACATATTACATACGTCATTTGAAAACACGATTAATTTCTGAAGGTTATTTTATAGTACTAGCTAGTCAGTTTAAAACATAACTCAGAGAAAGTAAGCTAACCTAGAACAAAGTTGTGCACAATTGTGTTTGACAAAAAAAAATAAGGAGACTTTTTTATTTAATTGGTTGCTCCAAGAATCAACTGTCAAAGGAAGCATGTCCAGGAACCCTGAATGCTAGCTATGTAGCAAAACTCAACCCCTTCCTGTAAGATTTCTATTGGTTTCAGTCTTTTCTACTCATTATTTTTAGCTTCTTTGAGGGATGCTGTTGACTACACAAAAACTATATTGTCACTTCACTGCGAATTAGACCAAACTATAATTGCCCTGTTCCATTAAATATAGAAAAAAGGATTATTAATCAAAACAGTATTGTGTGCAATCCCTTTCACATTTGTTATGTAAAACGTTGGGTTTTGTTGACAATGCCTACAAAAAGCCCAATACTACTTAATGACATACTAGCTTTTCCTAAATGGAATATAATCAATGTACCATTGACAAAAGATTATTAAACAAAAGTCTAATTATTGAAGAAGTAATTTTTCTGACCTTTGAGAACTAATGAGGCCCCATGGACAACCAAGTTTGAATGTTAATGAGAGCACAGACTAAGAAGATGCTCTTTACTCAAGGGCAACTCATATTCAGAAGCTAGTAAGAGTATTTAAAAGGGACAAGCTGGGCTTTTAGGCCACGTCTAAACAAGAAGCCTCTGTTGACAGAAGTCACTGTCGGAAGGGATTTCTACATGAAACTTCTGTCAACAGAAAAGCGGATCAAAAGAGCAATCCGTTCTGTCAGCTGAGTAGCCAGACTGCCTGTCCTCTCAACAGAATGGCTGACTGGAAGCTCTGCAAACAAGGCTGCCCAGTGAATAGGAAGCCCTGTCTGTTGACAAAAGAGCCCAGAGCATCTACATGGCTGTTTTCTCAACAGAACACTGTTGAGAGAGGTTTATAACTGAATGGGGAGAGGTATAACACTGCTGGCGGATGTGCTGGGGCTTGTTGACAAACTGTCAACAAAGTACTTTTGTCATTTAGATGCTTGGTGCTTTTTTCCCAGCAAAAGCACAGTTTTGCTGAGAAAAGCCGCTCATGTAGATGCGGCCTTAGAGCCCTAAAGTCTCTGACCATGTAGGTTGTTTTTGTTTGCTTGTATTTGTTTGTGAGGTTTCTCTGGTGGTGAAGGTACTACAGAATGGACTTATCCACAAAAGTGTCATAGATATAGCATTTGTATGGAGTTTTGTTACCATGTCCAATAGTTGCTAAACCACTTAAACTGAAGGGAGAAAACAGATTCTCTCCACTCTGTTGCCAAACTTCCAAAAGGAGGTGAAGGCAGAGGTAACATCCTTCGAATTTACTATTACACCTCTATCTAACAAGGAACATTTTGGAAACTGGCTCTTGCACAGGCAACACTGACAAGGAAATTTAAAAAAATTCTGGAAGGTTATTAAGTAGAAAGGAGAGCTATTCTACTGTTTCTCCTTGGAAACACATGAAGGAAGGGTTTGTTAATTCTGTTCAGGAATATAAAAGACAGAAACAGCTACAGGGCAGAGGCAGGACGCTGAATTCGGGAACATGAAAAGCTGTTGGGGCTCAACACTTCCAAAAATCAGGCTATTTTAGGCAAATAATTATGGATTTAGGTGCCTCATCTTAGACACATATTTGAAAGGCTTAGCCTGTAGTTATGGTGTGTCCACTTCCAAAAATTCATTAAGGAGGGGAATGAGTGTAAGTTACAATCTATTTCTGAACTGAGATGGTCTGATTAGCATTACAGGTATCTATGTGATAACAGGACAACCCAAATACAGGACTGAGAAGCCAAAATTGCAAACTGGGCCTGGTTTCTTTGAATTTGCCTCATATTCTTACATTATAGCCAATTTACTTTGAAATATTCTTTCTTCTTTTTTGAGCACGTAAACAATATTCCCACTACAGTACCTCATTTTCCTCCTCGTGTTCCAATATAGCTTGTAGAAAAGCTCTCCGTTCATGGCTGGAAGACTTCTGATCGAACATGCCAGCCTGAATAACTTTCTGATCCACATTCAGTTTATACTTGGCAGCAGCAAGTATCTTCTCCTCCACGCTATTTACAGTGCACAGTCTAAGGACTCGAACCTCATTCTGCTGGCCAATTCGGTGAGCTCTGTCTTGTGCCTGCAAATCCTGATTGAGAAAATACATTGCATTATGAACAATGTACCTGTTTGCAGTGCAAACCACCTGGGTCAAAGAAAACTATTATCTTTTGCAATGTATTATGAGAATAAAATACTTATGTAGAAATGGGTTTAAATCAAAATCCTGGACAAAGCAATGCTCATCCTGTCTATACTTTAGGTTCAAAAAAGGATGGCACAAGGGCGAGAGGGTGAAATTCAGGCATGAATTTTATACCTTATAGAATATTGCTGAGAGAATATTATGGGTGCTGATAAACGAACACAGGGATGACTACAGAGATACAGTGTCTTAGGCCACCAATCTTTTGCCTTCAGAAATCCTAGTTCAAGTTTTCTAAATTAGGATGCAGACAACATGAACTTCTTGGTCTAAAATTAGTTTTTACTTTTAGCTGACATCTGTCAGCATCTCTAAAGTAGCCTTTTGTTCAGCAATTTCTACTCTCAAGTCACAGTCCCGGAAACAACATAGAAGGTCAAGAGTTGAGGATAACTTTTCCAGAAGGCAAAATCAGAAGGCAGAAGTTGAGGATAACTTTTCCAGAAGGCAAAATCTCTCTCCAGCAGAGTAAGGTACAAACAATGCTAATGCAGGACAGTTAATCAAAAAATGCAGTCATTGTACCATCACAGTATCATGTTATTTTACGTGAATTAGATCTCTTAAAAGAAGGATTACAAGTATTTTTAAAATCAGCCTGTTTCAGTCCAGCTGTTCAGGACTGCAATCTAAAAAGCCCTGCCTGGACAATTTTGCTCTATTCACTTTAAAATTAATAAATAGAGTGGTTTGATTTAAAGATGTATTTGCAGCCAATACAGGCGGAACCTCTCTAGTCCTGACTGGTACTGAATAAGAGAATTTGCCAGACCATGGGAGGTCAATAATATCTAGCAGCATTACTCACACTGCCACTGCTTACTGGGCTCTTAGAAGACATTTAGGGGTAAATTTAGGAGCACAGAACACTTGGAGTCAGGATTGGTGGCTGGAAACCAACTTTACGGGACCATGGGAAACTTGGCCTCACCACGATAAGTGGTCGCCCGGCTAACTAAAATCATGACGGATCACGGATGTTGCCAGACAAAAGAGTGCTGGACTAAAGAGGTTCAACCTCTACTAGATAAAAATGAACATAAAGTCACAGTATGAACACATTCATACAATTCATTGATAGACTGGGGATGTCAAGGACAGGAAAGTGGAAACTCCCAATCTTCAAAGTTCTCTGCCTGGTTCTAATGATTATTATTAATGTCTTCTTTTTAGCACATGCCTCATTAAGGCTTACAAATTGCTCCCATCCCCAGGAGAATAACAGAAATTGAATACACTTCACAATTTAGCAAGCCACTTACTGTTTGCGTTGCACATACAGGCCGTGTCTACACATGCCCCAAACTTCGAAATGGCCACGCAAATGGCCATTTCGAAGTTTAGTAATGAAGCGCTGAAATGCATATTCAGCACTTCATTAGCATGCGGGCGGCCGCGGCACTTCGAAATTGACGCGGCTTGCCGCCGCGCGTCTCATCCAGACGGGGTTCCTTTTCGAAAGGACCCCGCCTACTTCGAAGTCCCCTTATTCCCATGAGGTGATGGGAATAAGGGGACTTCGAAGTAGGCGGGGTCCTTTCGAAAAGGAGCCCCGTTGGGACGAGCCGTGTGGCGGCGAGCCGCATCAACTTCGAAGCGCGGCGGCTGCCCACATGCTAATGAAGTGCCGAATATGCATTTCAGCGCTTCATTACTAAACTTCGAAATGGCCATTTGCGTGGCCATTTCGAAGTTTGGAGCTCGTGTAGACGTAGCCACAGTGAACTGTACTATAAATGTCACACAACCAATCTAATGAAAGTGTGAAACAAGAGTAGAGTACATTTTGCATTGCTTTCTAAGTCCCCAAACCAAGACACACAAGCTGTGAATTGTTCCTATTCAGGACCTAGATGTCTCTGATCATTCTGATCTTTGTGCATTTGTGATCATGCTCTTTAAAAATTTTATATAAAATCTTTTCAGCCTCTCTCAAGGAACCCCAGCACTTAGTTCTGTATGGGGCACTTGGTTAGCTAACTGTACACATTAAGAAAGTATAAATATAAGTTTGTGATTCCATTTATACACAACCTCCACTTTTAAAAGTGTCACTAAAAGACAAAGAAATATCTGCTTCTCCTTGCGTTTTGGCTAGTAAAAAGTATTAGTTTGAACATCCTCGATCTATACTCACCACTACCCATCTTTAGTTACTTGCACCACCTCTGACAGGGTGTATAAACTCTACACTGATGAGGAAGGTGCCAGACAGAACCCTGTGCAGGGCTAGTCCCATTGCTATGTATGGCTCCAATCAATCACATATAGTAGGAAGGAGGACTTCTAAAAGGAGGAAATTGCAGTCAAATGTGGAGAGATCACCTTGAAGAGGAGACTGCTGAGTGACCCATGAAGCCTCAGGGGAACTCCCATCCAGGAGGAGACCTCCACTCTGGCTCTAGGGGATGTGATGTGAACTCCCTCGGTAAGCCTGACAGAGTGAGCCCGATTCAGAAGCCCAGCCAGAATGATGCCTCAAAACCTGATATGCAGATGGACTCTTGAGGCATGTAGATGCTGCTGGTCTTTTTCCCAATTAACGTGACTCTGAGAAGAAGTTATTCTTGGGTATGCTAAACATTTAACTTTCCTTTTGAACCTCTGCGAGGGCACTTAAGAAGGTCCGCCAAGGGGAAGTTTTCCCTTGCAAGAAATAAAGAACTGAGGCTTGTGTATAATAAAGTCACCAGAGTAAATAAATGGGCATGATCAGGCTCTCCTATCATCTCAGAGAAAACAAAGAGGAGTCTTTTATACAACCCTTTTGTGAAACTGAAAAATTGCTGTCCACATATTGCAATTTGCCTCTTGAGAGAAGGAAAGCCTTGTACTACCCTACTGCCACACTTCTAGTTGTTTAAAAGACCAGCATTCTTGTGCTCTAAAGGGAGCAATTTACTAGCTCTCTGACTAGCAGGATGAGGACAGCTGCCCTGGGCAAGTAGGAGATGAGACGGAATCCACAGGGCTCTGAGATGGGGCTCTGTGGCAG
This sequence comes from Carettochelys insculpta, assembly GCF_033958435.1. Classification (NCBI taxonomy): domain Eukaryota; kingdom Metazoa; phylum Chordata; order Testudines; family Carettochelyidae; genus Carettochelys; species Carettochelys insculpta. The sequence continues at coordinate 27,158,293 of NC_134141.1, read as the reverse complement.
TTAGAAAACCAGATCACTTTACTGATTTAAAATAAGTTATTTACAAATGGTAGTTCAGTGACTGATTCTTTACTGAAGTGGCACTGGAGGTACAAAGTCTATCTGCTCCACTATCAAATTTCCCAAGGTAAAACCGGAAGCCCCCAAAAGCATATCCAATTCTCTTTGTACACTGCACAATTAATAGGAAAATAAAAGTAACCTGGTGAGGATTCCAGTCACTGTCAAAGATAATGACAGTGTCAGCAGCCTGAAGATTCAGGCCCAGGCCTCCTGCCCTTGTGCTCAACAGGAAGATAAAGTACTGTGACCCCTGCTCATTGAACTTCTTCAGCAGCGCAGCCCGATCCTCTGATTTTGTCGTACCTGAAGAAGATAAGCAAAGAAATTGAACGACAGAGATGTTGGACAGAAGTAATCCGCAGAAGACACAAGTTGATAAGGAAGTATGAGGGAGGCAAACCTCATCTCACTTGTCTTCAGCCATCTCACCCACACTTCGCATTGTGTGGACTCATTACCAAGTGTGTAATGGTAGGCTGCTGGATAAAGGTTTCCACAAATAAATGCTGGTTTTAACTATTCTGTACATTTCAAAGGGTGCTTTTACCAAGCAGCCAACATTTCATAGCTATGACAAACATAAATGTTCTTATATAAAATCATATACATAATTTAGTTCTCCTCCCTGTCATACTCTTTATCCATTGCTCATCTTAGGCTGGAGGCTCTTTGGGGCACTGCTGTGTTTTGTAAAATGCTTAGTACAATGGAGTGCTGATTTTGAATGAGACCCTCTGACCACTATTAGAATCTGAATATTAAAGAACCATATCAATGAGTTGACATATTCATATGACAAATTTTACCGTTTTCCTCAAAACCAACCTAATACCTTTTCAAGGTCGATCAACTCATGATCAAAAACCCTATGCACCACTTAAATCCTTAGCGAGTAAAACTTGTGACCAGTTTGTATGTTCTTAAGAATCAGGCTTTATGCTCGCACATAATCTGTGCATGAAACCAAAGAGAGAGGAAGAGATTTTTATTTACTTACACACCCACACGAGGAGAAAATTTGTCCCTGGTACAATCACAAACTGCTGACCAAAAATATTTTTCATTTGAAAACACAGCTTGATATGAAGAAGGTGATAGGGGAAGAGCAAGGGGAAACAGAGAAAGATGAGATTTACTTTTTGAACTGTATTTCAGCCTGGAAGAATGTATTGCCCTGGAACAGAAAGTGAAGAAAAACTGGCATTTATGATGACATTGTCATCTTTAACCCAATAGGTATTCACAGTGTATTAAATTACTTGCATAACAAAGACAAGGTGAGTGACATAGTATCTTTTATAACATCATCCTTCTGTTGGTGAAAGAGACACCCCTCTAAACCACACAGAGTTTTTTTTCCCCAGTCTGGGAAAGGCACTTCAAGTGTCATAGTAATATACAAGGTGGAACAGATTAAGTTGTTAAAACATGTTCTACAGGACAATTAACATCCCTGCAGTCACAGGAAAAAAAAGGGGGGAGTTTGCATATTAGAGTGTTACAATATGCCATGTAGCTATGTCTTTTATTAAGACCATGACTTGTAGAGTCCAACAAAGTTCTCAACTTAAGCAACTAGGCCAGTGGTTCCCAAACTTTTTGGCATCACAGCCCCCTTTTGATTTCTGAGAAACCCTCATGGCCCCCCACCTCTTCTTTACCATCATCCAACCCCCCCTTTAACAAAAAAATTAATTCGTAATTTGAAATAAACACAAAAGCTTGATATAAAAATGTTATTTAAAATTAAAAATAAGCACAAATAATTTTTTTGGCCCCTTGTGATTGCCTGGTGCAGCCCCAGCTGGCCAGCTGCCCGAGCCCCATGCTGCCAGAACCAGCTGCTCACCCATCAGCGATCCAACCCCAGCAATGGGCAAGCCCCATGCTGCCAGTGCCAGCAGCCCACCAGCCATCCCGAGCCCTGTGCTGCCGAGGCCAGCCAACTGCCCACCAGACTGAACTGCCCAAGACTTGATCTGCCGTGGCCAGCCGCCTGAGCCCCACAAGCTGGCTGGCTGCCCGAGCCCCGCAAGTCCTCCGAACAATCCACCCGAGCCCCTTCCCTATCCTTCCACAATGCCAGGCATCACCAGCCCCCATCTAACCCCATCCTCCTCCCCCCACCGCAACCCACTCTCATTCTCATTAGCAGAAGGCAACCAGCTCCATGTGGGTCTTTGCTGCCTGCCTGTATTTTATAGCAGCTGCACTGGGTCACCACCTAAAATGGCAGGGGATGAGAGTTGGAAGCAAAGGCAGGATCTTTCTTCATGTGTGGGGAATGATTGGGCGGGAGGGGGGCTGGGTGACCTCATGCCCCCCCCGGAATTTCTTTACGCCCCCCAGTTTGGGAAGCGTGACCTAGGCTCATCTCTAGGAGGCGTTCTGAGGTTTCCTTTGAAATGAAGATGGAAAGATCAGATGTAGAGATAAAGAGTTTGCGGGGAAAGCATTTGCCCCGGGTGACTGTGTATTTTATAATTTTGTGTGTGTGTGAATTCATTTGAGAGCACAATGATTGTCTGGCTTCACACACATAGCTATGAGACAATTTACTGCACTAGCTGAGATACAACGTGTTGTGTTAAACTTGTATAGGACCCAGGGACTGCAAAAGATGTGTTTTGGTGGGAATTAATCATCATGGCAGTGGGGATATGTTTGCATATCCTGTATCTATTATTCTGGCACGGTCTGTTGCTACCTTGGATTTGGAGGGTCCTGATCTGTGGGGAACTTGCTGTTGCTGATAAGCTTGGCAAAATGAGAGGATTGTTTATAGGCCAGAAGAGGGAGTTTATGAAATATTTTTTCAGGATGTGGTCCCCCTTCAGATATGGGTTTCTTTTGTTTAATGTACCCCATACCAGCTGCAGGCTGGGACAGAAGGTGACAACCAGGGAAGTGTGTCAACAGAAGGTTATATTTCTGTTGTAAAGCAGGTTCTCTTGGCCTATTTGGGTGGCCAATTGAATTGTACCACCTGGTTAAGTGTCCTTCTCTGGTTAAGTGTCCTTGTTTGATGAAAATGGTGTTTCGTTGCATACTCCAGACTCACTCCTCAGAGCATATTCTGTGTCTCTGGGTTACTTCCCTCATCTGAGGAAGCATGTCCTGAGCTTCTAAGACCTTCCAGCAGTTCAGAACCCAGAGGAGCCCCCACTTGGAAGACCAATGAGCCCTGGTTGCTGGTAGGGGAGACTGAACCTGTGAGCTCAGGGGCTAAAGCCATGTGCCTCTCCAGCATGAGCTAAAAGCCAGCTGGGTCTCAGCTAACATGGTAGAGCAGATTTTGCTTTCCTTTGTCACAAGTCTCTGTGCCTCTGGGTTACACTGCTAGGCAGCTGCCTGTAGCTTTTCATTGTTGTATCTGACCATAGTGTCCAGGAAGCTGGTCCTGGTATGAAGGCTTTTAGAGAGAGTCTGATGGAATGGTGGTGGATATTGAAGTTGTAGTGGAAATATGAATTGAATGTCCAGAGGATGAAAGTATCAGAGTCTCAAGTATACCACAGGTTTTGTGGCATATTTATCCAGACATTCTTCCTCAAGGTGGGCACATTAAGGCCGCGTCTACACGTGCATGCTACTTCGAAGTAGCGGCGCCAACTTCGAAATTGCGCCCATCACGGATACACGTGTTGGGCGCTATTTCGAAGTTGAAATCGACGTTAGGCGGCGAGACGTCGAAGTCACTAACCCCATGAGGGGATGGGAATAGCACCCTACTTCAAAGTTGAACGTCGAAGTAGGGCACGTGTAGACGATCCGCGTCCCGCAACATCGAAATAGCGGGGTCCGCCATGGCGGCCATCAGCTGAGGGGTTGAGAGATGCTCTCTCTCCAGCCCCTGCGGGGATCTATGGTCACCGTGTGCAGCAGCCCTTAGCCCACGGATTCTGGTTGCTGCTGCGGCAGCTGGGGATCCATGCTGCATGCACAGGGTCTGCAACCAGTTGTCGGCTCTGTGGATCTTGTGTTGTTTAGTGCAACTGTGTCTGGGAGGGGCCCTTTAAGGGAGCGGCTTGCTGTTGAGTCCGCCCTGTGACCCTGTCTGCAGCTGTTCCTGGCACCCTTATTTCGATGTGTGCTACTTTGGCGTGTAGACGTTCCCTCGCAGTGCCTATTTCGATGTGGTGCTGCCCAACGTCGAAGTTGAACGTCGATGTTGCCAGCCCTGGAGGACGTGTAGATGTTATTCATCGAAATTGCCTATTTTGATGTCGCTACATCAAAATAAGCTATTTCGATGTAGTGTGCACGTGTAGATGTAGCCTAAGAGGTGGATATACTGGGGAGCCAGCCTAGTCCCAAAGCTGTTCCAATAGACAAAGTGTTTATTGAACGTAAATTTGTTAAGGATGAGGATGAAATGGATGAGTTTACTAATCTAAGTCTAGCCCCTAGGGAAAGACGCATCTGGCAAAGAAATGGAAGTTGAGTAGGAAGCTGTCTATCGAACCAGAAGCTGGGGACTGAGCACACTTTGGCAGCATGGAGCAGGCCTGCTGGGCTGGAAGCCAGAGTGGTGAATGGATCTGGGTCCTCCTACCAGCCACTGACAGAGTGGTAGTGTCTGGACAGCCTATCCAGTGAAACTCAATATACAGAAGGGGAAAACCTAGTGAACTGGATGGATGGCGAAGTTAAAAAGAGGACGCTCCAGCTCCTGGAAAGAGAGAGTTCCCTTGCTTGCATAACTTGGGACATATGAAGATCCTTGTGAGCTTTTTTGGCAGATGAGGCTTCAGGTTTCATGTGTTTGTCCGGGGAAGAATTTGAGATCCTTATATTCCTAGATACTACAAGACTGCTGGTTTGTGTTGGATGATTTGTGGTGTGGAGACTTCTTTGTGCTCCTTGTAGTACATGGTCTTCTATGTGCTGGAGGAATTGTGGTGGATGTGATGTTTGCAAAAGATCAACCCTGTGTCTACATGTACCCCTTCCTTTCGAAAGGGGCATGTTAATGAACGGGTTTGAAAGATTCTAATGAGGTGCTGCAATGAGGTGCTGAAAGGAACCCCCCATTTTCGAAAGCCCTTCTTCCTAACACCAGATAGGAAGAAGGGCTTTCGAAAACCGGGGGGGGGGTCCTTTTGGAAAGTCCTGTCTCCATGGGCGGTGCGCGATTTGAAAAGCCTCACTTTTGAATCACCGTGGCTGCCATTATGCTAATGAGGCACTGCATATTCATTGCAGCACCTCATTAGCATCTTTCGAACCCGCTCATTAACGTGCCCCTTTCAAAAGGAAGGGGCATGTGTAGACCCAGCCCAAGTGTGTGATTGTATCCACTGTGGATGTTTAGTCAGATGACTACTTTTTGTTATGACAGCTGCTGAGGAAGTTGTAGCTCTGTGTGGTGACTGTCATCCAGTGCATTAAATGCACCAATAACCACTATGTGGATGAAACCAAACAATGACTATATTGTCAAATGAATTCACACAGACAAATGAGAAAGGACAAGAACACTGTATCACCTGTGTGGTGAACACTATTCCAAACATGATCACTTCATAGCTGACCTCTGAGCCTTTGTCCTTGGAGGAAACCTATACAATACCTAAAACAGACAAGCATGGGAGCTTAAACTCATAACTTTGGTGGATACTAAAAGTTATAATCTTAATAAAGACATTGGATTTATGGTTTACTACAATTATCTGTAACACACTAACGCCCCTCTTTTGCCTCCTGATGGCAGGGATGTTAATGGGCTATTTCAGCTTGAATGGGTCCTTAGAACAGGGGTGGGCAAACTATGGCCTGCAGGCTGCAACCTGCTCATCGACTATTTTATTCCATGCCCTGATATCGAGCAGAGTCAGAAGCTTGCCTCACTCTGGTGTTCCAGCCAGGGAATGGGGCTAGGGTTTCCCTTGCCCCACATTGTGCATGCATCTGCTGCATGCAGCTCCTTGAATTAGGGGAAACCAGGGGATGCCGCACACTGCTGCTGTCCCTAGTGCTGGCTTTAAAGCTCCTTTTGGCTGGGAACTCTGCAAGGCCAATGGGAGTTGCAAAGGCGGTGCCTGTGGACGAGGTAATACGCACAGCCACATAGCCCCACCTCTGCATGGAAGCAGATGAGAGACGCACTGTTGTTTCCAGGAGCCACACTTGAGAGCTCCTCCCCCTGGCACCCAACCCACTGTCCCAATCCTCATACTCCTCTCACTGTCCAAACCCTTTGATCCCATCCCGGTGCACTCTTCTGCACCTCAACGCATCTCATCCCCAAACCTACTGCAAAGACTGAACTCCCAGCTGGAGCCCCAGCCCCAATGGCTCTCCAACTCTTAGCCCAAGCCTTGACATTCACCCTGCACCCCACATTCTCAGAATGAAGCCAAAGGCCTGCACCTCCAGCCACAGCACTCCCTCCTCCATGCACTCTGCCCTGATGCCACGCCCGAGCTGAGAGCCCCATACTGCTTGCTGAACCTTTTGATCCCAGCCCAGAGCACCTTCCCACACTATGAACTCCGTTTCTGGACCAAACCTAGACTTCTCACTCCTTCCTGCTTCTCAACTCCCAATTTTGGGAGCATTCATGGCCCTCTAGACCATTTCCATACCAAGCTGTGGGTCTCAGCCAAAAAATTTGCCAACCCCCTGCCTGAGAGTTTTGGCTACACAACTTGCTCTGCCTTGTGACACTTTAAGCACCCTTCCCAGACCTGAAGAGCTCTGTGTAGCCAGAGAGTTGGTCTCTCTTTCAGCATTAGACATTGATGCAATAAAAGATGTTACCTTTCACACCTGTTTTCTCTAATGTGTTGTTTATAACACTGAAAACTGACTGGAATAAAAGGTACCAACAAACACATATATTTTCAGCAACATTCTAGAATAAGGAAGGATTAATCCTGAAGTAAGTACAAGTTGAACCTCTGAACTAGTACCCTTGTGACCTGACTGGTGCTGGACGAGAGAATTTTCAGAACCACAGGAGTTCAATATTGTCTAGCAGCATTACTAACACTTTCATTGCTTACTGGGCTCTTTGAAGACATTTAGGTATATTGCAGCCAAAGAACAGCACAGAACACTGAGAGCCAGGACTGGTGGCCATAAACAAACTTCATGGGACCACTGGAAACTTGGCCACACTCATGATAAGTGGTCATCCAGTTAACTAAAGTCATGCTGGATTATGGATGTTGCCAGACAAGAGAGTTCCGGACTAGAGAGGTTCAACCTATAGTAGCTGTGACATTTTACATCACTGTATAAATCTGTTGTCTTGGAAGCCCACAGTATTTTGCTGAATTTTATGTAGTCAAAGGTAAAACTGAAGTCAATCACACAGAGGAAGGCTAGCCCTACAGTTAAAGCACACAACTGAGCTTTGCCACAGGTTTCCTGTGACGAATTCGGCAACTCAACTTTTGTGTCTCAATTTGCCTAACCAATATAGCCTGATACCCATCGGGGTAAGGAAATGTTATGTTCACTAATGATGGAAATTACTAATTGCCATTAATCATACCTATGCCACCTAAGGGATGAAAAGTTTTGAATCAATTTAAAATTCAATAATGGGAGTACCCAAAGGGAATTGAGACTTGTTGACATTTTTTGTTATATTTTCCTGTAATTGCAATCTTTCTCTGGATATTTTATCTGACTGAACACACTGTCCCATTAAACATTATAGACAAGATGGGAAATGTAATCTTTCATTGGAATGCTGAGAAGAACAAAAAGATATACAGTTCATCCATCCACTCTCCAAAACATAAGGCCCAACATGGCTACAACAACAGTGCATTAAATATTGGAGCATTTGATACCGGAAGTAAGGAAGAGCCAGCACTCAACTTGTTAGTAAGAGACAGAGTAGAAGGCTGAAGGTCACTCTAAACACCTTGAATATTATCATATGCTGTTGACAAAGGGAGCATCTTTGAAATTTTAAGTTGATTATTATGCATTTCATCCCGAGTGGGATAAAAGAGGCAATTTTTAGTTTTATGTTCCTTTAACATCACTACATTACAACTTCTGTGACAGCTTTCATTCAAGGATCATAAAATGCTCACAGCCATTAACTAATTAACCTTCCCAACTCTCCTTAAGTTAAAGTTTCCCAAGTATCACTTTACCTGTCACAAAAATACAGGAATCCCTGTAAAAAAAGAATGAGAATTTAAGAAGGTACAAAGTAATTACTTCAACAGAAATTTGGCCAGAACAGTGGAGTTAAACATCCCCACTCATAAGAAAATCGCTGCAGGGATTTCTTTTCTGACAAGAGATAAAGAGCTTCATTTTATATCTTATCTGAAAAGTAGTGACTTGGACCAGACCTAATGGATCTTGCCAATGGTCTCAAATATGTTCCAAGATCAGTATTTTAAATGCATGCTAATAAATGGCCTGAAATATGCTAATAAGGCATGGATGCAAATTCCCCATGCCTCATTAGCATAAGGTCACACGATTTGGAGTCCGGAAGACCCTCTTCTGGACTCCAAAACAACATGTAGAAGCGTGGCCCCGGGGGGGAGGTGTCTTCCAGAAGAAAGTCCTCCTTCCTGAGGCCCCTTCTTCTCAAAAATTTTTGGGGAGAAGAGGCCTCCGGAAGGAGGATTTCCTTCTGGAATACTACCCCTGGGAGCCATGCTTCTACACATTTTGGAGTCTGGAAGAGTGTCTTCTGGACTCCAAATCATGTGACCTTAAGCTAATAAGGCATGGGGAATTTGCATCCGCGTCTCATTAGCATATTTTGGGACATTTATTAGCGTGCCACTTTGAAAGTGGCACATGTTAGAAACAGTCCAAATGTTTTAATTTTTAATATTAGGTTTGTGCATGGAAACCCCAGCCAAGACTGAAGCCCTTTTGTGTTAGGGGCTGTATAAACTATAGGTCACAGTTTAAACACAGAAAACAAATGATGAGAAAAGAAGAAAGATTCACAGAGTGGTGAAAACATGTACCCAAAGTCACACAGCCAAGTGGGCAGCAGAACCAGGTAGAGAACCCCAGATTCCTGAATCCCATTCCCATGATCTATCCACTGAATCATACTGCCTCCAGGTTATTATCTGGGCTTTGCTTCCTGCCTGAGCTTACCATCAAGGCGAAGGTAAAGGAAATTTCGAAAAGCAAAGTAGTCCTCCATAATGGTCATGAGGGATGTCATTTGACAGAAGAGAAGCACACGATGATTAGTGGCTCGTAACTTTGGCAGAATACGATCAAGTAATTCAAACTTTCCTGAGGCCCGATAAAGCTCGGCTCTGTTTAAGAGATAAACAAATCAACACAATGAAAACATTCACAAGCCTACTCTTAAAACCATGTTTTTCATAATGCTGGCAGGTGTTGAGCTGGAAAGAGTCCTTTATTCTGCCAAGCCAAGATTAATAGTACCCTTCTCTCTCTACAATTATTGTTATTGAATGAATGTAAAGATCATAATATAAGTTTTCAAGAATCAGTGTTATTAAAAAATAAAGGAGGGGGACAAACTATATAAATTTTTGGAAAAAAAGTTTCCTTTTATAAAAAAACAAAACAAAACAAACTTCTAAATTCATTAAAATTCAGTCTCATCCAGTATCTTTTTCATATAAATCCAAGACTTTTCAAGCAGAGAGTTATTTCCACAGTAGATGAAACAGGTTCATAAGTAAACTGTGTTTGCTACAACTGCTTCCAGTCATAAACAAGTCTGCAGCCACAGGCCAAAATCACTGGCAATGTGTAAGGTGCTACTAGTCTGGAAGAAGGCTGAGGAAGATATAAGTTAAAGAACGGGGTATTCTCCTTTAACCTGAACATCCTTTTATTACTAGACTCCTTTTTTTCAAGCCCCTTAGTAAGTGAGATACAAGTCAGAATCAGCAGGCTAAATCCAGACTTTGTGGAGAAGAGGTTTTAAGCTACATATCAGTATGAGGGTGAGAGCTAAGTATGCAACCATACTTAGTGTAACAGCCACATGATAAGAGAAACAAAACTGATGCTCGACCTCCCTCTACCTGTGACCATAATAGGTACAAAATAAAATCTGCCATCAGGAATTGCATCTATATTAAGGGCACAATGCAGACCAGAAGTTATGAGGTCTGTTGAGGCCTGCATATTAGCCTGTTGAATAGCTGCTGTTTATTTAGGAGGCAGATGAAACTAGATGCAACTGCACAACCGGACAACCCAAATGTAATTCGATAGATAAGCAGGAATCACACATACTTTTTGGGACAGGGAGGGAATCCTATGGAGAATGTAAATGAACTCTCCAATCCTTAAGCACTATTAGCCCATATTCTGGGTCTGTTCCTTTGTGTTGGGATAAAGAACAGTTGCTTATCCTAACCTAATGTGCTTTTTTCCAGATGTTCTCTTAGTGGATCATACTGTAGGAGCCCATGCACCTCAGACACGGAAAACTGGAGGGATTTTTTGAATAGCAGTGTCTGTGAGAGCCACACATGCATCCTGTGCTGACTCATGATTCCATACAAGGACAGGAAAGGTGAGCTAGATGCCACCTTCCTCAGTTCTTTGGCAGTCCAAAGCCCCTAGTGCTGAAAACTCTGAAAAGCAGGGATGGAAGATGGATCATGGGATCCACACTGACTGCATCTTGAAGAACCAGCTATTGTAATATAAATAAATGTTATTCTCCAAGTACTTTTCTATGTGGCTTCTACTATAGACAACTGGCAAGGAACACCTCTTCAGGAAAGTCACTGTCTTCTTAAAGGCACTGCTACTACCACAAGGAATTCCATGAATATTCTCAGTGTAGTGTAGACTACAAAGGGTAAAACCATGTGTTGATTCTCAGTGGGGCCCCAGCCATGATATTACATGCTTCTTGTGGCCAGATGGACAGCTAGGTGGAAGGAAATCAAGAGCAACAAACCAGTCTTGAGCTTTGAGAGATGGAATGATGGAGGCAAGTGTTACCACTCTGAACCTGGCTGAGTCTTCTCAAGCCTAGCATGCAATGAAGAGCCCCTTTTTCCTTTGGACTGGTGAGTAAAAGTTTCTCTTGCCTTGCACTCTTTTGTGTCCTCCTCTGTAGCTCCTAGAAGAAGCAACAGCTCCACTTCTGCTTATAGGCCCCTGAAGAGTAGCCATGATATGTAATACATATATATGTGATGTCAGTTGAATGGGGCACAGTGGCCTCTAAAGGTCATGGTCTCTTGACTGGGACTAACACGGCTCTCTACCATTTTCTTAAATCTGTTGAAGTGTCAAAATAGTGGAGTGTATTGCCAAGGAAAAGGAAGGCTAGAACCTCGTCTGTATCATAGGTGCTTTTGACATCATAGTCTATCCATTTTGGGTGGTAAGACAGTGTGCCCTGTCTCATTTGAGGTGAAGGGCATTATGGAGCCAAGATGTAAATCCCCAGAATGCTACGCCTTCAGTATGGAAAGAGCACTGACTGTCCTCTCATTTCACAGCTGTCAGACCACCGAAGGCATCTCCTCAATCATGGTCTGCACCTCTCTTGTGATACTCAATGTTTGGAGCCACAATGCTCTGTACACAATCACCAGAATGGCCACTGTCCAACACTTTCATCATCACCTGCAAAGACACCGTGGGCACTAAATGGCTTTGTGAGGAGCCATTTTAACCAATTCTGACTTCTAACATGAGACAAGATAACAAGGTATGTCGATTATCATCTAGCCGTAGCAAAGCTGAGGAATACGACTTATTCCGAAACCGATCAAAGTTAGGAGTCCTTGTCTTCAGTGTGCTTTTACTTGACCTCGACTTCTCTTGGGTGACCAATACAACTAAGGGGCCCCAGTTTTGAGGAGCATAGAACTCAAACCCCAAAGTGTGCACCTGGTATCTCGTCTCAACTCACTTCACCATGGTGTTACATTAGCTGATATCTGCCACAAGGACCTGTCTAGATCAAGCAGTCCCTCTTTAATAGGGAGGATCTCCCTAACTGGACCAGAGCTGAAAGGATGTTTAACAGCTTATGGAATTTATCCAGGATGCTCCATGCTTCAGCCTCCAGAGTTTCAGTAATCAGCACAAGAAGTTACAGGAATGCTTTAAAACTGCCTTGCACTGGTACCAAGGACGCTGCCTTATCTGTTGATGAAGAGCAGATACACTTAAGTGTGAGACAGGGCATTGATGCTGTTCTGCTCCTGCATCCGCCTCTTCCTGGTAGTGAGGAGCTGGTGACAGGGATTAGAGAGAAAGATCTTTTCCTCCATGCATACAATGGCAGAATATACCTTCCCTCTGCTCCAACTGCAGAGCCGCACTTGCATACCATAGGAATATGACTGATTTGCTGGGTGTCAATCAGTCAGGGCCAGTCTAGCTCCACTCATCAAGGTAGTGATCTGCAGAAGCCTGTAGGTTTGTGGCTATTATGGGAGAGGGCTCTCTACTTGATGATGGGGAGAATGTGTACTGGTGCCAACATAAAGGTGCTCTGAAGTCTGGAATAGTGGTGGGCAACCTGCTGCCTGAGAGCCACATGGTGTCCCATCAGCATTCTGTGCTTGGCCCACAAGACATTTGGTTTATCACTGCCCATGTGCAGAGCTGCCAGATTCTGCTGGTTTCCATCCATGTCACTTTTTTCATACAAGTAGTATTAAAATCAGATGCACATAAAACAAGTGTACACAAACTGAGGTACGTGCTGATTGCACACAACTTTGACTGTAAAATTGCATGAGGCTGGGGTCAAGGCTGAGAGCTGCATTAATAGGGCCAGTAGTGTTAGCTGCATCACAAGCTCCTCCTTACCTCTAGGCAAGGATTGGAGGACTCTTCCCCAGAGGCTTTGACATTTGCTCTTATGAAAGAATACTAAGATCCTTCTCAATCCGCCTTAAAGAAGCCCTTTCTGTGACTGATTTCAACACAAGAGGTGTCAGTTTTGGCTTTAACATTAATGGTGAGGTCCACTCTGATGTTGTAAAATTCCTTGGTGCTGTCTTCTCTGTGTTAGTCTTCAACACTGATGACCAACACTTGATGGCACACTCAATAATGCTGGCTTGTCCACTAGTAGCGCCATGGAACTCATTTCTTCAGGGTCTGGGGAGATCCTCACATATTATTCCAGAAGATAGGGTTTCAATATCAACTTTTTGTGATGTATGTGCAAGCAACTTCTCAGAAAGAGAAGTTACTCACCGTAGTAACGATGGTTCTTCGAGATGTGTCCCCGTGGGTGCTCCACAATAGGTGTCGGGCTTGCCCAGTGCGGCAGATCAGAAACTTTCCAGCAGTTTCTCCTGGATCGCGCATGCGCCAGTGCGCGCTGCTCCCTTGCGCGTCCACAGCCACGTGCGCGATCTGGTGCCCGCTAGTTCCTTGACCAACCGCCTCGGATGCGCCTGAAAAACACTAAACAGAGATCCGAAGCGGGGAGGATGGGCGGGTGGTGGAGCACCCACAGGGACACATCTCGAAGAACCATCGTTACTACGGTGAGTAATTTCTCTTTCTTCTACAAGTGTCCCCGTGGGTGCTCCACAATAGGTGACTACCCAGCAGTAACCCAAGTAAGGAGGTGGGTAATTGGTTTATGTGCAGCTTGCCCCCGAAAGGACTGCTGTCGACAGACGGGTGTCCTCTTGGTATACCCGATGTAGTGCATAATGTTTGGCGAAGGTGTCATAGGATGACCAGGTCGCCGCTCTACAGATGTCTTTTAACGTGATGCCCTTGAAAAAGGCTGTTGACACCGCCACTGCCCTGGTGGAGTGAGCCCTAGGCAGGGCCAGCAAAGGAGTCTTTCGAAGTTCGTAGCACATCTTTATACAAAACGCAATGTGTTTCGAGATTCTCTGTGAAGAGAGACCCTCTCCTTTTGACCTGGGAGCGAGAGAGACTAGAAGTCTGTCCGTTTTCCGGAAGGACGTAGTTCTGTCTATGTAGAAGGCCAACGCCCTCCTCACATCCAGGAGGTGTAGGCGTGCCTCCTTGCTGGAGCTGGGAGGCTTCGGGTAAAACGAGGGTAAAACCATGGGTTCATTAAGGTGGAACTCTGAAGAAACCTTCGGAACAAAGGCTGGGTGCAGCTGTAAAGTTACCGCCTCCTTTGAGAATGCTGTGCAGGGCGGCGTTGCCATAACTGCTGCGAGCTCACTCACCCTGCGAGCTGACGTAATTGCAAGGAGGAAGGTTGTTTCTATCGTAAGGAGACGTAGGGGAACTGAGGCTAATGGTTCAAAAGGTGGACCTGTTAGCATCCTGAGCACCAAGTCCACGCTCCACGACGGTGGAAGCGGTTTCCGAGGGGGGTACAGGTTCACCAACCCCTTCAGGAACCTGGTAACAATAGGATGGGCAAACACTGTGGGCCCTTCCTCTGCATGCCGAAAAGCAGATATAGCGGCGAGGTGGACTTTTAGCGAGGATAGGGAAAGCCCGCCCCTCTTGAGGTCCAATAAGTAGTCTAGTATTACAGGTATAGGAACGTCAAGGGGAGCTAACTGCTTGGCGGAACACCATGCAGTGAATCGAGTCCATTTCTGTTTGTAGGTCTTCCTGGTGGAGGTCCTTCAGCTACTTTCCAGGACTTGTTGTACTCCCTCCGTACATGTACTTTCTCGGGAGCTGAGCCATGGATTAGCCATGCTTGTAGGCGCAGACCTTGGGGGTGTGGGTGCACTATAGACCCCTGGGCCTGCACCGGAAGGGGGAGCGGTGGGCGGTCCGACATGCGCAGAAGCAAGGGGAACCATTGCTGTCGATCCCATGTTGGGACTACTAGAATTATGCGGGCTCTCTCCCTTCTGGCTTTCTGCAAGACCTTGTGGATGAGCACTGTGGGGGGAAACGCATAAAGTAGGTGGCCCTTCCATGAGATCGCGAATGCGTCCCACAGGGACCCCCACCCCAATCCTGCCCTGGAGCAGTACTGGGGGCACTTCTTCTTGCGCTGAGTGGCAAACAGATTGATCTGGGGAAACCCCCATGTGTGAAAGATCGGTCGTAGCAGATCGGAGCGGATCTGCCATTCCTGTGTGAGTGCAAAGCGCCTGCTCAGCTGGTCTGCTTTCATGTTGTGAGCGCCCAGCAAATACGAGGCTTTCAACGTTATGTTGTTGGCGATGCACCAGTTCCACACCTGGACTGCTTCCGCACATAGGGCACGGGATCGAACTCCTCCTTGTCGATTTATATAAAACATGGTGGAGGTACTGTCTGTACTGATCCCGACTACTTTGCCCTGTATGTGGTCTCGAAAGTGTTTGCAGGCGTTGAACACTGCTCTGAGCTCCAGTATATTTATGTGCAGTGACTGTTCCGCAGGGGACCATAGTCCTTGCGTCACCTTGTCGCCGATGTGTGCTCCCCATCCTATGTGGGAAGCGTCGGTAGTAAGAAAGATAGAGATTTGTGGTTGGTGAAAGGGTACCCCTGTTAGCAGGTTTTCGGGGTTTACCCACCATCGCAGGGATCTGCGCACCTCTGTCGTGGGAGACACCACCCTGCGGACAGTGTGGGATGCCGGCTTGTAGACGCTTGCCAGCCAATGTTGTAGGCTGCGCATATGCAATCTGGCATTCTGCACCACAAATGTCGCCGCCGCCATGTGGCCTAGCAGCTGCAAGCACGTTAAGACCGGCACCGTGGGGCTGTATGTGATGACTTGCACCAGCGAACTGATGGCGCGAAAGCGAGTGTCGGGTAGATAGACCCTTGCTGTAATCGAGTTTATACGTGCCCCTATAAACTCTGTCTTGTGTGGGGTCGGTATTTGACTTCGTGAGGTTGATGTCCAGGCCCAGCGAAGAAAACGTGTCTGCTGTTACGCGTATCATGCGTAGGACCTCTGCCTTCGAGGCCCCTTTCAATAGGCAGTCATCCAGATATGGGAATATAAATACCCCCTGTCTGTGCAGGTAGGCTGACACCACTGCCAGGGTTTTGGTAAAGACTCTGGGGGCCGAGGAGAGGCCGAACGGAAGAACCTTGTACTGGAAATGCTCCTTGCCGACCATAAAACGGAGGAAGCGTCTGTGTGCCGGGTGGATCATTATATGAAAATATGCATGTTGTAAGTCGAGGGCTGCAAACCAATCTCCATCGTCCAGTGCCGTGAGTATGGAGGCGACTGTGATCATCCGAAAACGTTGTTTGTGCAAGTACCGGTTGAGGCCCCGAATATCTAAGATGGGCCTCCAGCCTCCTGTTTTCTTCTCTGTAAGGAAGTAGCATGAATAAAAACCTTTCCCCTGGAATTGCTCCGGCACTCTTTCCACCGCCCCTATGAACATAAGATGGTCCACTTCCTGTTTGAGTCTCGCCTTGTGGGAAGCGTCCCTAAGGTGGGGCCTGGGCGGAGGTTTCGGCGGTGGGAGTGACTGGAAGGGGATCGCATAACCCGTGGCTATGATCTCCAGTACACATTTGTCTGCGGTGATCTTTTGCCATTGGGGGTGGAACGGTCGGAGGCGATGATGGAACATTAATTGTGGGTGACATTGCGCGATGGTAGAGATAGTGCAGCCCTCGACCTGCCCGTCAAACTCGTTGCCTTTGGGCCTGCCCCGAGAATGCGCGGCTTTGTTGAGAACGTCGCCTGGGAGTCCTATACTGTTGCCGCTGCTGATGTCGCCCTTGGTCGTAGCCCCGTTGGTACTGAGCACTTTGTGGTTGGTACGGGTATCGTCTTTCCTGAGGGTAATACTTTTTCTTCCTAGATGGAGGGGTATAAATACCCACGGTTCTAAGTGTAGCTCTGGAGTCCTTACTGGAGTGGAGGACCAAGTCGGTTGAGTCTGCAAACAGCTTCTGCGTGTCAAAGGGAAGATCAACAATCTTCGCCTGCAGATCCCTTGGGATACCCGATGTCTGGAGCCAGGATTCTCTACGCATGACCACTGCTGCAGCTGTTGAGTGTGCCGCCGTGTCCGCCACGTCTAGGGCAATCTGGACTCCCGTCCTCGAAGCTGTGTAGCCCTCTTGTACAATCACCTTTAGCACCGGCTTCTTATCTTCCGGAAGCGAATCCATGAGAGAAGTAAGCCTGGAGTAACTGTCAAAATTATGGTTCGCTAGATGTGCTGCATAATTTGCCATCCTCAATAGCAGGGTGGAGGAGGAATATACCTTTCTGCCAAACAGCTCTAGCTTCTTGGTATCTTTGTCTGAACCCCCCGATTTGTACTGGGAAGTCTTTGATCTCTGCTGAGATGATTCTACCACCAGTGAGTTTGGTTGTGGGTGACCAAAGAGGAACTCCATGCCCTTCGCTGGGACAAAGTATTACTTATCCGCTCTCTTGTTCATAGGTGGAGCGGAGGCCGGGGTCTGCCATATGGTAGTGGCTGACTCCATAATGGCTTCGTCGAGCGGGATAGCGATTTTGGATGAAGCCGGGGGTCTCAAATTTTTCAGGAGTTTGTGATGTTTCTCCTGTACCTCTGCCGTTTGGATGCCTTGCGTGAAAGCCACGCTTTTAAACAGCTCCTAAAACTGTCTGAGGTTGTCCGGGGGAGCAACGTCCCGGGGGCCGTGGCCTCGTCAGGGGAGGATGAGGAGGAACCACTAGGGTAATCCTCCCTCGAACTCTCAGGTTCTTGTGGCCGATGGTACACCTGCTCGCTGGGGGCTTGCGAAGGAAAGTCTCGGGGTTCCAAAATTAACTCCCCTTGAGACAGCTGTGTTTCCATCCCCGGCTGGGAGGGTCCGCGGGGGTATTGGACGGCCGGGGGGGACCTGCGCCTAGGTGTATGCCTGGGGTGTCTGCGTCCAGCATGGTAAGAACGACCATGGCAGCATGGGCACGGGTCCGGGGATGGAGACCTGGACCACTCTCGGGGTGCGTACCCCCGATGTCTGGGAGAGCGAGATCTCCGTGACGATTCAGACAATGGTGAAACTGGTTTGTGATAGTACTCCAAGGGATCCAATCCCAGAAAGGGTGAAGGGGGCCCAAGCCATGGTGACGCTGGTTGGAGGAACGGAGAAGGAGGCTCTGGATAGGTTGGTAGAGACCCAGATCTTCTGGGTGGCGTGTGCAGCATAAGGGGAGGGCTTGTTGATAGGAGTATTGCAGCCCTGTCCAGAGAAGGGCTACGGTGCCGGGTTTTTGCTCTCGCCTTTCCCCTCCCCTGCGGGGCTGGCACCGCCCCCTCCCGTGCTGGGGATCTCGGCCCCGCTGTCGGTGCCGCGCAGATAACGTCCTCCGGTGCCTGCAGGCTCCGTGCCTGTTGGCCCTGCACCGCTGGTGCCGCAGGGGTCAATGCTGCCTGTGGCGGTGCCGCTGGTTCCGGCGCTTGCCTGGCCGCCGCTCTGAGTGCTGCACATGCCGGCTGTTTGGTAATCGGAGGCTCAGCCTCTGCCACGTGCGCTGCCGCTTGTTTGGGTATACGGCTGGGGGCTGTGTGCTGCGCCCGTCCCACTCACTGAGACCGCCGGCAGGGATCGGGCTGGAGAGAGCTTCCTCCGTTTCTGCACTGAGGGGGTGAGGGAAGCCGCCTTCCTTTTATGGAGCCCAGGGGGTCCCTCTGGTTGAGGCCTCTCCGGCATGTCAGGCTGGAGAGCCTTATCAAACAGGAGCATTTTCAGCTGCATTTCTCTGTCTTTCCTGGCCCTGGCTGTGAGCTTAGCACAATGGGAACACTTCTGGGTAATGTGTGATTCCCCCAGGCACCGAATGCATTCGCTATGCCCATCGGAGGCCGGCATAGCTTCGCAGCAGGACTCACACTTTTTAAAGCCTGAAGAAGACATTGCGGTGAGTCTTTATGCTGTTAATAGGGCACTTAGCACTGAATTCGTGCCTGTTTACCCTTCGCGGACACCAGCCTGAAGCGGTGGGATGCCTACTGGCCTTCACGTCCATGCGTCTTCTCCACTCCTCTCTCTCTTTTTATTATTACTTTTTTTTTTCCTACTCTCTTGCTTTCTCTCTTGTCCTTTTTTTTTTGGAAAGAAAAAACAACAATTTACACGAAAAAAACTCTAACTAATCTGACTCTGGCCGTAGCCTGAGCAGATTCCGTTTGCAGCCGATGGCAGTTGAGAAGGAACTGGCGGGGACCGGATGGCGCACGTGGCCGGGGACACCAAAGGGAGCAGCATGCGCCGGCGCATGCGCGATCCACGAGAAACTGCTGGAAAGTTTCCGATCTGCGGTGCTGGGCAAGCCCGACACGTATTGTGGAGCACCCACGGGGACACTCGTAGAAGAATATAGAATTCCTACAGGCTAAAGAGATAGCTACTGTGTCCATCCCTCATGGATATTAAGCCATTGCAGCATAGACAGGTTCTGAAACTTGCAGATTTTAAATCTGTCATAATAAGGAGTCCAGTTTGAAGAGGGCAGCGGTAATAATCAGTAGCTTTTGGCTGATGGGCAGATTGGATCAGTTCATAGCACTTGAACATAGTAGATTAGAAGTAGTTCTGGAGACTTTGGAAGACAGTGAAGAAGTTTAGTCTAAGCTAGCTAGTGGGCTGGACTTTTGGCAGGCCTGTCTTCCTGGTACAGATGGTAAGAAAAGTGAGGCATAGTCATGGCTGCCCCACTGATCATGCCTTCACACTGAAATACAAGTAAGCACAGTGTAGGTGGACGCTGCTAATCAAAAACCTCCACATCTTATGCTCCTGAGGCCTGCCACAACCGCAGTAGATCCACACTGACACATATACAAAGAAGAATCTTTGGAGGCAAGCACAGCAAAGAGCAGAAACGCTTTTCACCCTACTTAATCCTGGGGATTTTTGTCTGATGTGAATAGAAATCACACATGACCATTTCCATGAGGAGCTCCTCTTAATCATCTGCCAGGTTAAACTTCATCAAGTACTCACTCATTGGAAGCTATCTTCAAACAATGAAGCCCCTTTAAAATCAGACAAGAAGAACCCTACTCCTTACCTAAATGTTGGAGTAGATATTGAGCCTGCCCTGATAATCATAAAAGCCAGATTAGAACCTGGGAAGTGTCTAGTAACTACACCACTACAAGTGTCACTTCAAATGGCTGCTTCCAGGAAGGAAACACCACTTTGGAATAAGCAGCAGCTTCTGAGACTGCATAACTCCAGATTTTAATTGATTAGGGTCTCTAAGGTAACTTCCTTGTAACTATAAAATTGAATTTATTTTGTAAACTGTTTAGTTTTGATAATGTGACTCTTAAAAGTAACCAAAAACCTCCTGCCCAAGGGTTTCATTTTCTATGTATATATACACAAATGAATTGAAAAAAAAAAAGATTTACCCATTGATAACACCACTTGAATAGCCCAAATGTTCAGCAAAGGACTCCTACAAATAATATAAATGGATTATTAGACATAGATTATACAGTAATCCAAGAACAGTCATCTTTATATTGAGCACTGTAATTATCTGTTGAATGCTGGGGTTCAAGTCTCTTTACCACCCACACACCTTGAAGTCTGTCTTATGATACAAGTGTGCTATTATATCCCACTGTTGTTTAAAATGCATGGCTTGTACGTATGACTTCCCTCCCTGTGCACTTTACCAGATTACCACTACAGTAGAACTTAATTTGCACTAATTACTGGGAGACCCATTTGCAACTTATCGAATTTTGTGAATTAGCAAATAAGCAAACAAAAAACACAATAACTTATCACAAGATGTACTTTTTTCATTTACTTTGTGAACGGTAGCTTCATTTTAATTATTTATAATAATACTTCAAAATGTAAAAAAACATTTATGTTTTGTAAAAACAACAAAGGCTCAGTAATCACGTACCACATTGCTATTACATTTTTGCTAAAGAATGGGAAAAACCATCTTTTGTGATATGCATTATGAAGGATTAGAAGAGTGGAATTAGTGAGATTCCAATGTACAGGCATGTACAACCAAACCTGGTATTTCATGTTTTAGGCACATTCATACTCCATATAACTAACAAATTGCGGAGATGCTGAACACAGAAAACCCTCTGAGAAGATAAAAGATCTCAAAAAGACAAGACCCTCATAAGTCATAAAAATATCCAACTGAAAATCTGGTGTCTCCTCCCTTCCTGGCTGTACTGGTGATATTGGATCCACATCCACCTATTCTGTTGTGCCTACACAATCTTGCGTGAATAGAAATCCAGAAGAAAGACTGCATGCATGTTTTGCCTCCTTGTAAAGAACACTTAATTTTGTACCATAGGAAAATTAGGCTGTAATGTATGTTGGCCTCCATCAATCACATTTTTAAGGAACTAGCCAGAGCTCTGAAGCTGACTCCATATACCTACAGGCATACCATATCCTTAGAGGTCCCTGTTTTTATTTCTCTTTAGTAATGTTGGGATCTGCAGGAACTCGGATGTTCAGAAGATTCCGACAATGCAGACATCCTGTCCAGCCACAATGGTAACCAAATGAGTTCAGTCCCCACACTCACCATTTCAGAACAAGTGACAGTAGCAGGAACTTCCTCTACCATATATATCATTAAAATGAAGAGAAAATAGTGTATTTATTCAACAGAAAGAGAAAAGTTTTAGAAACTTTCAAAACCCCTCTTTCCTTAATAAAGTAAAAATAGTAAAAATTAAGATTTGAATATGGGCTTGTTTAGACTTTCATACATGTGTAATTCTCTAATCCTGGTTTTCTATCACATTTGCCATCCATACATAAAAGACCAAGCAAACTGAACATGAAAGCCTTACCTCAATATGCTGAAACATATATGGGTGATTGCATATCTTTCTCAATTGCATGATAGTGTTCATGAGAGTTTTCGCTCCACCTTTTCCCTAAGGGAAGAAAAAATACAAGTCAAATGGCAAAACTGAATTGCTAGTTAATTGAAAAAATTTAAAAATATGATTTTGTTTTAGGGAAGCACTCCACGGTTCTATCCCAAACTGCAGAATATTTCATGCAAAAATATGTCAAAATTGCACAGGAAATGCCATGGAGAAGCTTTGTACTAAAATGAAGTTTGATGTCCCCAGTCAGAGGGGGTCTGGCTTGAAGGAAAAATATATGCAAGTCCTGAAAGCAAGCCATGGAAAAGTATTAGCGCTTGGGGTTTGTCTCTACTTGGAGTTGTCATGCTGGGAGGCAGTGGTTGTCTGCATCTAAAGTTATGAGGCCATACAGACTGTGTGATGCCTAACTACTTCACATAGAACAATACTCTGGTCAGCAGCTGTTCAGTTCTACAGGGCCTTCCTTTGGCAGTTACCTGAGTCTGTCTGCTTCTCTGTCAATCACAAGAACAACACATGCTTCTACGAAGCTAAAATGTTCTAGAGAAAACTAATAAGGGATGATCAGTCTGAGATGGGAATGGAAACTAGTACTGAACATGGAAAGGGTCAGATAAGTACTGGCTGGACAAAGAGCCTGGGAATCAGGGGAATCAGAATCCTGAGGAGTGAGACTAGGACATTTGGTGTGCTTTTCAGCACTTCCGATAAATAACCTGATGTAGCCACTGGTGCCACAAACACAGATATTTTATTCAGGACTCCCTGATATTCTTCAGCTTTTCTGGGAGGTTTTGTCACGCTGCTCCCAGCAGTCTTACAAATATCTAATCAAAAACAAGGTCAGGTTTTTCATTGTGAATGGAGAACAAAGACTTGTTGTTTTGCACAGACATTTCAATTGCGGGAAAACGCTTTTTCCCAACTGACACATCCCCAGTAGGATACCCCAACAGATTTATTTTATTTTTTTTAAATCAGGCTGTTGTGAGCAACCATGCATTCAGTAAACACATCACCATAACGTATTGTTGTTTAAGTATTATGGCTTCCTTTGTACCTTCTTATCTTTCTCAGAGCCATCTGTAAGGAGGATTCCCTTCGCTTGCATATGGCGGTAGAGAATCTTCTGGAGAGCTGACATGTCACATTTGATAACATATTCAACCTATCCCAAAAAAAAAAAAAAAAAAAGAGAGAGATAAATGGAGCACAGAGTTTTGCCTAGGTATAATCATGTTAGAATGATTTAATTGCACGTATTTCCAGCTAATGCTACCAACCATCACCTAAACTCTAAAGTTCTGCATCTTAATTTATTTATTCATGAAGCCATTGTAAGTGGGACTATTAGTGACTTTAAAAAGAATCACTGGCACTTGGACTGTACATAGAGGTCAAATTTTGGCACTCTGTCCCAAAAAGGGTGATGAACCCTGAATTAGAGTGTGTAGGAAGAAGTATATTTCATTACACGATTTTTGTTGTGAGATGGTATGAACATTAACATGGATCAAAATTTTGAAGATATAAAGTAGCTGTAGGTAGTCAGTACTAATTATTTAATGAAAGGGTCATATAATACACATATTCAGGTAAGTCTTATGAACTTTATTCCCTTCTCCCTTCTAACATGCAATGTTCATACCAGTCTCCTTTGCAACACTGTTCATTAATCTTAGCTTGGAATATGTTCACATTTGAGATTCGACTGAATTGCTACCAGTACAATCCCATTATTTAAGTTGGAACTGCAGGACAGACTACTCCCTGTTGACTGTCAGCAAGAGCCACTGTATTCATTAGCTTTTTTAAAAAAGAAGAACTGATAAAATGCTTAAATATGTTTCTTTCTGGGAGTTGTTATATCCCCCTATTTAATTTTTTTTTCAAGTCTGATGTGGTGCTTTAGAATTGTTGACAAAAGACAATTAAGGATAGTTCCATCCTGACAGGCACTGGGTAAAGACAGGACTAAATGGATATTCAATTCCCTCTCTTCTATGACCTCATCCTCCTGATACTCTCTGAGCTGAAAATAACCCAATAATTTTTAATCAGTCTATTAAACAGGTGGCTTGCTGATTTACTTTTAATCACATCCTCCAAGATTTCTAGCCATTAATATGGCTTTGTGTGTATTACGATTTTTAGATTTAGTCCTGTAGGATAATGAGAATAATTACTTTGTATAGTGCTTTCAATTTTTTATGTACAAAAATGCTGGACCCTGGGGGACAAGTTTTTCATGACTTCTTCCTACCACATACCTTTTCTGGCAGTTGAGATTCAACCTCTTTCTTCAATCTCCTCAGCAAGAAGGGCCGTAACACTTTGTGGAGACGTCTGATGATCAGAATAGTCTCTTCCTCATTTAAGTCCACCTTCATGAATATAATTATAAGAGTTACCACAAGATATCTTTATGAACTGTACCATATTGTGACTATGTGAGAGATTATAACTCTTTACAAATGGATGCACAATATTTGCCTCGTGCTGAACTCTTGTATTTTACTATTAAAACAGGACGCACAGTCCAGAAAGAGAAATTTAAATGAAGAACTGTAAAGTTGTAATGAAGGTAACTGTTACAGTAGGATAATAATTCCGTGAGTGCCAGAGAGAGTTCAGACATTATTCCTACACCATGGGCTCCTTTTTTTTCCCCACCCCCTAGTGTTTATGTCTCATAGATTTAAGCAAATGGTTTCAGTACCCTTTCTCCAGTCATGGCAAATGGCGCATTAAACCACTGTTCAAAAGTGCTGCAGCTCTTGAAAATGGTGGGGAGGAGGAAGTTGAGGAGAGCCCAGAGTTCAGGCAACTTGTTCTGCAGTGGAGTCCCAGTCAACAGAATCCGTCTAGGGGCAACATAGTGAGTGTTCAAGACCTGAGTCAGCTTGCAGTGATGGTTCTTCATTCGATGTCCTTCATCTACTATCATGTACTTCCATCGAATCTGCAAGAGGACAAAATTCTGTCTGAGTTAGGGAACTCAGGGTAAAGCAAACCTTTGACATGGACATAAGACACTGCCAGAATTAGTGCTAAGTGCTCCCACCAGCATTAAAGAGGAAAGAGAAATTGAAGTTGTACGATCTTGGCTATTTTAGTTTTAAGAGTAGTTCCAGTGTAATGTTATCCAGGCACTGGAGACCCTGTAAGTAATGGCGGAGGAACAAACAATGGCTTGGGTACAACTGTATCCACGCCTGCAATTGCAAACAGCTTTTCCCCACCGCATTAGGATCTTTCAGAGGGTGGTGTCTTTAGGAGACTTAACACTGTAGGTTCAGGGTGGGGTTATTAGAAGAGGAAAAAATCCAAGAACTATGTATGAAGTTGTTGCAAGAACTCAGAAGCAAGCACACATTTTCAAACAGATACATACAACAGCAACTATGCACATTCCTTTAGTTCAGTCAAATCCATCCTTCAAACTTAAATGTGAGGAAATAAAACAGGAAAAAGTAAGAAGGGCCATTTCAGGCACTGCAAATTCTTAATGACGGAAGCCAGCAATGGATGTCACCCCAGGAAATTTTATCTCCCACAGTGAAAGCTCTACTGCAGAGTCAGTGTAGACGTCGAACCTGGAGACCCGTGCCATGCACATCCTAAGAGCTGAACACAAAGAATAAGGGTGGGCAAAAACTGGAGACAAAAAAATGCTGCAGACACAAAACAAACCTGTTGGGATTTTGAATTACTTATTTTTTCATGCATTTAGAAAGGTATTAGATTACTCCCAAAGGAGTCAACGAGCATCTACACTCCAACAAACATGTAAACTACATTTAACATGGCAAGTCAGAGTCTCAAATACATAAAAGAGTGTTAAGAAGGGAAAGAGGTGACACTAAGATCACAGGGTCTCTCAGGGAGGCATTTCTGCATCTTTTAGGTCCGCTTTATGTATCTTGATAGTACTTCCGATACATTAGCTGTACATTTTAAAAAGAGATCCACTACCACTGAAGCATCAATATTCATGTCAGTATGAGTTTTTAAATAATAATGCTACTTAGGAGACATCTGGTTATGAAAATTTGATCTATAGGTGATGTACAGTTTTCTGGATATCAAATATAAGACGCAAGTTATTTTCTGGTTGCTAATAAAAAGCATCACACAACCAGAAATGTTGTAATAGTGATCCGTGTCTGTCCAGAAACACCAAACTGGAATAGCAGAGATCATAGATTGAAGATCAAGATTAAATACCACAGGTTGAACCTCTTTAATCCAGCTCCCTAGGGACCTGACAGGTGCCGAATGAGAGAATTTACCAGACCAGGGGAGGTCAATATTATCTAGCAGTATTACCAACACTTATACTGCTTACTTGGCTTTCAGAACACATTTAGAGATAAAATACAGCTAAACAGCAGCACAGAACACTGAGAATCAGGATTGGTATTTGGAAACAGAATTTATGGGACCATGGGAAACCTGGCCACTCCCATGATAGGTGGTCATCCAGCTAACTAAAATCATGCTGGATTACAGCTGTTGCCAGACAAGAGAGTTCCGGATTAGAGAGGCTCAACCTGTATTACAAAACAAAGAGAAGATCATATTGTGCTGTGGGTAGTTTGTAGTACTAAGGAGACCCCAGAACTGTAAAATTATTTTGTTAGCCACAGCTTGAAAAACACTGCTGCTCTCTGGGGAAGAGACTGAACCGAGAACTGCAACTGTAAATGGGGAGTGCAGAGTTAGTGAATGTCCTAAGACTTCAGTCAGGCAAAGAAGAACCAGGGACTCGACTCTACAAAACAGAGAAAAAATATGATCACATCTCCGGGTAAGCACAAAAAGGGGAAAGGAGGGTGATGTAATGGTAGTGCCCTTCTAAAAACCACTTAAAAGGAAGATGATGTGGATGAGGCTTTTTTAAAACAACTAATAAAATCATTCTAAAACAAAACTTGGTGGTGATGGGGGCCAGATAGCTGTTGGGAAAATAACACAACAAGACACAGATTAGCCAACAAGTTCTTGGAATGCATTGGACATGACTTTTTATTACAGAAGGTGGAGACAGCGACTAGGGGAGAGGCCCTTCTCGATTTGATTCTTAAAAACAGGGAGGAGTTAGTTGACAACTTGCTGCTTGGGTGAAAGATTATGAAATGATAAAGTTCATGGTTCTAAGGAACGGTAGGAAGAAAAACAGAAAAATATAGACAACAGACTTCAAAAGGCAGACTTTAGCAAACTCAGAGAACTGATGAGTGAGATCCTGTGGAAAGCCAGTTTAAGGGGAAAAAAGAGTTGTGGACAGTTGGCAAAATTCAACGAGACATCATTAAGTGCACAAGAGCTAACTACACCAATGCACGCAAAAGACAGAAGTATGGTAAAAGGCCACCCTGACTTAATCAGATCATCAATGACCTAAAAACATAAATGTTCACACAAAAAGTAGAAACTATGTCAAATTACAAAAGATGGATACAAAAAATACAACAAGAAAGAAAGGACAAAATTAGAAGGACCAGCCACAAAACAAGATTAAACTAGCTGGAAGTACAAAAAGGTATCATGAAAGCATTTTACAAATACCTGGAAAGAACGAAGCAGGCACTGTACAGTCCTGTTACTAAGAAGAGGGAAGACAATGTAAAAAATGCAGCAAGGCCAAAGTGTTAGATGCCTTTGTTATTTCAGTTTTCACCAGAAAAAGATAGCTTTGATTTAACAACTAACATAATGAACATCAACTTATATGGGATAGAATCTGAGACTAAAATAGGAAGAGAACAAGTTAAGAATTATTTAGAATAATTAAATGTCTTCATATCTGCAGGGCCTGATGAAATACACCCTAGAATACCTCAGCAACTGTCTGAAGAGATCCTGAGACATGAGTGATTATTTTTCAGAATTCATGGGGAGAGAGAGAGGGAGAGGGAGAGATGTGAGAACTGGCAAGTATCTATAAAAAGACAAGTAAGGACAACGCAGTGTACTATAAACCAATGAGTTTAACTTCAGTAGCCAGAAAGATAATGGAGCAAATAATTGAACGTTCCTTATTTGTAAGTACCTAAAAGAAAAGATGGAACATTCAATATGGATTTTTTAAGAACAAGACATGCCAAATCAACCTAACATCCTTCTTCAAAGGGGTAACAAGCTTTGTGGGTGGTGGATAGTGGTAGATGTCATGTATTTTGACGTTAGTAAGGCTTTTTTGATACCATCTCACGTGACTTCATTTAAAAAAAAAAGACAAACAGCCTAGATGAACCTACTGTAAGGTGAGTGCACAATGGCTGGAAAGAGCACTGAAGGTGGTCCACCAATTGAGCTGGAAAGGCATGTCAAGTGGGGTCCTGCAGAGATCTGTCCTTTGTCTGGTTTATTGAATATTTTCAAAAATGACTTGGATAGTGTCATAGAGAGTACACTTGGAAAGTCTGCGGACAACACCAAGGAAGGAGAGGTTGCAAGCGCTTTGGAGGACAGGATTAGAATTCAAAATGTTGTTGACAAAACTGGAGAAATAGTCTAAATTAAATAGGATGAAATTCAGTAAGGATGAATGCAAAATATTACAATTAGGAAGGAATAATCAATTGCACAAATCCAAAATGGGACATGACTGCCTGGAAAGAAAGAAAAAGATCTACAGAAAAGGATCTATAGAAAAGGATCTCGGGAATATAGTGGGTCACAACATAAATATGGGTCAGCAATGTAACACTGCTGAACAAAGAGAACACCATTCTGTGATGTATTAGGAGGACTGCTGAAAGCAAAACACAAAAAGTAATTCTCTTTCACTACTCAGCTCTGACAAACCATCTTCTGGAGTACTGTGTCCCATTCTGGGCATCATACTTCAGGAAAGAGGTAGACAAACAGAAGAAAGGATGCAACAAAAATGATTAGAGACGTGATAACAAGTCTTGAGTTATGTAAAATGTTGTTTTACAGCAGAGAATGATAAAATGTTCTGCTCATCCCCTGAGGACAGAACAAGTAGCGATGGGTTTAAACTGCTGCAAAGGCAATTTAGGTTAAACATTAGAAAAATCTTCTCAACTGTACTTGTCATTGAACAGTGGAACAAATTATCTATAAAAAACTGAAATCTCCATCACTGGAGTTTTAAGAACAGGTAAGACAAACACCTGTCAAGGATGTTATAGTTAACACTTATGCCTGGTCCACACTAGGGATCAAAGTCATCCCAGATACATAATTCTTGCCACACTATTAGTGTAGCTAGAATTGACATATCAGGATCAACACTGTTCCTTGGTGTACATCGGGGACCTTCAGGCTCTCGACGACATCCTTTACTCTGCACATTGACAGCCGAGTCTAGAGAGATTGATTTTGCTACGTCTTCACACACACGGCAACATTGATCCCTGGAAGATTGATCACTGTGTGCTAACCCCTCCCCCCGCTCCCCTGCAAATATAGTCATGCCCTCTGTCCAACCACCAGTAAAGGGGACTAGACTAGATAACCTACTGACATCCTCCCTACCAGTCCTACGTTTCTACTGGCAAAATAATAAAAGTTTCATGCAAGACACAGTTTGGTGACATGGGGGAGGATTTGCAGTAAAGAAGTGACAGAAATCAATTTTTACCTTAGCAAGAATATGTTTGTCCTTTATTATGTACTCATAAGTAGTTAAAAGAACATTAAATTTTCCACTTCGAAGCTGAGGAACAAGTGACCGACGCATAGCAGGTGTCCCCTAAAACAGAAAATAAAATAAAGGATGAAGAAAGCAATTGTATATAGTCCTCTGTTATTTTTCACAATGGTAGGTAAGCAGAGAATAGGTGTTTGTGTAAGTGTGCTACAAAGCAAAGTCAAACAACGTGTTGACATATTCCAGATCCCTTCAGAATGATTTCTTCAATGAAGACCATGGGAGAGAGAAGAGCAGAGAAAAATTACAGTAACATCATACCAGGAAACTAGCTGCTGGACTGCAAAGCTCTGTTTATATTGAAGTAACAGAAGTCAATCTATCCAGTCGCCCTGGCAACTGCTTGACTTTATAAGAACTGGAAATGTAGCAGCCTAACACAAAAGTATTCAGCAACGTGCAAAATTTTTCTCATTTATCATCTGTATTACTCTCATCAGAAACCTTGCAATATGATAATTAAAAATTTTCTTCTGCGTTTGACTATCTAAAAGTAATTATGGTTTATTACAGGAATCTGCTTGGGATGATTAACTGTCACTGTTTAGTAGATGATGTACATGGCATAACCTTACAGCCAGAGAGTTTACAGCTAAGCTTGTGAAATGAAGAAGAGGGTCTGTTTTTCACTCTTTCCATTTTATATATAGAGAGGAAATAAATCAAACCTTGTAAGAAATTTTCACCACAGAAGGAGCCCATTTGTCAAATTCATATGTCCAGTTGGATAAAGTCCTAGGTAAGAGATTAAGAATAATACCAAGTTAGTGTAATATCTAATTATGTTTAAAATCCAAGGTATTAGTTATAACTTTGTCACCTTAATACCTTTTCCACAATGAAAGCAGAGTCCACCAGACACACCCAGATCTTTGTCCTGAACATACAGATTGAATATTAAAAAGGAAAGGTACAAAATTTTTATATGCTATATGCGCCATCTTCATTTGAGAAGTGAGGGAAGAACTGGGGCGGCGGGGGGGGAAATGTCTGAAGTCATATTTAGATGTCTTTTTTGGTTCCAATTCAGCAAAGCATTTTATGTTTGTACAACGTGATTTCAACTACACTAACACACTGAATAGTCTTAAAGGGTGGCTCAGGAAACTGGTAAAATCTCCCAGGTCTCAGCACCTCCCCTGTATAAACTTCAAAAGGGCAATATGAAGTATTTTAAAAACATCAGCTGTGTCTACACTACAAAAATAACTTCAAAGTTGCTTACTTCAAAATACATCTTTGAAGTAACAGGCTTCGAAGTTGAGTGTCTACACACACCCTACTTTGAAGGAGCACTACTCCATTCGCGGGAATGGAGTAAGGACTTTGAAGTCGGGGGCTCCCTCACTTCGAAGTTAACTTTAAGTAAGGGAAAACATGAGCAGACTCTCTGCTGGCTACTTCAAAGTAGAGTCTAACTTCAAAGTTAACTGCAAAGTTAGTTCTCCTAGTGTAGATGCACCCATCATGTTTCAAGTTGCCACTACACTCTTCAAATTGACAGCAGCACTTCCTTCCCCTTAGAAACTGTTTTAATGCCAGGCCTCTCCCCAGTTGTGCACAGTTCTGGAAGACAGCTAATGCATGTTGTGGCAAAGCCAGGAGGCAAGGGCAATTCAAAAAAGACCTCATAAGGAATAAAAATTTATATAATTTGTATTATGCTAACATCTGTGGTCCCCACCAAGCCCCAAACAACTGGTAACTCTCTTCATAACTTTCTTAACAACTGTCTAATTAAAAGGCCAAAGCCACTCCATAGCCATTTGTAAGATATGTATCACTTAAAGGCTACGTCTACACTAGGGGAAAACTTTGAAATGGTCACGCTAATGGTCAAATCGGAGAATAATAATGAGGCACTGAAATGAATATTCAGCACCTCATTAGCATGCTGCCAGCCAAGGCACTTAAAAAATGCTGCGTTTTGCTCGCTCACGGTTCATCTACACAGGGGTCCTTTTCGAAAGGACCCTGCTAACATCGAAATCCCCTTATTCAGCTGATAGGAGTAAGGGGAGTTTGATGTTTGCAGGGTGCTTTTGAAAATGACCCCCATATAAATGAGCCACGAGCAACTGAAACGCAGCACTTTCAAAGTGCTGTGGCCAGCAGCATGCCAATGAGGTGCTGAATATTCATTTTAGCACCTCATTATTATTCTCCGATTTGGCCATTAGCATGGCCATTTCGAAGTTTTCCCCTAGTGTAGACACGGCCTTTGTGACAAAAACAAACTCCAGAAGTTTTACAGTATTCAGTAATGTCTCTCTACAACAATCTGTTTCAAGAAATCAAAACCCACAAGTTAAAATCACTCCTGCAGAGACCAGAGCCAAGCAAATAAAGAGATGCCATGTAAAGCTGCAGGAAAGAGGGGAAAATAAGACAAATAAGTATACACTGGGCAGAGACTGAAGATCCGTGGTTTGGAACAATAAGCAACTCTACTTCAGACAGCTACACAAGCTATACTTACAAGAAAATTCAGTAATATTAAAGCACAATTAAAGCACTACTATTTGGAAGGATTTCTTTTAAAGATTTAATAATAAACTATAAGTAGCACTTTAAAAAGCGAAGAGGGAGAACTGCCACATGTAATGTAAAAGAGAAAAAAAGGTTTCCTCTTTTGTGAATAATGTCAGGAATAAGTGACACTGCATAAGAGATACTATGCAGTTAGTTGCCTGCTGAGTGGACAGGGATGGAACCAAGTACTTTTATCGTCTATCTGGTCGCCCTCCAAATGCCAGTCAGCGTGGCAAAATAATGAAACTGCTAGATTCCGAGAATATACTCAATGTAGTCCCACTGCGAGCTTCATCTCAGATTAAGCTAAAAAACAAGTGCGATGCTGCTAATGAGCCAATCTGCTGTGCATAGAAAGATAACAGTGGAATGAGTTCCTCTACTTACGAAAGGGGAACGATGATGAGATAGGGGCCATTGAGTCTTTTGTGCTCCATCAGATAAGTGATGAGTGCAATAGTCTGGATGGTCTTTCCTAGCCCCATTTCATCAGCTAAAATCCCATTCAAATTGTTATTATAAAGTGAAACCATCCATTCCAGGCCCTGAAGCTGCAATGAAGAACAAGCGCTTCAATTACCTGAGAACAGCACAGGTAATTAATTCCAGCATGACTGAAATAAGGCTTTCAGTTCACTTACCACTTTGGTGCCGAGTTCTGCACCAGGAAACACCAGTATATAAGTAAATAATCTATACTTGTAATAACCCATAGCTGCACGAAAGTCATTACTGATATTTAAGCTCAATATGGACTAAGCTTTACTTTTATTTTGTACAACCTGTATGTTTTTTATATTATTAGGCAGAGCTGGTAGCAATGCCTACTTTCCCTTGCAAGAGTCTTTTAAATTTGCTTCCCACTAGAGTTCTATGATTTTTTGTAAATATCGGATGAAGAAAGACAGCAAAAACTTACCTACAGCACCAGCAATAAGCAAAACCCCAAACTGGATTACTACTGTTCTCCAATGAAGATGACAGTTACAAGTACACTTAAAGTTAATGTTACTATCAAGGTGACACGTGACGTTTTCAAAGGGAAGGCAGAATACAATTTTCTATTCTAGACAACCATCATTTCCTACCCAAATAGGTAACTTGTGATTCAGAGCAATACAAATCTAATCCACTTTACAGACAAAAGCATTCATTCCTACATGCCTTCCTAATGTAGCATAAACTTTTAAATACTGTGTTATAACATACTTTGTTCAATAAAAGCTTATTATACAAATACCTGGCTATTACTATGCAAAGGTGCAAAAATCATGTATAAAGCAAGGCTTAACTGCAAGATTATAGCCTCCCATAAACTGTTTTTTACAGCTTCAGAAGGAAATGCCAGCTAGATTTCTTACCTGATAATGCTTTAGTGTTCCATTAATTAGAAGTGCGGACTGTTTCTCTACCCTCTCTGAGATTGCATGAGCGACTGTATAGTAGGACTGAGACCCTCTAGCACTATATTGCATACTGTATTCATCGTCCACATCTTGTTTGGCTGTCCTGGAAGATAGATAAAGCACAGCTATTATGTTATTCACACTATACCAATTTGTTCAGTGGGCTGAACCTTCACTTCTTATTTAAGTGCCCTTAACAATAACAGGTAAACCAGCTAAAGATGAAGATAAGGTGCAAGGAATCTGCCTCCTAACCCCAAAGAAGTATACTCACTCGATGTGAAGTACCTAAACCCAAAGTACACACTCACTCGATGATCTGCTTAGCATCCTTCTCAGAAACCTCTTCACTGTTAGGATCCAAGAGTATTTTCTCATCTGCTTCTAGTCTACTTGATTCCTCATCTTCATCCTACAGAATAAACAGAAAAACAGGAAAGTAAAAATTTTTGGTCAGAATATCAGACAGATTTCACTCAGTTTTTACCAATAGTTTTCACTGGACACTGCTTTACAATGCAAGAAATCCTAACAAGAAAGATAGTATCAGAGAGATAGCCATGTTAAACTGTAATCTATTAAAACAAATTAACAGTCATGTAGCACTTTGAAGACCAACAAAATAATTTATTAGGTGATGAGTTTCTGGGGACACACCCACAATCTGAAGAAGTGGGTCTGTCCCACGAAAGCTCATCAACTAATAAATTATTTTGTTAGTCTTTAAAGTGCTATATAACTGCTTTTTTGATCTAACAAGAAAGAGTTACTGATATTTCTTCTGTTCTGTCAAGTGCAACCCTCTTGCTGAAACATAAATGAACCAAGGTCAAACTTAGAAAACAAATTTTCTCATTTTAGAAAAGTCTTCTTTTACTCACTTCAATGAGACTACTCATAGCACAGAGGGCTAAGCTGTGTGCAAGTCTTTGCAGGAGCCACACCTTAGTGTATACTGTTAAATCAATTCTAATAACATACATTGTTTTAAAACTTGAACAATGCAAATCCATTTGTAACATGTGTAGGCTGAAGAAATATCAACTAAGCTTAATCCTAAAACCTTGCAATATTTAAGGCCCTGCCAGTACTTTCTGATTCTTGATTAAAATAGGATAAAAACAATATTCACATGACTAACATGCTGTTAGTGAAAGTGAAAGCTAGTTAGTGTAAGTGAAAGCTACACAGTATCACCACAGATTGCAGAGAACTACACAAAAAGTATTTAGAATTATGATCCCCCGCCACGAGTCACAAGCATTTGATTTTCAAGGTGTTTAATAAAACTATTCTAAAGTGAATTTCTCTCTGCTACCACCCTTGCATTTGCAGTAACTGAAGTCACATTGGCCCCCTCCTTAACCTAGAGCACAGCCAAGGTGTGGTGGTGCAAGATAGACAAAACACAAGCGTACACACATACAGACATGTCATTGCCTTAATCAGCACTGTTTTAGTGTGCTGCCTGAAAGGTCAGTCAACTACTTTCACTGAAAGATAACGCCCCCCCGAACCCCAAAAAAATCCCCAACTTGCCAAAAGCTTTCACGTAGCTATACGAAACAAGATCTACATACATCTTCCACCTAATGCTTCAAATACAGTTTTGCTTATTATTGAATTGTAACGCTTGATTAGCACAAACAGCAAATGTACCTATTCTCTCTTTCTTCCCCTAAACTGATAGCATTAAAAAAACAGAAGGATTAAGAAAGTATGTCTCTCAATAGAAATACAAATCTATGCATATGGAGATAAAATTGATTTGACAAAAACATGGTATCAGTTTATTCTGCAGTGTCTCCCTATCTCCAGTGATAGAAAACTGTCATCAAAAGGAATCTACTTGTTTGTTCTGAGTGTTATTAATAACCACAAATGGAACACATACTCCTCTCTCCTCCTGTGTTGTACTATTTCTCTTGGGCATGAGCATCCCTCCAATAGTTTTATTCCTTTCCTTTATGAGAGATTTTCCCCATTCTTATGCTATCTGACATGAAATAAATAAGTACACATACCTCCTCCTCATATTCTGACCCACTCTCCTCCTCGCTGTCTGATCGAGGCGCCACCTCATAGCTGGTCCAGGAAGACAAAAGGAGAGAAGTTTAGGGAAAAAATCATTTAGATTCAATATATTTCCAAATAATTTTTATAAAGAGCTGAATACATTAAATGAAATAACGGTACGTAATGAAACATTGCTGTCTCTTGTTCTGAGCATCAACTGATGTGAAAGCAATTATTAAAAATCCTGTTAGCTGGTGTAAGTTACTTACCCAGGATTCATTTCTAACCATGCATCCAGCTGACTTGCTTTTGGTGCTTCTGGTCCAAGAAGAACTTTGCCTGTTTCAGTGTGAGTCACTTTGACTGGAAGGTCACTCATTTGACTACTCTCATCTATGGGCTAAAGTGAAAACCAATGTCATTGTATAAGACATTTGGACTTTCTTTCCCATAGGGACAATGAAGACATCAAACAACACCTTGGCCAACACTGTATCTTCCAAATGCATATGCCATTAAATGTAACTGAATGAGGGGACTATGGAGCTGAGGGTTGTTTACTGACTCTCTGAAAAGAGAAGTGCCTACGCAGCATAATGGGAGAACTTTTCATTTGCAAGTATTTTGAACAGATACAGGAGCCACATAAAGATAAATTCAGCACACTTTATCCTCTGCTAGGAAAGAAATGGATATGCTTGTCTGATGTATGCTGATTTGCTACTGATGAGATAATATGATAGCTCAGATCTCAAGAAATCCACTTTTACATGTATATATGCACAAGTATTTTCCAAATACTAAATTGCTCCGGAAACTAGGATTTGGATCTTTTATTAAAAAAAACCTTGCACAGGAGATAGCTAAACTGGACTTATCTTCTCCTGTTTTAAGGCACTTAAGGACATAATTTAAGAAGGAAGTTAGTGACAATACATCCCTCTCATCCCAAATCTCTGCTCTCATATGCACTAGGTACCTGAATGGAGTGGGCAATATTTCTAGAATAAAGATTATTCTATTACTGCCAGCAAACTATGGGAACAATACAGAAAATAAAACTATTTTATAATAAGATGACTTCTCAACTAAATGCTAATTTTACTTGTTAATGTTCATTTTATTTAAAAATGGCCAGATCCTCCTGGGATGATAAATTCATCATAATTAAAGTATAAGAGTTCCAGGCACACTTTACTTATACTGCAAAGTATAAGTTGTGTCAATATGTATTCTCAAACTGCACCTGCAAATAGACAGGACTCTGATCATGGAATTCTGACCAACGCACGTAGTTCCACTGTACTTTGTTCCTTTAAGTCAATGGCATTTTTTGGCAAGAAAGGGTTCAAGTATCTGTCTCCTTAATATTTAACAACAAGTAAGGAATAATGTGATTTATTTAATAGGACCTACTCCTTTGAGAAAGAGGATTTTAAAATGTTTACCTCTCCATCAGGACCAAGATCAGATCCCATTGCTTCTGCATTCTCTTCTGCCTTCTGAAATGAGAACATAGACAAAAATGTTACATTCAAACTAAGATGAGTATGACAAAATTATGTTTTGCTTTTTGCTGTTCCTAAAGAAGCTTTGATGTCCATGCTGGGATTTTAGCAAGAGGTATTTCACCGTGAAAAGTTACTAGAAATGGTATTGTGTGGCTTCTGTTAATTGTGTCTCAGTAATTTCAAATCAAACTCACTCAGCTTACAGTAACAAGACTGTAGGGCTAGCAGATACAAAAACTGACTCTTAAGTCAGACTGGAATCAACTCATCCCATGCATCACCACCAGTGATAAACATTCTGAGACTTAAATCATGAGCACCACTCAGACCGAGGGCAAGTGAAAGGCCTAATTTACTTCTGTACTTGGCTAACAAATTTTTTATGATTTGTGAGATGATACAGAATCCAGCTCCCCCTTCTGTTGCATTGCTGGCTTTGCACTGCCAACAGGAGTTTATTCTACCTTTGTCACTCCAGAAAACAGATTTGACTGATAAGGCATATAAAGAAGATCTCTGTAGCAAAAATGGGCTATTTTACCAATTACTCTTCATAGGCTTGCACCATATTTTAAGTAATGTGTATGTTTAAATAGTAATGTGAGCTAAAAAAAGGAAAGCTAATTTTTCTTGTTTGAAGATGTTTAAGGTTTATCTATTTTTCTGATTACCATTGTTTATTGCATCCTGAATTGCTAGTTGTATCAAGCCTGCTCAATAACAGGTTCCCAGAAGGCTACATCCTTCTGTTTGGCAGTATGCCACTTTGCATCTATCTGCAAGGCATAAACTTCAGACGAGTGTACAGCAGTGGACTACATTTTCAAAGGCTTTGCTCTAGCCCTAATTCTTTTACATAACATTCAGATTCCTTGGACACAGGTTTCCAAACAACTCTGGCAATGCTTACCCAGTAATAAAACCTTTCATGAGGTGTTTCTGAAGCACACTGTTCCTCAACAGAGGAAGAACTAAAACTGAGGCTGACAAAACACTATACCCAAGGTTATCAGCATTAATTACAGGTATGACAAGTGTATCACTATTACACTTAACAGCTTTATATTATCCTTCCTTTACCTAGTGTATTTCTAAAACTTCTGCCTATGAATGAACAAATTGCTGCTTACTGCCTTTGTCAGGATAGCTGTAAGAAAAAATATTAATATCCTCAGCTTTATTACACAAAATACTTTGTTAATCAGCTGGTCTATTTAAGCAGCAACCATCAGCAATGACAATTTGTTATACTAGTCACAAAGAAGTCTGAAAAATGTAGCTGAGTGACACAGACACATTACTTTGATTGCAGCTTTTTTTACCTTCCCAGCAGTATTTCAGCATACTTTATAAATATATGTAGGTTTGGCAGAATGTAATTTTTTATATAATTTTAACAGCCAACCTCATCATATTTTTAAGCATTTTTAAAATCAATTTAAGTATTCACAGTTGCACAATCTTACAGGTTTTTAGCACTTTTTTCCTATTTTTATTAATTCTAAATTTTGCCAACTATAGGAAGTTAAGTGTGTGAGAAACATCAGAGAAAAATTATTTAAAGATGGTAAATGTTGAGATTTAAAAAATTACAGCTTTATAGCTAGAGACCTGTGTAGATACATATTTCTGATCCTCAGGGCTCTGCTCCCCAGAACTGCAGCAGCTAAATGAAAAGAATGTGGTGTTACTATTCCCAGGGATCAGTGGCTTGTGCTGGCAGCTGCTCCCAGCCGTGAGGCCGTACTGCCCCCAGCCATGTCTCCTCTCCCGGCTGGACAGCCCTACTGGGGGTGGGATCCAGGGCAGTACTGCTAGGAGGTGACGCTAGCATGGGGCACCTGGTCCCTGGGAGCAGCGTCACCACATTTTTCTTATTTAGCTACTGCAATTCTTGGTAGTGGAGCCCTGCAGATCAGTGGATACCAACTTCTGTCTGTGGCTATCTGCATCCATGGACAGAAATTTGTATTCATGAGGGCTCTATGTATAGCTGCTAAAACACAAGTTGTCACAATCATATGTTGAAATATACAAAGTAGACATCCTTAAAAGTTCATAAATTCTCAAGGAGCTTGCTTACTTTGCCTACCTGGCAATTTTAATTTTCACCAATGAAAACACTTTCTCATCTATTCTCTGTATGCAGGGGGAAATCATTTATCAACATTTACCCATAGATATTTAATCCCAGCCTAAACAGAGGACAGTCTCTTAGAAAGCTGTCCCAATAATTCAATTATACAAATTTACATTACTATTTTCACTTAAGGGCATTTTATATAGACATCAAGTGATAAAAATGAATCTGAAGACATTCAGATACCTTGCTGGCACTCACAATATGAAAAAATCCAAAAACTTCAAATAGTACAAAAGGATGGAGAGCCAAAATGAAAAAAACAGTATGTACACTCCAAAAACAGCTCACCACAAAAATTGCTTGTCAGAAAGAGACATGCCCAGACCTTATACTGCTGCCTTTTTGAGAAAAATAAAGCAGTGGCATTATTTTTCTCTACGGAAAGAAGCAAGAAGCTGAAGTCTAAGAAATGCACTTGTCTGTCCATAAAATGTGATTCTCACGTCTCTCTCTCTCTCTCTCTGTATGTGTATGTGTACATGCACACGTACCTCAAAACTAAAGTCAATGGAGTTACTGTGGCTGTACATTGGTGTGAGATTTTCTGTCCAGAGCCTGCAAGTTGTTTTCACTTGACATAAGCAGGAACAAAACTGTTGTATTCACTCAAAGTGAACCTCAGAGACCCAATGTCATTCTGAATAACAGCCCATTAGATGTGGTTCAACAATTCTATTACTTTGGATCTACTGTCACCACAAACCTATCCATGGACGAAGAACTGAACATCAGAACCGGGAAGGCAGCTATGATTTTTGGCAGACTTTCAAAACTAGCATAGAATCATAGAAAACTAGAACTGGAAGGGACCTCAAGAGGTCATCAAGTCCAGTTCCCTACCCTCTTGGCAGGACCAAACACCGTCTAGATCATCCCCGATGGGTGTCTGTCTAACCTGCTTTTAAATATCTTCAGTGATGGAGATTCCACAACCTTCCTAGGTAACTTATTCCAGTGTTAAACCACCCTGACAGTTAGGAAGTGTTTTCCTAGTGTCTAATCTAAGCCTCCCTTGCTGCAGTTTAAACCCACTGCTCCTTGTCCTATCCTCAGAGACCAAGGAGAACAGTTTTTCTCCCTCCTCCTTGTAACCCTTTTTGAGAAACTTGAAAATTGCTGTCACGTCCCCCCTAAACCTTCTCTTTTCTAAACTAAACAAACCCAGTTCTTTCAGTCTTCCCTTATAGCTCCGAGAATCATGTTTGCTTTTTTGGCAAGAGCACCACACCTTTCTGCAGTACTCCCTCCTAGACAGTCGCTTCCCATCCTGTATGTATGAAGCTGACTGTTTCTTCCTTAGTGTAGTACTTTGCATTTGTCCTTATTAAACTGCATTCTGTTCACCTCAGACCATTTTTTCCAAATCATTCTGAATTATGAGCCTATCCTTCAAAGCAGTTGCAACCCCTCCCAGCTTGGGATTATCTGCAAATTTATGAAGCGTACTCTCTATGCCAGCATCTAAATCGTTGATGAAGATACTGAATAGAACTGGTTCCAAAACAGATCCCAGCAGAACCCCACTTGTTATGCCCTTCCAGCGTGACTGTGAACCATTAATAACTACTCTTGGAGAAGGGTTATCCAACCTGTTATGCACCCACCTTATAGTGGCCTCATCTAAGTTGTATTTGCTTAGTTTATTGAAAAGAAGATTACGTGAGACTGTGTCAAATGCCTTACTAAAGTCTAGGTATACCACATCCACCGCCTCTCCCTTGTCCACAGGACTTCTTATCCTGTCAAAAAAAGCTATCAGATTGGTCTGGCATGATTTGTTCTTTACAAATCCATGCTGGCTGTCACCTATCACCTTATTTTCATTCAGATGTTTGCAAACGAATTCCTTAATTATTTGCTCCATTATCTTTCCTGGCACAGAAGTTAACCTGACTTGTCTGTAGTTTCCTAGGTTGTTCTTTTTTCCCTTTTTATTGATGGGCACTGTATTTGCCCTTTTCCAGTTGTCTGGAATCTCTCCCAACTTCCAGGACTTTTCAAACATGATAGCTAAAGGCTCAGAAACCTCCTCTATCAGCTCCTTAAGTATTCCAGGATGCATTTCATCAGGCCCCAGTGACTTGAAGACACCTCATTTTTCTAAGTAATTTTTAACTTGTTCTTTATCTATTTTATCCTCTAAACCTATCCCCTTCCCACTAGCATGCATGATGTTACACATTTCTGCGTTGGCCTTCTTGGTGAAGACGGAAACAAAGAAGTCATTAAGCACCTCTGCCATTTCCAAGATTCCTGATCTTGTTTCTCCCTCTTCACTGAGTAGTGGGTCTACCCTGTCCTTGGTCTTCCTCTAGCTTCTAACATATTTATAGAATGCCGTCTTGTTACCCTTTACGTCTCTAGCTAATGAGCTCCTATTGTGCCTTGTCCTTTCTAATCTTGCCCCTGCATACATGCATTTTTTGCTTACATACATCCTTTGTAATTTCTCCTACTTTCCACTTTTTACACAACTCCTTTCTGATTTTGAGATCATGCCAGATCTGCTGGCTAAGCCAAGATGGTCTTTTACCATACTTTCTAGCTTTACTATGCAGCAGCATAGTTTGCATTTGGGCCCTTAATAGTGTCCCTTTGAAAAACTGCCAAATCTCATCAGTTGTTTTTTCTCTTAATCTTGCTTCCCATGGGCCTTTATCTCCCTATTTGTTAAAATCAAATCTAGAACTGCTTCTCCCCAGTAGCTTTTTCTACTTTCTGATATACAAAATTGTCATCCATGCAGTCCAAAAACTTTCTGGATATTCTGTGCCTCGCTGTGTTAGTTTCCCAACATATGTCTGGATAGCTGAAGTCCCCCATCACCACTAAGGCCTGTGTTTTGGATAATTTTGTTCATTGTTTAGAGAAAGCCTCAGCCACCTCTTCCAATTGTCTAGGTGGTCTGTAGTAGACCCTTATCACAACATCACCATTGTTTATTACCCCTTTTAACTTCACCCAGAGACTCTCAGCATGTCTGTCTCCGGAATCTATCTCCACCTCAGTTCTGATGTACACATTTTTGATACATAAGGCAACACATCCTCCCTGTTTACCATGCCTATCCTTCCTGAGCAAATTGTACCCTTCTATACCAATATTCCAATCATGTGCATTATCCTACCAAGTTTCCGTGATACCAATTATATCACAGTTGTGTTTGTTTATCAGGATTTCAAGTTCTTCCTGCTTATTACCCATGCTTCTTGCATATGCAT
This sequence comes from Carettochelys insculpta, assembly GCF_033958435.1. NCBI lineage: Eukaryota > Metazoa > Chordata > Testudines > Carettochelyidae > Carettochelys > Carettochelys insculpta. Next base: position 27,116,019 of record NC_134141.1, on the reverse strand, counting down.
AAAGGCATCAAATACTGATTTGCTTTTGCACCCCAGTTCTGCTTATCACTCTTTTTCTGCTATTATAGCCCATGATCCCTCCCATTTCCAACCCAACTCCCAGGTCTCCAGGTTTTTTACTTACCTGTGGGCTTTGGTCCCCTGTCCCCATCAAATCTAGTTTAAAGCCTTCCTCGCTAGGTTAGCCAGTCTCGATCCAAATACATAATTCCCATTCCTCGAAATGTGAATTCCATCCCTGCATGGAACAATCCTCAGCTGACAGTGAAAACAAAGATACTCATCTACCAGGCATGTGTACTGAATATCCTGATATATGGTTCTAAGGCATGGACCACCTACTCGAACCAGGAGAAAAAAACTGAACAGCTTCCATCTTCTATGCCTCCATAGAATTATGAATGGCAACTGGCAAGATAAAATTTCTAATGAAGATGTCCTGTCAAGATCTGGCATACCCAGCCTCATAGCGATCCTCAACAGCAGAAGACTACGATGGCTTGGTCATGTGAGAAGAATGGGTGATGAACATCTTCCCAAAGAAATCCTCTTCGGTGAACTGTCATGCGGGTTGATAACAAGAGTAAGAGCAAAGCTACGATTAAAGGATACATGCAAAAATGCCATGAAATAATTCAACATCAATCTAAAATCCTGGGAACCTACATCATCAGATCAAAATACATGGCGATGATTGCTATGACAGGGTACATCATCCTTTGATAGTATATGTGCAAGCCATGCAAAAGAACTTTGCCTTAGAAGGAAAAGCTCTCAGACTCAAAAATTCGGAAATAGACTGACGTGGTTATTGCAACTGATTGTGCAAATCCAATACTGGATGCATAAGCCATGAGAGAAGCTGCAGACTCAAACACTGCCCATAGATCCTCACTGCCGCTGCTAACCACCGTCGCTCAAGATAAAAAGGGGAGACATTGGTGCGAGAGAAGAATTTGCCTCACAGGGCATTACCTAGGTATTTCTAACATTATTCCTTTCCTCGACATTTCTACTCCTTTGAAATACCAGAATCTGATGAACAAAGAGGAGAAAGAGCAAATTAAGTGTGCAGCCCAGCAAGTTAGGCAGGAGGTATTTGTAATTAACAGGAATAGTTCAGCTTCCTCTCCCTACCCATAATGCATGGCAACTCTTACCCCAATAAAAGGGACCAAAAGGTGAACCAAGGAATGAGCCACACAATGTTTTCATGATAAGATGCAAAGAGTGTGCTAAACTTCAAACAGATGACCTAGATATTCCAGAACGTTATGTTTTTAAAAAGTCACTCATCACTCCTTTCCTGAGCTGGCAAAGATGATTCAAGGTCTCTTTCAGGACCAAACCATGGAAGTGGAGCCATAGCCTATAAGTGGCTCAACAGCAATAGCTGAGGACCACGTAAGAGCAGTGTTAACAAAGATCTGGAGGAAGCACAGTTCAGCATTCCTGGGCAGTGGCTATTTATGTTGACAGTAAGAATGTGAGCAGTACACGAAGAGGAGCTTTTACAATAGAAAGCAGGGAACATGGTGATTCACGATGACATCAGGCTGATTCATGGCAATACAAGTTTGCTCTGGACTCCTCAGATTGCTCTGGTTAATGAAGTTCTCCCTCACATACATGAAACAGTGTGTTGGGGTACACGTGAGTCGAAAAGCAGGATGGCAGCTGTGTAGAGAAGATGAGTCTGTAGATGAGAGTGGATGGAAAGCATGAAATAGAGAATTTAAAATTGTGACTATGTTATTTATGTAGCACCAGAAGTTTTGCAAATGATCTAGAGACAACAAGATGACCTGGGCCTACAATATAGAGAGGCAGGCAGAAAGGATTCAACAAAATCAGAAGTGACACCATAATGAAGTTGAACATGAGTTTGCCCATCTTCATTTCCTACAGACTACTGAGAAACATTTGTCTGAAGTGGGACCAAGCTCCTAGAGTCTCTCGACATGTTTTTTGAGGAGTTACTAGGAGAAGAGAGGATCACAGAGTGGTTTCCAGGCATCAATGGCTACATATAAAAAAACAGATGGCGACCAGAACGAGAGAAAGGTGGTTAGTTGCATGGCTTGGGCGAACAAACAGTGTAAACAAAAAGATATAAGAGTGGACATGTAGGCAGGAATCTATCATCTTACCTAGAAGGGAACCCTTGAATATTTACACGGCCTTGAGCAACTCATTAAAGCCAATAAAAAGAGACTCCAATGGGAGACCTTGTAGAACAAAACAGATAATCAGACACTATGCCTCTATGTCATACACTGTGTAAACTGTAGCTTGTGCCACAAGATAATAGAGTCATTTATAACAAATGGCTCCCAAGGATTTGGGTGTTGAGTGGAGAAAGCAAATAGGTAAATATACTGGGAGACTTTTTTTTTACTTCTAGCACTCTGCAAATCTAACATTTATATTGTGGTAGTATCTGGAATTCTCAGCTACATCACAATATTCTTGGGCACAGTAAAAAGAAAAAATGAGAGCCCCTTTCCCCAAGATCTTACAGTCTAACTTAACAGGGTAGATGAAACAAGTCAACCAACAGGATGAGATATTTTTGGGCACAGACTATCAGCAGCAGCAATTATAACTTCACACATGCAGAATTATTAACAGATGTCTAAGACGTGTACATTCTAGGTCTATAAATTGTAGCCTACATAACTAGAAAACTCTCCAGACAGGCAGAAACAAAAATGGACCTACATAATGGTACTAAAAGAGGGTGTTCCACATGTTATTCAGTTATGCCACACGCAAAATAAGAGTGACTTGCGGTGCAATGGCAATTGTATAGTATAGAACAGAAGTATCTTTCCTTCATATCTATGGCTGAGAACTTCAGTGAGTGAAATGGGATTAGGATGGGGGTCGGCAATGGGCAGCTCCAGAGACACATGCAGCTATTTAAGGACTTCTGTGTGGCTCCTGACGCTACAATTGCAAAGTTTAAAAAACAACCTCCTGATTATTTTCGATAAATGGTGAATGTCTAAAAGGCCAAAAAAGGAACAACGCATCTAAATAGCAAACAATATGTGATCTTGAAACTTTGGATAACTCCCCCTAACATCCTCCATGGAGAGAGAAAGTTCGGGAGTGAAAGTAAGGTACGCAGTGATACAAACACACATGTAAAGTGTGAGGAAATGGACTACATAAACAGTTTATGAACGTTGTGTAGTAAACATGTATTGCATTACCAATCGTGTGCACACTGGTCTCAAAGCAGGGGTTACAAAAAGTATGATTTCATATTATTTATTAAGGATCGTCTCATAGTCACATGCCTTAAGACTCTTGAATTATTGAGTTTTTTACTGAATTGTTAAAAATGGCTCTTTTTGCTATTTTGGTTGCTGACCCCTGGAATAGGAAAAGGATTTAGGAACAATGCTCATCCTTGACAACCAGTGATATGGTTTGTCTATAGAGAGATGCTTCTCAGCTGATCTTGGATGTCAATATACATGCAGAGCACATTTCCACTTTACTATTTCATAAAGCAATGCCTAATCTTAGCTATGCTTCTGGTTATTCTGACTCAACTCTACCTGCTATTGTCTTCACAACACAAATGGAAAGCCATGTACATCCAAACATGCGAGCGGGCAAAACAACAACACTCATGCACTTAGTACTGAAGACAGATTTTGCCCATGTCTAATATGTGCATGGAGCATTTGAGAAAGACAGCTACTGTCCTAAACAAATGATGACATAGTGAACTTCTCCCATCTGTTCACTATCACTTGTACAGTATATACAATCTACAGAATGCAAAAAAACTAGGCTCCTATGAGAAGGAACTCCACTGAGAGTGGCCCACTTACACACTTGTTCATTAGGCTAGAGCAGTTCAAAAGGAGCTATTCCAGACTAATGCAAAATAGTCATGAAACAAACAAGCAAGCCCTATTTGCTCAAACCCACAAAATAGATTCTTTATAACCAGCCTGGTCTCTTGGGTAAATAGGCTTCATTTCCTAATTGTAAACAGCAAGGCTAAAGAAGGAGAGGTACTTCTGCACCATCCACTTTATCAGTATCAACTCTGGGAGCAAAGCTAAAGACTCTTGTCTTGCTGCTATATAAGACTGGAACATTTAATTATGTTTTTAATGGATTAAACCATATTATCAATGGATTAGATAATATAAGAACAAAGGTGACCAAAATACGTGATTGAGAAGCACAATGACAACTTGCTGGGTGGCTGAGGATCAAACTTAAGTAACAAATGAAATCACAGTAATAAATCAAAGCACACACTCATCCAGATTTATCTGTACTCTTCTCTCATCTTGATAGCAGAGTCCACTAGCATTAAGAGGCTGAAGATCAGGGTAAAGCACAAATTTTTACTGCCAGTTTTATATTTTGAGTTGAGCAGAACACATTGCATCAGATATTTATGGCCTTTTTGGACACCATCTTTCAGCATTAGTGACTTATGCATGCACTGACATCATCAAAAGATGCTCTCATCTGAGTATAGACTTACGCTAAGAAAATACTTATTCTTATCAAAAAACTAGGCAAATACAATTTAGATGAGGCTACTATAAGGTGGGTGCATAACTGGCTGGATAACCGTACCCAGAGAGTAGTTCTTAATGGTTCTCAATCCTGCTGGAAAAGTATAACAAGCAGAGTTCTGCAGGGTCTGTGTTAGGACCGGTTCTGTTCAATGTCTTCATCAATGATTTAGATATTGGCATAGAAAGTACGCTTATTAAGTTTGCAGATGACACCAAGTTGGGAGGGGCTGCAACTGCTTTGGAGGATAGGGTAATAATTCAAAATGATCTGGATAAATTGGAGAAATGGTCTGAGGTAAACAGGATGAAGTTTAATAAGGACAAATGCAAAGTGCTCCACTCGGGAAGGAACAATCAGTTTCACACATACAGAATGGGGAGAGACTGTTTACGAACGACTACAGCAGAAAGGGATCTAGGGATTATAGTGGACTACAAGCTAAATATAAGTCAACAGTGTGATGCTGTTGCAAAAAAAGCATACATGATTCTGGGATGCATTAACAGGTGTGTTGTGAACAAGACATGAGAAGTCATTCTTCCGCTCTACTCTGCGCTGGTTAGGCCTCAGCTGAAATATTGTGTCCAGTTGTGTGCACGGCAGTTCAAAAAAGATGTGGAGAAACTAGAGAGGGTCCAGAAAAGAGCAACAAGAATGATTAAAGGTCTAGAGAATGTGACCTATGAAAAAAGGTTGAAAGAACTGGGCTTGTTTAGTTTGGAAAAGAGAAGATTGAGGGGAGACATGATAGTGGTTTTCAGGTATCTAAAAGAGAGTCATAAGGAGGAAGGAGAAAACTTGTTCTTCTTGGCCTCTGAGGATAGAACAAGAGGCAACGGGCTTAAACTGCAGCAAGGGAGGTTTAGGTTGGACATTAGGAAAAAGTTCCTAACTGTCAGGGCGGTCAAACGGTGGAATAAATTGCCAAGGGAGGTTGTGGAATCTCCATCGCTGGAGATATTTAAGAACAGGTTAGATAGATGTCTATCAGGGATGGTTTAGCTAGTACTTGGTCCTGCCTTTGGGGCAGGGGGCTGGACTTCATGGCCTCTCAAGGTCCCTTCCAGTCCTAGTGTTCTATGATTCTATGTATACTGAAATAGGTCCTTTCACAGAGGACACAAAAGAGTGTCAAGCAGGATTACCAGGGAACATTATCTTTATGCCAGTGTATAAACCAAGCACACTTAATTCTGTGTGATATCAATGGGGAAAATTAGCTGTGTTAAAATCAAATGCTGCTCTTGACATGACTGTAGGCCAAGTACCTCAAAATCTTATTTTTTAAAGATACTGCTTCCTCATATTGGAGGGCTCTGGACCCTTTCTTTATTAGAAACACATGCTCAAAGAGGCACAGCTGACTGGTTTTAAAGGGGATGGAAGGGAGGAAAGGTTACTTTTCATATATGTCATCCTTAATATTGTCCCTGCTTTAGTATATTGGTATTTGTTACTGTACTTAGCATGCTCTTACTTTATGTGGAAAACTCTAAATAAGCATTTCAAATTCCGCAAGGCTAATGAGCAGGTGTATTCTTTGTTTATGCAGAACACGCAAATAAAAAGTTCTGAGCCATTTCTTCTCTCCTATATTATGCATGAGAACTACAGAGAAACGTGACAGAGAAGGTCATCTTGGCCAAGGTATGAGAGGCATTGAGGAATCATGAAAATACCAATAGTACTATTTAATGATTTTGCTTACAGAACTATTTTTAACCAAATAATCTTGGTTAACTCACAGCCATAGCCTCTCTGACAAAAAAAAGTTTCACAGCATTCAAAGTGAATTTTTAAAAGCTTTATACTAAAACAATACTATTGCCAGGCTATTTATACAAAACGATTTCTCTCTCTGGCTGTCTGTTGGCTCTGTCAACTATGTAAAGGACCGAGCTGATTTCAGAATTGGAATTGTTCAAGATAACTGTTCAGAGGACAACCTGGCTGACTGCAGGCTCCAAAAAGATTATTTACTTGTTGTGCCACCAAGTGAGACATGGCACAATCAGCAAGTGATTCATGGGTGTGTTTTTAGTGTCTGTCTGAAGCACATTATTCACTGCTAAAGCCAGGTATCTCATTTGATATACTAATGGTCTAGTAGTTCATGAGACAAATTCTCTGATACTATAACTGCATGGGAGAGACAAGGTGGATACAGTAATATCTTCTGTTGGACCAGTTTCTGTTGGTTTAAGACAGCTCTTTGCTCAGCTTCCCAAATGTTAAAAATATACACTTTATTGCTAATTAACAGAAGATTGGCTAATTCTTATAAACCACTGCAATCTTCTAATCTTGTCCCCCTTACCATCTATGGACTTATTCATACTGATTATTAAACTGACACAGAGCCAAACTTCTGAAACAAATTATATACTCATTTGATATTAGTAATTTCATTGTTTATACAATTTCAAGTTCATATACGTAGGATCAAAGCAGAGTTTAGCTTCAAAGAAGAGTTTCTGGGGTGACTTGATTGAGATCAGAAGAACAGACATAAGCCGTGTCTACACGTGCATGCTACTTCGAAGTAGCGGCACTAACTTCGAAATAGCGCCCGTCACGGCTACACGTGTTAGGCGCTATTTCGATGTTAACATCGATGTTAGGTGGCAAGACATCGAAGCTGCTAACCCCATGAGGGGATGGGAATAGCGCCCTACTTCAAAGTTGAACGTCCAAGTAGGGCACGTGTAGACGATTCGCGTCGCGCAACATCGAAATAGCGGGGTCCACCATGGTGGCCATCAGCTGAGGGGTTGAGAGACGCTCTCTCTCCAGCCCCTGCGGGGCTCGATGGTCACTGTGTGCAGCAGCCCTTAGCCCAGGGCTTCTGGCTGCTGCTGCTGCAGCTGGGGATCCATGCTGCATGCACAGGGTCTGCAATCAGTTGTCGGCTCTGTGAATCTTGTGTTGTTTAGTGCAACTGTGTCTGGGAGGGGCCCTTTAAGGGAGCGGCTTCCTGTTGAGTCCACCCTGTGACCCTGTCTGCAGCTGTGCCTGGCACCCTTATTTCGATGTGTGCTACTTTGGCGTGTAGACGTTCCCTCACAGCGCCTATTTCGATGTGGTGCTGCGCAACGTTGATGTTGAACGTCGACGTTGCCAGCCCTGGAGGACGTGTAGACGTTACTCATCGAAATAGCCTATTTCGATGTTGCTTAAGCTACTTCGATGTAGGCTTCACGTGTAGACGTAGCTATAGTGAGTCAGATCACAGGCCCATTTAGCTCAATATTCTGTCTTGCAATGGTGGCCAATGCCAGATGTCCCAGACAGAATGACCAGAACAGGAATCATCAAGTGATTCATCCTCTGTCATCTCTTCCCAGCTTTTTGGGATACCTTCCCTGACCAAATTTTGAGGAGTAAAGGGATTTCGAAGTTGCCCAGGCACTTCGAAGTACCAGTGGGTAAGCCGCAGCTACACGCAAGCCGGCACTTCTAAGTTTAACGCTTTGGAGTTGCTGCGGGGGAAAATTAGCTTAATGAAGTGCTGCGTATGCACCATAGCACTTCATTAGTAATCTCCCGACACCCTACTTACCATCCTCCCTTCGAAGTAAGGAGGTAGTGTAGACAAGCCCCATGAGAGTCATTAAAAAATGGAACAATTAACCAAGCATTGTGGCAGATTCTCCACCAGTGATAATTTTTAAATCAAGACTGAATGTTTTTATACAATATGGGCTCTATTTCAAAAGAAATTATTTTGGTGGAGTTTTATGGTCCGTGTTATGTCGGAGATCAGATAAGATCATCACAGAGTTTGCTTTTGTTTTCTGTTTCACTTCCTGGCCTTGGAATTGATGAAAAAAGTGACTTATCCACCAGCAGTTAAGTGGGGGAAAGGCACTAGTTGTATCTCAGTGGTCTACTTGCCTTCTTTCTTCTCCTCCTCTTCTTCTTCTCTTTGGCAGCTTGTGCTTGCTTGTGCTCCCACACCAGACTAGTCAGATTGGCCACATACTCATCTGTCTGCTGCAGCAGGTATGCCAAACGTCTGTCTTTCTTCTGGTCAATCAGTTTACGATAGCCTTCTTCATCTTCAGCCTACCAATACAGAGAGAACAACATCAAGATAGCGACACTTACAGGGCATAAACACTACCATTAGCACTAGAACTACAGAAGTGTATTTGAAATGGCTTTTACTCCCATTTTTCAGGTGCAGGATAAATTGAAGACCTTATACAAAAGACATGGGACGGGAAGGGAAGAAACATTTTCAAAGGCTCAAACTGAAGTTAGGGCCACAACTCCTATTAAAAGGTAACGGGACTGGGATGTCTAATTCCAATTTGTGTCTTTGGAAATCTCACCCAATACAAATACTAATCTTTGACTATCATGAATTAGGAGGAGGATTTCCTCCTAGCATATTTTCAGACGTGACTATTTTCCTAGTCTAGTTATGGTCTTTGAGGGGAAGAGGCACCTTTAAACAGATTTAGCTTTTAAAAGATAAAATTCTTGGTATGTAGGATAAAAGAGAAATAAAAATTTAAACAAACGTACCAATGAATTGGGCTACACTTCAAGAAAGGAATGAAATATCTACGTAAAACAGACCTGACTGACATTTAAAACATACATTAGTTATGCTGATCAGGGATGTGGGAAAAAAACATACAGCAATACCCATAAAAAAAACAGTGTAGGCAGAGTTCTGTTGACAGAGGAGGGCCTTTCTTGGCATAGCTAACATCATTTGGGGACACAACGATTCTACTCAGGCAGAACTCCCTTAGTTTATGCCAGTACAGCCCAAGTCTATGACATAAACAGCCCAAATGTGCCTAACGTTCAGTTCTGTCCTCACAAGAGTTTAACCGTGAATTTGGTAATCAGTGGAGTACTAGTAAGTGAAATGTCTCTGATAGCAAATCTGATGGAATGGTACCCTCAAGTGATTTGTCGCTTAAAAAAAAAAAAGATGACAGCTCACAGGCCTGCTGAGTAGATGGCCTGTGGCGCAAATAGTTAATATCGCTCTTCTGGGCATGTCTGAGGACACATCAAGATGGTGCACTCTACATCACTTTTATTAGCAATGGCTTTGGACCTACATACTCCTAATATACAAACCCTGATCTGACATCAGCTTATTCACCTAGGATGTAAAAATATTTATAAAAACAGCAAGAGTGCCTTTTGCCATGTATGTGTTTTATTTCTGATAATTAACATGGAAACAATTTAAGGAACTACACTACTTGGAATTATGACTAATTACTGCTGAAGAATCTTTATACTATAGAGATATAACCACCATATATAGACATACATAGCACATAACTTTGAGATAAGCCTCAGGGCCAAAAGATATATTTTTTCCATTGCAAATCGTTCATCCATACTTTGCATGTACTTGCATTTTTCGTATGTGATTTAAAACCAATCTACTCAGGCTCTATAGGGGGCAATAACAGGCTTTGTACAAGGATTGAGGCTTTGGCCCAGATCTGCACCCCAATGAGAAATTTAATTGCTCTTTCACTAGTCTTGCGCCTTAAGGGAAGTGTGTCACTCAAAGCTTGTAAAATTCAGGCTAACTAGTTTCCCAGACACTATACTGTTGGCAGACCTCATTGGTTCCTACTGTTAAATAAAGTGAGACTATAAAATCACAAGATTTTTACTAAAATTAATAAGAAAATGTTAGTCTGCTCTAAGGTGATATCCATCACCAGCTAACAAATTTCTAAACACAACCTCCTTGCCTACATTAGGTGTAAAACCCTATATAAAACTGTCTTCATTAAAATGTGTTAATTAAGATGTTATAAAACCCACGCTATTTTCCTAATCTAGTTGTGACTGGCCGATCAGTTTATCAACACTGAAGAAATATTGTCACATAGGAAGCCAACCCAACATACTTCCTCCGCAAAAGAAACTGTGATTAGTATCAGTGGGAGAATGTGAGAAGAGAGAGCAAAGAAAAGAGCTATTCTTGTTGCTAGCTTGCTTTGGACCATAAGATGGTCAGCTGGAATCAGTGTTCTTCTTAGTGTGGTACTAATTCTCAGAAAAGATTGTATTTATCATTGCTGCTTAAAAACATATATTTCACAAAGCCAGAGTGAACTAAGGAAACACCACTGAGAGGAGAGTTACTTCTACTGTAGGCAGCAACCTTTTTTTCTTTAGCTTCTCTTCAAAAATAATTTATACAGCAAAACCTACTCTTTGTACATAAATCATAATCAAACTAAGTTTCTGGTGAATACCGCAAAAACAAACAAACAAATAAATAAATAAATAAAAGGTATAATTCATAATTGGAACTATAATGAAAAGATTAGAAAATATATGGTCTTCATGTGGTGAATATACTAAAGAACTTTGCAATATATTTGCACTCCTGTAAAAATCTTTGAAATATGAAATTAGGAAGCTTAGGTGGTTTCATAGAGGTTACAAAACTGCAGCTAAACTGTTATGAGGTTACTAGTAATGGATCCTGACAAATAATACACATGGGTGACAGTATAGTTAAAAATATTATTTGAAACCACAAAAGTATGGCTCAAAGTGAACAAAGCCAAACAACTAAAATCACTACCATTAATATAAAACACATACATATAAATCTCCCAGGTATGTTCAGATTCCTACTAGCTAAAATCTAACTGTTTAGCGAGCTGTTATCCTGCAAAGGAAGTATAGGGGTCCTATAGATTATATATCAGATATTAAATGGATACTGAATTTGATCTTAGCCAAAAGGTGTCTGGCCGTCAAATTTGAATAGTGCACCACTTAGTATTTGCAGTGCTGTTTGTACTGCAATGCCCATTTACAAAGTAACTTACAGGGTGGCCTTCCTTATCCTCAGGAGCACAAGAATTTGTTTTTTGTAACGCTTTTCAACAGTATAAAAGAAAATCTTAATATGCTACATGTTACCACCTCCCGCCTCTCACATCATTAGAACTGCTACTACAGAGCATCCCAAGTTTGGAATTTTACCAGATGACCCCTTACCATTAGTCTTCTCATTCTTTCTTTCTCAATTCGCTCAGTTTCCTTCTTCTGCTCACGCTCAGTATTGGCATGCCAAGTTGCCACAGCTTTAGAAAGTTTCTGAATTTTCCCAGCCACTGACCGGTGGTATTCTTTAAAATCTTTAGCATGCTGCAATATGCTGTTCAGATATTCCTAGAGAAAGAAAATAACTCAGCTGAGACATCTTAAGTTTAACAGAACACAGGATCTAAAACTACCAATGTCCAAATTCACAACTCTTCTGCTTGCTTAAACAGTGATAACTGGCCAAGTAAAGTAAAGTTGAATACTTAATAGCATGTCTCTGTATCTGGAATACATTAATTTTGGAATAGCAGAGGTTAAAATACCTGGTGCTTCTGTCTGCGTTTTCTCTCCTGTTCTATTTTCTGCTGTTTCTCAAGCTTTTCTGTCATGCGAGCTTCCCTCAGAGTCTGGCGCTTGCTGCGCTTGTAGGCTTTGGAGTTCAGCGCTGTCTCCAGTGTTGTGTCACGGCGCATGCAGGCCACCACCTCTTGTCTTAGCTGCCAGCAAGAAGAGAGAAACTTAAACAATCCACCTTTCTGCATATGCAGAAGACCAATTTTAGTCAGCAATATAGCATACAATGTTAGAACATTAACTTTGAGTGAGCTCTTCAAACCTGCTTCTCCTTTTGACTTCCCATTGAGGTACTGAAAATGTGTCTCCTTGCAATCCTGAGTTATAGCAAGAATGTGAACATCCTCCTAAAATGCTCTTAGGATCTTCCTCTATCTACGCAGAGGTATGAATTCCACTTACATAGCAGCTGCACAAGTGGAGTGTCTGGTATTAAGGGTCAAAGACAGCAGATGTCACACTGCTTCCCCCTTCATATGCTTGTGTTAAGAGCAACTGTCCTGCTGGCTTGGAAGGAGGAGCCAGCCAAGATGAAAATATGAAAATCCTTTGTAACAAAGCACAGTAGAACCAAATGAATTATGTCCTTGGTTGGGACACCTCTCCTTCTCCCCACCACATCCAGGGGACATTCATTTTTAACATCAGATAGGCACTGAGAGGGAGACAGGGAGCAGAGAACTGCCAAACCTGAGAGAAATATGGCCACACAGTTCTCAAAGCACAGCATGAATAACATGCTGCTTCTGAAAACTGGCCTCAGACATGGCCCTACCATTAAGAAATCATTTAAAAAGTGGGCAGGAGCTTACACACAGCATGGTACACCTACTACTAAACTGTTGTAGCCCCAAAGATTCCCAGTAGGGGCAGGGTCAAATGACACCTCTATCACTTTCACGTCAGCTGGGAGGGTCAAAAGGCAAAGGTCTAGAGAGTCTGGCATGGCAAAGCCCCTTTGCAAAATTGTGATGTTACCCCTGCACCCAAGATCTGAGGGAACTAGCAGCTTGGGAACTCTCTTACTGGGCTTAGCTACACGGCCTGCCCATTAACACAGGCCTTTTGAAAATAACAGGCCCTCCGCGGAACAAGAAACAATCATGCAGGCACATTTACTCATGACAGCATGAAACTGGTTCTTAGAAAAATATGACCCGCTAGGTTTTGGAGATTATTGGAAAAAAGATATCTATTGTGATTTGTATTTCACCTCAGTTTGTGCCATTCCCAGGACCTCCCTGAAAGACTAGCCCATTAATTTAAGATTTTAAGGGCTGCACTGCAGGATTAAACAGGAGGTGGGGGAAGCAACAGAGAACACATACATGTTCAGTAATAAAGGAAATAAAACCCCCACTAACTATGTTAGTTTAATGTTTCTATAAATAGTATATTTCAGTTAAGTTTGCTCAAATACTTTTAACTCAGTACTTCTGTTAATGTCTATCACCAATGCATTCTGTGTTGAAGAAAAATCAACTTTTGATTGTGACCACTGCAAAAAACTTGCCCTCAGCAAAAGGCCTTACCTGACGCTGAAAATTCAGTAACCTAAGTGCCTTCAGCTCCACCGTAGCTTTGGTTCGCAGATCAGGAGGCAAGGAGCCAGGTAAATTCTCCAGTTCCTGGATTCTGTGAGCAATTCGAGCCTGAAGTCTATGGTGATAAAGGATGTGGGAAAGATAACGGGGTGATCTGTCAGTAATTATCAATACTATATGGCAACAGCAGCAATAGATCTCAGACACCCAATCAATTTTCTACTACTCAGATATTCTGAATTAACATGCACTTCTAGGAACGGAAAGAAAATCAGACTGACATTTAGTTTGCAGGAATACTCTTTATACCAAACAATGAAGAATCTTTCTTCCCTCCTCTCCTTAATTTTAGCTACTAGCTACTACTTGTATGGAAACAGCAACTCGAAACATTTATTCTGCTCATATTTTCAAGCATTTTGTGTTTGCAGGCCAGTTTGTTGAACACAATGGAAAAAATGTAATAAAACAATTCGGTATTATTTTAGATCTCTTGAAAGTGTGATTGCAGTCAGAATAGTGATTGTGTAAGAATGGAACATTTTTATTTAACAGCACTGCTTCTTGTTAGTGATCAAAATACTATGTGCTTGTTCTACTGAGTAAGTTTAAGTTATCACTTTTTTATTCTTTAAACAGACTGTTGGCATTGCAGAGCTGTTAGCATGAAAGCTGGATTGCATTCCATCTCACTCAGCCTCCAGAAAATCGTGAATTAATTTCCAGTTTCAAACTCTTTACAGATCAACTATGGTGCACAAGACAGAAAGAACAGGGCTTCACTTTTAAATTCCAAAGTCTGCTGGTAGTTATACAATCTTTGTAAAATGGTGTTTTCTTCTGTTTTACTTATAACTCAGCATATTTGATCAAGCAGTCAATGGCAGGCAACCATGGACTCCCAAATGCTACTTTTAATAACACTGCATAAGTATGATTTAATATTACTTTGGGCTTTTTGGCACTTCTGCTATACCAAGCTGTCTAACTTCAGTGTTATTTTAAACATGGAATTTTCACAACTACATAAAATGGATAACCAATCAGTGGTGAGGCTTTCTGAATGAATTCTAAGTGGTCCAGTTAAACATTCTGGGCCACAATCTGCAATGCAATTCAACTGAATCAACAAAAGGAGCCAGAAAAAAGAATTTCTCCCTCCTCCCATTTTTTATAAAGCCATGGAAATGAGAATTTTCTAGTCTATGCATGCTACACATGTGATACATACTTCTGGAGATCTATAAAGGGAGCCTGATTTCATAAATTGAAAGGCTGATCCTACTCCCTCTTAAAAGAGATAACAGACTCACAGCCAGATCTATACCTGTCACTCATTTTCTCTCCATCACAGCACAACACAGGCAAGAAACTGATAAGTGAATTTGCTAACAAAGCAAAATGTTAAAGATATTAGCTACGTCACAACACCCACATTAGTGAACCACTTACACCTAAGAAGGTAATTATAAACCTTATGCTCTTTAAAGCCACTTACACCACCCATTCCTATACCACAGTATCACACCTGCTCCAAAATAATTCATGAGAACAGTCACACTGGGTCAGACCAAAGGTCCACCTAGCCCAGTATCTTCTCTTGGAACAAGAGCAACTGGAAATTCAATGCTGTCTAACTACAGTGTGCTTTCAATCACGGAATTCTTATAACTGGGTAAAAAATGGATTGTAATCAATAACCATGAAAAATTTCTGAATACATTTTAAGAGGTCCAGCCATGAAATAATTTGGAACACAAGATGTATAACAGGTGCCACAGTCAGCTCCACATGATACTTTTCGTGCACACTGATGTGAAAAGGCAAAAAACTAGCTCCAGTTCTGCTGCCACTTACTTCAGTGCAATGGAAGCAGGATTGGACATGCTGACAGAGCAATTTTCTGCAGGCCTCAGTTTCCACAAAACTTAAGCACCTCAAAATAAACAAAAATTCACATGTTTTGATGAAAGCTTTTTAAGGAAAAAATATTCTGATGATGTGTATAGAACCCAAACCTTTCAACATTTTGCTAATACCAAAAAAAAGGCTAAAGAAAATCTCCTACTTTTTCATTTTGGGGAAATTGGGGGGAGGAGGCGTGGGAGGAAAACAGTCACATAATAGCTGCTTGGGCAATCTTTCGTTTTGGCAGTATTATACAACACTATTTATACACCTATCTTAAATAAAAATGGAAACAATAAACCAAGTATTGAACAAGGAAGCACAGATACAGTAGAAGTGTAAGTTAATTCTCTGAAGAATGTGTTTACACACAATGAACAATCTGGTAATGGTACACTTCTGTATTATGTTATAAAACTGCCATTCATAATGTCACCAGGGAAGATCTCTTTTTTAAAAAATCCCTTTAAGACATCTTAACTACCTTCTTTGCTGTACCTTGTGTTCAGTTAGAGTGGTGGACAGTCACTGAATGTTATCATTACACAGGGAAGTAGTGAGATATTTTGAGACCCTTGAACACGGGACTGATGTAAAATTTACCTTTTGTTACAGCAAATTACCAGAATCCATTGCACTTTCATTTCTCTGGTATAGTGAACCAAAGCTGGTAATCTGTCTGTTACACTGGGAGGGCAGATATCTCAGTTTGGAAGGACTGAAAATAAGTCATCTACTGGGCAGTAAGGATCTTTCTAATCTGAATATTTTACCCCAAAATACATGCTACTAACTGAAATGGATCTGAATCATGCAAATGTTGAGTGCTTGTGAAATCTGCCATATTAATAGGAAAAGCATTCTCTACAAAGCATTACGACAAGTACATTCCTTAAAGAAGTTACCAGTTAGTGTACTGATGATGAAAAACCTGAGTGCTGCAAAGGAAAATTATAATCATATTTGCACATGGATATAGCTGCACCTGGAATACATCAGAATTTCCATATATACACGATCATACTCAGAGGTGAGTTATTTTGTGCTCAACATCTGTATTTTAAGCGCTGCCCTTCCACATGCTGTTTTGTTTCAACCTTCAACAGAATATAGTAGGTAGTCTGATAAAGAGATACAAGATTTGAAACTTTCTGAAACAACAAAAAGACTAAGTAGTAGAAATTTAGCACTTTAAAGACTAATAAAATGATTTATTCGGTGATAAGCTCTCAGATGACAGCCCCACTTCTTCAGATCTGTCCCACGAAAGCTCATCACCAAATAACTTATTTTGTTAGGCTTTGAAGTGCTACATTTCTGCTGCTTCGTTTTATTGGCGCACAGACTAACACGGCTACCTCTCTGTTACTATTCAACAAAAAGAGTGTTGTACTGCATAACTAGAGGAGACTTATTTAGTGTCCTCAAGAGCACAGAAAATTGAAGCAGAATTTGGTCAGTCAGGTTTTTCATATAGATTGAACAGTAAATCAAGAGGTGTTACTGTTCTGACAAGAAGGAGTTCCATGAATGGCAAGAGATATTTGTTCAGGTCCAGAGGAGAAGTGTATGATCTACATTGGAGAGTTATTTGTTCAGAAAACACCACCAGTAGATTTTGTTCTTCCAAGTAGCTATATGACACTACAAAGCCCACATTTTGTATTAATCTATTTCTAACTGTACTTAGTGACAGCAAGGGAACTTCAGTGTCATTACTGATGCAAAACAATTGGACAAGTCTAGCTGTTTCCCTTCTTCTGCTCTTAAAAAGGACTTAGTTATTTTCTGTGCATCCACAGAATAGCAGCTGATAGATGTATAAAGATACTTAGGCCTTGTCTACATTTAAAATGCCACAACAGTGCTGCTGCAGTACTGCAGCACTTCAGTGAAGATACTGATAGACAGACAATCCACCTCCCCAAGCTGTGATAACTAGGTTGATGGGAGAATTTTCCTATTGACCTAGCACTAGGGTTAGGTCAGTTTCATTCGGGGTAGACAAACTTTTCGGCCTGAGGGTCACATGTCAATATGGAATTGGTATGATGGGCCATGAATGGTCATAAAATTGGAGACTGAGGTGTAAGTGGGGGTGTGGGCTCCGCGGTGGGGTGGGAGATGCGGGGTTTGGAGTGCAGGAGGGTATTCTGGGTTAGGACTGAAGGTTTCAGAGGTTAGGAGGGCAGTGAAGGCAGGGGCGGAAGGTGGCAGGACAAGGCAGCACTTACCTTAAGCAGCTATCGGAAGCAGTGGCACCTCTCCCCGCCGGCCCCTTGGGAAAGGCATAGCCAGGTGGCTTTTTGCACTCCCTCATCCGCAGGGGCCACCCCACTGCACCCATTGGTCATAGCTCCCACAGCACATACAGAATGGGGTAAGCCTCTACCTCTACTCCCCAGTTGGAGTGCCAGAGCAGGGCAAGATCCTGACCCCATACCCTAGTGAGAGCTTATGGCTCAGAGTAAAAGTTCTGACTGGCCAGGTGCAACCAGATATGAACGAGGTGGAGGTGGCTATTTGGCCATGTGAGGATCTTTTTCCTTTGCTGTTCTCTGGGCCTGATTCTATTGTGATATATTCTGTATAGTTAGATAAGATGAACAGAACAGTGTGAGCATATTACAGATAAGACGTGCCATTATATATATTAATAATATTCTCATCCTCCTTTTCTATCCCATTCTTTGACTTCCCAACATTGTCTGCTTAGTGTGGTGATGTTTAAAATATTTTCACTGAACTGTTCATGGTGAAACACAAGGACTTTTCTAACATGTAGGATTCCATCCTACCCTTTTCCCCTCAGGCACCATTGCAGCCCTGCTTCTTCTCCAACTCCTCTCTGGAGACCACCACATCCCCCTGCCTCCCTCACAGAGTATCTTGAATACCAGGAAACAGCTGTTCACAGTGGTCAGGAAGCACTGGGGGGAAGGGGCAGAAGAGTTAGTGAGCAGAGCCTACAGTAGGTGAGAGGTGCTGGGGGTGGGGATGGAGGGCTAGGGTTGCTTGGTCGCTGGTGGGTGCTGAGCACCTGGGAATTTTTCCCTGTGGGTGCTCCAACCCCAGAACACCCATGGAGTCAGTGCTTATGAAACTAATGCTATTAAAGGGTACATTCAATTAAACTTTGCAGTTCGCATTTTATCTGAATTCACACAAAGCATGGCTATTATATTACAAACTGAAGACTGGATCTCCTTGCAAGTACATCCCTACTCTATGCACCCTCACCAACTGAGGGTTACTGCAGAAATTAAGCCAGAGCACTGCAGCAATCAAGAAAACTTTATAAAAGGAGGACCCTTTTCAGATAATAAAAGGAATCAATTTGACATAGTTTGCAGTGATCATAAATTGCTGGAAAGTGCAATTTTTTGTAATTAATGCTGGTGGGAAAGAGAGCCATTCCACCTAGCTGAATAACATTAAATTACACCACACACTATTAGGTTTAGGACATATTCATTATGAATAAAGCAGCACTTATTTCCAAGAAAGTAGTAAAACCAAGTGTTATAAAAGCATGGCATGAATTTATTATTTTGGCCATATTTCAAGTAGCACAGCAAACCTAACAGTTCAACACATAATAGTAATTTAAACTTGTTATAGTGATGGGTGTTTTAAATATCCACGTTTCTTTTTATCTACCATTAGTCACATAGGCTACAGCTACATTGTAGCCATAACTCAAGATCATTTATGCAATTTGCACAACGCAAATTACAGAATTTATTTTGAGTTAACTTATTTCAAACTTGGTGCCATCCACACAGCACCGAAGTTCAAAAGAAGCAGCCATTTTGAAGCTCCTGCTACTCCTTGTACAACAAGGCGTACCACAATTGGAATATCACGCTTGAAACAGTGCTGCTGTTTAGCCTTGCAGTTGATATTTCATTTGCATTCCGAAATAGCTACTATAGTGTAGCCATAGCCATAGGGATTAACAACAATTATGCCTGATAATTTCATCTCACAGCAACACATGCAGCAATAGCTGGTACACACAGCCAAGCAAATTCAGAGGCAACATTAACTCTAAATTTTCTTGCTTTTTTGTTGATTTAAGCTAAAACTTGTTAATATGAAAATGTGGTGCTTTTGGAGAAGAGATGGGGGAATCTATTAAAAGAAGAAAGTTTTCCACTTCCATGGCTTCAGTTTCAAGGTTTCTTCAGTCTCAAGAAATGTTAACGGATCTATTACTGCTCCTCCACCTGTAGTGGTCCATTTAACAAATGACTAATGGAGAAGAATGTGAGGCTGCGCCTTTAAGCGCCTACTTTGATGAACTGTCAAATTGACAGTATAGCCTCCTACTTGAAAGGAAGTCCAAGACAAAGGAATTCCAGTCACTGAGCAGATTAAATGCATTTCTTCAATATAGCAGAAAATGGTACAGGAATGTTTCATGTCTGTAACATCCATATGATGTTAACCATTAGTTGCACAGTTAAGCACTCGAATCAAGAGCTGTGCATAGCAGCTGATAGCTCATCTTATGCAGGTTTGGTGGGCTGCAAAACCACTCCATCGACTTCTTACAGGGTGCACATGTGCTGAGGTGCACTGCCCACACATACTTTCAGGTCACTTTTCAGTAGGTAGTTACATTAGCCATGCATGCACATGTACTATGGCATTCCTTAGTGCTACACTTCACAACCTAAGCAAGGAGAGCCTTTCTGTACCTGTTGCTACTGCACATATATAGTAGGTCATTTTCAAGGCTTCTAAATTGGTCACAATACAAGTACATATCCACTGAAATATTCAAATATTCTTCTGCAATGAGGGCTATATGCCAATTTTAAGGTTTGGTACTTGATGTCTAGAGTGTAGAACTGTTGAAGTGGCAAGAAATATATTTTCATTTCCCAACAGCATTCAACGACAAAAAAGACTCAGCCAGTTAGGGGTGTGCCGGGCCTGCTTTCCAACTTCTCCTCATTCAGAGCAGCATACCCTCAAGCCCTCTCCAAAAACCTATGAAACATGTCTTTGCAACTTGCCCAGTAGATCACAAGGGAGGGTATTACAATAAGTAAGATGTAGCTAGCACCAGTGCCTACATTGTTGTTCAAGGTTCCTAAAACACACTAAAAAGCACAGGGGATAGACACAGTCATATTTTTGCATACTGAGTTTAAAAGCTGAGTGGAGCTAGAAACACCAACCACCCCAAAGGCAGTGAATGGGGGAGAATATAAGGTCACATGCACACGCACCCCTTCCTAACTTGTACCAGCCAGCATTGTTGACTAGCTGTGAAGAAAGCATGCTGCTTGGAGAGTTCTCAAGCCACAATGCCTTCCTTCCATAAGAACAAAAGTTAAAATGTAGTAAGCTTTGTATATGGTATGTGTTTTCTGAAAATGCTGTTACACTAGAACTACCTTACACAACAAAACAGGTAAGGCTGTTCCAAGTTAAAGTAAAAACTATGCTAGTGACTACAGACTCAATGCAGCAAACCATCTAATTATGGATGTCATTAAATAAAAGACTGACTGTTTTGCTGGATCAGGGCCTGAAAAATATAGTATCAAAAGCAGTAAGATATACCTTTAGGGCCTGTTCTTTATCATTACGAAGATATTTTTTGTTTACCATCATTATAAGTGTGTCAAATTATGCAAAGTACTACAGATATTAAGCAGCTCTTTGAGCTGCATCATAACTCTTAGCTGACATGGCAGTTCTGTCTTACAAGCTTATATACAGCACACTGAAGTACTCCTAAATACCCTTCAAGGCAGTTAAGGTGCAGTGATGCAGAATCATGCCAAATATTGTCCTCTGCAGTGTAGTTCTAGGTAAGAATTTCCCCATCTCTGCACTATTTTTCAGTTTTGCTTAGGATACTGTAATCACACTAGTCTTACCCACAAAAAGTAGGTTATGTGATCATTGTTTCTCTCAGAAAACAAAGCTTAAAACAAAGCAAATCCTGGAATTGCATTGCAAAACGAGTTATGATCAATGTTCCCTGTAATTTTTTCCATCCACAAGCTGAATAAATGTTGTTATGTGCGCCAAGACATGTGGCCCGTGCACCACCAATACACACACACGCTGCTGGCTATGAGAAGATGTGGGTGCTCTGCCAATCATCCGGGTGATACTTGAATCTCTCCTGAGCAGCCGCCCTAGCACTCAGCTTACAGGGAACACTGGTTATGACACTGGATAAAGCTAAGTTACCTACACTGTAATGGTCTCTTCTAAGCAGATCAGCAGAGTCCAAATCATTTTGTTATGGACACCTCACCCACTCATTAGCCCCCCTCTTCCTAGCCCACTTCAGCTAAATATTCAGTATTCTATAAAAGATCATCTCAATCATTCACCCTCAGATATCCATCCGTAAAGTTTGAGCACATTCCTGAAACAAATGTCATTAGATCCTGGTTTCCAGGAGATGAGCTTGTCCTTCTCTTCTATTTCCTTAGGCTTGTGGTGTCCAGCGCACTAGCCGCTAATCACAGGTAGCTTTTTGGCCGGTTGAGTGTGGCTAGCTGACTTGTGAAGTAAATCCTCGAGTTACACGGGGATTGTGTTCCTGCAACTCCTGCTAACTCAAATTTTCACAACAGTTGTTGGGGAATAGGGGGTGGGGGGGGTAAGACAAAACCAGGAGAGGGAACCAGGCTGCTGCTGGGTTCCCAGCTCCCCACTGCTTGCAGGACTGGGAAACTAACTAGCCCACCAAGGCTAGTCATTTTCCTGGCTGCTTCTCCCTGCTTTCCCGCAGCAGCGCGGCTCTCAGCCTGCTAAAAGCTTCCCCCCGCCTACTCCAAGCGGTGTGGCTGTCAGGTTGACAAACGGGCAGCTGGCAGAAGCTGGCAGAAGGGGCTGCAGAGTAGCATCAATTTGTGCTTAACTCATCTTCAAGTGAGTTATGTGCAACTTGAAGCTGTGTATGTTGAGAGTTTACTGTACAATTAATATATTTTCAGAATTGTGTGGCTTGTTTGCTGTAGCAGTAGCCACTGCTTCAGAACTGGTTAGACACCACAGTCTTAGGCCTTTACCTGTTCAGTAACTGGACCATACGCATTGTCATTCCAGACCAGACAAATGGAACATCTAGTCTTTAGCCTATCATTGATAATGACCAATATGAGAGGTTTAAGAAGAAGGTGCAAAGCCCCTATAAATGGGCACCTGTATAACCACCTTCCCAGAAGAGAAGTCTTAACCCTAGGTAGGTCCTGCAGACACCTGCCTATCACGCTGACCAATACTGTCACACTGTTTCCTTGCATGCCTCGATATGTCAGTCTGTGTGCACCTTTCATCTCTTTTCTTAACCTGTATGCTCTCAGGGCAGGGGACAATTTTTATTATTAATAGGTACAGCACCTCACACAACTGGGTCCTGGTCCATAACTGAGGTTCATAGATTCTACAGGAACACATATAAGTAAATAATATAATGAAGTATGAAGGATGATATGCCATTATAGCTGTGTCTACACGTGCATGCTACTTCGAAGTAGCGGCACTAACTTCGAAATAGCGCCCGTTGTGGCTACATGCGTCGGGCGCTATTTCGAAGTTAACTTCGACGTTAGGCGGCGAGACGTCGAAGTCGCTAACCTCATGAGGGGATCGGAATAGCGCCCTACTTCGATGTTCAACGTCGAAGTAGGGACCGTGTAGACGATCCGCGTCCCGCAACGTCGAAATTGTGGGGTCCTCCATGGCAGCCATCAGCTGGGGGGTTGAGAGACGCTGTCTCTCCAGCCCGTGCGGGGCTCTATGGTCACCGTGGGCAGCAGCCCTTAGCCCAGGGCTTCTGGCTGCTGCTGCTGCAGCGGGGGATTCATGCTGCATGCACAGGGTCTGCAACTCGTTGTCGGCTCTGTGGATCTTGTGCTGTTTAGTGCAAGTGTGTCTGGGAGGGGCCCTTTAAGGGAGCGGCTGGCTGTTGAGTCCGCCGTGTGACCCTGTCTGCAGCTGTGCCTGGCACCCTTATTTCGATGTGTGCTACTGTGGCGTGTAGACGTTCCCTCGCTGCGCCTATTTCGATGTGGTGCCGCACAACGTCGATGTTGAACATCGACGTTGCCAGCCCTGGAGGACGTGTAGACGTTATTCATCGAAATAGGCTACTTCGATGTAGGCTTCACGTGTAGACGTAGCCTATAACAGTCATTTCTGGGGAGTCAGCATTTTTAATCAGAACACTATTCTATGCCTTAGTAAGGACATAAGGACCTATTTTTAGGGGGCGGAAGGTCCAACTTCCTTTCGGCTTGCTTGTTTGTGCCCTTTACTCCCTGGTAGATCAGCCAACCCATATTCCACTGAACAAACTCCTTGCTTTTATTTGGCTGTTTTTTCTTTGACTTCCATCCTGGCCCTTCTAATTTCCATTTTACATTTCATCTAGCATACCTTGCTCCTTTCTAGTGGAATTGCTTGGGTCAGATGCCTACTTAGTGGAAGATACGCTCGTGTCCTTAGCATTTAAAGATTTCCCCCTCCATCACACCTGGATTCCAGCTATTTTCTCACTCTTTTTTTCCTGTTTTTTTAAATAGTTCTGAACACTTCTTATGACCAATGTGCTTTGAAAAAATAGCCTCCATGTTGATTCTAAGCATTTTAGTTTTAACACCTAAGTTCTTTCAGTCCTGATCTAGCAAAGCACTTGAGCACATGCTTAACTTCAAACTTAGAATCACCCTTAAATCTGATTTCCCTGTATTAGTTTTTACTATGGTCCCTCTCAAAAGAACAATTTTAATTATGACCATTATGAGCTACAATTGCAATACAGACCAGGTAGCGTCCACAAATACGAACACTGAAGCACTGGTGGTTTAAGTCTCATATATTCTTGCTTACCTGTATTCACGCTCCTGGAGTATTTCAACAGGATCTAATCCTTGTGGCTTCTGGATGGGGCTGATACGGTTCTGTTTTTGCTGCAGCTGGACGATAGGTGAAGGCTGTCCAGGTGTTGGCTGTGGTACAGAAGGACCAGGCATGGCTGTAGAAGGCTGGGCAGCAGGTGGAGCTGGTGAAGGCCTTCCACTAGGGGGTGGTACAGCAAGTTTTTGTGGTGTAGTGGCAACATTCATATCTGGGCCCTGACCTGCAAAATAAGTAATATGAAAAACATAGCAGCTTGATTTTGAACACAAAAATCTGCTGCTAAGCACCTGAGATGAATTCTCAAAGTTAACGATTGGTTTCAAGTCTCCAAGAGAAAGAATATATGATAGTAGACACTGCAGAAAGTAATCCAAAAACAGTAACTGCAACTGACAACTATTATGGCTATATTTTCACGTAGGTTTTTTCTTTCATGAAAGTCCAGTGTTTGTATAAGCAAGAGATCCTAGCACTGGATAGATCTAGACAGAGGGACAAACTCCGCTCTCTTATGTGGGCACTGTCTCCAAGTCGAGTAGGAAAATATACCCAGGAGCAGCATTTGGTCAGGACCATGAATAAGTTTCTTTTCACAGCTCTTCCAGAAACAGCTAGCAGCATTCATTTTATTGAACTGTCCACTTTTATACATTTAAAATATTTTAATATACTTGTAAAATTACACTTTTTTTAGAAAACAAACTCACTATCGCAGATTAAGATAATAATATTGACTATATTTTAGTGTGCATTTGTCAGTGCTACATTTGTTCAAGAGCTCCTCTTGAGCCATAAGAGTTACAACAATGAAATTTGGCATGCAGCTTCCTCTTACCCTAACTTAAACCATGGTCAGAGTTTGGATGGCTTGGAAAGTGGGAAATCCCTGAAATCCCAGGATTTCCCAGAACATGGAAAGGCAGGGTCACTGACAAGAGGGATGACATACTTCACACTCACCACTGGGAGTAGTGAGTACAGGGAACAGCGATAAGACAGTGACTACTGGGGGCAGCTACATCAGCAAAACAGTGGCCACTTGGAGACAGGGCTCTCCATCCTGCCCAGAGAGGTAAGTGCCCCTCTACCCCTGCTGTTTCCATACAATTAGCCCCCAATAATTTGCATAAGACATATCCTTTTTCCTTTGTTTTCCAAACTGGAAAAAAAAACAGCTTATTTCACTTAAATACCCAAGCCACCCTGGGTTAATTTACTAGTATGTAAATAAGTATTTCAAATATTGGGTGCTGGATTTTTCTTCTAAACTGTAGCCCGCTCCTTAGTTCCAAAATTAAATGCATCACTTAACACAAATGTAGCATCCAACAGAGATAGACAGGGAAATGCTCCAGCTTATGGTCCTCTGTGCATGGACGAGTAGTTGCTGATTTGATGGAGATGTGGGAGATACTGAGAGCAAAAGATATATGCAGAAATAAAGCTGTCACTGTATTTCTTCAAGGAGATTATTAGTTGTGTTAGGGCCAAGGTTATTTAATTATTAATAATTAAATTGATGAAATTCAATTTTAGAATCTGTCCTGAATCCCAGGATCAATTTACTTCAGACCCAGGATTCAAAATTCATTTGGAGAAGATGGCTCATATTTAGAGCTCACCATCTGCCATTCGAACACCTTCACAACACTCTGGGCAAGGAATATGGAACATAGGTTGTTGAAATGTAGGTTTGGCATCATGTCGATTCTGGTATTTCAGGATTTCAAAACACTATTTCCAGTATTCAGGCTCTCAAGACTCTCACCACAAAGAAAAATTTCCTCTGACACCATAAAACTAACACAGGCCAACATAGACTTCAGAAAGACAAAACTTCAAATCAAAATCCACAGCAAATATAGTAGACAGGCACATCTTTCCCAGTGACCCTGTCCCCCTCAGAAGAAAAGAGCTGTAGAAAAGACAAATACTACAAAGGTTTAGGTTCAAGGAGAGACAAATTATAAAAGAAACAGAAAAATTATTAACACAAAAACTTCCATCTACTTTCTGTTTCACATGGAGCCCCTGACAGAAGAATTCTTGATCTTACTAATTCTAAAAATTAAATTATGCTCATCTTCACCACCCTACCCAAGGCTATTTGGTAACAGTTTATTGGAGTACTCAAAGAAATGCATTGCTACTACTGCCTAGATAGCAGTATTTCATCTCTTTTTTTTTTTCTTCCCCCGAGACAGCAATAAGCATCATCAGATGACTTTTCTTTTCAGGACAGCTAACCATCATTTAAGTCCCTATTTCCTTCAAGATTTAATTTTCTAAATACTGATCTAAAATAAGGACATTTTAATAGCAGAACTCTGTACTATGTCAGTGTCTGCATTAAAAAAAAATTAATTTTCAAACAAAACTCCTCCAGACAATGGGAAGATTTACTACTAAACTGATATTCTCAGTTTGTCCCAACACTTTGCCTCTTTTACTCCATTTTCAAGCATGAGGGAGCGAAGGGAAGCCAAAACAGTTTTTAAATATATTCCCAGAAGGTCACATTATAAAGCAGATTAACCAGGAGTACAGTTTAACATTGTTCTCTAATGTCTGAAAACCAAATTGTATTTTAAAAATTAGTATTTTTTAAACAATGCAAGGCTAATTTTACTGACCGTGTGAAAACTTTTGTTTACAGCAGCCAGAAAAATGGCCAGAAGGGCTTGCTGCAATTAAGCATGCTCAGAATGTAACTACCTATTTATCAGGTTTTATGCTTATCACTCCAGGAGTTATCCAGTTCATTCTGATTGTAGAGTGTGGCTTCATGTTCAAGCTGCCTAACAGCAGCAACAATTTCATCTGCCCAAGTCATTCCTGGCCTGATCATTTATAGGACTCTCCTTGATATTTACATGTGAGGCAAATCAAAGTTTATACCAGGCCTTCTTTACACTAGTTTAACCATGTAGTACAAAATTATTTGTAGACTCTCCTCTACCTTCTGCCCAAGGTTTAGGGGTCATAGCAGCTGCATGTCCTGGCACTCCTGATGCAGGTCCTGGCCCAGCTGCAGGACCAGTAATCGAATGTGCTCCAATACCTAAAACTCAACAAGAAAGAAACTTATTAAAATACACAGGATTTCTATGCATTCACAAATCACTCCACTTTCTGGCACACGAGTCTATTTATGCCAACAGTTTGAGGGCATTAAATACAGATTTAAGTGGATTCAGCTGTGTGAAAGATAAATGTAATGGAGTGCATTTAAAAGAAGTCTATTTAAAAAAGAGTGGAAGACAAAGTCACATGCACTGAAATACGGTGACCAGCAATATTACTAGAATTGTTATTAACAAGAAAAATGGGATAATTTTAACCCCAAGCTTTTAACTAAAGAGAAGTGCTTTGGGATCAGTTTTATAAGACTAGCACGTAAGGCAAACAAGAACTTATTTTATCAACAGAGAGTTCATGGAAATCTTTAATGCTTTAAAAATCTGCATTTTCTGAAATCTATTCTTGCTTATTATTCCCTGCTTGAAATCAAAATCCTTTGTTTAGTAGACACTACAATGCCATCAACAGAGGATTACTTCTTCAGGTGGGTAATAAACAGCAGGAAGAGATTCATTCTTTAAAAACAGAGATTAAGTTGTCATAGCCCAGATAAGAAGAGAGAGAGAAACACAAAAGTAATCCATAAATTACACTTAAAACTGTCTCTAAATGAAATTTTCTTTTTCATAAGGCAACACTAAGTCTTAAGGACTTCTAAGCCCCAAAAATTATGTACAGCTAAAAATACATACAGGTTACATCCAGGATATAGCTATTATGAACAAATGCACACAAACTTGGGCAGATAAACTTTTTGTTTTCCCCCGTGGAATGAGGGAGGATGGGAAGAGTGCTGATGATGGACCATCACCACACACTTTTTCAGTATGTGAATTACAAACAAAATAAAACAAACAGAAAAAAACCCACACTCCAGACTTGATGCATTTTAAGCAAAACCCTGTTCCAAAAACATAAAGGTTTTTTCTGCAGCAAGTATGTTTAAAGGTTCACAGTTTAAGAAACAAAAAACACGCTTATGTCTAAAAAGTGTTTATCTACTATGCTACTTGCAACATCTACAATCACGAGGAAAAATGAAAAAAATCTTATGTTCTTCAGTTTACTTAGTGCATTTCTCAGCACTGCATATAGCCAATTTTTACTGTTTCTCTTACATAGTCAGTTTCTCCTTGTGGGTTTTTTTAAGTCAGTTTTTATGTACCTCATTAAGGGTGGAATAAAAGCACTTAAAAGAGAACAATAAAACTATGATTATTCTTTAACATCACAAAAATGGTAGAGGATACGTGGGGCAGCTGAAATACATACATGCAATTCTATTTTAATTGACCTGATTTCAAGTTTACAGTGCGTTTTTAATGCAATGGTTTTATGCCACTCTGTATGTCCACCCCCTATAAAGCTGAAGTTTGTTGTTCATATTGAGACTAGAATCTGGCCCTCAAATGTATGCACACTATCACCAATAGCTGATGGCTTGTCATTGCTCTAACTTATGGTAGACTATGACCCATGCTTTGTCGCCCACATTTACTCACCAGGCAGCCTGCTGTAGTTAGCAGAAGCCTGTTGCTGCTGAATCCCAGGCAACGTCCTCTTCCCTTGAACAGCAAGTTGGAGGTTTTCAGGTAAAGGCTGGCCTCTAGCTAACATTTTGTAAGCTAGAATCTGAGCCCGGAGCTGGTGCAGCTGGACAGGGCTAAAAGGTGAAGGACCTCTATTGGGCTGGCTCATAACCTGCGAGTCTCCTGGTATCATAGGTCCTGGTTGACTTGGGGGCATATGGGGTGGAGTTGGGCCCCCTCCAGACATCGGGCTGGACACATGTTCAGGTGCTCCCAAAGGAGACGGGTGAGGAGACATATAACCTGGAACAATTGGAGGATCACAAATTTACTTTCCCAGTTAATTAAGTCACAAGTCACAAAATTTCTTACCCTTATGAATACCCAAATCATGTACGTTTTCTCATTAGTTATTATAGCAATATTTTTGTGAAGACAGAAATGGCAATCTGGAGTTCCTCAGGACAAGACAGGCCAAAACTATTCTTGCATCATGATTCATGTCTTTTTTAAAAACAATAACCCTTGTTTTTGGAGAAGGCTTCTAACACCAGACCGTCCACCATAAACACAAATAAACAATCCTATGGCACCTTAGAAACTAACAAATGTTTTGGGTCATGACCTTTCGTGGTTAAAACCCATGGCTTCATCTGAGGAAGTGCATTTTACCCACAATACCTCATGTCCTAATACGTTTGTTAGTCTCAAAGGTGCCACAGGCCTGTTTATTTGTGAAGCTACAGACTAACCCAGCTACCCCATGCAGCCATCATAAATACAGTACCTCCAAACAACATGGGAACTCCAACCATCATGATCGGGCACAATCTAACTACACAGGTGGGGGAAATTTTCATGAGGGAAGATTTTTGATGTTTGTCCATTGTGCAATTTATGCAGATTTCACAATGTTTATTTGTTTTGACGTATGCACATCTCCCTGAAAAGAAGCAACTGTCCATTGTTCTAGACATTCCTTAAAAATATCTTTCAAACACAGCAATAAAAACAGAAAATTATAAGAACAGTGTGGCTTTGTCCATACTTGCAGTATTAAAGCACTGCCACAGGAACACTTTAACGCAACAATGTGGTCACAGTTTCAGTAGTGGGAGAGTTCTCTGAGGGATTTAGTAAACCACCTGTACCAGAGGTGTAGCTCCCAGGGCTGGGAGTCTATCTACATTGGCAAGTTACAGCAGTGAAACTTGCTGTACTTAGGGGCATGAAAGCTTCAGCACAGTAACTGCAATGCAGACAAGGCCTAAACCATCCTTCAGTAGTTAGATACAAGTGGTCCAAATTATGCTAATTAAAGGCTGAAGTTTGACAAAATAATACTCAATATTCCTCACTATCTGGAATAACTGCATGAATCATTTCTGAATAAAGACTTTAAATTTTGAAAAAACCTCTGGAGGTGTTGGTACTCTGTAAAAGATCTGACAGAAAAAGCCCAGAGCTGGAGAAAGGGGGTACATCATGGGGTGCGTCTACAATAGGAACTAACTTTGAAGTTAACTTCAAAGTTAGGCACTACATAGATAGAGAGAGCAGAGAGTCTACACACATTTTCCGTTACTTCGAAGTTAACTTCGAATCAGGGAGCCCAACTTCAAAGTCCTTACTCCATTCCCTAGTGCCCTACTTCGAAGTTTAACTTTGAAGGAGGGTGTGTGTAAATGCTATACTTTTAAGTAAGCAACTTCGAAGTTATTTTTACAGTGTAGACACAGCCTACGTGTATTCTGTTCCCACCTCTGAAGTGTGGGTTTGGTTTGCAGTGTACAAATATCATTTATGTATCTCAGATCACCTCTGAAAAGTGGAAAAGTGGCACCAAGGCTTTCAGATTTGTAAAGCAATGGCTGGCAGAGTTGCTTTGATTTCATGGAGTGAGGCACCTACCTCAATTAAGCGTTTCTGAAAATCCCACTGGGCTCCTAGCTGCACCTTTAGCCACCTAAATACCCTTGAAAATCCGGCCCATGGTAACCAGAAACAATTTGCCAATTTTCTGACTACTGTTAGCACTTCATGTAAGCAAGTGTCCTGCCTACAAGTCGGAATGCCTAGGCCTAAGCCCGCTTGAGAGAGGAATCAAGTGATTCTGATATCAAACAATATAAAAGATCTCAGAAAGCCAAGGGTGGGTGGGCATGATCAAAAGCAAGTGGTCTGGCAGCTAGTGGGGAGCGCTCAAGAGACTGTGTGGAGCTGCTAGAAAAGCAGCAGTGAGAAGCAAGTCTGGCACTTGCAGAGAGCCCCAGCAAGGTAAAACCTATGAGTGGGAGTTAGCAAAGAGATGAGCCATGTGTTTGTTTTGAACTATGGAGTTCTATTTTTTGACAAACTCTCTTGCCAGCCTGAGGTGAACGGGAGAAGAGTAAATCAAAGGGTTTGAGTCAGGTCACTAGTGAGTGAGTTCTTAAAGGGACCAACGTGAAAGGGAAGTAAAGGTGGAATGACCCTAGATAGGGTTGCTCAGGAGGCAGCAAGTAGTCAAACTGCCACATTATAGACTCAATAAACGCATATTAAACTTTGTTTAAATAATTACCTAGGACTGTAGTGCCGTGTTCCCTGTAAGCTAAGCACTTGGGCAGCCACCCAGGAGCTGTCCACCTGATTAGCAGAGTGCCCACATCACCCACACTGGGGGCTCTGCTAATGTGTTTGCTTGAGTGGTGCACATTTGCACAAGCCTTGGTGCACAAAACAAAATTTATTCTATCCAAGGATGGAAAAAATTAGAGGGATCACTCCTGTAGTGTATCCTGCTGCTTATCAAAAAGAACTACCACAAGAGTAAATGCTATAGTTGACTGCAAATCAACCTCTTTTAAGACGTTCATCAACCAACGAAAATGAGCCATTGTTTAGATAAATAATTAAAATACAAATGTGAAAAATAAGATTTTAAAAAATCATTAAATTTCCTGCTTGCCAATTTAAAAATCAATATACCCTGTCTGTATTAGATAGTAACAGAGAGGTAGCCATGTTAGTCTGTACCTTAACAAAACAAAACAGCAGTCATGTAGCACTTTAAAGACTAACAGAATGATTTATTAGGTGATAAGTTTTTGTGGGACAGACCCACTTCTTCGGATCTGTATAATTTCCAGTTCAGACCCAAATATACAGCACAGAGGTCCAAAAAACAACAATAAAACCTAACAAATCAAATACATGAACTGAAGGAGGGGAGTGAGGGGGTGGGGGCTCATGCATTTCATTTGTCGGTTTTTACTGCAATTCTTTTGGATCTCTGTGTTATATATGTGGGTCTGGACAGAAATTATATAGATCTGAGGAAGTGGGTCGGTCCCACGAAAGCTCATAACCTAATAAATCATTTTGTTAGTCTTTGAAGTGCTACATGACTGCTGTTCTGTTTTACCTGTATTGTAGTAACAATAATACAAATATACATAATAGAGAAGAGAGACTTTGAGGAAAGTCTGAATAAACTGAGTATCTTATCTAGATTACAAGTGAAAGAGATTCAACTGATAACCACAGTATTTGAAACATGGCAATGCCAAAGAAAGGAAGGAATTCAAAAAGGCCTGAGGCTGTGTCAAGTAAGTTCTTTCCTGAAAGTTTCCCATCGTCATTCTAACATCTGTGCAACTCTACTGATTGCATCAATGGTGAGTATTGTTACCACTGTGTCATCCATAACACATGGGCTCAGAAAGACAAGTTACTCACTTGTAGTAACGATGGTTCTTCAAGATGTGTCCCCGTGGGTGCTCCACAGTAGGTGTTGGGCTCGCCCGGCGCCACAGATCGGAATTCTTCTAGCAGTTTCCACTGGATTGCGCATGCGCCGATGCGCGCCGCTCCCTTGCGCGCCCTCGGTCATGTGCGCGATCCGGTCCCCGCCAGTTCCTTGACCAACCGCCTCGGATGCTCCTGAAAAAACACCAGACAGAGATCCGAAGCGGGGAGGATGGAGGGGTAGTGGAGCACCCATGGGGACACATCTCGAAGAACCATCGTTACTACAAGTGAGTAACTTCTCTTTCTTCTTCGAGTGGTCCCCGTGGGTGCTCCACAGTAGGTGACTACCCAGCAGTAACCCCAAGTAAGGAGGTGGGTATTCGATTCATGTGCAGCTTGCCCCCGAAAGGACTGCTATCGACAGACGGGTATCCTCATCGAACACCCAATGCAGGGCATAATGCTTGGCGAAGGTGTCGTAGGATGACCAAGTCGCCACTCTACAAATGTCTTTCAATGCGATTCCCTTGAAGAAGGCCGTTGATGCCGCCACCGCTCTGGTGGAGTGAGCCCTAGGTGGGGCTAGCAAAGGGGTCTTTCGAAGCTCATAGCACAGTTTTATACAGGACACAATGTGCTTTGAAATTCTCTGGGAAGAGAGGCCTTCCCCTTTTGACCTGGGAGCAAGAGACACCAGAAGCCTGTCTGTTTTCCGGAAGGACTTAGTTCTGTCTATGAAAAAGGCTAACGCCCTCCTCACATCTAGGAGATGCAAGCGCGCCTCCTTGCTGGAGCTGTGAGGCTTTGGGTAAAACGAGGGTAATACCATTGGTGCGTTAATGTGGAACTCCAAGGAAACTTTCGGAGCGAAGGCTGGGTGTAACTGTAAGATCACCGCCTCCTTTGAGAATACTGTGCAGGGTGGCGTTGCCATCACTGCTGCGAGCTCGCTCACCCTGTGGTCTGATGCAATCGCAAGAAGGAAGGTCGTTTTCATGGTAAGTAGTCGGAGGGGTACCGTGGCTAATGGTTCGAAGGGTGGTCCCGATAACGTGTGGAGTACCAAGTCCAAACTCCACAACGGTGGTAGCAGTTTTCGAGGAGGGTACAGGTTTATAAGCCCCTTCAAGAACCTTGTGATGATAGGATGGGCAAATACGGTGGGCCCTTCCTCTTTGTGCCGAAAAGCTGATATAGCTGCGAGGTGGACGTTTAGCGAGGATAGAGAGAGCCCGTCTCGTTTGAGGTCCAGCAGGTATTCTAGAATTACAGTTATAGGAACATCAAGAGGAGCTAACTGTTTGGCAGAGCACCAGGCAGCAAAGCGTGTCCATTTCTGTTTGTAAGTCCTCCTGGTGGAGGTCCTTCGGCTACACTCTAAGACTTGTCTTACTCCCTCTGTACACGTGCTCTCTAAGGCGCTGAGCCATGGATTAACCATGCTTGTAAACGTAGTCCCTGAGGGTGCGGGTGCACTAAGGACCCCTGAGCCTGCGTGAGTAAGTCCAGTGCTACCAGTACGGGGAGTGGTGGACGATCCGACATGCGCAGAAGCAAGGGAAACCATTGTTGTCGGTCCCAAGTTGGAACTATGAGTATCATACGAGCTCTCTCCCTTCGGGCTTTCTGCAGAACCTTGTGGATAAGTGTTGTGGGGGGAAACACGTGCAGTAGAGGGCCCTTCCGTAAGATCATGAAGGCGTCCCCCCAGGGACCCCCGCCCTATTCCTGCTTTGGAGCAGTACTGAGGGCACTTCTTGTTGTGCTGGGTGGCAAACAAATCGACTTGGGGAAACCCCCAGGTGCGAAATATGCGTCATAGCAGGTCGGAGCGGATCTGCCATTCGTGCGTGAGTGCAAAGCACCTGCTCAGTTGATCTGCCTTCACGTTGTGGGTGCCCGGCAAGTACGAGGCTTTCAACGTTATGTTGTTGGCAATGCACCAATTCCACAATCAGACTGCTTCCGCGCATAGCGCACAGGACCGTGCCCCTCCTTGTCGATTGATGTAGAACATGGTGGAGGTATTGTCGGTACTGATCCCAACTACTTTGCCGTGCAGGTATTTCTGAAAATGTCTGCACGCATTGAACACTGCTCTGAGCTCCAGTATATTTATCTGCAGTGTCTGTTTCAAGGGGGACCATAGCCCTTGCATCACCTTGCTGCCAATGTGCGCTCCCCATCCTATGTGGGAGGCGTCGGTTGTAAGAAAAATGGAAATTTGTGGTTGGTGGAAGGGCACTCCCACTAGCAGGTTCTTGGGATCTGCCCACCACGCTGGCGACTTCCGTACCTCTGTCGTGGGCGATACTACCCTGTGGACGGTATGGGATGCCGGTTTGTAAACACTCGCCAGCCAATGCTGCAGGCTTCGCATGTGTAACCTGGCATTCTGTACCACAAACGTGGCGGCCACCATGTGCCCCAACAGTTGCAGGCACGTTAGGACCAGCACTGCGGGGCTGTACATCATGACTTGCACCAAGGATCTGATGGTGCGGAAGCGGGCGTCGGGCAGGTATACTCTTGATGCAATAGAGTTTATGCACGCCCCTATGAACTCTATATTTTGCATGGGTTCGGTCTTTGACTTTGCAAGGTTGATAACTAGGCCCAGCGAAGTAAACGTGTTCGCGGTGATGTGTATCATGCGTAGGACCTCTGCCTTTGAGGCCCCTTTCAGTAGGCAGTCGTCCAGATATGGAAAGATAAACACACCCTGCCTGTGCAGGTAAGCTGATACCACTGCCAGGGTTTTGATAAAGACACTGGGTGCCAAGGATAGGCCGAACGGAAGAACCCTGTATTGGAAATGTTCCCCGCTGACCGTGAAACGGAGGAAGCGTCTGTGTGCCGGGTGGATTGTTATATGAAAGTAAGCGCCTTGTAAGTCGAGGGCTGCAAACCAGACTCCATCGTCCAGTGCCGTAAGTGTGGAGGCAACTGTAATCATCCGGAAGCACTACTTGTGCAAGTATCGGTTGAGGCCCTGTAGGTCCAAAATCGGCCTCCAGCCTCCTGTTTTCTTCTCTGTTAGGAAGTAGCGTGAGTAAAAACCTTTCCCTTGGAATTGTTCCAGCACTCTTTCCACCGCCCCTATGAACATGAGGTGATGTACCTCCTGCTTCAGCCTCGCCTCGTGAGAAGGGTCCCTGAGAGAAGGCCGGGTGGGAGGTTTCGTTGGTGGAAGTGACTGGAAGGGGATCGTGTAACCCGTGGCTATAATTTCCAGCACCCATTTGTCTGTTGTGATCGTTTGCCATTGGGAATGGAACGGTTTGAGACGATGATGGAACATAAGGTGAGAGTGGCATTGAGCAATGGTATTGATAGTGAAGTCCTCGACACACCCGTCAAACTTGCTGCCTCTGGGCTTGCCCTGAGGTTGTACAACTTTGTTGAGAACGTCGCCTGGGGGCCCTGTACTGCTGCTGCTGTTGATGGCGCCCTTGGTCACAGCCTCGCCGATATTGTGCGCACTGTGGTTGGTAAGCGTAGCGCCTTTGCTGAGGATAGAATTTCTTTTTCTTGTATGGAGGAGTGTAGATACCCAAGGTCTTAAGTGTGGCCCTCGAATCTTTGCTAGAGTGGAGGACCGAGTCGGTTGATTCTGCAAACAGCTTTTGCTTGTCAAAGTGAAGATCCACGATCTTTGCCTGTACATCTCTGGGGATACCAGATGTCTGGAGCCAGGATTCCCTACGCATTACCACTGCTGCGGCTGTTGAGCGTGACGCTGTGTCCGCCACATCCAGGGCAATCTGAACTCCCGTTCGCGAGGCCGCGTAGCCCTCCTGGACAATCGCCTTTAACACTGGTTTCTTGTCCTCCGGAAGGGAATCCATGAGAGAGATGAGTCTAGAGTAATTGTCAAAATTATGGTTTGATAAATGTGCCACGTAGTTTGCCATTTAATAATAGGGTAGAGGAGGAGTAGACCTTCCTGCCGAACAGCTCTAGTTTCTTAGCATCTTTATCTGACCCCCCTGATTTGTACTGAGATGTCTTCGACCTCTGCTGGGATGATTCGACCACCAAAGAATTGGGTTGTGGGTGGCTAAACAGGAATTCCATGCCCTTGGCTGGGACGAAGTATTTCTTATCTGCCCTTTTGTTCATAGGCGGAATAGAGGCCAGAGTATGCCATAGGTTAGTGGCTGACTCCATAATGGCTTTGTCCAGTGGGATAGCGATTTTAGATGAAGCCGGGGGGTCTCAAATTTTTCAGGAGTTTATGATGCTTCTCCTGTACCTCTGCTATTTGAATGTCCTGCATGTATGCTACTCTTTTGAACAGCTCTTGGAATTGTTTAAGGTCATCCGGAGGGGAGACATCCCCAGGGACAACTGCCTCATCTGGGGAGGATGAGGAGGAACCACTGGGATAAACCTCCCCCAAGTCCTCTGGCTCCCGAGTTCGCTGGTACGCTTGCTCCTTCGTGGGCTGTGAAGGAAAGTCTCGGGACTCTGGACCTAATTCCCCCTGGGACAGCTGCGTTCCTCTCCCAAAGCAAGAGTGTACACGGGAGTATTGGTGAGGAGTGGGAGGGTATCTGCCCCTGAATCTAGACCTCTGATGTCGGTGTTCAGTATGATAAGGACGGCCATAACAACATGGACAAGGGCCCGGTGATGGAGACCTGGACCACGATCGGAGAGTGCACCCATGATGTCTGGGAGAACGGGATCTCCGTGACGACACTGATAATGGTGAAGCTGGTTTGTGATAGTACTCATAGGGATCCATGCCCAAAAAGGGTGAAGGTGGCCTGAGCCACGGCGAAGGTGGTTGGAGGAACGGAGAGGGAGGTCCAAAATAAGCCGGTGGAGTTGCCGCCCGGCGATGTGGCATGTGTAGCTCGGGGGGCGGGGGAGGGGTGCGCTGGGTGATAAGGGCATTGCAGCACTGTCTGGAGATGGACTGGGGTGCCGGGTTTTGGCTCCAGCCTTCTCCCTTCTCCCGCCCCTGCAGGGTGGGCGCCGCCCCCTCCCGTGCCGGGGATCTTGGCCCCGCTGTCAGCACCACGCTCAGTACCGTCATCAGCAGTGCTGCACGGGTAGCTTCCTCCGGCACCGGTGGGCCCCGTGCTCGGTGCCCCTGCACCGTCGGCGCTGTGATAGCCGGTGCTGCATGAGGCGGCGCCGCTGATTCTGGCACTTACCGCGCTAGCGCCTGCGGCGCCCTCCGTGCCAACTGCTGCATAGTCGGAGGCCCGGCCCCGGCCGTGTTCGCGCTGCCGCTTTCATCAGCCCGCAGCTGAGGGCTCTGCATTCCGCTCGTCCTGCTTGCTGGAACCGCCGGCAAGGATCGAGCTGGGGAGAGTTTCTTCTTCTTTTGCACAGAGGGGGTCAAAGAGGCCTCCTTCCTTTTATGTGACCCAGAGGGCCCTTCTGTGTGAGGCTTCTCCGGCGGCTCAGGCTGGAGGGCCTTATCAAACAAGATCATTTTGAGCCTCATTTCTCTGTCCTTCCTGGCCCTGGCTGTAAGGTTAGCGCAGTGCGAACACTTCTGGGTAACATGGGACTCCCCCAGGCAACGAATGCACTCACTATGCCCATCAGAGGCCGGCATAGCCTCGCGGCATGACTTACACTTCTTAAACCCCAAGGAAGCCATTGTGGTGAGTCTTTACTGTTAATCAGGTACTTAGCCACTAATCAGTGCGTTCTACAACCCAAATAACATTCACGGCCCTCAAGGTAGCGGACGGCTTAAACAGCCTTCTTTGTCTGCTCCTCTTCCCTCCGTTCCTCTTCTCTCTACTATTTTGTATGCTTTTTTGTTGCTTCTTCTTATCTTTTTTTTTTTTTTTTTTTTTTTAAACAATAGCAAAAAAACAACGAGCTAACAGGAAAACAACTATCTTATCTGTCTCAGGCTATAGAGCCGGAGCGGATTCCTTCTGCAGCCATTGGCAGTTGAGAAGGAATTGGCGGGGACCGGATCGCACACATGACCAAGGGCGTGCAAGGGAACGGCGTGCATCGGCACATGCACAATCCAGTGGAAACTGCTAGAAGAATTCCAATCTGCGGCGCCAGGCAAGCCCGACACCTACTGTGGAGCACCCACGGACCACCCATGGACCACTCGAAGAAGAACCATTTTTACCACCTTGACACTTGCCCTACCATCTTGGCTATCTCTGATGGAACTGCATCAGGGCTACATCAATGGTAGACTTTTACAGAAATGTTCATTGTACACCTGGCTTGGGGAAAAGAGGGTGTTGATCTAGGAGTAATGCAATTAATTTCAAATGAAGAGCTAATTTTGAGACAATAATACTCCACTCCCCTCCCCACCCACCAATGAAACAGCAGCCACCAAAGAAATCAGGCGCTTTACACTGCACAGCAATAGTACGTAACTGTTCCGAATATGTGGTACAGAATGCCTTAGCTCAGCATTTCCCAAACTAATTTGGCCATGGAACACTTCTGGGCTTGGAACATATCAACAGAACACATACATGCTGGTGGGGGAAGGAAGGTAAGGTGGAGGGTTTCATATGAAAAAATTGCTGCACGTAATGCTCAAAAATCAGAGAGGTAGACAAGTTTGTCTGCATCTTCAAAAACAAGAAGTCCTGCGGCACCTTATAGACTAACAGATATTTTGGCGCATAAGCTTTTGTGGGCAAAGACCAACTTCATCAGATATGTGATTGGGGGTGGGGTTCCCCAGAGGAGGGTTTAACCCCACACTCATGGATCATCATTAAGCATGGGCTCAGTGACCACTGGCATCTGATGCCTCTCTCGTTATTTCCTTCCATCTTTCCCTGTCGAGTGCGGAGTGGCTTAGCTTCTGTAGACTAACTCTGCACCAATCTACTATATCATCAATCCATTCTCTGTGGGGTCTGCCTCTCCTATTTGAACCATCCATTACCTAAAAGCTTACAAAACATTTTTATGGAAAAAAATGCAAATCAAATTAGGTATGGAAAAATATTTTTAAATTTTGTGGTTTTATATATTTATTTGTTATGTTTACAGAAAACTACTGGAAAAAATGAGTAACATTTGACTTTTTTTAATGGGAAGAGTGTTTTTGCATCTTTGGATAAGAAATCCACTAAATACAGGAACAATGCTGGAGAGTTGGATCCTCATATCAGGAGCAGTGTCACGTGATTTCTCTGAACACAACTTGTGCCAAAACAATCCAAACTGACTCTGACTGTTTTGACACAAGTCGCATAATAACTATACTATTATGAATGCATTATAAATATTAATTTGTACAGAAAACATAAAACTGCTGGAGTGCTTCCACACACGTAGCCTGAGGTCAATAATGCACATTCGATGGCAGGACAGAGTTACGAACCTGGAAATCCTGGACAGAGCAGGAACCACGAGCATGGAAGCAATGATTCTGAAAGCCCAGCTTCGCTGGACAGGGCATGTCATATGAATGGAGGAGTCAAGAATCCCTAAGCAACTCCTCTACGGTTAACCCTCCCCGGGCAAAAGGAATCAAGGTAGGCCTCGCAAGAGACATAAAGACTGCGTGAAGGCCAACATTGCTCATGCTGGTTTAAAACCAGATCAGCAAGAGCAGCATGCAAAAGACCAAACAGGCTGCTCTTTGAAGAGCAGTGATGCATACACCTCATTGATGCTCGTTAGAGGAAGAAAGCAACAGCAGCAGCCACACCAAAAGTGCCAGGACAATTCCTTGCCCCCATTGTGAACGCCCATGCCGTTCAAAGCTTGGTCTCCTCAGCCACATGCGAGTCCACAACCAATGAGCCTGTGCAAGCTCAAGACATCATCATCGGACATGACGGACTACCTACTACTATAAATATTAATATGCCTACTATCTAAATACTATTAAATATCTTTTGTATTTTTGATTTTGTATTTTTGTATTTTTTGATTTTGATTTTGTATTTTTGAGTATTTTTGATACACACAATTTTATATTTTAGAAGAAAAAATATCATTAGCATCAAATTTTTTTCATGGAACACTGATTCACGTTGCACCAAACACAGTTTAGGAACGCTGCCTTAGCCAACTAAAGTAACAAGGAGCATTTTTGGTCGGTAACAGATGAAATTTTCCCGACTGGAATGTGGCCAGACTACTGGTGCTAACACTGAATCCTGTGAAACTGCTGAAGGATGGGGTGGAAGTCCCAAGTGCATCAATCATTTAAGCACTATGAAAGGAGAATTACACTGTAAGGGAAAAGCTTACGTTGGGCAGCAGGTGGATAATCTAAGCTAATTGCTAATTTCCTATCTTTATACACCATAGAAGGGTCACAAAGAAAAGTGCAACCAATATCAATATTCTCCAAAGGGCAGGTGATTTGGTGAAAATTAACCAAAGTTTGGCAAGATTTAGAACAACAAAAAGACTACCATGGTGACTAAAAAATGTACGAATGTACCACCTAAAAAACCCTTCAGCACTGGTGATGTGCTGGCAACAGGCAGGGGCTACACAAGTACAACTCTATTCCCAAAATCTTCTCCAGGCATGCCCAGATGCGCATGATTCCCCTGTGATCACCATCTTCATGGTATTTCACTGAAGGGGCCACACATGGTTTCTGCCACAAGATGGGAATTTACCAGTTGTCCTGGCTTTTGCGGTTTGCGCACAAAATATTCTATAGGCTAGGTAATATAAAACACCGATATAAAGCTGCTGAAGGCAGTTCTCACAGCTATAACTGACCTTTTTTTGACCCACGCTAACCAAGTGATCACCATGAAGACAGTGTGTGATGTTGGGCCTTTTACAAAGTGCAAAAGAGCCAAAGACGAAC
Source organism: Carettochelys insculpta (assembly GCF_033958435.1). Taxonomy (NCBI): domain Eukaryota; kingdom Metazoa; phylum Chordata; order Testudines; family Carettochelyidae; genus Carettochelys; species Carettochelys insculpta. The sequence goes on along the minus strand of NC_134141.1, from coordinate 27,074,572 downwards.
TGTGGAATGGTCACGGCTAACCGAAGTTAGCAAAACATCCTGGTACTGAAGGATACAAGGCAGTGTCCATTAAGGAGGTGATAATCTGCCACCATTAGTGTCAAGAAAAGTGAATTTTGGCTGTCTCAACTGCACTGTATGGAGTGACCATTAGTTGAGAAATAATTTATCAGACAGGAAAGGAATTTTTTAATAAGTATAGTCTCTAGATGATATTTGTTGTTCATCTGTAACCACATTTCCAATCCTTATACATCTATTTTCATCTGCCAAAAAATCCTTCCAATTGGATTTATGATGCACATGACAAAATGCAATGTGTTAGGAAAGTAAATTTAGTGAATGGGGAGGAGTACTGCTTTCATGAAGGAACCAAAGGTGTGTGTAGTGTGACTATCCAGAATATAAGGGACCAGGCATCTAAGTCTAATGAAGTGGGCTGTATAGACAGGTGAGAGGGACCTGTGCCCCAGGGCCAGAGAAATAAACTAGGGGCTAATTAGCTCCATAAACTTTGCCATAGGTTACCTCTGCTCTGAAGTAAGGACTCATTTAGCAAGCCTAGTGGCTGTGATGTGCAAACTGCCTGCACAGGGAAAAAGCCAGACTTGCACACCCTAGAGTGGGGCTTTTATATTGCCAGCACCTGGGAGCTTTGGGCTCTTCTCACAGTACACACAGACAAAGCTCCCTTGCACTACAAGCGGACAGTAGTGATTCACCCTGTATCCCATGGGTAATGTCAAAAATATGATAGTGCTTATGTTTGCACTTGAGTTATTTAATCACCTGTGAGCAGGGCACTTACAAAATACTCTCTTCTATTGGCTTAGCTTTCACTGACTCTGATAATTTTGTTTATGGCACTCAGTAACCAAGGCATGTATAGTTTGTATGTTTAAGCCCATTTTTAGCCTTCTGACTTCTCTCCTTTCAAAGAAGCCATAATTATTTGATTCCTCTGGTAGTCTTCAGGGTTTCCTCTGCCTCCTGAGGGGAAAGAGGTGGAGAAGGGGTGGGAGTAGGATGACTTAATTTTCATTCTGTACATAGTGCCATTTAGCAATTTAACAATCTGAAACAAAATCCAGCATGTATAATGCCCACATTAATACTGCCTGCTTACATTAAAATACTTTCTGAACATTGTTAAAGCAGTCTACATTCAGTTAAATGTAGCTGTTTATATAATTCCATTTAATATGAAGCAAGAGAAATGCATTAATATATTAAAACAGAATGAAAAGCTACTGAAAGTAAACAAAAGTATCATGTAATCCTGTGGTTTCCAGCACACTAGCCACATATAGCTATTTGGCTGGCTGAGTGTGGCTAGTTGGCTTAAATAATCAATATATTTTCAAAACAATATGGCTAGTTCACTGTAGTGGCTTCTGCATTAGAATTGGTTGGCCACCATCGATGTAATCTGCAAATACTTTGACATCCTGCTGATAAAAGTCTATCTACTGTTTCAAAGTAGTTGAAGATTTAGCTTTGTAGAATGGCTTTTGATTTGTTCAACACACACAGAAAAGGCAGTTCTCTTCTCCTTGCTTAGAGTAAGAAATGTTATTCCCACAATCCTGTATCTCCTGCCTTGACAATAACCTTTGCTGGCCAATAAACATTCCGAACTTGATTTCAAGACTGTGCACGCAATTACGTGCTTGCATTAAGCATGTAATTGCCTCAATTACACATGCGAGTCACCTGTTATTTTTCCAACTGTCATCCTGCATATGCATATACCTAATCTGCTCACACATTTTTGTCACATATTACAATTCTGTGAATCGTTATACATCCATTTTGTCTTTTCTGCACCCTCAATTGTTATATTTTTCTAAAACACTTTCAAGCTAATAAAATACACTTAAAAAAAACCCCTTAAGTTTGGACAATTAAGCTAATTTAATTTAACATGAACAGCCTGTGCTGGACTTGAAAGTACATTTCTTCGGGTAAGGCCCACAAACAACTGAGGCCACTGAAGCGGCCATATGACTGTGCCGCCTTCATCTCAGCGGACCACAAGATTGTCATAATCAGGATGGTTTCCCAGAATAGGGTAGTTTTGCTAACTGCACTTGCATACCTGGAATTTGAGGGGCATACTGATTGAAACATAGCAGCATTGATTGGCTGTTGAAGGAGTGCGCAGCTCCCATAGCAATCAGCACAAAAGCTCACTTCATGCGCCCTTGCTTTATGCACATGCCACTTCAGTAATACCAGTAGGAAAAAAATGTTTATGGACAGAAACCAGTGGAAACTGACAACTCTCCCTGTGGACAACAGTAAATAAAAGGTCTTGCGGGTCACACCTAGAACCACAAGTTAGGCCACAAGTTGCACACCACCACACCACATCCTGGCTACATTTACACTACAGTGATCTGTTAACAGAAGTTACTGGTGGAAGATATCTTCCAACAAGACTTCTGACGACAGACCATGGCCACACATGAGAGTGGATCATCAGAACAGCCAAACAGAAGTGCAACAGACAGGGCTGCTTGGTGACCTGGAAGCCCTGTCTGTCAACAGAGGCCCCCCTGGAGCATTCACGTGGCTATTCTGTCAACAGATTCTGTTGAGGAAGGTGTTTGGCCTCATAGGGGAGAGACAGAAGATTGTCAACAGAATGCATTTTTAGCATGGACGTTCCATGAGTTTTGTCAAACTCTCCAGTGTAGACATAGCTCCTATGTGTCTGTCACTGTTGGCACTCAATATAGTAGTCAGAAGGGAAACACTGGATAAAATCTATTTATTTTCTCCCTTCAAAAACTTAAACATACGGTATACTGTGTGCCTGAACACTTACTCACATTCCCAGTTTGTGGTTGTGGATTTTAAGGGCAGAAGGGACCATCATGATAAAGTCAGTTGGATTTCATGCACAGCACAGATCAAACCCTCATGCTGTAATTTTTCCAACCCCATGACTTTTGTATGGGCTACAGACTATTTCCGAGTGATACCCAAGTCTTAGTTTAAAGATCGAGTAATGAAGAATTCATCTAATCTTTGCACAAGATCTTCCACTGGTTAATTACTCTCACTGACCATTTTTTTTTGCTCTATTTATAATTAGTCTTGGAAGAACTGAATTTAGCAGTAAGTGTCAGTAAACTTCAACTTCACTATACAGACAAACTGGCATGTCCATGGACAAAAATGTACAGATATCCAAAAAAAAATCTGCTTAAGAATTTAGCTTTGATTTAAAGCTATTTACTTTGTATATGATGACTTGCGATATTGACACATTGGCTACGTCTACACGTGCACGCTACATCGAAAATAGCTTATTTCGATGTGGCGACATCAAAATAGGCTATTTCGATGAATAACATCTACACGTCCTCCAGGGCTGGCAACATCGACGTTCAACTTCGACGTTGGGCAGCACCACATCGAAATAGGCGCTGCGAGGGAACGTCTACACGCCAAAGTAGCACACATCGAAATAAGGGTGCCAGGAACAGCTGCAGACAGGGTCACAGGGCGGACTCAACAGGAAGCCGCTCCCTTAAAGGGCCCCTCCCTGACGCAGTTGCACTAAACAACACAAGATTCACAGAGCCAACAACTGGTTGCAGACCCTGTGCATGCAGCATGGATCCCCAGCTGCAGCAGCAGCAGCCAGAAGCCCTGGGCTAAGGGCTGCTGCACACGGTGACCATAGAGCCCCGCAGGGGCTGGAGAGAGAGCGTCTCTCAACCCCTCAGCTGATGGCTGCCATGGCGGACCCCGCTATTTCGATGTTGCGGGACATGGATCGTCTACACGTGCCCTACTTCGACATTCAACTTCGAAGTAGGGCACTATTCCTATCCTCTCATGGGTTAGCGACTTCGATGTCTCACCGCCTAACGTCGATTTCAACTTCGAAATAGCGCCCAACACGTGTAGCCGTGACGGGCGCTATTTCGAAGTTGGCGCTGCTACTTCGCAGAAGCGTGCACGTGTAGACACGGCCATTGTATCTTAATGCTGAAAGCTTTTACTTTTTGAAACTCATCTGCCATTAAATAATTTGGCCCCCATAATTTCCCACAACCATAAAAGAAGATGAAAAATTGCAAAGGCTTACAAATCACTGACATATGAAAAAAATGGGCTCTACAAATCCTATTTACAGTATGAGTTTGTCTAGTTTTAGTCTTCAACCACTGAATCTCATTATGCTTTTCTGCAGTAAAGAGGTATCAACTACAAGAAATCTTCTTCCTAGGTAGGTACTTGGATGATCAAGTTACCTCTTAGCCTGCTCATAGACAGAGTTTTAAGTTTCTTTGAAATATGAAGGCATGTTTTTACAGCCTTCAGATTATTCTCATAGCTCTTTTCAGAACCCTATTTTCTCCACATCATTTTTGAAGTGCTGACTTCAGAATTGGACACACTATTCCAGTTACAGCCATACCAATGTTGTATATAAAGATACACCTGTTTTATATTCCCTGTTTATGTATCAAAGGATTGATTTTGCCCTTTACTTAGCTACAGCATCATATTAAGAGCTCACTTTCAACTGGGTACCTCACCCATTCCTTTTCATTACCACTTTACTCCAGAATACAGTCACCCTCCCTCACACCCCCTACAGTGGCCTACTTTACTCCTAGAGTTAGACAGTCGAGTGCAAGGTTACACGTTCAAATGAACTCACCTTCCCAAGTAATTCAGATCAGCCCATATCAATAACCTCTCCTCTTCATCATGTATCATTCCACTATGTTTGTGGAATGTAAATTTTAAACTAGCAATAATATTTTCTTCCAGATCATTGATGGAGATGGTGAACAGCATTGGGCTGAAAGCAGATCACTGGGGGGGACCCCACTAGAAATATCACATTAGATTAGAGGACAATTACCCATCAAAATTCTCATATTGGAATAAACCAATGCTCTATTTATCTCAGTATCCAGTCTTTCAACATTAGCCAAGGCCAGGTGATTCAGAGGTCACTCTGTCCCCTGCCACCCACTCCCAGCTACTCAGAAAGAGAAGGTAAAGACACTCGGAGCATGGGGTTCCATTTACAATTTACTTTTATGAGCTAGCAATTAGGATTTATTTTTGTACACTTTTGTATACTTTTTATGTATGTATTTTGTATAGTTTTTATTTTTATATAGATTTTTGGTTTTGTGTGTGGAATTAAACAAAACTTTTGATCTCATCTGACAATACTTATTTTCCATAAAACCAGATAACAGGCATCCAAAAGAATTAAAAATTAGCAGAGAAGCTATATGGTCAAGTGGTTCCAGGCACAGCTAGTATGCATGCTGTCTACAATGGGCATCCTGAGTAAAGCAATGCCCCATGAGGTCCTATGATGTAGGGAGCGGGTGGTCTCTGGTATTTCAGAGGCCAGAGCTCAAAACTGATGAAGAAAAGTTGACATAGTTGCTGTAAGAACTTATAAAATGGTCCTCAGAGGAAAATGCAATGAAGTGGATGATCTTCAGATCACTTTAACCACTCCAATACTAGGACCAAATACAGAAATGTAAGACTGGAAAGGACCTTAAGATGTCATCAAAGTCCAGACCTTGGGCAGAGAAAGAACTAGGTAAACATAAAGCAAAAGTATTTTTCATGAACATAAATCAAAAGTCCTTTACATAAGTAAACATAAACATAAATCAAACATCTTTGACAGATCCAACCTGTTCTTAAAAACCTCCAGTGACTGGGATACTACAACAATACTTATAAATGTTTAAACAGCAAGCACAAAGAGTTCTATTGACTTCAGTGTTACATGCACTTGAATGAATGTCTCTGCGGTTTGCAAAACGTGTGTCTGACTGGGAAGATTTCAAATTAATTCTAACTTCACCAGCTACATGCAACACAACTTCTGGATAAAATGTTATTAGCTAATGCATATACTCTTAATGCCTTGTTAAGTTCAAAGACTGCAGCCAAACAGTCAATGAAAAAAGAGATTCTCTCCCCCCATATTTGTCAGCCTCCAAAAAATCACCCACCACTCACATCACTGTATGCTGTCAGATCTGCTATCTTGTGTTCCACTCAGGTCAGTGGAAACTGTGTACATTTGAAGGAGGCCCTGGCCCTTACAAAGCTCACTCTGTTTTGTTTTAGGCTAGTTACTAGCTGCAGGCTGAAACTGGGAGACAAGTGTTGTCCAGTGGAGGGAACTGGACTATAAACTAGGAGTTTGAGTCTCTGCTCATTCAGTCACACAGAAGGTCCTCAGTCAAATCACTTCCCCAATCCTTTGTTTGTCTTGCCCATTTAATCTGTAAGCAATTTTCTCACAGAGGTCATCTCTTATGTTTCTATGTTGACTAGCACAGTGGGGCTCCAACCCTGATCATGACATGCTATTTAAATACTAAATTATTACATACAACTGTTCAGAGTAGGCAGTCTCTTTTCTCTGCCACATGTTGATGGGGACTGAGAAGTTGGCAGAGCTGAGGAAACCACCACACAAGTTTCTAAAAGCAAATCATATGTTACAAAGTCAAACTCTGACAAAAAGAAAAAAGCCCTCCCCAAACAATTCCATGACCATTGCAAAAACATCCTATCCTTCTGATCTTCAGTTATCTACATGTCCATTGCTAGGCACAGGTTTGCTGGCAACTGCCTATATCCAGTCCTCACCAGAATATCACAGGTTTGCTGGCAACTGCCTATATCCAGTCCTCACCAGAATATGGCTTCATCTGTTATATAATAAAAGCCGTTCCAGTATCTCTCAGATATTACACAGTCCCATTTCACTACCATACTTTATTGAAGGGGTGTTGAAGCACAGAACTGTCCTTAGGAATGTGCTTATGGTCACCCAGGAAGTTGTGGTAGAGCAGGGAATTCCACCCAGGTCTCCCAGGTTCTAAAACCACATCTTAACGACCAGACCTCAGTTGAACACTCAAGGGACAAAGAATTTTAAATAATTTTCAGAAAGTCACAATTCATCATGCGAAAACTGGCAAAAGAAAAATGGGAAACCCATCACAAGCGAGTGGTGGCTCTGAATGTCTTGTAAGGAACTAAAAAACACATCACATGAACAAGTATTAACCTTGGCTATGCTGATCCATTGGACTCTGTGGTGGGCCCATTCCAGGGTGAGGTGGTCTCATATTTGAACTCTTCATGGAGCTACAATGCATGTCTTCAACCATTCCTTTTTCATGCAAGCCATCAAGTGACTGTAAAATTAAAAAGAGATTTATGAACAGATATTTCTTTATGAATTTTCAAACTAGCAAGAGAAGTTAAAAGCTTATCCAAATAGATAAAAATAGACTAAAATAAGTAAAGACATCTACACCTTCCTATTGCAAAAACCAGTGGGATGCTTCCCCCTCACTCCCTAGTCTGTTCTAGAGTTAGACTTCTGGGGCAAGAGACCATTAACTCTAGGATGTTGGTCTCTGAAAGACCCCTCCCTATCTCTCCTTCTTTCCCTTTCAAGTAACCACTGAGTTATCTGGGCAGTTCCAAGTACCACTACAAGTAATACTCTGTACCATCCAATCAGAGAGTTGATCTGGATGGTCCTTATCTTATAAAGCTGAAAAAAAGGCCACTTATAAAAGTAAACCTGTAATTCAGGATGGACTAAGACCCGTGTATTTCTTTCAGTGAGTGCTATAATGAAATAACCCAAATGTCATTTCAATTTGAACATAAAGGTTCCACTGCAGGAGGCAACCTCCTTTTGGCTGCACTCAAATGGAATTCAAGAAAGACTCTCACTCATTTTCTCTCCATAACGTTCCTCACCTGTATTTGGAGGGTGAGAAGGCCCATCCCAAACTAGGCAAGACAGGAAAGTAAACTAAGGATTAGAGAGATTGGGGAAACAGACTACAATGGAGGACAGAAGAGAAACATCCCTCTTTTTTTAAGTTCCATGACATGGAAACAAGCCCAAATCATAGGTAAGAGGTTTGGGAACAAAATTAAACACTTGAAAGCATGAAATCCAGCAGGTCACCTATTAAAAATATGTATTTGCAGGGTTTGGAATGAGCACAGAAAAGGTTGGCCCCTTCCTTTGTCCTCCCAGTCCTGAAAGGACAGAGAAGCTCTCATTCCCAATGAGGCTAAAGTGCTGCAATTCCTGTAGCAGCTTTCCTTGCACACAGCATTTGCCATCTGCAATTTTTTACCTGAAAATGCAAATAGATTTTTTTTAATGTCAGAAAAATTAGCCTGAGAGAAAACAGTTAATTTAAAAAGAATGTAAGAAACCAGTACATTAAGCTATAAAGAGGGAATGAAAAGAAAGAGATGTGTAAGCTTGTCCTTTTAGAAAATCTACTTTATACACAATGTTTTGAATAGAGCTGGCCAAAAACAGCAATATTTTCCACACAAAAAATTCAAAGGAAATGCAAACACTTTCATTTCACTTAAAGTTTCACAGTATTAACCCTTACCCAAAAATGGGACTTTAGAAAAAATTATACCTGTAGACTTGGAACCAAAGTCATCTATGTTGCAGAGTAAGAGTTACATGATGGTTAAATTTGAGCCGCAGTATTTTGAAGCTGAAGGATCAAAGCTCTAGTCCCAGCTTTTCAGGTGGACACTGGGCAATTTATACTGGAAATTGGCCTCATCTGCAACACTTCTGGGTCCATTACAACATAAGCTCTGCTGTCACTAGAGTGATTTCACTAAACTACTCTAACAGGCAACAACAAGAAGGTTCCGTGACAGTTGGTAGGTCAGTTAGAAGAGACAGAAGAACTAAGGCCCTTGGAGGGAGTTCCCTCCCCAGTCCCCATTGTTTTTTAAAGTCCTAAAACACAGGAAGAGTAGACTGGTACCAAGAGAGAAACAAATATACAAGCAGAATGCCCCTACATCAATCCTGGAGTGAGGGATTCACTTGTGTAACTGCAAAGTACCTTCAAGATAAAAGGATGCTTTTGGGGCAAAGTGATCCAAAGTTCGTACTTTTTTTTTTTTTGGGTAGATAAATATTTTTACAAAACCTAATAGTCCCAAGACTTTTAAATAGAAGGAGAGTCTACAAATGACAGAGTCTGATCTGAATGAGTGTGAGTAACCCAAGCATTATGAAAGAAAAATTCACTACAAACTGACTACCAAAAGGGGTGAAACAGATGGGTCTATTTTTCTTTAATTACCCAAGCCATGAGAAGTTAAGATTAAAACAGCAAAAACACTTTTAAAAAGATTAGTTTCAATTATGCTGTTCTGAACTTAAATTTGAAATTTCTGCTTTTTACATATAATTTTCAACCTAACAGCCTTTCTTTACAGAACAACCCTTAAGAAAAAGTCCTAGAAAATGTAACAAGAGCAGAACTCAATAGGGGTCTACAAAAATTAAGTAGACTTACATATCTTTTCTATAGATGCATTGTACAGTTACATAGCAGGAATAAAACCAACTCCATATAATGGTTAAAAAAAAATTACAGGAAGGATCTCTAACACTACCTCACTCCTACTAGTCCCATACCCATTAAATTATATAAAAGCCTTTTTTTTCCACAAGGAATTTGTTGGGGAGAAGAGTATATTCTGTAACAATGTAATGGTGCTATTCTGTGTTTTGAGGGATGGAGATAATATTTCACATAAGTACTATCACAGAAAATGAGGATCAGAGATTAAGGCTATTATTAAAGGATCCAGTTTAAACATAATTACCTTCTATTGTTCTACATAAGTAAGCATTTATAAGAACAGGCTGTATGTCATAAATTACATTTTTGGAAAACAGGAGGCGAGTGGAGGCTCAGTTACACGCAAGGCCACATAATGCTTCCATTTAGAGAATTCATATTTTAGGCAATGTCTAAGGTTATGGAACATGTCTTTTAACAACGTTACCTTTATTATTCATGTAACTGACCACATTACAGTAAACCCTTGATTTACAGACCGATTCAGCAGAATTCGGGAACAATGGATGTACGCTAGCCCCCCTCTTGTACCCAAAGCCAGCTTAATTGGGGCCTATAAAATCCTAATGCCTGCCTTCCACCCCCACCCAAAAAATGTAAGGGGCTTACCAGGGTGTCACTTCTAGCCTCCGTGGTCCGCTGCAGTTGAACTCTTCATAGCTGTCTGGACCTTCACTGCCCAGAGCCGCCACGCACTCCTCTCACCAGGGTGGGGCGCATATACAGGCAGACAGCATGTGCATACACACCCCTGGTGGGAGGAGTGTGTGGTGACTCCAGCAGCAGCTCCTCCAGCTGTGCGTCAGGGTCCAGCAGCACATGGCAGAGCTGCTCCAGCCATGTGGCACAGTCCCAGCTGCGCACAGCTGGGCAGCTCCAGCTGTGCGGTGGGGTCCCAGCAGTGTGCAGTGGGGCAGCTCCAGCCGCACGGCAGGATCTGGCGGCTCCTCCAGTGATGGCAGTCTGGTAAGTCCCCGGCTTTTTTTTCTTTAACTTTTTTTTTTTTTTTTGGGAGGGACTGGGGGACTAGGGAGCCTGATGGAGGTGGGTGGGCAGTAAACCCTCATATTTAATGGACTTTCAAGTTAAATGGACACCCCTCCTCCCCCATTAGTCCGTTAAATCCAAGGTTTACTGTAATTCACAAGTTGCATTGCATCGCAATTACTTAAAGATCAAATCTCCTTAGTTTACAGGTGATTTTTTTTTGTTGTTGTTCTCTTAATTGCTGGACTTGCAGCCTCGGCCTAGGATCTGACAGAAAAGCTGGATTATTTCTATGTGTGCACTGTCACTAGCGAATAACATTTCTGTAGGCCAAGTGTTGTTCTGTTACATATGTGCTATCAATACAATCACACTGGAATGACTGAGGGTATAACCGGAGGACAACGAGGATATATGTGTAGCCCTGACAACTGGGTCTTTGCCAACAATTTTGTTGACTGCACATGAGCCAAAGGAGAATCCATTTCACTCTTCTGGAGTTTGATTCTTCAAGGTTGACAGTAAAAAAAAGTTGTTTTTCTTCACTGATCCAGAAAAGTTAGTTTACTGTATCAGTCTTAACCATAAGTATTACATGTATTTTATTGGTTTATAGAAATATAGTTTTCTTGGAGGCAGGATTTCCGACTGTTATCACATCAGCACTGTTAAATACACAAACTGTAAGAGCTATGCTTCATTAACACCAGCTTCAATAAATAATAAACATTACCCTGTATATTAATACATTCTTTTATATTTTGTATAAGGGTTATATGAGTCACTGTAACTTAATGGTGGTTACAAATGGGAGTTGCATTTTTCATGTGTGTGTGTTTTTAAACCTTCACACATGAATGGGCTAGCCACACATTCTTGAGCACCACACTTCTATGGAACTTCTTCTCACTACGAACACACAACATTGTTGCATTTGACCAGAAGTGTGGAGAGTCACATCAGCTTTCATAATACCAATTATTACAGACTGGTATCATGAGTAGGGGACACGGTCCTGAATTAGCTGGCACAGTGCTGGAGATGATATCCTCTTGGAAGTTTTACCCCAGGTCCTCAGTGCCTAAGGAGCCTAAATCTCATTGGCTTGCAGTGAGACTCCGGGTATGTGCACAAATCAAGAGCCGTACACAGTCTCAACCATCCAAGCCTGCTCAAATTGAGCCATCATAGGTAACAATAACAGTGAAAGCTCCAGAGCAGGAAAGTGAGCCCAGCTTATGTTCCCATGCTGAAGCCTGTGCAGTACTATCTGTGTACAGGTTGGACCTCCCTGATCTCGCATACTAGAGCCCTCAACAGACCTGAATCAGGGATTTTGCCAGACTAGGGGAGGTCAATGCTCCCCTGGTGGCCTCCAGCGCCTACTTCTAGGTTCCATTCCTGGCCTCCCAGACTGAGCCACTTCCCAGCCCCAGACCATGGCTCCCTGCCGCAGCCTCCCTGGCCACAGGCCACCAATCTGGCTGGCCCTCTACCAACGGCCAGACTATGGCTGTTTGGCTCCTAGCCAACAGACTGCCAACTGGCTCCCGCTCCCAGCCACCAGGGCTTTCTTGTTCAGCAACATCTGTAGTTCTGCCAGCTATTCTAACTACATAGCACAGGTTGAACCTTTGAAATCTGGGACACCCTGGTCCGGCAACATCCACGATCCAGATGTTGTTGGATCAGAGAATCCCAGAATTCAGAGGTTCAACCTGTGCTGCTATTGTTGCACAACCTTGCAGGATTTAAGACAGATTAAATAGCAAAGGCTGTCCTGGTATCCTGCACAGCTCCCAAATGTCTCAGTGACTTTTGAACAACGAGACTTTGATACTTCTAAAAAAGTCACCCGTCTATGCCAATCAGTCACCATTGTGTCAGCTACCTACACTCTCCACAATCATGATCAAACACAGCAAATTTTTGAGCAAAGATAAGCCTAAAGCTGCTCAGAACAGCAGATCCACTACTACTTCTCCTGTGAAGCCCTGGAGTTCTCCGGAAGGGGAGAGCATGGAGTTTGTGTGGGGAATGCTCCCTCGGCATTTTGAAAGACACTAGCAGGGGAGAAAGAAGGAAAATTTAGAAGCTAGAGACTTCTTGTGACTAACAATGCTACAGAAATAGAGTCTGTGGCTCGTCTTCTGCTAAACTGCATATGCTTCTCTCTTCTGTCAGCATCAGGACCTCTTAGGAGACAAGTAACAATCAGTGAGGGGGTAGGCTAGCCAAGCACCCAGGAACCCTTTAGAGTTCAGCAGGCACTGACACAGAGGGACAACCATTGACACTATGGACACAGTACTGTCATCACTGAGAAGTCTGTAGCGAGAAACTGGACTGGAACTTAGTTAATGTAATGCTTCATGTTTTATGGGCATAAAACTAAAGCAGTGAAGTGCCTGAGCCCTACTCCAGCTTCCCTCTTCAAACATGAAGATTTCAGAAGTTTTTATAATCAAGGGCTGTGCTCTTAAACTGCACAGGGCTCTGGCCCCAGGCTTCTCCCACCCCAGGTCATGTATGTGTTGTGAATATTTTAATGACAGTTTTTCATAACAAAGATTTCAGCCCATGTCCTGTCCTTGTTGATTATTTTAAATGGCATCCTTAGGAACAGTGATTCAATCAGCATGAAAGATGATCAAAATGACCAGCCATGAATCAGGGAATCTGCTGGACCAGGGAAGGTCAATGCTGGTCCCTCTGCTGCTGCTGGCTGCAAGACTCTATCCCAGCAGCAGCAAAGGAGCCAGCATTGACCCAGCAGGGACTGGAGGTGGTACTCGGGGGGAAGAGGCAGGGTGGCTGAGGAGCATAGCCCAGCCAAGGGCTCTACTGACTCTTTTCCTGAGCTTCCCCCAACCCAGTTCCTTCCCAGGAGGGCAGGGGAGAAGTTGTTTGAGTACAGGTCCAGCAGCATCTGTAGTTCTGCCAGCTTTTCTAACTACATAGCACAGGCTGAACCTTTGAAATCTGGGACACTCTGGTTGAGCAACAGCTCTTCCCTGCTGACTGTGCCAGTCCAGGAGCACCCATGAAGATTCCGGACTGCAGATGTTGTCAAACTATGGAATGCTGGGCTACAGAGGTTGAAACTGTACATCCAAAAATGCAAATGGGGCCAGCTGAAGAGGTCTCTACTTCTAGAGAAGGATTTAAAAAGAAAATATAGTTTATTTTCAAATGGGTGATTGCTTCATTTGTAATCTAAAACTGTTTTGTCATCCTGTAACTGGGAGCACAACCATTGTGGTTCTCCTCAGAAGCAGTCACCAGAACAATTTACACTTAAAACATTTTATAGAAGCAAAATTTAGGTTGTCTATATGGAAAACTAACCCTGACAGATGAATCCCCATTGCAATCCTAGTGCCATAATAACATTGATGCATAATTAGAGGTTGGAACAAATGGCACAAAGTTTCAGGAAGGAATCCCAAACACAATATTTTCAGACAGCAATGACTAAACAAGGTATTTCAGCACATTCATAACTATAATCATACAATCCCTGCCGAGGTCAGAAAAGTCACCTATTTTAAGTTACACATACGTTCAAGTGTTTTAATACAGTTGGAGCTTATGTACATTAACTTGAAAACAAAAATTTTCATCAGTGTAGAAGTTCTTTAAGCATAAGCCTTTAAGGGGCAAGAACTCCATTTTCATGAAGTTTCCTTCTACAAGAATACAACAAAAAGGGAGAAAAATCCACCAAAATGCAACATGGAAACAGAATATTTCCAAAAAAAGTTTTAAAAAAGGAGTCTGCCCTAAGATGTAATTTGTGGTATAATTAGAATGATTGCCAGGCTGGCCTTGTGATGTTCTGTACATAATCTCTAGTGAGGACTACCATGTCAAAATGTGTGCAGTTTACACCGCTGGGGACGATCTGTCGAACTGCCAGCAAAAAAAAAACAAAAACAAAAAACAAAAAAAAGCCACACATTCTTAGCCATTTGAATTGTACATAATTCCCAGTAATAAAGATGGAATCAGAATTTAGATGGCACTTTTACTAGTGATCCACAAAATAAAATACAGGGCTTACAGAGACTGACAGTATAAAAGTATGTTTTTATCAGCAGATGTAACTCCAAGAAACACAGTGCTCATTTGCAGATACAATTACCTTGTGCATTTGGTGCATGCCCTCCTGTGGATAATCAGTGGTTCCCATACTGGGCATAGGATGTGGGACGCTAGGGGGTCCAGGACTTGGTCCCATCATGCTGTGTACTGAACCTGGAGAGGGTCCTGGTCCTGGACTAGGTCCTAGAATTGGTCCAGGTGATGGTCCTGGCCCTGGGGAAGGGCCAGGGTGAGGCATTGCCCCAGGATCTGTTGGTGTGGACATCTATGTTCTATCTCTTGTCCAATCAGCAGAGGAGCTCTAATTTCAAAAAGAAACAAAACATTATGTCTTACATTACATGGGGGTTAGTGGAATATACTCAATAAGAAACTATTTCTGATAAAACTATTTTTTAACTAGCATCAGACACACAACTAAGTTATCAGCAAGAAAATACTTCAATGATCCTTAATATGACACAATAATTTTCCCATCCTTCAAAAAGGCCCAGGAAGACTAGAGAAATAATACAGTTTGAGCAGCTTCTAGATATGTTTATACATCATCCACAGAAGCCAGGTGGATAAAAATCAGCATTTTTAATGAACAATTGGATTTCATTTATTTTAATTAAGTAGTTTTATTAAAATAAACCTAATTTGAAATGGACAATGTTAAGGCCTAAACTCATATAATCTAATAGAATCCTTTAAATACAAAAATGTAAAGCAAGTCATATTTGCTGCCAACGTTTCTTAAAAGTACAAGTACTGAAGTGGTCAAAGTGACTGGCTAAGCACCTAGAACCAATTTGCTGAAGAGCTAAACCAGCTTCTGACAGCAATAGCATCTTCTACAGATGCGGAGAAAGTTTTTTCTTCAGTTTGTTCAACTATTTCAGCTCGAAGTTAAGAAACCTACTGGGAGTTGAAAAATCAAGAGAGCTTATTTTCTCCTTCCAATTTATCAATAAAAACTGAGCGTGGGAGGATGACATCTACTAGCTCTAAAATTTTGAAGGACAGGGTGACCAGAAAACAATCCATTTAATTCACAAACTCCAGATAAACTTTGTTTAATAAATCAGTTAATTTTAATTGCAAAACGCATTTTCATAAATTTTCTTCTTGTGCATCCAGCACATTTAAGACTGTTTACTTAAAGAAAATATATCTTTTTAAATTATTTTGATGAAAATTCTAATTTAAAGCTTGACATAAAATTGTTAATTTTTTTATTTAGAGCAATTTACCAGATACTGCATCATTCACTCTTTTTAACTATTATAAAAGTTGTAAAATTAGTATTAAGTTATGCAATATAATAGCTGACTAAATTGCACAGATATCAGTTTATCTTCCTGATTAGCAAAGAGTACCATATACAGTGTAAAGGCCATACACTTTTAACTGAATTTGGTCCTCATGATGGATCTGTGTGTATCAACATGTATGTATGAACGGTTACCTGTCAGTAAGAATCAACTATTCTTCAGGAAAATAAATGAAGCACAAATGCAAAACATGATTCAAATTGATAAATTAAAATCAATGTTTACTGCTTGCTGATTTAAACCATGATTAGAAACAGAGACTTCAATCAAAATTACTTAAATCATTCCATCCTGCTTATAACAACATATTTGACAGGCTATTGGAAATAATACCTGGAAACCATGAATATAAGTATCTTAATTCATTACCACCACGTTATATCACATAGATTTGCAGAGAAGATAGCTAAAAGCATGAAGGACACCGAAGGCTAGTCTACAGTAGAATTGCTACATCTCTCCCACTGACACAGTAACTGCACCTCTCTGAGTGACAGTAGCTATGTCGGACAGAAATACCACTGTCCACACCAGTGCTTAAGTCGATAAAATTACAACAGTCGGGGCGGGGGCGATGTATTTACACCTCTGACCAACATACGTTCTACTGAAGTACAGGTTGCACCTCCCTGGTCCGGCACCCTCAGGCCATGAGTGGTCCTGAGCCAGGAATTTTGACAAACACGGGGAGGTGGGGGGAGGGTGTTAATGCTTCCCTGCTGGCTGCTGAGCCCAATCCTGGGCTCCTCTGAAGGCTGTTGGCCCACTCCCAGCTGCAAGCCCCGTCGTGGCCCCAGCTCCCCACTCTCCAGGCGCAGCCCCCGCTTCCCTCTCTCCCACCTGCAGCTCTCGCCATGGCTTCCCAATGGCTGCTGTATTTCCAGCTCACCCATTTCCTGGCTCCAGCCTGAGATCCTGCCACAGGACTCCCAGTTGGCTCCTAATCCTGGGTGCTGGACAAGAGAGTTATGGATTTCAAAGGTTCAACCTGTACACACTAGTACGTACAACCCCTAAGGCACCTAACTCACACCCATTTCTTTGGAAAATCTCTCCTTACGTGCCTCAGATAATGCAGAAATATAAGTTAAGATTTTATTAACAGGAAATCTTTACGTTACACAAAACTCTTTAAAAATCATCAAGACATTAATTTAGGACTTTTATTACTTCTGGATACAATACTAATATCAAGCAAATACACAAAGAACAGAGTGCTCTGAAGCAAACAGAGAGGCGTAAATCACTTGAGGGGTTCTGCTGATGTCAGAAAGCATGAGACTGCAGCTCAAGTGACTTATAAAATGACAAGAGCCCAGAGAATGAATTAGAGGCCTTCAGACTCCCTGGAGAACCAACTATTTTATTTATTTCTGTGTACTTGCAGAAGCAGGATATATCTCAGACCATTCTTCATCTCTTGCACTTAACAGTTTTGTCGGTCTCTAACATTTAGAACTTCTCGTTCACCAATGTACATGAAAAAATATTGTAATGCAAGGACATAGAAGTCATCTATGTCACTTAAAGGAAATGATACGAGCATTCCCTGTCAGTTTGCCAAGAAATAATAAAAATACACTTATCAAAGACTAAGTTCTAAATCAAGTGCTTTTAAAATAATAATTCTAGTTTTACTGTACAGTATCAAAATACAACAAACAGTGGATGAGTCAGAAGACCGATGAAAGTATCTGTGTCCCATTATTTCCCAGACCAAGCATAAATGACATGCAAACTAAGGGTATGTCTGCACTATGTGGAAGATCAACCCAATTATGGTCAGTCTTCCAGGGTTCAATTTCAGTCAAACTATTCAGGGTCAACAGTCGGTCCCCATACTCTGCAAATCGCACAAGAAGTAAGCGAGCTCAATGAGAGAGTTTCTCCCATCGACCTCCCTCAATTAGGATGGCAGGTAAATCAATTGTAGATAAGTCAATTACAGCTACACAATTGCCGTAACTGGAATCTACAATAGACTTTAAGGTCTAGTGTAGATCTGGCGTAAGCTGTAGCACAACCTATGGGAACCCTTTTAACTGCAACATATGGGAAAGAAGTTTTCTCAACCTGCTTATTAGAGGACAGATATAAACCATCATCTTACCTGGCTTCTCTACTGACTGCTAGATGGGATGCCAAGGACTGAAGGGACATGAAGAAAATTATCCTACAGTTAGGTTAGACAGGAGGGCCTTAGGTAAGGCAGGATGGGGAAGGTTAAAATGCCAGCTGTTCCCTTATGCTTCTGGTTTGTGCAGGTGGAATTTGAAGCTTACTGACAATGTTGCACCTTTCAATGAGCTGTGGGGTCATAAAACTAAATATTGCAAATAAGAAAAAAGTCCAGTCTCGAGAGCATTCTCTCATTTCTCCCCTTCATCTAGGTGTTGTCAAGAATGAAAAGTTTTTACAAGCTTTCATTTATAAATTCTGTACTGTCATGTTGTATTAGTTATTTCTTTACTTTGATTCAAGGCAACAAATTGGAACAAGTGCTGTTAACTCACTGAAAATAAACTATCTTGGGAGCCCACTCCTTGCAGAGTGAGACACAGAGATATCTCTGAAGCTTTACTGTTCAAAACAAAAGATAACAACAGAACACCACAGGGTCTAATTAGTCCCCCTACAGCCCCATGGCATGCTCACAAAAAGAATCATGTTTTTAAATGATTGCATGTGTACACAGCTTCTTGGAGGCCAACACTAAGATTGTTTTTGGCCCTAAAAGACATTTCCAAACAACAAAAGGGAGTTTCTATAAGGGATCCTCACCATGCTGAAATATGCAGCACTAGAAGGACCCCTTTATAACTGCCTCCTTATATCACACATCACACACATTTTAACAAGGTAAAACTTAGTAGCAGCACCACATTTAAGGCTGCCTTTCACAGGAACTAGGTAATTAACGTGAAAGTACCATATTTTCATTGTAAAGCCAAAAGAGATCCAGTATCTCATGTATTATCTGTACTGTACTTAAACCAGTCCATCAGGAGATACCAAACACTCCCTATGCACGTTTATTTCAAACTTAATTTTGAGTTTACATAAAAATTAACTGGCCTCATTTATAGCGCCATGTAAATGGCAAAATTATTTATGTGAACAATAGAAATTTTATGTAAGAGAACTTCGTACCCCATTAGAAATGAATGTTAAATCTTTCAACTATCTAACTACTCAAGTGAATCTGACATGTCTGACTCCAGAACAAACCCTTTTTCTGTTAAAAGGGATAAACTCACCCCGTCTTATAGGATATAACACTGTGAAATATTTTTTAAACAGATTTATATTCTGCGATTTTGTTTTACAAAAAAACACAACTCTTCTGCTACAGATTGTTCATCTCTACTCCAGCACTCTCTCATCTGGCAACATCCATAATCCAGCATTATTTTAGTTAGCCCAGGTGATCACTTATTATGGGTGTGGACAAGTCACCCAAGGTCCAATAAAGTTTGTTTCCAGCCACCAGTCCTGGCTCTCAGTGTTCTGTGCTGTTATTTAGCTGTAATTTACCCCTAGATATCTTCTAAGATCCCAATAAGCAGTGGAAATGTTGGTAATGCTGATGAACAATGACGTCCAGTGATCTGACAAATCCTTGTCTGGTACCAGTCACGTCCGGAGAGTGTTGGATTAGAGAGGTTCAACCAAGCACTAATTTATAAGAGCTAACTTCTTGGAGGAATATAAACATTCACTGACTGCCATAAGTGAATTCTACCTAAGAGTCCACAAAACACAAGAGAGATGCTTGTCCAAAGTATTCTCTCTCATGAAAGCCATCTGCAAAATGAAAAGCAGTGCCACTGCTATAAACCACAGTTCACACCGGGGTTAGCAATAATTTTGATGGGGGGAGGTCATGCCAAGAACTTGGTCAAGGGCTCCACTCTTCCATGGTAATGAATGGAGGATGTGCAATGTCTGGGATGGAGGTTGGGTGTAGAAAGGAGCTTAGGTTAAGGGAGTGGGGTGCAGGAGGCAGTATGGAGTTTGACAGGGCATTTGAGTGAAAGAGGAGGTTGGATCCGGGGGAGGGTCTGGGAGTGGGTATGGGTGTAGGGGGCGGTGCAGAGGGTTTGGGTTACATGGGGTAGGAGTGTAGGAGGGAGAGCAGAGTGTCGAGGGGAAAGATAGGAGATAGGATGCCAGGAAACACTAATCTAGGGTACTCCTGGCTAGCAGCCCATCAAGTTTCTCAGTCATGCTCCCTGCCTCCCCTGCCCACACAGGCCACCCATGGCAGCCAGCTGCAGGGGCCATGTGTGCTTCTCTGACGGCTGTGAGCCTGATGGGAGAAGAGGAGGGGTACTCTGTGCATTCTCTGTTCTTCCAGCGATAGCTCCCACTGCCCGGAAGCCGGACAGTGGGAGCTGTGAGACTGTGCTAGAGACAGGAACAGCGCATGAAGCCTCCCCACCACCACCCCCCAGACTCACAGCATTCAGAGATATGGCAGGAAGGGAACCTGGCTGAGGCTCCCTTTGTGCCATGGGCCTTATTCTGCCTGGCCCCTCATTTATACCCTATCCTACCAAAGGACAGTCCGCTGATAAAGCAGAATTGCTAATATGATTATGGTCTATATAATTCAAGAATGTGGGAGGTATATGTTTACTGAGCTCATCAGAGGAGCTTAAAGGTGGCCAACTTTTGAATTTCACGGGAAGTTCACTACCTAATTCCTTTAAACTCCTCTGAAAAATCTCAGCCTCTCTAAAGCAAATTTTCACAAAGAGATATCAACTACAACATTGACAGAGTGTAAGTCAGAGTCAGTCCAGACTGCACCAGCATATCTCTAGCTAACATTTTAGCACTGCGTTTTTAGATATGTGAACAAAAGAAAACTATCGTAGTCAGTGTTGACCAATTAGTTTAGAATAGGAATTTACCTTAGTTGCAGATATGAGAATAGCATTTCCAATAGCGTTTTAAGGATTGTATTTAAAAATCCAAAACATTTCCTCCCCCCTTTATAGTCAGAACTATGTGCCCAATCTTGCAGTCCTCACAACACTTCTGTTGAAGCCAAAATATTACTGTAGCTTCCACAAAAGTTTGCATCTGTTTTTGAACTGAACCCTGAATTACACTCTAGAACCCTCTGGATCCTATGAGCCAATAGCTCATCAGGCTGAAGTGTTAAAGCACTTCAATTTAATTGCCAACGATACACCAGCTAGCAATTGGCCAGCACCACATCCAAATGACTTTGTACCACTTCCAATTCACATAACTGTAAAATGCATACCTCATCCTTCAGGTCTGAGTAGACAAACTCCCAACCTTCAGGACTGACATCAAGCATCTTAACCACTCGGTCACCATACTTCTGTAACTTTACATCGGGGCCCTCAAATTCCTACCAGGGAGAGCTCTAAACTGCATGGACTGCAGACACAGGAAGGGCTCTGCTGTGTCCATGTGCGCAGGAGACTGAGCCCCCTTGCGCATAGAAGAAGAGAGAATGGCATATGGCAGGCCTATGCATATGGACTGTGTGGACTGAGGGATAAAGTAATTGGCTCTCTCTCTCTCTCTCTCACACACACACACACACACACACACACACATATTATCCCAGAGGATTCTTTTCTATGTCGCCAGTCTATACTGGGGAAGCAGATGGTGACTGGCTGCACCCTGGGGCTCTATGCCATCCTCCCTCCTGATCTTACATTATCTGTATCTGCCACAACCTAGGTCACATCCAGGAAAGGGTTCGCGTCAGTATGGTTCCGGTTAAGCTGTATGGGGATGGCTGAGGAGTACGTTCCTATCAAAGTCACAGTTCATTTGGTCAATTTCAGAGTCACAGGATTTTAAAAATCGTAAATTTCATTGCTTCAGCTATTTAGATCTGAAATTCACAGTGTTGTAACAGTAGGGGTTCTGACCCAAAAGAAGGCTGTGGGCAGACTACAAGATTGCTGGTGGGAGGAGATGGAAGGTTTGCTGTATTCCCAACCTTACATCTGCACCACTGTTGGGGACAGCACTGACTTTAGAGCTGGCAGAGCCGCCAGCAGCAGCACAGAAGGATAGCACGCATGGTATTGCAACCCTTACTTTTGCGCTGCTGCTGAAGGGGTCCTGCCAGCAGCTGCTACTCAAGCCATCCAGCTTTGTAGGCAGCACAGAAGTAAGGATGGCAACCCTCCTCTGGAACCCCCACTCATGCATCTGATGAAGCAGGTCTTTGCCCACGAAAGCTTATGCTGTTGGTCTATAAGGTGCCATAGGACTTCTTGTTGTTTTTAATCCCGTACAATAACCTTGCACCCCCAGTTTGAGAAGTGCTTAGCTCCTTTACAAAATCTGTATAGCGTACAGGTTAAAAGTACACAACAGACCAGATTTTATGCTCTGTGATGCATTTTTCATGGCAGACAATTTGGCAGGGACCTAGAGATAAGGAAGAGCCCTCCTGGGGATCTGCCAATTTTGAAGCTCGGCCCCAACCGCATTTTCTGTACCTGGCAGTGCTGAATGGGATGCAGAACATTTGCAGTCTGTAAAATTTGAACAAGTTATCAGGGTCAGACAAATCCTTGAGCACAAAATGTTTGACGCTTCTGCTTTACATGCATACAGAAGGTTTCACTCAGGTGACCTGTAACAGGAAGGCTGGAAAAGAACAGGCCGGGGCAGCGTTCCATATAAGCTGAGTGCTTGGGCAGCCACCTAACAGAGATTCAGATGCCACCCAGCTGATCAGCAGAGTGCCCACAGTGGAACATCATGTTTCTATTGGTGATGGACATCCACATATGCCGTGATGCGCATAACTAATTTTTTCCATCCATGAGTGCAATAACTTTTGAGGCAACATAGTCCAGGGTAATCAAGGTCCAAATTTCTTGAGTAAAGATATAAGCAAGGTCAAGGGTGGGCAAATAAATAAATAATAATACATAAATAAACAGATTTTGGGATCTATTCAAAATTATCTGGCAGTCCAGATTTGGTCAGTAGTCTGTCCACCTACTCACTATGCCTGGACTAGAACTAGGCCAGCCCTGAGGAAAAGACAGTCTCTTAGCAAAGAGGGACTGTGCCTAGTGTAAGCCTGGATGGAAAATCGCGTGTGTTTGAGAACACTGTTAATATAATAAAGCATCCAGTCCTTAAGAACGGCTGTGATTACAAGACTGTGGAATTTGTTGCAGAAGCTCTAGTGAAGGAGAAAACAAGGGCAGGGCGCAGCAGAAGCACCTCTAGCCATGAGGGACACACGTGGCTGCCCCTTTTACTTGATTGCTAAATACTATTAAACAATACATAAAGAACAGTGCAGACCTTTCAGCGGCATCTGGGCACCCTATGGTTTGATTTTTAAACACCGAGAGCATCTGAGAACACTACAGCATACTTACAGCACCACATTAAGTTAAATAGTCCACAATGAATGTCACAAATAGCTCTCAACCCCCAGTGTTCTTCCCAAACAATTTTAGTCCTAGGGTCACTCATACTTAAACAAATGGTGGGCCTACATATAGGTGTTCCATTATGCTCTGAAGGTCAAAATCCGGAGGAACCAAAAGGGAAAAAATTCCTTAGCCAGCAATGCCTCTACCTCCAACTCCTCAATACATCTCTCAGCTGACCTCATTTGGAATCATGGCCTTTGCAGAAGCCAGATCAACATCATTTAGGGCTTTATCTATTACGCCTTATCTACACTACCAAGGGCCGTTTACCTAAGTTACACAATTTCAGATACATCAATAATGCAGCTGAAGTGGATCTACTTAAGTCTGCTTTCCACATTATGTTCACCGCAGTAAAGATGACAGCTCATACTCTCCTGTTGATTCTACCTACTTCTAGTACCAGAGTCGACAGGAGAGCGTTCAGCAGTCAGTTTTTCATGTGCAGTATACACGCAATAAATCAACCCCTGCTGGAGCGATCACTGACCATCGGTCCAGCCCATAGTGAAGACATGCCCTTAGAAACAACACTAAATCACTCCAGAAGCAGATGAGAAGCTACAGCGGTTCAAAGAATGGAGGGGTAATATGCTTACTTTATAAGAGCTTCTAAAGTGTAATATGCAACCCGCTGTGAGAGATCGTCTACACATGAAACTATACTGGGATAAGGTAGGATATCAATTTAAAACACTACAGTTGTTGTACATTCCAGGTAGCCATTCTTATTCTTGTACATGAGAGACTTTTTCCAGTTTAGCATATGTTGCCTTCTACGCAGTTCAAGATAGACCAGAAAAAAACCACTCATATCAAAACAAGCGTCCATCTGTGAAGTTGTAACACCCATCGCACACAAACCCAAAGAAGTCATGCTTCTGCTCCAGGTGACCTGTAACGTTAACCACACACACTGAACAATGTACTAATACAACCAAGAGTTAATGGAGGCATGGATGTTTGTTGCCATTCCACATCAGGGAAACGCTGTAACATCTTGGCTACATCCAAATGAAATGAGCAGAGCTAGCCAGAGCTGTTATCTGGGAATCCAAGACCAGTGAGACACCCCAATCGACCTAGATGCTACAGGCCACTTTTTCATAGGAAAGATATACTGTAACAACAGATGAAGCAACCACACACAGCTTCAATTCCTCTACAGGATGAACCTCTCCAGTCAGGCAACATCCGTAATCTGGCATGATTTTAGTTAGCCAGACAACCACTTATCATGGGTTTAGCAAAGTTACCCATGGTCCCATAAAGTTTATTTAGAGTCACTAGTCCTGGCTCTCAGTGTTCTGTGCTGTTATTTAGCTGTAATTCACCCCTAAATGCCCTTCTTAATCTTAACCCTTTATTCTTATGTTCTTAACCTTAACCAAGTTACCTAAATCATAATCCTAGTGAAGACCAGGCAGTCTATAGTTTTCACACAAGCTGCTTGGCCTTCACTTGTTTCTCTACCTTGAGCTAGCTAACTCAAGAACACATCTGTATTTTTCCCAATGACGTAATTTGTATGTGGTGATCATTAACATTAGTTATACAAGCCTTCAAAAATCTGTCTCAGCAAGAGCCCTTTCTAAACTACAAGAATATGATAAAGGAAGACAGAGAGACTTTTGAATGGGAAGAAGTGCCTTTACACGTGTTGTACAAAAAATCCCATTCACATGCCAATGTAATTGTCACATCTTGTTCGCAAACTACCAAATGGGGACTTGCTCCTTCACTGTTCCTTCCTCTATTTTATCTTGCTAATTAATCATAAAACTTTTGCCTGCCGCCATTTTCATCTTTGTGTCACAAACCTGTATTAATCACTTCAGTAGAAGAATCAATCAGAAAGAAGACACTGAGCTGAGGTGGGCAGAGGTCCAGGAGGCTTTCTTGATGTGCAATCATCACCAAAAGCAGCAAAAAAAATACACAGTGTCTTAATGATTTATGAAAGGCATTCTCATTTGCTCTCTAGTGACAAATTCCCCTTTAAAAAGGGATCACATCATTATTATTAATTGGGACCATAATTTGAGAGAGAGTGCAGACTTTTTAAAAAAAATGTTATTACTGCACACCTTCTGATCTTAACATCAAATAAAAACTGAAAAATAAGACATTTGCAGATGTTAATTTTAGTTCTACTTCTGTCAAGAATATATTAAATAGAATTCCAACGTTTGCAATATAAAACTGCTGGCTGGGTCACTTTTTTCTTGTCAAACTCAAGCTCAGGCATTGGTCAAAGCACTTTTCAGACTTGATGAGAAATGCTCACAAGACCACTTTAGAAATGAATAAAAGAAAAAGATCTAAGTCTGCTTTGAACACAGTCTTGTGGTGCATATTTTCTATGAAACACCATAGTAATGCCTGTCCTGAAGATAGGACATAATTCATAAGAGAAATACTGTATTTAACAAAGCATTACCTTCACCTCTGTCAAGTCCACGTTACACAATATGTCTAACTTTGAATTTATTTAAAAATGCTCATTACTGGTATGATCTTTTTGCCTCATACTGCTAACGTATTACATATGGGCACAAAACCAGTCTCTAATCCTGTCCTTTAGGTACATCATTTTTTTTCTTTGATTAACAAAAGGACTCAAAGAAAAAAGTCAATGAGAATAATAGGGCAATTAGGTTCTATAAGAGAAAGTGTGCCTTGATTTGCATAACAATACACTAACTCACAACAGCAAAAGCTGCCCCTCCTCCTAACATGTAATTGGTTTATACTACCAAAGGAATGGAATTTGGCTTAACATTCATTGTCCAATTCCAGACCTCCAGGGTTAGTGGCTAGAACTAAAGGATACTGGAGCAAAGGATTTTTTAATGCAAAAGGAAGAACAATGCTGTACATGATATACCTGGAATATGCCTTCTGAAGAAAAAAAAATAACCTCAGTATTTAGTTGGCTATAATTTTAAACCCTTTGTATCTAACTCTTTATGCAAATTGCTAACCAGTTTTCTAAAATCTTAATCAACATAATTAAAAGAAGAGAATGGAATCCTCTCAAACGTTTGCAAATTCTGATAAGTAGAAATAAATGGTGAAACTGCAAGAGAAAAGAATACTATCTACACAACCACTAAGATTTAATCAAAATATGCATTTAGTAATATAGCGGCCTTAATTTATTTCAACTTAATTATTTCTTGAAGTGAAAACCTAATTCACCAACATCCCTCGCTCTTCTTTAGTATCCGGTTACACTATCTGTTTGGAGAAATAAAAACAAACTAAAAGCAAAGTAAAAGCTTCCAAGTATAGTATGTGCTAATCGAACGTGGAGGGTGAGAGAGAAAGCAGCAAGTAAGGTACAAACTTTTGACGAAAAATACGAAAAAGATTTCAAACAGCACTGTCCCCCAGCCCTAGAGTTGGAGCTAGTGAGGAAGTCTTCTCACTCGGATTTTCTTCATTAAATGGTAAGCTTTCGCCTTTTAAACCCCACAGTGTATCTTCCGGAGTTTTGCACAGGCCTCAAGTTTATGTCTGCACCACACTATTGGTGCTGCAAGCCAGACACACAGCAAAGACTCAGGCACTAGCATTTTCCTTCCTCCCTTTCAGGAAAGTTTCAGACCCGATCGCCAGGACCTAAAAATCCATTTCGCAAGCTCCAGCTCGGTTTCCTTCTCGGACTGTACAGAGCAATGGCTGCGGAGCTTTCCCTTGCCGGGGTACGAGACCTTTACCTTGCCGAAGTGGCAGCCAAGCCTCCTCTCTAGGCACGCACTAGGGGGCTTAGAAGCCAGGCGCAGGGACTGAAAGCATGTTTCACGGCCAAGCTAGGCCTGTCTCTCCCCTTCTTCCCTCCGTCATCATGTCACGCTGATCAAACATGTCTGTGTGTGAGAGAGAGCGAGAGTCTGTATTTGGCGGCTGTGACTTCCTGATTCTCTGCTGCTGATCACACGCACTCGGGGACTGGGGGGGGGGGACACACAAATCCCCAACCACCACTTAAACCTCGCCTCTTCCTCTCTCCAAGCAGACAGGCAGAGAAGCCAGCGCCAGCTGCCCTCCTCTCCTCCTCCAGACTCACTCCAACGCACAGCGACCAGCAACAAACTGCAACATTTGCTGCAAGTCCCCCCTCCCCCCTCACTCAATCATCAGCAGAAAACTTTTTTTTTTTTTGCAAACAAAACCTAATTCCCTCCTCCCCGGGCGCGCGGCTGAGAGTCCCTCCTCCGCACACAGCCCCCATCTATGTTCGGCACAACCCCCTCCACCCCACCAAAATGACTGACATTTTGCTGTGCACACCGGAAATAAAGCGCGGTGTGCTTTCAGAGCGGGGAGGGGGTATTAAAATTGGAGGCGCGCGGTTTATGCCGCTCGCAGCTTGCCAGGCTGCTGCAAAGCGGGGGGGGGAGGTGGCCTGCTGGAAGCGGCGGGGTGGGGGGGAGGGAAGGAAGAGAAGCTATTTTGGGAAGTGAATCGCGACACCTTTCCAGCAGAAGAGGAGCGACTGGCTGCGAGCGCGGATGTTTGGTGTGTAATGGCCTAGAGACGCGGGGACTAAACTGGAAGGCAACAGGAGCTGAAGTCCTGGCCCCCACCTTCCCCTTCTCTCCTCTACCCGCCCTGCCGCGGCTGTGGGTCATGTTTGTGACAGGCAGGCAGGGAGATTATCCGGCTCATGGCCTCCTCGGCTTTGCTGGCTAACGCTGCTACTCTAAAGAGCAACCCCCTCCGATCTCTCCCTCCGCCACCCCACTTCCTCGGCCACGTCGGTGAAAATGTTTGCGCTAGAGAAAGGCCCCTCCCCTGGAAACCCCCCCCCAGCGAAACACCTACCCGCGGTACCGCTCCCCCCAGTCCCCAGGGCAGGACACAGTGAACTTCAGCATGCACCACTCAGCGCAGCGCAGCCAGACTGCTGCCGCCCTCGCCACATGCACCAAATACGACCCTCTGCCGCGGCCGGATGGGGGAAAGGGGGGGTACAGTCTCCCTTCCACTCCCCTTCTATACCCACCGAACCACAGGCAGTGCAGAGCAGTTGCCGGGCGGAGGAAGAGGAGAGCAGCCCAGCCGACCGGCCCTAGCTGCGCCTCCCGGGGCTGTTGCTTCTTAGGATCTATTTCTGTCGCAGCTGCCGCTGGCCCGGAGCCTTTGCAAATCGCTCGCTTCAGCAGCAGCGGCAGCGGCGGCAAAGATTGCGAGAGCCGCTGACGACTGTTATTTACTGCTGGCTCGACACTCCAGCCGCCTGCTTTAAAAAACAGGGGCTGGCCGGCCGGCCGCGTCCTCCGTCCCCTGCGCGGCCAGCCTCCCAAGTCAGGAGCCGGGCGTCCGCCTTACGAAAGGTTTTCGGGATAATTTCCCCACGATCGGCTCCAAAACTTTCTTCTCTCCCGGGAACGGGGGGGGGGTCGCACCCTTCGGGCCTGCGGGGCGCGTATCCTTCCCTGCAGGGAGGTGGGAAGGCGGCTCCGTGCGTGCGTGTCAGCAATAAACAACACATTCTTCCCAGAGGCGACTGACTCCCGGGGCAGGTTCCCAGGGCGCCAGCAGCCCTGGTAGGGGGCGCGGGGTGAGAAGCGGGATCTGAGTTATATTTACCTTGCTCCGGCAGCGTGGCGTGGTGCAGGGCTCCCCTCTCCCGCCCCGAGTCACCCAGAGTGCAGCGCCGGAGAGAGAGGGACTAGATTATGAATATGACTTCATTGATGACAGCCATTCCCTCCTCTTCCTAAACTCCTGCCCCTGGCTCCTCCTCCGTCCCTGCCTTACACCACCGCTCAGGAAGAGGCTCGGCTACTGGCTCGGCTGGGAGAGAGGTCCCGCCTCGCCTGCAGAAAGGCCCAGCGCATTGGCGGCTGGGCTCCGCCATTCAGCCCTGCAGCCGGAGGAGGAGATGCACAAGAATGTGCTTGGAGAGAGAGAGAGGCGCGTGTGTGGCTATAAATGTGCTGGATGCAGCCCCTCACCCCCCTTCGCTGTTTGTGCCTGCCTAAAAGAAGGAGGGGGGCGTGCAAAGGCTGCGGGCTGAGTATCTTCGCTGGGGTTGTTGGCGTGTGATGGGGTTAGAGCCCGACGGTCCCCAGTGTGGGAGACAGGAATTGTGCACCAGCAGGAGTGGGGATAGTAGTTTGGGGGTAGGTGAAGAAGGTGCTGGAATTTAACTGTGCCTGAACCTGCCCGAGCATGTCTGCAGAGACAGAGTGGGAGGTGAGGGTTGGAAGGAGAGATCAGAAGGCTGTTTGTTCTACCTGCTGATTGTTTGTTTTTAAAGGGCCCCACAGGGCATTGCCGTGCACGCTGAAACTTTTTATTCCCTTCCTAATCTGCGATCATAGACCTTTCTTTTGTGAGAAGAGGAAAGTTGCAGAGAACATTCCAGCTAAATCTGTCTGTCACTCAGTTGGGCTTTCAACTTCCAAATGCCTGCTAATGAAGATGTAGCACCAGTCGTGATATACTATTCTTTACAAACTATTCCTTCCAGATGACCAGGGGTTTGTTTTGTCATTGGTCTGGAAAAAGCTATTAAACTAGTCATCAGATGTAATCTGCATGTAAAAAGGCTGCAACTGTGCTTGGAGGGAAGTTGGGGGTGGATCTGATTTTTAGGAATAACGAGTAAATTGTGTCATTCTGGTAACTCCCCTCTCTCTACCTTCCTTTCAGCCTTAAAACTCCCAATATACTTGCTTATGTAGGGGTGAGATAATTTAATTATGCAGTGGCGGTTTCCCCTTCCCCATACTTAACTTGATGAGCAGTCATGTAAATCTATCCCAATATTTCTAGAGAAAATAGCAGCTCTAGCGAGTACATTTTGGTTTGTTAAATTGTAAGCCCTATTATTTTTAAACCCTCTCTAATGTGAATGTTTGAATCATAAAACTAAAGTAGATCCTGTTTGACTGTATTAAAATATGATTTATTCCTTATTTTATAATGCGATAGGCTGAATTTCTCATTCCAAGTGCAGTAGAGGATGTGATTTTCTACCTTGGAGTAAAATCTTGTGTTAAGAAAAATACCACTATTAAAATTAGGCTATGAGCCTATTTGAAATGCAGGTACTTTATTTACTGGTCTTAGTCACCAGCTGTAGTAGTTAAAAACCTGAAACAATGAGACAGCACCAAGTGCTCCATGTGGATTAAGTGATAGGTATTGTTTACATGGGTCCACTTTTGCTGAAATCAGTGGCTGGATTATAATGCTAGATATACATGGCAAATTATTGCTTATTGTGTTGTTTTCCTCAAGATCTTATTACTTGATCGTGAACCTAAGGTCCTTAGCTATTCTTAAGTTAGTATCAAAATGATAAAAGATAACTGCACTAAAGAGAATCACTATTAAGCTGCAAGTAGCCAATAAAAATCTGTTCCTTAGAAGAGGAAGCTGGTATTCAATAGTGCCTATATGAGGAAAAACTTACTTGGGAACAAATTTAGTGAGACAGTAGTGCAGAATGCAAATGTGAATCTGTGAGTAGGTAGGAGTAAAACAATAATAAACTATCCAATACATGTACAGGGTGATAACAGTGTTTTAATCTAATTAGAATGGGATATCAAAGTTTAGGTTTGTGTGTCTGATCATGATTTACAACCCAGCATTTTAAAGATAACAGAATTACCACCTCATAGGGAGTATGCAACACAAATGAAGTAAACTGCTGTTTTGCTCATTCCTCACCCCATTACGATCCCCTATTTTTTTCAGGACAAATGTGCAGACCTTTTGCCCTTTACTTCTGCAGAGGAGAAAACAAGACAGTTTGTCTGCATTGGTCTTGAACTCAGCAGAAATCTCAACAAAGAGCAGTTTCTTTCAGTAAAAAGAGGTACAAAGCGGGCAAATAATATGAAATTCATCTGCTGGTCACAGTAAAATGTTCAACTGATGTTAGGGGTAAATGCGCCAATTTTGTTTGCTGGAATTCATACACTGTCAGATTTTATTTGAGACTAGGGGAACTCCAATATTTTGGATGGGTTCCTGGTATCATATTGACGTGGAGAGTTCTTTTGCTGCATTTACCTGAAATAATTCTTTCATAACTGTGCTGGCACCACTCACAATTGCCATATCACCACAAATAGTTGTAAGAGGAAAAGCATCAGATGGCTGGATAGACAGAACTACACTCTTGAGCTTTACATAAGTAACATAAAAAAATTGACAAATCTTTCAAAAACGTCATGATCTCTCCACAGTGAAAAGACAGCTATAGAGTGCCTAAAATCCAACTAACAGATAGTGATCAAACTGGGGTGGGAGGGGGAGCCACCATTACAGTGCTCCACTATGATGTCTGTGTTAACGAGGTCAACTAACAATTCTCTGGCATCATATATTACAATGAATTTACCACAGTTTAGGCAGAAATTTAAGAATATCAAATACTCCCCCAAACAACTGTAAGAGAGCCTCTCCAACCTCATCCACCAGGAGCCCATGTCATGGTGCCAAGAATCTTGCATATGCTTTGACAAGCACAGGAAAATAGGCAGAGTCACCATATCTGGCCTTGACAGGCTCATCAAAGGAATGTAGAGAGTCATAAAAACATCTTAAAACCACTTGCCAAACAAAGAAACAGTTTTCTTCATTACCAGCTTAAGAACATAAGAATGGCCATACTGGGTCAGACCAAAGGTCCATCCAGCCCAGCATCCCATCTACTGACGGTGGCCAATGCCAGGTGCCCCAGAGAAGGAGAACAGAAGACAATGATCAAGTGATTTATCTCCTGCCATCCATCTCCTGCCCTTGTTCTGAAGGCTAGGGCACCAGACTTTATCCCTGGCTAATAGCCATTTATGGACCTAACCTGCAAAAATTTATCAAGCTCTTTTTTAAACCCTAATAGAGTCCTGGCCTTCACAGCCTCCTCGGGCAAGGAGTTCCACAGGTTGACTGTGCGCTGTGTGAAGAAAAATTTCCTTTTATTAGTTTTGAACCTACTACCCATCAATTTCATTTGGTGTCCCCTAGTTCTTGTATTATGGGAAAAGGTAAATAATTTTTCTATATTCACTTTCTCCACACCATTCATGATTTTATATACCTCTATCATATCGCCCCTCAATCGCCTCTTTTCCAAACTGAAAAGTCCCAGTCTCTCTAGCCTCTCCCCATATGGGACCCGTTCCAAGCCCCTAATCATTTTAGTCGCCCTTTTCTGAACCTTTTCTAATGCCAGTATATCTTTTTTGAGGTGAGGAGACCACATCTGCACGCAGTACTCAAGATGTGGGCGTACCATAGTTTTATATAGGGGAAGTATGATATCTTTTGTCTTATTATCGATCCCTTTTTTAATAATTCCTAACATCCTATTTGCCTTACTAACTGCCGCTGCACACTGCGTGGATGTCTTCAGAGAACTATCCACTATAACTCCAAGATCCCTTTCCTGATCTGTCGTAGCTAAATTTGACCCCATCAAATTTCCTCCAGAAACTCCAGTTTCCTCCAGAAACTGCAACATTAACAATCTCCTCCAAAATACCATGCTTGCCATTATGAATGTCACCTTAAATACCACCATCTCTCACAATGACTACATCACCACATGCCTCAAATATTTAAAGATCATGAATGACATGCAGATATCCATTCCAAGCATGTTGCCAAGCCCATACATTTTGTCCTCCCTTGTAGCAGTTTTACATTCAATGGTAAACACTTTGTCCAAGCCTTGGGATCCGCCATGAATATGAGGAAGACTCCCTAATATGCCAACCTCTTTACGGTCCACCTTGAAGAAGAATTTCTGGACAAATGTATAATTAAATCAATGACATACCTGAGATACTTCACTAATACTTTCATCCTCTAGAAGAATAAAAAACTCCCTCACACACTTCTATCACAACTTCAACAACCACCACCCCATCCATTAAACTCTCTCTAGAACATTCCCATACAAGCAACTTCCTGGACACCACAATCAATTTCTGCAATGGAACTCCACAGACAAATATATACCAAAAGCCCATAGATTACTGGATCTGTGTAGGTAGGTGTGGCAACCTTTCCAAACAGAGCAGGCACTCAGTATAGAATGTGCTCTGAGGAGAAGGGCTTGAATATATGCCTTAACACATTTAAAATCAACTCACCAAACAAGGACAGTCCCCCAGAGAAACAGATGGCATCTCAAAAAGGGCCTCAAATATCCCAGAGAACCTGCTTCAGTACAGAAATAATCCCCTTTTCAACTGCACACCAGTAGCTGGTACTTGCCATGCTCCATGGGGTGGAGTGACCTGTGGGTAAACTGTTTTCACGAAGTCCTCACTCTTCATCTCACCTCTTTGTCCTCATCTTCAAAAGAAATTTGTACGCCACCTTCAAAAGATGAGAGTAGGAGATTAAATTCATAACTATGCTAGACAGTAAAAATCATAGAGTGACCAGAGACACAGGAATTATGGTGTATTTCAACAACAACCACTAATCTGCACCCCACACACACACACTCAGTCCTCCCCTACATATGCTAAATAATGTGTTCCATCTCGTATTTAGCTGTAACACTGAGTATACTTCCCAGACCTGAGGAAGAGTTGTGTGTAACTCAAAGCTCATCTTTCATCTACAGAAGGTGGTCAAATTTCAACACTGCCAATGGTATTTAAATTCCCTGCTTGCAGCTTTCTGAATAATCCTGAGTTTTATGACAGCAAAACATCCCCAGTAACCCACAAATGTCTGTTGACAGACTGTGGGATAAGGTGGTTTTGTGTCAAAATAGGTTTATGAATGGCATCTATTGTTCCAGTTCAGCTTGGGAACCCCATTTCCTCAAATCAATCCCCTATTGTCCTGCATATAACCAAGAGTCACAGTCCTGTGTAGCAAGAAATTATTAATGTCCCTACATGATATTTTTCAACTCCAGAATGTTTTCCCACTGAATAGCAATCCTGCATTGTAAGTTGCCAGTGTGATCACCACTTGTTTCTTCACCGTCTGTGCTACTCTCACTCTGGTGTTCCTGTGCTGCTGGACTGGGGCAAGTTTAGCACACGGATCCAGGAATGTGGTCACAGCCAAAAGACCTTTAGCTACTGTTCGTGGGGTGTAACAAATAGCTTTCTGAGCTCTCCTCCCAACTTTCACCTCCCCCTCTGTCTCTGCCAAGGTGCGCCAACTATCATAGGCATAGTTAAACTTCTGCATCTTCTTCACCTACCCTCAAACTACTATTACCATTATTGCTATACTACATAATTCCTGTCTCCCACACTGGGACCCATCACTCTTTTCTGCTTTATGATGCAGTCCCACCAGTCAGTGTTTGTGTTCTTGGGCCCCAAAGTGGTGTTCCACCATTTTCAACTGCTTTATGAATCTCATTGCCAACACTGAATTAGTTTTTGCTGTGTCCTACATCAATCTGTCCTTCACAAAATAGTCAAATCCCCAACTAATGCAGTTCTTCCTGAAGCTCTGCAAACACTGGAGGATCATGTGTCTGGTGTTTGCTATGCTCAACACGACAGAACTATGCAGGTTCCATGAATCTGTCAGAGATGGCAGACAGCAAGGGGTCTATGTAGATTCACAGGATTTTTTTTTTTAAAGTATGAGAAGTAAGGGACCTGAATTATATTATGAGCTGGAGAAAGTTTCATGCTTCGAACTTGACCCTTTTATCCTACTGACCCCTGTGTGGTTTTTTTTTCTGCCCCACCATGCATTGCCAAGAGACAGAGAACTAGACGCTGGAGGGTTGCACAGTGGACTCTCTACCAATGGTGCACTGCACTGTACATCAAGACAGAAAATACTGAGTATGTGCAGTGCTAATGCTCGGAGCCAAGCAAGCATGTGCACAAATGATAAACTGCAGTGGCTTTATGTTGGTGTAATTTGCGACAGCCAAATTTATGTTGTTGATATGGCCTAACGCTGTGCTCCTGGGGAATAAGAAGGAACAACCAAACCCAGGGGGCAGTTTGCACACAACCTGGTACCAATATACCTAAATTTGCATGAATTCACCCTTTTTTGTAATTTTCTTGCAAGTCTGCATGTGAACACTCTTATTTCAGACTAAAAACAACTGAAAAAAACAAAAAGCATGAATTAAAATTGCCTGCCCACAGCCCTGACCAGGAGGGCTTAAAATTTGGCCTATGGAAACTGAGATTTCTGACTTTGGCTTCTTCTCTTAAAGCTGAGGTTTATAATCACTGAGATAAAAATAGCCTGGGTAAACTTGCTACAGAGTCAACTTCAGAGGCACTGTCTGACTGCAACTTGCTTTTCATGCCTTGTTAATTACTTATAAGTCACACTATTTTTTTCAAGTGGGTCATCAGTTCTAGGGGAAGGTGCTTCTTTTCACCTCAAGAAATTAGTGTTATGGAAGTGGTAAACTTATTAAAAACTCTGAATCTAGAGCTGCTATAAGTTTGTGCAATGCCATTGATTTCAATGTAGAGGTGGTCAATTTTTTTTTCCAGTGAAAGTTTTGACTTTTAGGCTAATAAAATAAAATAAAAACCTGAAATACTTGGTCAAAAACTTGAAGCAGTTCAATACCAAAATACCACTGTGGTACTGATGGGAACCGTAGTTTATAATAATATGTGGAGATGCATACGTCATAGAACTGGAAGGGACCATAGGAGGTCTGGAAGGGACCATGGGAGGTCATCAGCTCCAGTCCCCTGCCCTTTTGGCAGGACCAAGCACCAACTCTTTTTTAATCTATTTACCCTAGATCCCTAAATGGCCCCCTCAGGGATTGAATTTACAATCCTGGGTTTAAGCAGGCCGATGCTGAAACCACTGATCTTTGCATACCTCATGCTCACATTTTCCTGTATTGGCTGATTGGGCAGTATCTCTCTGGTGCTGCACCTTTTGTTGAGGTGAATATGCATTATGAGATTCAGCCATAGTGCTAGAGCAGTGATGTCCAAAAGATATTTCACAATCATCATAGCCCCCTGCCAGCCATGCACTGCAAGCCCATACAAAGAACCACCACCTGTGAGCCCAACGCTGCTCCCCCTCCAGAGATTACTCACCAGAACCACACCATGCGAACCGTGGCTAGAACTGCCACCACGTGCATGAGTGGGACGCACCTGGAGCTGCATGGTGGCCTGCTGGGGCCACAGGAGCTCACAGCTCAGAGCCACAGGAGGAGCTGCCTCTGCTGCTGCTGCCAAGTACTTGTCCCAGCAAGTGGTGGGGCACATGCGTGGAGCAGGAGGAGGGCGCTGTGTTTCGCCACACCATGGTGCCCTGTTTGCCACATGCAGCGAATGGGAAGCACATTGGACACCGGGGCCTTAGTGTAAAATGAGGATGTGAGGAAAACAAACTACAGCTCCTGTGAGGTACTGAGATGGCGAGTCCAAATCACATTTTGGTTCTGATAAAAAACCCTGTTATTTTCTTGTAAAGCAAATACATCTAATAAAAATACATTTAACTAAAGACCTACTTTTCCACTGAAAATTAATTTCAATGAAAAATTTTCAACCAGCCCTACTCTAACAAAGTTACACATATTTGCATCAAGCTTGAACTTCGCTCTGTGATCAAAATCATTGATAGCATAACATTTTGGTCCAAGAAGTCTGGGAAGAGCATTAACTGATTTTGTTCTGAGAGTTATTAAATGACATTTTGGTACACAGCAGGCACCCAACTATCATTTGTTATATTTTTACTTGAGTTCTACTTTTTTCTAATTATGATGAGACAATTCTACTCTTCCACATATCCCCAGACTTAATAAGCAGATGTTAAAAACAGTTGTCTAAGGTGCCAGTTAGCTTTGGGTTGTACATCTCTCATCTGGCACCCTGAGGGAAGGAATTTGCTGGATGTGGGCAGGTCAGGCCTCCTGGCTGCCCTGAGAGGCAGGGGGCATGGGCTCCATTCCTGCTGGCCGGGCTTCCCTCCTGGCTGCCACAGGTTTCCTGCCCCCAGGCTGCCTGTGGGAGAGGAGGGGGCTCCATTCCCTGCCCTGGCAGGTTCCCTGCTGCAGGGCTGCTTGTGGAGCTCCATGCCGTAGCTGGCTTCCCTGTTGGCTTCCCACCATAGGGCTCCTGGCTGAGCTGAGTGGGGCTAGCAACGAAGGGTCCTGTGGCACCTTATAGACTAACAGAAAAGTTTAGAGCATGAGCTTTCGTGAGTTAACTCACTTCTTCAGATGCTAGAAGTGAGTTAACTCACGAAAGCTCATGCTCTAAACTTTTCTGTTAGTCTATAAGGTGCCACAGGACCCTTCATTGCTGCTACAGATCCAGACTAACACGGCTACCCCTCTGATACTTGAGTGGGGCTAGGCACCCCGTAGTGGGGCTCTCTGAGCTGGCTCCCTGCCCCAGGGCTGACCCTGCGGCTCTCTGCCACCATCAGGGTCCCTCTGAAGCCCAGCAGCTGGAAATCTCTCATCCAAGCGCTCTCTGGTCCAGCAACATCTGTGGTCCTGCTGGTCAAGGGATGTTGCTGGATGAGGGAGTTTCAACTAAATAAGCTAAAACTTTATTCAGAAAACTTCTGTCTAGCTGAAACCAATGCACAATATGGAAAATAGGTCAAACGCTTACACCCACCTCCCCTACTCATGCATCTGATGAAGCGGGTCTTTGTCCACGAAAGCTTATGCTCCAAAATAACTGTTAGTCGATAAGGTGCTCCAGGACTTTTTGTTGTTTCTGAAGATACAGACTAACTCAGCTACACCTCTCATACTTCTTATTTAGTGGGGTAAACATAACTAATCTTCATCTGTACTGGCAATTCTAGGCTTGTCTCCCTCCATTGTTATAGCACTTGTGCAGGCAGCAGTGGAAGTGCTAATGTGCCAGGCTACAAACCTTTCAATCACTTTGTCTTCTAACATGGCTCAGAGCAGTGTTAGAAGAAGCCGCAGTCAAAAACTAGCACTCCCACTGTTGCTAGCACAATTGGAGCTGCACTGATTGTAAAGCAACAATGGAAGATTTTAAAATTGCCAGTGTAGACAGTTTGCCCATAGGGCAGAAAAAGGGTACAAAGACCAATGAACTCTCTGTGTAGGTCTACAGTGGATATAATGATTAAACGTACACAAGGTAAAGATGAACACTAGAGATCTATCTAATTCTCCCCTTAGGAATATTCTCTATGTTCAGTGAGGCCCCAAGTCTACCAGCGAAGGGAGAATCAGGGCAGTAATATTTTATTTGAATTAAATAAATCATTTGCAATTCAGAAATATAAAATTAGATCGATTACCTTGCATGAAGTGGCTATTGTTGGCTATGGAAAGGACGACATGCTGCTTAAATCTTCATAGATCAAAGTTGCATATTACTTGGCCTCCTGATATGTGACAGTTTTGTGACTTTTCTGTGTGTCAGGTGACTATCAAACAAATATACAAGTTAGATGGATAGCTACACACTAGGGCCATGTCTACACTGGCACAAAACTTCGAAATGACCATGCAAATGGCCATTTCGAAGATTACCAATGAGGTGCTGAAATGCATATTCAGTGCCTCATTAGCATGCCGCCAGCCGTGTCTCTTCAAAATTGCTGCATTTCGCTCCCACGTGCCTCGTCCAGACAGGGGTCCTTTTCGAAAGGACCCTGCCAACTTCAAAATCCCCTTATTCCTTCAGAGGCCGGCAGCATGCTAATGAGGTGCTGACTATGTATTTCAGCACCTCATTAGTAATCTTCAAAATGGCCATTAGCATGGCCATTTCGAAGTTTTGTGCCAATGTAGACATAGCCTAGGAGTACTAGAATGTACCAGAATGTACCATATACTGCACTTTTGTTTTGCATACATTTCCTCTTTCATGCAAGTTGCCTTTGGTGGGTCATGTGCTACGCATGTTTGCTAAGCTAGTTTTAATGACTGGGCTTTCAGCACTTTCTTTTGTCCTTGGCTGCATCTACACACGAGGGATTTTCCAGCAAAACTGGGCTTTTGCCAGAAAAACCCACGGAGTGTCTATGCACAAAATGTGCTTTGTCAACAGTCTGTCAACAAAACTCAACACATTCGCCAGCAGCCTTATACCTCTCCACGATCAGTGACAGTTTCCTGTCAACAAAACAGCCTTGTAGATGCTCTGGGGCTCTTTTGTCGACAGACAGAGCTTCAGGTTCACTGGGCAGCCCTGTTTGCAGAGCTTCCAGTCACTTGTTCTGTCGAGTGAGGGCTGGACAGTCTAGCTGCTCTCTGTTGACAAAGCAGATTTCTCTTTCAATCTGCTTTTACATGTAGACGCAATTTGTCGACAGAAGTTTTGCCAGGAAATCCTTTCTGACAGTGACTTCTGTCAACAGAGGCTTCTCATCTGATGAAGCAGGTCTTTGCCCATGAAAGCTTATGCTCCAAAATATCTGTTAGTCTATAAGGTGCCACAGAACTTCTTGTTGTTCTCGAAGATACAGACTAAAATGGCTCTCTCTCTGATACTCGTGAAGATGTATCCCTTGTGCAGTTTTTTGTCTGTTTTTTCTCTACATTGTGCCTGCGTCTGGTTTCCCAGTATGAGTCTATTTACACAGTAATAACTGTACCTTCCTCAACATTGTCCATGTCATTGTTACTGTCAGAGCTGTCCTGCCCAGAGGAAGTTTGATGCAGTCACCTGAGGCCGCACGCTTTAGGGGGCCCTATGGCAGCTGCCTCACCCTCCCTCTGGCCAAGGCCCAGGAGATCAATGGGGGGTTCTGCTGCAGGGCGGAACCAGGGGTCGACTCCTCACCACAGCAGCAGGAGCTGGAGCAACTTGGCAGCCTGTTCCAGTCTGCCTCAGTGCCTTCTCCCAGCCTGCTGCATTCAGTCTGACAGCAGCAGTGGGAAGCAGAGTGCACTAGTCTGGGAGAGTATGATGGGGTGGAGCAGAGCAGGCTGCTGGGTCACTCTGGCTCCTGCCACCACCGTGATCATGAGGAGACAAGATTCCTCCTATCACTTGGTACCAGTCCCCCCGCTGGCCTCTTGGTAGCTCCCCAGCTTGGATTGCGCAGGAGAGGGGGCAAGGAGGCACAGCAAGGTGAGGACTTGGGGAAAGAGGTGGAGTGGGGGCAGGGCATGGCAGGGTGGAGCAGAGGCAGGGCAGAGCCTGCAGCAAGGGTGGGGAAGTTGCCATGAACCTCCCACCCCAGGTATTTGAGGGAGGTTGGCCCAGGGCCCAGCCCCAAGCCCCCCTAGGGACTGCCCTATTTGCTATTGTTAAATCTTTCTGAGGGTAGCTCCCAAAGTGGAGCTGGTCTTATCTAAAGTTCAGCTTATTAGCAGGCTAACACTTTTCATTCACATAAGAGTCGGGGACCATAAAGAATCCTGTTTCTAGTTCTGAGACATGCAGCTAAATTTATCCCAGGTGTAAAAGTGGTTAAGCCAATAGATTTAAACTAGGAATGGATTTTGCACATAAGATACAAACTTTGACCAAGATTCCTCAGTAATTATTATGTAACACAGGTCTCACAAACAATGTGATACTGGTCCTCTCAAACGACAATCAGTTGCCAACACAGACATAATTTGCATTCGTGCTAAGTGTGTATTTTCTTCTACTTAGTCCAGTGTTTCCCAAACTTAAAACATTTGCATAACCCTTTTGGGATTATATTATATTATATTATATTATATAATAATATTATATTATTTTGGGATTATATTATATCTTATGTGCAAAATCCATTTCTAGCTGAAATCTTTTCACATACCACCGATGGTACATGTACCACACTTTGAGAATCACTGGCTTAGTCCATACCACCTAAGAATGGGAAATACGCCCACTGGGGACAAGTGTGATGACGCTACAGGGAGAAAAGTTACTCCAGATACTCCTGACTGGAGAGAAGAGGGTAAGATAAATCTATCTTTGTGTGTACACCATATCATTTTGGAAGACCATCATATGCTACAGTGACAGGCACTCTATAACTCAGATCAATAAGTGGTAAACTACAAAGAAATCATTTCCAATCTCCTTTCCAAGAATTTCTTGAACCAACAGTAGAATTTGTTTACCATGTTCCAACTTCACCATCTCCAGCGTAGGCACCACAATAAATCAAAGATAAGCCAGACACATGTGTTTGGAAGACTTATTGGCACGTTTTCTCCAAACCAGCTCAAGTTAAATGTATTATGTTAACAAGAGATTTTGCCTACCAGTGGATCCCTTCTCCATAAAAAAATTACATGAGCATAGAAGTTTAGAGGGATTACACTGGGTTAACCATATCACTTTACAATGCAACTCTTCTTGTAGGTAGGGCCTCAGTAATGCTTCTGTGACATTTGGAGAAGTCACACAGCCCTCTGTCTCACACTCATCAGCTGTGTTTACACTACCTCCCTATTTCGAAGGGAGGATGGTAAGTAGGGTGTTGGGAGTTCATTAATGAAGGGCTGTGCTGCATATGCAGCACTTCATTAAGCAAATTCCGCCCCTGTGGCAATTTCGACATGTTAAACTTTGAAGTGCCAGCTCACGTGTAGCTGCAGCTCACCCGCCAGTACTTCAAAATTTTGAGGGGTAAAGGGACTTGGAAGTACCCCGGGCACTTTGAAGTACTGTCGGGTGAGCCGCGGCTAGAAGCAAGCCAGCACTTCAAAGTTTAACGCTTCGAAGTTGCCGTGGGGGGGAATTTGCCTAATGAAGTGCTGCATATGCAGCACAGCCCTTCATTAATGAACTCCCAACACCCTACTTACCATCCTCCCTTTGAAGTTGGGAGCTAGGGTAGACAAGCCCATCATGAGTAAAATTTGAATTCTACTATTTTACCTCAGTATGCGTTTTGTGTTGATCAGTTAGTGCATGAACTTTTTCTTCTTTGTAGATTGTCTTGAAACAAGGCTGGTTCTTCCTCCCATCGTCTTGTGTAGTAATACACACGCTGACTGTGTTCAATAAATAAAAAATATTTGTGAATTGCTACATAAATACAATGTATTAAAATGTTCAGAAATTAGCCTCAGGGGTGTAAGCCATCATTATGTGATTGAATCTAACCATTAAAATGGCAAGGGGACAGCACGCATTGGTCACATTCTGTATCTTTACTCAATGTAAAGCTATCCAGACTACTAAGGGAAAGAGAGAAGTTTTGAAACACATATTGATACTCCTGGAAGCTTTCCTTGCAACAAAGCCCGCTGCCAGCTTTGTCCACATATCTTCTCTGGAAATACCATCACTGGACCTAACCAGGTTACTCACAGAATCATGGGCACTTTCTCATGCTCCTCTACTAACA
The DNA here is from genome assembly GCF_033958435.1 of Carettochelys insculpta. Classification (NCBI taxonomy): domain Eukaryota; kingdom Metazoa; phylum Chordata; order Testudines; family Carettochelyidae; genus Carettochelys; species Carettochelys insculpta. The sequence goes on along the minus strand of NC_134141.1, from coordinate 27,031,999 downwards.
TCATGTGCCAACAATGCCCAGATGCTTTGTATATTGGACAGACTTCTAATGCCCTTAAACAAAGGGTTAATGGGCACAAAACAGACATCAAAACACTCCAGATGCACAAACCAGTTAGTCAACATTTTAATGGAATGGGACGTTCTATTAATGACCTAAAGGTATGTGTGTTACTGAAAAAGAACTTTCGCACAGTTCTTCAAAGAGAAACAGCCGAGCTGGCTTTTATATTCAAATTCGGCACATTAACACATTTTTTAAACCGGGACGGGAACCTTCGGAGTCACTAAAGGGGCTCGTCTGCATACTTGGCTTAATCTAATTCTTGACCTCCCGCACCCCACCCCACCCCTCCACTCTCTGATTTGCTCACCTTGATTATCTTTTTCTGATTTGTCCTCCTTGCTTACTGTTTTTGGTTCTCCGTGCCTTAAATATTGAGTCTGTTCTGGTCTGGGTATGGTCTGAAGAAGTGGGTCTGTCCCACGAAAGCTCACCAAATAAACTATTTTGCTAGTCTTGAAAGTGCTACTTGACTGCTTTTTGTTTTGATAGTGTATAGACTAGCACGGCTTCCTCTCTGTTAATATTGATACTCAAGCTATGTCTACACCAGAGGGTTTTGCCACGTTATGACCTGGCTGCAATCTGTTGACAGAGGTTTTGTTGGTAGATATCTAACAACAAAAACTTCTGTTGACAAATCGCTCTAATCAAGACATAGCCTCAGAAACCTGAACAATCCAGGAGAAGACCAAAATAAATGACAGAAACTGGTGAGAAATAGTGGAAACAGAATGACTGCGTCTATACTAGCCCCTTCCTTTTGGAAGGGGCATGATAATGAGGGATTTTGGCAGATGCTAATGAGGCTCTGCCATGAATATGCAGGGCCTCATTAGCATAGTGGCATCTGCACTCATTTAGAAAGTTCCGCTTTCGAAATGCACGCTGCCCGTGTAGCTGGGGTCCTTTCAAAAGGACCCGCCTGGACTTCAAAAGCCTCTTCTTCCCCAAAACTGGGGGTTCCTTTAGAAAGGCCCCTGTCTACATGTGTGACGCGCAATTTGAAAGCAGGACTTTCGAAATGCACGCAGCTGCCATTATTCTAATGAGGCGCTGCATATTCATGGCAGCACCTCATTAGCATCTGCCGAAATCCCTCATTACCAGGCCCCTTCTGAAAGGAGAGGGCGAGTGTAGATGCAGCCTATGAGAAACAAAGAAAGAAAGCAAGCTCTGTATTATATTACAAGCACATCTGAGGAAGTTTCATTTATATTATTATATTATATTATATATTATTCCTTTACATACGTATAAGGGAAAGGAGGATGTTGTGAAGGCATAGAAATGGTAGATATGGGTTCTACTGCCAGCTTTGCCAGAATCCTCTTGTTGGAAGGTACTGAAATCTTACCACCTCAGTAGAATGGGAGTGATATTCCTCAGTGTCACAACTTTGTAAATCTTTTCAAAGTGAAAAACCACTTTGTGAACTTCAGATGCAAGGGACTATGTATGATAAATTATGTTTAAAAAATTGGCTCCTAATCCTCATGTTTCATATAGTAGAACATACAAGATGTCCAAATGCAGAAGTCTGCAACTTTTTTGCTCCTCATTTCAGTAGATTTCCTGTGATAAGTATGGAAGACATGAATATGTGACCCAATGCCCATTATGTAACAGAAAGAAATGAATGAAGAATGTAACAGAATACTGTCAGAGCAACAATTTAATGTGAAAACTGCTCTTAGTGTTGCAGGCACTTGGATTACAGGTTGAATTTCTCTAATCTGGAACTGTCTCATGTGGCAAACTCCATAATCTGACACAATTATAGTTAGCTGGCCAAGTTTCCCGTGTTCCCATAATGTCTTTTTTACAGCCACCAGTCCTGCTCTCAGTGTTCTGTGCTGTTATTTAGCTGTAATTTACCTCCAGAAAACAGTGGAAGTGTTTGTAATGGGTAACAGCCCAAAAATAGTGTGAATATTGGTAATGTACTAGAAAATATTGGCCTCCTGTCATCCAGCAAATTCTATCATCTTGCATCTATCATCTTGCATCTTGGTCCTGAGGGTACCGGATGAGAGAGGTTCAGCCTGTATCACGCTTTGTGGAGCTGAATGAGCAGAACTGGGTGCTTAGTTTGTACAGCTTTGAAATAACCGAGTTCTAATCCAAAAACAAAGCAAAACCAGAGCAAGATGGAACTAGGCAAGTACAGGTGTTTTAAAATGGTTGTCTATATACTGTCAGGATGATATTTAGTGTCCTGCTATGAGCAGAAATGATTGCCTTGCTTTTCTTAATTTGTGTATGATTGCTAATGTTGGGGGGGGAAAAAAAGGTCTTACATTTGAGAATGTTACCAGTTCCTGGAAATGCCTAACTCTAAGGCTGTGGCCATTTGGAGGGGCCTTGGTAACATGGCACTTAGGAATATGCTAATGAGGCACTTCCAGGAATATGCAGTGCCTCATTAGCATAATGGCAGCCACGTGCACTTCAAAACCATCGGTTTTGAAACTCAGCTGCCTGTGTAGCCAGGGGACCCTTCGAAATGAGCCGCTGGCTGCACTGGTGGCTGAGTTTCGAAACTGGTAGTTTTGAAGCGTGCGTGGCTGCCATATGCTAATGATGCACTGCATATTCATGGATGTGCCTCATTAACGTATCCCAAAGTGCCACATTACCATAACCCTCTAAATGGAGGGGCTAGTGTGGCCACAGCCTAAGATTCCTGGCTCAGATGGCTTCCATGAAGATTAGTCTGAGTTATGTGTGGAATAGACTGACAAGGGCAGGAACAAAGAAATGAAGCTATGAGCCTAGTCAAAACAGGCCAGAAGAAAGGATCTAGGAAATACATACTGTAAGTTTGTTACACAATAGAATTGTGGTCCTTAAGTTTTTAACAGATCATTCAAGTATTGAGAGAGAATTTAGAAAAGGGCAACACCATTCTCGTGAGGTACGAAGGGGAGATGACACAGTATCTTAATTATAGCATGCAAATATCTAAGGAGGTTGGGAGTGTTATACAGAGACCCTGGAATTAATTGGTTTAGGTTAAAAGATAAGAGCATGACTCATTGCCATGAACTAAAATAAGACTAAGAACAGATTGTGGTTAGATATTGGAAAGGGCTTTGTCAAAGAGAGATTTAAATATAGTGGGGCTTGTTAACATTAATAAAAATCAATGGATAGATATTTTTAAAAGCCTATTTATTTATTTAGGAAGCATTAATTAGCAGGTTTACAAATCCTAACCATGTAAATATCAGATTCAAAACAATAATCATTTCAACAGTGAGCTTTTGTTTAAAGAAACATACAATAATATATCATCTGAACTCTGTATCAAGATGTTATATTATTGCAGAGGGAGCAACAAAACTAATCATATCTATGTAGCTTCTAGTGATTTTGTTAAGTAAAGGGAAATGTTTATTACATATTTAATGTACTAGGCATGTCTATCAAATGTTAATGTTAAAAAAATGGACAGGTGAGCCATTTTCTTTTTTTCTTCTTTCTTTTTATCCTGGATGAGCTTCATCTGAGTATTGAATAAATGGTAACCAAATATCTATGTATCTGTTAGTCCTCCATTTTCCTATGTCCATTATCTTTTTTGTTTAACAACCTTCCATATATTTATAATCATTCCTTAGATAAACGTATTTATTTCTGCATACAATGTCCAAATGTGCAAGGAGGTAGTTCATGGACAGCAGTGTGAATTCATTGTTTCATTTCTCTCTCTCTCAGCAGTCACTTGATGACGAGTAGGACATCTTCTCATCACTCTCCTATTTGTGAGTCTGTTGATGGCTGACCAGCCCAGTTCTGGAGTTGCAGTTCTTATGGCAGAAGGGGCAGGTATTGGTAGCTGTTGGAGGGACGCAGGGCAGTTTTTGCTGCTCTGCTGTCCTTCTATGCCTCTTCTTCTCTGTGCTGTGACAGGACCTCTGATATTGCACCACCCCTTCAAGGATTACCACTCCCCACTGGGGACAGTCCTGGGAAAGGTTCTCCTAAGTGTCCATACTGATGTCACACTTCATGTGTGCCTTCAGCATGTCCTTATGTTGCTTCCTCTGGCCCCCAACACTCCTCTGTTCTGCCTTCAACTCAGAAAACAGAATCTGTTTTGGGAGGTGCTGAGCAGAAATTGGAACCATATGTTCAGTCCATCTAATTTGTTAATAAGTGTGAATGACTTCCATGCTGGTTATGTTTGACTGTTCCAGGATGCCGGAGTTCACGTGCCTATCCTCCTCAAGAGACACTTAGGATTTTCCTGAGACAGCATTGGTGATATAGTTCAAGTGCTTTCAGATGACACTTGTATGTTGTCCAGGTTTCACAGGCATACAGTAGTGTTGAAACAACAACTGTGTGGTATACCAGGAGCATTGTCTTGGCACAGATGTCCCAGTTCTTGAAGACCCTTTGTCGCAGACAGGCAAAAGCAAGAGCTTGTGCTGGATTTCCAGGTGATGCTGGATTTCCACATCAATAGAGATTTTAGCAGAAAGATATCTTCCAAGACATGGGAAATTCTCCATATTTTCCAGTAGTTCTCTGTTGACTTCAATAGAGGGTACATGAGATTGTCCCATTGGCAAAGGTTGATGGAGCACCTTGATCTTTTTTATGTTCTGTGTGAGACTGAGATTCTTGCCCACTTTGACAAAGGCACTTAAGATGGTCTGAAGGGCTACAAGTGAAATAGCAGTGACGATATTGTCATCCACATACTAAAGCTCCATGATTGAGGTTGTAGAGGTCTTGCTTTTAGCCTTCAGTCTCCTGAGATTCAAAAGCTTCACACTCATTCTACAAACAATCTCCAGGCCATCTGGAAGCTTGTCATCAATGTGGTGAGGGGTTATGGCAATGAAGATACAGAACAGTGCTGGGGCAATGATGCAGTCTTGTTTGACTCCTATTTTGACATCAAAGGGGTCACTTTGGAATCTATTGTCTCCGGTTTTTCAATTTGATGTGGTGAGTAGACTTTCATGTTCTAGTGAACCTGAGAATGATGCCATAGGGAGTCTAATACTCCTGGCAGGGTCACCCATGGTGAAGTCAAGGGGAAGAGACCAGACAAAGAACAATCCCAAAAGTCCTCAATGGCAGAGCAGGTGGAGGATAGGAAGGGTAATGCTACAATGTCTGTGAAGGTGGATGAAGGCTGCAGCAGACGGGAGTCTCTCAATCATCATGGATCCCATGCCATTGGGCCCGGTCCTTCTATCCTTCAAGGATCATGTGGTGGCTGCAGTGCAAATGTTCCCCCAGGTTACAAGAAGTCATCCACAGGCATCTTCCTATGCATACATACTCTCCTAAGCTCAAGCTCTGCAGCACCTGGTGAATTGTTGTGGGAGCAGGACCACTCCATCACCGACAGAGTGCTGGGTTGGGGCCCAGTGGAACGGGTGGGCTGACCCCTCTACCGGGGCTGTTGCCCTACCCCCTCTCTCTAGCAACAGTCACCCTGCTACTGGCTATTAGATCACACTGCCTTACTTGTTGGGGCGATCGTGCTGACTTGGGCCTCACTTCTCTGCAGATCAGGGCGACTAGACTGACTGTGCACAGTAGGTTGCAAAGTTGCATGCAGGTGGACAGATATGTTGACCAAGGTTGGGGAGGCAATCCAGGGAATTGTAGGTGTGCTCGTTAAGAGGGGCAGGTGCATATACCCTGCACTATTCAGGGTCCACCCCAGCTGCATCACATAGCTATAGAACCCAAAAGTCCATTCTAAGTCCTATGCGCTAACCACTAGAGTCACCAGCTCTTTGTTGATATCTTCCTGACAAATGTCTTCTTGGCAACTCTCATAATTGCATGAAATAAGTTGCTATTAGGGGAGAGTTTTTTTATACCAGATGGTATAAAGTAGAGTATTCCACAATATAGCCATATGAAAAAAGGAAGTAACAGAGATTATGACGTGTGTTTTACATATTGATTTTCCTCACTTGCACTATTAAGGGTAGATTTAGCAAAAAATTTAGGGTCCAGTTGGTTATTTAGTTTCTGCTTCAAAGGAATATCTTCAAGACTTTAAATCCATAGGTCAAAGCAGTTTCTTCCTGTGTTAAGGATGAATTTTTTTTAAAAATCCTGCTGATATCACTGTTCTATTTCCAGTTTAGTAAGGTGTTCTTCTGTTACAAGCCTAACAGGACTGAATGATTAAAATGAGTTCTGTTTTCAAATGTCCTGAAAACATCTTTTTGATTAACTTTACGCATGGATGGTAAGGGCTTGTAGGATGCAATGTTCCATCTAATATTTTCCATTCATGTGCAGAATATTTTTTTATGTTCACGTGTGAATGTGTGCCACCAATAGAAATAAAAAACAGGCCGGGGGATGCTCTGCTAATCAGTTTAATGGTATTTGACTCTGTCCTCAGTGGTTGCACAAGCACACTGTTTACAGAGAACACCGATGATGGCCTTAGATTCTAAATATAAACAATAATACTAAAGGTTATTCAGATAATTAGGTATGTAACAGCTTTGCTTATGGGTAAAACCTGTATTGAGACTGGTAACAAAGAGGAAGCTGTGGTAGTCTATACACTATCAAAACAAAAAGCAGTCAAGTAGCACTTTAAAGACAAGCAAAATGGTTTATTAGGTGAGCTTTCGTGGGACAGACCCACTTCTTCAGACCATAGCCAGACCAGAACAGACGAAATATTTAAGACACAGAGAACCAAAAACAGTAAGCAAGGAGGACAAATCAGAAAAAGATAATCAAGGTGAGCAAATCAGAGAGTGGAGGGGTGGGGCGGAAGGTCAAGAATTAGATTGAGCCAATTATGCAGACAAGCCCCTATAGTGACTCAGAAAGTTCCCATCACGATTTAAACCACATTAATACGTGGTTTAAATCATGATGGGAACTTTGAGTCACTATAGGGGCTTGTCTGCATACTTGGCTCAATCTAATTCTTGACCTTCCCCCCCACCCCTCCACTCTCTGATTTGCTCACCTTGATTATCTTTTTCGGATTTGTCCTCCTTGCTTACTGTTTTTGGTTGTCTGTGTCTTAAATATTGAGTCTGTTCTGGTCTGGCTATGGTCTGAAGAAGTGGGTCTGTCCCACGAAAGCTCACCTAATAAACCATTTTGCTAGTCTTTAAAGTGCTACTTGACTGCTTTTTGTTTTTATATTGAGACTGGTTTCTCAATAACTGAAAGAAGATTTTCATTTTTACAGCTGCAACATTGTACAACCAACTACTTTAAACATAAGTCAAACTACAAGACAATTTTCTTTTAAATCTCATGGAAATTGTTATATACCTTCCAGCTGCATTAATTTTTCCATTAAAAAGGTCCAGTAGGCCCACCTCCAAACTAACTGTGTCTACAGGGTCAGTTTGTGCCCATTTGGCATGCCAACTGAATTGCTGATCAGATAAATCTGATTATTTGTCCTGTTTCATGGAAATCGGTTTTAGTTTTCAATCCATACCTTTGACTATGACTCCTGATCCACTGTCTTCTCTCAGTTCAGCTGCTCTTGGCATAAGCTAAGTCTAAAAAAAAATGAGACCAAATCATGTCTGAGTCACCTCTGTTGTGAGCCAGCAAATCACTCTTCTGCTGATTGACCACCTGCTTTAGGTTCAGATTATGTCATACCAGGAGCTGCTCCAGCTGGCCAGACATTGGGGAGTGTGAGCTGTAGTCAAGGATACCTGAATAGCACTGGGAGCTGCAATAAAGAGTTTTAAGAGAGACAAAAATGACAAATCACAAAGAGGAGAGGAATAAAATAGAGGCAGAGAGCTAGTTTCTGATTTCAGTGACACTGGTGTCACAGATCAGAATTGGTCCCAGGGAGGTCAGAGGAGTAGGTGAGAGACAAGCAGAGATGACAAAGAGAGATAGAGAAAGATCATTGATCATGTCTCAAATGCAGTCTAAGGCCTTGTCTATATTACCTAGTTTTGTTGCCAAAAACTGTCTTTTGTCAAAAAATGTGAGTGTACACACTGCAAGGCAACTTTTGTCAGGGGAAACATACCCAGTTTCTGCAACAAGAAACTTCCACCCCTATCACAGAATCACAGGGCTGGAAGAGACCTCAGGAGGTCATCTAGTCCAGCCCCCTGCTTCAAGCAGGATCAACCCCCACTAAGTCATCCCAGCCAGGACCTTGTCAAGCCAGGATTTAAGAACCTCGAGGGGTGGAGAATCCACCACCTCTCTAAGCAATGCATTCCAGTGCTTCACGACCCTCCTGGTGAAGTAGTTTTTCCTAATATCCAACCTACACCTCTCCCTCTTCAACTTCAGACCATTACTCCTTGTTCTGCTATTGGACACCACTGAGAACAGTCTCTCACCCTCCTCTTTAGAGCTCCCCTTCAGGAAGTTGAAGGCTGCTATGAAATCACCCCTAAGTCTTCTCTTCTGTAAACTAAACAAGCCCAAATCCCTCAGCCTGTCCTCATAGGTCTTGTGCTCCAGCCCTTTAATAATTTTTGTTGCCCTCCACTGAACCTGCTTCAGCAAATCCACGTCCTTTTTATACTGGGGGGCCCAAAACTGGACACAATATTCCAGACGTGGCCTCACCAGTGCCGAACAGAGGGGAATAACTACTTCTCTAGATCTGCTCAAAATGCTCCTCCTAGTGCACCCTAGTATGCCGTTAGCCTTCTTGGCTACAAGGGCACACTGTTTACTCCTATCCAGCCTTTCATCCGCCATAACCCTTACGTCCCTTTCCGTCGTACTGCTGCTGAGCCAGTCAGTCCCCAGCCTGGAACAATGCTTGGGATTCTTCCACTCCAGGTGCAGGACTCTACACTTCTCCTTGTTGAACTGCGTCAGATTTCTTTTGGCCCAGTCCTCCAATTTATCCAGGACACTCTGGATTCTCTCTCTACCCTCCAATGTATCTACCTCTCCCCCTAGTTTTGTATCATCCACAAACTTGCTGAGGGTGCTAATCGGATTCGTCAGGCAGGACTTGCCCCTGGTGAATCCATGTTGGCTACTTTTGATCACTTTCCCCTCTTCCAAGTGCTCCAAAATGGATTCCTTGAGGCCTCCCTCCATTATTTTCCCAGGGACTGAGGTAAGGCTGACCAGTCTATAGTTCCCTGGATTGTCCTTCTTTCCTTTTTTAAAGATGGGCACTACATTTGCCTTTTGCCAGTCATCTGGTATCTCCCCTGATCTCCAAGTCTTCAGAGATAATGGTCAAAGGTTCAGCACTGACCTCTGCCAATTCTCTCAGTACCCTTGGGTGCATTAAATCCAGACCCATGGATCTGTGTACACCTAGTTTTTCTAGATAGCTCAGAACTTGTTCCTTCTCCACATATGGCTGCCCTTCACCTTCCCATACTGCATTGTCTAGGACCGTCACGTGGAAGTTGACTTTGTCCGTGAAGACTGAGGCAAAAAAAGCATTGAGTACTTCAGCTTTTCCTACATCATCTGTCACTAGATTACCTCCCTCACCCAGTAACAGCCCCACACCTTCTCTGATAACCTGTTTATTGTTAACATGCCTGTAGAAACCCTTCTTGTTACTCTTTACATCTCTTGCCAGCTGCAGTTCCAACTGTGCTTTTGCTTTCCTGATTACTCCCCGGCATTCTCCACCTGTATGTTTATAGTCCTCCTTAGTGAATGGTCCACGTTTCCATTTCTTGTATGCATCCTTTGAGTTTAAGGTGACTAAGGATTTCCCTGTTAAGACAAGCTGGTTGCCTACCATGCTTGCATTTCTTCCTATACAGCGGGATGGTTTGTTCCTGTGCCTTCAGTAAGACTTCTTTAAAATACTGCCAGTTCTCTGGAACTCTTTTCCCCTTCATCTTCATTTCCCAAGGGATCCTGCTCGTCAGTTCTCTCAGGGAGTTGAAGTCTGCTCTTTTGAAATCAAGGGTCTGTATGTTACTGCTCACCCTTCTTCCTTTTGTCAGGATCCTGAAATCTACAATCTCATGGTCACTGCAGCCCAGGTTTCCTCCCACTTCTATTTCTCCTACTAGTTCTCCCTTGTTTGTGAGCAGCAGGTCAAGTTGCGCACAACCCCTTGTTGGTTCCTTCAGCGCTTGTACCAAGAAGTTATCCCCAACATTCTCCAAAAACTTCCTGGATTGTCTGTGTGCTGATGTATTGGTCTCCCAACAAATGTCTGGATGAGTAATGTCTTCCATGAGAACCAGGGCCTGTGATTTGGAAGCTTCACTTAACTGCCTGAATAAGCCTCATCTATCTCATCTCCCTGATCTGGCTGTCTATAGCAGACACCAACTACAACATCACCTCTGTTACTTCCACCTCTAAGCTTAACCCAAAGACACTCAACTGGATTTTCTCCCTCCTTATACTGGAGCTCTGAGCAGTCATACTGTTTCCTCACATAAAGCGCAACTCCTCCTCTTTTTCTCCCGTCTGTCCTTCCAACAGTTTATAACGCTCCAGTTATGTGAATTGTCCCACTGAGTCTCCTTTATTCCAACCACCTCATACTTCTTTGACTGTGCCAGGGCCTCTAATTCTTCCTGTTTGTTCCTTAGCCTTCTGGCATTAGTGTACAAGCATCTTAGAGAAGGAGCTGATTGGCCCACTTTCTCCTCTTCAACCAAGAAACCTGCTTGGTTGTTCCCTCCTCCTTCCCCACTTACCTCTATGAGAGGCTCCCCTTCCCCTTTTTTTGTTGACAAAGAGCCAGTGTGGATACTGCTGTTTGTTTTGCTGGCACAACTCGTTTCTTACAATATCTTTCAATGCTTGCCCTGATAACTCTGATTAGTGTTTTGATCTCTGCTGCCCTGCAAGCACGTCCCCCTCTGTGTTCAAAGCTCCAGGAAGTATGTGACAGCTGAGTGTGCTGTTCCCCTTGCACAACAAAGACCAAATCACTGGAGTGCTCCTGTTCTGCCCCGCACTAGAAGCACCGGACAAAAAAAGCAGTCCTGTAGCACCTTAAAGACTAGCAATATTATTTATGAAGTGATGAGCTTTTGTGGGACACATCTGGAGAATCCTGATAACTGAGACGAAGAGAATTTAAAGGAAAGATAGGCAAAACAAAACAAAACAAGAAAACAAAACTGATAAATCAGCCAGATAGGACAGAATAAAGAGTTGCTTGAGGAGAAAGAACAAAAGTTTCTGCAAATGTCTGTTAAGTGGGATGCCTGAGGTCCCTGCTTATATCAAAGGTGGGGAAATTGTCCATGCAATGCCTAAGGTAATTGATATCTGTATTGAGTCCAAGGTGATAGGTATCAGACTTGAAAATAAATTCCAATTCAGATGTCTCCCTTTGTAATCTAGTGTTAAAATCTCCTTATTTTAGAATGTACACCATTAAGTGTTGGATACTGTGTCCTGCTATATTGAAATGCTCACTTACTGGTTTATTTTTATTCAGGTTCCTAATGTCTGATTTGTGTCCATTCATTCTTTGACAAAGTGATTGTCCAGTTTGTCCAATATATATAGCAGAGTGCCATTGCTGGCACATGATGCCATATATTACATTATTGGAAGTGCAGGAATATGAGCCCCTGATCATGTAATTGATGTGGTTAGGTCCAGCAATGGTGTCTCCAGTGTAAATATGTGGACAGAGTTGGCAATGGGGTTTTTTGCAAAGAAAGGTTCCAGGATTAGTATTTCTGTGGTGTGGTATGTGGTTGCTAGTGAGACTTTTCCTGAGGTTAGGTGGTTGTCTGTAGAAGAGAACAGGCCTCGCACCCAGTGCCTGTGCGAGTGTAGCATCATGTTCCATTATTGGTTGTAGACTATCAATAATGTACTTGTTAGCCGGTGGCCGGGTAATGTGCGGTGAGGTACCACCTATGCCCTTGTTACCATCCGAGTCTTTAACTGCTAGAGCGCAGAGCTCCTTTGCAGCGGGCAGTCTGGGCCAGACTGACGGATGCCCCAGGGTCCTAAAAACCTGAGTCTTTTACTGCTAGAGCAGGGAGCTCCTAGCACTCTCACCTATGGCCAGGCTGTGGTAACCAAACGGTTAAAGTTCTTTTTATTGTGCCAGCTGTGTTGCAGTGACAGAGAGTAACAGCAGTCAGGCTTAGATCTTAACTAGTTACAAGTTTATTAAGCTACAGTTATAAGCGCGCGGTTACAAAAGGCTATTGTCTACTTCTTAATGCTAGCAGAGTACAGGTGTTAACAGGTTACATTACAATTCAATACCACGACATCTTAATGCAACAGCATCTATCTATAGAGCTCTAATTCTTTAACTGTGCGCACCAAAAGGAGACCTTAATAGGGGTACATCTTACCCTCCTTAATATGGGTATATCTTACCCTCCTTGCGTCTCTCGATACCAGCGTAGCCAAGCCAGGATCAGTCACTCAATTCTGCGGAAAGATGAATACGAGGTTGGGCGTCCCCAGTTGCAGACCTCAGGAGGCAATCACCTGACCCAACCAGCAGGTAGTTGGCGGGAATGCACTCAGAGTCAGAGTGCTGCTGGGCCCATCTTTATACCCCCTGGGTCACGTATTCTCTTTCTTATCTATGGTGCCAGATCGTACTGGTCTGTCTTTTGTGATGCCAGTTTTTACAAGGGCAATTCTTACTTAATTTGCACTTGTAAAACAGGAGATAAAGATTTGGGAGTACAGGACATTCTTTTGCAAGGGCGGAGATTTCTCTTCTGGGATGGCTGTGTGGGCACATCAAATCCATCAATGCCAGCCAAGGGCAGTTCTCTGAGGCCCTTCGTTAACAGTTAGCCTGCTAGCCCTCTATCTGTGTTTTCTGTTTCTCAGGGTCACGATGAGCCAGCACATCTGGGCCCCTTTAGGAAGGCATCAAAGACTGTGCTGTTTAACTGCTGTTCAGTGCCCTGTGTGCTCTGAGGCACCTTAGAGGAGAGGCAAAAGCTGGTCTGTAGTGGGGAGATTTTGTCTGGCTACAGTACTGGAGGGGTTTGAGTTGTAGGCTGTAGGTAATGACAAGTGGTGTTCTTTTATTGACCTTCTTGTGCATATCTGAGAGTAGCTGGTTTCTGGGTATTTGTCTGGCTCTGTCACTCTGTTTGTTTGTTTTTTCACTTCTCCCGGTGGGTGATTAAGTTTTATGAAGGCCTGGTGGAGATCGTGAAGTTTTTGGTCTCTGTCAGTAGGGTGGGAGTAGATGCAGTTGTAGGAGCACAGGGGAAGACATACTCCTGTGCTGCTTTGAAATTCTTCAGCATGGATTGCTCACAGAGCTACTCATGACATGGGCTTCATACCCAGAGTGCATTGGTCACACTATCGATGATGGTGCCTCCAATATGGCATCATTTGGCAACAGGGAGAGCAAATGTGATTTGGTTATTTTTGTTCTGTCAACTTTTGAGTGTTGAGATTAATTTTGTCAATAAAACTTTGTTGTGTAGACAAGCCTTAATGACTACTCTGCTGCTATTACACCTCTAATGTCTCTTACCCAAATCAACAAAATTAAACAAAGGCCCAGGGCCAATTAGAGAGGAGGACAAGAGGGCCATGTATCCTTGGCCTCAAGCTCAAAGGGGACCTCAGATTTAAATACTTGTTAATTATTGCCATTTGATAAGTTTCAAACTTGTTTTTATGCACATCCCTCAATAATTAGTATATTTACACAGAAAAAAATAGAAAAACATTTATTAAATAAAAAATTCAAACTAGGTCTCACTTTTTTTTGTGCCTAATTTTGTGTTCACGTATCAACATTTTCTACTTTTATTATGGCTAGAGGGCCTCAAAAGGTGAACGTGTCCTGGGCCTATCTCAACCTCTGAGAGGGCCTGCAAAGGCCTGGCATAGTCACTGTGCTAGTGTTTTTCTATAATGATACACTCAACATGCAGGTCCACCTGAAGTGAAGGGGGCGCTTTTTGTGATGGGCCACTGACCCTCAGAAAAATCAACCAGGGGCCACAAAAGTGAGAAGCAAAAATGTCCCGTTCCACCCCCCACCAAAAAAAAAAAAAGACACTCCCCTCATTCCCCTGGAACACCAGTCCCCAGAGGGTAAGGAGGCCAAGGCTAATATATTTTGTGGAACCGCCTAGGCTCTGCCATAGGGCCAAAAATGAGGGCTTCAGTATGGGAGGGGCCTGCCAGCAAGCAGGTCTTGGGTGTTGGGTCTGGGCAGGAGGGAGGATGCAGGAGCTGGCTAGATATAGGAGAGGAGTCTTAATAGTAGGGAGGTTGCTAGAGTGTGCTCAGGGTGGGGGTCTGGGAGGCAGGGAGGGTGTAGGAGTGGTCTGGCAGTGCGGGGCAGAGCTTAACTGCAGCATCCCAGGACTGCATGTGGCTCTATGTTCCCCACTATTCCCAGGCACCACCCTTCACTGCTCAGACTGGCCACAATTTTGGCCAGTCAGAGCAATGGCGGGGGAGAAATTTTCCAGGTGATATTTCTCAGTGCTGCCATTCCCCAAAGAGGGAGGAGGGGCAGTGGCGGTGGCAGCAGTGTGCAGACCTGCTTCCTGTTCCCACCAGGCAGAGCCTGTGTGCTGGATCCAGCTCCAGCCCTGGCTTTCCTGACTCCAGTTTGTGATGCCTGGGGCTCCATATGCCCCTTTCCCCACCCGCTCCCCACCCTGGAAAATCAGGACCTCCAACGGCCAATTGTTCGAAACACTCGTTTGAGTATACAGTATAAAACACAGGTATGAATACAGGGCCCAATTCAACTCTTAATGGAGGGTCCGAGTGTCTTCTCACACTTGTGAGAATTCAGAATAACTCCAGTAAAGTCAATGGAGCGATATAGATATAAACACTAGCGTAACTGAGAAGAGAACAAGACTTTTCACTGATTTTCATCCTTCTACTGACTTTGATGGGAGTCAAAGCAAGTCCAAATCATTCAGTACATATTTATCTAGGTACCATATCTAGGCATGTATATTAGTATTATAACTGATCACTGATGTTTTCCTTCGTGTGTTCAAGCTGTGCAAAGAGAGTTATTCAGCTTCACAGACACAAAATTAGCTTACTAGCCATTCTCTTGCCTAAAATTGTAAAGTTCACTTTTCCAGTTTGGACCTCAGTGCATTTCATATTTCCAGTGAAAGAACAGGGTCACCCAGGAATCTTGAAAACTAAACACACATAAAATAGTTTAAATATGTTTTTAAAAATGTTAGTGTGATTCTTTTGTGCCAACTGCTGTAAATATTGATTGCTTTTTGTGTTCGTGTTTGTTTCTGATTTAACTGCTTATCTGATCACAGTGCGGTCTCCCTTTAAAAAAGATAAAATACTGAGGCTGAGTTTGTACAGAAACTTGTGCAGATATCACCTTTTGATGCAGAAGTTTGTACTAAGGTGTCAGCATTAGCACTGATTTACCCTATATACTGATAGTCAGCTTTCTAATACTCTCCATTATAGAGGAATATTCTTACAATGATTCACTATGGGCTCTGTTCTGCTCTCATTGACATCAGCAGTGTTTTTGTACTCACATGGAGATTGCTTGCAACCCAGTATCTGATCATGAAAGGTGGTTCACTCTTTCAATCCGCATTACATCACCAAGTTTCCTGGTGCTTACTGAGGCAAAACTCCCACTGAATGCAAGTGAGGTTTTCTTTTTAACAGATCAATGTGTGCCTCAGTTGGGCACTATGGAAAACACTCCATGGCCAGTGTTCTCTGTAAGCTGAACACCTGGGTGGCCATCCAGGAGAGATTCAGGTGCCACCCAGCTGATTAGCTAGCAGCATGTGTTTATTTTGGTGGTGCACATCTGCACATGCCTTGTGTACATAAAAATTATTCTGCACATGGGTGGAAAAAAGTGAAGGGAACATTGTCCATGTCCCCTCTCTATATTTTCTGTATCATATTTTCAAGTGTACCATCAGAAGCACATATTTCAGCAAGTTCTGGTTTGGAGATGCAGCTCATTTGGCACTACTTCAGTCCCAAACACCCTTCTTAAATCAATTTCAGAGATAAGCAGCAGGAACAAAGCTGATTATACAGTTTCACCCATAAAATGCTGTTATTTTCTAGGCTGCCAGTCATATGAGTGCCTGTGAGGATACGTATCAATGATAAATAAATAAAGATACACATCTCATAGAACTGGAAGGGACCTTGGGAGGTCATTGAACTCAGTCCCCTGCCCACTTGGCAGGACCAAGTACCATCTCTGATAGATTTAAAAAAAAAAAAAGTTTACTCCAGACCCCTCCATGGCGTCCTCAAGTATTGAGCTTACAGCTGTGTGTTTAACAGACTAATGCTTAAACCACTGAACTATCCCTTTCCTTGAAGGTTGATGTCTATGGTTTCCAAATACTGTATTCTGACAGATGCTCTGGCAAATCCAACTACGTCTCTGACTAAGCATTCTTTGATATCCTGTTGTAGTGTGAAGAACCCATGACATACAAATTGCAGCCACTGATCATCATGCTATATAGAATTCTTAGGATATGGTTTTATGAAACCTGCAGTAATTACTAAGATCAGATAAAAATCTGTGCACCGATGTAACAGCCACAGATTTTCTGAAGCCTACTGCAGATTTGTTTGTTATGCATTATTTTATATAATTCACAGCAGATCAATTTGCTGCCTCTCAAATAAAACCTGAATGTTACCATCCTATGTGCAGAAGCATAAGGGGGTTGTATCAGAAGAACCTGGAGGACATGAACCGGAAATTCCTTCTTAAATATTCTCTACTTAAGGCTTTGGTGTGTTTGATCTGCTGCAAAGAATGGAATTTAGCATCTTCATGACAGAAACTCCCCTGGAGAAAGTACCTAATATCCTGAAGAACATACAGACAAAGTACTCATTGTGCCACTTTCACTGATATGTATACTGGGAATTGCATTCTTTCCCTCTTAAAAATAGAAATTGATACATTCTTACAACACCAAGCTTCCTATCTGTCAGAGCCAG
Organism: Carettochelys insculpta; assembly: GCF_033958435.1. NCBI lineage: Eukaryota > Metazoa > Chordata > Testudines > Carettochelyidae > Carettochelys > Carettochelys insculpta. Next base: position 27,015,040 of record NC_134141.1, on the reverse strand, counting down.
CCACTGAGCCACGGCAATTCAGACATCTACCACAGGTAGAAAAGATATGATTTACTTCTCTCATGTAACGGTTTTGGTGACAGCATATTCAACATAATCATGAAGTGCCACATGAAGTCCACACTTGGGAAACAGAGTGGGTGGGTATGTTGTGTCCAGTGCTTATGTAGATCAGGTTGTTATCAAACAACCTTCTGATGTAATGGTATTCAAACTGTAAACATTTAAGTATGCATCTCCCACACGTTTAACATGGTGTGTGGATTAATGTCCTCAATTATATTGGACTCCATGTGGTCATCTCTCCAAGGCCTAATCCAAAAGGAAAAGTCAACAGCCTATAAAAGTCTGTCCTTTGATGCGCTGTAAAATTATCTGTAACAGTACCAGCAATAAAAACAATGACAAAATTCTCTAGTCACTCAAGTGCTCATATCATTTTCACTTACCATACTGCAAAGTTAATCAAATGTTATTTGGAGCCCAGAAAGTCAACTATGCTGAAGTCTTTCTTCTCTCTGCTTCGCTCTATTTGGAAATGAGTAAGAACAGCTTGCCTATTGGATTCATCAACCACTAGTTGCCAGAAAAAATGTTAAGATGCTTATTCTGTACTATGTATGTTTATATAGCTCACAGACATCTCCAGGCACTAGATTTATGTACCAATGTTCATAAATAAACTAACCATGAGCCACAACTCACCTGTTATTTGTAGCTCCTTTGGCTTATCCAGAGCTTGATTTGCAGAGAGCATAGGTTCAGTTAGGCAGGTCAGCCTATTTTGCTATTTTAGTGATCCGTATAGCATTCTGTGTATCTTTCAAGAGTTGTGTGACTTGTAGTGAAAAATTACTACTGCTGTTTTGTAAACTAAGACCAAAGTACTGGTATGAGTCAAATAATTCTAATTGTTCTTTTTAGGAATACTAATAATTTGTCTACAACAAGGTCAGGTTTTATATTGTATCAGGAAAGCCATAATTCACAATGTTGCAATATAAATATAAATACATTCCGCACAATGTACAAGATGTCCTGTGTATATCCTACAATTGGAAAATTGTAATGTTTTTCAACTTTGCCTCCTCAGACTGAGTTGAAAGTCAGAATGTATCTTGTGCATATATGTTGTTCTTTCTTCAGTGCACACATGCAGCTCCCATTAACACCTGTCATTTCTGTGTGAAAAGCAGAGAGCCCGCTGTACCCAACGTGATAATTTTAGTCCAATTTATAAAATGTCAGTTTGTATTTACCTTCCTGTTACTGTCTGTGAAGTTAGTCCATACCATCCTTTATTGTGAATATGTCCTGCTTTTGATGCCTATACAGCACCCGCAGCATAGCTGTGGTTGAAATGGTAGCACAGATGAGGCCTCGAATGGTTAACAGTGTTTCAGGACCATGTTTCTGAAACCTATGCAGAATAGATGTATACAAAATGGTGGCTAGACCAACAGAGGGCAGTGATGCCTTCTCCACACTAAAGCTACGTATGCACTAGGGAGTTCTGTCGACAAAACTCGCACGTCCACACTAAAAATGCATTGTGTTCACATGCTGTTGACAGAACTCAGGACTTTTATTGACAGGCTTCTGCTTCTCGCCCACAAGGCAGAACACTTTTCTCAACTGAATCTGCCAATAAAAAGGATGTGTGAATGCTCTGGGACGCGGGGGGGGCTCTGTTGACAGGCAGGGCTTATGGGTCACCAGGCAGCCCTGTTTCCTGTGCTTCTGTTTGGCTGCTCTGTCAAAAGAGCAACCAGGCAGTCTGGCCACTCCCTGTTGACAGAGCAGATCAGAGCAATCTGCTTTTGTGTTTGGTGGCACTCTGTCGACAGAAGTTTTGTTGGGAGAGATCTTCCAACGGTAGCTACTGTCGACAGACTGCTGTAGTGTAGACATGGCCTACTGCCTCATTTGCACCTAAATCTTAAGTCTTCTGTTGATCATGCTATTGCCTATCAGTGAGGTGGACAAAATACCGGGATGGAAAACCCTCTCTGGTAGTTGTACAGAACATACACACTATCATGCTACAGCAGGACAGCTGTACCATCACTGTGTCCCTGTATGGTGTAACATAGCCTAGCAGTACCACTGTTGCCACCACCCATGTTAGAAAGGCTGAGACGTGTCAGAAAAAAAAAAAAAGCCTAATTTAAACAGGTTGAAGTGTGAGCAGATCGGCCAAAGCAGCATAAGGAAAACACTGCTTAGCCTTTAAAGCTAATACAGTAGTGTGATATTACAAAATGGGGAGTCTGATGTTGAATTACTACAGTTGGTGATGCTGAATGCAGAACGGTTTGTTTTTTCTAATAAAACAAAAGCAGCCTATTTGTTAAGATAGCACTTGCTCTTTTATTCTGCCCTTCTTCAAATGCAAAATTCTGCTGTTTTGTCTGTGGATATGCACTCTCTGGCATGTATGATTATCCATAAATGTGTTGTGTTTGTGTTTTCTTGGTTGCACCACCTTGTTACAGGGTTTTTTTTTTTTATTTCTTTGCTACCAAATGAGAGAAGAGAGGAACTTGTTTGCATTCGTCTCATTAAGAAAAGCCCTAAGTACAGAGTTAAGATTGCAGGTTCACAACAGCACAGAGATGCTGACAATGACTGTTCAGGTATTGCAGAGTCAAGGTTTGCTTCTGTACAGTATGTACAGCAGAGTGATACACTGTTATTTATAAAACAAACTTCTATTATTGCAGAACTGCAAAGGTCAGAGCTTGCAAAACCAGCTGGTCTAAAAGAAACCTGCAACTTTTTGTTGTTAATCTAATGGACCCTATTCTTTGTTCTAAAAAAAGATCTTTAATGAATGACCAGTTGCTAAACAACTGATTAATAATATATTAGCCAGTAAATGTGAGCCACCAGCTTTACATACCCATTTACTGCGAGCAATACAGTTCTTACTTTTAAAAATGAGAACATAATAATGATAAAACTATTGGGTCAGTCCTAAAACTGCATGAAAGTACAAATGTTGGTTCTAACAACACTATTCATAGGAGTAAATGTAGAGAGTTACAGATCTCAGTTACATTTCTCTAAATTTCCCAAACAGGCATGCCTAGAATAGACTTTGATCTCCGGGATCACACCCATAATGTGCTTGAATATTTTCCTGCTTTATTTTTGCACGTATTTTTGCACCTACCTCTCCTGGAAGCCTGAATAGTTACTTACTGAACTCTTGCACTAACATTCTGCTACCACCAACTGGTTAAATATTTTTTTTCTTTAACAACGGAGGAGAATTCTGGAGTTCTGTCATATTGGCATCTGATTCTGAAGAAGGGAGAGTGGAGAGCAAGGGAGTCTATTGCCTAAAAAGCAGAAACATCTGCTGGAGTTATTAACAGCTTTTTGGCTGAGTTCAGCAGCAGGGCACCTTGTGGTTGATAGATTCTTCCCTCAGCATTTCAAAACAATGCAGTTAAAGCAAATTTCTCATCTTTAGTGAAGCAGCTTAATGAGCCACAAACATGTTTTTAAATAGTTTCACTTTAAAAAATTGGTTAGTTACAATAAGGGCAATCAGTAGACATCCACTATAATCAGTTGCTAGCTTGCCAGCATGAACTGCCCTTAGGTTTGCTTGTGGCTGTGTAATTGACCAACATTTTAACACACTTTGCATTATTTATGATATTTACACAGCTTACCAGGCTGTGGATGCTAGCAAATTTCTTCCAGGTCCCCACTCCTTCCTTCTCCCCTTCCCCTGCCCCAAAAAGAGAGAGATGTTTGACTCAGAAGTACAAATTCATGAGCAGCTCTGGGGACAAACACGTTCAGTGCTGGTTTATGGTCTCTCTCCTGAGAGCCTATTTAAGCTGAGCTGGCAAACTATTCAGATGAAAACCTGTAAACTACGATTCTTTCATCTTGAGGCAATCTGGGTGGTACTCAGGGGAACACACAGTACATGCACAAACAAGCTGCAAGGTAAAATGCTGTTTAGGCAGGAGGGGGTGCAAAATAGTTGTACGGCATGCTGCAATGCACCCGCAACAGAGATTCAGATTTCAAAGATGCCTCTAATAATGGGTAAAGTTTTTGAGCATGACCCGTGATTTTGGGTGACCCACTTGAGATGCTTCCCAGTGGGGTCAGCCTAAACCAGCTAAATTGCAATAAAATGCACTAACGTGCATCTACACTCGGAAAAGCTCTAAGGCGAGTGCACTAAAATGTGTTAGCTAAGCACAGTCTACCCTCCACCAGTTTCCAAGACTAGAAAACCCCAAGATGTGGGCTGTTTGTATCCTTAAACAGAGTCTCATCTTGTGTTTGTTTCCCATTAGAGTCCATTCCCCATCTCTGGATAGCAGGAAAGACACTTTTAGAAGGTATGTGTCACACAATATCTACATACACACAGGATGTTTGAGGATGTGATTGAATCTCACGTGCCAGGGACTCCAGCCAGTAGCAGTAGCTACAGAAGCAACTAAAACAAAGACTACTCCACTAGAGAAGAGGGAGTAAGGACCAGCTGCCCCTCTCCCCAGCAGCCCACAGAGTCAGAACCTTACAGAGAAGGACACAACCCGCTCACCCGCCCACAGACACACACTGGGAAACTAGGACTCCGCTGGTGCCCCCTCCCACTCCCTGTGGCTTTGGACAGAAACTGCAGAGAGAAGCCAGCCAGAGACTCCAGTTGGTAGGAACCGCTGCAGCAGAAGCAAAGCTTTGGACATTTTCAGAGAACTTTCTACAGTTCTGACTGGACTTTCTTTGCTCTGAGATAATTACCTCTTTGCTCCGACCTTCCCTAGTGACCCAGATAGTTAATGAAAGATGGTGGGAAGACAACTCCGCAAACTAAAGCCCTTTATTTATACACAGAACAGCCTACTGTATGGGCACTAACCCTTTAAGCATCTGCACACTGCCCTGCCAGCGTGCTCCTACCCTCACTTCAAAACTCAGCTCTGGAAGTGAAAATGCAGCTCAGTCTCAGCCTTTGCCTATTCAGGTCTTGGCCTCTCAAGTCAGGCTGCCAGCAAGGCTGCCTTCTAATGTGAATGATAGACATTAAGACCGACAGTGATCATTTAGTCCGACCTCTTGTAACAGTGTTTTTGTGGTGTTCATTAGAAATTGGACTGAGACTATCAAGCTAATTTCACATGCCCCTGAACAACTATCAGATGGAAGGCAACAACTCACAGTACTAATCTGGGCTGGATTCACACTAGTAGCCCAGCAACAATATGATGCCTAATTGATGGTACTCAGATATTGGAGCAACTGGCATTTTATAAATGATATATATAGTGGGTGTGGGAGAGAGAGAGAGAGAGAATCCCTGAGTCATCCAGTTGCCCAGAGCTACTGATGCTTGGAAAATGTTGATAAACATTATGGAGTAGATTTATGCCTGTTGTAAACAGAAGCAGTTCCAATGACTGCAAAGGTGCTTGGCCTGCTGAACTCACCAATGATATTCTCCCTTCTTAGCACAAATCATTTAAAAAGAAGCTACAAGGTAGAATTAAACTGGACAAGTTAAACCTATTTGTCGCAGTTATGACAAGTGAACTGGAGACATAAAACTCTCTACCTTTCTTGTTTTATTATAGTATGAAAGCTGGAAATGGCTTGGTGAATTCCTGATGAAATCTGCAGTGGGTGAAAGAGAAAAGCCTGAAACTGAAAAGCAGGGTCAAACCAAATTAACACCAATTACAAGGGACTGGCATCTGCCAGTTCTTAAATCACTTTTACAATCACTACAGAGAGGAGTAAGACCCATTTCCCCTGCTCACCTTTGCTTTGACTACTCTATAGCTGTGTTTATTTAAAGTATGTAATTAGCAATGGGTAAGTTGAAAGGGTGTCAGAGTTAAGGTTATTTTGTTGTGTACAGCACATCCAGTGCAACTCTTCATTACTTTGGCTCAAATTCAGCAAAATTTCTGTTTTCAGAATAGCACTTCACTTTAAACATGTGCTTAAAGGTCTTAAAATCAATAGAATTTAAACATGTACACGCTTTCCTGGATTGAGACTTTCATGCATTCAGAACATAGTTTGAAAGTGATTAACAACTGGTTTATAGCTCAACTAGCTTAATTACTTGTGTGAAACACAGAAATTTAAGCAGTTTAATAGGATCTACCACTCTTTTGGAGAGCACTTCAGAGCTAAGCATAGAATCCTAGAATCCTAGGGCTGGAAGGGACTTTAGGAGGTCATCTAGTCCAGCCTTGCACAAGTCCTGGCACTCGTGGCTCCCCTTATTTCTCCTCACCTGTAGGCAGTGAGTGATAAATCAGTCTTATTATAATGCACATTCAGTGACAGAGATCCCATCAAGAGTGAGAAAAAAATGTTTGTTTTTCAAAGCTGCTGTTTTTCAAAACAGTGCAATCCTGGCATGTCTTCAAACAGTGGAATTCCTCGGTGACAGGGGCTGAAAACATCATGCGACCATTGGTGAAGAATTTTAAAAGCACAGTAAACTCTGTTTCATCCTATATTTGATCAACCGGAACTCTGAAATAAACGGTACAAACTCCGAGCCATAATGCCGCTACCCCTTTGCACAGAACTGAGCACACGAGCAATGGCCTGTGAGCACCCACGCTGCACCCCTCTGTGCTCCCACCTGGTGTCTGCAGCCCTGAGCGGCTCCCGGCACGGCGTGGCCATGAGTGAGCCTCACAAGTGGCTCTGATGAGCGAGGTAATGTGGCAGAAGTTGAGCGGAAGCCAGCACTGAGGGGCAGGGGGAGCTGAACTTTGTTATGGGGGGGACACTGACCCCTGCTTGTGCCTCCCTGAGCTGCTCTCTATTAACCAGCATATATGAACATCTGGCAACCTCCCCCCTGCGGTTGCCGCCTATGAAAGTGGTTACTGTAGTCATTCCAAATTGCAAATACCGTGAAAAGTATTTATTTTATTCACCTTAAAAAAAAAAAAGACTTGTCCTCCCCAACACTAACACACACACATTTTCAGAGAGAAATATTTAAGAATGAGAAAATATTAATTATATTACATTAGTACTCAAAGGCCCCAGTCTTGCAATTGGAGCCATGGAGATGGGTTTCTGTAATTCAGTGGGGCTCTGTTTTTGTGGAGCTAGCTGCAGGGTCAAGACTCAAGTGGTTAAGATTTGTACAGATATGCAGGAAGACATTCCCTGACCCCAAATGTTTACAATCTACAGCCCCAAATACAATATGTTTATGCTTAACTTTAAGCCTGTGACCAGTGATGTCAATGGAGTTACTCACATGCACAGAGTTTGCAGGACTGAGGCCTGAAAAGTGGAACAGAGGAAAGTTGGCAGAAAGTGATACCACAGTATTCAGGCAAACAGCTCAGGATGAGGACTGGCAGGCCATCTGACTTGCACATTATCTCTCTCTAGGTACATATTTACACCCTCTGACACTAATCAATTATTTTTCAACTTGCTCTTCTGTTACAATCATTACTTCCAGAAAAAACCCTCGTTGCAAGTTTAACCACTGAGTTGTGTCCAATGCCTCCATAATGACAGTGTGTGATAACAATTACATATCTACTGGACTGAGATTTTACAACATTCAGGGCACTAGCAGATTTACATTATTAAAGCCTTTTAATATTTTACCCCTTATTGACATTTACCATTCTGCAGACAAAGAGTAGCTGGAAAACACTCCTTCCCTTCCCCTTTATGAAAACAAAGTCTGGATTTTTTTTACTCTAATTTATTATAAAACACAATTGCTGAACGAGCAGATTCTGGGATGTAACTACTGTCTTCAAGTTCTGGAGAGAAACCAGCAGTATTTACTCTAAGTACAGTGCAGTCTTACCACGATAGAGTACTGTGCAAAAAAGACATTTCACAATAACCGCTTACATTAGTGTGTTATGCAGTTAGCCATTAATGTACTACCTTGGGTGCACTATATCATAGAACACACTAACATTTAACCCTTTCTTTCTTGGGGAAGCTGAGATCATTTCCCCCTTATTCTGCTCGGACTACTGTGCTGTAGTCTATATTCTGTCAAATTGCCACTAAATTCTGATAATACTGGCACATAAGTACAGGAAATATGCATTGCAGCACTCTTAAGCAAAGGTAGCACATGACTGGCTTAGCATGGACTACAAATAGTAAGTATAGGAAATACCTCTTCAGAGCTGCAGATGTCGTTTTGTTAATATTGGTGATTATTTTCACCTGGTGTGCTAGGACTGTTGACGCACAGCTGCTGTATCTCAGACAGTACTAGAAACAATCTTAGCACCACAGTGTGGTTAAATGACAGGTAAATGAATTATAGCAACACACCAGTGACCCTGGATGGCTTTCATCACCTAATTCAAGTTCAGAGGATGAAAAAAAAATCAGGACAAAATTAGAAGCAGTTTGATAGTCACTGATTTTAAATCATGTGTTGGGAACTGAACTAGAAGTAGGGGAATATCTGTGCCACAGCTGGGGTGTGTGACTGCAGAGTATATAAGCATACCCAAGCTAGGTTTAATTTAGCTGGTGTGGGTACCAAGAACAATGAAGCTGTGATAGCACAAACTTTATGTGAACTACATGTCTAAGTACAGAGTTGGGCTATCTTGTTAGCTTGTTAGATTGGGCATGATCACGCCTCCCACCCAACTGCACTGTAGGCATACCTACACTACAGAGGGAGTTTAAGTTTTTGCTTTTGATCTGTTAAGCCCCAAATGGCCTGGGACTTGCTTACCTGAGAGATGCATCTTCCCCTAAGCCACGTTGCGGGAACTGAGACCAGTTGATGAACTTGGCTTTGCTTTATGATAGACACAGCGTCTGGCCTGGCAAAGTAATTTCTACTTTGCATTTCAGTTCCAGACCCTTGGGCTTTTAAGTCTGTAAATCACTTCTTTCTGATTACCATCTTGCTCTCTTACCCCTACACTTCATTCTTGACATACTGTGATTTAGTCCTTCCCCTTTATTTAACAGCTAAAATCAGTGCCAGTATGAAAGTTTGGAACGACAGCTTCAAAATTCCTGCCTGCTGAAAGCAGACAATTTCTATTCTGTTACAGATGCATCTGCTTACTTTGGAGATAGATTTGGAACTGTGGCCCTATTCAGGAAAGCATTTAAACACACGCATAATCTTAAGTATGTGCTTAAGTTCCACTTAGTCTGTTTCTAAAACTGTTAAAATGATGTCACAAGTATTGTGGTAAATAGGCAAGAGAGATTTGGAAGGAAGTAATTAAGGACTGACACGCTGCAACCTGCTATGGTTATAAATGTTGTGGTTGAGCAGGGGTCAGCAACCTCCAGCCTTGGTGCCAAGAGTGGCATGCAAGCCGATTTTCATCAGCATGGGAGGTAGGAGCTCAGCCACACCCCTCCTCCCCCATGCAGCCAGGAGCCTGTGGATTAACAAAAGACCAGCTAATGCTACCAACCACCACTAAATGTTAAAGCTCTGCATCTTAACATTTATGAATGAAGCTGTTGTAAGTAGGGCTATCAGTGACTTTAAAAAATATCACCAGCGCTCAGACTGTACATAGAGCTTAAAAGGTCAAATTTTGGCACTCCGCCTCAGAAACGTTGCTGACACCTGTGTTAGAGCAATGCAGACATTTTCCAAACCAGTTCCTTTTTTGAAACATTGTTTGAGGACCAGACAAAGACATTGGAGTTGGATCAGGCAAACCATAATTTCAGTGCTTCCTTGGTAATTCTGCTTATTGACCATCAGTTAGCTTGTGCTTCTGGCACTCTCACCAGTGTTGTGTGTGAGTGTCTAGTGGGGGGTTCATACCTGAGCATTATGTGGAAGGAACTGGATCACTCTAGTAATGGTGACTGGCCAGCTCAGCCAGAATTTCTCCTAGGGACTCGCCAGCAGCACATACAGGTGTGACCACCAGCCACCACACATGGCATAGGGTGTGTCCTCTCTGATACAAGGCTGCTGGGCATCTGCTTTTCTTCAGGCAGCAGGCACTGATGAGGCCATTAAAGTGGAGCAGGACCTGCATTCCTTAACCACACACTGGCATGCTGCTAAGCCCCTTCTGCTCCTCGTGCATTCACAGAGCTAAATCTAGCCCCAGCTCTTATTAGTTTTAGTTTAAGGCGAGCTTCCTGTTAATTCATTACTGCATATGCATAACGTATTGTAAAACATCAGGATGGTATTTTAAGATACTATATGAGTAATAAGCTGTGTGGAATTTTTTTTCTACGATAATAATTAACATCCTCTCTCTTTATTACATTACACAGGGTTAATTCACAGTGGTGCCTAATGAGTGAACTCTGCCATGTTGGATTTTCTATCAGTACACCCATATCTGATCATGTATTTTACATCTGCTGTGGGTATGATAACAGTTCAAGCAGTAAGTACTGGATTAACTTAATCGTATCCACAATGAGGAGGGAGAACATAAATATATGCTGGATATTACTACCAGTAATTATAGTGGTACATTTTGCCTGCTGCTCAATCTCTTATTCCCACAGGACAGGTTTTAACAAAAAAGAAACTCTGATTATCTGCAGATAGCCATAAATGAAGCACTGCTATCAATAAAGAGCTAGCTGAACATTAATTAATGTGTAATGTAAACAGCAGAAGGGGTTTTTCCACATACAGTTACTATCATACATTTTCTATTTCCATTCCAGCTTCTTTTGAATTGGTACGGGCAACATTTCCCTATACTATATTTTCTCTCTATTCCTGTGTCCTTGGTCTTATTAATCCATCATTTTATATGGCCTCACTTTTCAAATGTTAGAAATGGCCTGTGATATTTGTCATGGCTATCAAAATAAATAGGTTCTGAAGAATCGCTCAGAATGCTTTATTCATGGATCCTTCTACTTCTTAAAAAGTAACTTGCTATAGCTGCCTTCTGTCTGATTTAGTTGTTCTTTTCATTTTTCTTTCTTCTGGCACTCTTAGAGGAATATACAGAAAGATGTTTAATCATTTCCATACCTGTGAAGGAAGAGAGATGCTGGGGAGTTAGTGAAGCGATCTACCAAGAATGTTGACATGCAGGCTGTGTGAACACATGAGTGTACAAACATGTACACACACACACATGCACAAAAGTTGGTGGAGATAGACATTGGACCATATTCTTCTCTCCGTTCAAGAGGAATAAATCTGGAAGAACTCCACTCAAGCCAGCTGAGCGATACTGTTGTGTAACTAAGGAAGAATCTGTCCCACTATAAAATTAAGAGGAATAGTTTAGTCTTGGAAGTTTTCTCACAGCTGGTGAAATTAATCTGACAATATTTTATCATACACCCCAAATAAGTGTTCACAGCTAGAAATTACAAGTCCCAAAGGCTGTTATTAAGCTGATGACCATAGAGTAAAAGAAATAGCAATACTGTTCATTACTGAACTGAAGAGATATAACTGACATTATTTTTGCAGACTGAACCAAAAGTTATGCTTATATCTATTACACCCTGAGGTATGAAAAGAAGTGGACCATTTCAGAATGAGGCTGTAACCTCCTATTAAATTGGGATTAGGATTCCCTTGCCATTAATTGATAAGAATGTTATTCTAAATAAAATAAAACAAAGACCCAGGTGATAGCTGCTGCATCTTTTTGCAAGGCAAGCTGATTCACGCAAATCGTTCATGAAGAGGCTGGGAGAGAAGATAATTGTTCATACAGTATGATTTTCATTGCCAAGAAAAGACGCCTGCAAGGGCCTACGTTAGCTAAAAAAATATGGTAGATAGAAAAAATAATAAAATTCTTGGACATAGTTTATCCAAACTAGAGTTACAAATCGTTTTGCAAGATTTGGGAACCAACACAGTTACAGCATTGGTGCATGGTGTAAGCTTACACTGAGACAAACAGCTGGACATGAGCTTACATCTGGAGACAGAAGCTAAAATAACTACTTTCAAATATAATCCAGACCAGAAACCAGACCTGGAAGTTTGGCTAGACCCCATATTAAGAAATAGGCATCCCAAATGAAGAGTGCGCCCATAAATAAACTAACAAGATTTTGGAGATTCAGAAGAGCCAGGGAAATAAAATGTGCAATGATGAAATATTCATAGTCTTACATTATTTTACAGCTCCAATATTTCTTCCTTGATTTACACTTTCTTTGCATGCAGAAGTATGGGATCTGCTGCAAAATAATAAAGCCTGTATTAGAATGCTACTGCTTCTGTGTCATAGATCAGAGGGGATTAATCAGGACTCCACAATAACGATAAACAGCTGAGAAGACCAGGCAAGAAGCACTGCTTTATGCACCTGAATGAAGACACATTGAAATAAAAAAGCCACAGAATAATTATAAAAACAATAATAATCATCACAATTCAGCATCTTATACAGACCAACAATTACCCTGAAGATTCTTGTCTGTCAACGGTATCTGCAAGTGGGAACAATGGAAAAATCAGTCTGGCACACAGAGAGCAATGTTTCAATGCTGTAGATAAATAAGAGTTGGACTGGAAGATCTCTGGGATAATGTCTTAAACATCTAAAGTTATTGTATCATATAAATGTTAAATTAATAATGGGCACCTTAGGAATGCATACAATAGTGTAGTAATAATAATACATTTTCATGCGAGTGAAAACTGTGCCAGCCAATTTCTTGACTGCCTGACCTTAGCACACAAACAATGGTGGACTATTGAAAATACATTACTACAAGACAACAGCACACAGGATGGTGTGAAGTGTGCTGGAAAACCCACGTGGCTTTGGGAGGACCTTCTAATGAATGAACACGCTGAATTTCAGACAAAGTTGCCTTCTGAATTTCAACTGTTGGAGCACCATGACCACATATACCTGAACTGCAGTAAGTCATGGCTTTTTATAAAGTTGTTTGTTATGTCTACGTAACAATTGCCCAATAAAATCTGAGCTTTTCCATCATATAGAATACAATGGATTGGCTGCCTGATTCTGCCCTCTTTTTCACACTGAGTAGTGTCTTCTCAGAAAGTCCCTTTGGTTTCACTGTAAGTAGCAGGGGACAGAATCAGGCTGACAGACTCTAAGGTGCTGGGCACATTACACTTTTTAGGAGACAGATTTGCCTTTCCTAAACATTGGACATTATGAAGTATCTCAGTTGTAATAATAATAGTATAACTTCTATGATATCTTCTATGCAAGAAAGCCAAGGTGTTTAAAAAAAACTGGCAAATTAATTCTGTAGGGCAGGAAAAATGTGGTAACTGAGGCACACGGAGGCTATATGGACTTGCTTGGGGGAAAAAAAAACACCTTGGTGGCCAAGCCAGGAATGGACTCCAAAAGTGTCACTTCCCTTCTCAGTTCTATTACTTAGGTGCAAGAACATTGTAGTTTCAGTAACATGTAGACTAAAATCCAGGAGGCAAATTCTAACAGTCATACTCACACTGACTAGTGCCTCCAATACAGTAAATAGAGTAAGGAGCTGCTAATCAGAAGAGGAATGCCAGAATCTGGTCCAACAAACTCACTTTTTAATTCTTCATTTAATTCATCTTAACTCACCTTTTACTCTAAATCAAATTAAGGCCACTTTAATTCTGAATAAGAGTATCCACACAGGCTGTGTCTACACTAGCCTGCTTCTTTGAAGGGGGCACAGCCTAAGCAGAGAATACTAAGGAAGTGCTGCGATGAATATTCAGCACCTCTTTAGGCTAATTCTCCCTGTGGCAACTTCCAAGTTGTGTGGGCACTTTGAAGATCCCGCAGCTACACAGCATGCTGGCGCTTTGAAGTTTGACACTTTGAAATTGTTGTGGGGAGAATTAGCCTAATGAGGTGCTGCATATTCATCTCAGCACTTCATTAGTATTCTCCACTCAGGCTGATGACTGTGACCCCTTTGAAGAAGGGGGCTAGTGTAGATACAGCCACAGGGTTTAATGCAAACAAAACAAAAAGCAGTCAAGTAGCACTTTAAAGACTAGCAAAATAGTTTATTAGGTGAGCTTTCGTGGGACAGACCCACTTCTTCAGACCATAGCCAGAGCAGAACAGACGAAATATTTAAGACACAGAGAACCAAAAACAGTAAGCAAGGAGGACAAATCAGAAAAAGATAATCAAGGTGAGCAAATCAGAGAGTGGAGGGGTGGCGGGGAAGGTCAAAAATTAGAGTGAGCCAAGTATGCAGACGAGCCCTTATAGTGACTCAGAAAGTTCCCATCATGATTTAAACCATGTGTTAATGTGCCGAATTTGAATATAAAAGTCAGCTCGTCCACTTCTCTTTCCAAAATGGTGCGATAATTCCTCTTCAGTAACACACATACCTTTAGGTCATTGACAGAATGCCCCATTCCATTAAAATGTTGGCTAACTGGTTTGTGGATCTGGAGTGTTTTGATGTCTGTTTTGTGCCCGTTGACCCTTTGTCTAAGGGAGTTAGAAGTCTGTCCAATATACAAAGCATCTGGGCATTGTTGGCACATGATGGCATGTATGATGTTAGTAGAGGAGCATGAGAAAGTGCCCGTGATTCTGTGAGTAACCTGGTTAGGTCCAGTGATGGTATTTCCAGAGAAGATATATGGACAAAGCTGGCAGCGGGCTTTGTTGCAGGGAAAAGTTCCAGGACTGGTGTTCCTGGGGTATAGACTGTGGCTGTTAGTGAGGATCCTCATGAGGTTGGGAGGTTGTCTGTAGGAGAGAACAGGCATGTCACCCAGGGCCTTCTGAGCTGCGTCTACACGTGCACGCTACTTCAAAGTAGCGGCAGTAACTTCGAAATAGCACCCGTCACGTCTACACGTGTTGGGCGCTATTTCGAAGTTGAAATCGACGTTAGGCGGCGAGACGTCAAAGTCGCTAACCCCATGAGGGGATGGGAATAGCGCCCTACTTCGACGTTCAACATCGAAGTAGGGACGTGTAGACGATCCGCGTCCCGCAACATCGAAATAGCGGGGTCCTCCATGGCGGCCATCAGCTGGGGGGTTGAGAGATACTCTCTCTCCAGCCCTTGCGGGGCTCTGTGGTCACCGTGGGCAGCAGCCCTTAGCCCAGGGCTTCTGGCTGCTGCTGCTGCAGCTGGGGGTCCGTGCTGCATATACAGGGTCTGCAACTAGTTGTTGGCTCTGTGTATCTTGCACTGTTTAATGAAAGTGTGTCTGGGAGGGGCCCTTTAAGGGAGCGACTTGCTGTTGAGTCCGCCCCGTGACCCTGTCTGCAGCTGTGCCTGGCTCCCTTATTTCGATGTGTGCTACTTTGGCGTGTAGACGTTCCCTCGCTGTGCCTATTTCGATGTTGGGCTGAGCAACGTCGAAGTTGAACATCGACGTTGCCAGCCCTGGAGGACGTGTAGACGTTATTCATCGAAATAGCCTATTTCGATGTTGCAACATCGAAATAAGCTATTTCGATGTTGGCTGCACGTGTAGACGTAGCCCTGGAGTGTAGCATCCTGATTAAGAATAGGTTGTAGGTCTTTAATAATTCGTTGCAGTGGTCTGAGTTGGGGGCTGTAGGTGATGACCAGTGGTGTTCTGTTCTTGGCTTTTTTGAGTAGCTGGTCTCTGGGTATTCGTCGGGCCCTGTCGATCTGTTTTTGTACTTCTCCTGGTGGATAATTCAGGTTTATGAATATTTGGTAAAGTTCTTGTAGTTTTTGGTCTCTGTCAGTTGGATCAGAGCAAATGCGATTGTACCTGAGAGCTTGACTGTAAACAATGGATCTAGTCACGTGTGCAGGATGGGAACTAAAAGGGTGTAGATCAGTATAGCGATCAGTTGGTTTTTGGTACAGCGTGGTACTGATCAGGCCATCCTTGATTCGTACTGTAGTGTCCAGGAAATGTATCTCTTGCATGTTGTAATCGAGGCATAAGTTGATGGTGGGGTGTAGATTATTAAAGTCTCTGTGGAATTCTTCTAGAGCCTCTGTACCAGTTTAACTAATCCACTTTAAAATGAATTTTGAGTAATTTTTCTGAGTTTCTCCATATAGGGAGGCCCTGAGATTCTTTAATTAGCTATACTTCACAGAATTAGGCACATATTTTACTTCACTTCAGTATATATTCCCCCTGAAGACAACGGGACTGCTCATGCTTAAGTGTTTGCAGAAGGAGATCTTTCCTGTCAAAGGTTCACAGAGTTTGGCTGTGATGCTCTTTCATAGCTAAATGTAAGGCCCTATTCATTCCTATTAGAACCAAGAAATCATCACACCAGGGCTCTAAGGCTCTGTCTACACTAGAAGCATCTCTAGAAGTTACTGTTGACAGAGAAATCTCAACAGATTGCATCAACACAGAACTTGCTGTCGACAGAGAACTGCCAGACTGCACTCTGCACTGCCCTCTCGTGCCAGAGAGCAGAATGGCAGCTCTGCAAAGGCTGTTACCCAGCAACCAGAAGACCTCTGTCCAGAGAAGTGTCTACACTGCACTTCTGTCGACAGATTGTTATGCCTCAAATTTTTGAGGGATAATATCGTCAAGGCAAATGCAGAGTTCTGTCAAGACTCTGTCAACAGAATGCTGTAAGTGTGTAGACGCTCCCTGACTTCTGTCGCCTGAAGGCCCCTTCTGTTGACAAAACTCTTCAGTGTAGACGCCGCCTAAGTGAACTTTTCAAAGGAAAGAAATGTGAAACTGTAAGTTTTCCCATTTTCTAGCACTCTCATTGATGTCCTAAACCTAGTTCATCATAATTTTGGTCAGGTTGTATCTAAACAGTATCTTTTGGAGGAATTCATGTTGTTGATGAAAAAGGATGTGAACTGTCCTGACAGCACAGTCTGTATTGTATTGTGGAGTGCTCAGACTGGAGGTGTGAAATAACTTTTTTCAGAGCTTAATTTGTCCCAAGGCTGAGACCTGGTACCCCTAGCTTTGGCAGTTCATAGCCCCTGCATCTCTAGGTTGGCTGCATCTGTCATGAATGTAACAAAACTACTGGTGCCCTGGAACCTAATTGTTCAAACACTAACACCTCTTTCATTCTAAATTAAGCACTGGTTTATCTTCCTCCTCCTTTGCTTTGGGACCACAAATAAACTTCCTTATGACTGAAAGTGAGCAGATGGTTTTCAGTCATCTGCAGAAATATGTGTAACAGCCTGATCATGCAAGACCTGGAGCCTGACCTCACTGGGAATTGAGAGAACTCAGAGATCAGAACAGTAATTCTCAAATAAGGGTGCAGAACTGTTCCATAGGCTTGGAGTACAGGAGATCTTACAGTCAACTGCAGAGCTCTAGCTACGCCAATTGTGTGGCTAAAATCAATGTCTGCAGTTGACTAAGGTCTCACCTCCCTTACTCCTGGTGAGAGCAGGAGTACAGGGGGTTGACTGTGGACCCCAGAGAGATTGATTTTTTGTGTCTTTATCAGATGCGTGAAATTGAACTCCAGGAGATCGACACTTCGACCCCGTAAGTCTAGACATACCCTTAGACTCTTTTCCCAGCCCACACTGTTTTCCTCTTCCTTCAGAATTTTAGCATTGTTTCCTTTCCTGTCTATTTGAGCCTTTTCCTAATGCGGCATTTAACATCATCGCGCAGTAGCAAAAGAAGGCTACCATGTGACACTGTTAAATGCAGCATGATCAGTTCTCACAGTTTTGTCAGAAATCCTGCAATATTTGATGCTTTCCCTGAAGGCTCCAGCACCTGGAGTCCTTTCATTATATTTCATTTAAAATTAAAATGTTTCTAGCCCGCACCATTGTGTGGAAATCTTGAAACAATGACCCAGCTACACCCAAGGGCCAGGGCTGACAAGAGACTTCATCATCAGGCCCTGGATGGGAGCTGGTTGTAGCCTCCTCAGAAGCAGTAGGTCTGCAGGTCTTGGGAAGAAGGGGCTAACCCCCATCCCCACCCTCCAGACCTTCAGCATCACCAAGGCTGCAAGGCATGCACTGCCAGAGGCTTGGTGGCAATTTAAAGGTTTCAGGGCTGCAGCTGCTGAGATAGTAGTGATGGCAGCCTGGAGTCCAGGGCTCTTGTAAATTGCAGCAGCCCTTCTCCCTACAACCCTTGGCGGCGTGCTAAAAGCTCAAAATACAAAAGTCAAAACATCCCCTACTTTATTATGTCTCTCTCTCTCTCTCTGTTATATCTATCTATCTATCTCAGGCCGTGTCTACACTAGCCCCAAACTTCGAAATTGCCATGCAAATGGCCATTTCGAAGTTTACTAATGAAACGCTGAAATACATATTCAGTGCTTCATTAGCATGCGGACGGCCGCAGCACTTCGAAATTGACGCGCCTCGCCGCCGTGCGGCTTGTCCTGACGGGGCTCCTTTTCGAAAGGACCCCACTTACTTCGAAGTCCCCTTATTCCTCTGCTCATGGGAATAAGGGGACTTCGAAGTAGGTGGGGTCCTTTCGAAAAGGAGCCCCATCGGGACGAGCCGCGCGGCGGCAAGGCAAATCAATTTCGAAGTGCCGCGGCCGCCCGCATGCTAATGAAGCACTGAATATGTATTTCAGAGCTTCATTAGTAAACTTCAAAATGGCCATTTGCATGGCCATTTCAAAGTTTGGGCCTAGTGTAGACACGGCCTCAATCTTGAAGACAGCTTTATAATTTTGGGGGTCTGACTCAGTCTTTCACTACCTACGTTGGCAGTACTGTAATTGCAGTGAGGGCCAAACACTGCTATCTTTACCCAGGGAAAACTTGCCCTGACTTTAGGTGAAGTCCTACTCCAGCTGAAGACAATGCTAGTGTGTCCTAAGACACTAGACTTGGCCCAGAAGTAACACAAGAAGGTTCATGACTCCAAAGTTTGCTCATAGTCCTGTGTTGTAAAACCTTCACTACCAACTTGATTGGCAACATATTAAACCAACGTTATTAAAATTGAAATGAGTGTTAAAAAACAAATGTCTGTGTGAGAGCCACCGTCTTGGTCAACACAATAATAACTACACAATGGGAAGTTTTCCAAGAAACTCTATGGCTTTAGCACCAGGTTAACTAGCTAAAAGAGACCTGTATCCCCAGTTGATCAGTCAGTGGGGACATATTGCATGCACCAGCCTGTGGGTTATATACTGCCTGTGGACAGTGGAAGCTTATCCAAGGGTCTGAGGCCCAGAGCATTTCAAATCATAGCTGAGCCCACTACTTATGTGACAGCCACCAGCAGTATCACTTCAGCTGCGTCTACACGTGCACGCTACTTCGAAATAGCGCCTGTCGCGTCTACACGCGTCGGGCGCTATTTCGAAGTTAACTTCGACGTTAGGCGGCGAGATGTCGAAGTCGCTAACCTCATGAGGAGATAGGAATAGCGCCCTACTTCGACGTTCAATGTCGAAGTAGGGACCGTGTAGATAATCCGCGTCCCGCAACGTCGAAATTGCTGGGTCCTCCATGGCGGCCATCAGCTGGGGGGTTGAGAGATGCTCTCTCTCCAGCCCCTGCGGGGCTCTATGGTCACCGTGGGCAGCAGCCCTTAGCCCAGGGCTTCTGGCTGCGGCTGCGGCAGCTGGGGATCTATGCTGCAGGCACAGGGTCTGCAACCAGTTGTCAGCTCTGTGTATCTTGTGTTGTTTAGTGCAACTGTGTCTGGGAGGGGCCCTTTAAGGGAGCGGCTGGCTGTTGAGTCCGCCCTGTGACCCTGTCTGCAGCTGTGCCTGGCATCCCTATTTCGATGTGTGCTACTTTGACGTGTAGACGTTCCCTCGCTGCGCCTATTTCGATGTTGGGCTGAGCAACGTCGAAGTTGAACATCGACGTTGCCGGCCCTGGAGGACGTGTAGACGTTATTCATCGAAATAGACTATTTTGATGTTGGCTGCACGTGTAGACGTAGCCTACAAGTCTTAACAGAACACTTATAGTCTCTAGGGCTCACAGTGAATGGTGATGGCTGAAAGAAGCACAGAATCCCTCCCAAATTACAGCATATCTCTATGGACAAAGCCAGAACACACCAGTGAAAGCAGATAAGCACCAGGTTTTAGTGCATGCAATGAGTCAATTATAGATCTCACTGACTACTGTCCAGGAGAAGGTAGTCATGAAATGGGGGTGAGTCCACATCCTCAGAGCAAGTGGTGGTACGCATCATCACCACATGCACCTGCATATCTCTGCCTCAGCCTTTTCATAGGGTCAGCTGTGCTTTGACTCTCATGCTGGTCCATATGGCTCTGCGGGTAGAATCTGAGCCAGTTCTGCAGGTCTGCTATTCATTTGCATAACTTTCCCCCAATATTTGTAAATTATGTTGGGAAAAAAGGGGATTATGCCATGCATTTCTAACACATCCATCATCCTGGCAGGCAGGTGAAACACACTACATCAGGTATATTTATTGCTACTAATAGTAATAATTAAAGCAGGTATTTCCAATAGGGGACTGGACTAACTAGATTAAATGGGTCAGGAAAGGGTGGCCTAGTGGGCAGATACTCCAAAGATCCAGACTTGATTGCCATCTCAAACACTGATTTATTTTGTGACTCTGTGCAAGCCACTTAATCTACCTGTCCTTCAACTCCCCATCTGTAAAGTAGGGATGGTGCTCCTGACCTCACAGGGTAATTTCTAGAAGTTGCTAGAAGTAATTCCAGAGATAGTTGTGTGGCTCTCAGGTACTTCAGTTTTGATGGCTACTTAAGCACTTAGCTAAAGGGACACCAAGAGGATTTAAAAGGCTTTTTTCAAGATGAGCCCTAGCAGTGCGCTCTGTTTACTGCAGCAGAAAAGTCTGTAAGAATCTTTCATCCAACCATCAGTGCATCCCATTTGGGTGCAAAAAAGATTCAAGCCCAACATTTTTCTTACAGAGTCTCCTTTTCTCCACGTATAGGGCTTCACTGGATGCATTTGGGGGTTTTGTACACTTTATAAACAGGGCACAATGGAGGCAGGAAGCTATTTTTCCTACCTATGAGACTGCAGTCCCCAAATAAGGTGACTTTGTCAGCCCCAGTGCCATCCCCAGTGAACAGTGCAGGCCTACAAAGACAGAAAACAAACATGAAATTATGTGCAGTATGGCATGATTAAAACAATCTCCATCTTGTCTTCAGCCCCTGGAGGAAATGACTCTTGTTAGGGGCAAGAGATGATTTACTGTCTATGCTGGCTGACTCCTGGGCCTTAGGTGAGGAGAAGCTGGAAACTGTGTTAACCTATAGTGAATTATTTATGATGGGTTTTGTGTTGTGAGGTTTTTTTTGTTTGTTTTTGTGTGGCTTACAGTAGCTCAGTGGGAACTGAGGCTGGGAAACTTGTTTTTACCTAGGATGGCTTGTGCTCTTAGCAAAAGCCAGTGCTTTAGCTTTTATGCTACCACTGTCTTCTTTTCTCCCCCTCATGCCACAAGCCCACATTCAGGTGCTTGGGTATCAACTAAACCACCTACTTTTCCCTCCTAGCTACAATGTTCCATTGCAATGGGAAATCACAACATTTATTACATCTCTGTCTAAAATTAACCTCTAAGCAAGCATTTCACCCTCTCTCATGTAATCATCATAAAGGTAGAAAAATGAAATTTCCCAAACGTTAAAGCATGCTGCAGAGAGCTTCAGGGAACTGCATGTCATTTTTCACTTTGATGTATGCTATGTTTTTTTATGTTTTTTTAAGGGCAGCAGGTGGGGAGGGGAGAGAAGAGAAAAAGATGCACTGAGTCTCTTCCTTGACATTTCCTCAGTGCTACTTAACTCTTCAGGTAGCTGCCAAACAGAATGATGGGGGAAGGAAAACAGACTCTTCCCACCGGACAATTAGATACTCAGTAAGAACTTTGTTGAGCACCCTGGATGGGTTAAGCTCCTGAGCCTGAAATGACTGAAAGGTAAGGAGGAGCATCAGGAGCAGAGATTTATTGCATGTATTCATCTGGGTGCTTATTTTTTGATTTTGAAATCTGCATGGCTTTTTATTTCCTAACAGAACAAGGTTGTGCTCCTCAGGGCAAGTGCAGTTGAACCTACTGATCTTTCTTCCTTTCTCTAGCCTGTTTAATAAGAGGTTAAAGACACACTGTATTACGCTGAAAAGGCAAAACCAGATATTTTTCTCCCGCTGCTCCTCTGTGGCATTTGAATCCTCCCCAACATTTTTGCTCTTCTGGTTGCATTTTCAAAATAAAAGCCCCCTTTTCATACACCCATTTCCTCCTGTAATCCTAAATCTCTCCCCCCTCCCCTCTGCCACCTCCTATTTACACTTACTACTACTGTCACTGTCAGCTGTGCCTACCATCTGCTTCCAGAATATTACAACCCTGAGATCAGATGACATTTTGTGATTTATTCACACACGCCACCAGACTTTTCGTTGTTGCGGCTGTTGCTGGATTTCGGAGTTTGTGAAAGCGAGGCTTTCAGAACCAGGCATACCACACGGAAGACACTGGAGTAGACTATCCTGCCAGCGTGGCCAGTTCATCTCGCTCTGACCTGTGGACTTCTGCTATTTTACAAGTAGGCCTCAGCTGAGCAGAGAAACAGTGAATCGTGCCAGGTTATTTGTGGTTTAGTCAGGGGCATCAGTGGCGAGCCAAGATGACACCAGTGTAATTTTTCCACTTGTGAATGGAGTCACAATTTATACAGTCTGGAAAGAACAATGGCTGCATTAGTAACCTCCGCCCCATCTAGACCCCTAACTAATGAGGTTTTAGCAGCAGCAAATAGGGACAGTCTTGTTATATGTTTCGGCACTAGGATACAAAACCTAGTGACAATAATAATTTCAGGAGTAGGGGAGGGGACCAGATTTCTCTTGTTACCTTTGCAGTACTAGTTCCCTGCCGCAGACTACATCTACACTATGAGGTACATTTGAATTAATATCAGTTTTGTAGTTTTGAAGTTTATAAGTTTGAATTTGACCATTCTCACGTCCCACGTACTCCTCCCAAAGTCAACTCATTGCTGCCACATTCCAATTGGCAAACATCAACTGTTGCAGTAGTGCATTGTGGGAAGCTATCCCACAGTTCACTTATGCCCATAGCATTCTGGGTATGCTCACTGGTCTTTGACATCTTCCAACACTGAATTTTCCTCATTTCCCTCCCGTGCTAAGCAAACGTCCATTTTTCCCGCTGGAAGGAAGGAAAAGTAGGGCATCCACAGAGATGGCAAAAAAGTTTACAGAAATGTCTTTCTTCTGTAACTGAATTCTCAGCTGGCCATCCACTGAGTGTCCCCCCTCCTATGACTGCATCCGATCCCTGAAAATATGCTGATCCCTGAAAATAATACACGGACCCTGACTGCATTTGCAAAGTTAGAAGAAAGAGGATAGAAAAGTCTAGGAAAAAAGATTTTTGACTTTCTTGAAAAATAATACAGGGACACCAAAAAGCATGAAGAAAGAGAAGGTGAGAAAGTTTTTAAGAAAAGAGAGTTGCTGATGGGGAGAGTTTCTGGTTTTCCAGTGCACTATAAGGCTTCTGTGCAACAACTGTGTTCTCAACTGGCCACCCACTGTGTATCCCACCTCCCATCATTGCATGTGATTCCTGAAAATAATGCAGGGGCCCAGACTGTATTCTAAAGTTAGAAGAAAGAGGATAGAACAGTCTAGGAAAAAAATTTTTTTGGCTTTCCCCTACACTACACAGATATTGCCAACACGGGTGACGTCAGTGAAATAACATACACCGAACTTATAATGCAAACAGGAATCTCAGCTAGCACCCTGCTCCCCGTGTTTCTGAGGAGGTCAAAGCATGAAGACAGACAGCAGATATTAGCAAAAAGATTTCATAGCCGAAATATAAAATCAGCAGGTATCTGCCATGGATAGCAAGCTCCTGAAAATATTTTTAGCAGGGTGGGAAGGGGGTTGCTGCAGTCTGCAGCTGCTGAAGTATTCCCCCCAAGTATGTTAGCCACCGGGGGAGACTTCCCTCCATCAGCAGCAAGCACCAGTGGTCCCACCTTATGGGCGTTGGTGGATTCAGCGGGGGGCCAGTTGAAGTGGTCCTCCCTGAGTATTTTAGCTGCTAGGGGGAGACTCCATCCTCAGCAGCAGCAAGCCCCTGTGTATCTTAGCTGCCAGAGGAGACTTCTCCCCAGTGGCAACAAGCCCTGGTATGGGCATGGTGGACGTTCAGTGGGGAGCCAGTTGAAGTGGTTCTCCCCAAGTATCTTAGCCACCAGGGGAGACTTCCCCCCCCAGCAGCTGCAAGCCCCCAAATATCTTTCCTGCCCTTGGAGCCCTAAATGTGTGCAATCTATGACATGGTACTGCCTGGCAGCATGGTCAGCACTGAATGGCAGGCACATCCTTTTATTGAGTTGGGGGCTACCCATGTGATGTGGCAGAGCACAGGAAAGACCCAGACTGTGTGGCGCCTGTGGGGGAAGGAAGGGGGTTCACACACAAATGTAAATCTCTGAGAAGATTCCCAGTGTGTTATGCAAGCCTGACCACCACCACAGCCTTGCTGCCACATGATGTGGTGGGTCAGTGGTTGGTGCCAGCAGCGCAGAAAAAAAACTAACAAGTGTAGAGACAGAGCCACAAAGTCCCTGCAAGGGCTTTTTGAATGGGTAGACCCTCTCACAGCGCTAATAGCAAAGGAAGAGACGTTTCTCAGGCTCTCACACAAACATGAGCCCACAGCCAAAGGCTCGCTGCTCCCACTTGGAAATTCATGGTCTTCCTGTTACTGGAGAGCAGCAACCAGAGTGGAGGGAGACTGAGGGGCATTGTGGGTTATATATGGGACACCTCTGGAGGCTAATAAATACAGTTTTAAGACATGGCACTTCTGCACTGGCCTTTACTCAAACTATTGAGTTCAAGCTTGACGCTCTACCGGTCAGGTAACTGCAATGTTGTAATCTCAATATTAGTGCTCCCTCAATCAAGCTAATGGTATTGACAGTGAAGACAGCCATGTGGTAATATCGAGCTAACTGCCTTAAATTGGAATTTATCTCGTAGTGTAGATGCAGACAGTCATTCTTTCAGCCTCCCAGTACAGTGGTGTTGGATATTGCAAAGCACTAGCTCCTGAACTGGGGAATGTCAGTTCTTCCTCCTTTTACATTCCTCTGTCCCCATCTCCCCGTCCATTTCTTCCTCACTTTTCTTCATGTGCTTCACCTCCCCTCCCCTCTTTTTCATTTCTCTCTCTTCCTTATCTTTGAATCCCTCTTTCTCCATGTTCATTCCACCTCCTCTTTCTGTTCTTGTCACCTCCCTGTCCCTCTCCTTGTTCCTGCTCTGTCTTCCCCACACTGTGTGAAAGCCATGTATTCCTTTGGTGTTCTCACATTGCCAGGCATGCTGTACTCCTCCTCTGACCTTGGCCCAAATGGTTGGGGCAGAGTGGGAAGAGAGGAGAGGAAAAACAGTCCTGAACACTGTGGGAGCACATTCACAATCTGGAATTTAGTGCACAGCTGTCCCTAGGTGGCCAGGCTGGTAGGTGGAGCCCAAGATGGCACGCCTGGCTGATGGATGCAATAATCAATTGAAGTGTGAGGCCCTGAAGGCATAGGGCCTAAGGCAACCACCTTGCTCTAAGGCCGGGCCTGCATTAATGGCAGAATGATGGGGCACGGCCAAAAAATAAAATGTTTGTCACCAAAAACAGGGCCATGTGTTACTGTAAGTATGTCAGACAGAGCCTCTGTGGTCCTTTCTGGAATGATCAGTGCTTGAAAAGATGTCACCGTGCCATTCAATCAACATTTCCAACACTATACTACCAGTCCCAGCAGTATAGCCAGTTGAGACTGTTTTATAGAAACTGCGCTTATCATGACATGCGGAACTTTGTTCAGAAAGGCTGGGAGTAGTACAACTACTGCCTTCCTCATGGAATTCAGTGATTGCCCGTTCCCCTAATTTGTTTGGCTTATTTACATTTCAAATTTGTGGGCCATAAGGTTTCATTGCATGTAGAACACAGCAAAACTAGTGATTTTCCACACTATGAATTTAAATAAAAGCAACCCATAATGTAAGTGTTTCCACATCAGTATTCTGCCATTTTGGAAGTCCAATGCATCTTAAAATACATAAAAATTAGGCAATGAGAGGGTAGTTTATATCCTGGAATGAGGTCAGGGATGTCATTCAAAAGGGAATTACTGTGAACTAATTCGTATCCTGCTTTCTGCAAATAAGCAATAGTTTAAAATAGGTACAATATAATTTATATACTGATACTATCTTATTTTCCTATATACCCTGTCACAGAACATCCCAAGTCCCAAGATCACGTTTCTAGCTGGGTTGTTGGGAAGGGTTCAAGCCACTGTTATGAACCATGAAATCAGATGAAACTCTGTCAGTTTCAGGTTCAACTACAAGAACAAAACTTTCATGAAAACAAAGAATAACTCTTCACTGTATCTGGTTAGGCAGTGATTTTTGGAACTTGAGCATAATGGGTTCATTACCAAATTTCATGCTTGGTACAGGTGACATACTAGAATGTCTGACTGGCTTAGCCCAGAGCTCTGCAACCTGTGGCTCCAGAGCCACATGTGGCTTTTGAAGACAGTGGTGTCCAATAGGAATTCAAAGATCCTGACACTTGTGGTTGCTGTCCTTCCATATTGTCACAGCTCCCTTAGCCCCCACTCTAAATAAATGCCCCCTCCTTTTCCCCCAGAGCTAGGATTCCCCAGACCTCCCCCCATTCTAATTTAATGCTTCTGTTTCACCAGAGCCTCCACTCAAGCCGTGGCAACCGCTGCCGCCACATGTCAAGGGGTGGGGTGTGTGCGTGGAGCGGGTGGATGGCACTCCCCCCATGCAGCTCTCAGGAGGAGCTGAATTTAAAGGCTCCAAGAGCTGCATTCACCACACCACAGTGTCCTGTTCAACACATGGGGCGAGTGGCAAGCATATTGGACACTGTGGCTTTAAGGACTTCTTTGATTATTTTTGATAAACAGTGAATGTGTAAAAGTCAAAAAATGAAAAACTCGTATCTAAATAGCAAACGATATGTGATCTTGAAATGTTGAATAACCCCCCTAGGGTCCTCCAGAGAGAGAAGGTTTGGGAGTGAAAGTTAGGAAGACAGTGGTACAAACACACATAAAATGTGAGGAAATAGAACATATAAAAAATTTTTGAACATCCTGAAGTAACATGTGCCACATTACAAATCAGAGCACGCGCACTGTTCTTAAAACAGGAGTTACAAAAAGTATGGTTTGACGTTATTTATTAAGGACCATCTTGTATTCACCTGCATTGCAGCTCTTGAATACCTGAGTGCTTTACCAAATTGGAAAAAATGACTCTTGTTATTTTGGTGGCTGACCCCTGGGTTAGGCGGTACTTCTTCCTCCGGGAGATTTAGTCATGATGCCATTTGCAATGATTCTCCCAGAAAATCTGTTTAGATGATCTTTGTGAACTTTCCAAGACTCACCTAATTAGTGTGAAGTTCATGCAGTTGGGATGGATTAATTTTAAAACTGCTTTAAACTACCGTGTTTCCAGGAGATGTTTAAAATACCACTACTTTATCTTCCAATTTCCAGAAGCAATCCAAAATATGTAAAAAGTTTTATAAAACAGCTCACATGGAATCCTTACCTTTGTATTTTTAGGGAGACTAGCAGAGAAAGGGAGAGTTTTTTCTTACCTAAGTTAGGAAAACCTCTCAACTTTCATTTCTTCTTGAAAGGAAAATTTTGTATAAGAGTAATCTACAGGAAAAGTAGTTATGTAGGCAAGCCTGAGGTCTATGAAAGTACATATTTCAAGCTTAGTGAAGTTATTTTTTAATCTCAGGGGAGATTTTCAAACTCCTTAATGAGAGTTAGGCACAATACATTCTGTAGAAAGTAGTAACATTTCCAAGGGGGCATGGTTAGAGAAAATAACTTTTGTCATTTCCTACCCATGCACTGGCTGGTTCCACAGTACTGCTAGTGTCACCTGAAAATGTAAGACAGCTGAGTTTAAAATTCCTGCCAAGGACAAAGTAAGTCAGGAAAGCACTGGAGAGTCAGCTGGCCCACTGGTTGAGATAGATGCTGCTGATGGTACTGTGTCACCTACCGATGACAATGAGGCTGATGAAGAGGCAGCCATGAAATGGATCAGTGACAGCAAGAGTAATGAGAAGGCAATATCAGTGAGTGCAGAGAGGATACACAATATTACTACCCAAGAAGAAAAGACCGACTCTTCATTTCATGATCAGCTAGTCGTCTTTATCGCAGCCTAGATAGGGAAATGCTGGAGGAAAAGGTGATAATGATGGAGGGAATGGTAGATGAGGGGAACCAGGCAGGGTCAGGTCTGCCATCAGGGGGTGGAGGGGCAGTGTGAAATCAAGAGGAGGCAGATATATGGTAGCTCGGAGCTCTGTGACCTTTGAAATGCCACGGGAGTGTCTCCATGTGGATTCTGAGGGCAGGGGGGAGGTGGACTATCGCATGCTCCAGGTAGCACCAAGACCTGACTGCCCTTGGCTCCTCCGCTTCTGCCCAAGTATCCACCCCTTCCAGGGGCATGGAGCCACCCCCTCAGACCTTGTCCCCAGTGGATATAGGCTCTGCTGGGTATGGCAACGGAGGATGGTGAAGACAACACTGATTCCTTGTGTTATACTCCTATGAGGAGAATGCTGTGAGTGAATGGCATTGGAGTGGGAGGTAGAACTTACCAATGCCCTACCTCATCCTTGGGGAGCATTCCAGGCCACAGACATCATGTGTTGTGCAGGTGTGCATGCTCCTTTATAATGCTGATTCAAATGACCCAACAAAAGCAGCATGGTGCTGGTGCTTGCAATAGCTTAGCCTAGATCTAGCACAAAGCACGCAAGCTGCTCTGCTTTAGCCAGCCACTGGGGCAGGTGTTCCTTATGACAGCTCTAGCCTGGGCCTCAAGAGACTTGGATACATGTTTTCACTCCACCACAGACTTCCTATGTGACCTTTTACAAGTCAGTTAGCCTTTCTGTGCCACATTTCCTCCTCTAAAAATGGGGCTGATAGTATCACCCTGCTTCACAGGTGTATTGTGAGAATAAATACATTAAAGATTAGAAGGTGCCCACACACAATGACAAGGGGGAACATACAAGGAGATGGACCTTTGCATGCAGAGATTCCAAGGCCAGAAGGACCACCATGATCATCTATTGTGATCTTCTGCAGAACACAGGCCACAGAACTTCTCCAAAATAATTTCCAAAGCAGATCATGATTTTAAAATGGACAGTCCTAGAGAACACAACATGACCCTTGATAAGGTGTTCCAGTAGTTTATTACTCTGACTGTTAAAAATGTATGCCTATTTCAATTTCTAGTCTGAATTTGTCTAACATCAGCTTCCAGCCGTTGGATCATGTTATACCTTTGCTAGATTGAAGATGCTATTATTAAATATACACTCTCGGTGAAGGTACTTATACACTGTAAACAAATCACTCCTTACCTTTCTTTTTGTTAAACAAATGGAGTTCCTTGAGTCTATGATTATGAGGCTTGTTTTCTAATCCTTTAACTATTCTAGTGGTTCTTCTATGAACCCTCTTAAATTTAAAATCTTCTGAAATGGTGGGCGCCAGAACACCACGCTATCCCAGCACCAGTGCCACAAACAGAGATAAAGTACCTCTCCATTTCTACTCAAGAGTCTCCTGTTTGTACATCCCAAGATTATGTTAGTTATTTAGTGACATGGTCACATTGGGACCCCATGTTTGTGAGGGATCACAGGCTGCCACATGGAAGCTCAGCCAAACCAGTTGAGAAGAGGGCTAGCAAAACTCTGGCTCTGATAGAGGCCCAGCTACGAAGCTCCTGATTGGAGGAGACAGCTGGCCACACCAGTTGGCTGAGACACACTACATAAGCTAGAAATGGAACACATTAAATTGTCTGAACAACGATGTGAAACCCTGACTGTTACTATGGATGTTTCCTACTTCTTTGACCTCTGAGCCCTGCTTCTCAGCCTATTCTTGCTTCCTGTCCTTCTTATCCCAGATCCATGTTTGTTTCTGAAACTTTCATGCCTTGCTCCAGGTCTTTGCTCCAGCAACTTACCCTTGACACTGACTCTGGCAGTGGTTCCTGGCTTAATGTCTGACTCTGACTCTGGTTACAGTACCTTACCCTTGACACTGACTCTGGCAGTGGTCCCTGGCTTAATGTCCGACTCTGACCCTGGCTCCAGTTCTTGGCTCCTGACCACAATCATTAGCCATGATGACCCACAACTCAGTTCCTACGATGTTCAGCTAATTGTCCATCGCAATTCCCAAATTGTTTTCAGAGTCATTTCTACCCAGGATAGAATCTTCCTCTGTGTAACTATGACCTATGTCCTTTGTTCCTATATGCATATGATTACATTTAGCTGTATTAGAATACACATTGTATGCTTGCACCCAGTTTACTAAGTGATTGAGATGGCTCTGAATCAGTGACCTGTTCTCTTCATGATTTACCACTCCCCCAGTTTTGGGGTTATCTGTAAACTTTAACTGTAAGGCTTGTTTTCTTCCATGCCATTGATAAAAATGTTAATAGCATAGGCCTTCGAACTGATACCTGAAGGACCCCCCTAGAAACACACCAACTGTTTACAATTACATTTTTAGACCTACCAATTAGCCAATTTTTAATCCATTCGACGTGCACCATGTTAATTTTATCTCTTTCTCCTTTTAAATCAAAATAGTGTGTGATGCCAAGTCAAACACTTCATGAAAGTCTAAGTGTATTACATCGTAATGGGTTCGACTCACCGCTGAGATGCCGCCAGCTGGTCAACCTGGGAATCAGCTCTTCCAGCTCCAGAGCACCAACTTCTAGATGATGTCTTGCCCACTGTTACCCGTCTTCCCTGTTCTCCACCAAGGCAACCAGGTGACACCCTCCCCCTGCCCACCTCCCCAGACAGGACAAAGGCAGAAGGAGGGGCCTGGGTAGTTTAAATTTGAACTGGGCATTTGGGGAGTGGAGCAGTCTTGGCTGACTGGAGAGGGAGGAAGGAAGACCACATTGTGTCAGGACACACATCCCTCCCAGAATGTGGCGCCCCTTCTGCTGGGTACTGCCCTATGACAGTGCCCATACTCTGGGGTTGTCCCCTCCTAGCGAACCCTGTAACCTCTAAGCCACAACTTGCTTCAGTGACCCACTGCCATTTAACATCTAGACCCTTACCTCAGGGCAAACTACAGCCTGAACTGCCTGCTTCATCCCTGGCAAGATCAGAGAGAGAGAGAGAGACTGTGCGTGTGCGTGTGCGTGTGCGTGTGCGTGTGCGTGTTGGACTTCCTGAGCATTCCTGTCTTAGCTGCTCCTCTGCAGCCCTAGCACATGAGCTCACCCTGAGCTCCCTTGGCTCACCTTTTCCTAGCACTGTTCTGTCCAAGATACCCTTGCTAGCAGGCAGCTGGGTGCCTCTCCCTTCAGAACAGGAGCAATAGAGTGAGCTCCTGCTGTCCAGGAGACCTCCTTATAGGATCCAGCCAACCCCTGATTGGCTGCCTCAGGCTTGTGATTGGGTCCCAGCCCCAGTCTTCTCCCAAGGCTATTTTAACCCCTTATGTACTGGTACAAGGCAACTGCCCCATTACAGACATAAACCCTTTCATCTATATCACCCCAACTCACAGTCTCCGCAAAAAACAGACGTCAGGTTTGTTTGACAGGTTGGTTTTATTTTTCATTTGGGGGTTTTGTACACTTTATAAACAGGGCACAATATAGAACTGCCCCGGTATTCTAAGATTTACTGCAAATCAACATGAATGATCCAATAAGCTCCTCAATAAGCTCTTTTAAGACTCATTGATGGAAGTGATCCAGACCTACTGATTTAAAAATGTCTGATTTTTGTGGCTCTTTTTTAACATCTTCCTGACTACTAATGGACTGGAAATCTTGTTATCATCATATGATGAGACATCATCTTTTTCACAAATACAGGACAGAAATACTTATTGAGTACTTTTACCTTTTCTGGATTATTTCTGATATTTTTATCATGTTTATTTAGTAATGGACTAATATCATTGTCATGATGTTTATATTCTCAGTATGCTTACAAAACCAAAAGCAAATCCCAAGCCCTCTTATAGGCAATATTAGAGAGTAATCAGAGCCTAGTGGAGCAGACACTCAGGAAGAATTAGCAGTGTATATTCTTATCACCAAGTGGGGGAAAAGTGATTTTAAAAATGTGCTAGGCAATATGATTTAGCTTAGTGTCAGTTGTAGCTTAGCGCAGATTGTAGAGAGGGTTTTAAACCTTTAAAAAGTATTACCTGTCCATGCTCCACCACAGACTGCTTCAGGTATAAACCAACGTGAAACAGTGCCAAAAACAGCTGTCAAACTCCGTGTAAATTTAAACCACTGATTTTCACACAGCCTGTTTGGTTGTTCCTTATACTTGTATTGATAGGTGAAGACATCACTTGAAGTGATTATTGCCCTGCTTCGGGAAATACATTTTCCCATTAGGAACATGATGGAAATAATTTCTTACACAGATAGAAACATTGGTATAGCTCCTTGGATCACATAACCACAGGTGTGGCTCCTAAGAGGTAATGAGAAATTGTTATGAAACTATTCACATATGAGCTCTTGGTTCAATTCCAGGCCAGATGCCAGGCAATGTGACTCAAAATGATTACCAGTTGCTGGCTGTTCAAGGCTGAGGTCTCGATACACTTCTTACCAAAGAGAGGTTCACAAGCCTCTTCTCTCCCTCTCCCCCCTTTTCAGATAGCACTAATTGGCTATATCAACAGAGCAGCAGAAGTATGAGCAGACATCAGGTTTCTGCACAGTAAAGCAGCTTGCTGCAGGTGTAACAGTCCAATATACACACAGCCAAGGTGTGCCACTTTCTGAGCTGGGGGTACCATGCTGTTGTGCCAGTGGGCACACCCTGGCAAGTGCCCATGCTACAACTGGTTGTTCTGTGGGATGGCTGCTCAGAGGTCATAGCTCTAAATGGTGCTGCAAGTACCACAAGTGTGAACTCCCTATTGTGCGAGTAGCTGACACGTGTCAACACACCACAGCAGTTTCCCTTCAGTGCTGTCTGAGCGGTGATAGAACTGCCTGCGCAGAAACTCTGCCAGTCTAGACATACACTAAGACACCAACTTACTCTTCCAGTCCTGGAGCTAGACCCTACAGCTGACAACTGAGGTGCAGGGGTGGGACAGGTAGTATTGCTTCAACCTGTGGTGCTATCTAGTCTAGCCAGTGGATTTAATATTTCAGAAATAAATTACTTAATTTCTTTCAGCATTGTCAGTCCAGTACTTCTGTGCCTATTGCAGGTGATTTTTAACATACAATCAGAGCAAATAAAGGAATGTTGCCTCTGTGCCGAGCCTCAGAGCTCAGAAAGGGCAAACATACTGAAGCGCAACACAGTCAATGACAACAGCCAAAATGAGGTAAAGTAAAAGCATGGCTTTGTATGGGGGGAATTCTCTTTGATTTTGAGTCAGAAGCTGACAACAAAATGATACCAAGGTAAGAATTTTCGAGAGACTTCTTGGGAGTTTGTCTCTCCTTCACATACAAAAAGATAGGGGGATTTTTTTAAAGAGTCAGACCATGTCTACGCTGACAGGTTTTATTGCCAAAACCCCATTTTTGGTGACATAACACAGACAACGTTCATGCAACAATGCAACAAAAGTCACAAAAAAGGCCAGTTTCAGCAACAAAAATCTTCCATCTCTGCAAGGGACTTTGTCCCTCCCACTCCCTTTACCATCGACAAGTCTAACTATGTACATAAAAGCAGCTACCATGGACTGTAGAGCACTCCAGGAGCTTTCCCACCATGCCCAGGTAGCCACTCTGGACAGTGCTTTGAACTCTGCTGCTCTGCAGCCAGGTAATCAAAATGCACCCAGCCACCCTGGGAACTTTTAAAAGTCATTTCCTGTAGGCTGCATCTTCATGGAGTGCTCTTGTTACATGTTCTCAGGGAATCGCTCCCCCACTGCAAACACTCTCCCACTGGCAGCACTGCCGAGCTTTTAGATCTGATCAGTGTATGGGGTGAAGAAGCAGTGCACTCGCAACTGCAAGGGATCCACAGGAACTGAGACACACAGCACATGCTGGAGTGCAGAGCAAGCACTGGCAGTTTCAAATGGTGCAAAAGTAAGCTGGAAGCACTGGTGATGGTGGGTGGAGGTGGATTTGATACAAAGAAGTGGCTGGCAGGATGATTTCCACATTCCCAGGATGCCTTGAACCACATTCTGTGTTCCAATGGTGCCTAGCAACTGAAGACGACACTAGGCACTGTGGGATGCCTACCCATATTGCTTTGCTGTTCTGTTGACTAAGAAAGTGTCCACTACATGTCAACAGAGGGTGGCCATGTAAATGTGATTTGGAGACTTTGTTTTTGTTGACTTCTGCATGTTGACATAATTTACGTCGGCAAAACATTGCATGTTGACATTACTTATGTCAGCAAAATGTTGACATTAGTTATGTTGGCAAAACATTGCAGACATACTATAAGTCTTCAGTATCCCCAGGGCAGATCTCTGCAACTAAACTCTGTGTTTCAGCAGGAGAGTTGACATTAAACGTGCTTGTAAATTACAGTCTAACTTGCAATTTAATGCCCTATTAAAGACCATTCACATCCAGGCATGCCCAGTTATCCAGAGACATACAGTCAGCTGGCAGGCCAATACCTGGAAGTTCACTAAGACTGCAGGCATATAAAACATTCTCCCTGGCCATTTCTACACATGCTACTTTCTTCAAAAGTGGCATGCTAATAAACGGCCCAAAATATGCTAATGAGGCGCAGATGCACATTTTCTGCACCTTATTAGCATAAGGTCATGTGATTTGGAGTCTGGAAGACGTTCTTCTGGACTTCAAAACGCCGTTTAGAAGCGCAGCCCCTGGGGGGTCTTCCAGAAGGAAGTCCTTCTTCTGGAGCCCCCTTCTTCCCAAAAATTTTCAAGAAGAAGGGGCTTCCAGAAGAAGGACATCCTTCTGGAAGACCCCCCTGGGGGCCGCTCTTCTTAACGGCATTTTGGAGTCCAAACGAACATCTTCCAGACTCCAAATCACGAGATCTTATGCTAATGAGGTGTGGGGAATTTGCATCCTCGCCTCATTAGCATATGTTGGGCCGTTTATTAGCATGCCACTTTCTTTGGCATGTGTAGAAATGGCCCCGTCTCCATCTGCCACATCCATTTTGCGTTGAATAGGTATTATACATAGTAACAGCTTCTGTCCTTTCAAAAGTAGTGTCAGTCTGCAGCACATCCTATTGCATCAAGTTTTTGATAT
Source organism: Carettochelys insculpta (assembly GCF_033958435.1). Taxonomy (NCBI): domain Eukaryota; kingdom Metazoa; phylum Chordata; order Testudines; family Carettochelyidae; genus Carettochelys; species Carettochelys insculpta. The sequence goes on along the minus strand of NC_134141.1, from coordinate 26,979,761 downwards.
TATACAGATAATGCTTTAATGAGTTATATGAAAAAGAAGGTAAAATATAAAGGGACCCACCATCAGTTTAGGTTGGAGTTCTGTGGACCGGGGCAGATTATAGACCAGATGGTCTGTCATGAATAAATTTAGGGAAAGGGTTAACCCTTACAGAGATAATTCTCAGCAGAGGCGGTCAGGTAAGCCAATGGGAGGAAGAGAGACGTGATCAGGTTATGGTTATTTTGGAATTTGGTGTGGACTATCTTATTTCAGTGGCTTTGTTAATGACTTGATTCTTTCCCCAGTAACTTTTAGGCTGAATTCCCGGGAAGTAATTCACTGTGCTGCAACTAGTATGAGTTATTTTCTCTTGTTTTGTGAATAAATTACATTTTTAAACAAGTGATTTAATTCTCGTGTCCCAAAGGAGTGTATGTTCCTGCCTTCGACTAAAAGGTCAGCTATCAAATTACTTTGATGGTATAGATCAGAAAGTGACTTGGGCGGTGCTGAAGTCATACGGAGTGGATAGCAAACTGATAAGGTTGTTGAAGGATATCAATGACAATGCGGAGGCAGCGGTGAGAACATGCAGGGAGTTGGGAAGTTGGTTTAAAACAAGTCGAGGTACGAGACAAGGAGATCCAATATCGCCAAGTACCTTCATCGCACATCTGGAGAGAGCGAAGGACAAGATCAAGGAAGAGGTAGAAGGGGTATCTGTGCATGGGAAAAGAATTAACAACTTGAGGTTCGCAGATGAGATAGTTATCATTGAGGAAGATGCGAAGAAGCTAGTGAAAATGGTGCAGGTGTTAAACGAAGAAGGGAAGCGGTATGGACTGATTATGAACATCGATAAAACAAAACCAATGGTATTTGGAGATAAGGAAATAGGGAGAAAGATCAGTGTTGATGGTATTGAACTAGAAAATGCAGAGAAGTTCACATATCTGGGGAGCAACATAACGTATGATCTAGACTGTAAGAAGGAGATAGCGACTAGAATAGTGAAAGCAAGAGCAAGTTTGAAGGCAATGGATAAGATCTGGAAAAGCAAAGCAATTAGCTTATGAATGAAGCTGAGCATCTTGAAAACATGTATTCAGCAGCGTGTCGTATGGATGTGAGACATGGGTGATAACAAAAGATTTGAAAATAAGAATATTGGCATTCGAAAGGAGTTGTTATAGAAAGATTCTGAGAATAGGATGTATTCAGAAGGTCACCAATGGGGAATTACATAGAAAGATACATCCGAAAGAGAACCTGCTGCAGAAGGTTATAAAATGGAAGCTACAACTATTTGGGCATATTTGCAGAATGAACGACGAATGAAAAATCAAGACCTTGGTATTCAGCATAATGGACAGTTTGAATAGGAGATGAAGACCTCACAGAGAATGGATAGATGATATTGTAGATTGGTGCGGCGCTAGTCTACAGAAACTAAGCCACTCTGCACTGAACAGGGAAAGATGGAAGGAAATAGTGAGAGAGGCATCAGACACTAACAGGTGCTGAGCCCAAGGTTATTGATGATGATGTTATCAAATTACAGTTTTTTGTGTCTAAGCTCTCTCTGAGGGAGGGTTAAGAGTTTGGTGTACCCCAGAGGGAGACATCCCGAGTGCGTCTTCCTTTGTTAAAGGGGTTTTTCTCACTCAGATGGTGGTGGCAACTACCTGCCAAGGTCAGGGAATCTGTGATATTGGGGAGCTTTTTAAGCAAACCCTTTTACACGCAAGGTATTTATTCAGGTGTTTCTGCAGTCACAGTGGGGAAGCAGCCCTGACGTGGTCTATTAATAAATACCTTTATAAATCAGCAAATATTAGTCACACACTGAAAACCTAGGCATTGGTCCTCTCTTTGCATGGAAAAAAGTTGCAGAAGAGGAAAACTCCATAGAAAATTCTGCAAGGTCATAATCCTGGAGTTTCTGCTGAAAGCTTCTTCTAGGCCAGGACCCTGAAGCTCTGTGAATCAAGCAGGGGCTGGAGTCCCTAAGCCCTTGTGGAAGCAAATTATTTGAATCCTAAGGCTTTTGCATGGAAACCAAGCTCTCTCCAGAGTTCTGCACAGACATCTTCTCCCCCCAGCATAAGAATTCTCTTCAGATCTCTGTTCCCCCAAACTTGATCATCCTTGTGCAGAGCACCACCTAAGGAAGGTTCAGGGATTCTAGCAGCATTACATCTGCATTGATTTCCTATAAAAAATCTAGGGGCTTCAGAAGAGAATATGACACAGAACAGTGTCTCCAACCTCTTTCCTCAAGCCATCTCTAGACCTCACAGAACCTAAATTGCACACTGCATGTATGGCTTCTGCAGCCTCCTTAGGCAGAGTGGCTAGATTTTCAAAGTGGAAGATCAGGGATTTTCACAAAAAGAGTGAGGGAATGGGAATGATCAGGCAGCGTGGGGAGAAAGAGAAGAGCTAGAAAGCAGCGTCCCTTCTTTATGCCAGGCAAGCAATAACCTTCTCCAAAAGACAAATGAGAAAACAAAACATTAAAGGGCAGCTTGAAAGAAAAATATCCCCTGTATCCTTGAACTTTCACCCCTCCACTCTCTGATTTGCTCACATTGATTATCTTTATCTGATTTGTCCTCCTTGATTACTGTTTTTGGTTCTCTGTGCCTTAAATATTGAGTCTGTTCTGGTCTGGATATGGTCTGAAGAAGTGGGTCTGTCCCACGAAAGCTCACCTAATAAACTATTTTGCTAGTCTTTAAAGTGCTACTTGACTGCTTTTTTTTTTTTTTTTTCCCTAGTCCTGAGTCTTTCTAGACCAGAAGTTGGCAACTATTGGCTCTTGGTTTGTCAGGGCAATCCGCTGGCAGGATGCAAGACATTTTACTGATCTTGACCATCCACAGGAATCACCCCTGACAGATCCCAGTGACCACAGTTCACCATTCCTGACCAATGGGAACTGTAGGAAAAGACACCTGCAGGGACAAGCTGGACAATTCTCCCTAGAGTTCACAGTGGCAAGGAAAGGTGATCCATGGACACTGGGAGCTGCAGGGGCCAGGCTGGCAGATGGTCAATTTCAGCAAAATGTTTTATGGCCTGCCAGTGGATTACCCTGATGGGCCAAGGGCCAAAGGCTGCCAACCCCTGTTCTCGACCCGTCTGATCTGAGTTTGGTTTTAATTTTGTTCTCCTTTGGACACTAGGCTCTCTTCCACCACTAGGCTTTTCTCTCTTTTATTGTTTCCAGGCTTTTGTCTCCTTTTCTCCTTCTCCTCTGCTGTTTTCTCTCTCCCTGTCCTATCTGCCCTCATCTCCCCATCACTTGCTCTGTCAGTTACACTGACACAGACATTTGGGGTGCGTCTACACTTGCATTCCTCTTTTGAAAGAAGCATGCAAATAAGGTAAATCAAAAATGCAAATTAGGTATAATTTGCATAATTGACATCTCATCTGAATATTATCATTTCAAAAGAGCTTCTTTCGAAAGACAAAAGCCAGTGTAAATGCTGCTCTTTCAAAAGTAAGGCCATCTGTGAAAGAATCCTTCTTCCCTTTAGTTAATGGGAAGAAGGATTCTTTCGAAGATGGGATTTACTTTCGAAAGAGCAGCATCTACACTGGCTTTCTTCTTTTGAAAGCTCTTTCGAAATTAGAATATGCAAATGAGGTACCAATTATACAAATTTACACCTAATTTGCATTTTCAGTTGACCTCATTTGCATACCTCTTTCGAAAGAGGAATGCAAGTGCGGCTGCACCCTTGGTTTCTCTTCCAAGTGACCAGTCTGAGAGAAATACAGATAATTAAGAAAATCTGCAGGAAACTTAGACTTTCCCTCTTTTCCAGGACACATTATCACCCTGTGATAATCACCCCTTTTGCAGCTAGTGGGACATCTCCTCTCCATATTATTTTGCTGTGCTCCCCTCCGTCCCTCCCAGTGAGGGTAGCACCTATGTACTACTTAGCTTGTATCCTATTGCACTCTTGAAACAATCGGCCTGGTTTTCATATACATTACTGTACCTTAAATTGCTCAGCTCAGACCCATTTTAAGGCCTCTTTAATCTGCCAAAGTAAAGAGTCTCGGTGTGAGGTTAAAAAAAAAAAACAGGCTGCTGTGGTCATTACCTACCTTCTGAAATGACATATGATACTTACTTCTCTTTCTGGAAAAGGTGTTATCAGTGATACTATAGGGAGGGATGTTTTTGTTGCTAAATCAGAAAACCGAGACTCAGGAGATTTCAACCATCTTCCCATCTTCCCCAATTACTTCCTGTGATCTTTTGTGTCTTAGCTCTCCCCTCTCTAAAAAACATGAAAATTAGCTCTTCCCTTGCTGACAGGGGTATTGTTAGGATTAATTCATTGCTATTTTATGGTACTTAGGGATCTTCGGAAGGTGCTGTAGACTGCTATGTTGTATATTTAAGACATCAGTCTAATTTGTATATTTAAAAAAAATAACTGTTGTGCATCCAGAGCTCTGGATAGGTTCATTTTTAAACAGCTAAAATAAGTAAGCTCCTGTTGGTAGTATTTCATACTCCTTCTACATTTCTTGTCAAGAAATTCTCTCCAAATTGCTTACTTGCCAGTCATCTCTTCAACTTCTGCACTTACTGACTGACTTCAGATTTTGTGGTATCTTTAGTTTAAATATCTGCCTGTCACTTTCTTCCCTTTTTGGCTCATGTAGGCTTGCCATTTAGTTGTCCCTTTAATCCCCATTTTTCCTACATGCAAAAGGATTAACTCTGATTATTCTTCATTATTGTCATAACTTCTCCAATGCCCTCCCTTTCAAAGTACCTGTTACATTATTCCCAGAATGGACAATAAGTATGAATTTAAATGCAGCTTGGACTAAACTAGACTGGGACAGAGAGAATTACAACTCTTGCTTTCAGAGGTCTTTATGTGTTAGGATTTTCAGATCCATAATTTCCAGTGAATGCTTATGTGCCAGGGACTTCAAAGTGGCTAAAATTCCTGAACCTTGGTTATGTTATCATCAAGGCCCTTGTGCTCCACTTCAAGATCACCCTGTGTTCTGTTTCAAGGTCCTTAGAACCTGCAAAGCACCTGTATATGTTACTGACAATTCTTCCACAGCCTCAGATGAGTTATTTTTAAAACAGTTTTACCAAATTCAATATGAAACGAGTAATATGATCAGTATAATAATCCCATGTTATTTATTTGGATATTATCTTCAATTTATTGTATGGTAGCTATTGTCAGGTACTGTAAGCCCAAGACTGTCATCTTTATGTTTCAGAATTAACCACCCTTCAAAATTCATGAGGACGTTAATGCCTTTGGTTACTTTTTCAGATAGTATGCAGCCTTACAGAGGCATTGCTTACCCACAGTTTACGTTTTCATCGTTAGCTCTGCCACCAGTAGGGCTAGAAACCTACTTCTGCTTTTAAATGAAAGTTGAGATTCTGAAACACAATTCTGATGAAAATGAATTCACGAGCAAAACACTCTTATTTATGTAGTATTTATTTATTTAGATTTCCATATTTATTTAATCTTTGTTGTAGATGCTTGACACATTTTCAGCACCTCACCCCTAGTACCCTGCACTCACCCCAAGCCTCATCCTACTGTAAAGGCTTCAAGTAGTGAAGCTGGAGCTTAACAGGTAGCCGGGCTGACAGCCACCGTGAGCCCTGAGGCAAGGTGAGGTGAGCCTGGTTCCACACGCCTGGAAGGGCTGGGGCCAAGGGCAGAAGGGGTGAGGCCTAGGACAGTCAGCGATGCTGGACACCCCCCGCCCTCTGCATACACACACTCAGAGCCTCATGGAGCAGTGATGGAACTTCAAATGGGCTCAAAATTCCAGCCATAGTGGCCAGCGCTCCGGGCCCCTTTGAAACATCAGGCCCTGGGGCAACTTCTCCCATTGCCTGTTGGCTGGCGTGTTAACAGATAGCAACTGTTATTTCAAGTATGAGAGTATCTCAGTTTGAGTCTAACGTTCTAAAAGTACATCACAACCATCAAAATATGAACATGTCTTCCTTTTAATAACGTTACCGTCACCCTTATGCTTTGTCTCTCTTTTTCCCACCAAGACTTGTGTGTGTGTGTGTGTGCTGTTAAAGCAAGATTGTGTGCACCTCAGGCAGGAATTATCAGTGAAATCATGACCCCAGTGAAATTAACGGAAAAGCTCCAGTAATTTCTATGGAGCCTTGATTTCATTCCTTGTCCATTGCTTATTTTCTGAAATCTTTGAGTGATTCAAAAATATATGTAATCGCTTCTGCTGTGTGAGGTTAATAATTCTCTACATGTTTTTAACAAATGATGTAGCGATTAGTTTCGTGGGTGATTTCTCCCCAGATTATGCCAGGTCAAGATATTTAGGGAAGTATTCTAGGCTGGTGTAACTCTACTGAGGTCAGTGAGAATTCGGCCCTTGACTATATAGATTTTGTGAGTTTGCAATCAATGATGACAAAGTATTTGGTGGTGGGGGCGCCTTAGGCACTAATCTGCGTTCAGAGCCAGACACGTCACCTTGGCCAGTCGCCAGCCTTGATATTGCCCAGCTTTTATCAACCTCTATAGAGGCTGTTTAAAATGTTCTGCTTCCTGACATCTAGTTGTTATCACAGTGGTGATCTCTGATAAGCTTGATTCAAGAAGAACTAATAGATGTTGGGCTACGTCTACAAGTGAAGCCAACATTGAAATAGCTTATTTCGATGTAGCGACATCGAAATAGGCTATTTCGATGAATAATGTCTACACATTCTCCAGGGCTGGCAACGTCGATGTTCAACTTCGACGTTGCGCGGCACCACATCGAAATAGGCGCTGCGAGGGAACGTCTACACGCCAAAGTAGCACACATCGAAATAAGGGTGCCAGGCACAGCTACAGACAGGGTCACAGGGCGGACTCAACAGCAAGCCGCTCCCTTAAAGGGCCCCTCCCAGACACAGTTGCACTAAACAACACAAGATACACAGAGCCGACAACTGGTTGCAGACCCTGTGCCTGCAGCATGGATCCCCAGCTGCCGCAGCAGCAGCCAGAAGCCCTGGGCTAAGGGCTGCTGCCCACGGTGACCATAGAGCCCCACAGGGGCTGGAGAGAGAGCATCTCTCAACCCCCCAGCTGATGGCCGCCATGGAGGACCCGGCAATTTCGACGTTGCGGGACGCGGATCGTCTACACGGTCCCTACTTCGACGTTGAACGTCGAAGTAGGGCGCTATTCCGATCCCCTCATGAGGTTAGCGACTTCGACGTCTCGCCGCCTAACGTCGAAGTTAACTTCGAAATAGCGCCCGACGCGTATAGCCGCGACGGGTGCTATTTCGAAGTTAGTGCCGCTACTTCGAAGTAGCGTGCACGTGTAGACACAGCTTTTGAGGTCAGAAAAGACCATCATGAAAGTCTAATCCGATCTCCAGCATATCACAGGGCATAGAACCTTGCCAAATGATTTCTGCATTAAGCCTACAACTTCTGTTTAAACCACGGGTAGGTAACCCCTGGCCCAGGTTTCAGATCTGGCTGGTGGCTCTGGGGCAGATGTGTGAGGGGAATGAAGGGAATGTCTGTTATTTTGGGGACCACACCAACGAGGTGTGGGTTGGTTTTTTTTTTGGTTCTTACTGGTTTGTCTGTGGGTCAGTGATGCCATCTTCCCCACACAGGAAAGTTTTATGTCAGAAAAGGGATAACCAGTCTTTTTTTCTTCTCATGATACAATGTGTTGTCAGTTGCTATAGTGATTAACATACATAAGCAGAGATTGGGGCATCTGCTTCTCTTCAGAAGAATCAGACTGCCATTCCTTTTTATGAGAATCAAATTTGTGAATTGTTGGTATGACACACAGAAGCCGTGTCTACACGTGCACGCTACTTCGAAGGAGCGGCACTAACTTCGAAATAGCGCCCGTCACGGCTACACGCGTCGGGCGCTATTTCGAAGTTAACTTCGACGTTAGGCGGCGAGACGTCGAAGTTGCTAACCCCATGCGGGGATAGGAATAGCACCCTACTTCGATGTTCAACATCGAAGTAGGGACCGTGTAGTCGTTGCGCGTCCCGCAACGTCGAAATTGCGGGGTCCTCCATGGCGGCCATCAGCTGAGGGGTTGAGAGACGCTGTCTGCAGCCCCTCAGCTCAATGGTGGCCGCGTGGAGCGGCCCCTTAAAGGTCCCCTCCCCCTCTCTTCCTGTGCAGGAAGCTGAGAGCACGTGCAGGCAGCAGCCCAGACACGCGGCCAGCCTGCACGTCCCTCAGCAGCCTCAGGACCCTCAATGGCCGCCCGGCAGCCCCCCCAGCGCCCCCAGGGGACCTCCCCCAAGGGGAGCCAGCACAGCCAGCCCAGCCAGGCGGGCAGCCAGGCTGGCAAGCGGCAGCGGGGCCCCTCCTGGATGGAGGCCGAGCTGCGGGACCTGCTGGGGCTCTGGAGCGAGGAGGAGGTGCTCCAGGTAATGGGGAGCAAGAGGCAGAACGCGGATGCGTTCGCTTGGCTGGCCGACAGCCTGGCTGCCCGGGGTCACCCTGCCCGCACTCCTGATCACGTCAGGAGTAAGGTGAAGGAGCTGCGGCAGGGTTACTCCCGGGCCCGGGATGCGGCCGGCCGATCTGGGGCCGCCCCTGTCACTTGCCCCTTTTACAGGGAGCTCAGGGACATCCTGGGCCCCCAGCACACCTCCTCCCCTCTGGCCACCCTTGATACTTCGGCCAACGAGCCCCAGCAGGCCCTTCAGCCGGAGTCCGCCCCGGAGGTAAGCCCCGCACCCCGGGGCCCCCCCCCGGAGCCCATCCCCAGGCCATCGCGGCAGGAGGAGGAGGAGGAGGAGGAGGGGGGCTCCTCCTCCGCAGAATCCGGGCTGCAGATCCTCCTCCTGCCATCCCGGAGCAGCAGCCGGGCCTCCGCCCCCCCGGGGATCTCCGGACCATGGGAGTGGACCGACAGGTATGAGCCCCCCTCTGGTGTACACCCCTGGGCTTGAGGGGCGGGGGTAATAGATGTGTGTCCAGGGCCCCCCACATGCTCACATGGCCATGGCCCCAAGGACAGCAGGACCATGTCCCTCACAGCAGTGCATCAGCCCCTGCCCACCCCCCCGACCCCGCACGACAGTGCCATGCCCCATCCCCGGGGCAGGGGGGATCGGAACCTCGAGGGGCCCCCGGGAGGAGGGGGTGGGACACCCCGCAGCAGCAGCAGCAGCAGCAGCAGCAGCAGCAGCGTGTGATGGAGTGGGGGGAGTGCAAAAGGGAGACTCAGGCTACATATGAGCAACAAGAGCCGAATAGCTCCCAGGGGCAAAGGATGATCCTGGGGCAACAGCTGGCAGGTGACACCTCTGCCCTGAACAAAGAGGAAAGAGGAGCCGAGCTGGCTTGGAATTGGGGGGGGAGGGCGGGGGCCACAGGTAGAGGCTAGGGGAAGGGAGAGCTGGAAGGCAGCCAGCCTGAGGAGGGGGAAAGCTGCATCCCAGAGGGGCACCCCTTGGGGTCTTCTCCCCAGGACGGGTTGGAAGGACTGTCTCTTCCGACAGCTGGTGCTGTCACTCCTGGGAGAAACTGGGCATCTGTGGCCTAAGAAACCTCTCCTGTCAGACCCTGCGGAGTGAAGTGAGAGTCGCTCCCACCAGGGGACGGGGTGCAGTGCAGGGGGACCCCTGAACCCCATCCATCACAGCAGCATCTCCCGGGGATGGGGATGGGGAACCTGCAGCACAGGGCTGGGGGGACAAAGGCCATGGCTCGGGGCCCATACTAACGCCTGTCTCCATTCTTCTTCCCCCCCTCCTCTCCTGTGTCCCGCAGCTGCACCATTGGAAGGGCCGGAAGAGAGCGCTGGCGAGGCATCAGTGGTCCCGGAGACCCCTCTGGGGCCATCGCTCCAGGCAAGCCCCTCGGCCGAGAACCGACCGGCCCCACGGCGAGCTAGATGGCAGACCCCGCGCCGCCACCAGCCGATGGCGACGAACCCCCAGCTGCTGGCCATCCACTGTCGGCAGCTGGAGGTCGCAGAGCAGCACCTGCAGCTGCAGGAGCGGGCGCTGGCCTGGCGCCAAGAGGAATGGGGGGCCTACATGGAGACTTTCAACCGCCTGGTGGACTACCCGGCCCCCCCATGACGCGCCGGCCGCTGCAGTGTCCGCACTGCCTGCTCCACCCGCCGCACCACCAGCTGCTCCGCATGTCGCCGTCCCGTCCGCCATCGCCCCGCCACCCACCGCCGAGGGCCGGAGCGCCGAGGGACCCCTGGAGCCAGCTGAGACTCGCCGGGCATATCTTCCAGTCCACCCCGCCCCCAGCCAGCCCCAGACAGGGCTGCGGCCGCGGTGGGGCTCCCGGCCGCCCACGCCCAGTGCCGGACGTTAGGGGCGAGGGGCTCGGCACGTGGGCCCCCCCCTTGTATATAGTTGGGACTTATTAATTTGTGCCCCCCGTTTGCCCCGTCCCCCCATGTAAATAGTTCTCCCCTTTATCATCCCTGTTTTTCTTTTTGTTAGTGAACAAACTTTTTTATTACTATTGTTTTATTTGTTCATATTACTTTGGTTCCACACGTTGTATATAGTTTGTTCTTGTTTTATTTATAGTTAAAAAAAAAAAGTTCTAAAAGAAAAAGCAGTTTAAGTTCAGCCACAAGTGCGTGCTGTCATTTGTCCAGGAAAAGTGGGAGGGGGGTGCGGTTGGGTGCGCCATGGTGTGGGCGTTGGGGCAGGGAGTGTGGTGGAGGAAGGGGTGGGCAGTGGGGGGCCTGGCAGAGTTCACCCCGTGGCCTCATCATCGAAGAGGGCCCGCAGGGCCTCCCGGACCCGGGTCCCTTCGGGGTCCACCTGCCGACTGGGGGCAGCGGGTGGCTGCACGTCGGCCCTGCCGGCCTCCACAGCCCAGCCCTGGGAAAAGGCCTCCCCCTTGCTCTCCACCAAATTGTGCAGGGCACAGCAGGCACCCACAATCAGGGGGATGTTGTTGGGGCCCACATCCAGGCGGGTCAGGAGACATCTCCAGCGTCCTTTCAGGCGGCCAAATGAGCGCTCCACCACCTGGCGCGCGTGGTTCAGGCGCTGGTTAAAGCGCTCCTGGCTAGCGGAGAGATGGCCCGTGTACGGGTGCATGAGCCACGGCCGGAGGGGGTACGCCGCATCTGCGATGACGCAGAGGGGCATGGTGGTGTCCCCCAGAGGGATCTCCCGCTGGGGGATGTAGGTCCCTGCCTCCAGCCAGCGGCACAGGCCCGAGTTCCGGAAAACCCGGGCGTCGTGGGTGCTGCCAGGCCAGCCCACATAAATGTCCTGGAAACGGCCCTGGCTGTCCACCAAGGCCTGGAGGACCACAGAATGGTAGCCCTTGCGATTGATGTAGCGTCCTCCACTGTGATGCGGGGCGTGGATGGGGATGTGAGTCCCATCCAGAGCCCCGAAGCAACTGGGGAAGCCCAGGGTGGCAAAGGCCGCGATGGTGGCATCTGGGTCCCCCAGCCTCACGAGCCTGTGCAGGAGCATGGCATTGATGGCACGCACAACCTGCAGGGAAAGCACATGGGACAGCACCAATGAGGGGTGAGCAGGGTGTGCGTGGCCCTGCCCTGCCCTCCCCTGCCCTCCCCTGCCCTGCCCTCCTCTGCCCTCCTCTGCCCTGCCCTGCCCTCCTCTGCCCTCCCCCGCCCTCCCCTCCCTTCCCCTGCCCGGGCCCCCCTCCCCTGCCCTGCCCTCCCCCCTGGGTTCTCTTACCTCCATGAAGACAGCCCCAACGGTGGCCTTGCCAACACCAAATTGCTGTCCCACGGATCGGTAGCTGTCGGGAGTGGCCAGCTTCCAGACAGCGATGCCGACCCGTTTCTCCACTGTGAGGGCACGCCGCATGGCGGTGTCCTGGTGCCTGAGTGCGGGGGTGAGCCACTGGCACAGCTCCATAAATATCTGCTGGCTCATCCTGAAGTTCCTGAGCCAGCAGTCGTCGTCCCACTCCCCAAGCACCAGCCGCTCCCACCAGTCGGTGCTGGTGGGGTAGCTCCACAGCCGCCGGCATGTGAGGCAGGGGTGGGGGCGGGGTGCTGCAGGGTTGGGGGTTGAGCCCTGCTGCCCTGGGGGCAGCTCCTCCTCCGGTGTAGCAAGGAGGTGCTCAGCTGCCTCCCGCATGGCATGGAGCAGGGCAAGCCCTGCTCCTGCCGGGAGGGCTGGGTGGACCTCTGGCTGCTGCTGCTGCTGCTGCTGCTGCTGCTGCTGCTGCTGCTGCTGGGGGTCCATGCCTGCGTCGCCCAGGGTCTGTGTGCCTATGGCTCCTCAGACCGCGTGCTGTGCAGGCTGAGTGTGTCTGGGAGGGGCCCTTTAAGGGAGCAGCTAGCTGTTGCCCCGGAAGCGCTAGTCCGCCCTGTGACCCTGTCTGCAGCTGTGCCTGGCATCCCTATTTTGATGTGTGCTACTTTGGCGTGTAGACATTCCCTCGCAGCGCCTATTTCGATGTGGTGCTGCGCAACGTCAAAGTTGAACATCGACGTTGCCAGCCCTGGAGGACATGTAGACGTTATTCATCGAAATAGTCTATTTCGATGTTGCTACATCGAAATAAGCTATTTCGATGTAGGCTTCACATGTAGATGTAGCCAGAATTACTTCTTCCATGGCAAGAGAAAAAATGAGCTAGCACTTTTTTCATTTATACAAAACTCTAAGTGTATATCTTCTAATGAATGTGCTGAACTGGCTCCTAAGAGATGGATTTGGTGCCTTAACAAAACTTTTCTAGCCCTCCTTTCTACTACACTCTACTTGTAGCTTCCTAAAAGCAGAATTTGTGCTTCACTACTTAAGATAGAAAGCCATGACATCTTTTCTACTAAAGAAATGTACAATTTCCAAAGTGACTTTATATTAAAGCACCATATCATGTTACAGTGAAAGTAGTATGAATTTTTTTTTAAATTCTTCCTTCAGTACAAGAGAAACGTGAAAATTAACAGACAGCAGACAAATCATTTTTCTTCCTCGCTAATAAAGCTAGGTTCAAAACATGTAATTTGGAACTCCACATTGTTTCTGCTTGTTTATACTATTTTCATTTTTATTTCAAAATGATGTTTATGTACAAAGTTGGTTCCAGTGGTGTGATGGGGTTCAGGGTCCCCCAAGCTCTGCGCCCTGTCTGCAGGCAGGAGTGACTCTCACTCAGCAGGAGAACGGCAGGTTTATTAGCCAAAAGGGCACAGCATCATACAGAGGAGTCAGTACAGCCAGCAGAGACAGCCAGTCCAATCCATGGCGGGGAGAGGAGGCCCCAAGGGGCCCCCGGAGCCGGGGCCTTGCCCCCTCCTTTGTCTCTCTCTCTCCCAGCCCAAACTAACTGCTTTCTAACTCCCAGTGCCAATTCAAACTCCTCAGGCTCCACCTCCTCCTTTGTCTGCAGTACAAAGGTGTCACCTGGTCACCAAGGTTACCCTCAGCAGGAGTCCCACACCCTCTGTGAGACACACACATACACACGTATCCCTTACTCCATCACAAGTGGAAACTGAACTAGTATATTGATCCAGTAATGACCAATAGAGAAACCATTTTCCGGCACTTAATGAACTGATGGAGGAGTTGAGGTCCCTTAATACGGGTGCTCATTAACTGCCAGAAAATACCTGACCAAAAGTCATTACTTGTTGGTCATAAGTGTCCAAACAGAAGGTCATTATATAATGGAAAAATGTAATGTAATTATCTTTTTGTGTGTTGAAAAGTTAAAAGTTGAATTGCATGTTGCCATAGATACAACATTCTAGTCACATATTGTATTGGACACTTCTTAGCAACGAAAGGCAGATATATTACCCAATAGAAAGTAGAACTTCACACTCAGTGTTTCACTGCATTTTTGTTTACCCATGAGCCAGTGGGGAAGGGAATGACATTGTAAACAAATGTCTCCTCACTACTTTCAATGATTTTGCCCCCGAACGTGGAAGAAACAACTTCCCCATGGGTTTGGTTTGACTAACCTTGGGGTTCAAATTTAGCAAGATTCTAGTTTTAGAAGATGTTCTAGAAGCAGCTCCTAGGAATTCCAAAACCCTCTTAATCTGGGTTCTTTATGAAGTAACATATGGGCCATGTCTACACTAGCCCCAAACTTCGAAATGGCCACGCAAATGGCCATTTCAAAGTTTACTAATGAAGCACTGAAATGCATATTCAGCGCTTCATTAGCATGCGGGCGGCCGCGGCACTTCAAAATTGACGTGCCTCGCCGCCGCGTGTCTCGTCCCGACGGGGCTCCTTTTCGAAAGGACCCCGCCTATTTCGAAGTCCCCTTATTCCCATCAGCTCATGGGAATAAGGGGACTTCGAAGTAGGCGGGGTCCTTTCGAAAAGGAGCCCTGTCGGGACGAGACGCGCGGCGGCGAGGCGCGTCCATTTCGAAGTGCTGCGGCCACCCTCATGCTAATGAAGCGCTGAATATGCATTTCAGCGCCTCATTAGTAAACTTCAAAATGGCCATTTGCGTGGCCATTTCGAAGTTTGGGGCTAGTGTAGACGTAGCCATGGTATTTATTAGCCCACGCAGTCAAATATCATACTCTACAACATGCTCAAAGGAACATGACTTTAAAAAACCTAAAGGTTCTGAAAGGTCAACCTTAATGGTTTTACATTGTACTTCCATTGAAATGGCTTAAGCAAGATGTCCCAGCCATTTGTCCCACTGTGGAATAATCACTACGTAACAGGACACACTGTTTTAATAGTGATGTTTAAGGCGTTGCAGAGCTTCCACAAGTCTGTCATCCAACTGGACAGCTCCATGAATTTTAATGGAAGTACTCTCTCCTTTGGGATAAGGGTGGAGCTTGTTGCTTGCCCAGCAATGATAACAGGGTAGTTGTGATATACCAGGAGTGTGTACTACCAATCTCATATACCTTCTGCATGTATGACAGCGAAAGAGGAACTGAAAACAGGTAGGCTGTGGCCACACTAGCACTTCTCATCAAAAATAATTTCAAAATGTGCAACTCTTTCGAAATGCACCCGGGAGCGACTACACACAAAAGCTGTGTCTACACGTGCACGCTACTTCGAAGTAGCGGCACTAACTTCGAAATAGCACCCGTCGCGGCTACACGCGTCGGGCGCTATTTCGAAGTTAACTTCGACGTTAGGCAGTGAGACGTCAAAGTCGCTAACCTCATGAGGGGATCGGAATAGCGCCCTACTTTGACGTTCAACGTCGAAGAAGGGACTGTGTAGAGGATCCGCGTCCCGCAACGTCGAAATTGCCGGGTCCTCCATGGCGGCCATCAGCTGGGGGGTTGAGAGATGCTCTCTCTCCAGCCCCTGCGGGGCTCTATGGTCACCGTGGGCAGCAGCCCTTAGCCCAGGGCTTCTGGCTGCTGCTGCGGCAGCTGGGGATCCATGCTGCATGCACAGGGTCTGCAACCAGTTGTCGGCTCTGTGGCTCTTGTGTTGTTTAGTGCAACTGTGTCTGGGAGGGGCCCTTTAAGGGAGCGGCTTGCTGTTGAGTCCGCCCTGTGACCCTGTCTGCAGCTGTGCCTGGCACCCTTATTTCGATGTGTGCTACTTTGGCGTGTAGACGTACCCTCGCAGCGCCTATTTCGATGTGGTGCCGCGCAACGTCGAAGTTGAACATCGACGTTGCGAGCCCTGGAGGATGTGTAGACGTTATTCATCGAAATAGCCTATTTTGATGTTGCTACATCGAAATAAGCTATTTTGATGTTGGCTTCACGTGTAGACGTAGCCAAAGAGTGCTATTGCGAAATTCAAATAGAAGGAACATGGTCTTCATTTTGAAATCGCTCTTCCACTCCCTTGTCTGGAGGAGCACCCTATGTTGAAGTTAATTTTGACAGAAAACGTGTGTAGCCATGCCACAGATCCCTATTATGAAAGAGCAGGTCTACCATGGTGCCAGCCCGCTGGAGTGTGGAGATGCTCCAGGCAGCCCCAGCGGGGCACTATGTCTCTGGCTCCAGCCACTTTTAAAGCCGCTCATACCCAGAAACCTTGTACAGGAAGCTGAGAGTATTCAGGCAACCACAGGCACACAAGCCTGCAGTCCCACCCTCCAGCACCCCCACGGCACTGCCCACTCTTCCCAAAAGGGACATGACCGGGGCCCCTGGCAGACCAGGCAAGGGCTCCCAGGACACCAGGCAAGGGGCCAAAAAAACGAGGCTCTTTTTGGTCTGAGTTGGAGCTCAGGGACTGCCTCACCCTGTGGGCAGATGAGGAGGTCCTGCTGCAGATGACGGGGTGGCAGCAAAATGCCACAGCCTTATCGCAGCTGACAGCAGGCCTGATTGCCTGAGGCCACCCCCACCAAACTGAAGACCAAGTCCACTCTAAAGTAAAAGAAATGTGGCAGAGGTATTGTAAGGGCCGGGACACTGCTTACCAGTTGAGGGCAGCGCCCACAAGCTGCCCCTATTATGAAGATATGGACCAGTTCCTGGGGGTGAAGGAGCCTGACGCTCCAGGTGAGGTCATCGACATAGTCGAGCCAGAGGTATTCCAGGAGCCTGTGGGGGACAGCTAGCTGGGATCTTTGACGGAGCCCATCCCCCATCCCCCATCCCCCATCCCCCAGAGCAGGGGCAACATCCCTAGCAGGACAGCAATGGGGAGGGCTCCAGTGATGGCACATTGGCCATCACCCTCCCATCCCAGTCCTCAAGCCAGGCAACCTCCAGCTGGGCCTCCCCAGAGCTCCACGAGGGACCCTCAGGTAGGACCTAGGCATTCCGCACACCCCAGGGCAGGGGGGAGGGCACGGCTTCAGCCACAGCTGGCTGCAGGCCACCCACACAGACCCCGGCCCTAGGTGGGATGCACAAGGCTTGGCTGCATACCCCTGCCCTAGGAGAGGCTTGCATGCACCCATCAGCACCTTTCCCCATGGACAGCCACACAAGGCACAGAGGGGTTGGGGTGGACAATTGTCAGTGTTCTCCCCACCCTTGATGGGACCCCCTCTGGCCCCGGGATGACCCAGGGCCACGGGTCAACAGATGGAGGCTGTGGGCGGCTGGACACCAGGTATGTGGGGCACATCCCTGTGCGGCCAGGTCATAAGATTCATGGGTCAGCTCTCTTTTTCCTTCTCTCTCCACAGCACCTGTGTCTGAGGGCCGGGCCAGCCCCATTGACATCCTGGGGAGCCCCGCAGCAACTGGCAAAGGGGACCAGGCACCAGCCCTGAGGCTCCTGGGCTGAACCAGGAGGGCATGACACCAACCCCAGGAGGAGGAGGGCCCTGCCCCACAGGCAGCAGCATGGTGGGAGCAGAACCGCCTCCTGCAGTGGTGGATGGCCATGGAGGAGGCAGCCTGGCAGCACATTGCAGAGACACTCAACACGCTCATCCAGGCCATCACCACCTGTCTAGAGCTGGGGCTTGCTCCAGGGCCAGCCCTCTCCCGCAGTGCCCCCACCCCCACACTCCCCGGTACTCCCGCCCTTGCTACCTTTCCCCTGGCAGACCTCTTCCCAGCCTCCCAGGTGGAACTGGGGCAGTGCCTGATGGCCAGCATGGCCACCCCTACACCAGCCCCATGGCCCCACTGTCCCTATCCACACACCCTGCCAAGGCTGAGGATGCAGCACCCCTACCTCACCATGACCTCCCCATAGCCCTGTGCCTGTCCCAGCCTCACAGGGAGCCCCAGACCCCGGGGAGACAGGGGCACCCTTGGCTGCCACAGGTCGTGGCCCCCTACCTCATCAGAGGGGTGAGGACCCCTCCATCCCTAGTCTTCCCTTGCATATAGTTCAACCCCTATCCCTAGCTGCCCCCTACACTGTATACGATGAAGTTAAGAAACAGGTGGGCGCACATTTTGCAACAGTTCAGAAAAGTGTTTATTTCCCAGCACCCCAGTGACCCTTTACACTGGTGGGCGATGGTAAGGGGTGGGTTTATCAGAGGTGGAGGTGGTGGGAGGCGTGGAGGATGGTCAATGAGGCCCCCTGGCGCGGGCCTCCCAGTGGGTCTACCTCACAAACACCCCTTCCCGGTGCTGCTGGTGACATGGGGCAGCAGCTGGCTGCTGGAAGTGTGGTACGGCCTCGGCCACCCGCCTCTGCATGAACACTTTGCGCTTACTCTCCACAATATTGTGGAGAGCACAGCAGGCCGCAATGACCACAGGCTTGCTGCAGAGGCCAGTCTCCAGCTATGTCAACAGACACCTGAAATGCCCCTTCAGGTGGCCAAACACCTGCTTAGCTGTGTTCCAGGCCTGGTTGAGGCAGGCATTAAACAGGTCCTGGCTGGGGACTGTGCAGCCCATGTATGTGTGCATAAGCCAGGCCTGCCATGGATAGGCTTTGTTGGCCACAATGCAGGGAGGCATTGTCGTGTCGCCAGCTGGGAGCTCACGTGGGAGCAGGTAGGTGTTCTCCTGCATACAGCAACTGTGGCAGGAATTCTGGAATATTTGGGCATTGTGGGACCTGCCCGACCAGCCTGTGCAAATGTCCATAAATCGCCCATTGGCATTGATGAGGGCCTGGAGCACTACAGAGTGGTACCCCTTGTGGTTTATGTATCCTCCGGTGCTGGTGTGCAGGGCCCGGATGGCTATATGGGCTCCATCAAGCACTCCAAAGCAGTTTGGGAACCCCAGGTCGGCAAAGCCTGTGACGGCAGCATCAAGGTCCCCAACACAGATGACCCAGTGCAGGAGGATGGTGTTTATGGCCCAGATGACCTGCACAGGATGGAGGGCAAATGTGGCCCTGAGCACATGGCAGGGTCCCCTCCCACGGCCCTCTTTCCATCCTCTCCCACGCCCTCCCCTGCCATGATGTGTGCGTGACCCAGCCTGGGTTACTTCAAGGAAGACAACCCCAAAATGGCCTTGCCCGCTCCAAATTGGTGCCTGACTGAGTGGTTGCTGTCAGGAGAGGCCAACTTCCATAGGGCGATGGACACCCTCTTCTGGAGGTGGGATGCAGGCTACATCCTTGTATCCTGGTGCTGCAGGGCGGGTTCTGAGCCAGTGGCAGAGCTCCATGAATGTATCTTTGGGCATTCTAAAATTCCGGAGTCACCATTCATCATCTCACTCCCCGAGGATGAGCCGGTCCGACCACTTGCAGCTGGTGGGATATCACCCCAGGCACCGTCAGACCCGGAGGTGTGCACCTTGCAGCATGGGGGGGCATCTCAGGAAAGTGGAGTGGCAACTAGCCATCTGGAGCCACTGCTGCTCCAGCCAGGAGAACAGCCAGCAGGCTAGCCACAGCCTGGAGCAGTTCCCCAGTGCAGAGCTGCTGGTGATTCATAGAGGGCATTTGGGTTTTGGCTGAGCTCTGCTCCACTCTGCTCCGTGCACATGCTGCAGACAGCCTGGCAGCCCTCAGCACACACACAGGGAAGGTGTTTGGGAGGGGCCCTTTAAGGGAGCAGCTGGCCTCAAGTCCCAGAAGGGCTTGTCAGCCATGCAACCCCATCCGTGCTATTTCCTGCTCTGTTCTTTTGAAAGAGAGTCCAGAGCTGTGTAGTTGCTCTCTTTTGAAAGGATGGAGCAGTCTTTCGAAAGAGCGGCTCAATGGCTCGATCCGGTTTTTTGGGTGTAGCCGCTCTACTTCAAAATGTGACCTTTCGAATCGTAATTTTCAAAAGTTCACATTTTGAAATTTTGCTGCAGTGTGGCCACAGCCGTAGAGGAGCAGACAGAGTAAACATAACACGGAGACATGTTGAAGTGGAAACTATTTCTAAATCCTCTTAAGGTATGTCCATTACACGAAATTATTGTCCTAGTAACATATCCACTAAGTGTCATTAGGCTTAACCTGGTTCTTTGGGTTATGTTTTGATTCAAACAAATTTCCTAATAAATCATCTGTCTGATTAAGTGAACTCTACTGCATTAAAAAAATTGTCACTGTCTTTTTTTTCCAGCCTAGGAAATAAAATGGCTAGTAATGATTCAGCTGCATTAAAATAAATACATGAACAATAAAATGCTTGCAGTTCTTGAAATGCATGAACCTTCTGACAGTTTTTCCAGGTCAGAGACACTGCATGCAAATACCTGTCTATTTATGTACTGCCTTTCAGTCAGTGAAGTAAAAGAAGCTGGAATGAATCCTTGACTTGGGATAATTGCTCAGCAAACAGGATACACATAATCCATTTCCATTAGTAATGCTTCAGTTAGGAGTGTGTACTGTATTTTATCTCTTATAACGAGCACTGTGTTATAGCAGATTTGTAGAATGTGCAGTACCTAACATCACTGACATCTGCAGAATTCCTGGCACATTTACCAGAGCAGGATTAAACAGAAGTACATCGGTGTAAGAGAGTGGGTACAGAAGTGTAATATTACAGTATATTACTGTTTTACTGTATATGCGATTACACCATAAATAATTGCTTACAGCTCAGTTTTTCTATTAATTCTTCTGGTGGCTATATTTATTACCGTTTTATTATCAATGAATCTTGAACCTTTTTGTTGTGTTACACCCTTATCAGTTACAGAAGGTTGCTGTATTGCCAGTTCCCACTCTGCTAACTGCTCTCAAGGTCCCCCACACACCCTTCCTTCTGATCCCACTGATTCAACAAAGCCTGTTCTAATATCTTGGCGCACACTACCTGTGAAGTGCTGGGGTTAGCCAGGGATGAAATAAGCATCTGAAATCCTATTGTACAACATAGCACAAGAAAATCTTAGCAGCTGTAATGTACAGAAGGAACTTGGCTGATCTATGGGAATCATGATTTGCCTTCCTCCCTGGGTGTATCCCAGAAGGAGAGCAACTCAGGGATGAAAATGTCATTGAAACAAATCTATCTGCCCTCTAGGTTATTTCCATTCAGATTCTGAAGTCAACGTAGCAACTAAATTTTCTGATTTATTAATTCATAACTAGCACAGCTCCCTTGACTGCTGACTTGCAGCTGACTAGGAACTGTCCTCATAAATACTTTTCAAATGCAGGTTGAACCTCTCTAATCGGGCACGCTTTTATCTGGCAACAGCCCTAATCCAGCATAATTTTAGTTAGCTGGATGACCACTTATCATGGGTGTGGCCAAGTTTCTCATGGTCCCGTAAAGTTTGTTTACAGCCACCAGTCCTGGCTCTTGATGCTGTGTGCTGTAACTTAGCTGTAATTTACCTCTATGTGTCTTCTGCGAGCCCAGTAAGCTGTGGGAATGTTGGCAATGCCACTGGACAATTTTGACCTCCCGCAGCTGGGCAAATTCCCTCGTTTGGCATGGGTCAAGTCCTGAGACTGCTGGAGTAGAGAGGTTCAACCTGTACAAGTTTTAAGCTGCCAGTCTGCTTTCAATCAGGTGAACACTGCATCCTTGGTAGGATGCCTCAAAAACTGGGTTTGAAACTTTTAACCTCAGTAACATTGGTCTGGATTGAACCCAATCTGTAATGACAGGGTCCTGCTATCTGAGATGGTCTGGGTGAAATGAATGTGGAGCACACCGGGCTCCTGCTGGACAGGTATCCTCCATCCAAAAATCATCATAAAAGCTAGCACTTAACTGGCATCCTCAGCAGGCAGGACAAGAATTGAAGAGCTTTTAAAGCTTCGCTAACTTTCTCACATCCTGGGTAGTCCTTCCAGGTCAGGACTGGGACTTGTGTAGAGCAGCACTAGAATGAAGCTCCTAATGAGCCTGTGCTGAATGTATTCAGTCGATAGTGGCCATTGTCAGAAGACAAGACAATGGGTTAGATGGACCTTTGGTCTGACCCAGTATAGCTGTTCTTATAGAAATGTTCATGCTCTTGTCACATGCACAAAAAGTCCTGTGAAATGTAATTGGGAAAGCAAAATGACACAATAAGAGAAAACTCAATGTGCCCCAGTTCAGAATACAAATACATTGTGAAATTCAGCGTTGTTGCTGATAAGCCTTACAGATATATGTTCTTGAACTGATCTTAAGGAAGCTATTGCCTATGTTGCATGGGCTGCACGTGAAAAAGTCCCATTAGCTACCCTCAAAAGGCCAATATTTGGATATTCCATTGGTTCAGGTGCATTGATGTGGCTCAGAGAGAGAGAGCTCCCTGGAAGACATTTGCCTCCCCTAAATTGGTTGTGGGTTGCATGTTATTCAACAGAGCCCATCCCAGTGCAAATGGGGCACTCCACATTCCTGCCTAAATTGCACTGACAGAAGGATGGCACAAAAATGGATTTTAACCATACAGAGCTCTAGAAAGTACAAAGTGAACTTAGTTAAATCCAAGCACTTCCCAGTCAGCTTGGTACAAAAAGAAAACAGGATGATCATGAGATTGTTGTTCTCTCACGGTAGGGAAACCTGTTTCATCTCCAGTAACCTGCTGTTCATTAGCAAAACCTAATAGCCTGATCCAGCCACTTGAAAGCAGTGGGCTTTTCATAATGAGAAACAATAACAAGAGAAGTAGCACATAGAAAAGCACAGTTCTCTCACCACGTGACTGAAAAAAGGAAGGAGAGAAAAGCGTTTTGCAGCTGAACTAAATCATCCATAGTATCAGCAAGTCACTTCTGTTATAGGAGGCACTAAGATGCATTACAGTCCATATGAAGCAGGGCTCTTTGCTGGCAGCAGGCGCAGACAAGAAGCGACAGGGTAAGATATAAATTAGTCAAGAAAGTTAATTTCAGAATATATGGTCAAAATTGCTTTGCTCCTAAATTCTTAGCACGCCAGCTCTCCGGCTTACAGGACTCGTGGGCATGTGCACTCACTCATTTTTGGATGAGTACATGCAGCTTCACCAGCAGGTGCAGAAGAGGGTGGCACTCTCTATCCCATTGAGGGGGATACACAAGGGTAGTACCTGCACTCACAGTACAGGGTACAGCTCTTGTGCCTGGGCCTTGTGCAAACGCTGAAGGGGGAGATGTCCCCTCCCCCCACAACACAGCTCCGATGTGCTTTCTGCTCTTCTCTCAGGATGCATCTACACTATGAGCTAAAATCGATTTTCTTAACATCAATCTGTTAATGCTGGGTTTTAACAATTTGATTTTGAGTATCCTCACCTTCCCACATGCTCCCCACAAAATCGACTTACTGCTGACACACACAAGTAGCTTAAATCGAGTGCTGCAGCAGTTCATTGTGGCAACCTGTCCCACAGTTCCCTGAGCCCTGTAGCGCTCTGGCTATTTTCACTGGTGCTACATGGGGGAAGAAGTGTCCTGCAAGTAGATGTGGGTATCTGACAACATCTTCCCACATTTCATTCCCCTCTTTTCCCGGCCTTGTTAAACAAATGTCCCTTTTTCCACACGGGGTCTGGCTTGCCTTTACAAGAGATGTGCTTTTATAATTGAGGGGAGCAGAGGGGTAGTAAAGCGCTTAGGAATGGTCAGAAAAAAAGATTTTGGGTTTCCCAACTGACAAGTTTTTGAAAATGGGATGCAAAAGCACTGGCTCTTTCCAGGCTTGTATCTGGATTTAGACCTCCTGGCAAAGAAGACCCTCAGAACAAGAATATGTCTAAGTAGACATGGGTGGTACACTGAAACTCCAATGAATCATTGAAACTGTTAGGGCTGGGGGGAGCTGAAAGAACCTTGACTATAGCCAGCCTAAAAATCATGTCCTTCATGAGAGACTTCCCCTGGGTGGCTAAAAGACACCAAACTACAGCCAGGTTTGGACCTGATGAAAAAGACCCTCAGAACATGAATATTCCTCGCTGCAAGCCTTACTTCAAGAACTGTGGTAATTATATAGCTACTACATTGCCTTCATTGAAACAGTTATGGCTTGGGGCAACTAAAAGACCCCTGGCTACAGCCAGCACCTGAAAATCATGACCGCCAAATGAGACTTCTCCAGGGTGGGCTAAAAGACCCCTGACTATAGCTGGCCCCTAGTCCTTTGACTAAAGCCCATTCAAAAATTTCCTCTGAGAGGACAGCCACGCTAGTGACAAAGCTTTTTCTTCTGTTGTCCAAAAATCGTGACTGACCAGGGAGACATCCCCTGGCCGGCTCCAGGACCTTCACCCCATGTGAGCTGCCTGGCACCTTGGGCAGCACGTCCTTTTATTGGTTCGGGGTCAAGCCATGTGATGTGGCTGGGCACGGACAAGTTCCAGACTGCGTGACGCCTCTGCGGGGAGGGAAGGGACGGGATGTGGGGAATCAGAACAAAATGCAAGCGGCTGAAAAGAAGTTTCTCGCCTAAGCATGATCCCCACCCACAGACTAGCTGCCATGTGATGCATGCGAGGGAAAGTTCCAGAATGTGTGACACCTCTTGGGGAGGGTGTGGGGGGACGTGGAGGGTGAGACAACATGTTAACGTATGAAAAGAAGTTTCTTGTCCTATCAGACAAGCACAGCTCCCACCCACAGCCTAGCTGCCACATGGTGCAGGGGGGCAGCAGCTGATGCCAGAGAGAGCTGATAAGACCGACAGCTAGCAGGGGTATACACAGAACCACAGACCTCACAGCCACACTACTAGCAAAGAAAAAGAAGGAAGATTTTTCAGCCTCTCACAACCCTGCAGCCACAGGCTTCCAGGTGCCGAATTGACACGGTCTTCCCATTGCCTAATTCCTCCGCCCCTGAGAGCAGTGGAGATGGAAGAGGCCAGAGCAGAACTGTGGGGCATTGTGGGGCACATATGGGATGTGGCTGGAGGCTAACGAATTCGATTTAAAGACATGGCACTTACTCAGGACCCTTCATTCTGAATTCTAAATTCGAACTGAATGCTACATCGTCAGGTTACTACAATATTATGATACCAATATTATGTTGATTTTAGTGCACCATAGTTCAAGCTAATGGAATTTACAGTGAAGACAGGCACTTGGAAAAATCGGGCTAAATGACTCAAAATCGATTTTATCTTGTAGTGTAGACATAGCCTCTCTCTCTCTATGAGCACTACTGAAACCCTCCAGTCAACGCTAAGGCAGCAAAAGGAGAATGGCAAGATGATTTCACTACACAATAGCAGTAAGAGTGACTAATGCTCAGTTCAGAACATACTTTGCATGCAAGGGGCTGGGTTACATTACCACAGGAATGATGTCTGTAGAGTAGCAGGGAGGGGGTCTGTCTTCATCCGGGCAGACCCAAGAGATGGGATTTGGGGTTTCCTGTGATTCAGTGAGAGCAGGAACACCAAGACATCTTGTCTTGACTGCCAAGCGGGAGAAAGATTTTCAAATTCAGTAAGTCAACAGGGAGTTTGTAGCAGCGAGATTCACCTTCTGCATAGAAAGTCAAGTAACTCAGGGAGTTGAGATGCCTTTGTATAGAACAGAAGCCACTGCAGCGCAAGGACACTATTCACCCCCTCTCCTCAGCTTTAGAGGACTACACATCTGTCCTCTGCCCATAGAACTGAAGGCATGACCAGGGGTTCAGATAAAATGGCCAGTCAAGATTGCCAACCAGGGCAGTGGTGAGGGCGTTTGAGGGAGAGGACCTGAAGTAACCCGCAGCTTGTCCCCATGCACTTCTGACTTTGTGCCAGAGGGAAGCTGTCAGGCCTCAAGCACATCTGCATGCAGCCAGCACTTCTGATGTATACCCACCTGTCCTCCGCTGGATGTGAGGACATGAAGCTGCCCTGAAATATCACCAGCACTACCCAGCAGTTCACAGCCAGGCCTGAGCCTATAGGGCAAGTGTTCTACTGCAATGCTCTCTACCCCAAGAACTAGGCCAGTCTGTTATCTAGAGAGTCTGCTTGTACCCTGGCAGATCACTTGGATAAATTATTGGCCACATGTACAGACCCACCAACAGAGGCAGGCAAAGAGGGAGCCTCGGGCCTGCCTTTTCAAAGTGTCCTGGGGCTCCGGCCGCCACGGCTGCTACTTTGGCAGCAGTGGCAATGACTAGACCTCTGGGCCCCTTTCAATTGCCACGGCTGTGCCACTGTGCCGCAGCACGCAGCTGAGAGGGAAGCAGCGGGGTAGGGCTGCGGTGTGGACGGTGCAGAGGGCTGAATGCTCTAGGCCAGAGGTCTGCACTCAAAATAGCGAGAAAAGCTATTTTTTTCAAATTTGCTTACAAAATCAATACTTTGAGAGCCGCAGTGCATGCGAAGGCTGCCCCCATGACACCAGAATAAGATGTTTTGCACAGAGGATCTGGGCCCTATCTACTCCATATGCTTTTAAAGACATTTGTAGAATCTGGGCTCTAAACATAATTGTGTCTATAACCGTGCTTACGGCTCATGTAATAAGTGGTAGCAAATAGTGCTTCCCGACCAGTAGAAGATTAAGCTAGCTAGCAGAACTTATTTCCTTGGAGCTGGCTGAAATCATTAAGAGCCATTCGGCGACAGGGTTATGGCGGCATAACCATATGGCCAGTTCTCCTATCTAAGCCTTTTTAACACAGGGACTGGCTTGCTGCTGCTTTAAATTGTGTGGGAGATTTCAGTGATCAATACTGGTCCTTTGACTGGTCATTGAGATGCACTGTCCTATACAAGAAGATAACACAGTGCACTCACTGCCTTATGTACTGACAGTGATGCTATGCATGCCCTGTCCTGCAGGCACTCCCAGGGTGAGGGTCTCTGCTCCGAACCCTCCCCGTTGCGCTGCAGCAGCCGGCCCAGCAGGCAGTCGCTGCGTTGCTGAGCCAGCACACACTGTGCCTAGGAGCAGGATGCCCGGAGAGCCCGGGGCTAAAGCAGAGTGGCAGAGACACTGCTAGCCTGGCTGGCATGGAGACATGAGAGGTCAGCACATGGCTGCTGGGGACAGAGCAGCACAGCTAATGGGAGGGGGATTCAGGAGAAGCCCAACTTCGGGGGCAGGAAAAGGAACCAGAGAAAGCGGGTGGGGGAAGGCACTCAAACTGCTCTGTACCAGTTCGGAGCAGGAGCCTCCTCCCTGCAGCCCCCACACCACGCTCTGCTCGAGCGCGGACAGCACAGAAATAGGGCCAGCCCCCTCCCCCGCCCCACCACCCTGCTCAGTCAAGTGCTGGCCAACCCCACCCCCTGCTGACCACTGACCTGGCAAGACGTGAGAGTGGGAGGAGGGAGAGTAGAGTGCTGGCTGGGCTGCAGATCGCTGCTGTTGTTTCAGCAGCGGCAGCACAGGGTCATCTCAGCACCTGGAGCTGCAGAAGAGTTAGTGTCTGGAGGCACGAGTAGCTCCTTAAAAAGAGGCATGTGGCTCTGCGGCCGCAGGTTGCTGACCCCTGCCCTAGGCTCTGTCCCTTCTGTCCGTGGCCCCACTCCTCCAAGGGCACTGAGCTGGGCTCCTCTCCCACCTTGCCCTGGGCCTGTTGGCCCTGCTGCATATGTATGTACATGCTGACTAAAAGATCTCATATCCCTTTACCTGTATGTGAAACTCTTGGTCAGTTCTCCCTTTATGTACCCCATGCCAATTTTCAATTATGAATGATGTACAGAGAGCACATCTGACCAGCTTCTTTCATGGGTCACATCAAAATGCTTTTGGCAACACAGAGTTGATCTGGGTCCGGGGGGCGGGGGTGGGTTGGGGGGTTGCTGTTCCCAACTCTGCTACTGACCTATTGAGCAACCTTGGGCAACTCACTTATGGGCCTCTGTTTCTTCTCTTACTCTTTGTCTGGCTTGCCACCACCCCCAAGCGGAAACATAGTATAGTAGTGGCTGAAGCCTCTCTTCTGAGGGGGATGGAGGTACCTATCTGTTGCCCTAACATGGCATCCCAGCAGGTATGCTGTCTGCCAGAGGCCTGTATCCAAGATGTTGTGGAGGGATTTTTGAGGATCATCTAATCCTCTGACTATTTCCCCGTATTGTACTACTCATCCATGTGGATGCTAATGATACTCTGAGGTATGACCCTCAGCAGAAGTGACTACAGGACTCTGGAAGTATGGGTGAAGGAGTTTGGAGTATAGGTGATGTTCTCTTCAACTGTTCCAGATGGGGACAGGACCCCAAAAACAGAAAGATGCATCCTGGAGATGAATGTCTGGCTGTGAAAATGGTATTACTAGGAGGGCTTTGGCTTCCTTGACCACAGGATGCTGTTCTAGGAAGAATGGGAGATGCGGAGCAGAGATGTGGTCCACCTATCAAGGAGAGAGAGAAACATATTTGGAGACAGAGTGGCTAATCTAGTGAGGAGAACTTTAAACTGGGTTTGATGGGGGCAAATAACCAAAGCCCACACATTAGTCAAAAACATGGAGACCTGGAAGAAGGGTCAGAAATTGGGGGAGGGTTTAACATGGGCTGTTATAGCCCGGAGAAAGGAGAGACAAGACAGAATTAGGGGGCACAATCAGATCAGTATCTTAGATGACTGTGTACTCATGAGAGAAGTATGGGAAATAAGCAGGAAGAGCTCATAATGCTAGTAAATAAACACAACTATGACATAGTTGGCATTGCAGTGATGGTGGGATAATATGCATGACTGACATATTGTTTAAGAAGGACAGGCAGGGAAAAAAGGGAGGAGGTATTGTCCTATATATTAAAAATGTATGCACATGGACTGAGGTTGAGATGGAAATAGGAAACAGACTTGCTGAGAGTCTCAGGGTAGGGATAAAAGGGGTAAAAGACAAGGGTGATATCATGGTAGCAGTCTATTATAGAACACAACTAGGAAGACTAGCAAAATCATCCAAAACACAGGACTTGGTGGTAATGGGGGACTTCAACTTCCAGATGTCCCTTGGGAAAATAGCAAAGTGGGGCACAGATTATCCAACAAGTTTTTGCAATGTATTAGAGACTTTTTTTTTCATTCAGAAGGTTGAGAAAGCTAACGGGCGGGGAGGGGGACTGTTCTAGATTTGATTTTGACAAATAGGGAGGAACTGGTTGAGAATTTGAAAGTGGAAGGCATCTTCTGCGAGTGATCATGAAATGAGAAGATTTTGTAATTCTAAGGAATGGTAGAAGGGAGACCAGCAAACAAAGAAAATGCATTTCAAGGAGGCAGACTTTCACAAACGTGGGGAGTTTGTAGTTAAGGACCCATGGGAAGCAAGTCTAAGAGGAAAAAAAATGAAGAAAGTTGGCAGTTTTTCAAAGAGACATTATTAAGGGCACAAGAGCAAACTATTATGCTGCACAGGATATATAGGCAGTATGGAAAAAGACCACCCTGGCTTAACCAGGAGATCTTAAATAATGTACATATCAAAAAGGAGTGCTATAAAAAGTGGAAACTAGGTCTAAGTGCAA
This sequence comes from Carettochelys insculpta, assembly GCF_033958435.1. Classification (NCBI taxonomy): domain Eukaryota; kingdom Metazoa; phylum Chordata; order Testudines; family Carettochelyidae; genus Carettochelys; species Carettochelys insculpta. The sequence continues at coordinate 26,950,606 of NC_134141.1, read as the reverse complement.
CGTATGAATATAAACAAATAATGCAAGTATGTAGGGGCAAAATTAGAAAGGCCAAGGTATAAAATGAAGTCAAACTAAGTAGAGACATAGAGGATAAAAACAAACCATTGTGCAAATACAATACAAGCAAGAGGAAACCAAGGACAGAGGAGGGCCACTATTCAATGAAGAGGGAAAAATAATAACAGAAAATGTGAAAATGACAGCAGTGCTTTATGACTTCTTTGTTTTGGTGGTGGTGACTGGATGTGTCACACAGTGAATGCCAATGAAAATGGGAGGTTCAAAAACTAAAATAGAAAAAGAACAAATTAAATATTACTTAGACAAGTTAAATGTCTTTAAGTCCCCAATACCTAAATTTATCCTAGAATACTCAAGGAGCTGATTGAAGAGATATGAGACATTAGCTATTGTTTTTCAAAATTCCTGGAGGATGGGAGAGATTCCAAAAGAGTGGAAAAGGACAAATATAGTGGCCCTATAAAAGGAGAAATAAGAACAACCCAAGCAATTATGGACCGGTCAGCTTAATTTCTGTACCTGGAAAGATAATGGGACAAATAATTAAAGAATCAATTTGCAAACATCTAGAAGATAAGGTGATAAGTAACAGTCAGCCTGGATTTGTCAAGAACAAACCATGTCAAACCAATCTGATAGAAGCCTTGGGTATATGGGGGAAGCAATAGATGTGGTATATCTAAACATTAGTAAGACATTTGATACAGTCTCACATGACCTTCTCATTAACATACAAGCAAAATACAACTTGGACAGGGCTACTAGAAGGTTGGTGCATAACAGGTTGGATGATTGTTGGGGGGCAGTTTCACAGGGATCAGTTCTGGGACGGTTTCTGGTCAATATCTTCATCAATAATTTAGATAACAGCATACAGAGTATACTTATGAAGTTTGCAGATGATACCAAGATGGGAGGAGTTGCAAGTGCTTTGGAGGACAGGATTATAAATTCAAAATGATCTGGACAAACTTGAGAAATGGCTTGAGGCAAATAACATGAATTTCAACAATCCCAAATGCAAGACACTCCAGTTAGGAAGAAATAATCAGTGGCACACATACAAAATAGGACATAACTATTTAAGGAGGACTACTGCAGAAAGAGATCGAGGGTCAGAACAGACAACAAGCTAAATATGAGTCAACTGCCAAAAACGAAAAATAAACAAACAAACAAAAAAAAAGGCAAACCCCATTCTGGGATGTATGAACAGGATTATTGTAAGCAAGACATGGGAAGTAATTCTTCCATGTTGCACTGTTTAGACTTCAGCTGGTGTTGTGTGTGTAAGGTCTGGTCACCACATTCCAGGAAAGATGTGGACAAGTTGGAAAAAGTCCAAAGAACAATAACAATGACTAAAGGTCCATAAAACATAACTTATGAGGGAAGAATGAAAGAATTTTGGGTGTGTTTTGTCTGGAAAAGAGAAGAATGAGAGGTGACACAATAACAGCTTTCAACTACCTAAAAGGTTGTTACAAGGAAGATGGAGGAGAAATATTCTGCTTAACTTCTTACAATAGGAGTAGAAACAATGGGCTTAAATTGCAGCAGGCCCTTTAGGCTGGACATTAGGAAAAACTTCCAGTCAGAGTGGTTCGACACAGGAATAAACTGCCCAGGGAGGTTATAGAATCTCCATCCTTTGAGATTTTTAAGAGCAGGTTAGACAGATATCTGTCAGGGATGGTCTAGGTAGGGCTTGGCCCTACCAGGAGTGCAAGGAACTGGATTTGATGGTTCCTTCCAATTCTCCAATTCTATATAGATTAAGCTCCTTAGGGCAGGGACTGGCTCTATCTGCTAGTAGAGCGCTTAGTATCAAGGATCATGCTGTTGTTAAGAACCTGTAGGTAACAAAATAAAACAAATTAATAAGCAAATAATAATAAATGGTCTGAAGAATAACAGTATTCCAGAGAGTTTTCTGATGTCACTGTATTGCAGACCAACATTCTAGAATAAACGTCTGTCAGCTACAGATACCATACACTATGGACTAGAATTTCCAGAGAGCCAGAGGATAGATTTTAAGGTGCTCAGCACTCACAATTGGCCAGGTTTTCAAGAAAGCTCAGCTCCCATTTAGACATCTCAATAAGAACCAGATTTTTACAATTACTCAGCAGCCGGTAACTCCCATAATGATATTTATAGCCAGGGCTAAGCACTTTTGAAAATTTGGCCATTATTTTGGTGTCTAAATGGAAGCTGAGTTCTTGTGAAAATCTGGCCCTCAGTCTCTTTTCACATCAGGTCATTAGTTTTTGTGAGCCCGATTCAGGTGCACTGACAGTATTAAATCCCTTTCTCCAGTGCCCTTTTTGTAAAACAAGGAGCCGGTACTCAGCCAGCTTCTCCTCGTCCCACAACCAATCCCAGGGCTGAGACTGCAGAGAGGCCGGTACTCAGTACTAGGAAATATTGGCGCAAAAATAGCACTGCATGTCTCTCACCCCCAGCTCCGCGCAAGTTTTGATATGATTCAGATGCTGTATTTTATCAGATCACATTTTTATGCTGTTTTCAGGGAATGTAGAGACATACATATTTTAGATTCTTGCTCAGCAAACTGCCCTACTCAGCTCTGCCAAGTTATTGTTCGAGATTGTCTTGAAAGATCCAGCAGTCTGCTTCAGATCACCAGTTGTGCTGACTCATACCAAATTTTACAAACATCTATGAAAACTATGTTGAGGCCTCCAAAGTCATTGCCATGTGTGATGTAAGTCAAGGTTTTCCCTCCCAGATTGCAGTCCTGATGAGAAGAAATAAAAAGGCAGGGTTTGAGGAAGGCTAGTTATCAAATGGTGCAAAAGTTTCTCATAATTTCAGTTTTTCTATCTGCTGTATCACTACATTAAAGTAAAACATATTGATCTGGCCTAGAGATGGAAAAAGTACCCCAAAGAGTTACTCGAGTAAAAGTACAAAAGTATCACATCTCAATTGTACTCAAGCAACCAGAGGTATCCGCGGACGTCCATAGGGCGACAGCTTTCTACTTCTGGATACTTGAGTACAATTAAGGCCCAACATGGTTGTACTTTTATTTAAGTGGTTATCCAGAAGGATACTCTGACTTTCACTTAATTACATCCCCCCCCTTCCCAAAGTAGCGATACTTTTATTCAAGTAACTCTTTGGGTACTTTTTCCACTTCCGAATTTCTGACTACTTCTTGTATTGCAGAGGTCCACACAGACTCAGTTTACAGTAGGAGAGGAAGAGGAGAAATTTCCAAGGGGTGCTTGAAGGCCTGATGCTGCCAAAGAAAATGTGGCTGATCATTTTATCTTAATGAAAATTAAGATGATGTACAGAGTGCAGGAAACGAATTTATTTAATGGCATTATTAAATTAAAAAAAATGAAGCCCTGGGAACAAGGTGATCTGGCACAGATTTCGAAACAAACTGCAAAGCCATGTACACTATTACGTTCTGAGCTTTCTTGTCACTGTTGGAGTTGAAAAACTCCAGAGTATTTTGTCCCTTGCCACTGATGGATCCAAACCAAAACTCTGGAAATGTGGATGTGTTCGGAAGCTCACTTAAAAGGTCAGTTTTGTTGTTGTTGTTGTTAATTCTATTACAGGAAAGAGATGTGTGTCCAAAATTACTATGCCATTCCTGTATCTCATTTCCTCAAGCCCCTTTGCTGTGTGAGAACTGAGATGGATATTTGCAGTTTGGGAGCTGTTGTTGTTCCTGCAAAGAAGATAATTGCTAAGTGCATCATCTGTTGTATTTACACATTCACATGCAACACAGACAAAGGCATTTTCTTCTGAGGTGGACACAATGCCAACTTCTTCTTAATTGTTTGTATTGCAATAGTCCTTAGAACGGAGCTCAGGTCCCACTCTCCCATGTGCTGTACAAATAGTAACAGATGATGATTTCTGCCCCAGTCTAATTAAACAAGAAAGACCAAGGCTTTGTCTACACTTGAAATTGATCAGCAAAACTTTTGCTGTTCACAGGTGCTCAGTTCCCCTTCCCAAAATGGCAAAAGTTTTGGCTTGGCAAGTGCAAGTTTAAATGCCCTAGTGCTGGCAGGAGACCTCTCCTGTCGACCAAGCAAAAACCCTTAGGAGGCTAGAAGTATTTTCTTGGCAAAAGTACCAATGAACAACATTCACACATGCTGACTTTCAGTGACAGGGCTTTGGTGACACAGTCTTGACGCTAAGTGTTGCACAACGTAGACAATTTAGTCTGGGAGCAAGAAGTTATTTTTATTACCATCTCCATATTACACAGGGGCCATGTCTACACTACACAGTAACTTCAAAGTTGCTTATTTCAAAGTCCAACTTTGCAATAACAGCTTCAAAGATGCAGGTCCCCACACACCAGGCCCCCAGCACTTACTTTGAAATAGTGTCCCGGCACTTTGAAGGAAAGCATCTTCACACCAATAGCCCTTATTTTAAAATAAGAAGCCAGGAAATGATGCAGACATTAAAGAGCCCTCCCAACATTACCCACCCTGCACCTGCTCAGGTCTGCCGGCTGCACACAGCAGGGCAGATGCCTGAACAGCTGCTCCCCCAGGGGCATCTTCTGTCCACTATGGCCAGTCTGCTGGCCATGGTGCTTGCTGCTGTGTTCCAGACGGACAGCAGGGCCGGTCACATGTGCCCCATCCAGCGGGCTATGGGCTGGGCCCTGCTGCATCGCCCCTGGCCCTTTCTGATCTGGTGCTGATGGGCCTTCCCTACCAGAACAGAATTGTGGGACTGGCTAGTGCTCTGGGACTGGGATGATGAGCAGTGGCTGAGAAGCTTCCACATGACCAGGTGGATGTTCAAGGAGCTCTGCCACTGGCTGTCCCCAGTCCTCCAGCATCATGACAAAAGAACGCAGCCTGTGCTCCCTGTGCAGAAGATGGTGGCATTAGTGCTGTGGAAGCTGGTCACTCAAGACAGCCACCGATCCATCAGCCATCAGTTTGGGGTGGGCAAGGCCACCATCGGGGCAGTCCTGCTTGAGGTAAGCCTGACTCAGACCACTGACTCACCATGGGGAAGGGCCTACTGGGCAAGGGGAGCAGGGAAGGGTACCCTGCTGGGAAGAGAGGGAGGGAGGCCCTGCTAGGGAGGAGGGAAGGAGGCCCTCCTAGTGGGGGAGAGGAGTGAAGGGGACCCTGCTGGGGACGGGGGAAGGTGACAGCCCAGCCTGGCATTCATTGACATGTCTTTCTTCCACCCCATGCAGATCGTCTGAGCCATCAACAACGTGCTCCTTCACCACGTCATCAGTGTTAGGGACCTGGACGTCGCCTTGCCAGGTTTGCGGAGCTGGGGTTCCTGAACTGTTTTGGCACGACAGACAGAACACACATGTAACAGCAGTGCACACAAATCAGATATCAGAAATGGCAATATACAAAAACCCGTAGGAGAGCACTTCAATCTCCCGGGCCACACAGTAGCATACTTAAAAGTAGCTATCCTACAGCAAAGAAATTTCAGGACCAGACTCCAAAGAGAAATTTCTGAGCTACAATTCATCTGCAAATTCGACGCCCTCAGCTCTGGCTTAAACAAAGACTGTGAATGGCTGGCTAAATACAGAAGCAGCTTCCCCTCCCTTGGTGTTCACACCTCCAGATCAACTGCTGGTAGTAAGCCTCACCCTTGCTGAGTGAGCTAACCTTGTTATCCACACCCTTGCTCTGGCTTATTTATACCTGGCCCTGCAGATTTCCAAGACCAACATCTGAAGAAGTGAGTCTGTGCTCACGAAAACTCATGCTCAAAACTTTTCTGTTAGTCTATAAGGTGCCACAGGCCCCTTCGTTGCTGTTACAGATCCAGATTAACACGGCTACCCCTCCGATACAGAACACACATGGTGATCCAAGCCCTGGACAACAGCACAGGTGCCTATGTGAACAGGAAGGCGTACCACTCCACGGTTCTCCAGGCCCTGGTCGATGCAAGGGGACATGTGTGGGGTGGTTGGGCAAGGCCCATGATGCCTGGGTATTTCACAACTTGCGGCTGGGACACCTGATGGAGGGCACCTGTCCCCCTGCAGCACCTATGTCCCATTACTGGACCCCTGGTTATTGCCCTCAGCCTCAGTGCCCTGGTGGCACCCGGCTCCTCCTCTGTGTCCATAATGGGGCCAGTGGGTGGGCTGTGCCCCCGAGCATCTGGCGGCATCCCTTGCTCAGCAGTATGCCTGCTGAAGCTCCTTTTCTTTTGTGTGGATCCCAGGCAGTGAGCTCCCTGGCTGCTCGAATGCCTCTGTGTTATGGTGCCAGTCCCCTGTCTGGAGCAGGACCTTCTCATCCCCCTGCTGTTTGGGCCTCAGTCCAGGAGGGGGCCTCTCCTTTGCCACTGCTTGTCTGGCTGCTGAAAGCCCTCGCCAGACTTGCTGGTGGGCTCTAGGGGGTCCTGGGGCTCCTGGCTGGATGACATTGCCAGCTGGGGGGTGTGTGGCACAGCTCCAGTGTCAAGAGGGGGCCATGCAGCAGGGAGCTCATGGTCTCCCCTACTTCTGCCACACTCTCAGTTTCCCGCCTGCGGTTGCTGGGTAGCTGCTTCCTGACACACGGCTGGCAGTGACCGTAAAGCCCCTCCTGAGCTGGCCAGAATGTCTCCAGGCTCCTGCAGGGCTGCTCCCATGGCAGACCTGTTATTTTGAAATAGCAGTTGTGGAGCATCTACACACATCCTATTAAACTTCGAAATAGGGCACGACTCCATTCCTGGGGATGGCGTAAAGACTTCAAAGATGGGCCCTGGTACTTCAAAGTCAATTTCAAAGTAACAAAATGTGTAGACGCTCCACACTCTAGCCCCTAACTTCAAAATTATCTTCAAAGTTCATTGTTAGTGTAGACTCATCTATGGAGTCAGATATATTAAGTGACTTGGCCAAGATCATACAGGAAGGCTGTAGCAGAGCCAGGAAATTGACCCACTCTGTATCCCAGCCTTAATCACAGAACCATCCTTTTTCTAAATTACAAATAAGACCAAGAACGTGATTTGCTGTTCCAAAATGCCTCAGTCACGAAGCTTAAGGTATAGCCAAGGAAGTGTAACAACATGTGATTTTTATGTCCGAGTCGAAAATGATTTGTCTGGAACAAAAGCAGGGAGAAGATTTTTTTTCTTAAATCAGAACATGAGTAGTGTTTCCATTGATAGTTATTCCATTGAGTATTTTCACTTTTAATAACAAAGACAATTGAATTCTCATAATCTGTCGGGATCACAATTCAAGTGAACACCCTCCTCTTTTTTAATTTCTTTGTTTATCTAGACACCACTTTAATTTCCTTCATCCCACCAGGATGTATCCCTTGTATTTACCTACTGATGACATTTTAGTATCTGAAGCAATAGCATCCCATGAGGGTAGGAGCGGCTTTATGAATATTTTCCAGTTTGTGGAGAATATTACAGTCCTAAAAAAAATTAATTTGGTGGCGTTTATTATTGGACCTCTGGCTATGTCATCCTTATGTCTGTGAATGGTCCCGTACTCTTCTCCTCTGGAGCCATGTATGCTAAAATTCCCATTAAAAATTCAGAAGAGAAAATTTCCCTTTACATTGTGGTTTCTTGTATAAGACCCTGTCTTGGGAAAACCAGCGTGGTGCCAGCTTTGCCTCCACTGTCACTAGTATGCCATTTCTCTTGCTGGTTCAGTGTTCTGCTCCGTGAAGCAGAAAGCTGCACGGCTGTGTTGTACATTTCAGATGAGAGGAGGAGAGCAGGGGCTTTTAGCATGCATAAAGAATTTGATGACAAGGTTTCAGATAATACTTCACTTCTTCATTCAAAGTGTTTCAATAATGTAAAAGTGCTCGTGATAGTCTTTAAAAAGCAGCTCCCATGCAGAACTTCAGCCACTAGAGGGCATTTGAAGGACACAAGATCAATGGGTAGTACACCTCCTGTGGTCAACTGAAGACAGCACATTTTTTGTGATCCACTATGCTAAGCTGTGGCCTACAGTAAATTATTTCATCCTGGTATTTTTTTTTATTCATTTTTCTGCTTTTTGCTATTGCTGCTCAGCTGTTCCAGTTAGTAGTTCATAGCAGGCAATGTGTACATTGTTCTCATGTTGAATAGTAACAGAGAGGAAGCCGTGCTAGTCTATACACTATCAAAACAAAAAGCAGTCAAGTAGCACTTTAAAGACTAGCAAAATGGTTTATTATATATATACGAAAGCTCACCTAATAAACCATTTTGCTAGTCTTTAAAGTGCTACTTGACTGCTTTTTGTTTTGATTGTTCTCATGCTTTGTCTGTAACTGCTGCTACAAATAGATACATCCTGTAGGAAAACAATGCTATTGAGCAAACTGCTGTTGAATAACACGTTTTACGTGATCAGACTGTTTAAAATAATGCAGGCAAAGAATATCAAGCATTTATTTGATCTCCTTCAACATCTCCCACTTGCCCCTGCCCCCAGCCCTGACTTCCAGGCCATCAAAGCCCACAATTTCCCTGCCATGATCAGCCCCCTCTTTCCTCCTCTTTCTTCCCTCATTTGTTAAATCACCCACTTCCTGTCTCTCTCTTCCTCAGCTCTCCATTCCTCTGTCCGCCTTCCCCTCTGCACAATCCGTCTAACTCCAGCTCACCCCCTACCACCTGTCCTTCCTCTCCATCCCCCATGTTTCTGAATGTCCCTAGAGAAAGTGTCAGCGTGACACAGACTTCCTTCACTATACATTTGTTCCTTCCATTGGGTCTGCCATTTTCCACATCAAATGACACTGCAGGTCGAACCTCTCTAATACAGAACTCTCTCATCCAGCAACATCTGAAATCTGGCATGATTTTAGTTAACTGGATGACCATTTACAGGTGTGGCCAAGTTTCCCACAGTCCCATAAAGTTTGTTTACAGCCACCAATCCTGGCTCACAGTGTTCTGTGATGTTGTTTAGCTGTAATTTACCCCAAATGTCTTCTAAGAGCCCAGTAAGCAGTGGAAATGTTGGTAATGCTGCTAGACAACATTGGTTTCCTGTGTTTCAACTAATTCTCTCGTCCAGCACTGATCAGGTCCCAAGGGTTCTGGACTAGAGAGGTTCAATCTGTACATATGTTATGTTTTATAAGATACACTTTGCAAATCAGCTATCGTGTGAACTCATCCCTTACAGTATAAAAAGGGATGCCAGAAAACTGAGGCATTACAAGTTGCTCTGTGCGCATTCCATAATATTGCCTAAGGATTTGTACAGCACATTTGCAGCAGCAAACCTGGTGCCCGTTTTGTCGTGAGCGTGTGTTTGGTGATGGAAGACTGCTGGCATTTAAATCCTGTTTCTCAAAGGAATGCTCAAGGGCAGTGAAAGAAGTCTGCAGTTAGCAGGGGAACTCACTGATTCACATTATTTTATGTCATCGGAGGTGATAGTCCCATGGGGTGAAGTGACGCTCTGTCATTCGGCACAGTGGGACCTTGCGTCGGGAAAGAGAATAAATTGCATGTAATAGGAGTCTGTGTCCCCAAGTATGTCTGCTAAGGAGCACCACAAAGGAAAGGCAGTTCATAGGGCTAGTCTTTGTCCCCAGCTTGCCAGCTGAGAGAGTATCCTTACAAACAGGGAGGAAACCAGCATGGGACCTTCCTGAAGAAATGTGAAGACAGGTAGGAGATTCCCAACTTGGGCTCTTCTTCTGCAGTGATGAACTGAAGCTGCTTCACCTATGGTGGGAAGGTCTGCAGTGCCGTGAACTCCCCAGCCGGGCACCAGCAACTCTTGCTGCTCACACTTTAAGATACCCTTAGCCTGTTGTGTCCTCCTTTCACTAGCAGCAGAAGAGGAAGTGCTTGCCCAAGCCCAGCAAATGGAACCCAGAATGAGCGGGTGGGGCCCGGGTTCTTCCCAGACCACCTTCTCCCCCACCCCTGTCTCAAGAAGGGCAATGGTATCCTGGCTGTGGGATAGTGGACTAAACAGAGGCCCGGGGCCCAGGAGCGAGGCTACCCTTGCCACATCCTCATCTTTGAATGTTCAAATATGGTAATCCTACTTACAGGCACACACCATGAGAGGCAGGGACAATAACCCACTAGGTACCCAGTCTGGCAAATGCCATGAGAGACACACCTGTCTCCCCTGAGCTGCTGCCAGACTAATTCTGGGCCTGAAGGCCAAGGCATGACTGCAATAATCCAGGTCACCTCAAAACAGTGGGGAGAGAAACAGCTTAGAGCTGCGTCTACACGTGCACGCTACTTCGAAGTAGCGGCACCAACTTCGAAATAGCTCCCGTCGCGTCTACACGCATCGGGCGCTATTTCGAAGTTAACTTCGACGTTAGGCGGCGAGACGTCGAAGTCGCTAACCTCATGAGGAGATAGGAATAGCGCCCTACTTCGATGTTCAACGTCGAAGTAGTGACCGTGTAGACGATCCGCGTCCCGCAACGTCGAAATTGCTGGGTCCTCCATGGCGGCCACCAGCTGGGGGGTTGAGAGATGCTCTCTCTCCAGCCCCTGCGGGGCTCTATGGTCACCGTGGGCAGCAGCCCTTAGCCCAGGGCTTCTGGCTGCTTCTGCAGCAGCTGGGGATCTATGCTGCAGGCACAGGGTCTGCAACCAGTTGTCAGCTCTGTGTATCTTGTGTTGTTTAGTGCAACTGTGTCTGGGAGGGGCCCTTTAAGGGAGCGGCTTGCTGTTGAGTCCGCCCTGTGACCCTGTCTGCAGCTGTGCCTGGCATCCCTATTTCGATGTGTGCTACTTTGACGTGTAGACGTTCCCTCGCTGCGCCTATTTCGATGTTGGGCTGAGCAACGTCGAAGTTGAACATCAACGTTGCTGGCCCTGGAGGACGTGTAGACGTTATTCATCGAAATAGACTATTTCGATGTCGCAACATCGAAATAAGCTATTTCGATGTTGGCTGCACGTGTAGACGTAGCCTAGCTGTGTTATTTCCACTCATGTATTTAATTCATTTTGTAAATTTAAATTTTGTGATTTCCTCCCCCAGTCTCCCATTTTTTCATGATGTTCCTTGGTAGCTGAGCTAAGTGCATCCTCCACGCTAGCATTTCCCCCATAGAGCGAGACAGGAGTGATCCAAACTCTGGCCCAGAAGGAGAACAGCCCTTTAGGCTCTGCCCAGTAGCTGAGCAAATTCCCACACACAGTGTAACGAGGACACCAGGGACATATTGCTGCTTGTCTGGACATTTCAGGGTTGACGAGTTGGGGCTGGAGAAACATAGCAAGGCCTGGGGATTTGCCTGGGGACAAGGTGGGGTGGACATATAGATTTGCAGTGTAATAAATGACACCCTTTGTTTTCTCTTTTTCTTACCACAAGACTAGAGGGTGGGAAATGCCACAGAGACAGCACATGAGCTCCTGCGGCAGGGGAGCATACCCGGATCTGCTAACAAACCTTTGATTTTATGTTTAGCTGAACCCTCCACTTCTTTTAAAAAGTTTCAGGTTCATAAAACAATTAGTAAATTGTTATTTTTCATTCTATTTCCACATCACTCTTTGCTGAGATGGGGGCTGGGAGGTGGCTCTTGTCTGGGAGGTGAAGGGATTAGGTCAAACCAAGTCCATACAAGCATCAGAGCAGTAGCCGTGAGAGTCTGTACCTGCAAAAACAAAGAGAAGTCCTGTGGCACCTTATAAACTAACAGATATATTGGAGCATAAGCGTTCGTAGGCAAAGACCAGCTTTGTCAGGTGTATGTAGACATGCCTGCAGGCATCTGACGAAGTGGGTCTTTGCCCATAAAAGTTTATGCTCCAAAAAATCTATTAGTCTGTAATGTGCCACAGGACTTCAAGTACAGGCAAGCACTGCTTTGGCTTTCCTTTGATCTGCTCTGGCCGACTGTGCCTGCTCCTAAATCAAAGCTTGCTGTCCACACTGGCACCATAATGATGCGGTGATGTGGTGGTGGACACGGTGGGCTTAAAACTTGCTCAGAGCAAATGCAAGCCTGAATGCAGTGTAAACACCTGTCCAGAGTTTGAAAAACTGTGTGTGTGGATGTGTGGTATGTTATTGGCATGCTGGGGGTCAGCAACTGAGAATGGGAGATCAACAGTCTTCAGCTCACATAAGACCTTATACATAGTCTGATCCGGACTGATGGCTGAGCACACCAAGCTCTCCAGTCAGCAGATGCACCTTTACATTCACCAAGGCCTGCTCCACACTGGGAAATCATGACAGGATAGCTACATTGAGCAGGGTGTGACTAACCCACAGCCCAATTGGCCTCATTAAAACCAATCTAACCTCCTGTGTGGAGAGCACTAGGCTGGCAAAAGAATTTCCCATTAAGCTAGGTAGAAGGGAGGGGGATACTTATGCTGATGGCAGTGTCTTTCCTGAAACAGCTGTACCGTTGCAGTGTTTTAAGTGCTGACAAACCCTACATGTCTTATTTCTCAGACCTTTGCTTTCTGAAGTCCAACAGTCTACTCTCGACAGATAACTGAATAGTACCCTTTAATTTTTATAGATGTTGCCTACATGTTGCCTTGCATTATAAAGCACATTATGACCACATGCCAAAATGACTTCAAAGTACGCTATAAGGATGAGGTTTTAAAAAAAAAAAAAAAAAAAAGGAGAAGAAAGAAAACTGCCGTATTTGAGATGCATTTATGGTACATTCCTTCAGGAAGAAAACAAATTACTTCTCCAGCTGCCAATCTCAGTTCCTCCATTCTGACAGCAGCATGAAAAGACATTTTTGGCTTCAGACTGAGAGGGATTTGAGAACCCTGATTGACTGGTAAGGCAGCAGCGGGTAAAATCCATAGTAGTTTTTTATATGACAATCACACAACAGCTGCTGAATAGGCTGCTTCAGAGTCATTATAGGGAATGCTCTGAATGCATATGACAACTCACACAAACTGCAGATTCTGTGAATCTGGACAGGCCCATCCATTGACACAATATTGGGTTCAGAAAAGCTGAAGCAGATCAATAAGACTGTATTTGCCACAGTGTAAAGCACTGCTTGGAAGGATGGCTGCATTATGTTTTAGAGCTGGAGTTTGCAGAGAGGACTCATTGATTGCAGAGTGAGGATTCCCTGAGTCAATGGCCAGTGAAGCTAAGGGCAGGTTGCCGGTCTAAGGGAACTTCTTTTGGGGTACAAATATTTGGACTGTGAGAGTGCTGCTAAGAGGCGGACATGTGAATGTTGCCACAAATATGAATCTCCCGGGATGTTTGTGGCACTGTTATTCCTTATAGTGCACTACTGTGCAAATCCCTGCCTTGAAGACCATACTGGCTAGGGCATTTGTGGAGTTGCCTACTTTCTTTGGGCCTCACTTAATGGAACAAGCAAAGTTTTATTGTATCTAAATATGCTGATGATGTAGCATGATACAGGAATGCAATGCCATCATGCTCTGATCCGACCCACACACCTAGTGGATGCGGGTCACTATCCCATGTAGTGGCAACTAGATCACTTACAGAGAGAAACTCTCCTCTTCTGCCTTAGCACAGAGCAAGCCCTCTGGCATTTAGCTGAAACTGTAGAGGCTCATGTCCAAAGGTCCCAGGTTCAAGTAGGTATGTAGATTCAGTGACAGTGTGGCAAAGCTAACTTTGCAGTGTGACAGTGGAATACCACAATGCTATTAACTGTCCCACAGCACAGATCCAAAGATAGCCCCATTTTGAGATAACTGTCTCCTCCCAAGTCCCCATGCAAGCGCTGGAAGCCCTGTAATAGTGGAGAGCTCAAGGCAAGTGAAGACTGGATTCTGCAAGTTTGGATTCTCCTCAAGTTTGCGATGCTCTGCAGAGCTTGAGTGAGTAACCAACATTTCTTGCAAAAGCAACGAGGGGTCCTGTGGTACCTTATAGACTAACAGAAATGTATGAGCATAAGCTTTCATGGGCAAAGACCCACTTTTGTCTTTGCCCACAAAAGCTTATGCTCATACATTTCTGTTAGTCTATAAGGTGCCCACAGGACCCCTCTTTGCTTTTGCAGATCCAGACAAACACGGCTACCCCTCTGATCCTTGACAACATTTCTTGGGACATCCCAGCCCTGTAATAAGTATGTGCCTTTAATGTAGCCATGTTTAGTACTACACCAAGCAGTATTTTCCTAACCAAGGATATTCCTAGGAATATCAGTGTGACAGAGCAATCTATGGCAAAGTTTACCTTAGAGATTGAACAAACTGTGAAGTAAGGAATAATACAGAGGGTGAATGTTGGTCAGTCAACTTATGCAGAGACGACCATCCTGGTACACCGACTGCTGAACATATGCCTCAGAGTGTGCTATTGTGGTTATACAATTATAATTTGGGCCCATGTTTTCAAACAGATGCACATTCTGCTTGAGCACATGAATCAAGATTGCATGATGGGCACAGCCACTACTGTGTATGTTCACACATTGAGAGTGGCAGGGATTTATCTGGGAAAATTTTCAAAGGAAATGAGTATGTTAAATGTTTTCAAAGGCCATTTTGCATTCAAAAATATTTTATCCCCACAATGTTGACCAGTTGTATTGTGAAGGATTTGTCTTCCTGAAACTGGAAAGCACAGAAGCGCACGCCCACATTTGCATTTGCCTGGTTGAACATTCAGGCCTTCCTTTAGTTTTTAAAGTACACAGTTAACTGCAAGAAAAATCAAAGCAAGCAGTGGAGGGTTGTTTGATGGCACTGGTTAAAAAGATATGCTTTTATACATGACCTAATAAACACAGATTTCAAAACGTTCAAATCAACTGTCTTCTTTTTTCTGCAGCTGAACCCATTTCAGGGAATGGGCACATGTGTTTTTGCTTAGCCTACTCATAAAGATTCGGTGCTGTATTTTTTACAGTCTAAATTTCCACTGGGAGACCCTCATCTCAGCAGAAGAGTTGAGCACTCAAGAACTGCACACTTGGCCTTAAGTTTTGAAGTCTCTTTCAGGCTCAATTTGCCTCCTGTTTACTTCTGCCTTAATTCCTATCCTCTGTGCTGGAGATTTTTGGGCAAACAACTCAGTTTCTAAAGCATTTAATATATCTTGGCCTGAAATTCAACTGCACAACCACATTTAAACACTAGACAATGAGCTGAGCTGGGGCATTATTATGACACGTCTCAGTGGCCAAAGCATTAGCTAAACACCTTGTTTTATTTTTAAAGTAGAACAAGCAGTCTTGTAGCACCTTAGGGACTAAATTTTATTTATTAGGTAACGAGCTGAAGTGGGTCTTACCCACAAAACCTCATACCTACTAAATAAAATTGTTAGTCTCTAAGATGCTACAAGACTGCTTGTTTCTTGTGAAGCTACAGACTAACATGGCTACACCCTGAGATTATTTTTAAGGTTGTATTCATGGTAATCTGTGATGGCCTGCTGCTGGGAAGAGCAATTTGTAGACAGTATAGTTTATGGAGCAGAAACAGGCTTTTTCTGTTATTCTCATCCACAGAAGCAAATAATGGCTAATAACTTTAATATAGCAAATTTCTAATTCAGTTGGTTGAAGCAAGTATTTGTCTTCTGTCGCCTGCCTTCCGTTGCGCTCTGTAAGCACAACCTGCAATCATGACCTCAGCACGTTTGTAGCTTTTATTCAAAGCCACTGAGTGGTTTATGATTCAGTTTCCTCCCCGTCTCAGCAATAAATACAACACAGGGCAGACCAGTAAATCTGCCTTTCAAGCAGCAAAAACAACATGCCAATCCAATGAATGATTCTGTCACTCCTTTTTTATTATACAACGAGGGCTTTTTCCCACTTTGTCAGAGAATGCCAACCTTCAGAGTTATTTTACAAAACCTAGAGAGCCCAACATGAGTTGGCCAACTGTTTGCTTTTGTAGGTATAATAGAGCAGGGTGAAGAATTGGAATGATAATTCATGAACATTTTCCTAAATTCTGATTCAGTCACATTCACACCCTGGTTTGGGTCAGTTTTCCACAAACCTTCGTTTGTCTGGTTGTGGAAATATACATATTCAGAGAAGAATAAGTTACATAAACACTGGTATTTGCTATTCATGTTCAGCCCTCTTAATATAACTGTAGTTATCCAATCCAGAAATTGAAACATTTACTTCAATTTATTTGGAGATCAATCAGGCACTAGGCATAATGGATGGCGAATGATCAGTGGTATAGCTAAACAGCACAGGTTGGAAATAATCCATAAATGTTTGCGTAGTTTGTACCAAAATTATGAACAATCCAACCTATAGTAATCAAAATCTGTGCACAGATAATTTGTAAACAGAAGAAATGCCTGAATTCATTGCTCACTACAAACATAAATACATTGCACACTGCCCAGTTCTAGCATACAGTAATAAAAAAAAAGGAACACAATATTTTTATGCCCTTCTCTAGTCTTACAAAAAAAGTATTTGCCTGGGGATTGCCTGGGGATGATAGACTTACCAAGCCCCTGGACAAGGAGGTGCTGCTGTGTGCGCCCAGGATGGGTAGTGCCTCAGCCAGAAGGCACAGGGTCTTGGCAGGAAGGGACAGGGCCGGGGCAGCCAAACTTCAGTGCCAGCTGGAGCGTGCCTAGCTGTGACCCATCCTACCAGCCCTCAGAGATGCCCAGAATGTACCACCTGGCACTCTGGTAGTGACTTAAAGCACCTGGGGCTCCAGCCGCTACCACAGTAGCCATTTTGAATTGCCAAGCCCTGGAGCAGTTGACCCCTTTCTGCCACCTCTCCCCCCTCAGCAAGCCTGGTATCTGCAAAGATGGCCGAAAGAATCTTGCACCAATATCTTTCCATAGTTCTAAGCTTGAAAGAAACTGTCATCTGTCAGCATTTTTGCCAATGAGATACTTTTCCAGCCTTATTTTTACCGTGTGGTCATTGCTAGATCACAGAGAAATGCTTGCAGGGGTGGGGATAAGGGGGACAACAAGCAGCTACAAAAAGATAGGCTCATGGTTTTATCATCCTTTTGGATAGGATTCTGTTCCACATTCCACAGCATATGCAGAGCATCTGGGTACTGGCAGCAAAACATATTTGTCTTCTGAGGAAAACCAGGTTACGCTGCTGCAGGGAATTATGTTTAGAAATTGTAATTCCCCTCTAGAAATACAACACTCTCAAGAAGAAGAAAGACCTGGACTTTTCCATTTAGGCTATGTCTACATTAGAGGACTGTGTCAACAAAACTGGTGTTTTGTCGCAAAAACCCAGGGAGCAACCAGGTTCTCAAGGTGTTCTGTTGACAGTAAATTGACAGAATGCAGCACTTTTGTCAGCAGCCATATCCTGCTCCCCACAAGGCATAACGCCTCTATCAACAGAGATCTGACAACAGAAAGCCATTCTGGATGTTCCGGGGTGGGGGTGCAGCCCTCTGTTGGTGGACAGGGCTTCCAGGACTCTGGGCAGCCCTGTCTGCTGTGCTTCAAGTTTGCCATTTTGCCGATAGAGCGGCCAGATGCCTGGCCGCCTGCTGTCGACAGGGCGGATCTCTCTTGTGGTCTGCTTGGCAGTTTGGCTGCAATCTGCGAACATAAGTTTTGTCAGAAGATAATTTCCAAAAAAACACATCTGTTGACAAAGCACTGTAATCTAGATATAGCCTTAGAGTCGTTTGCTGAGATGCACAGGGATCAGGGCACAACTTCCTTGCTTTATCAGATAACTCCTTTTTAAATCTGATGCAAGAAGTAGATGAAATGGTAGGGTCAGGACTACAAAAGCAGACAGACAGAGAGAGAAGAAAAGAGACCCAAGGATGGTGAAAGGATCCCAAAGGAGGACAGAAAGAGCATATCTGAACAGAGAAGAGGGATGTGACCCTGGAGATAGAGTGAGTGAGTGGCAGCAGATCCTGAAAGTAAGAAGAAAGGAGACTGGACTCTGCGTGCAGAAAAGGCAATACTGAAAGCATACAGTGTGGGAGAGGAACCTGGAAACCAAAAGGAGACAGCTAGATGAAAGGGATACTGAAAGCAGAGAGAGGGAGAAAACCTTGAAGGTCTAGAAAAGCATGGCAAAAAAGCCAAAAATGCTACAGCAAGCTAAATGAGAGAGGAAAGCTTAGTCCTTCTGGGCATAAATATATTTAAATGTGTGTGGTGGTGGGATGTGTCTTGAAATGGATGTGTCTATGAATGTCAGGGGTGGCAGGGGGAAGGGAGGGGGCATTGAACAGCACCGCCACAGTGCAGAGCTCACAGTGGAACTGCACTGCAGCTGGCAAAGAAGGATAGCCTCCACAAGAAAGCAGAAACGGCAGACACACAGCAGAGGTACTGCATCTGCTATGTTTATTAGATTTTATAATAGGGGGTTTATTCCATTACACAACCACAAGCCATTTTTTTTTCAGGATATATCACATCCTATTGTCCTTCTGCTTCTGTTTCCCCTGCAGCTGATGGACTGTGTTGATAACTCCTATCCTAATATAAACCACATTATAATGATACTGCAGTGCACTAAATGTCAAAGAGAAGCAGCAGCAAGAACTTGTCTTTGATAGTGGTGTTGCTGCTGCAAGAGTAGGGACAAAAGCCTTCAGAAATAGTAAGAGAAAAGGGAAGCACAGCACATGGTATGAATGTTTCTAATTAGGGTGGTCAGTACATTTTGTCAGGAAACCAGATAAAATGCTGAAGAAACCCACTGGATACAGTAAAAAGCCAGAGATGCAATTGGAAATAGGGTACAGAACAAAGGGTGCCTGCCTTTTCCTAGTTTCACACTTGTTATTGGCTGTAGTGTGGCAATGATAGTGCCTCGCTGGTATATATGCTCCTTTGTGCTTCCCACTGTGTGGGAATCAAAGAGGAATCAATGGACCCTAGACCCCCTAGCAAACTTAGGAGCAGACCTCAGTGCTAATGGATAGCCCAGGCCTGGAGACATATTCCTTTACTAGCACGATTTTGCAGACTTAGTATGTGTGGTAAAAAATGGCAATACAAAAAAGTCTTTCCCCATATTCTCTGTGGCGGTTAAACAGGGAACTCTGTGAGGCAATAAATTGAGAACTTTTAAAAGACAAGGCACATGACAACTGTGAGACAGGGTGGGCAGAGATTAGGTAATAGCGTGATTCCCTGTCCTTTTAATTCACACAATTGCAGCACTCGGCCACGACCCAGGATATAAACTAATTTTTAAGCAGACCTGACCTAGGGCTGCAAAAGGCATTATCTGCAGAAGGTTCGCCTGAGGTGTCCACCTCACAGGCCTTATAAAACTCCTAGAGACCTTTATCTGACAAAGTGTGAGGTATCTGATGCACTGGGAATGGAATTCAGGTCTGAATATGTTTCAGGGGAAGAGAGAACTGAAAGAATTATAGAGCAATGGAAGCCTTCTTGTTCTTATACATTCGAGGAAACACAGAGTCAGATAATCCTAAGTATCCAGGTTGTATTCAGTTTGCATATTGTGACCTTGATGCTTAAGTTATAAATGAGACATCTTAGGCTCAGTTACACTTTGGTGATGGAATTGCAGCCATGAACAGCCATTCTGGAAAAAATATATATATACATATATATAAAGAAAGATGCCTACAGATGTTTTCCATCATAATTAAGGTGACCATCTGTTCTGTTTTTATGGGGATAGTCCCTTATTTCAGCTGTCTCACAGGTATCCCAACGTTTTTTAAGAAAATAGGCAAATTGTCTCATTTTGTGGGGCTTCTGTTCTTTGGCACCCTGTGTCTTGGGGTGGTAGCTTCTCCTGCCAAGGCGTCCCTCCATTGGGTGGCTGCACTGTTCCCTGGAGCTCTGTACCTTGCGGCAGCAGCACCTGCTCCGAGGGAGCTCCGCTGTGGGGCAGTTGCCCCATTCCCTGGCACCCCATGGTGGCAGCTCTCACTGCCTGCAAACTCCACAACAGGGTGGCTGCCTTGTTCCCGGTGCCCTACACTTAGGGGAGGCAGCTCCTGCTGCCAGGGAACTCCTGCATGTGTCAGCTGCCTCTTTTCCTGGCCTCCCACGTCTTGGGGAAGCAGCTCCTGCTCCATCTCCTACCCTCCAGCCCCGGTGCCTCCCCACTGGAGGCTGCAGAGTCCCCATCCCTGGTGCCTCACCCTGGAGCAGCAGCCGTCATCACCAAGGAGCCCTGATGTGGGACAGCAGCCCCCATCCCCAGAGGCCAGTGTCCTATATTTGCCATAGAGCAGTATGGTCACCCTAATCATAATCCACTTATATTAAGGACATTTGTGGGAAACTTATATTTGCATGAAAAAGGAAAAGCCCTTTTTTGGAAGAGAGATTTTTCTTATTTGGCACTAACGTACATCCAGCAGTAGGTTTAATTATAGCAGTGTACGGGCTAACACTTCCGTTGGAAGTGAGGAAAAAGTTATACTGCAGCCTGGTCACCATTTTCCAGTTTATTTATTGCTTGCATTGACATCCAGCCTTCTGTAATATACAAAACCAGAATGTTAAAACATAGCGATATAGCGAATCCAAAGATTAATTGGTAAATGACAATGCCAGAACTGCTGGTATTGGACTGGAATAGTTAATGGAGCCAATTTTGTCAGGCAACCTCAAACTTGCTGCCACTGATATTGCAATATTTATTTATAGGGCACAATATTGTGAAAGCTGATAATGACAGAGACTAGCAGAACAGACACAAAATTCCATGTGTACATGCATCTTAAATGTTCTCATCTCTTCAGTGGATATGTTTAATGCGCTGTACATTAACACTATTCACTTTTAAAGAGAACAAATCCCACTTTCCATACAAGTAACATTTCCAGTAGCCATATACAAGAAACCCATAAAAACAACGCTTCCAAATACATTGGACTCCAGAAAAGGGATTGAAAGTGGGACAGCACTGTATAACTATGTTAGAAAATGTGCTGAACTGAATGGTTCACTCCCACACATCTAGTGGGTTTCCAGGTAGTTCACACTTTCTGGCATTTATCGTACAATATGGTAAAAAGCTAGATGATATGTAAAAATAAGACCCATGCAGGATCATCCAAATGTGACCCCTGTTCACTGTAAAGGCTCAAAAAGCAGAAGACAAAATGAAAAATAAAGCCAGATCTACTATTTTTCATCATCTCATTATTTTAGAGCCTCTTGTGATTTTTGGTGAGTCCAACTCGTGATTTTTGCACATTTGAAGTTGGCAATATTGAGAATGTGTTAGGCTGGCTGTAGACAAAACAGTCACTTCTATCATGAGGCCAAGGCTATAATAATATGGAGAGGAAGGCAGCAGACTGCTATAATGATGCTCAATCCACTTGCTGAAGTTCCATCCAAATTATTACATGCAAGAGGGGCTATTACAACAGAGTTCCACAAAATGGGAATGCAGTAGCAACCAAAGTCATCTGGGCAAGTTAAATCATTTCTGATTAGTCTTGCTGGGACCTCTGTGTCCTTCCTTGAGCCATTAGCCAGTGGGCCATGAATGCAGTCTCTCAGTGAAATGCACAAAGGTATGTGTACATGTTCCCCGAGGATACTGAGAAGAGGATATAAATTATAGTACTGCTGCTGTTCATCTAGCTGACTCTTTACAGATTCCAGGCTGACATGCTTGAGCATTTATTATCTGCTGAGATAGAGATTCCGATATATTCACTTTACTTACTGAGCTGGGAAATTCTGCAATTTCACTGGCTTTTTACTTAGGCAAGTTCCTTGTCAGATTTTGAGAGGGTAAAACTTTAGTAAGGACCCAAGGATTGAAACCAGAGATTTTATTTCCTCTGTTATAGCAAGTGGGGGATTTCAGTTTGCTCAGATAATTCGAAGATGTTTGTTGATTTTGCCATCCAAATTTCTTGGTCATAACAGTCCTCTTGCAGTTCAAGTGGTTAATTATTGTTTAGCTTCAGGATGCTAATAAATAAAAACATGCTCAGTTCCCTGCTAACGTTTTCTGTTTTCATCATGACAAGTCATAGGATTTCAGCTGCAGACTGGTATTTGCTACATTCTTTCTTAGCAGTGAGGGACTTCAGGACATATAAATCTTCCTTGTATTTTTGGTTTTGCATGCAAAATTGTTTCTGCAGTTCATAGCCAGCACTTATGCCTATTATTGTAGCAGTTTCAATCATAGTTACTTGTTTGTTAAACGTATAACACTGAATTTTCATTGTCAAGCATAGGGAGTTACATTCACAGGGATAGTATAATAGCAGAACGGAATCTGTCCAGTAGGTGGAGAAGGGACACTCAATAGGGAGAACTCTACACAGAATTCTTTCCCAGGTATCTGGCTGGATCACCATATTTGTGATAAGTATCAGAGAGGTAGCCGTGTTAGTCTATAGCTTTGAGAACAACAAGAAGTCTTGTGGCACCTTATAGACTAACAGATATTTTGGAGCATAAGCTTTCGTGGGCAAAGACCCGCTTTGCATCTGATGAAACGGGTCTTTGCCCACGAAAGCTTATGCTCCAAAATATCTGTTAGTCTATAAGGTGCCACAAGACTTCTTGTTCTCATATTTGGGATAGGAAAGGAGTTTCTCTTTTTAGTCTTAAAGTCTCTGGCTACGTCTACACGTGCACGCTACATCGAAATAGCTAATTTCGAAGTAGCGACATCGAAATAGCCTATTTCGATGAATAACGTCTACACGTCCTCCAGGGCTGGCAACGTTGATGTTCAACTTCGACGTTGCTCAGCCCAACATCGAAATAGGCGCAGCGAGGGAACGTCTACACGCCAAAGTAGCACACATCGAAATAAGGGAGCCAGGCACAGCTGCAGACAGGGTCACGGGGCGGACTCAACAGCAAGTCGCTCCCTTAAAGGGCCCCTCCCAGACACACTTTCATTAAACAGTGCAAGATACACAGAGCCAACAACTAGTTGCAGACCCTGTATATGCAGCACGGACCCCCAGCTGCAGCAGCAGCAGCCAGAAGCCCTGGGCTAAGGGCTGCTGCACACGGTGACCACAGAGCCCCGCAAGGGCTGGAGAGAGAGTATCTCTCAACCCCCCAGCTGATGGCCGCCATGGAGGACCCCACTATTTCGATGTTGCGGGACGCGGATCGTCTACACGTCCCTACTTCGATGTTGAACGTCAAAGTAAGGCGCTATTCCCATCCCCTCATGGGGTTAGCGACTTCGACGTCTCGCCGCCTAACGTCGATTTCAACTTCGAAATAGCGCCCAACACGTGTAGCCGCGACGGGCACTATTTCGAAGTTACTGCCGCTACTTCAAAGTAGCGTGCACGTGTGGACGTAGCTTCTGAGAACAGTTGTAGGCACAGGCTATCACATAGACTGAAATTGCTCTCATGTGCAGGACCAGCCCGTGGCATGAAAATCCTAGTTCTCTGTACTGGGTTGAATTTCACCCATAGAGATCTGTTTTTCAGGATCACGGCACAATTAGCAGCACCACCAGCCACACAGGCCACTTTCTCAAATGACTTGCCCTCCCTGTAAGTTGTCCTTGTCCGATGCTTGTGGCACACAGCAGTGATGCACTGGGAGGGAATTCTTATACCACATACTGGTTATGGTGGGTTGTGCTTGTGACATTACACCCCATATTCTTCACAGAAATCTTATGATTTGAATAAAGCATATCTGAGATATGTTTTATGCGAGATGTGTCATGTGAGGCGTAGTTGAAAAGGTTGTGATCTGCTTACCATCTTTATTGTATTCGCAGTCTTATTTTTCTATCTGAAGTTAGTAATATTCACTTAGAAACAATTACAATGGGCTGTGTATTTGCCCAGTAGATAGTAGGCAATCAACATAAAAGAGTCATTTAAGAAGCACAATAGAAATTTGGAAATGGTAATATCTCCCATCCTGAGGAGGTTCCTGGGATGTTATTTTAACTCTGCAGGCTAATCTAATGATGTCACCAGGTATGGAGTACTACCTTGGACACTGCTGGTACTTTTCCACTAGAAACAAAATTCTCCCTCCTTATGTAAATTCTATATAAGGCTGGGAAAAACGGTAATTGGGGCTCTCCATTGCCTCCCTACACAAGAAGAGAGACAGCTTAAGACAACTGAAGAGAAAGGCAAGCTGGGGAGGAGAATCCTGGCTGAGACAGAGGATTCTCAAACTCTTAGCTACAAAAACTCTGCAACTTGCCTAAACATTTAGGATGAGAAATGACATTTTGTAATCTGTTTCTGAAGTGTATTTAGCTTAGCTTGTGTGTTTTGCTTTATTTGCTCAGTAATCTGCTTTATGCTGTTTGATATCCCTTATGATCACTTAAAATTTACCTGCTATAGCTAATAAACTCATTTCTTATTTATAACTTCTTGTACCCAGTTTGTATAATTCATATAGGTGGGCAGCAGAGCAAAAAGCTGTGCATACCTCTCTCTGCATTAAGGGAGGGAGTGTTTTTTATGATCTTGCATTGTGCAGATCTTTCTGTACAATGCAAGACAATATGGGGTTTATTCCTCCATGGGGAATATGCATGTGAGTTTGGGTAAATCCCTTTGATTAATCCTCTCACACAGAGCTGTGTCGGCAGCTAGGTATGACCTTACCTGGATGTGCATTGGAAAAGGGCTTCAGAGCCTGGCACAGCAACCCAGTGCAAGGGAAACTCAGTCTCACAGGATTGGCAGGCTCTGTGGGATGCCAGCACTTCAAGTAGCATCCTGGATGGAGGAGGAGGGATGTGTTTCCAACCCATCACAGCATTCCTAATACCAACCAGCATATCAAGAGCCTCAGGGAGATGAAGCAGAGTCATCTGCAGTAGTCTTCAACAGAGTTGAGCCCTAGTAAACACAGGAAAGTGAGTGCCCATGAAGCTAAAGAGTAAATTCAAAGCTCACTAACTACTCTGCACTAACAACGTCCCAGGGGACACTCGCAGGTGATTAAGTTTAGTGCACTTCCAAAGTGCATTACAATCCTGTGCAAAAAAAAAAAAAAGGGTAATGTGCTGAAACAGTTTCCTTAGGGGAGCTAGGGCAGGGTAGCTAGAGTACACTAGCTGTAGTGGACTTTTTCCACACATCAACAAGCCCTAGATCAACTGCAAGATTTCAGACAGTTCTGCCCATTCTGAGGCTAAACCTTTCCATGCTGATACACATGTGATTAGGTGCTGAAGAAATGATTCAGTGACAGCCTTCAGTCTATGACATAAGGTCCTGGCTTAACTCTAAACCAGTCTTGAGAAACACCCACAATCACATATTCTTATGTACACTGGGCTGAAGAGCCATTGTTCATTGCTTTATATTTTGACATAACTATACAGAACCAGAATAAGGGATTTTTAAAAAAATCTTCCTTACCCTGTTTTCTGTTAAAAGTAACAAACACTTTAGGGCATTAGCTTTCAACATGGTGATCACAGGTGAGAGAGAGCCTACCCCTAAAGCTTGGTGTTCTTAGGTATAACCATTATCTTTCGGTCTACTCTGTCCTTTATAAATGTACCCCATAGTATTATGAAAGAATACACCGGCAGTTTACTCATCCTTTTTTTGGGAAGAAGGGTGATTTCAGTCTCGGGGCACCCTCTTAAGGGAACAAGGCTATTTTTATTTCGAAATCAGCACTTTCGAAGGGTCGGGTGGCTGCTATTCTGCAAATAAGGCATTGAATATTCATATCAGTGCCTCATTTGCATTTTCGAACAGTTGCATTTACATGCCCCTTCCAAAAGGGAAGGGTAGTGTAGCCATGGCCCATGTGTCATTATGTAAAATGGTTGTTATAAGAAAGGACTTTAGTGGCAAGCTCAGATTTGATAAGTAATTGTCAGGGATTTTTATCATCCCTTGGGCATAATCGTCCCCGTGGGCCAGGGAAAACAAGCCTTTGGCTGTAAAACATCAATGCAGGCACATGAAAAATCCAAAGTCTCATAGGCTGCCATTTAGCAGCCCCCGCCCACCCCAACGGTCACTCTGAGTCAGTTGGTTTCCCTGGCAACCTGAACTCATGAATTATTCATGATCAGGAGTTTAAATTCCAGGCCTCTGATTGGCCCAAGGTGAATCTTTCTAGCACCTTCGGAGCCTCGGAGGATCTGATTGAAAACAGGTGCATGGAATTTTCGTATTATAATTACCTTATGAATTATGCATGAACTCACACCATAAAAGCAGGGCTCGCCAGCAGTCCTGAGGCCCTTAGGGACACGGACTGGCATCCGTTACCTTACACAGAGGAGCGTGGCAGCTTCGGCTGCATCCACTGAACTCTGAGGCCAGGTGCGAATCGCCAAAGACCTGAAATCACTGCAGTGTCAGCCTCGTTTTGGCGGCACCCGCCCAAAGCTGATGAAATCACCACCGCGCCTGGCCTACTTAAGTGGCCCTACCAGCGCAGAGGCGGCGCCAGCGCCCCAGCACCACACCGACCTCGAGCAGCGCATTTGCTTCGAGGAGCGACAAGCGGGCCTTTCGGCCAAGCCGCCAGGTGGCGAACTGGCCACCACTCTGGTGGGGGTACTGCGTACCTGGCGGCGTAACCAGGGGCCCGCCATCGTGTAACATCACCAGCGCTCCCTAGCACCAACGCCTGCAACGCCTGCATTGACGATTCATCTAGATGTGACTTCTCTTACCGAACCGACAACGAAATACGTAAAATTGTTCACTGGGCCCGTGGCATAGCCCGGAGCCATACTACTGATTTTTACACTTCACTCACATTTAAAGGGACTTACACCATTTTGGGTACCGGGAACCCTTACGGGGGGGCAGGGGTCATTCCCCTGCTGTGCCCTCTTCTGGGCCAAGGGGAGGGCAGTGTCCGGGGGGGCCTGACTTTAGGGCCGAGCCTGAATACCCACATTTAAACAATCTAATTTCGTACACTTAATTAATAATCCATTGTTAATATCTTAAATTAGTTATAGTAGTAGTTAATCATAGTAGCATTAAGTATTTAAGTATTCAAAGTTTGAACCTGCTATCTTTATCCATTGTGACTTAACGATTACAATACCACGGTGGAAGCAGTACCTCCCTTTACCCATACTTACCTTTACCCTTCCAAATAATAGCCAGGTTTCCTGGCATAGCCAATTATTGGCCTCCCTGCTTCCATTCAAACCCGGAATGAGTACAAGGGCTCCTGGGCAATTAGGTTGGGCTTTTGGTAGAGAGCCACGGCCTCTCCAGCACCAACCACCTTTAGGCCGGTGTAGCGACCCGGCCCCAGGTAAGAGGCGGGGAGTAGCGCCCTCGCCCCACCTTTTAAGGAAGCGTAAAGGGATTTTAAATCCTACCCCAGTTGTCCTATTCTACTCCTAATTATTTCGGGCCGGAGTAGCGACCCGGCCCCAGGTAAGAGGCGAGGACCAGCACCCTCACCCTACCTTTTTTCAAAGAACTCTTAAACCATTTCTAAAACCTATTGCTTTTTCTTATTTCCAACTAACCAAACATTTGCCTTCCGGATAAATAAAGATTTCAATACAGGATTACACCATGGATCTTTTAATAATTGTAAGTGTTTAGTTGTGTTAGTTAATATAGGTATAAATATAGATATAGTTAGTCGTAATTAGCATTTTGTTGTTACTTCATGCTCTTAAATAAACTGTTGTTCTGCTGTATCCTGTAATCGGTGTCCAGCCTTTGCTCTTCCGGGCCAGCCACTGCCTGTCAGGGGAATTGGGTGGAGCCCAGGTGCAGAACCCCAGTTTCTTCCACTCCAGTGGGGCGGGGGTGGGTCCTGTCTAAGTGTCCCTCCTTGAGGGTAGTTTCCTGGGAGACCTTATAGGGCAGAGGGTCTCGGCCTCTGGTTGGCTACCCAGGGCCAGCTGGTCGTGAGAGATACCTACTGCGACAGTAATGAGGCCCCAAAATCTGTTCAAGAAAAAATAAAAACAAGTCTCTTCTGGAGAGATAAGACTATGTTAGCACTAAGGCACCATGGGTAGGCATAATTCTTGTCACAAGAAAACATATTGAGTGCCATGGCAGATTTACTTCTTAAAAAGACAACTAGGCTTGGTCAGAAATGCTAATGCACAGGAAAAGGAGTGAAACTCGTATTACAGGTCTCCCTGATCTCTGCTTTAAGGGATAAACAAAGCAATCAGGTCATCTCTCTCTCCTGCCCACCCTTTTTCACACGTCGAGGACAGGACTCTATTTTCAACTGATTTTTACGTGTAGGGCTAAATTATAGAACAAAAGTTTGTATTAAACAATAACTCCAGAAATCAACACTCTTGAAATAGCCAGGGAATGTTTTGAAGAAGAGTCTACTAAGATTCAAGTTAAGGGAGGAATGTATCCTGGACCTTCCAGACTCTCAGATGCTGTGTACTTGCCACCAATACTTTTTGTGTGCTCTTCCACCATACATCTGACAGTGGTTACTGATTAAGGAGGTATGGAACCATGCTGTCACCTCTTCCCTGTCCTCCCCACATCCTCTGCTTGGGTGCACCACATATCGTGAGGGCAATAGAGACTCAGCAACTCCTGCATTATCACATGGACCTTATTTGTACCATGAAGAGTAAAGAAGATGCATCATACTCTCCTCCCCACTAACATTTAAATAAAGGTCAGCCAGACCCTACTTCTAAATGACTGAAGAGAATTAATTCACTTAAAGATCCCATTGCATCTTTACCATACCAGATAAATTGCTTATATATTTGAATAGAGCAAGCGAGAAGAGTGGGGAATGAATTTCATAGACATTTTTCCTGACTTTTAAAAAAAAATTCAAAATAAGGACAGCTCTATAAAGGCACAAGCCTGTAGAAATTTACATTAAAGTTTTGTTGAAGGACTTCCCTGTTTTTTAAATTTTTGAAATCTTACCAAAACTTTCAAATTTTAAAAAACTGTGACAAGCTCTGTCATAAAATTATAGCTCACCTCTAGATGTTATTTCCCTTGTAAAATAAGTAATCATTGGCCAGAGTTTATGAAAATAGACTTCAATGGCCCTTGTGCTCATAGGTCAATCAAGGGTGGGATACTCAAAAATGGCTAAATGCCTAAATATGGACATAGGAGACTAAATTTTGGCCAATTTTATTAACTGATTTTTTTAGTCACAAACTCAGTTAAGAAAAGTTCATCGGTCTGAGGGCATGAGAAGAGAACAGGCAGGCAGGCAGTTGTGTGGGAAGGAGGACAACATTGTTGTGTGTAAAAGAAGCAGCACCCATGTCAGAAATACTGTAGGTAGAGGATGAACAGCACTCTGTATCTAACAGAGCAAAGTTGCTCTTAAATTTTGCTGTTTGTATTGTTTTGTCTGGTCAAATGGTAAATGATACAGGTAATGAAATTTCCACCACTTTGCTTGGGAGGGACTGAGCTTTATTAGGAAATATTTCTTGATATTCACCTTTTCCTCATTTTCATCCTGTTACTGTCCAATATACCCCTTGGCCCCTCTGCCCCATCTTACTGTTTGCATCCCTCAAATACTTTCAGAGAATTATATTTTTAAATAGAGTCATTTAAACTATAATAAGGCCTACAGGCCACAAGCAAAACCAGAGCCCTATGGGCTAGGTGCTGTATAGACAGACATTCGGAGCTTTTCCTGTCTCCAAAAAGCTCGAAGAGCAAATAAATTGGCGAGGCAGAGAAACAGAAGCATCGTGCCCAAAGTCATTCGGCAGCAGAGTTGGGAAAAGAACCGTGCTTCCCAAACCATGCCCAATGGCCTTTTCCCTTACACCATCTAGTTCTTTTTAGTCATGTAGCCCAGCTATAACTGTTTTATGGCCAACCCCTGAGCTGCTCCGGCCACAGACCAACCATACAGTGCAGTGAGGATTCAATGTGAGGAGGAAGCATTGTAAATTTCAGCCTTCGTTTGCAGACCTTCCCAGAAACTGCAGTTATAGACCCCACTGTATCTTCACACATACCTGGAATTAAACTCATTCATCTTTTGAAGTTGGGGAAAACTTGAGCCCCTCCCCTTTTGATGATAGGACCCCTTTCTAAAACTGGATGGTCTTGTTTGTTTCTTTAAAACACTACATAGCAAATCCTAACAGATACAATTTTTTGCCTTTTTTTATAGGAACAGTATTGCTAAACCTGCTACGGTTATATACACAAAGCTTCTTAAAGTTAAAAGTTGAAAAGTCAGCTACCATTGGCTAAGAGAGAACCCCTACACCCCTTTTTTGTTTCACATTTAAATTAATGACTAAACCATTTGCTTATTCAGAGAAGTGTCCACCATGGAAATGTGTCATCTTGGAATGCAAAGAGACCACACAATGCATGAGGCAACCATAAACAAATGAAGATTTACATGGAAGTAATTAAGGACAGAAAATACAAACTTCTACGAAGAACTGTGATTTACAATCAGATTCACCTGCCTTGAAAACTCAGATTAGACTGTATATTGTTTGATTACCAAGTTGGCATTCCGATGCAAAACATATGCTGTTGGATCACCTGGTCCATGGGACTGTGAATAACTCTTAAGGGAGAATTGGTTTACACTCTGACAGGGCTAATGTGGGAAAAATTAAACAAAATATTGCAACATCTAGTTATTTTAATCAAAAAGGCCAACAGAAATATTTGTATAAGAACAATTTCTAACTGCATGGTTGTTTGACTCTACCACGAGTTGTACAAATAGCGAGCGACAGTGTTAATTGGCCAGTGCTTACCCTGTGACAAACTGCCCATGCAGAATTTACGAGTCTGTATGGACATAAGATAACAGAAAGTGGTGCAAAGTGCAGAGGAGCCAGCTTGAACTCTAATATGGGCCTGTGAGTTTTATTCCTTTCACTGTAAATACCAAGAGCTCGCTACTGGGGATTGCCCTATTAGTTTGGATAAAATAAGAATTAACTCAAACCATATCAAAACTCTTTGCAGCTTGGAAAGTCTGTCCAATTTCTCTCTCCCCACACACTGTTTTTCATTTCTGCACGTCTCTGCACTTTCCATTTCCAGTCAGGGCCAGAAATGGAAGTAACAAAATGTAGAGAAAAAGCTATTCTTATATTTCTAGCCTAATGGGAAGCAGGATTGCCAGAAATCTCACTAGAATAAGTAGTTCGACGAGATTTTAGGAAGTGCAGATGGTTCAGAGAGACGTCCAAAGATAAGGTTAGAGCCTTCCGAGATTTCCTTATCATGAATTAATAAGCAAAATGCATATCAACCAGCAGATGTCTTTGAAGTCACTTTATAAAAAGTAATGGTGCATGTTGCGGGAAGAGGGAAATAAAAATTGGTTAGTTCTCTTAAAAAATACAGTACTCCACGGTTACATCTACTCTACAGAGATCTTTTGAAAGAAGCCCTTCTGAAGATCTCTTCTGAAAGCACTACTTTCAAAAGAGGGCATCCACGCACAAAAAAGCGGATCAAAAGAGTGATCTGCTCTTTTGAAAGAGAGCGTCCACACAACACCTGCTCTTTTGAAAGAATGGGCCAGGGATTGAAAGATCAGGTGCCATGAGGACTGCTCTTTCGAAAGAAGGGCCTGCAGAACATCTAAACACATTTTTGTCTGAAAGAGGGAGCTCTTCCTGAAATGGGAGTGGAAGAGTGCTTTCTAAAGGAACATTGCATTCTTTCGATTTACTTTCAAAAGAACATGTCTGTGTGTAGACGCCCTGCGGATTCTTTCACAAGAGCCCCCTTCTTTTGAAAAACCTTTTGAATGATCTTGCTAGTGTAGATGCAGCCTAAGTGTCAAGTTCTCATAGAAATCTTAAAAGCATTCTGTAGTTACTGACTACATTACAAGTGGATGTTTTTTTCCTAAGGAGTAAGAAGCTTCTTATGCAGTTTTAAAAGCAGTACCGCTGGATACATAGAACGATCTGTGAATAATCTGAAAGAGGAGGATCCTGGGTTTGGCATGCTTGCCTAGACTTTGAAAGCACATTTCTTCATCAAATATTCTATAGACTAAAGTTTATCTGTGCGGAAACAGAGTTTTCTGGGATTCTGATCTAAGCTTGTTAAATGAACTCTCCCTGGCACCAAGGACCATCACAAATCTCACCACTTCCACTTCAACTGCAAGACACATTTCTTCAACCATCTCTCTTTGTTAACATAAGCACGTACAAACCTGCAAACAAAAACATAAATCCCCAGAACAGCCCTCTGTATTCTGTTGCATGTAAAATTCTCCCAGTCACGTGGGGATGAGGGGGAAAATGAACCATAGATGGCAGGTGTCAGTCATATTGCTTAATGTACTACTGGGAGTCTCTGAGATATGTGCTGATGACTGTTGATATGGAACAGAACCAAAATGCATATAAGGACAGCGCACATAAAAGCTACTCACCATAAACACATTTCTAGGTCTTGGAAGGTAACGCTGCAACAGTCATAAAAACAGCGCTCTCTTCTTTGTGCCTTACTGCTTGTACCCTGGTGGAATTCAGATATTTCTCACAGCTAAATGGGGATGGGGATGGGGATGGGGCTTGGAGACAGTGCTAGTCTCTATTACCACTTGGTCACATTTGGAAGGCCTGATCCTGAGCTCCCTTTTTGAGAGTCCATGTGGGAGGAGGGAAAATGTAGCTGTAGGCCATTTTTTGTGTCTCCCAAATTCTAGACAGATCCCTACTGCAACTTTCAGCTGTTGACTGTAGCTCCCATTTTAACCAAACCACTTACCATAATGACTGGCACCCCTCACTCCACAGACATTGGGCTCTGCTCTCCTGCTTATACAGGGAGCTGAGAGAAGTTGGTAGCAGTACATGGATGACTATACTGCCCTCTGCATGATCCCTGTGCAGTGAGAGCTCTGTGTGTGTGTGGCAGGGGAGAGGAGCAGAGATGTCAGCCAACCCCTTGATTCTAAGCTTCAGTCCAGCCTTGGCAGAAATTGGCTGGACTGAAACTCAGAACCAAGGGTAGAAGGCTTGCTCTTGGGAGCTTACAAGTGCCCTTAAATAATGTCAGTGGAAGCAGAAAGCCCCTGCAGAATTGTCACTGAGTTATGGGACTTTGTGCAGGCTAATGACTATGTACGAGAAACTACAGCACATATACTAGTTGCATATTTATAAGTGATTTCTCAGAAAAAAAAACACATAAATCTTTGCTCTTGATACTGTTCTCAGAAGTCAGTAGGTGCATATGGCCATTCAACAACCTTCTCTTGAACTGCTGCTAATTATTAAAATGAAGAAACCCCTCATCTAGTTCAGGTAATGAAAAAGAAACAGCCTAGTCCTCCTCTGGCACTCATTTCAAAACACATAACTAACTAGATTCTTTCCTTCCCCTCCATTCTCTCCCTCCAAGCAAAGTGGCAGATCATTTTGTTTTGCATAGGGAAAAAGCCAGATGGCAGTAGAAATCCTTATTAAATGAAGTGTGTTTGTGTAAAAGGTTTTCATTTCTCCCTTTCTTTAATTTCCTTGGACCACATTTCATCCTTCCTTTTTATGTTCACATCAGGTAAGTAGCAAAATTTGTATACGTTTTTTCAACTATTTTATGAAAATATTGCTTTTGATACCTGCGATATATGATGCTGCCACAGGAAAACTAGCTAGTGTTGCTACAGAACTTCATCTTAATTATGAAAATTTTTAATTTAAATGTAGGACTGAGCACACAAAATATAGTAGAAGGCCATCTGTTAGTTTTCCATCTGGGCTCATTTGCAAAATACATTCTGTTTTGCCCCTACCCCCCACTATTTATAATCTTTCCTGGAAAACAAATATGACTAATCCATGGCACACTAACAATAGCTATTTGAATGTGGTTTTTAATAGAAGTGGGTCTGTGGTTTGAAGTAGTAGCAGACAAATGTATTTGGCTTTGCATGCAGGTGTAACAACTCGTGGCTTCTAGATGTAGAAAATTCTTCACTTGGGGTTGGTTTGTTACCAACAATAAATGAAAATCCAAAAGGCACCTTACCACATCATCCAACGTGAGGCCACCCTCAAGGTCATGCTGAAGAGTTAATATTTTAATCCATCTGGCCAGAATTTTTTCTGAAGAGCCTAGTGATATTTGGCTGACCGGTTTGAAATATCTTAGAGTAGCCTGTTGTTTGAAGGGCGAGGGCTCTATGCCATCAGAAGGATCAGGCTCTTCTAAAGGTTCCTTCAAGCGAAGCACCAAAAAAATTAAGACATGCAAATCCTTAGTCCCTCTGGAACATCTTCGCCTATATCTAAAATCCCAAATCATTAGAAGTAATAATAATGGGTTATGTCATGCCTTCAAATGAGCTCATTTTATGGGGAATTTAATATATTCAGTTCTGCTTAAAATTGATGGCATCATATAGCCTAATAATTCCCATTCAGATAGTGTTTGCCCCCAAAAGATCAGAAAATATTATCTCCCATTTTACAGATAGGAAAACTAAGGCGGGAAACAAAACTAGTAATCTTGGTCTTGCGGGATTAAGGAAAACAACGAACAGGGAGCAAAGACAAAGTCTGCAGAAAGTAGAGCGTCTTCTTCATTGTAAGATCTTCCATCTTGACTCCTCTCAGAGCCCATCCCCAACTGACAGGAAGACTCCCTGGGCTAGTTCTCTCCTGCCTGTGCTCCTTTTTTACTCAATTGTACTGTGAAAAGCGAGGAGAGAAATGCTACGATTCTGCTACAGAATGGGTGGGACAGAGCACACCACATTGTCTATTGTGGCAGCTCCTGGCTTCAGGCACTATAATTTTTATGCCAAAGATGTAGTTAACCTAAGGGCATGTCTGTATTTACAGGAAGATCACCCTGCCATGATCAGTCTTACAGAGTTCGATTTTGCTGTGTGTGTGAAGATGCTTGGAGTAAGGGACGTCCGTGTGAGCCTGAAGAGCCCTGATCCACACAAGGGCAGAAAGTCGATTCTGATACGTTGAGTCTAGCTACACTAATGGCATAGCTCAAATTGGATAGCTGGGATCTACTTTGTTCCCTATTGTAGACTAGGCCTCAGTGCCACCCTTCCCCAATCCTGTTCTCTCAGCACAGCTGAGGAATGAGCCCCTCTTTTTTTTTTTCTGTTGCTTATTTCTTAATTACTTTCTTGATCTCCAGCAACTGACACCTCTCTTGCCTCTTTCCAAGAGATGGTATTTTCCCAATATTAAGACAGGATTTCATGCCTGCCCTTTGGGGTATGTTTACGCTGCAGTTAGAAACCTGTTCCACATCTGCTGACTTGGGCCAAGGAGCTGTTTAACTGCCATGCAGACATTCAGGCTTGGATTGTTCTAGGACCCAGAGAGAGCTGTGAATCCCAGAGCACAAGCTGCAGCAGGAGCACAAACACCTGCATTGCAATAATGGAAGCCTCAGAAGCCAAGCCAAAGTCAGCTGGCATGGGCTAGCTGCAGGTTTCTAATTGCAGAGTTGCCCTATCCTTAGAGCCCCAATTCTGCAAGCCCTTCTGGGGCTGCTCTTCTGCTGAGAGTTCTGAGAGAAGAGGGCTCCAGTGCCAAAGACGGATAATTTCTTAACAGTCCCATGTAACTACCAGGCTCACTATTAGCGGTAGTTTGCATGCTTGTCTCCTTTCTCCCTCTAGTTGTCTTCTGTCCAACACACCAAAAATGGGAATTATTTGTTTGTAAATGGGCATTGCCATGGCTGTATTTGATGGCGTGTGACAGGGACCCAGGTTGAGTTCCAAACACCTTCTTTCTAGCTCTTTTAAAAAGATTTCCTCTTATGAACAAAACAATCACCATAGTTTCATAAGTCCTACAAAACACAAAAGAAATTGTAGAACAAATCAGCTGACTATCATGCTGGTCAATATAGTCTCATTGTTTCTTTTGACTCTGCCCCAAATCTGTGTCGGCCTCTTGTCTTGTTCTTTAATTGTAAATTCTTTAGGACAGAGCTAGGACTATAGGATTCTGGTCCATGAATGGACATTCTAGGGTGTGCCTGCCAAATAAATAAATCAATCTTTGCTAGAAAGCATGGTCCTCACTATGAACCCGGAACAGAACCATGCTTGGTGAGATACAAAACTCTACACCCTGGCTACTGAAAGGAACACCTTGCTGCCTCTACAAGGGCTGAAAATACTGAATTTACGGTATATCATTTATTTTATGCAAAAATAATTTAAACAAAACAAGTCTCAGAAAACAGAACGGTGTCTTTATTTTCCCCCCAGAAAGCTAAACAACACTTGGAGGCATGGCAGCTTGTGTATGTTCATAACAAAGCTGAAAATCACAACAGATGCAAGAGATATAAAAGAGAGATAGCATACTGAGTTTAAATGCCTATAATACAAACATTTGTAGCAATTTACCAACAATTTAATTAACTTTTTTCCCCCTTGTGCTACCTTAATTTCAGATCGTTCAATAGCATATGGCAATTGTGGAGTACATTTAAAAAACATTTCCAGGATGTGTTTTAAGACTTAAGGCTAAATGATAGCTTCAAGCTGCAACTCAGGTTATAGAGGTATGGATGCAGGCATGTAGTGGCAGATCTAGCAAGCACTGGGATTGAGGCAGATGCAACAGCTTGGGTGGGGAGCTTTACAGAACCATCTACTTCTGCACCCTTGCTACCTGCTGCAGGAAAGCCTTTCTCCTTCTTGCATCTCCTGCTCCCCTTAAAGGATCAGGTCTGCTGGCCAGTGCAGTTGTTGGTGTCTGTCTGTAGTAATTATGCAATCTTCTCCTTTTCTAGCACTGCAGCTTAGAGCCTATCTGTTCTTGTGCTGGGAATCCGGGGACCGGGGCTGTGTGTGACTTTTATTCAAGGGAACAACAGGAGAAGAAGGGCTATATACGCTTGCAGT
Organism: Carettochelys insculpta; assembly: GCF_033958435.1. Lineage (NCBI taxonomy): Eukaryota > Metazoa > Chordata > Testudines > Carettochelyidae > Carettochelys > Carettochelys insculpta. The sequence continues at coordinate 26,913,873 of NC_134141.1, read as the reverse complement.
CTAGCCATTTAAAGGAGTTGCAAGGAAGGAATTCCTCATTTACATTCAAAATCAGGAAGGATGACGAAAATCAGACCTGGTTAGGTACGAGCTTTGATAAATTAGCATCAGCCTTTGAACTGGGAAATGTACTCTTGAGGTTCGGCTTTCTGGTTGATTTGTCATGTAGAAATGATGGGGGCAATTTAGCCTCTGATAACATAGATTCCATCTAGGGATGCCTTGGAGGGTTGGCTTGGAGCTGCTGATCTCTTTTGTCAGTGAACGACCTCATGACCTCACTTAACAACTGCTCTGGAGACACAGCCTTTCTTCAGCTCAGTAGGACATCTCTCTTCAAATGCGAGCACATATACAGACACATCACCAGGCCGAGTCTTTTTTGATACCCAATCTACTACCTACTCATATGGGCCGCCCCACATTCTTTGATTACCCGATAATTATGAAGTTGTACCAGCCTACTAGTACTGATATGAGGTCATCTCAGGGGAGTCCCTGACAGATGTCATGTCAGGCACCAAACTGGCTCCATTGAGTCCACTCTGCTTCAGCGCATTTTCACACAGAGCATCTTGCATGCGCAGACCCTTGTTCTGAGTCTCTCAGGTATAGTAGCACCAATTGTGGGGTTGTTTTAAAAAAAAGAATAGTATGCTTTTGAGACAGAAGAGCACGTGATTTGTCGTGTCATATTAGTCCCATGCTAAAACTCTGGGTTCAGAGATTCCCAGGTCAGAAGGGACCACTGTGATCATCTATCTGTCTGGCTCTCACTTTATACAGACCACAAAACTTCTCCAAGTAATTCCTACAGCATGTTTTTTAAAAAAAAAAAACAAACCTGCCTCACGTGGGGCTCTCATGGAGGTTAGGATGCTAATGTTGTGATTTGTTCCTAGCACTAGGCTACACCTTTGGTCCATCAAGCCAGGTATGCTGTTTCTATGGAGCCAAGGGCATACAGTTCTTTTTACAGTACTTGTCATTGTGACTTTTCCCCAGTGCCTTGTAGCCTCCACTCCAGTGGATGAGACCTAGGGATGGAGGGTCCATTTTTTCCATTATCCTAGTTCTCACATTTTAAGGGCTGGTCTACCTACAATTGCAACTGTGTTAGAGTACACAGTTGTGTTCTCAACCTGTTAGAAGATCTGGCTTTCTATGTGTAGACCATACTAAAGGGTGTTATTAGCATATTCATAGAACAGTGTTACAGCAATAACAGAATGTTACCTAGTAACAGAGAGGGAGCCGTGCTAGTCTATATACTATCAAAAGAAAAAGCAGTCAAGTAGCACTTTAAAGACTAGCAAAATAATTTATTAGGTGAGCTTTCGTGGGACAGACCCACTTCTTCAGACCATAGCCAGACCAGAACAGACTCAATATTTAAGGCACAGAGAACCAAAAACAGTAATCAAGGAGGACAAATCAGAAAAAGATAATCAAGGTGAGCAAATCAGAGAATGGAGGGGTGTCAGGGTGCGGGGGGAAGGTCAAGAATTAGATTAAGCCAAGTATGCAGAAGAGCCCCTGCGTCACTATAGGGGCTCTTCCGCATACTTGGCTTAATCTAATTCTTGACCTTCTCCCCGCACCCTTCCACTCTCTGATTTGCTCACCTTGATCATTTTTTTCTGATTTGTCCTCCTTGATTACTGTTTTTGGTTCTCTGTGCCTTAAATATTGAGTCTGTTCTGGCCTGGCTATGGTCTGAAGAAGTGGGTCTGTCCCACGAAAGCTCACCTAATAAATTATTTTGCTAGTCTTTAAAGTGCTACTTGACTGCTTTTTGTTTTGATAGAATGTTACCTGAATGTGCTAACACCAAAATTTAGCCTGGTCTACATAGGCAAAACTCAACCACGTTAAAACACACTTAGGAATCAGCCATGTTATAGCTGGCTTCATTACATGGATATAAATTTGCACAGACAAAAGCCTAAGTCTCATCTATGCAACTATTAAAGCTGTTTTTTTGTGTGTGTTTGTAACATAAAAAATCAGGTTGTGGATTCACACAACTCCTCTCCTTTTCTGTAACCCATCTTTCATGGCTGATGGAAAACCCTCTGGAGGTGATAAGAATGATTAGGCAGGCATCCATTAAGGAAGAAATAAAAAATAGTCATTTTTATTGTATGCAGGTTTAATTTCATATCATTTTTCAATATGTCTTTTTCACATAATTTACCAAGAGACTTTTTATTTTTAGACATTTTGGCTCTTTAAATATAAATATTCATTAATGCCAAATAAATCAGCATCCCATTATTAATTGTACACAGGCTGAAATACTGGCCTCTCTTTTTTAGGATCAGCAACACCTGCCTGGGGAATTTAAAAAAAAACTGACTTTAAAAAAATCTTTGCTAAATAGCAACACTTCATAATTGGGGATGATGATTTTGAGAGGAACATTATGCAGGTGTGGATTATGCATTCTAATGTTGCTCCAACTGCAATTTAATCTTGAAATTATTTGAATAGTGATTATTTATTTGAACAGTGAATAATGGTTCTCTGAGCCTCTTGGAGGTTATCCAGTAGCACCCAAGCTTCATGATGAGACCATATATATGACATATGATATCTTTTTTCTTATTAAAAGCAGCAGATATTTGATAAGTATCTTTACAAACTGCACCAAGGTAAATGTCTCTGCTATTAGTCACACAGTGGCTGAGAGGTTTTTACGGGTGACTGTGAACTGTTTTCACAAGCCCATCTAGCCTTGATATTGAGTTTGGTTCAGAGACTGTGTCTACACTATGTTCCCCTTTTGAAAGGGGAATGCAAATTAGGGAGATTGAAAATGCAAATGAAGAGCTAATTTACAAATCTCCCACTTCATTTGCATAATATATCAGGCAATCACATTTTTGGAAGAGATTTTTTTTCAAACGCAAAAACATCCATGTAGTTGGTGTTCCTTTGAAAATAAACCCCATTTTCAAAAGAACCCTTCTTCCTGAAACAAATTAGTAAAAAACAATACAGTACAAAGTACAGGTTGCAACTCTCTCTCGTCCAGCACCCTCAGGACCTGACCATTACTGGACCATTTGCCAGACCATGGGAAGTCAGTGTTGAGTAGCAGCATTAGCAACACTTCCCATTGCATATCGGGGTCTTAGGAGACATGTAGGGATAAATTACTGCTAAACAACAACACAGCCAGGAGCCAGCACTGGTGGCTGTAAACAAACCTGATGGGACCACAGGAAGCTTGGCCATACCCATGATAAGTGGTCATCCAGCTAACTAAAATCATGCCAGATTGCGGACGTTACCAGACGAGAGAGTGCTGGATTACAGAGGTTTGACCTTTACCTCGCTTATAAAGGGGAAAAAAATTTTTTTTGAATGCATGGCTAAAAATTGGGAATAACTGGCTAGCAAATAACAAAAAGATTTGGGATTACAGGTGAATGAGAGCCAACACATTGTAATGCGGTTGTAAAAAAGGTAAATCATTCTATGGTGAGTTAAGGGAAGCATTATATATAAAACAAGGGAGGTAATTGTCCCTTTCTACTCAGCAGTAGTGAGGATTCAGGTGTAGTACTGTGCCCAGTTTTGCATCCACATTTTAAGAATGATAGGGACAAATTGGAGAAAGTCCAGCTAAGATAAACAAAAATGATAAAAGATTCAAAAACATACTTAAAAATGGGCATGTTGAGTCTTAAGGAGAGGAGATTGAGGCAGGACCTAATAACAGTTTTCAAATTTAAGGACTGTTACAAACAGGACAGTATTCAATTGTCTTCATGTTCACTGAAGGTAGAACAAGAAGTAAATGGCTCAGTCTTTGCAAAGGAGATTTAGGTTAGGTATTAGGGGAAAGAACATACAAGGATAGTTAGACATTGGCTTCAGTTACCATGGGAGATTGTAGAACCCCATCCTTGAAGGTTTTGAAGAAAAAGTTAGACAGACACCTGCCAGGGATGGTCTAGATATACTTAATCCTGTCTCCGGACATTTAGTCTGGACTAAACTAAGGGTATGTCTACACAGCAAATTATTTCAGAATAATGGCTGCTATTCTGAGATAATTTTGAGACTATCTACATGGCAAAACTGATTTTTTGAAATAATTTTGACATAGCAGATTGCTTATTTTGAGTTCTGTAAATCTCATTCTTTGAGGAACAGCCCCTATTCTGAAAGGCATATTTCAGAATACGGGCTTTATAAACATGGAATAGGGGCTATTTTGTCTTCCAGCCCTACCTGGAGGGGAGCCTTAAATGCAATTCAGCATCCAATTGGTGTGGATGCTCTATTTCAGAATAGCCAAGTGCTTTTTCGATACGCATTTTGGCTGTTTCTACACAGGCCATTTCCTTTGGAAGTGGCATGCCAATACACGGAGAGAAAGATGCTAATGGGAGTGGATGCAAATTCCCCGTGCCCCATTAGCATAATGTCATGTGATTTGGAGTCCAGAGGACCGTTCTTCCGGACTCCAAAACGCCATGTAGAAGCATGGCCCCCCGAGGGGGCTTCCAGAAGGAAGTCCTTCTTCCAGAGGCCCCTTCTTCCCAAAAATTTTTGAGAAGAAGGGGTTCCGGAAGAAGCACGTCCTTCTGGAAGCCCCCCGAGGGCTATGCTTCTACACGGCATTTTGGAGTCCAGAAAAATGGTCTTCCAGACTCCAAATCATGTGACATTATGCTAATGAGGCATGGGGAATTTGCATCCACGCCTCATTAGCATCTTTCGCTCTGTGTATTAATGGCCTTTGTGTGTAGAAGCGCTATTTTGGAGTAAGTTATTCTGGAAAATCTCTCCCGGAATAATTTATTCCAAAATAATGCTTCTGTGTAGACATAACCTAGATGACCTCTCAGGGTCCCTTCCTGCCCTATATTTCTATGATTAAAAGCAAGACTTGTCACTTCTCTACCAAAACAAAAAAGCAGTCCAGTAGCGCTTTAAACACTAACAAAATAATTTATTAGGTGATGAGCTTTCATGGGACAGACCCACTTCTTCAGATCATAGCCAGATCTGAAGAAGTGGGTCTGTCCCACGAAAGCTTATCACCTAATAAATTATTTTGTTAGTCTTTAAAGCACTACTGGGCTGCTTTTTTGTTTTGCTAGATATAGACTAGCATGACTTTCTCTGGCTGCATCTACACGTGCACGCTACTTCGAAGTAGCGGCAGTAACTTCGAAATAGCGCCCGTCACGTCTACACGTGTTGGGCGCTATTTCGAAGTTGAAATCGACGTTAGGCGGCGAGACGTCGAAGTCGCTAACCCCATGAGCGGATGGGAATAGCGCCCTACTTCGACGTTCAACATCGAAGTAGGGACGTGTAGACGATCCGCGTCCCGCAACATCGAAATAGCGGGGTCCTCCATGGCGGCCATCAGCTGGGGGGTTGAGAGATACTCTCTCTCCAGCCCTTGCGGGGCTCTGTGGTCACCGTGGGCAGCAGCCCTTAGCCCAGGGCTTCTGGCTGCTGCTGCTGCAGCTGGGGGTCCGTGCTGCATATACAGGGTCTGCAACTAGTTGTTGGCTCTGTGTATCTTGCACTGTTTAATGAAAGTGTGTCTGGGAGGGGCCCTTTAAGGGAGCGGCTTGCTGTTGAGTCCGCCCCGTGACCCTGTCTGCAGCTGTGCCTGGCTCCCTTATTTCGATGTGTGCTACTTTGGCGTGTAGACGTTCCCTCGCTGTGCCTATTTCGATGTTGGGCTGAGCAACGTCGAAGTTGAACATCGACGTTGCCAGCCCTGGAGGACGTGTAGACGTTATTCATCGAAATAGCCTATTTCGATGTCGCAACATCGAAATAAGCTATTTCGAATTTGGGTGCACGTGTAGACGTAGCCTCTCTGTTACATTTCTCTACCATGATGGACACTACAAACAGCAGAATAACTGGGGACTGCAATTCAGTTTCCCCACTTTAAAGATGCCAATTGCTGTCTGTAGAGGAGTGACTATCTGGTTGGAGATTGGATTTCTCGGAAGGGCTTGTGCATGATCTCTTCATTTGTAAGGCTTAATATTTTTGTACACAGTAGGGCATGGCTGGGCTGTGTTCCCACCTGTACTCAAACCCTTTGGAAAATAACTGTGGCTAGGGAGTAGAAAAACCTATTTCTTAGAGACAAAGGAAAAACCAACACCTCCAGGTGTCACAGTTGATGGACAATCACCTGTGTAGTGTCCATTCTTTGTCAAAGCAGGGGGTGAAAACCAAAGATGATCTGCATTGTATTAAACAACAGCATGGAACCTCTTTCGCTGTAAGCTGTCTCTTCCCTAAACAAATGAACTTTATTTAGAGATGACCCTTCAGAAAAAGCATTTCACATGACTGGACTACAAAGTGTGGGGCAAAAACATCTGAAGCACCCTAGGCATCCCTCTCATGTCTCACACTTTCACCTAAGCTGACAAAGGAAACTGCCATTTGAATTAAAAGGGGATCTTGACTTGAAGTGTGATCAGCCCTATTGCTGGGAGCATGCTGCAAAATTTTCTCTTTGAACCAAGTCTAGTTTGTGGGTTTAGTAACTAAACAGCATTGTCTATTTATTTCTCTTGTAAGCATGGTTAGTACAAGCGATTCTGAAATTGCTTTTACTTTCTCAGGACTTGGACTGACTCTATATTTGTTTATTATGTGTCCAAAATTTCAGTTTTGGGTAAATGGAAAACACCTTTTTCCTTGTTTAGCTACAGTCCAGACTGACAGATCAGGCTTAGGACTTCTTTGTGGGTTCTGGTGTGTTCTTCCATCAAATATCCAAATATTTGAATATTGTCCATGAAAACTGCAACTTAAGTTGTGTTCCTTAACTTGCCATCTTTCTTTGGAAAATTTCTATTTCTCTGATAAAAAAAAGACACCTTCACATGATTCCTTGTGCCACAAAGGGAATCACCCTTTTCCCAATACACTTTTTCTAAACAAGCAAATTTCCTCCCCTAGACCTTCAAGCTTTCACAGTTCTTCTCTACTATAATTTTGAATGTAACCCTTCCCCTAGACAGAACCTGAACATGAGCCGCTACCCATAAATAATGCCTTGTATTAAAAAGTTCTCTGTTCTTAATGCTCTGATTTAGCTTTATTTTTGGGTACAGTGCCTTTTTACAGCTTTCTAAATTTATATAAAACATTTGTTTAGGCTGTCAACACCTTTCTAATTTTAATTCTTGTGTATCAGGGCCTCTGGCAGTAAAACTGTCAGATCAATCAGAGTTTCTGCATAAACGTGGGGAACTGTGTGTGTTATCACTCAACAGTTGCTAATGGGTACTTAGCAAATTCTTGTCTAGCTTTTTGTTCGGTTGGTACAGGACAGCATTGGTAGAATGGATTGTTAATAATCTGTCAAATTACACAGAGTAATGTCCTTGACTCTTTCAAAAATGGCATATCAGAGTCCTTCAGTCGTAGGATCTACAGTTTTTATCTATTCCTAAAGCACCCCAAACTGTCATTTGAATCTGGGTTGCTTGATTGGTGATACAGTCTGCTCCCTTTCCTTTTTAAAGGGACATTATCTGGTGGAATGGCCAGCAGACTGCTCCATTGCAATTATTTGATGCGGGAAGGGAGAGGGTGGGGATCTGATGTGGGTTCACTTTGATTTAAAATAAAGCCTTTTTCGTAATAATACTGTAATTAATTGGCCAGGGTACCACCGTGTCATGGGCCTTTTAGTACCAACAGCCAAGGCAGCAGAGCATTATGGAATAATTTATATTCGTGCAAATATCGGAGGGGTAGCCATGTTAGTCTGGATCTGTAACAGCAATGAAGGGGCCTGTGGCACCTTATAGACTAACAGAAAAGTTTTGAGCATGAGCTTTCGTGAGCACAGACTCACTTCTTCAGATGCTGGTCTTGGAAATCTGCAGGGCCAGGTATAAATAAGCCAGAGCAAGGGTGGGGATAACAAGGTTAGCTCAGTCAGCAAGGGTGAGGCTTACTACCAGCAGTTGATCTGGAGGTGTGAACACCAAGGGAGGGGAAGCTGCTTCTGTATTTAGCCAGCCATTCACAGTCTTTGTTTAAGCCAGAGCTGAGGGCGTCGAATTTGCAGATGAATTGTAGCTCAGAAATTTCTCTTTGGAGTCTGGTCCTGAAATTTCTTTGCTGTAGGATAGCTACTTTTAAGTCTGCTACTGTGTGGCCTGGGAGATTGAAGTGCTCTCCTACGGGTTTTTGTATATTGCCATTTCTGATATCTGATTTGTGTGCGTTTATTCTTTACGTAGAGACTGTCTAGTTTGTCCAATGTATATAGCAGAGGGGCATTGCTGGCACATGATGGCATAAATTATATTGGTAGATGTGCAGCTGAATGAACCCACGATGGTGTGGCTGATCTGGTTAGGTCCTGTAACGGTGTTGCTGGTGTAGATATGTGGGCAGAGCCAACCCCTCTGACAGGGACAAACACCTACAGGATCTCTACCAAGCATTCTTGAAACTGCAATACCCACCTGAGGAAGTGGAAAAACAGATCAACAGAGCCAGACGTGTGCCACGAAGCCTCTTACTACAGGACAAGCCCAAGAGAGAAACCAACAGAACACCACTAGCTATCATCTACAGTCCTCAGCTAAAACCTCTACAACGCATTATCAGGGATTTACAACCCATCCTGGACAATGATCCCCCACTTTCACAGGCCTTGGGAGGCTGACCAGTCCTTGCCCACAGACAACCTGCCAACCTGAAGCAAATCCTAACCAGCAACTATACACTGGACCACAGTCGCTCTAACTCAGGGACCCATCCATGCAACAAACCTCGATGCCAGCTCTGCCCACATATCTACACCAGCAACACCGTTACAGGACCTAACCAGATCAGCCACACCATCATGGGTTCATTCAGCTGCACATCTACCAATATAATTTATGCCATCATGTGCCAGCAATGCCCCTCTGCTATATACATCGGACAAACTGGACAGTCTCTACGTAAAAGAATAAACGCACACAAATCAGATATCAGAAATGGCAATATACAAAAACCCATAGGAGAGCACTTCAATCTCCCAGGCCACACAGTAGCAGACTTAAAAGTAGCTATCCTACAGCAAAGAAATTTCAGGACCAGACTCCAAAGAGAAATTTCTGAGCTACAATTCATCTGCAAATTTGACGCCCTCAGCTCTGGCTTAAACAAAGATTGTGAATGGCTGGCTAAACACAGAAGCAGCTTCCTCTCCCTTGGTGTTCACACCTTCAGATCAGCTGCTGGTAGTAAGCCTCACCCTTGCTGACTGAGCTAACCTTGTTATCCCCACCCTTGCTCTGGCTTATTTACACCTGGCCCTGCAGATTTCCAAGACCAGCATCTGATGAAGTGAGTCTGTGCTCACGAAAGCTCATGCTCAAAACTTTTCTGTTAGTCTATAAGGTGCCACAGGCCCCTTCGTTGCTATTAGTGCAAAGGAACCACAAGCCACTATCAAATCAGAATGAATCTCTTTTACACCAGTTTTGTGCAGGTGTTTCTGTGTACACAAGGTGGAATGTACCAGTAAACTAGGTCTGGGATCTGTGCCTTTGGAGTAGGAGAAGCTAAATTCTATATTCATGGGTGTGATGAATTCCCAACTAGCTTTGATATGTGGCACAGTGACAACCAGGAAGTCCTATGTCGGATTTTTTTTCAATGGATCTATAAGATCTTCTTACCTTTTTCTGGCACTTTAAAGCACTTCCACTCTCTGGCTACGTCTACACGTGCAGCCAACATCGAAATAGCTTATTTCGATGTTGCGACATCGAAATAGGCTATTTCGATGAATAACGTCTACACGTCCTCCAGGGCCGGCAACGTCGATGTTCAACTTCGACGTTGCTCAGCCCAACATCGAAATAGGCGCAGCGAGAGAACGTCTACACATCAAAGTAGCACACATCGAAATAGGGATGCCAGGCACAGCTGCAGACAGGGTCACAGGGCGGACTCAACAGCCAGCCGCTCCCTTAAAGGGCCCCTCCCAGACACAGTTGCACTAAACAACACAAGATACACAGAGCTGACAACTGGTTGCAGACCCTGTGCCTGCAGCATAGATCCCCAGCTGCTGCAGCAGCAGCCAGAAGCCCTGGGCTAAGGGCTGCTGCCCACGGTGACCATAGAGCCCCGCAGGGGCTGGAGAGAGAGCATCTCTCAACCCCCCAGCTGATGGCCGCCATGGAGGACCCACCAATTTCGACATTGTGGGACGCGGATCGTCTACACGGTCCCTACTTCGACGTTGAACGTCGAAGTAGGGCACTATTCCTATCTCCTCATGAGGTTAGTGACTTCGACGTCTCGCCGCCTAACGTCGAAGTTAACTTCGAAATAGCGCCTGACGTGTGTAGACGTGACGGGCGCTATTTCGAAGTTGGTGCCGCTACTTCGAAGTAGCATGCACGTGTAGACGCAGCCTCTGTGTGATACCAAGCCCTGATTAAGTACTACAGGTGTTACTTGGGGTTTCCTACAAACAGCTCAAGAGGGCACTTCTGAAAGCTAGAACTATCCAAGCCAAAGGCCCCTTCTCATACACAGCACAATAACCACATTGTTACATGGAAATTCTCCCTTTGTCAATTTATCTTCCAATCATGTCTCATCTTAGATTTGAATTGTGAGCTCTTTGGGCCAGGAACTGTTTTGTATGTGTGTGGACTGCACTTAGCATGATGGGGTTAGGGCCTGTAGGTACTACTGCAATGCAAAATAAGGAAACATATATTACTGGAATTGGGTGCTGTACCAGGGTCAGCCTGCTCTTGAGCGTCCCTCTGCAGCTGAGGGTACCTGTGCGGTCTTGAACAATGCCTTCTGATTCCTGAGGGTGAGACCTGATGTACCCTCTCCAGGACAAGTCAGCTTCTTCACCAGGTTTGTGGTCAGTCTCCAGCCCCTGGGTCTGGGTCTTGCCAGCGTCTAAGCCCAGAGCTCACTCTAAGCTGTCCAAGAGCTGCTGGGCTACCAGGCAGCATAGGCAACTGCCTGGCTTGAGTTCCTGAATGGAACTACCTGGCCCTAACCCAGCAGCTTCTTTTATATTGGCCTGTTGGGCCCTGATTGGCTGCCACCAAGACAGCTGCTCTCTCCTCCCTAGAAAAGAGTTAATGGGCACATAACAGACATAAAAACACTCCAGAGCCACAAACCGGTTAGTCAACATTTTAATGGAGTGGGCCATTCTGTTGCTGACTTAAGAGTTTGCGTGTTACCTAAGAAAAATTTTCACACCACTATTGAAAGGGAGACAGCTGAGCTGTCTTTTATATTCAAATTTGACACATTAACACGTGGTTTGAATTGGGATGGGAATTTTCTGAGTCACTATAGGGGCTCGTTTGCATACTTGACTTAATCTGATTCTTGACCTTCCCCCCCCCGGCCCTTCTACTCCTCTGCTCTCTGATTTGCTCACCTTGATCATTTTTTTCTGATTTGTTCTCCTTGGTTACTGTTTTTGGTTCTCTGTGCCTTAACTATTGAGTCTGTTCTGGTCTGGCTGTGGTCTGAAGAAGTGGGTCTGTCCCATGAAAGCTCACCTAATAAACCATTTTGTTAGTCTTTAAGGTACTAACTTGACTGCTTTTTTGTTTTGATAGTGTATAGACTAGCACGGCTCCCTCTCTGTTACTATCCTCCCTGGAGGACCTCTTGTGTGCTCCTTGCTGGGATGGGGTGTGGCAAGACTTTTGGCCTCCTCTAGAGGACACTGGGGCTTAGTGCACCCCATCGCAGGCACACTCATCTCTTGTGACTACCCCCTGGGCAGACTGCCTGTGCCAGCTCTCTCTCTGGAGTCTATCTTTGGTGAATTGTCTATGTGATCAAAGCAAAGCAAAACTCAACTCCAACCAGGATTTCTCTCAGTGTCCCCTGTAACATCTCCCACAAGTTACCTCTGCTCTGAGATACAGCACTGTCCCAGGGTGCCCCGCTGGTGACAAAGTCTTCATCCTCTTAGCATCTTTCTGGCCACAGATTTCCAGCTGGGCCGCTGCATTCACTCCCCGCCCCTGCGTGGAGGGGTGCCTCAATGTCTAGGCCACTTGCCACAGTGGCTAATGGGAGTTGGGGAGAGGGGTCCTGGGCCCATCCACTATTCCAGATCCCAACCCAGGGACCCTGTAAATGACAACCATCTGCTGTGTCACTTTATCTAAGTCACGCTACTGCTCTAATTTCCTGGGTCATTTCCTCACATCCCTGTGTTGTCTTCACTTTCACCACAGAGCGTTGTCTAATGGTGTCTCCGCAACAAGCTCAGGGCTCCTTCTCGCTCCTCCTGGTTTCCAGTAGCATTGCCTCATACAAGGCCCTGCAGTTCCTTAGCAAGCCACGCACCATCCACACCCTCCAGCTCTAGCAAGGATCGAACTCACTCTAGCCCGGCAGCTCTTTTTCATACCAGACTTCCAGGCCCTGCTTGGTGGCTTCCAACCTTTTACTGCTCTTGTGGCCATGCAAGGTGTAGCAGGACCACAAGACCTCGAGCAGGGGGCCTTGGGGCCTCATCCATCGCTTCCTAATTACATATGGATAAAAGAGAAAATCTGATGGTGAACAAGGGGCCAGATCTTGAAATCAATGGAGCTGCACTGATTTACACTAGCTGACAATCTGGCCTATGGTCTCCAAAACAATTAAATGGTGTATGACCAGTTAGCCACAGTGTACGTTAAATTAGACTTTATGAAAAACAGCACACTTAAGAGTCTTTGTCTCTTCATTAAAACTAAAGACACTTCACTTCTCTTCCTTTGCTTTCATTTCACAGTTGGCCCCATCTTGTTTATTTCTCTTGCTGATATTTTATTTCCCATTAAAGATATATTGTTTCACTTTATGAGGAACAGCTTCAGTAAGGTAGTTGGAGAAGCGTGCTGCATTTTTGATATACAGATTGTTAGCTTTTGGTGTTCTGCCTCAGGTGCTTGTACCTAATGAACTTTACTACCATCTGGAGATGTATATTTATTTTTGTTTATCATTCTACCTTTGACTTCATGCATATCTCATTAAAAACCCTCATTCCATGGTTAAAAAAAAAGCCCACATACATTATTTTATTTACTTATTTTAATGTGGCACTAACTTCATCGTATTAAATGAATGAAAAACAACAGGTCATAAAACTGTCTCCGAATAAACCTATCAAATCAACAACATGGGGCAGATCTCCTAGTCGACTGAAGCCAATAGAGCCACCTCAATTTACATTACTGATGCAGCTGCCTGTCAGATGGTTAATCAAAGGTCTATGTAAAGACCTATGGCTGTTTTTTTATTTTTTATAATGTTGATGGGTAACACTGAAGTTTATTTTTAAGCATTTGTTTCTAGCTTTTTAAATTTCAATTTCCACATTTGCACAAAATTAAACAGTTTCCTCTGATTTATTTCTTTTTGAATTTTCTGATTTGCAGAGAGTTACGGAGGGAGGATCAGACAATAGGGGAGTCAAAACAATTATTGAATAACTATTAACAGAGACAAAAAATTAAAGCTTTATAACCATTAAAATGCATATAGTCACCGACACATATCCCCATATATTTAAAGTAAATATCCTTTAATCAAACTTTCTTAAGTTCTCAGGCAGCATTTTTCTCACTTTGCCTGTCTGTAAATTTGGATTGTCATTGATGGAAATATTACTTGATGATTTGTGTGTACCTAGTGAAATCAATGTTTACTAACATTTACCATAAAAATCTGAACATTTCCAGCCTACATGGTATTCTAAAGGCATTAAAGGTGCCCAAAAGAGCAAATTTCACAGGTGGAGAGTCCTCTCCTGAAAACAGCTGGCCTTGCTGTCCACAACCCTGCTGCAGTGGTTTACACCATGGGTCGGTGATAAGTGCCTGTATAATGCTACCATTCTGATACAGCAGTATTTTAAACCTTCTTTGCACTGGTGTAAATTACTGCACAAATAGGACAATGTTGACTCAGTCCTTCAGGGAGCAAACCTATTTTAACTTCTTGGAAGCTGGTGACAATGGTATGTATCTTTGATAATACAGTGTAGGAAAAACAACAGAATTTTATTTTATTTAAAACAAAACCTCCATCTTTAAAAAATAAATTGCTCTGTGGTAATGATGTACTTGTCCACTACCTTGTTTATAAAACCAAGTATGTAAGATCAACGTAAAGAACAGATAAGGACATCACAAATCTGATATGAGCCTTAGATCGTAAGCTCTCTTGGCAGGGAGCTGTATGTTCTTTTTCAAAAACAAAAAGTGCTTACACTTTGAGATTGCTGGGAAAGGAATAGCATGAGTATGGGTCTGCATTTAGTTTGACGTATTGCAATGAAATATGCACGATTTTATACTTGATGAAAACAACGTATGACGCAGGATATTCATCCTTAAGTATCCCCTAACCCGCACCTCGCATTTAGGATTCTGGTTCTCACTTGTGGTATTTCAAATGTTGGGTATTGGGCTGGAACAAATTCAGATCGTTAGGACTTTGTAAACACTAGGGAAACTTTTTAAAGTTTCCCACCTTGTCTAGCACTGGTTCAGCTATTTCAGCATGTAACCTTAATGTTCACTGTGCACTCTTGCCTTCTCTCATGACCCAGTTGTGGTCAGTTATTAGGCAAGAGAACCCCTGTCAACAGGGATTAATTGTGACTAACTGCTAGTTTCCAATTACGAGTTGTTCAAGGTTTATCAAGCATTGTGTCTTTAATTAGGGAACTAAAATGTAAACTGCAGTGTCCTTTGCAATGTCAACCCAATGGGAATAATTTCAAGAGCCAATTGCTGTTGTATAGTAATTGGGAACCAAAAAGGAATTCACATATGAATAGTAAATTAAGATGCACAGTAGTAGCAGGGATTTATACCCGGAACATTAGAGTTCTTAATGATCCCATTAAAAGGAATAAGGTCATTTGTTATTTCAAGGATCATAAGACACTGCATTTTATAAGGATACAAAGCATGCACAAGGTTAAAGCATAAATGGTGTGCCAGGTTTCTTCATCTGCATTTTTGAGGCAGAAAAGTTAGTCCTTTTCTGTAATAACACTCTTTTAAACACCAAACAGTACCTCCAAAATTCCAGGGTTATCTGCTAGTAGACTGGGGCACAGGAATTTAGAAAACCTACAGGTGATTTCTGTAAATATTTCACATCCCTGAATCTCTGAGTCAAATTCAGAAGAGATGTGTAAGGGGATGGAATTTACATGTCAGTGAAGAGGATTAAGAGAATCTAAGTGGATGAAAGTTACAGATTGAAGAGCCAGAAAGTTTACATTTACACCAATTTAGACTTCACTTTAAATTTAGCTCACAGACTTGACACTGAATTCTCTGTTCCATACCAATTTAAGACCAAAACTCTACAGTTATCAGGGCCATGTTGTGTTACTGGATAGAGCAGGGCTGAACAATGAGTAAGTTGTCAAGTCAACTGCCTTTCATTTGCTTTATGGATACTCACCCAGAGTGAAGCTATAAGTAATGAAAAAGTCTAACAATAAAATTTCACAAGATCAAGTGAATTGAAGACCAGGTAGATTGAGTGGAAACTAGATATTATTGATTAGGCGTGAGTCAGAATCAGGGCTTTTTTTCTGGTAGGAACGCACCGGAATGGAGTCCTGGCACCTTTTGTCCCCCCGGCCCTGTGGCTGAAGCTGCCTATGTGCCGAGCTAGCTTCCAGCCATAGGGCTGCAGGTCAATCCCTCCCACACACACCAGCTGGAGATCCCACGGCTAAGGCTGCGAGCAGGACTTGAGCTACAGCACCCTTTTTTCCCTTAAAAAAACAAAACAAAAAAAAACAAACACTGCTCAGGATTATGTGGAGTGGCAAACCCCTGGACCTTCAGTCAATCCCTTAGTTTTTGTTCCTTGTGGATAAAAACAAATTGGAAGGTGTCTGTTTTTTTAATCTGGTTCGGATGTGACTCAGAATGGCAGAAATCTCAATAGAACAACTGCGAGAGAGTGCAGCATGGTGACATCCAATTTCAGAACATAGCCCTGGACAGGCCTCAAACCTGAACCTCAAATTCTCACTGAAGCCTATTCCAGAGAAGGAGGGAGGGGGAGTAGAATGCCATCTTCTTGGCTAAGGATGCCCTTAACACAGAGCTGCACAATTCAAAATTGCTTTGTGAGAGCTCAGGCCAGAAAAGGATTAGCTGGGGAGTCACCATGTGAGGAAAAAACAGGCAGAAAGGATACTAAACCAAATTTCCCAGTAGTGACTATAGATCAAAGAAAGAGGAAAGAGGAAAGTGATCAAAAGGAGCCAGATTGGATTCACCAAGGGCAAGTCCTGCCTGACCAATCTGATTAGCTTCTATGACGAGTTAACAGGCTCTGTGGACATGGGGAAGTCAGTGGATGTGATAGACCTTGACTTCAGCAAAGCTTCTGAAGGAAGCACAGATTGGCTCCATGGTCCATAAGATGGATTGAAAGCTGGCTTGATGGTCACATCCAACGGGTAGTGGTCAATGGCTCAATATCTGGATGGCGGTCAGTTTCAAGTGGCGTGCCACAAGGCTCGGTTCTGGGGTCGGTGTTGTTCAACATCTTTATTAATGACCTGGATGAGGGGCTGGATTGCACCATCGGCAAGTTTGTGGATGACACAAAGCTAGGGGGAGAGGTAGATACACTGGAGGGTAGAGATAGGATCCAGAGTGACCTGGAGTAATTGGAGGACTGGGCCAAAAGAAATCTTATGAGGTAAGTGTATAGACCTGCACTTGGGATGGAAGAATCCCAAGCATTATTATAGGCTGGGGATTGACTGGCTAAGGAGCAGTACAGTGGAAAGGGGCCTAGGGGCTATGGTGGATGAAAGGCTGGATATGAGTAAACAGTGTACCCTTGTAGCCAAAAAGGCTAACAGCATATTAGGGTACATTAGGAGGAGCCATTTTGAGCCAATCTAGAGAAGTGGCTGTTGCCCTTTATTCAGCACTAGTGAGGCCACATCTATAATATTGTGTCCAGTTTTGGGCTTCCCAGTATGAAAAGGATGTGGATGTACTGGAGCAAGTTCAGCAGAGGGCAACTAAAATGATTAAGGGGCTGGAGCACATGACCTATGAGGATAGGCTGAGGGATTTGGGCCTGTTTAGTTTACAGAAGAGAAGACTTAGGGGTGATTTAATAGCAGCCTTCAACTTCCTGAAGGGGAGCTCTAAAGAGAACAGTGAGAAACTGTTCTCAGTGGTGTCAGATAGCAGAACAAGAAGCAATGGTCTGAAGTTAGAGAGGGAGAGGTGTAGGTTGGATATTAGGAAAAACTATTTCACCAGGAGGGTGGTGAAGCACTGGAATGCATTGCCTAGAGAGGTGGTGGATTATCCATCCTTAGAGGTTTTTAAGTCCTGGCTTGACAAGGTCCTGGCTGGGAGGACTTAGTTGGGGTTGATCCTGCTTGTAGCAGGGGGCTGGAATAGATGACCTCCTGGGGTCCCTTCCAGCCCTATGATTCTATGATTCCTATGAAAGAGATGCTTCCCAGGTAGGAGGCTTAACAGTGAGGCATGAAGTGGAGATTGCTCACTCCCGCTTAATAGGACGGCCATACTAATCAAAAGGTAACTGAATAATTTGTTCCAGCCCTGAACTATCAAGTTGCTCAGCCCATAACAATAAAGAACCAGACATAATGCTTTTGCCTAGACAAAGACTTTAGGTCTGCTGAAGATTTGCTGTTGGGTTTGGACATTGTCACCTTCATATTCTCTTTTCACATAACTGATTTTCTTTCACTTTTCTGGTGACCTAGTGGTAGACATGCCGGTGAAATTATATAAAGAGCCACATAGCAGCTATAATGAATGAATGCCTGCAAAAGATTGAGCCTAGAGAGAGTGGGTTCTCTGTTGGCAAGCAGTCAGGCGAGCCAATGGGAAGAGAGAGGGTTCTTTTGAATAGAAGCAATTCCCTGCTGAGGGTGGGTCTTTCTTTTGTAGAAATGTTTAATCCTGAGTGGGCGTAATGAATCCAGTAAATGTCCAAGTCACAATATCTGGGCATACGGATATGTAAGTAGAAAGGAAATATTTGGTCAGATGCTATCAGGTTATTTTTTATTTTGGGTTTGGTATGGGACTTCTCAGGATGGCCTGTAAACTGTAACTTTTAAACCTAATCCCAGGGAAATAATTCTCCGTGCTTTAATCTACCTTTTATTTAGTTGCTCTGTAACACCTATTAACCAAGTATGTTTTATCATGTAAATATATATATATATATATTTTAAAAGGCAATGATTTGAGTCCTGTGTCCTAGAGAAGGTTCTGTGTACATGCCTGCCTAAAACTGAAAGGTCAGAGATCATATTGCCATTTAGTTTCTTCCTTTTTTGTTTTCAAGCTCTCTCCTCAGGGAGAATTAAGAGCTTGGAGTTACTCACAGGGAGACATCCCAAGGGTGTCTGCCTCGATTTTAGCAAGGAGTTTCTCTCACTACCTCCCAGGACCAGAAAGTCTGTGACCCTGGGAAGCTTTTAAGGAGAAGCCTATAAAGACAAGTTATTTTTAAAGTCTCCTGTGGGTCCCTACCTTCTGGAGTGTCAGAGGGGGGAACAGCCTTGATGGCAGCATATGTCTAGTTCACATATACTGTGAATATTGTTAGGTTACTTGCTTTAATGCATACATTGCTGCTGCTTGCACACTCATACAATATAATTAGGGGACAGACTGCAAAGGCTATAAGTGTGTAGCAGGCAGGGCTTACATAGAGTGTCTCCCAGTATGGCTCACTCCTGGGCCCATCCTATACAACAGAATTTAAATTGCACTAACAGAGCAGTCTCAAATTTTGCTATGAAGAGAAGACAGGACATAATCCTTCCAGGCCTCTTTCTGACAGACCCACAGAGCAGGCTGTCTTCCCCACTCCACCATCCCAAAGAGTAGCCCAGCTTGCACAGCTCCCTGAGAACCAGGCTACTAGTCAGGAGAGATTGGGCCCAGGCCATCTCCATGCACTCCAGGAAGAAGTAAGTCCAGTAGCTATAACCTACAATGTGTTTCCACCTATCAAGACATTCTGTAGCAAGAGCACAAGATACAGCTGCACTCTAGGGCTTTGGAGGACCTTAGCGGGACAGTTGCCAGAAACTGGGACCATCGTGCCTTTGAGTTCCATTTTTTCTGGATTTCTTAGTGGTTGGTAGGTAAATATGATAAAACAACTGTTTTTACTTTAAAGACATATGTCCTCCTTCCATTACTCGATTAATTTCCCAAGAATTGCTTATTCTGAGGCTCGGATGGATTATATTCTAGCAGTTTAATGATGGTGAATGATAACAGTCAACTCTTCATTCCATACAAGAATTGATGGACAAAAATTTCCATCACTGGTGTCAGAAGTAGAAAAAGACTGCAAGTTCAATATGCATGATATATTGTACTTGCAGGCAACTTTTTGCTTTCAGACCTATCTAGCAAACCATGCAGAAAAAAGTCATATTATAAATATTACAATTATTTTCAAATACAGCTTACTTTCTAATTTTGCAACATTACTTTTAAAATGTTCGCTCATCTAATTTACCTTTTATTGAATAAAACCTCTATCATCTTATTAGCTTCTTTGTTTCAACAGCATTGTTTTTCAGAAGGTAAATCAAAGCTTTTTAACAGCTATGCATGGTGATCAACATGCAGTACATTCATTGATTTAACAAACGTTTTCATCAATAAGTCCAATAAGGCACCAATTATTATTTTAACTGAATTACGCCATGTTAGTAATTCTCAGACTTCAGTGGAACCATTCTCTGATTTCCTGAAGTATTTCAAAGATTGAATCAACATAGGCTTACATCATGATGTTAACTCCTGCTCTACCCATCCCCATAGCTGGTCTTTAAAGAAATAGTTACTGGTTACTGCTTGTTTATAAAATTAATTTACAAACCTGTTTGGTAGGGTGCATGGGGTAAACGCACATCAGGACACCGGGGGCCTGCTCCAAACAGCTTTAAATCTTCCTTAATTAGCAAAAGATAATTTCTGGAGTTATTTTTCCATTGCAGATATTAATAGACACCAGAGATAGCGTTTCAAAAATGTTGAAGTAATTCTTGAATCAAAAATAACCCCCTCTCCCAGTGCTTGATGCATATGGAACCTTCCCATTTCCTTTGCACGCTGCCTGCTGATTACACATTAGGATTTAATTTGAAATTAGGGGCTGGATCTATTCCCACTGAAATCAGTGTAAAAACTTTCCTTTTCTTGAGTGAGCAGATTTGAGCCCAATCCTTCAAACGGCTCCAAGTCAGCAGACACCTGCAAGAGCCTGGTTGACTTTGGGGGAGCTCCAGGGGTCTCCTCATGGGGAACCAGACTGAAGTCAATGACATCTGGCAGCCATCTGACCGTGTGAAACAGCTTGTGTGATTGGGACCAAAGGGCCAAATCCTAATTTCCTCAAAAGGAAACCTGAGTATTCCCAAAAGCAATGATATGATGCTGAATTTAAACACAGGGCTCCCTGAAAATGTGTTGCTTCATTCCATGATACATGTTAACACTTGCTGGGTAAAACAGTCTTCACTTCACCAGAAGTCCATCAGATACACATTTTTGCCCTTCCTTTGCCAACAACAACCCACTGTTGCATACTTCCTCACAACAGCAGCAGCCAGACTGTGCTGTGTTCTCTGCTGGCTGAAGTGGTGAGCCTATCTTCTTGCAAAAATAAGAAGTCCTGTGGCACCTTATGGACTAACAGATATTTTGGAGTGTAAGGCTTCTGGGAAAAGACCTGCTTCATCAGATGCATGTGATGAAGCTGGTCTTTGCCCATGAGAGCTTATGCTCCAAAATATCTGTTAGTCTATACGGTGCCACAGGACTTCTTGTTGCTTTTGAAGATACAGACTAACACGGCTACCTCTCTAAATCTTCTTTCCGTTTCTGCCTGTAGGGGTGATTGGTCAGGTAAGGAATGATTCCTCTCTGGTGGCAAACCGTGTGACCAACTGGGAATTGGTCTTCTTTCATTCTTGACTTTTTTTCCTCAGTGATACAAATTTTATTTTGTTACCATTAATTTTTCATGGAACAATCTTAAACGGGCACAAAACCTCTTCCCACCCTCCCAACACTATTAACCGAGAAATCACAGCCGCTGTTCAGCAGGGACAGAAATTTTTATTAGCAGCATCTTGTGTGAACTCCAGTTTCTACACCTTTCCTTTCTGCCTCTCCATTTCCCAATAGAGCAGTCACTTCTGGGCCCCCAGCTGGCAGGCCGGGCATGTGAACTTCAACTCCATATTCTGACTTTCTTTGCGGTCCTTGTCTGTCATTTCAAAAAAAAGCATGCCATGAACATCAGTGAATTTCACAGCCACATTGGATGGCACAGATCTCCCTGGGGGGGGTCTTTCTTTGCTGGGGGAGCTGGTGCCCCCAATTTGGAGGAGTAATGTGGTTCCAGGCTTGCTTCCACTGCTGGCTTGTCTGACTCTGAGCTGGTCCTAGTCAGGCTGATAGAGATAGCCTGCAGTGACTGCAAGACTGCCACCCAGAGCAACTTGGCCCAGTCTCCTCTTCCTCTCCTCCCAAGCATTGCTGGACCAATTCGTGGCACTTACATGGTCTTCATTTTACACTCCCCACATATCCCTAGGCACACGAGCCGTGTCTACACGTGCACGCTACTTCGAAGTAGCGGCACTAACTTCGAAATAGCGCCCGTCACGGCTACACGTGTCGGGCGCTATTTCGAAGTTAACTTCGACGTTAGGCGGCGAGACGTCAAAGCCGCTAACCCCATGAAGGGATAGGAATAGCGCCCTACTTCAACGTTGAACGTCGAAGTAGGGACCGTGTAGTCATTGCGCGTCCCGCAACATCGAAATTGCCGGGTCCTCCATTGCGGCCATCAGCTGAGGGGTTGAGAGACGCTCTCTCCAGCCCCTCAGATCGATGGTGGCCACGTGGAGCGGCCCCTTAAAGGTCCCCTCCCCCTCCCTTCCTGTGCAGGAAGCTGAGGGAACGTGCAGGCAGCAGCCCAGACACGCGGCCAGCCTGCACGTCTCTCAGCCATCCAAACCAGCCACCCCACCTGTGATGGCTGCCCGGCAGCCCCCCCAGTGCCCCCAGGGTACCCCCCCCAAGGGGAGCCAGGGCAGCCAGCCCAGCCAGGCGGGCAGCCAGGCTGGCAAGCGGCAGCGGGGCCCCTCCTGGACGGAGGCCGAGCTGCGGGACCTGCTGGGGCTCTGGAGCGAGGAGGAGGTGCTCCAGGTAATGGGGAGCAAGAGGCGGAACGCGGATGCGTTCGCTCGGCTGGCCGACGGCCTGACTGCCCGGGGTCACCCTGCCCGCACTCCTGATCACGTCAGGAGTAAGGAGAAGGAGCTGCGGCAGGGTTACTCCCGGGCCCGGGATGCGGCCGGCCGATCTGGGGCCACCCCCGTCACTTGCCCCTTTTACAGGGAGCTCAGGAACATCCTGGGCCCCCAGCACACCTCCTCCCCTCCAGCCACCCTTGATACTTCAGCCGACGAGCCCCAGCAGGCTCTGCAGCCGGAGTCCGCCCAGGAGGGAAGCCCCGCACCCCGGGGCCCCCCCCCGGAGCCCACCCCCGGGACATCGCGGCAGGAGGAGGAGGAGGAGGAGGAGGGGGGCTCCTCCTCTGCAGAATCCGGGCTGCAGATCCTCCTCCTGCCATCCCGGAGCAGCAGCCGGGCCTCCGCCCCCCCGGGGATCTCCAGACCGTGGGAGTGGACCGACAGGTATGTACCCGCCTCTGGTGTACACCCCTGGGCTTGAGGGGTGGGGGGTAATAGATGTGTGTCCAGGGCCCCCCACATGCTCACATGGCCATGGCCCCAAGGACAGCAGGGCCATGGCCCTCACAGCAGTGCATCAGCCCCTGCCCCCCCCGCACCCCACACAACAGTGCCATGCCCCATCCCCGGGGCAGGGGGGAGCGGAACCTCGAGGGGCCCCCGGGAGGAGGGGGTGGGACACCCCGCAGCAGCAGCAGCAGCAACAGCAGCAGCAGCAGCATGTGATGGAGTGGGGGGAGTGCAAAGGGGAGACTCAGGCTACATATGAGCAACAAGAGCCGAATAGCTCCCAGGGGCAAAGGATGATCCTGGGGCTACAGCTGGCAGGTGACACCTCTGCCCTGAACAAACAGGAGGGAGGAGCCGAGCTGGCTTTGAATTGGGGGGGGAGGGCGAGGGCCACAGGTAGAGGCTAGGGGAAGGGAGAGCTGGAAGGCAGCCAGCCTGAGGAGGGGGAAAGCTGCATCCCAGAGGGGCACCCCTTGGGGTCTTCTCCCCAGGACGGGTTGGAAGGACTGTCTCTTCTGACAGCTGGTGCTGTCACTCCTGGGAGAAACTGGGCATCTGTGGCCTAAGAAACCTCTCCTGCTGTCAGACCCTGCGGAGTGAAGTGAGAGTCGCTCCCACCAGGGGACGGGGTGCAGGGCAGGGGGACCCCTGAACCCCATCCATCACAGCAGCATCTCCCGGGGACGGGGATGGGGAACCTGCAGCACAGGGCTGGGGGAACAAAGGCCACGGCTCGGGGCCCACACTAACGCCTGTCTCCATTCTTCTTTCCCCCCTCCTCTCCTGTGTCCCGCACCTGCACCATCAGAAGGACCGGGAGAGAGCGCCGGCAAGGCATCAGTGGTCCCAGAGAGCCCTCAGGGACCATCGCTCCAGGCCAGCCCCTCGGCCGAGGACCAACCGGCCCCACGGCGGGCTAGACGGCGGACCCCGCGCCACCAACAGCCAACGGCAATGGACCCCCAGCTGCTGGCCATCCACCAACGGCAGCTGGAGGTCACGGAGCAGCACCTGCAGCTGCAGGAGCGGGCGCTGGCCTGGCGCCAAGAGGCATGGGGGGCCTACATGGAGACTTTCAACCGCCTGGTGGACTACCTGGCCCCCCATGACGCACCGGCCGCTGCAGCGCCCGCCCTGCTTGCTCCACCAGCCGCACCACCAGCTGCTCCGCCTGTCGCCGTCCCGTCCGCCGTCGCCCCACCACCCACCGCCGAGGGCTGGAGAGCCGAGGGACCCCTGGAGCCAGCTGAGACTTGCCTGGCATATCTTCTGGTCCGGCCCGCCCCCACCCAGCCCCGGACAGGGCTGCGGCTGCGGCGGGGCTCCTGGCCGCCCACGCCCAGTGCCGGACTGTAGGGGCGAGGGGCCCGGGACGTGGCCCCCCCCCTTGTATATAGTTTGAGGTTATTATTTTGTGCCCCCCGTTTGCCCCGTCCCCCCCATGTAAATAGTTCTCCCCTTTATCCTCCCTGGTTTTCTTTTTATTAATGAGGACACTTTTGTCTTACTATTGTTTTATTTGTACATATTACTTTGGTTCCACATGTTGTATATAGTTTGTTCTTGTTTTATATATTTATAGTTAAAAAAAAAAGTTCTCAAAGAAAAAGAAGTTTAAGTTCAGCCACAAGTGCGTGCTGTCATTTGTCTGGGAAAAGTGGGAGGGAGGTACGGTTGGGTGCTCCATGGTGTGGGCATTGGGGCAGGAGTGTGGTGGAGGAAGGGGCGGGCAGTGGGGGGCCTGGCAGAGTTCACCCCACGGCCTCATCATCGAAGTGGGCCCGCAGGGCCTCCCGGACCCGGGTCCCTTCAGGGTCCACCTGCCGACTGGGGGCAGCGGGTGGCTGCACGTCAGCCCTGCCGGCCTCCACAGCCCAGCCCTGGAAAAAGGCCTCCCCCTTGCTCTCCACCAAATTGTGCAGGGCGCAGCAGGCACCCACAATCAGGGGGATGTTGTTGGGGCCGGCATCCAGGCGGGTCAGGAGACATCTCCAGCGTCCTTTCAGGCGGCCAAATGAGCGCTCCACCACCTGGCACGCGTGGTTCAGGCGCTGGTTGAAGCGCTCCTGGCTAGTGAAGAGATGGCCCGTGTACGGGTGCATGAGCCAGGGCCGGAGGGGGTATGCCGCATCTGCGATGACGCAGAGGGGCATGGTGGTGTCCCCCAGAGGGATCTCCCGCTGGGGGATGTAGGTCCCCGCCTCCAGCCGGCGGCACAGGCCCGAGTTCCGGAAAACCCGGGCGTCGTGGGTGCTGCCAGGCCAGCCCACATAAATGTCCTGGAAACGTCTCCGGCTGTCCACCAAGGCCTGGAGGACCACAGAATGGTAGCCCTTGCAATTCAGGTATCGTCCTCCACTGTGATGCAGGGCGTGGATGGGGATGTGAGTCCCATCCAGAGCCCCGAAGCAGTTGGGAAAGCCCAGTGTGGCAAAGGCTGCGATGGTGGCATCTGGGTGCCCCAGCTTCACGAGCCTGTGCAGGAGCATGGCATTGATGGCATGCACAACCTGCAGAGAAAGCACATGGAACAGCCCCAATGAGGGGTGAGCAGGGTGTGCGTGGCCCTGCCCTGCCCTGCCCTGCCCTGCCCTGGCCTCCCCCGCCCTCCTCTGCCCTGCCCTCCCCTCCTCTGCCCAGGCCCCCCTCCCCTGCCCTGCCCTCCCCCCATGGGTTCTCTTACCTCCATAAGGACAGCCCCGACGGTGGCCTTGCCGACACCAAACTGCTGTCCCACGGATCGGTAGCTCTCGGGAGTGGCCAGCTTCCAGACAGCGATGCCGACCCGTTTCTCCACTGTGAGGGCACGCCGCATGGCGGTGTCCTGGTGCCTGAGTGCGGGGGTGAGCCACTGGCACAGCTCCATAAATGTCTGCCGGCTCATTCTGAAGTTCCTGAGCCAGCGGTCGTCATCCCACTCCCCAAGCACCAGCCGCTCCCACCAGTCGGTGCTGGTGGGGTAGCTCCACAGCCGCCGGCGTGTGAGGCGGGAGGGCGGGGGGCGGGGTGCTGCAGGGTTGGGGGTTGAGCCCTGCTGCCCTGGGGGCAGCTCCTCCTTCGGTGTAGCAAGGAGGTGCTCAGCTGCCTCCCGCATGGCATGGAGCAGGGCAAGCCCTGCTCCTGCCAGGAGGGCTGGGTGGACCTCTGGCTGCTGCTGGTGCTGCTGCTGGGGGTCCATGACTGCGTCGCCCGGGGTCTGTGTGCCTATGGCTCCTCAGACCGCGTGCTGTGCAGGCTGAGTGTGTCTGGGAGGGGCCCTTTAAGGGAGCGGCTAGCTGTTGCCCTGGAAGCGCTAGTCCGCCCTGTGACCCTGTCTGCAGCTGTGCCTGGCATCCCTATTTCGATGTGTGCTACTTTGGCGTGTAGATGTTCCCTTGCTGTGCCTATTTCGATGTGGTGCTGGGCAACGTCGAAGTTGAACATCAACGTTGCCAGCCCTGGAGGACGTGTAGACATTATTCATCGAAATAGTCTATTTCGATGTTGCTACATCGAAATAAGCTATTTCGATGTAGGGTTCATGTGTAGACGTAGCCATGGGGTTCTCCTGGCAGTGCCAGCTGTAGCTGCAGAAGCAATGGAGGAACCAGGAGAGGGCTGAACCTATTCACTTGTAGAGCCAGCCACAGAATTCTAAAGGGTGTTATGAAGCAACTCTTTGCTGTCTCCTTCCTAAATGTAACCAAATTTTTGCCCAGCGTTATCACACCAATATGTACAGCCCCAGTTTGAGGGTTCTGAGAATGTGGGTTAATGAAATGATTCTTTGGGATACACCCCAAATTTAACTGTCCTGTTTTACATGTATTATTATCATACCAAAAGGCCCCAATAAGATCTAGGTCCCACTGAGCATATCCCTAGTGAGAGTCAATTCCTGCCCCAAGAATTCACAGTCTAAACAAACACTGAAGGGGAAGCAGAGGGCAATGTGATGTTCTAAAGATCTCACAACAGGGCAGGATGGACTCAGGTCTCCTTGAATCCCAGGCCAGTCCTTATCCATTAAGCTATGCCACCTCCCCAACAAGTTTATGAGTCTCCCCACCCTCCTGCTGCAGAAGTAAAGATACTTTCCAGGGGTGCCCAGGGTTGTGAGGCACTTCATGACCAGTATTTACCAACTCACGTTGTATTAATGTACTACGTATACTGTAGCATATATTTCCTGGGGGATCAGAATCACCAGCATGCCTACTTGTTCTCATTATGTTTTAGAAGCTCTCCATAATCACGAAGTAAGAGACCCTCTGACAGTGCCACCTTTTCCACCTGAGGCCCTGCCCCGTCTGGGAGTTCAGGGCTCTGACAGCCACTTAAAGGTGGCAACCAGGAACTCCAGGCTCTTTTGAATCACTGGGCCCTGGGGCAGTTGCTCCCTCCAGTGGCGGACTTGCTTAACAAACCCCCCCGCCTCAGAAAATCACCTCAAGACAGACACAGTCAACATGGAAAAGTTCAGGTGAAGTTTGGAAAGTTATAATAAATGGAAAAAAAGTGTTTTAAAATTGTGCGTGTCAGGGCATCTTAATTAGAGGCATTGCTACTGACTGCACCTGTATATTACTGCCCAGATTTTTCGTTCCCATACACTTAGTGTAGCCATATACACCTGTGCAAATAGTAACAGAGAGGAAGCCGTGCTAGTCTATACACTATCAAAACAAAAAGCAGTCAAGTAGCACTTTAAAGACTAGCAAAACAGTTTATTAGGTGAGCTTTCGTGGGACAGACCCACTTCTTCAGACCATAGCCAGACCAGAACAGACTCAATACTTAAGACACAGAGAAAGGGAAGCAGACGAATTGACATTCATATTCAAATTCGGAACATTAACACATGGTTTAAATTGGGATGTGAACTTTCTGAGTCACTATAGGGGCTTGTCTGCATACTTAACTCAGTCTAATTCTTGATCTTCCCCCCCACCCCTCCACTCTCTGATTTGCTCACCTTGACTACCTGCGCAAAGTGGATGTAAATCATTTATCTTCTGAGCTGTAAGCATTTCACACTCAGTTTGAACCCATTGGCTTGAGGAATACTATACACAGCATCCACATCTCTGATATTTTTTCAGTAATAGTTTCAATACCGGTAACATTCTGTACCAAATACATGATATATCCAATATTTCATAACACCTCTCTCCTATATTCCATGCAACTTTAATAAATACTAAGCATGGAGATATATAAAATTGGTAATATCAATAACCTGATGGAGCTGTTTAAGAAAGAGTCAAGTTTACCTGCAGTGTATTTTGTCCTCATGTTTATTTATAGAAAATATCAAGTTTTTTAAGTAATGATATTATGCTGGATCTAACATTACCATTATGTCCTCATTTATCCATGAAGTAATAACTTTTAAACTAAAGATTTCTTGTCATTGCTGTGGATTTTGATCTAGAGAAAGAGAGGACTTTAACAACGGATGTCCTGTAGCACTAGTCAAACAGCCGGGCTTTTTTTCTTTAAATTAATGACTTAATCATTGTGATTTCCATTAGTATTTTATATTAACAACATTAATCACAGTGAACTCATTCACAATGAATGAGGATGACATAAGCACTTCTTCAAGACTTCAACTGTAATTGAACATTCATTGTTCAACTGAATTGTTGTTCAACTGAATTGTTATGATAAAGTCTTACTACATTTACTACATTTTCTAACATTACAGTGTCATTACCAGAAGTGCTGGAGTACTTTCCCAAGATGACATATTCTGGGATGAAAGAAAGCGGTACAGAAATCCCAAAACCTGTTACACAGAGGCAGTAGACTCTTTGGCAGAATGACAGTTCTAGTTATATATTTAATTTAGTTATATATTTAGGTTATTTACATGAATTAAAACAAGGTCTGAACCTTGCTGTGAAAATGGTGTTTAAAGTCCTAATAGAAGGTTAAAGTATCTAATTAAAATTTTTTTTTTTACCATCACATGGTTTCAAAGTGGGAGTGACATGCTGTGTATATAGCACTTTTTACATGTAACAGTCTACTGCTTTGACTCATGATCTTAGTCTCAGAGAGGTAGCTGTGTTAATCTGTAGCGTCACAAAAGAAACACCAAAAAAAAAAAAAAAGAAAAACACCCAAGCAGCCCTGTAACACCTTGAAGACTAACAAATGTATTTATTAGGTAATGAGCTTTTGTCTCTAAGACGCACTACAGCAGATTTTCAGTCTGAAGTTGAAAATAAGAATCTAGGGTTCCCATAGCTGTAACCTGAAAGTAAGGTATTTTGCATGTCTCATTGAGATGAGCTGGTCTGCTGCTGCTTCAATTTATTATTGTATGCTCTGTCTGTCTCATCTGTGTTATTCACACGTGCATTGGCCTGATTTCTCAGGCCACTCACACTCTGCTCAGCATAGGACCAAAGGGGGAGAAGAGAGAAAGTGATCAGTTATCCACCATTTGGCTTGCCCTGTGGCAGGTTGCTGCTGCTAGCCCAGCATGTTATATTCGTGTAAAGGAATGCTGAGCAGCATAAAGGGACACACAAAGAATCTGTCCCATATGTCTACGGAAGTTATGTCCATGTGCTAAATGGAAATTTATGATGAATTACAGCCATGATAAACTGCAGCTGAGTCCCCCATCCTCCATCAATAGGACAGGCAAAAGCTTTAATTTTCTCTCCCCCAGCCTCAAATTAGGCCCAGGATGGGACAAGAGTCAATTCTGGACTACTAAAATCTTTTCTCTTGATAAAAATAAGTTTACAGGCATAACCCTACAATGCCAGACAAAAGTTGTATGCCACTGGGGAGCCTCCAATGGGACCTTAGAATTCCCACTCACTGGACGGGCCTATAAATATCTTTAACATAATGGCATATTTGGTATGAAAATGCTGTTTTAGGAGGGGTTGGTTTGGTTCTCTACCATGCTTGTACAGCTGGACTCACGGCAATCAAGACTGATGATGTTACAGGGGGCAGCTTACAATGAACAGGCTCAACATACATTTTTCTGTACCATATCTGGCATATATGCACAATATATATATATTGTGGTGTGGTGCGGCATACAGCATGTGTCCATCCCAATCTCGTTAACTCATTCCTGGCTTTGCCACTCTTGTTTTGGAGGGTAAATTAAAAGTTTGACCAGCTACGTTTCCTTTTGAAACAGATTTGACAATATTTTTGATTAAAACATGGAGAATTTCAATGAACAAACATTTTGAAATAGCCAGACTTCACCTCTTTCCCCCTCCCTTTTTTTTTTAAGGGACTATTTCCCCACAGCCTCTCCCCTTTCATTTCAGAAATGTGGACTGGGCCAGATGTTATCGTGAGAAATGTGGCCATAATATCTTTTCACCACCTTCCACCAGAGTGTATTCCCTACGTGAAACATTTATTTGGCTGTATTTAAAAAAAAGAAAAGGAAAAAAAAACTGGCAGGAACCCAGCAGAAGGAAGTTTCTATTGATCTTCCAGTTTAATTACATCTGTGGTGAGAATCGTCATGTGGTCTCATTAGGCACCTGTTCTCTCTCCACTCACAAGGAAAAAGTTCAATTAGAGAAAAACCCAAAAGATTAAAGCACCATCCCTTTCAATATCTTTACCCTGGATAATTAGGAAATATTTGACTTGAATATGCAGACACTCATCCATAGCTCCATTCAAATTTCACATGGTAAAACAGTGGCCTGAATTTTCTTTTCATTTCACTTACATTATATGTGCACACAGTAGTACAACTTCCAAACAGCAGCATATATTGCATTAGGACTCAGGAGTTCTAGAATTCCAGGCCAGACTTCATTGCTATTCAAAATGTGATCCCCAGCTGCATTACTGAATCCTCCTTTTCAAAATCCCCAAGTACAAAGGCATATGTGAAGAGTGGCCTTTTTAAAATTTCTTCATACACTAATTTTAATTTGCAAAAATATGGTCAATAATCCAGAGAAAAAGTCTGTGCATTGAATTGCTAAATCACGTAAGAAGTGGATCACAGCATATGAATTTCCATGCCAGGTTTTTCTCCAATTTTGCCCACTGCTGATGCTCAGTGTGTGGAAAACACAGTTGCAGGGAGGTGTTGAGATAAACAACAATATGATTTATACAAGGGATTGGACCATTTTGATAGGCATTATTAATATTTACAGCTATCAGTGTTAACAAAGCTGGACAGAAAATCAATCCTTTTATTTCAGGGCATAAGATGATCACTTGTGAATGTCAGAATGGTACTCTGCTCCCCCTCCGAACAGCATTATGCAATTGCCATGGTGCCTTATTGTGGAAGAAATAGGTCAACTTCTGAAACAGAAGGGATTGCTCATGATAAGCAGGATTCCAGACTAGATGGAACTATGATTTAACCTGCCAAGCCATTATTTATGTGTTTTCTGGGTTTGGTATTCATCTACTCACTTGAGTGCAAAGATGAATTATGGCTGCCCCTGAACTAGCTTAGCTTTTAAAAAGTGGTATACCAAACTGTATCTAGTTGGGAAGGGACCAAGAATGGTATTTATGTATATTTCAGGGGGAAGGTGCCTAGATGTGTTAGGGAATTCTTCCCAAGGCCAGATCCTCCCTCAGCCAAATGGCTCAACTCTCACCACATTGAACAATTTTAGTGAGGTTTCCTTCACACTCTTCTTGTCTGCTTAGTAAATTGCCACCCCATATTTCATACAGATGTTTCTGCTCTGAGGGGGGTCCCTGTGGGTGCTTGATTTCAGGTGGCAGCATATCACGATACTGTTGATCATAGATTTTTACCGGCAGTGTCTTGTCAGGGTGTGTGTGGGCACATTAGCCTTCTTATGGCACCACAAGAGCCCTTTCTGGTATGCACCCACTCCAGCCCATTCCGTGGCTTCTCGACAATCCTTGCTTGAAGCAGATCCTGTTAACAATGTCCCTACAAACTTGAGAAAAATATAGTTTTCAGATGGTTGTTAGGTTAATGTGCTTTACTTAGCCTTAGATTAACATAGCTGTACTTTGTAGTGTTTAGTTAGTTAATTTAATTAATCAAAAATACTTTATTTTGTCTCCACATCCTGAAGAGTGACACTTCAAATAGCCTGGATCCCCAGGTTTTAAAAGCTGTGTATTATGTAATGATCCCATGCCTATCTCAGATGAAATCTCTCTTTGTGTCTGCTGCCTCAGGCAAGCACACATTCCCCAGAGGTGTTCTCACCACAATATCTTAAAGGCAAGGACCATGAGAAATAGGGATCTCCACTTGAAAGTAATCTTGATGGCAAATTCTCTTTCCTCCACAAACAGAATCAAAAAGTGACTCAGTGGGGGCTGTCTCAGTAGACAGGTTGAGTGCCTCCTTTTTGAAGGAATTTTAAAAAAAGGGGCCTCATCTTCACCAAACTGTGGACCATTAGATAAGAAATGGGCTCCAGCGAGAGCCCTGTCATTGGTACTGAACTCATCAAAAGTGAGCACCTTTGATAAAGCAGGCAATTCTGGCACCGTTCAGCTTGGGACCTCTGCTGCCAAGGGAAAGGAGTGGAGTGGTAGGCAGCCTACAGCCTCCTCCTCCTTTGCAGCACGATCTACACCTGCAAAGAGTTCAGTATCACAGCTTACACCGGCACTGAATGCAGAGGAGCTGAGCATAGAACAAATGTGCCTACAACTATTGGGGCATATGACTGCTATGACATTTGTTGTAAAACACTCCAGACAACACATGCAGTTCCTTCAGGTTCATGTATAGCTATGTAGAGAGGTTTGAATGCAGTATGCCACCCCTGAAGCCACAATCTGAACCCCACCCATTTCAGAGGTGATACAATCATTGTGTGCCAACAAACGTTTGTTCCGGTATCCCATTCCAACAAGAACCATCATCTGTTCAGATCATGACAGATGCCTCCCTGATCATATGGTGTAGGGGCCCACCTGAACCAACCCAGCACCCAGGGCGAATAGTCCCTTGCAGAAAGGCATCTACACATAAACCCTCTAGACTAGTCTGCAATGCATGCTGCCACTTCCTTCCTCTCCCAAGAGACACAACAATAGGAATCCTAACAGACAACATCTCAGACACGTTCCAGGTATGTTCCCGGTTTTTGTGTGCAGCATGGTCCCAAGTGATTGCAGAGGCATAGTTGGTTTGTCATTTTGACACCTTGCAGTGTATGAAACCAAACTTTGATCCAAGAAATGTAAGAATGATGAAAGAGAGAATTCTTCTCAACTTCTTACCTTTACAGAAACCATCTATACATTGCTTTTGGACACAGAGTCTTTCATGTTTATGGCTGCCACCTGAATGGTCTACATTAGAACAGAAGTGGCCTATATTCATTGCTGTGTGGTAGCTGTTCAGTGGCTAGTATGAAAAGGGTTGGCAGTCTCAGTCCTGTTCCTAATGGACATGTGGTTACCTTACAAACATCACCATTATTATTGACATGAATAGTCACCCTTAAGGAGCATGTCAGTGTGGTATCCATGGATTGAATGACATGCCCTCAAGGAGGCCTTTTGAGGTCTGGACACTGTGAAGAAATTACCACCAGTGTTGCTTCTGTTACACCTCTTCCCTAGATGGTGGAATTCAGGCTATAGGCTTCCAGCCTGGCACCTTTTCTGTGACAGTGGGTGCTTCTGAGGTCTAAAACCTCTTGGGGGGGGGGTAGGGTGGACAAAAAGTAAGATCTGCATTGTGGCTTAGTGATGAATCCCATGTACAGGGCAGTGCACTGTTGGGCTTCACTGAAGAAAGAGATTGTAACTCAGGGGACTTGTCTACACTACCACCTTCCTTCGAAGGAAGGATGGTAATTAGGGTGTTGGGAGTTTACTAATGAAGTGCTGCCATGCATAAGCAGCACTTCATTAAGCAAATCCCCCTCCTCTCAGCAACTCCAAAGCTTTAAACTTCGAAGTACCAGCACGTGTCTAGGGGCAACTTCGAAGTCCCCTTCCTCCTCAAAATTTTGGGCTATGTCTACGCTAGCCCAAAGCATCGAAATAGCCATGCAAATGGCCATTTCGAAGGTTACTAATGAAGCACTGAAATACATAGTCAGCGCCTCATTAGCATGCGGGCAGCTGCAGCACTTCAAAATCGCTGCGGCTCGCCACCACGCGGCTTGTCCAGACGAGGGTCCTTTTTGAAAGGACCTCGGGAACTTTGAAATCCCCTTATTCCTATCTGTTGATGGGGGACATGGCCGTTTTGGACTAGTGTAGACACGGTCTTGAGAAGAAAGGGGACTTCAAAGTTGCTCCAGCACTTTGAAGTACCGATGGGTGAGCCGTGGCTAGACACATGCCAGTACTTCGAAGTTTAAAACTTCGAAGTTGCTGCGGGGGGTGGAATTTGCTTAATGAAGTGCTGCCTGTGCACGGCAGCACTTCATTAGTAAACTCCCAACATCCTAATTACCATCCTTCCTTCAAAGGAAGCTGGTAATGTAGACACAGCCAGGGAGATACAGTCTGCCTCCCGATTCTCGATATGGGTTTGGAGGGTGGGTGAAGCTGAGGGTAGGTGACGTACACGCCACCTGGCCTTTATTTGGAACAAGCCAAATCCCTGGGCACATTGGACATCAGAGCATTGGGATGCAGGTGGGAGCTCAGGCTGAGCCAAAGCTGTTAATCTCCCTACCCCTGTGACTTTACTCTCACACCTACCTGCGTGGAGAGGGTATGTAGCAGCTTGGTGCAGGCTGCTTACCCTCAATTACTGGTATCCAATGATGCAGGGGAGAAAGGAGCACCCTAATCTTCCTGACACTGATGCGGTCTATAGGCAGGTAAATGTAGCCCAGAGCTTATCATCTGGCGCCTCTTTACAGAAGTACCTGAATGCTTTGCAGGTCCATTGTTTCAGACCATCTGCAATAAAAATGAGCTTTCTCCCTAGATATAGCAGTATTGCTTTCAATTCTTAATGGGGATTTTGGAGATCTGAATCTAAACTGGACTCTTATTCCCTTCAGTAGGTGGAGGGATGGGATGCATGGGTTTATGAGACTGTTAAGTAGAAGTTTCTTATATATCACTGGCTACAAAAAGGAGCAAGCCTAAATGAAAACAAGAGCCCAGAACCCAGCTGTAGTGCAAAATGGTAGTAATAAGGAACAGCGCATTATTGTAATTGTATCATGACTCATTCTGTCTTCACTGAACTGTGACAAGCTTGGGCATGTTGTTTGAATAGACATTGTCCAAATGTAACACTAGCTTACTAGCACCTGTTTGCATTTTTACAGAGACTAACATAGGAGGGAAATGTTGTCCTAAATCAAACTGCACACCCAGTACACTCTCAGATTGTATCCTTGTTGTGGAGACACGGTTTGTTTCTTGTTTTTCGTTGGCATCCTTTTGCACAAGTGCAATCTGGCTATCTTGCCCAGTTCCCCTCCACACGTCCACTGCCATCACAGTACCAAAAAGGACTATGAATTAAATAGTTTCATGATTATTTAATATCAGCCTCTAAGAAGACAACAGATTTTATTATTACAGAAGCAGTTAGAGGCTCAGCCTGAAGCAGGGGCAGCCTTACCCTAGGCACTATGCAAACACATAGTAGAAGATAATCCCTGCCTGAATGACTTTACAATCTAAATATACCTGACAGACTAAATGTGGGAGTGGCAAGAGTCACAGAAAGCAGATGTGAAGTGACTTGTCCAAGGTCACACAGCAAGCCATCAGCAAAGCAGGGACTAAAATTCAGATCTCCTGATGCTCTGCCCAGTGTCCTACTCACTCCATTGCAGCTTCCTGATATCTGGTGTACATGCCCTGCAACAGAGATACTATGCTGTTTTCACTTTGAAAATTTCATTCGACACACCTGATCTGTCCCCTCTAAGGGTGGGAGTTTCTCAAAATCAAAGATAACTAAGGCAGAGAGGTCCCAAAAGGAAACCTGTTCAGGGGAAAACCTTACACCAGGGGTCAGCTGTTGTAAGAAGGACTATTAGCGACTTTAAAAACATATTACCGGCACTCGGACAGTACATAGAGGTTAAAAGGTCAAATTTGGGCACTCTGCCTTGGAAAGGGTGCTGACCCATGGCTTAAACCAAGGTTTATGTTCTGATAATATTTGAATTATGCATAAAGACACAGCTCAGGAAGAGGTTCAGTTTGGAATGTAGAGAATGTTTGCGTGTTCTCCTCAGAGCTACAAGGGAACTCAGGCATACAGGCATACTCAGCTACATTTAACAAATTGAATATGACCAGTTATTACTGAGAAACATTGGATTGTACTCTGCTGTTTCTCTCCCAGGAAGTGTGAATAAACTGAAATTGGGGTGTGTGAGGCATTTGAATTGTCCCATATCGGAACAGACTAATACAAGTATAACTTAAAGGGAAGTATCGGCTTAATCACTCATCAGTAGCTTGCTTTCTTCTTTTGCAGCTAAAGGGAAAGTAGGTTCATCTATAGAAAGATGAACCATGCACTGTAGTGCATAGGATGGTGATAAAGTTTACCTTAAGCCTGGAAATCCACCCCCCAATAGATAAAATAAGACCTGAGTGAACATTGGCCCAACATGCAAATTAAATTGTATTGTGAACTATTTTTTAATGTAAAGAAAATTGTCTCTCTCCTCTGCCCACCATTTTGCATGCCTGGGCACTTGCTGATTTTGACTGAGACTGGAATCAAACCGGAAGCATGAGAGAAACATGCAAGATATCACCTGACATGAGAGATATCACCTGATATCTCTACTCCAATTCATTTCCAGGCCAAAGTGTTTTGAATATATTTGCATAATCACCCAAAGTTGGCCTGTCATTAAATACAAGACATATTTTTATTTTTGATATAGGATTATAAGATCACTAAATGGTGGAAATCAGTCTGGGGCAATGTTAGATATTGTTCTGGATGAAAAAAGGTTATTTATACTTTAAGAAGAAGCTACTTAGGCTCCTTCTTAAACATACCCAGGTACACAAACTAATGTTACAGAAGACTCATCTAAATTACATCCTAGTCTATATGGCCATCTGGCAAAGCACTTAAAATATGACATTGTCCCACATAATGTCCATTATATTTTAAATTAGCAAAGGCTACAAAAATTCAATCGGGATACAAAAACTAAGTCTGCTTTGTCAATTAGATCAGTATGGACTAATAAATTAAAGGGAATGTATTTCTTGATTATATTGAGTGATAATTTAGTGTGCTGGGGAAGGTCCTTGAGGTCATATGATGATGCAGATGTGATATTGCAAAGACTTCTACCAAAGTAAACAAATGATTTCTGTCTCAAAAACTTTTGGTCCAATGCAATGGCACAAGTCTGTACTGAAATAAAAATGATTCGAGACTTAATAAAAATGGGAAACAAGTAAAATGTAAGATTTGTTTTTGGAAAAAACAGAACAAAAAGTAGCTTGAAAAAGGAGAGCTGTGAAAGATGGAGAGAGAAGTTAGTGCAAAGAATTACTGTTTGCATTAGAAGTTAGCCAAAAAAAAAGTGTATGTAATTCAGACATACATACACATATCTCATGGAACTGGAGGGCACCTCAAGAGGTCATCGAGTCCAGTCCCCTGAACCTCTCAGCAGGACCAAACACCATCCCTGACGTTTTTTTAAAAATCTATTTACACCAGAGCCCTACATGGCCTCCTCAAGGATTGCGGTCAGAACCCTGGGATTACAAGGTCAATGCTCAAGTCATGAATGGTCTACATTGCTGTGTTGTGCTAGTAAAGGAGCAACATTGACTGTGTTTCTGATTATTTTTCTGACTTTCTGAGTATATACCTATAGCAGGTAAACTGCTATAAACTGCTATAGCAGGTAAAATAGCTGAGTATATACCTGTAGCAGGTAAACTGTGAGTAACACTAAAAGAGGGGATCCAAGTGAAGTAGCACACTCTTGTTTGTTTGCTCTTCTGTAAGGTATAATAGTAACCTGCTATAATAATGTAAGTATTTAAGAAGACCATATGATGGGCATTTCTGAAGATCATGCCTCTTATTTAGGTGCTTAAGAACAGATTTAGGCAGTGAACTGTAGACACCCACGTTTGAACATTTTCATCTTGCAGATATTGTCCAGATAATTAAGATTGAGATCTGATTGCCAATTACAACACCCTCACCCTAACCTAAATTCGGGAGTGTTGCCTCTGTGGCTTTGGGCAGGGTCCATGACTATTTACAATCCCAGGATATGTTTCCTTCATGTGGTTTACCTGAAGAGATTGTCTCAAAGAGTGGCCTGCATTTTGTTTGCAAAAATATCTGCTCCTGGGATGAGGTTTTCTTTATGTGCAAAGTTCATCCCTGTCTGAATTTTTATAGCTGAGTCACAGACTAGAGACCTCTGAAAAATAGGCTGGGTAGTGAAATTGAAATTTAGCCCTTGCACAGATGTTATTTTCTAACTGTCATATTTTGTGATCCTCTGTGGTATACCGTATCACTAGCCCGTAACTCAAGTCACTGTACCAATGTATTCAATATTAAAGTGTCTTCCATTCTGGATTGAATTTTTAGGCTTAAATTATCTCTTGGAAGATATACTTATCAAAGGTCAGAGGACCGGGCTGAAAATTGAAAACCTGCTAGTGCAGCCCAAGAAAGCTAGAGGAAGGTCAGACGGGTCATAAGCAGCATCACCCATCACAGTCCTCCCTCAGAATGTAATGAAGCCCTTTCTGGAGAACTCTGTGCATTTGGAGCTGTGATGGGGTTCAGGGGTCCCCAAGCATTGCACCCCATCCACAGGCAGGAATGACTCTCACTAAGCAGGTAAAACGGGAAGTTTATTAGTCAACAGAGGTACAGCTCAGTACAGAGATGTCAGTACAGCAGGCAGAGACAGTCATTCCAATCCACCTTGGGGAGAGGAGTCCAACGGGTGCCCCCATCAAGGATCTAGCTTCCCCTCAGCACAGGCTAGCTGTCGTCCCACTCTCCCCACAGCTCCTAATTGCCACCTCCAGTTCAAAACCCAGCTCGGCTCCTCCCTGTTCTTTGTTCAGGTCAGAGGTGTTACCTGCCAGCTTAGGTTATAGCCCCGGGGGGTCATCCTTAGCTGCTGTGAGCTGCTCTGCCTGTCACACCCTCATCCAACCTGACTCTCACACGCCCACCCCCCACTCCGTCACAGGAGCTGTGTGGCTGAAGGATGCTGTCCCTGAGTGCAAAAGCAGTGGAACTCAATGACTCACTTTCTGTGTGGAACAGCCTCAGCCTATGAATCCGAAAGGGTGCTCAAAGTTACCAGCCTCTGTTTTGGATTGCTCAGTGGTTTGAGCATTGGCCTCCTAAACCCAAGGTTGTGAGTTCAGTCCTTGAGGCCACCTAGGGATTGGGGCAAATAGATGTCAGGCATGGCGGTTGGTCCTGCCAAGAGGGCAGGGGACTGGACTGGATGACCTCCCAATGTTCCTTCCCGTTCTAGGAGATGTGTGTGTACCCATGGTAAAATGGATTGGCCTGCGCAGACAAGGGCAATACAAGGAGCATTGGGGGCTCCTGGAAAGACAAACAAAGTGGGTCTTTGTTCATGAAAGCTTATGTTTCAACATATCTGTTAGTCTATCAGGCGCCACTGGACTTCTCATTGTTTTTGTGGATACAGAGTAATACGGCTACCCCTCTGATACTAGTCAGAAGCCACAGAGACCCAACATGGGGCCGTAAAGCTGGTAACGCTTTACCCTGACTGCAGGAAGATCTTTCTGGGGAACAAGGAAAGCAGCTGGTACCTCCCGTGAAGTCTGCCTGCTTCTCACCTAACTCGCATTGTCGTGACCTGCAGGTGTAGCATATGTGGGTAGCATATACGGGTGCATACCCACCCAAAAGAGCTGCACGTGCTGAGGCCAGTATATTTTGAAAATCACCTGTTAAACTGGGCAGAGAGAAAGAGAGGGAATGGGGAAAGCCACCAGAAACTTGTGAGGAGAACGTAGAGCCACCGGGTGGGTGAGAACGGGCACTCCATAACTGAATAGGAAGGGCGATCTCTCTGATGCTGTGCTTTTCACCCCTCAGAGCATGGTTATGGCTCTGCCTGCAGCACCATTCGCCAGAACCTAC
Source organism: Carettochelys insculpta (assembly GCF_033958435.1). Classification (NCBI taxonomy): domain Eukaryota; kingdom Metazoa; phylum Chordata; order Testudines; family Carettochelyidae; genus Carettochelys; species Carettochelys insculpta. Next base: position 26,873,959 of record NC_134141.1, on the reverse strand, counting down.
CAGAAAAGCCTGTCAACATTAATTCCCATCAACAGCATTCTGCACATTCAAACCTTAATTAGAGAGAGAGAGACTAATACCAGCTGTGTTAAGGAGGCACTGTCGGTGCTACATGGAGAGGTGCTGTCAGAGGAGAAAAAGATACCACAGAGAAAGAGATCTTGGAGTCACTGTAGGTAATTCTCTAAAAAAAATCCACTCTGTCTGCAGCAGTGGTCAAAAAGCTGAACAGAGTGTTGGGAATCATTAAGGAAGGGATAGAAAATAAAATAAAAAATACCATATTGTCTCTGTATAAATCTGTGGTATGCCCACATCTTGAATACTATATGCAGATGTGGTCCCCCCATCACAATAAAGGTAAATTGGAACTGGAAAATCTTCAGAAAAAGGCAAAAAACGGGATTCCAGGCTTGGAACTGCTGCCATATGGGGAGAGATTAATAAGACTGGGACTTTTTAGCTTGGAAAACAGACAGCTCAGAGGCAATATTACAGAGTTCTATAAAATCATGACTAGTATGAAGAAAGTAATGAGGAAGTGTTATTTGCGCCTCATAACACAGGTACTAGGGGATGCCAAATGAAATTAAAAGGAAGCAGGTTTTAAAAGAAACAAATGGAAGATTTCTTCATTCAGTGCACGTCAGTGTGTAGAGCATTTTGCCAGAGAATGTTGTGACTACGACAGGGTTAAAAAAAGAACTAGATAAATTCCTGGAGGATAGGTCTATGGATGGCTACTAGCCAGGACAGGCAGAACTTGCCAGAAGATGAAAATGGATCACAGGGGAGGGATCACTTGAAGGGAGTACCTTTTCTGTTCATTCCTGGGTGCATCTGGTATTGGCCATGGTTAGAAAACAGGATGTTGCGTGAGAGGGACTGCTGGTCTGATCCAGTATGACCATTCTTATGTGCTTATGAATTACTGCTGATGGTGTTAGCCTTTGCATATACACTGGAGCCATTTGGAGGTGTCTAGTGGGCGGGGTGGAATTTTTCAAATAACACTTTTAACAGCAAGAAATGCAGATTCAGGTCAACAAACATTTTGCAACTTCCTGTTGATTTCACGGAATCAATTTGACCCAAAAATACTGTAAAAAAGTCTGAAGACATCAAAACATTTTATTTTGACATTTTCAAAGCAAACATTTTGACTTTTTCAATTTCAAGTTTCCTTTAATTTTATTTTTTTAAAATTTAAAGCACAAACAATGCTTAAACTCAAAAGAGAGAATTGCAATTCAGGTCAAATGAAACATTTTGTTCAAGCAAACATGATTTTTAAAAATATTTGGCAATTGCCAGTGGGTGAAAAAAAATCCATTATTTACCCATCTCTAGTCTCATCTAGGCCGCGTCTACACATGCACGCTACTTCGAAGTAGCGGTGCCAGCTTCAAAATAGTGCCCGTCACGGCTACACGTGTTGGGCGCTATTTCGAAGTTGAAATCGACGTTAGGTAGCGAGACGTCGAAGTCGCTAACCCCATGAGGGGATGGGAATAGCGCCCTACTTCGAAGTTGAACGTCGAAGTAGGGCACATGTAGACGATCCGCGTCCCGCAACATCGAAATAGCAGGGTCCGCCATGGCGGCCATCAGCTGAGGGGTTGAGAGACACTCTCTCTCCAGCCCCTGCGGGGCTCTATGGTCACCGTGTGCAGCAGCCCTTAGCCCAGGGCTTCTGGCTGCTGCTGTAGCAGCTGGGGATCCATGCTGCATGCACAGGGTCTGCAACCAGTTGTTGGCTCTGTGGATCTTGTGTTGTTTAGTGCAACTGTGTCTGGGAGGGGCCTTTTAAGGGAGCAGCTTGCTGTTGAGTCCGCCCTGTGACCCTGTCTGCAGCTGTTCCTGGCACCCTTATTTCAATGTGTGCTACTTTGGTGTGTAGACGTTCCCTCACAGCGCCTATTTCAATGTGGTGCTGCCCAACGTCGAAGTTGAACGTCGACGTTGCCAGCCCTGGAGGACGTGTAGACGTTATTCATCGAAATAGCTTATTTCGATGTCACTACATCGAAATAAGCTATTTTGATGTAGCGTGCATGTGTAGACGTAGCCCTAGAGTCTGACAGTTTCTCTGAATGTCTCAGCATCTCTGAAGGATACAAGGGCCATGCACCCTACTTGCTGTGTAGTTTTCAACTTCCATCACACATACATAATTATTTATTGTGTGTTCTGTGGTAGTACTGAGAAACCTTCCACACACAGAGCAGAGCCCGATACAAACAACAAAAATCCAGTCCTTTCCCCAAAGATCAATGATATGCTAAGGTACAATCTATGTATAACACAACAGGCAATAAATGCCTGACATGGTGAAAACCTCAAAGCTTACAAAACAGGAAATTTTGGTTTCCCCACCTGCTTTTTCTCCTATCGAATACATGAATTGGACTACTGTCTTTATGATACAACCACAGTAGTACTATCAGTGACAGCCACATGAACACAATATCACTCCAGTCCCATATTTTCTATACTTCCATGTTATAACCGCAGTGTAGGTAACAAGAGCAGATTTCATACAAAGGTGAATACAGCCAACATATGCTCCCTTATCCACTTTCACGACAAGCACCATTTCTGTAGCTTTCAAAAGGAATAGCTCTATACTGCATGCTGCCAAGCAGAAAGGGACCAACCTTATGCACTTCAAGTTTAAATTTATTGTACATTCATTTGTGTAATGGACCTGATCCCCCTCTGACACACACTGGTATAAGTCCACTGACTTCAGTGGGCCTATTCCTGATTTAGGTCGGTGTAAATGGGTGCAGGTTTGGCAGAGAAGAGTGAATCAGAGCACCTTCTTTCAAATCTTTCTTTAATATGCTATTTTTAAGGGTATATAGAGGAAATGATTGCTGGAAAAGGCAAATATGCTCCAAAACGTTACATCCTAAATTAGAGGAAGAAAGTGAAGTGACTATAAACAAAAATGCTTCACTGGATACTGTTGAGCATACTTGAATATAAGGTGTAGCTGCTCCTGGATTTCATTGACTTAGCCACACACATCATGATGTGTATAATTTCTGTTACAATTTAGAAAAGAGACAAACAAAGGGGGAGAATGTGATAGAAATGAGTGAGAGGAAGAAAGTGAGTACAGAGGTGTTATTTACCCTTTCCCATAATACAAAAGCCAGGAGTCACCTGATGAAATTAATAAGCATCAGGTTTAACACAGACAAGAGAAAGTACTTTTTCACACAGTATTTTTTGACAAAATAGGATCCGTGGAACTCTCTGCCATGAGATGTTGTGACAGCCAAATGAATTAAGAGTTAAAAAAAGCATGGGATAAGTTCATGGGGGCAAGGTCCATCCATGGCTGTTGGCCAAGACAGTCATGGACGCAACCCCATTTTTTGAGCAACCCTAATCCTCTACTACCAGAAGCTAGGTGTGGAAATTAGAAATGAAATCCCTTAGTAATTCCCATATTTTGTATATTCCCCCTAAAGCTTTGGTATTGGCCATTGATGGAGGCAGAACACTGGGCAAGATGGACCATGGTCTGACCAAATATGGTAGCCCTTATGTTCTTCACTTAATCATTTTGTTTGCTTCTTAGACAAATCTGTACGACTCCAACTCTCTTTTTCTTTTCCAAAGTCCCTGCTCTTGTATGTAAAACTGATGATTGTGCTGGGCTCTGACTTACCCTCCCACATGAGATAGCCGAACATGGTTGGTTACCCATAGCCTAAGATTGTGGCTTGTTTACAATTTATTTGTCACACAGTTTTCAGACATCTCCCCTTCACATTAGGAAATAGTGGGGCATAATGTATTTAAAGTTGAAATAAAATGGGTTGGACCCTTCTTTTCCATCATGAGAAGGACCATATTTCCCAACAGTCCAAACAGATGTGGCCTGAGCGTAATGTGCATATTATCAACCATTTTCCCTGCTTGTAAATGTAATAAAACAAGGGTATGATCCTTGGCTAAACCACAATCATTTTGGTGTGAGGTAAACACAGTTTATGAGCACACATTCATTATTCATACTTGGGACTTCTAAACCAGCTCTGTAGCTGTAGGAGGACAGGTTTCTGTTTCACCCCCAATGGGCATGTACCAGGGAGGACAAGCTGAGGCATGCCTCTCCACCCCACTAATTGGCAGGAGTGGAGAACCCCTCCAGCCCTGGGTCTACAGCGGGAATTGGTAGCTCCTCTAGCGTGGGGCTGCACAGAATTCTTCTGTCACCCCTGAAGATTCAAAGGAACTCAAAGGTTGAACATAAGATGATACTCCTGTGGCTTGCTAGTTAACGTAACAAAACTTGGCATTTCCATGGCGTTCTTCATTCTCAATGTTTTGCAGACATCAACTAATCAATTCTACTATATGCTCTGGGAGGGAGGAAATATGATCCCCATTTTACTGATGGGGACAGCTGAGGAAGAACAGCTGAATGACTTACTCATGTTGAGATACAGGTGCTTAGGCACCCATCTCTCACTGATTTCAAAAGGATTTGGGTACTTGGAAATCTTTGAAGAACAGGGCCTTAGTGTCCGAGTGGGGTCTTGAACTCTAGATGGTTCAATAGATCACACTTCCATCCTGTAGTGGTGCTGCACTGAAGATGCTTTCTCCTTTGCATATGCCTGGTGGGAGCTGAGGTGGCAGCAGCACCTCAGGTATTCTAGCAGATGTGGTCATGCCACTGTCAAGGTAATTTAACAGGTACAGAAACTTGTTCTTGCAGTGTTGATATGATATATGGCCATAGCAAAGGCTTATTAAAGACTCAGCCACGCTAATAAAATGTAAAGGTTGTCATTTAGAATGAAAAATCCTGTGATTTAAAGGCAGTGACCAAAAATTGGATCATCTTATAGATTGTTCATAAATCAAAACAAGCAGCGTGCAGAATGCCTGATGTAAAAGTTAAAACTCTTACGCGACTCACTGGAATAAGGACTTCAAGTTCTCTCTATTTGGCAAATCCTAACAAATCCGTCCCTGGTTTACATTGGCCACTGTTTCTTTCTGGCAGTGAGAGGACCTGGGAGATGTGGCTTTCCAAAGAGTTTATTCTGACTATCTTATTTCCTAGCTTTATCCTGTAATCTGTTTGGCTGAAATCTAAGTGTGATAGTTGTCCACTCTAACCTTCTCTAGGCTGAATTTGGCACTGATCTACATTCAGTGCAACCCCACTGGTCAATGAAATTGCAAGGGATGTGAGAAGAGAATTTCCCTGACTCTGAACAAATCTTAACCCCAGAGTAGGGTGATTCCCCAAAGAAGTTCTGCATTCCTATGCAGGGACTTAGAAGAGTCCTCCACATGATTAAAGGCACCCGGGTGCTGGAAGGAGTGAAGGTGAATTAGTCACTCAGGATATAAATTGCCCTTTTGGTCACACACTTTCTCTATGTGAGAAGTCCCACTGACCTCAATAGGCCTAGTCATGCATTAAAGGCATATGTTTGCAGAATGGAGACCTTGGACAATATAAGCATGATTACCAGGAAGTGAGCATTCCAGCACTTTTGGTGTTTGTTTACTCATGTCCTAGATCGCTAGGTTTTACTAAACTAAAGGGGCATGAGATGACAACCTTCTTGTCTGCCCTATTACTTGTGGAGGCACGACCAATATCATGAAGTTGGTATCTACACAGCACTCAGCTAAATGCTGGATTGAACAGCAATAGAAATAGCAAAAAGAAGCCTCCTAAAGCCATATTAAGAAAACTGTAGGCCCAGCTCCACGATCTTGCCTAATGAACATTCGAGGTATCTCCTGAGCTAAAAGCAACTACCTAGTTCACAATATGACGGCATCATTGCCCTGCAAATCACCCCATCAAAGATGACACATGACTCTCGTGGCTGATTGCCAACTATGATCCACACCACCCCAAACACAGCCTTGCCACGTACATGCAGCAGGGCATTAAGGGTTATGACACAGTAGATGCCAGGAGCAATTGTGGTATCTTTACCATCTACCATACCCAAAAATTGCATCCATTTGCTTGAGCAACAGCACTAACATAGACCTTGAAAATATTCCACTAATGCAGCATTTTAGCAGACATAGGAGAGCTTTGTCCGGGTCCTGCAATTCCCATTCAATGCCTTCAAACCACAAGCTTAGGTAGTTTAAAGTTTTGTAGACAGGCAAATTTTGAAAGATTTATTTCACTCCCTCTGAAAACACGATGATGCCCTCCAGCACACCTCCTGAATAAAAAGAATGTGCCTTTCTCCCCTTTCACCTACTTACACTAGTGAGGCTATAGAGTTGCACAATCCAAGCATATGAAATGGAAACAAAAGACCAAGAGGTGTTAATTGTTGAATTCAAACAGAGTAAGAGGTGAGAGGCAAGAGGCTAAGATTGCCCTACTAGTTTCAGAACAGCAGAAACTTAGGCCCTGATCCGCCAAACAGTTACACACACCAGTAACATTACATATGTGAATAGACCCTTTTATGTTCTATAGAATTATCCACATGCACAAAGTTAAAGTCAGTCAAGCATAATAATTGTTCATAGGATCAAGGCCTCAATGAACCTGTCATACCAAGGCAACTGCATTACAAGAGAGCATGACACATGAATAATAAATGCCCCTACCTAGTATTTATATATAATAGTACCTTGCATCATGGGATCTCAAAGCACTTTACTGAGGTGGTCATCATTATCCCATTTACAGTAGGACACTCAAGCACAGAAAGTTTTCTTGGATTATATAGTAAATCATTGGGAGATTCAAGAATAAAATCTGGGGGTGAACTCCTGGCCCTGTTGATGTCAGTTGGAGTTTTGGGCCAAAAAATAGATACGCTTCTAGCCAGTGCATTTTTGTGCCAGTACTTGACTGTATAATGATTATTGATTTAGCAAAAGCAAACACTGCCAAAGCTATTAGCAGTGTAATAAATTGTGGGTAATGCAGCATCTTTGCTTAAGGGGTGTCTTTAAAGCATGTATGGAAAGCAGGTGTGGGTATCCACACTCAGCTTACTTGTCTGCCCCTACTGAAGAAGGTTGATGGGAGAATTTCTTCCATCAACCTCCCTTACTCCTCACATCTCGTGAGGAACACAGGGGTCAACTGTGACCCCTGAGAGGTTGATTTCTCAAATCCCTACCAGATGTGCAAAATCAAACCCCAGAAGATCATCCCTGAGTAGGTCAATCTTTGGTGCTAGTGTAGACTTAGCCTCAGATAGGACACTGGTACATCTATTTGTTAAGCAGAGGAACCAAAAGCAGACCACTCCCTCCCCCACTACCAAAGGAAGGAGAGACCAGATCCTCACAGGAAACATCAAAGATGGCACTTAGGGAGGGAAGGGAAGTTTCACGTGGATAGACAGAATTTACAAGGTTTACAGGGTTGACCAGGGTTTCCAGAGGTTGGATTATATACATAAGCATGTCTTAAACTTACCCTTTTCCTGGGCTTTGGCTCTATTAGTAACTCTAATAACAGCAATATATTGAACCTACACTTGCTTTCCCTATGTACCTGTGGCTCGGGTGTTTCCTGGGAAATCTCCCATCAAAACAACTCTCATTACTCTTGTATCTTCATCGGAGATAATGGACTCCATGTATTGGTATGACTCATCAGAAATTAAACTTCATCTGTATGCAAGGATCTGGTACCTGTTAACAGGATCATGAAAAAGAGCAATCTTGAATCATATGTAGGGTCCTATTACCTGCCAGCTACTGTGCCAAAGTCAAACACCCCTGTTGCTGTGAATAAAACCTTGTATGCCATGGGCTTTTTTAGAGCCCTTGGCTAAACAATAAAAATTAAAGTGGGTCTTGCTTTTACCATAACATTTATCATGTTTACGCAACACTAAGTCACATTGATCTTTAATTACTTTGAGTAGCATGAACTTTTCCATGACTGCAATCATGCTGATACACAAAATACAATAACTTCTGGAACTAAAAGGTCATTGGAAAATCTTTGTCTCTTCCAAGCCTTTTGACTACAAGGCTTTTTCTCTTTACTGTTGGAATAATAAGGATTATATTTCACCAAAGTCTGCAGCACATTATCCATGTCCTTCTTTTATGCCCCAAGAGAGGTTATTGCAGATTCCAGAGATTTCTAGGAACAAAGAGGAGAAATGTAGATTCAAATCTGTAGGTGGGATGTGTAAGTCTGTATGAAATGAAATGAGAAAGAGGCAGAGCAGGACAGTAAGTGAGAGAAGTAAAGTGAAGGTTGGCTCTCCTGAGGTTACTAGAAACTCTTAGAGTAAGTATAGTTAAATTCTTGCTAATCCTCCCTTTTGGGGAAACTGCTGTAAATCCACATGGATGGCAGGTGTGAGAGTATCACACAGGCATGTGCTTTCTGTGCAAGTGCTACCATTTCCACTGTGTGTTCTCTCTTCCTTAGGCTTTCAGGTCCTGACTTTGTGCTAGGACATGTAGGTCACAACCCTGCAAGCAGGCCTGCTGATGAGGGAAGCAAAGGGGCAGCTGCTGCAAGCCCTAGCATTTGGGAGGTATAGCGTAGTGGTTTGCGCATTGGCCTACTAAACCCAGGATCATGAGCTCAATCCTTAAAGGGGCTATTTAGGGATCTGGAGCAAATAGACTGGAAAAAAAAAGTGTGTGGGGGGGTGGATAGTGTTTAGTCCTGCCACAAGAGGGCAGGGGACTGGACTTGATGACCTCCGCAGGTCACTTCCAGCTCTATGAGGTATGTATTTCAAAGGGGCCCAGAGCTCTGGCTGTTGTGGTGGCAGCTGGAACTCTAGGCCTTTCTTGAAGCCCCACTCTGTACACATCTCTGAGGGAAAGTGAGCAGGGGTGGGGAAGGGCTGAGTGCCGTAAGCCCCACTCTTCTCCCATTGGCCCCATCCCTTGCAGGGCAGGGAGCTGCCCTCCCACCTTGCCCAGATGTCAACCCTGCTGCCTGCAAGCACCTAAGGATGTAGGTAACTGTGTTCAGAGGATTCACATGCTTAACTATTTGCACATCCAAGCCTTACTAAGTAGATACAGAACACACTATGGAAATATTAGTGTGCATTAAGAGGGTCTACAGGGGCAAATAGGGCATTTAGATTCATACCACAGATTGCCATGCACTGACCAAGTATACAGGCCCTCACTGCAGAGACAAGCTCTGAGATTTTTCTCTTCATGCCAGCTGGCAACTTTGCTGCTGCTGGAAGGAGAAGTGAACTCCCAACTACTGCTATTCCCGTGGCTCTGCGGGACAAGAGAAATGTGGGACAAGAGAAGCCACTGGCCTGGAGTGGAATGAGAAGCTTGCATCGCAGAGGTGGGTAAAGTATTTTACATAGAAAGAAAAGCAGCTCAGACCAATGTAATGGCTTCTTCAAGGTCACCCAAAAAAGGATTTGTCAATAATCTCCACCCCTATGTTGAGAGGTGATGTGTAGGGTGGAGAGAGCTTAGCACGGGAGTGGTGCAATCTTACTGTGCTACTTCCAACCCTTTGCTCCTTTAGCTGCAGCACCAGCCAGCAAGAGGATTCATCTGGGAAGAAGAAGAAGATGGCACATTATATACCCCTCTCCTAGTCATGGGCCATACCAAGTGCTATGGTCTGAGAGGTGATGTTTACGTAATTGCCCCATGCATGGTGTGTGGTAGCCAAGCTTGCCTTCCTGTTAGCTCTTGGGAACCCACCAACTTCCCCAGTCCAGCCCATTAGAGCAGAGTAGTGGCTTTCTAGCTGAGAGCCCACACTTTCAAGGGAGCCCACCATTGGTTACATGTACAGGCACATCAGGGAACACAGACAGCATCTCACTACAAAGAAAATACGAGCCTTTCAATAACTTCATTCTGCTTTATAGATCTATGAAGAGCAGGGGTGAAAGGCCTACATGTGCCTGTTTAAACAGATGTAGAAAAATTTTACAACTTTCAGAGGCAATCTCCAGGGACCTACTTCATCTCCCAGCACAGCTCAGTCATAAGAATGGTAAGTGAGCTCCAAAGAGTGTACTGTAAAAGGATAGTTTGAGGACTTTTAGGAAGAATGGAGCTGAATGATGCTCAAGTGAGTTAGACTGCAGGTTTAGTCTCTGCCATTCACTGGAAACATCTTTTTTATTTTTCTTCAATAAAAGTCAAACAAAAATTTGTTAAGGAAAGCCAAGTGGGTGCTTTGTGATCCTTCAGTGCATAGTATCGTTAATCAGTGACAAGGATGCAATCAGGGATAACCAGTATAGTGGATTTCCAGTGTGAAGATTTGTAATCTCACATTATTTGCAAAGTCATCAGAGTAAAATTTCTTAGAGGACTCAAGCGTATTATTTGTTCATGAACAAAGAATTTTAAAAAATATAGTTTCTAATGAGCACCTAAAACTCTTGTTATTGTTTATCCAGGCCTCCTGGGCTAGCACCTATTGTCCCATACACCTGGTTTACATCAGCAAAAGTCTACTGAGTTCTTTGAGCTCAATCTACACATGAGGGAATTGAGACCCTGGGTTTCTAAAATGTGGCAGGAAATCTTGCAGCAATAGCATTTCTCAAAAGACTTCTGCTATACTTCCTCCTTCCAGTAGGGTTGGAACAAGGAATTACCAGGTACAGGAAAATGAAAATAATAATGGGAAAGGAAGTGAATGCACAGATGAGTTCCATGTTCAAACCTGCCATGGGCTAGGCCTCAAGGCTGAGACTAAGAGGGGTTCTTATTTTGTTGAATCTTTTAAATGTACTTATTGCCTTAGATTCAGAGAAGTTTTTACTGAAGTAAAACAGAAAGAACACTAATCCATTTAAGGCAGGGGCTCAAACTTGTGGCCCCTGGGTCATCCCCAGCTAGAGCAACTTTGCAATTCAGCCTGGGAATTCCAGCAGGACAGGATGGGGCCTGTCCGTTCCCCTCCCACAAGCTCCATCCTTTCTCACTACACCCAGCCCTTTCCAACCCTTGTCACTCTGTCCCTGCAAGGGAGGGGGCCTTGCATGTTACTAGGGGCTAGGGAGACCTGGTGCATGGTAGCAACAGCAGTCGGGGCCCCCTGGACTCCCTGTGGTGGCAGGCGCTGCAGAGAAGGGGAGTGAAATGGAGCGAGTGCACTCACTGAGTGCACTCTGCTTCCCTGCAGCTCCTGCCACCATAAGGGCTTCAGGGGAGCCTGATCGCTGCTGCCGCCCTCCACCAGCTCCCCCCGACCCCAGTCATCCCCAAAGCCACATCTCTTCACAGAGGATGGAGAGCCACTGAGGGAAAGGAAGCAAGGGAGCGACAGGCAGGGTGGGGATTGAGGGAAGGGAACAGACAGCCCTGCACCCCAGCATAGCTGCTCCTGCTGGGGATGGCCTGCAAGGTTAGATTGAGATTAAGATTGAGACCCTTGGTCTAAGGACAAGTGTTTGGCAGCTAGCCCCGCCCCTGACCCCGCCCCGCCCCCGCCCCGCCCCCTTTCGGTTTGTTTCTGGATTGCAGAGTGAATCGAGTTGAGAGTGTTAATTGTCTCTTCAACAGCTTCCTCGCCACTTGACCCCACCTCCAAATGTATCACTGGGAGGACTTCACCGTGTTACCCCGAGGTGCTGTTCTCTTCAGGCTGAAGCTTAACTTTCCAGCCCTCAAAAGTCTCAGGCTGCATCTATACTATAAGATACATTTGAATTTAAGGCAGTTAGCTTGATATTATCATGTGACTATCTTCACTGTCAATACCATTAGCTCGATTTAGGGAGATTACAACATTGCAGTTACCTGATGGGTATAGCGTCAGGCTTCAACTCAATAGTTTGAGTAAAGGCCAGTGTGGAAGTGCCATGTCTTAAAATAGAATTTATTAGTCTCCAGAGGCGTCCCATATATAACCCACAATGCCCCTCACTGCCCTGCTCTTGCTGCTGTTCTCCAGTAACAGGAAGACCGTGAATTTCCAAGCGGGCACAGCGAGCCTTTGGTTGTGGGCTCATGTTTGTATGAGAGCCTGAGAAATGTATTTCCTCCTTTGCTATTAGCGCTGTGAGTGCATCTACCCATTACAAACAGCCCCTGCATTTGTGTAAAATTTTTTGCTGTCTGTATGCATACCCTAATTTTCCTTCCTTTCAACAGGAAAAATGGACGCTGGCTTAGCACAGGAGAGGAATGAGAAAAAAGCAAGGTGGAAAGATGATGTCAAAGACCAGTGAGCATACCCAGAATGCTACAGGGATCAGGGAACTGTGAGATAGCTTCCCACAATGCACTACTGCAACAGTCGATGTTCGTCACTTGAGTGTGGCAGCAATAAGTTGTCTTTGTGAGGAGCACATGCAAAGTGAGGATGGTCAAATTCGAACTTATAAATTCCAGAATTACAAAATCGATATTAATAAATTTGAATTTATCTCATAGTGTAGATGCAGCCCCAGTGTTCTGTGTTCCACTGTTTGTCATCCTGTCAATCTGCTTATCTCCATCCCATGGCTTCTGTAAAAATCTAGCCATTCAGAGATCCAGTGAGTTGACAGTTGATTTCCACGTCCAGCCACCTTAAGAGGCTCTTGTATAGTCATTCTGCTATTTTCCTTCCCTTCCCAAGATCCCAGGAGTCACTGTTCTATGAAATGCCTGAAATTCCCAGGTATGAGTAGGGGAAGTCCCAAAGATGCTTTTAAAGGCAAATCTTCAGTGTGATCATACTGCATATATTAAAAAGTTGATGTGGGCCGAGGTCAGGGACTGAATTGTTCTGCAGTAATGGCAACTGAAACTATGTCACAATGGGGTGCAAAAACATGTGGTGTTCTGTGATTATTGAAGCTTCCTTTTTAGACCATGACATTTTTCATTCTTTTGGAAAAACGGTATTGCATCACAGGTGTTCTGTGATTATTGAAGTTTCCTTTTTAGGCCATGAGATTTTTCATTCTTTTGGAATAACAGTATTGCATTACAGGTGTTATAACTTTTCTTCTGAATCAGACTGGCCGGGGAACTGTAAATCACAATCATGGCTGCCCCCAGGAAACCTGCCAGCCTGTAAACACAACAAAATGAGTGAGATGAAAGCATCTGAGTGAGAAAATGAATTTTAGGCATTCCACTGAAGACCATTTAGTTTTCACAGGCTGGCGCAGCATCTCAGAGGTAGCAGCTGGGAGGGACATTTTGGCTTCCAGTGACTAACCCTGAGAAACCTATCATGTTTATGCTTGAAATCTTTGCTTGTGATGGGGGTGGGGGGGTGTCTCATACCAAAAAGGAAGGCTCCTTCTGGAATATCCCTCATGCTTTTTTCACACTGCACAGATCCAGACAGCTACCTAAATCATAATTCTTCCCTTTCCTAGAGACTAGTCTAACTATATGTACCGTGCTTGTGATGAAGACATCATATCAAAAGGCAAGATGCTTATATGAAGGAGGAAGGTGGCAAAAGGAATGACCTTTCAGTAATGCTCTATGGCCAGCAAAGTCATGTGACTGGTTGGCATAATATTCTGCCCATTTTACTTCTTGCCATGCTTAGAAGGCTGCATGAGTTCACCTAAGAGCGGTTTAGCTCATGGCTCCATCATGTAGGCAAATGAGTTCAAACAACACGGGAGCCATTCAAAACGTTTTGTTGGATGCTAAGACAGAATCTGAACAAAGCCACTAAATGGTAGTTGGGGTGGTCCTGCACCCTAAAGATTCTCCACTGCCTTAACCCCTACGGATCTAAGACAGTATTAGGACACTCTTCAGATCCATGGCAGCACCAGAATGGGGAGATGACAGGTTCTTTTATTACATACCCATGCTGATTCTAGTACTGGTAGAAGGATGAATTTCTCTCCTGTATACCTGTGCATTTATGGGGTTGAGCCACCCAGTCAATTCCTGAATAAAGAATCCCCATGATGTAGTGCTTTTAAGGCTCCTCTCCACAACAGCAGCTAATGGAGAACAGGTGTAGAGAGGACAACCACCCGCAGGACATTTCTGCCCTCGCAATCAGAGTTCAATTTTGTTCTAGGAAAAGTTGAGGCTTCAGGTAGATTTTTAACAATTTTCCCAACAGAATAATCCATCCACATATCACACTGCAGCTATACTGGTATGCAAGCACGCTACCTCACACATTTAACACAGCTTCCTTTTCAATAAGATTTAAGGCTTCAACCTTGGAGTAATAAATTCTTCTAATTAAAGAATATCTAATAAATAATCATGTATCCTTTTTAAAGTTATTGAAGTCCTAGAAGTCTAACGATGCATATTTTTTCAACTATTTATATGTGTATATATAAATAAAATATGCAACAGACAAAAGGAAAGAAAAAAGTCTACTGTTACTGTACTGGGGAAATAAATTTGTTAAAAGTATATCCAGACATACTAATAAGCTTTTGCAAGTATACAAATTAAAATTTAGTTGGTCAAAGGTCTGTGGAATTATTCATGTCTGACATATAATATGTGCTTTTAAACACCTCTTTGATTTTACCAACATTTTAGCTATTAATGGTTCTAAGGTAGATGCTGCATTCTTTAAAGTAACCTTTAAAAATAGCGGTCTGACTATGTAGTTACATATAGTCTCTGAGCAAATTGTTCATTGTATCACTTCTTCCATACTGCGAGAACTCTTAAGATGTACACAAAAGTATGTTAGAACCGGGGCAATATTTGACAATGTTGTTCTGAGTTTCTTTGTTTTTGATAAATAATCCAGAACTCTTAGAGCTGTCTCAAATTTTGTCTTAAACTCACTTGTTTGTTCATTATATAGATATCAGAACATGTAGTTTTACATTTTCATTCCATATTGAGCATTATGTAGGCAACAAAACTAAGATCCAAAGGGATGGATTACAGATGGAGTTACATTGTAGGATCAGAATGTACTTTTCTTAGAGGATTTCAGCCTGATTCTAAATGTTGCCTAAAAACGTATCAACAAAAATCACAAAATAGGTTTCCCATCTGTACTCTACCTGTTCGGAGAGTAGGAGATGCTTGCCCATTGTCACTTTAGTAGTCAAACCCACAACATGACCTGTTAATCAGCCCCTGAGATAGACAACTGAGTTTTCAACTTTAATAACTTTGTTCCTTCTAATCAACTCAGCAGATGAGCTAGGGACTTCACTTCCCAGCTCAATTAGGTGGCTCAGATATTATCCTGATGAGTATAGCATAAAATTTATATGGGGGGATGAGAGAGATGGACACAGAAGGAGAGAATTCACCCTGACTGCCCACACCTTTTATTTTCCCTTCAAGAAATGTCTAGAATGTGGCTCTGAGTTTGTTTGGTATCTTCATAACCCTTGACGGCACATGCCTCTTAAGGTTAACAACATAATAGCACTAACAGAAATGCTAATAATAAACAAATGTATGTTTTCCTGTATTGTGAACATCAATATTTATGCACAAGGCAGGAACATTTTGAACTACAATCCAGATTAAATATTTACTTTAAAAAAGATAATTATATGAATCTTACATTGATTGAAATAAGAAGTCAGTCCACATATTAGAGAGAGAGAGAGCGTAAATGTAACATATATTCTTAATGCTTCCCCCAGAAGTACCTGGAAAGCTCTTCTTTTAAACAGACATCTTTAAAGGAAGTTTATATCAGACAGCCAGAAAAAACGATGCTTCACCTCTCATGAAATTACGGGGAAGCATACACTTGCATATACCCTTTCTTTGCTGTAGAGTTAGATAGTTTCCACTGAATTTCATTGTGTCCAGCCAGGATGTAGGTAGTTACATAAGTGACATCAGCTGTTAATATGGCTCCAAAATGCTGCATTCAATACACACACGGTACTTGCATTAATTTGTAATAGAAGACTCTGCATCATGCTGGTAATTCATCTATAAACCTGCATCCTTTATTTGTCGAGAACAGTTTATGATGACTCAGCCCTCTTTGCAAATAGGGTTCCTTTTCTGCATGTCTCATTTTCACCTGACTGAAACAAAGGAAGCTGGGTATGTTTGAGAGTGACTTTTTCCATGAGCTGATCTTGGCTAGTCGCCTTGCCAGGACACTGTACTAACCACCATGCTGGCCACTCTCCTGCTTTTTTTTTTTTTCTAACGTGTTACAAGCCATTGGTCTGATAAACAAAAAGTGAGTTGAGTCTAGAAATGTGAACGTGGAGAATAAGCCCACTGCAAAGATTCATACAAAGGAGGTGCATTATTCCCTCCCCTCGGGCACGCTGTAGAGAACAAACAGACATAAAAGTGACCAGTCCATTTCAGACAGGCTCCCTGATTTGGAAACGCATTGCCACCTCCAGTGCTCTGACGGAAATAAGTATATAAAGTATGTTTATTGTAAATTACATACAATGCAGTTGTGGGGAAGGCTGGTCTTGTGACTCCAAACTTGGAGTCAAAAGAGCAGGGTTCACATTCCCAGCTCTGACGCAAACTGACTGTGTGCCCTTGGGCAAGTCACTTTTGCAGTGCCCCCATCTGTTCAATAGAGAAAATAATAAAATCCTAACCACAAAGAATCTGTAAAGATTCTTTTGTTTATTATTAGCATTTCAGTGCCCACATGTCTCTGTCAGGTTTGGGGTCCCATTGTAGAAGGCAATGAAGAAAGCCATCATGTAGCACTTTGGACTAACAAAATAATTCGTTAGGTGATGAGCTTTTGTGGGGTGGACCCACTTCTTCAGATCTGGAACTCCACAAAAACTCATCACCTAATAAATTATTTTGTTAGTCTTTAAAAAGTGCTACAGGACAGCTGTTTTCTTTTGTGAAAATCCACACTAACACGGCTCCTCTATGTGAATATAAAGTAAGGTAGGTCCTCCTCTGCATAGCCTAAAACCTAGTTGAAGTAAAGATGCACCAAGGACACATATATATGGTAAAGTAAAGTTGATGTAAGTTGCATGGCTGTACAGCCACCACAGTAACTAAATTCTGTTTGCCTGTCCACGGTATGCTTCTTGTATCGGCAGCGCAATCTTCACCAGCAACCATTGCGCCAGTTTCCCTGTCAACGTGGAGCATCGTGGGATGGCTTTGGAGAGGCAGCGACAATTGATGTAAGCAATCCAATTATTACACTGGCCCTGCATCGATCTAGTTACATCAGTCTAAGTGCTAGGCCTCTTGCAGAGGTGGTGTTATAAAGTCAATGTGGTGGATGAGTTAATCATGGGAACTACATTTTAGCAGAGATGCTTGTGGAGTTAGATCGATACAGGCTGTCTTACATTGACCTAATTCTGTAGTGTAGGACAAATCTAAGTGAGAAAAAAATAAACTACCAGAGGGACCGGTGGATGGATAGTGATGGGGACATGCAATTGCTGGTAATATGCCACTGAGGCTGTAAATCACTCAAAAACAAGTTTTCACGTAAGATTGCTAGTTTCTGCTGTTTTCAGCTGTCTTGGAAATACTGGGGGGCTATATCTTCTTGTGGTATTTTAGTATTTAGGTGACATGCCCAAGCTGAAAGAAATGCGAAAAAATTCTAGCAATACTAGCCACGATTTAATCAACCCTCAGAAAGACCTAGTTTAAGCACTGGTTGTTTTGTACATCCTTCTCACATTGAGATCCTGCGTAAGGGTGGTTATTCTCAGAAATGCACTAGTCACTGAAGACCAAAGACAAAGGTGTATTTACTTAACTGTTTCATTTTCTAATACCAGGTATATGGTTTTATTGCCTCGGAGGAATCGCGATGTCATGCCTCCTGTTTTCCAATATTTATCTGTGCATGCCCAGTGGCTGTCTGCTAAATCATTTTAATCGTGTGTTGCACAAAAAACCTCAAGTGACTTCCCAAGCCCTGGCCCTCTAGAAAGACTAAAACTTGAAAGGCAGCACATGTGGTAAATCTGAGCCATAACAGGTGGGTTAAACTTGTCTGAAGTTTTCAGAACATTGACAGAGAGGGAGCCGTGTTCATCTGTATTCTACCAAAACAAAAAAGCAGTCCAGTAGCACTTTAAAGACTAACAAAATAATTTATTAGGTGATGAGCTTTCGTGATCTGAAGAAGTGAATCTGTCCTGCGAAAGCTCAAGTGCTCCTAGACTGCTTTTCAGAACATTGTGTGTGCTCGCTCTGAGGCACTTAAAATCATTTATGTTGGGTGCCTGAAAATGAAGGCATCTGAAACCAAGGGACACCTTAAAACAAAAAGCAGTCAAGTAGCACTTTAAAGACTAGCAAAATAGTTTATGAGGTGAGCTTTCATGGGACAGACCCACCTAATAAAGAAAGCTCACCTCATAAACTATTTTGCTAGTCTTTAAAGTGCTACTTGACTGCTTTTTGTTTTGATAGTGTATAGACTAGCACGGCTTCCTCTCTGTTACTAAGGGGCACCTTAGAAAGTGTCAACTTAAATCTCATTGAAATTATCCATGGATATTTCCCACAAGAGTCACAAGATGGCACTGCACACTGTATTATGTGCTCCTGGCAACAACCGTATAATAACTAATACAGAGAGGTTGCCCTGTTAGTCTGTACTCCAACAAAACAAAGCAGCAGCAATGTAGCACTTTAAAGACTAACAAAATGATTTAAAGTGCTACATTTGTGCTGCTTTGTTTTGTAATAGCAGAGGAGATTGTCACGCTTACTTTTGTATATGTGTTACTTGTTCATTAAAATACGGTGTTCTTAGGGTTTGTTTATGGCTTTTTAATTTTAGACTGCATTTGCTTTCCAGCCTGAGGGTGGCACAACTTCACGGAATCATTCCCAGTTCTGACACAAACGGACTCTGTGCCCTTGGGCAAGCCACTTTTGCTGTGTCTCTGTGTCCCCATCTGTTAAATAGAGAAAATAATGAAATCCTAACCACAAAAGGATCTGTAAAGGTTCAGTATCACTGCAGTGCCCAAATGTCAGAAGGTTGGGTTTTGATTTTGCATCTTTTCAGGGCCATCCTGCGGATTTATGGGACCCTATTAAACTGGTACCTTTGTGCCCCACAGCAGCTGGGGTGAGGGTGACAATTTCTTAGAGATAGCAACAAAGGGTCCTGTGGCACCTTATAGACTAACAGAAAAGTTTTGAGCAAGAACTTTCGTGAGCACAGACTCACTTCATCAGATGCTGGTCTTGGAAATCTTAGAGATTTGGAATCTTAGAAATTTCTTAGAGATGTGGTTTTATAATTTTCATCAACACACTAATGAAGTATTTTAAAGCAAATGTTAAACTAAACTCCTGTTGACTAAACACACTACATTCAGAAAGTGAAAATACTGCATACTCCTGGAGTAAGCAAATGCCTGTTAAATGGCTTCATTAACACTTAAATGGCTCTTTCACAGGTTCAGTGTTCTGCTAGTAGGTGTGGCAGGGATTCTGGCTATTAAAATCATTAGATCCTCTCCAGAGGAAGCAGAGCCACAGAATAGGGATAGGAAGAAGTAGGTAGGTGGACACTAAGATCCAGTGGTGTCCCAAATTTTCCGGTGCCCTACACCACTTCATATTCTGCATATGTGTAAGGATGGCTCTGGTTCTTCTTTAAAATCTCATCTATTTACTTTTGGAAACAAATAGTAATATAGTTCTGGGCATCTCAGATCTGTCCATCTCAGGGACTTGTGTGGCCCTTATTACTGTAGGAACTGAGTGCCTTCCAATCTTTAATATATTTCCTCATAAAGACAGCACGTTATTATTTACAGTATTCATTGTAGGGTTTCATCACTGTGATGCTGTTCAGTAAATAAATCAAGCAACAAACTGATTTGGAACATGTCTTTCCAGTATGTTAGAATCACCAATAGCCTGTTGGGATAAAAATAGAAACATTTTTTCATAAGCATTGCTGTGGTGGCATAGTATTAGGATATATTCAATACATTTTATATTCACATTCGACACATTAACATGTGGTTTGTACCAGGATGGGAATTTTTAGGTCATTATAGGGGCTCTTTTGCATACTTGGCTTAATCTAATTCTTGACCTCCCCCGGCTTCTGCCCCTCTACTCTCTGATTTGCTCACCTTGATAATATTTTTCTGATTTGTCAACCTTGATTACTATTTTTGGTTCTCTGTGCCTTAAATATTGAGTCTGTTCTGGTATGGCTATGGTCTGAAGAAGTGCATCTGTCCCACGAAAGCTCACCTAATAAATTATTCTGTTAGTCTTTAAAGTGCTACTGGACTGCTTTTTTGTTTTATAGACTAGCATGGCTTTCTCTTTGTTATTATTAGGCTATGGTTACTCTACAGCACTCTGTAGACAGAAGTCACTGTTGACAGAGTATCGGAGGGGTAGCTGTGTTAGTCTGGATCTGTAACACCAACGAAGGGTCCTGTGGCACCTTACAGACTAAGGGAAAAGTTTTGAGCATGAGCTTTTGTGACCACAGATTCACTTCATCAGATGTCGACAGAGTATGGCCACACACAAAAGCCAATTGGAAGAGCTCTCATCTCTGTCCACAGAGCAGCTGGACTGCCCGGCAGCTCTCTGGACAAAACAGGCACCTGGAAGCACAGCAGACAGGGCTGCCATTGTTCTGAATGCCCTGTCTGTCAAGAGAAGACCCCCATAGCATCCACACAGCTTTTTTTGTTGACAGAATCTGTTGACAGCAGCCTTATTCCTTATGGCCGAGAGGCAGAACTCTGCCAGCAAAACTGCTGAGTTTTTTTGACAATCAACAACATGAACTTTATGTGTGGATGTTCTACCAGTTTTGTCAACAAAACCGGGGTTTCGCCGGCAAAACTCACTAGTGTAACCATAGCCTTAGCGTTTAGATTCCTACTGGAGTTTAGGTATTTTTGCAAGCATCTCCCATTACCAAGACTGGGACATCATTTATCGACAGTGAATACATAAGCTAGGGATCCATCTTTAACCCATAAAGAACTACATTAAGTCTAAATTACTTGAGTGTAACATGTATTCTCAATGCTTGTACACTTATTTAGGGCATATGGACTCCCTGTCCTTTGCCATTTGTTGTCTTATAAAAATCATTGTGGCAACTAAGCAGCTGCTTATAAAGAACCAATATCAAGAAAGTATTCATAAATGTTTTAGTTCTCCTGTGTTTTATCCTTTAACTCTTCATTTTATCTCTCCATCATACTGGGGGCTCTTCCAGCTGGAATGTAGGAGTCAGTACTACGTAACAGCAGTCCCCATGTCAACAGCAAGGGTTTCATGTTCTATACAATGACGTATTAGGTCTTTTCCGTCTTTATTTTATACGATTTTGCGATTGCTCTGATTCAGTATCAATGGGATTATTATCTAAGAAGAAGTATTGTACAATACTTAAGTGAAATCTTAAAATGAAGGCCTGCCTATAAGCCACATTGGTGACAGATATGTAAAGAGCATACAGTCCAAATAAAGAGGTGAGATACTCAGTCTTAGGCACAGGGCATGAGAACAGAATCTTTATCCACAGCCTTTTGGAGCCAGCATGTCTAACTGCTATCCAAAGATATGGGCAGGAATTTTGGTTGCTCCTCCACAGACGTACCATTTGTGGACCTATCAATGTTAGTAAGTTCACAGACTACTTGGCCATGTTCTCAGCCTACATCATCATGGAGATTTTCTGTGAAAGAACTCCCCATGGGTTCCCACACAGATGAAATACACAATCTCTGCTACATGTGAGTTTAGCGGAGAGAACTGGGGATAGGGCCTCACTTTGTGGCATTTGTAGCTAAGCACAAATGCGGAAGGAGATACCTCCCCACATCTGGTTCTTAAAAACAATTTCAGGTTTGTTTTGATTGGTGCTTGCAGAAATATCCATATTTCAGAATGATTGCAAAAGCAGTTCCTTACACAGTGAATTACAATAGCATGAAATAGAATTAACACCAATCGTAGCTGCACAGTTGTTTTCATTAGGACTGGTTTTTGAATGTCATTGTTACCTGACCTGTAAGCAGCTGTTACCAGCAAATGTAAATTAAAACTGGGAAACAATTATTTTATACAATAGAAATAAATCTGTCTTTTCTGGTTGTACTATTTTTTTCCTTTCTCCAAATAACTCAGTCATATTATTACATAGTTATGGTCACACTTCTCACTTTTCTTTTCTTTTCCTTTCCTAATGGATCTGGTTTATTAGCCAAGCACTTTTATTCGTGCAACACAGTATTTTTGGCTTTTGCTGACAGTGACATAGTAAAGAAGCTAAACTGAGCTGAAATAAGCAAGCTCTGTTACATTAATTTTGATTTATCTGGCTCCTTTGCTGATTTGCCAGCCTGAAATCTCTGGCACTGTTTCAGACCATGTCACTGGCAGGGAAGGGATCAGTTGTTTTTAAAAAATCTTGTGCTCTTTTGTTACAGTTGATGTGGTTGCAACTGAAAGTACCACAATGTAAAATCTGTATATTAAATCTGATTAGTGCTTTCCCTTGAGACCATAAAAATTGAAACAAAAGTAGCTTGAGGAGGTATTTGCAGTACATTTCAGTCTCCCGATATGTGCATGTAAAAATATACACAATCTACACAAAAGCACATTAGGTTGGTTTAATTTATTTTCATTCCTTGTGGTTTAGGCACCAGGATGGATCAATAGTTGTGAATGGTTGTGTAGTTACAGCTCTTCAAGGAAACAGATATGTGCACAATGGTAATGATCTGATGCAACAATTGCTTACCTCTCAACAAAATCATTCACATTGCCACACTAGCAGAAGGAAGCAGGAGAAGGAAAAATGGCATTCTTCTCCACCATGCCCTCTGGGCGTGCGGATAGAAGTTCAGACACCCACAAAAAATCTGGGGTCCTTCTGTTGTGCGTTTGCCATCTCCACTATGTGGTTCAATTGAGTCAATAGATGTTATATGCATAGGAGTGAGTGATAGGATAAGTGATCAGACCTCGTTTTTGGAGGATTGTCAATAAGTTTCTTGAAGTTGAAGTTACTATGAGGAAGGAACACATTTTGGTCCTGTTGTGTGGCACTGCCAAATTGCACTGCACTGGGCAAAGCTGCTGTGGACAGATCTCTGGCAGCTCTAAAGCCCTAGAAGACAGAGAGTGACCTGTGCCTGAGCTATGCATTTGATCAGGGCTCTGGGGAAAATTGAGCTACTTCCCTTCAAAACATGCTTTGGAGCCATACATTGAAAGGAATTTTGCCTTATGGAAGGGTTAACATTAGCTAGCTGCAGGAGGTCTGATTCTCCATTCCACAAGAGGTGAGAAAGGATGGATGGTGCAGTGGGAGAGTGGCTAGCTTTAACTCCGGCGTGCCCAAGTTCCAGTTCCTGCTCTGTTATGGACCTGCTGTGTGGCAAGTTAGTTTAGACAAGATTTGTAAAGGTATTAAAAGGTACCTGAATATCTGCAAAACTCTGGTCCTTCATCTTTCTTTGCCTCAATTCCCCAACTGTAAAATCAGGATACTAGCACTTTCTTGCTTCACTGGGATGTTCTGGGGATAAATACATTTCAGATTTTGAGGTACTTTGATGAAGATTGAACCTCTCTGGTCCCACGATCTCTTGTCCAGCGGTATCTGTAAGCCGGCATGATTTTAGTTAGCTGGATAACCATTTATCATGGGTGTAGCCAGGTTTTCCCATTGAGTTTAATAAGATTGCAGTCATAGTATTAGTGACTACATCCATGACTACTTTAGTATGTGCTCTACTTTAAACCTAAGTAGTCTAATCGAAGGAAACAGGACTAGTCACCTACTTAAAGATATGAACCCACTTAACTATTTTGCTGGGGTCAGAGCCTAAGGACTTGGTCCAAAGCCCGTTGAAGAGAACCAGAAAGTGAAATGTGACTAGAAACAAAAGTGACTTTGCCTAGGTCGGTTTCACTGACTGAACGGAATGAAATGCAAAGCTAAACAAACAGCATATGCAACGAAAACCACAACAGAATCTTAACCTTATTTGAATTTTAATAATCACAGTAGTTATTAATGGCGGAAATTGGCATTTTAAAGACATATTAGACCAATTTAATTTCTGGTGTAACTCCACTGATGGACCTTTTTATAATTACATGGTAACATATGTTACACTAATCACCGGTTTCATGGGTCCTTGAGGATTTTAGCTGGAGACATTCAATATTAGATAATGAGGAATTCATGGGCCCTATGAATTGGGATTGTATCCTTGTTCTTAAGTATATTACTGTTTATATGACCTCCACTTGGAGTTCATAATTTTTGTCCCTTTCTGTTGGCAGGTGTTTTATTTTTTGTTTTTTTGTTGGGTTTTTTTGGCTCTTTTTTCAAGAATTTTTCCAAGTGATTGTTAAAATCTGAGGGTTGTGTCTGCTGCAATAAAACACAGATTTAAGATGAACTGGACACTTTATTCCAGTTGCTCCTATTACCAAAATCTAGCCATTGTACATGGAGCTTTCAATACAAATTATTTTGAACATAAACTAAACTGGATCAGAAATCTTTTTAGAAATTCCTAACAGGAACAGTTTGTCTATTTGGCCCTAATTCAGAAAGCACTTAAGCATTTCCATTAGTGCTTTCCTCAGTCAGGGCCTTTATCAGTTTCATTTTGCTGCTATGGTTAATTTGGATTACAATGTCTCTTTCATTAAACTAGGCCAATTTAAAAAGTGGCCTTGAATTGTCATGGGAAAGAATTAAAATTCCGTTTGATCTAAGTATTTCCTCAGGAAATACATTGGAAAGGTTAATTAAAAAGCTGAGACGAAAGTAACTCTCCAGTGCAATTAGCCCATGCATGTTATGGAAAGACACTGTTTAGTGGTGTAGCCAAACTCCTATGAGCAAACTTACTTCATGAACTCACTCTGTCCCAAATTTAGAGGACTACTACTTATTTTGAGAACAGTAATGGCTGCTAAGGAAATGGGAGAAATATCAGGCAAGGAAAACTTTCCCCATGTTACTGAGGGAATCTGAGGAAGAGGAGTATAATGTTTAAGTGAAAGAAAGTTAGGGCATGCTGGTCTCAGTGTGTTCTCCTGGGATGTACACTGGACTTGCTCAGAAAATAATTCCTCTTATCCCCGTGAAAATATATTATTTCATGTGCTAAAGAAATACAACAAATTCTTGTTGCCATAAATACATTCTTTCAATTTAATGGAAAACTAATCTGTGCTTCAATTCCAGGCAAACATTTATTGGGCCAGGGGGAACACATGATGAACTATCACCCGAAGAATTTAAATAAAATTAAAAAAAAAAGAAAGAGAAAAGAAAGAGAAAGGATCAAATCTCTACAGGGAAAGAAAAATCAAGAAAAAATGCCACTAGGAAGTTGCACTGTGAATCACTGCACAGATTTGGAGTTTCCCCACAAATACCTACCTTTTCAAATTTAGATTTTAACACATGTAATTAAAAATTAACTTCATTTTAAATTACATCTCAGTACATCTATGCTACTTTATCAGAATAGACTGCGGTCTTACAAGGATTCATGCACATAATTAATTGTACAGGCTGAAGTAATTCCACTGAAGGTAATGCAGGATTGGTGCCTAGATTTTTTGTATAAGAAGCATCATGAAGTGTACTCGTTTACTAATGCACAATGAGTACATGAAAATTAACAGATTATGAGATAATGTTACACAGTAAAACTGATTATATTTGAACGACTGCCCACCCCCCTACCTCATGCAACAAATGCTACGCTCTCAACTTGAAAATGAATGTTAGTTTCATGCCATTTTTATGATCAATTCTGCTACATTCCAGCTGACGTTATCTGCTAGTGTATTTTTAATATACACGTTTTATTCCAAAGAATGTTCATATGGTTATCCTCTAGTAAAAAGTATTGAACAGATAATTCATAGATTTTTATGGTCCACTTGCAAATTGATTTGAGTCAGATATCACAGTAGTTATACTGGAAAAATCCTACTGCCCTGTAAATAAAGGTTTTAGTCAACTTATAGGGCCTAGTCTCTCAGCAACCAATGCTGTTGAAGAACTTGGCACAACAAGGCCAAATATATTGCTGTGAGTTTTACCTTTGATAGCTATGTGTTGATTTATTAAGAAGTGTGACTGGTTTTGTCAGTGACGGACTCTGCACTTTCATGCCTTCTAGTAGCTCTTATTCATCTGAGAAGTCCCACTGTAATCAGTGCACTACTCAGTCCAACCACTGGACAACCTGTTTCTAAAGTTGTGACTGAAGTTTAATTCTTCCAGTTTCCGTTGACAGAAACAGGAAAGGGACTGTAGAGCATTGTCTTCACAACTAAATAACAATCATTAAAAACGAAGCAATTTAGAAGTTTGTGATGGAAGAACCAAATATTCAGATGTCTCAGTTTCTCTTTGCATCTCTTTGTGGCTTCTCCTTTTCCATTAGACAACTAAGGTCTTGAGGGCCCTTGTAAAAGTGAATAGGCAGAAAAGGGAGCCTGTTCAGCATTGTGGGGCAAAATTTACACTGGGAACGCAGTCAAATCACATTGGGAATTGAGCTGCTCACCAGAAAGAGATAGGTGAGGGAACCAGAAGTTCAAAGGAGTGCTAGGGAGAAGGGACATGAGGACAAGGGAAACAGGACAACAGAGAAAGGGAAGTCTAGGCAAGGATGGATCACTGGCAAATTCAGACCACCAAATGCTTTTGAAAAAAACGCAAAGTCTATTATCATTGCTGTTGTTATTTTTGTATTATTTTTCTCTGGAGACTGGACCTGGACTATCCTTTGACCAAGAAATTTGTACCTTGACAAAAAATAATCAATTACCCCAGTCTAGGCTGAAAACAGCATTCGCACTTAACAGGTTCTACCAAAGACCTACTCCCTCAATCCCTTAGAACTGCAACCTCGGGAGCTCTTGTACCAGGGGAAACAATAGGAAAAAAACACCTGCATCAGGTATTTTAAATATTTATGCAGTTAAATACATTACAGAAAATTATGGCAGAAGGCAACAGGAGAAATCTGCACAGCACCTTGTCCTTTGGAGCCCTGATCCATGACTGGGACTCTGGCACTACACTACAAGCAATAATTATTGATAGCAAAGGGAAGGAAACAGCTTTAGAACTTCTTTCAGCCAATCACATTGCACCTCTTTACCCATAGGCATTTGTGGGTAGATAGATAGATAGATAGATAGATAGATAGCATCTTTTTTGTCTTAATCCATTCCTTTGGTAATGTCTTCTCATCAACATTTTAGGAATGGATGATAATCTATGATCCTGGATTATTGTGCAGGGGGAAAGAAAAGTACTGTCAAACAAGTATAAATGGTTTGCAAAAATCTAGAGATGACAGGACTTGTTTTTAAGGTAATAAATGGGGAAAAATTACGTGTATCAGACACACTATAGAGTTATTGTAGAAGCCATTGTTAACAAGTTGAAGTCATGTATCACTTTTCAGTTTAAAGTGTTTGGGTATCAAATGAACAGCCAGAAACAAAACTTGTCAGTTTTGTCTGGAAAGCCATTGTTCAGCACACACTAAATAAGACAAAGTGATTTGTTTTTCAAAGAGATGGTCTTTCATTTTAAAAAAAATACCATCTAGTCCTGTCAACCCCATAAAATTAGCATGTGCACTGAAGAGAGCACTCTGCTCTAACACAGTGTTCTGTCAGGAGACAACTTTATTTGTTAACTTCTAGGACTTGGAGCACCAAGTTTTGAGCCTTCTTCAGAGAATCTTTAGCTGTGTCTTTCTAAAGCATGTGCCATGTCCTCAGCTTGGCTGGGTTTGCAGAAATGCCAGTGTTATTGCTTTCATGACATCTTGTTGCTTTTACCAAGTGGGATGCTCCTAGTTCTGTAGATCCCTTGTGTTCAGTAACACTTACCCTCACCAGATGGTAGAAAGGTTTATAAGAATTATTTTGACCAAGAGTAAAGGGTCTATTATTCAGCAAAGGACTGGAACAGATGGCACATCTTACATAGAAAAGCATTTTAAACATAGTACAAAGGACAAATTCATAATTTGCAGAATTGCAAGTTTCTGCGAGGCACTACTTCTCACCTACAATAAGTCAGACAAACTATTTGTGATGTTGATCCTATAGCTGTCATCCAACTCTGTCCTTCGGAGGTTCTATGCAGTGACTTCTGAAAGTTCAACAATTATTCTACTATGTAATGAGGGTTTGACACACCAGAATGCTACTAAGAGACTGGATAGAGTTTATTAGCCCTGGTTACATGAATAGTGTCAAAGTTATAAAGGTTATGAACTCTGACACATGAAGCAGAACAGGATCTACAGCCTTGACGTACAGTTAGGGTGAAGGCTTAGACAGGGTGAGATGAGAAGCAGAAGAAAATGAGAGCACAGATGCAGGCAGAAGCCTGGCCTGAGATTAACAGAATCATCTTGTTTTAGGCAGAGC
This sequence comes from Carettochelys insculpta, assembly GCF_033958435.1. Taxonomy (NCBI): domain Eukaryota; kingdom Metazoa; phylum Chordata; order Testudines; family Carettochelyidae; genus Carettochelys; species Carettochelys insculpta. Next base: position 26,845,639 of record NC_134141.1, on the reverse strand, counting down.
ACTCTTGCATCCTGTGAGCTCTTTATTTTTGCCCATTGGTTTTGAAATTGCACTTGGAGGCAGTGAAATTTTGTGATGTCATGACTGACATAAAATCACAACGTAAAGACAGTGACTTCACATCAGTATCACAAAGAGATGGTGATCAGAAAGCAGAAAGTCACTGTAGCAGGTTGCTGGGCAGTAATTGAATACTGACGTAATAATTGCTACAATGGATGTGGAGGCATTAGTTTGTTGCACGCTGCAGAAGACAAGACAAGACAAGACACAAATGGAACATGGCATGGAAGCAGGTGCATTCTGGCCGATGCTATCAGAGCAGCTCACCTGCAAAGAGATGATATCCTCCCCTCTGGTGGAGTGGATACCTCTGTTTCTGTGCAGGCAGAGAAGTCAGTGGCATGTAGACACCTTCACACCCCTGTAGCACTCTGGATTACAGCCATTAGAGGGAAACAGGCTCAGGTGCTTGAGTCAGGCTTCTAATATCACCAGGTGTATGCACACTATGGGAGAACAGCAAAGTCTCACCACTTCAAGGGCAGGTTTCTTCCCCCGCTGGTGTCTATTAAGGATCTCTGAGGTGGGGTTGAAAAATCAGGCTCAGTGTAGGGGTTACCAGGTAGAATTCTATGGGCTATGTTTTGGGGGCAGGGAGTGGGTAGAGGAGAAGAGTACGGAGACTAGCCTGCAGGTGTTCTTCATTTAGTTACTTTGCATTTCTGGTCCTTTCAAATCAGAGGGGAGGAGACTCATAGTTCGGAACATTTCTGCATAACAGGCTTCATCCCGACAAGTTGAAAAACAAAACTAGTAAAAACTCATGGGCATATTTTGTCTTTAAGTTGAAATGTCATCCACTCCTTTTCCTAGCCGAACAGTTTCAGCCAGCAGCCCTTTCTAGGACTAGTCAAAATCCCAGAGGAGTTATCAGCCAGTTCTTGAGTGTTTATTCATAAGACAAACAGAATGAAAAAAGTTAAGTTTCAGAAAATTTCAGCAAACTGCTCATACTCTCTTGTTTATAGCCACTGGTATATTGTTTCAGAACTAGCCCCAGTCACGGGGTGCAGCAGTTACAATTAGATGTGAAAATTTCAGTAGAGAAAATGGTTGTCAACCATAGCTGTTTCCTTGAGGAGTTGTTTTCATCAGAACGATTACCTAAAGCTCTACCATACTCAGTGCAGTCTAATACTATGCTCAAGGAGTGACTTTAATTTTTGCCCAAGTACTTATACAAAGAGGTTGGATCTGGTGTAAAATTAACCCCTTGAAGTGTATCTGCACCCTGCCATAAAGCTCATGTTTCCACTGTCATTATTTTTGGTTTAAAAGAATGCATTACCTAGGTAAGATATGCTAGTTTCTCAGTTTAAGGTTCACAAGCAGGTTTTTAGAAATACCATCATATTGTAACTAGTCTAGTCAGCACAGGTACACCATTACAAGTATAGACCAGAGTTAAACAAGCTACTCAGAGGAACACATACAGTCCACTCACAATACAGTAACTTACTCCTCACATACATTGATATTCATTTTACTACAAAAGAGACTAGAAAACTAACCCCCCCCCCCCTTTTTTTTTTTTTTTAAACCTACAGCATTCACACTCTTTTCTCATTTTACTGAGGACACCTGGGAGCAGGCTTTTATTGCTTGATCCAGGTTGCTGGCAATGCTTGACTCTCTACACCTGTGTAGCTCTTATTTTTTAAAAGGTTCACAGTGCAGCCTAGCTAGTTTTTCTAGCTGTAGCTTTTTACTAGGTGTGCTGTAGGAGCTTCTTTAGAATCACCCTGTTTATTTACACTAAAAGCAAATATATGCTATAAAAGAAAAGGATGCTATCTTGCTGGGAAATAGACAAAAGCAACTTTGTATACTAGCTAATAGGAGAAGAAAATAAAAGCTTTTATTTCTTTTGTATTAATGTTCTTCAGATAGACTACCATTATGCCCTTAGCTTCTAGCCTTTGAAAAACTACCAGTGAGTTATCGGGCAGGATCTAAAAAATATAGTTTGGCATGTAAACAGGCATGCTGTGCAATTTGTATCATCCTCTTCAAGTGTGTCTTTTTTGGCAGTTTTGGCTTTCTTCATTTCCAAGATCTTTCATGTTTCTGTCTGGCCTGAATGAGACAAAACACTAATTCAAGCCATGGGAAAGTCAGAAAGGATTTTTCTCAAATATCTTTTCTTATGACTTTTTAAAGGGAGTTGTATATATTTCAAATTGCAAACAATTAAAGTGTCTTATACCCAATGTCATTCTAAAGACTGTCTCTGTACCTTGTCCTAGAGGAAGGGTTAGGCAAATCAGTTTACATTTTAGAGTTTATGGATGTTTTCTATTTAAGTTGTAACTGGGTAGCATCCAGGGAATTTGCCTTCACAAATCCCATATTTGCAAAACCAAATGAGCTCTGGGTATTGGCTTCAATTGCTATATAATTAAATATAACAATTTCTCTAGCTGTCCTAAAGGAAGAAGTTTAATACCTACTGATTGATGTAAAATAATACTCATTTATTGCTCAATCTTGAGTGTTTCTATCTGGAATCAGTGTACTCCTGGGGGTGCCATGTTCCTTCAGGGTTGGCAGATGAATGGGGTACTGGTCCACGTATATGAAGGAAGATACCATATTATGGGAAATGCAGATCTTCCCTCACAAGATTTCTGTCCCCTGGCAACTCCACCGAAGCCATTAGCATTACATGATTTTACATGAGAGTAGAATTTGATCTCCTTTTCTTTAGTCCATGAAATGCTCTTTCCTATGTCAGCTCTGTGGAGTCAGCTCCATCGTACTCTCTGTTGTGAATTCCTGAAACAACCCTGTTAGAGATGTTCTTGAGGAAGAGAAGAGGCTGTACATGGAGGTGCTACACTTTGCTGTACTGAAGTTTACAATATGCAGATCTTTCTGTCACTGACAAATCCAAGCCAGGGTAGCATCACAAAGCTTCTAAACTTTTCTATGCAAGATTAGTTTTTCCCCTTCACCTTCCTCACCTGCCTGATTTTTATCAAGTAGCGCAGAGGGCTCCTGTCTGGGCATTTCACGTTGCACTTTTAATTTTCACAGCTGATCCAGGCAGTCAGAATATAGATACCTTTGTTTATGTGGCTAATAATTGCACTATATTGCAGTTTTTGGTACAAAATTTAGATGTGTAGGAATAAATACAAATGTTTGCAGAGGTAAGGCTTTCTCTGGGACAAGATAACTAAGCCAGGTCACAGTTTTACACACCTCTGATTAGCATCTGCAGGGAATTATTTTCCATGGAATGTTAGCCTGGTATTTCCCAGACCTTATTCTGGGTCCAGAGGCCTAAAAAGTCTCCGCTGGTTTTGAGTCTATTTGGCTAGTGACTGAATTAACTTATTTTGGTCAAGTTTATTTAAAGGTTTAAAAAACTGTATTTGTGTGAGGTTGAGAGGAGTGTCAGTCAAGCCATGGCATGACAGTGATATTTGTTCCCACACCCCAAACTATAGACTTCTGGGAGTTACTGTATTAGGGTATTATACTGATTCTAATTCCCACTAGGCTACCAAGCTACTTCAGGTGACAGCTCAAAGTTAGTGATATTGAAATTGCATTTATTCCAGTATATTTCATAGCATGATTGGAAAAGCTTCCAGGCCCACAGTAAGAATCCCACAAAACTTTATGCAGTAGAGCACAGCATGAAGCTAAGGGTTTTCATGTAGTAATTGTTCTTGTATCCAGCTTTACTGATTTGACAGTTCCTACTGTGCAAGCATTCAGCTGTATCAGTCTCCATCACTGGTAGTTTATATACTCCAGTTCTGATTCTAGGAACTTCAGAGAAGGGCTTCTGATTTCCTCTTGCCCCAGCAACTTGAGCTCTTCTTTCAGCGCTGTAGCGTTGAGGCTAAAGTGCTTTAACAGTGAACATTGCTTAATTAAGACATAATTTAACTATTTTCTCCCTGTGCAAGTCTGTCTTTTAACAATTATACTAATGCTGTCTCCATGCTGCCCTAGCAGGGAAAGCATTTACTTTTTCAGATGTAAAGCGCACAGAGCTATTTTTCTGTCTTTCTTTTCAGTTTTGGCATTGTCTCTAAAAAGCTGAAAGTCAACCTCGCTCAATGATTTGTTCAAAATGGCTCTGAAGACAATAGCATGGGGGAACCACACCATCTTCCTGCCCCATGTTGTCATGTGTTCAAAAAACCTTTGGCAATTGTCATGCAAGCTGGGAAATTAAATGGTGTTTATCATAATAAACATAGAGGTGGAAGAACATGTTTACCCTTGTGCAATGCCTGCAGCAACTTGCACTGTATTTGCAACAACTTCAGGGTTTTTAATTAAACTTTGAATAACTATGTTTAAGGTTAATGAGTTAAGCATTCAGGAGTTATGGCTCTTCTCTGCATGTCGACGTTATAGAAGAGACTGCTTTGGTTTTGGGTGGGGGCTGTTTTGTGCTAGGAAGTGTTAAGGAACTTAGGAGCACATGCAAGTACTCTTAAGCATAAGACCAAGGAGCATGAAAGAGTCATTCTGCAGTAGGGCTATTATATAAAAAATGATAGACCCATTTGTGTTGACAAACTCTCTCACTGATGGGAAATTTTGAGCTGAGAATTTGTTGTAATCAAGAGCTGATGTGTGTTGGGAATCTTTAGGTTCTATCGCCTTATTCCCATCAACTTGATACTGTGAATCTGAAACTGCCAAACTTCAAGGTTTGTGTCCAAAATGAACACAAGAGACCATGACAGTTCCTTGTTATAATCCCCAAGAATGAACCCTACTGTACTGAAACTGGTGTATCGCTCAGGAACCACTGTTCACTGCTTCGTTTGCAATCTGATGCCCTACAGCAGCTGCCAAGGCTGGACATTACCAACTGCTCAAGGAAACTAGACTGATCTAGCTCTATTTCACACACTTTCAATCATACACCAGCATGTCCAAGCTCTAGTTACGGTACGAAGAGTTTGTGAATGGAAATAATATCCTTTCCCTCATTTTGTCTATTAGGCTGGCATGATTTTTCATGACACAATCTTAAACTTCTTTCTTTTGGAGCGGTGATGCTGAACTGATTCAAACTGTAAAAGTTCTGGTCAGATTTGATGTGTGGGTTTCTTTCAAAATGGAACATACTAGTTCTTGTTTCTAATAAGGTGAGCTGTATTTGTCATGTAGGTGAATAGAGTATAGTCAGGCCCTTCATTTATTTCTAATGTAATGCACAAGATGTTTCCCATTAAATGAAAAATAGAGACTTGTCACTTCTGTAATCCTATGGTGAGGTTGAGATGAAAAAAGGCTTTGTGGGAAATTTAGGACTTTGCTCTTTCATCACTGTGTGCCACATTCCCTAGAGAAAGTGACATTGAATCACAACAAAGAAGAAAAGATTATTGCAGAATCTTCTGTTGTAAATCCTGAGGGAGCACGTGTTCTGTCCTGATGTGCATCAGGTAACTTGTTCACCAAATAACATGAACACTGTTTGCAGTTGTGACAGTGAATAGATGCTGTATCTCTTTGCAGCTGGCTGTGCAGCCAAACACAAGATAAGATATTGCTCAACCACTTATAAGGTATATCTAGAGTAGACCATACATTCCACACACACACACCCCACCCCATATTTTCTCCAACTCCTGTCAAGAAAGCTTCAGCTAGGTGCGCAGGGTAACTTAACTGCTCTTCTTCAAAAGCCGTCACTTGCAGCTTTCCTCAGACATCCAGCTGGCCTCATCTGTCTCTTGACTCTTATAGATACTGCTCGAAGTGGTAGTGAGGCTTTGGACTCCACTGCTAACAGTTGAACAGTGACATCCAGCTCCAAAGAACACTGTCACTCAGTGGTAACAATGCCTACAACTGAGGAGTAACAGAGAGAAAGCCATGCTAGACCATATACTATCAAAGTACAAGTGATCAGTTCCCATTGAAAAGCAGCCAGCTACAGTTGAAACTGTATAAACTGCACCCCTGTATAAACAATGAAATGATGCTGATCAGGAGGAAGAACAATTTTAAAGAACTAGTTGGGCCACAATCCTTCTTGCCATTTTATGACAACTGTGCCCCATTTGGCAAAGTGACGCACAGAACCATAAAGCTTTGCAGCTTACCACTAATCCTGGATAAATAGGTAGCATCAATGGCAGACAAACAAACCTTTCTTCTACCTCCAGCTTGCAAGGAAACATCAACTTTCTCTCAAACAAAGCTTGGAGTGATGCATACATTTGTTACCTCTAGTACAAGTTACTGTAACTCACTCTATTGGAAACACATGAGGAAGAAAATGCCTCTCCACTGGGTTTATCTGATTCTGCTGCCAGTTCAAAGCATTATTATTGGCCCCATTAAAGTCAATGGGAGCTTTGTCATTGATTTCAGTAGCCCAGAATTTCACTCAGAGTTCTCATCTGGAGGTGTTTGGTTGCAGAAAGAACTTCCAGAGGAGATTAATCTAAAATCCGATGTGTTTAGGGCACATTGCAAGGCCCTCCCCTTGGATTTTTTTTTACTATAATTGTAATGATTTAGACATGTCCATATATGTGCAGAAACATACTAAAATAGGTAGGAGGGGTCATGGTGGGAGATAAAGAGGATTGGATGGGTGAGAGGGGCCTGAGGGGGGTACCTGGGTGAGGGTTACTGGGGCCCACTGGCAAAGTTTTTGCAGAGGACCTTCTTGATTCATACTCCATCTCTGTAGGCATGGCAACTTGAGGCAGTGGCTGGCTGTTCATAGCTGGGGCCAGAGTCAGCTCTGGACAAAGGTCTCACCCTTGTTCCCCACCACATTGTAGAGGGCATGGCATGCCCCCTCCACCTGGGGCCCATTGTTCAGGCCAACCTCCAGGTCTGTGAGGAGGCACCTGAAACAGCCCTTCAGCCACCCAAATGGGCACTGCACCACATTGCAGGCCTTGTTGAGCTGGCTGTTAAACAGTTCCTGGGTGCAATGTGGTTTGCTAGTGTAAAGCCACATAAGCCAGGACTGCAGGTGGTAGGCTGCATCTGCCATCATTCATAGGAGCATGGTGACATACCTGACTGGGAGCTCCCACTGGAGGATATAGGTCCCCTCTTCCATCATCTGGCAACCTCCCACAAAGACTGGAGTTCCAGAACATCCATGTATCTTGGGACTGGCCCGACCAGCCCATGCAGGTGTCCAAAAATTGTTCCTTATGGTCAACCAGGGACACTGCACTGCACTGCAGCACTACTGAGTGGTAGCCCTTCTGATTTATGAACCAGCCTGCACTGTGGTCCAAGGCATGGATGATGATATGGGTCCTACCCAGGGTGCCAAAGCAGTTGGGTAATCCACGTGCAGTGAATAGTGAGATGGCTGTATCCAGGTCCACAGTGTGGGTGACCCTCTGGAGCAGTATGGCATTAAAGGCCTTGATGACCTGCACGGGATGAAGAGCACACACAGGCATGAGTGCGTGATGGGTGTGCCTGACCCCTCCAGGCACCCTCGCACCCCTACCCCAGACCTTGAGGGTCTCCCTTCACCAGGAGCCCCCTCCCCATGGTGGATGTATGACCAGAGCATGCCTTACCTCCATAAGGGCAGCCCTGATGGTCACCTTGCCCATCTCAAGCTGGTGTCCCATGGACCAGTTGTTGTCCAGGGTGCCTAGCTCCTACACCACAATGGTGACCCATTTCTCAAGGGGGAGTGCAAGCTGCATGTGGGTGTCCTGGTATCAGAGGGCATAGGCAAGCCAGTTGCAGAGCTCTCAGAACATGAGCTGGGTCATTCTGAAGTTCTGGAGCCAGCAGGCATCATCCCACTTGCCTATGATGAGTTGGTCCCACTATTTGGAGCTGCTGGGATGGCTCTATAGGTGCAGGAGCACCTGGGGAGGGCACACCAGGGCCCAGGGGAGAACGCCTGCATGACCCCGGCCGGGGGGTGGGGGGGAATGGCAGGGTGGGGTGTCACCTGCTGGAGGAGGTCAAGGGTAGCCACGACTACTATGGCTAGTAGGCCAACCACAACATCAAGGAGGTCTGTGTAGGGGAGCTGCTGGGGATTCCTTAAGCCTCTGCAAGGGGCTTGTGGTCCATGTACCAGGTCTTCTCTGCTGTGATCAGCTCAGCAGAACTCAGCAATGTGTGCAGGGAGGGGGAGTTTGGGAGGTGCCCTTTAAGGTAGCAGCTGTCTGAGTCTCCTGAAAGGGCTTGGTGGCCCTGCAACCCCATCCCTAGTGTTTCCTACCCTGTTCTTTCGAAAGAGTGGGTGGGTCTGCTCTTTTGAAATGGCGGGTGGATCTTCTGATCTGTTCTTTGTGTATGGCCATGATCTTTTGAAAGACAATCTTCCAGAGAATATCTTTCGGAAGAGTGCTATAGTGAAGATGTAACCTAGGGGGTTATTGGTTTTCATATTTCTTCTACTGCTCCTCTGTTCCCTCACTCTCTTTTCTAGTGGTGATAGGACTTACACTTGCATGCCTTGGGAATATTAATACACTTCTTAATTGTAACTCATAAGAAACCACAATGGCAATGCAGAACTTTTACTGTCAAATTTTCATCAATCATGACCATGTACGTTTAACATCCAAAGGATAATTGGTATCTAGTTATACCACACTAAATGTGGTATCATAGATATTTTCCAGAGTTCTGCATTACTCCATGTTTGTTTACACATGTGGCAGTTGCAAGGCTTGCCTTGAGGAACCAGAAGCATTGCAAAAATATTGTATACATCTGGAATGGATTCTCCTTAACTTTCCATTGTTCTGTAACACATCTCCTGTTCTTTGAACCAGGATGTTGTTCTTTCCATATGTCGCTCCTGATTCATTTATGCTTAATCCTTTTTACCAGCAGTGACTGGAGCTCTCATTTAAATGGGAAAATCCAGTGCCTGGTGCCAAAGTATTTTAAATGATCAGAATATTGTTTTACAAGATCCCACTGATGTTCACTGCCAATGCTATAGCTGAACTGAGCCAGAAAATGTACCATATAGTGTGTCTGATCATCTATTCCCCTGTGTAGGGTACGATACTGGTTTTAGCAAATCTTAGAGTAACTGAGAGGAGTTTACTGTCTCCCCAACTATATTTCTAAGCAATATGTCTGCAGTGTATTTCTATGGTCAAGAAGGTAATAAACTATTCAGTACATAAGGGAAATCTCCATAATTGTGTAAGTAGTATCAATACCACATCCTCCATCATATTTCAGCTTTTCCCCTAATATTCACTTACTGTAGGCCGATGGCAACACAATTCCCTGGAGCAGTACACATGAGTCTGTACCTCTCAACTGGGACTTAGAAGGTGTGTCTACACAGTGAAGTTATTTCAAAAAGCAGCCTCTCTTTCAAAGTAAATTTGCAAGCGTCTGCACAACGCGACCACTATTTTGAAATTATCTCAAAATAGTGGATGCCTTCTTTCGAATTTGGTAAACCTCATTCCATGAGAATTCATGCCTATTCTGAAATAAATATTTCAGAATAGGGGTTGTGTAGACAGGGAGTACAGGCTATTTTGAAATAAACTATTCTGGAATAGCTTATTTCAAAATAAAGCTGCTGTGTAGACATAGTATTTTAGATTAGAGCCCCTGGAAGTACTGCTGTAATCCAAAATAGGCTCTATTGTGTGTGGACACACTATTTCAGAATAAGTTTTGCTTATTTGGGGGCTTTCCTGGAGTGTGGTTGTGTTATTCCTGAATATCTTATTTTGTACTAACTATGGCATAAACTATTCTGGAATAACTCAGTAGTGTAGACACCCAGAGAGCACAGATTGCCCACAAAAGCTTATGCTCCAAAATATTTGTTAGTCTAAAAGGTGCCACAAGACTGCTTGTTGTTCTTGAAGGGTAAACAGGCTAAGACCCACTTCATCAGATGCATGAGTTGGGGGGTGGGGGGTTTCAGAGGGGTATTTAAAGAATGGGGTCCCAGAAAAAGGGAGGGCCAGAGCTGACAAGGTCTATTCAGCAAGGTGGAAATGGCCCATTATCAACAGTAGGTATCAAAAGAGGAAAAAACAAGTCAGATCAGTCAGGGCTATATGAGCCATTGTCAGAGTCTAATGGGGAGTCTAATATTTACACTTCAGTATCACTCCCCTAGAGGTTACAGAGTTCTCTTCTCTGTGGCAACACTTGTGTGAAGTTAGGTAAATATCTCTGATGACGACAAAAACCAGATTTATAAACACGGAGGAAATGGAATGAAAACAGAACAAAACACTTGCTTAACATCCTTACATTTGTGCTTCTCATAAACTAAACTAGATCAGGCATTTTCAGCTTAGTTGCACGGATAAAAAGAAAAGTGACTAGCTCATTTCCTGAAGCAATGCACTCTTTGAGACCTCTGGTCAGTTTGTCAGCATTGTTTGTTGTCCAGATACCAACAAACTTTTTCTGTCCCTGTGCCCTCCTTTCTAAATCCCTACAAATGGGACAGATTGCTTGTCTAAACATGCTTCTCACAGCTGTCTATGCACCTATTAGGCCTTAGTTAATTAACATATCAGGATGATATTTTATTAACATTTACACAAAGCAGTCTCTGATAAGACCATAGGAGGAAAACCACACAACTGTCTCATCTAATTACCTCTGGAATTTCTTCCTATTTCTCCTGTCTCGGAGATTAATATGTTAAAATCTCTGACAACTTCAGCAGAGATAGACTGGGCTTAAATTGGACAAAAGAATAGCCATATTAATTTGTTTTGCTATAAAATGCATCATTGACAGACCTTGGATCCTCTTTCACATCTGTAACATCTGTCTTACCCCTAAACAAGTGAACGAAGGATGAGCTTTCATAAATTATTCTTGGTAGAGGCTTGCCATTTTCAGTGGTACACTGAAAGTGTTTATAGTGCCTGAGGAAACAGTAAAGCTAATGAACGATTGCTGTAATTCAGCATCTGACTATAGGTCGATATGTTTGTGGTTTAATACACAGATTTTCCTTGTTTCCCTAAGTATTTGCCTGAATGATGTTTCTATGGATATATGCTTTGCCACACCAAATAAAAACTCTTGTGGCTCTGTTTAATAGAATGCCCAGAAACGAGTATTTTCCACACACAAACAGCTGAGCCTGCTAAACCCAGGGTTGTGAGCTCAATGCTTGAGGAGGCCATTTAGGGACTGGGGCAAATAGATATCAGGGATGGTGCTTGGTCCTGCCAAGAGGGCAGGGGACTGGACTAGATGACCTCCAGAGGTCCCTTCCAGTTCTAGGAGATACGTGTGTATGTGTAAGCTGGATCAACAGCTCTCAGGTCAGGGAAGAGAGATTTTGAATAAGGGATAATTGCCCGGGGTGAAATATAAGGTGTGTACTTAGTTTTTTAAGTAGTTGCTCCAGGGTTAATTGCTTCTCATTAATACTGTTGCTTCTGTGATTTTCCTTGAACCAGCAAGCAGTAGGCTATGTCTATCCTATGAGAAAATATTGATTGTAAGTCATTCAGCCCAATTTTTCCAAGTGCCTGTTTTCACTGTAAATTCCATTAGCTTGATTTATGGAGCAATAAAATCGACATATCGATGTCGTAATATTGTAGTAAGCAGACGGGTTCAGTTCAAATTTAAAATTCCCAATGAGGAAGCTCCATGTCTTTAAATCAAATTCATTAGCCTCCAGACATGTCCCATATGTGCTCCACAATGCCCCACAGTTCTCTGTTCTAGCCTCTTCCATCTCTGCTGCTCTCATGTGCAGAGGAATTGGGCAACAGGAAGACCACTTCAATTCAGCACCTGGAAGCCCATGGCTGTGGGGTCATGAGAGTCTGAAAAATCTTCCTGCTTTTTCTTTGCTAGTAGTGTGGCTGTGAGGTCTGTGGTTCTGTGTATACCCCTGCTAGCTGTCAGTCTTATCGGCTCTCTCTGGCATCAGCTGCTGCCCCCCTGCACCTTGTGGCAGCTAGGCTGTGGGTGGGGGTCATGCTTGTATGATAGGATGAGAAACATCTTTTTGTCTGTTTACATGTTGTCCAACCCCCACATCCCCTTCCTTCCCTCCTCCAGAGGCACCACGCATTCTGGAACTTTCCCTCGCATTCTGGAACTTTCCCTCTCATGCATCACGTGGCAGCTAGTCTGTGGGTGGGGGTTGTGCTTGGACAAGAAACTTCTTTTCAGCCGTTTACATTTTGTCCTGATCCCCACATCCTCTCCCTTCCCTCCTCCCAGAGGCATCACGCAGTATGGAACTTTCCCACACCCAGCCACATCACATGGCTTGACCCCCGAACCAATAAAAGGACGTGCTGCGCAAGGTGCCAGGCAGCTTGTGCATGGTGAAGGTCCTGGAGCCGGCCTGGGGAAGTCTGCCTGGTCAGTAACAATTTTTGGTCAACAGAAGAAAACACTTTGTCTCTAGAATGGCTGTCCTCTGACAGGAAATTTTTGGATGGGCTTTAGCTGAAGGACAAGGGGCTGGCTATAGTTGGGTTTCTTTTAGCCGCTCCGGGGAAGTCTCCATTGGCCATCATGATTTTTGGATGCTGGCTGTAGCCAGGGGTCCTTTAGCTGCCCCAAGTTGTAACTGTTTCAATGAAGGCAATGTAGTAGCTATACAATTAACCCAGTTCTTAAGTAAGGCTTGCAGTGAGGAATATTCTTGTTCTGAGGGTCTTTTTTAGCATGTCCAAACCTGGTTGTAGTCTGGGGTCTTTTAGCCACCCAGGAGAAGTCTCCCATGGGTGATATGATTTTTGGGGCTGGCTATAGTCTGGGATCTTTCAGCCACCCTGAGCCATAACTGTTTCAATGATTCATTGCAGTTTCAGTGTAGCACCCTTGTCTACTTAAACATATTCTTGTTCTGAGGTTTTTCTTTTCTAGGAGGTCTAAATCCGGATCCAAGCCTGGAAAGATCCAGTGCTTTTGCATCCCGTTTTCAAAAACCTGTCAGCTGGAAAACCCAAAATCTTTTTTCTAACCATTCCTAAGCTCTTTAGTACCCCTCCCCTCCTCTCAATTATAAAAAGCACATATCTTGTAAAGGAAAGCCAGACCCTGTCTGGAAAAAGGGGTGTTAGTTTAACATGGCAGGGGAAAGAGAGGAATGAAATGTGGGAAGATGTCATCAGATACACACATCTACTTATAGAACATTTTTTCCCATGCTGCACCAGTGAAAAGAGCCAGAATGCTACAGGGCTCAGGAAACTGTGAGATAGGTTCCCACAATACACTGCTGCAGCACTCAATTTAAACTGCTTGTGTGTGGCAGCAATAAGTCGATTTGTGTGGGAAGTATGAGGGAATGTGAGGATGCTTAAAATTGAATTGATAAAACCCAGCCTTAATAAATTGATAAGAAAATTGATTTTAGCTCATAGTGTAGACACAGCCTTACTCTCAGCGAGAAGCTTGGAAGGAGCTTCCATCTAGAATGGAAGTAGGAAGTACATCAAACTTTCTCCTGTGTATGTACCCAGCTCCAGTGAGATTTCCAATCAGATTCTGGATGGAGACTCATGATTCAAACAACCACGGGATAACCACACAAAGCATCGGAGCTTCATTGATCACTCATAGCTATGGGACTGGAGGGAGGATTTGCCCTTAAAAAGGGGCAGTGAACCAATTAGCCTCCCAGCTGCAATGGAAGTTTTAAGTTTAAAACACAAAAGGTGATGCATTTATATAGTTCATATTTCATCATCCTCTCTGCTATATGTTCATAATAAACATTGTGAAGCACAGACTAATTCTGTGGCATCACTACCACATGCAATAGCATCAGGGAGGCAGAACTCTTCTGTAGATCTGTGGCAGGCCTCTGGAGAGGTGCTCAGATATGCAATGGGGATGGCATTATACGCTAGAGAGAGGATATGTGGCATCAATAGTGTCTTTGGCTTCATTCTCTGTTCCGTTCCATTTGGAAGGACGTCTGTACTACAAGTCTTACTGTACATATTTGACAAAACTGCTGTTTTGTTCTGTTGGAGTACAGACTAACACGGCCACCTCTGTTACTATTCAAAGCTGTGTTAACCAGCAGTGACCTCCCCACCAAATGACACCACAGTGAACTTGCAAGGAGAGGTCAGTTCAGTGTTCCACCTACCTCCATTAGATCAGATCTTTAGTGGGTTAGATCTCCCTAAAGGTAAAGGCATTAATTCTGTGCCATTCTTGGAGATGAAGTCACCACCTCATTGATAAGTACAATCCTTCATACCTGAGTTGTTCTGTTATTTCCACTAACAACTCCACCTAAAAAAACATGTTCTGAAATGACAAACTACATATTTCCAGATAATTTTCCAAATATGCACCCTATTTGGTGCACATGATCATGTACTATCTTATCTAACTTCTCATTGCCTATCTTAAAAATACCCATGAATGTTTTCTTCTTTGCTATTTTCCTTCCTGCAATGACTTTGCTGCTTTTGCTTTTGTATCTTGACTTCAAGACCTGTGGAGTTATGCTGTTGCAGAAGGCCATGGAAGTTCTGTTCCACAATGTCATGTAGAAAATCTCTGCAACTCCAAATGATACCATTCCCAACTTTTTCTTTTGTAAACCATCCCAGGTGTACCACCAGTGCATCTTGACTTGAAGGAGTGTCCCTGCATCAGTTCATACTTCATTGTTTATCTATTTGCCTTCTGGTGGATCCTGTCATTCTATCTAAGAAGCCAGCTGTTCACTCTGGCTTCTGGCCTGGGTTTTTGTCTTTACACAAAAATACAAAAAAGTTCTCATACCCAAACATATATGCATGCCATTGCACCATCTGCTCTCATCTCACAAAAATAAAACAAATATTCTTAGCACTATAGAAATAAGTCAAAACAGACCATTTTGTCTATCCTATGTCAGTGTGAGAATTGTATTAATTATGGTTGGTTTATGACCACATGTGACAGTACACAAGACAGAAAAAGATGGTGTCTCTGCCTCCAGGAGCTTACTTTGATCTAACCTGAAGACAACAGAGATAATATAACAGTAGCTTTACCTGTTAAGTAAAATATTACAAGCTCAGGCTCTCTGCAATTTCTCTTTTGTAGAACATGATTTTTGCCAAAATTTTTCTCTGGTTAGTCCATTACGGTTTTCTTTTTCTTACTTTGTCATACCTACTTACAACTCCTTGTATTCTTCTTTTCTACATTTATTGTTAAAATGTCATGATGTTGTTAAAAATTTAATGATTCACCTGAAATCAAGTCAAGAAATATTCTGATTTTCAAAAATATTTTTAAAAGTTTCATTTTGGGCAGTTTTAACAAATAGGGTTTTGTTTTGTTTTTGTATAGCTCTGTCACTTCTTTGTTATAAAGCCTACATATTCAAACCAAAAGTATATTTTCAGCTAAATAAAGATCCTATGAAAGAATTTAGTATGTAAAGAAGCTGCCCGCAAAAATAAGTAAGGTAAAAGAGAGAAGGTTACAACGGAAAGTTAAATAAAGCATGATCATATGAATGTCTGAAGACTGTTCTATTGAGCTACTTTTGCTACTGATCACACAAAAAACAGGTCATTGTAAAGGGGACGATCCCTTCCATAGTATACAGCCCAAATGATTTGTCTGTGTACTAGTATATCCAGCCATTGTAGGGCAGCTCTGTGGATGTTGCTGCAGAAGTAAGTCCGTGGCAGCTGTGAGGTTGGATGGAGGATCCATGTAGTTTTATGTCCACTGTCACCACCTCTGTTTTGTCCCCAGGTTGTCCCAGTCCCAAATCCTTCTTGGTAGGGGAAAGGGTGCTCCCATGAATCAGTGTTCTGTAGCACACAGGTATTTAGATCCCTTGCTCAGTTTTTGTGAATAAACAGCATCTCCTTCAGTGACTTTAGTTGGGTGTCGATGGCACAGATTCCTAGATTCCAAGGCCAGAAGGGACCCTTGTGACCATCTAGTCTGGCCCACTGTATAGCACAGGCCATAGAACGTCTCCAAAGGAATCCCTAGAGCAGAGCTTTTTTAGAAAAACAGCCAATCTTGATTTTAAAAAATTTTCCCTGATGGAGGATCCACCAGGATGACTCTTGGTACATTGTTCCAGTGATTAATTGCTCTGGCTGTTCACAATGTACTCCTTATTTCCCATCAGAATTTGCCTAGGCTCACCTTCCAGCTGTTGGATCATGCTATACCCTTTTCTGCTCTCAGTTCCCCATGTACGTACTTACAGATTTGCAATCAAATCTATCTTAACTTCATTTAACTCAAGAGATTGAGCACCTCGAGCCCATCACTATAAGGCATGTTTTCCAATCCCTTAATCTTTCTTGTGTCTTCTCTCTGAACCCTCTTCAGTTTAGCAAAATCTTTGAACTATGAACACGAGAACCGGACCCAGTACTGCAGCAGTAGTTACATCAGTGCCAAATACGCTCAATCCAAAGCTCCACCCCAGGCCTGCTCTATGCTGTCCCCCCTACCCTGAGTGTGCCTTGTCACTGGTCCTTCCCATCCATCCCAATGCCTCCTGCACACTGCTGCACAGCTGTTCTGCAGCATGTAGGGGGCACTGGAAGGGAGGGAGGGAGAGGAGCGAGCCTGTGAACCCCAGTTTAAGAACCACTGTACTAATCCATATATTTACCAAGGATATATTTTTTTAATTATAGTTGTGGCTTTTAAAATTATCGTTATCTTCCTCTTGCTTGACTGCAATGAAGATAGAGTTCAAGATCATTGAGTTATAACTAAGAAAGTAATGTGTACATCTGTGAGAAACCTGGCATATAACTCCCTGGTGAGCAGAGCTCACCAACAGGGAACTTAAAATTGAGGAGAATAATAAGGCTGGGTCATATTTTTAAAAATACCTGGGTGATATAGGAGCCTAAGTGCCATGAAATTCATTGGGACTTATGTTCCAAAGTCACTTCAAAGCTTTTGAAAATTATCCCCCAGTAAATAGCAATGGCTTATGTTTTCAAAGGTGACTATTGGTTTGGAAAACCCGCAGTGTGTGGGTACAGAAATGAGACATTTTAAGAGTCTGATTTTCATAAAGTCTTGGACAGCATCCCCCCTGGAAATTCAATCCTCGTTAACGTGTGTCAAAGTGGGCACCAAAGGGGCACATTTCTTTTAAAAGGTAGATGAATATTAAGAATACAAATAAAGGTTGAAACTCTCTGATCCAGCACCCTCAATACTTGATTGGTGCCAGATGAGAGAATTTGCTGGATGACAGGAGGTCAATATTTTCAGGCACTTTGCTAACACTTCCACTTCTTTCTGGGCTCTTAGAAGATATTTAGGTGTAAATTACAGCTAAATAACAGCACAGATCACGAGAGCCAGGACTGGTGGCTATAAACAAACTCCTTGAAACCATTGGAAACTTGGCCACACCAATGTGTGCTCGCCTGACTAACTAAAATCATGCTGGATTACAGAGTTTGCCGAATGAGAGAGCTCCAGATTAGAAAGGTTCAATCTGTACCATAATACTAAACAGTATATTCCCAGCCTTTGCAAGGTGCTGTCTAAAATTTGAACCTAACACCACTTGTGCCTAAAGCAAGGCTGGTACCTGGCCTAATATGCCACTTGTGAGAGGATTTGAGTAGAACTGAGGGTTTTAGCAGGATCTTAAATATTTGTGGTTTCATTTATTTGCTCCCTACTTCAGGGGAAGGAAGGCACAACAGTCTTCCATCATTGCCTATGTCTGACTAAAGAGCTTGGATTCAAAAGTATACATAAATACAGCTTTATTTGTTTTGATCTCAAAAAGGCTTTCATGTGCGGAAAAGACAAGTCCATCGAGAAATAAAAGATAAATATGTGCATTTTTGTAATGTTTCAGATTGTCTTCTATTGTCCCCTGATAAGATTTAAAATAACATTCAGTACAGTAAATTGAGAAGTCAAGTTTGCAGCTCCCCTTCTGTGCAAGGACTGAGGCTACAGAGCTTTCTGTTTGATCCTCACCCTTGTCTTGTAGAAGTAGGCCAGTGAGCATTGTCAGCATCATTTTCAGACGTGGAAACTGAGGCACAGGGTGATTAAGTTGAATCTTCTGAGGCCACACAATAATTCTGGGGAAGAACTAAAGTTGGCACTGCTGCTTCTGACCTCTGAGCTCACTGTTCTATTCCATGCTGTTTCTCCACTCCATGAGTTACCAAAGGAAGAAATTGCTATATGAAAGTAAAAGAAAAAGGGACCTAAAGCAGCAGTTTTTGCTTCCTCTTGGGCACTTCGGGCGTTGCTGGGACAGAGCTTTAATTCTGACTCAAAAGGAGGAGTGCTGCCAATGACTCAGTTCTATTTTTTGAATCTCCCTGGAGTTTACCATTGATGTAATGAGACCTAAACTTTCTCCCTTAAGAAGAGATGAAAAGTCACAGCCTAATGTAATATTGCTATGTCAACACCTGCTTCCAACCTCTTTCCATCAGTAATTTGCAGAGCAAGTAAGCAGGATTTAAGCAAATGTTTATACCCCTGTATTTGGTGGCCTCTCCGAGGTACACTAGCTTCTCACGCTTATTGTGCTCTTTGTTTTGCAGGCTGTTCATTCCTTTGTATGTAACTTATAACTTGAATCCTTTTATTTCCTGGAGATTTTATTGCAAACAATATATTAAATCTCAGAGAGTAAAATATAATCAGATTTATCAGTGTTGAATTACTTCAGGTACATAGACTTGGCATTTAATCAAGTGTTTAACTCCCCCGCCGCTTCTCTTCCTGCTGACATAGGAGCTTTCTACTGTTTCAGTTCCTCATACTTTCAATCATACTTTGCTTGATTTCCTCCCTGTACAAAGCTGCACTCCACATTCTCAACTCAAAATGGTGTCCACCCGTTTGTCATGGATTTAAGTTACAAAACACACACGGTCCAGAAAAATTGAATTGTGGACTGTTGTAAGGTCATAGCAGCATCCAAACTACCTGGTCTTTGTCATATTTAAAAATACAGAGTCCAATTCTTCACATTCATGGGTGGGGTTTTATATTTGAACTTTCAAAAAAAAAAAAAAAAAAGACAGGCCTGAGAGGGAGTGTATCTGTGTCAGTTTCTACCAACTCACACTGTATTAATGTACAGTAAACTCTTTCATCTCCTACATTCTATCGTCTAGAACTCTGAAATAACCAGCATTTTAACCATAAGTATTGTATAGTGAAAATAAATATAAATAAATACAGCAAATACAGTATAAGTTTACAATGTACAATACTACTGTTGCTGGTAAATTAAGTCCTCTGCATACATTTTTGCTTGTTTTGTAATATCTAATCTTGTTTGTCTTTGGTGTTATCCACTGTTAGGTATACCTCTCTCTTATCCAGAAAATTTGAATATCTGACAACCTCCCTGTCCCACAGTGGCCAGATATGAAAGAGTTTACTATATAGACGATAACACATTAACACAATGTGAGTGTGTGATACTAATACAGATAAGCGCACTCTAAGGGGTGTTCTCTATTTTTGAAAGTTCTGATATGTTTTTATTGACACAGAATTCCTACTGGCTTAGTGAAAGTCTTGCACCTATGGAAGAACTGAATAAAAACAGAGGCTCGGGGTAGCGCTCTGTGCCTATTTTTAATTCTGCTGCCATCCTTCCCTGCAATTTCCACTCCCACCTGCTGCTAAGATGGCCTTGGATCCTGCAGAACCTGTGGGATCTGGGTCCTTCTGCAGGGTTCCATTCCGTGCATGGCTCAAGCTTCTGTCCTTGTGGCACCCATGAGAATCAGTGAAACAGGCTGGAGATGGGAACTAAAAACAGGTAATATTTGCACTGTTCTCTGAATTTCTTTTCTCCCTAGTTGTTCCATTTGGAGATGGGGAGAGAGTAGAATTTGCCCCAAAGAAAAGGGCATAGATACAGTACTGAACTCCCTGCTGATTTCCATCTGTACCAAGTCCTTGTGCCTCTGCACGAGTTCTGGTACCCACATGCCATTTTCAACTAGCCATACACTTTCTGAAAGTGTAGGCCTCACTGTTGATTGGCCAGGAACCTCATTGTGTAGTGGAAGGGTGAAAAAAAGTAACATCCTGAGTGTGTTAGCTTTCCATGAAGAAGTCCATAGGGCTGCTGGAATTGGAGGACCCCAGGTCTCCTAGCCCAACACCTGGCCTGATATTGCCTCCAGGTTGGAGATGTTATAACCTTCCATGGAAGAGTCCCCTCTGCTTCTTGATTAAGGAGCATAACTGAGGCCTGAGTAAGGATTGTGGGCTTCGGTCCATCTTTGTATATTTAGCTGAAAACATGACTGAATTTAGCTCTGATACAAGATCTTAGACTGACAGCAACACAAATTGCTGGTGTCTCCTGATCACAGAGCTGAGCAGTGGCAATATCCGTGCAAGCTTTCTCAGCAGCATACAAAGGTGCTCTTCATCTCCCCTCACTGATGGAGGCATTTGGCCTCCATATCTTTGGAATCAGTGGCCTTTTTGCTAAAATTCCCAGAAGGGGCACTGTTACTTGTGGGCATGGATACTCATCACAAGGAACAGGAAGGAGTTCATGAGTTCCCATTGTATAAACTGTTAGATAGTAATGGCCAAAGGTATGGGAAGTAGTGGTGCAGGTCTCATCTACAGGGCCCACTGCTGCTGGGAACTTGGCCGCTGGCCCTGCTGGCTCCAGGTTCCTGTCCAGCTGCCAATCATCAGGCCCGGGGTCCTAGCTGCTAGACTCACATGTAAGGTCTTGGCCACGAGCCCCAACTCTAGGGGATGGAAAGGGGCAGTTCAGCATCCCCTATTCCAAAAGCTGTTTCAGAGCCTCTAGTCATGTCTTTTGATAACTGCTACTGTGAGTTGGCTGTAAACTGTGATCCCACCACCAGAACCCTACTCCTCTTGACACTTACTTGCCAAACATGGTAAATCTCCTAACACCTTACTGCATATCCTGATGCAGAAACCCTGCTAAACAGCTACTGCTGGTTCCATGACAGATCTCCAGATAACTCAGCAGCTGCTATTTAGTGCCAAGGATACATCAACTTTCCTTCTTTTTATCTTGTCAGAGTCCCTGAACATTAATCATCTTCAGATCAGCCATATTTCTCCCTATTAAAGAGCTTATGAAAGCAGGGTTGCTTGGCTGTAGTTGGTTGTGAGTGAAGTAATTAGTAACCCATAACACAATGCTTTATTTTTAATATTTCTCCTTTCTGAGTGCGTTGACTCCCCCACTTCACCTGTGACAGTGCCTGCATTGTTCTTCCTTCACAAGTACTACCTCTGTCAAACCTGCGAGATCATTTTATTCTCTCACCCCTCCCCCAATACTATATTTTGTGGCCACCTGTAATACAGAATTGCAAACAATAGTCTATGCTACAGTACCTTTCCTTAAACCCCTACAGAATAACTTGTCATAGTCATGAGAAACTCAGCAACAGAAAAAAACTGTGACCACAGAACTGTGACTAATATTGGAATTTAGCAAGAAGTCAGCTCTGGTTTCAAGAGGCTACACTGCAAGTTTGGGAACATTTTGCCACTAAAGCTCTTGATGAATGACTGCAGGAAGAATAAGTTTAGTTTTTCTTATTTCATCTTCTCTTTCAGTGCTCCGTTTGCACAAACGATAATGAGGAGTGTCAGGCAGGCATGTAGCAAACCGTTTCCTTTCTCTTGACAGAGCTAAGCTATCATTGTGTCAGCTCTGACACGGAGAAGCTGCTGCACTTCTGCTATAATTAGATTTGGAAAGAGCAGAGCAGAAGAAAATTATAAGTCACTTTACTCTCTTTTTAGAGCTAAACCAATTGTGATGTCTCTCAAGGGTGTGTGTGAGACACTTCCCTTCCTCGCCCTCCCCCTTTCTTGTTTAAGATTGAGGTTAAAAAGAGATGTTTTGCATGAAACCTAAAAAAAAAAAAAAATCCCTACTCTTTTCAAAGCCTTTCAGCCATTTCACTGTGTTCTTTGCATCAGTGATGATATTAGCCATGTAAACAAAGGACACGCCAACACAATGGGCTAGATTCTGAGTGTCCCACCTGAGTGATGGCACTTCACTACTGGAGCAGAAACAATGAAATCTAAGGTACCATGCAATGTATATGAATCAGTATGTGGCTCTTTGTCTGAAATCACAGAGGCCATCCTCAAGGATCAGAGGTAAAAACATTAGACACTAAAAT
Source organism: Carettochelys insculpta (assembly GCF_033958435.1). NCBI lineage: Eukaryota > Metazoa > Chordata > Testudines > Carettochelyidae > Carettochelys > Carettochelys insculpta. Next base: position 26,823,476 of record NC_134141.1, on the reverse strand, counting down.
CCAGGTAAAGGCTCTGAATAAATCCACTGGTTTCCAGAGTTGCTGAGTACCAACAGCTCCCGGCTAATATTCCTATGTTTGGGGTCTTTTTTTTCAGCTGGCTCCCTGCCTCCCTCCCCCAGCCAATCCCTTGGCAGAGGATGCAGATGTGCTGGTACTCAGTACTGGCATGTACTAGCCCCCAAAAAAGCACTGCCTACATATACAAACAGTGAGAAAAACCTTACTCTGACAGTTCCATTTTTGTCCACATAGTGAAGTTTGATCTAAACCTCTCTCTACCTCAGTTTTTCTATTCATCCTTACCTTACAAAAGTATTGTGAGGGATTGGGTCCCTTCGTATGTATAAATACCTTTGCCATCCTCAGATGACAGATGCTATAAGTGTGAAGCATTCTTTTTATTGATGTTAAGCTTTCTCATGCCAACATTTTCCATATGGAATGAGTTTAGGTCGAACGGTCATGACACTACAAAGCTGGTTTATTAAAATGTACAGCTTAGGAAATACAAGTGGCCAGTAAGGCACTTTCAGGGCCATAACTCTTTATTTTCTACTTGGTCAACAGCCTTACTACCTCTTCTTCAGATCTATCTGTGGGAGCCTGGGACATGTATCCTGACTTCAATGGGGTTTTCATATGATTTAGGTTTAAATAAAAAAATCTGTTGAAAGAAAAATCTCTCATGTGGTAAAGCCAGAGCCCTATGCTATTTCCTTCAAATTTGGTGTTTTGGAGATGAATTTTATGCTAATTTCCACAGCTACCAATTGCTTTCTCTACCTTTTGATCCTTTTGCCTTAGAGGAAACCAATATGAAGCCTGAACTTTGTAGACCCATTTGAACTCTGCAGTATTTGATGCTTATATGGTTTATGCAATGAACGTTGAGAGATCTGTTCGAGGAAGGTAGAACAGGACCATCTTTGCATTGAACAACACCGCTCTCTCCTCCAGCACTTAGGTCCTAATTCTCCTCATATCATATCATCTCATCTCAGAGGCAATGGCCTGGCCCCTCCTTTCTGCTTTGTTTACCAGGGGCCAGCTGGTTATCTCAGCCGTCTCCACCACAGAGGGTTGCAGTCTTGAAGAACTAAGTTAGAAACCTTCTTTTCTCTCTCTCCCTTGCAATTGTTTCATGTATTATGTAGTCTGCCTGAGAAGTAAACCGGAACTTACGCTGTTTGCGAAAGTGTCGACTCCCTGGAAACAGTGCTGAAGGAACCAAAATACCTTAAGAGATCAACTTTCTGCCATTTCAAAGCATGTGTTGCCTAATCTTGTTCATGTTGACAGATGTGCCCCTTCAGGAGGCCCGATGTCCACACCTCAATTACTTGTATTGAAAGATGATCTTGTACAAGAATTCACCAAATTAACACTTATTTCATCTGGGCTGAAGTCCATGTTGAACTTGCTGGCGTGGAGCTTTCAATGTTGACATTAAATAGAAAATATTTAATCTGTCCTGAGCCTCAAAGGCATGTTAGAAGAAGATGAATCTGAATGTTTCATTGCAAACACCATTCTTCTTGTCATTTATTTTTGCCATATAGCACTTGCACTGTGCAAAGTGCTTTAAATACATGTGAAAAGAAACAGCTTTCATTTAAGCAGGCGATTTACTGTCACCTCTGAACTGAATAACAGTTTGTCTGAGCCTTGCAACAGGGCAATTTCCACTGATGGAGAGAAATCTGTCACTGAGTCAGTCCTAGTATAATTAGTTTATATGCACTGTGTATATGTTCTTCTCTAAACCAGCCTGATGAGCTCTATCATTTAACCAAAATAAATGCAAGGGCATGCAGATGACTCTGGAAATCTCAGCTCACCCACTCTGGGATTTCACTTTTAAGCAGATAGAAAAAGACTATTCCACTTTTTCAAAGGATTAACAGCAGAAATTGATTTTGATTTTGATTTACTTGAATACCTCTTCACCTTAGGGGAATTCATGCTGACTTTCCAGCTGTCTCTTTTGGGATCTCATTCTTAAATGGTTGAATAACAACAAAAATTTTAATTTCTTGAATATTTAAAACTGTTTGCCAAGCTCCACCTACTAGCTGTTCCCCAGTCAGTCTGCCACCAGCCTAGATCTGGTATACTCTGCATTCAGTTGTTTGGTGTGTTGTGATAAGATATTGCTACTGATCTGGACACCAAAGGGCAAAAGATGATACACTCAGAAGTGTTGAGATTAAAGGGTAGTGGAGGGTCATGGTCTTTGCTTGCAAAGCAGGGCCTGATTCTACATGGTACAAAGGGTCTCTGTAATTAGCTGCAATGAAGGATGGTATTTCTTTGAACTAACTACCTTTCTCAGTGTGCATTCACCCACTGCATGTTTGAATTGTACTGATATTAATGGGGGGCATGCAAAGATTGAAAATATTTGTTGACCCTAAGAGATGCTGAAATTATTGGCCAAGTGTAATAGTCTTTTGGTCTGGCATATTTCCAAATCCAAATAATAGTGTAATGAATGAAACAAATTATAGATTAAATTTTAAAAAATGGCATTGTATGGGTTTGATTCTTCACACTGAATTTACGTAGTTGTAATTCTGCTGACTGCAACTCCTGATTTACAGTAATGTAAGAGATCAGAATCAGACTCATTGTTTAGAGAACTGTGGACTGTCCAAAGAGTGCTGTAGTCAGCAGAAGTACCCTTTTGGGTATCTGAATCGGGACTTGAGAGCAATAGCATGCTCAGCGATTGTTATTCCTCAAATACAAAAAGCTTCTTCCAGTCAACACTCATGGTTACGCTTTGGCTATGTCATAATTTCAGGATATGCAACTGTAGTAAAAACTCATTTCATTAATGAATCTCTGTATCGGTACTTGTAGGCTTGTGTGGCATTCTCATTCAAAAGCTGGGAGGCATCATAAAAGAATGTTTCCTTTCGTCACTGTGTGATTTAGAACAAAGGTGTGTTTTCTTTCTTGGACTGCAAAAGCTTGTGAATCTGGTTACTTGAAAAACTCTCTGCATTACCAGTTGAGTGAACAATTAGATTCAATTTCACATCTTCATGAAAAAAAAAAAGTATCTCTGGTTTTGGAATCCAGGAGTAAAAGCCCCTCTAGACCAAACTCTCAGAGACAACACTCAGATGAAGTGATATGATGTGAGCATCTTGCAAGTGAGCAGTTGAAAGATGACTGCTTGTTCGATAGGATCACATGAAGACAGCTGGCAATGAACAATGTCACTGAATGGGAAAATTTCAAATCAAAATCAGCAATCAGATTGCATTCATTTCATGATCCTAGCATTATTCTAGTGCAAATCCCAGTTGTCGTTCTGGCACAAAGTTCTGATGACCATTGCCACAACCACTTCTTACAACGTCTTTCAGAAAGCACGACAGAGCTGACAGAAGGCCAACTTCTAATGCTGCATATGGAAGACTTGTAGGTTTGGATTCTGAAAGTACACCTGAAATTGCACTATTTAACATGAAACAAATATTCCACAGTGATCTGGCTCCTACTGCAGAACATAGCTCACCCTCAAGGCTCCCTTAGCTAAATACCAATGCCTTTGATTTAAGTGCTTTATCCCTCACTCTTCAGGACATATAAATCCATTCCTACCATTGTTCTTCTTCACACCTATGTGAGCTTGGATAATTTTGTTGGTTTATAGGAAAAAATATAATTGCCCTAATGTGAATTTTATATTTATTTTTGACAAAAGATTAAATCTGATTCCTCCAACATAGACAGTTGACTTCCATTTAGCTTGTAGTCTGCTATGACCCCTAGATCCTCCTTCTTCAGTACTCTTACCTAGGCAGTCATTTACCATTACAGGCTCGGAGAGGTAGCCATGTTAGACTCTAACTTCACAAAAAACAAGCAGTCCTATAGCACCTTAAAGACTAACAAATTTATTTATTTGGTAATGATTTTTGTGGGTAAGACCCACTTCCCAGATCTGAAGAAGTGGGACTTACCCATGAGAGCTCACTACCAAAGAAATAAATTTGTTAATCTTTAAAGTGCTACAGGACTGCTTATTTCCCATTAGGCAGGGGTACAAGTGATTGTTCTTCACATGTGGAGCATTTTGCGTTTGTCCTTATTGAATTTCATCCCATTTACTTCAGACCATTTCTCCCAGATCATTTTGAATTCTAATCCTATCCTCCAAAGCACTAGCAACCCTTCCCAACTTGATTTCCTTCTTAAACTTTAAATGTACTCTCTATGCAAATTATCTAGATGACTGATGAAGGTATTGAACAGAACCAGACCTAGAACTACTCTCTTTAGGACCTCACTTGGTATGCCCTTCCAACTTGACTGTCAGCCATTGACACCTGCTCTTGGGGAATGGTCTTCCCTCCAGTTTTGTACCCATTTTATAGTAGCTCCATCTAGCTTGCACTTCCCTAGTTTGTTTATGAGACGGTCATATGAGACATATCAAAAACTTTGGTAAAGTCAAGATACACCACATTTACTGTTCCCCTCAACCCCATCCACAAGGCTTGTTATGCTGTCAAAGAAAGCTATCAGGTTGGTTTAACATGATTTGTTCTTGACAAATCCTTGATGATTGTTATTCATCTATTTATTATCTTGTTGATGTTTGCAAATGGATTTCTTAATTATTTGCTCTATTATCTTCTCAGGTACAGCAGCTAAGCAGATCTGAAAGTAGTGCTGCAGAAGTGAATCTGCCCCACGAAAACTCATCACCTAATAAATTATTTTGTTAGTCTTTAAAGTGCAACAGGAATGATTTTTTTTGTTTTGTTTTGTTCTGTGACTAAACACCAAGGTATGTTTTTTTTAGAAACCTCAACATTGGTGAAAATGCTTCTTCCCTGCCCTATTTACTTCATTTTACATGTGCATTTTATTTCATGCTTTTATTAATCTAAATTTTTCCATTCTTATGCCTCTTCCCGTTTCAAAAGTAACAAAAGAAACTCTAATCAAGTCAATAAACTTGTAATTGAGAGGCCATCTAAGCCTTTCAGTCCACTGGGCATTGACTTGCTGAGTGTAACCTGACATCTTAAAACACTTTCTAGATGGACATTAAGGTACATATGAGGGCTGGTTTGTCTCTCAAGTCAACACTTAAAATGCAAAAGCTGATGATGTTTTCACTGAGGTGGAGAGAGTGACAGACAGCCTCTTGACAGAGGATTACCAGGAGAAAGAAAACAGAGCTAAGTTTTTGTTTTCACTTTCCAGCTGCAGATTGGAGAGAGAGTTGGGGAAGGGAGATTAGCAGTGAGGAATTACATTTTGCTCACTTTTGAGGGGCCAGGCAGAGGCTCAGTTACAAGTGTCACCATGGCTACAGTAAAAGACCTAAATTTTGCTGATGGATGGGCAGTTGTTTTTGCATGGCACCACAAAAACTCACTGAATAACATCGGCAAAACTGCTATGAAAGGCAGTTCTCAATATACAGGGCCAGTTAAGCTTCTCCTCCAGTAATAAACTGGGAAACAATCCCTATGTTTGACCAAAGGCCTCTTAGTGCGCACTAGAGGAGAGCACAGGGCGAGGAAGAGAATGCACAGAGTTTTACAGGGATCACTTAGGTTGGACATACTTGTAATAATTCGCCAAAAGGTGGCATCTGAGGGCTCTGTGGAAAGCCAGTAGCCTACTGGTTGTAATTATCTTTGCAAAATGTATGTACACATTATATTTAAGGACTAATTATTTTTATGAATTATTTTCTTAAGGCTGGAAACCAGGAGGTGACACATCTCAGCTTCCTTTCAGGAAGGGAGTTACAAATGTTATTGACCTGTCTGGCCATGTGAATTCTGTGCCTCATAATGTACACCTATTTTCATATGAAGCCAGATGGGCTACGGTTACACTACAGGGGTCTGTTGACAGAAGTTTCTGTCAGAAGAGATTTCCTGACCAAACTTCTGTGGACAGAGTGCAGCCACACAGAAAGGCCAATCATAGGACAGCTTGGCTCTGTTGACAGAGAGGCTGGACAGCCCAGCCGCTCTCTTGATAAAACAGGCACTTGGAAGCACAGCACACAGCAGCCGGTTGTTCTGGATGCGCTGTCTGTCGAGAGAAGCACCCCCTCCCCTCTGCACCCACCGCCCTCCCCCCGCGAGTGTCCACACAGCTTTTTTGTCGAATCTGTCAACAGCAGTGTTATGGCTCACGGCTGAGAGGCAGAATGCTGCCAGCAAGAGTGCTGAGTTTTGTCAACAAACAGTCAACAAAATGAATCTTTATCTTCAAGAGCCACCTGCACCATCAACACGTCTGCAATGGAAAAGCTGCCAAAACTTCTCTGGTGTTGTGACCGCTTTCCTGACTTTCTATCATGCTTTGGTCCCCCCTCATCATTTGCCTTTCAGGCCCTGCCTGTATCCGGCCTCCACAGAGCGCCACGTTTCAAGGGGGACATCTCTCCACACCCTTTGTTTCCTAACCCCGAGTACATGTCCTTCTGGTTCCCTCTTAGCCTTCCACACCCTCTTCCAGACTCCTAGGCTACAGTTACACTACAGCACTCTGTCAAAAGAAATCACTGGTGGAAGAGATTTCCCAGCAAAACTTCTGTCAACAGAGTGTGACCACATACAAAAGCCAATTGGGAGAGTGCTCCCCTTTGTGGACAGAGCAGCGGGACTGTCTGCTGCTCTCTCAACAAAACAGGCACCCTGAAGCACAGCAGACAGGGCTGCCCATTGTTGTGGATGCCCTGTCTGGTGAGAGAAGGCCCCCCACCCCTGCAAAGCATCCACATAGCTTTTTTCTCAACAGAATCTGTTGACAGCAGCATTATGCCTTACGGCAATGGTTACACTAGCAAGTTTTGCTGGCAAAACCCCAGCTTTGTTGACAAAACTAGTGGGGCGCCCACACACAAAATGGGATTTGTCAGCAGTATCGCAACAAAACCCGGCACGTTCGCCGACAACCTTCTGCCTCTCCCAGGTGAGGAAGAGCGCCTTTTGTGAACACGTTCCGTCAACAAAAAAAGCTGCGTGGATGCCCTGGGGGGCCTTCTTTCGACAGACAGGGCATCCAAAACAATGGGCAGCCCTGTCAGTAGTGCTTCCGGGTGCCTGTTTTGTCAAGAGAGCGGCCTGGCAGTCTGGCTGTCTCTCGACAGAGCTGAGCACTCTTTCGATTGGCTTTTGTGTGTGGCTGCACTCTGACAGAATTTTTTTGGGAAATGTCTTCCAACAGTGGCTTCTGTCAACAGATCGCTGTAGTGTAACCGCTGTCCATGGCTCTGAGGCAGAACGCTCCTGGCAAAAGTGCTGAGGTTTTTGACAAACCGTTGACAAAATGCATTTTGTGTGTAGGCTTTCCACCTATTTGGTCGCCAAAACTGGGATTTTGTTGGCAAAACTGACTAGTGTAACTGTAGCCCTAGTCTGCTGCTTCCATTGGAATGAAGGACACCACTACCATTGTCTTCAATGGGAGCAGTAATGGACCTCAAAGAAGGTGTTGAAGCAGTAGTGGCTTTTTCCTGTACACCCTATGTCTTTTTGATAGTGTTGGGGTGGGGAAGGTTCTGATGTGAAAAGTTCGGTTTCTTATAGTTCGCGTTACTGCAATCAAAAATTACTCAGTGAACATTCAAGAAGGTCAGCTTTGCTGATAGCATCAGCAGGAGCAACTCCATTGAAGTTGATATAATTATGCCTGTTTATGTTAGTGGCCAATTCTACCCAAAGTTACCTTCTGATTTTAATTCAGTGCTCCCAGTTTTGTTACATTTTTTTTAAGAAGGAAAAAGCTAAGCAAAACCAAGCATAGCAAATAATATCATTGCTTAATATATAGCATTTACATAGCACGCTAGATCTGCAAAGGATGCTGTGCAAACAAACATGAACTGTTTCATACGGTACCACTGCAGTGTGGGTGGAAAAGTAGCATACTCATTTTACCCATGGAGAAGGTCTGAGAGAGAAATGGCTAGCTCAAGGCCACACATGGCCAGAGAGAGGATTATAAATCAGGACTCACAACCAGATGCTCTTTCCTTTGGGCTACAGTAGAAGCTCAGAGTTACGAGCGCCTCAGGAATGGAGGATGTTCATAACTCAGAAGTGTTTGTAACTGAACAAAACATTACAGTTCTTTCAAAAGCGTACCACAGCACGTTGCCTTAGTACAACTTTGAAACTTTACTATGCAGAAGAAAAATGCTGCTTTCTCTTATATTTTTTAGTAGCTTGTTTAACACAGTCCTGTAATGTATTTGCTTCCCCGGCCCCTTCTCTTGTGCTGCCTGATTGTGTATTTCCAGTTCCAAATTAGATGAGGGGTTGATTGATTACTTCGTAACTGAGGTTCTCCTGTATTCTTTTTTAGTGAAAAGATAATACCTGGAGTTAAAGATTCATTTAAAAAAACCCACTGTGTGTCAAGTCAAACTGTCATCACTCCACAGTGTGCCACTTCCGTCCCATGGCGCTTGATGTGTTAAACCCTCTCAGACTCCATAGATTTGAAAGAGAGATGAAAGCATTGCTGGCCATGCAGGATTTAGCTGACTGATGCCACTTTAGTAATCAGCCACTTTAGTGATTCAATTTCTATTTGTCCCTTATAAGGATAATGTCTGAGAGCCCACCACTATCTGAATAAGGGGAGAGTACTGAAAGAATAACCAATGTTATGTTGTACCAGTCAAAGCCTGCAAAATGAAAGATTCTCTGAAAAGCCAAAGACCAAAGCAAAATGAATATTTGTTTGCCATTGCAACATTATTTTTCTTCCACCTGGATACCCTTCATAGTATTCCCAGAGATGAGCAAGAGCTCCTGTGCTGCCAAGCATGCATGGCAGAAGTTCTCCACTGTGACTCCTCTATCTGTATCTATTATCTCTAGCCCTGCTGTGGAAGATATAGAGGGAAGCATTATCTTGCACAAGACAAACAAACAAAGATGTGAGCTTTCTAAGTATTCTGAGAGGGAGAAGGAGAAGTTCTAACTTCTCAAGTGGAGAAATGAGATTAAATGAACCTAGAGCTCTGCCTGGGTTCTGAAAAGAAATATTTGGTTGAGACATAACAATTGGCCACCAGCTGCCTGAGAAAAAAAGATGGCTTCAGGAAGGTGCTAGTGCGTCAGGGGTCTGATATTGGGGAACCGCTTTTTTTTTTCAACATTGGTATGAACAATGTGACTCCCTGAATGTATCTCTGAGAAGTGCTTAATGCCCTAAGGTGAGCATGGTACCAAAATGTCTCTAGAATACAGCAGTACCTAAAACAAAGGTTTCCATACTGTACTGCTGAGTGATAATGTAGGACTATTGGAACACACGTCAAAACACAAGATGCAGCTCATCTCAAGCACAAAATTTTCTTTCCAATATTTTCATAGGATAACCCTTCCCCCCACATACAGTTTTCAACCAGCTACAGGAAATAGGCAGCTCAATCGCCAGGCACTAGTTTGAAAATGATTATTCAGATGTGTTTGTGGGCTTTGACAGTTGATTTATTTCCCCTTATAAGAATGAAGTTAGTGCGCATATAGTTACACTGGTAAGTAAGACAATACAGTTGGCATGGTGTAGGACTGCCAGAACAGGATTTTTTTTTCATTTAATGGGGTTACCTCCATCTTTGGTAATTCACTTTAGTATTTGGGGCATCTCACGTGTTTCAGCTGCATAACTGTGTCCCTCAGCCCCGCCTTTCAGAGATATCAGGCTATAAACCTCGGTGATGTCATTGCTGCAGAGCTGGTGTCAGGGCACAGTTGTCTGTGACATCTTGCTATGCCCCCTTCTACTCCGCTGCAGAGCTAATGTATAGGGATTAGCTTCTTGGGTTTCTTGCCTCACCCTCCTCTAATAACCTATACAGTTGATGTCTGGGCACTGGTGTTTATGATGTACTTGCCTCTCCCTTTTCAGTCCTTCTGCACAACTAATATTAAAGCACAAGCCACTGGATGGCATCTAACTTTCCCACCTTTAACGCTGTAGGATGATGTCATGGTGTGAGCCCTTGTGCATTTTGTCTCATCCTTCTCACCCAGCAATTGTGATGTTACAGGATTGGCCTCCAGTGATTCTGCCTCACCTACCCCCCCTTTTTTTTTTCATAGTCTGATTGTCAGAACAGAAGCTTCTTGACGTTCCTGTGTTATCACAACTTCTTACCTACTGCAAGGCTGATTTCAAAACGTGGTCCTCTGTGACTGTTAGTAGTAAGGAGGGTTGTGAAGAAGAATTTGAAGGATGATAATTAGTTAATTTTATGGACATCTACAGAGAGCTACTTCCGAGTGGGTGAGAAAGCACAATGGTGCTTGTTTGAAAATTTAACAAGTGGGTGGTGGAGATCAGAGGCAGGTTTCAGCATCTCAGTAGGAAGTAAGAAAGGATACACAGGGGTGGGTTGGCCATGAAGGGCCAGGAAAGGGAAGACCCCTTGTATTTGATGTGCTAGAGAAGGGGAGCCAGTGGAAGGAGACAAAGGAGGAGTGACATGGTTAAAATGATGGGCTAGAAAAATGTAGTGGCACTCAGATGGATATGAGTGTGCAAAACCTTTATTACCTCTGGTCTGCAGTATAGTTAGTGTCCTGTGGCAGATCTCTGCTTCACCCAACTCTGGCTTGCTCTAGGATTAATGTAATGGTGAAATCTTTTGTAAGTTCCCTGCTCTCTGAGGCTGATGTCAAAGCATAGGTCTCTGTGACTCCCCTACCTCCCACGGCTCTACTCTGAGCTCCTTGCCTAACAGACGAACACCTTTCTGTATTAAACTCAGGGCAGAGGCTACTGAACTATTGTCATGTAAGATTTGATTGAAGATAAAATGGCGGGTAGAACATTCTTTTCACAATGAAAAACTATGGCCTCGTCTACACTAGCCCAAAACTTCGAAATGGCCATGCAAATAGCCATTTTGAAGATTACTAATGAAGCAATGAAATACATATTCAGCACCTCATTAGCATGCGGGTGGCCAAGGCATTTCAAAATTGCCATGGCTCGTCCACACAGGGGTCCTTTTCGAAAGGACCCCGGAAACTTCGAAATCCCCTTATTCCTATCTGCTGATAGGAATAAGGGGATTTCGAAGTTGGCGGGGTCCTTTTGAAAAGGACCCCCATCTGGACGAGCCGCGCGGCAGACAGCTGTGGCAATTTCGAAGTGCCGCAGCCGCCCACATGCTAATGAGGCACTTAATATGTAGACGTAGCCTATTTGTATGAAATTCTTCATGAAAATTATTTCTTCCATTTGGGCCTTGTCTCTCTCACTTTCTGCTCTAAACATTTGGGTTTCACTTCTCCTACCATGGGCTAACCCTGCTGTCTGTAGTGGAAATGGAGACTGATGAAAATACCAGTCTACACATGAATATTCGTTAAGTGAAAATTGACAGTTTCACAGTAAGTAAATATCTGCATGAACTATTGCGTAGATGTAAAAACAATTTAAAGGGGCAATTAGCATTTGTTCTGATGTTTTTATGGACAGTCATCCAAGTAACAGCTGAAACTAAAATAAGTTGTGACGAGAGTCAAACTAGATTATATTTCAACAGGTGGAAAAGATGCTAATCTTATTTGAGAAGAGTTTATAAAAAAATAATCCCTGAGCCTGTTTGGGAAATATGGGTATTGCATCATAAACGGTTAGAGTCAGATAGGGGTATTATTTAGAAACAAGCACTGCAGGCGCTGTGCTGCTGGAGGAACACTGGCAGAAATATTTTTAAAACTGTCAAGATGATTATGATGCCCAAATTGTGCTAGGCTCCTTATTAAACTAATAGAGAGATAAGGTCCCTTAATGTGTAATCTATGTCTATAACAGGCAGTCAGCTGATGGGGGATAGATTGCTACAAAATGCAAATGACTAAGGCACCTATTCAGCAAGGCTGGGTCCACATGGGCACCCTCTGTTAACAGAATAAGCCATTTGTTCACAAAACTTGCAGAGTGTCCATACAGTTAAAGCGCGCTCTGTTGAGACTTTGTCGACAAAACACAGCCGTTCAGCCAGCAGCGCTATGCCTCTCCCCGAGCACACATAATAACTGTGTCAACAGTATTCTGGTGACACAATTGCTGTGTAGATGCTCGAGGCCCATTCTGTCAACAGAATAAGTCCTCCATGGCACCAGCTGGACGGCATCGGGAGGCACCTTTTCCCCAGGCCACAACTCTATCACCTCTGCCTCCAGCTATGTTTAAAGGGGCTGGCAGCCCTAGCAGCCCCAGGCAGGAAGGTGGAAGAGTGGCTACAGGCCTGCTGCACATGGCTGCAGACATGCCCTAGCAGCAACCTTAAAACATGTCCAGGGCTCCGGAAGGGGCACCAGGGGGTGGGCCTTGTCCCGGACCAGCCTGGAAATCAAGGAAATCAAAGCACACTGGTCATTGCCCTGGACTCCATCACCCCCCAGCATCGCCAGCTCTGCAAGGGCATTCCTGGACTCGTTCTCTGGACCAACCAGTGCATACGCTGGCTGTTCCATCACACTGGCCTTGGGGGTGGGAGGACAGGCCTCTTGAGGGCTCACCAGCTGTGCACACAGCCATAGAGGTGCATACCACCTGCACAGTGGGCAGCCCCTGGGCTGCTGCCAGCCCCCCAGGGGGCCCTGTGACATGCTGGTGCCCCAGGGGGTGGGCAGGCCACCCTTGCCAAGGTCCCTAGGTGGTGATGTGTGCTGTACATGTGTGGTGGGACCCCAGGGAGGCTCCAGCAGCTCTGGGCCCCCCACCACTCACAATGGGAACCCCATGTGCCTCCAGAGGTTGGGGAAATGCAGTTGGGCCCTTCCCCCTGATAGCATAGGCACAGAGTGCAGCAGAGCCCACCTCGTGAGGGTATGGATGTACATACCCTGGACAACTCTATCCCTCAGCCCAGAGATGGGGGCTGCAACCACCGTGGGGAAGGGGAAATGTGGGGAGCCCAAGGGTTGTGCTTCAAGAAGAGCTCACCCTCTCCCTATTTAACCCTGCAGCCGCAGCATCCAAGGGCTGGCACAGCCCTGCTGTGCACCTAGGCAGCCCTGGGGAGGAGGCAGAGGCAGGGTCGAGTGACCGGCACCCTTGAGGGATGGCAGCCCACTGGCCCCAGTGCATCCACATGAGTGGAGAACCCCTCAGTGCCTTATGAGGACACCCTCTGGGCATATGCTGCTGCCCTCCAGTGCCCAAATGACCTGACTGAGGAGTGGCTGCACTGGGAGGATGAGTGGCACCAAGACCGCGCGTGGGGTTTGAGCAGTGGCTGGACTGGCTCCTGGACATTGCCGAGGCCTGGGTGGCCCGTCCTGTGCCACCCCACCTGCAGGGCCTACTGCCCTCACCCCTTTGCCAGGCAGAGCTCCCCCTCCTGCACCCGCTCCCCCAGACCCCATGCTGCACATGGTGGCACATGCAATGCAATAGGCAATGGAGATGGCGGGGATCCATTGCCCCAAGGGTTCCCCTGGCCCTGCCGCCCCACCCAGTGAGCCACAAGCAGCAGCAGCCCCCCCCACATCCCCCTAACTCCCTGTGGTGGAGGGCGCCCATGGGTACAAGTGTCTCAAGGGGTCACCATGGGTCATGGCCCACAACCCCCACCCCCCGGCTGATCTTCCTCCCCCAGTTCAGGTGTCCTTTCCTCATTTGTAGTCAGAAGGGCATCTGTATATGTAACTGTTATATTTATATTGAACAAAAATATATTTCTGACATAAAAGCTTCTGTTTGTCAAACCCCTGTGCCTCTCCTTGGGAGATAATGATGGGAGGGTGCAGTGGGAGTGGGGCATGGTGGGTCAGTGATCCTCCTGGGTTGCCCAGGGGATGGCTGCGGGCAAACACCTCCTCCAGGGCCTCCCGAATGCATGCCCTGTCTGCATGCACCTGCCAGTCGGGGGCCACTCTTGGCCATTTGTGCTGGCCCCCTTTCTCTGGTGCTAAACCCTGAAGGAACTCCTCCTCCTTTCCCTCCACCACGTTGTGAAGCGCACAACTTGCAGGCACTACTGGGGGATGGCCTTCTCCCCCACATCTAGCTGTTTGAAGAGGCATCAGAACCTCCCTTCCAGGTGGCCAAAAGCCAGCTCAACAGCATTCCTGACCCGGGTGAGGCGGGCACTGAAGATCTCCTGCATACAGTCCAGGTGGCCTGTGTTAGGCCTCATGAGCCACGGGACAAGTGGATACACTGCATCCCCCATAATGCAGAGGGGCATCTGTGTCTCTCCCACTGCCAGTTCCTAGTGAGGGACGCAGGTGCCCTCCTCCATCCTGCGGATCAGGCTTGAATTGTGGAGTACCCATGTGTCATGCACACAGCCCGACCACCCGACGTAGGTGTCAAAGAACCCACCTTGGTGGTCCCCTAAGGCCTGCATGACCACCAAGTGGTACCCCTTGTGTTTGATGAAGCTTCTGGCGCTGTGCCTCCAGTGCCCCAAACAACTGGGAAAGCCCAGGTGGTGGAAGCCAACTAGAAGCATGTCCACCTCACGGATGTGGACAAGCCTCCATAGCAAGGTCTCACTGATGGCGTGTACCACCTGTGGGCAGAGACCAGACAAGGTTGTGAGTCACTGGGGAGGATGGCACCCCTGACACTCAGGGAGCTCCACAGCCCCCACACCCCCAACCCATATTCCCACTCCCCTCCCACCATGCAGCCCGAGGCTGCTGTACCTGCAACAGAACGGTTCCAACAGTGGGATTCCTGACCCCGAATTGATGTCCCACAGAGTGGTAGCTGTCGGCTGTTGCCAGCTTGCACTCCGTGACAGCCAGCCTCTTCTCAAGGGTGAGGGCGGGCCACACGTTTGTATCCTGTCTGCGCAGGGCAGGGGCGAGCCTGTGGCACAGCTCAAGAATGGTGGCTTTCTGCATTCGGATATTCCAAAGCCAGTGGTGGCCGTCCCATTGCCCCATCACTAGACAGTCCCACCGGTCACTGCTGGTGGCATACTGCCAGGCTCTTCAGGGCCCCCGACGCGAGGAGGGCTGCCAGGGCATCAGGGCCATGGGGCCATTGTCTGTGAGCTCCTCCTCAGGGTTGTCCTCCCTGATGTGATGGAAGATGTCCACGAGCATCAGGACAGAGAGAGCACCAGCAGCCTGTCATTCCAGGAACCATTTGGGAGCTGCCCTGGCATGCTGCTGGGTGTCACTAGAGGGCTCTGCAAGCTCCAGCTGTGATCCCTGTAGGCACTTGGCTGTGTCCAGCCAGGGCTCTACCAGGCTCTCCTCGCACAAGGACTGTGGCCAGGTGGGGGGCCCTTTAAAGAGCATGGAGTTGGCCGTCCTGGAACGGTTTGCCTTCCATGCACGCCACGCTTCCCAGGTTAAAGGGCTCCCTCTGTTGAGAGATGTGGGTGCCGTGTAGATGCTCTGTCAGCAGAGCAGGGAGCCTCTTTAACGTGTGTCTGTTCTCTGTTGACAGGTGTTTTGCTGGGGTAATTCTGACAACAGCGACATCTGTCGACAGAGGGTGCCTGTGCAGACATAGCTCAAGTCACTTAAGCTCATATGTAACTATAGGACAATGAATGGTCAGTTTCACTATGGGATGATTCTCAAGCTCGTGTAGCCTGGCATAGCTGCCCTGTGGAAGTCAGTAGGGCTACATCAATTTAGTCCAGCTGAGGGTTCAGAATAATATATTTTCATTTGGTTTATATTTTCTCAAATCACTCCGTTTTTCTCTGTCAGATCAGAAATGTCATATATTAAATGAGTACATATACTATTATCCGCCTGAATATGTATAAAATATAGACACACATTTGTTTTACTATCTCTTTAAGTTAATAAAATAATAAGACACTTTTTTAAAATGTATTCTTCACCATTTATCCATTTATATTCTTAACTTTTTATTTCCATAAGTTTAGATAGAGGAAAAGGGCTGATCAGTTTCATGCTGCGCTTTTAACAGTAACAGAGAGGTATCTGTGTTAGTCTGTATCCTAACACAACAAAAAAGCAGTCATGTAGTACTAGCAAAATAATTTATTAAGTGATGAGCTTTTGTGAGGCAGACTCACTTCTTCAGATCTGTTCTTTTAGTTATTTTAAATTATTTCTGTTATTTTAACAGTTATTTGCTCTGACTTTTGCAACATCGAATACAAATGTTCACCCTACCACAAAAAAAGAGAGAGAAATGTAAACTACAAGTCTACTCTGACTACTATTTAGAAATAGCACCTTCTCATACAACTGATGTGCATATTCAGAATAGTATCTGCTGAATTTCAGACTGTTAGCATCAACAGTGGAAATTTGGATCTCAGAACCTTCATTACTGTAGTATTATGTTATGCAGCAAGAAAACAGTTTGACTTTCAGATCACATATTGGATCAGCAGGGTTGACAGTTCGAAAAACATCTTTGTTTATTTGTAAATTTCCCACATTCTTAAGTGAAGCCATTCAGAAATGACACATTTAAAACACTGATCTTAATAAACTCTGTTATCTGCCTATCAGCTACTCAGCAGTTCATTCAACTTCAGTGTTCAACTGCTAAACCACTGAATTTCAGAGAACTCACCCACTGATCTGTTTTTTCAACACATTACTGCATACGCTGATACGAATTGTTGCCCACAGATGGCAGTGATCCTTCACTCTTACAAGTATGCACCCTCAGAATTTCCTCTCTGCTTTAGGCATGTATGACAACATCCACTAATCAGTTTCATTCCTACCCAAGCTCTGCTGGAGGTGCTGTGATTCAGTTTTCTGTGAATTACACTAGCAGATTCTGGTCTTCTACTTCATCTCGAAGGGCTGTAATATTTTTAAAATGGGCCTGAATTTCCTGAAAAATGTATTCAAATTCAGCACATAAAACTGTTACAATGTTCTACTGAAGTGTGAGTCTAAGTATCTGGTCAAGCTAATTTCCAGTAGGAAAAGGGGAAGCAAATGAAACTCAAAGAACCAAAACAAACAAATCTATATCAAGACCTTCACAAATAGCAAAACACATCAATCATATTTTTTAAAAAGTTTTTCCAAAGTAAGTGGTGAGCACAGTATTTAAACCTGAATAAATAATTAAAGGACTCAATAAAAATAATGCATTCAAATGCAAATATAACTAGCACACCTCTTTTAATTCATTTCCATATTAGAGAAGGTTTATACAATAAAATCTGGAAAGTTCCTCTCTGCTTAGAATGGCTAAACCATTTTAAACAGGTTCCTCTTTTCCAAGATGAACTACGAAGAATTTCAAAGCAAAGGGCAATATCATGAAGAAAAAGCAAAACAAGGTGTTGTGTGTTATTTATTCCATGCCCTTCCTCTCCAATGAATTCCCTGCCCAAGTGCTAACTAATGACATGAGATTTTTTTTTTCTGTTCATGGATCAGAAGTGACCATTATGCAGCTGTGAACATCTGGCATACTGGTAGAAATTCATCACATATGGTGCCATCTGTATCTTGATATGTCAGAGCCAGACTGTGCTGTCATTTGTCTTTGGAACTCCACTGGATTTAGTAGTTGTATACAAATAGCTGAGGGCAGAATTTAGCCCAAGACTTAATTATTAAGGTTAAATATTTAATTTATGTAGCTTCCCGGATGAAACTGTGTGATGACTTCAGTGGTGTAACAGGAGTAAAATTTGGTCATGTATCTTTAAAACTCCCCAGGACTTCCTTACTTTTGCTACTCTTCATCATGGTTTTGCACTGAGTCAAAGGTGTGTGGTAGAGGTGTCACAATAATAATGATGGTGGGGCGGGTCTATCTGATGTTTGTGACACAGTACCTCTAACTTGGTCCTAAGCTGCTTCCAAGTCATAGTCATACCTGCTATCTTGTCAGTGAACTTACTGGTTTGGTGCCTTAAGCTTGCAGGTCTGACATAAGACACAGGCCTCCAAGTAATACTGACTGCAGCTGCCAACGTCTGGAAGGATGCCCAGCCATGAACTCCTATTAGGTCATTGGACTAGGACCTGTATCTCTCTCAGATAATATCTGGGTGGAATCTTCTGCTCACCCACTCCAACCTGCTGGTCTGGCATCCAGGGCTGACCTCTGTAAGCTCACAAGTTCAGCACTTCTAGCTTGCTGGTCTGGTGTTAATCTAAATCTCACCTGCAGCTGTCAGTTCATTCTCTGGGTGCCAGCCATGGAGCTATGGTGGAGAAATTGTGTTGTTTAAATTCACCTATGCCATGGGAGAATAAAAGGTGTTCTGCACTTCAGAAAAGGATCTTTTAAGTGACTCCCATTATATCCTGGGGATTTAGGATGCCATTGCTGAACAGTGAAATAGCTTATTTAAAAACACCCACCAAATTAATCACACTTCTATACTTTTTTACCTATGATTGAACTGCAAGAGATTTTTTTAAATGTTTTTTGGTGTGTTTACCTGGTGCATGTGAGAGCATTCTGAGTTGTCTGTTTCATGTGATCTGCATCCAGCCACTCTGTGCAAAACATTTCACATGCACAGCAAAGCCAGAGTCATCTGGCGTGTAGTTAGATAAGTACAGATGGTGGCACCTGCATCCTGCATCAAGAATACTACCCCACCAGGCCTTGTAGACAATGACCTACTTAAATGTAAAAGAATACTATTAGCACATTGCTACCTCCAGCACAGAATGATTACAGCTTCTGGATGAAGCAATAGAAAATGTCAGAGAGGCAGCATTAAAGAAAAGGATTTTCACAGTGAGATGCACTTTTTAAAAAGAGAGACTTGAAAACATGTTGTCCTTTTCCTGTTGTTGAAATACTTCTTTCTCACAATCCAGCTTCTCTTTCCAGAGATGGGATCAAGCTCCTTCTCTCCCACAACAGCTTAAGGCTATTCAGAGTCATCATTCTGGTCCAAGCTGAGCTCCACTTCCCTCTTGTTTTTACAATGAATTGTAATCCTGTTGTGTTTCTGACATCATATGCTGCTGCTGTGGTAGAAATGAGTGGAGTCACAAGTTCAGTTTCCTAACCTTATTCCTCAGCTTTGAAAGAAGGTTAAAATGGATGAGGAGTACAGCAATGTGACGAACTGATATTTTCAGTTTAGTGGTGGTACTGAAGCATCAGGAAAAATATTTCAGATTGACTTAAAACATTTTTTTAAATTTCTTCGGTAAACCGAATTACATTCAGTGTAATTTAAAAAAAATAGAAGTGCAGTAAAATTCTATTCCAACAGACATTTTGTATATAAAAAGGGAGAAATGCTGTGTTTTGAAAATGTCAAAACAAAGCACTGAATTCTAAAATTTTTATTTTTATTTTTCTTGGATGAAAACTCGAATTCACAAAATGTTTCAGTTGATCCCAACCTGCATTTCTCTCCTCCCACCTCAAAAAATAGTTTCAACAAAACGTTTTACCCAGTTGTATTTAAGAGGTATAAATTAGAATCTGATCAAACATCTCTTTAATAAGTAGCAAGGGTAATTGAATGAGAGCTCATATATGACAAAAGTTAAATAGAGGAATGTAACAGACAAGTATATTTGGGCTTCCCTCAGTGTGGCTCTAATCCCCCTTTATATCAAATCACTTGATTATAGTCATATTAAGAGTGTTCCATTCTTTTACAGATGGGTATACAAAAAATGGACAGCCTTTGGACTAACAAGAGAAACAAGTATCATCCTAATAAGCCAAGATTCAGCCCATTTGGCTAATATCAGTAGCACAGGTCCAGAAATGAACAGGCATTTAAAGACAGAATATGGTGTACTTCAGTTTCTTTGTCAGTTTTGTTATTCTGATACTTGATGAAATGTTACTTCCTGCCAAATAAAAGTGAAAAGATAAATTAACATATAGCTTCAAGAAAACCATATCAGTACAGGTCTTTTCCTGTCATCTGATTTCATCTCCATCCCGCATGTGAGAGAAGAGCCTATATTTGGTTTTGTGTAGCTACATTATTTGAATATATTGGTACTGTATTTAACTTCTTTAATGCTATAAAATTGTGTCTACTATTGAGAGACAAAGTCCAAAAGTTTCAGAAATTCAATCATGATGTATACTGAGATAAGACTAAAATGCTCTAGAGATCATGGGTCATCCATTCCCTCCTTCCCCAACCTCACCCCCCTGCAGTGTTCCTCATGGTGATAGGGGAGATACAGCTGCCATGCTGGAAATACCACCAGAGTAGCCTTTCTTCTGGTTTTTGATGCTTAAATTCCCATTTAAGATGAGGAAATACAGAAGAATATTCCTATTGTGCGCACACTGTTCACATTCTTCAAAAAGAGAAAGTTAAGCGAATTTTTAAGAACTTCAGAAAGAGTTTTCAGATAGAGTTCAGGGTGATCTTTATTTAACTAGTTTTAGCTATTCTTAATTGTAACTACTTGCTCAGAAGGAATTTCCAGGGGATAAATACTTTCAGAAGGTGCTCAGACCCTAATTAGGGACGTGTGCAGGAAGGCCAACAGAGTGAGTGGGCTCCTGGGCAAGGCCAGGGAACAAGGGCCTGGTTACGGGCTAGCTTCCATCAGGCAGCCTCAGTGCTACCCAGAATGTGCCGTGCCTACTCCAGGAAGCCCTCACTGCTGCCCAGCGTGTGCTGTGTAGGGCTCGGGTGGTGATTTAAAAGGTCTGGGGTTCCAACCACTTCTGCTGCTAGAGTAACAATAGCAGCAGCCGAGAGTTCTGGACTCTTTTGAATTACCCCATGGCAGTTGACCCCCTTTTCTCACCCCACCACCCCGCGTTGGCAGGCCTGTACATGGGAGCTACATCTACACTAGAGAGTTGTGTGGACAAAACCCGAGTTTCGTCAACCAAATTTGTGTTCTGTCTACAGAACTCAGCACCTTTATCAACAGCCGTCTGCCTCTCCCCCATGAGGCAGAACGCCTATTCTTGACAGAACCTGTTGACAAAAAAGCCATGTGGATGCTCCGAGGTGTCCTCTGTTGAGAGACAGAGCTTCCAGGTCACCTGTCAGCCCTGTCAGCTGTGCTTCTGGGTGGCCAGTCTGTCAAGAGAATGGCTGGTCAGTCTTCCAACATTACCTGCCAACAGTAACTTCTGTCAACAGATCACTGTAGTGCAGACGTAGCCAGGGTGTAAGGACCTGTATAGAATAGATTAGACCTTTTGCACCCAAGAATTAAAAGGACGTGGTGCTTTCCTACTTTAACCTCTTTTATATAAAACACAATTCTGAAAATGTTGAACTATTTTATTTGTAAAAAGATAGGAAACTAATCTGAAGGCTGAATTATGGTTTCATAGATTAAGTACAGAACCAATATATGATGGACAATTATAAAAATATGCTGATATATTTGTGGTGATTGAAGATGTTAAAATAAAATCTATTTCCTTATCTTTTTACTTACAGGCCATGCAGTGAGTTTTATAAAAAGTATAAGCAGACTAGTTCATATTGTAAAATCATCTGGTCTATTCTGCTAAAATAATGGTCAGGATAACTTTTGCCAAGGAAGCAGGATTCATTACACTCAGATTGAATAAGATTTAATGAGAATAAATGAATGGTGCTTATATGGCTTAGCTCATATTTTTGATTTAAAAAGAACCTAATTAAAGGTCACTTATTTTAGGACCCCCACCCTATTTTTAAAAAATTCCAAAAGAAAGTAATTCTGTAGTAATAAGCAACAGAACTGTGCTTGATATTCTAGTTACAACAGTACCTCATATGGACCTACTCATGAGAGAACATCTAACGTAAACCATAAACATCACTGGACAGCATCTGGAAGTTAACTTTCGGCTCTTGTGAACCTCAGTCAGCATGGTTGTTGCTTGAATATATAATTATGCAAAATAAGTCCTTTGATATAATACTGCATCTCCAGTCTCTAAATTTATTTCTCCATATTCCCCTCTGTCTAGGAGCTAAACTAACATAAACAAGCATGGTAATAATCAGCCACATTTTTACATAAAGCTTTGACAGATTATCTGCCAAACTAGTAATTGGTATATTACTAAATTGCTTGGTGTCTCCCTGATTACCAGACATAAACTTAACCAAGGGAGGTTTGTTTTCCAATAACAATGCTATGTAACCTCATCTGCTTCTTCAGGCTCTGCTGTGTGGCACAGTATCTATTCCTCAGATGACATGTCTGAAATAGTGGATGAAGAATTAGATGTTTTGACAAACACTTTTAAAAACCCACAAGATCATTTCATTCAAGGATGTAATATGCACTCTGTAAATTCAAGTTTTGTATGAATAATCCTCCCTGAGTTTTGTTACATATAAAAGAATGCTGTGAAGACCATCCGTGTCTTATAATTCCCCATGTAACGTCTGTGGCAGAATTGGAAAACGGCTCATATGAATATTTCACTTTTCAGAATAAAGGGGTTCCTGCCACTGTAATAACAAGAAAATGTGATAAGACAATATTACTCGGCCACAAGGCATTTATTTGCATCTTTGAAGAGTTGTTTGTGTGAAGCCCATACGAACGAGCCACAGTGGAAAAAAAAAAGGCTGAAGAAAATCTTGATGGCACACTGCTCTGGAAAGATAGAATGTCTCAATGCTATGTCAGACAGGAAAATGTAATAGCTTATGATTTTATTTGTCCTCAGTAACAGGAATGAACAGTGTCAGAAGGGTAGCTGTGTTAGTCTGTAGCCTCACAAATAACAAGCAGTCCTGTAGCACCTTAAAGACGAATAAATGTATTAGGTCATGAGCTTTTGTGGGTAAGACCCACTTCTGAACCACTTCTTCAGAAGTGGGTCTTACCCATTAACATTCATGACCTAATACCTTTATCAGAGGGGTAGCCATTTTAGTCTGAATCTGCAGAAACAATGAGAAGTCCTGTGGCACCTTATAGACTAACAAATACTTTGGACCATAAGCATTTGAGGGCCTTTGCCAATAAAAGCTTATGCTCCAAAATATCTGTTAGTCTATAAGGTGCAACAGGACTTCTCATGGTTTTCGCTCATGCATTTGTTAGTGTTTAAAGTGCTACCAGTCTGCTTGTTATTCATTTAGGAAGGGACTGATAAGTTGTAAGTCAACATGCTCTCTGAACTGATCTTGCTCCTGTAGGACCCCAGCATTTCATGAAGAAAGTTATGAGAGCAGAGTCCAAAGGAATGGTAGGTGGTGGGTTCTTCTTTCCTTTCCGATGGGGAACTTTGATTTCTGTTTAGGAGTTTTTCTTCCTCTCTCATTAGCTAGAGACCTAGCAGACATTTAGGGTCATGACCAGAAGGGATGAATGAAGTGATTTAGGTTTTTTACATATCAAGGCTTTAATAGCCATATATTTCCTTGACTCTGTGTGCACATATTGAATGGCAAATGTCCATTAAACACTTTTAATCCCCTCACTAAGTTTTTGTGGCCTTGAACTGGTGGGAGACACCAGGGTGGCTATCTCTTTGTATTCATGTTAATGACACAATGCCCGTTGACTTCAGTGGGGCCTGGATTTCAGCCTTGGTGGTACGAGATATAAGAATCTTCCACAAGCAAGAGGTAGCCCTGTTGGTAAGCAGGTCAGTAGGCAGTTGAATTAATTAATCAAGAGGTTGTGAGACAGGTCAAGGACATTCTCAAAACCAGATTCGTCCTCCAGCTCTCTTACTGTAATACATGTTGCCTTCCCTAGCTGTAATCTGCAAAACTGATGAGACACAGAGAGAGAGAGAGAGGACTTTTGTTATAAAAGGAGCTATTTTACTGATCTTTACATTTGCATTCTTTTGAGAGTTATATTCATCTAGAAGACTATGTCAGAGATGGCAAGATTTTGGAATTTCGTGTGAGTTTCTGGGCACAGCAAAAGTACTGGCTGTGGCTGCTAGTGCTGCTTTTATGACTTAAGTCCTGAGGAGCCTCTCCCATGGGCCAGAACCCTATTGTACTGAGAGCTGTACACACACAAAGATAGTTCTGATCACGGAACATTTACAGATGGATACAGATAGATGAGGGTGTATACAAAAGCAGTGAGACATTACTGGTCGGCCTTACAGGGAGTGGTACCAACACACTGCTCATACTCGCCATTGGTAAGTAGTAACAGTGAGGTAGCCAAGTTAGTCTATATACTATCAAAACAAAAACACAGTCCAGCAGCACTCTTTTGTTAGTCTTTAAAGTACTACTGGATTGCTCTTTTGTTTTTTGGGTTTTTTTTTGTTTTGATAGCTGTTGGTAAGTTATTTTTGTAACTTGGAGTGTTAAAGTGGGGTTTGAAGGAGGATAATGTGTTAGTTTAGCGGCTGCTTAGGGACAGCTCTTCCCAGGCATAGGGACAACATGAAACAAAGTACAAAGGTGCTTGTATGAGAATGTTACAAGCAAGCAATGGAGGCTGGCATCATTGGAACTGGAGAAAGTAGTCAATGTCTCGATGGTGACTGAGAAATGATTTGTAGAGTGGAGATAGGCCATGAAAGGATTTGAAAGGGAAGACAAATAATTTGAATTTGACGTTGTAAATTACAAGGTTGAAGCCAGAGATTCTGAACTGACTGACAACAAGAACATTAACGTGGGTTTCCTGAAGGCAGATGACATTGACTTTGTGCCAGGAGGCAACATTTTAAAGAACAGAGCTTTGCAGTTTATAGTCCCTCAAGATTCCACTGTAGCACCCTGGGGACAGGGCTAACTTTTATACCATTTCCTTGTCCAGATCTGCAGTAACCAGCACTGGATGGATTTGGTTTGCTGGTTGCTGCTTTCGTTTCCCTGGCAGAGTAATGAGAGGACACACAACAAGAACTTAGGTGCATATATTTCCTCCACCTGACATCCAACATCTGAATGCAGCCAATGGACTGTTCACTGAGAATGTAAGAAAGCAACTGCAACTTCCAGGCATCCTCACTGCGCTGGATGAACAGCTACCTGACTTTGGGCTCCCATGCCGCCTCTGGAGCATAAGAGGTTCAGGTGTGATATAGAGTGATATGCCCAGCTCAACAACACTTGCACCATTGAGGACACTCCACTGTGCAACTGATGGTGTGGAGGATGCTGCTCACATGCTGGAGGATTGCCATTTTTGTGATGGGCTGCCAGAGGGTATCTAAGGCTAAGTCTACACTGCAAGATAAATTTGATTTTATTACATTCGATTTTGTAATGCTGGGTTTTATAAATTCGATTCGAGTACCCTCACCTCCCCACAAAGTTGATAGTGCTGCCACATGGAATCACCAAACATTGACTGCTGCAGCAGTGCATTGTGGAAGCCTATCCCACAGTTTCCTCCGCCCTGTAGCTTTCTGGATTTTTTCGCTGGTGTAGTGTGGGAAAAAAATGCCCTGCAAGTGGTTGTGGATATATGATGCCATCTTCCCACATTACATTGCCCTCGTTCCCCTCTCATGACAAGCAAATGGCCATTTTTTCAGAAGGAAAGAAGGAAAAGTAGGGAATCCCAGATGAAAGAACCCCAAATAGGTCGGTTTCAGAAGGTGAGTGAACCAAGTAAACTGGTTGCTCAGCTGTTTTTCCCCTCATTGAAACAACATCTTTGCATGAATCCCTTTAGGTATGACTTTCGTCTGATCAGCCAACTAGTGTGCCAAGCAGGGGACTGTCATACCAACCTGGGATCACCTAGGTGACTGTGCTATCTCAGCGGATCCCTCAGCTACTTCTTCGTCACATACTTGAAACCTCAGATCACCAGAAAAATCATGTCTGAAAATATTATGGGAACAGATTACAGTATGTGATATCCACCCTCGCCAAACAATGAGGGGTGGGGGATGTAGCTGAAGGGCCAGTTGACAGGGTCCCTTCAGGGGCTTTCTGCCAGCCCCCTGGCACATGCTGCTCCACTGGAAACATAGCAAAGACCAAACTCCCCAGCTTGTGTGGTCTCTGAGGGACCATCCAGTCTCTCCACCTTTTCCCTGGTGACAGCCAGCCCCTGAAATCTTTGCTGTGCGGGGAGACTTCCCCACGACAGCTAGGCCCGGAAAATCATTCCTGCCTCTGGAGCCTTCACCACATGCAACCCAGGACATGGTGCTGTCTGGCAGCATGAACTACACTGCACCACAGGCATGTGTTTTTATTGTGTTGAGGGCTGGCCACGTGATGTGGTTAGGTCAGGGATAGACCCCAACTGCATGGCACCTTTGGGGAGGCTGCCCTTGTACAAACGTGAAACAGAGAAAAGAAGTTTCTTGGCCTCTCATACAAGTGCAACACCCACAGTTTAGTCACCACATGGGTGCAGTGGGGAGTGGCTGGCGCCAGCACTGAAACAATTGGTTGACGATCAAAAGTGAAGGACTAGGAAAATTATATTTATGGTAGCATTCTGACTTTCTTTTCTGGACTCTGTTCAAAACCTTACCTACATGGTAACCAGGAAAACTCCATTTTGCTACTAAAAGCAGATAATACTGTATTGACAGAATATACGTGGATAATTAATAGCACTTACCTGACCATGAGAACCATGAAAAAAATCTTTCATGTTAGCCACCATGAAATAAACTGTATTTAATGTTTCTTTTTGAGCTGTTGATCCCCGGATCTCCAGTGTTTTACAACCAGCCAGTGTTTTACAGCAGCCAGTGTTTTACAGTGTTTTACAGCAGCCAGTGTTTTACAACCATGGGGTCAGTATTACTGCATCCATTTTACAAATGCAGAAGCCAAGGAGGTGCAATAAGTTAACAGTGCCTGGATACATAACCCAGATCTCTTAACTTCTAGTCTAGTACTGTCTTCACTTAACCATGCAAATCAAAACTATGTACCAGTGTCTTCCATTGGGCATAGTCACACCAAGTCTGAAGAAGGACACCTTGCTGAATGTACCATAGACACTCAAACAGCTAGGGGTATTGTCTCCAAACAACCACCCCTTTTCCTACACAGGTGCATATTTGTGCAAGTTATTGCAGTGTTCTGTCAAAGATAAATCAAGGTATTGTAGCCTTCAAAGCCCCCCTTACACAATCTGTTGAGTAGCCTTTGTGAACACCCTTTATAAAAGCTGGCACCAATAAAAATGCTTCTGCTATGTACAGTGATAACTATAGCTATCAGTCTTTAATGGACTTAATGTGTAACAACAGTCAATATGCAGTGCAAGGGACAAAATAAAACAACACAGGCAGAAAGCTCAATTGAGGTAAACTTGTATTTCACGTGTAAGTTTTCTATAATGTCAGTTTCAGTGTTGCTTTTGGTAATTTACATGCATAATGGGGATAATTGGTGGTTTCTAGGATGTAACTTGTAGTGAGATTATAGTTGAGACTTATGGTAGTAAGTGGTAACATATGTTCCTACCACAGTGCAGCCTCACGATATTACGTTCATTGATGTGCTTGTGGGTGAAAAGCACTGTAACTCGTGAGTTGCTGCAACTTGTCATCCCCACTGTATTGTGTGACTGTATATCTATCGGTATATACGAACAGGGTGAGGTGAGGAGGGGAGGGTGTGGTTCCAATGGCTCATTAATGAGATTTAGTGGCTTTAACCTCCAGAATCCCAGATAAAATCAAGTGTTCCTGTTTGCATACATCACAGTTCACAAGAGTTTCAGGAGTGGGAAACTGTTTGTGTTGATACTAGATATTGCTGTTAGAACCAGGAGTGTTTGGGGAACCTTATACAACACTTTTGCTTTCAGTGATTTTCCAGGTGAGTAATTGTTGATATGTTATCATTCCATCTAGTGCCCCCTGGAAATTCTTTCATCTGAGGTCACCTCTTTTACCTTCTGTCATCATTATTTACATAATCAAATGAAAATGAATAGAGCTGATTAGAATGAAATGCCAAGACAAATCATCTTTGTTTGTTTAAAATCAGTGCACTTAACCCTCTAACTACAGCCCAACTGAGGTAAAGGATGTTCCATTCACACCAACCCCATGAAGGCTTTGAATATTTCTTCTAGATGGAGGGAAACAGTAAAAGGACCAAAGTTCTTCATGCAGGTGGCTGTTTTGGGGCTAGTCACAAATATCTGTGAAGATGAAACTGCAGGTGTTCCACACAGATGTGAAGTGTGCGCTCTTGTATGGATGCAATACCTGGCGTACTAAAAGGTCTTCAAATCACACCTACAGACATTCATAAACAAATGCCTGTGGTACATCCTTTGTATCAAATGGCAAGACTTTGTCACAAATGAGGAGCTTTAGAACAGAGCAGGACAAAAACCATTTGACGATCAAATCAGGGAAAGAAAGTTGGGCTGCGGGTAGACCACACTCTCAGAAAACCATCATCCAGCATAGTCCAGCAAGCTCTCAAATGGCACCCGCAAGGAAAAGGCAAAGGAAGAGAACCTCGGACAACATGGAGAAGATCTACTGAGACCAAAGACAACAACCTGGGTACACCTAGAGTCAGCTGAAAGTTTTGTTCTGGGACAGAGTGAAGTGGAGGAGATTTGTAAATGACTTATGCGCCATTCAGCGTACAAGGGTTTAAATTAAGAATTCGGTCTGATTGCAAAAGAAAAATCAGACCCTATCTAGATTTGGATTAGGAGATGTTATTGGATTTTTGAGATGTTTGTTTAACTTTCCCCACCCCCAAAAAATCACTTTTCAGAGTCTTAATGCCGATACCATATTAATGGAATATGACACCCATTATAAATAGTGATTTATTAGCTACTGGCCAGTGCCTGTAATGGACAAATACTTCCAGCTTCATAGGAGGGGAATTATTTTCCTGACTATACAATGCCACATCTCGTTCCATATATTATTTTCTTCTTCCTCTTCCTTTCTTGCTTTACCAACATCCTCCTTTCCCTTTTTTATGCCTCAACAGCAGCAGACAAATAGGCCACCATAAACTGGCCTTTAAAAACAAAAAACAAGAGTGAAACTTTTCAAACTCAGTTTATAGTACCTCTAAGGTAAATGATGAATCACAGCAAGGCCCTTCTGTTTATTTGGAACTAGGGACTAACATCACACCCATGCTAAAATAGACATCAGTGACAATTCCTATAAATTTGAACCAGTCTGCAGATAGAGGAGGCAAACAGTTCTGTCACCACATGGAGATAGTGATCAAGCTGTGAAGGATGTATGCTTTATTTACTATACACGGTTATTGCTGAAATGTAGCTGGTCAGAACTACAAAGGATGCATCTTGAACTGGTTTGTATGCCTAATTCCTGCTCACAATCTCAGTCATCACACATCCCTGTAAATATTTACTCAATATTGTACCATACTTGAAATTTATGACTTTAATTTTCTCTTATAACTTGTTCATAAACACTAAACAGAATACCAGTTCTAAAGATGGAGGAGATAACATTGACATTGTCAGTTAGTATTTAAGAAGAAACGCCTCACTTTCAGCCAAGCCAGTCCTCAGGTTAAAATCACATTGACCTTCACAAAACAGAGGCATGTATAAAATGGCTGAGGACCAAAATCTGAATGTGATGACTTTTCACAGGGAAAGATTCTTCATGGGTCTGAGATTTCAATCCTTTTTCTGTTCTTCTGTTTTTTAAGCTACAACCTGGTGTTTTTCTTCTGTTCTGGTTTGAAAGTGATCATTGGAGCACTTGTTCCCTCAGCAATACTCAAACAACCCATGTTAGCCACAAAAAGATAAGATGAAGGGAAGCCTGGAGTCATCAAATAAAAATGGCTCTTTTTAAAACAGCTAGCAAAGAAAACCCATATGGTTAACCTCTTTCAGTGGCCTTCATTTTCTGAGATCAGCATCTGACAGTATCCTCCGACTTTAAAACCCTGCATTGTTTGTACTTATTTTTTGTGCAAGTGAAGGGCAGCTGTGTGTGTATGTCCATGCCTTTGTGTGTTTAACATTTTAGTTTAAGCTATTTATTTCAGAACTTCTCTTCCACATATTTTTCCCCAGTAGTTGCTATCCTGTCACCTATTGTGCACCCTCCCATCCAGAAAGTTTGGCTGACTGTCACATGACGAACTTTGAGATTACTTTGCCTACCATCCTGGCCTCATTTTTTAAAAGAATTGGAGAAACCAAGCACAGACATCTTGAACGTCCCTATAAAATTTTAAATCACTGTGGATGAAATCTTGGCCTCACTGAAGTCAATGGGAATTTTGTCAGTGGGGCCAGAATCTCACTCTCCATGTTACCACAATAGATTCTGTCAACATCTAAGGTTTTGATGACCAATCTCTGTCCCTTGGGGAGTATAGGAACAGTAGGCGAGAAATAGATCATGCAAAAGGAAAGTTTGGTAATTAATGTGCTGCAGCCTTCCAATGTTCTAAAGACTCCAAGGAACATCAAACCCTGCAGGCTTATACCCAAGCCATGCTCCAACTGTGAAAAGTTGCAATAAATCTGTCCCTTCAGCCCCACTGGGTATTCCAATGGTGTAGCAGTCAGTGCAGAACTGTTCAGACAGCTTCACACACACACGTATGTGGGGGGGGGAGGGTGTGTGTAGCAGGGGGGCTCCCTTTATGCAGGGAATAATCCTTGCGGAGAGATCAACTGTCCTGAAGGCCCCATTGTGTTGCTGTAGTGGATTAAAGGGAGTTGAAGTTCAAAATGTTTCCATGTGGATCTGACAGGAGCAGAGATCTCCTGATGTTTGGGGTCAATGGGTTTTTGAGTGTGGAAAGCATTTATTGGTATTCAACAGCAGCAAGCCTGTTTTCAGGGGGTTAGGACAGAACTCCAGGCAATGCTAGATATGCATGTACAAGTTTGAACGTCCCCTTTGAAATTACATCCATTTCCTTCAAAATTCTGCACCTTCCCTGTGCAGCTCTGACCTTCTTCCCTGGGGTTTGGCTGGCAAGGGGCATGGCTGCAATGAAGAAAGACCATAGGCCAAATTCTCTGCTGTCATAGATAGGTGAAATGCCTGTGAAGATAATATTAATTAATATTTACACCAACAGGGGTTTGGCCTTGCCCCTCTTGTTTCTCTTCAAGCGTGAAAACAGCACTGAGTGAGTGATGTCCTGACACAAAAATCAATGCCTGGTTCTACAGGTGAGAGAGAGAGCTCAGGAGAGCTACAAGAGAAGGCCAGTTAAAGTTGTGGACTCCAATAATAATGCAAGGATCACCACACTTGTGGTTATGATCCTTGCATATTTGCCACTCGCCAAAATGAATGCCCTCCCCCTCCCCCAAAGACAGGCACCCCCAGCCCACCCCAACCACCCCACTCTAACTGTATATTCTGGCATCTCACCAGAGCCACCATCTCTGGAGTTGCAGGAACCACACTGTGCTGGCCCACTGCTGCACTGGTGCAGCAGAAGCAGCACCGCAGCCACACCAGGGCAGCAGAAGCCGTGAGGCTACTGGCTGGAGCTGCAGAAGCCACACTAGAGCCACAGGAGCAGCGTGGCTGCACTGGGGCAGAAGGTGTGACTCTAGGGAAACTGCTGTAGGGGCTGCCACTGTCGCCACGCATGCATCCCACCAAGACATGGGATGCATACATGGAGTGGGCGGAGAGGCGCTCCACATGTGTGGCTCTGCTGAGCCGCATTTCACCACATCTCGGTGGCCCATTCACCACACATGTGAACAGGGAGCATATTGGACACTGGAATTAAAGGATCAATGATCAAAGCCAGCACAGTGTGTTGAGGAGCAAGCAAGAGAAACATACATTGCATACCATTTGCAGACTAAGGGTATGTCTACAGAGTGGCCGCATTCCTAAATAAAATATTCCAGAATACCTTATTTTGAAATAATGCTGCTACACTCAAAATTGCGTTTCGAAATAGCCCTCAGCTATTTCATGATATAGCATCTAAACACCCAGAGCTGTTTTGCAATAGAGCCATTGGACACACTTTGGCTTGTCTGAAATAGGCTCTATTCCCTGTCTTAAAAGTACCTATTTCAAAACAGCTATTTCAAAATAGGAGCTATTCTTCATGAAATGAGGTTTGCCAATTTCAAAATAGGTCAACTGATATGTTAAAATTACTTTGAAATAGGGATTGCATTGTGTAGATACATAGCTTTTTCATAATAATGTTGCTGTGTAGGTTTACCCTGAGAGACCAATTGCACCTCTTTTCAAGTCAAGTCAAGTCTTGGGGACACAACAGTGCCGGACTGCAAACCAGATTGCTCATTCTGTAGTCATTATATCACCCAGATGTTCAGACAAAACCATTTGATTGCCCCAACCATTTAGTGGAACTCCTCTTCTTTCTTCAGCCCCTCACCTCTGCACTCAGTCATTAGCAACAAGTGCAGGAAAGGGAAAGCTCTACTACAATGTGTGCCACCGGCTCAGTTTGAAATGGTAAATGGGATTTTTTTATAGGTAGTTCAAAGTCCTGGTGTGTGTCACCTAACGCAGTCTGCCACATTGCTCCAATCACTCAGGTTCATGGGAAATCTGGGACATTTCTGCCACACTGTGCCAGGACAACAAAGACCCTTTTCATAGGCGTTGGCAGCTTTTGTGAAGCTGCATTCACAAAAATTTTGGGGTGCCCTGTACGCCACTCAGTTCTTATCGGACCTATTAATCAGTGAAAATTTATAGGTTTCATATCTATCCCTGACAGGACTAAGGAGAGAGGAATCCTGATGGGGTTTTTTAATAAGGATTGTAACTGATAGAAAATATTCTTTAAGTTTGTGTAATGTACTGCTAAGTGAAAACAAGACAGTGGGGGGATTGGTTTCTTCCCTCTTGAAATAAGTATGTAATGAATAGAATATAAAATAAATGTGCTGAGTAAAAGCTATATCAGGAGCTCTCTTTGGGAAAGAGTGACAGGGCACTTAAATAAGCTTTCATGTTTGTGCAGTACTACTTTTATTAGCAAATCATACATCAGGAGTTAGGGTCACAATGCAAGAGCAGGCTAAGATATTAGTTTTGCATTTTGTGCAGGAGTAACACAAATTTGTTCTGTTATCCTTCACATGTTAAGCATGGAGGAATGGAGTGTAAATTGCTGTCTCCACTGTTGTATCCCCCTCGGGAAGAGTGAGTAACTTACCTCACACTGCTGTGAGCATTGTGGCTGAAAGAGGGGCAGTGATGGGATTAAGGGAGTCACAAAACAGCCCTCAAAGGTCAGGAAAGGTCACTGTGACCTTCAAAGATGAAGAAAGGTCCCAAAGCTCAAATAGTAAAGTGATTGGAGTGGATATAAGAGTGAAAATAGACAGGGTAAAATCCTGGCCCTATTAAGTCAATGGGAGTTTTCCCATTGGCTTAAAATAAGGCAAGGGTTATAGACTTTAGGAAGAACACACAGTTGCCTCCTCGGAAAGTTGGCATAACATTTGTAGCTGACTGCCCCAGGCCCCTCCCCTTCCACCCGTTGCCCCGCACCTTCCAAAGCACAGATTTGGACCTCCTCCCGCCTTGTCCCAGGGTCTACAACGGCTGTTGGCGCTGCTGTAAGCAAAATGTCACACTAATAATTTCTCAAAAGAAATTTTAGCCGGAGAAATAACCTCCAAAGTTCCAGGTTTCCTCTTCTAGTTGAAGAACCAACAGCAGAATCTATAAATGATTAAACATAAAATGTATTTTTGTAAAGAAAGGCGATATGTGTGATGTCAGCTTACTAAAGATCTACTGGGCAGATGGATTAAAAGCAAGGCATGCATAAGATTCCAGCTCAAAGCTGAGGTTGTCTTGAATTTAATTACAGTGCAGCTGTCCAGCAGTGAAAGCTTATGAGACACTTTCCATACACCACTGCAACCTCCACAACTGTTTATTTCTTATATCAGGTTTAGAAAGCCTGGGTTAGATTGGTACAGAACTTTGGCAGGCAATAAAATACAAGCCAGAGCCTGAATTTCCTTGGATGTTTCCATTTTGTTCTGAAATCCTTGACAACAAAACGAGAGTGTAGCTGTAAATGTGTATGAATATTGCTTATGCCATCTGTAAGTGTCAAGGTACATGTCCCTCCACATTCTCCACTGCCACCACTAGAGGTTTTACTTAGAATTCACCAAATTGAACTGAGAAAAACCTGTTCATTTCTTGCCAATAATGACCAAGCTGCCTGGATATGATGTAAGACTATCAATTGTGCTATATATTTGGCTTGGTTTATGGTTCTCCCCCCCAAAATGCAGCCTTTAGTTACTCTCCGGCTTTTACTTTTGATGTGGGGGGTAAGGCATACAGAAATTAATGACTGTAAGGGGCCAAAGCCCAACTCTCTTTTCCCTCTGTTGGCTTTTTAAATTGCTTTGGAGTTTAATTTCAGTTGCTCAAAAATTCTGCCAACAAGCTGTCATAAAATATAAGCAATGGCCATCATTAGGGCCATGTGCAGTTAAGTCTGAATTAAGAGTATGCCCATTGATAGGCAGCACTCCAGCAAATGACAGGTTACTAAAACTGCTCTAAGTGCCGCACAACTTGGATACCTGTGAATTAAAAATATAACTGAAGGAAATAAGAATGTTTGCAGATGAGCTGCTCATCAAGACAGGACTGCATTTGTAGCAAATATCATTTCAAAGGAGTAGCTCAGAAAGCTCTACTGATTATTAGTTTGACTTTTAAGTTAGTGGCATTGTGTTATAAATGTGCATTACACAGTGAGACTGTGGTTGTGCAAAACATCATGGCATCTTGACTCATAGTTGAGACACGCATGAGAAGAATGCCAAGGAGAGTAACCTAGTAAATATTCAGTGTTACTTTATTAATAGTAGTAGTAAGCCCTTCCCACTCCTACATCTTGGAGCATAGGCTTTTGATGGCCTTTCGCCAGAATCCCCTGTCTTGTGCAATATTTTCCGGTTCTGACTAGGTGTATCCCATCTTTTTAGTGTCTTCCTTCAGGTCTCTATGGCAGGTGTTGGGCGCCTTCTTATCCTTTTTCCCTGAGGGTTCCAACTTAAGGTTGCTTGTGATGGTGGTGGTTGGTTTTCCAAGGGTATGTCCAATCCATTGCCATCTTCTCTTCCTGATTTCTTCTTCAGCAGGAAGTTGGTGAGTCAGTTGCCACATGTCTTGGTTGTTGACAAGGTATGGCCAGTGGATCCAAAGGATTTTACAGAGGCAGTTATTAATAAACATCTGGATTTTTTGACAGTCCTCTTTGTTGTTCTCCAAGTTTCTTCTCCAAACAGTAGGACTGATTTGACATTGGAGTTGAATAACCTGATCTTAGTCTGAGTTCTGATCTGGTTAGAATTCCACATGTTTTTCATGAGGAGAAGCTGTTTTGCTTTTCCAAACCTCACTCTCACATCAGCTTCAGTGCCTCCCTCTTGATCAATGATGCTATGAAGGTATGTGAAGACCTCAACTTCTTCCAGTGCCCTGTTGCCAAGTATGACTGGCTCTGTGCTCCTGATGTTGATTTGCAAGGTCTTAGATTTTCCTTTGTGGATGTACAAGCCAACTGTAGGTGAGATGTCAGCAAGATCTGACGTCTTCTCTTGCATCTGTTGTGGCTGTGGGACAGAAATACTGGATTATCAGCAAAATCAAGTCATCCAGCCAGGTCCACAGTGTCCACTACATCCCATTTCTTCTCCCTGCTGTTGTCATCTTCATGATCCAGTCTATCACCAGGAGAAAATGGAATGGTGATAACAAGCAGCCTCGTTGGACTCCAGTCTTCAATTCAAAGCTCCTTGTGAACTGTCCCCCATGGTGAACTTTGCAGGTCATTCCTTCATAAGCATTCTTAACAAGGCTGACTAACTTGGTTGGTATGCCATAATCCCGAAGCAGCTCCCAGAGGGTTTACCCTGTGTACACTGTCAAAGGCTTTCTTGCAGTAAAAGTTGATGTAAAGTGTTGAATTCCATTCTATAGATTGCAACAGTATGAATCATATTGGAGCAATCTGGTCAATGCATGACCTATTCTGCTGGAAACTGGCTTGCTGGTCTCTCAGCTCTGGGTCCACTGCATTTTTCAGTTTTTCAAGGGTGATTCTGTTGAAGATCTCTCCTGGTATTGACAGAAGTCTGATTTCCTCTGTAGTTTTCACAGCTGCTTAAGCTGCCCTTCTTTGAGATCTTGATGAGTAGCCATTCTTATAGTCTGATGGCATATCCTCTTCTTCCCAGATCTTCTCAAACAAGAGAAACAGCATTTGTACTGTGACATTGATGTCCACTTTGAGGGCTTCTACAGGAATGTCGTCTGGGCCTGTGGCATTACCATTTTTTGCTTTCAAGATCGCCTTCCTGACCTCCTCTCTAGTCAGTTTGCCACAACCTATTGGAACATTGATTTCTGCTGGTTGGATGCCTGGTGGATTTTCATGAGCTGGTCTGTTGAAAAGCTCTTCAAAATGTTCTACTCATTGGTTTAGTTGCTGCTCTATCTCTGTCATCACCTGTCCCTCTTTGTCTTTGACTGGTCGTTCAAGTCTACTGTATTTTCCTGAAAGCTTTTGTCTAATGTCATTTCATGTTTCCACTTGCTGCTGCAGCTTCTGCTTCTTCCACCATATTTTCTATTTAATTCCTTTTGTTCATCTTCACACTCTTCTCCTCCTCCTCCCTGTTGGCTTTTGTGTAGTCTTCCGTCACCGATGCTTTTGCTGCTCTGGTGCAGCTGATATTAACTGCCTCTTTCTTGCATGTCTTCCCTCGTATTTTATGCCTCATTTCCACTGAGATCCGTTCCTTTTGTTGGGGTGGTTGTGGTCTGACTACTTCTTGGCAGGTTGCTATTATTGTTTCTTTCCCTTGTTGACACCAAGTGTGGGGATCTGTGTCTTCATTGTACAGATCTGGGCTAAGGTGCCTACCTGAGTCACAGAGACACCAGTTTGTGATCTGAACTTCATTCTAAAGCAAACTGGGAGGGCAAAGTGTTTCTGGGACTGACTAAGACAGGCAGCTCAACTTCACAGTTCAAGCTTAACCAAAAACAGTGCTCCATTGACTTCTATATTAAGATAGGATCCTAGCTGGACATTCATCTCCCATTGAGGTCTATTATATTTACATGACACCTTCTATGTGATGGTTTTGCGTAAAGCTCATGGCTGTAGGCATGAGTTATTCTGACTAGTTTGAAACCTGCTTTAACAAATGACAGGCCTAGTTCTTCAATGGGAATCTCACAGGAGATGGTCACCACCTCTGTGTTCAATAAAATAGGTTTTGAGTTACCCAGAGTAACCTTGCCTTCCAGCCACAAGCATTAGTAAAAACATCATGCAGAACATATAATATGCATATAAGCATCGCTCGCAATAAAGGTCCTTCATCTGAGCCATAAAGAAACTTTCAAGAATATTATTCAACTATTTTGCTGTTCCCTAGGTTGCCCTGGACTGAGAGGTTATTGTAGCCTGCGCGGCAATAGAGGTTTATTTCATTCTTCCCCCAGCCACACATGTGGCATAAATTTATTATTTACAGTACTTTTACAGGAAGAGTTTGAAGGGAGAACCTCTTTTACAGAGAGACCTTTTCCAAATAGAACTTTATATGACTCGTATTAAATAAGGCAGTGTACAATCAATAAGGTCTACTTTTTCATTCACGTTGTTTTATTTCGGATAAAAAAACCTACAGAAGGCTGAAGTTTTATAAAAACATTTCATGATATAATGGCACAGTTATAGATAAATACACTTAGTGACCATACAGGGAGAATACAAACATGTAAAATAACCCCCCCCCACGCCTCCCCCTCTCTCCTTTGTTCTGCCAAACTCTCCATGTGCCATATCATTTTCTACCAGTCTGGCATGTAGGTTCTGCTTACAGGACCAGCAACCACAGCTTCTAACCATCCTGGACATCTCTAATGCCACATAAACAGTTATGTATGTATTAATATAAACTAGATATGAGCAACTACTACAATCTTTAATAGGCATGATGTGCGCTTTGCTAAGCATCTGAGCACTCAGCACCTCTCCCCCAGGAGGCAGTGAGCACCTGTCAGTATCAAGCTGTAGACATAAACATGGATATCCCCCTCCCCTTTATATATAACATGGGAGGAGATGGAATAAAAAATACCTGTGGGCAAGGTTATCTTTTGTCCTACATGCCCATGCATGTGAAAAAAGGAGACTTCACTCTCCTTTGTCGGTGGTTTCAGTGCCTCTGGGATTACATATGAAATGTACCTCACATACAAACACACACATCGTTTCTACTTCTTAAATCATAGGGAAAGCTATTGTGTGTACAGTGACTAGCCTAATGAGCCCCTGGTTTCTGAGTGAGACCTCTAAGTAATACCATGGTAATAATAAAAATAATGTTTTTAGATGGAAAAAATATTTTGAGCTGTCTCCAATGCTCCCTATAGGATATCTTCTAATTCACTGTTGGTCAGAATTCCCTGTAAGCTGTAAGGAGAGATGCAGGTGCTGCCTAGCCGAGTTGCAGAGCATCCACAGCTGCCCACAGCCAGCAACATGTTTTCTATCGGTGGTGCGCATCTACACAATGCCTTGGTGCAAATAAAATTTATTCTGCTCCATGGAAATTAAAAAGTAGAGAGAACATTGCTGACAGTCACTCTTTCCTCCTCTGAGGTCAGTGGAATATTTCATCATGACTGTTTAGTCCAATCAGCTCAGTATAAACTGTATTTTATGTATTCTGTTCATATAAACTATCTGTGCAAAAAATTACTAGATTACAAGAACTCATTATTATTGCTTTAGTTATCTGCAGGTTACATATTGCATTTTGCAGCTAACTCTTGCAATGTTGGCTGTCATCAGCAAAGCTGTCTGGAAAGTAGCACTCTGAGAACAAAGAAAAGGGGGGGTCATTATTTTTGTGTATTTTACTGAAAGGCTGAAATTTTTCTGCCAGCAATTTGCAGATGTCATCTTACAGTTTTAAAAAATATCCACAAAACCAGAATTTGTGCATGTGTTTGTTCCCTAGGAAAGGGTAGGGCAAGGCGGCGTTCAAAGCTTCCCAAACTTTACTGAATTTTGATAAGATGCAGGGCACTGGCATTATCAGTTTCATCATGAAAACTTGACCACATAGAAAGTGTCCTTGACGAGCCTGTACTCATTATGAGGCAGATTCTTTAGTATTCCTGGTATGACTCTTGAAGGGGTTATGCAATGTTCTGTCAACTGATTTAAATGAAATATCCTAGCACAAATGACCCAAATATTCTTTATATTTTTCAATGTCAGCTTAATGCCAGTGATACAGTCAGTTACCCATTGAATGGGCTGAGGTCAGGAGCAAGAGTAAATCACAGGCCATATCTGGTAGTCAAAGGAAAGAGAAATAAAGGATAAAATGATTATTTAATGCTTGTTTTCCCCTTTTCTGTTTGATTTGAGTCATATGTTTTGCTCATGGCTTGCTGGATAGCTCTCTGAACACTTGGCCATGATCACCAATGCCATTCTTGGGTATACTTTTTGCCTATTCACCAGTTCAGGTATTCTGAGGCAATCTCTATGGAGGCAAGTTTTTCATTATCACATTTAGATGGAATGGTTTATGACTGGTAATGGCTGGTCTCTATTTTTGGTTAGAAAAAGGGTAAGTTCATCCATGATTCAGCATCAGCTGTTTCTTAATCATCCCTGATGGTTACCCTTAATTCAAATGTAAAACGTTAGAACAGATGCTATCTGCTCTAGCAATTACAATCAATTTTTTCTTCCCAATCTGAGTATCTGCAATTGTTCTTTCTTAGTGCATAACCTTTAGAGTCAGAAGGTCATTTGGAATCACACCAGGATGAAATGCAAACATCTATATTTAAAATACAGAAATACTTTTAAAGATTTGAAGGTATTATTATTTGAAAGCTCAGATTTTTAATGACTGTTGTCCATCAACCCAGCCCCACTTTCTTGCCAGAGAACTTTATTGTTTCTTTCTTATTATATAGCATAACCTTTCTTTGGTATTCATTTCCTAAAGAAGATTACTTTTCACTATCAAACTTTGCCAACAGGCTCTTTTTGGCCAAAGTCTGAAAACTTGCAATGCAGAGAAGTAGAGCAGCTTTTCAGTTGTTATAGATTGCAAAGAATAATAGGTTGTCTGCTCTATCATTTCCTTTTCCTCACACTTACGGCTGATTATGAATCTATGCACTGTGCTGCACTCATCTACAAATTGGTTTCTTACAGTAAAACACAAAACCAAGAGAATCTTGGCTGGGTTTGGACAAAGTCAAAACTTGGCCTAATTGGGTCTCAAGAGCTGCGTCTACACGTGCACGCTACTTCGAAGTAGCGGCACCAACTTCGACGTTAGGCGGCGAGATGTCGAAGTCGCTAACCTCATGAGGAGATAGGAATAGCGCCCTACTTCGATGTTCAACGTCGAAGTAGGGACCGTGTAGACGATCCGCGTCCCGCAACGTCGAAATTGCCGGGTCCTCCATGGCAGCCATCAGCTGGGGGGTTGAGAGATGCTCTCTCTCCAGCCCCTGCGGGGCTCTATGGTCACCGTGGGCAGCAGCCCTTAGCCCAGGGCTTCTGGCTGCTTCTGCGGCAGCTGGGGATCTATGCTGAAGGCACAGAGTCTGCAACCAGTTGTCGGCTCTGTGTATCTTGTGTTGTTTAGTGCAACTGTGTCTGGGAGGGGCCCTTTAAGGGAGCGGCTTGCTGTTGAGTCCGCCCTGTGACCCTGTCTGCAGCTGTGCCTGGCATCCCTATTTCGATGTGTGCTACTTTGACGTGTAGACGTTCCCTCGCTGCGCCTATTTCGATGTTGGGCTGAGCAACATCGAAGTTGAACATCGACGTTGCTGGCCCTGGAGGACGTGTAGACGTTATTCATCGAAATAGACTATTTCGATGTTGGCTGCACGTGTAGACGTAGCCAAGGTTTGCTAAAGTTCTCAAATCTTTTGAATGAATATGGGCCTTGTTTTGAGTCAGCTTGGACAGATTTATGGTTTCACAATGAAAAAGAGAGAGGGTAAGTAAAGAGCCAGTGTTTGAGCTGTATCCAGATTAGGTTTAGGAAGACTATGAAAACTGCGTAAGTGATTGAGGAGCCTACATTTCATTTTTGAAAATGAGACTGCCTCAGAAGTTCTTTCTGTGCTTTTGACAATTTCATCCTAAGGCTGTGGCTTGGGGTTCAGGATTGGGTTAAAGCTAAGACCTTGCTTCAGATGCAATGATCCAGATTGTTACTCTCAAAAGATTTTAGCACCAAATGGTGAAAACCTTAGTCTATTTTATGAGAGTGTAATACAAGGGGTCCCAGCTACACGTTGCAGGTACATTCCAGGAAGCTAGGACTTGTCATGAAACAACATAAAGGGTGCATCTACACTTACATTCCTCTTTCGAAAGAGGTATGCAAATAAGGTAAATCGAAAATGCAAAAGAGACATACATTTGCGTATTTGATGCCTCATTTGCATATTCTA
Source organism: Carettochelys insculpta (assembly GCF_033958435.1). NCBI lineage: Eukaryota > Metazoa > Chordata > Testudines > Carettochelyidae > Carettochelys > Carettochelys insculpta. The sequence continues at coordinate 26,782,184 of NC_134141.1, read as the reverse complement.
ATTTCAAAAGAGCTTCTTTCGAAAGAAGAATGCCAGTGTAAATGCTGCTCTTTTGAAAGTAAACCCATCTTTGAAAGGACCCTTCTTCCCTTTATTTAACGGGAAGAAGGATTCTTTCGAAGATGGGGTTTACTTTTGAAACAGCAGCGTCTACACTTGTATTCTTCTTTCAAAAGAAGCTTGTTCGAAATTAGAACATGCAAATGAGGTAGCAAATATGCAAATTTATGCCTCATTTGCATTTTCAAAAGAGGAATGCAAGTGTAGATGCACCCAAAATGGGGAATTTTCCCCCTATATGAATTAATGTAAATGCACAAGGGGGGTGCATTCCATGAAGTCTTCTAAGTCACCTAAGAGAGACAGAGTGGGGAAGATTATCCCATAGGAAACAATGGAATATGGGTGGGTTAGATTCTGGGACCTGAGACATAAGACTACAGTTCTGAAGAGAGGAATGCTTTGAAGCATGCTTTGTTTCACTTACAATGTCCTCAACATTCTTGATGACAGTATGCATGGTCATTGGTGGCAGTCTGAGATGGCAACCCATGCCAATAGAATGTTCACCTTTTACTGTGCTTTAGAATGTCCAAATTTGCATGCACTAACTCCACTCATTACGCTAGCACTGGCAATGTGCTCAGAACTCATTGCCAGCATGAAATATTAAGTAGGCAGGAGCAAGCATGGGGAATGTAAGGATATAAGCGTTGAGAACATAAGGACATAAAGAGGAATGGCTCTGCTTTTCGGCAGTGACATAAATGCAAAACAGCATTAAGAGGGAATCTGTGTAATGGGGACTCCTCTACTGGAAAACTCACAAGTTTTTAGCAATTCTCAAATGACTTCCATTGTTGCAAGACAGCTGTTCTCATGACATTTGGGCCACGTTCAAATGCAAAGCAGATAACAGACCCCATTTAAATTTTGTTTCTAGCACAGAGCACAGGGTAGAATAAGATCTGCAGACCAAGATCTCAGCCTCTCTATATGCAACATAACAAGACAACCACCCAAAATTAAAGATTTCACACCATTGCAGCACAAAATCAATTCAAATCATTATTTGTAAGCCTGAGTTTGATTTTGATATTTTGGTTCCATTCAAACTGCCAGTGTACCTAGTACTTGAGGTTGTGGCCTGGGATTATGCAGCTGTTGAATTAATATGCAGCAAAACCAAGGCCCATCTTTATAAGAATTACATGAATTGAAACCAGCAACTCCTGGATCATGAAACTGTGATGATTGATCTACTAACTGCTAATGAGATGGTACTTTAAGTAGGCCTCTTCTGCAAATATCTGTGAAAATTAGATTTCATGCAGAGTAGAATTAGTCAAAATTTTCCAAATGTTGAGGATGTGTGAGGCAATGAGGTAACTCAAACAAATATTAAGAAGTTAAGAAAAGCCACAATATCAATGTGAACATGATTTAAAGTGATACTGTAGCTGTTTGAAAAGGGCAAAAGTGGAATTCGAGGGCCTAAATTGTTTCCCCAGTTGTTCTGAAGTGTGACTCTGTTTTAAGTATTCATCCTATTTTATAATTGCAATCTAATGAGCCAACATTCCTTCAGAGGTCTGTACCTCAAGAAGGGAATACACACTGGTAAGGGCCAACCCCACCCAGTGAAAATAATGACTGTCTTGTTCAGACTGCATGTATTTCAAGAACATGATAAAGGCTCAATCCGTTTTAAAGCCAGACATACTCTTCACACAATGGTCAGTATGAGCATCCCTTTCCTGCTCTCATTGGCAGTTTTTGTGAGCATTATGTTGATTTGCTTGTGCAGCTGCACAGGTAAAGGTTCACGGTTATGCATGAGCTACATAAAACCTGGGTTAGCTACATCAGTGTAAGTCACATCCTGAAATTGTTGCAGAGAGCCTCTATGAGAGGTCTGATAAGTGTAACTCCTTTATGGAGTGGTAGAAGAAAAGGCCAGTGCAAACAAGTCTGATTCAGAGGGATCATGAAACTATGATGAGTGCTCTACTAATTGCTAATGAGAGGGTACTTTAGGTAGGCTTCTTCAGCAAATATCTGTGAAAATTAGATTTCACGCAGGGTAGAATTAGTCAAAATTTTACAACTGTTGGTTTAATTTATTTTTTCTCAAATTCAATCACTACATTTCTTATTTTTCATATAAAAATAGAAGTCGTTTCAAAAGACATTTTCGCTGTTCACCAGCCCCACATTTTTATCAGCTACAGAATATTTTGGGAGGTTTTGATTTTCAAAAAAAAAGGGATGACATTTTGGAAAATCAATCATTTTTTTTTTTAAATCATAATTTAATTTGTTTTCAAATTCACAGAAATGTGTAATTTGTTTTTTTTTTAAACTAGCTTTATAAAAGTTAAAATTTAGTAACTGGTGAGATCATTTTATTCAGTATTTTGTGCACATCTGAGAACCCAAATATGGTCTTTTTTTGTGTGTGTTACAACTATTTCCACCAAACTTTCAAACACCTCAGAGTATGAACTGGACAGTTTTTTTCCTCTGCCTTAGAAGTACTTCTTAATGCCACATCCCAGCTGTCTTTGGTGCAATTCAGAAGTAGGTGGGCACAAGACCTGAGGCACATTCTTTGTCTCACGAGAGATACTCCTGAGTCCTCAATGTGCGGCTTTCCCTCTCATTCCAGGAGCCTTGTGATGTGCAAAAAGATAGAGTGGAGATCATTACAGGAATACATTTGCTGCTTATGGTAGGAATGGAGCTGTAAAACAAATCAGTCTTCTGCTGATCAAACAGCATCACATATTAAAACAATGGAACTGTCTTTAAACAAGACAGAATAACCTTTGGATCAGGGAGACGATCTCTTTAACAAATTCCTGCTGTGGAAATGCCTCACTTGTTCTCGACAGTACTCTGTGTGACAAAAGGGGCTTTATTCTGCTGCTGGGTGTCCACTGCAAAAAGTCTATTACATAAACATAACCAGTTTCACATTTGGGACAATTTGTGTGAGTTGAATCGTGGCAATTTTTTAAATGAAATGGAAGGGGATTATCAACCTGAGGAGCAAAATGACACATTTAACCTTGGGCTTAACAGGGATCTCAATTATCTTATGTATTGCAAGGGTAATTTCCCTACCTTTGATATTCATAACAATGGTGCACATCCCTCTTAATTTATTTCTTCCACGGGTCCTATTAATGACAGGTGACAACGCCCCATTTTTTCCCTTCTCCTCCCCCTTCCCCCGCACTTGGCCCCACTGCTGTATAGGCCCTGGATTCTTCTTAGCTGCTTCAATCTGAAGAAGTGGGTCTTATTCATGATGGCTCATTACCTCATAGATAAATTTACTAGTCTTTAAGGTGCCACAGAACTGCTTGTTTTTTGTGAAGCTAAGACTAACATGGTCTAACTAGCTAACTAACATAGCACTAGGTACAGCATGAGCTCCAGAAGTTCTGGTGGTTTGCTGTGTTGGCTCATGCATGAACATGGTTTTCATCCACAAAACTAGCCTGGAAATGTCATGAAAATAGCATTTTTAGCCTCAAATACTTTCTATTTTGGGTCAAACTTAGAGGTGGGATAAAACCAGGAATTCTTGGATAAAATTATGATTCTGTGAAACTCTTGTGTTTGGCAGAAGCTGGAAATGGGCAACAGGGGATGGATCACTTGGTGACTACCTGTTCTGCTCATTCCCTCTGGGCACCTGGCATTGGCCACTGTCAGAAGACAGGATACTGGTCTTTAAGTGGACCTTTGATCTGACCCTGTTTGGCCACTAGTTTGTTCTTATATTATCACAACTCTTATTTATTTCAAAGATTAAGCTACCAAGTGCTATATTGCACTCAGCATTTGCCCCTTTGCTTTTGACAGAACAAGCATTTCTAATAGTCATTAGAATTATGGTATTCAGTTACTCTTCCTCAGTCTGTTTTGTGGCATGGGAATGGAACATCCAAAGGGGGCAGGTGTCCCTACTGCTGACTAGCTCCATAACCAGTGTAAATATGCTGTTGACTTTTACTGATATTGTGGTGAGTTTATTGAATTCAGGACTTTCCTGCCTGGTATAATCACCCCACAAATCTGCTTATCAAGCCCTCTAGGTTGGTCACACAATATCCAAGAAGGAAGAGCTTCACTCTGTAGCTAGTTAGTGTTCCATATCCATTTATAAATATCTTCCATTGCTCAGCGCTTTTGCACATGGTGAGCATGCTTCACCAGCCTTGTCATGTCGCCAGTCAGCCTCTTGTTAACATATGGTCTTCCAAATGTAGATGTTCATCTGATTGACTTTTTCTTTAAAGTTACTAGTGAAAAAAAACCCAAAATATGAAACAGATGCCCAAATGCACCTTGGGATGAATGTATCATGGAGTGCATAGTTTTCTGGGTTATCCTGATTCATCCTCAGTGCTGTGAAAAAGCAATGGATGATGATTGTCTGGTGCAAAATGTGCTAAAAAGGCAATGGTCCATTCTGCAGCTGGAGTGGATTTAGGTTGGGTCCAAGCTCAAGGCTAAACTGTGGTAACGGGTTTTAGGTTACTATGCCAAAATCTTCCTGTGAAATTTATAAATGGCAGACATGTAATGCTGTCTTTGTGAATGGCTCCCACTTCGTTTGAACAACTGATCTTACAGCTTTCCGCCATATTGTGCCAAAACTTCACAGAAATTCTTGTTCTTGCAAGAATTCGGCTGCATCCAAACTGGAGAACAGAACCTTTCCTGATCCAGATTTGACCTATAACCTCAACCATAGGAGTGCGATCAGTGAAAGGGTTTGAATCTGAATCTCTCTCTCTCTTTCACTGAGGTGTGCATCTCAGAGGAGTCAGACTATGAAATGCTCATCTTTAGGCATCTGTAGTTTCAAGGCCTAAGTGCTTTTGTTTGTGTTCCATAAAGCAGAGAGGAGGGAGGAGAGTCCTAATATATACTGAAAAAGTTTGTTTCCCTCCCCACAGGATATGTTCCTTGTGGCAGACACAATGGTTATTATGTTTAGATTAGCAATGGAAGAGGATATACAGTAAGGTCTCAGAGTACGTGACCCTGCTCTTACTTGGCTGATGCCCAGTTCCTACAGTAAACCCTGGAAATGCGTGACTTCCACTGGCTCTTAACTTGTTCTCCCCACTCCTGGCACAATGCCCCCCACCCAGCTCCACACGGCACCGGCTCAGCCCTGCTCACCTCCCAGCCCCCACCTCTGGCTCTAGCTCACCACCCCTCAAGCGTGACTCCAGCTGAACCTCCTTGGCCTTGGTCCAACCCCCTGCTGGCTCAACACCCACGCATGGCTCTGGCTCAACCCCCCACCCAGCTCTGGCTCCTGCTCACCACCCCCCACATGCAGTTCCAGCTCAACCCCACCAACCCAGTACAACCCCCATCGCACTACAGTTCAAACTGCCCCCATGTGTGGCCCCAGTTCAAACCCCCTGTGGCTCAGCACACCACCCAAGCAGGGCTCTTGCTCACCAACTCCACCCCTCACCCCCATGCAGCCCTGACCCACCCCAGGCTTAACACCCCCTGCCGGCCTCCCATGGCCACAACCCACCACCAGGCTTAACCCTCCCCAACTGCCCCCGACCCCACAACTTACCTTTCTGCTGCTTCCCCGGCTGCAGAACATGTGTTGTACAGGGGAAAAAGCCAGACTCCCACTTATGCAAAATCCAGGTTATATTAGGGTGGGTAGAATGGAACCCTCATGTAACTCGAGGGTTTACTATACTGAGTTATCAAAGTTGCAGCTGAATGAAGAAGCAATTTTAGAGAGTCAGGACTACTGGCATTCTTTTTACCATGCAACTATACCTAACCCCAATCAGTTAATTAGTGAGCCAAGATCTGACTTTATTACATACCACCTGAACCTCTGAAATGAGAAAAGACGCAGCACTGTCATCTTCAGTTTTTCAGGAATGGGGATGGAGGAACTTGGAGTAGATTCCCAGGGAAGCTCTGCTGTCTTGTATTTTTTATTTACAGCCCCTGCTTCTTCCACGGCAGATAGAGGGACAACTGATGCTGTGTTTTCAGTCATTTGTCTGAAGTTCAGATTTTCTTACCTGAGTTAACACCTTCAATGAGAAATATTGTGGTGTGACAACTGTATGTGGTCCCAAGAGCATATACCCTGACCCTACCTTTCATAACAATTTTCTAGTCAAGCTTTCTAGTTGCTTTTCAATGATTTCTATAGTTCGTATACTGAGTACGTTTTGGAGATGTCTGGTACATAGGTCTAGCACTACCTCTTTGACATTCAGGCTAGCACAGACCTAACATTAGGAACAAATGTTGCTCTTGTAAAACTTTTGACCTGAAGACGGGGGAAATGTAAAATTAATGGGTGTAGCGGGAAAAAAACTGTTGCTCATTATAACAAAAAAAAAAAGTGTAAAGCAGGCCTGCAGCCTTCCTCTGAATGGGGAAATCTAGAGGACAATATAGTACCTGCCCTATTCAGAGAATTACAACATGCTGCTTGGCTACTCCAGGGGGAAGCTCTTTTGTAACACATCTGTGAGAGATGACAGCCTGACAGCATGTTGGGCCAAGGAAGATAATTCCCATGGAAAGGTGCACCCTGAGGTGTAGGGGGTTTTATGTCACTTCCCATCCCTGCTCCTGGGATAGCAGAAAATAGAGGAATGGCTGGAGGAATGGGGGCCTGGCTAAAATAAATCCAAAACCCATCAATCCCCAGTAGGTTTTAGCCTCTTGGAGCTGTTTCTCTTACAAAAGGTAGAGACCAGCCAGCTGTCAGCTTTGTGCAAGGAGGGCTTGCTCTGCACAGAGGCGGCACCAGAATTATGCAGTGCCTATCACAATGGGGTTCCAGTCCCAACCCTGGCATCTGATTGCTATTTGTAATACAAATCATCATCCTATTGTTGTCAGACATAGAATCCACATGCTTATTAATCCTCATATTAATTGGCAACAATAGAAAATTCAAAAATGTAACCAAGCTGCTTTATTTTGCTGATTGTAAATAGAACATGCAGCAAAATGAGGGTGACCAGATGTCCAGATTTATAGGAACAGTCCTCATATTTGGGGCTTTGTCTCATATAGGTGCCTATTATTCTCCACCAATGTTCCCTCTAATTTTTTCCATCCATGTGCAGAATAAATTTCATTATGTTCACTGAGGCATGTGTGGATGTGCACCACACAAATGCTGCTTGCTGTGGGTGCTCTGCTTATCAGCTGGGTGGCTTTTGAAGCTCTGCTGGGAGGCCGCCCAAGCGTCCAGAGAACACAGCCCCCAGCCTGGTTTTTCCCACTTGCTATCAGGTCACCCTAATCAAACCTGAAACAACTGTGGAAAAAGGTACCCATGACATGGGGCTTCTAAATCAAATGGTTATTCAGCACTAACATTCTGTAAAGATCTGCTATCACGTGGAGCAGGGATGAGCAAACTTTTTACATGAGGCACCATTTTTTGTCCCTGCAATCAACAGCTCCCCGCCATCTAATGTAATCCAACAGGATGAAAATATTGGTTATGTTCATATGAAAAAATAAACCCATTTGGCATGTATAAGAAACTAAGTCTGTAGAATGTAAAAAGGTTATTAATCTGTATATAAATGTGAATACACAACATTTTTAATGAGACGGATGAACCTAAAAACCAACAGCTGATTATGCTGCACCCTCTTATGAAATTTCACGTTCCCCTCCCCAGGCAGCCTTCTCCCCCACTTTGCTTGCCCCGGTGTAGAGCAGTCACTCTCAACCTGTGACCTACAGGTTATTTGAAGTCCACTTCGAATGGAGGTAAGACCCAGGTAACATGCTCAGGGCGATGCAGGGAGTACTGGATGTCGCTCACAATGGTATGCAGGTTGAAACCCACTTGTGTTGAGTATATGTAAACTGTTATATTGGACTACAGTTATTGCAAAGCAGAAATGCTCTTATGTCTTCATCAGTTCCAGTCAGTTTTGTTGGTAATGACTCTAAAATTGTGATTTGGCATGCAATTTGGCATGCAATTTGAGAATTTGGTCCCTATTGTTTATTATAGTTGCAATACGGCATTCAGTTTGCTTTCCTGACTTTACACACCTGCCTGTTGTATTAATAATGTATTCAGCTCGTACTGAATACAAACCTATTTTGTGTCATTCATAAAATGCTTTCACCATGTTACAGGTTCCATAATAATGTGGATGTTATTAACATATTTTTCCAGCCATGTGAGCCATATTAAACACAAATTTGGATTGTGCAAAATGTAATACAAGTAACTTGTATCTGTTGAGATTTATAACTTAACAGTAATAATGAAGAACCTATTCAGAAAATGTCTCATATTTGTGCTTAAATCTGTTATTGGCTCTGTTTTTATCATCCCTACAAAAATCAGACTCAAGCCACACTTTACACTGCCATAATTTGACCTGAAGAACACTGTGTGGCTTAAAAACTAGTCTCTCTCACCAAAAGAAGCTAGTGGAATAAAAGCGATCACTTCACCCATTGTCTCTCTGTAAATAGCAGTCAGACCTGTCACCAGTCAACACTGAATAAATTCGTTACGTGAAGCAAAATCATCAGTGGCTGCACAAGTGGCTCCCTGGGAAAATTTCTGTTTATTATCAAAACATGTCTTGTCTTGTAAATTTCTAGTCATAGGCTTAGTGGCAAAGCCCAGTAAATCATCCTAACCAGAAGAAAAAGATGATCACCACTTTCTCTTTTGGTAACTTTGAACACAGCCACTTCAAACCTTCATGAATATAAGTGTAATTGCAACTATCAATGTCAAAAAAGGGACTGATTATTTAAAAGCATCTGAGTATCTTCTGTTTCCTCGTGATAGCTGCAAGGGCATAATATCCATGCTCTTTCTTGACCTGATCCAACACACCTTTTAGTAATTGCAATTATTCTTATTTAATTCAACAGTAACAGAGGAAGCCGTGCTAGTCTATACACTATCAAAACAAAAAACAGTCAAGTAGCACTTTAAAGACCAGCAAAATAGTTTATTAGGTGAGCTTTTGTGGGACAGACCCACTTGGTCTGAAGAAGTGGGTCTGTCCCATGAAAGCTCACCTAATAAACTATTTTGCTAGTCTTTAAAGTGCTACTTGACTGCTTTTCATTTAATTCAGTGGGAACTGAATTAGGCACAAAATGAGTATTTGATTCAATAAAGAATGGAACTTAGCACAGAGATACCCACTGTGTTAATTTTTTTTAAAATCTGTATTCTTTTGTTAGATGAGCATGTTCATTACTTTTAACAGATATACCTGTAAACCAGAGTCACATCCCTAATTATACCATACATGGTCATCAATTGCCATTTTCATTGCACATCATGGCTGTAGCCACATTTGGCCAAAACTTCGAAATGACCATGCTAATGGCCAAATCGGAGGATTCTAATGAAGCGCTGAAATGAATATTCAGCACCTCATTAGTATACTGCCTGCCACGGCACTTCGAAAGTGCCAAGTTTCAATCACACACGGCTCAGCTACACGGGGGTCCTTTTCGAAAGGACCCTGCAAACATCAAAATCCACTTATTCAGCTGACAGGAATAAGGGGATTTCAAAGTTTGCAGGGTCCTTTCAAAAAGGACCTCTGAGTAGCCGAGCCGCACATGAGCAAAACACAGCACTTGTGAAGTGCCGTGGCCAGCAGCATGCTACTGAGGCACTGAATATTCATTTCAGCACCTTAGTAGTATCCTCCGATTTGGCCATTGCCATGGCCATTTTGAAGTTTTGGCCAAGTGTGGCCACAGCCCTTATGTTTTAATCTCTTATGTACCTTACTACCCTTTGCTCCCTCTCTCACAACCTGGATAAATTCAAACCAGGATAGCGAATACTAATTTCTGAGTATGGAAGAGCCTATATATTCTTTGGTTAGTGGCACCAGTACATCAGCTAGACAGAGGAATCTCCTTCATTCCCAGCCTTTCTCCCATTCTACTTTCCCCGCCTAGACTGTCTCTACCTCCCCTATTCTATATCTTGCCCATCCCATTCCCTTGTCATGAGAAGCCTTCAATGACAGAGGTCCTCAGACCACCATCCATCCTTCTTACGCCTATGCTGTCTTGTAGTGTTCCTTCCTGCAATGGTCATTCAGTGGGAATGCTGTCAGGCCAGGCCTTTACCTCCCCTGTTCTATGTGGTCTTCTGAGAGGATAGTAGATGGCCTAACCAACCCAAACACATGGCAGCTAGAACTGGCACAGTCTACCCTATCCTGCAGGTCTCATGTGTTGCTGCCCACAATGTAATTCTGAGGTGCCTTTCAGTGGGTCCTAAAAAAATAGGCCGGGACTAAGGAGATTTATAGTGTGTCTGTATGAGGGAATGGTGTGTTATTTGGGGTTGAACCGGCTACCTGCTCCCAGGTCACCCCATAAATTTGAGTTGGGGGCTTTGTACCATTGCACCTCTGAAGGTGCTAGCAGAGGAAGCATAGAGCGAGGGGCCCCTAAGAAGAGAGAGAAAAACATGGCCTCCCTCTCTGGAGACTCCTCAAGGTGAATGAATGGTAAAATAGACTAAAGAGTCTGTAAAGGAAGAGGAATAGAGAGACCCAGAATGGTCTGTGGAGATGCGGGAGACTGGTGGTTCTCCAAAGATTCCTGCCATTTATGATTTGGATGCTGAAACTGAATTTGGATCTAAAATGATGAAATAAAAAGCCAGTCCCCAAATGTTAGTGCTAGGGGTATCGAGTTCCAGCGTTGTATCCCAGCTCCATTACCCACCTCCAGGTTACATCTACAGGGCAGCACTATTCTGAAATAGGTATTTTGAAATATCATATTTTGAAATAACGCATCCACACACAAAATACGTTTCAAAGTAGCACACAGCTATTTTGAAATAGCATTTCCAGGAGCATAGAGCTATTTTGAAACAATGCCATTGGATCCCTTTATGGCTTATTTCGAAATAGCACTATTCTGAGACTCTATAGCACCTGCTTCAAAATAGCAGTTTTGAAATATGTGTTATTCCGCATGGAATGTGGTTTACTGGAATTGGAATAATGCACGCTATTGCAAATTTATTTTGAAATAATGCATGCATCATTTGGACGTTGCCAAAGTTATTTTGGGATAACTTTGCAGTGTAGTAAATGGGGAAGTTTAGCACACATTTCTTAGAACTCTGAACCTTTGGGGCAGACACAATCCCTGTATCTACACATGCCCCTTCCTTTCAAAAGGGGCATGTTAATGAGCAGGTTCAAAAGAAGCTAATGAGGCGCTGCAATGAATATGCAGTGCCTCATTAGCATAATGGCAGCCACAGCGATTTCAAAGTGCGGCTTTTCGAATCGTGCGCCGTCCATGGAGACAGGACAGTCCGAAAGGACCCCCCCACAGTTTTCAAAAGCCCTTCTTCTGATCACCAGATGGGAAGAAGGGCTTTTGAAAACTCGGGGGGTCCTTTCAGAAGGTCCTGTCTCCATGGGCAGTGCACGATTCAAAAAGCCACACTTTCGAATCACCGCGGCCGCCATTATGCTAATGAGGCACTGCATATTCATTGCAGCACCTCATTAGCATCTTTCAAACCCGCTCATTAACATGCCCCTTTCAAAAGGAAGGAGCACATATAGACCCAGCCAATGTTTTTTGTATGGGTTTGTGTAGTCCCTAGCACAGCTGGACCTCTGTTCTGATCAGAGTTTCTGCCATGACTGAATATAAATATTAAATAATAACCTTAATCTTAATACCCTCTTTCCAGTCCCTGCATATGCAGAACACAAGTTTGGTTTTAAGTAACATCCTTCACCTTCCAAAAAAAGAAAAAAGCCCCACAGAGAGTTTTAAAATTCACAACTGTTAGCAGCCTTTATTTTTGTCATATGAGCTAAGCAAATACTTTCTCTTTAATTTCATGCTCTGCAGCATGACACCAATTCATACTCAGTTACAATAGAATCCCTGTGTTACATTATATCCATAGAAGAATTATAGTTGAAGTGTTCAGTGTGGGCATTGTAAGTTCCATGATAATATGAGGTGCTAGTTCAATGACCCATGGTATGAATTTGACAGGAGCCTATAAAAATTTAGTTGACTTCCAGCTTTACAGGAGTATTTTTTGATCCAGTTTACCCATAAAAACCTCAGACTTGGTGACTTTGCTAGTAAGTATGCTATGTTTTTCCTATGTCCTCTGCTGTATGAAGTCCTTACTGTACCATCTCTGATGGCAGAGCTCTCTGCTCTATTCATCAATTGGTTTGAAATCTCCTTCAGACCATCTTTGTACAACTGCATTCCAAACCCTAATCATTCTAGCTGCAGTGAGCAGAATAATGTGTGTGTATGTATGTACTTTAGACTGAAGCACTCTGCACAACATAATCTGGAGATTTAGATTCAGTTGAGGTTCCTAAATGTTCCAGACAGAGTTGGAGGTAGAGTTTACCTGCGGAATGCTGCAAAGCAGTGTTTTATGTGCTTTTTAATAGCAAACATAATACTTTCATATTTTTAAAATCCTTTTCATTAAGTACAAAGTTTCATGCCAAGCTTCCTCCAGGCTCACATTTCAGACATCCCATTTCAAGCTTCTGGGTGGAGAAGCTGACAGACAAAAGATCATAATGCACTTCATTTGTAGCTGCAGAGCCCCCCAGGCACTGCTTTCGCCCTGCTACCTACCAATATTATGTATCCGAATGGAGCTTTCATATCCCAGGGCCAAGACACAACATGTTTCCAGTGTGCAGAGCATTGTCAAATTGCAAGCAATGAATGGGATATGAAGCCTCATGCAATACTAAGCAGTGCTCTGTCATACAAAGGATAGAATGTGGATAGAATTCTTTGTAAGCCTGAGCACAGAGAAGAAGTTACTTTGACCTTTCCTTGTGTCCTCATCACAGAATCTCAAGTGCACGCATGCCTGCACGCCGACACTCCAGCTTCCCCTCCCTCACTACCTCACCAATTCCAGTAGTAATGGCAGAAGCATATGAGGAAGCCAGATGCCTTCTTGACCCCCCCAACCCCCGCCCCAGTCATTTTGTAGATGTCACAAGGATGCCAAATGTGAAGCAGAAGGTTGTCAGAGATGAGTGGGGGACTAAAAGCAAGGCTGTAAGTGGTAATACAAAGCAGAAGGAGCCTCTGGGGAACTATCTGTCTTTCTAAAAAGTCTTGTGAACTGCTTTTTAGTATCAGGTGCATCATCTTGAGAAGCCATCGTACATTCCACGTAAAATTAGTTTAATGTTCCCACATAAAAAGGACCACAGCCAGGTGGAAGATCATTATATGAGCCTACGGTGTGGAACTAAAAAGCTTTGCATGCTGCTGGAAAGAATTTATGTGAAAATTTATTACCAATACATTTCATATGTAAATCACAGCCACTTATGAGCCAGTCTATGGAAGTGGGTGATTTCACAAATATTCACTATTTTTACATGACAGTTGTTCAAGTAAGAATTCTCATTTCCTTTGTGCAATTTGTACCAGTAGGAGGCAAAGAGAAGAGGGAGCATCACCCCCAGACCTCAACACTCACAATTTCCTTGCATTTCCAATCATTATACGCCTGGTTCTCATGCAATTATTGGGGCTTTTTTTCCATTGACCTCAGCAGGAGATGTATCAGACCCTAATTAACTAAATCTTTGTGTGAGATGAGCTCAATAAGCACTGTAACACTACCAGCATATTACAGGTGGGGGAACTCAGGCACAGAGTCTTGCCCAGGGTCAGCCAACAAGACAGCGTCAGGATTAGAGCAACCAGTTCTTCTCGTTCTCAGTCCAGTGCATCCTCACTGCTTAACACCCACACTCATTGAAAAGCCCATTCAGCATCTTTGTTACACACAGGAGGGCTGCTTTCAGAAGCACCCATTTACTTCAATAGGAGCAAACCTAGGCCAGCAGTGAGCCGTTTGAAAACACACAATGGCATCTGTGATGGCACAACACCACTGCCATCCTCTGGAGGGAGTTAGCTGGCTAAGAAAGACAGCTCTGACTCTTCAACATGTTTACACATATGCTAGGTTAAAGGTGTAGAACACTGTGTTGGCACCAAGTATCAGTAAGGGGGTCAGTCCTTTGATCCCTTTCAGGCATTTCTCTTACTGAAGTCAGTTAAAATGCAGCCTGTGTAAGGACTGAAGAATTTGACCCATAGTCATTTGATTGTTACTGTGGATTATGTTGAAAAAAAGTAAATTACCATTGCAGATGATTAGCACATCTGATGGAAAGGTTCATTTAATTATTATTACCTTAGCCCAGAATGGTTTACAGTAGCTCGAATGCATTAATGAAAACTACCTTTTTCTTGATGATCATTGTAATCTAAAGCTTCTAATACCCTGTTTGCACCCATGAGAGGAAAAAGATGCTTGCACATTTCTAAAGAGCCAAAGAGACTTTTGCTCACTGTAGCAAGATTAGCAAGCAGTCCTGCAGCACCTCAGAGACTAACAAATTTATTAGGTCTTGAGCTTTCATAGCTAAGACCCACTACCTCAGATGAAAATGGATTTATATAGAGGGGTTGAGGGTGAGGGGTGAAAAGGGGTTACCAGCCTCTGAGAGGACCAGTTGATGAAGTAAATTAAGTAGGATGTGTCCCATTCCTGTGAATATCAAAGGTGGGGAAATTGCCCTTGTAATGCATAAGACAGTTGAGATCTCTGCTCAGGCCTAGGTTTAGTGTGTCATATTTGTCCCTTAGCCAGAAAAAAGGGAAAAATGGTCTTTAAAACCACAAATCCCAGACTATAAAGTATGCTGTATACAGTAGTCACTTAACTACATTAGTGACTTGCAATCTTAATATGTGCAATCTCTTTTCTACTTGTTCCTCCCAGTAGCTCGTAGAACTACAGCTGGCTGTAAATGCAGCCTCCTAATCATCTGAGTAGAAGTGAAGAATCCTGGGAATAAAAGGAGTCCAGCAAGCAGTGTGAACTGAATGGCTGTGATGAAAAGTATGTTTAATAATGGATTAAATTCTGGCTAGCAACTGCATTTGCAATTACTAGATATAATAATCCATGTCAAGCTGGAGCTTTTCTGCTCATTTGCTTGTGACGAGTGGCGAACACATGTTGCTTAGGCACTGCATCATGTCCAACTCAGGAGTGCTGTAAGTGTCAAAGTTATGTTACAAGCCATGTGTTTTAGTTCTGTTACAGTGGAAACATAGTTAGATCCTTGTTAAGTGTGGTATGTCATGGCTACAATGCAAGCAAGAGACTGGGAGGCATGTCCACTCAGTGGAATTAATGTGAAAAGTGCCGTACGGATTATATATAACTTTTTCTCTGCCAATTTAAGTAAACACCGCAGGGCTTTCAGGTTAACCTGTTTGACTTAAGGATAATACTTCCAGGTCAAGTCTTTCTGCAGACAGCCCTTGTCCTTGTTTCTGTCTAACAATAACACATAGGACATTCATAAATGATTCCATTATTCTTGTATGAAGAAGGATGATTTACTTACTTGGTATTTATCAGTGAGACAGGATAAAAAATAGCATATCTAAGGGATAGTACAGGGGTCCCAGAACATATTTGTTTTATTAACGTTTTTGAAACCATAATCTGCAGCATTTCATGGTTCAAATCAATGAAAATGCTCTCATGAAAGTTTATTCTTAAAATAAGTAAGGATATGTAATACCGCATTCATACACATACTATGCTTTTTATGTTTTTCACTTTTCTAATATATATAAAGTCCTGCAAAAATACTAGATCCTTTCATTGTTAGGGCAGTACTTAGATGCAAAAATACTGTATCATTAAGCATTAGATTAACCAAGTTTTTTCAAGTTAGTTTTGTACTTTCAAGGCCTTGTCTATAAAGGGAAAACTGACCACCATTGCTATTCTGGATAACTACAGGTTGAAACTCTCTCGTCTGGCACTCTTGGGACCTGACTGGTGCTGGATGAGAGAATTTGCCAGACCATGGGGGGGGTTAATATTGTGTAGCAGTATTACCACTACCACTGCTTACTGGGCTCTTAGAAGACATTTAAGGATAAATTACAGCTAAACAACAGCTTAGTGAGAGCTGGGAATGTTGTAAACAAACTTTATGGGCCCAAGTGGTAGTCCGGCTAACTACAATCATGCCGACTTACGGATGTTGTTGGACGAGAGTGTTCCGGATTAGAGAGGTTCTATCTGTATTCTGCTCTTGCTACTCTGATATAACTGAGCTATACAAAAGGAACTCCCCCATGTGGCCAGTCTATTTCATAAGAAATTATTTGTTTGCACAATGGCTGTCACATTTGCCTACATCGTGAGTGTATTAATAGAATTTCGACTCGTTGCTCTGTAAAGAGCTCTGAAATACCATATCAGTGTCATATAAAAATCCAGTTCATTTCTGCTATATGGGTCACCTATATTCTTATTGCCTTTGATACACAAGGAAAAAATATCCCAAGAATTGTTACTTTCTTCTAGACTGCGACTTGTGTGGTACCTTAGAACAGCTGATTATTTGTATTGCTATACTAGAAACCTCTTTTTCTGACTCACCTGTACAGGAGTCCTAACTTCTGTTCAAGCTGCCTCAAACAATAGTCTATGCTAGATTATTTCACCAATAATGGCACATCTTTGCTATCACTGGGGACCACAACAGTAAAAATTCTAGGGTAGACACTTTTTCAAGCAGTCACCCAAGTTCAAGCAATTCCAGCTTGTTCTTTCAGAGCAGTCTAAGTAAGTCAGAGCTTAAAACAGTGCCCAGCAACCTTTATCAGCTTGTGGCCTACTTCAGCACTCATTATAATTTCATGGCACACCCAATTTATTACCCAATTTCCTCCCCATCCCCTGGAGCCAGGCACTCCCAGCCTCTCGGTCTAACCCAATCCCCCTCACCTCCTCCAGAGCCAGGCACTCCCAGCCCCCTCCCTCCGGCTCTAACTTGATACCGGTGACTCACCAGAGCTGCTACCACTGCTGCTGCCACCCCAGACCTGCTGCCGCCACGCACTTCTCCCACCAAGCAGTGGGACATGTGTGCAAAGCAGCAGACAGCACTCCTGGCATGTGGCTCTGAGGCACACTAGGCGTGCCACGGCACACCCGTTGCAGAGCACTGGCCTAAAACACCAGTGACTGCCAGCATCTGGCCTGCAATAGGATTCACAGTGATTGTCACCAGTGGATGTCATCCAGAGGTAGCAACAGTGGGAGAAGTATTAATGGCAAATCTAGACAAAATCTAAAGTGAATTCAGCAACAGCAGTTTCAGCAGAAACATACTGGTGAACATCCCCGTAACTAGAATATTGTCCTTCGATCCGAAAACAGTTAGAAGAGTTGCAATGTAGATACATACTGTGTTAATCAAGCCTGAGTTGCTTTTGGTCAAGTTATTGCCAGGATATGTGCATGACAATGATTAACATGTGTGAAAAAATCATAGTGTGGACAGGCCCTTAGTCATCAAACCAGAGGACATAATTCAGCACATTTCAAATGTTACAAGGTTGGGTACTAAGTACTGCTTAAAAGTGAATCTTACTGTCTGGCACTCAGTAGCAATCTTCGCTTTGGAGGAGACAGGCCAGAGGCCTCCTTTATTATAGTGCAGGCTGCAAGAGAAGGAAAGCCTTAGAAATAAATTTGGAATGACAAAAAAAGAAATCACTTAAAAGAAATATTTTGGCTAGCCTGCTATGCTGCTTATTCTGACTCCTTGAGTCAAAAGTGAAAGAGTGTGGGAGAGCAATAATTCCTTTTTCTCCTTTCCTTTTGCATAAAGAATGCGAAAAAGGAACCCAGAAAAAAGTCTGTTGAACTTTGCTAAGTTAAATGCTGTGTGTTGTGCTAAATAATATCCATATTTTCATTGCTGAATACATAAACAGTGAGCTTACTGTAATTGTTTTTATCCTTAGAGCATTTTGAAGTTAAATAACCCATAAGATGTTTTGTACACATCAGGAACATATTTATGCTTGGATGTATAAACTATGCAATAACACTTTACTGGGCTACCAATATTTAGAGCAGATAAATGTGGTAATAGACTTCTCCTTCCCCTCATCCATATGAAGAGCTGTGTCCCAGGCAGAGGGCAAAAGGAATATATTGGTCCAGAGGTTTAAGGTTCTGATGACATTTTAAATATAATACCTTGTTTAAGCAAATAAATGAAGAGTGGAGATATTTTTCAAACTTCACCAAGAATAGACTTTGTCTATGTCTTCTGTAAATCTTTGGTATAAAATGCTATTTATAATTCTTTATTCAGGACTAATTGGCAGCCCTGCCTTCCAATTTTAGATCCCCACTTCTGACACTAATCACAAAAGCTACCACACACCAGCTTTGCGTATGCATAGTTTTGTGTTTTCAAATTAATGAGCTGCTTATGTGCACCAAAAAGGATGTGCAAAATCAAAAAAATTGAGTGTTCAAAATAGCGTTGTGTGCATGTGTGCTTATAATGTTATTTGTATTCATATGATGTAGAAATGTAGTTGCTTCAATGACTCCTTTATTTAAAGCCTGATCAGTCCTCTCTTGAAGTCACTTTTTAACTAAGTGTCAATTCATTTGTCAGATGGAGGAAGGTAGTAGCATGCAAAAGCACCTGGTTTTATAGAACTGACAGTCATTTCAATGACAGTGTTAACAGACATTTTGATTAAAAGTATGAAAATCCATGGAAACATTTTTAATGGCAACAGTTTTGCACACACAAACACTTTTTGGGGGAAAAACCTTTTTAAACATCAGTACTTTGTCTAAATGTTCAGCAGTTTCTAGCATGCAGCACTGTAGAAGTGGGGTTTGCCCACGAAAGGTCATCACCTTATATATTTGTTAGTCATTCAGGCTGCATCTACAATATGAGATAAAATCAAATGTAAATGAGTTAGCTCGCTATTAAAATGTCACTGTCCTCACTGTAAATACCATTAGCTCAAATTAGTGAGCCCTAATATTGAAAACAAAATGTTGATATTACCGCATGAGTATAGCGTCAATTTCAAATTTCAAATAAAGGTCAGTGTGGAAGCGCCATGTCTTTAATTCGAATTTATTAGCCTCCAGAAGTGTCCCATATGTACCCACAAAGCTAGGTGGTGACCCTTCATGTATGGCCACTTCCTTCTCTGCTGCTGTCCATCCAGGTGTGCAGGAAGAATGTTACAGGAAGACCGCAAATTTTTGAGTGAATTAGCATTCTAATTTGAGTTCTATAGCCCCCAGGCCTGCAAATATAAAGGTTTAGGCATGCGGCTGACAGAACCATGAGGGGCTAGACAGGGCTGATAGCACAGCTGCCTGCTGCTATGCCAACGTCTGCAGAGGCCACATGGCACACACAACCTGGGTAGGTTTGCAGGAGGTCTGAATTCCATTACTGGGCATTCTGATTGTGACATGAAACACCCACAAGCAACCAGGGTTAAGGCACTGTGGGATAGGTACCCACAATGCACTGCTCACACTGTCAAACTTGCACAGGGCAATGGGGATGCGGAAACTCGACATGGAAAAATGGTGGGTCAAATTTCAAGAAGGTTGGTGGACACTTGCATTCAAATTCATAAGAATGAGGTTAAAAATTGAATTTATCTTGTAATGTAGATGTAGCCTCAGATGCTGTAGGATGGCTTGTTACTGTGAACCAATAAAAAAATTTCAGCCGATGTCATTTTCAAGTAAAAACGCACAGCTCACAACACAAATGTGCTTTAGATTTTTTTTCAGTTATTCTGTTTTACAGCTCCAATTTAGAAAATCGCTTAAGTACATGCTTAATTTTAAATGTGTACTTAGGTCTCATGGATTTCAGTGGGACTTAAATGAGCATGTGCATAAAAATAGCCATGTGTTTAAGTATTGTCCTGCATAGGAATGCTTCCCTGAACTGAGGCTTAAAATAGCAAGAAGGTAATGAGAGATGGAAAATATCTAGTGTGTAAGCTTGAGCAAGTGCTTAAATGAAGCTGTAAAAATCTACATGGTCTTTTGATTTTCTCCAACTACATAATCTAAGACAAGGGATTTATACTGTCCAATGTTCTTGTTGAGGGAAATTTCTTACTTCCTCCATCTCCATCCAAAAACACTATCACCTCTGAACAGGTTGTGCACTCTAATTTAAAAACATTTACAAGACAGTAGGCGGCAAAAAGTTCAAGCTACTTATCTTACAAGTCTAAAAGACGCCATTGGAGTATGCACATTACATTCTTTCAGAACTGAAGCGTTGCAAAAATACATAAGGAGATACAATAATATTATGGGTGATTTGGCATTCTAACACTAGCCAACGCTGGAAACACGAGGCTTGACTTTGTCAAGGTTAATGATGTTATCTTTATTTACAAGACTAAGGTTTGGCCATTTCCATTCCTGACAAATATTGGGAAGGGCTCTGATTACAGTATTGTGTACCTCTAAATATTGCAAAAGCTTGTTTTATACAGCTGTAATTTTCGTTATATTGGTAGGCAGGTACCCACAGGGACTGAGTCTGTGTATTGGCTCGTATTTCAGTCACTGAGCTGCCCAAACAATTTACAAACATAAATAATGGGGAAAAATAGGGTTGCAATTAGAGAAATTAGAGAGAGGCTGGGAGTGAGAGACCCAACAATTTTTGAGTAACTGAGTAACTTAAACTACCTGGAATGCAAACAAGTGTGGGTCAGATCGAAATACCCAAAATGAATACCTAGCAAAACAACTGGAGAAGTCAGGTTGTCTTTATGTGATAATGGAGCAGAATGTTTTTGTCTTGTGAGGAATTTTCAGTTTACTTTGCAGATAAGATCACTCAAATTCAAATCAAACTCTGACAACATAGCAGAATAGCACAGTGAAGGAAATAGTCCTGAGGCAGTCGTCTTTGTCTGTGTCTTCACAAAACAAAGCAAGCAGTCCTGTAGCACCTTAAAGACTAACAATTTCCCATGAAAGTTCATTACCTAATAAATTGTTAGTCTGTTAGGTGCTACAGGACTGCTTGTTTTGCATAGCAAAGGAAGGCATTCACTGTCCCAACAAGGTTGCTAGATATGAGCCCAGAGCTAAAATCCCAAACAAGAATAGCTTTAAACTTTGGAGACATTCAGAAACCAAACATGGGTCTGCCCCTGTTGCTGCAACGGGATAACCACCTCCCTCCATATCTAAATATTCCCTCTTTGAAATTCACTTCTCAGTGTTATGACTTGGGTCCCTCTCTATCATTTCTTATATGCTCTTGGAAGTGTGCATGACAAAATTTCTACTACCCTTTTCTTCTCTTCATTCTGCTTACTCAACTGCTTCTGTATTCATTCATCCTATGTAAAATTAACAACTCCTATGCAATCCAGAGTATATACAGTATATATTAAAAAAATTATCTGTCATTAGTAGGCCACAAATTTGCAGTTTTAATATCATTTTGGCTGATCTTTTGGACAGAAAAACCTTTATTTTCTACTTGAAGTTCCATTCCAATAAATAAGATCTATAAGCTTAAGTTTGAATAAGTCCCTTTGAAAGTTTGAGGCAGACAAAAAAGTTACCCAAACATGTTTTCTAGATTGTGGCTATATCAATGTGATCTTCACTTTTAAACATGCTGACAAAAAAAATATGACACACACACACACACACACACAAGGACTTGTGGTGACTTACAGCTTGATAGATTGCAACAAATGTTGCAAATCATCTTCATAAGAAAAAATTACTGTAAAAAACAAGCTAATGTTCATTTAACTAGAAAATTCAAGCATATTTAACTAGCAAACAGTCTTAATGATAATACTAAGGCAAAATTCTACTCATCTAGCTAGTATGATATTATATATGAAGCATTTTGAGATACCTACAATCTCTTCATCTGCTGGGGATTAATAAATAAATCATGTGCCAGTTACAACTATTCTGCCTACAAAATCACATTTCTGCATTTCAAAATGCATGATATTGCAGTGTGTTTGCACATTTGTTTTTTTCACCGTTCCAATCCTCTGCACAATTTGAGAGAGTTGTTATTCTAGACACATAGTAATTGCACAAAAATCCAGTTCCATCTGTCTCTGCCAACATATGGAAATTAAATGACCCGCAAACGACACTTGCCAGCTATTGTGTTTGCTATAGAAACTTGTGGTCAGGTGGGGTGAGAGAAGAAGTAAACAGTCTTTCTGGTAAGAGGGCTGTGTCCTGTCAGTCAGGCAGTCACCAGTTGTTAGATTTCAGATTAATACAACTACTTTCATCATTTACAGATCAGGGGCTTTTGAACAAAGCGTGGCTCACCCAGCTCTGCAGAGTGGGATGAAAGATTGTCATTGTGCTAAAAGTCTGATAGGAATTTTGTTAGAATCAGGAGTTTAACAGGCCAAAGCTGGTGCTTGAAAGAAACATAAGATTTCAATCTGCAAAATACAACATTAGTGTTGATAGGAAAATAATGCTGCTCTTTTAGTCATTACTGAATACCAGCATGTAAATGTTTTTAATTTAGTCATCAAGGCATCTCCCTGCAAAAACATACAGTAGCTGTGCAGTCTTACTGGCTGTTGTACCATGAAACTGATGAGAAAGTTTTAAATCGTACACAAGATGGAATCAGTAAGTGAGTGAGAGTATTTGAGTGTCACTGGCCCAGCCCAGCCTTCCCACAGTGTCGACATTTTCTTCCTGCATCATGATTCCTCACTTGCAGATCAGAGCCTTTAAGGCTGCTGCTACACTACCATTGTCTCGTCAGAGGGGGCACAGTAATCAGGCAATTCGAGGCAGGCTAATGAGGCGCTGACATGCATATTCAGTGCCTCATTAGAATAATGGCACCCATGCAAACAAAAGTCGAATTTCAGATTGACAGTGAAGATGAGGGCAGCTTCGAAATAAACGCCCCGCTTTGACACTCCCTTACTCCCACAGAACTAGATCAGAGTAAAGCAATGTCAAAACGGGATGCTTATTTCGAAACTGCCCCCCCCGTCTTCACTGTCAATCTCAAATTCAACATTTGTTCATGTGGCCGCTATTATGTTAATGAGGTGCTGAATATGCATGCCAGCACCTCATTAGCCTGCTTCATATTGCCTCATTACTATGCCGCCTCCGACAGGACAATGGTAGTGTAGCAGCAGCCGCTCAAGATTCCAGAGACCTAGAAGCGGGCCCAACAAACAACACTGTCAACAGACTCTTTTGGTCTTCCACAGTCCCAGTTAGCTTTGGTTGCCTAGGCTGCTTGGATCTCTGATTCAAAAGTCTTTCACTCCAATGGGCTTTGATCCAGCTCGTAACAGTTGTGAAAGGATACGTAGAACTGTATTAATTACATGTGATTTTAAATAGCTGATCTGATTCTGATTTAGTACATTTGTGCTTCAACAAAGAAATTGTGTCCTGCACATGTGGTGGAACAAAGGATGATTTGGTAGATCTTTTCCATTTCTAATTTCTATGCGGAACCATCAAGGACGATATTCTGTTCAGCAAAACAAACCATCTACAGTTATGTACTTTCCTTTTCCTCTATCACTTTCATTAAATGAAAGCAGACACAAACAAACAAAAAAAGCTTTGTCTTATTGACATCTTTATTTTTTTCCTCCTTTTTCCTGTAGTATCAGCTTTCACCTACCATCAGATAAGTGCTGAAGTTAGGTTTTTATAATCTGGTTCGGTGGGTAAGTGCATCATGGATGTATTTCGCAGATGATTATTAGATGAGGAATGCTGTTGGTTCTTTATCAAAACCATACAACAGAGCTATTATTGTTGTGTACTGCTTGCCACATTTTAGCTGCTTTAGCATAGGTGGAGCATTTGAAAGCCCCATATTGGCATGTCATTCATTCACTAAGCAGCTTGAAGAAAAGATGCTTAGCAAGCTATTTTCATTTTCCTTCTCTCCCTCCCACACCCCCAACACACACACCCCACACTCTCCTAATTGTGATAAAAAGCCTGTGGCTTTAAGGACACTTACACAGAATACAATTTTCATAGCTCAAATGACACGCTAAGTAAGTGTTTTGTATGCCCTGTTTGTGAACGTCCAGACAAGTTTTCTGTAAGGAAAGGTAAATAATACTGAGAGCCCTGTTCAGAATCATCATCCATCTCTGCTTTGTGATTTAATGTAATGCCAATTATTAAGTGTTTTCTTTTTAACAATTCATTGAATGCGTGGCTGCTGGAACAGTACATTCATTTCTTCAGATGAAGAAATTAGGAAAACTTATCTCTCTTGATTACACAACATTGTATAAAGTTGCTTTAAAGATGTTGAGACGTTCTCAGAATGTTGGAAAACTTTCTATTTAGGGCAAATTCCATCACGTTATCCCGCTTTCCTTCTACAATTTACAGATGTAGCAAAGAAAACAATCTTCGAGGCCATCAACTCAAAGGGATTTGGGGGTACTGTGCACTTCTGAAAATCAGACCACTTGCACTGGAGGAATGCAACTGTTCTAGAGCCACGTTTTTTGCCTGAAGTTACAATCCTATGTTGCGACATCATAATGATCCTCACAGCTCCATATGATGATGTCATTTACATAAGTTGGGACTTCAATGGTGGAATCTATAGTAGGGCCAGGTGGAATCCTAACACCACCCCCTTTTAATTTTCTAGGCCCTTTGCAGCTATAAAGGAGCATCAGATTTTGGGCTCCTGTTCCACTGTTGGAATGCAGACTTGATGATCTAGTTGTTTCTGTACAAACATCTCTAAGTGGGAGGAAGAACAAAGAAAATATATAAGCAGAGCTGACCTGGAACGGAATATTTTTTCACTACTTTCAGAAATCCTCAATAGGTCTATGCATTGGATAGAATACCTACCTAGTGTTCAACAGAGCACCAACAGATTATCATTCGGGTCTCAATCAAAATCTTCCTTTCTGATCTTGGCTATAGCTTGTGTTTCCTTCTGGATCTCCCTGGTCTCAGGCCTTGTATATACTTGGACTTTAGGGTCCAGTGTAGCTACTCCTAAGCAGATGCATCAATGCAACCCCCCTTAGTGTAGTCGTGCGACAGCATTTGTAAAAAGTGGTTATATAGCGCTCTGGGGCTGGATGGAAGAGTCTCAGGCTATGTCTACTCTAGGGAAAGTAAGTTGATTGCATATATGCAATTCTAGCTATGGCAATTGCGTAGGTAGAATTGATATATCTGCAATCAATTTACTTGGCTGTCCTCACTGAAGGTCTATGCGAGGAGTACAAAGGTCGACTGCCAAACCCTGATAGGTCGATTTTGTACTTGCCTGAGGGGTTTGATCTTCTGGCATAGTGTAGACATAGCCTGACTATATAGAGGTGAGCTATAGTAGCCACATGGCCTGTAAGGACTGGGCCTAGGCAGAAGACTATCAGTTCACATTGAATAGTGTTGTTACATTTGTAAATGCGTTCTCCCTTTGAAAGGACACTTAATTCCTTTTGTGTTGACAAAAGGTGTTTGTGCGTGAGTAGCATTTCCTGTATAACGTTTATTCCAATGAGTGATACTGCATGTTGTGACTCACACAGCCCACAGCATTCAAGTTTATTTGCTAAATGTTTTGCTTCCAACTTGTAATGCTCTCCCATTCTGAACCAGGTGTGAATCTCTCTGAATGTTGGGTGCAGTGGGGAATTGTTAAGGCTTATTGGGGCATTTTTGATTGGTTTCATCTAATTAGAAAGTGCAGCAAATTGTTGGTAGAAAGAGCATTTATCTGTAAGTGAAAGTTGTCTGCTTGCTACATTTTATTAATTCTAATCAGATTCTCTGGGTTAGGTACCTTCCAAACAGAGAGAGAGAGAGAGAGAGAGGGAGAGTTTTCTGCTCAGAACAGTATGCAGTCTGCGAAAAAACACATGAATTAAAAAGTGAGGAAAAGGGTTGCAATATAAAAGCAAAATGATTTGGGTGATAAAAAAACGACAACGCAAATCAGCCATGAAACGAGTAAGTTGTTTTAAGTTAAACACACTAAATTCCCATCCTCCCACCACAAGCTGGCCCTCTGGTTTTTTCCCCACACCAGTTCCCAGTTTCACAACCAATGTTTTTACAGTTCTTCCCAATAGCTTTCAACCTCTTCTCACCACATGGATGAGCAGAGAAAATGCCAAATTAGCCAGTATAACTGTATCTTTAGGAAAGATCTGAGTGGCTTTTCTCTTACTTTTTCTAATGATGTTTCCTGTTTCACTCCAGATATCCCGCTGGCATAAACCAGTCCCACTCTATTAACTTCAATGGACCTATGCCTATTTAAAATAGCAGAGTGTAATCCATACATCTACTGGATACCGTTCACTGTCCCATGTGGTGGCACTCAGACGATTTGCAGAGAAAGAATGAGTCTTCTGTACAGCCTTTGCTAACAATCATCTGGCTTTTAGCTCAATGGTAGAGCCTCATGTACTAAGCTCTAGAGGGCCCAGGTTCAAGTGAATCTGTTGGCAGTTACAAGAGCACCTGGCCACATCTTCTAGAGCAGCAGTATTCACCTTCTTCCTTCCCCATTAGAAATAAGGGGATTTCGAGGTCCTTTCAAAAATGACCCCATGTAGACGAGCCATGTGCAATCGAAAGCGGCACTTTCTAAGTGCTGCGGCCACCGTTACACTAATGAGGCGCTGCATATTCATTGTGGTGCCTCATTAACATATCCCGATGTGTCTCATTAGCATCCCCCTTTCGAAGGGGGGTGCTAGCGTAGACATGGTCTGTATGATGCAAGCAATAAATCTCCCCTCCTCTAGTGCAATGAGCTTGATTCTAGTGGGAGCATAGCAGAATAGAAGCAGAGTGAGAAATGTTAGGTTTGGCCCATAGGGAAATGCAGAAAAGATTTTGGATCCCTGTTCGTTTCCTATTGCAAAAGCTCAGTGAACAAAGGAGCAGAAGAAGCAAGAGCAGGATTCTGTAAGAGAATGGCAGACCTGGCGGCTGAAAACAGCAATGCTCCTTTCTTTTTATATTGGAAACTGCTGATTAATTTCATAGTATTACACTTTTAGTTGGGGTGTGTTGTAGGACCCAGACTGCACGACCTAGCAGCTGCTTAACTTGGCTTGGGAGCATTTATGACTTTATTTTGGACAAATCTTCAACGTTTTCATTAGATTTTTCCCAACTCAGCTTTGCACCTCAAAATTTGTTTTAAATTTTACGGTCATTCCTCCCTCCCTCCCCCTTCTGACTGTCTGTACAGCTGTAGACCTCGGAGTTTAACAACTGTGGCGTACCTCTTCTCAGCCAAGAGAATATTTTGTAACACAGGCAAAAGAAAGAGGGAAGGTGGGGGGAGGTTATTTTACTAACTCTTTGGAGCCACTCAGAACAAGCTAAAACCTAACACTATATAAATACTGAAGTACACAGTAGACTAAAAGTATTCAGTAAACATTTACTGTGAATGGAGGCATTAGGGAAGGCTTGGACCCTCCCTGAATTCCCATGAAATTTATAAATATTTCTTTCATTTGTTCCCCATTTACAATTAGTTGCGGTCAAGCTGATCAAAGAAAGAGGAGGGCTGTTGCATGTGAACCAGCATCCCTCACAATGACATTCACAAAGCAGAATGAAATATGAAATATCAGGTTTCCACGGATGTATGAACTTGTAAAAAACCTGAAAGAATAGGAGGCTTTTCACACTGAGTAATGTGAAACATTTGGTGCGGATTCTAGGCCTCTGAAGAAGAAAACTGAGAGCCAAAATCCATCAGGCAATAAAACAGAAGCAGGCAGAAGTTAAAAAAACAGCCTTCCACTGAAATCTATTGATTTAGATATCATTACTGTCCTTGCAATAGGCACTCAGGAGCTGGAGGGGAGCTCTCGTTTAAATCGTTTTCAAAGGTAAACCACGACAATGGCAGAAGTCGGGGGCAGGAAAATTACATTTATATTATGAATTTGTTTTGTCTTTAAGTTTTCTATGGCCACTTAATGCTATTACCAAGTGTTTCCAGCCAGACAGGTGCTAAGGTTAATTGGGTACATAGCCTGATGCTTACAGGGTTCAAACACACACTAGGTAAATAAATAACCCAGAAGGATACACTAACGCAAATCCCTTAAAGCCACTTGTAAACTGCATTCCATGTCCCCTCTTTTTTTAAAAAACTTTTTTATCTCTTTTGCAGACCTGTGCCTTATCCAGCATACATTTAGCCAGTCTTTGTGATTAATACAGTGTGATTTAATTGCTTCCTATGTCTTTCCCAGCTGTCAGCCCCTAATGGGGTCAGGGTCCAGTGGGAAGGGGCACTTTAAAAGTTTACATCCTTTCCCCTCCAGAAGCACTGGAGAGCAGAAAGGGACATCTCTCCCAATTTCCAGTTTATGCAAAATATGCAGCTGCCGCTAAAAAGACGTGTGCACCCAAAAAGCATGAATTTTTAAAGGAATTACGTGGGTTTTGTTCACCAAGGATTTTCAAGTCAGATTTGTGAAAAGAAAGCACTTCTAGTCCATTGGAGGAAATGTAACAAAGTCTAAGACCACCTTGACTTAACCAGGAGATCTTGCATGATCTCAAAATAAAAAAAAGAATCATATAAAAAATGGAACTTAGGACAAATAATAAAGGATGAACATATGCAAACAACACGGGAATGCAGGGGCAAGATTAGAAAGGCAAAGGCACAAAATGAGCTCAAACCGGCATAAAGAGAAACGAGAAGACTTTTTATAAATACATTAGAAGCAAGAGAAAGTCCAAGGACAGGGTAGGCCCATTGCTCAGTGAGGAGGGAGAAACAGAAACAGGAAACTTGGAAAGACAGAGATGCTCAATGACTTCTTTGTTTTGGTCTTCACCAAGAAGTCTGAAGAAGGAATGCCTAACATAGTGAATGCTAGTGGGAAGGGGATAGGTTTAGAAGATAAAATAAAAAAAAGAACAAGTTAAAAATCACTTAGAAAAGTTAGATGTCTGCAAGTCACCAGGGCCTGATGAAATGCATCCTAGAATACTCAAGGCACTGATAGAGGAGTATCTGAGCCTTTCACTATCATCTTTGTAAAATCATGGGAGACAGGAGAAATTCTAGAAGACTGGAAAAGGGCAAATATAGTGCCCATCTATATAAAGGGGAATAAGAACAACTCAGTAAACTACTGACAAGTCAGTTTAACTTCTGTGCCAGGAAAGATAATGGAGCAAGTAATTAAGGATATCATCTGCAAACACCTGTAAGCTGGTAAGGTGATAGGAAACAGACGGCATGGATTTGTAAAGAACAAATCACGTCAAGCCAATCTCATAGCTTTCTTTGACAGGATAAGGAGTCCTGTGGATAAGAGAGAAGCGGTAGATGTGGTATACCTAGATGTTAGTAAGGCATTGATACAGTCTCACATGATATTCTTATCAATAAACTAGGCCAATACAACTTAAATGGGACTACTACAAGGTGGGTGCAAAACTGGCTGGATAACCATACTCAGAGAGTAGTTATTAATGGTTCTCAATCCTGCTGTAACAAGTGGAGTTCCGCAGGGGTCTGTATTGGGACTGGTTCTGTTCAATATCTTCATTGACGATTTAGATATTGGCATAGAAAGTACGCTTATTAAGTTTGTAGTTGATACAAACCTGGGAAGGGTTGCAACTGCTTTGGAGGATAGGGACAAAATTCAAAGTGATCTGGACAAATTGGAGAAATGGTCTAAGGTAAACAGGATGAAGTTTAATAAAGACAAATGCAAAGTACTCCACTTAGGAAGGAACAATCAGTTTCACACATACAGAATGGGAAGCGACTGTGTAGGAAGGAGTATGGCAGAAAGGGATCTAGGGTTTATAGTGGACCACAAGCTAAATATTAGTCAACAGTGTGATGCTGTTGCAAAAAAAAGCAAACCTGATTCTGGGATTCATTAATGTGTGTTGTGAGCAAGACACAACAAGTCATTCTTCCACTCTACTCTGTGCTGGTTAGGTCTCAGTTGAAGTATTGTGTCCAGTTCTTGGCACCGCATTTCAAGAAAGATGTGGAGAAATTGGAGAGGGTCCAGAAAAGAGCAACAAGAATGATCAAAGGTCTAGAGAACATGACCCATGAGAGAAGGGGGCTTGTTTAGTTTGGAAAAGAGAAGACTGAGGGGGACATGGTAGCGGTTTTCAGGTATCTAAAAGGGTGTCATAAGGAGGAGGGATAAAACTTGTTCTTCTTGGCCTCTGAGGACAGAACAAGAAGCAATGGTAGGTTTAGGCTGGACATTAGAAAAAAGTTCCTAACTGTCAGGGTGGCCAAACACTGGAATAAACTGCCTAGGGAGGTTGTAGAATCTCCATCTCTGGAGATATTTAAGAACAGGTTAGATGCCTATGAGGGATGGTCTAGATGGTACTTGGTCCTGCCATGAGGCCATGGGGCTGGATTCGATGACTTCTTGAGGTCCCTTCCAGTCCTAGTATTCTATGGTTCTATGATTCTATGATGGGGAATGAACTAGGGATTTAATTTATTCACAATAAATAAGTGATGTAAAATTTGTTACCTTCAAATGTCAGAGAGGAAATGCAGAATACCTTGTTTCAAAGAGTTCTGAGATAGAATTGGAAGGATTAAAAGTTGAAGGGACTCTACTGGCATAAACAGAGCAGACACTTTATCCTGTTTATGGTATAAACTCGGCTTTACTTCCCCGACCTGAAAATGTCTACAAGGAAGAAGGAGTAGCTTTTCAAAGAAATGGTGGTGAAAATGTGCTGCATAGGGATCAGTCAGTCAGGGCAAGACTCCACAGCATGCCAAACTCCAACTAAAGAGAAGCAACTACAAAGAGGGTGCAAGTGGCAGGGCACAATTTGATAATGACTAATCCTTTGTCTTTTTAAATCTCTTGACTAACCAATATATATTCTATTCTGTATTATAGGAGAGAGGCCATAAGATTGGTGGGTAGCCTCCCCTACACCCAAAATCACGAGATTAAAAAAATGCATATGACATTTTTATTTTTTTTCCTGTGACCATGAAATTTAGGAACTTAGTTTTGAAATGGAGGTTGAGTCTCATGAAATCACATGACTCCAGGGGCTGGAGCTCTAAGAAAAACAGCAGATATCTGACGACTCATGATAAAATCGGTAGAGAGGGCAGCGCTAGGATGGAGCCCTGAACTGTGACTCAGGGATGCTTGTTTCAGTCCTTGGTGCTGCATCAGAGTCCATATTTGACCTTGCACTGGTATCTCTGTGCCTCAGTTATCCAGCTATAGAACAGGTAGAAAACTATTTCCTCACCTTCCACAGATTTTGAGTGTGAGGATATTTGTGCAACTACATGAGGGCCCTCACGTAGTGTGTTGATGGGTGGAGATCTAGCTATTGTCTACATAGATGGGTATTAGGCTAAAATACTGAAGCCACACAGTCAGCGATAGTATTTATAGACATTACTGTATATTACAGGATTAACTTTTATATGTACTGATACTGAGAGGAGGAAGAAGACTACAGATATTAAGTTAAAATAATGTCCCTCTCTCAGGGGGATAGTCTTTTAAAACCTGTCACCTCAGCTAATTTGATATTGATATTAGGCTGGTGTGAGCTGGGTGGGAAAAGTTAAATATTTTTAGAGATGGGAGGGAATAACTAAAGATATAATCATTTTGATTTTTTCCAAATTTTAGAGTATAATTTTGAAGTCTTTGATAAATAGAGAACATTGAAAAGTTTTGA
This sequence comes from Carettochelys insculpta, assembly GCF_033958435.1. NCBI lineage: Eukaryota > Metazoa > Chordata > Testudines > Carettochelyidae > Carettochelys > Carettochelys insculpta. Next base: position 26,750,461 of record NC_134141.1, on the reverse strand, counting down.
TTAACCCTACCAGATGAACAAACCACCAAAAACACCTCTGTGCTGATAACCCAGGAGTACAGTATTCATCACAAGCAATGCATAGCTAGCCAGTGAAGTGGAGGGTACTGGAAAATATGATGACAAAAATAAAGTTATGTAACACCAATAAGCCCCCCTCTGAATAGACTTGTATTTTAAATCAGGGCCTGAGAAAGGGGTTCTTAAGATTCTTCAGATGTGGGCCAATTCTTCAGAGAGAGAGAGAGAGAGAGAGAGAGAGAGAGAGAGAGAGAGAGCGTCTTATACATCTGCTCTGCTATACCCTTAGTCAAGAACCTACCCTGGCAATCCCAACTACAATATTGGTGAATCTGAAAGTGTGCAGTCAATGTGAAGGCCCTTTCCTTATCTTGAGAATGAATAGCAAGTGAAATTTAACACAAATATTTCCTTCTTTTTTTGTTTCATCTTCCTTTCCCATCCTGCCTGCTTATCTCTGACTTTTCTCTGCCCTTAACTCCCAGCACTTCTTCGCTCACCTTTCCTTTCCTTTGCACTCCATGAGGAAACTCGGTATTTTGGCTTGCTGGCAAGTTCTTAGCTGTTTTGGATAATTTAGACTCAACAGATCCTATGTCTTGGCAAGGGACTAGACTAGCTGACGCTTGCAGTCCCTGCTAACCCTATGATTGGGTGGCACCAGTAGATAAGCAGCAATATAGCAAGAGAGAAGAATCCATCACAAGGAACCAGCAAATTATCCTTAGTTCAGCTGTAAGTGATCAGCGGGGCTGACAGACACCCCAGGGCAAGGTTCCGTGCCCTGGGAAGGAGCAGGACATAATTAGAAGGGATGGGCCTGGGGCACTCAGCCCTTAACACCACTCAGAACCTGGCACTGCCCACCCCAGAGCTGTGCAGAGTGACAGAGCTGTACTGCTGTGGCATTTCAAAGGGGCCTAGAGCTCTGGCCACTGCTGCCACTACAGCAGCAGCTGTAGCTGCACCCTTTGCCCAGCCCTATCAGTGGGCCTGCAGGCGATCAATGTATCCATAGCTGGAGAGCTGCTGGTCTGTGGAGTAATAGGTGTTTTATCAGCATATGCCTTACCTGTGGTCAGATTTCCTGGCTGCCTACTTACCTCGTTCTCTCTTCCTTCTCTCTTTTTGCCACCATCTTCATAACCAAAAGTACAGGCAGCACAAGAAGAAAACCCAACTCAGTGTGTTTGAAAATACAAATAGTGGTATAAGTTTTACTTGAGGGACTGTCTGCTTGAATCTGAAACTAATAGAGCTTTATAGGGGAAAAACTTCTTCTGGTCCAAACATCACTTGTGTCTGGTAGTTTTCAGGCATTGTGTTTTCTGCTTGAGCTTTCCAAAAAGGCAAATGTAAACATGTGCACAAGGAGCATTTACTATCCCTCCACGCCCGACAAAGAAACAGTTATTCATCTTCAGATTAACACTAAACAAAATCAGAATCTGAAATGGGCCCAAGTTCTTCAGCGCTGATGCATTTCCAGAATTCTATTATTTATTATTGGCCTGTAAAGTGCTTTGAAAAAGCAGGAGCCTATGGGATAAACAGCCTATGCCACTCTTCTGGGATGGATCCTAACACTTCCCTTTCATTTCTTTTTCTGTAGAACCGGAGGAAAGAAGCTAAATTTTCCCTTTATGAGAAACCAGAACTGCTTTTTCAACAAGTAATAAGAACATAAGAACATAAAAATGGCCATACTGGGTCAGACCAAAGGTCCATCCAGCCCAGTATCCTGTCTGCCGACAGTGGCCAATGCCAGGTGCCCCAGAGAAGGAGAACAGAAGACAATGATCAAGCGATTTATCTCCTGCCATCCATATCCTGCCCCTGTACTGAAGGCTAGGGCACCATACTTTACCCCTGGCTAATAGCCATTTATGGACCTAACCTGCAAAAATTTATCAAGCTCTTTTTTAAACCCTAATAGAGTCCTGGCCCTCACAGCCTCCTCCAGCAAGGAGTTCCGCAGGTTGACTGTGCGCTGTGTGAAGAAAAATTTCCTTTTATTAGTTTTGAACCTACTACCCATCAATTTCATTTGGTGTCCCCTAGTTCTTGTATTATGGGAAAAGGTAAATAATTTTTCTGTATTCACTTTCTCCACACCATTCATAATTTTATATACCTCTATCATATCGCCCCTCAATCGCCTCTTTTCCAGACTGAAAAGTCCCAGTCTCTCTAGCCTCTCCCCATATGGGACCCATTCCAAACCCCTAATCATCTTAGTCACCCTTTTCTGAACCTTTTTTTATGCCAATATATCTTTTTTGAGGTGAGGAGACCACATCTGCATGCAGTACTCAAGATGTGGGCGTACCATACAGCTCTCTTAGCAGAAAAACATCACAGCAAAGCCCTGTTTCACACTAATATCATAAAAGTTTCTGTCTATTTCTATTAGAACCCTAATTTTCAAGGGTTCTTAATTCAGCCAGAGCAACCTGCTGTTGGCTCCAACTTGTCATTTCATGATGTTCACCCCAAGAGGGAATATATTTTTACCATAAACTTAGAAATATAATGACACTGGCTATTTTTAATCTAGAAGGCTGCACATGCCATTGGAAGGCTGTGGTGTCACACAATTTGATTATTCCTACTACTTCATTAAAAAAGAAACAAACCAACATCTTTTTGCTGGTAGAATATATTCAGATTCGGACAACGAGTTTAAGAAAGGACTACCAAAAAAAAAAATCCCTGCATCCAAATCCCTTGCAAGTGAAGGGACCTATTGTAGAGTTAGCTCTACCCAAGTACATCCATCTGTACTCCTGTACTGGAATTTTCCCCACTGCATCTGATGAAGTGGGTCATTGACCACAAAAGCTCATGCTCCAAAACAATCTGTCAGTCTATAAGGTGCCAGAGGACTTCTCGTTTTTGGGGATACAGACTAACATGGCTACCTCTCTGATACTTCTGCATAGATAGATTCCCATTCATTTAAATGTGATTAAGTATGGAAGTAAAGGTCTTCACAAGTGGCTTTCATTGCAGAATTGGGATCTTTTTTCTCAGTATAGGCTCATGACATGTACATGTAGCATGCTACTTGTTAGGTTTTGCTACTGAAGATTTCTCTGTGTTAAGGAGGCCAGATAAATTAGGTACTCACACAAACCTTCAAAATTCTCAGAAATAATCTAAAACTCTTTTTTAAAGAATTGAGGTTCAAAAAAGTCCCCCGTCTACATTGCTTGTTTGCCACAGAAGTTCAGAAACACCATGAGATGCTGTCCTGGGAGTTCCAGCTCTGAACCAGTGACCTTTGAATTCCAGATGAGATTTAGATAAGCTTCCAAGCTTTCATGCCATGATTCAGTGAGATATTTCAGCATGAGAGGAGTTCAACTGACTTAAGCACATTGCTGCATCAGTCCTTTAGATGCTTAAGTGGGCCAGGTATCTGAATCATTTAAGGTTCATTAGTAGTGGCATGTGTTATATTCTAGCATATGAATTATGAAGTCTCAGAGAAAGTGTCACAGCATCGTACATTTTAACAAAAATCTTGCACTGCTAGCTGTCTGTGTGTGTCTCAGGTTTAGTGACAGTTCAAGTTGCAGTAGGACATACCCCATGTACCCAAACCTTTAAAAGCATGGGAAAGAAGGAGAAAGATTTCTGCCTTCCTTTCCTCCTTCACAGCTTGTCTACAACACTGTTAGTAACACATTCCAGTGGTCTGTAAGGCACTCACTTCCACCTCCAGAAGATTTCTAAAAGCAGTAAGTTCTCCAGCTTGCACTCTAATGCAGAACTTCAACAGTGACCACCCACACTTTTTATCAATAGACCAATAGATCCAACCTGACATTCACACATCTGGAAACTTTTTTTGACTTAACATCAGTGAGGTCCCTATAAGCCAGTATAAAGTGTTGCACCTTCCTTAAAGATAATATCATTGAAGGCAATAAAGCTGCTCTAATTTACACAAGCTGTGGGACCCAGGCCTTATTGGAAGACGCTATAGCTTTGTTCCCTAGCAGAATGGTTAGAGTCTTGGTTCAGTCAGCAGGCCCAGCCTTAGAGCAAGGTGGTTGCCTAAGGCCCCATACACCAATTAACTATAGCATTTACCACCAACTAACCAGGCCCCACTGCCAGCATGCTACCTTGGGGTCCCACCAACCAGCTGGGCCATGCTGGACAGGCTCTGTCAGTCAGTCTCTAGGGATATCCTGGTAGTCAGTAGACTAGGTGCTGTCCCTGGCTCTACTGTGTCACTTTGGGCACATCACCTCTCTATTTTCTTTTCTATCCTTTGCCTTCCCTATGTATCTTGGAAGCTCTTCAGGGCAAGGGCTGTCTCTTACAGATCATAACACAATGGAGCACGATCCCCCTGTACTGTAAAACAAATTACTCTTCTTAATAATAATAACAATAAATTTTATGTGGCTGTTCTCATTCGCTTTCATGAGAATATCTCATTTTTCCAATTCTGAGGCTCAGCCCATCATAAAGTGACAAAAAACAGATTTGAATCCAGACTTTCCATAGAGTAGGTCAGGAATCTGGCTCCAGGGTTTTGGTTGCGGCCGATGGTTATTAATAAAACATTTCTCTGCTTTCCTCTGAAACATCCTTTCTGGACTAACCAAGGTTTGTGTGAGTATCATTCACATTATTGCACAATTTTTATCTCCTAAACCTATTAAATCTACATTTATTAAATGGAGTTTGTTTTTCCAGGCTATGGGCACCAACCCAAGATTTTGGAAGATGTTACAATGAGGTTTATGATTAAAACCTTTTAGGAAAACATGAACAAATGATAACCAGTTGCGATACTTTTCCACATTTTTATAATATTTAAAAATATGTTCAAATATCCAGAAATGATCTTGTGATTTGATTTATTCAAAAGTCCCCTGAAGTGTTTAATAAGTACAATATGGTGCAACTAAAATCATGCTTATTACTGCTATTAGCTTGGTAATTCTCCAAGATGAAATCATACTTTTCGGGTTATAAATATACATTTTTATTGTTGATTTTATGCTCCATTTTGAAATATTGCTTCTCTGCTTTCATATTTTCGGTACCGTATTACAATACTATAAATCAACTTAGCAGTAAAAGAATTCTAATTGATTTCAGGTGATTTTTTAAAAACGGGAAGAAGTTAAACTCGTATATCCTTTAGAACAAGATGCATTCTGAACACACTGGATTTTTTTTAAAAAAAGAGCTTCACCAGAATTTATCAATTTGATCTTCTTGAAAGACTAGTCAGATAAAAGTATGGAGAATATACAATACATCAAAGTGCATAAATAAGAGCATAAAACCACCATAAAGGGTGTGTCTATATGTGTACGTAAATACAGAGAATACTTGCCCTGGCACTTTTTGTTTTTGTCTATCCTGTTTCCATTTTCCATCTAGCTAACTGCATATACCTGAGCTTCTGTTATGTCTTCCAGTTATTCATATCATTTATTATTCTTTTTAAAAGATCTAATTATACTTTGGCAATTAATTTCTAACATCTCAGCATCTTTATAAAGTCATTTTTATCCCTAAATTGTTTATTCTGTTGTGAGTACCCTGAAGCTACTTTGTAGGTTCTGCTGAACCACATGAGTTTCAGCAGTCAGTTTAGGAATACACAAGCAACAATGCACCATGTACCAATTGCTGGAACTTGTCCTGTATTGGGAGACAGCAGATGCATACACATGCATGCTCTCTACAGGGCTTTGCCATTGAAGCTCTTGCAACATTATGGGCTTCCCCTGGCCTATGAAAGGATGTTATAGAAATTATCTCTGGAAATTATTACTTGAACAGGAGAAAATAGGGCAATCAACCTTAAATAATACATGAGCCGCTAGAAGTGGGCAGAAGCGAGGAATTTTGGAGCCAGTTCATAGGAGCAACGTGGAATGACACATTAGGGGTTGTAGTACAGGTTTAGTTCAGGGACCTAAACCATAGCCATAGAACTGAGGAGCTTCTGTGAGCCTTATTCATGTGTTGGAGGCCAATGCTAATCCCCACTCCCATTCCTGATGGGGCAAACAGTGAACATCATGCAGACATTGTGTGTGAGAACAGAGGGTGAATTTCTTCCATATTGCAGAGGCAAATAAAGTAGTTTGTGATTACCATGGGTATGTTTATACATAGGTATTCAATGACTATTGTGAATAATGGTTCACAATACAAGACCAGCTCTGGCATTCCATAAATCAGCCACAGTGAAGAAGATGTCTCCAAAGAGTGTGGGCAATCACGTGCACCTATGATATATCAGTGCATGCAAGTACAGGGATTTTCTCAGAAGTGCAGCTCTACCATCCCACCTTTGAAAAGATAATACAAACTGGAATATCATTCACTTGTTTTCTAACCACCCTGCTAAAGTATACTTCCTGTAATCTAAGGGTTCCACATCATGGAGCATCCACCCACACGTCTATGTTCCAGCAGAAGCAAGGGACATCAGCAAAGGGCACAACTTCACTACAGACGTAATCAAGGTGAGAAGTGGCTGGGACCAAACACCTGGGATAGACAGCTACAATGTGTATAGCCCCCACTGCAAAACCCTCCATAACTTAATGTGTCCTCATTAATGCTTTACTTACTTGTGTGTGTTACAACAAAATATGTTTTGTCCTTTCTAGGGGATAAATTTTGCTGTATTTTTCAACGAACAATTACACATCAGTTGGTCAGGAAAAGCCCCCCACTTTCTTTTTTTTTTTTTGGACTTTTTCCTATCTTCTTGGCAGAAAACGGAAATGAGAGAAGTTGTATTTTTCTCACCTAAAATAAAAACAAATTAAAACTGTTCTAAAATTGAAAAAAGAGCTCAATTGTTTTTTAGAATTTTTGTTGAAAAATGAGAAACACAGAGGAAACTGAAATGCTTTCACAAACGTTTGCATTGTCTTGATGCACCAGTTTCAATATTTCATTGTTGTTGTTGCTGGGTTAGTTTTTTCTATTAAAACATTGTTCCAGAAGTAAGGGCTGTCTGGTGCTTCCCTGTTCATGCTGATCCTACAAACCTTTTGGAAGGGGATTTTCTGGCAAGTCAATAATTCTACAGCATTAAAGGGAGAGTACTGCAAGTTACTGTAGACTTTTAGGCTATGTCTTCCCAGCAGCTTTATTTCAGAATTAAGCTATTTCAGAAGAGTTTTCCCAGGATAGCTTATTTCGAAATATCACATCTACATACAAAGGTCACATCTACACCAGAAGTTCTTTTGGAAAACAAGGCCCTTTTCCGAAAGCACATGTAGAGCTTCCACATACAAAATGCACTCTTTCATTCCAAGATCAAAAGAACGTGGCTCTTCTTCTGGAAGCCATCTTCCGCTCCTGGATCAGGAAGAGCATCTCCTTCAGAAAGCATCTTACCAAAAAAAAAAAGCATGCGCAGATGCTCCCTAGGCCCTCTTTTTGAGAAAAGCTGTCCTTGTGCTGATCCCTGGCCCGCTCTTTCAGAAGAGTGGGGACTGCGTGGACACTGTCTATCAAAAGAATGGATCGATCCTTCGAGCTGCTTTTTTGTGTGTAGATGCACTCTTTCGAAAAAAGTTTTTTTCAGAAGATATCTTCCAGAAGAACTTCTTCTGAAAGGTGGCTGTAGTGTAGATGTGGCTAAAATGTGTATCAAAATAACATGCAGCTATTTCAAAGCAGATCATCCCCATTGATTGGATGCTGACACATTTAAGGCCACCCTCTGGATAGGGCTGGAGGCTCCCTCCTTTGAAATAGTCTCTATTCCCTGCCTATACCACCTCTATTCCAAAATAGCTGTTTTGGAACAGGCACTGTTCCTCATAGAATGAGGTTTACAGAACTTGAAATAATCAATCTCCTATTTCAAAATAGCAGTTTTACTGTGTAGACGCTCACAAAGTTATTTCAGAATAGTGGCCATTATTTCAAAATAACTTGGCTGTGTAAACATACCCCTAGGCAACTTATGCTGCTTAGTCTTGTGAGTTTAAGTGGAGAATCTGGTGGAGCCTCACCTATCTTCTAGACCTAGTCCATCCTACTCTCTCCTCACCTTCCAGAGCATGCATGTGGCGACTGCAGGAGAGAGTGAACATTCTATAGAGATTACATGCTCTTTCGTTCCTCTCTGGGCTGCATTTGGAGCACAAGCTCTCCCCTATTTGTGGCAGTACTAGTGAGCATAGACACTTTTAAGGAGATTGATCAGTTAGTAGTGCAGGTCATATAGAGTTAAATAATAGTGGGCTAAAGGTTAATTTTTTAAAAAGAGTGACTAAGCCATCTCAGAGCATATTGTTCTGTGCTCATTCACTGCACTTAAACAACAGGAACTTGACAGAGGTGCTCAATCATGAAGGTCAGAAGTAAGATTAAAAATGAAATGGAGCCAAATAAAGATCATGTTAAACAGACATGCAATAGAAATGCATCTCAGCAAAGATGAAACAAGCAAAAGGATATATACACCTTGGACAGCTGCTCGGGGTCAGATAGAAACCAGATGGAGGAAATCCAGAGGAAAATAAAGCTGCAATAGGACATATTTGGAAAAATGAAAGTTATCATGAAAAGTCACTTTAAACCAAGGCAGGGAAGATCTACAACTAATGCCTCTTTTTCAGTAACAATATACCACATAACTTGGACACGCAATCCTATGCCAGTGGTTAAAAAAGAGAAGAAATTTGTCACCAACTGAGAAAATGTTGAGAAAGCTGTCAAGGGTTACTCACTGATAAAAAGAAATGTAGCTGATGGGTACACAGCCAAACTATAGTATTAAATATATTGTTACTCTCTTTTATCAGCTCAGCCAATAGTCGGGGCTTTGTGGATTGTTTCTTTTAGGAGGAGAAATTGATGACAGTCAGGTATTTCTTTGATGCAAGCCTCCTTATACTTTAAAACCATGGTGTTCAACATGCTAGCCTCTATCCACATATGGCAATATGGCCAGTTGAGTGTGGCTAGTTGGCTTGAACCATAACTTAAAGTTAAATAAAAAAACAAAATTTCTCAGAGACTAAAAAAAGTTCAGAGACCTTTTTTGAATTCTAAAGCCACTTATCATTAATGTGGCCCATTTCCTGGATGGATACTTCCACCAGTTCACAGAATAACTGAAATACACTGCACAGGCAGAAATCATCATGTCAGGTGTCCCACTGACTGGATTTTTGTGAAACATGATTTCTGTTGATTTAAAACCAAAGTTCAAATGTTCTGTTGGCACCAAAAGACAAGAATTAGTATGTTCACAGAGTTTAGATTTTCAAAATAATGTGGCTTGTTCACTATAGTGGTTACTGCTTCAGAACTGTTTGGTCACCACGGGTTACAAAGAATAGCCACAAAGTCCTATTTCCCTGAAGACAATAGGATTCAACCAACAAGAGGTTATTTCTATGCTCACGGTTCCAAGCCTCTATTTCTCCAGCACTCTGCCCAAAAACTCTCCCCTTTGGCCTCTGTCAGTCATGCTACAATTTGGTGTAGCTCCATTGACTTTAATGGAGTTGTGGCAATTGACGCTTCCTCAGGCTTTCCCCTATTGCATTTTATTCTATTCTCAGTTAAAATAGTGCATCTGAAAGGAGAATTGGACCCATTAGACCATACATCTACTTGACGTAATTTCATTGTCTTCTCTTAGTTGTACCAGGAATAAATTTGGCTTATTGAAAAAAACATGGAAGCTCTTTTAGTATCAACCCCACTTTATCTTCTTTACTTTCCATCTTTGAATTACAACAAAAACCTTTGAAAGAGAGATCTTTAGGGTTGAGTTATTTGAGAGGAGCATAAGGGATCTGATACCCAACAGAAAATGGGTTCCTAACACTATTTGAAAATACCAGCCCATGAATATTCAAAGGACGAAATTGAAAGTTCAGCATGTTGAGATAAGTATATTGTGTGTAATCCCACAAGGTGCATAATCCCTAAATATGTTGTGTGTAATCCCACAAGGTGTGTAATCCCCAAATCACACCTTTGCTGAGTATCCCCCACCTAGCCACAACACTTCATGAAAGAGCTATTTTAGACCAGGGTTACCCATCTTTTATTTTTCTGAGCCTTTTCTGTTTCCCAACATGCTATAAAAAAGTCCACCTCTTCCAAAATAACTGGTCTTTTTTTTTTTCACATATAAAAGCCAGGGCTGTCATGGGTTAGCAAACAGATGTTATATGTGTATACGGGGGCCCCACTTAGCTAAGTTAGTCAGGATTTAACTTCAGTCCCATGTGGCAAGGCTTGGGGCCCCAAACTTCAGCCTCTTGTGATGGGACTTCAGCTTCAGCCACAGGCCCCACAAGTTTAATACTGGTCCTACTTGGCAGATCCCCTGAAACCTGCTTGCAGACATCTAGAAGGCCCTGGATCCCTTTTTGAGAACCACTGTTGTAAACTACAATAAACATCATGAGAAGTTCTTTTGGTATTACAGATGTGGAACAAAGACTACAGCCTGTGACCAGAGCAAGCAGAGATTTAGTTTACATGAGGTCCAATCCAATTCCCATAATTATTAACTCTCTTTTGCTTCAAAGAAACAGTCCCTTGGTACTGCACGGTTTCATTCCCAGAGGCTGAACAGTTACAGAGCATTTCCTTTTGTGGCTGTTTCTTAGCAACTGTAACACCATTTACTTTTATTTTGGATGTTGATAAACGTTTGTTGGAACCCAAGACCTATAAGGATTCATCTAAATCCTGAACTTTTTGATCTGGAAAACCTTCAGTAATAGAAAAGAAAATCCATTTCATCTCTTGCTTTAGAACATCGCATATATTTTATAACCTAGGAACCCATGGCTCCGATTTAATGGTAATCATATAACATCTGTTTAATTTTAAAATTTATATGGAGGGTTTTTGGAAATCCCTTGGAGTTTTTCAACTTTCTTCTCTATGCACACAGAGGATGCAGAAAAGTAATTTCCTGTGTAAAAATACAAGATGACAGAAGGTCCAAGGTTAAATCTATTTACAAAGAAATTCACTGCCAATATTTAGAATATTCTGCTTTTATTTGAAATAATTTGAGATATCTCTGACCTCCAATGATATTTCAGCAAACACTTTTTTTCTCCAGCTCCAATTTGTCCACAAACTGTACTGGTCAAGACGTGCATTAATTTTTTTTTTCCTTATTTGTGAACTGCCTAATCATGTGGTGATCCATTTATTTTAATACAGCAGAAAAACCTGTAGGAGTTCTATTTTCCTACTCTTCAAGCCTGTTGTGAAGGGATTTAATATGCTGCACAAGGCTCTTCAGAAGAGAAACTAGTAAAACCTGATGCCTTTAGCTGACCCATGGATTGTTATTCTATAGTCTGGATTGCTTACAGCAAATTGAGACTTTTGATATTGTTGCAGGATGACAGGTAGACGCTCCATCTAAAGGAGACAGAGAAGGAGTAACGGGGAAGTAAAAGACTCATTCAGAACAACCCGGGTTCTTGAATTCCTGCATATGCACTAGTGTAACTTGGGACAATTGTTTTAAAAATATTTGGTGTGTTTGAGATCTGCATACCACTAAGTCACCAGTTCAGGTCAGTACAGGTTGAACCTCTCTAATCCAGCACCCTTGGGACCTGACAGGTGCCAAATGAGAGAATTTGCCAGACCATAGGAGGCCACAATTGTCTAGCAGCATTATCAACTCTTCCATTGATTACTAGGCTCTTAGAAGACACGTGGGGGTAAATTACAGCTAAATAACAGCAAAGAACACTGACAGCCAGGACTGGTGGCTGTAAACAAACATTATGGGATGACAGGAAACCTGGCCGAACCCATGACACATGGTCACCCAGATAACTAAAGCCATGCCAGATTATGGAAGTTGCCAGACAAGACTTCCAGATTAGAGAGGTTCAACCTGTATATGCTAGCAACTAAAAGCCATTCCCATCTGATAGTTGTTGGATGAGCTACAGGTCTAAAGTGAAACAAAAAGCAGTCAAGTAGCACTTTAAAGGCTAGCAAAATAATTTATTAGGTGAGTTTTCATGGGACAGACCCACTTCTTCAGACCATAGCCATACCAGCACAGACTCAATATTTAAGGCACAGAGAACCAAAAACAGTAATCAAGGAGGACAAATCAGAAAAAAATTATCAAAAATGAGCGTACTCTTAAGTCATCAATGTCATCAATGTATCTTAAGTAGAGGAGGGGTAGTAGGGGACGAGAGCTGAGGAATCGTAGTTTCTCCTATGGGCACCTGCATGGCCCCACAATGTGCTAACATATTTATGGCTGACCTGGAACAATGATTCCTCAGACATCAAAACACTCCAGATCCACAAACCAGTTAGTCAACATTTTAATGGAATGGGGCATTCTGTTTCAGACTTAAGAGTATGGGTGTTACTGAAAAAAAACTTTTGCACCGCTATTCAAAGGGAAGCAGCTGAGCTGGCTTTTATATTCAAATTCAGCACATTAACACGTGGTTTGAACCGGGATGGCCCCGAAGGCCCTGGAAGTGATGCATTGCACTCACTGAGTGGCAGAGGCCATGGAGGGGATTGGCGGGGGCTTGGAGGGAATAAAATGGAAAAGATTAGAGGGAACATTGGCCTGGGGTGGGATTTTTTAAAAGTCTCCATGAAACAAACAAGCCCAATTCTGGGGAGCCAGGTTAAAGGGTTTTCTTTCCTCCCCACTGTGCATGTAGCCCTTCGCCACCAGCTCAGTGCCTTGCTGGGGGGCTCCCTGGAATAGTAGCAGCAGTATGGGCAGAGGCAAGAGCAGTTCTGCTGGTGCACCACCAGTTACATGAGTGCAAGCAGAGGAAGCAGTGAGGCTGACTTCTCTGGCCACTCCCACAGCAAATGGCAGTGTAAAGACAGCTGGAGGATGTGCAGGGGTGGGCAGCAGTCTGGGCTTTGTCCATGCACAGAACAGGAGCAGGGTTGGGAGCTGGGCTGGAGGGAGGTGGGGGTGACATGTGTCCCCCAGCATGCAGGGGGAGTGTCCAATTGCAAGTGAGAATGGCTGGGTTATGTGCCTTACTTAACTCCCTCTCACAGAGCCAGCTTTGTCACCTGTTAATGACATTACAGCTGCAGGGAGTGGGACTTTGCTGTGCTCTTCGTAAGAAATTTCAGGCCTCCCAAAAGGGCATGTCCCCCCGGCCTCTTTCCTCACCTCTGATCCACGCCACCCTTTTTAGTGTGTCAAGCCCCAAATACATTAATCTGTGAACCCCGGCTGGAAGGTTTGCTCCCAAATGCAGTGTGGATATGCCTGAGGTGTTCCTGAAATGCAAAAGTTATAAAAACAAAAGCAAAAGATCTATTTAGTCTATATTAGCTTTAGCCCAGGTGCATTTTAATGCATGGTTTTACTTGGAAAAGTGACTGCAAATCCAGCACAGTTTAATTCAACAGACCCTGGGGGTAGTTCAATCAGATCTGCTTGTTTTAGTGACAAAAATAAGTTGTTTCTAAATTTTATACCTCATAGTTTTGCAATCAGTACAGAAAAGGTTGGGTGAGCTCTATTGTGTTCCAACTTGGACATCATTGACAGAACTGTTCATCAGTACATTTGGGCAAACCTATTGACAGCAATGGAATTGCATAGGTTTGACTGCAGGGATAATTTGAAGACAGTAATGAATCACAGGTGTAAGTGATGCTCTAACTGGGTCTGCAGCACCTTTGTGATTGTTGGTAAAATATGACATAGGAAAAATACAACATGACTGCCAAACCTCAGGTCAGCAGAAAAAAAAAACATCATTTTAACCTGCAAACTAAGCACATTTGAAAGAGAAATCAATGAGAAACAAACGTATAACCATTGCCTGGCACTCTTAGAGTAACTTCACAGAATAAGATCACATTGAAATGTCTAATACAATCCTTCCCTGCCTTCTATTAAAGCATGAGTGTCAAAGCTACTTGCAAATGTTCAATAATATCTGAAATTACAGTACTTTAATCTCACGAGTTTTGTGTTGATCAGGAGATTTATATTCAAGGAAAAGACCCTCTAAAGATGGTGCAGGTCAGGCTCTGCAGCAGGGGCAGAGCAGGTTTCAGAGTCTGAGCTCCTGCCCATGCCAGGATGTCAAAGCAACATCTACACAGCTATTTTTAGCATGCTCGAAAGAGCCCCACTTGTACCTGTGGATCTAGTTGTGGACATGCCCACAGAAGACCCATTTGCAAAGAGGTCCTGTTGTGCTTTGCACCATACAGATCCAAAAATAAAGGAAAGGCTTTACACCAAAGAGTTTACCATCTAAAGAGCGCTGCAAGTCAATGGGCTTTTTACATCACTATTTTACGGATGGGTATGAAATGAGACAGAAAAAGCAACTATCCCAAGACCACAGAGGAAGTCTGTGGCAGAGACAGCAAGTGATCCCAAGCCCTAATGAAGTGCCTAGATGTCTGGGCAAAGATCCCAAGTCTCTCAATGGCTTGCTATGGTCTGAAAAGAAAATGCTTAACTAAAACAAAAATAAAAATAAAAGGTGTCTGGTTGAGATGAACCTTCTGATAGAGGGCAACTCATCTGTATGCCGTAGAGAGGACAGGAAAAGTGTTAACACTGGAGAAGGTTTTGCTGTGGCAGCAAAAGACAGGTCAAAATAGCACCAGCTTAAATGCCAGACTGAGTAATGCGAAATCTGAGATGTCTAATAATGCACTATCTAGTAATAGATGGTCAGCGCAAACGAAGAAAATATTTGCATTTAGCTCCTTTTCTTCTCATTCCATTAACACTCTTTATCAAACTGAAAAATCTGGCCGTCTCTAAATTGCTTAGAAGGGCTGCACTTTCCCTAACGGAAAACTGGGCTGGGAGTCAGTTAGCATAACGATGGATAGCATAACAACCTGTCATTTGACGGTTCTTAGTGGTTGGACTAACCCATTCTGAGCACCGTTTTAAAGATGTATTAAGATATGTCATGAAAAGAAGAAAAGGAAAGCTAAGGTTTCCTTCCTTGCTGCTTCAGGATAGGAAATAAGTGGAAGATATTAAAGTCCTGTGTGTAGTTTCTCACCTGGTATTAGCTTATATGTCTTTATATACAATACCATATAGATTGCTTATTGCTACTGGTTTTCTTACACATTGCATCCCCCTATAATATTATAAAATGCAATGTATTTTGCATGCCAAACTACAAGAAAACATTTCCCCACAGGATTAACATGTATACTTGGGGACTGTCAGAATAAAATAATAATTCACAGTTTTATGTGCTCAAGGAAATTTTAAGTCAAATAATGTGTTACTTCACTCAGCCTTCGTAAGTAAAAAATGTTACACCACCATAAGCAGCGGGTAGCGCAAGATTGTGCTTAATGTTGTGGTATAAAGGAAGATGGAAAAGGTTGGGTTTTTTAAACAAAATCTGCAAAACTCTTATAAAATTTTACAAGAAGGAAGGGGAGTCTATAAATAACAATCAAAGACAACCTAATTTAGGCCATATCTTAGTAAAATCTAAGACAGTTACCACCAGGTAAGCTCATGGGGCATCTAAACCGTCAAATTCTACTTTCCCTAGGTATCAATGACATCACAAGTACCATAAACACACATCTGAATGAACCATTCCTATTTTCATCTCTGTGGTGATATGAAGTCTTTATTGAATGACTGATTAGGAATCTCCTCATCACATGGTGAACTTTTAAATTTCCCCCAGAGTCCCACACGCCTTCTGATGCTCCTAATTCACCAGTGAATGCTGTCCCAGATTTCCCAGCATGGACTGAAAAATGTGATGTTTTATCCATCTGACAATGCTCTTCTGTGATGTCGTCTTTTAACAACGATGAGTCAGAGAAACTTTGTTATGAAGATCTGGCTCAACACTTGGCCTTTCACTATTTTCTAACTCTTTGCAGACTGTAGCACAGGAGAGGGTTAAAATCATAGAATACTAGAGAAGCATTGGAAGGGATTGCAAGGGTCATCAAGTCCAGTCCCCTGCCGTCAAGGCAGGACCAAGCACCATCCAGATCATCCCCAGCAGGTGCCTATTCAACCTGCTCTTAAATATTTCCAGCGATGGAGATTCCATACCCTCCCTAGGCAATTTATTCCAGTGTTTAACCACCCTGACAGATAGGGAAGTTTTTCCTGAAGTCCAGCTGAAACCTCCCTTGCTGTAATTTATGCCCATTGCGTCTTGTCCTCTCATCAGAGGTTAGGAGAATACTTTTTCTCCCTCCTTCTTATAACACCCTATGAGCTACTTCAAAGCTGCTATCAAGTCCCTTCTTAGTCTTCTCTTTTCCAAACTGAATAATCCCAGGGTTTTTTTCAATCTTCCCTCATAGGTTGTGTTTTCTAGACCTTGAATCATTTTTGTTACTCTTCTCTGGACTCTCTCTAATTTATCTACGTATTTTCTCAAACGTGATGCCCAGAACTGGACACAGTTCTCCAACTGAGGCCTAATCAGTGCAGAGTAGAGCAGAAGAATTTCTTCTCATGTCTCTCTCACAACACTCCAGTAAATGCATTGCAGGTTGTCCAGTGCATGATTTTTACATTGGCCAGATCCTTTTCATAACATGTATCACCTCCATTGCCCAGTTTCCTATTTTGCAACCTGCACAATAGCATCACACAATTTGCAGTGCCTACTATTATGTATGTTGTGTAAAACCTCGTTGCAGGCCCTGAAATTATCTTGCCGTGTCGCCTGTCCACATACATGCACTGTGCTGTCTGCTCAATCACACCTTTGTGCTTATTAAGGTACACTGATGCAATATGGCACCTGACAAAGTCTCTTTTCGGACACAAAACAGTGAATTGTCATTCATCTCTAAACATGTACAATGTTTACTCCTCATGTCTATGCAATAAGAGGTCTAAGAGTTTCATATCCTCTTTCCAGTATGGAATTTGACCCTTGGAAATCTCTTATGACAATTCAACTAGTAGAACGGAAATCTTTCCCCGAAGGACTTTAGAAAAATATTTGTACTATTTGCACTTATATATGCTCCAATATGCTTCCTCCCTTGTATATTACACAAACTAACAACATTTCTGGGGCTATGGAACATGTACCCTCTTGCCTGAGCTAACCATAAATTATACCAACTCCTTTTAAATCCTCAGATTAAATTCTTTATTTTATCTGGGCTCTCTCTGGTAGGAGCTACATTTCATAATGTAGCTAAAACCTCTTCATTTTTCGTTCACTTAAGATAATCATTCTTTTGCAGAGTAACGTCTCTGGCTGAACAGACGCAACCCAACTGGAGGACCAGATTCTGTGATGCGCCATGGATTTGCATGGTTTCTGCGCGCACACAGCATGTTTCTGGACTGGTTACCTAGTGGAAGGAGGAACTAACTACCAGCATCCTGGAAGTGTGACTGCAGCAATACAAAGAGAAAGAGGAGGAGAGTTCCTGCAGTTAGTGTGCTAGCCAGAGACTTGGCAGGCTTGTATTCTGGTCCATAGATTTCCAGTGTGCCTTGGGCAAATCATGTAGTTTCTCTCTGCCTCAGTTTCCAGTCTAGGTCATGGGAATGACAATAGTTCCCTGCTTTACAGGGGCATTGTGTGGATAAATAACTTAAAGATTGTGTGGCACTCAGATACTGTGGGGACGGTGGGTACTGTCACACAGTAAGCTGGTCTCTGTGAGCGGGCCAGGCCCAGCTTCCCAGGGTCAAATCTGATGGCCCTAACTAAGCGGTGGGACTACAAAAACCTGCCAGAGGACAGGAAGAGGAGGCATCACTGGGGCAGGATCTGCATGGGGAAAGGAACCAAAGAACAGCACAGGTAATAGGGGTGGTGGGTCCCTGGAAGAAGTAGAAGCAGTGGCACTGGAAGATTTCTGGTAGTGGGAGTAGTGAAAGTTCCCTGTCCACCACCACCACTCCATGCTGAGGCTTGGAGCAAAGGTCTGACTCCAAGAAGGGGGACCTAAATGAACCAAGGGAGGGAGACCACAGCTGAAGGTGGGGATGGGACCAGGAGTGAAGCCCTGGACAGGGGTGGGCAACCAGCACCCTACATGAGGGGCTAAGAGCAGAGCCCTGACCATGAGGGCCAGGCATGGAGAATGGAGCCCCTGGCAGCAGGGAGCCAGGAGTGGGGCAGCCCTGGGAGCAGAGGATGGGGCCAGGTGTGGGACCCAAGCCCCAGGTGAGGTGAGGGGTCAGGGAGCAGAGTGTGTGTAGAAGGCAAGGAGCAGGGTACAGGTGTGGGAAGCACCCCCAGCTTTTCTGCTCAGAGCCAGTGGCTAGGGAGCATTGCATAAAACCTGGGGGTGCTACATAATGGTCCCTCTGACTTTTTCCATCCAATAACAGAATAAATTTTGTTATGTGCACCCAGGCATGTGCGGATGTGCACCACCAATAGAAACACAGGTTGACCACTGATCAGTTGCGCTGCACCTCAGTCTCTCCTGGGCAACCCCCAGCTAAGTGCTCAGATTACAGGGAATGCTGGTGCTGCAACACACCACACCCTACACCTCTACTTCCTGCACCTATGAGTGGGAGGGAACAGAACTGGTGGTGAGAAGGGCACAGACTGGCATTGGGAAGCTGCACTGAGTGTTTGTTAGTCTGTGGAGATGCCCTGCTGCTGCAGCACATTTGGCAGCAAAGGCAAACACTTCTGTCAGCCCTGATATCAAGGAGAGTGGGGAGGATTTCTGGTGACCAGCAAAGAGGGGGAAACAGGCAGGGTATTGCAGGGTGACGGGCAAGGAAGGCAGGTTTGGTCGGTGGCCACTCTATTACAGGGACCATCTGAGACCTAAAATGGACATTTCCAGAACCTTGCATTTGGGGTAGCAAATGAACTGTGAAAGAATTTTCCTCCGAGTCAATGAAGCGCACCAGTTACTATCCTGATACAATGTCCGGTATGTTTTGCCCTTGAGATGCTGCCATTGTTGTATGATATCTTAGCTTAAATTGTGACTGAAGTGGCAGAATTTTTCCACAGAGAGTTTCTACCCCAGATATACCTCCACAGGGCTATAAACAACATTTGACACTCCAGGCCTCCCCTACATTTCTTCTGCTTCCAGATTGTAAACAGCAACGGTTAGCAGGGATTTGGAGATGAAGGATGTCAATGGAGCAAAGGCTATTCACACCACCTACAGATCTGGCCCACTTCTGCTTACCCTTTACAGCGTTCTAAAATTGTATGAACTCTAGAAAGAGACCAGAGCACCACTGTAGATAGTGCAATGATGACCTCTGCTCAATGTGCAGCTACAGTCAAAAAAAGCAAACAAGAGTAGAATGCATAGGGAAAGGAGTGGTGAATAATAGAGCTCATTATAATGCCTAAATATAAGTCAACATTGTGGCCTCCACTGGAATACTATGCCATTTTGGTCACCCAGTCTCAAAAAAGGTTCCTGCAGAAATGGCAGTTGGTCAGAAAATGGCATGGAGATGAAAAAATAGACTAGTGCTCTACTCACAGAACTAGACTTCCTAACCTATGAACTTGAGCTACTGCCAACGTAGCATAAGCAGATTGCCTATAACTTCTGTCTAAAACTACTTAGTGTCTTTAGTAGTGTCTTTACAAGGATCTTATCAAATGCTGATAAAAGTCGAAATATGTTGTTTCATCTGGTTTTCCTTTATCCACTAATTTATCTAAACATTCAAATATTCTTATAGACTAGTGAAGTACAATTTTCTTCTGCATAAACTATGCTAATTAGATCCTATCATATCATGATCTCCTAAATCTTTCATTATTCTATGCTAATTGTTGTTTTGACCAATTTAACAAGTACAGATAGAAGGCTCACTATCTGTATTCTCTGGATCACCCCTAAAGAAATATAAGCACATTTGCTACCCACGTAACCTCTAGTAGCTGCATATTTTTCCTAAGAGCTCAGCCATGGACCACATTCCTAATCTCCTTCAGGATTCTCAGATGTATAACATCTGGGCCTGATGATTTATTGCTTTGTAATGTATCAGTTTGTTCCATTGTTAATTTATCAGTTTTGTCATCCTTGTCAAGAATTTTAAATGCTAGGAGGAAGAAAAGGTACAGTGAAAGACAGGCATAATTCTTTTAGATAACAAACAGCTGACCAGCATTCTTACAGGTACCAAACAAATAAGGCTATATTAAAACCCCGTGGTATTTTAGTGGCACCTGAGATTAGGGAGAAGATATTTTAGTTCCACTCTGTCTTTATTGGTCACATGCAACCACCCAATAATTCAAAGGCCAAATTCAAATAAGCATCCAAATGTTGAATTCTTTTTCTCCTGGGTACTTAGCAAATCCCCTTTATTCTGACCATAAGCCTTACAGGGCCTGGCTTATTCATGGAGTCCTGTACTCTACCCCTGTGTCTACACGAGCCCCTTCCTTTTGAAAGGGGCATGTTAATGAGTGGGTTCGAAAGATGCTAATAAGGCTCTGCAATGAATATGCAGTGCCTCATTAGCACAATGGCAGCCGTGGCGATTTAAAAGTGCAGCTTTTTGAATCATGCTCCGCCCGTGGAGACGGAACCTTCTGAAGGGACCCCCCAGTTTTCGAAATCCCTTCTTCCTATCTGGTGATCGGAAGAAGGGCTTTCGAAAACTAGTGGGGTCCTTTCGGAAGGTCCTGTCTCCACAGGTGGAGCACGATTCGAAAAGCTGAGCTTTTAAATCGCCACGGCTGCCATTGTGCTAATGAGGCACTGCATATTCATTGCAGTGCCTCATTAGCATCTTTCGAACCTGCTCATTAACATGCCCCTTTCAAAAGTAAGGGGCATGTGTAGACCCAGTCTACATGTTTGGCTGGAGCAGAACCCCGAGGGTATGAATATCCTTTCCTATGGTATTTTAGTACTTCCAATAAACATTCTGAGCTACACAGAAGGTTCAGGTTCAGTTTGTTTGTACCAAGCTCTGAATGACATAGCACAAGCATTTATTTACTTATTTAATCCAGACCAGTTTGACTGTCCCTGATCTCAAAGGGCAAAAGAATTGCTCCATGCCTTCCTTTTGGTGCTAAAGGTAACTCCAGGGGAGGAGACCAAGTGATAGGGAACACACTGTGGATAAGAGATCTGCCATGCAGACTGAGGATGATGGGCATGATCCTCACCTCACTTACTCCAGTGTAACTCCATTGACTTCAGCAGAGCTACTCTTCTTCCATAGAGTGGTGATGGTGATTATTACCCATGTTAATTGTACTCGACTGCGCTGTGTACATTTCTAACAAATGCTCAAGGGATGAGAGAAAAGTGGAGGAGTTGGGGCAGAGCAAAAAGGAAGCCTTTATTATTGAATGGGGTTGGATGGCATGAGAGTAAGTGCCATAGAGAATCTGATTGTTTGGCATGATGGTCTCATCAGGCAGGACCTAGGGAACTAATCTAGTGGTACTGTGTTTCATTCGTCTCTTGTTGCCCTTATAGACTAGCAGCAGGTTAACATTCTTGGAAAAGGATTTTTGTAAATATCTTTTTCTGCCCTGCTTGCTGCCTCCCTGCCCTGATCTTTTTTTGTAACCAATCAGGGGAAATGGAAAATCGCCTTCTTGTTTTTACACTGTTCAGTCATTTTAACATACGCCCACGGCTCCTCCAGCCAGTGAATTCTAGCATTTCACACTGTAAGCATAATGTGCCATAAATGACATTCCATGCCGTAAAATGTTGCAGAAGGGTATACTTTTACTCCTCAGAGCAGTGGTTGGATTCTGTTGAACTGAAATAGGGGGAGACTGAATCGGAGCTAGCACCAAACAAAAGCAAAAAGGTCCACGTTCTCCCTAGAGTTCACTTGCTTGCTTTCCTCCCACCTACAATATGAGGATTACTTTAAACCAAGAGCATCCATGGTAATGAGCACCAGAAAACTTAATACACAGAAGGGCAGCAAGATCAAAGCTTAACACCTGGAGAATTCCACATGCTCTGGATTAATAAAACAATACACTCTGTTTCATAAATCTTGAGCAAAGTTATTCATGGACACATATACAAAAAAGAAATTACTGTAGGGGTCAGATAACTGATATTCAATACTGGTGCTATCACTATCAGAGAGGGTCCCCTCATGTAAGAAAGGTGTTGACACAAAGCAGCGAGTTGATATTTTGTTTTAAATATTTTTACTCTAAAATTGACGTTCTTTTTGGACCTGGACACTGCACATCTGCAAGCCAGCGGAAATACCAAAATCTTGCATGCTCCTTTGATTGTTACATTTAAGATATCATGTGTGCTACCAGCTCAGCTGCTGCAAGGCATTAAAGTCGGTTACTCCAAGCTTGTAAAGTACTTTGGAAATAGTATAGACAGGGATTAGAGAAGATGAGTATTCCACATGGTTTCAGAAAGGATGATAAACAGAAGGTAATGCACCACAGTTAAAGTGATATATTGACTACATGTGGAGAGCAATAGCATGACATCCCCTCTGATGATTTGCAGGGGTGGAGGGTTGAGAGGTTTTGAAACTATATGCTTTTATCGAGCCATTACGTTTCTAACGTGAGCTACATGCATTATACCTCTTTTGAGCACCTTTGTTTTGATAAATGAAAAACAAACAGAATTGGAGAGACTCATAAAAAAGCTTCATTCAGAATCTACATCACTGCTGAACATCATAACATTTGATTAGTAAAATTTTTAAAGGTTTTCTAAAATCATTCATTACCCTCATATGTTATCTTTCACCCAAAATTATTTCAATATGGCTTACAAGTGAGTGGCCAGCTTTTGCACTCAGATATGGCAGTGGCACCCAACCATTGTGTTGGAAGACATAATTTTCTCCTGTACACTATATGATGCAAAGGGGAGTCACCCACCACTGAAATTGTCACTTCTGGAAAACTGCAGCTTTTTAATAGTCAAGAGCAATTGTACACAACACACTAGAGCCAGAGGGTGTAGAAATTAGATGCCAAGGAGTTGATGGTGGTAGTAGCAGTACTAATTTCTTCTGTTGCACCTTAATGTTCATGAACTAGTATTAGAATCATCAAATACTAGAACTAGGAGGGATCTTGAAGGGTTGTCAGGTTCAGTACCCTGCACTCACAGAAGAACCATGCACCATCTAGGTCATCCCTGACAGATGTCTGTCTAACCTACTCTTAAAAAGTTCTAGTGCTGGAGATTCCATTCCCCCCAGGTAATTTATTCCAGTAGTTAACCATACGGACAGGAAGTTTTCTCTAATGTCCAGCTTAACCCTCCCTGCTGCAGTTTAAGCCCATTGCTTCTTGTCCTATCTTCAGAGGTTAAGGAGAATAATTTGTCTCTCTTCTCCTTTCAGACCCGTGTATTTTTAATTCTTGAAATCTTGAATTTCTTGTATTTTTAAAATGACAATAAATACCATAAGAGTGAGTAGGAAGGCCTGGACTTCCCTTCCTCTTAGTTATTTGCAGTAGTGTAACTGCAGCTGAATTCCTGGGAGTTACTCCTGATTTATGCCAGTGTGAGGTACAACCTCTGCACCCACCTGTCCCATGCAAGTCAGTGCTACTAACTTAGCAGACTCAGAACACAGACTGCAGGTTCTTCTACCATACCAGGAAAAGCTTTGTTCAAGGAAATCAACATTTTTTTTTTTCATTCTGAAGATGGCAATACTCAGGCTCAATTTGTTCTGGCGGGAATAAATTCCACTGCCCGTAGACCTCTGCTGAGAGTATTCTCTGGCCCTGATACCAGCCACTTCCACCCTATGTTCCTGCAGCCCGAGTATCCCTCTCAGTGCAGCTGCTCTGGAGGGCCACAGTTGTGCAAGCAGCTTGGCTCAATTTCAAGATTAGAACACGGAAATTTCAAATAATCCATGTATTGGATTGGCAGCTATTCCTTATAGCTAGTAGATGAACATTGACCCAGTTGAATTTCTGGGTAGCCTTCAGGCAAACCCATAGACAGATTAGTGGAATGTATCCATCCAGGCTGGAATATGAACAGAACACCAGGTTTTATCACTTCTATTTTTACAATATGTGATTTGCAAGGACCACGGGTAATCAGAACTATTTTCTCACTCACAAAAAAGACATCTCCCTACTCAAATTCATGAGCTCTTGTGGAGTCACAGAACAACTTGGTATCACATATTTAGCAGTAAGATGACTTTTAATATAATTTCCCATTCCAGTATTCCTAATATACTGAATAATATCAGATACAGTGAATGAGATACTCTAGTATGTTTGAACCTCTCAAAAATGCATAGTATCTCTTCTCGGGATAAGATGTAATAACTTAGAAGTTGCTTTTGGGCCTAAGTTTGTTGTCAGATGTTTAGTTTCCTTATTATGTTTATTTCAGTGTCTTTGTCCTTTATGCTAGGAACTTTGTAATATTTTGCACAACTTACAATATTGTAATTTTGAAAGGCTATGAAACAATAATATACAAAATAAGGTGGAATTGATCTCTCACACCAGCTTAAACTAGCAACTTTAATATTATTAAGAAAGTCAAGCTAATTTATCATTGGCATCAATAGGAGGGGAATCAGGCCTTGCTCTTGTAGACATACACTAACCAAAAGCTGTTTTTACTCAACTAGACAAAATACAGTTCCACGGAGCCAACTGATTTAACTCTGCTAACTCACCAGTATGATTGGATTTTTTGTATCTTTTTTTTAACCATTAACCTAGGCAAAATTAGGTTAGTATGAAGTTCTGATTTTTAAAAAAAAACAAAATATGAAATATTTCTACCAGCTCTATAGTAAGTTGAAACATTTAAAAGAACATTGACAGAAATATTTTTAAATTTTTTCAGAATGTTTGTGTTGAAATTAAAATTTTGGCAAAATATCAGTGAGCTCTTTTACCATCACTAGTAATTACTTAACGCCTAGTTCAAATGACCTTTTCACATTCCATCAAGACTCTTTGAAAGCAGAGAAAAAGTGAGACATGCTGGTGTAAGAGTAGGTAACAGGACACTTCTTGAGAGAAATTCTCTGGTCCGCTACCCTATATTTAGTTCTGACACAAAGGCTACATCTACACTAGCACACTATGTCGAAGTAGCCTATTTTGAAGTAAGAACATCGAAATAGGCTACTTCGACGTGTATTGTCTACACGTCTTCCAGGGCTGGTGCCGTCGACATTCAACATCAAAGTAGCAATGGGGAACATCGAAAGGAGCCACCCAGAAGGAAATGTGGAGCGTCCACACACGCAAGCACTCCCTGTTGAAATAAGGGGCCAGCAAAGACTGTAGACGGGGTCACTGGCTGGACCAGCCCTTCTGGGGTAAGAGCAAGCTGCTCCCTTAAAGGGCTCCTCCCAGACACACTCGGCCTGCACAACACGAGGTCCACAGAGCCAACAACTGGTTGCAAACCCCCTGCACACAGCATGAACCCCCAGCTACAGAAGCAGCAGCAGCAGCAGCCAGAAGCCCTGGGCTAAGGGCTGCTGCAGGGGGCAACCATAGAGCCTTGCAGGGGCTGGACAGAGCATCTCTCAACCCCTCAGCTGATGGCTGCCATGGAGGACCCCACTATTTCAATGTAGTGGGACATGGATCATCTACACATGCCCTACTTCGACATTCAACGTCGAAGTAGGGCGCTATTCCCATCTTCGGATAGGAATAGCGATTTCGACATCTCGCCGCCTAACGTCAATTTCAACGTCAAAATAGAGCATGGCGTGTGTAGATGCAACGCCTGTTATTTTGACGTTGCGCCAGCTACTTCGAAGTAGCTGGCTACTGTAGACGCACCCAAAGACAATACACCTATGTGGGGTTTTTTTGTTTCTTTTCAACATAAGACTATAGAAATAAGGATCTAGATTTAAAATTATTCTGAAGAACAGAGACGTTAGTTCTACTTGACATGTTTGATTCTACATTCCACATCACAATTCTTTGTCTTACAGTAGTGTACACTATGCACCGTGGCTCCAGTGACATGATGGAGTTAACTGGGTAGCTGAGGGTTTCTCTAGCAAGGCAAGTGCCCAAAATGGCCTAACACTGATATAGCTAGCAATCTACCACCCTTACTTTCAGCCCTCGGCATAGAGGAGATAACTGTTTAAAAGTCACTGAGGCCACAGTCTCCTGGATGGCTCCGGGTTGGGGGCGGAGTGGTGTGTAAAGCCCCCTCAGACCCCTGATTGACAGCTCTCTGGCTGGAAATAGCAGAGATGAGGTGAGCTGGGGTTATTGTACTAAGAGGGCGAGAAGCCCAATAGAAATCAGGGGACAGCAAGGGCCTTAAAAAAAAACAGAGAAAGGAATATGAGAAGGGACTGAAAGAATAAGGTGTAGGGATAAGGAATCCAAGTCTGTGGAGACTCCTCAGGACAGTCATGGTATGCTGGTCACATGCCTCCAAGAGAGCAAAACCAGGAGTCACATCTGCATCCCTCTGTTGGCAGTGCACAGCATTAATCAATAGCTCCTCAGTCTAGCTCTTCACGTAATGCTTACCCTACGTTCAAACTGCCACTTTCACAAGAGACAGAAACATTAGAAAATGGGCAGCAGCATTAGTCTGCTGGTTAGAGCAGACAATGGTGATGTTAGCCTGCAGGTTCTATTCAAAGCTCTGCCACTAATTTACTTGGGCATCTGAAGAAGTGAGTTAACTCATGAAAGCTCATGCTCTAAACTTTTCTGTTAGTCTATAAGGTGCCACAGGACCCTTCGTTGCTGCTACAGATCCAGACTAACACGGCTACCCCTCTGATAATTTACTTAGTGGCATTAATCACTCTTAGCCTCAGTATACCCTTATGCAAAATTAGAATTATACTAACCCTTACTTAACTCACATGCACTTGTTGAGGCCTAAGTCATGTGTGTCACGCATATTGAGATCTTCAAATAAAAAATGCCAGAGAAGTACAAATTTCTGATAAAATAATAAGACATAGCTTTAAAATATTTATAGAGCATCAGTAGCAAACACTGAAAAATAGATTGTGAATAAGTCAAGTAAAACCAAACATAACAGTAGTTCAAGCTGAACTGAGGAGCAAATACCTCCTGGAAGCTTTTGCTGTGCCACAGAATCTCAGGAAAGGGGGTAGCTGCATCAGCTGTGCTGAATGTTTATTGAACATGACACTCATTTTTCAGGTCATCCTGCCATGATATTTTATAAAAACCCCTATAAAGGTCATGGATCAAACCAAATTTTCTTAAATAAGATATTCCACTGTATTCCCAGTACTCTATAATATTCCCAGCTCAGTCTTTGAGATGCACATTTTTTTAAATCTTTGCAAATGAGAGTATATGGCACCTCTTAAAGCTCAAATGACACTGACAAAACTTTTCTTTTTATTCTTTTGCATTACAATTTCTGGGGTGACAACTTCAGTATTTGATAGTTTCACTTACGCTTTGGGAGAATGTAGTTTATGGTGAAAAGGTTCCGTGTCAGGAAGTTCCAAGTATCAGAAGAGTCCTAATCTAGAATTTTAGGAGTACTGTAAAAATGTATCTTCAAGCAAAAGTGTACATATCAGGTTTTAAAAGTTATTTTTCCTGGTAAACACACAGAGGAGGCAGAAGAGACACCTGTCTAAATGCCTTTTCTATGAACCATTGGTAAATGGATAACCACATGAAAGGAAACAATATGAGAGATTTTGCTAAATAAATTTGCCTAGATCCTGATTTGCAGCCAAGCAGTGCAGTTCAGGGAAAATGTGGGATGCCAGGCTGTCTTTAACCTACCCTCTGCTCCACAACTCCTGGGTCCTCCAGGCTATGGGCCAATCCCCCAGCACAGACTACAGCAACTTTAGGATCTCATTTGCAGAGGTTGCCAACATCCCCAGAAATCATTCTGGCCATAGGGGATCTGAGAGATTTAGACATGGCCAGGCTTAACTCTCTTTCCACCAGCCTGGTCTTTGCACTAGGGGTAGGCAATGGAATAGGAACCTCATCAGGATGAGCTCTGCCCATCTTGGGAATTGTCCACTGGGTAGCTACTACACCAACTTCAGGACAGTTTTCAACACAGTCATGCACATTTTAGGGGCATACTGAGGTCACACCAACCTTTTCCCAAAATAGCCTTGCAGTGCACAGCCTATTGACATGAAGAGTAGATTCCCCTCACCATTCACCACTCAGGAATAGTTGCCTCTGACAACATATGCATGAATCTTACTGATTTTAAAGTATTTATGGCATGGGTGAGATTCTTTACTTGATTCCATGAAGGAAGTTGAACAGATTTCTAAAAGCTCTTATTCAAAAATAAAATAGATAAAATAAAAAACTAGATTCTCAGTTGGTAACAAGACTTCTCAATTAGGTTAGGCCTACCTGTCTTGCAAGATCCACAGTCTTTTGGATCTTGCAGGAAGCAGAAGGCTACAAATCATAAAGCGTAACACTGATTGAATGAAAAGGCAAACTACATGGCAGCCATTTTAAAAACACATGTAAAAGAGTCTCATGAACCTCATTGAATATCAGGAGAGGTGTTTGGGAGTGAAATGAACACAGTGTCTCAATTTACGGTGCCAGAAGGAAGAAAAGTGTTTTCAGGTATAAAAGAATTTAATCCTTCTTTAAATATTATTCCTGGGAATATTTTATCACCAAGTATTCGGCTTCAAATTGAATTTTATATTTTCATCACAGGACCACATTCCTTTAGCTCAGCTCAAAATGAAATTGTTTATATAGACCAAAAAAGGTGACTTTTTTGCATGGGAGAGAAAGATTTGGGATTTTGTTTCTGCTTGTCCTCCCAAAAGCCAGCCTTTCAGAGCTTACATCTAAAGTGATATACAGTATAGCACATTAAATCAACACAGACACAACACAGGCATGGAAACCATTCCCTTTTTGAGACTGAAATGGGTCCAATGCAATGTGGATTTTAGGAGTAAATTACAGTCCATAGCTTTCTTAAGGAGCAAATGCCTCGTAATCACAAAAAGAAATTGAAGAGGGAGATTTTCTATTCTACAGTGAGAATTGGCATCAATGCTCAAACCACAAAGGGGGGCAAAGCAAAAAAGTGTCAATTCCATTGCTACTGTTGAAAACCTAGGGCCTGGCCTTGACAGTGTCTGTCAATAGGGAAGGATGGGCTTGTGGTTATAGCACAGGAATAAGAGGCAAGAATCTTGGTGTGTATTCCCAGCTATGCCATAAACTTCTTCAGTGACGTTTAGTAGCGCATTGATTCTCTCTCTTCCCCCTTTTTTTCAAATGTAAACCAGGAGTCATAGTAAGAGCCTTGCCACATAGCAAGGTTACAGGGGATAAATTAATTCACATTTATAAGGGATAGAACATTCTGGGCCAAGCAAAGGGCTGTTGTTATTAGAGGTTGGCCCCCACAAGATCACAAAAGCTGCTTCTTGTGCTGAGTCAGATAGGAGCAATGGAAGAAAACACCTTCTCTCATCAGTCACTGCTAGGATGAAGTGCTAATGGGGAGAGCATACACTTCCAATTGAACTGCTAACAATATACGTATGGTAATTTGAGG
Source organism: Carettochelys insculpta (assembly GCF_033958435.1). Lineage (NCBI taxonomy): Eukaryota > Metazoa > Chordata > Testudines > Carettochelyidae > Carettochelys > Carettochelys insculpta. Next base: position 26,720,938 of record NC_134141.1, on the reverse strand, counting down.
GAAATACGTTTACTTGTTCAAAACAAGGACCCCATGTTTCATAAAAAAATTAAGCCAAATACTGATCGTTATATGACTTGGTTATTAATGTACATACAATAATCTTCTTTAAATTTGTTATTCCTACCATGGAAGACCTATAAGAATGTGTATTTCCAACAGGTTAAGATATTTGGAGCCATATACTATTGATAGTGAGCTAGTTTCAGCCCACTGTTTTGATGCATTCTGTCATATGACATGTCCCTAGAGCCAAGAATGAGAATCACTGGTTTTTTTGGCAATCCCCAGCTGCAGGATTGGCTGGGCAGGGTGAGGGAGGAAGGGCAGAGAGCTGGTTCAGTACCGGCTCCCCTTTTTTTTCATTTTTTTTAATGACAAAAAAGCACTGATGAGAATTTTTAGTACGGAGGGTCAATGACGTACCACGGTGCAGTTGGGAACTGGAGTGCTGTATGTCAGATAGAAAAATGAGCTGAACCAACCCTGTAGAGCCATGACTTTCTGAACTTGAGACAGGTTCATATCAGAATCTGAATTCAAATTTTGCAACTTTTACCTCCATATCTAATCTGAGGAATGTTAGACTTCTAATGAAGCACCACAGAGTGCGCCAAAATACTATTCCTGGTGAGTTCTTTAGAGGGTCATAGACACACAGTGTGCTACACTGCAGGAAATCCACTCTAGTTCATCACTGATTAGGCTCAACTGGCAAAATGGCAGTGGCAATCTCACGACATGCTGAATTTTCTGTAGGGATGAATATTAATTAGCTCCTTCTTTGACAATCTTTACTGGGTGGTGAGGTAAAAAAGGGCTTTTTGTCCACTAAAACCTTTGATCATCACAGTTGTACCCAGCGATGGAGGAAGTGGAATATGCTCTCCCCTAACTTCAAGTGTAACATCCAGATCAACTGAAATACCAGCAAGTTATCTGCGCATCTTACAGAAATGGTGGATTGATTAATATTATTGAATTGGAGGTAAGCCAAAGCCATAAATTCGAGGTCACTAAGATCTAATGATACCATGGCAGTATAACTACATGTACAGGTAACTTCCTTGTGAACTGTGCTGAGAATTCAGATCCCAGATTCCAAATCTGTCCTTACTGTTTTGGTTCCACAGCATAGCCCAACAGACAGGGCTTGTGTTCATTTTGCAATTAAGATAAGCCTGAAATCCCCTGAGAAAAGTATCAGAACAAAAAAGCAGTCAAGTAGCACTTTAAAGACTAACAAAATAATTTATTAGGTGAGCTTTCGTGGGACAGACCCACTTCTTCAGACCATAGCCAGACCAGAACAGACTCAATATTTAAGAAATATTTGAAAAAAGTGTGTGATAGTTTTTGTGCCATCGGATTAGACCCTAACACTAAGCCCTGGCTCTCAACACTGTTTCCTCAGACTACCACCAAATAAAATTTGTCTCTGTAGTTAGTAGTAGGCATCCTTCAGTCTGCATAGACTATGGATCGCGCCCTTTAAAGTTTCAATTGAGGACTTCATTTACAGCGTCTATTGTGACTATGAAGACCCACACAAGAGTGACAGTCCTTGCTGCATCTCTTGCAGATGTAGTGGGTGTCTGGCAAGTCCTTATTGTGCTTTCTGTGTGCTCGCTTCTCCTCTGCTAGCTGTCTGATCCTCATCTCGCCCTTCTGAAGGCCCTTGTGTAACTCCTGCCTCCATCTGCCGCGGTCGTCTGCTAGTTCTTCCCCGTTGTCCAGCTCAATGTCTACCTCTCTGAGGTCTCTCTTGCAGACATCTTTGTAGCGCAACTGGGGGCGTCCGGGAGGTCTTTTGCCAGAGGCTAGCTCACCGTACAGGATGTCTTTTGGAATCTTTCCATCACTCATCCTGTGGACGTGGCCAAGCCAGCGGAGTCGACGCTGCCTGAGGAGGGTGTGCATGGCTGGGATTCCAGCTTGCTCGAGGACAGCGGTGTTGGTCACTCTGTCCTTCCATGATATTCCAAGGATGCGCCTGAGGCAACGTAAGTGGAAGACGTTCAGCCTCTTTTCCTGGCGGGCATACAGGGTCCAAGTCTTACTTGTACAATATGAGTGTTTGTGTACTTGTAATAGGAGAGACAAAAGTACTAGGCTTTGGTTCATGGTTCTCTTGCCATCACATTCACAAGCAGATATGGCTTTCCAGTACCATAAGGGCTTCTGCTGACTGAATACATACCCATAAAGCAGAGACTCTGACACTTGAATTCATAGCTATTGATAGGCATGAGTAGAGATATACTGAGAACATATTGGCTACGTCTACACGTGCACCCAACTTCGAAATAGCTTATTTCGATGTTGCGATATCGAAATAGGCTATTTCGATGAATAACGTCTACACGTCCTCCAGGGCTGGCAACGTCGATGTTCAACTTCGACGTTGCTCAGCCCAACATCGAAATAGGCACAACGAGGGAACGTCTACACGGCAAAGTAGCACACATCGAAATAAGGGAGCCAGGCACAGCTGCAGACAGGGTCACGGGGCGGACTCAACAGCAAGCCGCTCCCTTAAAGGGCCCCTCCCAGACACACTTTCATTAAACAGTGAAAGATACACAGAGCCAACAACTAGTTGCAGACCTTGTATATGCAGCACGGACCCCCAGCTGCAGCAGCAGCAGCCAGAAGCCCTGGGCTAAGGGCTGCTGCCCACGGTGACCACAGAGCCCCGCAAGGGCTGGAGAGAGAGTATCTCTCAACCCCCCAGCTGATGGCCGCCATGGAGGACCCCGCTATTTCGATGTTGCGGGACGCGGATCGTCTACACGTCCCTACTTCGATGTTGAACGTCGAAGTAGGGCGCTATTCCCATCCGCTCATGGGGTTAGCGACTTCGACGTCTCGCCGCCTAACGTCGATTTCAACTTCGAAATAGCGCCCAACACGTGTAGACGTGACGGGCGCTATTTCGAAGTTACTGCCGCTACTTCGAAGTAGTGTGCACGTGTAGACGCAGCCATTATGTGTACTACATATGGCGGAAAAAAAAATTCTACCATCTCAAAGGACACAACAGACAACTGAAATCCCTTTATCCTACAGAAGTAGACTCCAGCACTTCTCAATTAGGTTGCACCAAATAAACTATCCACAGTCTTCTGAAGCTTCCTTGACACACACAAGGTGATGAAACCTAGAGTTGAACGGAACCATAGTGAAAAGCTAAATAAATTGGCAGCCATCTTAAATGTGCATGTGTAAAGAAAAGCTCAAAAAATGTATCATATCAACTCTGTTGCCTTTGAGTTAAATGTGCACATGGTCATTGTATACTTTGCCAGAAGAAAGAAGGATACTAAGGTATAGCAGAATATAATCTTTCTTCAAATATTATTCTTGGAAATATTTTTATCACTTAATGTTCTGCTCCAAATCTGCTCATATTTTCATCATAGGGCTCTGATTTTACTGGATGGCAGAGAAAGTTCTGAGATTTTCTTTCTGCTTTTTCTCCCCACAACTTCCCAAAAGCCAGGCTTTTATAGCCTGTATCTAAAGTATTATACAGGATCCCACATTAAGAGCAACACCGGTTTTGCCATATCAAGTACAACCAAGGAATTAATTTCCATTTCAAAACTAAAGGATGTCCTGTGTGAGGTGGGTTTTGTGGGTCTAGAGATTCTTGGTCTGGCCTGAACAAATTCCTTAGAATCTTAAAAACTATAGGACACTGCAACAAGAGGCCCATCACACCATTAATTTTAAGTAGATATTTCCACTGATTTAAATTTATCTAGAAAGAGGCTTATACTCCTTTAGGACAAGCCCTTCCTGCTTCTCTACTACCATTCCCCTTTCATAACTAAGTGGGTCTTTTTTAGTACTTATACCATTCCTTAACAATTATAACAGTGTGAAGGAATCACATGGCTATGTGGGAGTCCAAATAAATATATTTAAGAAATATGAACGTGCCTTGCCTACCTACACATATAGCAGGTTATTGGACACAATGTAGAATTATTAGGAAGGAAATTCTATACCCTCTGCTAACAGGAGGTCAGATTTGATTATTATAGTGGCCTCTTCTCATCTTAAACCCTGCAGATGAATCACCCAGGGGAAAACACAAACATTTCATTGTCCTATTACTTTTACAGTGTTAAATCCTTCCTGCTGTTAGTAGAGATGTGATTCATGTGAATACAGCATTTCCAGCATGCCAATTCCTCTTTTTCAAGGTCCCCCCTCTCACTCCAGTATACTATGCTGACTTTTAAATAACCTACATCTCCTTCCCAGCTACTCTCTCCTCTGATGTCCTGCCTCTTAACTCTGGTCAGCTATCACAAATACAGACAGGCAATATTGTGTGTTTCAGTTGTAGGGGAATATATCCTTTTTAATCTAAAATGAAAGACACAAGCTGGAACAAATTGTTTTTAAGACTTTTTGGGTTTTCTTGTGCTTTTTCCATTATCATTTTTATAGCTGAGATTTCTGTGAGGATTCACAGTGAGTCATTTTATGAGGCAGCTCTGTACTAAAGAGTTTCCCATCACTCTAGACATTACGTATCTCCTTATAGCAGCCTGGACAATGTAGGGAGATTGCCAAGCCAGGTCACACGCCAGCAGGCCATCACTCATTCAAAAAGGGCAGGCAAGATCTGGTTACAATTAGGTTGAACCCCTGGTTCTGGATTAAGCATCCCTGTGGCTACAGATTCTTTACTGCTAGCTCCCCACTGGGCTCGGGAGGAGTCCTAGGACTGTATGAGCCCGACCAGAGAAAAGGGTCCTGGCCTCTCTCTCTCTCTCTCCCTCTCTCTCTCTTCTTTTAACAGAGCAATGTGTTTTTGCATCATGCTGACAGTGAGCACAGCTGTTGCTCACAAAGCTTCCTAGAAAGCTAATTAAAGCTCAAAATGTAAAAACACAGCACTTCAAAGAAAAATAATGTCACGTAAAGTGCACTAGTTTGCATCGGTAATGAAGCCATCTGAGTGCAGTGGAAAGGGTGGTTTCAGAGGTACCCTCTGGGTAGGAATTAGGAAGATTATTTGTAGAACAATTGAGATAACGATGTTAAACAAAGGACTCCATCTTTTTCTCCAAGGAGGATTTCAAGTACTTTCAGGTCCAGCTCTCTCCCCTTCCCCCAGAAAAATCCAGTTTAAATAAACAGATTGGGATATCATCACTTCCACTGTAGCCTATGAAAGGTTTTGTTTTGTTGGTTGTTTGGTTGTTTAACTGAAAAAGACACTTTGGTTATGGTTTGGTTATCAGAGTATATGTGTAGGCTCAAAAATCTCTTTTATATATTTCCATAACAAAATGTCCCCCTTTACTTATTCTACCTGCCAAGACCCGAGTTCAGCCAGCTGCCCTTGACAATATCACTAACACCTAATGCAGCATAAGGAATGTAACTCTCTGCCATGCTTAAGTGTTAGTGGTATTGCCGGCTGTTGCAGCTGAAGCCTGGAACTCCAAGAGCTTTGTCTCAGGTCCAGCCAGGGAAGACTGTCAGATGCCTTTAATGTGAACTCAAGGAGATACTTATACTCCAGGCTAGCCTCTGCTCTGACCGGGACACACTAAGCACAACATTGCTGAATTCAATATGCTTCAAGGAGGGCAAGTCAAAGCAGAATTTGGATTTTTCCATGTCAGAGTCTAATCTGGCAGGTATTGTGGTCTTGGGAAGCTCTGTAGTTAACTCCTATAAAGAATACACGTGCAGTTCTGGTAACTGAGATCTCATCCTCAAGGTCATTGCAGGTGTTTCTCCACACTCATGAAGCCAGATAGCATGAGAATCTCTGCAAAGACTCCAGTAATTTGGGAGGATTAGAATATAATCAGATTGGGTTTAAAATACCCAGTGCTTATGAGTAAAACCAGTTCAACTGACCTTTAACCCACCAGAAAGGGATATTTTATCAACAATCAATCAGCACTTCAAATGACTTTTCTAGAGCAGTCATTTCCATGGAGAATATTCCCCTGGAAATTGCAATTGTGACAGCAGTGGTAAAGGTAACAGCAACAACCCCAGCTTTGTAAATTTGGCTGCAAACACACCTCTCTCTGCAGAGACACCCACTTTCACACAGGGTTCTGTTTAATGGTTCCAATTTGGTTTTCATAGTTGTTTACAAATCTTAGTGCACTTCTGATGTCTAGCTCAAGTGTTAGGAATGGATGTAAAAATGTGTTGGCTGCAGTATCAGGAGTATATATTATTGTTGAGATAATATAATAAAATTGTATGAGACCCACTCCAAGGTGTATAAATATTAGTGAAACTTGTTCATTCAGACTCCTCTGTTTTATACTCTGTAAAAAGCATTAGGACCTGCTCAAAGATTTGACAAGGATACATGTGGATAGAAGGAAATTTTGCTTATTCTTTTGGTGCGCTGCTGAAAGAGGGAGAACAGATGGAGAATCACTGCTCTAGTTCTATTGCTAGATGGACAGTAGAGCTGACTGTGATTTGTCAAGGCATCAGGAAACCCCACATATTGACCTGTGTTGTTTGCAAGAAGGGTTAGTCCTGATCCTAAGGCGAGAAACTGCTTCTTTGCAACTCAAAACTGCTATGGAAAGTAAGCACGGGTGAACCTAACAGGTTCAGGGTTTCATTCAAGTTAGTACCCAAACACAGACACTTAGTCAAATGCGCCTCTATTGCTTGGCTCTGGAACTTGCACTGTTCTTGGGCAAAGATGCTCTCACACCATCATAGTTTCGGAATCACATTGACATTCTCTCACTGTCAAATCAGCTGCGGTCTGAGACTGCTAAGACTGCCACACTCAGCATCCACACTGAATCTCGCACTTACTCCCCTGGTGTGCCCAGCAGCATGAGCAAGCAGGCCAGCCAACCACAAGATGTGGGCTGACTAAACAGCCAAGTACAGCTTCAGGCACATCAGAAAACCACAGCCTCAACTACAGCTGCTGTTGTTCCTGTATGCTTGGACCTCATGGCACTGTAGCAAAAGGCTTTCTACTCAGATCTGAAAGGGCCAGCATATGTAGGATATCGGAGGGGTAGCCGTGTTAGTCTGGATCTGTAACAGCAACGAAGGGTCCTGTGGCGCCTTATAGACTAACAGAAAAGTCTTGAGCATGAGCTTTCGTGAGCACAGACTCACTTCATCAGATGCTGACCAGCATCTGATGAAGTGAGTCTGTGCTCACAAAAGCTCATGCTCAAGACTTTTCTGTTAGTCTATAAGGTGCCACAGGACCCTTCGTTGCTGTTACATATGTAGGATGTGTGTGTGTAAGGGAGAAAGAAAAAAGCATGTAAATCTAGGAGAGGGCATGAGGATCCTTGAGCTGAGGAGACGAGAGAAAAAGGGATTGGGGTACAGCAGAATGGAGACCCCCCCCAAAAAAAAAGCAAAGGGGGAGAGATGAAGAGAGAGCAATAAAAGGCAGAGATCGAACAGACAGATGAAAAGAAATGAAAAGATGGAAGGCAGCCTAATAAAAATGGGAGAAGCGAAGGGAAGCAAAGAAATGGGACATCAGGAAAGCAAGAAAAAGATGTACACAATTAAATGAGGTGAAAAAGCACTTTGTATTTAGCCACGTTCCTACCTGCTAGCTGGCATTTCCAAAGTGGCTCTCAGGGGTTGGGTCTATCATTTATTATGTGTATTGCAGTAACACCTGGGAGCCCCAGTCCTGGACATGGACCTCCATTGTGCTAGGTGTTGTACAAACAAAGAACAAAAAGATAGTACCTGCCCCCAAAGAGTTACACTCCAAGTACCCACAGAGCTTTTGAAAAAACCATTTCCATTATTTACCACTGCTCCATTATTCTTTTTGCCAAGGGGAAGAGGAAGAGAGAAGACCATTTTGCCCACTGCACACATACCCCCAGGACCAGCCCTGCTGGCTTTCTCACGAGTGTGACTCGGGCAGCAGGCAGAGCTCTGCCTTGGGGGGTGGGGAGGAGCATGTCAGCAGACAGGCCACCTCCCTCTGCTTGTAGTGGGATGCAGCACAGCAGCAGCAAGAAAGGCCATTGGTTTTGCTTTGTGGAGCAGGTGAATACAAGATGTGGGAGGGCTACTGCACAGACTGGTATTGTCTGGAGCAGATTTCATTTCCTTTTTTCAGGTTTGACTTTATCAGCAGTCTAGCTGGGACCTCTACAGAAGCAATTGCCTCAAAGTTGATTGCAGTATATTTGTCCATGAAAAATTTCCCCCTCCACTGTCAACAGCTTCTTGCAAGAAATAGAATCCAGTGCATGTGTATGCCCCTTTCTCCTTGCCCTTCAGGCAGCAGTTCAGAAGGGCTGCTCTTTTTCCTTGCACCCCAGCCCCACACGCCCAGAAAATACCAGGGCTTGAGAAGAGTAGCTGCTGAGCAATTTTAATCCTGAAGAAAGACTCAGGTTTGACCCACACTTGTTTTATGAAAGTCAGCTTGTTTGCTCATTGTAGTAACACCCCAGTAAAGAACTAACCCTTTCTGAGGCATGTACTTAAAATTAGCCTGGGAAGAGAGGCCACTTCTAGGCACAGGACAAAGAAAATGACCTTCCCACTCAACTTTCTGTGAGGCAACTCAAAGTAGTTTCTGTGAGGCAACTCAACCCTAGTCCTGCCTCCTGCTGCTCCCCCTGAGTTCTGCATATGCTCAGGTGTTGAAAGATTCCAATTAACCCAAATGGCCATGTAAACATGAGTATAAAGAACACATTTACCAATTCCTCTTGTCTAAAAGCACTGGGTGTGCCTGACGCTTGACTTCTACAAGAATTTAAGAGGTGTTGCCTGTCATTTTTTTTCCTGCACAATCAGTGCCTCGCTTTCATAAGCACTGGGCCTTTGGAGCGGGAGTGGGGGTGGGATTGAAAGTAATGAGATAGCAGGGAGAACTCTGTCAGTGCAGGATCGGCAGTATGTGATTTCGCAAATAAAAGTGCAGTGATTGCACTGCAAATAACGCAGCATCAGGAGATAGTAATAAACAGGGCCACTAGCCCATTTAATGTGGCAATGCTCACTAAGCCTTCACTGCTTTTATATGCTTGTGTGAGGGGAGAAAAAGTACAGAGAACATTCGTAGCCTCTCCTAAATACCAGCCACTAGGAGGTTCCTGGAAAACAAACAGATAGTTCCTGAGGGCTTAACTCTCATTAATATTGTTATTATTTATTATTAAAGGCCAGGCGGTGAGAAGAAGCAGCAGCATGGGTGATTATTGCTGTGTACATAGAGATCTTTCAGCATTTAATATAAAATATTCCCTGGTGTCACACCAATAATCACCTTTTCAAAATGGTGCCTTGGAGAGTCATATATGTGGTGTGCTGAGTATAAATCTTTGGATTCCCTGTTGTAATTTGCAAAGCTTTGCTTCTCACATGAAGGCTGCTGCTTCTGCTGTGGGACTTCGTGGCAGCTGAAAAGCACATGTTGTGCCTTCTCTCCTCCCCCCCCCGCCCCGCCACCCCCGTTTCCCTCTCCTTCAGGTTTTTAAAGTCCCCCTTGATAAATGTCTCCAGAAAAATATTTTATGAGGTGCTTACCTATAAAAATATATCTTTCAAGGCTGTGTACACAATGTGCCCTTAAACACTAACCACGTACAAGAAACAGTGTTCATTTCGTCCAGAATGTGGATGGGAGGAAATCTGAAATAATCAGTGCTCAGTTAAAGCCGAGGTGGAACCCATTAGCAGTTTGTTGTGATTTGATGTTATTCACCTGCTGCTGGCATGGGAAGAAGCTCATTAATGGGGGGCGTCCTTTTGTGGAAATGGCTGGGCTCCCCTCAATGTGTGGAGACTCAAGACATGAACAGTGTCTGTCCTGAGGATGTAATTGGAGAAAGGGAGATCTTGTGGCTAAGGCTCCCAGGTTAGGACTCTAGTGAGCTAGGTGTCAGGCCCGCCACAGACACCCTGTAGGACCCTGGCCAGTCATTTAATCTCTCTGTACTTCAGTTGCCGATGAATAAACCTTCCTTCTGCATCCTCCCCCACCCCCGTGCCTAGCTTTTTATATAGTTTGAGAGACCTCTAGGGCAGAGATTTTTTTTCTTACCATATGTTTGTACAGCGCCTTGCATGAAGTAATCCGGATCTTGATTGGAGCCAATAGATCTACTATGATACTAAGCATAATACTACTACTAATGATAATGTGATGAGGATGATTTAATGTGGAGGAATAATAATATCCTTAGGGAGACTGGCTGGAATCTGTTAGCGGGTCCATTTTTTAAAACAGGGCCTGCATGACAGTAAAGGAGTGTTAGGTGCAGATTTCCATGTGTTTGCTATCAGCATTTGTGCATGATACATCTCTGGAGCAGAAGGTGGTCCTCTTGTATAGTATTCATCAACTGTACAAATAGGGAAAGAAAGTGAAGAATATGTTATCCAACTGAAACTGCAGGCAAATGTTAGGTCCTATAGGCAGAATGCAATTAGCCAAATGAAATGTAGCCAGGTCAACATCTGGGATTATCCCCTTTCTCATGGGTGGGAGGAATGTAGCAGGATCTTTAAGAAGCCTGACTCTATACTTCTGGTCATTAAAAACAACACCTCCACCAATGCTGTTTTACTCCACAACACGGTTCATAAAGGATGCATAGAGAAGACTGCTGCGCATATTTTCCTTCGCTCTCAGGCATTGCAAGAATTTTGCTTTTTTATTTCCATTTTAGCAATTGTTGGCATTAAAGTGTTTTCTCGTTGTTCCACTGTGACTTGCAGGTTGTACACAAGTGGACATGCTTGTTTGCATATGAGCTCAAGTATGAAAGAAATTTTTAGCACTGCCCTCTTCACACTTACATTGCCGTATGTGCAACTATATGCTTTAGTGTCATAGGTCTCTGAGTTTGTGGGAGTGTAAGATACACCCTTTTGCTCCTTTTCTTTCTAGACTCTGTGGCTGCGTCTACACTACAGTCCCCCTTCCAAAGGGGCATGCAAATCAGAAATGCAAATGAAGCACCAATTTACATATCTCACACTTCATTTGCATGATCGCATTTTCAAAAGAGTCTTTCAAAAGAAAAACAGCAGTGTAGACAGGATTATTTTGAAATAAAACCTCATTTTCAAAAGCACCCTCCTTCCTAATTTTTTTTTTTCAGGAAGAAGGGTGCTTTTGAAAATGGGATTTTATTTCAAAAGAACTCTGTCTCCACTGCTGTTTTTCTTTCAAAAATGAGATTATGCAAATTAAGTGTGAGATATGTAAATCGATGCTTCATTTTCATTTCTGATTTGCATTCCCCTTTCGAAGGGGGACTGTAGTGTAGACACAGACTGTATGGCTAATGGCAATAGTTGACCGTAAACCCTTTGAAATATGTCACTGTTGCTCCTTGAGTGATCACTGCAGCTCAATTTTTCATTTCAGGGGAAATCATTCCAACAACATGAAACAACTGAATGCAGAAAGCAAGGAAGCAGCTGTTAGATCTGTCACATACAGACAGCAAGTAAATACTGCTTTGTGAGCTTCGCAGACTACCAAATAGAGCCAGTTCTGGCATGGCTCCTTTTCTTTTCACTGAAGCCCATGGGACTGCAATGTAACAATGAAAAAGTGAACATTAGTTGTGGTATCCTCTCTCTTAGGTGTATGTAATCTAAAACAAATAAAAAGAGTGTACCAAATAAAATGTGGCACCAAAGATGGGCCACCAGAAGCCACCCCATGTAAAAGTGGCTACCCGAAGCAGATATAAGGGTAGAAGGAGTGTCTGAGGCTGACTGTTGCCCCTCTCTGATTCTGAAAGAGGCAGAGTGCCATCAATTCCCAGAGCAAACGTGGGATTTAAGGACTCTCAGTGCTTGCAGGACTGTGATCCTGATGAGAGGGTTTGAATTCTTTTTTTATTGAAGTCCCTGTGAATGGTACCTTCACTCCAGCTCCCATCTCTTTGCCATTTGGGGCTTTATTCTTAAATACAAGCTGAAGGAGAGTGGCTAAAGTCAAAGAGTTGAGTTAAACAGCCAGGTTTCAACGTGGAGCTTATAGTTTTCCCACCCCACCTTTCATACGTTGGAGATTAAACATTGTTAGGGCATCTTAGGTACATTTGGGATCATTCGATGTATTAGCAGTTACGTTCTATGCCAGTGGTGAACACTCAGGCACCAAGACATTGTTTTCTCATCTGGCACCAGTTTCCCCACCACCAACCAGAAGCTCTTTACATTTGTGAATATGAAGGGTCTCTAATTCCAGTCCATTACTTGATAGGGATTTTCTTTTGGCACAAGACTGCAAGCATTCTTACGAGGTGTGTGTCTCTGATAGGCAGTGCTTAACTGGGACTGGAATAGGTGCTGGAGCGCAAGCAATTTTTTTTTTATGTTCATAACTGACACAGCATGCCCAGAGGTCCTAGGTGCATGAAATGCCAAGCCTGGAAGTTCTGGGGCTTCACCCCAGGCATGCTGGAGCAATTGTTAAAGTGAGGGTGCTTAGAGTTCTTGAACCCAACTGGAAACCCTGTATATAATGGAAACCACTTCAGTCCAGGGTCTGCAGCAGCACCCCCACACCCTTAGTCCCAGAACCTATGCTTCACACTGGTAAATCCTGGTACATGTTAAGTACTACTGATGGGGGTACGGCCCTAGACTTTATATGAAAAGTAAGTTTATCTGACATCCCTTGTGTGAGATTTATTTTACAGTAACTGTACACCTTCTTATTTTTGCTTGTTATCAAACAAATCTTCAGAGCAGGGAAAAATATGCAGGAGGGCTGCTGTTGTTATTTTATTTTGTGGTAGTGAACTAAGCTTGTGTGACCATTTTGAAATGTAAGTGATGTATAGCTTAACAAAAGCCTGCTAGCCCAATTCCAGATGTTCCTTAGGTATTGTGAGGCTCTCCGTTGAGGGCCCAATGGCTCTAGAAGCAGAACCGAAATACCCATATCCCCATTTCCTTCCATTAAGATTCCCTAGTGCCCAGCTGAGTTATTTGGGCTTGAATTACTACACAAGATTTTTGAGACGGGGTCAGACCACACAGCATCCTGCTTCTGGCAACAGGCAACACCTTGTGCATCAAGGGAAGCCAACACGCATAAAAAATATATCAATACTCTATCATGCACTGTTGTCTATGGCAGAAAAATCTCCTTGCTGCCCCAACTGAGGATCAGCATGTACCCTAAAGCATAATCTTTGATTGCCTTCATTACTGCCTTCTATTGCATAGCTGCAGTTGCTGTTAATCATTTTAAATTAATCCAGGGCTTTTGTGGGTTGTCCAAGTTTGGGTACCTCTGCAAGTAAATTTAGGATGGCTCCTTTACTTTTCGTCTTTGGACACTAATCTATTGTACAAATGTCCACACACAGTATGGCAACACTGGTAAATTCCCCTGAGTATATCACCTGTTGACAATGACAAATGTCTGTTTCATGCATTTCTACCCTACCATACGTCTTTTTTTTTTTCTGTGAGGATGTCATATGGATTAAGTTAGTAACACTCATCCTTGCATTTTCAGGCAGTACGTCCACTTAAATCATATCTCTTTGGAACCTGACAGGCTCTTGCACCTAGTTTTATTTCATGCTAGAACTTTCCAGGGACAGATTAGTCCTGCTTCACGAATCATAATATTTGCTATTGAGTGAAACACCCTAAAGGTTACAGAAATCCATGAAGGAATTGGGAACTTTTCACAGGTCTGTTGGTGATAAACTAAAAATCTTAGTCATCTTGAGGCAGTTACCATGAGCTTTGTTGATAGACAAAATATCACAATGCAGTCACAGAAGACTTAGGTTAGTGCAAAATTCCAGTGATAGCTCTATTTTGTAAAAAGTTCCCCGTTTTTTTTTTCCTTATGGACTTTTTTTTTTCAATTTTATAAATACTAGTTGGAGGACACCAGCAATATCGTATTTCTTTTGTCCAACACCTTCCTAATTTTAGTTCACACACAAAAATCATCTTCCTCTGTTTAGAATTTTAATACTTTTATGAAAAAGAAAGTCCTTTCTCTCCCACAACACACCAAATATAATGTCCCCCCCATACAGGAGGTATCAGCCATTTGACTTTATTCCAAAGACCACCTTCTAAATAGATGCTTTTATGAGTCAGTCCTGAAGTCCCTATTCACACAAACTCCCACTGAGATGAAGTCTGACAGACAGCAGTGAAGGTCAAAGATTCAAAAGCCTTTATTGTAGCCTGCCCTGGAAGGACTTAGCTCTTTGGTCCATCTCAAATCTACTTGATGGTACTGTATTAGTTGAAGCTATTGCAGCCATCACACTTGACTTCATTGCGATTCTGGAAGTCATCCTGAGGTTTTAGATGTAACTAAGAAGTCTGCCAACAGCTTGAATTTCAGCTGGGTCTGGTCTTGTCTGAATTTTTTTTTCCATGTGAAAGAAATGACCTCAGGCAAAACACTAATCTAAGCCCGTTTCCACACTGCCACAGAAGATCAACCCATTCAAGGTCGATCTTCCATGGTTTTGTTTTGTGCATACGCAAAACAATGCTTTCCAGGGTCAGTTTCCCAGAACTCCTCATGAGTGGGGAGCATTAAGGGAGGTCTATGGGAGAAATGTTCCTGTCAACCTTCTGCTGCGAGGACAGCCGTAGCAGTCTACTGCTGCTAAGTTGATTTTAGCTATGCAATTGGCGTACCTAAAACTGCATATCAGCAGTCAACTGCTATGTCTAATATAGACATAGCCTAAGGTAATAGTGTTGCAGGGTATACCACAACACCCATTCTGAAACTCAAGCTTTGAGAATCACTTGAATACTTAGTATTAAAAGGAAGTACAGAGCTGGTTATAAACTCAATCTTAGGCATCCATATTTTGTCCCAGCACACTGTGGCTGACTGTGCTGTCCTAAAGAACTAGAAAAGGAGCTTTCCCGGAACTGTATGGCTCAGTAAAGTCTTGGTTAAGTTGACAGCTGGTGAAAAACACTAGATAAGGACAGCCATGAGGTGGGAGCTTCAATATAACAGCAGAAGCCACATGGCTTTTTGGATGACTCAGCCACAGGTCTTCCTAAGTTTCTAGGGGAACCCATATCAGAGTAGGAGCTCTTGTCCATTCTGAAAGAGGGCAGAGTGCACTCTTTAAGGTAACAGACAGGTTTTGCTGGCCAGTGTAGACATATACCTCTCCCTCTAGGGAAATTAGCACCATATTGTGCTTCCCAACTACAACACAGGAAAGTAAAGGATGAGCAACGTGCCATTTTATAAAGGCATCATAATGTAAGGCAGAGTCAGCAACCTTTCTGAGGCAGAGTACCAAAATTTGACCTTTTGACCACTACGTATGGTCCAAATGCCGGCAATACTTTTTCAAGTCACTAATAGCCCTACTTACAACAGCTTTGTTAATAAATAAAGAGCAGAGCTTAACCGTTTAGGAGGAGGCTGGTAGCATTAGCTGGTCTTTAGTTAATCCAGAGGTGACATAGCTTTGAGCAAGTTCCCAGCTTCATGGAGGAGGAGGGACAGGGCTGCGCTCTCGCATTGTGTGGTGATGAAAATCAGCTTATGTACCACTCTTGGCACCAGTGCCAGGGCTTGCTGACCCCTGATATAAGCAATTACTGTTGATTATTTTTGAAGGCCGCAGCTCCTTCTGCCTCATTCCATCTCCGGGGTTCCATCTCGCTTACACTACTCTGACCCTCATTCTGCATGTTGCAGAACAATGGTTTGAGCTGCTTGGCATGTATACAGCATATTTTGTGAAACGACTTGGAAAACAACTTTGTGTCTATCCATAAACACTTTCTCTGAAACTGAAACAAGAGCCCCGGCGGTAAACAGTTTATGGTACTATTGCTTGATCAACAGGCACCACAATGAAAATATGATGAGCTCTCCTTTGTTGCCTCAGCAGCCCACACTCCTGTTACAAAAATGCTTTTTAACCAGACCCACATGGGCTTATTCACAAGTGTTTCTAATTCAGCTAAACATCTTGATAGGAAATATCATAAATTATGTGAATAGGCCCGTCAGTAGAATTTTCAACAGACGTAACATGAGTTCATGTTGAAATAAAATGAGAACCTCATACAAGCTTCTGAGCTGATAGACCTTCCATGAGACCGAGAATATAACTCACAAAGATGTTTTGGAAGCCCGTTATGCTCTCGCCTGAAGTGTCAGTGGTGACTGTCATTTCCATGCACTATGGGCTGTTATTTGATTGTGTCTTAATAATTTATTCCACTTTCATTTTTCAAAAGCGACTGCACAGATCACAAACGAATGATTTGTTTCTATTTTCTGATTGCTCAACCCAGGCCAGAACAAAGCATCCCTCTTGTCTGAGATATGATCTTGCTTTTGAAAAATAAAATCAAAGTGTTTTAGGACCAGATACTTCACACACTTACACATGTACTTAACTTATGTCTAAGCACTGTCAATGAAGTCAAAGAGTTACTCACTTGTCTGCAGTCACAGAGATTACTCATACGGCCAAAGTTAAGCAAGGGTACAAAGTATTTTCAGGATCAGGATCTAAGTAAGCATTTTCTTTCTCATTGTTTGGTCTTTCTCCTTGCAGCATACTATCCTTGCTGCCTTCTCTAAATGGCCCATACAGTCTCAATTTGGAGTCTAAATCTGCTCTTTGCAAAACTGTCAATTTCAAAACTAGGTGTCTGTGCTTCAGTTTTCAATGTTGCTGATTTGTAAGTATTCCACATTCAACACTCATTTGAGGTGGTGTTGAGCTGGATGCTGGCTTGTTAAGGGCAAGAGCTTTTGTGTTGTTCTTTTCTATTCTGCATTAGCCCTCATACTGCCCTCATCACCACAGTGTCTGTGTCTTCCACTTCTTCATTAAATAATATGACTGATTTCTAGCTTTGCCTAGGTTCCCTTCACAACTCATATTTCAAATGGAGATCATAGCTTGGAAATTTCAAGCTGATGCATTGGAATCTAAGTGAAGCTAAGCAGAACAGTGATTTAAACAAGATTTCCATTTTTTCTGGTGAGCAGTTTGTTCATGTGGACACCAGTGTTACATGTGTCATGGTCACAGAGTTAGGTGCACCTCTGGACTCTCTCAGATTATCCCCCTGAGGTCTCAGGATTTATATCTTCATCTCCCTTGGACATAATCCTCCAATTTTTCCACTCTCCCTGTGGCTCAACCTTGCTTACCCCAGCAGTTCCAAATGGTCTCTAGTAACTACGGTTCTTTTTTGTTTGGGACCAGAAGTAAAAAGAGTGACTAGAAAGCCTTCTTAAATCAAAATATGATTCTTTTCTTAACAGTGGGAATGACATATCCCATGTGAAAAAACATATTTTAAAATAACAACACCTCTATGCTCATATCTATCATACTTAAAGTCTTTATATATACAAATAAATTGGGTGGAGGTTTAAGATAAACACATACAATTGCTATCATCCCATTTTCAGATTGAGCAGCTTCTTTCTATCTTTCTTATGAAGCTGGCATAATAAGGAACATTAGGAAATCATCTAATCTTTTGAAACAGAATCTACTGATAAAATAACTGGTTTAAATAAACCATAGTATTTTAAAACTGATGGCTCTGTGATCAGTATTTTTAATTGCCTGTCTCAAGGGAGAGCAAACTTTTTCCACCAGGCTCCACTTTTCATCCCTGCAATTAGCAGCCCCCCTGCCCCTCACCACCACCACCACTTGTCTAATGTAATCCAAACCGTCAGAAATTTTGGTTATATTCATATGAAAAAACAACCCTTTCAGAACACGTAAGAAAATAAATCTGTAGAATGTCAAAACATCATTCATTGGTATCTAAATATGGATACGCACACACATAAAAACAGTAACACAGTTCAACATGTTTAATGAGCCTGACCCCCAGCAGCTGGTCATGTTGTGCCCCCTTAGGAAATGTCATGCCATCCTTAGGGGGCCCACCCACCCCTACACTGCACACCCCCGGCCTAGATGCCTGTTTGACAAAATTCTTTCCAAATGTATTTACTGTAAATCTGTCTGTAAGGGAATTTCTGGAAAATGAACTTTGCCTAGCCCTAGAAAAACCAAACAGTTTATCACCCCCATACATTTTTGCAGATTAGTTTTATATTGTGGAGGAGGGATTCAGCTAGTGCCTATATTTTACATTGAGCAGCATTAACACATATTTACCCATTTTAGGCCCCAGATAGATTTTCTATTATGCCACTTGTTAACAAGTTCAAGATCAGATGTGTTTATTTAAGCATCCGTTCAACAAGGTAGGGAAACACGTGCCTAACTTTTAATCCCATGAGCAGACCCATTGAGTTGGAATTGCCCAAAAGTACACCAGAAAGAAGGTTCAAAAGCTTTTTGGCAGGGCATTTCACAGTGCATGGCTCAATGGGATTTTGGTCCATTACTAGGTGGTAGTGAAGTACAAATAACAGCATCAAAGATTTCTTATAAATGTACATCATCAAAGAAAATAATAAACACAAGAAAGAGGCACTATGAAAAACAGAAATGCAATGAGATCCTGAGGCAGTCATTAAGTAGATCAGCCTCTGTTTCGAGGGTTCCCAAGCCTAAATGTCTGTTTTGTGTCCTAGATCCAGTTTGGAGCACTCTGAAGTCTGAGGGTGTATGATTCAGAAGGGTTGATTCAATCCATTACAGAGAGAAGAATAAATAGCTAAATTCGGTTCCAAAACTAAAATTGGCTTTTAAATACTCCCATTGTTGGGGTGCTTAAAGACAGGAGTTGAGTTGTACTGAGTTTGATGACAGCAAATAAAAGTTGTACTCATCCATAGATCACTGTCACGATAACCAGGCACGCTCTGGCGATCGAATCAAAAGCACTCCCTCCAAGTCAGAGGCCTGGAGGAGTACATCTACATAGCAGTTAATCACATGTGGCTGGCCTATGTCAGCTGACTCAGGCTTCCACGGCTCTGGCTGTAAAATTGCAGTGTAGACATTCAGGCTTAGGCTGGAGCCTGAGCTCTGGGGCATTGTGAGGTTGATGGGAGGGTCTTGGGTTGCCAACTTTGACTGTAGCCATTCTAGGAGGTTTAGTTTTTCAGCATGATGTAATGTCTTTTCTTAACATAGCCTATTAAAATCTTAAGAATTGTTTTCAATAGTCACCAGAAGATAGATGATGATTCTGGGAGACTCCAGGCCTGTCCTGGAGGGTTGTCAACACCAAGAGACTCACAGAGCCTAGACCCCAGCCCAGAAACAAATATCTACACAACTTTACAACCCAGCAGACCAAACTCCATGAGCCCAAGTCAGCTGCCTGAGGCTAGCTACAGGAGTTTAACTGCTGTGTAGGCTTACCCTAGTGGTCACCTCATGCCGAGTCAAATCAGGCAATGTTCCTATCTGCAGACCAGACTGTGGACTGTTGTCCTTTGCCACAAACATTGATTGTCTTCATAGTTGTGACTCTGGCTCAGTCCCTGCAGTTCAGTTTTCTTCTGGAGCAGTGACAGTGGTAATCAGTGACCAGACAGACAAAGCAAAAGAGCATTATTTATTTATAGGAAGAGCGTTCCAGTGACAACAGAGTTTAAAAACAACAAAACAGACTAAAATTATCTCATTTTCCCCTGTAGCTTATGGGGGCCAACTTCCTTACAATCTCCCCCACAATCTCCCTCTGCATGGTCTGTCACCCCAAATGGCTTCTGACAAGTGATCCTCTGCTCTGCCTGAGACAGGCTATTTAACCGTGCAGGGCTCTTTAGTTCTGCAGGCTCGTAGCTTGGAAAAGAAGGCTTGCAGCTTGTCGCAGGACAAAAACCCAATCCATTCAGCTAACCACTTGCACTGTTGTCTTTCAAGTATGCGCTGGGGTTTCCTTCTCTAGCTCTATTGTGTTGTTTTCCTCTTTGCTTTTCCCCTCCTACTCCTATGAAGTTAAACCAATAGAGTCATACAGAAAATTCCAGTAATTCACCATATTTGTATAGTAACTTCCTCACTGACCAGGTCACTTGCCTTATTCAAACTTCTATGTCACAGCCCTATTCCTAGATGAATACATTATACCCACCACAATTGCTACATTCAGATTAAAAGAAAAGTATCCTTTTTTTTTGGACTTTCATATTTTTTATTTCTGTGCAGTAGTTACTAACATAGTGATAGATGTGACATGCCATTAAACCATAGACTGATTGGAGTAAATCCTCCCACTTGTGAATTTGGCAAATCAGGCAATGGCGTAGAGGTAGAATCTCCATTTTGAAGGAGACAGTGAGTTCTGCTAGGTATTTTATTCGCAAGCCAAAGCATGCAAGGCATGATTAGTGGTAACTGACATTCCTAAATCTGTAACTTTTTTTTTCCCCTTTAGGCAACAAAATCCAAAATTATTTCCTATATCTGAACATTTCAAGAAAAATAAAAAAAAAATTCAATCTGATTCCATTTCCACTCTGATTCTTATAAATGAGGGTCGCCTAAACCATCAGAACCAACAGGATGTGGGCCTTGACAGGTAATATTTGATCTAGAGGATAATTACTTCTGCCAGCAGCAATCACTAAAATCAAATTCCACTGTAATCTATAGTGCATAATAAGAGTTACCCACCAGCCAGATAAATGTTTATATGGCAATCAGTATACACACATAGCAGTACATTGCACATCCATGTCTCTGTTCAACCAAGGATCTCAAAGTATTCTGGAAGCTGAATGTTCCTGAGAAGTAAGCAATGATAAAATCTTTCAGTTGTATTGTTTTTTCATCCATAGCTCTCAGCTGCTTTTACGAAGGTAGGTAAATATTGTTATCTCTCTTTTACAGGTTGGATAAGTAAGACACAGGGAGATTAAATGATTTGCTCAAGATCACATAAGTCCTCTGGCAGATATTGGAAGAGAAACATAGTTCTTCCAGCTGCTAGTGCCCAGGCTCAATCCACTAGATCACACCAACCTCTCCTAGTAAAAACATATAAACATTATCATTCCCAAGTTACAGCTGCAGAAATAGTTTCTGACATGTTCAAGGTCATGTGCGGAGTCAGTGTTAGAACCACAAAAAGCAGTGAGAATGCTATAGTCCCACTCATGTTTTAACTGTTAAGCTATGCTTCCTCCCATTTAGAAAAGCTGTCTCCATTATGAATTTACGAGATACAAAGAGTAACCTTATCACAGAATCATATTAATGACTGAATTGTGGCTAGCAGAATATTTTCAAACAATGTTTAAATGTACAACTCTTAAGAACTGATTTTTAGGAATGTTTCAGTCTTTTATCTTTTCCTGGTGATGATGGGGATCAGGGTACATTAATCTATGAGTGAGTTGTGTGATAGTAATATGTCCACCTCCACAAGTGTTATAACCTCTACATCCAAATTAGCTCACAAGTCAACATAACCAGTTTGGTTATTACATTTATTACATCAATTATCTACAAATGAAATACAGCTGCGTTGTCTATTCCACCATTCTAAAACAGCCACTCAATGAGTCTCAGAGTTGAAATGATCAGGAGCATTTGATGACAACAAATAAAAAGGAAAGCTAATCCTGTCCTGCATTGTCCAGCTGTAATTTTTTTTGAAATAACATACTCGGGTATTTACCCTAAACATGGGCAGTACATTTAGTTTATTTGCTAAATACGAGTTGAGCAAAACAAATGTTCAAGTCACAGTCACAGATTTTCATAGCAAGGTCACCCAAGTCTTCAGGACAGGAACTTGAACAAAACCTTCTTTTCCAGCCATTCAAAACCAGTTGGATGTTTGGTTGGATCCTCCTTAATCTTTTTCCCATTTTCTTCTAGTGAACTGAGCAGTATGAGCATACTCTCCCAGGTACACTTATAATCCAGGAGGAGACTATTCAGTTGAGGGGTGGGAAATTGTCTCCATATTTTCAGCAGTTGAAAGAATCACCAGAGAGTTCCCAAACAGCCAGTGTATTTTTTATTGCAATGTGGTAGGCACCTGTTTTCAATTGTATCTTCAAATCAGAAGCTCCCCCTACACAGGGTTTGCAAATCTGGCCATAGCCAATAAAGAAGTCCACGCATATGGCTGTCATTCTGGCTTTCTTTGTAAATGATTTCTGTTCAGAGTGCAGGTGAAAGGCTTGTTCAAGTCCAGCTTACATCATGGGTATGGAACTTGATTCCCACTGTAGAAAATATGTACAGAGGGCATTTACTTAAACTTCTGGTCAGTGGGGTCATTCTCATTGTAAATGGATTTTCACTCATAAAATATGTAAGATTAGGTTAAATCCTCAGCTGGAGACTCAGCTTTGCCGAAATCATGGCACATGAAAGCTGGATGGATTCTAGCTAGGGGCTGTCCCACTGCAATTTCCAGATGGTTGCACGTGATCCTTTTGATTGAATATTTATCGCAGCTGCAGTGATGAGTTTTTGGGCAATTCTGTATTGCAGTAAACCACAAGACAGCTCCCCTAGAAAATGACTAAAGCCTTATGGGGGAAAGTAGAAGTGAGATTATCTTTAGGAAATCAGCCTGCCATGAAATCCCTTCATTGTTTTTTTTATGTTGGGGCTCTGAATGCCCATGGCAGAGATGGTCTCAGGTCACAGAATTCAAACCCTAATCTCACTTTCAACTCTCCCCAACCCTGAAGCTTGGCATGGCCTGAGCTCCTTGTGAAGATGGGACCTGTGCAACTGAGAATCACAAACTGATATTCTTTGCAACTTCTCCCTACATGTGTATGAGACCTGTCTGTTAAGGTTGTCTTCAGGCTAGCCTGCAGTCCATATGATTCACGCCAGATCCATTGCATTGTTCTCGGAGGACAGAGGAAGAGAAGAATAGGTGGGAAAGAAGTGAAGTAAGAGACAAAGAGTGTTGAAAGGTAGGATTGGGAATGTGTGGAATAACAAAAGAGAAGGAAGAAGAAAAGAGAAAGGAAAAAAATTAGATGTGGTAAATAATAATATAATATAATATAATATAATATCCAAATGTTACAACTAATTGCTGAAAATGTTTCTGAGATGTGATGTGGCATGGCAACTAGAAATAATTTGTACTGTAGTGTCAGTGATTCAGCCTTGGGCCAGCACCATCCTTACCCATATGCAGAATGTGCAGCTGTCTAGGGCATCCAAAAGTCTGGAGCCCCACCAGGTCTTAATATCCACCGTCTGCCTTGTCCTAGACCTTTTCTATGGCTCTGCTTCCTCGGCAGAGGATCTAGTAAACTAAAAAGGGAAAAAGCCTGCCAGAGCTCTTAGCAGAAGAAGTGGGTCTGTCCCACGAAAGCTCACCTAATAAACTATTTTGCTAGTCTTTAAAGTGCTACTTGACTGCTTTTTGCTTTGACAGTTACAGAATGCATGTACCACTTCAGCCAATACCAAATTAATGCTAATAAAAACCATTACACCAGGACAGCGAGAGAGAGAGAGAGATACTGAATACAGGGGGTCCTCGTTATGTCGCTCTGCTATAAATTGTTGGCAACACTGGCTCTGTCTCATGCTTAGTCTGCTCTAAATGACTGCATCTCATGCCGTAAAGATATATAATTTGTAGTTAGAGCCATGTTGCTTGTTCTGCAGATGAATGGGCTTAGGGTGCTGCTACACTACCCTTGCTCTGTCAGAGGGGAGGATGATAATGAGGCAATTTGAAGCAGGCTAATGAGGTGCTGATATGCATATTCAGTGCCTCGTTAGCATAATGGCATCCACGCGAACAAACGCCGCATTTCAGACTGACAGTGAAGATGGGGGCAGCTTCAAAATAAGCACCCAGCATCAACATTCCCTTACTCCTACAGAACTAGAATGGAGACAACTAGGTGGGACAACTGGTCACCTGTAATGGAGCATGCGAGGAGCTGGGTACCAGCAGCAGCCTGGGTGACAGCATCCATGCAGCAAGATATTGGTCAGGATTATCCAAAAATAAATAAAGTAGACCGAGCTGTGAGTGTCACAGGTCCACAAAAACAGCTTTGGGTGAGGACTGGGGTCGGAAGGGGCTGTGAAAAATGACCTTTAGGAAAAAAATCAGAGTGACAAGCTTCCATCCTGAGGGATAAGTTTATATCAGTTTCCATTTTCAAGGCTTTTCTCGGCAAGGAGAAGGGCTGAAAAGTTGCTGTTTTTAAAGAGTTCAGACTGAGGTTTTCCTCTGTATTCAGAGGCCTCCAACCCCAGGAGCTGCTGATACTTCCTGTGCCCCACTGGCCAGACCTGGGACTAGAACATGAATCACCCACATAGATGCATACTGACTTGCCTCCAGAGCACCAGGACTTACAATGATGTTAGCTAAGACACAGTCCACCTGCATTAATCACTTTATTTTGTTTTGTTTTGTTTTGTTTTGTTTTTTAGAAAGTTAAAAATAGCAGCGTAGTGGGAGGAGGCCAAGATCCACCAATTAGACAGGGTGGAATGTCCTGGATCAAAGTTAAGTAATTTTCTTCTCATTGACACTTGCATAACATTTTGGTTTATGGTATCAAAACAGCCTTGCTGCTTACATTCCTTCAGACAAAGGCTTTCACATATGAGACCCCCAATGTTTTCCTTTCCATTACCATCATTGCCTAGCGTGTAATCCCCCTCTTCTGCCTTCATTTGATCTGTCACCAAGGAGCTATTTTCTTTCCCTCCCGTCCATGCAGTCCCCCAGCCTGACCATCTCTGAGCAAAACACACACACACACACACACACACACACACACACACAGCCTTTACTGGGGGCCAGTCCCTCAACAGCAAGAAAAACACAAGATCAAAAAGTCACAAGAGTAGCAGATGTCAAGTGGCCCCGCTAGACCCCTACTTAACCTCTTGCGGAGGCTTTCCTGGACCCTGGCAAGAAATCAATTGGTGGGAAAGGCAAAGCTTTTCTAAAACGCTACTGTGGTTTATTATAAATCATCAACTGGAGGGTTTAGTTTATACTGCCCAGTGCTTTGCTCCACTGCAGGAAACATTTAATGAAGCTGGAGTTTGCTTAAAGGCCTGGCTCTGAACATTTCTCACTGCTAATTGGGGTTGTTTATGACCTAATGTAATAAAGTTTGACATTGCAAACTGTGAACACTTTTTACAGTACTTTTTTTTTAACTTTTCTACCCCAGAAATGTCATCTAAAACCAGGTGTGTGATATGTATGAGCAACAGTTAAGTAATCAATGCCTTTTATCTAAATGACAGAGACGTATGGACCCTTTAAAGCTTAATGATTATAAATGGGGGAAAATTAAGCGTGGAGGAACTTTTCCACCTTTTTTCTTCTAAGTACAGTATGCCTGCAGATTTATCATCATCTCTGTGAGCCACCTCAGGGTAGTGTGCAACTTTTAAATGCAGTGAAAAATGGCAAATCATTTCACAAGGGAAAAAATATCTTCTCAAATTCCAGCTTGCTCTACAGTTTGGCAGACACCATACAGGATTTAAAAAAAAAAAAGAAAAAACTATAGGAAAAGGTAGAAAATTCTGAAAACATGTTGTTGGACCTACCTAATGAAAAATGAATCTCATGTGATTTTTTTTAACACAACAGGCCTTATAGCATTTCAAAGTCATCGTAAAGATTCAGGAGTGTTTTTACACCCAAGTATCTAATTTGAAGTTTGTTCGTGGTTTTTAAATCAAAGGCTCAGGCAGACCCCCTACACTAATGTTCCCCCTACTTTTTGTCCATCCATCTGTGGAATAAATTTTGCTGTGTGCACATAAGCATGCGTGGCTGCGCACCACAACTAGAAATATGCACTGCTATTTGCTGCCAGCCGTGGGGCAGTTTGCTAATCATCTGGGCAGCATTTGAATCTCTTCTGGGTGGCAATTAAAGTGCTCAGCTTACATTGAATGCTGCTCTGCCTCCATGGAGAGCTCAGCCACCTTCCTTTGGTCTTTGTGCAGATATCAGAATCCACGCCCCCCCCCATATGGCTCAGACTGCAGGATCAGGGCCTGACTGTGGACACATTCAGTCATTGCAACAAAAGAATAGACAATATAATTCTCTGGTTTATTAAACTGCTCTGTGTCAGGATTCTGCTGAAGAATTTTGAGACCACCACTGTGTTAAATAGTGCCCCATTCCATATGAAATATACTGAACGCATTGGGTGTGCTCATCACTAACTTTCTGTCATTACCACAGTCATTGACCCAAAGTGATTCCATGTGCATGTGCAGCCATCAGTCCCAATCCTGCACTGAATGCTTTGTCAAGACTATTGAACAGTGATTTCAGCTGGCCTTTGAACAAGTACAGGAGTTTCCACTACTGCACCCCAACGCATAAGATGAGTCTTATTTGTGAAGGGTGCACTCGGATACTCATCTGCATAGGTGCAACCACAGGGAGAGTGGAGTGGGACACACTCCCCTCATTTTCTTCTCTTCCGTGATAGTCATTCCTTGTCCTGTGACTGGGAGGAAAACACAAAAAGGGCTTGTCCCCTTCCAGTTAAAACATACTGTACTACTGCTGTTAAGGTCTTGGTACCGCTTTGGATCAAACTATTGTCTTTCTCACTCTGCCCTTCTTTCTACAGAACCCAGCAGTCTTCATTCTTGCTGCATCTGGCTGTGGCTGTAGTTTTTAATGCCTTCTGTCCAACAACAGACGCCTCTGAATGGGTAACAGTAGGTAGAGAGACTGGATGCACAGCACTAGAGAAACAGACTCCAGGGTAGGGACAGAGAGTTGGACAGACACAGAGCACCAGGTAAAGAGAGGTGTAGAGAACTGTGCTCAAAGCCGAGCAAAAAGAAGTGCTGGAATGCACAATAATAACCACAAGAATTGCTTATGGCTGGAAAAGTCACTGACCAGAGCTCAAAGAGAAGTATTATGATATCAGTGATACCAGAGGGCCCCTCTGGATTCCCCAGAAAGAACCGACTCAGGCATTGCTGTCAATACCAAGCGGGAGAACAAAGTGCTGGGGACACAAAAGACAGGAGATCTGAAGAGTGGGTCTGTCCCACAAAAGCTCATCACCTAATAAATGATTTTGTTAAAGTGCTACACGACTGCTCTTTTGTTTTGATAGAATACAGACTAACACGGCTATCTCTCTGTTACACTCAGTGAATGCACGCCGGCACGGCCATGACACACAGACACATCTACAGTATAAATGTAGGACATGGGGCAGCTGGGGCACTTTTGGAAGGGTGGGAAACAAGCTCTTCTCTGGATCCAGATCCTTGCCACCCGCCCTCCTGCCCGCCCCCCCCCACCCCACACACACACACACACTTTGGGGTAAAACTCACTTGTCCTTTAGTTGTACCTGTGCTCATCTGGACAATTTAATTGTTATAGCAATGAGCCATGTTGTTAGATATTTAGGCACCTACAGATTCACGTAGGTACATGCTGGGATTTTCAAAGGTTCCTAAGCAACATAGGCCCCAAACACCCTTTGATTTCAGTTCCCATCCAGCTCTTCCCCACCTCGGTTTGTATCCACCTGTATCCAATGAAGGAGATTCCACAGTCCCTCTAAGCAATTTATTCCAGTGCTTAACCTCACTGGCAGTGAGGAAGTTTTTTTTCCTAATGTCCAGCCTAAACCTTCCTTACTGCAATCTCAGCCCATTGCTTCTTGTCCTATCATGAGAGGTGAAAAAGAACTTTTCTCCCTCGTCCTTGTAACAATCATTTAGGTACTTAAAAGCTGTCACCATGTCCCCTCTCAGTCTTCTCTTTTCCAGCCTAACCAAACCCAGTTCTTTCACTCTTCCAACCCAGGCCAAGCTTTCTAGGCCTTTAATCGCTGTTGCTCTCTCTGCTGTTTCACCATTTTGTCCACATCCTTCCTGAAATGTGGTGCCCAGAACTGGACACAGCTTTCCAGCTGAGGCCTAATCAGTGCAGAACGGAGAGAAGAATTACCTCCTGTGTCTTGTTTGCAACATTCCTGCTAATACAGCCCAGAATGATGCCTGCTTTTTCACAACAGCATCCCACTGTTGACTCATATTTATCTTGACCTCCTGAGCCCATTTTGCAGCACTTCTTCCCAATAGTTATTTTCCATTTTGCATGAGTACAATTAATTTTTCTTCCTAAGTAGAGTACTTTGCATTTATCCTTATTGATTTTCATCCTATTTACCTTTGGACCGTTCTGCAGTTTGCCTAGATGATTTTGAATTTTAATCCTATTCCCCAATGTACTTGCAGCCCCTCCCAGCTTGGTGTCATCTGCAAACATTATAAGTGTGCTCTCCATGCCACTGTCTAACCCAGGGTTTCCCAAACTGGAGGGGGGGCGTGCCCTCCTGGAAGGGCATGAAGAAATTCCATGGGGGAGCACCAGGTGACCCAGCCACCACCCTTGTCGTTCCCCCCACCCTAAGAAAGAGCCAGCCCTTGCTTCCAGCTCTCACCCCCTGAGAGGGAGTACCCAGCACAGCCACTTTAAAAAGCAGGCAGCTGGTGAAGGTCCATGTGGAGCTAGCTGCCTCCTGCAAAGGTGAGTGAGTGTGGTTCGGGGGGAGGAGGAGAATGAGGTTAGACAGGGGGCTGGTGGTGCCTAGCTTTGGCGGAGGGGCTCGGGCAGGCGGCTCCAGCAATGCAGGCTTCCATCCGGTGGTCAGCTTGGGCTGCGCCAGGCACCTACGAGGTGGGGCCTGTGCCATTAGACTGGGTGGTCCAAAGTCAGTCTCCTAGGATTTCCCAATTTATGAAGAAAATGCAGCAGCATCTTTCACATTACATTCATGTGTTTCTGCTGCTTCTGATGTTAAATTACATTTTTATTAAACTTTTGGGCCAAGAAAAACTATTTGTGCTTATTTTTAATTTTAAATAACATTTTTAAATCAAGATTTTGTGTTTATTTTAAATTGCTAATTGAATTTTTTGTTAAAAGGGAGGTTGGATGATGATAAAGAAGAGGTGGGGAGGCATGAGGGTTTCTCAAAAATTAAAAGGGGGACGTGATGCCAACAAGTTTGGGAATCACTGGTCTAAACCATTGATGAAAATATTGAGCAGAACTTGTCCCAAACACTTGTGTATGCAAATTTTTAATGTTTCCAGTGGTGCTTACTCAAGCAGGCCCAGTTAAAATTAGCTTTTCTGCAAGCACATGCCACTTAGTAGGATATTCTAGAAAATAAGGGTAGAAAAGGTACAAAAGTAGTTGAAATTTTCATTTCAAGTAAATAGTCCCAGACGGCATTTTACATTACTCTCCTAGATCTGATAACAAATGACTTTTTATAAGTGTCAACGATTGTTAAAATATTGTAAAGTGAAGTCAGCTTCTCTTTCCTCCTGATGTCAAGCAAGGATAAAATATAGGGCAAGTGTAATTAATCTTTTAAAAAAGCAGTTCACCTTTCTTAAACTACATCCACTAAAATAGCAAAAAAAATGGCCTTCTACAATGCTACAGTATTTCTCTTCTTAATCAAAAGCATTTGATGGCTGACCATTAATAATATGTTTGTCAGTAAGTGTAGTCTGGTTCAAACACTTCTTTGAACTGGAGTATCACATTTAGGTACATTGCAGGTCCACAGTGTGTTTTACACAGCATTTTATTTCACCCTCTCCTTGTGTCGAGAGATTCAAGTTGCATGTGAACTGATAAGCCCTTGCAATGGATTGTCTGTGGACACTGATAGGCAGCGGGCTTTGTAACTTTTCAAAGGAGTGGGCTGCCATATTTCAAGTGCCCAGTTTAGTGACAAATATGCTGTCATTTAGCATTGAAAGCTTTGGTCTCTGCATGTCAGACAGGTTATTGTGTAGAGGTTTGGAGGTAACCCTATCCCAAGTTATGAACAGGGTCCAGTCCTCCTGCCCTTTCAAGTCAGTGGCAACCAGCAGGGCCGACAACCACCGTGCACCCAGGGACAAGGTGGGTGGGTGGCAACTCCCTGCTCCTTGGGCAGAAGGGGCAGGGCTTAGGGTAGTCAGCCCCGATCCCCCACATACACTCCCTCAAAGCAGTGGCACAGTATTGCCATGGTGTTGCAAAGGGTTCTGGAGCTTCAGCAGCTGTGGTGGCAGCCAGAGCTCTGGGCTGCTTTCTCTCCCCTATTGGTGGGCCTTGTGGCGAAACTACAACAGATTTCAGCAGAAGCAGGACTGAGTGTGCTGCAAATCCATTACAAGTGCCAACTGCTTAAATAGAACCATGCAAAGGACTCACCTTAGCACCATCAGTTGCCATCCGCAACAAAGGGCATTCACAGTAATGGGCATTGAATCCAGCCCTTAAAGCACAAGCAGAACCTCCGTTCTTAATATCACGTTTGTTTTAGCTGTTGAGAACCAGGTGAAAAAATATTTAACATGCAAGGACAAGGGACTGTAAAAAAACCCTCTCTCCTCTTGCCCTTTGAATGGACCAGGATAATTGTTTATTAGAAGAAAAGGTAAAATTCTTATTGTTATCCTCTAATTCTAAAAAAGGGCTTTAGAATGCCTCTGTTATTGATGTATTTAATTCAGAGCAAAGAGTGATCGAAGGTCGCCACAAATATCAAGGAATGTCACCTGCTGGCCCCAGATAAGTTGCTGAATGGTATCATATTCTTGTTGTGCTTTTTATTATGGTGTACTTAAAAAGGTCATGGTAGGCTGAGCATCCCAATGAAATTCAATCTTTCCATTTAACAAAGAACCTAGTAAGACAGGATAGGAAAAATGTATCATGAATATGGCAGTAATCCTGAGAAATCCATATGGCTCTTAGAGCAAATACAGCAGAGATGCTATTGAGTTGGTATTCAAGCAACATGTCGTTGTTTGTTTTCAATTAATATTTTACTTTTTCCAAACCTGATACAATGTCCAATATATTTTTTCAGGGATTTAAAACAACCCTTCAAAATACCAAATATACCATTTAAACCAATAATTGAACCATCCCTAGTGCCACAAGGGGTCACTATGGTTAGATCTGGAGGAAATCACAGAGTTTTTGTGAAGTGAGCTTTTTTAGTAGAAAAAAATTATACAAATGCCGGACAAATAATTCAAAATAATGGTAGATTTTATTGCAACTGTATGTAAATCTAAAAATACATATATAAAAGTCACCCCAAAACTCAGTAATAAAGAAGTTCTAGAAATAAAAAAATACACTTCTAATTGTACTGACACATCTAACCATCAACGTGTGCTCTCTATCAAGAGATATATGAGGAACAGGAACATCTTGGAAATATGATCTATTCTAAACAGAATACCCTCTCTTCAGGTTCCCCTTAACAATGACCTAACCTCCTTGCAGAGTCTCAGGATCATTTCAACCAAATAATGTATCACACTCCAATGCCTTTGCATCTTATCCAGATTTCCAGGAAGCCATATTATTCACCACTGTGAAAGGGTAATAGCCTCAAATGTCCTTCCATTGCTGATGCAGGTGTTAGCCCTCAAAGGTTATTTCATTTTAATGCATATATGCAAACAAGTGAAAAAGAAATTAGAGATGGAG
Source organism: Carettochelys insculpta (assembly GCF_033958435.1). Taxonomy (NCBI): domain Eukaryota; kingdom Metazoa; phylum Chordata; order Testudines; family Carettochelyidae; genus Carettochelys; species Carettochelys insculpta. The sequence goes on along the minus strand of NC_134141.1, from coordinate 26,689,498 downwards.
AGAAGATTCTGCCATCTTTAAGATGGTTCGTTAAATGGAAAAACTGATTGGTTACCTGAGTAATCAGAAGAGTCCTGTGTGGATACAAAATTTGTATCCACAGCCATATCCATAAAAATTAGTCGCAAATATTTGAATCCACATCCACAACATCATTGTGTAGGCTGGTCAAAGAAACATTATACGTATTATCTCACAAACATTGTTTTTACTTACAGTCTTCAGCCTTTATTTTATGCAATTCATCCCCAATTGTCATGTGCATATATGAAATTTCATTGCATTTTTTCAAACCTCAAATACTAGCAAAATGATCAGCTTTTATGACTACATCCTTAACTTTTGCCTGTGAACAAAATATAAGCAATGTAAAAAGCATATTGCAGCCAAGATTTCAGTTTTCAGTGCACTCTGCAATTAAAACTGGAACTATCAGATCAGTATGTCCCTTAAAAGGGAAAATATTCCTACAACATCCCTGACAAGACACTTAGAAAATCTGCATCTCCTTTATATTTGGCAACAATATAATAAAGGGCTAGAGTCTCGGTTACCACATGGATTCTTGTACAATTCCCATGGTATAAAAGAGTTGGATTCTGGCTGCAGCTGGCCAGATGAGAATTCCCTCATAGAGGAACTCCTGCACCTATTACCCTAACAAAGGAGGAAGTCAGGAGACATAGTGGCCTGGACAAAAACATACTATTTTCTATGCCACCTCTCAGCTGGCCTACATTATAGCAAGTTTGAGCTAGGACTGGGGACATGTCTACACTAAGCATTAAAGTCAATTGTAGATACACAGTTCTAGCTATGGCAACTATGTAGCTAGAATCCATATATCTATAATCGACTTACCTGGCCGTCCTCACAGAGGGAGGTCGATGGGAGAGTTTTTCCCATTGACCTCCCTTACTCCTTGCAATATTGACCAGTACTTGAATAGACTGTTGACCCCAGAGAGTTCAGTTTTCCTCAACTCTACTAGGCACACAAAATCCAACCCCAGAAGATTGACCCTGAACAGGTCGATCTTCCTCATAGTGAAGACATACCCTGGGAGAGTGCAAATCAGTTTTATAACCAGTTCCCTAGCTCTCAGCCACACATTCTCCAGCACCAAGCAACGTTCATCTAAAGGAGAGAATCTACCCAATGAGGGTAACAAAAGTAGCAGAAGTAACAAGTGATTAGGCTGCTTCACTAATGAAGCACTTCCCCTTTCTAATGAGCCAACTGTTCAATCAACAGTTTAGGGCTGCCTACCTTACCTTTGTCTAGTTATTATTCAGTTGCACTGAAGTAACTTCCCCTTAAATCTAACATTAAACTCCAAACCTGCTTTCAAGCAACTCAGCTCCCACTGAGGTAAATGGGCACCCTTAAAGATGACTTTTCCCAATAGATACAGTTTCCGCACCCAAGGCAAATAGGGACAAAATGGAAAAATGCTCTGACTCTTTATAAGCAGCCCCTATATTTCAGGGATTGGCAAACTTTGTTTCCCAGCCCGTCAGGGTAAGCCATTGGCATGCTGGGATGTTTTGTTTACCTGAAGCATCATTGGGCACGGAGCCCAGTAGCTCCCAGTATCTTCAATTCACCATTCCTGATGTCAGCCAGCACATCCCTCAGCCTGCGTCGCATTCGCCAGGAATGGAAACATGTAAACAATATGTCCTGTTGTACCAGTGACTTACCCTGAGAGGCTGGGAGCCAAAGTTTACCAGCCCATTGATAAGTCAACCCTTGGTCTGTGATTTACCCTTTTTTTCTTTACAAAAGAGCAATGGCTTATGGATGAGTATATACAGTAATAGAAATAAACCAAAACAGAACCTTGTTGAGTCATTACATTGTAAGTGTTCCGAGTGTGCTGCCAGATAAATATCTGACACAACTGTGCAAGACTGTTCTTAGATGTCTGTGTCTAACAAAAACATCCAGCTCTGGAAATGAATTGTTATTCCAAAGAAAGCAGGACTGAGTCCTGTTCTGTAAACCTTAGTCTTGCCTGATTTTGTTTTGGGCTTTTGTTCTTCAGCTGGCTTGTTTGGGTTACCAACATTTCAGTGAGGAAATCACTACAGGGGTTAAATTCAAAATAATGATTGAACAAAATTTAAAATATTCATGAAAACGTTTTTAGTCATCATTGTTTTGGGTACGATTTATTTGTTTTAAAAAGCTGAATTTCAGCCTTAGAAACCGATAACAGCATCCCTATGCTAACAGAATGTAAGGGGTTGTGACTCACTGGCACAGCTCCTCCTGCTGGTCACACTGGGAATTACTCCTGACTTTCTGCAGGTTGCCCTTTTCTGGCTGGCATCTCACCTGTCATTGTTCTGTCCTGTTGTCTTGTATCTCCATCCTCTTCCTTTGAACCCGCCTCACTCCCAGGACCATGGCATCCTCATCAGGACACAACTCTCCAGCACAGCCTGCTACTCGGTGCTCTCCTGCTTCCTTACAGGGGCATCAGCAGTCTTCAGTCTTGCTCTCTGCCACCATGGTCAACTGCAGCCCCAGTCTAGCCCATCACCTCAGTGGCAAATCACAGTCTGTAAAGGCCACTCTTTGGTGTAGCTAGGCACAGTGCAAAGAGGGAAGGGGTGAAACCAGGCTTACCTTCTGCTCTAGGTCCCAACCCAGAAGACCCTCTGGCAGCAGCCTTGTCCTGCCCTCCTTCTCTTCCCTCTAGAGCTTTTCATTCCCTAGGCCACTTCCCCTGTGATCTCTTGCACTTTCTAGGACCTTGTATCCAGCCCAAAGCCTAGGGTGTTATCAGACCAGAGCCTTCCCTCTAGCATCCTCTAGCCTACCCAACACTGCTCTGTCCAAGGTGCCTCTCCTTCACCGGGAGCTGGTCCTCCACCCTCATTGCTCAGGACCCGACTGCTCTCTGCTCTGCTGAGAAGCTCCTCATAGCACTCACTCCCATCCTCTGATTGGCTCCCTACAAGCCTCTTTCTGATTGGCCAGGGCTCCATGCAGGCGCCCTTCAGGCCCATGTGGGGCAGCCACCCCACAACGTGAAGTTACAGTTATTTCAGTATTTCCAGCTAAATTGTAGGATTTGCTAGCAATTTAATTGAATTTCTGTCTCATGAGGTTTGCCAGATCTACATAGCTGGAAACTGTTTATCCAAACAGGCAACAAGGCATCCAAGTCCCCCCACATGAACCCCTCCAATGTACCTCATCTTTGAACTAGACAAGCCAGATCACTGAGTGAAAGAGGAGCTCACATTGCTTGAGCACATTTAATCCTTGACCAGGCTGCCAATTATTGCTGAATGTGGGTGTGACTTTTGGACATTAGCACTAGTTACCTGGAAACTGAGCCAAGAGCACTAAAGTCATTCCACATAGATCATAGGAAAGCCGCCAATACTGCCAATCTGGGCTGTTGATTTATTGTTCATTGCTGCTGACCTGATCTGGATTCTAATAGGCAACAAAGACTTGTGAAGTTTATTATCCAGCTACCACCTCCTTCATATTTATTTATTTCCTCAGTTCTATATTGTTCATATGTTTGGTAGAACACAGCTCCGGTGGCCAGTGTGCTGGAAACATCATCTAGATAAATCATCTAGAATGTTACACTAGGTAACTTCCCAAGAGAAAGTGTTGGCATATAGTGATGTATACCGTAATGTCCAGGAGTTGTGGCACTCCAATTTCAGGGGGTGATTGATGGGAGAAGACGGTATATATGGGAGAAGAAATAAATAGGAAGGTTGCCCTATCTTGACTCTTTCCTTTTATGCTTTAACACTGAACATGGTGACGAAAGTGCGTGAACTCCTGCAGATGCGTGACATCAGAAACGAAGTGTATTACACACAAAAACAGAGCAAAGAGAGAAAGCAGTGATCATGGCAGCACACCAGACTCCTGTCCCTGAGTGGACAGACCCAAAAAGGATGTGTTATCAGTTGGACATTCTATAGATCACAATGGAAAACTATACAATTGCAAGGAGACTGGATAAAAAGGACAACAAAATAAGAACACCTAAACCCTTCGCTGCAATGCAGAAAGGTTGCCAGACACTCCAACCGCATCTGGATAGATCAGGAGCAGAAGAAGAGGAACCTGTTGCCGTGCTATGTAATAGGTTTTTCCACCCCACTCCTGAGCTTCCCAATGGCTGGGGTCACTCTTCAGTGACATGCTTCTGCTACCTTAAACAAGCCCCAAACAGTCTGATCCAATCACAGCCCTTCTCAGAGTTTACTTTCCTTGTTCACAAAATTCCAGAAACAAAAATAAAAGCAAATCTTCCACCTGGTCTTAAGCTGGGCGCAGCCCCCCCACTCCTTGTGAGGTACTGTCTCCACTGGGACCTTTCCCCACTCCAGCTCCACATTGTCTCCCAAGTTACCCAGCTTATAATCAGGCCTCCTGCTTCTAAACATCACAGCTATATTGTCACCCCCCCTCTACAGTATTCTTGCTACTTTTGTATTGGAATCAACTGATTCCTCAGGAAGGTGACATCTTATAAACTGGTCCTGGCAAAATGGCTGACTCATAAAATTATCAAATTGCAAAGAATGAGCTAATTAGAGGTTTAAAACAGTGATGAAAAATGCAGGAGTTCAAATGAGAATGCTCAGACAGTCTACACTAATTTTACCAAGAGCTACAGTCATGTGCAAAGCTACTGAATAAGATGGCATCTAAATACTGAGCATAACTAGAGCAGACTCTGAGGTAATTCACCAAGTAGTACATGGAAAGCCAAAAAAAAAATTAGAAAAATTTGGGCAAAACCAAATGCATATCAGAAATATTGCAGGGGCTGGAAAGAATCTGAGAACAAACTGAGACAAAAATTTACAAATGCTCACTTTCGTCACTCTATCAGCACAGCCAAACACCAAGGGAGAAATACCCACCTCTCAAAAGTACTGGAACAACCAAGACAAGTTGAGTATACATGATAGCATCATATATAAAGTCACTCAAATGACTGAGAACAGAAACTCCCCCAACAGTACATTATAGCCACTTTGGGCTAGTGGAAGGTGTGTGGAAAACCCAAAGACAGCCAGCGTTCCCCGTAAGCTGAGCACTTGGGCAGCCTGCCCTGGAGAAATTCAGGTGTTGCTCAGCTGATTAGCTTAGCAGGCAGTGTGTTTCTGTTTGTGATGCACATCCACAGAAGCCTTAGTGCACATAACTAAATTTATTCCACCGACAGATGGAAAAGAGTTAGAGGGAACACTGGAGACAAAATATACGGGCCAAACATGAGCAAGGATATCCAAAACCTGTTGAGAAGAGATGACACAATGTGAAAATGCAGGCCAAACAGCCAAAAGAGACCATGAAATTTCACAGCATCCCCAAAAGACCTTGGAGGAAAGCAATAACAGACCTTTACAACCATGTGTATTTCACCAGATCTGCAATTACATTCACCCACTACAAATGCATCACATATACATGGGCATGAAATACAGACGCCTTCGAGTCTTGATCAGAAGAATGAAAAGGAACACAGGCCTGCCAGCAGTCGATAGACATCAGAAGAGACTCCCAAAACATCACACCACCAAAAAGATCAAGTAGGAAGCAGTGTCATTATCATCTCAAGAGAGGCTCACACTCACACCAACATCACACAGCCTACAAAGTAAAAGATACTGTACACAACTAAGGTGCAAAAAACCAGCCCTCCCAAACCCAGAAGATTTCCTGACTTAATTCCTAATTCCTAAGTTAAGAGTTAGTGGAAAAAAAGTTGCTATTATATTTTATATACAATGATACAGACTTTAAGGGGGGTATAGTGGAAGTTAAATGCACATGCAGGTTATGGGATCCGGGTCTAATTTTTCTATCTGTAGTAAATGTAAAAAAGGAATGCTATGACATATGGCTTCCCAACAGAAACTATTGTTGTTTGATCATTTGTTTATGAACTGGGTAACTTAGAGAACTAGGAACTTAGAGAACCCTATTGGCAGGAAGTGCTCAATGAGAAAGGACAATATAAGTGGAGAAAGGAAGGAAATTTGAATGTGCTCTCTCTCTCTCTCTCTCTCTCTCTCTCTTTCCTTTTATGGTTAAATGCTAAACATGGAATACTATTATCCAAGGGTGCCATTTCATGAGGGCAGGGGGAAGGGAGAGGAGGAAGCAGCCATGCGTAATACGTTGTTGCTTGCTCTTCTTACCCTTCCCCTGACTACTGGGGAGTGAGGGGAAAGTACACAGACTGGGTGAATTACTCCTCTGGCCCCTCCCCTCACCAGCCAGGAGTGAGAAGCACACACATAAGCTGTGTACTTTCCTTGCTCCCTGACACTCAAGGGCATGGGAAGAAGAGCAAGTGGCATCCTGGTATGCACAGCTGTTGCCCCCCCACCCACCGTCCTGAAATCGTACCTTTGCTGTTGTCACTGAGGACCCTAGAGCCCCAGAGATTTCTCCAACTATTATTCTATAGAACATATTCTAAATTTAAACTCAAATTTAAACTTCAATCTCATATTGAAAGATAGGCTTGGACACATAACAGAGCCTTTAGAGATTACCCACAAGTCATCTAATTAGTTCTACTCAGTTCATAAAACAATTCCCGGTTTGGTCGTGACACACTTCCTTAGGTGTGGTTTTGGCTAGCTGTCTTCTACCCCTGTAAGAATGAAACACTGAAGTCCTCCTGCTTGTCAGCATTAGTTGAAATGAAGAGCTTTTGTTAACTAGTGTGAGTTGTTTAAGTGTGATGAAATAGTTTAGATTAGAGAGTGTTACTTTCCAGAGTTCAGTTTTCCTTTTACATGTAACATGAGCCCCAGGTTAGATTTAGTAAAGTAGGTTTGTCCAGAGGCAATGGATATTTTGGTGAAGTAAAAGCTATCTTTCCTCACATGTATTATATTCTATGTTTGTCTTTTTCATAATGTGAAATGCATTTTATCCATTGTGCTTCTAGCAACGTCAGTAGTCACGACTTGCCACGGGCCCCTTTTAAGGCAACTAACTGCTCCTACTGCGAGTTTTGTTATTTCCTACGAAGAAATACAACTGAGCTACCAGTTAGACTTTATTGTAAAGAGATTTACAATACCACACAGACAGCAAGTACACATTTCTACATATTTTAATTGGAAACAGTGCAAGTAGTGGTGGAAGAAAGACATTGAGAATTCTGCACATGCAGGGCAATATAATGGTGAGTCTACCTCTATCACAGAACAGAAGAGACTAAACAAGAAACCGGAGTTTTTCATTAGGTATTTTAATAGCTAAACCATCCCTAGGTGAGTGAGTTTTGTCACCTTAAGCTACTTAAATTCTGGGAATTACTTTAACCAATATAAGCTATTGCTCAATACTTTTGTTGAGCAAGTCAGGTATTAGAAAATACTTGCAGTGGTTAGGGTATTTGAATCAAGATCCATCTCTAGATACAGCACAAATATCTATTGTCCTCCTGATTTTCCACCTTCCCAAGAGAAAGATACTCATTTTCTTCCCATCCTATCTCTCCTGAGCTGCGTCTACACGTGCACGCTACTTCGAAGTAGCGGCACCAACTTCGAAATAGCGCCCGTCGCGTCTACACGCGTCGGGCGCTATTTCGAAGTTAACTTCGACGTTAGGTGGCGAGACGTCGAAGTCGCTAACCTCATGAGGAGATAGGAATAGCGCCCTACTTCGACGTTGAACGTCGAAGTAGGGACCGTGCAGACGATCCGCGTCCCGCAACGTCGAAATTGCTGGGTCCTCCATGGCGGCCATCAGCTGGGGGTTTGAGAGATGCTCTCTCTCCAGCCCCTGCGGGGCTCTATGGTCACCGTGGGCAGCAGCCCTTAGCCCAGGGCTTCTGGCTGCTTCTGTGGCAGCTGGGGATCTATGCTGCAGGCACAGGGTCTGCAACCAGTTGTCAGCTCTGTGTATCTTGTGTTGTTTAGTGCAACTGTGTCTGGGAGGGGCCCTTTAAGGGAGCGGCTTGCTGTTGAGTCCGCCCTGTGACCCTGCCTGCAGCTGTGCCTGGCATCCCTATTTCGATGTGTGCTACTTTGACGTGTAGACGTTCCCTCACTGCGCCTATTTCGATGTTGGGCTGAGCAACGTCGAAGTTGAACATCGACGTTGCTGGCCCTGGAGGACGTGTAGACGTTATTCATCGAAATAGACTATTTCGATGTTGGCTGCACGTGTAGACGTAGCCCTGTTCTCCACCTCCAAGAGTGGTTACAGTTGTTTTTTACCTTAGCAATATCAAGGCCTCAGTTCTCTCAACTGAAGATCCTTCTTCAAGGTTTTCCATAGACCTAAATTGAAATTAAAGGCCTCATTCTCTTCCTCCCTGCATCCAAAGGGGGAAAGGGTCTGATTCTTAAGCAGTACACATTGTATTGTTCCAGAATGAATTGGGATCCTTAATAATGAACATGCCCTTGCTCCTTAGTTAGAAGAGCTGCCAGTTAGTTTGTACACTTGGGAGGCATCTCTGTTCAGGGCCTCCAAAGAGTGGGCGAGCTGATATTCTTGAAATGTCAAATATAAAAGCCAAGCCAGCTGTCCCCGCTCCTCTTTTAAACGTAAGTAGTGTTGAGTCTTTGCTTTCTCATCAGAAAGGAGCAGAAAAGGGCAAAACTAAACCAACAACAAAATGGTTTCATTCACAATTCAGTTTTAAAGACAAAAACTCAGGCCGGGGTAGGGGGACAACAGTTTACTCATCCACTTTCATATTACATGGCTGAAACACTAAACAGAAACTGATTTTGCCAGTATAAGTGGGGCAATATGTACACAGGGATGAACTGTACTTGAACAGTTTCTTCAACACATCAGGCACAAACATGCTCTCCTTTAGCCTCAATTACAAACCAGTATCTAAGCATTCGTATTTCAGCCATGCCTTTTAGTCAAAAAATGTTTACTGTGAAAAGTTCAATGTGCTCTCTAAACTCTGAGCTTTCTCCAGTCCCTTCACTATGAGCCCGGGGTATTGATGGAATGCAAATACATGGCAGCAATTACTCTGTCTTTTTGGGTTAGATTTTCTGTTAAGCCTCTACTGCAAATGACGCATTGATTTAGTGACTTTCGGCACCAGTAGTTCTGTTGTTCATGGACTGAAATTGATTATTTTTCCTCTTAAAATGTAAAAATCCAGTCTGTTCTCTTGCCTTATCTCCTGGGGCTGTGCAGTGACAAAAGCTTTAAAGCAGTGAAGGTAGCTGGTATCTATTTAAGTACTATATCTTGCTGAACTTCAAGAATTAACATGAGAAGTCTCTATTATGAACCAACTACTTACAGCACCTACTGTATTAATAGTCCATAATAATGCCAAGATACTCTAAGAATATTGATTCTTTGTTGCTAAACACTGCATAAGTGGTTTAATAATAGAATCATAAAATCCAAGGACTAAAAGGGACCTCCAGAGGTTGTCGCATCCAGCCCCCTTCCAAAGCAGGATCATCATCATCGTCCTTTACACCTACTGGCATGTAGGGCAGTAACAAAGGTCCTCCACCTCTGTCTATCACTGGCCAGCCTCTCATTAGTGCCCCAGGTGTGATTCATGCTCTTCATTTCTACTTCAACAGTCCAGTACCATGTTGTCTTGGGTCATCCTCATTTCTGCTTCCCTTCAGGAGTCCAGCGCACAGCAATCTTTGTGATGGAGCTTCCATCTTTCCTGAGCACATGCCCAGTCCATCTCTAGCATCTTTTCATAATGATGAGGGCCATGTCATCTTGCTTTCATCATGCAAACAGGCCCTGATTTGAAATTATTCTTGGCCAAAAAGTATGGAGGATCCTCTGAGGGCTTCTGGTGTGAAACATCGACAATTTACTGAGGTCATACTCTGTCATCTTCCAGCATTCTGATCCATATAATAATGGTGATAAGACACAGCTCTGATAAAATTTCAGTATGGTGTGGATGCTGTACCGTGATGACTTCCATACAGCATACAGACTCATGAAGACCTTTCTGGCTGTACTGAGTGTGCTCTGAATATCTCTTCTGACACCTCCACCTTGTCTGAAGACACTACCCAAGCATTAGGGTGACCATCCATCCTGTATTAGGTGGGATGGTCCTGTATTTGGGACACCAAAGCTACGTCTACACATGAAGCCTACATCGAAGTAGCCTATTTCGATGTAGCGACATCGAAATAGGCTATTTTGATGAATAACATCTACACGTCCTCCAGGGCTGGCAACGTCGACGTTCAACATCGATGTTGCGCAGCACCAAATCGAAATAGGCACTGCGAGGGAACGTCTACACGCCAAAGTAGCACACATCGAAATAAGGGTGCCAGGCACAGCTGCAGACAGGGTCACAGGGCGGACTCAACAGCAAGCCACTCCCTTAAAGAGCCCCTCCCAGACACAGTTGCACTAAACAACACAAGATCCACAGAGCCGACAACTGGTTGCAGACCCTGTGCATGCAGCATGGATCCCCAGCTGCAGCAGCAGCAGCCAGAAGCCCTGGGCTAAGGGCTGCTGCACACGGTGACCATAGAGCCCCGCAGGGGCTGGAGAGAGAGCGTCTCTCAACCCCTCAGCTGATGGCCGCCACGGCGGACCCCACTATTTCGATGTTGCGGGACGTGGATCGTCTACACGTGCCCTACTTCAACGTTCAACTTCGAAGTAGGGCGCTATTCCCATCCCCTCATGGGGTTAGCAGCTTCGACATCTCGCCGCCTAACGTTGATGTTAACATCGAAATAGTGCCCAACACGTGTAGCTGTGACGGGCGCTATTTCGAAATTAGTGCCGCTACTTCAAAGTAGCGTGCACATGTAGACACGGCTCAAAAAGGCATCCCTAATTATTTTTAAAAGGGCCTAATAGTCCTATATTTGGGCCCACCCTGATGACCTTTTCAGCCAGAACTTCCCCAAGCCTTGGGGAAGCGTGGGCAGCTGCTGCATCCCTGCCACTTCTCCAGGGCTTTGAGGGAGGGCCAGTGGCTGCCTCCTCCTTCCTGGCTCCCCAGCGCTTGGTGGAGCCAGGAGAAGCTGCCCCTCCCCACCATATCTCCCTGTCCTGTGTTTGAGTCAGGGAGATATGGTGGTCCTACCAAGTATGTAAACCTCTCTGTGGCACGCAGGTCATGGCCATGGATATTAATTGATGCTGGTGCCTCAATGTTTAGGGTCACAACTTTTGTCTTCTTCTGGCTAACTCTTAGTCTGACCTGTTTGCTGAAGGTGCAGAGTCAATTTGTCTTCTTTTTTATGTGATGATGCATATGGGAGAGCAACACAAGGTCATCATCAAAATCAAGGTCCTCTAGTATGGAGAGGATGGACCACCTGATGCCGCTTGGCTCATCTTCTGTTGTACACTGCTTATCCCAGCCTATGACTAAGTTAAACACCATCAGAGACATGATGCGTCCCTACCTTACTCCAGTCTTTACTTTGAAGTGCAAATCATTATCTATCACTCTTTGGCTACGTCTACATGTGCACGCTACATCGAAATAGCTTATTTCGATGTAGCGACATCGAAATAGTCCATTTCGATGAATAACATCTACACGTCCTCCAGGGCTGGCAACGTTGACGTTCAACTTCGACGTTGGGCAGCACCACATCGAAATAGGCGCTGCGAGGGAACGTCTACACGCCAAAGTAGCACACATCGAAATAAGGGTGCCAGGCACAGCTGCAGACAGGGTCACGGGGCAGACTCAACAGCAAGCCGCTCCCTTAAAGGGCCCCTCCCAGACACAGTTGCACTAAACAACACAAGATCCACAGAGCCGACAACTGGTTGCAGACCCTGTGCATGCAGCATGGATCCCCAGCTGCAGCAGCAGCAGCCAGAAGCCCTGGGCTAAGGGCTGCTGCACACGATGACCATAGAGCCCCGCAGGGGCTGGAGAGAGAGCGTCTCTCAACCCCTCAGCTGATGGCCACCATGGCAGACCCCGCTATTTCGATGGTGCGGGAAGCGGATCGTCTACACGTGCCCTACTTCGACGTTCAACTTCGAAGTAGGGCGCTATTCCCATCCCCTCATGGGGTTAGCGACTTCGACGTCTCGCCACCTAACATCGATTTCAACTTTGAAATAGCGCCCAACACGTGTAGCCGTGACGGGTGCTATTTCGAAGCTGGCGCCACTACTTCGAAGTAGCATGCACATATAGACACGGCCTTTATGTGAAATTGTTATCAAAGCTCTTGATGAGCTGTACTACATATTCTGTATGCTCTCAAAATATGCCAAAGACTAACCTATGAATACTCTGGAAGGCTTTTTCACAATCAATAAAGTTCACGAACAACAGCTTCTGCCATTCAATGCATGGCTCAGTGATGTTACTCAGTACAAAGTGTTGATCTACACACCCCCTTCTTCTGCAAAAGCCAGCTTGTTCTTTCCTCAGTGATTTGTCAACAGTGTCTGAGATCCTTCTGTCCTTCTCAGCTGCAGATAATACTTCTCTTCCATTTTTTGCCTCACTCCAATGTTTTGGGAAGAGGGAGGATGAGTTACCGGTGCAGCAATTCGTACAATTTCTATGCACTTCCAAATGGCCCAAATTCATCTTTTGTATGGTGGCTTCTTAAAATGAACAACACTGAAAGTGCACCTTTCATGAGGCAAGTGAGCTGGAAGACTGAGAACCACAGGGTCACTAGGCTGAAATCTGACTGCCCAACAAGCATCATGTGCTATTGATTACTGATATGTTTCTAGTACTCCTTTTGCTTTCATTTCTTGGAGTGTGAGAACTTACTGTTGGCAAAAGGTGTTAGATGGACAATTAAGTCCCGTTTCCCCACACAGCTGTTACATTGCAGGCAGTAATATGAGTTTCCCCAAATTATCCTACGTCTTCAGCTCTAATCACACCACACAGTTCTCACAGAGGGGAAACCTCTGATTCATTCCTGGATTCCCAGCCAGCACCTTCTGTCTCACGTATAGATTTTTTTCTAAAGCCTTTCCCATAGTGTTGCTTCGTTTGAGTGATATCCACCAGTTCGACTGGTGACCGGGAAGTATTTTTTTATTAAAGTAACAGTTGTATACTATAAACAGACGGTGTAAAGAAAAAAATCCACATCCAACTGCAAACATACCTCCTCGTGTACTACTGGAAATTAAATCTTTGAGAAACAGTGGGAACACCCAAACAATTAATTCTGTTTCTCTAAACTCAGTGGGCATAAACCAAGGGACTGGGACTAGAGATGTGTATTTTGTGTTGAAATATTATCCCACTTAAACCAGCCACATTCAGATCAGTCAATTCCACTCACATTTTGTGGGTTAAGGTTTCATGGCATCCAAGTCATGAGGGAGAAGGGCTAAGTTCCCATACAAGACATCGTTCAAATCATTCCCCCATCACAGCAATCAGCACGACATGTACTCTGCTTCTATACACCAGTGCTTCCCTGTGGTAGTGCAAGCAACAAACCAAAATTGCTGAGCACCATTCAGCACAGCAACAATGGTACGTACTGCATGAGACAGAGCTCAGTCTTAGGGCCCACTCAGCCAGGGTTATCACAGGAGGGACACGGAGAGGCTACACAGAATACCAGCATTGGCACTACACCTAGTAAGGAGGAAGGCGGAATCTCTAGACCCCTGTGCCTCACTTTAGATTAGACAGTCATAATAGGGGTGAGGTTTTGGCCAATCAGTCTTCTTGATAGTTGGGTTTGAAAGTTGGGGAGAAAAAAGGAGAGCAACCGCACCATCAAAAGGGTGGGGCTAATCCCGGAGAGAGAGGGGGTGGATTAAAAGGGAAAGAAAGCAAGAAAGTGAACGAATGAGAAGGGAGAGACTGGGATGATTCCAAAGCATGGACAATTTGTCCTGGGCTGTTCCCCAGTCCAGTGGTATCTCCACAGATCCTGACAGTAAGGATCAAATTACCACCTTGTCCAGCTTGCCAATGGCCATCTTCTTCCCTCCCCTGCACAATGTGGAATCAAAAGGAGAATGTGCAAGGGGTGGGGAATGACAGATAAGTTGGGTTTAAAGATAGGGGTAAGGGAAATAGAGATAGAAGAGTTCCCCAGAGCTCCCTCCTCAGCTCCCAAAGGATCCCTCCCTGTGCCCCCATCTCACTGGCGCTGTGGGGACTCCTCAGGCTGATGAAGTCTCATCACCCCAGCCATTCAGAAATCTTGAGACTGGGGTGAAAACTGAGATTTTTAAAAACTATATTAAATGTTGGTTCTCTTCATTTGCCTTCTGGCTTTTCAGCCAGAGCACACTCACTTCACATTGCCAGCCTTTTCCTGCAGCCGTGAGGGCAGCACGTGTAAATGCCATTGGCAATGAGAGCTGAGCCTGTCGTGCAACATCATGAATTCAGCAGCTGAGGCTGTAAGGAAAACACTCAAAATCATGAGACTCCAGATTAAATCTGGACAAGCCTGGGAGATTTTGAAGTGGGAGTAGCAAGAGTAAGGAGCCGGCATTTGTCTGGGGAGTTTGGGGACTTCACAGCCCACAGTCAGTAAGTGAAGCTGCTTTGGTGCCTGAAGGGGAAAAAGGGAATTGCCAATTCAGGGAGTCCCCTCTTTAACTTCTACAAAGATCTGCCCCCCTTGTTGTCTCCCTGACCCTGCTAGAGGGTAGAGAGGGAAAAAGGGGGAGTCTGGCTCGTCCAAAACGCTTAAGCCTGTGCTCCCCTTGATCTAGCCAGTATTCAAAAGAAGCAAACAGGAGCCTGTTAGTTCCCTTCTCTCCACAGCTGAGTCTGTGGGTAGCACAAGATGGGAGACTATAATGGGGGTCCCAAGGGTTAATCCTCTTCACTGCTTCTCTCATGTTTTCAGCCCTCTCTCTCCTGCATATCTGCACTTGCTTGGGGACCCGAATTTTCAAATAATATTTATTCCTCTTTCCCACTCCTTTACCCCATACCATGTCCCATCACAATGTCACTTCAGCCCTGGCATCAACAGCTGCAGCTACACAAACCAGCAGAGCTTGGGACCTCTGCCTTCTACTTTGATCTATTTTAACCATAGGTGCAGGAAAGAAGATTCTGAGCATCCCTGACACACACATCTGCCGCCCAAGGTCCCAGCCACTGGCCTGGGGTCCTGTTTTCCAGGCCCACTGATTCCCAGAGTCTGTCTGCCCTGGGTTCCACTTGGTTGTCAGGCTCCAGATCCAGCACAGCCTCCGGGCTCCATATGTTGGGTCCCACCCTGCACGCTGGTGCTACATGTAGGGTCCCACCTGGTGGCCCCAGCTGTAGGTGTAGTTGAGGAGCAAGGCTGGAGGTCAGGGAGGTGCGGCTCAGTATCTCCACTCCAAAACTGGTTCCATTACCACTGATTTTACCCACTAATGCTGTGCCAGCAACCTCACAGAGACCTACTCTGTACTTTTATATCAAGCCAATATGTCAGGGCTGCTGAGCCAGTAACCTCAGCAAGGCCTGTGCTTTGGTATCATCCTGGCAAACCAAAGACCCCAAGCCAGTGACCATACAGAAACCAAGGCCTTCAGACAAACCCAGTTAACTAGAATTATTGAGCTAATAATCTCTAAAAGGCCTATTCCTTGATAGCAGAAAAGCAAACTCAGGCAGTGACATTCTGAGGCAGTGACATCACAGTGATCTGTCTCTTGATACAGGCTGAACCTCCCTAATCCAGCATGCTCTTGTCCGGCAACATCCATAGTCTGGCATGATTTTAGTTTCCCAGCTGTCCACTTATCATGGGCGTGGCCAAGTTTTCTGTGGTCCCATAAAGTTTGTGTCCAGCCACCAGTTTTGGCTCTCAGTGTTCTGTGCTGTTATTTATCTGTAATTTATCCATACATGTCTTCTAAGAGCCCAGTAAGCAGAAGTAGTGTTGGTAGTGCTGCTAGGCAATATTGAACTCCCATGGTTTGGCACCATCAGGTCCCCAGGGTGCCAGACTAGTGATGGTCAACCTGTATCACTCCAGCAAACGAGCTGTGCTGATCAGAAATAACTACATATACACACCCACATCATGTGTTATATAGTGGACGAAATATCTTCCTGTAGTAGCCTCTGCAGTGTGGACCTTGCTACATCCCACATCATCCATCTCATCCCATCCCTCCTGCAGTTAAAAACCTATGATGTTTTTAAAGCTGTTTTTAAAATGATCAGTTTTGATTTTGATGTAGATATATTCCTTTCCTTCCCTCTTTTAAACGTCTTCCTTCTCCTTCATGTTCCCCCATCTCATTTATTGTATATTTTTATATTTTAAGAGAGGAGTATTTTATAATAATGTATTTATTTTGTTTTACAGAACTATAAGCACGGCAATGGGATAAGAAGTTATAGAAATACAATTAATTTATTCCCTTATTCTATTATCCAATCAATAAAAAGCTAAATGCAGTAGTCCCAAATTAAGACTCAGAGGCTACATCTACATTGCATTCTGCCTTCAGAAGCGGAATGCAAATGAGTGATATCAACAATGCAAATGAGCCATGGATTTATGTATCTTGTGCCTCATTTGCATATTCTCAAGCAATCTCGCTTCTGGAAGAGGCTTTTCTGGAAGCAAAAACAACCATGTAGGAAGGGTTCCTTGGAAAGCAAACCACATTTTTGAAAGAACCCTTCTTCCTATTTTGTTTCAGGAAGAAGGGCTTTTTTTGAAAACAGGTTTTGTTTTTGAAAGAACCCCATCTACATGGCTGCTTTTGCTTCTAGAAAAGCCTCTCCAGGAAGTGAGATTGTGTGGGAACACACAAATGAGGTGTGAGATATGTAAATCCATGCCTCATTTGCATTTTCAAGCTTGCTCATTTGCAGAATGCAGCATAGACATAAACAGAGTCTCCATGTTATTATCACATAGACTAAAGCTGGAAAATATTGAAATGGCTAAAATAAATGATGTGACTATGAACATTGTAGGCAAAGGAAAAAATGACACTAGTTGTAACTTAAGTTTAGACACAAGTGAACTAACTGGCAACACCTTCTGATTTATTTTCCACTGTGAGAATATGATCACTCCATATTTACAGCTGCCAGTGAAGATAAGTGTATTCTGTAAAGTGCTATTGAAATATATTTCCTTCACTTCCTTGACAGCAAAAGGAAGCAGTGAATGCCATAAATCACTGGAAAATATTTACAATATGAAAGCTAAATGGAGGTCACATTCATCTACTGCAGCTTGTAGAGTAGCCAGTGCTTTCAAAGGGTTCACCTAGTGTTTGTGGGTAATCATCACTGTAGAGTATTTCTCCTAAACTGGTCAGGACGCCCCTCCTTATTAGGCTCTGTGGTGGGTTGCTTAGTAAGGATGACAATTTGATTTTATGTCTTTGATGGGGATGAGTTAGGGGAAAACAATGTGCTGAGCTGTTGAGGGGTACTAGCTGCTCAGGCTTGTGGGATACTTCCTGGGTTGGAATTCAGATAGTCATCCAACCAGAAGTGTGCAAAGAGCAGGTTTGTGTGTGCGCCTTGGCTATGACTGAAACGTTAAAAAAAACTGTAAAAGAAAGGTTGTGAGTTTACTGTCTTTTAAAGACACTAAGGGTATGTCTGCACAGCCTGTGTAAGTGAGCCTCTCAGCTCAGGTCAACAGACTTGGGGCAGAGAGATTCATGCTAGAGTTCTCAAACTAGCTTCAGAAACAATGCTTTGAAGTTGTGGCTCTGCCAGGAGCTCAGGTTCTCCACCCTGGGGTAGTGGGGTAGGCTCCAGAGCCCACACTCCAGCCCAACCTGCAACCTCAACATGATGTTGATGCAGCTATTTTTAGAGCACTAGCACAGCCTGGCCTGTGAAGCTTGCCTCTGTGGGCTGCGTACATGCTGACATTTCCACTGATATTGTAATACCCTTTGGTATATATTTTCCTTCCCTTTTGCTTGTAATGATAGTTTGGAAGCTTGAAATTAGTAGTACTCTTAATGAATACTACAGGTGGGAAAAAAATTCCAACCATGAAAAATTTAGGCCAAAAACTAAAGAAAAGGGGAAAATGGTTTGGGATCTTACTGGAAACAGAAATATTTTCAAGGAAATGTAGCTTTAGTTAGGAAGACCTTTTCCACTGAAAAATGCTATGGTGGATGTGTTTCAACTGCTTCTATTCATGAATGGAATTGGAATTCATGATTGTTTTCATGTATTTATTTAGGAAAAGAGCACCAACATATTTTTAATGAATACACATGGCTTTTTCAATTATAAATGAGGAAATCTAGGTCGCATTTGGGCTTACCAAATGTTTCTTTAACACTAGAATTGCAAATATACTGGAAGATAAGCCTTAGATTGAGGGATAGTCTGAATTACTTTGAAACTCAAAACTTTTAAGTACAAAATAATAGGTCAGAGGACAAAATTACCTTTTAATATGTTTACAGTATTTCAACAGCATAGATTTTTTCCCCACTGGTCTTGTTACACTTCCAAACACTCCTCTGAGCAACTGAACATAGAGAGACAAATTAAGCAGTATTTCCCAAATCCACTGTCTCCCCACAGCTCTCTGGTTTCTTGGCTCCCATATTTATCTAAACTGTGGAGGACAGTATGAAAAATATTTATTCTCCTATAAAATAGTATCCTTTCCGTGGAGTAATTTTGTGATTTATTCTTTTCAAATACAACTGAGAGTAGAATTATGCTGAGCTGAGATTTTAGTGGTGTTTGCTTTGAGGAATATAGGTGAATTGGTCATACTTACTCTCCGATTCTGTTCCATCTGGTTTTTCACCCAAGGCAGTAAATTTCAATTATTGCAAAGCAAGCCTCAGTCAATACCCTAAATGTGGGTTACAGTATTGGTAACTTTTGCACATGAAAAACGATGGTATCTTTTTGTAACCAAGTAAAAGAGGAGTTGGAATGGAGGTTATGACAAATGAAGAAATATGCTGTGGTTTCAGCATAACTAAGTGTGATGTGTCTTTCAAATGAGACAAAAGACATCTTTGCATTGCATTTTACTTTAATAATCTTACTGAGTTTTAGTTTTGGGATTTTTTTACAAGAGAATCACAGGCTTCCAGAATCCTTACTATTTTATGCTAAGGGACAAAATATTAGCTTACCCAGTCCAAACATGGCTTAGGAAAACTCTTGATAATATAAATGTCTGGGAAAGTGAGGGAGGGATTTTATTTAATTTCTACCATCCAAAGTATTTATCCTTGAAAAATGAACATCGCATTCTTGCATTTGACCAGCTTCCAATGAGCAAAGCGTACACAACCCATTGAACTGTTTCCAGCAGTGGCATTTTACACAGCTGCCGCAAGTTCCGGGTGCTTGTCCATGAAAGTTTATAGTCAGTTTGTTTGACTGAATCAGAAATGACATTAAGGATTTCAAAACCAGGCTAACTCAAGGATGCAATGAGGTTCCTCAGGACAATACTGGCATTCAGTGGCTCGAGTATCCAGGAGGCACAATACTGGCTACAAGGCAGCTTTACAAAATTCTCCTTCTCCAAAACTGCATGGAAGGCCAAAGCCAGCTTTGGGGAGCTGGCTCATTGTTCCTGTTCACTTCCCGTACTGGGTGAGGAATCGAGCACCTCCAGCCCAAAAATACCTGGACAGTTAATATTTGATTTCTCCAAATAGTCAGGTATGTAGCTTGCTTCACCCACACGTTGGTGCCAGTAATTCTACACTGTAGCTGGAAGCAGGCTGCCCTCAGCGGGTAGACACATGCACACTCTGCTTGAGTGAGGCTGCTCACACTAGCAACGTGGCCATCACAGCCCACCCTGCTGCCCAGGCTGGCTACCTATATACAAGCTCAACTGACCCTGTGGGTTCATACCAGGTGGCCAGCCCAAACTGCTGTCCAGGCAGCAGTGGTACATTTACCATGCTAGCTCAAACAGAGCTAGCTAGTATTTGTCTGCCAGTGCTGTGAAGTGTCCTTCAAGCTGCTGTGTAGACACACTAAAATGCAGTAACAGGAATGTTCGTGGAGCACAAACGTGACGGGACAAGCATGGCAAAAGCCAATTCTTTTTTAAAATGTAGCACATCCTTGCGAAAGGGTCATTTATTTACTTACTTATTAGTAAATTGTGCAGCTACAGTGAAAAGAAATGCAAAATTGCAAAAGATAATTCCTGATTGCACATGGATACAATTTTGCATATGCAATGCCTGCTTATGCATACACAGTGCCTGTTTCCCCAGTTCATGAGTAGCTTATGTTTGAAACTTCAGCCATTTCTGCCTAAAGAGAAAAGGAAGCCAATGAAGGAGAATTGTCAGTGTCTACCATTTTGCTTGCGGCTTCCCCAGAAAATACTGTTGTGTTGCTACACTATCCCAGACAATGATATTAACCCAAAGAATCAAGGGTGGATGATGTATAGACATGTCAAGACACAACGAACTAGTAAGTAAAGACAGAGCAAAAACAAGAGCACTGCTTAAGGTTTGGCTGCCAGCATGACTGAGCATGAATAGTCATGACTGAGAACTACCAAGGTGTCTGGTCATAGCCTCAGCTGGTACAAATTGACAGAGGATGGAGAGAGGCTGTTCTCTGTAGTGACAGATAGAGCAGAAGAAGGAGCAATGGTCCCAAGTTGCTGTGGGAGAGGTCTAGGTTGGATGCTAGGAAAAACTATTTCACCAGGAGAGTGGTGAAGCATTGGAATGCGTTATCTAGAGAAGTGGTGGAATCTCCATCCCTAGAGGTTTTTAAGTCCTGGCTTGACAAAGTCCTAGATGGGTTAATTTAGTTGGGGTTGATTCTGCTTTAGCAGGGGGCTGGACTCAATGATCTCCTGAGGTCCCTTCTAGCCTAGACTTCTATGATTCTATGATCTTTTCAGGGGAGCTAAGTGAATTTACACAAGCTGAGGATGAAGCCTTTTGAGTGGGACTGAGCGTCAGAGTGAAGAATTCCCAGCCCCCAAAATGTCTTGTTATGAAGCAAGATTAATTTGTCCAAGAGGGCACACTGCTAATAGTGGAAAGGTCATTCATTGCCTTTTGCCAAAATTGCCTGCTTGTTTTTTCCACTGACATCTTCAAAAGCTGGTTGGACAAGTGCAAATTTCATACTGTCAAGTAGCAGCTACAGCCATACACACCATTCCATCATGTCTGAAGTACATTTTGACCTCAATAGAAAAATGTTAGAAACAATCACCAACCAGTTGATTGTGTACTAAAATAAACATGTAGTTTCTGCTGTGAAGAATTTGCCGTCTCTCTTCTTGTTTGCATTCCAGCTTCAGCAAAGCGTGCAGCCCACCCTCCCCTTTCCCCACACCACAGTCCTTTCTCGTGTTTCTGGAAACTGAACACCGGCGCTAATGATGTCAACTCATTTGCTGACAAGGTTCTGCTTCAGTGCAAACCTGAAGGAAAAATCTCACCATAGGGGGAGTCGCTTTTTACAGCATCGTATCCAAAACCAAGACCACGGCATCTTATTGAAGTTGATGGAACATTTTAATCTATCATCAGCAGAAAAATTTTGTTCAACATGGGCTTTAATCATCATCTTCCTTTCTTCCACAGAAATTGTATGGTGCAATTCCTGGTGTAGTGACCTGCTAATAATTTAGGAAAACTGTTTAAATAGCAATGCTGTGCTCTAGTGGCCATTTTTTGTGTGGGCGGGGGTATGGGAGGACAACATATTAATGAACTTCAACCTGTGTCCTTTTTCTAGCACCATAATCTCAGTCATTAAGCTACAGAGCCTGCCAGGGACAACTGTTTGAGAAAAACACACACGTCCAAACTACATATATGAGACCTTTCCCTGCTGGGCATCACCTTGGATCATAAAGCCGTCACACGGAGCCAGAAATAGCTTTGTCTTCCAAATCAGAAACATTTTGTTCTAAAGCATATCAAGTGCAGTCCTAGTACACACTGAAAGTTTAAAATATGGGGAAAAGTTCAGCAGATTGTGGATGGTTATGTGTTTCACTGTTGTGAGCAAATGAGAGGAAAGCCTGGCAATGCAGGGACTTTTTATCCAATCAGCCCCACCCCAGTTCACCTGCAGCCAGTGCCAGGCCTGGAGGGAGAATAGAAGGAGGGAACATGGCTCAGTTCAGACTGACCAGCAAAGAGGCAGGAGCTGGTTCTGCTGTCCACAGGACCTGAGCCAGAGCTGTGTGCTGGGCTGGCTGCAGGAGGATGCAAGCCTCCGAACCTTCCCCCAGACAAACAGGGAGGAGCTGAAAGAAACCCCACTGAGGAGGAGAAAGGTGGACTCCTGAGGCCATGCTCCAAACTGAAGAAGCACTTCGGTAAGCGTCTGGAAGTCCTACGCCACTGGTTTCCCAGTTACACTGGGACCTAACCACTGGGCCATTCCACTGCCTGGGGGACCCAACCACAATTGTCATAAGAACAAATATCTGAGAATGATTTGATTCTTTTCCTTATCACGCTCTGTTTTGGCAAGATGTACACTACACACAGTTCAGAAGCACATGGGCAATACAAGTCTCTGAACAACAGAAAACAAGTGCTGCCTTCTTGTATTGCCAAAGAAACTCTCCCTATCATTTGTTTTTTCCAAAAAGTATCAGTTGCACCACACTGGGCTTCCTTAAACATGAAGGCTGCTCCCATTGCTGTTGCTCTGTGTGAAACACAGCACCAACTCTTCCAGATCCTCAGGAAGGGGTGTAAGTGATGAAAGGGATCTCTGCTAACGTGGAAGTGCCCAAGAGCACTGAATCAGCTGAGTCAACTGAGTTTTCTCAGTTAAGGAAAAAAAACATTAGGGCAGAAAAATATGTACCTAGGAAATAAGCACAGAAGTTCAGGAGGGCTATACTTAAGATGAACTGTAAGAAAATAATACTTTGATCACCTATAATCTATCTACCAACATAGTTACCTACAATGCTGTCCATCTCTGGAATATCTGAGCACCTTCTATGTGCAAACCCTAACAAGAGCACAATCCTTATTGGACTTCTGGAATCACTGGCAATGCTCCATTTTTGGAATAAAAACTCTTCTGGGGTCAGACGTTTGGGTTTCAGTTTTCTTCAGTTGTTTTAGCTGTGCACTAACCCCCTTTGTATTCATCGTGAAGGTTGGTTTGGGGGTCAGGGTTAGATAGAAGGGGTCTGAAGTTGTGACTGCTTTTCTGGCACGGCCCCTCCAATCACCTCTGACAGATGATCCAGAGAGAGTTGTGTTTCCCTTCTCTCCCAATTGCTCCCACTCTACAAACGCCAATGCCCCCACCCTCCGTTTCCCATCTCTCCAGCATTTTTTCTTGTCTCCCAGTCTCCAGGCTTCCTTCTCCGTGACTTCCTGGGACCATACTCAGTTTCCCACCCTTTGGTCCCATGTGCTGTCTTTCTATGTGCTAATAAATTATCTGTTCCTACCTGCCCAGCAGGGAGCTCAGGAGAGCTCTTTGAAAGGTGAAGTATAAAAGACTTCAGCAACACACCAGGGTTGCTGCAGAGCTGAAGTTGACCAGACGGGCTTCAGACAATGTGAGCCCAGCCTTATAAACACATGTGCATAAGAGATAAAGAGGAATATTGGACTGAGACCTTTTGAGAACTGGCTGAGGTCATAGGCGCGATGAGCAGTGTTCCCGGTAAGATGAGCGCTTGAGTAACCACCCAGGAAAGATTCGGTTTTTGCCCAGCTGATTGTCAGAGCACCCATAGCCAGCAACATGTTTCTATTGGTTGTGCACATTGTCACATGCCTCAGTGCACATTACAAAATTTATTCTGTGCATGGATGGAAATAATTAGAGGAAACATCGGTGATTGATTGCAGTATTTACCCTCTCAGAGCAGAAGAGAAGCAAAGTCATAAGCTCTGCGACCTGCCGAACAGTGGAGGTGAAAGGCACCACACATACAAACCCCAAGACTTTGTCTATACTTTCATTCCTCTTTCAAAAGAGGTATGCAAATGAGGGGAATCGAAAATTCAAATGAGATGTGGATTTGCATATCTGATGCCTCATTTGCATATTTTTATTTCCAAAGAAAGCCAATGTAGACGCTGCTCTTTTGAAAGTAAACCCCGTCTTTGAAAGAGCCCTGTCTACACTGGTTTTCTTCTTTTGAAAGAAGCACTTTCAAAATTAGAATATGCAAATGAGATGTCAGATATACAATGCTGCACCTCATTTGTGTTTTCAATTTCCCTCATTTGCATACCTCTCTCAAAAGAGGAATGCAAGTGTAGACACAGCCCAACTGTTAGCCTCCAGAATTTCTCTCCCCACAAGCTGGCCTCTTTCCATGCACATGGGACAAGCAATTGTGCAATCTACAGCCCCATGCACTTTCTTCAAGAAAGCTATACACCTTGTGAGCACCAGTCCAGCAGTTTGTTAAAACTAACAGACCCAGAAAATATGCAGGTGGGGCTCATTGCTTAAAGAAGGCCTAAAAGGAGTTGGTCACATTTAATACAAGCCTGCCTCATCATGCCTGTGAAGTTTATGACTTCTGTGATACCTCTGTTATGCTTCCGTTCATGCCAGATACAGGTTGGTAGTTCAGGCAAACATTGCTCTGTTTTAAATTCTTCATGGGAATGTCTGTGTCCAATTTCTTACATGCATGAGAAGATCCTGCCAACCAAGTGTATTCAGAATTCTTTGGATCCCATGGTTTTCTAGTATTATGAACAAAAGGAGAAATAATTCCACTATGCTGGAGATTAGCTGTCCACAAAGCACACCGTTTTCATGCTCAGTTGCCAGTGCCATAGCAGGAGCGTTAGCTGGTGCATAATGATAACAAATGCAGTCACAGTAGCTGCCTTGAATACTATGTTTAGTTTCCCCTTTTTTGAGTCAGTTGAGACTCTAGTTCCTTGTTCTTTCCCAAATAACATCAAGGACAATTAGAATAATTAAGTGAATAACTGCATAGCTCATTGTACCTGGGAGTATTTTCCTGCACTACAAATGGAATTGCTATAGTTTTCATAAGCAAACCATAAATAAAAATTATGTCAATTGCCTTGATTATCCTGATGTCTAGTACAGGCAATGCAGAATAAGTGGTTTCATGTCGGAGCTCATTACCGCCCCTGTGTAACGGGTGCACTGGGACAGGGAAACTTTAGGTTATACACTCTGGCTGTGGCTACACTAGTCCCCACCTTTCAGAAGGGGCATGCTAATGAGCCAGTTCTGTGTATGTTAATGAGGCAATATCATGAATATGCAGTGCCTCATTAGCATAACAGTGGCTGCGTGCGTTTCAAAAGTCCTGCTTTCAAAACACATGCTGTCTGTGTAGGCAGGGGCCTTTTGAAAGGACCCCCTGGACTTTGAAAGCCCCTTTTTCCCCAAAACCAAATGGGAAAAAGGGGCTTTTGAAATCAGGGGGTTCTTCTGAAAGGCCACTGTCCACACAAGCGGCATTTTTGAAACACGTGTGGCCACCATTATGCTAATGAGGCACTGCATATTCATGGAAGCACCTCATTAGCATCTACCAAAGTGGGTCATTAGCATGCCTGTTCCAAAAAACGGGGGCTGGTGTAGCCACAGCCTCTGTGTACAGATTGCATTTCTCATGAGTCCCACTGATTTGTGTGTGCTGGTTGGGTGGTTCACCTGTCAGTATAAAGAGCATGGGTTGGCTAAGAAGAGGTCTGCAAAATATACTAGAAATGTAGATGCAACAAGATGGGTAGGACAAGGCAAATCTCTGGCTAACAGATGTGGTGTGTTCTGGGGACACAAGGAAAGCTAGTAGTAGATCATTAACTGCAAATTGCCCAAGTTCTCTGCATTCAGTGTCAGAGCCCATTATAAGTGAGCCACACCACAGGGTTGAGAGGTGGGTAAGACCAGAAGAGTGGTGGCTGTGGAGCAGCTGAGTTTTGCTGAGAGCTGGATGAGAGGGTGCATAGTCCTGGGTGCAGCCCAGTGTCAGTCCTGGAGGGAGGCAGTAGATGAACAGGCCAGACACAGGGACAAGAATGATCTAGGTTTATTTAGTCCTGCCTTGAGCATGGTGAACTGGACCAAATGATCAACTGAGACCCCTTCCAGCCTTGCACTGCTGTAATTATGGGAAAGGTTGGTCAATACATGTCACAGGCAGACCCAGGGAAGAGACTGGACAAGTCAAAAGACTACTTTGGGTGAGCAGGAGTTTGCTCACAGAGCAGGAAGCCTGGATGGCAACAGGCCTGAGAGACTAGTTGCTCAGACAAGTTGTATGGCAGGTGCAGGAAGCTTTATACTAAGAGTTGCCCAATCAGCAGTCTGCTGCTAATCAGCTGCTCCTGCTGAGTCAACAAGTATAACCCCTGTTTGTAGGTACAGTTATGGAGATACACATCTCATAAAACCGGAAGGGACCTCAGGAGGTCATCGAGTCCAGTCCCCTACCCTCTTGGCAGGACCAAGCACCATCCCTGACAGATTTTTTTTACATCAATTTGCTCCAGACACCTAAATGGTCTCCTTGAGGACTGAATGCCCAACCCTGGGTTTAGCAAGCCAATACTCAAACTGCAGTTAGCTTAACTGACTTCGAAATGTAGTGTTGCAGTGGGTAAGGCTTTTGCTCAGCAAGCCTGCAGGGCTGGGTTCAAGGTCCCCAGCACTTGAGGTGTAGGGAATTGAAAAAGCCCATCACTTTCAATTGACATTGTTTAAAAGGTAATACATTTTTCACCTCTTGGCTGTCTTTACCGAGATTTTGGTCTTGGGTATCACTAAGTGTTGTCTTCACTGAGGAAAAGCACTAGAGGAGCCTGCAACACATACAAATAAGCCACTGGCAGGGCAGATGCAAGGCTGCCTGCACCATCTGAACAAAGTGAGGGCAAGCAATGAAGTCCTCTACATACAAGACACAGCAACAGTTCGCTATTCACTGCATATTGCTGACCTGCTGGATTTGCTTCTAGTTTTCATCTTGAACAACAAACCAGCCACCAGCAGGCTCTTTGACAATATCCATGGCAGTCATGTAAGGGCCTTCACTCAAAATAATCTTTTCATCCCTTTTGAACCTAGGAATGAAAAACATTTTATAACAATTTCAGGCTCCCATTGAAATGGCGGCCTGGCTGTTGGAAAACCAGCTTCCAGACTCTACTGCACAGGATTTCAGCTGGGTGGCTATTTGGATTGTTAGCAATTTGAAGGCCACAGCTCATGCAACACAAATATTTGTAAAAAGGAAATAGGAGCTCCAGAATGGCTATCAAGGCTAATTCCCTAAAAGACCCTTGCCGCAGCTTAGACTACCTCTACACTACAGTCTAGAATGACGCTCTGAGATCTACCACTGGCAGTCAATTTAGTGGATCTAGTGAAGAGCTGCGAGCTGACTGCAGATCACTCCTCTGTCAAACCTGTTACTCTACCCCAGAGAAGAGTAAGGGAAATCAATAGGAGAGTTTCTCCCATCAACCTCCTGCAGTGTAGAGCCTGTTGTACCTCATCTTAACGTACATCAAGTCCAGCTATGTTATTCCTGTAGCTGGAATTGGGTAGCTTAAGTTGGCTTTCTGCCGTCCTGCAGATGTAGCCTGAGTGGCTTTCACTGCCATTGTTTGCACTATCCACATAAACTAAACAGTCATTCAAATGCTGTTGACTATATGCATTACTTCATAAGCGTTCAGTATGTTGGCAACATTTATCTATTGTGAAGGTGAACTTGTACTTACTTAGCAGAGATCAAAAGAATAAAGTGTGTTTGAATAAACATGTTTAACAAGCCATGGCAGTGAGCGTTTACTGCTGGGAGAGAAGAATAAGAATGATACATTTTTCATCTCAAACTAATCCACTGCTGTAGTAAATGGCCAGTTAATCACCTTCAGGCCAGGAAAGCTGAAGCAATTCAAGCCAGCCTTGCACCAGTGAGCGTCACTAAAGTCAATTGGAATTGACCACAGAGGATTTTAAATACAGCTGCAGAGAGCTGTTCACCAGCTAATTAAATTTATGAGGAACCGGATGAATGTCCGATATGTCCTCTGTTACAGCACTTGCATTTGCTAGGGATGGGTCTCAGTGTTCTAAGAGGTCTTTTTCCTCACTGACCGTCATTCTAGCATGCCCTGATCTATTCCACGGGATGTACTGTAAAACGCTCAATCCGTGTTAATTAATCTCAGATTTCTTTGCACTTCCTCTTTTGCTTCTGTTTGATTGCACACACTTCCTGCTTTTTCTGATACTGTAGCTGTGATCATTCAACGTCCTTTTTCTTTTTTTACCTCTCCTGGGCTGTGTCTACACGTGCCCCAAACTTCGAAATGGCCATGCAAATGACCATTTCGAAGTTTACTAATGAAGCACTGAAATGCATATTCAGCGCTTCATTAGCATGCGGGCGGCAGCGGCGCTTCGAAATTGACGAGCCTTGCCGCCACACGGCGCGTCCAGATGGGGCTCCTTTTCGAAAGGGCCCCGCCTACTTCGAAGTCCCCTTATTCCCATGAGCTCATGGGAATAAGGGGACTTCGAAGTAGGCGGCATCCTTTCGAAAAGGAGCCCCGTCTGGATGCACCGCGCGGCGGCAAGGCTCGTCAATTTCGAAGCGCCGCTGCCGCCCGCATGCTAATGAAGCGCTGAATATGCATTTCAGCGCTTCATTAGTAAACTTCGAAATGGCCATTTGCATGGCCATTTCGAAGTTTGGGGCACGTGTAGACATAGCCCTGGGCTTTATTTCCTTCTGAAATACCAACCCAGTTATTACAGCTCATGTTCACTCATGTAACTGGCTCTGCTTGAGTTATTAGCAGCCTTTGAATTGAGGACCTCTTGAACTAAAAGCAATAGTCTCCACTCCTCCATGTAGTGGTCTATTCTTGGCTTGTTTTGGCCTATTTTGGAGTAGCTGGTCTCTGGGTACAGAACACCACTGGTCATTACCTACAGTCCCCAACTCAAACCACTGCAACGCATTATTAAAGACCTACAACCTATCCTTAATCAGGATGCCACACTCCAGAAGGCCCTAGCTGACAGGATTGTTCTCTCCTACAGACAACCTCCCAACCTTATGAGAATTCTCACCTGCAACCACAGTCTATACCTCAGGAACACCAGTCCTGGGACTTTTCCTTGCAACAAAGCCCGCTGCCAGCTTTGTCCACATATCTACTCTGGAGATACCATCACTGGACCTAACCAGGTTATTCAGAGAATCACAGGCACTTTTTCATGTTCCTCAACTAACATCGTATATGCCATCATGTGCCAACAATGCCCAGATCCTTTGTATATTGGACATACTTCAAACTCTCTTAGACAAAGAATTAATGAGCACAAAACAGACATAAAAACACTCCTGATCCACAAACCAGTCAGCTGACATTTTAATGGAGTGGGCCATTTTGTTAATGACCTGAAGGTCTGCATCTTAGTGAAGAGGAATTTCCACAACAGATTGGAAAGAGAGGCTGCTGAACTCTCTTTTATATTCAAATTCAGCACATTAACACATGGTTTGAACTGGGATGGGAATTTTTAGGTCAGCATAGGGGCTCTTTTGCATACTTGGCTTAATCTAATTCTCGATTCCCCACCACCACCTTCTGCCCCTCTACTCTCTGATTTGCTCACTTTGATAATATTGTTCTGATTTGTCAACCTTGATTACTATTTTTGGTTCTCTATGCCTTAAATGTTGAGTCTGTTCTGGTCTGGCTATGATCTGAAGAAGTGGGTCTGTGCCACAAAAGCTCATCACCTACTAAATTATTTTGTTAGTCTTTAAAGTGCTACTGGACTGCTTTTTTGTTTTCATAGTATATAGACTAGCACAGCTTTCTCTGTTACTATTCTTACATCAGTGAGTATAGCTCAGATTGTATTTGACATAAAACAAGGTCCTACCCTCGTGAGACTCCTCTGGCTATCCCTGTAGGAAGTCTATAATACAGAAACCCACCTGGAATAATCATGTCATGACAGTATATCTCTTTCCTAGCGCTTTTTCCTGACTTTTTTTCCCCTGAATGCTCTCCCTTCTTTGTTTCTGAAGCTAGACTTGCATAGAGTGGTTTAAACTGTTACACCCAGCATCTAAGAACACTCAGACTGAAACAAAGCCCCAAATTTCATTTTCTGTGAACAAAAAGTGAAATATGTATCATAATACGAGGTGACAGATTAACATATTCCAACTCAGATTTAAATTGTCATGCCATGCCAATACAGTGTCAGTCATGACAGATTAGTCTGGCATTGTAAAGATTTTTGTCCAACAAAAGTAGTCAGAAGTTAAAATCAGGCAGTCTCATTGTATAGCAACACACAGGAAGGTAATATTAAGCAAATATGGAGAAAATTGTATAGAGGGTATAACTGTTGACATGCATGTTTAGCTACAACAAAGGGAGCCTTTTAAGGTGTCAGTTCATTCAGATAAGACAACATGTCTTTTATCACTTAAGCAGAAAGAAAAAACCTCAAACTATAGCTTCCAAGAAAAATATGACTAACTCATGAGGAAGAGAAATTTCACCTTTTCACCAGCTTAATCCACCCTCATTTTAAGGATATTTGATACTTTTATTCCTGTGTTTCATATCCTATTTCTTCCCAGGTTTTTGTTACCTTCATGGGCCCAGCTACTTAGTTATCAGAGTTGGCATGATGAGACCGGCAGTGCTAGCTAGTTTAAAAACAAACAGCTAGTGCATGTTGCAAACACCACAAAGGAAAATGTTAAAAGAATTTCTCTGTGAGTTTACAATTATGAGCGTCCCTGTTTATTCAGCTGACGACCTTGGATTACAGTGTTTGCTTCACCTCACCCCGCCACTCTCCACTAGAGGAAATCAGATTGTTAATCAGCCAAACTGCCCATTACATGAGCAGAACTTGACTTGCAGGAATCCAGTGGTGTAAGGTCCACCTGGAGGACACACAATGATGCAAGCAGCAATAACCTGGATAGGCCAGGGGGGCAGGAGCCAGCCAATACAGCCCCTACACTGGCTCGGGTGGGCTTCAAGACAAACAGGGCAGGAGCAGCATTATTCTCTGATGGTCCAGACTGGAACTCAGAGCTGCTTGCCTTTACTTAACCCCTTGGCCTAATCCCATCATGCTCTGCCTCAGATCTGAATGTCTCCTCCAGTGCAGAGGACATCAAAGATGCAAGGTGTAGCTGTTTGCACCCTCAACTGTGAAACTGGGATTTGGTTTTCACATACCCTGCATCTACACATGCCCTTCCTTTTGAAAGAGGCATGTTAATGAACCTGTTTGAAAGATGCTAATGAGGCGCTGCAATGAATATGCAGTGCCTCATTAGCATAATGGCAGCCGCAGCGATTCGAAAGTGCGGCTTTTCGAATCACACACCACCCATGGAGATGGGACCTTCCTATCTGGTGTTAGGAAGACAGGCTTTCGAAAACAGGGGGAGTCCTTTAGGAAGGTCCCGTCTCCACGGGTGGTGTGCGATTCGAAAAGTCGCACTTTCGAATCGCCACGGCCATCATTAGCATCTTTCAAACAGGCGCATTAACATGCCCCTTTCAAAAGGAGGTAGACCCAGCCATAAAGTAAATGGATTTTCTGTTAAAAAAATGTCAGCAGTCACTTGAATGAATCAAGGCAAGGCAAGTAGACTGAGAGCTCAGGTTGCCATGCTACCTTCAACTCCCCCTGCTGGAAAGAATGTGACAGTACAGGTTGAACCTATCTAGTCTGGCACCCTTTGGACCTGACCAGTGCCAAATGAGAGAATTTGCCATACCACAGGAGGTCACTATTGTCTAGCAGCATTACTAATACTTCCACTGCTTATTGGGCTCTTAGAAGACATTTAGGGGTAAATTACAGAAAAATAACAGCACAGAACACCAAGAGCCAGGACTGATGGCTGTACACAGACTTCCTGGGATCATAGGAAACTTAGCCACACCCATGGTAAGTGGTCATCTGACTAACTAAAATCATGATGGATTATAGATGTTGCTGGATGAGACAGTGACAGATTACAGAGGTTCAACCTGTACCTCATTATCTGACTGAGAGGCAAGTTGAGATATTCAGAGCACAGGAACTCTTACATTATAAGCCTGACTTTGACACTGCTTGCCTCTGTGGCTTTGGGCAAAGCACATGGGCTCCCTGGGCTCAGTTTGCCCATCTGTACAATGGGAATAATAGTTCATTAGAAATGAGTGAATAATTTTTAGTAAATATGAAATCCAAGGCAATCCAGCAGCTGGTGACTCAATGCATGGTTGATTGCTGCTGGCATGGGCAGGGCTGCTGTACTAGGGAGAAAGATCAAGGATTCAGGAACAGAAAAATCCATGAGTCTATAAAGAGGGCAGAAAAGAAAAGCATATCTCTCCGGAACCAGTCCAAGTTTTGGTGGATCTGAGCCCAAGTGAGCCTTCATCCACACATGGCAAGGATTGCTGTTTCATTATAAGCACTCAGTTCTCAGGGAAAAAAGCCCTTGTGTTAAGTCTGAGGAGGAATTACAGACAAAAGCTGCACTAGGCCAGTGTGCTGTTACCAGGGCTGATTCTGCCCTCTGGAGCTGTGCAAACAGAGCCCGTTTTAAAAAGTAAGGAGTGGGAGAGTGAACACAGGGGCACCAATCGTTTATTAATGAATGTGTTGCTGCAAACCAAGCTCCTCCTACCCAGCCGCAGAATTAAGGCCAAAGCAGGGGCCGTAGATCTAAGCACCGCATTTCACAGGGTATATCCCATTCGACCCATGGGCATGTCCATTCTCTAACCACAGCCCTGTCTAGCCTGTGCTGTTGTGATTTAACACACGGGCCAACAAAGCCTTGAGAAGGACCTCTGTTCTGAGGACTGTTTAATACAGGTTGAACCTCTCTAATCCGGAACTCTGTCGACTGGCAAACTGGAATCCAGCGTGATTTTAGTTAGCCAAACAACCACTTATCATGGGTGTAGCCAAGATAAGCTGCTTCTCCCATTAGTATTAGCCTCTGTCAGGAAATGGGAATCCTTCATAGCTAAGTCACTGATCTGAATTTCCCCAGAATAGTATTACTGTCCAACAGCTGTTTAGTCCACCACACAGCAGTCTCAGCCTCCCGTCCTGGATTTCAAGGACAAGGACAATGAACTGACCTCTCACCTTTAGAGATGATCTCTGCAAGTCAGGACTAAAGCATGTTGACTGGAGCTAAAATGGGGAGATCTGAGCTGCCACTGTCTGTAGCGTACCTGCCCCATGTGCAGAGGATTTCGGCTTCCCAGGCCAGTATTCTTGCCCTCTATTTACCTTTCCCTAACACTACATTAAATTCACTTCATTAAAAATGTGCATACTGATTAGTTGAATCCTGAAAACAGGACGGTTGCCATGGTCTCATGTCTGTATTTTGAACAGGTTTTCACATTCTTTTCATACCCACACCTAGACCACCTGTGTAAACACCACAGAACGTTTTTCTTTGTGAAACACAGGTAGATTCTTGTGGTTTGCTTTGTGCATAAGAAGGAAGAAATGCTGTACTACAACCCCGGAAGTGCAAGAGATCTGCCAAGTCCTGGCAGAGCAACAGTTACTGTACATAAGAGGAGGTGCCTGCATCATTTTCTTAACCTCCTCTTCAGTAATAATACCAGTTTTGAACATCCCTAATGAGTGTTGCTCATGCTGCAAGAAAAATTAATGCTGAGAAAACATCTTTAGGTTGTGTCTGAAACCCAAGGATTTTGTTCATCAAAATGGGGCTGATATACAACCAATGTCATCCCCCTTGTTGATGACTAAACGACAGATTCTATAATCCTAACATACATTGAAGAGCATTTACCTGTACAATCAATCCCACTGATTTCAATAGGATGACTCATGAAAGAAAGTACCACTCTGCATGAGCAAGGGTTGGCAAATCTGGTTCTTAATTTTCTTTTTTTTTATTTGATGATAAGCTAGAAAGTTATTGTCCTGAAATTGAAAACAGAGTGCAACATCAAAGTTCTAACAGATGAGATTTTATGGACATTATCTCAAAGAGGGGATGTAAAGTGTCCATAATAATGAACCCCGAACTAGTGTTTCCAATATAACATCTCAAGTACACCAAGTGGTGAAATGAATTTAGAAGGATTTAGAAGGCTTATATGTTATGAACAGGTCCAGCTAAGAGGAAGAGTATGTTTTTCATGGACATCAAGCTCTCAAGAGCAACTATAAAAATGTGAAAAACTCAGAGCCGGAATGACACAGGGAAGGGGTAATTTCCATGCCATAATCACAGGACATTTTCTCCCTAATGAGTCACTGCAAAGGAGAATTCACCACCATTTCTTCTGGGTCCTGATTCTCATCTCACAGGGGTTCACACCATGAAACAGCATTGACTTCACTAATGATCTTCCTAATTTACACCCAAAGCCAATTAAAACTTTGACCTTTATTTACCTACCAGCTCTAGCCAGTACATGTTTTATTTTCCTTTGCATGCTCTTTGAACTGAGTTTGTGACCCATGCTTGCTTTTACTCCGTAATGAGAAAGCCAAGCCAACAACTCAATGGAGGGCTCAGATTTAGCTCTTGCTTCCCTAATACAATCCCCAGACCCCAAATCTTTCAAGGTCATCATAGCTCTCAGTAAAAAGATGGTGCGTACATTTTGTCACTTGTTTTTCATAGCCCTCCATAGGCTGTATTTAGAAGTACAAGCACAGCAAGAAAATCTGTCGTTTCCTGTTTTGCTGTGGCTCTGAAGCTGATTTTTAAACCAGGCATGTTCTTAATTGGACTACTTTTAGTACCAGTTTTAGAGCCCTAAAATGTGAAGTTCTATTTATCCATAGAAAATGCACAGGACAGAGGACATATCTCATTAGCTGCGCAGAGAGAGAAGCAGTGTAGATCTTCCTTATAGATCTGCCCAAGCATAAGGAAATGTATCATGTTAAGTACTAGCAAGCACTTTTTAACTGCTGCACTGTTTGCACTTGGCATGCAGTCTGTACAGAGAGAGGTCAGCAGCCCCCAAGCCCTTTCCCATTCCAAGCTCAGACCCTTCAGGAAATCCTGTGCAGAGTCAGGGATCCAGATCTGAGCCTGCTCCAACATGCTCTTTCCTGCCCCATTACAGATCCCTGACTCTATGGAGGACTGTCTGCAGGTCTGAGACAGGGACAGATGTGTCCAGGGCGTGGCTGGTTGCATTCCAAACAGAACAGAGTAGGCTGCATATAAATTCCTCGCCACAGTGCTAAAACTGGGATCATGACCCTGCTAAGGTTCTCATCAGATCGCCAATAAACCGCGGGCAGCCAGACCTGACAGTTGGAATATTTCCGATGTGAAAATAGCAAGCAGAAATTGAATTTAAAAATCTTTTTAGGCACCCTTAATATACCAGAAAGGGGGGAAACAGGGTTTCATATTATTTTTCATCATTTTGCAGATGGTATTTAAAAAGGCTTTGTCTAGACGACTGGCCAGATCTGTTTAGGATCAGGGCTGCCAGGCAAATCCCTGGTGTTTTCTAAATCTAGACCACACCCTGGGTATCTATCTGCTCCTGCCTTATGATGAAGCAATATATAGAAGGGACCATTTTACTACAGGACTTCAGGGTCATTGTAAATTTCAATATCGTATTTGTTTACTAGAACAAAGAAGACAAACCCAGCACTGAGCAGAGTTTTGTGTGTGTGTGTGTGTGTGTGTGTGTGTGTGGGTGGGGTGGGTGGGTGGGTGTATTTTCACAGTTGTAAACTATGCCTGTTTGCTATTGCAACATTGTATTGCAAACCAGCACAACAGCACAAATTTTGTTTTTCAACTGAGTGGGGTCTGCAGCCTCAGTTAAATAAAAATAATAACAATTTGTCATCAGATGCATCATATGTTACCATAATCTTTAAAACAGATTTGACTTTCACCCCACCAACACTGGAAGTATGGCTCTCGCTATTTAAGCAATCAAATAAAGCAGGAGCACTTGCTAATACAGAGGAAATTGTTTGCCTTTTACAAAACAATCAGGATAATTTAAATAAAAGAACTTTATGTATCTTGGCACAAAAGATTATATACTGAGATTTTATGTTCTTTATTTACTGTCACTCTTGCCTAGTACTGTGTACTTTTAAAACAAAAACATGCCCTGATTTTATAGATCCAAGGAAGCTGTCTAAATAAAAGTGACCACGGGAATTTTATTATTCTATATCTGGAACATCTTCTCAACTCTGATTTGTATATACCATGGGGCAGATTAGTAGGTAGAAGGTTCTACTGAAAGAAAACTTAATGTGTCACATTATTGCTGAGTGCATCTGCAAGACAGGCAACTGGCAAACCATTAAAACTTGTCATATTAGTAATGTAGCAACTCTGCAATAATATTTGCTCTGTTTAATGCTCCTCACCCTCCCTAACTTCTCCCTGAGATCATGGTATTGATCTTAGAAATATGTGTGTCAGTAATCACATCCAAAGGCATTTGTTGTTTCAAAATATTTTCTTATTCAGAAGACACATATTGGCGTACGTATAATTTTGTAAGACAGAGCGTGCAAGTACAGGAGATCTTGCTTTGTTCCTGCCAATGTTCAACCACACGTCTATCCATATTGGTACACAAATACTTTTACACATATAAACCGAAAAATTAAGAATGAACCTCTGTAATCTTGCAATTTAATGAGATTGAAATCACAGGCGTCACCTAGTGGGCATTGGGTGAAATATGGAAGAACATCCACATTTCTGAACCTCTGACAAGAGCTAAGCAAGAGATCTTGACACAGATGCAAATAATTCCACTTTGCAACAAGCTGAAGAGAGTGGAAAGTACAGGCCAGTCTCACAGCTGCGCTGCAGCTCAAGCACATTCCACAAAGACATGCTGGAAGTTTAAGCCAACCTGATGTTACATCTTTTCTATTGTAAGCCACACTGATCAGACTAAGGCAGTTGTATCCAGTACTCACACTAAAACTGAGAATATTTCAGCTTGAGTAAAAAGTGGCGTGTTTAAAAATTCACTCTAGGTCTGTATTGTGTTAATTTCTGATTTAAAGCCCAAATCTTGAATTAGCCCCAATGTATGGATATTCTTATGATCCAGATCCTCCAAGGCCTTCATATGCAGACCTCCAACTCACCTGCAAGTGAGAGATGTGTAGGGAGGACTTGCTGACTCAAACCCTAAGGAAGGGGTAGTGTGCCCTGAAAGAAGTTCACAGAAAACTATCGCAACAGCAATATCCCCTGCAGTGTTGGTGCTTTCTTATTTTCAACACAATGGACCACGCATCATTTTCAGCATTCCAGTGCAATGCTGGTGAAGACCTTTTCCATCGTCTTCTTCAAGTTTTATTTCATTTGTATTTTGCTTTCTATCTAGACTCCTGTCAGTGTTCGTCCTCTATGTGGAGTAGGAGCCCTTTGGGGCTTTTGGTTCTGTCTTTTCAGCCTGGGTTTGTACAATGCCTAGAACAATAGGGTCCTGATCAATGACCATAGCTTGGGGCCAATATCACAACACAATAGCAATCATAATTTTCTATGTGATGGTGTTTTATTGCTGACTCCCTAAAAAGCAAAGTAAAGAAGACAGTACCAAGTGGGCAAAGTATCTACCAGACATGGGAATTCTTTTTTGAATGCTGTTTAATCCTGGCTTTTGTGTTCTGTGTACTTCAAGTTGTCAACCCTAGCCAGCTGAAAGCCAGACTTGTAGCACGGCTGGTTTCTTAACTATGGGTGAGTCTCACGCCACAAGCTCCAACTCAGCTCCATTCTGCTCTCTGCTCCTTTCTCTAATTTGTTACTCCTCTCCATGTCTCCTGTGGTTAATCTTCCTGTATGAACCATCCTCAGGCTACCAAAGTGTGCCTAGGAACTCATGACCTAAATCTCATTCTCTTGGAGATTGCCAGCGGGGATTGGTTTTCTGTGTCTTGTGAGGCACACACCCGTGGGGACCTGTTGTGAGAGGCACAGTTCGCTTGTATTGTGAGAGAAGGTCCCTGCCCTAACGAGCTAGCAGATTGTGGCTGCAATTGAGCAAAGCATATGCCTGTGCCCCTCTAAAATAATGGGACTTTTTTATGAGCTTCAAGTTAAGTACATGCTTAGCTGCTTTTCTGAACAGGAGTGGTGTGTGAACCAGGGACTAAAGATAACAATCAGATAAAGGATGGGGGAAAGAAATATTATTATTTCCACTATGCAAATGGAAAGAAGAGGCTAGGAATTATTAAGAGCCCGACCCACAACACACTCAAGTTAGTAGGAAGAGTGGGTGACACAGTAAGCCGTTGGTAGAGTCAGGAATGAGGCAATGATCTCTCGAGCACTGGTCTGGATGTTTACCCATAAGACCATCCTTCCTCTCAAAGGAGCCAGCCTTGTGCATGGCTATTTTAGACAGCATTCCCTTTGGAATACATCCAGCTCATGGGAATGAGTAAGGCCGCCACTCATAAGTGCTCAACTTGTACTGTGTTGCTTACATTTGGCCCAGTCCAGTTCTCATGAAAGTAAATGGCTATGATCCCATTGACTTCAATGGGAGTAGGATTGGGCTAAATAAACCTAGCAAACTGAGTTTCTTAACATATAGATTCTTGGGAAATGGTCTTAAATACAATCTCCATAGTAAAATGTCCTGCTCCTAAGACTAAGAAGCACTTCAGCACATCGCTACCTCATTGGGCCCTGCTTGCCCCAGGCTTCAGAGCTCTCTGGCATGTAAACATTCCACAGCATGTGACCCAACCTGTCCCATGGCAATATTACCAAATAGAAAAAAATGCACAGTCAGGGTAGGTGTCACTAGGCAAGCCGGCTATTTTAGGTTTAAGGCTCAGCCATAGCTCTGCTAGGCATGACTTGCCTTCACTAGGTGAAGGGAATTAAGATTAGCCAACCACCCTCACTAGGCAGGCACATTTAAGGTCTCTGCACTTTCATCATATATTCCCCAATAATCAAGACACACCGAAGTGGGCAGCAAGGAGACAACTGTGGTCCTGCTCCTCTCTGCTAAGTGCACAACAGATGCCTAACTTATCCCTGAGAGGGTGTACAGCAAGCTCATTCACCTGCATGCAGGACAGGAGCCTAAATTTCTAGTCCATCTGTCTGAAAAGAGATTCTTCCAAGAGACGGCCTGGCTGTCACAGTGACTTGGGAGAAAGATGGACGAAGGGCCACATCTGGAGAGATGCTGGGTACCTGCAAAACACAACGGGAGTCAGGGTGCTCTGAGAATCTGATGCCAAAAGAGTTATGAACTGATGGATTCATATTGACTGGTGTCAACTTTAGAACCAAATGATTATGGTGTATATGTCAGCATTATTACCTATGTCATTGCTGATCACCTTAGAAGAAAGAATCACCAAATGGTGCACTTAGCTGGAATGGATGGATTTATGGGTGAAATTGCAGGATTTTAAGAAGAAATAATTAAATAGGGGACTCTGTGAGGGAGGGAGAAAGAAGAGACTCCGAAGGCTCCTATGTCAGCATCTCTAAATAACATAGAGGGAGATATTCTTTGTAACTCCCTCAGAGGTGCTCAGTTTGCCTTCAAAAGCATGAGAGACCACGTTCTGCATAATCTTTCAGCCCCGCTGATGTAGCCATGCATGTGATTTACGTTCACGCAAAGGCTGAATTCCATCATTTCCTACAGCAGTGGCTTCCACAGCCCAAATGCCTTAAATGAGAGGAAATATGTCTAGTGCTAAGAGCACAGGATGGTACCAAAGTTTTTGATTCTAGTCCCACCTTGGCCGCTAACTTGCTGAGTGACCGTGGGCAAGTTATTTATCCACTTCACCCTCTTCCAAGTTGATTCTGTATAGTGTTGAAGTGACAGGAGGCAGTGTTCCCACCTGAACTCCAACAGGCAAGGAGTTAACCCCACATTAGACCTACCACAGGTATGAACAATGAGGAGACAAAGCTTAACTGGACACTAAAGACCCTGCCAGAAAATCATTTCATTATTACCTATGTGCTGATGCCCATCTCAAAAATAAACCCTAGAGTATAAAATGTTCTTGGTGCAAGACTGACTTTGTGCCTGAGGCAGGTGGCCTCTCCACCACTTTACGAGTGGCCCCAGTGCCTTACGCACAGGGGTTCTGGGAGACCTAAGGTTGGTAGAGAATGGAGGATGCTATCTAAACGCTAAGCAATAATGGAGGCCACATGCAAAGCAACTCTCTGGGCATCTTATTAGACTTGTTGAAACATTCAAAGTCTCAAACAAAGTAACCAAATGCCATGCTCCCTTGCTGCTTGCCAATTTTCCATTTGGCTAGAAACCCAGGGAATCATAAAAGTACTTGAGGCATAAAAGTCATTCAAGGTTAGCTCCTTCCATGGGGCCTTCCACATGACAGTTGATACTATGGTGCTACTTAGGTGACCATGTTTGGTATGTATAATGTGACAAATTTTTGAATGGGGATCAGGACCTACAGTCCTCCCCAACCTCATCCCATTTAAAACCTCAGTTCAGACAGGCAAGACAGACCCAAAAGTGAAATGGCCATGGGATCCACTGCAATGGGATACACTTCCCATATACATGTTCTGACATCAGTTTCTTGATGCAGCATCAACTTTTTAAAAAAAAATAAGCACTTTTTAATTAAAATACTTGTAAATGACTTTTTCCTAGCCCCATCTTCACCACCCTTCAAGATGAATACCTTTCTTAATGAGATAACCTAAGAAACAAAATCTAAAATAAGCTGGATGCAAAGTATTGTGTAGGATGAATGGAGGCAGACATCTGAATGTACTTAGTGCAAAGGAAACTTTTTTTGAAGCTTTCATTTCTTGTTTCTTTTATCCTTAAGCTCAGCAATAAACTAGCACTCCATGGTTAAAAAGTCAGGAGAGCAGATGTATGTACTAGTACTTCAGAATCTATATTTCAAATGAAGCATGTAAATTATAAGAGGACTTCCCAAGGACTCTTGAGAGCATCTATCAAGCTTTTGTTGCACTGATCCTGACAGATATTTTTATTCCAGTTGCTTGATTACACCAAAGTAAATACTTGTAAAAGTTCAATCAGGGTTCAGCGGTCAACACAATTTTTAATGCAGAATTTTGACGATTTTTATATGAGCTATTCACACTTTGCACCATGTTTCAGTTGACCTGAGCTGGCTGTGACATCACCTTCATGCTGGGGGGCCCGCTTTGTCCCCTTGTTGTTGTTGCATGACACCATGCGGTAAACGTTAAGGATGTTGGTGGTAGTGTCCACATACATGATAAAATGACTCTGTATTGTTCCTTTCTTACCCTTCGCTTTTCTGTGTGTGTATATATATACATATATATACATATATATATATGTATCTGTGAAGGAAGTATATCTAGAGATTAGAATATTTGGCAATTTGTTTTTAACTACATTTGATTAAAGCTATGTTGCCACAGAAAAAGAAAATTGGGTTGGTGGTTGGAGAAGGTAGTTTCTGAGTTCAATTTATGTACTTGCTTCTAGTTTACTGTGTGACCTTACGCAAATAACTTCTCCTGCAGATGAACGTTTACCTGCATGAGTAGTCCTGTTAAAGTTGATTATGATCATTGCACCACACTGAAATCCAAGACAACATCCAACAGATCTGATGAGCTCTCCCTCCTGTTGTGATCTGTTTTAGTCCACTTGAAATCAGGAAGTTACTCATGCAAGTAACTCCTCTCACAGGTGATGTTTGCAGGCTTGCCTTGTGATCCTTCACCTCACCATGCCTCACGTTACCCACCTGTGAAATGGTATAGTAATACTTACCTGCCATCATAAGAGGACATTGTAATAATCAATACATCATTGCAAAGTGCTTTGAGATCCTCAAATGAAAAATATGACATGCAGAATATCAATATTATTAAATCCTCATGACTATAAAATGGTGTACGGCTGAAACAGAGGCTGAATTTAAAGATTTACCAGTGGAAACTGTATTTCCTTCCTGCCTTCTCACAGTATTTATTATACTGATGGCTATTTTAACAGGAAATAATGTTTGCTTTATTTCCCTCCCAGCCTGAGCCCTGAAGGGCAGTTTTTGTGGCAGTCAAACACATACCAGTCAAATTCCGATGATCAGCTGACCTGTGCAATAATTACACTTGGGTAAAAGTTACATTTTCTTTTATCAATGATCAGGCAATAAATTATTCAGCTATAATTTTCAAAGCAATATCAAAACAAAGATACTGCGGTGATAATTGTTCTACTATTCTAGATAATATTGTGGGGAAGTTCTGTGCCCTTCCCCGCACAGCTAACTGCCCAACCTCATGGACTCTCATGCACAGAGAAGGACAGAGGAATGCTGTGCCCGCCTTGCGAAAGGGGCAGTGGAGCCACCCTGTGGCTGCTCTAGCAGCAGCTACACCTCCCTCCATAGTTAATGGATTCCCTGGGCTGCTTGGGGAAGCTAGGTGCTATTGTAGTTAAAACCCACAAGAACAAGCCCCATTGTGCTAGGCACTGCTCAGCCAGAGACAGTCTTTACCTGGAATATTTTGATGTAAGCAGACAAATTAAGTATTCTTATCCCCCTCTTACATCTGTGGAATTTAGGTATAGTGAGGTTCAGGGAAAAATCCTAACCATTACATTCAATGCCAGTTTTGCCTTATGTGACTTATCAAAGGTCACTCAGGGAGATTGAGGGATGGACAGGACCAGAACCCCAATCTCTCTGGGTTTTCATGCAGGGCTTTAAGGGTACAACCATCCCTCTTTTCTGTGACGTATTGTGCCTCCTTCTCCAAATCTCCCTGTAATTTATGGCACAGGGACCCATTCCCCAGCTCCCTCCCCTTCCCCCTACACTAAACTGTGTTTGATGTGTAAGGATGAAAACCCTCTGTTTTCACATGTTGCCCTCCACCCTGTTCTGAAACTGTACTAAACCACATATGTAGGCTTCGAGGATTAAATTTCCATCAGTAAATGTTGATTTCACCATACACACACAAACGAACCAAAATATTTCTAACGATGATCACTGAAATTTACAAGAGGTATAGTAAGAAAAATGCTGCTTTGAGCAGTTAGTATTTGATTAGTTACTTTATATATTTTGACAAGTGAGGTAATGTTTTAACAATTATAAAGCTTTAACTTTTTGGATCTCGACAGCTATTGTCGTTAAATAATTCTTGTCAGATCCCATCTCTCATCATTTCCCACAATCGTATACATTTAAAATGATACAAAAATAAATTCTGCCAAGTTAACACATAACCCTGCTTCACACCGTCTAGCCTAGATTTTGAAAGATCAGCAAGAAATTCAGTCCCCGCTCCCCCTTGGGATACCCTGCTCTTCCAAAGGAAAAGAACTCTTCCCATTGGCTAAGGGGAAGAGAGACTATCACCAGTATCTATTTGCCTGTTTCTTGAAATTAGGCAGCCCATACTAAAGCCTATATTGAGATAGTCCTTAGCATGCGCTGAGAAAACAGCCTGCTGAGCAATGTCAGAAGTGGTGATAGTATTTAGGCCAGCAACACATTTCACAGAGGCTTTTAAGATGTAGAATAGCAAATTAAGCAGACAGGATTTTTAGTGTCAAAAATGGCTAATGAGGCTCCCTGCCTTTTTTGGCTCAAATCATTTGATTTTCATTTGCTTACACAGTAAGGCAATCTCCTGGGATATACTAACAATCATTCCCAGCATCCCTTTTGATCCAAACTTCACAGCAATTATTCAGTTCATATAAGCTCAGTAAATATTTAATAATCTTTAAGGGTGCTACTTATGTAAAACAGAAGTTTTCCAGTGTCCCTGTTACTAGAGTTCTCATTTTTGTGCCTGACCAGGGCGGTATTCTGCCCCTTCATGAAACTGATATTTGTGTTAAGCCAATTTATTGTAAGTAGTACAAATATTACAGAATAATTAAAAGGGAAATTTAATTATGTCATAGCATAATAAAGTATCAACCCCTCCTAATCAGGAATAAATTTAAAATAGTATTATGTTTCAAGCCCTGAGCAAAATTCACATACAGTAATTTTGAAGGGAAAGCCCTCCACTAGTGTATGTGAAATGGTTGATAGCACTGTATGTTCTGTTGCCTAGTTTTCGCATACAAGTGCAGGACTTGCAGCATATTCATTCTGTGTGATGCACCTTTTATACCCAGCTTTTAAATACTTGGCCTTTAGGACTGAACACTTATCTCAGATCAAGTATCTAAAAGTGGAATGCGTAAAAAGGCTTGCATCAGCTTTTGCACACAACTGTTGTTCCATCCTGGTACCACTCTCTTCCAACAAGTGGGCTAGTTAAGACCTGCATCTTTGCTTGAGAACAACGAAAACAGAACTCATTTTGACCACAAGTGGAAGGTTAAAGCCCCACGCCCCAGTTATTCATACATGTCTTTCTGAAACTAGTGTGGAATCGGCCTACTGGTGATTTTAATATATTCCACATACTTGCTTGAATAATCAGCACACAGGAGACTCTTTGAATGTATAGTCACTAGGGAAAAGTCAGATATAATATGATCTTTACCCTTTGCTGTAAATTGGCTCTGAGCATGTCTTTATGTGTCAGTTTTGCCTACCCACTTTCAGATGTTACCAGCTTCCGCTGCTATGGTGCTGTTTCTGAATACATGTGATTTTCATTTTATACAACTTTCAGCTAATTCACAAGTCCAAATGCGAAATCCAGCACTCAGGAACAGCGCATGGATTTATGATACTCTCTGGTGGGACTTTGTGTTCATAAACTAATGAATGGACTATGCTCATCCATATGTGGATTTTTCCCATCTGTGAGAGATATATTACAATTTATCTAGTAGCCTCCTCCTGCCCAACACTTCCACCAAATACACTTGCTAGATTGGTTGCTTTACAGAAAGCCCTGAAAAGACAGAACCGGGTTGAGGATGTCTGCAGTCACAGATGCTGACATATACACTTTATGCACATCAATAGTTCTGGT
Source organism: Carettochelys insculpta (assembly GCF_033958435.1). NCBI lineage: Eukaryota > Metazoa > Chordata > Testudines > Carettochelyidae > Carettochelys > Carettochelys insculpta. Next base: position 26,644,571 of record NC_134141.1, on the reverse strand, counting down.
GAAGTCAATTTTACTACTCCCAGAGGTAAAGGGAAAGCACGTGTGTTAGTGATTGCAAGATAGGGACCTAAAGAACGGACTTAAAAGCAGATAAGGACAACATACACCAGAAGTGAGTGGGGAGAGAGACTTGGAAGAATATATAATATCCAATGGAGCATGGGTGCCCAGTTGAGACATGTCGTCCGTGGCGATGAAGGGACTGTTTTTCATTTGCAGTGATATGGAACATGAGTCAATGCACAATAAAAAGGGACCTTGTGGTGGGGCAGCAGCAAGTCACACCCTTTATTACAGGACAGGTTGAAGCACATCAGAGGTTCTCCTTTCTGCTCTCTGTTGTGCCCCCTAGGCCTTCCACAAACATGGATACATTTCTTAACACCTGCGTTGGGGCTTCAGAGAGGGAATGCCTGCAAATCATGCACAAGCTGAATAGGGAAATAGCGACAGGGAACCTTCTTATTAACACATATTAGCTGTGTCTACACGTGCACGCTACTTTGAAGTAGCGGCACTAACTTCGAAATAGCGCCCGTCGCGGCTACACGCATCGGGCGCTATTTCGAAGTTAACTTCGACGTTAGGCGGCGAGACGTCGAAGTCGCTAACCTCATGAGGGGATCGGAATAGCGCCCTACTTCGACGTTCAACGTCGAAGTAGGGACCGTGTAGACGATCTGCGTCCCGCAACGTTGAAATTGCCGGGTCCTCCATGGCGGCCATCAGCTGGGGGGTTGAGAGATGCTCTCTCTCCAGCCCCTGCGGGGCTCTATGGTCACCGTGGGCAGCAGCCCTTAGCCCAGGGCTTCTGGCTGCTGCTGCGGCACCTGGGGATCCATGCTGCAGGCACAGAGTCTGCAACCAGTTGTCGGCTCTGTGTATCTTGTGTTGTTTAGTGCAACTGTGTCTGGAAGGGGCCCTTTAAGGGAGCGGCTTGCTGTTGAGTCCGCCCTGTGACCTTGTCTGCAGCTGTGCCTGGCACCCTTATTTCGATGTGTGCTACTTTGGCGTGTAGACGTACCCTCGCAGCGCCTATTTCGATGTGGTGCCGCACAACGTCGAAGTTGAACATCGACATTGCCAGCCCTGGAGGATGTGTAGACGTTATTCATCGAAATAGCCTATTTCGATGTTGGCTTCACGTGTAGACGCAGCCATTCAGTCTTTCCTATTCCACTTTCACTTCTGTCTTCTTCATGCCTCAGGTGGCACATAACCAGGATTCAACACCAAATTTGGTCCACTGGTTGACTCATTAGTTTCACTAGCCAAGGCCTGGTACTGACAGGGAGCATGATATGATCCTTGGTTCATGAGTCCCTTTCCTTTACATAAACCCTAGCATTACGCAATATATAGTGTACACTACGGAGCACAATGAAGTAGAGGTAACTTCCTGATCATATATCTTTTTCTTTTGGATGCAGGCCTTATTGCAAATACACATAATTAGTTACCATGGTGTGAAATATTTAGCAATATACATGGGGTTATAAAAGTCAAAGGTGTAGCCGTGTTAGTCTATGTCAGCAAAAACAATGAGGAGTCTTGTGGCACCTTAAAGATTAATACATTTATTTTGGCATAAGCTTTTGTGGGCTAGAACCCACTTCATCAGATGCATGGAGTGGAAACTTCAGTTTGGCAGGAACATAAGCAAAGATTTGTTCTTTTACACAGAGACGGTCCAGTTTGGCCAATGTCTATGGCAGAGGAGCATTGTTGGCACATGGAGTCATATATCACGTTAATAGGTGTGCAGGTGAACAAGCCACTGGTGGTGTAGCTGATGCAGTTAGGTCCAGTGATGGTGTCGCTTGAGTAGATATGAAGAGCTGGCAACAGGGTTTGTCAAAGGGATAGGTTCCTGGGTTAGTGTTTCTGTTGTGTGGTGTATAGTTGCTGGTGAGTATTTGCTTCCGGTTGGGGAGTTGTTTGTAAGCAAGGACTGGTTTGCCTCCCAAGGTCTGTGAGAGTGATATTTTGTAGGATAGATTGAAATCTTTCATGCAGTGCTGAAGAGGCTTTAGCTGGGGGCTATAGATAATTACCAGTGGTGTTATATTACTTTCCTTGTCCAGCCAGTCCTGTAATAGCTGACTTCTGGGTACTGTCTGGTTCTGTCAATGTGTTTCCTCATTTCCCCAGGTTGGTACTGTAGTTTTAAAGATGCTTGATTAGAGAACTCGTAGGTGCTTGTCTCTGTCTGATGGATTGAAGCAAATGTGGTTGCACCTTACAGCTTTGCTGTAGACAATGGATCATGTGATGTGTTCTGGATGAAAGCTGAAGGGATGTAGAGAAGAATAGTGGTCAGTGGATTTCCAGGGAGTGGTGTTCATATGACCATCACACATTTGCGCTGTAGAATCCTGGAAGTGGCTCTCTTGTGCAAACTGGTTCAGGCTGAAGTTAATGGTGGGGTGCAAATTGTTGAAATCCTGGTGAATTCTTCAAGGGCTTCCTTCCCGTGGGTCCAGATGATGAAGATATCATCAGTGTAGCATAAGCAGAGAAGGGGCACTTGGAGACAAGAACTGAGGAAGCACTGCTCTAAGTCAGCCAAAAAAAAAATGTAGGCATACTGTGGGACCAGAGAGGTACCCATGACATGCTGCTGAGTTCAGCGTTCAAATCATCCCCAGATCTGAAATGGTTGTGAGTGAAGACAAAGTCACAAAGCTCAGCCACCAGCTGTGCCCTCACATCAAAGGAGACAATGTTCCCTTTTCCATCCATGTTCAGAATATATTTTTATGTGCACTCAGGCATATGCCAATGTGCATGACCAGTAGGTGAAAAAAAAAAAAAACCTAGCTGTGGGCACTCCGGATCAGCTGGACTACATTTCAACCTCTCCTGACTGGCCATATGAATGCACAGTTTACAGGGATTCTGTGCTTGGGGATACTGTTCCTGACAGCTTGTAATCCACCTTTGCATGACAAGTTGGCATAAAGAGCTTCTACATCCGTAGTGGCCAAGGTGGTGTTTTCTGGAACATCACCAATGGCTTTTAGTTCATGTGGTACAGATAGATGGCTTTCATCCCAAATGTCCCAGCGTCATTCCTGCTCGCCAGTGACCTAGGTTCATCAGCATGACTGTTATATCATGTGACAGTGGTAAAGTCTCACCCAAAGCCTTGTCCTCTTAACAAGGAGCTTTACTAGAGCAAAGAAAAAGAACAGTGTCCCTAAAACCATTTTGTCTCTCTGATTCACCATTGCACTTTTGCCTCAAACATTCCCCAGCCCTCAAGATGCAACTCACATGTCCTTGCTGCTACACCTACAATTTATTCTTAAAATACACCCAGTGCAGAATGCAGCAGCCCAATTGGGAAGTAATTTTGTACACAGGGAGCATCGGTACAGCACAGGCTCCAGTGATGGCCAGTTGATTCCTGGCTGAAGTTTTAGATGCTGGTTTGGACCTTAAAGCTATAAAAGGTTTTGGTCCTGGCTCTCTCCTGATGACATTGGGACAGTGAGAAGATCACTAAGATGTTCAAGCTAAAAGCGCCCTCCCGGGATAAACTGAATTGCCTCGCAGCTGACTGCCCCTGCCAGTGTAGAGAAATAGTGATTGTTTCCACCTTTTCTGGTCCAGCTTTGGTCAAGTACAGTGGGGCCTAGAGAAGGCCTTTCATACAGCAGCTCTCAGCAAGGTGTCTAGGAGAAGTCACTGCAGAAATAAGACCTCTGTCCTTCAGATTCTTGTATGCCTCTGAAGAAGTGATTTGGAGGTACACAGATACACTGGCCTTGTCTCTAGGAAGCCCACACTTCCCCAGGTTCTGGCACTAACTGACCAGCTTGTGGGTGTATATTTCTGTACCTGTCTTAGGGAGGGCTCTGCCAGTATAAGAATTTCCTTCTGTGTGAGTTTCAGACTTTGAGCTTATAAATGATTAATGTTTTAAACTAGCAGCACAGAGAACAAAGTCCTGCTTTTCTTTAGGTTACTGGATAAGCATTTAACTAGTCAAAAGACGCTAGTATGGTCAGTGCAACAGTGTCCATGGCAAGAGTTTAACTTGTAACTTTTCATTACACAGCTCTGAACTCTCTTGCCTCCAGGCAAAGCCCCAGGCAAAAAGCCTGTATATGGGGAATTCAGCAGGGGACAAACCTGGCATCACACACACAGCCTGAGATCACAGAGCAGCTACAAACTGCAGACAGTTGGTGGTAGTAATACTGCAGCTGCTGTGGCCTGTCTCCTCATTATGAGACGAGAGTTGAGGTTAGGTCAGCGGATCCAAGGAGTTACAGACTTGTTGGCCAGTCCCTTAGCAATCCCGCAGCACACGTCTACTCAAAACCTTGCACGTGGTATATGGATTCAACCCCGTATTCTGTAGCTGTCCCACATACCCATACAGCAGAACAATACCAGCTTTGCTCAGGAAGAGGGTAGGGGTGAAATATTTCCATCAATGGGACAAATTTTCTCCATTTATAATGGTAATAACTCCAAGAGGGATGTTTCACACCAGTGACCACATTACTGTTCCATCCAGCAAGTACTATGTGCCAAAATATGCTCTTCCTTGCTTGTGTCTCATTTGTCCTAGTATTGGCACAGTCAAATGGAAAGCAGCCAATCATTCCCTGATTTGAAAGGAGATATTTATGTTCACCGTGTGCTCTTCAGCAGAGACAAAAAATCAGTGGGAAAAGAAGCTGATGATACAGACATATGAGAACCTCAGCCAGCAGAAGACAAGGGCTCCCCGTGGTTATCTGTGGCCACATGGTCAGATGAATGGAAGGCATTCCATGAAAGAACTAAGTGTTGTGTTAAACCAAGCCAGCAAATCAAACTGGGAAGGTAGGCTTTACTGCGGTTAGATAAAAGAAAGGGAATGATTGTCAAACTCATTAATTAGCTCAGCATTGGCAGCCACCAAATACTAATGAATGTGAGCTATGCTGAGCCGGTAACCGCACAGCTACTGGTGCTCTCACAATAGCCTGACAAATTAAAGCTGCTAAGCCATTAAACTCACTCAGGTCTGAGTCTTAGGCCATGACTGTATTACAGCTTAGGTCTAGTTAATGTATGTTGCTCAGCGGTGTGAATAAGTTACCCCTCAAATGAAGTTATACTGACCTAAGTACTGGTGTGAGCAGCTGCCAAAGGCATCACGAGAGCTTTGTAGCTACCACCACTGGCTGGCAGCTGTAAGCTCTCTAATGTACCCACAGCCTCATGAACATCATCCCAGAAAGCTAGAAAGCCTGAGCCAAAGACCTCCAGGTCTGGGTCTTAGCATAAGCCCTATAGGGAAAAAGTGAGCAGTCCTGTAACACCTTAAAGACTCACAAATTTATTTATTAGGTAACAAACTTTCATGAGAAAGACCCACTTCTTCAGGTTGGAGCAGATGATTAGAATCCAGGGTTTATATAGCAGGAAGCAGGGGAAGGATTATTAAAAGAGAGATTTAATTATGTCATATGCATAACAAAATACCACCTCATCATAACCGCAAATAAATTTAAAATATGCTTATGTTTCAAGCCCTGAGCAAAAGTCATATGCAGGGAAATCCCTCCACCCGCAAGTGTATGTGAAATGGTTGATAGCACTGTACGTTCTGTTGCCTAGTTTTTGCATACCAGGGCAGGACTTGCAAAATATTCATTCTGTGTGATGCACCTTTTATACCCAGCTTTTAAATACCTGGCCTTTAGGGCGGAACTCATGTCTCAGATCCAGTATCTAAAAGTGTAACGCATAAAAAGGCTTGCGTCAGCTTTTGCACAAAACTGTTATGCTTTCCTGGCATCACTCTCTTCCAACAAGTGGACTAGTTAAGACCTGCATCTTTGCTTCAGAACTCATTTTGACCACAAGTAGAAGGTTAAAGCCCCACACCCCAGTTATTCACACACGTCTTTCTGAAACCAGCATGGAATCAGCCTATTGGTGATTTTAATATATTCCATCTACTTGCTCGTATAATCAGCAACAGGAGACTCTTCAGAGGGAGGGTCATTCAGAAGAAGGCAAATGCAGGATTGTGATTGCTACGCCTAAGAAATCAGCACAGAAATTATATCCAGCATAGAGGGGTGTGTTGTTATAACAACTGATGTATCACAAGATTCAATAGAAGAATAGATGAAAGATGAGAGCAAAGTACACCATAAGTCAATGCAATCAACATTTTCTTCTGGAGCGCAGGGTTGAAGTTCCAGTTTTGGTGACAACTGAAAAGCAACAGTGACATGCTCTCTGTGAGCTCACATCACTGGGCCATCACACAAGTGGACATCATTGGCAGCTTCTGCTCAAGAGAGGTCCAGGGCTCAAAGATAAGGAACGTTATTGGTCAAGCAGAGCTGGGTATGGAAGCTTGTAGTGCACGCCTACGCCAGCTATTAACCTTTCTTTCCATGAGCAATAAATAGATTCAACAATACAACTGTATTAAAGAAAGGAAACCAGAGATGGGAAGGATAAGGGGCCACAAAAAGAAAAAAAATAACTTAAGTACCAGACAAGCTACAGAAATAAACGAGAAGGGCAATGACCAGACAGTGGGCCAAATACTGACTCCATTGGGACACCTTGTGCAGCCGAGCAGGCATGATTCGGCCCAATTTTGTCTCAAGGGTAAAATTTCTGGTTAGAAGTCCTAAAAAAATGCCATTCCCCTCCCAATTATTGTGCTCTGAAAAAAATCTGGAATATAGATTTTAGAACTTGGAATTGCCCCAGAATTTGGGCTTGGAATTACACAAGTAAATTGGCTCTTTAAAAGGGGGTCAAGAACTCTTATGCTTTTTTTCCAGGTGCTTAATTTCCTGGAGAAAAAGATGACAGATATTAAGCTGAATAATGTTAGATATATGCATTGTTAAGCGACAAGATGTTTATTCAAGACAAATTCCCAGAGTCCAGAACAGGTCTTCTAATAGGACTTCTGGTTTTCCCACATCTATCATCACAGGTCATGCCAGCAGCATGAGAAACAAATCAAGCGGAATTTTAGTAACAAGGTAAACATATTAAACATATAGTAAATTAAAGGTCTTCATTAGCATTTTATGTGCAGTAACCACCACCAAAGAACAAAGCCATGGTAATAAAACTATGAAACAGGAAAAGTGAGAAGCCTTATACATAGGCAAAAGCTGTCAGATTGGCATGATTCAGAGCAGAAGTAGATCCGCTGGTAGGTAGGGACTAGATCTGGGCAAATAAGGCCTGATCCCATTTGAGACAGAGGTAGTTTTTCCATTGACTTAAATGGGAGTTGGATCTGGTACAGAGTCAGGAAAAGCAGCTCTGTGTCAATCACCTTCAAATACAATTTTGGTTTGATTGTTTTCATATCCCCGTGAATTTAACATTCAAATATTATTTCTATGAATGTTTACGGAAAGTGATTTTTAGACTAGTAGCCAAGATTTGTTAAATCACAAAACATTTGTTTTCATTATTCAGTGAAATTAGTTGCAGGCAGGCTTTGCTGTTACTGCTGATTTTATATAAAAGGAGGAACTCAGACACTCCAGTGATGGGCAACAGTATAAAACCTGACGATAACCCCGCAGAAGCAGTTTATGAAGGTTAAATCATCTAATCAGGGAACAGAAACAATCTGATGTAACTTAGATGACACTACTCCCATAACTCAAGTATTTTAAGAATACTCACAGTAGTCAGTTCAGGACAGAAAAAAAAAATCTCCAAACATTTTGGAATAGTGGGAAAAAAAAATCACAAAAATTGCTCATTATTCAGAATTTGTGACCTAATCTGTCCACAGAAACTTGTTCTCGCTGCTGCAAAAGCCCGTTAGCAGCACCTAGAGCTATGTAAACACATTGATAGGATTAAAATGAGCATATATAGAAAGCAGTAAAACCAAAACTAATTCTGCTTCACTGACGATAAAATAGAAAAAAACATTAGAAAAAGTGTGTCAAGTACAATCAAAGATAATAGGTAAAGTTTTCCAAAACCTGAAGGCGGTTTCAGGCTAAGATAAATTTTACCTACATGCCTAATTTTCTTTCTGTTGCCTCTACAAAAGGACACAAAATATATATCTTCTTAAGTTTATACCTTAGTTTTCCTTTTGAAGCCATTATTCTATACAATTTTTGACCCCAACATTCATTTTATTGAAGGTGGCACAAATGTCCAGTCCAGCTATTCAAAAATGAAAAGTTTTAGGAAATTAGATATTCTGAGTCAATGAAGAGTCTGAGGGGTGATTTTACGCCCACTTGACACAAGAGCAGACCTTTATCTGAGAATGCTTAAGAGCCACTGAATATTCCTATTCTTCCCCTTGTCTCTACCACCACACTTCAGACCTGATCTACCAGCATGCTGCTTGAAAGATGGCAGTCTCAAGATAGCCCAGAATGAACTACTCTCTCATCCCAGGAATTTTATCCCATCAGAACTGCACTGACAGTTGTACCCTGCTCCAAAGCTCATTGAAATCAATGGAAAGATGCCTTTGATGAACAGGTAAACTTGCACTGCAGTTACCTGTTCTGAGGACTAGTATCGATACAGTTCAAAGATGGTTATTCCAGCACTTACTTGTATATTCTGCAAGTGGGTGGATACCCAGGATGTGGAAGGAGAGATATATAAGGCTGAAGTAATGTCTGCTTGGCATTGCAAAGCACAGGTATGTCTATAAAGTATCTCATTTTATTGTAATGTCTGAAATGCTGCACAAACCCTACATTTTACGGTCTGCGTATGCACCGTTTTCATTTTCCAAATTTAAATATTTATTTTCAAAAGAGAAAACATGCATAATTATGTACACAGTTTCTTTTAAATCACCATTTACAGAATAAATTCCTTTGTACAAATCTTTGACAAAAAGAGGCAAATAGCAAGTATTTAAACTTAAACAGCTATTGAGAGACATTAGTGATTGCAGAAGAGGGTCGTTTAAGGATTGATTCAACAGAGAATGATAGAGGCTCATTTGCTGAGAGTTTTGTTGCAGCTTGTTTGGCCCCAAAAAAGTCTTTTGAGTATCTGTCTATTGTAAATTTGTACTTCTGGTTCTCTCTGATGGAGTACTCTCTGTATTTCTTAGATGCCTCTTCAAAGCTCTCTTTTACAAATGATGTTTTTAACTCAGGGCTTGGTTTGTCATGAAATGTTTGCTGTAAAAAGGAGTGGAATGGATTATACTTGAGTCCTTGAGGATGCTTGGTATTTTCTTTGCTGATCTTGCTTAAGACATGTTCTTGAGGAGCCAGGGAGTCCTTCTCAGAAAGCTGTGGAAAAGCCCTTTTGGGGGGAGAGAAAGCTGACCTCTCACGAGCCTCCTGAGGGATACCCTGAATTTCTCGAGCATGAGAGAGCACAAGTGAATTCTCAGTTTTTGGTGGCATCATCTCATGCTCAGAACCACCACAGTCCTGGCCTTGTGAAGTCTTGGAGTCCCAGCCTGGCCCAGGTTTGAGAGCTTGGACTGCAGTAGCATTCAGTAGACATTGCTGATAGAGAAGAGCATCACAAATGGGGCCACGCTTTGGCCATACCAATAGTCTGGAGGACCAAGGATATTGCCTGTAGGTAGTGGCTACACTGACATTTGAAGAAATCAGTTCCATATTCCCAGATCCTGAATACTGCATAGTTAGATCAAGGCAGGTTGGCAAGAAGTTGCAAAACTCCTTATTAGGAGCTTCGACCTGAGTAGGGTTAAAGGCAGTTTTGTAGGAATTGTATTCATTTCCATGCACCATATGGTTAGGCAGGAAAAGGGTAGCAGCTTGAGTGGCTTCCATCATTTCCCTTTCTTTATATTCTCTCTCTAGCATAATGTTCTCCAGCTCTTTATCAGCAAAGGCCCGTCTTTTTCTCATCCTGTCACTTACAGGGGGTGGCAAAGGTGAATTCCCTCCAAGGAAAGGCTCTGCCAGCATGGGGCGATAACCTACAACAATAAGTCATGGGTATGAATGAATTAAAGTAACTAAAACAGGATCACCTGTAATGTTTGGGAAAGGACAGGATTGCTCATTTGGAGCTCAGTCCTGCAAGGACCTGAGCACTTCCTGCAAAATCCTGAATGCCCTCAACTCCCGAGGCAGTCACCTTCCCAGAAGTGCTCAGTACATTGCACAGTGTAATATAGATGCTTCCAGCATTTATAGGGCCAAACTGAGCTCACTTTACTCAAGTAAGTAGTTCTGGTGAAGACAATGCAATTACTTACATTAAGGGCCGGATCCAACTCCGATTGAGGTCAACGGCAGTTAGATTGGGCCCGAAGTGAGCAGTAGTTATTTCTCTATACTACATGTGGTGCTGGAATTTCATTCCTCCATTTAAAATTATTTTTTAAATGTGAAAATTTAAAATATTTAAATGATTTTACTTTCTCAAAATTAAAGAAACAAATACAAGTTACTTAAAATGGCAGGATTTTCAGTCAGAAGCCCACACTAATTAGTTTCACTTCATATACTGTACTGGGCCCGATCTTGTTTGCTCTACCCAGACAAGTAATCCCATTAAAGTTAATGGAACTACTTGCATGGTTAAGGAGAGCAAGATTTAGCCTACTTTCATTCCATTCATCTCACACTGGTTTCCCCATTGCCAAAGAAGATAGCTATACCTACAGCTGATGACATTTCTATTTTCTAAAGATGAATCATTATCTGTAACACATTTTACAGATGGTAGAAAAATCCAAGGAGAGCTAGGAGAAAAGAGAAAGAAAGTTAAGATAGATTAGGGAAAGGAATACAGAAGAGATTCTTTTTTAAAGAATGAATTGCAGAAGAAAGTAATCTGGAAAGAGTTTTCATATCTGGCCAAAATCACTGTAGTTTCTGGCAAAAATTATTTTGTAACTTAAGAGAAAACATTGGTTAATAAAACTGGACTTCATCATTTTCAAGTCTCTTTTCTAATTTCTAATCACTTGAAAAGTAACCTAAACGGCCATGTAAACAAATTTGGACAGAGGTTAGGATATTGAAAAAAAAAAAAAAAAAAAAAAAAATTAGACCTTTAAAACATTTATCTTATTTAATACAATTTACCTTAAAAATGAAATTGCATTATAAATAATATTTCTGGTAGCACAAAATAATGTACTGTATGTCAAATTTATCTGAACACTCCATTATGTTTCTACTGGAAAAGATCACCCAGAATCGGCTACAATGGCAAATGGTTGTCAATGGCCTATAGTCCAAGATGTAGGAGCAAAAGAGGCTTGAAGAAGGTGAAGAAAGGTCAAGTTCATTGCACTGACTTACAAATAATATTACACAGGAATAAAATCTTCTTCGCTGCCAATTACCGTCAGCTAGTTATCTACCTACATTCAGTTTTACACTAAACATTATCTTAAATTTCAATCTGTTGTTTCTAGACTCCTTTGGCTCAATTTTGTTTCATAACTAGCAGCCTGATCATATTTCTTCCATCCCTATCCCAATCAGAAAACAAACAAACAAGTATATGAGAAAACGTATTGGGAGATCTCTCTTTGCCAGAGTCCAAAATTTTAAAATATATTCCTGATGTGCAGAGATCTGAGGCAACAGTAAATTATGCTTACTGGTATCATATACTCCAAGTACTACAGAGTATGGAACACTGTCTTCAATATAATGCTGGTCCCTTTAGTTTAAATAATATTACTATATAAGTGGTAGAGTAAGTGCTTATTTTTCTAACCTATTATATAATTAGACTTTTTTAATACTGTAATAAAAAACTTTTCTAAAGCAGAGAATTCCTTAAGCTTTTCATTTGCACACAGTGTAGATTCTGAGATCTTCCTTAGCAAGACGCCATTAAACATATTTATTAATTTAGATTTTTTAGCATTGTGCAAGACACTGTTTTCTAAGCTACTTTTTCCCCCCTTTTAAATAGCACTTGGAAATCTGAGTAGGTGTTTCAGCAGCTCCTACAGTTCAGATGTCTGTTGCTGGGAAAGGTCAGAAAGCAGGAGAGTTTTACCTTCCAAAATGCTTTTGGCCAGCAAGCTGGGCGCCCTGACAGGCCTCTGGTAGACTGTTTTGCGCTCAAAATTAGCCTGTTTCCCTGTCAGCCCCTTCTTATCCTAGCAAAAGAAAGAAGACACCGATCAATAAACAGAAGGCGGATGACTGCTCCCTTCCTGGAGGAACGATTTTTTCCTGCTCCACTCATTTTAAAACAATGATTTCAAGAGAATCAAAATGTCACTCGCTCCCCGCTCTGCAAAAGGAGGGGGATGGGTTTTGTTGTGGCAGAGAACCGCCTCGAGTGCGGACAAACAAAGCAAAGTGAAGCAGAAGGGCAGGCAGGGGCGAGCCAATGGCAGGTGGGGAAGAGCCCCGGGGTGATACTGATCAGAAGCATCTGGGATCCCCTGTATGTGCCCAGAGCCCGGAGTTCCACGCGAGACGCAGGAGAGCACTTAACTTTCCTTGGGCGCTTTCAAGTCCACTGATCGCTTAAAGCCTCCAGAGAGCAAAACCGGAAAGGCCCCGTTTCAAAATAAAGAAAGGCCTCCTGCACGCCAGAGGAAACCTTCCGGAGGGCCAGGACCCAGCAGGTGCGAATGGCAATGCTAGACTATTTTTGTAAATAGACTTTTATACGAGATCTTAGTGGGCAAGGAGCCCATAAAGGTAAAGAATTGATGGAAGATGCTGCATGACACCGCTCCTTACAACCAGCCCCTGGACTGAACCATGGACTGACCGACGGCGCTAAATCCAATTTTAGTAATTACCCGTGGGCACCGCTCTGAAAAGAGCTATTCACAGCGCCTTACCACTTAGTCCTTGGTGGCGCTGTGAGCCACAGTACAAGGGGGAAAATCCTGACCCTCTTGCTAGTTTTCCCCTGCCACGTTTACCTACGGACTCAGCCTCTAGCAAAGCATATTTCATGCCACTTTCTGAAAATCAGGTTGCACGAGGGTTAGTCCCCATCTTCAGACGCCATTCAAGTCCCACGCCGCTCCCGCCACTTCCTTTGCGAAGTACAAGACTGGGGTAAACCCATGCGGCCGCTTTCCAAAGCTACGGTTTGCGGCAAGCCACCACCTCCCAGGGGAGGAAGGGGGGCTGGGATCTCTGCCCTCCCGTCTGAGCACAACCACAGAGGCCAGCCGCCACGTGGGTCACGTCTTCCTGAAACAAGCTCGCGCCTCTCCCGGCCTCCCCGGCGCTGGCGACCCGGGCGCATCGATTCAGGCTCCCTAAGTGCCACAGCTGTAAATCTGCCCGGGGAAAAGTGACCAACCACCTCCCCAGGCGGCCTCTGGGGGAAACTCCACCCGATCCTCGTCCCCTAGTGCGGCAGGGGCAGGGATCGCTGCAGCCCGGCCAGGGTGACAGGGACGCCACGAGCCCGTGCGGACGCCGTGGCCGAGACAGGGCTGCGATCGGGTCCCCCGCCGCAGCGCTGCTGGGAGAGGGCTCGCTCCGCACTGCAGGCGGGGTCCCCTGCCCGTGCGGGAAGGTGGTGACCGCCCCCCTCTGCTCCTCACCTCCGTGGCCTGCTGCCTCCGGAGCGCCACCTGCGCGGCCATGACGCGCTGCCGCTCCACCACCAGCAGGCAGTTGGCGCACTGGCAGTCCCGCCAGCGGCAGAAGCGCTTGTGGCCCTTCAGGCAGGACACCACGCCGTGGTTGCGGCAGCGGGCGCACTTGGGCGTGCGGCTCAGCTTCCTCTGCTCGCCTGCTCCGCTGCCCCGCTCCACCTGCTGCTGCTTGGCCGGGCTGGGGGCCCGCGGGGCCGCCCCTTCCTCTTCCCCGTCCTCCTCCTCCTCTTCCTCCTCGTCGTCCTCCTCGTCCTCCTGCTCCCCCGGGCCGCCGTCCTGTAGGGAGCGCGCCCCGGGCGGCTCCTCGCCCTCCTCCAGCTCCAGGCTCTCCACGTCGATCTCCCATTCCTGCCCCTCGGCCATGGCACCCCCGGCTCTGCCGCTGCGCGCTGCAAAACAAAGGCCGCCACGCGCTGCCCTTAGCAGGCTGCTCCCCGGGCAGGGCTCCGCGCACCCCGCTGTGGTTAAGCCTGGGACAGGCCCGCGCGGTGGGGGGTTGTGCCCACCTGACTGCACACAGCTGCCTTTGCCCTGCAGCTGCGAGGCCAGGGAACACCTCCAGGGGGCGCCACACAGTGCTGGGGAGCGGCCTGCCACGCTCCCTTCCTAGGGTGTCCCTCCAGGCACCTTGCAAACGGGCACAGGCCTCTCTCCCTTGTGTAGCGGCAGCTGCAGCTTTCGTAGTCTCTGACCTGTTGCGCTAGTGGAGCCCTGCAAATCCGCCGTTACATCTGCAGGTACCTGCCTCTGTGGAGGCGGGTATCTGCGGCTGGGATGTGGCCTCAGATACAAATCTGGTATCTAGGGACCCTGCAAATTTGCGGACATCCCCTTTATAGCCCCAGATCGCTGCACCTGCAGATCAGCATGCAGGTAGCCGCAGGCCATTTTTGTGCACATCCGGATGCCAGTTTTGTAGCCAGGCAGAGCTCTGGGCATTACTTCTCCGCTCCCTCTTTTAGCTAGCTAGGAATGTGGGGCCCGTGCCCTTCTGTCCGGGGAGGGCGAGGCAGCACCACCTGCACTCCTTGAACATCCAAAGCTCCCTGGGGATTTCGCTCACCCAGCGAAGGCAGGAGCAGGAGAAAACGGAGCTACAGCTAATTCCCAAGGACCCCCCTGCCGGTGAACGCTTGCAGTTAAATGACTTCACTGGCAAAGCCCAGGGCCGCCAGTGAACGCAGGCGCGTCTGTGCCTGCACGGAGACCTATCCCTGGGGATGGGGGTGAGCTTCATCGAGAGACTGCACCGAGGGCAGGTTCCTTCGCCTCTTCCCGCCCCAGCCCCCCCACCTCCAGGCCCCGGGGGCTGCACTTACCCAAATTCAGAGCCCGCGGGCGGGCGCAGCAGCAGGCTGCATTCAGCCCCGCTGGCGGCGGCTGGGCGCACCCCGACCCCGGGCAGCACAGAGCCCAGGGGGAGCGCAACTCTTCAGCAGCCCCGACGCATGGCGGCTCGGCGGCAGTCGCTCCCACGGGCCGGCAGCGGCGATGGGACACGGCGGGGCTGAGCTGACGGGTGGGGTTATCGGGCCCCAGGGAGAGAGAGAGGCAGGCGGGAATTAGGGTGCATTTGCCAGGGGAAGCCCCGGGCCTCTGCAGCACCGCGCCAGCGCCCGCCTCTGCGCTCTCCTCCGTGCGGTGCCCAGTCCTACTCGCCCCACTGTATTATCCGCTCCGGCGCCCGGTCGCCCGGACAGCTGATTGGTGCGTTGTTGGGCGGAGAGAGCGCTGATTGGCAGCAAGGGCCGTCGATTCCCTCCCTCGGCTGTCAAATCTCCGCCCCTGGGGGTGGCTGCCCGCTGTCTGTGATATTAACGTGTCCAGCCCGGGCGGCGAGTGGAAGCCGCTGTTTATCCTTCAGACCTGCAAACACCGGACGTCTCCCCTGTATTGTAAACACCCGGGCAGAAGGGGATTTTTCATGAGGTCAAAAAAGAGGAAAATCATGGCCAGCCTAATGATTAGAAACAAA
Source organism: Carettochelys insculpta (assembly GCF_033958435.1). Lineage (NCBI taxonomy): Eukaryota > Metazoa > Chordata > Testudines > Carettochelyidae > Carettochelys > Carettochelys insculpta. Next base: position 26,629,032 of record NC_134141.1, on the reverse strand, counting down.
TAAAGGCGTCGGCAAGTGAGATTGTCGTTTTACAGGTCTCTGAGATCAAGACCAATTTAAAACACCCAATACCGAACAAAAAAAGAGCAGTCAGGTAGCAATTTACAGATTAACAAAATAATTTATTAGGTGGTGAGCTTCGTGGGACAGACCCACTTCTTCAGACCAGAGCCAGACCAGAACAGACTCAATATATAAATCCCAGAGGTCCAAAAATTGTAATCAAGGTTGGCAAATCAGAAGAACAGCGGGACGGAGGGCGGATGTGGGGTGGGAAGTTAAGAGTTAGATAAAACATGGAAGGATGTAAAAGAGTCCTTATAATAGGTCAGGTAATGGCTGTCCCTATTCAAACCACGTGTCAGTGTGTCTAATTTGAATATGAATGTTGTGTTTTCCTTCTGTGGTTGAGGGGAGTTTAACTGCATTGAATACAAGACAATAAAACCGAGTCGTATTTTGTTATGCTGTGCAACTCGGGAACGAGGATAGCTGTCCTGTGTATTTATTCTCGTAACGGATTCCTTCCTTGTCACAGCAATAATATTCCCCCAGAAGCATCAGCGCCCTGAGTAACTTTCTTTCCAGTTGCCTCGTTTGAGGTGCTAATTGTCAGGAGGCAGAGAGCTTCACCGCGTTCAAAACTGACCGAATGAGAACTTAGTCCTGCCAGGAATATTTTAAGGCTCCCCGAGATAGAAGTGGAAGCTGAGAGTGGGGGAGACCAGCAGTCCCGGTTACCCTGGATGTCAGGCTATCTTCAGGACTAGCCCTTTTATGCAGAAGTTAACTTCATGCCCGCAATGCCCCGGGGGGAAGCCGTGGGAAGGAATCGATCCCTCCAAAAACTCGCGGGTGAAACAATAACGATATCCATGAAAATCTGCGCTGAGATGCCGATTATTTGTGACATAAAGACAACAGCAAATATTCCCCGTTCACGCGGTGAGTGCCTGTATAGCGTGGTGTGTTGTCTTACAAACATCCCTGCGCGTCATGGCATCAGTGTCCCGTCCAACTGCACACAGACGGTCAGGGCCTGCAGTAGCTCGATCAGAAACGTGGCCTTCCTCAGCAGGGCTCTAAGGGCCGGTTTCTCCCCTTAGATTTTTGCCTCCCTTGTTTAGGGCGCGCGGCTGATTGTGAGAGGCGTTTGGAGATGCGCCCCGGAACGCCCCCGCTCAGCTGGCCGCAGTTCCCCTGGCCGCTGGCTCGGGCCGCAGGCAGGGGCAGAGAACACCGCCCTCACCTCGAGCCCCTTTTGGGGAGCAGCTGTTCAGACGCCTGGGGGAGGCCGTCGCTCCTCCCTGGGCTCCTGGCTTCGCCTCTTGGAAAGGCGGGAGAAGCAAATTGCAGGGGCTCAGCAGCAGCCGCGGCGTGCCCTGACCTGGGCGCACCGCGGAGTCAAGCCCCTCGCTGCTCTCTTGGTTTGCCATTTGCATCTGCAGCGAGGGACACCCAGCCATTGTCTCTGCTTCCTGCGGCCCCCTGCTCAGGCGCCGGGCGCTCGCACTAGACGCTTATAGGAGGCGCTGGCTGGGCGCCTGGGACGCTGCAAAGCCATCACGCCGCGGCTGGCGGGGAACTCTACGGCAGAACTCACTTCGCTGGCCCGGGGGAGGTGGCAGGACAAGCTCAGAGGAAACCAGCGCGCAGCCAGTGCGAGTGTCCCCCGAGCGCGGCTGACTTTGAGTCGTTGCTCTCTGCAGTGAAACCAGCTCCCGTCCGGAGGCGTCTGGCTCCCGGCAGCTCCTCGCCCGGGGACAGCGGTCTCGGCGGCTGAAATCAGCGCCTCTGGGGGCAAATCTCACCGCCCTGGCGTTGGAGCTGAGCCGCACGTGGCGCAGGGCAGTCTCTGGTCACCGGCCTTGCCGGACGCCCTGTTTGCCCGGCAGGGGCCCGATCCCGGCCAGTGACAGAAATCCCTGCGAGGTCAAAGCCAAAGCGCCACGTGCTCGCATCTCCGCAGCTCCTGCTGCTCAGGGGGCGTCCAGACAAGCCCGGACGGAGCGGAGCGGAGCCAAGAACAAAGCCCCGCAGTATCTCCGCAGCTAGTTTCAAGGCCTTTACCCCCCCGCGTGCAGCTCCGGTTTCCCGGGGCGCGGCGCAGGCGGCTGGTTCTTAGACCGTGCTGGGAACGGGGCAGGTGGCTACCGGCCTGTGCTCTTCAGCGTCCTCCCACGTTTTACGAGCCACCGGATTTTGGACATGGACTTCCCACCTGAAAATGGCAGCGGGTGTGAACGGGCCCGGGCCTGAAAGAACAGCTGGTGATGGCTGGCAGGAGAGGAACACCATTGGCTTTGCTCAGCCTGCCAGCCCCCGAGGTGTCTGCCTCCATGGGGGGAAACCTTGGCCTCCCTGAAGCCAATGGAAAAAAAACAAAAAAAAACAAAACATTTATTTCCATGGGGCCAGAATTTCCCCCGGCAGCTCGGATGGTCTCAGAGGTGCTTGTCCTCTCTCTGTGCAATACAAGCCCCCCCTTCCGGCGCCCCCTCAGCCCAGGCTTTGGCTGGGTAGACCCTTGGGGAACAGAGCTTGGGAATTCTCTGGGCCGCTGGCTCCTGGGGTGGGGGGGGGGGCTGGTGTGTTGGTTTCTTTAGTTGATGGAAGGGGGTCATCTGAAATGAACAACAAGAAGTCCTGGGGCACCTTATAGACGAAGAGAGATTTTGGACCATAAGCTTTCGTGGGCAAGGCCCACGAAAGCTTATGCTCCAAAATCTCTCTTCGTCTATAAGGTGCCCCAGGACTTCTTGTTATTTTTGGACTTCTTGTTGTTTTCGAAGGTACAGACTAACACTGCTACCCATGTGCACGGAGATGCACATCTCAGAGCTGGAAGGGACCTCGGGAGGCCACGGAGTCCAGCCCCCTGCCCTCTTGGCAGGCCCAAGCGCCATCCCTTGGGTTTTTCCCCCCCTCTCCCCAGATCCCTAAATTTCCCCCTCCAAGGCTGAACTCACAGTCCTGGGGTTAGCAGGCCAATGCTCAAACCCCCGAGCGATCCCTCCCCCTACACCTGGGAAACGAGCCTCTCTCCTGCTTGTCCCAGCGCTCATTGTCTTCCCCACGGGTCTGTAGCTTGGGAGACAGGACGGAGCTGGCGACCGGAGTTGGGCCCGGGGGGTCTGTCAGGGCCTTGACATTCACACCCGCTTCCCAGAGCGTTTCCACCCCGCAGGGGCCGGCTGCGAGGCCCGAGTGCCCCAGGTGTGTCCGCGGCCACTGGGGCTTCAGCCCGGCCGCTCGCCTCGGAAGGGGCCGACCGCCCGGCTTTTGAACTGGGCTCGTTCTCGTGCCTGGGAGCGAGGCTGGAGCCCCAAAACCCAGGCCGGGCACCCGGCTGCCCCGTGCACTCCGCCGCGGTTCTGTCTACACGCGCGCCCCTGCGCCGGCGTCCGGAGCGTGTGTCCGCTTTGACCCGCGGAGCGTTGCGCAAAGGGCGCGTCTCCTGAGGCTGCCATCCGCCATGCCCCAGAGAGGCGCGGGCTACCCTTTGCCTTCCAGGCGTGACTAGCAGGTACCGAGCCACGGAATCTCACGTCCCCCCCCGCGAAAGGGGCAGCGGGACAAGGGCCCCGGTAGCTCAGGACGCAGAAGTCCCACCCTTGCTTGGAAGCGGACACCGGCGTGCGAAGGGAACTCCTTTGGCGCAAGGGTGAATGACAAGCGGTGCGCTCGGCGGGGCCCCGGGAAGCCACCCGCGAGCCCACGGCGCGTCTGTGCAACTTTCCTCTGCTTCGCCCGTGTTTGTGGTCAGTTCCCGCAGGGCGTTTGCGCCCCCTCCCCCGGGCCGCCCCCTTCGTTACAGGGGTAACGGCGATCCTCAGCGGGGACCTTCTGGTTTGATTTACCCGTGGGAAACACGAGGTCGTGTAAATGAGAGTCTCATTTATTTATACATTCGCTGCCTGAACCCGACTGACCTCGAGCTGGGCTGAAGTTCTCCCTTTGTGTCGCCATTATCTTTCTGGCGTTAGCTGGGACTCGCATCCACCTCTCCAAGTCTGTTCTATGGACCTTACATGGGGCTTTTCACCGCAATACCCGGGTGCTTCTCCTTAGCCTGTCCTTCTCGAGAGAGGCCGATGAAATGCCTGTGATCCTATAAGATCTCCAGGAAGGAGTAACCTCCCACCTCTGACTCACCAAGACCCCAGCAGCTCTTGCAGGTGGACAGAGGTACAATTCTGCAGCCTTTCGTTCAAGTGGCTAACTAGAAACCAAGTAACAGAGAGGCAGCCGGGTTAGTCCGTATCTTCAGAAACAACAAGCAGTCCTGTGGCACCTTATAGACTAACAGGTATTTTGGAGCATGAGCTTTCGTGGGCAAAGCTGGTCACGAAGCGGGTCTTGGCCCACGCAAGCTCATGCTCCAAAATACCTGCTAGTCTATAAGGTGCCACAGGACTTCTTGTTGTTACTAGAAACCAGATTGCAACCGCCTCCGCTGCGCCGAAGGATCCTCGTTCTAGCCGGAATAGCAAACCAGAATTCCAGATCACGGTTCCTACTTTCATTTCATTCCATCTCCTTTTTCATCTGTGGGTGAAATGCATCTCTGCCGCAACTCCATGGAGCACACATGCATTTGGCCTTGTGTATAACACTTCCTCTATTTAACGTTGGCGACCACAACGATAATGCATACCAGACCCTGCCTGCTTTGTTCCAGCCGGTGTCATTGAGAGATTGCCTAATAAGGAAAGCAGAATCAGTCCCCTGGTTCTTTTCTCCAGGGCTCTGGCAAAGCAACAGAAGCAGTACATTATGCTTAACTTAAGCATAAAAAACAACGAGAAGTCCTGGAGCATCTTATAGACGAACAGATTTTTGGAGCATAAGCTTTCGTGGGCAAAGATGCATCTGATGGAGTAGGTTTTGCCCACGAAAGCTTATGCTCCAAAAAATCTCTGAGTTGCCACAGGACTTCTTGTTGTTTTGGGGGATACAGGCTAACAGGGCTACCTCTCTGATACTTCATCATACGCTCATAGAACATTAGAGGTGGAAGGGACCTGGAGAGGTCTCTGAAACCAGTCCCCTGTCCTCAGGGTAGGACCAAGCGCTTCCTAGACTGTGGTCCCTGGCCTAGTACTGGTCCTTGGGGGAAAAAAACACCGGTCCTTAGAAAATACACAAATTTTCACGCAGGATCCTATTCATTTGGCGCATTTCCTATTTTCCCACGTAATTACGGCAATACCAATAAGTTAGGCACTTTAGTATGTTAGCTCAAGATTTATATTATTATGGACGATTAGTATTGTGAAGAAATAATAAACAGGGACATTGTATTCCTTTTTTATTCATTGTTTTCTATGTGTTTCTACTTTTGGGCCACAGAAAAGACCCTGAAAAAAAACAGGTTCCAACTATATAAAGTCTGAGAAACCCTGATCTAGACCATCCCAGATCGGTGTCTGTCTCACCTGCTCTTAAATATCTCCAGAGATGGAGATTCCACAGCCTCCCTAGGCAATTTATTCCACTGTTTAATCTCCTGACATGAGGAAATTTTTCCTATTATTCAACCTAAGCCTCCCTTGCTGCAGTTTAAGCCCATCGCTTCTTGTCCTGTCCTCAGAGGCCCAGGAGAACAAGTTTTCTCCCTCCTCCTTGTGGCCCTCCTTTAGATGCCTGGAAACGTCTATCCCATCCCCCACGATCACGTCTTCTCTTTTCTTGGCTGACTTGTTCAAAGCCTGGAGCTTCGCTGGGCTTTGTAGCACGTTTAAGAGTCCGGGTTGCGCACTGAGTACATGGAGGCAACCGCAAGACTGTTAAAAAGTCCAGGACGCTGAAGAAAAAGGTAGCACATGAAACCTTTTGGTTTTTCGGCTGCTCACTCTCCAGGTCACTCCATGCACAGCTCCTCGTGCGGGCTCTGCTGTGCCCTGACAACCCCAGCCAATTACTACGTCAAACATTTGTGTTGCCACCCGTGGGGCGGACACGCAGGCGGCAGGCCGCTTCCCAGGTTGCTTTACCCAGGAATGCTGGTCACACCGAGTATTTTTCTAGGGCGGAAAAAACGTGGCGCTGAAGCAGCTCAGAGTCCTGAGAGCTGCGTCATTCCCAGGTTCCTTCCCCAAACCAGGCGGCTTAGCCGGAGCAATTCCCCTCCTGGCTTCCCCCCGAGCGCACTCAGTGGGGGTCTAATGCAGCACCCCGAGCCGGGACTCCCCCGCCGACCTCGGCCCCAGCAAAGGCAGAGCCAATATTCCGGGCTCGCCGCACGCGCCTGCAGGCCAGAGTCCTGCAGCCAGCTGCTGCCTGCGGTGGCCTCCTCCTCCGGTAGCCCCAGGCCAGGCTTTAACCCGGCAAGTCAGAGTCTCCCGCGCTTATCTGGTGCCGGGGCTGTGCTGACACGAGCGGTGATCGGTGCCATCGGCCCAGCTCGCGCCTGAGTGCTTTCCAGCCCGAGAGCTCGCTAACAGCTGGTTATGGCCTCGGTGCACTAAGGCTCCTGCCAGCGGGAAAGGTGCCACCTCTCGAACCAGCGGCTGGTGGAAGAGATCAGGAGAAATAACCCCGCTGCTCACTGTCTGCCCCGCCCTGGGGTCTTCACGTGCTGCCCCCAGAGCTCGGCTCCGCTCTAGGGCCCTGCCTTCCAGGACAGCCCGCGCCGTTGCCCTCACTTGGGAGTTTGCAAATCTGTAGCTTGGCATACCTGGCCAGCCCTCTCCTACCCTCGGCAGCGCAGCCCCGCGCCGCGTAGCTGGCCATGCGCATGTTTGGCTAGAATGAGGCTTGTTTGGTAACCAGCGGCGCGGCCTTTCCCTGCTATTTTCGCTGTTCTGCGCGGGATTTTAAGCTAGCCAAGAATGGTTCCTTTTTAGGGGCGGATCCTTTCAACGCGACAGGATTTCCAGCTCCCACACCCTTTCCCTCCCGGCTCTGACGAGACCAGGAATGGTCCTAAAAGCAATGTGGTCAAGTGGAAGGAAGGAAGGAAGAAAAGAAAAGAAAAAAGAAAAAGAAATCACACGAAGCTTCCACCATTTGGGTTGATCTGTAAAGGTGCGGTAGAAAGTCCTCTGCTCCCTCCTTGTTTTTGCAGCTACAGACTAGCAGGGTCCCCTTCCCAGACCCCACGTGTTTCTATCTTTTCCATTGGCACCCCTGGTCTTTGTGTGCAAAGGGGCTGCACTGGGGAACCACAGGGCAGAGGGGCTTTGCACTGATGGCAGGGCTGCAGGTGCTGGTGTCCCCGTGGTTTCTCCTCTCCCCCGGCCTCCTCCCTCTTTTCCCGGAAGATTTATTGGCGAGGTTAGGGCAGGCTAACTAAACAGCAGCCCCGGGTGCAATTCCCACCGGAGGAATGCTTTGATCCTGCCCTTTCTTCTCGCGGGCGCAAGCCGATTGCATGGCCAAACGAGAGAGCCCTGCAGCTTGGCCGGGCTGAGGTGTCACCATTTAATGGGAAACAAATTGTCCATAATGCCCGGCCCCAGGAGCCGCCCGCTCGCGCTCTCATTCTTTCCCCCTCGCAATCCCTTGGGGGCTGGCGCTCTGGAAGCCCGCAGGCAGGCAGCTGCTGGAACCGAGCCAGCCCGCTGAAGGCTTTTTGAGACGCTGCCTGAGCTATCCCTGCTCCGCCCGGAGCGCAGCCCATCAGGAACGCAAAGCAGAACCATGCCTCCTATGGATGGTACCAGAGAAGTCGCCCTGTTCGTCTGTACTCCAACAGAACAAAGCAGCAGAGATGTAGCTCTTTAAAGACTAACACAGTGAGTTATTTATTCAGCGATGAACTTTCCTGGGACAGACCCACTTCTTTAGGTCAATTTCATTTCCGGTATGGTTAGTTATTCTGGCTAGTAAGAGGGGGGATAACACAGGAGGGGGAAATGCCCCAAGTGCAGTGAAATCACTGCGGGATGAGAAGCATCACTTACAGTGCACCTCCACTAGGAACTAAGTTCGAAATTAGGCACTACATCGAAGTAGCCAGCAGAGAGTCTACACACATTTTTCCCTCACTTCGAAGTTAGGCAGCCCAGCTTCAAAGTCCTTACTCCATTCCAGGGAATGGAGTAGTGCCCTGCTTCAAAGTAGGGTGTGTGTAGATGCTGTACTTGGAAGTTACTTTCTTCAAAGTTGTACTTCAAAGTAAGTAACTTCCAAGTTATTTTTGTAGTGTACACACAGCCTTAGCATTTTCCTCCTCCGAGCCCTTTCCGAGCAGCAAAGGAACGGGTAGAGCCAGGTGGCTATGATCCCTGGAAGAGCCATACAGGGAGAGGATGTGGAAGGATGCTGTAGACTTGTGTTCAGTCTTGCCTGCTGCCAACAGGATGGCAATTTTCTACTTTTGTGTTCTCCTGTATTATTTCTTCATTCGTGTATTCCATCTCGCCACAGTTAGAGAGCAGAGCCCTAGGAATCCAAGGAAGAAAGTAATAGCCACTGGATGATATCAAAGGATTTTTCCCTGACAGAGAGAAATTTTGGCATTGGCTTTTTAAAAATCAATGGCTATGTCTACCCTAGAGCCATCTGGTGACAGACATTTCTGTTGGAAGATATCTTCCAACGTAACTGCTGTTGACAGATCGCGGCCAGACTGCCAAGCGGATCAAAACAGTGATCCGCTCTGTCAACAGAGAGCAGCCAAACTGCCCACTGGCTCTCTCAGCAAAATGGCCAACTGGGAGCACAACACACAGGGGTGCCCTGTGTCCTGGAAGCCCTGTCTGTTGACAGAGGGCCACCTGGAATGTCCAGACCAGCTTTCTGTCTAAAGAATCTGTCAACAGCAGTGTTCTTCCTCATTGAGGTGTGGGATAAGGCTGTAGACAGAAGTGCCAAATTCTGTCAATTTACTGTTAACAGAATGCCTGGGGAATCTGGATGCTCCCTGGGCTTTGTCGACAGAACACCAGTTTTGTTGACAAAACCCTCTAGTGTAGACATAGCCGATGAGTTTTGTGAGTGACTTCAGTAATCAGTAAGAATTAATTTCTTTGTCTTATTCTGTGGCCTTCTTGGGCTAATGAAATGTGTGGCACTTTCTACCTTCTCTGTTTATAATACACATCCCCTGCAATTTTTAACCAGTTTCCCCGAGGAATGCCATTTGAAGAAGTTAGAGGTCAGTAAAACTTTAAAGTCACTTGGGTGGGTATTTTAAACAGGTCTGATAAGCCCAGCTGAGAATTAGTGACTTTTTCATTTGTCAAACAATGTATTTTTTGTTTGTTTTATTTGTAATTGTCAGGTGTACGCTGGCTAAACACACAAAGGTGACACCCAGGCCATGCAAGCGCTGGTACATCTGGTTACTTGACACTCCCACATGACACACTACAACATGGTCAAATGCCAGTGACTGTGTGAGTGGTCCCAGTAGGATGTTTGCATAAATAAGATGCGCAGCATCGAGCCTCATACTCTTGAGGAGTCACAGACCAGGGCAGTTTCTGTTCTTCACCTGTGTACAGTTGAGCTAACACCCTTCAAATCAGTGTCTGTACAAGGGGAGCAGTGTACGCAAGGCGTAGTGCCTCCTTATGCCCTGTAGATGTTGTGAGATGTGCTTTGATCAGAATCCCACTGAAGTCAATGGAGACACTCACTAGCTGTGTCTACACGTGCACGCTACTTCGAAGTAGCGGCACTAACTTCGAAATAGTGCCCGTCACGGCTACACGCGTCGGGCGCTATTTCGAAGTTAACTTCGACGTTAGGCGGCGAGACGTCGAAGTCGCTAACCTCATGAGGGGATCGGAATAGCGCCCTACTTCGATGTTCAACGTCGAAGTAGGGACCGTGTAGACGATCCGCGTCCCGCAACGTCGAAATTGTGGGGTCCTCCATGGCAGCCATCAGCTGGGGGGTTGAGAGACACTCTCTCTCCAGCCCGTGCGGGGCTCTATGGTCACCGTGTGCAGCAGCCCTTAGCCCAGGGCTTCTGGCTGCTGCTGCTGCAGCGGGGGATTCATGCTGCATGCACAGGGTCTGCAACTCGTTGTCGGCTCTGTGTATCTTGTGCTGTTTAGTGCAAGTGTGTCTGGGAGGGGCCCTTTAAGGGAGCGGCTGGCTGTTGAGTCCGCCCTGTGACCCTGTCTGCAGCTGTGCCTGGCACCCTTATTTCGATGTGTGCTACTGTGGCGTGTAGACGTTCCCTCGCTGCGCCTATTTCGATGTGGTGCTGCGCAACGTCGATGTTGAACATCGACGTTGCCGGCCCTGGAGGACGTGTAGACGTTATTCATCGAAGTTGCCACATCGAAATAGGCTACTTCGATGTAGGCTTCACGTGTAGACGTAGCCATTGACAGCAGTGGGCTGTGGACCAGGGCAGCCCTGAATTAAGCAGGATGGCATTCCTATGCTCTTCTTGTCCAGGATTCACTTCCTGAGAGCATCTCTAGGGAGCAGGCCATTCCAAAAGTACCATGGGTCCTAGCAGAGGTGACTCACTGGGACAGACGACTGGCTTCCCTTCCAAAGATGCTTCTAGGCTCTGTTGTTTGACTCCCTCCCTTCCACATCTCATGCCCCTGAATTCCTAACCAGCTGGAAGGATACATTTAAGTCCTGTCTTCATTGTTATTGCAATAACATCAGCCAACACAACCATACAAACCTGTTAATAATCAGAAAGGTCAATGAGACAAACCAATTCCGTTGAAATAGTGCTTGCTCTTCTGCAGCCTTGAACACATGGCCACTGTGCACAGGCAAGGAGTCAGCTGAGAAGTGCTAGATCTTTGAATTTAATCACAGATCACAATTAGAAGGGCAAATGTCATAATTAGCAGCTTTTCCAGGGCTGGTAAATAAGGCTGACCTTTGATTTGCCAGTGTTTAACAAGTCATTGTACTGCTGGCAGGTCTTTTATTCAAATATCTAGAAAGAAAGCTAGATCAGTTCTCAGCATTACTATAAAGAATTCAACCTCCACGTGGTGAGTGCAGCAAATTGTGAAGTCAGCAACTAAGGCAGTTCCCAGCAAGCTTCCCAACTGTCTTAAGTAGTTTGGCAAGTGGTTATGCCAATAAATTTTAGTGCCTTTTTTATATATGGCCTTGAAATCAGCCAAAATATATTTAGAATCGCTGCAGAGTTTGCTGGGGATGCTGTCTCCAAACTTGTTTGCAGTTTGGCAGCTCTATTCAAATCTCAAACAGATGCAGGAAGAGCGGGGGATGGAGTGGTAACAAAGTTGGAAATGAAATCTGATGCCCTGTGACAGAAAATAAATTGAAAGGCAATTTATTTCCCTTACTGAATAGCAATATTCGCAGAATAGTCCCACCCCCTCTCCCCAGTTTAATCAAAGTCAAAATACTCAAGACGCCAAGACAACCGTTGCTAAATCAAGTAACTATTGCAGCATTAAGCCCATTAATGTACACATAACTAGCCAGATTCCACTGCCCTTCTACACTGAGTGAAATCAGTAGGGCCATGAGAACGGCGTGGTACAAGTCGGCCTTCATAACGGCATTCGAATTTGGAACACGGTTATATTAAGAAGGGCAAACTCAGGGCAGTCATGCAGCCCTCCCAAAGCCAGATTGTTAGAGGATTTCTCCTCAAGTAGCCCCTGTGAAGGAAGTGGGACCACGGATGGACAAAGCGCCACTCAGCACACATAAGGTTGTCAGAATCTGGAACAAATTGCTCACTCTAATAAACACAAATCAAGCAGGCTGCTTGGAAGTTGTAGGAGATGGGTGCCTCATGTTGGTTCAGACCGTATCAGAAATAACTCAAGAGCGGTACATATTATTCCCTGCAAGCTGCGTGCTTGGGCAGCTGCCCAGGAGAGAATCAGGTGCTGCTCAGTTGATGAGCAGAGAGCCCAAAGCCTCTCATAGCAGGCAGCGTGTGTTTCCACTGATGGCACACATCCACTCACAGCTTGGTCCACATGGATGGAACAAGAAATCAGAGGGAACAAGGGTGGTACATTATTTCCTTTAGAAAAGCACAGTTTAAGGCATTTGAACCATATCATTGTCACTAAATAGTTCATCAGCACAGTTACCTGATCTTCTGAAGATCTGTACATAACACCGTCCACCCACTGCCCCCCTGCAAAAAATCCATTCCTGCTGTAGCTCCATTGAACAAAACAGAGTCGCACCTGGAAGGGTGGTGGCCCATAACATTATCACAGCTGTCTACATGGTGGTCACGTCATTTCACTTTCTTCTGTCTAGCTATAGACATTGCCTCCCTCATGGCCAAGGGACATAGGTATTCACCCTCAGCAATGGTTTCACCCTCATTTTGGTCCTCCCTCTTTCAGCCCTAAGAGAGAGTAAGGGCTGTGCCACCCCCTTGTGAGTCTGACCAATCCCTATGCAAGGTAAAAAAGGAGAGAAAAGTGCTTTGTATTCTCCCCCACCCTTCCAGTCATGCACCTGCTTAGTGATTAGCCTGAATATGATGCCTATCATGGACATCGCGGTCATTTCTAAACTGAGCTGCATTTCATAAGATGTTGAACAGTGATATTTTTTTAAAAAATAACACAAAATACATGTGAAACAAAAAATACTTTCATCTTCTAGAGACACTTTACTTAAATGACAGCGGTGAATAATCATTTGTCAACACACAAATCCAGGTGAAAGTCTGAGCCATCTAAAGTGGGAATCCAGGTGAAAAATCTAGGACAAAAGGCCTGCATGAAATGTACAGCCAGTGAATACATTGGGATCAAACTCTGTCCTTGGTTATACCTGGACAGCCTCATTGACATTATTAAAATTATAGGCATAACTCTGTGCACAACATGTTGCACATGTGTGTATCTATTAAAAACATTGAGGTATAGGACTTCAAAACATTATTGACTTGCAGTGTTTTTCAGCACTTTGGTTTCACTTGTAATAATAGGAAAGGAATATTCCATAAACCGCTCTAGGATCATAATGGTATGCTGGGCGCACTGGCAGTAATTTAACATATGACACTTTGGCAAATCGTAGTCTTCGGCTAGAATGTGTCTGGACACTCAGGCAATGCATAAAGTTTTACTGTTCTGTGATTACAGGGCTCAATCCAGCCCCACTGACATCAGTGGAAAGGCTCCCATTAATTGGAACTGGATAAGACCTATATTTATTTATGTTTTCTTTTTTAAAATACAAAGTCCAGTGCAGAGAGTTTCATCATGTCCAGGGTGTCCAATTAGCCAACAAGATTGTTCACAATAGGCTTTGAGGAGTCACCTGAAAGAGTTCCAACTACTCTTGGCAGAGATTCCAAAGATATTTACGCACCAAATTCCCAATGAAATGGGAACCTAAATACCTTGGAGGATCTAAGCCAGTGCTGACTACACTTGGAAGGTTTAGAGTGGTGTTTCTCCCAATGGGCTGTCAGGAATACCGTGTTATTTAAAACATACACAAAAACTAATCAAATGTCTGTAGGGTAAAGGGATCTTCCTGAAGGTTCTAGATTAGAGCAGCTGCTCCAGTACCCTGATGATGCAACACACATTTTGGCATTCATGAGCACTAACCTTTTCCATTGATGTGCGGAATAATTTTTATGTGCACTGAGGTATGTTTGAATATGAACCACCAGTAGGCCAAAAACCCAGCAGCGGGCACTCTGCTAATCACCTGGGCAGTGTCTGAATCTCTCCTGTGTGGCCCCACAAGTATCCAGCTTATAGGGAACACTGGCAGGAGCTATTGTAGAATTTCAAAGTAAAATTTTAGCTTCACTGGATTCAATGGCAACACTTCTAGTGACTTCCATGGGGCCAGAATTGCACCAAATATAGTTACAAACTGGCATAATATAATATCCAAAAGTGCACAATGGGCTTGATTCTCACCACTTTACTTCAATTACACAACAATGTAATTATTGAACTCCGTGGACCTTCACCAGCATAACACAGATGTGAATCAGGCCTGATAACAGAATCATATTTCATAATATCTAAAAGTAACTGTTCATCTCAGATGTGTTAACTCTAGCATAGACTCATCCATTCACTAAATGTTGTTGGTTAGTCCACCTGCTTGATGGTTTAAAATTGACTAAAAGGAGAACTCAAGAGGAGCCAGAGCCAAAGGCAATGATATCAGTAATAGTACATGAATAATATAACAGGGTCCAGCCTTGCATTCTTGGGACTTAATACAAAAGTCAACAGCTAAAGTCCCATTGAGTTTAGTGGGACAAGAACCAGACCCTTAAAACAGGCAAACCTCCTATAGAAGTAAAGGCAATGGAAGCTGTGTGTGTGCATTAGGTCTGGCTCAAACCCAACAAGGAATGTGAATGCTATTGGGGAATGCATATGATGTCAGTGAAAACGTAACTGCCTGTACATGACCTGAAAATTCCATTCTGTGATATGCAAGAATAAGAATAATCATAAATGATATTCAGCATCTTTTCCTTTCGCTAAATAGTACAGGAGACCACGTCTCATTTCCCCAATATGTGCTGTTGGTAGGTCAATGGAAAGCTAGTTGTAAAATGGAAACTGGAGCTGGGTAATGTGTGCACGTTCTGGGGCTTTACTGTGTCCCTGCTATGTTAATTAGTATTAGGAACATGATGGATTGGCAACACGTGTACTTTCTGAGTCTTAAACCAGTCCTGAGAGTTTAGCACTCCATTAGTTACACATCACAGGAACCCAGGGGATGTTTACTCCAGAAGTATTGGTTACAAAAAAGAAACATTCTCATGTATTCCTGATACAGACTGCAGAGAAGGACGCACCAGTCACTGGTGCTGACCAGCACTCAGACAGAGAGTAACTGGACTCAGTATTGAAGGGAGTCTACTCCACCCTGCCCAGCACAGAACTGGAACCTTACGCTGTATCCCCAGTCACTCATTGGTGGATCTTTCACGAGGGGTTAGGCCATAAAGCTCCAGTGAGGATGGGCAGGCCCTTTCAGTTCCCCTCTGTGCTCACTCTTCTGGGAGGATAGACAGAGGGAAATCAGGCTCAAACGATTTGTGTGGGAGTGTCTCTACTGAAATCTCAGCCTGGGAGACAGTGAAGGCTCTAGCAGTGAATGGCTCTCTTTCTGCTACCAGCCACAGGTACCCTCCCCGCATGACCCCCGACTGTTCCTATCCTGCCAGCCTTCAAACCTGTGCCTGCATGTATCAGCATTGTTCAAACCAAGCTAAAGTGGTTAAACAACCAAAAGAGCAGGCCTGCAAGAGCCATGAATTAGGTATAATGTCACTGGATGTTGATTCTTTTGTTTGCTTTTAACTCAGCCTATGGCAAATAGATTTGAATTTATGTGGTCAAGTTAATCACAACAACAACAATAATAATAATAACCACTTCACTTCATTATAAATGGACACAACTACATTAACTTGAGCTTACATTAACTTCAGTTTGTGCTACAGCATGTTACAAAATTTAGAAATATGACTTAAACTTAGAGGTTATGGTAAGAAAATACCTGTCAAAACAACTCCAGATTGTTACCACATACTTTGCACTCTGTGGGCCAAATGACATGTATAATCTGACTGAAATTGTTTTAGTTAAATAGGTGTAACTGTGGCCAGAATTTGGCCACATGTATTTTCTGTGTCATGTCATTATCAGGTTTTAACTGCTGACAGCTTGGTAGGGCCAACACAGTGGCAAGAGGAAAAGCTGTATTCTGTTCTACTCAATGCATCAATAAAGTCAAGCCAAATTTAAGTTGGTGGTGATGCTGAAGGAATCAGAAATGTCAGTGCTTTCTACTCCCCAAGCTGTGCTGACAGGACTGGCAGTTACAAAATTCCCAGTTCCACCTTTGATTCGAGCAATGCTCAAACATGCCCATGTGCAAGTTGCTGGTGACAAAGAAGTTTCAATATGTTATGTTCAGACAATGGTCACACTTCAGAGTGTCTGTCTTGCTTTTGAATGTTCTTCTTTTTTTTTTTTTTTGCCAGCCAGGTGAAGCGCTGAGAGGTTAAAGAATGAAACTGTATTGTTAGCATTGCCGACCGTTACAACCATGATTCAAAGAGACAGGCTATCAGTGATCATTTTAAACACAAGCCACTTTTAAAGGCATAGCCACTGACAGAACCTACAACGTAGAGCATGTCATCATTACACATCTACCTCTCCCAGCTGTTGTACCATGTCAGCATCTGGACTGCCATAAATAACACCCACAGGACACACCAGATGTGCTCCCATATGCATTTCATGAGGGACAAATCTATTATTGTTATGTAGAAGCTGGATCAGCATGTGGTTAGGCACTTTAAAGCTACAGCCCACATCACAGTCCTACTGACATTTCAGAAGAACATGCTCATAATTAGAATTAGACATTTTGGGTAATCGTGCCTCTAAGTTTCCATCCTGAGGCATAATCCCTTTTTCACAGTCAGATAAAGTACTCTTCAGACCTATTTTTGTGGAGCAACAGCGACACCAAGTGTCTGAGTTTCCACTCCTTTCAAGGATAATCCTTTGATTGATTCACATGTACAGCACCAAGCACAGTGCACCCCGATCGGTGTCTCTAAGGCCTAAATAAAACAAAAATCATAGTCTCCAGAAAGATATTGTACTTTATAGCCACTATCAGCTTCTCAATGTGGTGGTAAGAGATTTAAAGAGATTGAACCCACATTTTATGGTTTGACACATCTCCAATAAATATCTTGATGTTATGAAGAAAGAACAATTTTGAAATATATATATCCTATATGAACTGCAAATTCCTGTGACAGGAAAACAGGATAAACAGATGTTCTGTCTGCGCTTTATGTTCAGTTACCCACGGCAAAGAACCAGTAACTTTTACCCACCCGAACTACTTGATCATAACCACAGCAATGTCTCTTTAAAATACATCTAACATTACAACCCAGTAACTTTATTACAGTAAGGTGCAAGATACCAGGGCACAGCAAAGAGCGTGCTAGAATAGGCAGCTTTTATAAATACAAGTATCAGAGGGGTAGCCGTGTTAGTCTGGATCTGTAGCAGCAACGAAGGGTCCTGTGGCACCTTATAGACTAACAGAAAAGTTTAGAGCATGAGCTTTCGTGAGTTAACTCACTTCTTCAGATGCTAGAAGAAGTGAGTTAACTCACGAAAGCTCATGCTCTAAACTTTTCTGTTAGTCTATAAGGTGCCACAGGACCCTTCGTTGCTGTTTATAAATACAGTATTTTACTTACAAGTAGAGGGAGTTATGTCAGTGTAGAAATAAATACTTTGTCCAACATGAAGGAAAACTAAGAATAAATTTATGTGATAAATTAACATTCACTGGCTGCTCATACAATATTTCCCCCACTCCCAAAAACAGTTACCTCAGGAGTGCTCACTATAAAACATATAGAGGATTGCTTTTTTGTGAAAATAAACTGCAGTGTTCAGTGTAGAGGGTTAGTGAGATATCATTACCGATTGTGCAAGAGGGGACGGGTTCCAACTAACTCTATTGTTAATGGAAATATCAGAAATCACTGCATTCAGTGAGAAGCCCATAAGGAAATTCACTTGAGGCTATATTCAAGGTATTATTGCTCTCTGTTTAGTCCTCATTTTATAAGCACTAGCAAATGTTACACATTAAATTCACTTTACAGTAATGCAGCCATGTATTAATAAATATACTCATGGTTTTCTAAATGCTCCCTGTGCTTTTTGATAGTAAAAAGAAAGAACCAGGCATGTTTAGTCTAGAAATGAGAAGCCTGAGAGGCAGAGGCAAGAACTCTTAAAATAAGAGGAGGAACATCAATTACTCTCCATGTTCTTTGAGGTTAGGACAAGAAGTAGTAGTAAGGCTCTTCCACTCCTACATCTTGGAGCACAGGCCAGTGACAACCATTCACCCACATCCCCTGCCTGGCCAATCTTTTCCCATTCTGGCCAGGTATATCCTCTTTCTTTAAGGTCTGCCTCCAGATCTCTATGCCAGGTGTTTCTTGAGTGCCCTCTTTTCCCTTTTCCATGTGGACTCCAACTTCAGGCTTGCCTTGTGATTGCTGTGGTTGGTTTCCTAAGAGTACGTCCAATCCATCACCATCTTCTCTTCCTGATTTCTTCTTCAGAGGAAGTTGATGAGTCAGTTGCCACAGGTATTGGTTGTTGATGGTGTGTGGTCAGTGGGTCCAGAGGCAGTTATTGATAAACGTCTGGATTTTTTGACAGTTTTCTTTATTGTTCTCCAAATTTCTGCTCCATACTCTAGGACTGCTTTGACATTGGAGCTGAATAACCTGATCTTAGTCTGAGTTCTGATCTGATGTAGAATTCCAGATGCTGTATCATGAGAAGAAAAGCCGTTCTTGCTTACCCAATCCTTGCTCTCACATCAGCTTCGGTGCCCCCCTCTTTGTTGACAATTCTGCCCAGGTATGTGAAGACCTCAATTTTTTCCAGTGTCCTGCCTCCAACTACGACTGGCTCTGTGCTACTGAGATTGATCTGTGAACAGCTTAATTTGCAGCAAGGGGAATATAGGTAGGATATCAGAAGCAATTTCTGACTATAAGGATAGAGAAGTTCTGGAATAAGGACCCATGGAGGTTGTGGAATCACCATCACTGATATTTTTTAAGAAGCGGATTAACAAACACCTGTCACAAATGGTCCAGACAGAGTTAATTCTGCTTCAGGACAGAGAGATTGACTGGAAGAACTCTTGAGGTCCCTGTCAGCCCAACATTTCTGTGATTCCTGCCATAGTTTGTTTATGGGTGTACCCTACATTCCTAAAGTCAGCTTTTAAAAGGGACTGCTTCTTGTTCTTCCAGCATCTAGAATTACACCCCACACATATAATGTGAAACAACAGACCTGTAGGAATAATTGGTACTACATGTATTTTTGAAATGGAGAGGACCCCATCTAAAAGAATAACTGAAAAATTGAGAGGCATATCGGAAAGTGTGTGGAGACAAATCTCGTATGATGCCATTTCCTGGAAGCCATTTCAATTTATAGAAGCAGCATTTCTTGCTGCTAAGATGGGTACTATGGATGACTGGGTTCCAGGGATCTGCTTTATACCTCCTTTTCACCACTGCAAGCAGTGGTAGGAAACAAACACTTCAGGCTGCAAGACTTTCATTTAATTATCATGCTGTGGTTTTAATGGCTTTCTCAACGGTTACTGGTTTACTGTCAATGTGGGGTTGGGTACGTCCATGCTCACATTTTTGAACGGTTTTAACATATGTTTTGAACACTGTTGTAAACTCTAGTGCAGGCCAGACACAACCTTTTGTTGTTAGCTTGAAAATATAAGTACAATAAACAACAAATGATTGCGTCCTGTGTATGGGAGGATTTCCAACCATTTTAATTAGCATCTCTAGAAATTCAGCTATAGATATACCACCATAGGCATGCGTTAGTTGCTGGGGCAGGGCACACACATACTCCTCCATCTCGGGTGAGGCTGGTCCATGTTTTAAATGTACAGATATGCTCCCCAATCGCTCAGTATTGCAAAACAGACTCACAATAAAATAGCAGTGGTCCCAAAACCACAAAATGAACCACCAGGGATAGGAAATCAACAATGCCTCTCTATAGCCACAGCATCATCAACATTCCTCTCTTCCCTCAAAGCCTGCTCAGAAAGTGACTTTTGCAGCTCGTGTCCTGACAATTAACCCATTTTTGGACAAAGGGAGAGGATGAATCCCAAAGCCATCATTAAACATTGCTGTCAAGTACAGTATATTGCAGCCAGTTGGCATGGCAAAAGAGGTAGCCTCTCAAATAGGCAGGTCCCAAGGCACTTAAAACACCTTAAATCCACCCAGAAACAATAGACAGTCAATGCAACTTCCAGATCACTTGTGTTATGTGCTGCCACTGAGAAAGTTCACTCACCAAGCAGGCTGATGTATTCTCCACCAGCTTCATTCTTCCAGCATATTCAGGCATAGCCCCAAAGCAGACCACTGCAGCAATTTAACCTTGAGGTACCAAAGACACAAATCCTAATTGCAAGCACCCCAGGTGAAAGAAAAAAAGTTAGTCTCCAGGACAGATATACATGAAAAATGTTTGTCCTCAATACAGCAATTAAAATACTTCAGTAGCAGCTGTCAAAATGTGACAATATTACTGGCTTCTAACTCCAGGGTCAAAAGGCAGGGACAGCCTTAAAGGAGCAAATAGAGACACCATCATCTCTTCCAGCTGACCTAACCAACCCACCAACATTGCCACAATCATCTGTGAATGGAGCTTCAGCCTGTGACCTCTCATCCATGCCCCACTCTAACTCCAATCATTAAACAATTTTGATACTGAAGCTGGGATTGGATGAGCGATATAGAGCTGGGTGTTGTTAGCCTACTGCAATTAGCGTACCCCATGCCTCTTATTAACCATCCCAATAGTTCCATACACAAGTTGAACAAGGTGAGGCAGAGAGGACACAGACCAGGAGGGAGCTGTTAGGGTAGATGAGCAATTGTCCAAAACTACCTCTGAGTCACGCTAAAGGCTTGTCTCCACTATGGGGTGGATCAACACTGAAGCGTTACTCCATCGGCTGTTGATTTAATGGCTCTAGTAAAGACCCACTAAATTGACCACTGATCACTCTCCGGTTGACTCTGATATTCCAGCAGAACAAGATGAACAAGGACAGTTGATGGGAGACTTTTTTCCCCCAAATAAGTAGATCTCAGCTATGCTGATTTGAATTACACTGCTAACGTGATGCAAACTGCACAGCTTAGATCAACCTGTCCTTGTAGTGTCGACCTGCCCAAAGAGATAAGAATGAAGAAACTGAAGGGAAGTTTCTTTGCCACAACCTTATCAATAGTCTTAACCAAGAACTGAATATTATTTACTTAGGATAGTTGGTGAACTTGTCAACCTCAACTCAGGTTTTTCGCAGTGATGGTCATACAAAATCTCTCACGATAGAATCCATCAATCTGCCCTCATGGAAGGAATAATAGAATGGATCTTGTCCTTCCCCATGGTCTGGGGTCTGCATCCTGTGGCTCCAGAGCCATAAGGCTCTCTAAGGACCTCTTTGTGGCTCTTGATACTATAATTGCAAAGTTAAAAAAAAAAAGCTCCGATTATTTTCAATAACTGATCAACGTTTAAAAGCCCAGCAACGAACAACTCATATCTAAATAGCAAACGATATGTAATCTTGAAATGTTAGATAACTGCCCCTTTAATATGTGCAATGAGTTGTGGGATATGACACTATCCGTGTTTTGATTGTGTTGCTAATAAAGTCTTGATTTTGAAATGGAAAAGGAAGCTTGCGGAATTGCTGCTGTTAAGGGCAACAGGCATTTTAAGAAAGAAAACTGAAATTAAGTGTGAAGTAAAATTGGCATAATTAAAGTAGGTTCAGGAGCGAAAGTCAGGAAGATAGTGGTACAACCACATGCACATTAAGCATAAGGAAATAGACTATGTGCAAAGTTTGTGAACATCCTGAAGTAAACGTGTCACCTTACAAATCAATGTGTGTGCGCTGTTCTTAAAATAGGGGTTACAAAAAGCACAGTTTGACATTATTCATTTAGGGCCATCTCATATTCACATGCATTGCCGCTCTTGAATTATTGGGTTTTTACCAAACTCCAAAAAAAAAAATGGCTCCTCTTGTTATTTTGGTTGCCAACGCCTGCCCATGGGCCTTAATCAACCGGGAACAGCACGGTCCAAAGCACGCAATGGTTTCTTAACACCTGCCTCTCCTTTAAGCATTATGCTTCATATACTGTATGGCTCATTTCTTTTGGAGCAGCTATATACTAGTGGACCGAGCATAGGAATGAGGGTCAGCTGATATAAGGTCTTCTGATCTGATTCTGCCACTGGTGAATGTCACTCACTCTCTCTCTGTCTTGGCTGCTCCAACTGTAAAATGGGAGTAATAATGTTTGCTCACAGTTCAAAATCACCCTGAGATCGACAGCTAGATATGGGCTGTATACATTTATATAGCACTGTCATTGTTAATGCTATTTGTTGTACGTTGACTCATGAGTATGCTGAATTGCATGAAAATCTCCATAATCTGAGAAAAGCCAATTGGTAGGCAGTCTACATACCTTCAGCTCCCAGAGTAGTGTAGCCCAGTGCTAGAAGATTTTTGATGTGGTTTTGTTACCTCAAATCCCACGATACCAAAATGATGAGCAAGGAATTCAGTGTATCTACGCATGCCCTCTATTTTCTTTACGTGACTGGTCCTCTTCCACGTTCAAACACATACAGGGAACAAAAGATATTTTCTAACTCTCTACTGAGCAATGGAGTGTGCGTGCATATGTGAGAGCAAGAGAACATTACCACATTTTCCTTCGCTTCTGCTTCTCTTCCACTAGATGGAGTTTGACAGCTTCAGTAATTTCCTCCGTAGTAGTCTTTCACCACCATTACTCTAATTAGTGTGGAAAAGGCATGACTGTTCAGTTGTTTGCCTGTGTGTGGTGTGGAGCTGTTTAGCCCCATTTGCTCCATTAAAAGCTATGTTCTATAATGAGAGCAAGAGAGTTGGGAGTGGGCCAATTGGCTGAGGAGGCAAAATGTGAAAATGAGTTTGTCATTTGCAAATCATTTGAGGATTTTTGGATGACATAGCTGGAAGGATCAGGTAACCAACAATGAATTTTATTCATTAAAGTGAGTTTCTCAAGCTAGAGACCTTCAGCGATAGAGCTGGAATGGATCAAGCCCAGGGCAGGCACAAGGCTTGGGAAAGGGGAAGAGACCACTACAGAAAAGCCAGAAAGAATGGATCAAAACCGGCAAGTGTCTGCTGCTCACACCATGCCACTGTGTGCGCTGGTGTCCTCACACTCAGGCAGACCTGTATAAGGGCCAGCCCCAGCATGGCTTTTTATGTAGCATCCTCCAGCCCAGGATATCAGAATGTTCTACAAACTGTTGATTAACCTCACAAGGTGTTACAATAAATAAATCTCTTGGTGTACCCAGACAGGGAATGGTTAGAATAATTTGCAAAGAGGTTATGGCCATCACTTCGATGCTTGGTTGCTGAGGCCACCCAATCCACGTGTAGACATCTAAAATAAGAGGCCTGGTTTTCAGAGCAGCCAAACACCCAGAACTTCAACTGACTCCTCAGTGAAGTTGCTCCGTTTTCCTGAGGGCTGGGCCCCTTGGAAGGGTCAGGGCCTTGAGGAGAAAGGGTGGGGCTTGGGAGCTTGTCTCCCGCAGCCAGCTCTTTAGTGCAGCTGAGGCTGTAGGCCACGTACTGCTGTGGGGTCTGAAGGCAATTTAAAGGGCTCGCAGCTCCAGCTGCTGCCTCCGCAGAGGGCCCTGGGTCCTTTTAAATCACCGGGTCTCAAAGCAGCTGCTCCCTTGCCCCTTCCCCCCTCAGCAGCCCAGAGTTTCTTCATGCAAGGCCCAGGCTCTTGCAGTAAGTCAGCGCCTCAGCCTGGAGGGCAAATTACCATAAGTTCCCCTGAAATAAAGGAAGCAACACGAACATATACCAGCAGAGGCGCTATCTCAATGTGTCAGTGACAGAGTGAGGAATAGACTCCAGCAGTCTCGATTACGAGCCCTCTTTATTAACAAAACCACAGTGGGCCAGTGCTGCAGCTGGTGTAAATTGGAGTTCTGACAACTGAAGCCATCTGAGGATATGGCCCATGGCTGTCTCTCCTCTTGACAATGGGACCTAGGTGATATCATTCCCAGAAGTGCAAGAATTGTCATTTCGTAACAGCTGAAGAAACCAGCCTAGAAACAAAACAGCGGATCAACGGTTTGGTTTCACACCATGTTCTCAGGATAAACCTCTGTCTGTAATAATGTAAAGCCAAACACCAACTCCAAATCAATTGGAATCTGAGTTCTGATTCAGATCCCATTCCTGAACCCCTTATCCCTTTCTCTGCCAAAGCTCTGGAGTGTTTGGATCTGAAGCTTTGATTTGCCTTATTATAATATGAATTCAGCTCTGGACACAGAGTACAAACCTGGGGTTATGGTTTAGCTCCATCGATATGCTAATCTACACCAAAATAAGCAGCTAGTGCAGTTGGCTAGCCATGAATCAAGGAAACACCCTTCCCTGGCCTGAACAAAGAAGGCATAATTTTATCTTTCCCCTCCAACCCCCATAGCATCAGCTTCATTGTTGTGTTTGCTATTAACAATTGTTTTTGAAGTATTCCTGCTAGGCCTTTAAAATGCTGCCTGGCTACTGAAGAATTCCATATTAATTGTCCTCAATTACTAATATTTTCCAGACACTGAATAAAATGTAGAAAAATGCATCTGTGCACCTGGAAGTTTTCTCCCAAGGAGGAATGTTATATAATGAAGATATTGAATGGTAACTCATGCCAAATGGCTGGTTTCTGCACGTTCTACTATTCATTGTTGGGGTAACAAAGTCCAGATGAGCTGTAACTTTAGTTACACTCTCTTTGAGCAAACGTTTCCCATAAGAAAGGAAAGGTTATGGCATTTCAAAAGAGCCATCTCAGATTTATGTCTCGTATTCAAGGAGGTCCTTCAAGACAGTGGTCTACTTTCTTATCAAACGGTGTCTGTTTTTGCCTGGCACCAGAGGACTTCATTTTATTAGCTCTATTGCCTTTGCTGTCTCAAGAAAGCAGCAACTACACTTTAGTTGAAATAAGGTATTGTGGTGAAGAGTAAATTATGAAGGAAGCCACTTTAATTCCAGCTGTAAAAAGAAAGGATTCGGTCTGTTCAGTGATCTAGTCACTGGGTGCTCATGCAAAAACAATAGAACATGAGAAAAATGGAAGTGTTTATGTCAAAATTTTTTAAACAGTTGCAAAATACTCAGAGATTTCATATAACCTTGGGCAAGTAACCTAAGCCAATATTTTCAACTGTGGTTGCCTCACGTTGGTCACTTAAATCCACAGTCTGGCAACTTGGTAAGAGTACCCTGATCTTCAGAGGTGTTGAGCACTTACGTCTCCTATTTCTCCAGCGGGAGTTCAGAGTGATAGTTGTAGCTAATACCAGCGGAAGCGGAGTGATTCTAGAGGGTTCCAAGTGCAAATATTGTTCTGCTACATGACCGTTCCTTTAATAGTTTGGTAGAATATTATAACAACCCGTTGATGTCACCCTTCTGTGAAGAAGTCCCCTGGACAGCCTTTTTCCCTGGTTTTGACCTTACAAGTCACTGTGGTTTGTGGATGACTAGCAGCTGGAGTGCCAATGGTAAAAGTCTCACTGTGGGGCTGATGGATTATCACATCCCATGTTGTGTCTGTGCAAGGGCAGCATGAAGTTTCTTTGCTAGCACCTCTCCGTCTACAAAGTCTCAGTCAGTGGACTGCATGGAGAAGCTTGTTCAATTGCAGCTGTCACTACGCTTCTGCTAATATAAATAGCTTTCATTGTGAGGAAATTTCTTCTTGCTTTGCAGACATAATTGCTAGGGATGAATCTGCTTTGTTTGTGACCATGCAAGAAGACCAAACAGGCAGGACCATCCTGAGTGGGGCGTAGGGTCTGGAGCAAAACCCCGCTGCCCCAGATGTTGGACCCCGGGCAACCCCTACTCAGATCCCATCCCCCAGGCCTTGCGCATGCTCTGCCTCCGCTCTGTCCCCTCACCCTTATCTTCCCCCATACACCACACAGGCAGCAAGAGACGGAGTGGCCCACACCCTGCTCTACTCTGTCTCACCACCTGCCTGGCCCACTGTGCCTTGCTTCTCTGCAGGTGCGAGAACCTAAGTGCCCTGGGGTGAGTCGGGTTGAAGTGACCCTTGCTTCCACTGTCATGCCAGTCCCCCATAATTGTCCTGTCCGTAGGATGGTTGGGGCAGAGACTGTGGGGCCCTCAAAAGCATAGGGCCTGGGGCAGCCACCCCAATCAGTTATATGAACAGGACAGCTCTGCAGACAAGATTGGAGAGGGCTGAGAGTAGAAGGGGCAAAAGGAAAAAAGCTAGGTCTTCCTTGCTCTTGTTTTAGCTAGTGGTACTCAGGCTGAACTCTAGAAATCTTGGAAGCAATTTGTCCCATGCTTGTGCTCAGTACCTATGTCTTTCCTGCTTATTGGAAGTTTATGGATTGTTGGTAGAAAATGTCAAAGGCTCCTTAAATATAGGCAGACTGTGAGTTTCTCCTAAGGACGCATCAGTACAGCTTTTGTTCTAGAAATGATCAATTAATGCTGAAAATCTGATCAATTGTTGCTCAGTAACTCACCTACTTCTGGCAAGGGCTCCTGAGAAACTGATGGCAAAGCACAAGAAAGTATCTGGTGGCCTCATATCCCTTGAATGCTTGCTAATCTGGGTACTGACCATTGAGACCACAATGACTGTATTTCACAGATGATCTACTGACAAAGGATGACGAGTGTGTGTCCATGTTAATATTAGGTGGCCTTCGTATTTTTGGGCTTTGGCAGAAGAAGATAGGACTGCTTCTGAGAGACATCATATTCACTGTTTATGCACCATGTCATCTCTCCTGCGCAATGTACATTTGGGATCTCTGGGAAGGTTAGCATAGACACTGGTTTCAAAGTCCTCACTATGATGTTGACACCAAGATCTATATCTCCATGTCAGCTGATCCAGACAAAGCAGCTGACTGTTTAGCCCAGTGTTTGGATGAGGTGGGGGCATGGATGAGATGGCAGCTAGCTCAAATTTAGTCTGCCAAAGATGATAATGCCAATGGCAGTTGGCTGGGGAAAGCAACCAGGTGAGTAGACAAAGATAACATCCTTCGTCCAATAGAGGATTTTTGCTTACTCTTTGTGGTGGCACACTCTAGAAAACCTGCTGGATTTCCAGCTGTGGCCAGATCAGCTTTTCTTTCATGTCTGCATGGGCAAGAGGCTATGAATTTGGATGCAGACCTTGCAACTATCATCTGTCTGCATCCCCTCCGGATTAGGCTGCTGGGATGAATTTCACCTCTGGCTATTTCTTAAATCTATGTAGAAATTGAATCTGGTTCAGAAGTTGGCAGCTTATTAATACAAGATTCATCTTCTGGCAGATCCTAACGCCACTGCTTTTAGACATCCAAGACCTGGTACTACACTTCTAATTTATTTATCTTCAGAGCCTGGTGCATGATCCATTTGTTTTATCTCTCTGTCAGAAGTTCAGCTCAGAAATAGAAACATTCTGATGCAGTGACCTCACTGAGGCCTATACCTGGAATGATCCAGTGACCCTACCCCTTAACAGCACTATGACAAAATATAAGCACAGGGTTAATGAGTTCTCAAAAGCTACGACCCTGAGATCAGCCCAGTAAGCTAGACATGCTGAGCCAACATGCTCACACAAGCCTAGGCCTTCATATCAAGGTAGCTGAGTTGAGTCAGGAACTTCCAAGAGGTCCGTGTCTTGTCCTTAGCTCAGCAAGATAGAAGTTTAAAGGGGGTGTGAAGTGGGTATAAAACACTGTCCAGCCAGCATTCATCACTCACTGGTGCCCATGGAAGCATTTTACGCTCAATATCTCCTGGAACTCCTGGGCACGCAGGGAAAATGTGATTACTGGTGCCACCCTGAAAGATATTTTTTTGTTTATGCTTGGCCAATTTTGACACAAGAAAGGCTAGTCCCAACACAGCATCGGGAGTAATGCTTGCTCAGGAGGGGCTAGCCAGGAGATACCAGCATGAAATGCAATGAGATCAGCAAAGGGCTGTGAAGCCAAGTTCCCCACCCCACTTCCTCACCCCCTCACCACTTATTTCTCTGGCAATACTTTGGATCACATCTATCCCTGGTATAGATCCAGTGAGGCAAATGGCATTCAAGAGGCTGCATCTGGTCTGTTGAAAAATCAAAGGCATTGACTTAGTGGAACAGATTTGTTGAGAAGTACAGGTGAAGCAAACCCCAGCAATAATGGCTAAATATTTTTTCACGGGCGAAAAACAAAGCAGATTAGCATTATATCCTTGTGTCATTATGACTGCAGCTTCCAAGTCACGGAATAGCAGAACAGTTCAGAGCTGTGATTACACAGACACTAGATGGAGCCATTGGCTAAAGGAACAAGATTGAAGCAGCAGAAATGAAGTTTTCTCTCTAGTTACATTTTCAAATGAAATAACTCTGGCAATTTACAAGGCTACATTGTAATCTGTGTCAAAGGCTTTCCAAACAAACCACTTTACCCAAAGGCAAATGAGCTTTTGAAGTCCATGTGAAGCCCATGTAATCTGACAAGCTGAATGTTATTGTACCTATATGTTTGAAAAAAATGCTACAGCCATTTGTGGGAATTTCTTTCTATGCCAAGGCTGGCTCAATGACATATTCAAAGACTATTGTAATTACAGACCTTTGGAAGGAAAATATGCATCTCTTTTCTGGGGTGTTCTCAAACTACATATAGGGGATATTTATTGCCAGCTGACAGTGCAGTTTGCCAAAGGCACACAGGCTAAAGGGCCGGTATTTGGGTTGTAAAGCAGTTCTTCAGCATCCATCAGTTTTTGTTTGCCACTGTCACAAAATAATTAAAAATCTTTGCAGGGCAAAACTAAATCAGTTACCAGTAAATTAAAACCAGGTCACAGTAACTAGTCATAGTAATGTGTTCCATATCCTAAAAATGGGTTAAGCAAAATGGAAGAGCAGTTCTGTAAATTGTGTCAAGATTCAAACTACAATAAATAATTGCAAGATTTTAGGGATTGTATTGCCTGTTGCCACACCTTCTGAGGCCACAGTTAGTTGCCTCTTTCCAGAGCAACACCCAGTAGGAATGGCCAGTTCAGAAACTATGGAATGCTACATACATTCAACGGTAGGATATTTGTGGAGATTTCTGATGTTACAACTATACCAGTGACCCGGGGAAGTGCTGTCACGACTTTCTGGTTCATAAATGCTCCTACAGCAAGAGTCAGCAAATGAGTTCATTGAGACTTGTACATGTTCCAGAATCAAAAACGTCACCTTCTATCTGGCAGAGGGTCTGCCTGCTCGCACTCCAGGAAATGACTAAATGCCCGTTGACTTGAATGATGCAGGATAGGTCCCCAAGAGACACAGATTCCCAGAATGCATTTTTGGTCTGACTGCAAACTGCCTTGCACTTTTTTTTTTTTTTTTTTGTAACCACTGTAAGAAAGTTATGGAAGATATCGACTCGACGCTGGTGGTAATGCTTTACCTCCATTTTGTACAGATGTGAATGACAGTGTAAAGTGCAAGGCAGTGGTTAGCCAATCCTTCTGGAAGACTTTGAAAGATTAGCATCTGTGGTTCAAAATGTCAGTTGTCATTGGACAAAACTACAAACCAATACTTTTTTTCCCAAGGGGAAGAGATAATGCTCCAATGTTATATTGATCAACCTGCCTTCATTTATAATGAATAACGGGGCAAAGAATCACCTATTAGTGCAAACATCTGCTTTTGTTTAACTCCAGGAGAACCTTTGGAGTGTAAAAAATGGTTATCCAAGCATAGTTAGAGCAGAAGTTGCCCCAGGATCTTGAATGAAATTTTCAGTACATTGTCTACAGAGTTTTAAGACCGTTGGTAAAATGTAAAGATAAACTCAGTTTTGATTTTTTGGCTCAATTGCAGTGAGAAGGTTAAAGCAACCATGTTGATGATTTTTACGAGATGACTTTGTGCTATTATAGTACTACATATAATCAGTCTTTGTTTTTATATACAATAAGGATGCCAAGACAGAAATTTACAGGGCTTTACAAACAGGTCTTAAGCTTCATGCATGCACACACACAGTGTACATAATGTAGTTATTTGACAGCAGGCTAAATCGAGACACAAAGCAACTAAGGGTGAGATATTAAGTGCTCAGTGTAGGCCGACTCTGCTCCTGTTTACTTCACTTAGGACAAGACTAAGCGCTTTAGAAATGCCCACTACTAGCAATTGAGCCAAGTGAGTTGGATAAGTAGCAGAACTAGGATTAGCACCTTGTGCTCTGAACCCTGGAACACTCCCTCCCAAAGCAGCACAATTCCGTTACCACACCTCTTGTTTGATTAGCAGAGTTGTTATAACCAGAGCACATGAAACATGCCTCTTCGATCTCACAAGAGATGTAGAATTGTGCCTCTTTGTATTTCAAGCTATTTTAATAGATTTCTTTTTACATTAAATAGGATTGTTTTATGTCTGTTTTATGAACAGGCTGCAGTAAATCCACTCCTCTTGCCCAGAATAACAATACAATCCCACTCTGTTACTTGACGAAAGGGAGAAGGGCAATAGTTCTAACCCGTCCCCAGAGCATCTCCTACTGGGTGAACTGAATGAACATGGACTCCCTGGGTGTACCAAAAATTGCAATTGTTATCCCCTTTTCAAGAGAAGTGTAAAAGGTAAGCAAGCCCAGGCTAAATATACCATATAAATTCAACTATAAGGTTACTGCCAGGAACTTACTTTTTTGTTACTGGCAAAGCACTCTCTGAGGGGTTAATCAAAAGTCAGCTGCAGCTGACAGGACTCTTTCCATGTACTTCAAGAGTCCTTGGTTCAGATCCTCCAAAAGCTTCCAAACATCAGTGTTATTCTGGTGTTATCCAGGTATTAATTCAAGCCACTCTAGCCTGGAGGCCATACAATAAAATAGCACAGAGAAGCGAAATGAGAAAGGCCCAGGTTCACCTCATTATTTCCATTTAAGAGTATGGAGGAGTTACAGCAGTTCACAGAGGAGACAGGGAGACCTTGAAAAGGAAGCACCACCTGCACCTCATGCTAGACCTTCCATGGCGCTGCTTGACTTCTTCTTCCCCACGAGAGCACCGCTCTTCTCTTAAGAGCCATGTTCCCACTCACTGTGCTACTGAAATGCAAGCAGTGGAATCAATCATCCCTTGCCCCTATTGTCCCCACCCAGGGACGGCTGTGGCCATAGAGCGAACATTCCCATTCCTAGCTGACACAATAACTGCTGCATATGCATCCACATGTCAGAGAAAGGGCATCCTAGGTCGAATGGCTTTGTCCAGCTCTGCTACTTCAAACACTGCAGAGACTCAGGCCTTTATAGGGTTTAGGGACAGAAGAGAGTTTGATACCCTTTTCCTACCTCTGCTTGAGGTTTTTGCCTCATTGTATTGTTGTTTGCTCATTTAGACACCTCAGAGAGAAAAAGGCGCAAAGGGGTCTAATAGCACTGCCAACTCTAACAATTTTATTAGAAATTTTGTGACTTGAAGTAAAACATTAAATTTTGTGAGAATTGTGAGGAAGTCCTATCCCCTGGAATCAGGTTGTAACGTGGGAAACTGAGAATTCATTTTTAAAAGATAGTTTTTAGTCCATATGGATGCAGACAAAAGCTTGAAAATGTGAACCCTAAGGATCTTCAAAGTAGAAAGCTAATGGCTATCATCCCAAATACATTCTTTTTAAGAATCTGATCAATTTCATGAATTTGTAGGGGTTTTTTGACTTAAGATTTTTTAAAGACCTGAGGCTAGCAATAGCAAAGTTCTTCTGGAGGAGACTCCCATGGCATACACAGACCATTTAGCAGCTTGGAAAATAAAACTTCCCAGTCCTTATCAATGGAAAGATCAATGACAAACTAACAGCACTTAGCACTTAAACAACAATTCACATTTTCAATGCACTCTACAGACATTAAGCACGTAAGCCTAACATCACCCCAGTGAAAGAGAGAGACTGAGCCAAAGATAAGTTAAGTAATTTACCAGAGGCCACAGATCAAGTCAGCTGGCAGAGCAAAGATTAAAACTCAAGACTCCATGACTCCTAGCCTGTCACTCAGATAGCTCCTGCCCTCCGATGTACAAAGAAAAGATAATGAACCAATTCCTGAAAGCTGCTGTTTACTACTCCCTTTAACTTCAGTGGAAAAGTGCAGATGCTAGAATCTGTCAGCAGCTCTAATCTGTCAGCCGCAGGTTCAGTCTACCCAGGTTACTGGTGACAGATCTCCTTAGAGCTCAGGAATGCTTTCCATACAGTACACATTCGCCCAAGCATTCCTTTGGCTGGCAGCCTGAAATATGCCACCGTTCTAAGGGTTTGATTCTGGGCAATGCTGAGCACCCACAAGTCCCACCAGAGTCAGGATCAAGCCATCTGCCTCTCAGAGTAAGACCATAAGCTAGTGAGTCTGTGACTATCACTGCAGATTCCATAGCTATTGTAAAAATGACTGACATTAATTTCTACTAAGACCTCAGTGATGTTGACCCAAGATTATTGTTAAATTTCTCATAGAGATAAGTCATGTACCTCACGTGAGCACAATGCAACAAAATGTTGCATGGGACAAATTAACAAATTATCATCACTTAAACGGGAAAGAATTGTCTTCATTTTCTTCCAAAGGCAAAGCGTACGTGAGAATGTTGAAAATACCGTAGTGCAAGAGGGCATTATAAAGACGAGAGAAGAATGATGCTTCAGAGAGTTATAGGTCCACCAGAATTGGAGTTTGGGTAGCGTGCATTCAGAAATAATTTTATTTTCCAGTAATGACAATGTGCAGTACCACATAAGAAATGAAATTGAAGAATTGATCAATATCTTGGATAGCTTCAATATTAAAATTAACATATAAATTTAACATCAATCTTATTCCTCCACTCATGTCCACTGAGTAAATGCACATAAAGAATGAATCACTGAAACAGTATACCGGGAGAAGCAAACTCATTTTTCACATATGTCAGCATAAATGTGAGTTGCGCCTGTTTACTGTGCAACCAACAAATGTTATAGAGATGCCTCCTCAGACCTCTGACAAGGGCAAATTTGGAGAGTCTAAGGGGGAAAAATACCACCCTGTTTGAGGAAGTGGATAAAGAGGCTTGATATATAATAGTTATCCTCAAAGCAGGGAAGTTTTACTACTGTCCTCATTTTGACAGCTAGGGAACGGAGGAACATATTGAGTAAACAACTTACCCATGCAGGAACTGAGAACTGAACTCACATCTGTGAAATCCAGTCTTTACCACAAGACAATCCCTCCCACCATAAAGGGATTTCATGTCTAAAAATGACTCAGGTGCATAGGGTTTTTGGAAGATCAGGCTCATCCAGATGAGCTCAACATTTTCCCTTTACCCCCACATGAATGTCAGAAACTTAATACAGGTTGACCCTCCCTTGGGACCTGATTGGTGCCAAACCAGAGAATTTGCTGCCCTACAGAAAGTCAACATTTTCTAGCAGCCTGACTAACACCTTCACTGCTTACTGGGATTTTAGAAGAAAATAACAGTTAAATAACACAGAACACCAGGCCTGGTGGCAGTAAACAAACTTTATGGGACTGCAGGAAACTTGACCAAGTCCATGATAAGTGGACATCTGGCTAACTAAAATCAAGTTGGATTATGGATGTTGCCAGACCAGAGTGTGCCAGACTAGCGGGATTCAACCTGTAATGAGAGCACAGCATTTAAAATGTTTAAAATGCCAAATAGTACCCACTGGTCCTTGGATTTAACACAAAGTGGACACCCTGCCAAATGAAAAACATCTTTACCTGGATTTATACTAGCTTGTCCATTTACAAATATCTCCAAAAACTACTTATTCATTTAGTTGTTACTCAGCTACTCATCTAATTGTTACTTGTACTTTTGAGGAATGTAAGCATTTCCTCCAACTTGAACATTTCTCAGTTGACTAAATCCGAAATCAATGCACAGGATGGAGCTGGACAATGTGAGTCAGAAACAGACAAATTTCTGAAGCAGTTAACTAGTCACAAATAACTGTACAGAAAACAAAGCCATTTCAGCAGCTCTTTCTGTGCATTACTGAGTCCCAGCACTGCTCTAATTGACTCCAGTGGCACAGACTTGCCCATTGACTTTAATAGAGCAGGCCCTTATATATAGATCATTTGGAGAGCAAGATGGAAAAGGAGACACAACATTGCTACGAAAAATACCACTGATGTTGCAAGATTTAGGTGGGAAGCCAAAGTTACCACAATCATATACAGACTGTGGAAAGCTGGATTCAAATGTAGCTTGGAGAGGAAATGAGATACAGGGGTAGTAGTCCCACCTATAGGGGTCAGCTTTCCACATTACAAGGACTTCAGATGTGTGGCACAACTGGCAGGTTCTTCTCTCGGTCCTGCCCTGTCTTGTTTTTCAATCAGTGTCACTGGTTGTGCAAAGAATTCAAGCTTGAGCGCTCTGAAGTTGACTGAGATAACCGCGTTGTTGCAGGTCAAGACTGAGGCGCGTTGGCTCGGGAGCTGTGCAGAGCAATGTGCTTGGGGCTTATGCAGCGCCTGCTTCTTGCCCGCACTGTGGTGAGGGCTCTCTGGAGCTGCAGACCCTTCTGACTCTATTAATTAAAATACAGCCATGTCATAGAGGGATGGCCTTTAAGCACTGTCTTACTGATGCTGTTGCCCGCGCCATTATGCCAGAGGCCCCCAACACACACACACACACACACACACACACACACTTTCTTCAGACTACTGTTAACCTCTGGCTGTAACTCTCATTTTCATTTGTATTGGCAGTTACCAACAAAAAATGTAGAGATTTGGGTTCTATCCGTCCCCTTAGACAATAAACATAGTGAGAGTACGGGAGTGACTAATGATACAGCTGATCATGACCAAGAGGGCTGGTTCTTCCTTCACTGTGTTTACACTGATCACGGTACCACTGACACTGAAGGAGTTATCCTTGATTCACATTGATGTAAGAGAATGAGCAAGCTCCTAATAGGTCACACATTCATGTAGTTGGAGGAGCTGATTGTCAGGCTCAATATTATACTGAGGATAAGAAATTATACTCACGTATCAATGGCCTTGATGGATTTGGGATTCTAGCTCCATGGTAATTATAAAGAAACTATGAAATTCTCACACAGCACTAGCCAAGAGTCAACCTGTGCTTGGAATTGGAACTTTCCGTTGGAAGACAGCTAGGTCCTTTTTCAGTTGGGAAATTGCTAGGTCGTACAACCACAACAAAATACACGTCTATCAGTTCCACAGTTTATTTTCCCTTATTCCAGCCATGTAGTAAGCAGACAGATGGGTTCAGATGACTTTACAGCTAATGACAGTCTTGGGCCACCCAGCAATAATGTTTAGACAAAAGAATCCTTCTAGAGAGAAATCATTGCCCAGAGGAGCCAGCTAAAATATCCTGAGTTCTAATCCTGACCCTAATATTCATTGTCCCTGTGACCTTGGAACAAATTTAGAACTATGGATTACTTATCACACTGAGGTAGAATGAAGATTAATTCATTTTAAAAGTGTTTGTAAAAACACTATGTGAATGTACATAAATAAAATTAAACAACTCGCCCAGATCCAGACAGACATCAACTTTCTCTCCAAATGCAAGAAAATGGACATTGTACATAAATATTGTCATTTCTCCTTCCAAAATTTGAACACCAGGGCTAAGATGTAGATTTTGATCCTTGTTTAAATCACTGCCAGGCAGGGATTTTGTTTACAGATTTGTTTGCTTTCCCCCTTACATTTATCGTTTTATTATCTGGCAAAAAGAAACCACTACCTTTCAAATAGATTGACAGATCTTTGACAGCTCTGGCAAGGGAGAGTACCTTTCTGAGGATCACTGTGCCTGCGGAATGAAAAACATACAGTGTGTGTGAATATACACACACTTATGTGTGTATATTAATTGTTCACTTTAGAGGTCATCAGTTCAGGTCTTATGTGAGTGCTGTGTTCACATGCACCCTCACATAACTCAAATTTCACATGAGTCGGGGTGCGGCTTTTTTCCCCCTGGGTCAAGCCAGAGCTGCACACATGAGTGAGGGGGCGGGGGTTAGCCTGAACGGAGCACATGGCAGGGTGAGCCAGAGCTGTAGGGGGCGGGAGTTGAACCAAGGCCACAGGGGGTTTGAATCAGGGCCATTCAGGCCCAGGGGTGTTAAGCCAGGACCAGGGGGAAGCAGGATTTTGAGTTGCACTTAACTCACATTAATACAAGTTAATCACAACTTGAAATTGTGCATTTCGAGGGATTACTGTATGCATATTTTTAATTTAATAGACCAGAACATTTGTTACCTAAGGAAGACTCTGGGTGCATAGGCATGGCCAAGTCTGACATGTTGAGAGAGAATAGAGAAGCCACTGATCTCCCACCAAGTTAACATTAAAAATTTTTGTCTATATTTCATCAAGGCCTAGCACAGTTGAGGCCACCCTGTGCTAGACTCCGGAATTGTTTTGAGAGGGTACATACTCCACTCTCTCTCTCAAATCCACCAAAGTATGTGTTAGAGTACGAGCGAAAAATCAATTGTCACAGACGTGTGGTCATTAGCATAAGGTTGAAAAAATGATACTGAAACCTAGAGGATGCTTTGATGAGGAACCCTGTATATTAATTGTTCACTTTAGAGGTCATCAGTTCAGGTCTACTGTACAGATGATGAGGGCCGAGCTAATTGCTCCTAAATCTGTAAAGGTACAATATGAAAATACCCTCCGAACACCACATAATGCTCTCCTTTATGCTACTCTAGCTTTTGAGGAAAGGGCTCTGTGAAGAAGCATCTGAATATAGCAAATTCTGCTTTCCTCTGCGAACCTCATCAGTTTCTGCAAACCCCGTACCTCCAAGAGACCTTAGCTTCACTGACGACAGCATTTATAATGTGAGGACAAACACAAATTGCCATGCTTTTATAATCACGCCGCCGCATTTGAGCACCATTAGTCATTTTCATTCACTGGCTTCAGGTTGCTGGCCAGTTCTTCAAATTATGCAAACTGGCCTAGCTCCACTGAAGACAAAGAAGCTAGGCATATTTACACTAGCTGAGGCTCTGGTCCTCACTTTTAAAACACTTTGCCCAAATATAAATGACATAAACCAAGATCATCTTCTTAGTTTATTTTTCTAGTGTCCTTAGCATGCTACATTAACCTGACAATGTTTAATCTTGTGTTCGTTTCACAATACATTTCATGCAATTCACAGCTGTAATTGGTTTTACATTGACATTACACGTTTCAATCTAGCCGTGTGAAAAGAATAATTCTTAGTAGTATTTGTCTCGAAAAAGTGTCCACGCTTAGACAGCACAGAAGCAATTCATTCTAGTCTCAGGGGCAGTAAGTCATTTTGATTTGCTTTTAGGGGCCAGGGGTTGTTTTGTTTTGTTGTTAAATGCGAGGATGATTATTGGCACAAGGATATAAGGTCCCTGTTTAGTCCATTTGCAATTGAACTATGTTCTTTTGATTTCTTATGTCCTGAGGAGTCCTCTCTTATAAAACAGCATTCAAGTATTCTATTTTAACATTCCCAGTTGTCTGAGTTAAAGGGCAAGGCAGACCTTTAAGGTTCTATTATAAATCTTCCACAGTCCCAACCTTCCCAAAATTATTCTTATCCTTAGAATCTTCCTTTGTAAGAAACATTCAGCACTAAAGCCACAGAGTATAGCTATTTGGCATTTTCCAGTGAAGTGCAAGAAATTAAATAAGTTATGTCTTTATTGCTAATGTACAGTACCAACCAAAGTCACTATTTTATGTAATTGAAGGGGTTTCATAGAGAATGTGTCCCTCCTCTTGTTGCCCAGTAGTTCAGCCAAATTGCAAACATCACTTACTTATTGCATGCCATGTGTCATTCTAAGACGATGTATTGAGTATTCTCGAGTCTGAAGAATCAGATCTTTCATCAAAGTCATCTTCTGTATAAATAGGTTGTTTAGACACAATTGGACATCCATCATCTGGGACTGAGATCCTGGGATCTTCTGGTGAGCGAGCAGGAAGGACGGGTGAACTTCGGAATACACTGGTAGAATTACTAGAGAAAGGGCTGACATACTGGGACCTCAGTTGGTACTGCTGCTGCAGGGTCATGGTGTTCCACAAGGTGACATCATTAGGCAGAAAAGGACTGGACTGATTTCTCGCCAAAGTGTTCCTCAGCATCAGGGGGTACCGTGGTGGCTGGGGGAAAGGGTGCTGTAAAGGTACAGCCAAAGGGTTTGGGACAACACTACTAGAATCAGTGGAGAATCTTAGTGTGTCTGGAACGCGAAAAGCTGATCCCACAGACCACTTAGAAGACGAAATAGGATACGAACTCAGTGTGTGTTCAAATATGTGCCCATTGGAAGGCAAAACAAGACCATCTGATTCTGTAGCAGTTCTGTCCCCAGCAGCTACAGAAGACCGGCTAGACAAAAGGACCTCAACGGCACTCACCAGATCACCCCCACAGCCTTTCAAGATTAATTCAAGCACGGTTGGCTTTTGGTTGGGGAAGATTTTTTTTAACACTTCAAGAGGAGGCCTGTTGGCTTTCAAACTGAAAGGCAGTGAAACTGTTCCCGATGGACCTTCTATCAGGAGATGATTCTGATCTGCATGGTACTTGGGACTGTCTGTTCGGCTTTCTGTGCTGCCACCATTTTTCTGGGCTACATAACCACCTTCATCCACTGACACTATTTCAGGGCTCTCAGGAGTGAAGCAGCTTTTGGCTTTTGTCACATCAGGAGAACTCCTTTGGTCTGTGTCTTTGTCACTGTAGGTCTCAGCATTGTCTGTTCCACTTGCATCACCCAACTGTTCCTCGGTCATGTCTGTGAAGAAGAAGACAGTTGTGTTAAGCCTTTTACAGAGTCAAAAAACTCTTCTGATACATTAACATGAATGAAGCAGGAATTCACTGACGGAAAAAATGTCCTGAGAGTTCAATAAAGGTTGACTGAATTGGAGATCTTATTTCCATTGTGCTTACATTAAAATCCTATACCTAAACCAGTGGCAGATTTAAAGTTAGTGGGGCCCTGTGCTCAGCTTCATTTTTGCCTCCACCCCTCAGGACTCAGCCAAGAAAAAGACCCTTCATTCTTATTTTCCTTTCCTCCATCCCCTGTTTTTCCTTCTTTTTTTTTCCTCACTTCTCCTATATGTATAGGATGTACGTGAACATAGAATGAGGTACCTTGATTGTTTTCGAAATCTAACATTGAAAATTGAAACACTTGAATATTGCACTTGAGATCTCAGTGACCATTTAATGATCTTTCCAAATGTTTTTTGTTCCATTTGCAAACAATCGTAAAGTGTTTTGGATAAGAGCGCCTTATTTTAAATAATAATAAAATAATAATAATAATAGTAATAATGACCTTTCCTCTGTCCACCTAAATGGAGTTCTTGGACTGCAATTTACAAACTTCTAATCTAGATTAAAGTTGTGTTTGCATTATGCTAATATGGAAATGTGTAACAATAAAACAATGGATGAACATCATCTATACTTTTTATTATTTTCCTCAACTTGACATATAGGAGGGGCAATCAATACAGCCTGGCAGAGCAATATGCATGAGAACTATCGGTGGACAGATAAGCAAATTGATCCAAATCACATTCTCTGATCTCTTGGTGGAGCCAAATCCTTTTCCCATTGAAATCTAAAGAAGTTTTGCTAGTGAGTTCAATGGCTTATACCACAGGTATCACTGCCTGCTGACCCCAGGCAGAAAGCCAGCAGACATCTGATCTTTGTCCATTGCAAGAGAGAAATCAGCACTCAACAAAGCTAAAAGAGTCTCCGTACCATATCCAACTTGTCCTCCCCAAAGCCCACTGCTCTCCCACTCGGCCTTTTCTGCTGTTTGGGGCTCCTTTCCCCTCCATAGCCCACTCTGCCCCTGCCCTGTGTGTGCCCAATGGTAACCCTGTCTCATCCTGACCTAGGTCTGTGCAGTAGTGAAGCTTGAAGGTGATGGGCATCTGTGTTCCTTGGTGCAGCAGGAATAAAATGTCCACTGCTGCCACCCTTGAAGTGCCAGAAGCAAGTGGAAGGTGAGGGACAGGCTCCCCTGGGCAGGCACTGAGTCATTGATCAAGAGGAACCAGGACTTTAGTACCACCTGGGCTGGGAGACATCAGAGATGAATCCCAGAATGTAAAGGCCCCACCCAGCTGGCCCCTGTCTGGTTGTCTCTTCTTTCTTGGTTTCTCAAGCATCTCTGCCTACCCCTTCCCTTTCTGTCTGACAGAGAAGTCCATTAAATTAAGTGCAAACAGGGCAGGGAGTTTCCAGGGTCTATCTTGAGCCAAGTGTTCCTTAAAAGGCCTGTCCACTTAGCTACCAACTGGCCCCTTGCCTTCATGTGCTGGCTAAATACCTTATGGGCATTAACACAAGAACAAATATAAACACACGGCACAGTGAGCTTTGCTTTGCTTTGCTGCTCCAGCATTTGTCCCCCTGTCTTTGGGGGGACCCTTGCCACAATATCCTTTGTTTCATGGTTAATCCACCGAAGACATAAACCTCTCTCCCTTTGTTGAGCTAAACGGAACAACGCCAGTGCTCAAGCCAGCATGGTGCTCTCTCCGAGGACTAGCTGACTGGAGGGTACACGCACTACACATTTGATACTACCTCATAAATATCTGGGATTTTCTACACTGTACAGGCAGAGAATGGGTTTGGTTAGCTCCATTTCTGTTAACCCTGCTGAGCGCTAGATTTGCTGTTCCTGTGCATCAGAGAGCAGTACATCCTCTGAACGCCAGCCGTCCCCAAAGGCATTTTCACTCCTTGAAACCGGTTTTCCCGTAGGACCACATCATG
This sequence comes from Carettochelys insculpta, assembly GCF_033958435.1. Lineage (NCBI taxonomy): Eukaryota > Metazoa > Chordata > Testudines > Carettochelyidae > Carettochelys > Carettochelys insculpta. Next base: position 26,588,475 of record NC_134141.1, on the reverse strand, counting down.
CTCGTCCTGAGTGAACTGCGTGCTGCAGAGTTCTGAGGAGACCTCAGCCAACAGAATAATTCCCACAAGCCAAACAGTATTCATGAAGCTATTCACAACAACTACTGCCTCAGGGCTGAGAAGCCCTCTTCACCAGCATGCTTTGCCTCTGTTCCCACACAAGCCAGCCCTTCGCCTCACTCTGGGCTACATAGTTCCCCCCCAACTCATAGAGTGCAGCTCAGCGGCATGCTAGGGTGATAGCCTCCAGTGTCGTCTCCCCTACTCCTGCACTCTTACTTTGTGCAGAAGACGATATTATTCCCACTGTGTCTGTGGAAAAGGGAAGGGGGGAGGATTTGCCTCTTAGGCTCATGAAGCTCTATTTCTCTGCATATCAGTTAGACCTGGGGTGAGCAAAGTGTGGGGCTGGGCCCTCTTGGGGGGCATAAAATTTTGTAAGGGGGCACATTAAAAATGTTGATATAATGTTATTGTTGTTATGTATTTGTATTCACATTTATTAATAAACTTTCTTCATTCTACATACTTATTTTCTTACACATGCTGACAGTTTTATTTTCACATGAGCATAACCAAAATTTCCATCGGTTTGGATTACATTAACCGGGTTGGGGGCCCCTGCTAATTGCAGGGATGAAAAGTGGGGCCTGATGTAAAAAGTTTGCTCACCCCTGAGTTAGATTGTAATATATTATATTCTTGTTACTACAGTACACTACAAAGGAAGCCAAGATTTTCCAAGGTGACTAGTGATGTTGGGTACCTCACTTTTTGCATGTCCAGCTTGGGATGCCTTAAGGGTGTCCAATTTTCTGAAATGCTTGGTATCCAGTACCTGAAAATCAGGCCCCTTTCAGATGGTTCAGGATGGGCAGCCGCCAATGCAGACACTTAAAATCACTGATCACTTTTGGTCAGAGTGTGGAAAGATTTTGAAACTCTTTTCAAGGTGACTGTTGGGTATAAACAAACAAACTAAACCAGAACAGTTGTCTCATTGACGCTTTTCTAAAAAAATGAGAAAGGTGACAATATATTTCACTGGGAGCTATTCGGTGTTGTTTCAATACGGATCAGACCCATGCAGAGTAATAGATGACTCCCTGAAGAGTTCCAGTGATTTTACAACAGCTCAACATGGAATATGTTGTTGATGCTAAGAGTAAAGCTGGCAGCATCTGACCCTAATAATTTTTTAATAAATACTGAAGAAAGCCCAAAAACATTCTGTTGCAAAACTGCACTTAAATTATGCCAACTCATTTACTAACCTTACTTGCACAAGAAAGCTACCTCAAGCAAAATCATGCTAGTGGATGCTCATGGAAATCATGCTAGTAACAACCTATTGAAAACTGTAAATTACTCCAGAAAGGTTTGCAGACAGCCAAGCTGGAGTGCCCTCTCTGCCCACTACATGGAAGCTCTTTCCCAGTGATCACCCGGAGAGGGGAGTGTTCATTTGACCATGGTGCTAATTAAATGTATTATTATTGGCCAGCTCAGCCTCTGAAATCTGCTCCCACACAGAGCAAGGGCTTAATGACCTTTGTGACAACAGCTTTCTTTCCCAGAGCTGGGGCCGTATTGCTGTTTAACCACATACACACATCAGCTGTGAGGGACCCTAGTTTTGCAGGCTCTCTGAGGAGCATAGGGTAGACCCTGATACGGAATGTGATTGGAAGGAGAGATAGCGGAGCTCCAGAACCAGCACAGATATACAGGACTTCTGCAGGAATGGTCTTTCCCCGGCTCCTGAAGAGCTGGGATATGCATGAGTCTGAGAGCCTGCAAACCCCACCTCCTGGGTGGAATGAGTGCAGAGGAATTCAGCAAGGCAGAAATGCCTGTGGAGATTTCATCCCCCTTAACTCCCTCTCCCTGGAAATCCAGTGTATATGAAAAACAGGAAGAAAAATTTGTAAAACAGATGTTAAAAAGCAAATTTAAAAATAACCAATGTTAAGCTCAGGCCCTACCAGTTTATGCCTTGTTGCCACATCTGACGCACAATTAGCTCTGAACAGGTGTTATAATTTCAGTTGCTGTTATATCAAACAAAACAATGCAAGTGCACTTCCTCTGCACTTGTCGTCTGTGCCTTAGCAGCACAAGAAGACAAAGATGGGGAACATGAAATTTACCCCCACACCAGCTAATATGATACGAACATTTTTTAAATCAGTGTGTGTGTGTGTACAAGTTAACCGTGCATAGTCCAGGCAGCCATTACTAGGGAATAACTCTTGGTACTCCATAGGCTAACCAGCTCCCTCCTTTGCAGACAGCCAACCGCTGCAGGGCACAGACTTTAAGTACCTGATCCTGCATTAAATGTAGCTTTTGTTAATATCAACGAGAAAGTTCCAAGTAGAAGGAATTCAGGACAGAACTTGAACGATCAGTTGCAGCAGTTCTTGCCCCCACAGTTATTTCTGGTACACAGGTGCTTCAGGAAGATAGTATGATGGTATTTTTATTTAATTGCTATTCTGTAGTGACGTCTGTGATTACGCAAGTAAGCATATTTCAGAAGTACTCTGTTTCCAATTTGCTTACATGTAATTTACTTTTAACACTGGGCACCATAACTCAGTAAATACGGATGGAAAATATATTCATATTACATCTCCTAAATCAGTTAAATACAGTCCCAGTCCTATGAAATTGTTATTTTATTGGTTATATGTTTGTTTGTTTGTTTTAAATTAGCTTTAAGTTAAATTTCATAAAGAGAAGTTAGAAAATGTTAAAGATGTTTTCAGTTCCTAGATGTTAAACCTATTAAATTAAAATGCTAAACATATGCATGCATATGCTCCCTGATTTCAGTGACATCGGTAGAGGCGAAGAAAACACATAACCTGTAAAAATCTTTATTCCTAGCCATGTATCTGGGCAGATGCAACATGCATTACATGAAACTGGGGTATGTATCTCCCCAGATACTGCCAAAATCCTCCTAGTATCAGAGTCACAAAGGTGGATTTCAACTATTTAAATGAAATTATGATATATTTGCTCCTCAGTGTTACTACGTCACAGGAATTTCCCTTCCAACCCTTAGTAAGCATTTAGAAAATTATATTTAATAGGGTTGATCCTATTCTTGGAATAAAATTCTTCTTATAGTTCTCAGTCTAAAGCCTTTTTCCTGTTGAACTGTTCTGGATGTGACATACAGCAATTCAAAACTCATGATGACCTGTAGAAGTCACAAATGTCTAGTTTCTTAGATAGGTCAGATGGTAACTGCCTTGCACCTCTTGACAGATCATGCTGATTTCTTGCCTGGAAGATAATTTCGTTACTTTGTGCAACTCATGTGAACTCTGGTTCCTCTAGCAAATGCATCGATGGTATGCAAGTAGTGTTTGACAAAAGGCAATTTCTGTTAGTTCATTTCCTCCTTTTTGGGTAAATGACTGAGGTTAGATTTTTACATATCTCCAATGGACAGAAAATAACAACTATTAAATAGCCAAGGAGTTGGAAATGTATATTACAAATCCATACAAATAGTCTGGTCAGTGAAATGTAGAGATGTAAAGCTCAGAATAATCACATCCAGAGCTTTAATTTTTTTCATACTGCCAAGTACAGTATAGGATGAGTGTTCAACCACTAACATATATAGTTAATTAAAAATGAATGTATTCTTCATTCTTAGCCCATTGCATCTTTCTGTGCTATTCGCTAATGTCCCGTGAAAATGGTCACTATTTTGTAGAAAGACACCTTGTTTTCAGGCAACTTTCAGCATAGTTTTTAATACAATATATTCTGTTTCAGATCGCTTGCATTCAGGGCACTTTTTGTTAGCCTTGAGGTAGCCAGACAGAACAGCTTTCTTTATTTATGCTAATAATGGAGAAATTGCATAACGTGTCTCTCTCACACTTGCACGTTCATAGCAAGCTGCGGATGTATACACATGAACATACACAGCACAAAGGGAGAAGCGTGTGTATACATACATGAACACAGGCATTGACAGCACTGAGGAAGATGTCTAGTACAGCGTCTCTTCCTTACACATTCACAATCTTTACTGTGTAGGTTATGCTATTGGGGCCATATAAGTACTCATGAAAAAGAGCCAAACAAAAAGCCATTCTCTCCAGTTTAGTCCTTCATGGAAAACATGTCTAATACTCTGAGATACACGCTGGTGTCCTGACTAGTTCCACTGATAGCTCTTCCTGAAACAAGCTCTGAAATGTGCCTGAGTAGGAAGGATCTACTTGCAACATAAGTTGACCAGGAGCCCCTCCATATCTATTATTATCCCAGTTTCAGTAATCCGAAGGACCTGACCCTGAACATACCTTAGATCACTGTGAAAGGTTTATATAGTTACACAAAGAAGAAACCCCTTTCATTTCAAACTTCCTTCCCTATTTTTAAAGGTCTGTGTATCTTTTAAAGGCTGAGAGTGATGGTTCCTAAATTATTTTTCCCCCCGGACAATGTTGTGCTGCTCTAAGCTTTAATCAAGACCTAGCATTGAAATCAACTAAAGGCCCAGTGCAGCTTCCTAGTGTTTGTTTACAAGCACTAATCACTACTAAGGGGCAGGGAGAAAATACCTGTGTTTCTGTGAAGTGTGAAAATAGCAGAATTCTTTTGAGAGGCACAAGACAATAGCGTAGTGGGAAAAAATTACTGTAATCTAAAAGTCAGACTCTAATCCCAGTGCTGAACTTTACTGGGAAAGCAGCCTTACTGGAGAGCTCAGAACTATGGCAGGACTAAAGAAGTCACGGATATTAGAATCTGGCCTTAAATCAGGGCACCTCAGAGATATAAAAGACTGAATGAAGCACCAGCTAATACATTTTAGGGACCAATCCCAATAGTGCTGTCTAGTATGATGTTCACTAGTATGATCATCACATCCAGAGCTTTAATTTTTTACTCCTGCCGAGTACAGTATAGGATGAGTCTTCAACCACTAAAATATATATTTAATTAAAAATGAATATAGACTTCTGTCTAGGACCCAGATCATACAGAGGAGATATGGTAAATAGTCTCAGAGGGGTAGCCGTGTTAGTCTGTATCTTTGCAAAACAAAGCAAGCAGTCCTCTAGCACCTTAAAGACTAACAATACTATTTACTAGGTAATGAGCTTTCTCAGGCGCTAGACTCAATGACCTCCCGAGGTCCCTTCCAGCCCTAGGATTCTATGACCCACTTCTTCAGACTATGCAGCAGAACTGAGAAATAAAGGAAATATAAGGCAGAAGTCTCACTTAATTTACTCTGCTTAGAGGTCCTGTTAATAAGTGTCCCCCCCATCTCCCACCTCCTCCCTGTTTTCTTTTCTTTTCTTCTTCTCCCGCTCCTCCTTCTTTCTCCCCCTTCCCACCCCTTGCTTTATGTTTCCCTTATTTCTCAGTTCTGCTCCATAATCTGGTGAAGTGGGTCTTACCCACAAAAGCTCATCACCTAACACGTAAAATAATTAGTCTTTAAGGTGCTGCAGGACTGCCTGCTGAAGCACATGACCTCCGAGGAGAAGCTGATTCAGGCTCATTTAGTTTGTAGAAGAGAAAAGCGAGGGGTGATTTGATAGCAGCTTTCAACTTCCTGAAAGGGGGCTCTAAACAGGATGAAGAGAGACTGTTCTCAATGGTGACAAATGACCGAACAAGGAGTAACGGTCTGAAGTTACAGAGGGAGAGGTGTAGGTTGGATATCAGGAAAAACTATTTCACCGGGCGGGTGGTGAAGGACTGGAATGCGTTGCCTAGAGAGGTGGTGGTATCTCCAGCCCTGGTGGTTTTTAAGTCCCAGCTTGACATAGCCATGGCTGGGAGGATGTAGTTAGGATTGATCCTGCTTTAGGCCGGGGGCTGGACTCTATGACCTCTTGAGGTCCCTTCCAGCCCTAGGATTCTATGTTCTGTGATCTCCACTTTCCATGACTTGTGGATTAAGAAAAGTGCTGGGTGAAGTGAAGACTCTTTACCAGGAATACCAAACAGCTTTGGAAGGAGCCCAGCGGACTGCAGCCTTGGTTAAAAATGAGTCAGTGGATGGGAAGGGAGCAACTCCCCGAAGGTCTTGTAGCTGGGGGAGCAGCTGAAGCGAACTCCTCAAACTCTTCCTCCCTTTCCAGGAGGAAGCAGGGACCTACTGAGGGCAGGGGCCAGGAGAGCTCCGGGCACTGTGATGTATGAAAATTTACTCCTCTTTTTCCTTGTGAAGCTGTTAGCAGGAAGTGCTGACTGGCTGGCAGGGAAAAATGTCCCATCAATGCTCTTTGATTGTATTTGGCAAACAAAAGGCCTGTTGCTTGGTAACATTTCACTTGAGCCTGACCTTCTCCCGAAGTTATTGCTGCCCGCTTCGATTTACACTGCCCGCCTGTGATTACTGTAATCTTTTACACGGGGAAGTTCATACATCAGCGGAAAGAAAAGACAGTCCACCGGGCCCAGCCTGCTGCAGGGGTTCATTTCTGTGGCGCTTTCCGAAGGGGCAGAGCTGGGATTTTCCTCGTATTTCTTCCCCCACCCGCTTCCTCTGCACCTCTCCTCCTTACACTGGCCCTGTTAGCGACCCTGGCCTGGGCTGCAGCAAAGCGGGGCGCGGGGGGGAGCATGCAGCGAGCCCAGCCCTCGGATGGGGTGATGGAGAAGCGGCTGATGGCTCTGCAGTCTCCCGGGCTGCTGGGAACAGTCCCTGTGCTGCAGGCTGGGGCGGGGTGAGTGATGGGGGGGAGCCAGCTGGGGTGACGCGGGTACCGGGCCAGGCCCCCAGCTAAGCTGGCGCACCGGCCCCCGATGTTTTTAAGAGACGGGGCGGATTGTCCTGTGTTCTGGGGGGCTCCTGTTCCCGGCACCCCGCGTCCCCGCTGCTGGGCAGCTCCCCTGCGGGGCAATTGCCCTGCTCCGCGGCTCAGCAGCCCCTGCTGCCGCAGACCTCTGCCACTGGGCGGCTGCCGCATTCCCTGGGCCCCCCTGCCTAGTGCCCCGCCGCGGGGCAGCCGCCCCCACCCCCCCGCCCAGAGGCTGGGCCCCCTATGTGCCACAGGGCAGCGCGGTCACCCTCCAGCGGGTTTCCCCCACCGTCCCGGCTCCCCCGGGGAGCTGCGTCGGCCCCGCCTCGCCCCCGGCCCGCGAGGCGCCAGCCTGGGCCCGCAGACACGCCGCACGGGGCGATCGGTGCCCGGCTGGCCGGGGACCCGCGGGTGCCTTCGCCCGGGCAGGCTCCGCAGGCGGCCGAGCGGCGGGGCGGTAAAGCCGGGCTGCGCGGCAAACCCTGTCCCCGGGGCTCCGGCGCTGCAGCCGCACGGTGGCGAAAGAGGGCGCGGGGCGGGCGGGGGAGGGTCGCCCGGGTCCTCGCTCAGGGAGCGGAGCGGAGCCGAGCCGCGCCCGGGGTCCCCGCTGCCGAGCTCCGCCCGGCGCGCTGGTTAGGAACGAGTCACTCCGTGCGCCCCCGGCCCGGGAGTTCAGGGCGGTGACCCGGAGCCGCACCGCAGCGCTCAACCTCAGCAGCCAGCGGGGCCCCCGGAGCGGCTCCTCCTCGCCGGGAGCCCCGCGGTTTGCGCTGCGGCCGCCCCAGGGGCGCCGGGCGTGGCGCACGCGGCTGCGCCCGGGGCGGGCGGTCGCTGCCCCAGAGCCGCTGGAGCCGGGCAGAAGGCGGCCGCTGCGGGGGCTCCAGCCGGCGTTAGACACCCGCCCGCGCCCGGCTCGGAGCCACTTAGCCGAGGGCTCCCCGCCGGGCTGTCCCCGGGGCACTGGCTGCGCCCCGGCCCGGCGAAGGCTGCGGCCGAGGGGAGGAAAGTCCGCTCGCTCTGCCGCCGCGGGGCCGGGCCCGGGAGCGGCTGGGGGAGCCAATTTGGCCGGAGCCCCGGCCGGCCGGCCAGGCACTGGCGGGGGGCGGCTGAAGCGCGCACCGGGCTGGGCCGTGCCCCAGCGGGCCGGGACCTGCCCCTCCGGGCGGCGAGGGAGAGCCGGGCGGGGCGCAGGCAACCTCTCGCGGGGGGCTGGGACCCCGCCGCCCGCCTGCGCCCGGCTCCCCTCCCGCTTTGCAGAGCCCCCGGGGCCGGCGGGACCCGCAGCTCCCGCCCCGAGGGGACCCCCGGCGCTCCTCGCTGGCGGCGGGCTCGGAGGGGTCCCGCGGGGCGTGGGGCGCCCCCCCTCCCCCCGCTTACCTGCTTTGGGGAGCTGCGGCTGCAGGGCGGCGGGCGGCTCGGAGGCCCAGCGCAGCGCGGCGGGGGCTCTCGGCGGGGCGCTGTCCCCGGGCGGCGGCGGCGGCGGCGGGGGCCCGGGCAGGGCGCGCAGGGCGTCGGGCAGGAGGCTCTCCAGGCTCTCGTTGGCCTGCTGCCGCCGCAGCGCCACCTGCGCGGCCATGACCCGCTGGCGCTCGATGATGAGGATGCACTTCTCGCAGGTGCAGTCCTTGAAGCGGCAGTAGCGCTTGTGGCCCTTCAGCCAGGACAGCACGCCGTGGTTGCGGCAGCGGGCGCACTTGGGAGTGCGCTGCAGCGGGGCCCGGGGCGGCTGGCTCACCGGGCCGCCCATGTAGAGGTACGGGGAGCCGTAGCCGTTCATGCCCGGCGCGGGGGAAGGGCTCGCGCCCGGCTGCGGGTGCCTCAACCCCGCGGGATGCGCCGGGCGGCTGCTGCGGGCAGCCTGCGCCGAGCGCTCTGCGGAGCCCCGGAGCCGCCCCTGTGCGCGCTCCGCTGCCTGGCCGCGCGCTGGGGAGGGGCCGCCCTGCGAAGCTCTGGGGCGGGGGTCCGCCGCGCGCTGCCTGGCAGCCTCCCCCCAGCGAGGGCAGGGCGGGGGACCTGGGAGCGCCCAGCCCACCTCGGCGCCGGGGGGGGGCAGGGGCAGGGGCAGGGGAGGCGAGTCCCGGAGCTGGTTTCCTGGCCGCGTTTGGCGAGGTCCCTGGGGGGGCGGGGAGGAAGCGAGGCTGCAGCCAGGAGCCCGGGAGCGTCTCCGCGCGGGGCCCTGGAGGCCTTTAAAAGGCGTTTGCTGCAGCCGGTCCTCGGGGGCGCAGCGCCCGCAGGGCAGGAGAAGCGGCAGGAGGAATGAGCGTCTCCGGAGCGCGCCCGCCCGCTGCCCAGCGCCGCTCCCCTTTCGCTCCCCGAAAGCTGAGCCCGGCTCTCCGAGGGGGGCTGAGCCCTGCCCCTGCTCCGGGCGGGCCTCGCCAAGATGGCTCCTGGCACGCAAACCTCCCAACTCAGCTCCAAGTCGGGCCGCTCCTCATTCACTTCTCCGGTGCGCAACAGCCAGCGCTTAACGCGCTCGCCAGCAGGGCGACGTTTCCCCCGCCGGCCCTCGGCCCGGCTGCTGCCCAGGGGGACGTTGAACGCGCAGGGCGATCATCCCACTGCGGGAAAGACAGCGCGGCCGGGCCTTGGCTGCGCGCTTCGTCACCTGGTCTCTTACCCGTGCGCTCGGGCGTTTGGCTGGGCACAGGGAAGGCAAAACCCGCGGGCAGCCCGTCCGAGCCATCCGGAAAGGAGGAACGGGACGAGGTTTCTACGCGGGGGGGAGGTCGTTTCAAATCCATCGCGCAATGAGCAATAGCGGGCGAAGTGCGCGCAGGGAGGTGTAACGCATTTTGCAAATCAAAAGGAAAAGCAGTCAAGTCGCGCTTTAAAGACTAGCAAAATAGTTTATTAGGTGAGCTTGCGTGGGACAGACCCACTTGGGTCTGTCCCACGCAAGCTCACCTAATAAACTATTTTGCTAGTCTTTAAAGCGCGACTTGACTGCTTTTTGTTTGGCTAGTGTATAGATGAGCGCGGCCCCCTTTCTGTTACTATACAACATTTTGCAAATATGTGATGTACTCGCCCAGGCAAACCCGTGGGTCAGTCCCTTCCATCCCAGTTTCTCTCTTACTCCTAATTAGGATCCATTTTCGAGCTGGGCCGGTTCATATCCATGTTCTAGGGCGGCTTGCGGGGGCCACCGCCCATTTTAACGCTTCCCGCTCGCTGCCCAACTTTCCAAGAAAGCTGCGCTCAGTCGGGCGCGGGACACGCTCCGCTTTCTCGCGGCGCTAAGGCAGACCCAGCAGAGCCCTTCTGTTTTGTGGGTCGCCCGCGTTTCTCCTCTGTTGGTGTGGGAGGCTCGCGGGGGAAGGGGCCCACGGAGCACCCGGGCTGCCGTGTTACAGTTCCGATGGGGAATTTTCAACCCTCCGAAATTCTTGAAAATAGAACGATTTTTAATACCGTAAAATAAGTAGCGACATCTAAACCAAGCACCCTCCCAACCGCACTGGCGTTGGACAGGTACCTACCTACCTACCTATCCATCTACCTACCTACCGATCGCGGCGTTCTACGGCCGCTGTGCGCGCAGAAATTAACGAATTCAATGCACAGGGTGCAGCGAAGGAATAAAAGCAGAAAAATACATTTTAAAACGACTTGTTCTGGACCCCAGAGAGCGGCAGGACTGCGGTGACTAACGGGCGCGGCTGTAGCCATCGAAATGGTTTTTATCTCGGCATAGCCCCCAGTGAAATCGTTCTGAAATGCGGCATTTTTTTTTCCTCTCTTTACCGTATCCCAAGGTTGTGGCTTTCCCACCGCAGCCCGGGGAGTCCCTGCCCAGGTCTCTCTCTCTCACCTATCTGGTTACACATCTATCTCTCCACCGCTAACATTCACTGGCAGCCTTGGGTCAGGGGCCCCGCTCTCTCACTTGAGTGCCCGTGGGGTGGGGAGATTGAAATCCTCGTCTGCTAGAGCGCAGTAATCCTTTTCTCATATTTGCTGGGAATGTTTTTCATATCCTAGTATTTGACAACATCTGCCTATAGGGACAGGTTTGTATTTATGTTAGTAAAATGTCCCCTGCCTGAAAGTCTATTGTAACCCAACACCTGACAACCCCGACTCCCGTTTCTGTTTTCAGAAAAGGTTTATTCAAGCACATAATGGGATCCCAGGCGAAAGCCTTTCAGCAGAAGGAGCTGTGGTAAACTTCACCACATGAACTCCGTTACCAGGGCTATTAAGCTTTTAATTGGAAAATAGCAGAGGAAATTTCAAGGTGACTATAACGTGCGAGCAGTTAGCGCCCAGAAGAATAGATTGAAAGGGAATGAATGTGCGAAGCATATGGTCCGAATCACCGGGGAAAGAGCCTGGTTCTCCTAAGCCCAGCGGCTTAGACACGTATGGGAAAAAGTCCTCCGAGCAATCAGGAGAGAAGGGGTAAAAAACAAATGCAACTTCAATGCGGTGACTCCGCCGACACCGCCCCCCACCCCCATTCGATTGTGCTTCGCCTGTGACAATGGCGCGAACGCTCGGTGCGTCCCGGACAATGGGCAGAACGTCCGGCCCAGGCACTGTCACTCTGCGAGGAGCGCTGGCGCGCGGCACCCCCGGGCGCGCTACCCCGGGCCGAGCCATGGACGGGCTTTTGCGCTTGACCCGCGCGGACTTCCGGCCGAGGGCTTGGAGGGACGCCGGCCGCGCCACCCGCTGCGGCTTAAGGACGAGGAGGGAATCGGCCCGCGGCTCGGAACCACCGTTTCGCAGCGCCCCTGGAGCTCCCGCCTGCACTTTCGGGGACGCGAACGTGGGCTCCGGGCGGGGCCCGGTGCGAAGCGGCCGAGCCTTCTGTCCCGACTCGAGGGCAGGGTCGGCTTCAGTCCCAGCTCTGCAGAGACGCCCTGGGCTAAGGCCACATTAAGAGGGGAAGACGGACGAGCCGCCGCTCGCCCCCGATGGGCCGGTCCCGTCGGCCAGCATTACGTGTCCTCGTTCCCCCGTCCCCACCGCGGGGCCCACAGGCCGATCCGTGGGGCGGGCCCCCCTCCGCCCCCCGAGGAACCAGGCGCTCCGCGCTGAAACGCGTGACCTGGGACACACGGCGGAGTTCATCCTGCCCGGACGCACCAATCACAAAGCGGCCAAGCCCCCTGGCGCCCCCCCGCCATGAGGCTGCCCCGCCTGGTCCCTCCCCCTCTCCTTCATGGCCGGCGCCCCCGAGCCGCGCCCGGTGTGCGGACCAAGAACAAAGCCCGGGCTGGCGGCACTGGGGGCGGGGGCCGCTGGTGGGAAAGGCGATTTTGAACCGGGCTGAGCGTGCGCCAGGAGGAGGGCCCCGCAGGACAATGCCACCGAGCCGTGCCAGGCCCGCGCCGCGGTACCAGCAGGCCACGGGCCGGGCAGGAGCGTGGCGGCTGCTCACCAGCCGCCCGGATCGGCCCGAATAGTTACAGGCCATTGTAACGGGCGCAGCTCTGGGCGAGGTTTCGGACCGGGGCGCTCAGAGGGCGCCAGCTCTCCCCTGAGGGTGCATTAAAGCCAGCGCGGCCCAGGCCCGGGGAGGAGACCCCCCCCTCCCAGCCCGGGCCAGAGCTCTGCGCCGCAAGAGACCCAGCACAAGTTCAGGGCTCGCCCCCGTGCTGAAACATTCAACTTTGTCCGTTCCTTGCAAAACGCCGCCGGCTCCGAATTCCTTTGGCCGCCTCCGTTCACACGAAACGCTCCGCTTCGGGGCGGCTTCGAGCCGCGGCGCAAAGGCGTTGTCGGTAACCGGGGAGAGGATCGGGAATAAAGTTCCAGTTTTGCAAAATCTCAGCGTTCAGGTGTTTCCCCCGCCGCTCCCCCGCCCCGGGCACTGAAAACCAGCCGGGGCTTGAAAGAGAGCTCATTTGGCAAATCATTTAGGAAAATGATTGCCTCCTTCCGACGCCGTTTCGCTGGGCGAAACGGGCGGGATGACGTGGTAATATCTGCACAGCAAACCCACACTCCCTCAGCAGAACCGAGACTTTTTAAAAACGGTTGGACCCGAAAGCCGCGGGCATCTCATTGCTTTCCCCTGTTGCGCAACAAGTACAACTTCCCTGGGCGTATTAGCCAGGTAGCTTTGAACCAGGGTTTAACGCACACAACTTCTGTGCCACTAAAAAGGGCCTGCACGCGAAAATGCAACTTGAAGCGGCAGAGGAGGGGCGACAAGAGGGTATTGATTGGGTCTGCCACTTGCTATGAAAATGGAGCCAGAAGGTTTCTCTCTTGCCGTTGCAGTTCGGTTGGGCGCCTCCAGGACCTGGTTCCTGCAGCATGTGGAAATTGGGTTACTGTGTAAATGAGAAATCCAGCCGTTCCCTTCAGAGCTAGTGGGGGGGGGGGGGAGGTTGCACGTGTTTGACTCCAAAGTAACTGCTGCAAATTGAAAGGCAGTTCTGTCCACCACTTGCAAGGGGTAAAGGGGTCAGATTGCAGCTTGCGAGCTGGCTGCTCTGCATACGCTGTAAGTTTCTGTCGATAAGCACTTTATGCACCTGTACCCGCGATCACTGCAGGGGAATACGCCGGCGCGTAAGAGCGCGGACTAGGGCTGAAAATGAATGCTGCAAGGCGCCGTGCACGTGCCCTGGAGGAGTGGGACCGGTCAAGGTGGGGAGGGGGTGGAGCTGGGCCCGCGCTTTGCGAGGTCTGCCCGGGGCGCAGCGCAGGGCGTGACTTTCACCTGGC